>NC_086444.1:298817519-301235019 GCF_028390025.1 Pseudophryne corroboree | reverse complement strand
TCTCAGCCTCACTAATTACACAATTTTGAATCTGTTTTTAGACCAGTTGTATTCAGCATTGATGATATGGTCTTTGAAGCAAACTTTATTTTGGCAACATTAGCAGACGTAGAGGATAGTACATCATCTCAACTGTCATGTGGTACAGTATTTGAGTAAGTCAAACACAAAAAATTTTTATTTTATAAAACTAATTATGCAGTCAAACTGCCATTTTACTAGTTTACCCATGATTGTGTATTATTTACACTTTTTTTTTTTAACTGATTACAGGGTAATTTGATTCTTTTCAGCTTTGTGGATTTTTTGTATATAGTTTTATTTCGCTTTCATGTTATGTATGCAACAGTATTTTAAACCTTTCATGCGTGAATTAATCATAACCTAATGCACGATTTTTTTAAAGTCTTCAAGACTTAAAAAATAAAACATTTTTTGGTTAAATATAAAACTAAAGAAGATTTACACATGTCCACTTAAGTGGACAACATGCAAAATTGCCCTATTATCATAGAACAGTTTTTTAACCATGAAAGTTTTTTTTTTAATCAAAAATATAAGGTTAAATGGCAAAACAAATGTCTGGTATAGTTTGTTCTTATCATGTTGCTTCCTGCATTTTTTTTCTCTACAAAGAAAAAACCTCTAAGTTGAAACAATACATTTTTATGCATATTTATGGATAGAGTCAGTCAAAGAAACAAACACATCCTCAGTATTTATAATATTTGCATTTACTTCTGAGTTTGCTTCATACCTAGAAAATTAGCCTTTTTCATGAACTGAATATGACTGATTTTAACACTTGCTGTGAAAGAAGCACCATGGACACAAAGGCTCAAGACACTGCATGCAGATGTACTTAGTTTACTTGTACATGTTGCATCGTGGCTCCTGTTTTGCTCCTGTACATGTTTTGCATCCGTATGCGTTGACCTTTGATTTCCTACACTGGACCAGATTTCAAGGGGTGCCTTTGACACAGAGCTTCAATGGAAGTGGTGTCTCACTTGGTCTTCCTCTTCAACTTTGCTCCATAGAGTCTGCGTTGATCAATGCTCGAGCAGTAGATGCTTTGAAATCCAACTGGTTCTTGTAATTGAATAGAGACATTCGATACAGCAGCTATGCATTTACATAAGTAACATAAAGAAAGTGGAAGAACACCCTAATGTACCACCTCCTGTTTTTGCATCTGTGTGGGTACATCTCACACACTGATCCATGAAATCCACTCCACTCTGTACCTAACCATGTTTCTAGATGCTTTTGATGCCTGGAGAGATAAAAAAACAATAATAAGCTGTTATTATTATTATTACATTTTATTTATAGGGCGCCACAAGTGTTTTGCAGCGCCGTACAAAGGACAGTACAGGGAGACAAAACTTAGCATAACAGTAAATAAGTAACAAAAATGTAGTGCAGGTAACAAAGAGCACCACAATTCTCAAAACATAATACAGCTTAGATGTAAGTAGCGAGAAAGTAATCATTGTACTACTTGGGGCGGGCGGCCATAGATAGAGAGGAGCCTTTACCAGTAGGAGAAAAGGCAGGTAAAGATGGTCGCTGAGTGAAATGTGTTGAGAAGAGGGCTTAGACAACAAGAGGAAAGAGGGCCCTGCTCTGAAGAGCTAACAATCTAGTGAGGAGGGGCGACAGACAGATAAAATGAGGTGCAAGCAAGCAGGAGGAAACCTGATGGCAGTATGCAAGCAAAGGAGAGATGTTCAAGGCATGGGTCAAGGGGATGGAGGATCAGCCTAAGGACTAGGTTATTGATAATGCTGATTTATCAACAGGAATGAAAAGCTATACCTTATACACACTTTAAATACACTTTACCATGGAGGCGCTGCGGCAGCTAAACTTAATACACACTCTACGCACCTTTTACGCTGTTAGCGTACAGAGTCCTGTACCGTGTACGGACTTTGCGTACAAACACCGTGCTGATGGTACAAAGTACACACAGCGCGTACACACCCAATGAATACACTTTAAACCTTATACAGCAATGCAATGCGACACTAATACACTTTAAACCTTAGCAGGGAAAGGAAGACACGACACCAGTCTGTAGTTAAACCACTGGGTTCCGACACCACAGCGTGTTATTGCTGAAAGGGGATTACAATACAAACAATACAATACAACAGAATAATGGCTACAATCAATGGTACATACGTGAGTGGATTTGCCGCGCTACCCAGATCTGGTCCTCGGTCATCTGATAGATAACTTTGTGAGTCTTGTGTCAGACCAGGCCTGCAGCAGGCTCTCTTTATACAATTCTTCTAAAACTTAACACAATGGATACTGTAATCTCTTTGTCCATTGGACACAGGGATGGTCATTTACAGTACAGGAGAGGTCATAGGTCGGTCTGTTCCAACTGCTCTTGTGGGTGGTCTCCTCTGGATTCCTGCCACATACATAATGTACAGTAAATACAGTTTATATCTATATTCTGCTCCTGCACATAACTATCCGCAGGAACATGCGATCTTCCTCAAACCAACACCGGAATATTACCCTTAAAATACCCTACAGCTGGATACCAAACACCACCTTATAACCTTGTTCTGTCCCCTCCTATCCTGTAAAGGTGAATCCCTTTGTTCTGAAACCATTTAAACTGCTGTAACTTGCTGCTGTGGTGCAGGGAGGCTATGTGTAAAATGTGCACTATTTGAATTAAATATGTAATGTGTTTTGATGGCTTTTCCATGCGTTCACAAACTCTACCGTAAATACTCATACCACGCGCTAATACGTAGGTCCGCGGGAGCGACCATACGCAAATTGCGAATATGCGCACGCACGGCAGAGCAAGTACGCGCATGGAGGCCATCTGTGTGTAGTTTGTACGTAATGTATGTACTGCAATATTTTTCGACTTTGACGGTCCACCCTTTGGCAGTCACCAATAACTGCCACTATCTAATCACTAAACAGAAAAATATCTATACAATATCTACAGAAGCTTTGATGATCGGGGAGAGTTGTAGGTGGGAAATGTATGACCTAGTCGGATAGTAAAAAGCATGTATGTATGAATCCATGTCTGAGGGGCATGTATCAACGTGCCGTATATGTTCTAAATAATCTTCGAGGTACTGCGAAGTATACATTCAATTCTTCTCATCCCGTATTAAGGGTCTGTAAGTGGGCCAACAAACACTACCGAGTTCTTTTCGGCTTCTTGATCCAACAAATGGGGTGCACATTTAGTTGATGATACAAGGAGGGGGAAACATGTGAATGCTAGTACATGTGGATATCACCTGTCGACTATGTGTGCCGTTAACTGAAGGTTGCAGAGATGAAGATAAGACACATATATAAAAATACATTTACATAAACATTTTGGGTAAGGCTGATGTCTTTTTCCGGATGGATGTATCTGGGCAGAGGGGGAGACAAAAGAAAAACAGGTAAACGAAACATGCCATGAAAATCATTTGCAATCCTTATCATATCACTGTCTCTATGGATGGGTCGTAAATTAAATCTGCTGCTGTAACAGTACCCTTGCTCCTTAGACTCATCAATTTTGTGCCGTGCTTGCGCCTCGTCAGAATTCGAACACACCTAAATATCGAACCAATAATTATGACGACTCCCAGGATACAAAGGAGAAACTTCCCTACACTCATGATGACATTTTGAGCCCACTCTCCTAAACCTGAGAACCAATTGCGTGGGTTCAACCATGAGACCCAGCCGGTCAGTTCATTACTCACAATCGCTAAGGTAAGGTTGTGTTTCCTCCTGAACTCCCACTTCAACTGCAAGATATCGTCCATCTTTTGATCGATGATCTCCGTGGGGTCGTCAGTGCTGTTCGTGATATATGTACAGCACTTCACACCATATTGAGTTGCCAGAGTAACACAGTACCCACCTGTCACGGCTGTGACATAATTAAGGACCATCCTGTGCTGGATCAGTTCCTTCTTGTAGGCTTGTAACTCCCTTCCCGTATACCTGAAGGTGTCGTCATACATCTCAGTGATATTATCTATCAAGTTTGCTAGCGCATGGATATACCTATAATTTATAGTTCCTCTGGCTGTACGGGTGATGTCTAATGCGAGAAGGAACTGAATCCCAGTGGAGTCGTGGATCAAATCAGAGGCTGCGTGCTCTGTCCTATCTATGAGGTGTCTCTTGATAATGTGTTCATAGTGAGTATGAGTATAAAAAGCCTGAGCACTGCGGTGAACGTCTTTCATCTTATCATGGGTTATGGTCATGACCTCTGGCAGTACTCTCCCAATATAACACAATCCCTCTGAGCTCGTGGCAAGCCACTTGTACGCCTTCCTCCCACATATGAAATAGGCATCATCTGGGAGAACATAGGGGACAAAGTATGACATCACCATATTACAAACTTTCCAAGTAAAGAAACCAATCCCTAGTTCTCCCATCTGCTCAGTACAAGTATCAGGCTGGATGATATGGGCACAATACCCTGGCGATACTTTTCCAACCCACATGGTCTTGCTTCCACGTGTATACCTATACCGATAATACCTCCCACTTTTGGCTATTTGGCGTACAAGTTCAGAGTCTATGGGTATCCTATCAGCTCTGTGTCAAAAGGTCATTGTCTGGTTGTTCCACATCACTTCCCAATTTCCTGGTTTTAGGTAATTGGAAATATTAAAGCACAATAAGGACCTGTCTACATGATACTGGTAGAGCTTCAAACTAGGGGGCCTAGAAATATTGAATTTCTTGTCCACCGGTCTCCCACCCCGTAATTCGAGTACCTACAAATTCATACTCGTCATCAGAAACCATTCCAGATCCCTGCTCGACCTCTCTGGGGCCCTCACCAAAACAAACTGTCCTGATTAAAACCAGAATTACTAACAGTACCCAAAACGCAGTCTCTTGTGATCGATCCATTTCGTTTGGGGAAAGTAGGAAAGTAAGAAGGAGAAAAAGGAAAATGCAGGGGGAGGTGAAAAAAAAGAAAATGATACAACAACCGTTCTAGATCTGTGCTCAGATGCCCTTCAACAGTCCTGCCTCTCAACCTTCCCGGAACAGACACTCCAGTGATACGAGGTTCTCTACACTCTGCTCTTTGTCACGAGTTCTCTCTGGGTCAGCGACCTTCTTGCAGTGGGACGAGTGGACCCAAGTCTGTCTCTCGGCAACCTTCAATGCTGTCGTGCTGGTTAGCAAGACTTGGTATGGTCCTTCCCACCTGTCTATGAGGCAACCTGAGTGTCTTGTATGGTGGCTGCTAGAGAGAGTGCCGATATCGTGCTGGGCTCATCTTCCTGCTCGCAGTCCTGGGGAAAATTTTAAACAGGATACAACTGGCAAGGGTTAGCGTTAGTACATTTATCAGTTACTCTCCTATCTTGTACCCATGTGCCATTGTCTGTAGCCACTTTCTCCCCCACAATATACGGTGGTGGTGGTGGTGCGGTCGCCATTATTTTCCCGCTAGGTTTGTAACCTGCTGCGCGAGCTAATTCCCTTTGTATATCCCCCTCCTGTTGCCATAAATTTAAACAATCTGTATGTCTAATCCTTTGTTTTCTGGATTTTATTAGACATATCCTCATCCTTAAGTTCTGCAATACCTCTGGTTCAAAGCTGCCCACTTTAGGGAATGGTACCCTATCTTTGTCAGTCATATGTACCCATTCAGACAAAAAGTCTTCCGTGTGTGAACCATATTTTCCACACATAACAAACCTCGCTGACCCCTTGGGCCGCGGCTCTTCAACCTGAACCCTGGTTACAAAACGTCCATCGCTTGTGCAATTGGATCCCATCACGGACTTTTTCCTTTTACGCAATCCCCAATGCACAATACGAATAGATGGTGAAAGTTCTCAGAGCGCTTTCACCCACTCACGCCCACGTTGGCCAGTACTACCATACATTGTCGATAGCGAAGGCAATGTACCCAACCTAAGGCCCTATCTGACCTATATTTACTGGAAGTTTTTAGGAATAACTTACCCTTTCCAGTAAAGTATCGGTCGTTGGAGATTTTCCTGAGAGAGACCAGCGAAAACTCCCTATGCACTTTATTATACACAAATCACGCTTGCGTATGCTCTATATAGCGCTAATGATACCGCGATTTTACGCAAAAGCTCGTAAAAGGATATCACGTTGCGCTATGTATCGCACCGACAAACGCGCGGTCCAATCGCACAGCGTATAGGTACTTGTTACTTATCTGCCATACGACCACGGGTCGTTGTACAAACTGGGACCCTCAGTCCGGAGCGTAATACCAAAAAAACCTTTTTACTTCAATACTTCGCAATACAATGCACTATCACGCTCCTCTACAAATCACCTCACGATTTGCGTATTAAACCTTATACTAACGTGAGTCAGCCTTCTCACGCCACCAAGCCTCCACTCACTTGATGTACCAAACGACGGGATCCCGTATTCCGGGGTTCGAATTTCACTCACTCCTACGTTCGCTCACTCAAGTACACTTTGTCTTTTCTGTACAGAAAATTATGATTCATTCAGATAAGCAGCTTTTCCCCCAGAGGCAATACAGTTTGAACAAGAAGTTTTATACTAATCTTTGGAAACCGAGCAGTTTTGTGCTATTGTAGCGTGGCTACTGTCCCACCTTTAAACTAAATGACACTATTGTGTAATTTGTACTTAGCGCCCGTATTCATACGCACTTTGCGTAAACACGCGATTGTGCGTGTCTCTTACGCTGCGTGCGCAGTCCTGTACTTTGTCCGAGACACGTGTACAAAACCGTACGTCCGCAATAGCACAAATCCCACAACTTCTATAAATGTGAGCAATATTAACTATAATCGCTCACTAAACACAACACAGTTTCTTTTTATATAAACCTTTACAACTAGGCCAGACTGCGTTTGTGTCTTACACTTACTTCCTTAAACATTTATTTTTAGTTTTAACTATATAGCAACAAATGTATTCGGTTTCACACAGATCTAAATGAATCTAGCAATCTGAGTGTTATGGCAACAATGTGAGAGGGTGTACACAGAGTATGGGTGCCTTTGTTATGTACGCTTTTGGTGCCAGAAAAAAAATTCACAGACTTTTAAATAGCTTTTTTCCTGTTTACTTTACGGGTTCTACCAGCATCCCTACAAACCATACAGAGCAGACGTCATCTAATCAGCAAACAAGTAGGGTTTTCAGTGCATCCACCGACCAAGTAAAGGTTACGTAGGATACTTTCTGTCCGCCCTTTTGCTGATAGATTAAGTCTGCTGTGACCTGTTAGGCTGTGGGTATGTGGAAAACCGGACGACGACCCCAATTGATAATGCTGATTTATCAACAGGAATGAAAAGCTATACCTTATACACACTTTAAATACACTTTACCATGGAGCCGCTGCGGCCGCTAAACTTAATACACACTCTACGCACCTTTTACGCTGTTAGCGTACAGAGTCCTGTACCGTGTACGGACTTTGCGTACAAACGCCGTGCTGATGGTACAAAGTACACACAGCGCGTACACACCCAATGAATACACTTTAAACCTTATACAGCAATGCAATGCAATCCTAATACACTTTAAACCTTAACAGGGAAAGGAAGACACAACACCAGTCTGTAGTTAAACCACTGGGTTCCGACACCACAGCGTATTATTGCTGAAAGGGGGTTACAATACAATACAACAGAATAATGGCTGCAATCAATGGTACATGCGTGAGTGGATTTGCCGCGCTACCCAGATCTGGTCCTCGGTCATCTGATAGATAACTTTGTGAGTCTTGTGTCAGACCAGGCCTGCAGCAGGCTCTCTTTATACAATTCTTCCAAAACTTAACACAATGGATACTGTAATCTCTTTGTCCATTGGACACAGGGATGGTCATTTACAGTACAGGAGAGGTCATAGGTCGGTTTGAATAGGTGGGCGATGTCTGTTCCAACTGCTCTTGTGGGTGGTCTCCTCTGGATTCCCGCCGCATACATAATGTACAGTAAATACAGTTTATATCTATATTCTGCTCCTGCACATAACTATCCGCAGGAACATGCGATCTTCCTCAAACCAACACCGGAATATTATCCTTAAAATACCCTACAGCTGGATACCAAACACCACCTTATAACCTTGTTCTGTCCCCTCCTATCCTGTAAAGGTGAATCCCTTTGTTCTGAAACCATTTAAACTGCTGTAACTTGCTGCTGTGTTGCAGGGAGGCTATGTGTAAAATGTGCACTATTTGGATTAAATATGTAATGTGTTTTGATGGCTTTTCCATGCATTCACAAACTCTACCGTAAATACTCATACCACGCGCTAATATGCAGGTCCGCGGGAGCGACCACACGCAAATTGCGAATATGCGCACGCACGGCAGAGCAAGTACGCGCACGGAGGCGATCTGTGTGTAGTTTGTACGTAATGTATGTACTGCAATATTTTTCGACTTTGACATTATGCATTGGAGGGGTACGCTTTGATAAATAGGTGGGTTTTCAGTGCCCGTTTGAAGCTTTGCAAGGTCGGGGAGAGTCTAATGGAGTGGGGGAGTGCATTCCACTGAAGAGGTGCAGCACGGGCAAAATCCTGAACTCGTGCATGGGAAGCAGTGAGCAAGGCAGAGGAGAGGCAATGGTCATCAGCCGACCATAGTGGGCGGGAGGGAGTATGAAGGGAGAACTAAGGAAAAAACCTGGGCTGAATGATGCAGAGAACTGAATGAGTGATGGCGAACTTGACACATAGTCGATCTTCTTGCAGTGACCCCTGTACAGCCGGGGTTGAGACTCATAGAATGCACTCAGCAGGTCTTCTTGCCTATAAGAGTAGCTTTTTCCATAAGTCTTCATGGGCCTACTGATACTGGGATGCCCACCAGGACATACGCCACTAGCGGTAGTATGAGCTCAACCCATGAGTGACCTGGATCAGTGCCAGTAGGAAAGACAACAAGGATAAGAATAAGAATACCAAAAGACAAGAACAAGACAAGAGAATGATGAATTAATAACAAGGTATGGTAAAAGGGTAAAGGTACTAATGAGATATCTGGGTATTGAGAGACACAGAAGGAGTGGTGCACCAATGGTAATAGCATTGGGGAAGTAATCTGGAGAGAAGACAAAGATACAGAAAAGAAACATAAATCAACTGGTACATAAATAGCAAGGAATTCTCTGAACCCACAGTAGTTGCTACTGGCAATAACGGAAATGCATGACAAAAGAATACAGAGAGGGAAAGCAGAACAGACATTCAAACAACATAGAATGCTCCAGGCCAGTGGATGTTACTCCTGGCAACCGCAGTACCAACACAAAGGAGCAGTACTACTGTATGAGAAGATTAGACAAGGACAGGCAGAGAAGATTGTGACCAGGACTTGGTGTGAGGACAGGCTAAAAGGATTGTGACTATGTACATGGTAAGATAGGCCTGAGAGAGAGAATGTAGTGGAATGGGACTAAGGGTGTGTACACACGGTGAAATAAATCTGTAAGGTTTTGACTATATAGTCAAAATCTTAAGGAAAGTTAGCACATATCTCAAGGTGTTAGGCAGCTTGCGATACCAATACGATCCCGATACGTGCTCCCGTGGGGTCGGTATCGTAAGGCTAGATAGACTGTGTAGGCAAGTCAATCTTGACTATCTAGTGTACTATCTAGTACAAAGTATAGTCAAAATTGGCACTTAGTCAAAATCGTACATAGACAAAATCTCAAGCACAGATAGTCAGAATCTGTGCTATCTGGGCTCTGGGGGAGCTCAAGGGAAATTGCATAGACAAAATCGGGCATAGCAAGGATCTTACCGTGTGTACACACCTTGAGTCTCTCACAAGAAGCAGGAACTCACACAAACAACACATGAAACGGGGACATAAAACACTAGATAGATTGCAGGGACAAACAAACGGGTGGTCTTCTGTATGCCGACTGACGGGATCCCGGCACACAGTATACTGGCGCCGGGATCCCGACAGCCGGCATACCGACACTTATTCTCCCTCGTGGGGGTCCACGACCCCCCTGGAGGGAGAATAAAATAGTGTGGCGCACGTAGCCCGCCACCGTGCCCGTAGCGTGGTGAGCGCAGCGAGCCCGCAAGGGGCTCATTTGCGCTCGCCACACTGTCAGTAAGCCGGCGGCCGGGCTCCCGGCGCCGGTATGCTGGTCGCCGGGAGCCCGACCGCCGGCATATCGTAGTGAACCCCAAACAAACAAGGATTCTGCAGAACTGTAACTAATAAAGAATGGAAGCAGTGTTCCAACAGGACTGGGACTTGGCACAGAGGGACAAAAGCTTCTGCGGCAACCCAATTCTATGACTATCAAGTAGTCCAAGGCAGATTCAGGAGATATAGGGAACAAGAGCCAATCATTAGCCTCCTGCTGCCAAGCCTCCAAAGATTACTAATTCCATGCAGCTGCTACAGCAATTAAGTAGACAGACAGAGCTGCAATCAGCACATGTAACATAAGCATTCACCACTACTAATACAGCTGCTACTACTAATGACAATAATTTTAAATCATTTACAATTTAAAAAAGTAAAGATAACATAAAAGGCTAAAGCTGTCAAAACTGGCATATATATTATGTGAGAAAGATATTTTGTGTAATCTTATATGACAGGATAAGCCTTGCACACAGTATGGATCATTATGAATGCAGCTACAGCCTGCATTAAGATATCCGGAGATGCCTGTGACACTGTAAAAATGTATGTGCAATTGTCTACTTTTTTACTGGGTAGACCATATGACCGGATGAGAGTCTATTTTAAACATTGTTCTTTTTTATGAAGTATATTAAAAGATTGTATTACACTATTGGAAGTTTTCCTTTATCCCACGTATACAACGGAATACTATCGAAAGTGAATTGAAGGAAGGAATGTGATCATAACAGGCTGTAGCCGCTCCAGTGAATGTGTTATTGTCTACATATAAAGTAGACCACCATTTTCGGTAGGGGACTGTACTATCGATTGTGCTTGTGAAAAATATATTGAAGGTGTGATACACTATAAGATTTCTTTCCTTCTATTTTTGAGTGCATTAAGCAGCTGTAAAATATTTGCTGCTTGGAAGACCACCTGAGGAGGTGGAATCTTGAAATTGGCTATAATTTTATCCACAGCGCCAAAGGATAAAGTGGTGATATTGTGTTTTATGTGTATTTTTAGTAGTTTTGGGTTGAAGCTACTGTACTTCACTTACTTGTCCAACAGGCTGCTTTTAGGCGCATTTGATCTTGTTACACATTTCTTTTTTCCATAAAAACTGACCCAGTTGTTCATTATTTGCAATTTAGGTCTACTCCTTTAGTGAAACAAAAAAGAGTAAGCAATGCATTGGATGACAGCTATAAGGAAAATATTAGGAATCCACGTCTGCTTCCTACTGAAAATCCCATGTTATTGACTAGGATTGCTCCTGAAAAACAAAACATTTATACACCAGTAGAAATGGAGCCACATCATCCTGCATCTTTTAACAAGGTATAAGGTGTACGAAACCATTCCTTACAAGACTACATTTATTTTCACTGGGTGTTGATTAAGCTGGAAATTGTATTTTGGGCTTCTTTGTATAGCTAAGTAAATGTTATTTTTATTTTAGGCAAACTTTTAGACTTTCTGTTAGTAAAAGTGATTCATATAAAGTTTTCATCAAACTACAATTATGATTACCTCTTATTTATAGGCTGCCACAAGAGGTCCACAGTTCTGTACATGTTGCTTAATCTCTTTCACTGATCAGGCTGGATTTTCCACAAGGTAACCTAGGTGCCCACCTAGGGTCCCAAGGGGCCCCTGGAAAGGTTCCACAAAGAAAACTGGCCTGTCCTATGCTTATACGGGTAAGCGGTTAAGATACTGCTGAATGGGATCCAGGCGATCACAATGCTGACTCCGGAATCCCACACACCGATACAATGCCAGTGCTGGAGTACCAGTGAGATGGGCTATTCTCCCTCTGTGGGTGTCCGCGACACCCATAGAGGGAGAATACATTGTATACTGACAGCTGGCATCCCGACCATCGGTATTTCATACTGAACCCGCTTATACAGACATCTATCAATTGCAGGGTTATTTAATTGATTGGGTAGTCAGTGTCTAGCTTGTGAAATTAGACATAAGCCCACCATAGACTGTGGTGATACCTCATCTCCATTGTTATATGTCATAGCACTAAGCAGGGCACAGACACACAGATTACTGTGCATATACCCTAACCCACCACACCACCAGCTCTTTGTGTCCACACCACAGTCCCCACTGCAGATGCCACCTCGCAGCGACCTTCTGATCCCTAGCACTCTGACAGATCAGAATTGTGTGTTGTATGTAAGGAGCAATGGGGAGAGGACATCCACCTTTATAGTACTAAGAGGGAAAAACTTAGGGTTAGGTATTAGGGTTAATTTAGAGGTTTAGGTTAGGAAAATGGTATTAGGGTTGTGTAGGGTTTAGCAAATTGAGTTTGGGGTTAGATTATTGGGGTTATGGTTAGGGTGAGATTTATGGTTAGGGATGAGTTAGGGCAGGGATGGTACACGTCCTGGATTTACAGATCTAACTATCTTTGTGTACATTCAGGAACCAGGACCAGAGTATATAGTTTTCAACTGCTGTGTAAGGTGGAATTGTGGTCTCCTTACACATTCATCTATATACCTAGATCCTGCGCAGTTCAAGAAATGCTAGGTCCTGAACAATAATCGACTTATAACGACTAGTGACAATTTTGTTAAGCAATGTTCTTTGATAAGATGAGAAATTTTTGGAGACAGAAAATGGTTTCATCCACTGTATGTGGGCAGGTACTTTGCTTTAAATGTGACACAGGTTTCAAATCTGCTTCCGTAAGACCTAGGGCCTGATTCAGATTTGTATGCAATGCAGATGTTCATGCAACGGTGATCATTATTGGAAGTCTGTGCATGTACCGCGATCACACTACACATGCATCAAGGTACTTTTGTTATACTGCTCGCAACCTGGAATGAAAATATAGTGCTATGGATTGTTGGAGGAGGGGGGCCCCAAACCGGTATCTTGCCTAGGGCCCCATGAGGTCTAAATCTGGTTCTGGCACTGATACTTGTATCTTGAGTGCATAAATACTTTTAATGAGATTTCATTACTTTGTAATTTGGTTATTCCATAAAAGTGATTTAGAGGAAAAAACGGAGTGTAAGAAAATTACAACATATTACATTTGGAAAAATAGCATTGACTCAAAGTCAATTGGGGAAATGCAATTGTTTTGTAGCACCGATGCCAGATGAAGCAATTCAGTTGTTGGTTATTTGAGTAGGAACATTTCTTCTCGCAGCCCCCTGTGCTGGCAAGAAGAAAAGTGACCCAATGGCACTTTTCGTGTCACTCCCAGTACTTTAGACAGGTTTAGCTGTTTTATACCTTGATATATTTTAAATGTAATCATTATTTTAAAGTAAAGTCCAATTAAAACTGTGAATGCACAGATTTTGGATGAGGTCCAACAAATTGGACTGTCCAATCCGGTCCAGGATAATCATCTCCCATAAGAAACAATACCCTACAAATGAATCTTGAGATGCATATCCAAAAATAAGAAATTAAAGCAGAAAACACAAAATATTGTGTTATTTTTTTAACCAATGTATTCGTATTACAAAATAATTGCTTGTGCATATATAAAAAAATGTATCTGATAAAGAAAAAAATTTCCATATCCAGTGTCGTAATAGGGCTGTGTTGCGCCCTGTGCAGGTCTGGATCTGGGCCATGCCCCCTGAGTAATGATTTCATGAAGGTGGCGGGACAACCAGCACCGTGACCGAGTATGCCACAAAAAGGGGTGTTCCGGTTGACTGAAGAGATGGCAGGGTGCTGTTCTAAGCACCCTGCTAGCCAAATGTAGGGACCGTGGTGCCGAAATGGTGTCGCCCACAGAGCCCTGTGCAGAGGCATCGCTTGCACACCCCAGGTCACATCATACAACTTCCCTGAAACGTCTGTAGTCAATAGGATGGAGAGCAACCAGAGTGGAGTCTTTTAGCAGCTACCTGTCAATGTAGAAAAGATTCCAACGCATTCCATCTCTAGCCGATCTACCCAGGCTGAGGCAGATGCAAAGTTGAATGGAAGTGAACCGTTATTGCTCTTACCATTGCATTCAAGGAGCTAAAGACAGATATTTATCTATGCAGAGTTGTATTCCGTCAACTCACTAAACTTTGCCTATGTTCGAACGCCATGTTGCCACCCAAATACGCCCTTTCAGCTGTAAGTGGAAATGTGAGTCGCGTATGGCTCAGCATCGCTTGTAGGTGGGTACATCCGGCTTTGGAGCATGCACAGTAGTGTAGAATGTGTATAACAATTGATATTGAAATATTGAAAATCATACAATGTACACAAAGGCGTATATCTTATTTGTAAAAAGGTGTATGCCTACATATCTAAACATTGGGAATAACCTGAAGATAGCAAAGCACTATGATGGTGTAGTATTTTAAAATAATATAATGGCCACTAAGATGCAAGTACTTGGAATACAATGTCACATGGTTCGGTAGGCAAGTCTTTTGCTAGTGTCTGAAATCACTTCAGTATAGAAGTTGGAATTTCAACTCTGCTTTTCATTAGAGTGGGGGTTTAGCAGTAATACTTTACATTTTACCAGGGGTAAATCGACTTTTAACGCTCTCTCCCCTCATCCCACTTGGCATGTTTGCATAAATAAAGCATTGTCTGGATGGCATTTTTTTTTTTTGTAAACTCATCTCAATAGTAAATCAGAAGCTATATATGTTAAATATGTATACATAGTATTAGATGTAATACTTATATAAGAGATAAGAGGTGGGATGAGAGGGAGGGGCTAGTTCTGTAGGTGAGAGCATTGGGATGAGAGGGAGAGGCTAGTTCTGTAGGTGAGAGTATTGGGAAGAGGTGGGATGAGAGGGAGGGGCTAGTTCTGTAGGTGACAGCATTGGGAAGAGGTGGGATGAGAGGGAGGGGCTAGTTCTGTAGGTGACAGCATTGGGAAGAGGTGGGTTGGGTACGAAATCCCAGCAGACAGAATCCCTCACGATGGTCAGAATGTAGATAGCGGCATGCCAAAGATCAGAATCACAATGGATCCCAGTAAGTATGTTAACCTTACCCCCTTACGCCCTAACCCACCCCTCTAGCAGCCTAACCCTAACCCTCTCCCTAGTGCATAATCCTACACCCAGTACTTACATTTGGGATCTACCTGGATTCTGACCATCGGGATTGCGGTGTCAGTATTCTGACTGTTGGGATCCTGGCCACATTCCCCTCTAAAACATACAGCATAATTGTCTTAAGATGTCTAACTTGGAAGATGGGCATGAAAAGCCATAAAATCTACCAGCCGCTTTCTGATTTGACAGATTTGCTCTCTTTATTTATTCTCTTCCCTTTTGTTATATTGAATGACAGGAATAACAACTGTTTAATTTCTAATGTGTCATTAATTCTTCAGTCTCATGATGGTGTAAAGGGTGGTGGTGGTGGGGGGGGTAACAGCACATTTGTGATTTAAAAAAAACACAATTACAAAGCATTAATAACTGTAATGCTTACATTTTATTTTTAGTTCTGTACCCTATTTTTTGGAGCCATTTCACCAAAGCAGCAGGATAAGTCTAGCTGGTCATTCAGCAGCTTGGCAACAGCTAGTGAAGATGAGGAAGATGGATTCTGCAGAGATCTCTCTCAGACATTCTAATAATACTGAGGGTTTATGTAATATAAGGAAAATATCACATATGTGCAAGATCCTATTGCAGTCACACATTGACCTTCATTTATTCAGCATTGGCCACGTGTGCAAGCATGATTTTCCATTCTTCTGGAATAAGTACCTGTTCAATTTGATCAAAATTTGCATGCGTTGCTTGCAAACCTAGACTGATAAATGCAACTGTCTGGGTCCTAATATAGTTAATGTTTTACTGAACTTCTTAAAAAGGTCTTGTAGTATTTATTATATTTAGCATTATTACATCAGTTTACTTTACATTCAAGAAATAATACTTGTCGTTCCATAGCTGTGCATTTTGTTGTTGGAAAAGAGGTAAGATACATGTCAGTATAGTGGTTAAATGTATAGAAATTCAATTTTTTCAGTAACAACATTTGTGTTGAATGAACATGCCCATATTGCATGCTTTTGTATTGATGGTGATGATGACTGGCCTATTACTAACAGCTGGCGAGCAAAGCAACATTAGGAACAGATCAAATAAACATTCCAGTTATTGAATGTAAATTGCGGTGGTCTTACTTGTGGGGGTGGGTGGAGGGCAACTTGTGTTGTGTACCAAAGGAGGAAACTCATGAAAAGATGGGACAATTCACAGAGGAAACAAAATGTATCGAAACAAGGTGAAAAGTACTCTATGTTGGGGCACTCTTGCAGTAATTTGTATTACAATATAACCTTTATTAATCTGCTGCAAAATATAATTAGTGATGATAGTGATTAAACTGATAAGACTGTTAAAGCAGTTGTGGGGCTTTTATTTTGATTCCTTACTGTATACTCTTTCTGAACAGTGATACACAAAAATGGCAAATTGTTCAAATCAATGTAACGGTCCACTACAGGTGCATGCAAGAGAGGGGTTACTAGAGACAAGAAAAAACACAAGATTCCCCAGCACACAATAATAGACCAGTGATGAGACTTAAATCCTATATTATAATGGTAATGCAAAAATCTCATATATATTTGCAAAGATATGGTTAAGCCATCAGCCACTTCAAGACATTTCTGATATGGTGGTCTAACACTACATAATAATAATAAAACCTACTTTGGGTCATACATTTGTATATTTTGTTATGCTACATGATAATAGCACATACATATATATATTTCTAAATTAAGAGCTAACTCAACTAGATGTATAATCAGGATCTGCACTACCCGCTCAGCAAAGTGATGCAGATCAGTTAGGCGCTAGGCTGTAGAGGCACTCTCTGTGCTCTGCATCCCTGTGCTGCGCCACCCTGTCCCACCTTCTGCTGCAAGCTGCTGTGCCTTTCACACTGACAGGCAGCAGCGCCGGCAGCATGAAGAAGCCTCCTCCTCCCCCTGGTGACAGTGTCTTTGTTGGGGATTTAAAAGTGGGCGGAGCTACACAGACAGCGGGGACGGGGCTACACCGACTGAGGGGGCGGAGCTACATGGACCAGCAGACTGCTAAGGAGGAGGACATGCTCCAGTTCCAGCCTGCCAGACTGTAATAAGTAAGTGGAGGGAGAGTGAGATAAAATGAGATTTATGGTAGACTTACCATAGTTAAATCTCTTTCTGCGAGGTACACTGGATTCCACAGGGAATAACATCGGGGGGGTGTAGAGTTGGATCTTGATCCGAGGCACCAACAGGCTAAAGCTTTGACTGTTCCCAGGATGCATTGCATCACCTCCTCTATAACCCCTCCTCCAGGCACTTGAGCTCAGTTTCGTTAACCAGTCCAATGCAGTAGCAGGTAAAAGAGACGGTAGATGTTAGTCACATAGAACCACATTCTCACGACAGGAGAAGGGACTAGCAGCTAATGCCATACAAACACAAAGAAGCTAAGTGCGTCAAGGTGTGGGCGCCCTGTGGAATCCAGTGTGCCTCGCAGAAAGAGATTTGATTATGGTAAGTCTACCATAAATCTCCTTTTCTGCAGCGGGGTACACTGGTATTCCACAGGGAATAACATTGGGGATGTCCTAAAGCAGTTCCTCATGGGAGGGGACGCACTGTAGCGGGTACAAGAAACCGGCGCCCAAAGGAAGCATCCTGGGAGGCGGAAGTATCAAGGGCATAGAACCTGATGAACGTGTTCACTGAGGACCACGTAGCCGCCTTACACAATTGTTCAGCGGACGCGCCACGGCGGGCCGCCCACGAAGGTCCAGCAGTCCGAGTAGAATGGGCTTTGGTAGCAGCAGGAGCTGGGAGACCAGCCTGCGCATAGGCTCTTGCAATCACCATTCTAATCCATCTGGCCAAGGTCTGCTTATTCGCAGGCCAGCCACATTTGTGAAAACCAAAAAGTACAAAAAGGGTATTTGACCTCCTAAGGGAGGCAGTCCTCTCTACATAAATACGGAGAGCCCGTACCACCTCCAAAGACCGCTCTTTGGAGGACAAACCAGAAGAGATAAAGGCCGGAACCACAATCTCTTGATTAAGATGAAAAGATAATACCATCTTAGGTAGATAACCAGGGCGAGTTCTAAGAACTGCCCGGTCACGGTGAAAAATCAGAAAGGGTGGACGACAGGACAAAGCGCCTACGTTCGACATCCTCCTAGCAGAGGCAATAGCCAATACAACCACGACCTTAAGTGTAAGATATTTAAGATCCACAGACTCAAGAGGTTTGAATGGAGACTCTTGCAGGGCATTTAAGACAACAGACAGATCCCATGGAGCCACAGGAGAGACATAGGCAGGCTGAATCCTTAAAACACCCTGAATGAAAGTATGAACGTCAGGAATAGAAGTAAGCCTAAGTCCAGGCTCTGTTGCAGAAAAGCCAGAAGTCTGGAAGTTTTGAAAGTATATGCATCATAATTTTTACCAGCACACCAGGTGAAGCCGGTTTACGGGTTTTCACCATAGTTTGATTCACCGCCTCAGAAAATCCCTTGGCCCTCAAGAGTGAAGCTTCAAGAGCCACGCCATCAAAGCAAGTCTGGCCAGGTTCGGGTAAACACAAGGGCCCTGAAAGCGGAGGTGTGGGTGTTGAGGAAGTAGAAGAGGACACTCTATTGAGAGACCCTGCAGGTCTGAGGACCAATGCCGTCTGGGCCACGTTGGAGTGACTAGTAGTAGTATTCCTCCTTCTTGCTTGAACTTCTGCAGTACCCTGAGCGGGAGTGACACTGGAGAGAACACATATGGCAGCCGAAAGTTCCATGGAATTGCCAGTGCGTCCATGAACGCTGCTTGAGGATCCCTTGTCCTTGATCCGAAGACCGGAACCTTGTGATTGTGTTGAGACGCCATCAGATCTACATCTGGTAGGCCCCACTTGACCACTAGGAGTTGAAAGACTTCTGGATGAAGTCTCCACTCTCTGGCGTGAACGTCCTGACGAATGAGGAAATCCGCTTCCCAGTTGAGGACTCCAGGAATGGAACACTTCTGATATTGCTGGCAGATGGCGTTCCGCCCAACGTAGGATCTTTGATACTTCCAGCATTGCTATGCGGCTTTGAGTGCCGCCTTGACGATTTATGTATTCCACCATGGTGGCATTGTCTGATTGTACTTGTAAAGGCCTGTTCTGTACTAGAGGCAGGGCCAGTGTCAACGCATTGAACACTGCTCGCAATTCTAGAATGTTTATCGGGAGGAGAGATTCCTCCCTGGTCCACCAAACCTGGAGAGAGTGTTGCTCCAACACCGCGCCCCAACCCTGCGGACTGGCATCTGTTGTCAGGAGGACCCAGTGGGAGATCCAGAAGGGACTGCCCCTGCTCAACTGTTGGTCCTGTAGCCACCAACTCAGTGACAGACGAACCTTCCGGAGTCAAGGAGATCATTTGAGACCTGACCCGATGAGGCAGGCTGTCCCATTTGGAAATGATTAACCTCTGCAGAGGGCGGGAATGAAATTGAGCGTACTCTACCATGTCGAAAGCCGACGCCATGAGGCCTAGTACTTGCATCGCTGAGTGTATCGACACTCTTGGCGAGAGATAAAATATCTGATCCTGTCCTGAAGTTTCAGGACTTTCTCTGGAGACAAAAACAATTGTTGGTTGTGTGTGTCCAGTAGTGCCCCCAGGTGCACCATGCTCCGAGCAGGGACCAGCGAGGACTTTTTCCAGTTGATGAGCCCCCCGTAGGCTTGTAAGAATTGGGCTGTCAGTTCCAGATGACTGAGGAGAACCTCTTGGGAGTTTGCCAGGATCAGAAAGTCGTCCAGAAACGGCAGGATCCTGATTCCTTGACGGCGGAGAAAAGCCGTCATCACGGCCATGACCTTGGTAAAGATCCGCTGGGCCGTGGCCAATCCAAAAGGCAGTGCCTGGAATTGATCATGTAGGTTGCCAAAAGCAAACCACAGATATTGCTGATGCGACATGGCAATAGGTACTGTATGTGCAGGTAAGCATCCTGTATGTCCAGGGATACCATATAGTCTTCAGGTTCCATGGCCAGTACAATAGAGTGCAGAGTTTCCATATGGAATATGGACACTCTCACAAATTTGTTTAATGATTTGAGGTTGAGTATAGGCCGTAAGGACCCATTCGGCTTCGGAACTAGAAACAGGGTCGAATAGTATCCCCTGCCTCTCTGAGACAGAGGTACTGGCACTACCACTCCTGTATCCAGGAGGAATTGTACAACCAAGTGTAGAGCTCGCGCTCTTAACGGATCCTCAGGGATAACCGTTGTTCAAAACTGGTGAGGGGGACGTCTCTTGAAAGAGATTGCGTACCCGTAAGAGACAACTTTCCGCACCCAGGCATCCAAAGTGGTCTCTAACCATGCCTGGCAGACTGCAGAAGTCGGCCTCCCACCCGGGGGTTCCACCGTGGGAGACCCGCCCCGTCATGCAGCAGGCTTGTCTTGTTTGGAAGCAGGCTGACGGGCGGCCCAGGATGGTTTAGATTTAGGTTTAGTGGTTTTGGAAGCACGAGCCTGTTGCGGATACGCCTGACCCATTGCTTTTCCTGGAGGTCGAAAGGAACGAAAGGTGGTATTCTTAGCCTTCGGTACAGAAGGGTTAGTATTTGGGAGACACGCAGTCTTGGCAGTAGCCAAGTCAGTTACGATCTTGTTCAGATCCTCCCCAAATAAGATGTCTCCCTTAAAAGGGAGCACCTCCAAGGTCTTTCTTGAGTCCAGGTCCACCTTCCAGGACCTCAACCACATAATTCGACAAGCCAGGATGGACGTAGTAGATGCCTTGGCCGCCATTACACCTGCATCAGAGACCGCCTTCTGAATATAGTGGGAGGCTGTGGTAATATAAGACAGATATTGTCTGGCAGTGTCAGAAAAATCCTGAGGCAGCTCTTCCTCAATTGCCTGAACCCATGCTTCAATAACTTTCGCAGCCCAGGAGGCTACCATAGTGGGTCTGTGTACAATGCCAGTGAGGAAGTAAATAGACTTCAGGCATCCCTCCACATGCTTATCCGTCGGTTCCTTCAGTGAGGTGACAGTAGTGACAGGCAAAGTAGATAACTCCACAAGACGGGCGACATGAGAGTCCACCGGTGGTGGAGTTTCCCACTTATTACTCAACTCCGCAGGGATAGGATAACGAGCTAGCATCTTTTTGGACAGGTAAAGTTTCTTTCCTGGTGACGACCAGGAGTCCTGTCGTATTTCAATTAAGTGGTCAGAATGTGGTAAGACTACCTTAGCAACCTTCTGACGTTTGAACTTGTCAGGTTTCTTAGACACAGTAGTAGGCTCAATGTTATCATCTATTTGAAGAATTAACTTAATAGCCTCCACCAGGTCAGGAACATCAACCTGGGTTGTAGATTCCTCATCAGAAGCAACTGTATCAGTGTCTGACAGATCAGTATATTCCCCATCCTCATCATGGCCCTTTTAGATGACCCCTTGGCCCCAGAAGGGCGGGGGGTAGACTTTTGTCTAACCAAGGATTGATTTAATTGTTGTAACTGGGTAGACAGAGTATCCGCCCAGAGCGGATTAACTACAGGGACAATATGTGGCTGCAATGGCACAGGAGGTCCCACAGGGGGCACAATACGTGTCACAAGTGTACTCAGCATACTTGAGAACGCTGCCCAAGGTGGGTCTTGATTGGTCACAGGTAGACTGGGTGTATGGCACTCAGCGCCTGAACCAGCAGCTAAAACTTCCCCCTCCGGTAAATCCGTGGCGCCAGCACTGCAGGATGCAGAAGCGTCCGCGGATTTCCCGCCCTGTGTAGCAGACATAGGGAATGTAGCCGTAGGGCGTAATGGTACAATATAGCCAGACAAACACAATATCTGCAAAAAAACCCTATGTTATGTGACAGTAAACACAGGACACAAAACAGAGGGTTTAAGCGATATGAGGTGACTGAAACACACACTCTTAGGGCTTTACCAGATAAAATCACAGGCAGTAGGGACCCCTGGATTGTGAAAGCAACATTTCAATTTAATGATAATCGTTGTCAGGCATAATAAAAGTGATAAAATGTAACATACTTTTATAGAGTAAAAGTAACACCAAGTGCACGCTGTCGGGCCATTCGGCCGTTACCAGCTTCCGTTTACATCATCAGAGCAGGTCACTGCCCCCGTCTGAAGTAGAACGAGTGTGTGAGAGAGATCCGTCACCAAGGAAACCTTAAAACAAAACGCGGGCTCCATGAGAGTATACAGAAAACGGTGGCATACACAAGTATAATAATGTATCAAACCAGCTTAATATTAGCCAAACATCAATGCCTAGTTACAGATAAATTTCAGGATGATATAGATAAATGATTGTTAATCATACTGCATCAGAAATAAAGATCACAAAAATGCAGAATAAATAGAATGCTAGCATAATGTGCAATTAGAAAAAACTATTCAGACTGTAAGTGCGGCAATGTTTCAAACAATAGTAGGTTCAACCAATAATAGGTTAGCAGAAACAACTATTCGTAGGCTGTGACACTCTGTAACAGAAACTGAATGTTAAATGAAACAATTTAAGGAAAGAACTTCATTAAGGCCATTTGGAGCAACAATATTTAAACGAAAAATCCAACGAGCTTCTAATTGTAGTAGAGATCTTGCACTATCACCTCTTCTTTTACATTCTGGTACATGGTCCAGCATCTTATAGCGCAAAGAGGCAAGATTGTGATTAGCCATCTTGAAATGTTTAGCCACGGGTTGGTTGACAGGTTTACCCTCTAATATGAGTTTGATGGCACTCCTATGTTGTGCCATTCTCTCGCGAAATTGACAGCTGGTTTTTCCGATGTAATAATGTATCAATGTATCAAACCAGCTTAATATTAGCCAAACATCAATGCCTAGTTACAGATAAATTTCAGGATGATATAGATAAATGATTGTTAATCATACTGCATCAGAAATTAAGATCACAAAAATGCAGAATAAATAGAATGCTAGCATAATGAGCAAAAAAAAAGGGAATTAAACACTGTCAGAGAAAAAATAAAGGACCTGAAATCTACCTGTCTACCTATACTGACTGCTGATTATGATGGTGAATGGATGACTAAGCTATCTACACAGATCGATAAGTATCGCAAAGACTTAATTACATTTAAAACCAACAAATATACTACTGTGACGCGGGATTATGACGAGAACAGAGTGTACCTGTGGGCCAGTAACCCCTCTTCTAGACCCAAACAGTTCCATCCGAGACGGCAGAGGAGACAAAAACGGTTTCCACTGGAAACGGACACCTCCAAAGGTCCATCACAGAGTGATAATGAGATTGCCTCTACCAGCAAAAAAACCCCATCAGCGCGTCTCCCTTTAGGAGTACGGACCAGGGCACAGAAGGACACAGATATAGACACAGAACCAGAGGAGGAGGGCAATGTCAAAGGGAAAGCAAAAAAACAGCCAAAGAACAAGAAATAATTTATAATTTATCCTCAAGAACACTCTCTGAAACTAAGAATTATTTGGAATATCTACAGCTGCCCCTGCTGATGTTGAAAGATGCCTAGTGCGACCTAAGTCTACCTTTGACCCTATGAAAGATCTTGGTAATATTTACAGCGCTATTTCTCGATTGATTTTAAATGTACATAGTTCTTCTTCCTCAAAGAAAATGATAGTATCAATCCAAAAAATACTTATGTCCATCCAAGTATAAAAACCAAAAAAAGTTTTATTGTAAAACGACAATCTAAAAAACGTCTTAACTTATAGACATCAACTGATTTTATCAGGTCAGCGTTTAGTCACCAAACATAAGGGGTTATCTCACCGGACCTCCCGGACACTAGATTGAATGCACGGCGTTCCCTCTGCTACCGGAGATGTTGCTTTTACCGGAGCTGTGCACGTTAGGGCTTCCCCGCCGCTAGTCGTCCACCGGTCCCTCTGCGGGTGAGGCGTCTTCTTTATCCCCCTGTTACCGTTGCTGTGCGGCTGGTCTATACTGAGACGTCCTGCGTTCTCCTTACAGTGCGGCTCGTCTGTAATGAGACACACGTCCTATTCCCTCCTTGCGTTTGAAGTGACCAGATCCACCTACTGCAGCCGACGCGTTTCCACCCAATCAGGGTCTTTGTCGAGGCATAGGTGGGTCTGGTCACTAATTTATACTTTGTCCAAGAAATCCGGTGTGTCAACCCTGTTAATTCATTATACATGTTGCTTCATTTCTTATACATATGACAGGGTTATTTAAAGATACAGTTCTCTAAAATAACGTTACCTTTATCTTAAAATCTTGTTCTTATATAATTAATATTAAACTTGGATGTTAAAAATCATTACAATGTTGATATTCATGCAATTAAGATTCCACAATCACAGAAACCATTTTGTCTCAAAGTCTCCATTTAAACCTGTTTGTTGTAAAGTTTTTAACTCATAAATCCACCACATCTCCCTTTTTGCTAAACAGGTAGCTACATCTTTTTTTCTCCAGTTGCCCTTTACCTGTTTCCATTTTACTGCCCTCATTTGCTTTAATGGACCGGCATGTTATGCACAGTCCGCACCTAAAGAATCCCTTTGATTTTACTCGGGTTATCATGTTTGGTGCTGGAGCTGTGGCACTTCTTACCAGGTGATTTTTTGGATTTGGGGCTCTTTTATAGATCACCTTAGGTTTTTCAGACAGAAATTTCTCCGAAATGGGGTCACTTTTGAGGATTCCCCAATGTTTGATACAATGCATATGTCATAAACAATATGTGGGAAGGACAAGCAGACCCTTTAAAACCAGAATGAGAGAGCATATGAATAACATAAAAAAGGGATTTGAAAATCACTGCTTATCTGCACACTGTAAAAAAGAACATAACTGCTCTGTTAACAGCATAATAAATTTTAAAGCCATCGAACAGGTAAAGGGCAACTGGAGAAAAAAAGATGTAGCTACCTGTTTAGCAAAAAGGGAGATGTGGTGGATTTATGAGTTAAAAACTTTACAACAAACAGGTTTAAATGGAGACTTTGAGACAAAATGGTTTCTGTGATTGTGGAATCTTAATTGCATGAATATCAACATTGTAATGATTTTTAACATCCAAGTTTAATATTAATTATATAAGAACAAGATTTTAAGGTAAAGGTAACGTTATTTTAGAGAACTGTATCTTTAAATAACCCTGTCATATGTATAAGAAAGGAAGCAACATGTATAATGAATTAACAGGGTTGACACACCGGATTTCTTGGACAAAGTATAAATTAGTGACCAGACCAGACCCACCTATGCCTCGACAAAGACCCTGATTGGGTGGAAACGCGTCGGCTGCAGTAGGTGGATCTGGTCACTTCAAACGCAAGGAGGGAATAGGACGTGTGTCTCATTACAGACGAGCCGCACTGTAAGGAGAAAGCAGGACGTCTCAGTATAGACCAGCCGCACAGCAACGGTAACAGGGGGATAAAGAAGACGCCTCAGCCGCAAAGGGACCGGTGGACGACTAGCGGCGGGGAAGCCCTCACGTGCACAGCTCCGGTAAAAGCAACATCTCCGGTAGCAGAGGGAACGCCGTGCATTCAATCTAGTGGCCGGGAGGTCCGGTGAGATAACCCCTTATGTTTGGTGACTAAACGCTGACCTGATAAAATCAGTTGATGTCTATAAGTTGAGACGTTTTTTAGATTGTCGTTTTACAATAAAACTTTTTTTGGTTTTTATACTTGGATGGACATAAGTATTTTTTGGATTGATACTATCATTTTCTTTGAGGAAGAAGAACTAAGTACAT
Source organism: Pseudophryne corroboree (assembly GCF_028390025.1). Taxonomy (NCBI): domain Eukaryota; kingdom Metazoa; phylum Chordata; class Amphibia; order Anura; family Myobatrachidae; genus Pseudophryne; species Pseudophryne corroboree. The sequence continues at coordinate 301,209,072 of NC_086444.1, read as the reverse complement.
TTAAAATCAATCGAGAAATAGCGCTGTAAATATTACTAAGATCTTTCCTGGTTTCAATTTGCAATACGCTGATGAGCTGATCAGCATTTGCTTGGTTATCACAGCTGCTTTTAATTCCACAGCGCTCCTGAAGGATCCCTTTTTCTTGTTTGTTCTTACCTTTGACCCTATGTCCCCGAATCCAGCCATTAAAGCATTTACTAAGACACTGTTACATGACATTGAAATGTTGGAGAAACCCCCCCCCCCTGTAAGGAATTACAACTTATCCAGGGAGGAGTCCCTAGCACTCAGGGACCTCTCCTCTTACACTGATATTACCATACGCCCTGCGGACAAGGGGGGAGGAATCGTGATTCAGGACATCAGCGACTATAAAACAGAGGCGTATTGACATCTCGATGATGTGACGGTCTATTCTAAACTCTCCATGGACCCGACTGACCTTTATCTGAAACAACTGTAAGACATTTTGACCTCTGCATTTGATTTGGGAATAATAAATGCGGAGACAAAAAGGGCCCTCTTAATTACTGAACCATGCGTACCGGTGTTCTATCTTATTCCCAAATTGCACAAAAATAGGGTGAAGCCCCAAGGTCGCCCGATCATTTCGGCCCGCAATTCCATTCTTCATGCGGTATCTCGTTATATTGATTTCTTCTTGCAACCTGTGGTACAAAGCCAGGACACGTATCTAAAGGATACTGGTACATTTTTGGACAAACTCTGCAGTTTACATAATCTCCCGTCTACATTCTGGCTCTGCACCGCTGACGTAATCAGTTTATATACAAACATTCCGCATGATAGAGGTTTGACAGCGGTGGAAACATTAATTACTGATCATCCTCAATATAAAGGACCAGAAATAAAGTTCTTCATTTCTCTTCTTAGGCTGGTTCTAACGAGAAATTATTCTCTTTTTAACAATGACTATTATCTTCAGTCCCTCGGGTGTGCCATGGGTTCTGCTGCAGCTCCAGTGTATGCGAACTCCTTCATGTTTGCCGTTGAACAGAATCTTTTCTTTGATAATGAGCACTATAAACGTAATATAGCGTTTTACACACCCTACATTGATGACGTGTTCATCATTTGGACTGGAACCAAGGATGAATTTCTAACCATGATGGGTGACATTAATTTACGAGATCCTAACATTAAATTTACCTTTGAAATATAAGATCAGAGGATCCACTTCTTAGATGTGAGTGTTACAAATCTTAACAGCCATTTACAAACCTCATTATACAGTAAACCCACTGATTGTAACAACCTTTTACTGGCCTCTAGCCATCATCCCACCGCTCTCAAACAAGGACTCCCTTATTCCCAATTTCTGAGGGTGCATCGAATTTGCAGCAACCCTATTGAGGAAGACCAACAACTCGACATGATGGGCAAAGGGTTAAAAGGGTTTGGCCAGTCATCAAAAATGATCCTGATTTACCTGCGCTATCCGGAACCTCATTGATGCCATGTTATAGACGCAGTCGCAATATTAGAGATCAGGTTGTTCACACTGATATTTCAAGCTTTAAGTCTGCCGCAGCTGAACACTTTTTGACACGCAAAAATGGTAACTACAAATGTTTAGGTTGCACTACCTGTTTATACCTAGAGACTGGAGATTCAATCTTACACCCACACTCGGGTAAGAGAATTAAAATAAACCATCCGTTGACCTGCACCACCAGATTTGTAGTGTACTGTATACGTTGTCCCTGTGGTTTGCTATACATCGGAAAAAACAGCTGTCAATTTCGCAAGAGAATGGCACAACATAAGAGTGCCATCAAACTCATATTAGAGGGTAAACCTGTCAACCAATCCGTGGCTAAACATTTCAAGATGGCTAATGCCTCTTTGCGCTATCAGATGCAGAACCATGTACCAGAATGTAAAAGAAGTGGTGATAGAGCAAGATCTCTACTACAATTAGAAGCTCGTTGGATTTTTCGTTTAAATACTGTTGCTCCAAATGGCCTTAATGAAGTTCTTTCCTTAAATTGATTCATTTAACATTCAGTTTCTGTTACAGAGTGTCACAGCCTACGAATAGTTGTTTCTGCTAACCTATTATTGGTTGAACCTACTATTGTTTGAAACATTGCCGCACTTACAGTCTGAATAGTTTTTTCTAATTGCACATTATGCTAGCATTCTATTTATTCTGCATTTTTGTGATCTTTATTTCTGATGCAGTATGATTAACAATCATTTATCTATATCATCCTGAAATTTATCTGTAACTAGGCATTGATGTTTGGCTAATATTAAGCTGGTTTGATACATTATTATACTTGTGTATTCCACCGTTTTCTGTATACTATCATGGAGCCCGCGTTTTGTTTTAAGGTTTCCTTGGTGACGGATCTCTCTCACACACTCGTTCTACGTCAGACGGGGGCAGTGACCTGCTCTGATGATGTAAACGGAAGCTGGTAACGGCCTAATGGCCCGACAGCGTGCACTTGGTGTTACTTTTACTCTATAAAGGTATGTTACATTTTATCACTTTTATTATGCCTGACAGCGATTATCATTAAATTGAAATGTTGCCTTCACAATCCAGGGGTCTCTACTGCCTGTGATTTAATCCGGTAAAGCCCTAAGAGTGCCGCCAGTCACTTTGTACTATACAAGCTTCTTTGCTCTCTCTCTCTCTATATATATATATATATATATATATATACAGGGGTTAAAGTGAGCCGGAAAGGGGCGGAACTGCGTTCCGTCAGTTCCATTTGGAGACGGAACGCAGTTCTGCCTCCTCCGGCTCACCTAACCCTAGGTGTCACCGGCGCCGCACAGGGAGATGACGGGCGCCCGCTGAGATTGTGTTACCAGCGGGCGCCCATCTCTCCTCACCGAAAGCCGGAGGCAGGAGCTCAGTACTGAGCTCCAGCTTCTGGCGCTGTCACTGTGCGGCGTGCGCTATGGGAGAGACGTCAGTCATGACGTCTCTCTCATAGTGCTGAGGAGAGGACGCCAAGAGAAGAGGACTGCAGCGGTCTGGAAGCGGGAGCGGGGCTCGGTGAGTATGGTGTGGTTTTTTTCCTTAGTGCAGCGGGGGCATCTACTGGGGGCAAACTACGGGGGGACATTACTACTGGGGGGGCATCAACAAGGGGCATTACCACTGGGGGCAAACTACAGGGGGACATTATTACTGGGGGGCATCTACTGGGGGCAAACTACTGGGGACATTATTACTGGGGGCCAACTACAAGGGGGAAAACTACTGGGGGCAAACTACAAAGGGGCAAGCTACTGGGGGCAAACTACAAAGGGGCTAACTACTGGGGCAAACTACAGGAGGGCATTACTACTGGCGGCGTAACTACAGGGGAATTACTACTTGGGGGCTAAACTACTGGGGGCATAACTACAGGGGCCAAACTACTGGGGGCATTACTACTGGGGGATAAACTACAAGGGGGGCATAACTACAGGGGCTAAACTACTGGAGGCATAACTACAGGGGCTAAACTACAATGGGGCAAACTACAGGGGGGCATTACTACTGGGGGCTAAACTACAAGCAGGCAAACTACTGGGGGCATTACCACTGGGAGGCTAAACTAAAGGGGGGGTAAACTACTGGGGTCATAACTGCAGGGGCATTACCACTGGGGGCATAACTTCTAGGGCACTAAACGACTGGGGGCATTACTACAGGCAACATTACTACTGGGGGCAATACTACACAGGGGCATTACCATTAAGGGCATTACTACTGGGGGCCCTACTAATGAGGGCATTGTAAAGGGGGCACTTCATAAGGGGCATCACTCCTGGGGACATAAGGGGCACTACTATTGTGGGCATTGCATAAGGGGCACCACTACTATGGGATCTATATAAGGGGCACTACGAGTACAGTGGACAGTGCATAATGAGCACTACTACTGTGGGCATTGTATAAGAAGTGCTACTGTGGTGGGCATTATGTGTATTATGGGGTGCTACTACTGTGGGCATTATTACTATTGTGTGAACACGCACCATTCTTTTGGAGACCACGCCGTTTTTTTGCAGGCGCGCGCAATACCTTTATTGCTTGGGTGCCATGGGGAGTGGGGTGAGTTCCACCACCTCTCTAGGACCACTTTAAGCACTATATATATATATATATATATATATATTTTTTTTTATATATATATATATATATATATATATATGGGACCCTGACGCACCTAGCCCCCCAGGGTCAGAATATAGTGATAGCAATATGTGATATAGAATGTAATCCCACACAACAGCTATAGGCACACTCAGTCACAGGTACAGTACGGATGGTGTAATGGTTAGCATTACTGCCTCACAGCACTGAGGTCATGGGTTTGATTCCCACCACGGCCCTAACTGTGTGGAGTTTGTATAGTCTCCCTGTACTTGTGTGGGTTTCCTCCCACAATCCAAAAATATACTGGTAGGTTAATTGGCTCCCAACTAAAATTAACCTTAATGTGTGCGTGTACATGTGGTAGGGAACTGATGTGAATGGGCAAAATATTCTCTGTAAAGCACTGCGGAATATGTGTGCGCTATATAAATAACTGGTAATAAATAAATAGGTGCAATGCAGAAGTTATTACATATAAACAATAAAACTGCACTGGACTAGTAAATTACATATTTATTTATTAACAGTTTCTTATATAGCGCAGCAAATTCCGTTGCGCTTTACAATTTCAAATAACAATAACAAACTGGGTGATAAACAGTCATAGAGGTAAGAAGGCCCTGCTCGCAAGCTTACAATCTATAGGGAAATAGGCATGTGTACACAAGGAAAGGTGCTATCTATTGCATAGTTCGCCAGATTGCAAAGGTTCTTGGAGGGCTGTATGATATGGTCATACAGCAATGATGAACCGGGTTTGAGAGGAAGGGAAAGTGAAGAATGAGAAGACGTGAGGATATGTGTGGACTGTACAGAGTGGATGTAATTTGATAAGAAGGTTTATGAAAGTTATGTGGGCGGTTCTGGAATTTGATATGCTTGCCTAAAGAGGTGAGTTTACAGGGAACGCTTGAAGGTTTGGAGACTAGAGGAGAGTCTTATTGTGCGTGGTAGGGCATTCCACAGAGTGGGTGCAGCCCGATGAAAGTCCTGCAATCGTGAGTGGGAGCGAGTAATGAGTGTGGATGAGAGACGCAGGTCTTGTGAAGAGCGAAGAGGTCGGGTTTGGAGATATTTTGAGATAAGCGAAGTGATGTACATTGGTGTAGTTTGGTTAATGGCCTTGAGTGAGTAAAACTATTTTATATTGAATGCGGTAGAGTACAGGTAACCAATGGAGGGACTGACAGAGTGGATCTGCAGACGATGAACGTCTATTGAGGAAGATAAGCCTCGCCGAAGCATTCAGAATGGATTGTAGTGGTGAGAGTCTCGTTTTGGGAAGACCAGTTAGGAGACTATTGCAATAATCAATGCGGGAGATAATGAGAGCGTGGATTAGAGTTTTAGCAGTGTCTTGTGTAAGGTATGGTCGTATTTTGGATATGTTTTTTAGATGCATGTAACATGATCTTGAGACAGATTGAATGTGGGGAACAAAGGACAGATCAGAGTCAAGGATGACACCTAGGCAGCGAGCTTGTGGGGTAAGGTAGATAGTCGAGTTTTCAACAGTGATAGAGATATCAGGTTGGTACCTACTATTAGCCGGTGGAAATATAATTAACTCTGTCTTTGAAATATTCAGTTTGAGGTGGCGAGATGTCGTCCAGGATGAAATGGCAGAAAGGCATTCAGTGACACGGTGCAGTACAGATAGGGACAAGTCAGGGGAGGATAGGTAGATTTGAGTATCATCTGCATACAGATGATACTGAAAACCAAAAGAGCTAATTAGTTTACCAAGAGATGAGGTATAGATAGAGAAAAGTAGAAGACCCAAGACTGAGCCTTGCGGTACTCCAACTGAAAGAGGTAGCGAAGAGGAGGTAGATTCAGAGAAGCGAACACTGATGGAGCGATTAGATAGATAGGATAGGAACCAAGAAAGGGCTGTGTCTTTAAGACCTAGGGATTGTAGTGTCTGTATGAGAAGAGAGTGGTCTACAGTGTCAAATGCAGCAGATAGATCTAGAAGAATAAGTAGTGAGTAATGGCCTTTAGACTTCTTAGTGACCAAATCATTAACCACTTTAGTCAATGCTGTCTCTGTAGAATGTTGGGAATGGAAGCCTGACTGAAGTGCGTCCAACAAAGTGTATGAGTTAAGAAAGTGTGTGAGTCGAGTGTAGGCAAGTCTCTCAAGTAGCTTAGAGAGACAAGGGAGCTGAGAGATAGGGCGGTAGTTTGAGAGAGCATTAGGGTCAGAATTTTGTTTGACCCTATGTATGAGTATAGATATAACAATGCACAGTAGATACTGGATGTATATCACAGAATACTTGTACCAAATATTCAGCTAGTAGTACACTTGTTCTTAACTAACACGGTCTAAAATGACATGTAGTATACTTAAGTGTCTGTAAAAGCACAGCGCTGATGAGACAGGCGGCTTTACAGAGGAGACTTAGCCCAGCAGTCTCAGAGATCATCCCAGCTAGTAGTGATCCAAAATCTCTGTCAGGGAGTGATGCAGCTCCAGTGCGGGAACACCAGCAGTAGATGGTGCCCGGAGCTGGGGGAGGGGCTACAGGACAGAGCCTTATCCCCTCTACTGGACTTCACCACCGGGTACTATGGAGCCTATTGTAAACGGATTTTAGTAAATCCGACCTGTGCTCCCTGCACTGGTGGATATAGTGGGGTCCCTGTGCAGTACAGTTTTCACGCCAGCGGCGCGGTCCATCTCCTGGGACCGTGACCGGACCGCGATTTACTGGCGGATCCCACCTGGGGGACCCTTTTACCTCCTCCCTGATGTGCAGCCACGCGATCCAGGAGAGCGTCAGCGGTGTGTGCCTGATGTCTGGTGCGCCTCCACTGCAAGTACCCGGGAACTAGGCCGCGGGTGTATGCAGCGATGCTGGGGGAGGTGATGGAGCCACAGCACAGAATGTCAGACTGACATATATAGTGCTGCAGCCCTTGAAGTCTTCTAAAAAAGTTATTTTCAGGGCTGCCTAGCGCAGCCCCACCTGTTAGTGACCTGCACTGCAGGCACCAACTTACAAACTGAGCTCCAGTGCCTGGAGGCGGGGTTATAGAGGAGGAGGTGCAATGCATCCTGGGAACAGTCAAAGATCCAACTCTACACCCCCCGATGTTATTCCCTGTGGAATACCAGTGTACCCCGCTGCAGAAAAAGTTTTTATGTGTGTGTGTGTGTGTGTGTGTGTGTGTGTGTGTGTGTGTGTGTGTGTGTGTGTGTGTGTGTATGTATGTTTGCAGGGGGGGGGGGTGTGAATAAGCTGTACTTCTGTGGGCGTTATGTGTAAACTGTGCTAATACTGGGGGCAATGTCGGACTGCGGCATGTTTAGGGGTGTGGCCAGTCTGCAGAGGGGGTGTGGTCTGCTACATCATTGGTTTGACTAACCATTAAAGAGTGCAACATCTGGGCCCCTTCATAAATATATACAGTAATTTTAGCTGCTGCATGCATGATAATGTACCAGATTAATAACAGATTAATAACAGTAATGCACTGTAGAAATACACCATAGTCCAGTATAAGATAACATATGTATGATGTATAATTCGGGTGGTATTCATGTGACCGGCGGTCGGGAGACAGACAGTCACATGACCTCCTCCAGCATCCCGACCCCTCACTATCCCGATGGTCGGCATGCCGACCAACAGGGACTATTTCCACTCGTGGGTGTCCACGACACCCATAGAGTGGGAATAGAACCCGTGGCGACCGCAGGTCGCCACCGAGCCCACAGCATCGCGAGCGCAGCGAGCCCACAAAATTGGTAAGTTAGTCTCCCTACAGTTCCATTCAAGAGGAGATCTTGTTTATCAAAGTGAGGTTAATTGACGCAGAGGACAAATCGAGGCACAACCATAAAATCAAAGACATTGCAGACTCTGGGCATGATTCGGATTTGTATGTAAACTCTGCCTGCAACCATTGATGTGCTCTTAAAGCAATTTAATGGATGGCAGCAATACAGGCTGCATTAAAAATTTGGAAGATGAACATTTAAATGTTATTAGCTTATAAAACCCAGTTTGCATGAATTGAGGCACAACATAAATGACCACCTTTAAGGGGCCTACGCTCTCTAAGATTATCTGTTCAATCTGGCTGGTTGGAATGAAAATCTGGTAATGAATGACAGTCGACCATTTGCTCCCAAACACTGAAAAATAAACAAAAATGGTCGTTCGAACAGATTTAACCAATTTGTCCAAATGACCATTTTTGTCTGCTTATTCTTTTTCTGGCTTTTGGGAGCAAATGGTTGATTGTCATTTGCTCTCATACATTAAGATTATCTGTACAATCTGGCTGGTTGGAACGAAAATCAGGTAAAGTGTGTAGGTCCCTTACACCCACAATTTTGCCTCAATGTTGTGCGCAGGAAACTAAATGAGTTCTCTATTGTAACTATAGCTCTATCACGCAGAAAATTTCTATACGTTGGGTCAGTATGTTTCTCAAATCCAGTCCTTAGGATACACTTACAAAGCGCTGATAGCAGACAATCACTGTATAGCAATCACAAACACAATTAGTAATGCTGCAGATAATAAACCCCAGGCAAATAGAACGTGAAACGAATTATCAATACAAAATTTCTAAAAGAGAAGTGCCAGCAGTCTAAATATCAACTGTTTACATGTACTGCAGATTGCCTCTCAGCAGTTAGAATATAAAATAAAATAAAAACCAATGTACCTGCTTAGATATAAAATAAACTATTACTTTGGCAGAATTAACCTATGCATGGAACCAGGAAATGGAAATGATCTTCAATGGTGGTTGATAAGGAGTACAATAAATGTGACACATACTCTTATGAAAATAACTCAGGACCAGGCCTTTACCAATTATTATTGTATACAATACCAAGTGGATTGTACAAGGAGTACACAATAAAGTAAACAAATGTCACTATACTGAACAATCAATCACTATATTTTACAGCTTTTGGGGGTTATTCAGTAAGGATTGTAAATTCTACTTTTTAGCAAAATCTGCAATCCTTTGAATCGCATGCTGGGGCAAGGCCGCCCAGCATGCAACCCACCGCCCACCCACTGCGATCACGCTGAAATGGTGATTGCGACGCAATTACAGCATGATTGCTCAAATTGTGGATGCCTCCTGGCTGCGACAGCAGGAGACCTGCGACCATTTTTTTGTTTGGAGCAGCTACGTGTGATGACATGCAGCCACCCCGAAAATGCCAACAACATGCCCCATGTTCGCACCGCCACACCAGTTAGTTAAGTGCTGTCCCTGCAGTGCTCCGTTTCTGCCTAGAAAACAGAGCATTGCCGCCCCGAGAATGCCTCTGCCTGTCAATCAGGCAGCGGCGTTCGCAATTACTGTGGGTCACCCGTATTAAGGGCCTAATTCAGTAAGGATTGCAAATTCTGATAATTGCCAGAATTTGCAATCCTTTGGATCGCATGCTGGGGACCGCCCATCGCAGGGCAAGGCCGCCTAGCATGCTAACCACCGCCTCCCCCCTTCATCGCATTGCAATTTCTGCTTGTTAAAAGAAATTAGGCTTGCCTCCTGCCGGCGTCAAGAGGCCCGCTGCCATGTTTCTGATTGTGGCAGCTGCGTGTGACGTCACGCGGCCACCGCAATCACGCCCACCATTTCCCCATCGCCGCCTCCGTTTCTCTGGCTCCGCCCTGGAAACACAGCGTTGCCACGCCTCCCCCCGTCAGATTGACAGGCAGAGGCAATCGCATTTTCTGCGCCCCCGCAGAGAATGCGGGTACATGCGCAGGACGGGCACTGCGCATGCGCCCGCATTTGTTTTTGTATTTTTTGCAGTTGGATTGCGATCCAACCTGAATTAAGCCCTAAATGCGGGTGCATGCGTACGCGGGTCCCATCGCTGATTTTTCAAATGCGATGTGACCTGAATCACCCGCTTTAATCATATTAATAAAAGTTGTATTTTAATATAAATTATTGCAAGACATCCCCAACACTGAATTATTTTCCTTTTGTATTATAGAACACTGATTTAGTGCGAACTGCGTCATCAGCCTCCCCGGACCTCACACTTTCAAGGACGTCTGCGAGGACTTCTGGGGGAGTTTGGGGGGTATGGGGGTCACGCCTGCTCCAGGAGACTTGCCACCTGTTTTTTGGGCAAGTATGACTAAAAGAGCTTAAAGATGTGCTGGTAGCCCCATTGACAGAATTATTAATCCAGTCACTAGCAACAGGTACAATTCCAGAGGACTGGAAAAGAGTGAATGTGGTACCACTGCACAAAAGTAGAAGCAACTCACTATAGACCAATAAGCCTTAGATCAGTAGTAGAGAAAGTAATGGCAACACTATTAAAATAAAAAGTTGTGCTCCTAGTTAAGATTCCATAACTGGACTCAGGCTGGGTTTAAATTCCCCACAGATTTTTCTGACCAGGGTCAGTGGTTATCCCTGTCTGATTTACAACAAAATAAAACCCATCCCTGGTGCAAAAACCCTGTAGAATTCCTTCAAATCCATTTTTTACTCTCCCTACCTCCACTCTGTTCTCCGTGCCCTTACCCCTTTTGAAAGTATGTGTTAACACAGCCCTTTATAGAAGGGATTTACATTTTAACTTTATGCCTTACTTTTGGATGCCACCCTCCCCTCTCTCAGACTCCATTAGATTGCCTGGGAACGAGATCCTCAGGCCCTCCTCCAGATGACAAGTCCTGGGATGACATGAGACTGGGGATTGCAAAAAGTTTGATTGCTACGAAAATAAAACAAACTGCATATAAAGTTTATTATCACTGGTACTAGAACCCTGATAGACTTAATAAAATGTTCCCATCCTCTTATTCTGACTGTTGGCTGGATTGTGGCTGCAGGGGTACTACAGACCATATATGGTGGACCGGTCCGAATATTATACACTTTTGGACTTGGTTCATGGGCTTTTGAACTCTCTTTTTGAGGCCCCGGTAGCAAAGGACATGTTTATGTTATCTTCCCCAGGGTCTCAACAAGTTTTTTAAAAAGTTGACTGCGCATATTTTGGTAGCAGCAAAGTCACTAATTGCTTTAAATTGGAAACAGGCTTCTCTTCCATCACTTTCTGCACTTAAAACCCAAATCTAGCCTGTCGCAGCCATGGAAGAAATAACTTATTTGGCCATGGTTTTACTCAAGTGTGTGCTCCCTGCTTACTGACCATAGATCCTCACCCTCTCTATCCTAAGTACTAGTTTTGTACGTGGACCCATGGACAGCACCTGATATTGTACTCCTTTCTCGCTCTGCTTTTTACCTTTGGTAGTTATTGTGTAACCGCTCTTTAAATGTTGTTTCTCTAACGTCCTAAGTGGATGCTGGGGACTCCGTAAGGACCATGGGGAATAGCGGCTCCGCAGGAGACTGGGCACAAAAGTAAAGCTTTAGAACTACCTGGTGTGCACTGGCTCCTCCCCCTATGACCCTCCTCCAAGCCTCAGTTAGATTTTTGTGCCCGAACGAGAAGGGTGCACACTAGGTGGCTCTCCTGAGCTGCTTAGTGAAAAGTTTAGTTTTAGGTTTTTTATTTTCAGTGAGACCTGCTGACAACAGGCTCACTGCATCGAGGGACTAAGGGGAGAAGAAGCGAACTCACCTGCGTGCAGAGTGGATTGGGGCTTCTTAGGCTACTGGACATTAGCTCCAGAGGGACGATCACAGGCCCAGCCATGGATGGGTCCCAGAGCCGCGCCGCCGGCCCCCTTACAGAGCCAGAAGACAGAAGAGGTCCGGAAAATCGGCGGCAGAAGACGTCCTGTCTTCAACAAGGTAGCGCACAGCACTGCAGCTGTGCGCCATTGCTCTCAGCACACTTCACACTCCGGTCACTGAGGGTGCAGGGCGCTGGGGGGGGCGCCCTGAGACGCAATAAAAACACCTTGGATGGCAAAAAATGCATCACATATAGCTCCTGGGCTATATGGATGAATTTAACCCCTGCCAGAATACATAGAAAAACGGGAGATAAGGCCACCGATAAGGGGGCGGAGCCTATCTCCTCAGCACACTGGCGCCATTTTCCCTCACAGCTCCGTTGGAGGGAAGCTCCCTGGCTCTCCCCTGCAGTCACTACACTACAGAAAGGGTTAAAAAAGAGAGGGGGGGGCACTAATTACGCGCAGTATTAATGATACAGCAGCTATAAGGGGAAAAACACTTATATAAGGTTATCCCTGTATATATATAGCGCTCTGGTGTGTGCTGGCAAACTCTCCCTCTGTCTCCCCAAAGGGCTAGTGGGGTCCTGTCCTCTATCAGAGCATTCCCTGTGTGTGTGCTGTATGTCGGTACGTTTGTGTCGACATGTATGAGGAGAAAAATGATGTGGAGACGGAGCAGATTGCCTGTAATAGTGATGTCACCCCCTAGGGGGTCGACACCTGAGTGGATGAACTGTTGGAAGGAATTACGTAACAGTGTCAGCTCTGTATAAAAGACAGTGGTTGACATGAGACAGCCGGCTACTCAGCTTGTGCCTGTCCAGACGTCTCATAGGCCGTCAGGGGCTCTAAAGCGCCCGTTACCTCAGATGGCAGATATAGACGCCGACACGGATACTGACTCCAGTGTCAACGGTGAAGAGACAAATGTGACTTCCAGTAGGGCCACACGTTACATGATTGAGGCAATGAAAAATGTTTTACACATTTCTGATAATACGAGTACCACCAAAAAGGGGTATTATGTTCGGTGAGGAAAAACTACCTGTAGTTTTCCTGAATCTGAGAAATTAAATGAGGTGTGTGATGATGCGTGGTTTTCCCCCGATAACAACTGATAATTTCAAAAATGTTATTGGCATTATATCCTTTCCCGCCAGAGGTTAGGGTGCGTTGGGAAACACCCCCTAGGGTGGATAAAGCGCTCACACGCTTGTAAGAACAAGGGCTCTACCCTCTCCTGAGATGGCCGCCCTTAAGGATCCTGCTGATAGAAAGCAGGAGGGCATCCTAAAAGGTATTTACACACATACTGGTGTTATACTGCGACCAGCAATCGCCTCAGCCTGGATGTGCAGTGCTGGGTTGGCGTGGTCGGATTCCCTGACTGAAAATATTGATACCCTAGATAGGGACAGTATATTATTGCCTATAGAGCATTTAAAAGATGCATTTCTATATATGCGTGATGCACAGCGGAATATTTGCCGACTGGCATCAAGTCTAAGTGCGTTGTCCATTTCTACCAGTAGAGGGTTATGGACACAACAGTGGTCAGGTGATGCGGATTCCAAACGGCATTTGGAAGTATTGCCTTATTAAGGGGAGGAGTTATTTGGGGTCGGTCTTTCAGACCTGGTGGCCACGGCAACAGCTGGGAAATCCACGTTTGTACCCCAGGTCGCCTCTCAACATGAGAAGACGCCGTATTATCAGGCGCAGTCTTTTCGTGGGCAAGCGGGCAAAAGGTTCCTCATTTCTGCCCCGTGACAGAGGGAGAGGAAAAAGGCTGCAGAAATCAGCCAGTTCCCAGGAACAGAAACCCTCTCCCGCCTCTGCCAAGCCCTCAGTATGACGCTGGGGCTTTACAAGCAGAATCAGGCACGGTGGGGGCCCGTCTCAATGAATTTCAGTGCGCAGTGGGCTCACTCGCAAGTAGACCCCTGGATCCTTCAGGTGATATCTCAGGGGTACAAATTGGAATTCGAGACGTCTCCCCCTCGCCGTTTCCTAAAGTCGGCTTTACCGATGTCTCCTTCTGACAGGGAGACAGTTTTGGAAGCCATTCACAAGCTGTATTCCCAGCAGGTGATAATCAAGGTACCCCTCCTGCAACAGGGAACGGGGTATTATTCCACACTGTTGTGGTACCGAAGCCGGACGGCTCGGTGAGACCGATTCTAAATCTAAAATCTTTGAACACTTACATACAGAGGTTCAAATTCAAGATTGAGTCACTCAGAGCAGTGATTGCGAACCTGGAAGAAGAGGACTACATGATGTCTCGGGACATCAAGGATGCTTACCTTCATGTCCCAATTTACCCTTCTCACCAAGGGTACCTCAGGTTTATGGTACAGAACTGTCACTATCAGTTTCAGACGCTGCCGTATGGATGGTCCACGGCACCCCGGGTCTTTACCAAGGTAATGGCCGAAATGATGATACTCCTTCGAAGGAAGGGAATTTTAGTTATCCCTTACTTGGACGATTCCCTGATAAGGGTAAGATCCAGGGAACAGTTGGAGGTCGGTGTAGCACTATCTCAGGTAGTGTTGCGGCAGCACGATTGGATTCTCAATATTCCAAAATCGCAGCTGATTCCGACGACTCGTCTTCTGTTCTTAGGGATGATCCTGGACACAGTTCAGAAAAAGGTGTTTCTCCCGGAGGAGAAAGTCAGGGAGTTATCCGAGCTAGTCGGGAACCTCCTATAACCGAGCCAAGTCTCAGTACATCAATGAGATGGTTCTGGGAAAAATGGTGGCTTCCTATGAAGCAATCCCATGCGGCAGATTCCACGCAAGAACTTTCCAGTGGGACCTGCTGGACAAATGGTCTGGGTCGCATCTTCAGATGCATCAGCGGATAACCCTGTCACCAAGCACAAGGGTGTCTCTCCTGTGGTGGTTGCAGAGTGCTCATCTTCTAGAGGGCCGCACATTCAGGACTGGGTCCTGGTGACCACGGATGCCAGCCTGCGAGGCTGGGGAGCAGTCACACAGGGAAGGAATGTCCAGAGCTTATGGTCAAGCCTGGAGACATCACTTCACATAAATATCCTGAAGCTAAGGGCCATTACAATGCTCTAAGCTCAGCAAGACCTCTGCTTCAAGGTCACCCGGAGTTGATCCATTCGGACAACATCACGGCAGTCACCCACGTAAACAGACAGGGTGACACAAGAAGCAGAAGGGCAATGGCAGAAGCTGCAAGGATTCTTCGCTGGGCGGAAAATCATGTGATAGCACTGTCAGCAGTATTCATTCCGGGAGTGGACAACTGGGAAGCAGACTTCCTCAGCAGACACGACCTCCACCCGGGAGAGTGGGGACTTCACCCAGAAGTCTTCCACATGTTTATAAAACTCGACAAGTATTGCGCCAGGTCAAGGGACCCTCAGGCAATAGCTGTAGACGCTCTGGTAACACAGTGGGTGTACCAGTCAGTGTATGTGTTCCCTCCTCTGCCTCTCATAACCAAGGTACTGAGAATTATAAGATGGAGAGGAGTAAGCACTATATTCGTGGCTCCGGATTGGCCAAGAAGGACTTGGTAACCGGAACTTCAAGAGATGCTCACGGAGGATCCGTGGCCTCTACCTCTAAGAAGGGACCTGCTCCAGCAAGGACCCTGTCTGTTCCAAGACTTACCGCGGCTGCGTTTAACGGCAGGGCGGTTGAACGCCGGATCCTGAAGGAAAAAGGCATTCCGGATGAAGTCATCCCTATCCTGATCAAAGCCAGGAAAGATATAACCGCAAAACATTATCACCGCATTTGGCGAAAATATGTTGCGTGGTGCGAGGCCAGTAAGGCCCCGACGGAGGAATTTTCAACTAGGTCGATTCCTAAATTTCCTGCAAACAGGAGTGTCTATGGGCCTGAAATGGGGGTCCATTAAGGTTCAAATTTCGGCCCTGTCAATTTTCTTCCAAAAAGAACTAGCTTCAGTCCCTGAAGTTCAGACGTTTGTGAAAGGGGTACTGTATATACAGCCTCCTTTTGTGCCTCCAGTGGCACCTTGGGATCTAAATGTAGTTTTTGGGTTCCAAAAGTCACATTGGTTTGAACCACTTAAATATGTGGAGTTAAAATATCTCACATGGAAAGTGGTCATGCTGTTGGCCCTGGCCTGGGCCAGGTGCGTGTCAGAATTGGCGGCTTTATCCTGTAAAAGCCCTCATCTGATTTTCCATTCGGACAGGGCGGAATTGAGGACTTGTCCTCAGTTTCTCCCTAAGGTGGTTTTCAGCGTTTCACCTGAATCAACCTATTGTGGTGCCTGCGGCTACTAGGGACTTGGAGGACTCCAAGTTGCTAGACGTTGTCAGAGCCCTGGAAATATAGGTTTCCAGGACGGCTGGAGTCAGAAAATCTGACTCGTTGTTTATTCTGTATGCACCCAACAAGCTGGGTGCTCCTGCTTCTAAGCAGACTATTGCTCGTTGGATTTGTAGTACAATTCAGCTTGCACATTCTGTGACAGGCCTGCCACAGCCAAAATCTGTAAAAGCCCATTCCACAAGGAAGGTGGGCTCATCTTGGGCGGCTGCCCGAGGGGTCTCGGCTTTACAACTTTGCCGAGCAGCTACTTGGTCAGGACAGTGCCGTTTCTAGCGGCGGGCGAGCCGTGCAACCGCACGGGGCGCCCGCCGCGGCACTTTGTGACCACTGCTCTCCTCCCTCTCTCTCCCCCCGAGCGCTCCTGCTCGGGGGGCGGGGCTTCGCGGAATGACGCGTTTGCGTCGTGACGTCACGACGCAAACGCGTCATTCCGCGAAGCCCCGCCCCCCGAGCAGGAGCGCTCGGGGGGAGGAGGGGAGGACTGGAGATAACCATCTACAGAGGAGGCGGCCGGCGCGCGGGACCCGAAGAGCGGCAAGTTGTAAGTATTCTTTTTCTCTCTCTCTCTCTCTCTCTCCCCCTCCCTCCCCCCACTTGACACCTGCCGCACTGTGTAAAATGGGGATACCTGCTGCACTCTGCAAAATGGGGATACCTGCCGCACTGTGTAAAATGGGGATACCTGCCGCACTGTGTAAAATGGGGATACCTGCCGCACTGTGTAAAATGGGGGCACCTGCCGCACTGTGTAAAATGGGGGCACCTGCCGCACTGTGTAAAATGGGGATACCTGCTGCACTCTGTAAAATGGGGATACCTGCCGCACTGTGTAAAATGGGGATACCTGCCGCACTGTGTAAAATGGGGGCACCTGCCGCACTGTGTAAAATGGGGATACCTGCTGCACTCTGCAAAATGGGGATACCTGCCGCACTGTGTAAAATGGGGATACCTGCCGCACTGTGTAAAATGGGGATACCTGCCGCACTGTGTAAAATGGGGGCACCTGCCGCACTGTGTAAAATGGGGATACCTGCCGCACTGTGTAAAATGGGGGCACCTGCCGCACTGTGTAAAATGGGGGCACCTGCCGCACTGTGTAAAATGGGGATACCTGCTGCACTCTGTAAAATGGGGATACCTGCCACACTGTGTAAAATGGGGATACCTGCCGCACTGTGTAAAATGGGGGCACCTGCCGCACTGTGTAAAATGGGGATACCTGCCGCACTGTGTAAAATGGGGACACCTGCCTGCCGCGCTTTGTAAAATGGGGACACCTGCCTGCCGCGCTGTGTAATATGGGGACACTTGCCTGGTGTAATGTGTAAAAAGGGGACTTTTTTATTTTTATTTTTTCCCCCTGTGGTGGGCGTGATATCAGACGAGGCCACGCCCACTGTAATGAGACCACGCCCATTTCAATCAGGCCACACAGCCTTGTCGGGAGCGCGCGCGCCTCCGGCGCGCGCATGCTTTTTTTCTGGCTATATGGGGGGGGGCACGCAATTTTTTTTTATAGCAATGGGGGGGGGGGGGGCGCATTTTGAAATCTCGCACTGGGAGCCAAATTGTCTAGAAACGGCCCTGGGTCAGGAGCAAATACGTTTGTAAAATTCTACAAATTTGATACCCTGGCTGAGGAGGACCTGGAGTTCTCTCATTTGGTGCTGCAGAGTCATCCGCACTCTCCCGCCCGTTTGGGAGCTTTGGTATAATCCCCATGGTCCTTACGGAGTCCCCAGCATCCACTTAGGACGTTAGAGAAAATAAGAATTTACTTACCGATAATTCTATTTCTCGTAGTCCGTAGTGGATGCTGGGCGCCCATCCCAAGTGCGGATTGTCTGCAATACTGGTACATAGTTATTGTTACCAAAAAATCGGGTTATTGCTGTAGTGAGCCATCTTTTCTAGAGGCTCCTCTGTTATCATGCTGTTAACTGGGTTTAGATCACAAGTTATATGGTGTGATTGGTGTGGCTGGTATGAGTCTTACCCGGGATTCAAAATCCTTCCTTATTGTGTACGCTCGTCCGGGCACAGTATCCTAACTGAGGCTTGGAGGAGGGTCATAGGGGGAGGAGCCAGTGCACACCAGGTAGTTCTAAAGCTTTACTTTTGTGCCCAGTCTCCTGCGGAGCCGCTATTCCCCATGGTCCTTACGGAGTCCCCAGCATCCACTACGGACTACGAGAAATAGAATTATCGGTAAGTAAATTCTTATTTTTATATATATATATATATATATATATATATATATATGCTTGCCCCCCCAATTGTTCCCTCAATCACTTGACTTTCCTCATTATCCTTTTTGATGGTTATTATATTTAAAATATTGACTGCATTGGATTTATCTGCCCCGTTTTACCTCATCTCTACTTACTTTGACCATTTTTAAATAAAGAAATATAAAAAAAAAAAAAAATTGTGGAGTATCTTAAATCCAACATCTTACAGGATCACAAACCGCATGCATTTACTAGGGGAAGATCATGACCAACAACTCTTACTGACTTTTTTTTTTTTACTCCATGTTGCCCTTCTTTGTAAGGTATATACAGATGGAGCAGTGCAGGCGTACACTCCCGGCGTGAATAGGCGATCCGTCCGCCTAGTAATGGCGGGAGTGCACAGAGATGCTCCCATTCTGAGCGTCTCCGTCCGGAAGCACGACAGCGACGCTCTTCCATTTTAGCGAAGGGGGCGTGTCTCCATCATGGGAGCACGCACGCTCGTCGGCGATGCTCTCAGGCACAGGCGAAGCCACAACTCCAACTGTATATCCTTCTGGAGATGTGTGGCTGGGATATAATGCAGTCCAAGATCGCCGGAGGTGCGGGCTGCCGGCCAATCTCAGACTTTTTTATTTTAAAGGGACAGCCAGTTACAAGGCATGGTTTTGCCTTGTAAGTGACTGTCCCTTTAAAAAAAATGTTGAGATCGTCTGGCAGCCCACACCTCCGGCGATCTCGGACTGCATTATATCCCAGCCACACATCTCCAGGAGGATACATATACCTTAGAGAGCGTAAAAAGGGCAACTAAAACAATGCATGGTTTACACCGCAAAACTTACCTGGTTAGACTAAAAGATCTTAACATGTATAGGGGGCTATGCAATTAGCTCCGATCATTTTATATTCAATTAGGGTTGTTTTCATCCGTTTTGAAGGCATTTTCACCAATGCATTTTCACTTTTTTTTTTCCTTTAAGTGAAAGTGCATTTGCAAAAAATGCCTCAAAATCTGCGAATATGGTCCACATTTTCAATGGAAAACGTGGATTTGTCAATCCATGTGTTTTCCGCTCCTGCCACATTTTTCGCCTTGGCGAAAATCCAGCCCTGCAATTGTATAGGGCGAATCCCCGTTCACCCTAAAAATTGTGAAAAGCTCAGATTTTTTGCCTAGGTGAGAAAACGGAGCTAATTGCATACCCCCCATAGTCTGCAGCAGAGAAGGGAAAGGGGGGACGTGATAGAAACTTTCAAATATATCAAGGGTTTTAAGAAGGTACAGGAGAGAATTTCCAAACATCCTGCTTTGGCGAAAAGTGACAAGTAGCATGTTCCATGAGACAAAGCAGGTTGTGCGTGGATGAGATACTTATTGCTCTGGAGCCTATACCCTGTTTTACAAAGTAAACATAGGGAAAGATCCAATAAAACATGTGATAGTACGGTGAAAGAATACAGTTAAAAATATCTGATTTTAAGGCTTCAAATAAAATCAAGACAAAAGGGAGGTTTTATACACTGGTTGCATAATAATAATAATAATAATAATAATAATAATCATAACAGCAACTACGTGATAGTGCATCCAGGACATACAGAACAAAGCACAGGCCAAGAGGAGTTGTCCAAAAAACCTCTTATAAAAAGTCAGATTTCTGTGTGTAGGCAAAACTAAATAGTTGAAACTGATGATGAATGCTACTAAGTGCAAACTACTACCTTGCTCATAGTATGTAATCATTATATTGCCATGGTCTGTATGTAGACATTTAACAAGTCAATACATAATTTTAAAGTTAGGCTGCAACTAGTGTTTAGTAAGAGTTAGGTTTAGCTTGACAACATTGTGAATATCCATACGTTAAATGACAACATAATATACCAGACTCCTTGTTCTTTATCTCTGTAGTAAATTATTGGGGCACGTCACAAAAATTGTTTGGGTTTGATTGCACCTATCTAAAACAAATTATTACTATTACACTGATCAGCCATAACAGTAAAAACCCACTGACAGGTGAAGTGAATAATACTGATTATCTTGTTACAATGGCACCTATCTAGGGGAGTTATATGATAACACTCAGTTCTTGTAGTTAATGTGTTGGCAGCAGGAAAAATGGGCATGCATAAGGACCTGAGTGACTTTAATAAGGGCCCAATTGTGATTGACGCCTGAGTCAGAGCATTTCAAAATGCCAGGTCTTGTGGAGTATTCCCAGTATGCAGGGGTTAATAACTTCCAAAAGTGATCCAAAGAAAGACAAGAAGTAAACCAGACAGGGTCATGGATGTGGGGAGTCAAGGCCAAAGTCTGCTCCTATACCACAGAAGAGCTACTTTAGCACAAATTGCTGAAAATGTTAATGCTGGCTATGATAGAAAGGTGTCAGAACACCGCAGCTTGCTGTGTAGCCGCAAACCGATCAGAGTGCCTATACTGGTCACTGTCCACCTTAAAAAGCTCCTACAGTGGACATGAGAAAGTCGGAACTGGACAATGGTAGAAGGTGGCCTGATCTGATGAATCCTGTTTTCTTTTACATCATGTGGACAGCTGAGCACATTTACCTGGAGAAGTAATGGCATGAGGATGTACTATGGGAAGAATGCATGCTGGCAGAGGCAGTGTGATGCTCTGGGCAATGTTCAACTGGGAACCTTGGGTCCTGGCATTCATGTGGATGTTACTTTGACACATATCACCTACCTAAACATTGTTGCAGACAAAGTACACCACTTCATGGCAAAATAATTTCCGGATGGCAGTAGCCTATTTCAGGAGGCTCTGTCCTGTATGAGGAACATGACAGAGTTCAGGTTGTTCACTTATCCTCTAAATTCCCCAGATCTCAAGCCAATCAAACATCTCTGGAATATGCTGGAAAAACAAGTCCAAGGCATGGAGGCCACACCTTGCAATTTACAGGACTTTAAGGATCTGCTGCTAATGTCTTGATGCCAGATACCACAGTACACCTTCAGAGGTCTTGAGTCGTCCATACCTCAATTGGTCAAGCTGTTCCGGTAGGACAAGGGGACCTACACAATATTTAGCTGACTATTTAAATGTTATGGCTGAATTTTATTACTCTGCAGACAATTTTCAGTAATGTAAATTTACTGTTTAAAAACCAGAAACTATAAATATAATGTTGTAAAGTACAGTTTCAGTCTTTTGTTGTTATTTATTGTTTTAGTATTCTAAGGGGGGTATTCAATTAGGGCTGCACTTTTTGCTATTTTTTAGGGCAAATGGAGATGCACCCTATTCAATAGCAGGGCCCCTTTTTATTCCTATGCGAAAAATTCATCATGAGCAAAAGACATCTATGTCGGTGAATCCACGTTTTCAGACCTGCACCAGCGAAAATGGCCCAGGATTTTGAGGCATTTTTTGCCAATGCCTTAAAAACAGGCAAAAATGACCCACAATTGAATACACAGGGGGGTTATTTCAATAGCTCTAAAATTATCGGAGCTAATTGACTACCGCCCTATGGGGTATATTCAATTGGTATCGTATCCCTCATTTTGTTGGAAAATGGGCCTTTTTCGACAAAAAAACAAAAAAAAAACTGTCGAATTACATTCGACAATTCAATACACCGCTTTTCGACAAAATGACTGTTGGATCCGTTCCGACTTTTCGACAGTCGAGTGTCTGGAATGGTAAAAAAAAAAAAAAAAAAAAAGTGTTTTCGACAAAACCATATTCAATTGAAGATTGTCGAATCTGTGTCAGTGGTTTTCGATGTGACTTTCAACAATTTCACTCCGACAAGTTTTTCTGTCAGGAGCTGACAATTTTTTTTAAATACTTGACTTTTTTGTCTTTCTTTTATTTCTCCTAGTGTATATATTTAAGTAATTATATAATTGTTTTTTGTATTTATGAGCCACAATATTATATTTAGATTTATTTTTTATATATATATTTTTTTCTTTACTGTGCTGAGGGAAGGAACATACCCATGATTCCACATTTTTACCCAGGTTACACTTCACCAAAGCCACTCCTATGTTTGAGACTTCAGGGAGAAGAGCAGCCATTACAGTCAGCTGTCTTCTGGAATCGTTTTTTTTTTTGTAGGGCAATCTGCGTTTTTTTAACATATATTTAATATTTTTTTACACGGACTACAATAATGCAGGCTCCCAAAATAGCTGCTGAGCACGCAGCAAACAAGCCTTTTAAGCTGTCGAAGAGCGCAGGAAATCGAATCCCAGCCGCCGACAATCCGAGCATTGGTCACTTTCCGACAGGAGGAGTGTCGAATCTATTTCAAATTGAATATGTCGAATTCAGTGACTGGGAAGGAGGGATTCGACAGTCGAATGCTGTCGGATTGGCAAACTGTTGAATCTGGTGTGGGATACAATCTACAAATAAGCAGAGAACTGGATTTCCACTTGTATAAAGAGATGTTTGGCAGCGAGTTAAAAACAGGGGCATTGTTAAACCTATTCCTGTAATTTATGTTTCAAGATAAATATAGGTCTGCTGAATAAGTGTTACTTACATTTTTATTTTAGAGAAAGACATTCTGGTTAAATATGCTTTCAGGATTTGGTCTGTGAATTTAAAATGTGCCCAGTTGGTTTAACCAGGGATATTATACAGTGAATCTGGAAAGTATTCACAGCGCTTCACTTTTTCCACATTTTGTTATGTTACAGCCTTATTCTAAAATGGAATAAATTAATTTTTCCCCTCAAAATTCTACACACAATACCCTATAATAACAATGTGAAAATAAGAATTTACTCACCGGTAATTCTATTTCTCGTAGTCCGTAGTGGAAGCTGGGTACTCCGTAAGGACCATGGGGAATAGACGGGCTCCTCAGGAGACTGGGCACTCTAAAAGAAAGATTAGGTACTATCTGGTGTGCACTGGCTCCTCCCTCTATGCCCCTCCTCCAGACCTCAGTTAGGGAAACTGTGCCCGGAAGAGCTGACACTACAAGGAAAGGATTTGGAATCCAGGGTAAGACTCATACCAGCCACACCAATCACACCGTACAACTCGTGATAACTATACCCAGTTAACAGTATGAATAACAACTGAGCCTCACTGAACAGATGGCTCATAACAATAACCCTCCAGTTAAGCAATAACTATATACAAGTATTGCAGAAAATCCGCACTTGGGACGGGCTCCCAGCATCCACTACGGACTACGAGAAATAGAATTACCGGTGAGTAAATTCTTATTTTCTCTGACGTCCTAGTGGATGCTGGGTACTCCGTAAGGACCATGGGGATTATACCAAAGCTCCCAAACGGGCGGGAGAGTGCGGATGACTCTGCAGCACCGCATGAGCAAACTCAAGGTCCTCCTCAGCCAGGGTATCAAACTTGTAGAATTTTTCAAACGTGTTTGACCCCGACCAGGTAGCAGCTCGGCAAAGTTGTAATGCCGAGACCCCTTGGGCAGCCGCCCAAGAAGAGCCCCCTTCCTCGTGGAATGGGCTTTTACTGATTTAGGATGCGGCAGTCCAGCCGCAGAATGTGCAAGTTGAATCGTGCTACAGATCCAGCGAGCAATAGTCTGCTTAGAAGCAGGAGCACCCAGCTTGTTGGGTGCATGCAGGATAAACAGCGAGTCAGTATTTCTGACTCTAGCCGTCCTGGAAACATAGATTTACAGGGCCCGGACTACATCCAGCAACTTGGAGGCCTCCAAGTCCCGAGTAGCCGCAGGCACCACAATAGGTTGGTTCAAATGAAACGCTGATACCACCTTAGGGAGAAATTGGGGACAAATCCTCAATTCTGCCCTGTCCCTATGGAAGATCAGATAAGGGCTTTTACATGACAAAGCCGCCAATTCTGACACACGCCTAGCCGAAGCCAAGGCCAAATATATATGACCACTTTCCACGTGAGATACTTCAACTCCACGTTCTGAAGTGGCTCAAAACAATGTGATTTTAGGAAATCCAACACTACGTTGAGATCCTTCAGGCAGCGTCTTTCCTAGCCTTTAACAGCGTAGGAATCACTTCATCTGGAACGCCCTTTTCCGTTAGGATCCGGCGTTCAACCACCAAGCCTTCAAACGCAGCCGCGGTAAGTCTTGGAACAGACAGGGCCCCTGCAGTAACAGGTCCTGTCTGAGAGACAGAGGCCATGGGTCCTCTGAGATCATTTCTTGTAGTTCTGGGTACCAAGTTCTTCTTGGCCAATCCGGAACTATGAGTATAGTTCTTATTCCTCTCTTACTTACTATCCTCAGTACCTTGGGTATGAGAGGAAGAGGAGGGAACACATAAACCGGCTGGTACACCCACGGTGTCACTAGTGCGTCCACAGCTATCGCCTGAGGGTCTCTTGACCTGGCGCAATACTTTTTTAGCTTTTTGTTGAGGCGGGACGCCATCATGTCCACCTGTGGCCGTTCCCAACGGTTCACAATCTGCGTGAAGACTTCTGGATGAAGTCCCCACTCTCCCGGGTGGAGGTCGTGCCTGCTGAGGAAGTCTGCTTCCTAGTTTTCCACACCCGGAATGAACACTGCTGACAGTGTTAGCACGTGATACTCCGCCCATCGGAGAATCCTTGTGGCTTCTGCCAACGCCATCCTGCTTCTTGTGCCGCCTTGTCGGTTTACATGGGCGACAGCCGTGATGTTGTCTGACTGAATCAGCACCGGCTGTTTTTGAAGCAGGGGTTCTGCTTGCCTTAGGGCATTGTAAATGGCCCTTAGGTCCAGAATATTTATGTGTAGGGAAGTCTCCTGACTTGACCATAGTCCTTGGAAGTTTCTTCCCTGTGTGACTGCTCCCCAGCCTCGAAGGCTGGCTTCCGTGGTCACCAGGACCCAGTCCTGTATGCCGAATCTGCGGCCCTCGAGAAGATGAGCACTCTGCAGCCACCACAGCAGAGACACCTTGGCCCTCGGAGACAGGGTGATCAGCCGATGCATCTGAAGATGCGATCCTCACTTGTCTAACAGGTCCCACTGGAAGGTCCTCGCATGGAACCTGCCGAATGGAATTGCTTCGTATGAAGCCACCATTTTTCCCAGGACTCGTGTGCAACGATGCACCGATACCCGTTTTGGTTTTAGGAGGTCTCTGACTAGAGATGACAACTCCTTGGCCTTCTCCTCCGGGAGAAACACCTTCTTCTGTTCTGTGTCCAAAATCATCCCCAGGAACAGTAAGCGAGTGGAAGGAACCAGCTGTGACTTTGGAATGTTCAGAATCCAGCCATGCTGTTGTAGCACCTCCTGAGATAGTGCTACTCCGACCAGTAACTGCTCCCTGGACCTCGCCTTTATAAGGAGATCGTCCAAGTATGGGATAATTAAAACTCCCTTTTTTCGAAGGAGTATCATCATTTCTGCCATTACCTTGGTAAACACCCTCGGTGCCGTGGACAGTCCAAACGGTAGTGTCTGGAATTGGTAATGGCAATCCTGTACCACAAATCTGAGGTACTCCTGGTGAGGAAGGTAAATAGGGACATGCAGGTAAGCATCCTTGATGTCCAGGGATACCATGTAATCCCCCTCGTCCAGGCTTGCAATAACCGCCCTGAGCGATTCCATCTTGAACTTGAATTTTGTTATGTAAGTGTTCAAGGATTTCAAATTTAAAATGGGTCTCACCGAACCGTCTGGTTTCGGTACCACAAACAGTGTGGAATAGTAGCCCCGGCCTTGTTGAAGTAGGGGTACCTTGACTATCACCTGCTGGGAATACAGCTTGTGAATGGCCTCTAGCACAGCCTCCCTGCCCGATGGAGTCGTCGGTAAGGCTGATTTGAGGAAACGGCGGGGGGCGGCGCCTCGAATTCCAGCTTGTACCCCTGAGATACTACTTGAAGGATCCAGGGATCCACCCGTGAGCGAGCCCACTGATCGCTGAAATTTTTTAGGCGGCCCCCCCACCGTACCTGGCTCCGCCTGTGGAGCCCCACCGTCATGCGGCTGATTTGGAAGAAGCGGGGGAGGACTTTTGGTCCTGGGAACCGGCTGTGTGTTGCAGCTTTTTCCCCCTTCCTCTGCCTCTAGACAGAGAGGACCCGCCTTTTCCGCGCCTGTTTTTCTGGGGTCGAAAGGACTGTACTTGGTAATACGGTGCTTTCTTAGGCTGTGAGGGGACATGGGGCAAAAATGCAGACTTCCCAGCCGTTGCTGTGGAAACAAGGTCTGAGAGACCGTCCCCGAATAACTCCTCACCCTTATAAGGCAAAACTTCCATGTGCCTTTTAGAATCTGCATCTCCTGTCCACTGCCGAGTCCATAAGCCTCTCCTAGCAGAGATGGACAAAGCACTTATTCTAGATGCCGGCAGATCTCCCTCTGTGCATCTCTCATGTATAAGACCGAGTCTTTTATATGCTCTATGGTTAGCAATATAGTGTCTCTGTCTAGGGTGTCAATATTTTGCGACAGGGAATCTGACCAAGCAGCAGCAGCACTGCACTTCCAGGCTGAGGCAATAGCTGGTCTCAGTATAACACCAGTGTGTGTGTAAATAGATTTTAGGATAGCCTCCTGCTTTCTATCAGCAGGTTCCTTTAGGGCGGCCGTATCCGGAGACGGTAGTGCCACCTTTTTAGACAAACGTGTGAGCGCTTTATCCACCCTAGCGGGAGTTTCCCAACGTGACCTATCCTCTGACGAGAAAGGGAACGCCATTAGTAATTTTTTTGAAATCACCAATTTTTTAATCAGGGAAAGCCCACGCTTCTTCACACACCTCATTCAATTCCTCAGATAGGGGAAAAACTATAGGTAGTTTTTTCTCCCCAAACATAATACCCTTCTTTGAGGTACCCGGGTTTATATCAGTAAGGTGTAATACCTCTTTCATTGCCTCAATCATGCCACAAATGGCCCTAGTGGACATTAAATTTGACTTATCGTCGTCGACACTTGCATCAGTATCCGTGTCGACATCTGTGTCTGCCTTTGAATCGTCTGGGCAGGCACGAGCCGAGAAGCCGGCTGTCCCGCATTTGGCATGTCGTCAAATTTTTTATGTAAGGAGTCGACACTTGCACGTAATTCCTTCCATAAATCCATCCACGCAGGTGTCTGCCCCGCAGGGGGTGACATCACATTAATAGGCATCTGCTCCGCCTCCACATAAGTCTCCTCATCAAACATGTCGACACAGCCGTACCGACACACCGCACACACACAGGGAATGCTCTTACAAGGAGACAGGACCCCACAAAAGCCCTTTGGGGAGACAGAGAGAAAGTATGCCAGCACACACCAGAGCGCTATAATAATACAGGGACTAACTGAATTATGACCCTTTATAGCTGCTTATTATATTAAACTGCGCCCAAATTTAGTGTCCCCCTCTCTTTTTTACCCTTTCCGTAGTGTAGAATGCAGGGGAGAGTCAGGGAGCTTCCTTCCAGCGGAACTGTGAGGGAATAATGGCGCCAGTGTGCTGAGGGAGAAGGCTCCGCCCCTTTTTCGGCAGCCTTTCTCCCGCTTTTTTCTGTAATTCTGGCAGGGGTAATTACCACATATATAGCCTCTGGGACTATATATTGTGGTTATTTTTGCCAGCCAAGGTGATATTATTGCTGCTCAGGGCGCTGCCCCCCCCCAGCGCCCTGCACCCTCAGTGACCGGAGTGTGAAGTGTGTATGAGGAGCAATGGCGCACAGCTGCAGTGCTGTGCGCTACCTTGGTGAAGACTGATGTCTTCTGCCGCCGATTTTCCGGACCATCTTCATGCTTCTGGCTCTGTAAGGGGGACGGCGGCGCGGCTCCGGGAACGAACACCAAGGACGGGTCCTGCGGTCGATCCCTCTGGAGATAATGGTGTCCAGTAGCCTAAGAAGCCCAAGCTAGCTGCAAGCAGGTAGGTTCGCTTCTTCTCCCCTTAGTCCCACAATGCAGTGAGCCTGTTGCCAGCAGGTCTCACTGTAAAATAAAAAACCTAATTTTAAACTTTCTTTCTAGCAGCTCAGGAGAGCTCCTATCCTAGTGTGCAACCAGCTCGGGCCGGGCACAGAAATCTAACTGAGGTCTGGAGGAGGGGCATAGAGGGAGGAGCCAGTGCACACCAGATAGTACCAAATCTTTCTTATAGAGTGCCCAGTCTCCTGCGGAACCCGTCTATTCCCCATGGTCCTTACGGAGTCCCCAGCATCCACTAGGACATTAGAAAAATAATCTTTATTCACATTGTTATTATGAGGCATTGCGTGTAGAATTTTGAGGGAAAATTTAAATTATTCCATTTTGGAATAAGGCTGTAACATAACAAAATGTGTAAAAATAGGATTTTAATTACCTACTGGTAAATCCTTTTCTCGTAGTCCGCAGAGGATACTAGGTTTCCATGGGGTATAGACGGAACCATGGGCACTTTAAGAATTTGATAGTGTGGGCTGGCTCCTCCCTCTATGCCCCTCCTACCAGACTCAGTCTAGGAAACTGTGCTGGAGGAGACGCACATACTTTGAGAGAAGGATAGATTAGATAGTGGTGAGATTCCAAACCAGCAAACACAGAGGAAAGCTACACTAACCCAACTTTGAACAGGAACAACTGAACCAACAATACTTAACCAAGTAATAGGCCCTACACACATGCCGATTTTTTGAAAAATATGAACGATCTCGTTCATAAATGAACGAGAACTCGTTCATATCTTTCAGTGTGGAGGCTCCAGCGATGAACGATGCGCGGCCCCGCGCTCGTTCATCGCTGGTCCCCCGTCGGCTGTGCATGCAGGCCAATATGGACGATCTCGTCCATATTTGCCTGCACGTCTATGGAGCCGGGTGACGGGGGGAGTGAAGAAACTTCACTCCCCCCGTCACTGCCCCCCCCCACCGCCGGGTCGCCCGTCGGCCACCTCGGCGGCACATCGCCATATGTGTAGGGCCCATAACAGTGCAGGAAGAATGAAGCACCGGGTGATCACCCAGTATCCTATACAGACTACAAGAAAAGGATTTACAGGTAGGTAATTAATATCATATTTTCTCTTATGTCCTAGAGGATACTGGGGTTCCATTTAGTACAATGGGGATGTACCAAAGCTCCCAAACCGGGTAAGAGAGTGCTGAGGTTCCTGCAGAACTGATTGGCCTCTGAGGACCTTCAGTTTGGTCAAAGTATCGAACTTGTAGAACTTAGCAAATGTGTTCGAATCAGACAAACTAGCTGTTTGGTAGAGCTGTAAAGCCGAGACACCCCAGGGCAGCCACGCAGGAAGAACCCACCAACCTAGTAGAGTGGGCTTGTACAGATTTTGGAACCGGCAAACCTGCCGTGGAATAAGCATGCTGCATATGTATACCTTCAAAGCCCTCACACCATCCAAAGACTTTGAAGTAGCAGAAGTGTCGGTGATAACCAGAACCACAATAGGTTGGTTGATGTGAAACGCAGGCACCACTTTCGGAAAAAATTGCTGATGAGTTCTGAGTTCAGCTCGGTCCTCATGAAAAATTAAATAGGGGCTCTTGCAAGACAAAGCCCCCAGCTCCGACAAACGTCTTGCTGAAGCCAAGGCCAACAGTGTGACGGTCTTCCACGTAAGATATTTTACATCCATCTCCTGTAACGGGTCAAACCAGTCCAATTGGAGAAACTGCAGCACCAAATTGAGATCCCAAGGTGCCGTGGGAGGCACAAAGGGAGCTTGGATGCGCAGAACAACCTTCAAAAATGTCTGGACCTCAGGGAGAGAAGCCAATTGTTTTTGAAAGAAAATGGACAAGGCCGAAATCTGGACTTTTATGGAGCCCAGCTGTAGGCCCACATCCACACCTGCCTGCAGGAAACGTTCCAGGTGAAATTCCACCGCAAAATAAATTCTGCTCTCACACCAAGAGACCTATTTCTTCCAAATACGGTGGTAATGTTTAAACGTTGCCCCCTTCCTGGCTTGGATCATAGTCGGGATAACTTTGTGAGGGATCCCTCTTCTGGCTAGAATCAGCTGTTCAACTTCCATGCCGTCAAATGTAGCCGCGGTAAGTCCTGATAGACGAACGGGCCCTGTTGCAGAAGATCCTCGCGAAGAGGTAGAGGCCACAGATCTTCGAGGAGCATCTCCAGAAAGTCCGCGTACCAGGCCCTTCTTGGCCAGTCTGGAGCAAGGAGTATTGCTTGAACCTTTCCCCTTTTTATTCTTTTGAGAATTCTCGGGATCAGAGAAAGTGGAGGAAACACATACACCATCTGATAGACCAATGGAGTCGTCAGGGCGCCCATTGTCATTGCCTGTGGGTTTCTCGACCTGGAACAATACCGCTTGAGCTTCTTGTTGAGACGAGAGGCCATCATGTCGTGTCTGCTGAGGAAGTCTGCTTCCCAGCTGTCTACTCCCGGAATGAAGACCGCTGAAGCGTTTTTTTTCTGTAAAGAGGAGGCTTGCGTCCATGGTTAACAGGATCCAGTCCTGAATTCCGAACCTCTGACCCTCAAGGTGAGAAATCTGTAGCCACCACAGAAGGGAGATCCTGGCTTTTGGCAACAGACGGATTCTCTGGTGCATGTGAAGATGCGATCCGGACCATTTATCCAACAGATCGAGCTGGAGGGGTCTTGCGTGAAACCTTCCATACTGAAGCGCCTCGTAAGAGGCCACCATTTCCCCCAGAAAGCAAATGCATAGATGCACTGATATCCGGGTTGGCTTTAGGACATCCCGAACCATCGACTGGATTACCAACGCCTTTTCCAATGGAAGGAACACTTTCTGCGACTCCATGTCCATTATCATTCCCAGGAATGGGAGCCTCCGTGTTGGCTCTAGGTGAGATTTCAGAAGGTTCAGCATCCACCCATGATCCTGGAGAAGTTTGGTTGAGAGAGCAATGCTGTCCAGCAACCTCTTCCTGGACGGCACCTTTATTAGAAGATCGTCCAGGTACGGAATTATGTTCACTCCCTGCTCGCGGAGTATAAACATCATCTCTGCCATCAATTTGGTGAACATCCTCTGTGCCGTGGAGACACCAAATGGCAGGGCCTGGAACTAGTAGTGAAGGTCCTGCAGTGCAAACCATAGATAAGCCTGATGAGGCAGCCAGATCGGAATGTGAAGGTACACATCCTTGATATGCAGAGACACTAGGAATTCCACTTCCTCCAGACCTGAGATCACCGCTCTCAGAGACTCCATCTTGAACTTGAACACTCTTAAGAACGGGTTAAAGTACTTGAGGTTCAGAATTGGCCGTACCGACCCGTCCGGTTTCGGTACTACAAACAAGTTGGAATAGTACCCCTCATTTGCAGATGAGGTGGAACTGGAACAATGACTTGAGTCTGTACCAGTTTTTGGATGGCCTGCTGTAAAGTAATACTTGTCTCTTGTGAAGCTGGTAAGCCTGATTTGAAGACTCTGTGAGGTGGAAGCTCTTGGAACTCCACTCTGTAGCCCTGGGAAATAAGATCTATGACCCAGGAAACCCGGCACAAACTTGACCAGATGTGACCGAAGAATTTTAGTCGGGCTCCCACCCGACAGCCCTCCAGGCATCGCAGTCCACCGTCATGCAGAAGGCTTTGAGGAAGCAGAGCCTGAGCTTTGTTCCTGAGCACCTGCAGTTGCTGGTTTGCGTGGTTTACCTCTTGCGCCTCTGGAGGTCATAGAAGCACCTCTGGATTTTCCCTTAAACTTGGCTGTCTGAAAGGACTGTAAATTTGAAGCTGAATAAGCTTTTCTGGCTGGGGGAGCTGCGGAAGGAAGATACGTAGACTTACCCGCAGTAGCTTTGGAGATCCATTTGTCTAGTTCGTCTCCAAACAAGGCCTCTCCTGTGATTGGTAGGCCTTCCACGCCTTTCCTGGAGTCCGCATCAGCAGTCCACTGGCGTAGCCACAAGACCTTGTGTGCGGACACTGCCATAGCAGTGGTGCATGCATTAAGCAAACTAATCTCTTTTATGGCTTCCACCATAAAGTTAGCAGAGTCCTGTATATGCTGCAGGAGTAAAACATCATCCCCCCCTAGACAAGGAATCTAATCCCTCAATTAGGTTACCTGACCATTTAGTAATGGCTTTTGTGATCCACTTACATGCTATAGTGCAGGCCTGGCCAACCTGTGGCTCTCCAGCTGTTGTAAAACTACAAGTCCCATCATGCCTTGCCACAGTTTTGCTATTAGGGAATGCTAAAACTGTGGCATGGCATGCTGGGATGTGTAGTTTCACTACATCTGGAGAGCCACAGGTTGGCCAGGCCTGCTATAGTGGGTCTCTGGGCCACCCCAGCAGCTGTGTACAATGATTTGAGTGTAGTCTCAATTTTACGATCAGCCGTCTCTTTTAGGGAGGCTGCACCAGGGACAGGCAATACAATTTTTCGTGAAAGCCTAGAGACTGATGCGTCCACTATCGCTGGATTTTCCCATTTTTTCCTATCCTCCAGAGGAAAAGGAAAAGATGAGAGCAACCTTTTAGGGATTTGAAATTTCTTATCAGGATTAACCCACGGTTCTTCAAACAAGGTATTCAATTCCTTTGACGCAGGAAAAGTGACTGAGGACTTTTTACATTAAAATAAGATTCCTTACACTTCTCTGACACCTTATCAGGAATTTGCAGAACCTCTCTGATAGCCTCTATAAACTGTGACAGAGTAGCATCCCCTCCCCTCCAAATCCACCTCACCCTCCTCCATGCCTGACCTGTCAGCGTCAGACTGCAGGATATGGGCCAGAGATGGTTTTTGCGGATAAATGGGAGGGGATTGAGACGCTGGTTTGGGGACTGAGTCTCTGTTCATAAACTCATCCACAGTCTGTCTTAAGTATTGCGTCTCTTTCTCATTGCGGTATAGCTTTGTAGAAATATGAGATCATTCCCTTAATGGAATTAGCCCATTCCGGTTCAGCCCCGCTACTCTGGGAAGGTGTACTGCCCTGAGTACCCAGTAATGAGCCCCCTGGTGAGGAGGAACACTCCGTTGTACAAGAAACACACTCTTTGCCTGACATAATGTAATGTGACAGCGCACACACAGGAAAAGGTTAAGCACAATTAACCCACAAAGAGCCCTTCAGGGAGACACAGAGTTAGTTGGAGCCAGCCACCACCGCGCCCTTATCGCTAATGCCAAGCTTAGCCGAGTCGCAGACTAAGTACCCTGATAGGTGACCTAGTACAGTAATAATTGCTCCCCCCCTGCTATGACCCCCTGGTACCGCTGAGGTAATCTGGAGGCTCGCCAGAGGAGCTGCGCGTCCCTGTCAGTCAGCGTCTGTGTCCACTGCAGAGGGAAAATGGCGCTGGTGAGCTGCTGGGTACGCCCATAGTGAAGGCCACGCCCCTTTAATGGCACGCGGTCTTCCCAATTTTTTTGTACTGGCTGAGGTAATCTGGTGCTTAAAATGGAAAGAAAATAATTTTAAGGCTGTTTTTGCCAGTGTGGGTACTGTGTACTGAGATGCAGCTGTGTACTGTGTCTGGAGACACATTCCGCCCTGGTTAGAGGCCGTGCGCCTCCGTACCCTCATGCCGCCATAATGGCCGGCGACACGCTACCCGGGACGCCAGCTTAGTACTCAACACTCTTCTTTCTTCTGGCTCTGTTAGGAGTGGCGGCGTGCTGCGGGAATATACGCTCGCCGTGCTGGGGCTTGCGAATAGTTACCTCAGGAGCTCAGTGTCCTGTCAGCGGTGAACGGGACCATTAACCCTTCAAGACAGGGATGGGGAACCTTCGGCCCTCCAGCTGTTGAAATACACATACCAGCATGCCTTGCTACAGTTTTGCTATTTGGCCATGCAAAAACTGTTGCAGGGCATGCTGGGATGTGTAGTTTTACAACACCTGGAGGGCCAAAGGTTACCCATACCTGCTTCAAGAGGTTGGGCGGTCCCCCCCTTTCCTAAGTTCCCCGAAACAGGCAGGCTGGTGCCATCCAGTCCTGCTTGAAAATAACAAACATAAAATAAATGCAGAAAACTCTTCAGGAGCTTCCATAAGCATGACTGGCTCCTCCGGGCACATTTCTAAACCGAGTCTGGTAGGAGGGGCATAGAGAAAGGAGCCAGCCCACACTATTAAATTCTTAAAGTGCCCATGGCTCCTAGTGGACCCATCTATACCCCATGGTACTACATGGAACCCCAGTATCCTTAAGGACGTAAGAGAAAAGTGAAGTGCTGTGAATACTTTCCATATGCACTGTAACTGTTTAATTGCACTATACAGGATGTAGATAAAAGGTAGACAACAATGTCAACCAGTTATGGTGTAGATATTGTTAAAATGTCAACAATGTAAGAATGTTGAAATAAGGGTTAAGCTTTGGTGGTTGGACAGGGTTTGTGGTGAAAGCTTATTGGAACGAGCGCAGGGGTCTGACCCACACGACAGTCACATAACTGACAGGAACCAGAGACGCCTCTGGAGCAGTCAAAAGCAGGTAAGTCACCAATGCATGGACGATATGTTGACATTCTACTATGTCAACATTATGACCAAGTTATCATTCTCAAGTCAACATGATTGCTGACATTTCATACCCAACCTGAAAATACATACCCATTTACAGTCATCTGTAATAGTTACAACGCTGTGTCTAGATCTAAATTGGAACAGAAAATATATTATAAACACTATTTATTAAATTATTTCTTACAGTTTACTTCTATTTACAGAGCTATTCCTGTACTTAAGTGACATCATACATGAAATGCAGACATTTTTATTTAGAAATAAGCCATTGTACAGAAAATAAAAATGAAATCAAGTATAGAAGTACTTGGTTCAGGTACTCTCGCCACCAATATCTACTTCAGAAAGTCTCAAGCTGTGAAGTTACATACAGCATCACATAACTGAAAAATGTCAAAATCAATGCTAGATTTGCTCTGACAATGGTGTTCCACCCATAAGATTGTGAATCCAGATTTCAGGCCCCAGCAATCTATATTATTAAAAAACACACAAGAAAAAAAAAAAAAAAAAAAAAAGAGAACGTGCACTTTATAGAGGAAACGCTGGTACAACTTTTAAAAGACAGCACACTAATACATTCACTCAAGTACACCTATTTATTACATTAAAATGTTCATTCAGCAGACTTGCAGAAAGAATGAGCACACACTCCCACTAATGCACATAGTAGTATGTATCTAGTGGTAGCAGATTATCCCTTTTCCAACAGCGTTACACACTCAACATTCACTTCATCAGCAAGAGAAGTTATGTACATGTCACAGAGAACGGATTACTAGCATCATCTTTGATCAGATTACCATATCTCACTTTAGAAAGTGCATGGAGTTGGTTTATTTTCACTCATAAAATAGATCTCTTGTGCGTAGACAGCTTTGTAACAGACCAAACTAGGCCGATATGTTACAGTGCAGAATTTCAAATAAGTGGCATTGCAAAAATAAGCATTTATAATACAGTATTGCTTAATAAAGAGATGGAAAGCTATTAAAAAAGTTACCAGTCTTTGGTGTTTCTTGCAAGAGAAATTAAGAGCCATACTAATTGTTATCGGACCTAAACGAATAATTTGTGTGAAGATATAAAAGCAGGCTGAGCAGCAGCGATTTATCAGATTGCATTATCATACCATGCAGATGGAAATACAGACTGTGTATTACTTTTAAAATATAGCATGATGCAATTTTCAGAACACAGTATTGCAATAAGAAATAAAGGACTAGTAAATTTGCTATGTTAATCAGTCTGCTTATTATACACATCATAGTTAAGGAGAATTAAAATGACAAGAATGAATATTAAAGACGCAATCCCAAACGATTATTATATATATTTTTTTTTACAAATGAACATAATTTTTATAGGCTATCGGCCGTACTGAAGTCTTTATTTTCCAAAATCATTCTGTAGGTGGGACTTATTGATCTCGAACGTCTGATCTTAGATCACCTTCATCAATGCACATGATGGAAGATGAAGGGTGTGTTGTGAATGAACATACTGAGAAGGTGGCTTCCCAGATGATCTCTGCTCACTACATCATGTCAGGCCATTGACATCTATCTTCTTAGATTATTTGTTGCGTTTTAATTCTCAATTACTTTTTTTTTACTATGTGTGAACAAGCAACTAAAGAGCCAGCAGTTTCACACAGAGTATGAGATACAATCTACTCAACAGTGCTAATGGACAGTGACTGATACAGTGTAACACTGTACTATATCGTGCGGGCAAAGGTTTATCCATACAAGGATTATTCTGAGCATCTACTGAATAACCAGCAGTGACACAAACAGGCATGACGGAATATATGTTTTTTTTAATAAATATATATATTACATATACATCCACTAAGGATTGCTGGATTGGTCTTTTAAAACAAGAGGAATAGCTACATTCAGGGTTATGAAAGTATTAGGAGGTGGTCGTGGAATGCTAAATCATTCAACAGTAACATTTGTTACTGAAAATTAAAAAAATAAAAATGTTCACTTATCATTTCTCCCGACATTCATTTTTGTCTTTATTTCTCCTTAAAAAGAAACGTGTGATAGTGTAAGCACATGTATGAATGCATCATTTTCTTTGAGTTTGAGTCAACACTCTTTAGAGTATCAAAAGACACCAAGGACATTTAGCATTATTATAATTATGTTTTTAAAGCTGGAGGTATTCACAGATGAACAAATACACACTGATTGTTTTTTTTCTTTTTCTTTTTAAACATGCTTCTCCATCTAGTAGGAGCCAAGATCACTACAGCATGCAGCAGCTTCTCCAGATAAGCCTCCATTCTTCTCACAGCACTGGCCAAATAATGGGGGGAAATTCAAATGTTTGAAAAGTCGGTTGGGTGTCTGTTTTTTCCTGTCTATGAGATTGTTTTTTCCTATTAGATAGGAAAAAACAGACACCCAACTGACTTCTCAAACATTTGACTTCCCCCAATGTCTGTTTGGGACGACCTTGCAAGGCATTAGAAACTGTGGCTTGTATCTAGACCATTCACTCCCACTGTTCAATTTAATCTGCCACATTGCATAGCACCAGAGAAACTGGAGCAACAGCTAAGGAGTATTAGCAAATTAGTAGTTAATAGTAGGTGCTAGTGCAGGTCAGTCTGCTCGTAGTACTGTGTGAAGGATACAAATGAAAAAAACAAAACGAAAAAAAAAAACAATAAAAAAAACAAGAGTGAACAGGTACATAAGCCAATGGTGATGGAATACAGGCTATGCTGAAAATACATTGAGTTAGAAACTACAAGCCCACTCCCATTTCAATCAGAAGTGTGTATATAGGATATGGAAATCTAAGCAGCTTACAGCAGCTGTGCATGAGATTCTACTGTGTAGGTTTTCTAGAAGAATGATCACTCTTAACAGAAAAAAAAAAAAAAAAACACCCCAAAATTACCATTTTAAGATGGTTACTTAGATAGTTGGTCAAAATTACATATCCAATGTTCAAAATGTTAAGGCAGTGGTTCTTAAACTGTGTACTGTGGGTACGTGCAGGGGTGCCCTGGATTGGTGGTCCAGGACCAATTTAAATTATTTATATTCAATGAAATAGACAAAACCAGTGCTTGTGGATTCCAAACACAAAATGTGGACAAACAGAAGTGAATCCTGCCCCTCACCACATAAATGAACCCAAGGATGACATATAAACACAATTTACTAAATTTAATATTTTTTTTAATTTCTGGCCTAGGGATGCCATGTAAAAAAATCTGATAGTCTAGGGTGCTGTGATTCAACAAAGTTTGGGAACCACTGCTTTAATGTATTTACGGGAAGATTTATTTTTGTAGTAAAACTGGAAGTAAAAGCCATCATTGAAAACTAATGACCAGTTGTAATTTTTCATTGGAAAAAAACATCCAAATCTTTAGCCATATTTACAAGGAACTAAATTTCACAGAGAAGCAACTTGGCGAAAGGTCTTCTATAAAACTTGTATTTCTATTATTTTAATGCTAAGACTTTGCAAAAACTGTATACAGGTTGAGTATCCCATATCCGGAATGCTCGGGACCAGGAGCATTCCGGATATGGGATTTTTCCGGATAACAGATTACCTGTTATCTGTATGGGTTTCGGGGGTCCAGCGAGTCGGCAGGGGGGACCGCCGTGAGCCCAGCACGACGGTGAGGGGTCCCGGGGATCTGGCGCATCAGTGGGGGAGACCGAGGGGTCAGCGGCGGGTACTGGGAGTCAGCGGCGGTGAGGGAATGGCTGCAAAGCCACTCCCCCACCTGTCTGTGATTGGCCGCAGACTCCAGTGACGTCATGACGCCGGCCGCATCATGACGTCACTACAGGACTGAAATATTCCGGTTTTCGGAGTATTTCGGTTAACGGGTGTCCGGATAACGGATACCCGACCTGTATATGAAATAGTCAAACAAATGAGGATTCTGATATATTTGAATGTAAAATCCTCTTCACTACTTTTGTGATTAGAAGTCACTGTTTAATAACATAGTCCAAAGAGAGCATATACCATGAATTCTTACAGGGAAGAAAAACCCAGGCATCCGTATCCCCCAGCTGAGATCTGTAAGTGGAGTTTCTCAAACATACCAATTGCTACTAAGTTTATAGTGCAATACAAGGCACTTAAACCAATAAACATGTTGAAAGATCACAGTGAGATTCATGAAAATACCACGTAAAGAAATATACTGAATTGTAACCACCCTTATACAGGTATCACAAGAAAAGTAGTTCCCTCATTTTTCAATTGGATACAATTCCTCTTTTAGTATCCTCATAGCCAATGAATGAATCAATTTAAATGGCTCCACTTATCTGTAGTCAGTGGAACCTTGTATTGCACTATACGTTTGTTTTACTGCTCTTATATCTATAGGCCCCAAGAGCAGTCCTTGCTTTAGGCAGCATTACACTGCACAAATAGGAAACGGTCTATTGTTTTATACTAATTGCTACTATAAATGTACCTGCCCTAAGAACGGTCTAATACAGATCTTTTACATTCCACCAGCATATTATTTACTATTAAGTCTCTTGTGTGTATCATTATATGTCTAGAATATAACATGTTTAGTGATGCAAAACGTCTTTAAATGAGGGCTGGTATGGCTAATAGGACTGTGGAAAACTCATATTACAACTTGACGTCACAGCAGCCAAGAATTAAAAACAAACTAAATAGAACAAAGTCAAAAGAAAAATATTAGGTTTATATTTCCCCCTCTTAATACAGAAGTATGCCACAAAATGAGCCATGACGGTGTAGAATAAAAATGTTATGTAAGTATAATCAGGAGACTTCGTTCAGCATACATCTTTCTCATCCTTGAGTTTCTCAACCAGATCACACTAAAAATTTACTGAAGTGGGAGTTCTATTTAAGATGGGATGTTGCTCATAGCAACTAATCAGATTCTACTTCTCATTTATCTAGCACCTTCTAGAAGATAATAAGGCAACATCCCATCTTAAATAGAACTCCCATCTTAGTAAATGTACCGCTAAAATTGCAGATTCTACAGGATAAAGCGATGCAATGATCTCTACAATCAGTGGGAGAATAAAGGAGAACATACACAAATGGAAAGGAAACAAAGTTTTCTTGTGAGGAGGAAATAATGCAAATCGGAATAATAAGGCTTGATGCAAACAAACGAAATGGCCACGTCGTATATCCATGTGTTCTGGGAATCCATATGCTGGTTTTCCTGCTTTGTCAAGTTTTGGGCAGTTAAGGCAATAATAGAAGTCAGTCCAGGTGACTTCGCACAGACAACATACCACATTAGAGAGAACATACATTTCTAGACTGCTTACACATGAATAACCTCATTATCATTGAGAATCAAATGCCTGTTACAAGCATGATGTACTATTGTTATGACATGTACATGGTACATGTTAAAAAAAATATTTAAATAAAAGCTCAACATAAGTACACAAATATACAGTACAATATCACAAATGCATAAAGAAAAGTACAATATGAGGTAACATTAAACACCACACATAATACAATGAAATCAGTGTCAAAATATTTTTGAGAAGATTTTTTTTGTTTGGAATCGAATAAGCCCGAATAGAATCATATAGAACAACTTACCCCAAAAATATTTGTGACTTATACAATTTCACTGCATTGTCACTACATGTTACCCGGAATATACATTATATACACACCTGTATATAACATTATATATATATATATATATATATATATATATATATATATATATATATATATATATATATATATATATATAAACATGGCTTTAAGTTAAGGATCCTTAGAAATAACAGATAAACACTGGAAGGAACTCCCATGTCTTAAACTTGTATTATACAGCAGTTCATTATATAAAAGACTTCTAGCTGAGGTTATGCGATATACAATGGTGGCCAAATTAAAATGGACTAGACTTGAAATGGTCTAAATACCACCGGTGTAATATTCTTACAAATTGTAACTTTTGGGGTTTATAAGTGTGCTTTTTTTTTTGCTAAAACCGATTACCGGAAATCAAAAGTGCATCACAATTCTGTATAAAGCACCCAATGTAGTTTTACAGCAAACTATAAATTACGTGAACAAAACAACGATTTTGTCAGAATACAGCTTGCTGTTTTATAGGACGTTCCAGGGACTAAAATAAGTTATATCATTTGAGGCAATTCCTTTTTGTAAGAGATACCTCAACCAACAGACAGTAGTGGTTTCTACAATGTCCTCAGATGTCCATATACAAAGTTCTGCTTCTTTCCTAACAGGCCAATGAAATCTGTTGAAAATAAATTGCAGTCCTGCCAGCAGGATACAGTGCAAAATAGCAGTCCAAGGGCTGTAAAGGAATAAAAAAATCTAAATTTGTAGCAGATGTTCAGGCATTTCAGTCTGTATATTCGGCTACAATTGAAAGAAGAACAGTGATGTCATCTGGTTTTCCTCCTAAAAACGGAAGAAAAAAAATTAATTGCTTATGAACTGCAGCAAAATGTTTCCATCTCTGTTGTAATAACCAGCCTTCAAATTGTCAGCTTAATTTCCCATTTATATATAGTGTCACAAATCAGGGGCCTCTGCCATGAGCGTTAATAATGGGCAAAACAAACAATATTAAGTTCCAATATTAAGTGGCCACAAATGCATATGTAGAAGTCCAAATGTCGCTAAGAGTTAAAATTATACACTAACTCCCTGATCTGCCATTTCTGGCACTAAAAGCCCAAGGTTTAATGTACAT
The DNA here is from genome assembly GCF_028390025.1 of Pseudophryne corroboree. Taxonomy (NCBI): domain Eukaryota; kingdom Metazoa; phylum Chordata; class Amphibia; order Anura; family Myobatrachidae; genus Pseudophryne; species Pseudophryne corroboree. The sequence continues at coordinate 301,167,536 of NC_086444.1, read as the reverse complement.
AAAAGGACTATTTTAGTATTGACAAACTCATTTAAAATGTACATACGGGGGCAATTCAATTGTTTTGGGTGTCTATTGTTTTCCATCTAAATGGGAAAGTATAGACACCCAAGCAATTGTCAGGATTCAATTGTGCTTGGACACCCATGAATATGGCGCATGCCGCGCCAAATCAAACAGGCGTTAACTATGTCTAAACCAGTCTACAGTCTGTGTGGGTGGGTGTCCAAACCTCCATTTGGACCCTGAGTGTGCCAACTTAATGCACATTTCTTTTCACACCTCAGGAGGCTACAAGAACAAATGTCAACCCCGTGGCTCTCGGGAACCTACCTGGAGTAAAAACTGAATTGCTCTGTATTGTGGGTACCAGGTCGCATCGATCTGGGAAACTCGTTCACACTGCACCTGACCTGGTAATAGTCCAGGAATAACCCTTTCACGCCGCACAGCGACCTGTGTCGACCCAGCAATATACCGGGTCGATACCGGGTTATTTGTGCAGTGTGAAAGGCTTACAAGACACCTAGGATATTGGCTATTTATATTACAGCAGCACAATGACCCTAAAGCACATAGCAAACGCAACCTTGGAGTAAAAGAAAAAAAACAAAACCTGGAATGACCCAATCAAAGCCCAGCCCAATGTCACCAAGATTATGTGAAAATTGAAAGGACCATATGATGGTCCATGGTGAAGTGCAAAGCTTCTGTGGTAATTGCTGCTAAAAGTATTAAAACTAAAACAGGTGGTGAATACGTATTTGTAATTGTTAGTTATTTTTACATTATACGAAAAAGTCTTTTTTTTGTGAGGATTAGCGGTAAGAGTTCCTGAATAACATCATTTTGATGCAACTGTGAAAGACAGGGTATAAAAATTCCAAAAGGTGAGAATACATTTTATGGGCAATGTGTTAGCAGATGTTAGAAATAATTATCTTTATATGTGTTTTACTCTGGGACACTAAGCATGTCAGACCCAAACATTTTTCTCATTTGTAAACAAAACAAAAACTTTTCTTAAAATCTGGTATCTTCAGTACATTACTATAATAGTAGATCTTTAACAGCCACAATATGGACATTTTGGGAATGTTTGTAGTTTAGCTGTTAAGAGAGAAGCCGGGTCTCTCAGACCCATGGTTAGTAATGGATTAATTTCATCCGAACCGACCAAAGTCTGGCGTCTTGCTATCTACAATGCGCTCTGGTAAAGTCTCCTAAAACGGAGACACTCACTATACAGATTATTATCCTTCATTTATATGGCGCCACAAGGGTTCCACAGTGCCCAATTACAGAGTACCTAAACAAATCATCAAAACAGGAAAACAGCAGCTTACAGTTCAGTTGACGACAATATAGGACAAGAACAGGGTAAATAAACATAGCTACATCAGCAGATGACAGTGGAATAAGTATCAGGTGGCAGAATACTGCTGGATTTGGTGCAATTGAAGATTATCAAAGTAAGAAAAAGGATAAGGGAAGAAGGCCCTACTTGTGAGAGCTTACATTCTAAAGGGGGGGTGGGGGTAGACAGACAGGGGTGACACAGGTGGGGTACATAGAGAGCGTGGAACAGAGGGTTAGGATGAGATTTGGCTGGGTTTGGTGAAGTGGGTCTTGAGAGCCAGTTTGAGGTTTTGTAGAGAGGTGGAGAGTCTGAGGGGGAGAGGTAGAGAATTCCAGAGAAATAGAGCAGCACGTGAAAAATCTTGGCGGTAGGAGTGGAAGGAGGTAATCAGTAGGCAGGAGAGTCGGCGTGCATTAGCAGAGCGAGGAGGACGGGTGGGAGTGTAAGGTCAGAAATGTAGATGGAAGAGGAGTGGGTGAGGGCTTTGGGAGTGTGAGAAGCTTGAAATGGATTCTGAAAGAGAAGGGGAGCCAGTGAAGGTCTTGTGAGAGAGGAGAGGTGGACATAGTGCGTTTGGTGAGTAAAATGAGCCTGGCAGCAGCATTGAGGATAGACTGGAGTGGAGAGAGGTATTTGTCAGGAATGCCAGTCAGGAGATTTCAGTAGCCCTGTCTGGAGATGACCAATGAGTTGATAAGAGTCTTAGCAGCATCCTGGGTCAGAAAGGGTCTGATCCTGGAAATACTTTTTAGATGAAAACGGCAAGTTTGCGAGAGGTGCTGAATGTGTGGTTTGAAGGAAAGGGAGAAGTCAAGGATTACTCCAAAACAGCGCACTTGGGGGCTAGAGGAGATAGTAGTGCCATCAACAGATGAGATTATAGGAGGTGAGGTTATGCGGGAGGGAGGGAAGATGATCAGCTCAGTCACAGACATGTTAAGTTTAAGAAAGCGCTGGGATATCCAAACAGAGATAGCAGAGAGAGACAGTTGGAGATACAAGTGAGGAGAGCAGGGGAGAGGTCTGGAGAGGAAAGACAGATTTGAGTGTCATCAGCATAGAGATGATATTGGAGACCAAAAGAAGTAATGAGCTTACCTAGTGAGGACGTATAAGAGGACCAAGGACAGAACCTTGGAGTATACCTACAGTTAGTGGTAGTGAGGGGGAAATGGAATCATGAGAGGAGACAGAGAATGAACGTTCAGAGAGGTAAGAAGACAGCCAAAAGAGGGCAGTATCACGTAGACCAATGGAGTGAAGGATATGCAGTAGGAGAGGGTGGTCCACAATGTCAAAAGCAGCATAGAGATCAAGATTAAGTAGAGAGTAGTGTCCCTTAGATTTAGCAGCATGGAGGTCATTGCATACTTTTGTAAGGGCAGTTTCAGTGGAGTGGAGAGGACGGAAGCCAGACTGGAATGGGTCAAGTAGTGAATGTGAGGAAAGAAAGGAAGTAAGGTGGTTGTACACAATACGCTCAAGGAGTTTGTAGGCAAAAGGGAGGAGAGAGATGGGTCGGTGATTGAAGAGAGTAATTGGATCAAGGGCAGGTTTTTTTTAAGAATAGTAGAGATGGAGTGCATGCTTGAAGGCAGAGGGGACAGTGCCTGATGAGAGGGAGAAATTGAGAAGATGGGAACAGGCAGAAGGAGAGAGGTAGCAGAGGAGGGGATAGGGTCAAGTGGGGAGATGGTGAGGGGACATGAACAAATAAGGGCCATGACTTCCTCACTAGATGCATGGGAGAAAGATGTCAGAGTTGGTGAGATGGGGAGGGGTGGTAAGGGATGGGAGGAGGCTGGTTCCGATGGTCTGGTGTGATGTCCTGACGTATGGAGTCAATTTTGGATGTGAAGTGGCAAAGTCAAGAGCAGAGAGTGACGAAGGGAGACGAGGTGGAGGTGGGCAGAGTAGTGAGTTGAGAGTGGCAAAGAGGCGCCGGGGGTTGGAAGACTGGGAGGAGATGAGGGTCTTGAAGTATGACTGTTTAGCAAGAGAAAGGGCAGCACTAAGGGATGAGAGCATAAGTTTGAAATGGAGGAAGTCTGCCTTAGAGCGCGATTTCCTCCAGTGTCGCTCAGCAGTACGAGAGCATATTTGCAGATATCTGGTGCATTTGGTGTGCCATGGCTGAGGAGTAAATTTGCGAGGGTGAATAGTGGTTGGTGAAGCAACAGAGTCAAGAGCAGAAGTAAGGGATGCATTGTATATGGAGGTGGCTTGTTCAGGGCATGAGAGAGAGAGAATAGGAGAGAGAAGTGAGTCAAACAGGGAGGAAAGGAATGTGGTATCAATAGCCTCAATGTTACGCTTAGTGATGGTAGCCTTAGGAGGTAGAGATGGGGTAGCAGAGAGAGATAGGTTAAAGGAGAGTAGGTGGTGGTCAGAGAGGGGAAATGGGGAGTTGGAAAAATCGGAACTATCACAACGGTGAGTGAAGACCAGACATGACAAGGTGAGGAGGTCCACTGGGAGAGACCAAGTGAAGAGGTGAGGTTAAGGAGATTAGAGGCAGGGGATTGTGTGGGGATATCGACAGGGATGTTGAAATCGCCTAGGATAATGGAGGGAATGTCAGAAGAGAGGAAGCCAGGAAGAAAAGTTGTCGATGAATTTGGAAGCAATGCCAGGGGGGGCAATAAATGACAGCTACTCTAAGATGGACTGGTTGGCAAGAGGCGTATGGTATGGGCCTCAAATGTAGAGAATGTAAGGGATGGTTCTGCTGGTTTAAGTTGGCAGGACTGGAAGGTAAAAGGACACCCCCCCCCCCCCATGGCGACCCCCAGATCGGGGGGGGGGGGGTGAATGCGAGGCCCCCAGCAGAGAGAGCAGAAGGTGAAGTAGTGTCAGAGGGAGTAATCCAAGTTTCAGTGATGGCTAGTAGGTGCAGGGAGTTAGAAATGAAAAGGTCACGAGTTGGGACCAGTTTGTTGCAAACCGATCTGGCATTCCAGAGGGCACAGGAAAGGGGGTATGAGTTTGTGGGAGAGATGAGAATGAGATTATCAGGGTTGCTGTAGCGATGATGTGAGATTAACTTTGAGGGCAGGGATGATGAGAGTAATGATGGTGCGGGTGCCTGAGCTAGGAGGGAGTCCTGTGTGATGTGGATGGGGGTGTGGGGAGGTAACAGGGCTGAGTTGTGGGGTAGTAGGACCATGGGGAAGAGGTGAGTGAAAGTGGGGTAACAGGAAAGGAGAGGAAAGGAAACAGAGGGATGGAGGGGAGACAGAGGAGGTGTAGGAGACTAGGGGGGGGGGGGGGGGGGAAGGATAAAGATGTGAACAGGGGGCAAGATACATGATTAGGTAGACACTGAGTGATGTGGAGAGTATAAGAAAACCTTGACATGGTGTTAAGAAGGTAAATAGGTTGAGGGAAAATAAGATTTTACTTACCGATAAATCTATTTCTCGTAGTCCGTAGTGGATGCTGGGACTCAGTCAGGACCATGGGGAATAGCGGCTCCGCAGGAGACAGGGCACAAAATTTAAAAGTTTGACCACTAGGTGGTGTGTACTGGCTCCTCCCCCTATGACCCTCCTCCAAGCCTCAGTTAGGATACTGTGCCCGGACGAGCGTACACAATAAGGAAGGATTTTGAATCCCGGGTAAGACTCAAACCAGCCACACCAATCACACCGTACAACTTGTGATCTGAACCCAGTTAACAGTATGATAACGTAGGAGCCTCTGAAAAGATGGCTCACAACAATAAACAACCTGATTTTTTTGTAACAATAACTATGTACCAGTATTGCAGACAATCCGCACTTGGGATGGGCGCCCAGCATCCACTACGGACTACGAGAAATAGATTTATCGGTAAGTAAAATCTTATTTTCTCTGACGTCCTAGTGGATGCTGGGACTCCGTCAGGACCATGGGGATTATACCAAAGCTCCCAAACGGGCGGGAGAGTGCGGATGACTCTGCAGCACCGAATGAGAGAACTCCAGGTCCTCCTCAGCCAGGGTATCAAATTTGTAGAATTTTACAAACGTGTTCTCCCCTGACCACGTAGCTGCTCGGCAGAGTTGTAATGCCGAGACCCCTCGGGCAGCCGCCCAAGATGAGCCCACCTTCCTTGTAGAGTGGGCCTTGACAGATTTAGGCTGTGGCAAGCCTGCCACAGAATGTGCCAGTTGAATTGTGCTACAAATCCAACGAGCAATCGTCTGCTTAGAAGCAGGAGCACCCAGCTTGTTGGGTGCATATAGTATAAACAGCGAGTCAGATTTTCTGACTCCAGCCGTCCTTGAAATATATATTTTCAACGCTCTGACAACGTCCAGCAACTTGGAATCCTCCAAATCGCTAGTAGCCGCAGGCACCACAATAGGCTGGTTCAGGTGAAACGCTGATACCACCTTAGGCAGAAAATGAGGACGCGTCCTCAATTCTGCCCTGTCCGAATGGAAAATCAGATATGGGCTTTTATATGATAAAGCTGCCAATTCTGACACTCTCCTGGCTGAAGCCAGAGCCAGTAGCATGGTTACTTTCCATGTAAGATATTTCAAATCTACCGATTTGAGTGGCTCAAACCAATGGGATTTGAGAAAATCCAAAACTACATTGAGATCCCACGGTGCCACTGGGGGCACAACCGGGGGCTGTATATGTAGTACTCCTTTTACAAAAGTCTGAACTTCAGGAACTGAAGCCAATTCTTTCTGGAAGAATATCGACAGGGCCGAAATTTGAACCTTAATGGACCCTAATTTGAGGCCCATAGATAATCCTGTTTGCAGGAAATGTAGGAATCGACCCAGCTGAAATTCCTCTGTCGGGGCCTTCCTGGCCTCACACCATGCAACATATTTTCTCCAAATGCGGTGATAATGTTGTGCAGTCACCTCCTTCCTGGCTTTGACCAGGGTAGGGATGACCTCTTCCGGAATGCCTTTTTCCCTTAGGATCCGGCGTTCAACCGCCATGCCGTCAAACGCAGCCGCGGTAAGTCTTGGAATAGACACGGTCCCTGCTGAAGCAGGTCCCTTCTTAGAGGTAGAGGCCACGGATCTTCCGTGAGCATCTCCTGAAGTTCCGGGTACCAAGTCCTTCTTGGCCAGTCCGGAGCCACGAGTATCGTTCTTACTCCCCTTTGCCGTATAATTCTCAGTACCTTGGGTATGAGAGGCAGAGGAGGGAACACATACACTGACTGGTACACCCATGGTGTTACCAGAGCGTCCACAGCTATTGCCTGAGGGTCTCTTGACCTGGCGCAATACCTGTCCAGTTTTTTGTTGAGGCGGGACGCCATCATGTCCACCATTGGTCTTTCCCAATGGACCACAATCATGTGGAAGACTTCTGGATGAAGTCCCCACTCTCCCGGGTGAAGATCGTGTCTGCTGAGGAAGTCTGCTTCCCAGTTGTCCACTCCCGGAATGAACACTGCTGACAGTGCTATCACATGATTTTCCGCCCAGCGAAGAATCCTTGCAGCTTCTGCCATTGCCCTCCTGCTTCTTGTGCCGCCCTGTCTGTTTACGTGGGCGACTGCCGTGATGTTGTCCGACTGGATCAACACCTGCTGACCTTGAAGCAGAGGTTTTGCCAGGCTTAGAGCATTGTAGATTGCTCTTCGCTCCAGTATATTTATGTGAAGAGACGTTTCCAGGCTTGACCACACGCCCTGGAAGTTTCTTCCTCGTGTGACCGCTCCCCAGCCTCTCAGGCTGGCATCCGTGGTCACTAGGACCCAGTTCTGTATGCCGAATCTGCGGCCCTCTAACAGATGAGTACTCTGCAACCACCATAGCAGAGAGACCCTTGTCCTTGTCGACAATTTTATCCGCTGATGCATCTGCAGATGCGATCCGGACCATTTGTCTAGCAGATCCCACTGAAAAATTCGTGCATGGAATCTGCCGAATGGAATCGCTTCGTAAGAAGCCACCATTTTTCCCAGGACTCTTGTGCATTGATGCACAGACACTGTCCCTGGTTTTAGGAGGTTCCTGACTAGTTCGGATAACTCCCTGGCTTTCTCCTCCGGAAGAAATACCTTTTTCTGAACAGTGTCCAGAATCATCCCTAGGAACAGCAGACGTGTCGTCGGGATCAGTTGGGATTTTGGAAAATTCAGAATCCACCCGTGCTGTTGGAGCACTACTTGAGTTAGTGCTACTCCGACCTCCAGCTGTTCTCTGGATCTTGCCCTTATCAGGAGATCGTCCAAGTAAGGGATAATTAATACGCCTTCTCTTCGAAGAAGAATCATCATTTCGGCCATTACCTTGGTAAAGACCCTGGGTGCCGTGGACAATCCAAACGGCAGCGTCTGAAACTGATAATGACAGTTTTGTACCACGAACCTGAGGTACCCTTGGTGTGAAGGGCAAATTGGGACATGAAGGTAAGCATCCTTGATGTCCAAGGACACCATAAAATCCCCCTCTTCCAGATTCGCTATCACTGCTCTGAGTGACTCCATCTTGAACTTGAATTTTTGTATGTACAGGTTCAGAGATTTCAGATTTAGAATAGGTCTTACCGAGCCGTCCGGCTTCGGTACCACAAATAGCGTGGAGTAATACCCCTTTCCCTGTTGTAGAAGGGGTACCTTGACTATCACCTGCTGAGAATACAGCTTGTGAATGGCTTCCAATACCGTCGCCCTGTCGGAGGGAGACGTTGGCAAAGCAGACTTTTGGAACCGGCGAGGGGGAGACTTCTCGAATTCCAACCTGTAACCCTGAGATACTACCTGCAGGATCCAGGGGTCCACCTGCGAGTGAGCCCACTGTGCGCTGAAATTCTTGAGGCGACCCCCCACCGCCCCTGAGGCCGCTTGTAAGGTCCCAGCGTCATGCTGAGGCCTTTGCAGAAGCCGGGGAGGACTTCTGCTCCTGGGAAGGGGCTGCTTGGTGCAGTCTCTTACCCTTTCCTTTGCCTCGGGGCAAATATGAATGTCCTTTTGCTCGCTTGTTCTTATAGGAACGAAAGGACTGCGGCTGAAAAGACTGCGGCTTTTTCTGTTGGGAGGGGACTTGAGGTAAAAAGGTGGACTTCCCGGCTGTTGCCGTGGCTACCAAATCCGATAGACCGACCCCAAATAATTCCTCTCCTTTATACGGCAATACTTCCATATGCCGTTTGGAATCCGCATCGCCTGACCACTGTCGTGTCCATAGACTTCTTCTGGCAGATATGGACATCGCACTTACTCTTGATGCCAGAGTGCAGATATCTCTCTGTGCATCTCGCATATAAAGGAACGCATCCTTTAATTGCTCTATAGTCAATAAAATACTGTCCCTATCCAGGGTATCAATATTTTCAGTCAGGGAATCCGACCAAGCCACCCCAGCACTGCACATCCAGGCTGAGGCGATTGCTGGTCGCAGTATAACACCAGTATGTGTGTATATACTTTTTAGAGTATTTTCCAGCCTCCTATCAGCTGGATCCTTGAGGGCGGCCGTATCAGGAGACGGTAACGCCACTTGTTTGGATAAACGTGTGAGCGCCTTGTCCACCCTAGGGGGTGTTTCCCAGCGCGCCCTAACCTCTGGCGGGAAAGGGTATAATGCCAATAACTTCTTTGAAATTAGCAGTTTTTTATCAGGGGTAACCCACGCTTCATCACACACGTCATTCAATTCCTCCGATTCAGGAAAAACTACAGGTAGTTTTTTCAGACCCCACATAATACCCCTTTTTGTGGTACTTGCAGTATCAGAGATATGCAAAGCCTCCTTCATTGCCGTGATCATATAACGTGTGGCCCTACTGGAAAATACGTTTGTTTCTTCACCGTCGACACTGGATTCAGTGTCAGTGTCTGGGTCTGTGTCGACCGACTGAGGTAAAGGGCGTTTTACAGCCCCTGACGGTGTCTGAGACGCTTGGACAGGTACTAACTGGTTTGCCGGCTGTCTCATGTCGTCAACCGACTTTTGTAGCGTGCTGACACTATCCCGTAATTCCATAAACAAAGCCATCCATTCTGGTGTCGACTCCCTAGGGGGTGACATCACCATTACAGGCAATTGCTCCGCCTCCACGCCAACATCGTCCTCATACATGTCGACACACACGTACCGACACACAGCAGACACACAGGGAATGCTCTGATAGAAGACAGGACCCCACTAGCCCTTTGGGGAGACAGAGGGAGAGTTTGCCAGCACACACCCAAGCGCTATAAATATATATAGGGACAACCTTAATAAGTGTGTTCCCTTTATAGCAGCTCAAATATTATAATATATCGCCAATACGTGCCCCCCCCCTCTCTGTTTTTACCCTGTTTCTGTAGTGCAGTGCAGGGGAGAGTCCTGGGAGCCTTCCTCGCAGCGGAGCTGGGCAGGAAAATGGCGCTGTGTGCTGAGGAGAATAGGCCCCGCCCCCTTTTAGGCGGGCTTCTTCTCCCGGTTTTTTTTGGAACCTGGCAGGGGTTAAATACATCCATATAGCCCCAGGGGTTATATGTGATATATTTTAGCCAGAATAGGTATATTACATTGCTGCCCAGGGCGCCCCCCCCAGCGCCCTGCACCCTCAGTGACCGCTGGTGTGAAGTGTGCGGAGAGCAATGGCGCACAGCTGCAGTGCTGTGCGCTACCTCATGAAGACTGAGACGTCTTCTGCCGCCGGTTTCTGGACCTCTTCTCTATTCGGCATCTGCAAGGGGGTCGGCGGCGCGGCTCCGGTGACCCATCCAGGCTGTACCTGTGATCGTCCCTCTGGAGCTAGTGTCCAGTAGCCTAAGAAGCAAATCCATCCTGCACGCAGGTGAGTTCACTTCTTCTCCCCTAAGTCCCTCGTTGCAGTGAGCCTGTTGCCAGCAGGACTCACTGAAAATAAAAAACCTAACAAACTTTTTCTAAGCAGCTCTTTAGGAGAGCCACCTAGATTGCACCCTGCTCGGACGGGCACAAAAACCTAACTGAGGCTTGGAGGAGGGTCATAGGGGGAGGAGCCAGTACACACCACCTAGTGGTCAAACTTTTAAATTTTGTGCCCTGTCTCCTGCGGAGCCGCTATTCCCCATGGTCCTGACGGAGTCCCAGCATCCACTAGGACGTCAGAGAAACTGGGAGTAGGAGTGGAGGCTGTAAGAGAATCAGAGCAGAAGAATTGCAGAAATGCAGGTGAGAAAAGCAGTGCAAGCTCAATGGGTGTAGATTTAGTTTGAAGTTAATCAAAGTGCTGCTCATACATCTAGCCTCAATGCACCATGTAGCGCGAGATGCCTGATGTGAGTGAGCCGCCAGGTCCTGTGCAACTCTGCTAATGTTGCACATTTTTTTTTGCTGAAAATGCATCTTATATGCAACACAATGCGGCTAGGACACACAAGGAGACTGCTGATTAATTTGATATATTGACACTTGTACTGTGTGTGACGCAGTATATACACAAAGCAGAACAGAACTTGTATTGGAAAAAAGCTGCAGCTGCTACATTGTAGAACTTTGTGTAAAGATTCAGAGACTCAGTTGCACACAGATATACAAGTGTCATATATAAAATTAATCAGCACAATCTCCTCATGCATCCTAATCGCAATGCAAATAAAACATTTTTGTCAAAAATGAAGCAAAAGACACCCAACGCTTTAAGATTCTCACGTGACCTGGCCTGCCAAGAGGGTCTGTTTGGTGTGAATGCAGCAAAGATGTATGAGGACATATCTGTAATAACAACATACACCACCACCAAAGGAGGAGTGAACACCTTTGACCAGTTGTGCTCTATTGCCTCTTACTACTGAAGAAAATGATGCCCTTATGTGTATTTTATTGTGTACTCCAATTACCTTGAGTTCTTAAACATGTACGTTATTAGAACAAATATTCATTGATTAGTGTCAGAACAGTGTGATTCTAAATAGTTGGGTCACTCAGACCCATGTTTTTATTTATTTTTTTAAAAGTCAGTGTTCCAGGGTTAAATAAAATATAAACAAGCTCACTTAGGGTGCGATTCAATTGTTGGTTGACCAGGCTGCCAATAAATGCCACCCGACAGCGATTCAATTGTTGCTCCATTTGGGCACACATGCAGCCAGGGGGACATTTCAGCTTGCAGCCTCCTGAGGTGCTTGTGTCACTGTTAACGGTTTTGGGTCAGCAAAACGAACCATGTTTGCACGTTACTTCTTGAGTATGCTCTATGTTGTCTGCCACATTGCAGCTCAAAGTTCTCTCCAACAGTGGAGATCAGACATTCAAAGTAGGGCAGTTACATAGCACACTTACCTCTGACATTTAGCCCATAGTCACATGCAAATTGTGCAAATGGTGACATGTAATTGGGATCGTAGGCGAGATCGTGAGCTTGCTCTGCAATACTACGTGCTGTCTGCTGTATACTTTCATAATTCGCATTCTGCAAAGAATCAGGAAAGACATTTCACTATACAGCTAACAAAATCTCAAACTGAAAGGACCACTAAACCCAAAGTATAATGGTTTCCGGATGATAGATAGTCAATAGGTCGACACCATATGATCAACATGCATTTGGTCAACGGTGTTAGAAAGCCGACACAAGTTTCTTGGGGGTTTTCACATTATTTTCAAACTTTTACTTGATTTACCATCCACATGGACTATGATATGGAATAGTAACCTGTGCAGAGTGGGATACGGTCATTAGGTCGACAGTCATTAGGATGACCATTAGGTCGACGTGAACAAAGTCAACATGGGGTTTTCACTTTTTTTTTCTTAATTTTTTTACTTTTTCATACTATACGTTCCAAGTGGACTACAACTGGGAACGATAGCCTGTGCTGAGCGCAGCGGTAGTGGAGCAAGGCACCTTGCCTTAAGCATGGTGAGCGAAGCGAGCCATGCGAGGGGACAGGAAGCATTAATTGGGGTTCCCCATCACTTTACAAAGAAAACACCAAAATCAGTAAAAAAAAAAAAAAATGGTGTCACCCTTTTTTGTGTGGACTATTTCAATGTGGACCTTTTGACTGTCAACCTTTTCTACTGTCGATTTTTTACCCTGTCAACTAATGACTGTCTTATCTTATTATTGTAGATCTTCTATACCACACCCAATATAATGATGGCCTCAAAAGTGAACATTAATCCTTTTGCCTGTCCTTACTTAAGCAGCAAGTGTTTAATCTACAGCTTTTATATTATTAACCATTTTTGTCTCACTGGCAAGGAATAGCTGATTAGTGTCCTGCAATGTGATTAATGACTTGAAGTCTGTTGTGTGTATGAAAGTATCTGTTAATCAGACACGTTGCAGAGAGTTTTAAAAATATACTCGCAAACATTATTGGGAGATTTTTTTTACATAAGCCAGCTTACATTTTAGCTTTAGTGGCCCCCATAGTAAACAAGATACTACAGTAATGCACCAAATGACTTCTTGTAAAAAGGATGGTTAGGGGTCTATGTACTAAGCCTTGGATGGAGATAAAGTACCAGCCAATCAGCTCCTGTCATTTGATGGTTAGGGGTCTATGTACTAAGCCTTGGACGGAGATAAAGTACCAGCCAATCAGCTCCTGTCATTTTTCATCCCCAGCCTGTGGCAGTTAGAAGCCGATTGGCTTGTACTTTTATCTCCATCCAAGGCTTAGTAAATAGACCTATAACTGCTTTTATTTGCAGGTGATGGTATGTAAACCACCAAACACACCCAGACAACAGACCATTACAGCTGGTTGCCGTGAGAAACAGGCAGCAATGTTACACTTCTATGCAGATTTCTAGATATTTTATTGGTCAAAAAGTTACATTGTTTTGCATACCTTTAACTTTTTTAATTCTTGAAGTATCATATAATCAGGCATGTTATCAAAAAGTCCATCAGTTGCTGTAAGAATAATGTCACCCAGTTGAACATCAAATGAACTACTGTCTGCAGCATCAGGACTGTAGAGAGAACAGATGGGAAAGTGAACGTCAGCACACAAGTAAAAACAAACTGCAGAAACAATAAACGCACATTAGAGATACTTTCCCTCTGGACCTCATCTTCCCAAAAAGCCCTCTTTATTACAGAGTTTACTGTTCTATAGGCAAAATAGCCTCCACATGTACGTACCCATTAGTAAGATGTCTGATTTCTAGCAGTACATAGTAACCTATGCTTTACAATGACACAGACAGACAATGCAGATCTATGATTTTTTTTCTTCTTTCAAATATTGGTGTTCTAGAACGTTTACTTATCAAGGTCCAGTTCAGTGGTCAGACTCCTGCTGAACACACGCTGTGTATCATTTGAGGAGGGGACAAAAACCTTTCACGTGTCCTATGAACAGCCAGGCATCTGAACACTCCCATCTAAAAGGGATTGCTTGCCAAGTTTAGTGTGGCTTTCCATTACAAGAACACAGTGTGCTGATGGAACTATTTTCACACTGATGTGAAAGCAACATGAGCCCTCTATGATCACATGCCTACAGCCCTGCACTCAGGAAAGGAGATATCAGATCCAAATCTCATGTCATTCTAGAACCACTGATAAATGCAGCATCAATAAAAATACATCTTTATTTTCACATTTTGGAGTCACGCATCAATTTAACATTATTTGCAGAAGGAGAGGTCAATTCAATTAGGTGCGAGTAGTTTTCACGCCAAATTCACACTTCTAATTGCATTTGCAATCCAAAGCCATTCTTTTTAGAGGAAATTTGTGTTTTTTGTGCGCACTGAGCAAGTGAAAAGATAGGGAAAATATTTTATCTTAAAAAGGTACAAATGTTGGGAGTTGCTTCAGAGCCACTTGGACATCACTACTAATGGCTAATTAGGCATTTAAAAGTTTTCAATTAACTTAACTGGGGCAATAAATACATGTCCTTACTGGTGTAAATTAAAAATAAAATTGGCCTCAAATTACATGAAAATCAGCATATTTTATGCACCCAATTTAAATTTCAGCAAAAAATAATTGTTTATTTTTGAAAGATCACTACTACTTTTTCTGCATTTTCCATTTAATTAATTTGTAATTAAATTAATTTGCTCTTTAATATTATTTAACCTTTTTATTAAAAAAATAACTCCCAAATCAGCCATTTAACACCTTTCCAGACTGTCCAGTACTTTCTTTATGCCCACTAATAGCTTTCTACATGATTCTGCTATCAATGGTTCCAGGACTAGATAGGTCAAATGGTTCTTATCTGCCGATTCTGTTTCAGAATAGTTTCCCCACTTTTTTTTATGCACTTCTCCCGGGTTGCATTTTGTAGAAACTTTGCACACTCTAGCCGAGACTACAGCAAATAGGAATTTCTAATTGGATCTTGCATTTCCCGGGTATGAAAATTTGTGCAAAGTCTGCACGTTTCATGAAACAAACTTGCATTCGAAGACAAACACCTAACTGGAACAAACACTTAGTTTGGAAACAGTACAACAACAAACTGCATGTGTACCAGGGATAAGACAACTTATATAAACACATAGCAGGTCAAGATCATTGTAATGTATACTAAGTCTCCTTGGGGGATTAAAAAAAAAAATAAGAATTTACTTACCGATAATTCTATTTCTCGGAGTCCGTAGTGGATGCTGGGGTTCCTGAAAGGACCATGGGGAATAGCGGCTCCGCAGGAGACAGGGCACAAAAGTAAAGCTTTCCGATCAGGTGGTGTGCACAGGCTCCTCCCCCTATGACCCTCCTCCAAGCCAGTTAGGTACTGTGCCCGGACGAGCGAACACAATAAGGGAGGAATTTTGAATCCCGGGTAAGACTCATACCAGCCACACCAATCACACCGTACAACTTGTGATCAAAACCAGTTAACAGTATGATAACAGAGGAGCCTCTGAAAGATGGCTTCTTAACAATAACCCGAATTAGTTAACAATAACTATGTACAATTATTGCAGATAATCCGCACTTGGGATGGGCGCCCAGCATCCACTACGGACTCCGAGAAATAGAATTATCGGTAAGTAAATTCTTATTTTCTCTATCGTCCTAGTGGATGCTGGGGTTCCTGAAAGGACCATGGGGATTATACCAAAGCTCCCAAACGGGCGGGAGAGTGCGGATGACTCTGCAGCACCGAATGAGAGAACTCCAGGTCCTCCTTAGCCAGAGTATCAAATTTGTAAAATTTTACAAACGTGTTCTCCCCTGACCACGTAGCTGCTCGGCAAAGTTGTAATGCCGAGACCCCTCGGGCAGCCGCCCAAGATGAGCCCACCTTCCTTGTGGAGTGGGCCTTTACAGATTTAGGCTGTGGCAGGCCTGCCACAGAATGTGCAAGTTGGATTGTGCTACAGATCCAACGAGCAATCGTCTGCTTAGACGCAGGAGCACCCATCTTGTTGGGTGCATACAATATAAACAACGAGTCAGATTTTCTGACTCCAGCTGTCCTTGCAATATATATTTTTAATGCTCTGACAACGTCCAGTAACTTGGAGTCCTCCAAGTCACTTGTAGCCGCAGGCACTACAATAGGCTGGTTCAGATGAAATGCTGACACCACCTTAGGGAGAAAATGCGGACGAGTCCGCAGTTCTGCCCTGTCCGAATGGAAAATCAGATATGGGCTTTTGTAAGATAAAGCTGCCAGTTCTGACACTCTCCTGGCCGAAGCCAGGGCTAGTAACATGGTCACTTTCCATGTGAGATATTTTAAATCCACCTTTTTTAGTGGTTCAAACCAATGAGATTTTAGAAATTCCAAAACCACATTGAGATCCCACGGTGCCACTGGAGGCACCACAGGAGGCTGTATATGCAGCACTCCCTTAACAAAAGTCTGGACTTCAGGAACTGAAGCCAATTCTTTTTGAAAAAAAATCGACAGGGCCGAAATTTGAACCTTAATAGATCCCAATTTGAGACCCATAGACAATCCTGATTGCAGGAAATGTAGGAATCGACCCAGTTGAAATTCCTCCGTCGGAGCACTCCGATCCTCGTACCACGCAACATATCTTCGCCAAATGCGGTGATAGTGTTGCACGGTTACTTCCTTCCTTGCTTTAATCAAAGTAGGAATGACTTCTTCCGGCATGCCTTTTTCCTTTAGGATCCGGCGTTCAACCGCCATGCCGTCAAACGCAGCCGCGGTAAGTCTTGAAACAGACAGGGACCCTGCTGAAGCAAGTCCCTCCTTAGAGGTAGAGGCCACGGATCTTCCGTGATCATCTCTTGAAGTTCCGGGTACCAAGTCCTTCTTGGCCAATCCGGAACCACTAGTATGGTTCTTACGCCTCTTTGCCGTATAATTCTCAATACTTTTGGTATGAGAGGCAGAGGAGGAAACACATACACCGACTGGTACACCCAAGGCGTTACCAGCGCGTCCACAGCTATTGCCTGCGGATCTCTTGACCTGGCGCAATACCTGTCCAGTTTTTTGTTGAGGCGAGACGCCATCATGTCCACCATTGGTCTTTCCCAACGGGTTACCAGCATGTGGAAGACTTCCGGATGAAGTCCCCACTCTCCCGGGTGAAGGTCGTGTCTGCTGAGGAAGTCTGCTTCCCAGTTGTCCACTCCCGGGATGAACACTGCTGACAGTGCTATCACATGATTCTCTGCCCAGCGAAGAATCCTTGCAGCTTCTGCCATTGCACTCCTGCTTCTTGTGCCGCCCTGTCTGTTCACATGGGCGACTGCCGTGATGTTGTCTGACTGGATCAACACCGGTTTTCCTTGAAGCAGAGGTTCTGCCTGGCTTAGAGCATTGTAGATCGCTCTTAGTTCCAGAATGTTTATGTGAAGAGACGTTTCCAGGCTCGTCCACACTCCCTGGAAGTTTCTTCCTTGTGTGACTGCTCCCCAGCCTCTCAGGCTGGCGTCCGTGGTCACCAGGATCCAATCCTGTATGCCGAATCTGCGGCCCTCCAATAGATGAGCACTCTGCAACCACCACAGAAGAGATACCCTTGTCCTTGGAGACAGGGTTATCCGCTGGTGCATCTGAAGATGCGACCCTGACCATTTGTCTAACAGATCCCTCTGGAAAATTCGTGCATGGAATCTGCCGAATGGAATTGCTTCGTAAGAAGCCACCATTTTTCCCAGGACTCTTGTGCATTGATGTACAGACACCTTTCCTGGTTTTAGGAGGTTCCTGACAAGCTCGGACAACTCCTTGGCTTTTTCCTCCGGGAGAAAAACCTTTTTCTGAACCGTGTCCAGAATCATCCCTAGGAACAGCAGACGAGTTGTCGGCATTAACTGGGATTTTGGAATATTCAGAATCCAGCCGTGCTGTTTTAGCACTTCTTGAGACAGTGCCAATCCCCTCTCTAGCTGTTCTCTGGACCTTGCCCTTATTAGGAGATCGTCCAAGTATGGGATAATTAATACGCCTTTTCTTCGAAGAAGAATCATCATCTCGGCCATTACCTTTGTAAAGACCCGAGGTGCCGTGGACAATCCGAACGGCAGCGTCTGAAACGGATAGTGACAGTTTTGTACAACGAACCTGAGGTACCCCTGGTGTGAGGGGTAAATTGGAACGTGGAGGTACGCATCCTTGATGTCCAAGGACACCATAAAGTCCCCTTCTTCCAGGTTCGCTATCACTGCTCTGAGTGACTCCATTTTGAACTTGAACTTCTTTATGTACAGGTTCAAGGACTTCAGATTTAGAATAGGTCTTACCGAGCCGTCCGGCTTCGGTACCACAAATAGAGTGGAATAATACCCCTTTCCCTGTTGTAGAAGAGGTACCTTGACTATCACCTGCTGAGAGTACAGCTTGTGAATGGCTTCCAAAACCGTCTCCCTTTCGGAGGGGGACGTTGGTAAAGCAGACTTCAGGAAACGGCGAGGCGGATCTGTCTCTAGTTCCAACCTGTACCCCTGAGATATTATCTGCAGGATCCAGGGATCTACCTGCGAGTGAGCCCACTGCGCGCTGAAATGCTTGAGACGACCGCCCCCCGCCCCCGAGTCCGCTTGAGAAGCCCCAGCGTCATGCTGAGGCTTTTGTAGAAGCGGGGGAGGGCTTCTGTTCCTGGGAAGGAGCTGCCTGTTGGTGTCTCTTCCCCCTTCCTCTGCCTCGTGGCAGATATGAATATCCCTTTGCTCTCTTGTTTTTAAAGGAACGAACGGACTGCGGTTGAAAAGTCGGTGTCTTTTTCTGTTGGGGAGTAGCTTGAGGTAAAAAGGTGGATTTCCCGGCTGTAGCCGTGGCCACCAAATCTGATAGACCGACTCCAAATAACTCCTCCCCTTTATACGGCAAAACTTCCATATGCCGTTTTGAGTCCGCATCGCCTGACCACTGTCGCGTCCATAAACTTCTTCTGGCCGAAATGGACATAGCACTTACCCGTGATGCCAGTGTGCAGATATCCCTCTGTGCATCACGCATATAAAGAAATGCATCCTTTATTTGCTCTAAAGACAGTAAAACATTGTCCCTATCCAGGGTATCAATATTTTCAATCAGGGACTCTGACCAAACTACTCCAGCACTGCACATCCAGGCTGACGCTATAGCTGGTCGTAGTATAACACCTGTATGTGTGTATATACTTTTTTGGATATTTTCCATCCTCCTATCTGTTGGATCTTTAAGTGCGGCCGTCTCAGGAGAGGGTAACGCCACTTGTTTAGATAAGCGTGTGAGCGCCTTATCCACCCTAGGAGGTGTTTCCCAGCGCGCCCTAACCTCTGACGGGAAAGGGTATAAAGCTAATAACTTCTTTGAAATTAGCATCTTTTTATCGGGGGCAACCCACGCTTCATCACATACATCATTTAGTTCTTCTGATTCAGGAAAAACTATAGGTAGTTTTTTCACACCCCACATAATACCCTGTTTAGTGGTACCAGTAGTATCAGCTAAATGTAACGCCTCCTTCATTGCCAAAATCATATAACGTGTGGCCCTACTGGAAAATACGGTTGATTCGTCACCGTCGCCACTGGAATCAGTGCCTGTGTCTGGGTCTGTGTCGACCGACTGAGGCAAAGGGCGTTTTACAGCCCCTGACGGTGTTTGAGGCGCCTGGACAGGCACTAACTGATTGTCCGGCCGTCTCATGTCGACAAACGACTGCTTTAGCGTGTTGACACTATCCCGTAATTCCATAAATAAAGGCATCCATTCTGGTGTCGACCCCCTAGGAGGTGACATCCCCATATTTGGCAATTGCTCCGCCTCCACACCAATATCGTCCTCATACATGTCGACACACACGTACCGACACACAGCAGACACACAGGGAATGCTCTTAACGAAGACAGGACCCCACTAGCCCTTTGGGGAGACAGAGGGAGAGTTTGCCAGCACACACCAAAAGCGCTATATATGACAGGGATAGCCTTATAATAAGTGCTCCCTGTATAGCTGCTTTTATAATATAATTTTTGCCACTATTTTGCCCCCCCTCTCTTGTTTTACCCTGTTTCTGTAGTGCAGTGCAGGGGAGAGACCTGGGAGCCGTCCTGACCAGCGGAGCTGTGTAAGGAAAATGGCGCTGTGTGCTGAGGAGATAGGTCCCGCCCCTTTTCCGGCGGGCTCGTCTCCCGCTCTTTAGTGTATTCTGGCAGGGGTTAAATATCTCCATATAGCCCCGGAGGCTATATGTGAGGTATTTTTTAGCCAAATAGGTTTTCATTTGCCTCCCAGGGCGCTCCCCTCCCAGCGCCCTGCACCCTCAGTGACTGCCGTGTGAAGTGTGCTGAGAGGAAAATGGCGCACAGCTGCAGTGCTGTGCGCTACCTTTAGAAGACTGAGGAGTCTTCTGCCGCCGATTCTGGACCTCTTCATGTTTCAGCATCTGCAAGGGGGCCGGCGGCGAGGCTCCGGTGACCATCCAGGCTGTACCTGTGATCGTCCCTCTGGAGCTGATGTCCAGTAGCCAAGAAGCCAATCCATCCTGCACGCAGGTGAGTTCACTTCTTCTCCCCTAAGTCCCTCGTTGCAGTGATCCTGTTGCCAGCAGGACTCACTGTAAAATAAAAAACCTAAGCTAAACTTTCTCTAAGCAGCTCTTTAGGAGAGCCACCTAGATTGCACCCTTCTCGGCCGGGCACAAAAATCTAACTGGCTTGGAGGAGGGTCATAGGGGGAGGAGCCAGTGCACACCACCTGATCGGAAAGCTTTACTTTTGTGCCCTGTCTCCTGCGGAGCCGCTATTCCCCATGGTCCTTTCAGGAACCCCAGCATCCACTAGGACGATAGAGAAAAGTAATTGCAGTGCCTGTATATTAAGATACATGAAGGCGTTGCCTCTATGGGGTCAATTGAATGCGATTTGAATAGCGCCGGAAGAAGCTCCCTATTCAATTCAGTGCGATATTATGCTGGAGTTGAGGATTTCTTCTCGCATCCCTCCGGGGGTGCGAGCAGAAATCAAACTCATGGCGCGATGCTGTTTTCTGCCCTTAACGCAGCAGAAACAGCACCACGCCGGCACTTAAGTCAGAGAACACCGGTTCTCACGACTAAACACCATGTTTAAGGCGCAAGAACCAGCATTCTCCAACAAAACATTACGCTGAATTGAATAGCTCTGTGAACTCCTTCCTGGCGCTATTCACGCTGAATTCAATCTACCCCTATATTAAGATATATATACAGGAATACCACCTCCTCATATTATGATTTACCTATATAAAGACATATAGGGGGACATGTCCATCATGACATATGGTGGGAGGGAGGTCCCTGTGCAGTATGACACATGAAGGGGGTGGTTTGATCCATGTGTATTATGACACATGGGAGGAAGGGTTTTTTCTGCATATTATGACACAACTAACATGCACAGTGAGCAGCTGCTATAATAGTGAACATGTCCACTATAGCTAGTAACCTATTGAGCACTATATAGGGGCAGATGTATTAATCTGGAGACGGCATAAGGAAGTGATAAACCAGTGATAAGTGCAAGGTGATAAACACACCAGCCAATCAGCTCCAATATGTAAATTAACAGTTAGGAGCCGATTGGCTGGTGCATTTATCACCTTGCACTTATCACTGGTTTATCACTTCCTTATGCCGTCTCCAGGTTAATACATCTGCCCCATCTATGCTCTCTATTCCCATGCCTACTCTTGGGAATACCGATTATAATTTTTCACTTAACCTTACAAACATTGCTGTATGGCTTTACAGTTACCCAATACTGAGTGTGCACTCACAATTCATCGGAGATACGTACCTATCACTAAGAACTACACCTTCAGCTTCAGGAGGCGCGATTGACAACTGGAATGGAGTGTTGAAGTAATGTTGCTGTTCGTCTGATCGATGCACAACTTCTCCTGCCCTTACCACAAGAAAACCAGAATCTCCTAGATTTGCTGTGTGTAAACGATGACTTGTCCTATCCAGAACGACTAAGCAGGCCGTGCTGCTTCCTTAAAAACCAAAAACAACATTAGTACCACAGAGTCTAAAACAAGGTCTGCAAGTTCTACTTTCAAAATGGTTTTAAAACTCCTCAACTTTGGTTAAGATTATTAAACGATACTGCTATACTGTCAATACCTGCAACTACATCTTTGTACAGCACAGATAATAGTGAGCATGTTTTACATGGTCATTTAAAGATAATGAAAATACATAAGTGCTTACATGTTACTTTAAATGGGATGTGCATGCACTAAAACTAAACAAGAACTTTATCGCAATATTTTATTTCCCCAACTTGTCACCATTCCTTCACCATAAACTGAAGCTTAAAAACAAAACAAAAAACATAAAAACAGATATCACTATTTAATTTAACCCTCTACTTCACACAAAGTCCAGCTAACGTCTGTTGTTGCATTAAAGCAAAATGGGAAACCAAGTAGTCCCATGAGTGGCGCAAGACTAAAATATACAGGGTGAACACTTTCAACCAATCAATGAACTTTATTTGTGCATCTCAATGTGGGTTACCATGGGTGAAAGCATGGTCACTGCAACATCCACCTGCATTCTCAGTGTTATGATATGGAGTAAGTGTGGAAGAATATTATATGGGCATCAAATATCGAACACAAGCTATAGTGTACAGCCAATCCTTATCAGTAGGTACTGGAAGCATTGGGCAAGATAGAAAAGGGTCAAGGCAGTTCTTTTTCCAAGGTTTATGGCTGGGTACTTATACTCTGAGGATGTCACAGTCTATAGAACTGGCCAGCAATTCTGGAATATGTGCCACTGTGGAACGCTTTAGCTGCATGGCATCACTTAAGCAGACTCCCAGCTGGCAGTGGGAACTAAAGCTGGGTCACTGTGAGAAATCTGGAACCCAAGGACATTGCCAAATGCTGGGTTTCCTCCTTTGCTGTGCTTTGTCAGTCCCTTACTGCAGATGTTTGTTATTGGATCTTTGTCTTTAGTTTTGTCTTCAGCAAGGGAAATGCATGCTTAGCCATGGTGAGAACAGGCGACTGACTCACCCATTGCAGAAAGTTAAAGTTTTTAGATTTAAAACTCTTGGGTTGCCTTCACAGTTTGATTTTGGTCCTTGACCGTGCGTACTGTGATGTGCCATCCAATCAACTTTGCTAAAATCTGACAGACAGTACATTCCTTCCTATACACTTCTGTCACATCAACACTAGTGTCATTGGAAGCCATGCATGCCCATGCCATGTATGACACTCCTGCCACTGTGTTTTACAGATGATGTGATATGCTTCAGACCATGAGTCATTCCAAGTCTCCTCTATATTTTTTTTCATCCCATCATTCCGGTACAGGTTGAGCTTAGTATCATCAGTGCAAAGAATGTTGTTCCAGTACTGGGCTGGCTTCATCTGGGGTTTGTTTGGGGGTTATTTATTGGCAAACTCTAATTGAGCCTTTCTATTCTTGAGGATTCTGAAAGATTTGTGCCTTGTGGCGAGTCCTCTGTGTCTGCTCTTGTGAAGTATTTTCTTTATGATAGATTATTCTACCAGGCAAATGTTCTTCACTTGGCTGGATGTTGTGAAGGGGTTTTGTTGGAAAGGATGCTGTGATCATCACCCACTGCTGTCTTCCACGGACGTCCCGCCTTTTGTGCTCCCCAGCTCACCAGTGCATTCCCTTTTTCTCAGAAAATACCAAACTGCTGATTTAGCCACTCCTAAGGTTCCCGGTATCTCTCCGATGGATTTTGTTTTGCAGACTGTTACACTTGTGTTGAGAACTCCTGTGACAGCACGTTGTGTACTCACAGCAACAACTTCCAAATGCAAATGCCACACCTGGAATCAATGCCAGACATTTTGCCTGCTTAAATGATAAAGAAATAATGAAGGATTCGCCCAGACCTGTCTGAGGCAACATTCTAATTACTTTTGGTCCCTTGAAAGAGATGGGGTTACATATTAAACAGCTGTAATTCCTAAACCCTCCCTCCAATTTGTGTGTCGTAAACAGCTGAAATAAAAATTTACAGCAAATTTATATGGACCAGTGTGTAATACATATTATGTACTGACAGAATATAATCACTAAAAAAAAAAAAAACGTAGTATAATTTACAGGATTGTATAACTTTCTGGCATTTCCTTACCTTATGTACATTCTATAAAATTTAAAAAGTCCCCTAAAGATCATAAGTCTAATATGAGAAATGAGAAGTTAGAAGCACTAGCGAGAGCAACCCCCTCTGGCGATCCCTGCCTGAGACCACAGCGCATAAACTTAGTGCTGATGCGCTGCGTCTCCCTATCTAACTCTAGTGTGCATGGGCGAGACCTGCCACTGACTGTTCATATCGGCGTGCTATCTTTTAGATAGCAGTGCCGATACAGATAGGGGCGGATAGCGCCCGTCATACATGGGTATAATATGCCTGTGCTCTTTGCTCCCATGTTCATCATACTCACTCTCTGGGTATGATGTTCCGTAGTACTGATATTCCAATCTAAAAAGTCACTTTTGCAGAATAAACTAAAGAAAGTGGCTTCACATATTGGTGACATTTGTTACAAAGTTTCAATGTTAAGCATTGGCATAACAAATGAGCTGGGCACAGCAATGAAATATATTATAAAGTAGTTGTGAAATAAGTAAGATCAAGAGATAATGTTGCTAATGCTGTGAAAATATTACAGAGAAATGGCTTACATTGGATGACCTTCCCACTGTTTAGCTTTACGGACCTTCACTGTTTGGTGACATATCAGTTCAAAACAAATTGTAGAATAGAAAACAATGTATGTTTCTACAGCTGCTAAGTAGGACCATTCAAGGTTCTCTGACCAGCATTATTTCATGTTTGCAGGAAATTCTTTTCATCATAATTCACTTAAAATAATAAGCCCATTACAAATATGGGGGTGGGGGGGGGGGGGGTGTGGGGGGGTGGTGGTGGTGTGTGATTCAATTAGTACTGCGGGGATGTAGCGCGCCCCAAGCGATCTAATTACTCCCGTGGTAAACCCATGACCAGCCCTAAACACAATTTTGCTTGCACCCTTCCATGTTAACTACAACCTCGGGGCTAGTCGCAGCCTTACCCCGGCACTTGACCTAGGAGATACACCATACAATGACTAAGCCCTGGGCATTAGTCACAGTAAGCTGCATCTCCCGTGCAAGGTTCGATGGAGTCAATTGAATAGCACTAGGCGTTTAACTTACATCACCATGGTTCAAATTGAATCACCCCCATGGAGTGAAACCAAATAAAGTTATTACCAATCCCATTAAGAGCACATGGAAATGTGTGGTCACTGCTCTAAAGGTAACACGCCAATCCTGCATGCCTAACAAATTACATTTTAACTAAAATCTCACCTATTTCACTACCTCTAGTCTTAATACAACCATATGCTGCAAAAGAAATTTAGCGGAATTCCAGCACAAAGTTGTAATCCGAAATACAATATTATGTGCAGCAGGTCTACAACATACTGCAACGTATAATTTTTTCCAGGTACCCCAAAAGGTACGCATAATTTGTGGGTTTGAGGGGCCCTTATCTGACAGATTGGACCACTACACTATGTGGCGATTGTCTTTTGTTTCCTGATATCTAGGTGGTGTGGAACTACTGGAAAGGAGTTTTGATAGGCCTTGATACAAGTTACTATCGGGTACGCAATAATTTGTCTGCGTGTCTTAGCACACCGTTTAATAACTTACTACACCATAAGGCGCTTGTTCTTCCCCTCTACTTACCCCAAAAGGGTGTTCACTTTCGACACCACATTAAAGTAAAAACAAAACAAAAAAAACCCTGAATAGGATATGCTTTACGCTAAATATGGATCATAGTCACTGGCCCCTATTCTCCCAATAAAAAAAAAACCTCACTCATCTCATGTTCTGTGTTATTAATATGAGCTCCTATACTTGGAAAGCCATAAAAAAAAAAAAAAAAAAAAAAAAAAAAAAAAAGTCTTCTTGTGCTTCAGCAGAACATGCTGCTCCTGTTTGACCTTTACATTTAGATTAAGATAAACATATGCTCCATCAAAAGTAATACACGTGTCCTGGCATATAACCTTCAGCATGCCCTTGATGTGTCTTGACAACAGGAGACAGGATTTAGAGAAAATACTGGAAGTGCTAAACCTTTAAGAATAAAATACTGTACATATTACAGGTGCTTTGGTTTATAATTGACATTAATGGGGATATTCAATTGTTCGAAAAGTCAGTTGGGTGTCTCTTTTTTCCTATCTAATAGGCAGGAAAAAACAGACACCCAACCGACTTTTCAAACAATTGAATTCCACCCTAAGGTTGCTGTTCTAGTGCTCTTCACATTCGTGTGTGGAATCCATAGACGCAGACATTATAATACCCTGTACAAAACGCTAAACTGTCGATTCAATTGTGGCGCGCGCCACCTACTGGCCGTCTATAGTAATGGGTGTCTACTGAAACTTCAATTGTTTCTCGGATAGACAGCCATTAGCCACAGCAGTCACATTTCGTCTTGCAGCCTCAGGAGGTGCAAGAAAAAAAAATGTTATAAAGTCTGTAATTTGGACGCCCAAACCCAGACTTTAGACACCCATTCAAGCTCTTTAGACAGGTTTAGCCACTTTGCATGACTAAACACTGAACTGTCAGGCACCTTAACTGGTAATGGGTGTCTGATCGGAGCAACAATTGAATAGCTCCAACAGATGCCCATTGCTATAGACGCCCATCAGGGGGCGCAGGAAATAACTGAGTCAGTCCATAACAGATCTAAAAGAATATTGCATGTAACTAACCACACATTTTACTAACTAAATAAAGCTTTAATAGAAACATTGGACAACATACTTAAAAGTTAATGACAGTGTGGAAAGAAAACATGTACAAATCGTTCAGTGAGTACTCCTACCTAGAGATCACTCCTCTTACCTAGTAAAGGTACTTTGTTCTGAAGAAGTTCACAGTAACTTGAGGTGAGGATCCCAACAGGGTTGGTTGGCATAAACCGTCCTTCTTTAACCAAACGCTCACAAGTACGCATAAGAGTCTCTGAAAACTGAGAAGGGTCAACTCCATAGTCTCTCCATCCACCCACTCCATCAGCCACACCTAAAAGTAAAAATAAAAATGCAGTGCTATTTTGATTGGAATTGGAAACCTAGTATACATTTATCACAAAGCATGCCTGTTAAGCCCCGTACACACGGTAGGTGTGTGCTGAGCGAGGGGGCGGCCGCTCAATTCACCCAGGGGTGAAATAAGCGATGTGCTAGATTGTGCCTGCCAGGCCAATCTAGTACCGGCGACAGCGACGCGCAGGGCATCAATCTAGTCAGATTGCCTACAATTTAAGCAAGGATCTCTCCGTGCATACCCCCCTTAACACTATAGCATAATAAATACAAACCAAGCAAGAAAATAGACACATACGGAATTGTAAATGCAAAAAAAAAAAAAATTAAATTCCCATGATGTATCCATTTACCTAATGTTGGAACCTGTATACTACAAATGTGTCAGTCACAATAATAAATTTAGAAATTCTTCTTTATATACAACTGTATAGACAGTCATGTCATGGGACATGCACCTCACAAAATAGGATTTTAATTACCTAACGATAAATCCATTTCTCGTAGTCCGTAGAGGATACTGGGATCCATTTAGTACAATTGGGTATAGACGGGTCCACTAGGAGCCATGGGCACTAAGAATTTAATAGTGTGGACTGGCTCCTCCCTCTATGCCCCTCCTACCAGACTTAGCCTAGGAAACTGTTCCCGAGGAGACGGACATACTTTGAAAGAAGGATAGATAAAGATAGTGGCGAGATTCCGAACCAGCACACACACAACAAGAGGAAAGCCAAGCTAACCAAAACTTGAAACAGGAACAGCAATGGCTTAACCAACATTACTTAACCAAGTAACATTGCAGGAAGAACAAAGCACCGGGTGGGCGCCCAGTATCCTACGGACAATGAGAAAAGGATTTACTGGTAGGTAATTAAAATCCTATTTTCTCTTACGTCCTAGAGGATACTGGGGTCCATTTAGTATCATGGGGATTTACCAAAGCTCCTAAACCGGGTGGGAGAGTGCTGAGGTTCCCGTAGAACTGATTGACCAAACTGAAGGTCCTCAGAGGCCAAAGTATCGAACTTGTAGAACTTTGCAAACATGTTCGAACCCGACTAAGTAGCTGCTTGGCAGAGCTGTAAAGCCGAGACACCCTGGGCAGTCTCCCAGGAAGAACCCACCGACATACTAGAGTGGGCCTGTACAGATTTTGGACACCACAAACCTGCCGTGGAATAAGCATGCTGAATAGTAAGCCTGATCCAGTGTGCAATGGTCTGCTATAAAGCAGAACACCCAATTTTATTAGGATCACAAAGAACAAAGGGCGAGTCAGATTTTCTGTGACGAGCTGTTCGCTTTACATACACCTTCAAAGCCCTCACAACATCCAAAGACTTTGAAGTAGCAGAGCAGTCGGCGACAACCGGAACCACAATAGGTTGGTTGATGTGAAATGCGGACACCACTTTAGGAAGAAATTGCTGACGAGTTCTGAGTTCAGCTCTGTCATTGTGGAAAATTAAATAGGGACTTTTGCGAGATAAAGCCCCCAGCTCCGACACACGTTTTGGTGAAGCCAAGGCAAACAGTGTGACGGTCTTCCACGTAAGATATTTTACGTCCACCTCCTGTAACGGTTCAAACCGGTCCGATTGGAAGAACTGCAGCACCACATTGAGATCCCAAGGTGCCATGGGAGGCACAAAGGGAGGTTGGATGTGCAGAACACCTTTCAAGAACATCTGGACCTCAGGGAGAGAAGCCAATTGTTTTTGAAAGAAAATGGACAAGGAAATCTGGATTTTATGGAGCCCAGACACAGGCCCACATCCACGCCTGCCTGCAGAAAAAGCAGGAAACGTCCCAGATGAAATTCCACTGCAGAATACTTTCTGCTCTCACACAGAGATGTATTTCTTCCAAATACGATTGTAATGCTTAGACGTTATCAGACTATGATCCAAGCCAGGAAGGGGGTAACCTTGTGAGGGATCCCTCTCCTAGCTAAAATCAGACGTTCAACTTCCATGCCGTCAAACGTAGCCGTGGCAAGTCCTGAAAGACGAACGGGCTCTATTGCAGAAGATCCTCGCAAAGAGGTAGAGGCCACGGATCTTCGAGTAGCATCTCCAGAAGGTCCGCGTACCAGGCCCTTATTGGCCAGTCTGGAGCAATGAATATTGCTTGAACCTTTTCCCTTTTTATTCTTTTGAGAATTCTGGGTATCAGAGGAAGGTGAGGAAACACGTACACCATCTGATAAACCCATGGAGTCGTCAAGGCGTCAACTGCCACTGCCTGTGGGTCTCTCGAACTGGAACAATACCGCTTGAGCTTCTTGTTGAGAAGAGAGGCCATCATTTCGATCTGTGGATGGTGCAGGTCGTGTCTGCTGAGGAAGTCTGCTTCCCAGTTGTCTACTCCCGAAATGAAGACCGCTGACTACGCCACAGCGTTTTTTTCTGCCCAGAGGAGAATTCTTGACACCTCTGACATTGCTGCTCTGCTTTACGTTCCTCCCTGTCAGTTTATGTATGTCACTGCCGTCACATTGTCCGACTGAACCTGAATGGCCCGATCTTGAAGATGTGAGGCCTGCAGAAGGGCGTTGTATATGGCCCAGAGTCCAGAATGTTGATAGGAAGGACGACTCCCTGACTTGACAGTCTTCCTTGAAACTGCAGTGACTGCTCTCCAACCTTTGAGGCTTGCGTCTGTGGTTAACAGAATCCAGTTCTGAATGCCGAACCTCCGACCCTCGACGAGGTGAGAAGTCTGTAGCCACCACAGAAGGGAGATCCTGGCTTTTGGCGACAGACAGATCCTCTGGTGCATATTAAGATGTGATCCGGACCATTTGTCCAACAGACTGAGCTGGAAGGGTCTTGCGTGAAACCTTCCGTATTGCAGAGCCTCGTTTGAGGCCACCATTTTCCCCAGAAGGCGAATGCACAGATGCACTGACACCCCGGTTGGCTTCAGGACATCCCGAACCATCGACTGGATTACCAATGCCTTCTCCAATGGAAGGAACACTTTCTGCGACTCAGTGTCCAGTATCATTCCCAGGAATGGGAGCCTCCTTGTTGGCTCTAGGTGAGACTTTGAAAGGTTCAGAAACCACCCGTGATCCTGGAGGAGTTTGGTTGAGAGACCAATGTTGTCCAGCAACCTTTCCCTGGACAGTGCTTTTATCAGGAAATCGTCCAGGTATGGAATTATGTTCACTCCCTGTTTGCGGAGTAGAAACAACATTTCTGCCATCACCTTGGTGAACACCCTTGGTGCCGTGGAGAAACCAAATGGCAGGGCCTGGAACTGGTAGTGACGGTCCTGCAATGCAAACCGTAGATAAGCCTGATGAGGGGGCCAGATCGGAATGTGAAGGTACACATCCTTGATAACCTGAGACACTAGGAATTCCCCCTCCTCCAGACCTGAGATTACCACTCTCAGAGACTCCATCTTGAATTTGAAAACTCGTAAGTACGGGTTCAAAGACTTGAGGTTCAGAATCAGTCTTACCAAACCGTCCGGTTTCGGTATTACGAAGAAGTTGGAGTAGTAACCCTTGTTGAGCAGATGAGGTGGAACTGGAACAATGACCTGAGTCTGTACCAGTCTTTGAATGGCATGCTGTAAAGTAATACTTGCCTTTTGTGAAACTGGCAAGCCTGATTTGAAGAATCTGTGAGGTGGGAGCTTTTGGAACTCCAGTCTGTAGCCCTGGGAAATAAGATCTATTACCCAGGGATCCTGGCACGAACGTGACCAGATCTGACTGAAGGATTGTAGGCGGGCTCCCACCTGACAGCCTTCCAGGCATTGCAGTCCGCTGTCATGCTGAAGTCTTTGAGGAAGCAGAGCCTGAGCTCTGTTCCTGAGCACCTGCAGTTGCTGGTTTGCGTGGTTTACCTCTTGTGCCGCTGAAGGACGTAGAAGCACCTCTGGATTTGCCCTTGAACTTGGCCGTCCAAAAGGACTGTAACTTAGAAGCTGAAGAAGTCTTTTTGGTAAGGGGGCTGCGGAAAGGAAGATACGTAGACTTACCTGCAGTAGCTGTGGAGATCCAATTGTCTAGTTCATCTCCAAACAAGGCCTCTCCAGTAAATGGTAGGCCTTCCACACTTTTCCTGAAGTCCGCCTCAGCAGTCCACTGGCGCACGCACAAGCCCCTGCATGCCGACACTGCCATAGCAGTGGTGCATGCATTAAGCAAACTAATCTCTTTTATGGCTTCCACCATAAAGTTCGCAGAGTCCTGTATATGCTGCAGGAGTAAAACATCCCCCCTAGACAAGGAATCTAACCCCTCAATTAGGTTACCTGACCATTTTGCAATGGCTTTTGTGATCCACGCACATGCAATAGTGGGTCTTTGGGCCACCCCAGCAGCTGTGTACAACGATTTGAGAGCAGTCTCAATTTTACGATCATCCGTGTCTTTTAGGGAGGCTGCACCAGGAACAGGCAATACAATTTTTCGTGCCAGTCTAGAGACTGATGCGTCCACTATCGGTGGATTTTCCCATTTTTTCCCTATATTCCAGAGGAAAGGGAAAAGATGAGTAACCTTTTAGGGATCTGAAATTTCTTTTCAGGATTAACCTACAGTTCTTCCAACAGGATATTCAATTGCTTTGACACAGGAAAAGTGACTGAGGACTTTTTTTTACATTAAAGATTCCTCACACTCCTCTGACACCTTATCAGGAATATGCAGAACATCACTGATAGCCTCTGTGAGAGCCTCTATTCCCTGTGACAGAGCTGCATGCCCCCCCTCCAAATCTGACCCGTCAGAGTCAGATTGCAGGATATGGGCCAGCGATCGTTTTTGCGGACAAATGGGAGGGGATTGAGATGCTGTTTTGGTGACTGAGTCTCTGTTCATAAACTCATCCAGTTTTTTTTTTTAAGTATTGCGTCTTTCTCATTGTGGGACAATTTTGTATAAAGAGTGGAGATCATTCATTTAAGAGAATTAACCCACTCCGATTCAGCTCCGATATTCTGTGAACCCCGAGTACACAGTAGTGAGCCCCCTGGTGAAGAGGAACACTCCGCTGTACAAGAAACACACTCTTTGCCTGACAATGTAATGTGACAGCACACACACACACAGGAAAAGGTTAAGCACGAGTAACCCACAAAGAGCCCTTCAGGGAGACAGAGTTGTTTGGAGCCAGCACCCACTGCACCCTTACCGCTAATGCCAAGCTTAGCCGGGTCACAGACTAAGTACCCTGTTAGGGGAATGGGACCATTAACCCTTCAAGAGATTGAGCCGTTCCCGCCCTAAGTCCCACGAAGCAGGCAGGCTGGTGCCAACCAGCCCTGCATGAAAATAACAAACATAGAAAATAAATGCAGAAAACTCTTCAGGAACTTCCTTCAGGGTGACCGGCACCTCCGGGCACATTTTCTAAACTGAGATTGGTAGGAGGGGCATAGAGGGAGGAGCCAGTCCACTCTATCAAATTATTAAAGTGCCCATGGCTCCTAGTGGACTCGCCTATATGCCGTGGTACTAAATGGACCCCAGTATCCTCTAGGACGTAAGAGAAAAGGGGGGTGCATTGATCATTTCAGTACACAAGTAGTATTTATTTTTTGGACAAGGAAATAAAAATGTTTTAGTACTTCATCAATAATTCATACCCTTTCCAGACAGAAATGTCTGAATTACCTGGCTTTTACCCAGCATTTCATTGCCTGGTAATTTTTCTGGTCTCTGCCTGACCAACCCCCCCTCACACAGACAAGCAAATTACCGCGTCAAGAATTTCTACCCGGTAATTTGCGGATCAAAACATGTATTTTGTCTGTGTGAAAGGGTCACCCCGGGTCAAAAATCCCAGGTCACCAACCCTGGTAAATTTCTGGGTCGAAGTCCCGGAATTTCAACCCAGGTTTACCCTTTCACACAGAAGAAGTACCCGTGTTTAGCAGCAAATTACCGGGTAGTACTTCTTCATTCGGGAATTTGCCTGTGCGAAAGGGGTATAAGTAAAATGGTTACATACTTTTACTTTATTACATAAGAGGGTGATCAGCCCAACACGACTGTCTCCTGTGAGACGATTCTGTAACTGGAGAAGAGTAGGGATGGAGAGGATGATCAGAGTAATGTCTGGATGAAACACAATGGAAAGAAGGAATACAGCAAAGAAGCTGCAAGCATTGTTTAAACAATGACTGGACAAATCTGAAATATATTGATATGGTTTTAATTGAAAAACATCAAACTCAACATGGCCACCATAGATTATTTTCTTTTTTGATGATGTTAAATGATATCCTTAATTGTCTAACTCGGACATCTTTCAGAACTACATTATTATACAAACAGGTGAGTGAATCAGAACGCTACTAACACCAAGCAAACTGCAGCTACTCTGGAATTTCCACTCCTACCAAATAAAATTACCACAGGCATTTTTGACCACTCCATGCTCCGGCAGACTGCAAGCTCCGGGAACAAATGAAAGGGCTGTGGAAGGCTACACAGTGTTGAATGCTAAATCCTTGGACGGCCACAGCACCTGCTTGTTCACTCACTCTACATCTCGCTTTGACAATTGTTTACAGCAACTACAGTCTGATAGCTCAGAAAATGCACTGATTGTGGGGTAGGAGGCCGTGGTGGCAGAGAGTTTGCCTTCATGTAACTTTACCAAATTAAGCAGGATTCCAGCAAAAGCAACAACTTTAAAATGGAACTGAAAAAATAAATTAAAATCATTAAAAAACCAAACTATATTTTTCTGAGGCGTAAAGGCATGATATATATATATATATACACACACACACACACACACACACACACACACACACACACACACACCAGCTCCCACCTTCATAGCGAAAGCAGAGACTGTGGAATTGATACAAATCTGCATGGATCCTTTTTCCGGGGTGCGTTTAATTTGACGGCTGTCAGGATCCTGGTGGTCAGGATACTGATGTTGTAATTGCGACAGCCAACAATGACGGCAGCGGAAGCCCGTAGCAACAGGACTATTCCCACAGCGAGCCTGCAAGGAGACTCTTTGTGCTCTGCCGGCATTCTGGGGATGGGATGCCTCTGTCGGGATACTGACAGCCGGCATCTCATCTGCATGTAAATCACAGTACTGTGTCGAACAAAAATGAAGATATTTTCTGTTTAGTTTAAACTTTAAACCAAATGTGTTTACTACTGAAGCTATAAACTGAACATGCACTTGTCAAAAATCGGAAGGTTATCCGAATATCATTAAGTACCAGTTACCAGTAATCAGAACTAAATATAGCCATTTATCTATTTTTAGGTTTATATACGTCAAGCTACATTTGTTATAAATGCACACAGCCTTCCAGAAATCTATGTCGATCCGCTACCGAGCTGCCCGACAGCGGATACAGCCAATGGGCGACCCCGCGGGGGCGAGGGGCAGTGATGGGGGGAGTGAGATTCTTCACTCCCCCGTCACTTGGCTCCATAGCAGTGCAGGCAAATATGGACAAGATCGTCCATATTGGCCTGCATGCACAAGCGACGAGCCATTTGGGTTTCTTGCCATCAGATTGCCCTTGAGGTCAGTAACAAGGTTCAGCACAACAGCTTTTTGCACCAGTGTGCTTTGATGCTGTGCCCAGCAGACATCAATGTTCATTGCTTACACTCTGCGCTTAGAAGAAATTTAGTCAAACTAGATGCGCATGAGGCGAAAGAATCCAACAGCCACTCAGCAAGGGAGCATATCCAAAACAGCATGCAACTCTATGCTAACGGCCGAGATCTACGAGTGCAACTGTGCAAAACAGCAGTGTTAGCTTGGCAAGTACCTGGAGATCACATTGTATACCCACAAGAGTGCAATGGAATGTCAGATGTCTCCACTCCTGTATTCCAATGTCAATCCACAAAGTTATCTTGTTTAGTCAATGGTCGGATTTTATAAAGTTACACCTGGTCTTAAAATGGTGTCCAACTGAATATCAGTAAAGTTTCACATTCGTCTGATGATTGCGGTGGCAGGCAATAACCCTTACACTCCTATTTCAAATCCAATGTTTCGACCTATTAGGTTTTCGACTCTCATATGAACTGTAATCAATATTATGGCATGGACAGCAGACCAAAGAGAGTCTGCATGGAAATCTCATCTGTCCTTACATTGGATGATTAGTAATGGTCTTTAACAAGGAAAATATATTACCTAAATACTAAAATGAAACTGCAGAGTTACAACTATGGTCCCACTCACAGGCATATTTACTGCACAGCAGCAGACGTTTTCCAAAGATCTAAATTAACTATATAGTGGCTTTTGCAAATAAGAAAAAAAAAAAAACTATAAAAAAAAATAAGAATTTACTTACCGATAATTCTATTTCTCGTAGTCCGTAGTGGATGCTGGGGACTCCGTAAGGACCATGGGGAATAGATGCTCCGCAGGAAACTGGGCACAAAAGTAAAGCTTTAGAACTACCTGGTGTGCACTGGCTCCTCCCCCCATGACCCTCCTCCAAGCCTCAGTTAGGATACTGTGCCCGGACGAGCGTACACAATAAGGAAGGATTTTGAATCCCGGGTAAGACTCATACCAGCCACACCAATCACACCGTACAACTTGTGATCTAAACCCAGTTAACAGCATGATAACAGAGGAGCCTCTAGAAAAGATGGCTCACTACAGCAATAACCCGATTTTTTGGTAACAATAACTATGTACCAGTATTGCAGACAATCCGCACTTGGGATGGGCGCCCAGCATCCACTACGGACTACGAGAAATAGAATTATCGGTAAGTAAATTCTTATTTTCTCTAACGTCCTAAGTGGATGCTGGGGACTCCGTAAGGACCATGGGGATTATAGTGTAGATAGGTTTGCGCTGGGGAAAAAAACCTATCTACACTCCAATCCCAACAGCAGAATTAGGTAGTGATTCTGCACTTCTTCCCTAAGCAGCATTTATAGTAAAGCAGGATTTATAGTCTGTTAGCGCAGTGCCATACCCCATTTTTCTTTTTGACCATGGGGATTATACCAAAGCTCCCAAACGGGCGGGAGAGTGCGGATGACTCTGCAGCACCAAATGAGAGAACTCCAGGTCCTCCTCAGCCAGGGTATCAAATTTGTAGAATTTTACAAACGTATTTGCTCCTGACCAAGTAGCTGCTCGGCAAAGTTGTAAAGCCGAGACCCCTCGGGCAGCCGCCCAAGATGAGCCCACCTTTCTTGTGGAATGGGCTTTTACAGATTTTGGCTGTGGCAGGCCTGCCACAGAATGTGCAAGCTGAATTGTACTACAAATCCAACGAGCAATAGTCTGCTTAGAAGCAGGAGCACCCAGCTTGTTGGGTGCATACAGAATAAACAACGAGTCAGATTTTCTGACTCCAGCCGTCCTGGAAACCTATATGTCCAGGGCTCTGACAACGTCTAGCAACTTGGAGTCCTCCAAGTCCCTAGTAGCCGCAGGCACCACAATAGGTTGATTCAGGTGAAACGCTGAAAACCACCTTAGGGAGAAACTGAGGACAAGTCCTCAATTCCGCCCTGTCCGAATGGAAAATCAGATGAGGGCTTTTACAGGATAAAGCCGCCAATTCTGACACGCACCTGGCCCAGGCCAGGGCCAACAGCATGACCACTTTCCATGTGAGATATTTTAACTCCACATATTTAAGTGGTTCAAACCAATGTGACTTTTGGAACCCAAAAACTACATTTAGATCCCAATGTGCCACTGGAGGCACAAAAGGAGGCTGTATATACAGTACTCCTTTCACAAACGTCTGAACTTCAGGGACTGAAGCTAGTTCTTTTTGGAAGAAAATTGACAGGGCCGAAACTTGAACCTTAATGGACCCCCATTTCAGGCCCATAGACACTCCTGTTTGCAGGAAATGTAGGAATCGACCTAGTTGAAAATTCCTCCGTCGGGGCCTTACTGGCCTCGCACCACGCAACATATTTTCGCCAAATGCGGTGATAATGTTTTGCGGTTATATCTTTCCTGGCTTTGATCAGGATAGGAATGACTTCATTCGGAATGCCTTTCTCCTTCAGGATCCGGCGTTCAACCGCCATGCCGTCAAACGCAGCCGCGGTAAGTCTTGGAACAGACAGGGTCCTTGCTGGAGCAGGTCCCTTCTTAGAGGTAGAGGCCCCGGATCCTCCGTGAGCATCTCTTGAAGTTCCGGTTACCAAGTCCTTCTTGGCCAATCCGGAGCCACGAATATAGTGCTTACTCCTCTCCATCTTATAATTCTCAGTACCTTGGGTATGAGAGGCAGAGGAGGGAACACATACACTGACTGGTACACCCACTGTGTTACCAGAGCGTCTACAGCTATTGCCTGAGGGTCCCTTGACCTGGCGCAATACTTGTCGAGTTTTATAAACATTTGGAAGACTTCTGGGTTAAGTCCCCACTCTCCCGGGTGGAGGTCGTGTCTGCTGAGGAAGTCTGCTTCCCAGTTGTCCACTCCCGGAATGAATACTGCTGACAGTGCTATCACATGATTTTCCGCCCAGCGAAGAATCGTTGCAGCTTCTGCCATTGCCCTCCTGCTTCTTGTGTCACCGTCTGTTTACGTGGGTGACTGCCGTGATGTTGTCCGAATGGATCAACTCCGAGTGACCTTGAAGCAGAGGTCTTGCTGAGCTTAGAGCATTGTAAATGGCCCTTAGCTTCAGGATATTTATGTGAAGTGATGTCTCCAGGCTTGACCATAAGCTCTGGAAATTTCTTCCCTGTGTGACTGCTCCCCAGCCTCGCAGGCTGGCATCCGTGGTCACCAGGACCCAGTCCTGAATGTGCGGCCCTCTAGAAGATGAGCACTCTGCAACCACCACAGGAGAGAGACACCCTTGTGCTTGGTGACAGGGTTATCCGCTGATGCATCTGAAGATGCGACCCGGACCATTTGTCCAGCAGGTCCCACTGGAAAGTTCTTGCGTGGAATCTGCCGAATGGGATTGCTTCGTAGGAAGCCACCATTTTTCCCAGAACCATTTCATTGATGTACTGAGACTTGGCTCGGTTATAGGAGGTTCCCGACTAGCTCGGATAACTCCCTGACTTTCTCCTCCGGGAGAAACACCTTTTTCTGGACTGTGTCCAGGATCATCCCTAAGAACAGAAGACGAGTCGTCGGAATCAGCTGCGATTTTGGAATATTGAGAATCCAATCGTGCTGCCGCAACACTACCTGAGATAGTGCTACACCGACCTCCAACTGTTCCCTGGATCTTACCCTTATCAGGGAATCGTCCAAGTAAGGGATAACTAAAATTCCCTTCCTTCGAAGGAGTATCATCATTTCGGCCATTACCTTGGTAAAGACCCGGGGTGCCGTGGACCATCCCTACGGCAGCGTCTGAAACTGATAGTGACAGTTCTGTACCATAAACCTGAGGTACCCTTGGTGAGAAGGGTAAATTTTAACATGAAGGTAAGCATCCTTGATGTCCCGAGACATCATGTAGTCCCCTTCTTCCAGGTTCGCAATCACTGCTCTGAGTGACTCAATCTTGAATTTGAACCTCCGTATGTAAGTGTTCAAGATTTTAGATTTAGAATCGGTCTCACCGAGCCGTCCGGCTTCGGTACCACAACAGTGTGGAATAATACCCCGTTCCCTGTTGCAGGAGGGGTACCTTGATTATCACCTGCTGGGAATACAGCTTGTGAATGGCTTCCAAAACTGCCTCCCTGTCAGAAGGAGACATCGTTAAAGCCGACTTTAGGAAACGGCGAGGGGGAGACGTCTCGAATTCCAATTTGTACCCCTGAGATATCACCTGAAGGATCCAGGGGTCTACTTGCAAGTGAGCCCACTGCGCGCTGAAATTCATTGAGACGGGCCCCCACCGTGCCTGATTCTGCTTGTAAAGCCCCAGCGTCATACTGAGGGCTTGGCAGAGGCGGGAGAGGGTTTCTGTTCCTGGGAACTGGCTGATTTCTGCAGCCTATTTCCTCTCCCTCTGTCACGGGGCAGAAATTAGGAACCTTTTGCCCGCTTGCCTACGAAAAGACTGCGCCTGATAATACGGCGTCTTCTTAAGTTGAGAGGCGACCTGGGGTACAAACGTGGATTTCCCAGCTGTTGCCGTGGCCACCAGGTCTGAAAAGACCGACCCCAAATAACTCCTCCCCTTAATAAGGCAATACTTCCAAATGCCGTTTTGGAATCCGCCTCACCTGACCACTGTCGTGTCCATAACCCTCTACTGGCAGAAATGGACAACGCACTTAGACTTGATGCCAGTCGGCAAATATTCCGCTGTGCATCACGCATATATAGAAATGCATCTTTTAAATGCTCTATAGGCAATAATATTTTTAGTCAGGGAATCCGACCACGCCAACCCAGCACTGCACATCCAGGCTGAGGCGATTGCTGGTCGCAGTATAACACCAGTATGTGTGTAAATACATTTTAGGATACCCTCCTGCTTTCTATCAGCAGGATCCTTAAGGGCGGCCATGTCTTCTGGCTCTGTAAGGGGGCCGGCGGCGCGGCTCTGGGACCTATCCATGGCTGGGCCTGTGATCGGTCCCTCTGGAGCTAATGTCCAGTAGCCTAAGAAGCCCAATCCACTCTGCACGCAGGTGAGTTCGCTTCTTCTCCCCTTAGTCCCTCGATGCAGTGAGCCTGTTGCCAGCAGGTCTCACTGAACATAAAAAACCTAAAACTAAACTTTTCACTAAGCAGCTCAGGAGAGCCACCTAGTGTGCACCCTTCTCGTTCGGGCACAAAAATCTAACTGAGGCTTGGAGGAGGGTCATGGGGGGAGGAGCCAGTGCACACCAGGTAGTTCTAAAGCTTTACTTTTGTGCCCAGTCTCCTGCGGAGCCGCTATTCCCCATGGTCCTTACGGAGTCCCCAGCATCCACTTAGGACGTTAGAGGAAAAACAGTTGACGTTCTAGTATATGAACAGATGCCATGCGCTTCAGGTAATGAAAGGGGAGAATGAGGTTAAAATACTGCCCGTCGGGATCTGGGTAAGCTGATTCTGTTCTTGATCTATCAGTTTTGTATGGTGGATGGGGAAAGAAAACTACTGTTCTAAAATGTATAGACATAACTTTTTTTTTTCTTTTTTGTCAGCATCCTTTTTTATCGATTTAGAAAAATGTATATTTAGCTATATCTTAAGTAGGCATTTGCATTTGTGAATGGTCTATCATTTGGCAACCAATGTATCAGCACTGACCAGCAATATTATATCATGCTTTTTAAAGCTATTTAAAGCATGTAAACCTATTGGTTCCACTAACCCAGAAGCAGATGGGAGCAACAGTAGCTTGTGGACACTGCATGCAGCACTGACTCCCAGGTTCCCTGGTACACAGCACCATGTCCAATACTACTAACTGGGTAACTTGGCTTAAAGTCCATACACACTTAACGATAAAATGAGCGCCGTCGCTCATTTTCTCCCTCCTTGAGCGACGTCGCTCATTTTATCGTCAAGTGTGTATGCCGCCAGCGACGACCGATGCGCGGCCCCGCGGGTCGGCAACGATCGTCGCTGTCGGTAGGGCATGCATGAAGGATGTGGACTGTCGTTCACGACCTTCATGCAGGGCTGGCGGGGGCGTGACGTCACTGAGCGATATGAGCGGCCATATCGCTCAGTGCGTACAGGCGGCCGGCGACCGGCCGGCCCGGGAGGGGGAAACGTTAGACGATGTCGCTCACAGAGCGAAATCGTCTAATGTGTATGGGCCTTTACAGCGACGATTCAATCAGATGCAGTGCCTGCAATGTGCTGTTCTAGAATGGCATATAGCAGCCAGCAACATTGTCCGTTCTACCTCACACCCCATAGAGGTGGCATAGGAAACCTAACAATGTTGCAGATACTGTTAATAGATTAATGTGTGTCAGACGATCACTGCGGTGAAATTCAACAGTACATCACCCATAATTGAATCACCCATAACTGTCTAACATGTTTGTACAAGCTAATGTGACCTTATTGTGTTGTCTACTGTATACTTTACCAATACACATAACATGGGGGAAACATAAGATTCCATAAAGCAAGAACATCTCTTCAGCAAGCAATCACTGGTCCATTTTGCCCTTAAAGGAGCCTTCAGAGTTTGACAATACAAGATTTTGCCTTGACCCAGCTATGAACTCTGTAATCTGCAAACAGCCTGCTGCCAGACTCAACACTGCCTGGATGGATTAATCAGATTCTGCCCAAAAATAGAGGTCAACCTTTTAGCCACCTGCTCTTCTAAACACAGACAGGAACCCATTATACATGAAATTATATTATAAAACATACAGTAAGTAAAAGTGATTTTATTAAGGTCTGCCCCCGACTAACCTACAGTAGCATCACCGTAAGAAAATACATTTC
This sequence comes from Pseudophryne corroboree, assembly GCF_028390025.1. Taxonomy (NCBI): domain Eukaryota; kingdom Metazoa; phylum Chordata; class Amphibia; order Anura; family Myobatrachidae; genus Pseudophryne; species Pseudophryne corroboree. Next base: position 301,126,416 of record NC_086444.1, on the reverse strand, counting down.
AGAAATTGGCTGACATTGTGTAACATTTTCTAACTGTAATACAACTGGCATGAGTTATATGGAGCAGAATAACAATGTTACGTATAGAAAAAAAAAATACATGCCTTAAACCGGATCAGGATACAAAAAAGTCAACCAATAGTACTGTAAAATTGTATTATATCAGGTATAGCAATTTATAATTGTGATATTACATAACTAGATTACATAGTGGTCATCTTTATTAATAACTACATGGATAGGCTTGGACCCCAGTATAAAAATATCTGAAATAAAACGTCAATATAGGGGAAGAAGCTTTTTGGTGACAATTATACACAAGCAGAAAGAGATTATTTGCATCTGCACTAGGTTAAGTGCATTACATATTCTATGGCGAATGGGTGTGTGTGTAAACAGAAGACTAATCTATAATTATAATATGCATATTGAGTGAGGGGGATTAGAGGTCATTGCAGATTAACACGGAGCAGTTTTTACATGAGTAGATTGGATGTAATGACCTGCACCATAATATTGCTTTTAAGACTTGAGAAAGGTAATCGTGTAATTATATAAAAGAATGAAATCGCTGTACCCTGTACAGTTCCCAGTCTGTCTTGTTCGTATGTCTGGTGTTATGCGACCTGTAAACAGTCATTATTAGCGGTCAAACGTAATTTATACTGTATAAATCACAAAAGCCCAAAATGTGCCTATAAAATTTTGTATGCGTACAAAATAAATGTTTCCAATGGGGGGAATTCAATTGTTTTGGGCGTCTAAGTTTCCTGTCTAAACGGGACTGTTTAGATGCCTGAAAAATTATCACAATTCAATTGTTGTTTGGACAGACATGTATATCGCACATGTCACGCCTAGACAGACACTGTTTAGCTGCCTAAACCCGTCTAAAGTCCTGCTTTGGGCCTTCAACTACTCATTATTGTACCTCTCTCCAGCCCTTCGGCGAACAAACTGCCTTCTGTTACAGCCAAATATTTCACAATTTGACTCATCAGTCCAGAGCACCTGCTGCCATTTTTCTGCATCCCAGTTCCTATGTTCTCATGAATTGAAGGTATTGCTTCTTGGCCACAATTCTTCCATAAAACCACTTCTGGCCAGACTACTCTGAACAGTAGATGGGTGTACCTTGGTCCCACTGGTTTCTGCCCGTTCTGAGTTGATGTTACTGCTGGACATCTTCCGATTTTAAAGAGAAGTAAGCACTGTGTATCTTCCATCTGATGCACTAAGCGGCCTATTTATTAAAATTTTTACTAAAATATTGTGAAAAAGGGTGTTTTCACAAACTTTTCACATTATTTTAGTATCACCTGAATGTATTAAAGGGCATTTGGAGCAGTTTTCATGAAAAACTGCTCCAAACCCTTTAATTCGCTTTTTTTTTTTAGTAAGCCACATCGCATACCCCATACTTATAATGGGAAATGAGATCTGACCAGATTTACAAAAAAAAAAATAAAAAAAAAAATGCCCCTGGCAGAGAAAGCTGAGCGGTGACCCGGCTCCAGTGATCAGCTGTGTGTGTCCGATGTACACACAAGCTGATCACAGTGTAAAAATCAAAAACATACTCACCTGACCAGGGAGCCTCTGTCAGCGGCTCCGGTGGGCGCTGCTGGGAGCCGGGTCCCCCATATGCTGCAATGTGACCGCGGTGTCACAGCGCAGGAGAAGGACCCGGCAGCCTCCTGACGCAGCGCAGATCAGCTCCCTGGACAGGTGAGTATATTATCCTGCTGGGGTGGGGTGGGGGGGGGGGGGGAGGGGGGATGTCCACGGCGCTCAGGGGTAGTCGCGACGGGGGAAGTCAACCAGGCGGCAGCGGCAATGTCGGCGCGGGGCGGTGCATGCGCAGCAGGACATCGGGGTATTTTTTACAAAAAATACCCCGATGATGCTACGAAGAGGCATCGCAGGGACAAAGCTTGACTGCAAGCTCTGTTCCTGCATGCGATAATTGATACATCTCTGTGATGTAATCAATTATAGCAGTACGAGTTTGGGCGATTTTATCACCTGTCATCCGCATCCTGGATGCGGATGGTGATAAATAGGCCCCTAAGTTTCCATTGCTGACCACTGCGTCTACGGTCCTCAACATTGTCCGTTTCTCTGTACGTCATTGCTTTCTTGTGCCCGATCTCCCATCCAAAGTGACGGGAGATTGCCGGGTGATATCAGTCGGGTTTAGCTGCGTAAACCAAACTAAACAAATGGGTGCCCAAACACGTCACTTTCCAAGCATTTCAGCATGCCACTCCCAGGGGTAGCGTGCTGAAATTATATTCTTGCGCCATAAACATTTGAGTAACTGCCGGTTGGCACGTTAGGGTGCAGGGACCCACGATAGCAACTGAATTCCCCTCCAACGCTTTGTGCAATACCATCAGGGAGTCTCTAATTGGCTCCAAATTATTCTGCAGCAGGATGACCCCAAACATACAGCCAATGTCATTAAGAACTATCTTCAGCATAAAGAAGAACAAGGAGAACTGCAAGTGATGATTTGGCCCCACAGAACCCTGATCTTAACATCGACTCTGTCTGGGATTAAATGAAGAAACAGAAGGATTTGAGCAAGCCTACATCCACAGATGATCTGTGGTTAGTAGTTCTCCAAGATGTTGGGAACAACCTGCAGAGTTCCTTCAAAAACTATGCAAGCGTACCTAGAATAATTGATGCTGCTTTGGATGCAAAGGGTGGTCACACCAACTATGGGGTCAATTCAACGCGAATTGAATAGCATCAGGAAGGATTAAACCCTTATACCACTTTAACACCAAAATCCTGGGTCCGATCCGAGATTTTGAACACGGGAGATTCCCGGCTTGGACTCGGCTTCATACCCCATTTACACTGCTCTTCAACCCGGGTTATTCCCGGGTCAGCACAGTTTACACTGAAGCTGGGTCAGCCATGCTTTTCCCTGTGGATGCCTTTTAGGGCTGATAAAGATGAGGTCACTAAAGGTAACAAAAGGGAGGCGTGGTGCCTGCTCCCAGCATTGAAGCAATGATGGCAGACGGAGTAGCTGTATTTCAGTTCCTGCTGTTCTATACAGCAGCAGAGAGCTTGAAGCAGCTTCTAATTCTGTGCTACTGTACCTTCTGCAGGCTGAAGCTCTGGCTCACACTGCGTGTCAGCAGTGTCTTGGTGCAGATCAAGCTGTGAGCAAACTGGGGATATTGTATGCAGGTCAGGCTGTGGCTGTAGTGAAGGGAGCATAAACGCTGTGGTGATGGTCCATGTGCACTGTCTGCTGGGCACTGACAAATGACATCTGCCAGTGCCACAGAAGCACCAATCAGCTTCTCTCTGCAAAAGCCGGGTCAAATAACCTGGGTTGGGAGCGTTTACACTGCCACAGAATCCAGGTCCGACCCTGATCATTTCCCGGGGTGGATTTCCGGGAAACAGGAACCGGGTTGTTTTTTTAGAGCCCATTTACACCAAGCCCTGACCTGGACTGACTTGGCAATAACCCGGGTTATTTCTTTGGTGTAAAAGGGTTATAATTCAGTATGATTTTATTATCAAATTTGCATTTGTTAATAAAATTATACGGAATCAGGTTTAAATAGCAATTTGCACACAAAAAAAAAAATCAAATTAGGAACTTAGGAACATTCTTGGAAAAATATTAGCCGGTTAAGTGTGGGGAGGGGTGGTGGATATTCAGTGATAACAGCTTTAGCTGCACTATTAAGATGCTTAAACTAACTTCTTATTGCAGGCTATATGACCCTTGTGGGTCTATTCATGAAGCAGTGAAAAGTGTGGAGAGGCGAGCCAGTGGAGAAGCTGCCCATGGCAGCCAATCAGCACTGAAGTAACATTTCTAATTTGCATACTATACAATTGTAAGGAGCAGGCAATTGGTTGCCATGGGCAACTTCGCCACACTTTTCACTGCGAATAGACCCCTTGGTCTTATTCAAGAATCAGAAGAAAGTGTCTACAGGGCAGTAACATGAAGTGAAGCATAGCCTTTCCTGTCATACTCCTGTTTTGACTCTACAAGGTTTATGAAAAATGCAAATATCTTGTTCATATTATTCTAATAATTTTTATAGTCAAAACTCTGGAGTAAAAAGTCTATGACAGGTGATGCAATGTCCCACCCTGCCTACCTTTCACGCAAATCACTGATCAAAACTCACCAAATTTCCAGCAGTATATACTGCCCACATGAACGCTTGGGCTCATACACTGTATGTAAAACTAGCTCCTGAGCAATTTACCTCACTGCACGTTCCTTGTACAGGGGTGGGTGGTATTCATGTGACCGCCGGTCAGCTGACCGACAGTCACATGACCTCCTCCGTGAGCCCGACGGCTCACTATCCCGATGGTCGGCATGCCAACCAACAGGGACTATTTCCACTCGTGGGTTCCACTCGTGGGAGCCCGCAGTATGGCGAGCGCAGCGAGCCCGCAAGGGGCTTGCTGCACTCGCCCCTCCCCGCCGGGATCCCGGCGTCGGTATGCTGCCGGCGGTCAGGAGACTGCCGGTCACCAGTACTACACCCACAGGGGTATGTATGTTTTCCCATAATCTGCTTAACCAAACAAAGGGGTCGATTCAATTCAGCGACAGTTGAATAGCGCCGGGAATTAGCTCCCGACGCTATTCAATTCAGCTAAAGTTAAGTCGGTGAATGCCCGTTCTCGCGGACATAACAGGTCGTTTTGTTGGGAGAACGGGCATTCTCCGACTTAACTACCCGCGGCGATGCAGATTCCCAAGAGAATTAGCCTCGCGGCAGCGCTCTTGTCGGTTTTCTTCTCTCACCCCCCGGGGGTGAGAGAATAATTCCCGACAGTTGAGGGTAACTGGTCGCTGCATTGAATAGCGCCGGGAGCTAATTCCCGGCGCTATTCAACTGTTGCTGAATTGAATCGACCCCAAAGAATAGAGTGCTTAAACATCCTTTACATGTTTTCCAAGCTATTAATCTTTATTCCCACCTGCCATTTGTGAATATGTACTGTGTCGAATGATACATGAAATGTTAATAATTGCGTTTTCATTAACTACAACAATGCTCAATGGGTGGTATTTGGGGCAAAGTGAAAGAACTTCTCCATAGCTAAACAATTATAGCTTGGGACCAGAAGTATTTTGGATATCAGATTTTTGCATCTTTTGGAATAATTGCATACCATAATGAGATATCATGGCGATGGGACCCAAGTCTAAGCACAGAATGCATTTATGTTTCATATACACATAGCCTGAATGTAATTCAATTCTTACTGGATAGAATAGAGCCCATAAGGTGAGAAGTTTGAAGATTACAGAAGTTCAGTGCATTTGCATTTAAACATTAGACCTGAAAATTTTTATTTATTTTGCTGTTGCTAACCTGTTTTGGTTGAAGTAACTGATCGAGTTGGTAGTAAAAGGAGGCCACGAGAAAAAAATGTGACCTCCATGGCTGCTGGGCGAACAATTGAATTGCTGTCATCAGGCACCATCTAGTGGCGGTCATGATTAAAACAATTGAATCGGCCCCATGTGTGTCCATAGAGGGCACGGATATTATCTGAGTGTTTCACCGTGATGTACGTCATTTAACATCTGCAACACGTTAGTGTATTGGGAGAGCAATGTTAGCTCAATACTCAATCATTGGAAGTGCTGAACAGTTAATAAATTATACGGAGGAAATTAAAAATGTTGGCGCACCCAATGGATTAATTCAATAGTTTTTGGACACATTAATTGTTGTGCCCAGTTAATGTTAAGGGCAATATTCAACGGTTTTCACGCCGGGAGCCACTAGATTGTGCCCAACAGAGCAATTCAATTGTTGCTCTGTTCGGGCATGATAGCTGCCGGCGCAGGCATTTCAGCTCGCACCCCCCTGCGATCTGCTGTCACTTTAGATAATAACGCCCAAAGCGGCTAAACCTGTGTAAACTCTCGGTTAGCACGCATAAACAGCAGTTTGGGCACCCACTATGGACTTTACGCACATTTGTGTCCACCCCGGCATTTGCGTCCAACCGAAGTAACAATTGAATTGCTCCATCAGGCGCTCATTAATTAGTGCAGGCCACTGAATCACCATTGTGGTGATATCATAGGGATATGGTAAAGCAAGACAGCTCTCATTTTATTTATCTAGGCACATTTGATTCAAAGAGCTATTAGACTTAAAATACAGTTTGGGACATTGAGGGAAAAAAATTGTCATAGAAGTTCTGAAGCAAACACACTTGTATTATTATTAAATTTTATTTATAAGGCGCCACAAATGTTTCGCAGCGCCGTACAAAGGCCAGTACAGGGAGACAAAACTTAACATTACAGTAAATAAATTACAAAAATAGAGTACAGGTAACTGAGAGCACCACAATTCTCAAAACATAATTCAGCTTAGATGGAAGTAGCGAGTGAGTGATCAGCATACTACCAGGGGCTGATGGCCACAGATAGAGATGAGCCTTTACCAGCAGGAGAAAAAGCGAGTAAAGATGGCTGCAGAGTAGGAGAGGGCTGTGAGTGAAATGTGTCCAGAAGAGAGTTTTGACAAGAAGAAGAAAGATGTCCCTGCTCTGAGGAGCTAACAATCTAGTAGGAAGGGGCAACAGACAGATGACATGAGGTGCAAGCAGGTGGGAGGTGGCAGGATGTAAGCAAAGCAGAGATGTTCAAGGCATGGGGCAGGGGGATGGAGGAGCAGCCTCAGGACTAGGTTATGCATCGGAAGGGTACGCTTTGATAAATAGGTGGGTTTTCAGTGCCCGTTTGAACCTTTGCAAGGTCGGGGAGAGTCTAATGGAGCAGGGGAGCACATTCCACTGAAGGGGTGCAGCACGTGCAAAATCGTGAAGTCGAGCATGGGAGGCAGTGACCAAGGCAGAGGAGAGGCGCCGGTCATTGGCCGACTGTAGGGGGCGGGAGTGAGTATGAAGGGAGAGGAGGTTGGAGATGTATGGAGCAGTGGAATTAGAGATGGCCTTGTATGTGAGGGTGAGGAGTTTTGAAGAGGATTCTGTAGTACGGAGTATGAATATCGCAATGCAGGAGGAAAGCTAGGATTGTGTTCTACATATTAAATGAACTCTGTGAATGATCAGAGGCTCTGAATTGGCTTATTAAAAATGATAGCTTTTATCCACGGTCAGTCATGCCATGCATACACAATGCATTACAAGTGTGTTACCGCTTGGTGAACAAAGCTTGGCAACCAGTTAGAGGTACCTGACCTTGATTGTTAATGCTGTATCGGTATTTACTAACAACTGTCTGAGTGCTTGATGTACCATGAATGTTTACTATTCTGTTGTTTTGGAGAAGTCATTTACATGCTTAATGCCAGTTTGTTTTTTGGTTCTAAACAAATTTATATCTATATATACCTATAGCCCCGATTTGCTTCTGCTTATGTCTGCAGAAGGAAGTGATGTTACAATCACAGTAAAGGCATATCCATACAATATATTGATTGTGCAGTTGAATAATACATCATCCTGACAAACTGAGTGTGCAGACCCAATACATTTTTGTACCAGGTTCTTATTTAAAAATCAGTGCATCACTTCGGCCATGCTGTAAGGCAGATGTGATATATTGTGCAGATTTGCCGTCCACATATTGTGGATGCAGGAATCTATGAAAACTGTGTGGGCATATTAAAAAGGGTACTACTGAACAGACATTATGCAGCCGATTGGTAAGTGTGAATGCTGGATACTGTTGGGGTGCATAGTTTACTAAATTGTTAAATCAGTCGGACATGCATTACATCTTTCAAGTGTATATTCCACATTAAAGTGCCCTGAGGACAGAGCCTGGGAAACCCTGTGTTAGGGGCTGTCTGGATCCTTGGGTCATTCTGTAAAACTTTGGTAAAAACCAGACTGCTGATTTTGAGTTTGATATCCTTGTCCTCCAGAAACCTACATCCTGGCAGCATCCAAAATGAACTAATCTTTAACCTACCTCTTGGCTAATCACAGCTATTTTACTTTCACCTTGTGAAAGTCCCCTGAAGGTTATTTCAGGTGCATTAAAGTTTAAAAGCATTCTTCCCAACCAACCAATAGCTGGTGTGTATGTACGGACCTGCCAGTTTTATCCGTTACTCTGTTTTAGCCTTTCCCATTTTATGTAGAACATTAGTTATTTGGCGAGTGTACATGGAAAATACTGAATTCCATGCTGGCATCACATATTCCAATATGGCTTCTGTATCCTGTTTGTCAGATAGCTCGCTTTTAAAATAAGCCTTCAACATGTGTAAGACAAAAAAATGCCACCGCCATAACTGAAGCATTCTGGGGAACTTACTAATACCCCTTTCAGACTGCATTTGGCGGGTCACTCCTGGGAGCCATACACAGGTGTGCTTGAGCCCCTTTCACACTGCTGTTCCCAGCCCAGCATATTGCTGGGTTGGTGACATCAGCAGTGACACGTGCAGAGGCAGCGCTTGGAGATCAGATGATCTCCAAGTGCTGTCCGTCCATACAGCGTAAACAGGAAACGGGTCGCATCGACCCTGCTACCCATTCACACAGCACAGCGACCCAGGTTGAAGCCGTATTCAACCCTGGTCGCTACGAGGGTCAAATACCGGGTCGCTGGACCTGGGATATTTCCCCAGGCACATTTCAGACGGCACAGCAACCCGGGTTACTGCATGCTCATGTTCAATAACCTGGGTTACAAGCTGGCGGTCTGAAAGGGGTATCAGCAAGAATTCCTGCTACCAGTCCATACTTCCACTTGTTGTCAGACCACAGAATGAGATCCTGCAGGTTTACTGTACCTACCGGGACCAGCGCCATATCACATCAACACTAGATAAAGTCAGGGAAGGGATTGCTGGGGGTGAGCAGTTTTACACCACCTGTCATATGACTATAGGGAATTCAATTGTTACTAGCGCCCGATGGAGCAATTCAATTATTGCTCTGTTTGAGCACAAACAGCCACCGGCCCTTACATTTCTGCTTGCAGCTCCCGAGCTGGCGAGCAGGAATGTGGAAAAAAAAAAAAGTTTGGGCACTTGTAGCATCGCACTCTGAACATTAGATGTGTGTAGCTGCTTTATGCAGGTAGATCCGGTCTGTCTGGGCTCGATCACCACAAAAGAAACATTTGAATTGCGAAGTGGTAATGCAGAATGTTACTTAGTGCAGAGTTTATGGTCAAGATAATACATTTGAACCATAAACACTAAGGTCTCTATGCAAGACAATGACTATTCTCAGGCACAGCAACACAGATGGGTTTGGGCACGTAGTGATAACGTAATATTCATGGGGAAGGGAGGGCTGGCAGAACAAATTGCAGGTCAACCAGAATGTGCTAAAATTTATATATTGTTTTGCAAGGATGGGGAAGCACAAGATTTCTGTTGACTATAAATATAGTTACTCACTTATGTCTAATTTTATATCACGGTGTGCTTGCTTGTTGGCACAAAAACAAGTCAAACTGTTCATATATTTTAATTTGTTCCTTAGTTTAATTTCTGGCCTGAGGATAGGGTGTTATCCGCTCTTGTGATCAGTAATTTCAGTGTGTTGGTGTTCTGTCTAACTTCCAGTGCTGCTACAAGACAGCTGAGCTGCTAAAATACCCTGATTTGTAGTTGGATACATAGGCTTCTGTTGAATGTAAACCCCACCGCTTTAGAGCAGTATTCCTTGATCCTGCAGCTTTTACTTAATTAATTTGGCAGAAGCTACATAGCATTAACACTTGCTTAGATAGCACCTACATTACACATTGCTTACCACTTAACTGGCATGGTCAGATTTCATGCGACTGCACTGTCCCACCGTGTCCCCCCGTTTTTGATGAGGAGATCCATTCTGCAGATGTGCATAATATAATGTTTAAATATTTAGAATACTTTTTAAACTTTATTAAATAAAATAAATTTTAAAAAACAATGTTATTAACAGTTTTGAAGGGAAAAATAGTCAGTTAAGTTAAAGACTATATTCAATCATGCACAATCATCCATGTCCAAGTGGAGTTTAAAATCTATATTCCATAACACACGGACACAAAGATTCATTAATGCCCCGCTCCCACTGGGTTATTCTTGGGTCTATCCGGGACGTGGCTCAGTGTAAAAGGGTTCCTGAACAGAGTCCAGTTATACCCCTTTCAGACTGACAGAGCCGGGTCACACCCGGGAATATGTTCCTGGACGCATCTCGGGACAGAACCCGGGAATGACCCCTTTCACACTGCACTTAGACCTGGGATTGAACCGGGACAGCCATGCAAATACATATGTATGTAATTTTTCTGGCTCACATAGCACCTTCAAGAACTGCCTTTTCAGAGTCTTCATTTTATTAACTTGCTGTTGTGTACGAATAATTCCTCTGGCTTCAAGCAGCTTTGCAATGTTCTTATAAACAATGGCATCCTTCACTGCGCCTGTTATCCGTCTCTTTATTTCCTCCTTCCCCCTTATGCTGAGCAGTTCTCTGATCTCTTGATCTGTCCAGGTCACCATATTGCCTGTCTACTCTGCTTTCCCGGACTCTGGAATATGACATCTTTTCTGAGCCCAAGAAAGCTCCAATGAGAGGCCTTTTAACAGTCCTGTGTACTGGATACATGGTAGGGTCCATTCACACTGCACTGCATCCCTGGTCGATTCCGGATTCAACCCAGGTCGGGAGATTCTTTCAGGACCCTTTCACACTGAGCAAATTCCCGTGTTGATGCGCGTTCATGTTCAAGAACCCGGGAAATATTTGTCAGTCTGAAAGGGGTATTGGCCATGAATCTGATTCGGGAAGCTACTAAGGTCGGACATGGATAAGGGTGCAGTGTAAACTGGTCCCATTAAAACTCTAAGGAGAGCCGGCCACCTGCACTTGGAGATGATGTCCTCTCCAAGTGCAGACAGAGGGAAGACCTGCTACTAACCCGGGACCAGCCTGCAGTGTAAACAGGATTTCAAGCTTCTGTGACATGACTTGAAACCAGTGTTCACTTACATGGGTCAATTACTTCCCACGAAGGCCATTGTTTTCCACAATAATGCAATAATTCATGTAACCCCCTCTCCAGAAAGAGGGCAGGCCTCTCCATTCATAAAACCACAGGACATATGACAGAGTAGAGGGGCATCATAGTGACTAGCATATATACTCTGGTGGAGGGCAGTTATTGGTGAGTGGCAAATATAGTGAATCCTGTACATGCAGTGGAACCTCACCACCACTATATGGCCTTTTCAACTTATAGTGTACCAGGCTGAGGAAACCTGAATGGGAAGTTCTAGAATGCACTTTAAGTGCCCCCGGATGAGGTTTACAGAGCCTACATTTGAATCCCGCCCAAAGTCGGAAGCATCAGAGACCTCCTCCTCTACATTCTGCATGGGCTCCCTGTCAAAGCAGCCCCTGTGCCATCCTTCAGCTGGTTCTCCTTCGGGCCGGTGTAATAGTGCACAGCAAACATCGCTCTCAGATATAGATATATTATGATTTTAATGTTTTTCACTCACTCGTGTTCCATGAACAGAGCCATGCCTGCATCACATCCAATATGCTAAAGAGCATATTAGACCAGTGCTAAATTCCTATTTGTGACCCCCTACAAAACACATTGGGCTGTATTCAAATGCTATCGCGGGTCCCAGCACCCGCGAGTGCCCACCGACAGCTATTCAATTGTTGCTGCCGACAGGCGCGAGAAGTTAATTTACGCACGCTACCCCTGGAGGTGGTGAGCTGAAAGGCGCATAGAGAGACCCGTTTGGGCGCCCAAACGTGTCTTTTCATGCTCTAGCCTATTCGTTTAGTCGGGTTTAGGTGCTTTGCACGCCTAAACCCGTCCCTAAAGGGGGCACTAAGTGGGAACAACTGAATATCGCCCCGCAATCTCCCGTTACTTTGGACGGAAGATCGGGTGAGATAAAAATTTATTGAATTTCCACCCTTTTTAGGTGTGTTGTACAGTAGTTAAGTACAAAAGTGAGACCTAATATACTGGAAACCTAATAAGCCAAATAGGAATACATACTTGTTACCGTCGGCCGGCATCCCAGCTGTCATGATGCCGACAGCGTGATCCTGGCCACCAGTATGCCAGCAGTCCTAGAAAGCCCCTTGCCAGGTTATGGACACGCATAGAGGGAGAAAGACTGTGGTGCTGGTATTCCAGCTGCGGCATTTCTTCGCCAGGCGGGATTCCGGCGTCGGCATTGTGACTGCCGGGATTCCGACAGGCGGTCATGTGATCGCCTCCCACCAGAGGTATCATTATCATTGTGGGAAATAGTTTTGCCTACATATGCTATCTCGCACTTGTCATCTGTGCTTTGTACATTTTTTGTTTCATTTTAATAAAGTGATAAAACCAATGACCATTTAAAATGAATAAACCCCTATTGCTGCCTCCTGCGTTGCTCTGTCCACTTTAAGGATCTCACGTAGGCGGAGGTCATATGGACAATGTTCTTTTCCAGCCACAAAAGGCCCACTGCTCAGCAGCTTCCATAGTTACACACAGAAGGGAGACCTTGTTTTCCATGTGAAAGGGGAGGATTCTCAGATGTTTCACAGTTTGTCACACGATAACCATACAATCCGATTCTGCACAAACAGATGTGTATGCGGATAATTGTTTTGTTAGTTAAAGCCAGTCATGCTCTAAAGCACGGCATGCAAAGTATTGCCCATACGGGCTGCATGTAAATGGCAGTTCCCAGATGTCTACCATCCTGGGAAACAGTGCTTTTATATTGACCCTAATAAGATATATTTTCACGTTAATTACAAATATATTAATGGTGTTTACAAATAAAGAAGACAATTTTAATTTTGAAGATACTTGGTTAGATGAGAATAAGAGGGCTACTGAAAGTGCCCAGAAACTATTCAATCAATTCCTGTGATGACCCCTTTCTCACGCCCAGGATTAGCCACGTTAAGCAGCTTCTCCTGTGCTAAGTGCCAGGCATGCTGCAGTTACAGTGCACCTGTCACTCACAACCAGCTCTAAAGCCCCACTTTACGCAGGTTTCTGCTCGCACTTCAGGAGGGTATGATAGGAACATTTCACGTAAGAAATAACAATGTCCTCACACATAAATCAGTTAGTAGTGCAGATGAACCAGTAAACAATAAATATGGGAAAGTACAGTTGTTGATCACCTATAAACACAAATAGTAGCAAATACTCGTCTAGGCAGGCATGTGTGATCCACAAAACAAAACATTACTCAACTACAGTAAGTTGAACCGGGTCGTCCTGAAAGAGTAACCTGGTCTCAAACCAATGTTGTACAGAAACACTTGTGTATTTGGGTTTTAATTAAAAGTAACAAAATGTTGATAAAGCACAAGTCTCAAACAAATGTTGCATATGCCTTTCCTTGTGTAAAGAAGCCTCGGCCCGTTCCTTCAAGAAATAACAAATGTTTGCTCTAAATAACGCCATTGTGGGAGGATCAGTGTGTATCCACATATTTAACAAGGTTGCCATTGTTTTTTTTCAATGTGCGCAGTAAGTTTAGCAAACTGAACAATTTGATATTCTAGTGTTGATCTACTGTAGTGGTGGGTTACCAGCATACCTCCGCCAGTTTCCCGGCAGCAAAATGCCAGCAGGAAGGGGTGCACAACAAGGCCCTTGCGTGCTCGCTGCGTTCACCACAGGTTCTATTCCCACTCTTTGGGTGTCGTGGACATCCACAAGTGGGAATAGTCCCTGCTAGTCGGCATGCAGACTGTTGGGATTCTCAGCGGGCGGGATGTAGAGGGAGGCATTGTGATCGGTGGTCTCCTGACCGCCGGTGAGATATCTACATCCCATAGTGGTGATCTGGGGGTGTCTGCTGTGGATGAGGAATCTCTCCTCGCTCCTAAGGACAACACATTGGGGGCGCAAAGCACTTGAATATCGCCCAATCTCCCTTCTAAAGTGACGGGAGATGGCAGGGAGCAATTTGATTGTTTTTTCTTTTGCCCCGATTGCGACCATAAAGGTCGGTTTTAGCCACGTAAAGAAGCTAAACCCGATCAAAGTGCTGGGTGTGATCGAGAATAGTGCAGTTTGGACCCACAAAGCAGGGAGTTTAGATGGGTTTGGCATGAGCGCACATTTGAATTGTGACTATTGTTTGGGTATCTAAAAAGTCCCATTTAGGAGGGGATTTTTAGATGCCCAAAACAATTTAATCTGCCCCTATGAGTGAAGTAATCCCCCCCCCCCCCCCCCCCACCAGCCTCTGCACTGTGCTGTCTATAGACATCTTCTTACATATGCGAGTGAAGTGACGTATGCAAGTGAAGTGAGCCCCCCAGACCTCCACAGCCAATGTGGACACATTGTAAAAGATCCACAGGTGCTCCTAATTATTTCAATTGCAATTCTTTGAGGAGATACAGAAAACATGAGCTGTTTGGGGTCCTGAGGACCAAACTGGAGAACCTATGATCTAGTGCATGGGTCTGCAACCTGCGGCTCACCAGCTGCTGTGGAACTACACACCCCAGCATGCCCTGCCACAGTTTTGCTATTAAGGTATGCTAAAACTGAGGCAGGGCATGCTGGGATGTGTAGTTCCACTACAGCTGGAGAGCCGCAGGTTGCAGACCTATGATTTCTAGCGAAAGTGAATTTGTCCTCGATTCAATTCAGCGAGAATTGAATAGTGCCAGGAAGGAGGTCCCAGAGCTATTCAATTCAGAGCGCTGTTAATTCGTAGAATGCTGGTTCTTGCGCATTACATACGGTGTTTAGTAGCAAGAAATGTCTTTCTCCAACTTAAGTGCCTGGCGCGATGCTCGTTTCCACCAAGCTAAGGGCAGAAAACAGGGTTGCCCCAGTAGTTTTGTCAGATTGCTGCTTGCACCTCAGGAGGAGTGCGAAAAGAAATCCTCTAGTCTGGCATGACATTGCGCTGAATTCAATCGAGCCCATTTCTTTTCTTTTCCCAAAATAGTAGTCCAACAGTATGTAGGATCACAATGGTCATCCAGCTAATCATACACAAAGTGGTAGGGATCCAATTTAGAGCATCTAAATACATGTAACAAGATAACACACGACAAAGGAAAAAGACAAAAACAGTCTAAGGCACACACCCAGTGCCGTATAAGGCAGCGCTTTGGTGTTATATATAAAATAGATTTTTCTTTAAATATAGGAGCTTGAAGCAGATTTTGTCCTAGTCTAGTATATCAGAGCAACAAGCGTGTTCTTGATATAGGGAAAAATTGAGAGAAATAATACAACATGCTAATGCGCCTCCCCCTTTGGGGGGCGCTAAAATAAAAAATAAACAAAAAAACCAACAGAAGAATAACAATAATAACAATAGTAGTACCTGCCAGGGCTAGGGGATCGCCGACCCATCTACGGAGACATCAACAGAGCAAAGAAGGAAAAAAAAGAGAGTATGTAGACGATAGAGATCCAGAAACAAGTAGTAGAAGAGGACAAAGGGCATAGCGGTTTGGAGTGGGCATCTGAGAACGAGATGGTCGAGAGGAGAGAAAGGAGAGAGAATGAGAACAAAGAGGAAGGAGAGGGAGGCAGTTACGGGATAGAAATGGGGGAGTTGTCTGCTAGAATTTGGTATCCGTACCAGGTGGTGCAGTGAAAGCTTTGTTTAATGGCCGTTTTTGTCGAATCGAGCCCATTTCTTAATAAATGGTCAGCCATGGTGACCATAGGAATCTGGGAATTCAATTGTTGTCGGGTGCAATCCGCTGCCAGAGCCGGCATTTCAGCTCGCTAGCCCCTAAGGGTCAGGTTTAGCTGCTTTATGTGGTTAAACTCGACCTCTCTGTGCACGATAAAAAAAATAAAAAAATAAGAATTTACTCACCGGTAATTCTATTTCTCGTAGTCCGTAGTGGATGCTGGGACTCCGTAAGGACCATGGGGAATAGCGGCTCCGCAGGAGACTGGGCACAACTAAAAGAAAGCTTTAGACTAACTGGTGTGCACTGGCTCCTCCCACTATGACCCTCCTCCAGACTTCAGTTAGGATACTGTGCCCGGAAGAGCTGACACAATAAGGAAGGATTTTGAATCCCAGGTAAGACTCATACCAGCCACACCAATCACACCGTATAACTCGTGATACAATACCCAGTTAACAGTATGATAACAACTGAGCCTCTCAACAGATGGCTCAACAATAACCCTTTAGTTAACAATAACTATATACACAAGTATTGCAGACAATCCGCACTTGGGATGGGCGCCCAGCATCCACTACGGACTACGAGAAATAGAATTACCGGTGAGTAAATTCTTATTTTCTCTGACGTCCTAAGTGGATGCTGGAACTCCGTAAGGACCATGGGGATTATACCAAAGCTCCCAAACGGGCGGGAGAGTGTGGATGACTCTGCAGCACCGAATGGGCAAACTCTAGGTCCTCCTCAGCCAGGGTGTTAAACTTGTAGAATTTAGCAAATGTGTTTGACCCCGACCAAGTAGCTGCTCGGCAAAGTTGTAGAGCCGAGACCCCTCGGGCAGCCGCCCAAGAAGAGCCCACCTTCCTCGTGGAATGGGCTTTCACTGATTTAGGATGCGGCAGTCCAGCCGCAGAATGTGCAAGCTGAATCGTACTACAGATCCAGCGAGCAATAGTCTGCTTTGAAGCAGGTGCACCCAACTTGTTGGGCGCATACAGGATAAATAGCGAGTCAGTCTTTCTGACTCCAGCTGTCCTGGAAACATAAATTTTCAGGGCCCTGACTACGTCCAACAACTTGGAAGCCTCCAAGTCTTTAGTAGCCGCAGGCACCACGATAGGTTGGTTCAGATGAAAGGCTGATACCACCTTAGGGAGAAATTGGGGACGAGTCCTCAATTCTGCCCTATCCATATGGAAAATCAGATAAGGGCTTTTACATGACAAAGCCGCCAATTCTGATACACGCCTGGCCGAAGCCAAGGCCAACAACATGACCACTTTCCACGTGAGATACTTCAATTCCACGGTTTTAAGTGGCTCAAACCAATGTGACTTTAGGAAATCCAACACCACGTTGAGATCCCAAGGTGCCACTGGAGGCACAAAAGGGGGCTGAATATGCAGCACTCCCTTAACAAAAGTCTGAACTTCAGGTAGTGAAGCCAGTTCTCTCTGGAAGAAAATCGATAGAGCCGAAATCTGGACCTTAATGGAACCCAATTTTAGGCCCATAGTCACCCCTGACTGTAGGAAGTGCAAGAAACGGCCCAGCTGAAATTCCTCCGTTGGGGCCTTCCTGGCCTCACACCACGCAACATATTTTCGCCATATGCGGTGATAATGGTTTGCGGTTACTTCTTTCCTAGCTTTAATCAGCGTAGGAATGACTTCCTCCGGAATGCCCTTTTCCTTCAGGATCCGGTGTTCAACCGCCATGCCATCAAACGCAGCCGCGGTAAGTCTTGGAACAGACAGGGCCCCTGCTGCAGCAGGTCCTGTCTGAGCGGCAGAGGCCATGGGTCCTCTGACATCATTTCTTGAAGTTCCGGGTACCAAGCTCTTCTTGGCCAATCCGGAACAATGAGTATAGTTCTTACTCCTCTTCTCCTTATTATCCTCAGCACCTTTGGTATGAGAGGAAGAGGAGGGAACACATAACCCGACCGGTACACCCACGGTGTCACTAGAGCGTCCACAGCTATCGCCTGCGGGTCTCTTGACCTGGCGCAATATCTTTCTAGCTTTTTGTTTAGGCGGGACGCCATCATGTCCACCTGTGGCCTTTCCCAACGGTTTACAATCAGTTGGAAGACTTCTGGATGAAGTCCCCACTCTCCCGGGTGGAGGTCGTGCCTGCTGAGGAAGTCTGCTTCCCAGTTGTCCACTCCCGGAATGAACACTGCTGACAGTGCTAACACGTGATTTTCTGCCCATCAGAGAATCCTTGTGGCTTCTGCCATTGCCGTCCTGCTTCTCGTGCCACCCTGTCGGTTTACATGGGCGACCGCCGTGATGTTGTCTGACTGGATCAGTACCGGCTGGTTTTGAAGCAGGGGTTTTGCCTGACTTAAGGCATTGTAAATGGCCCTCAGTTCCAGAATATTTATGTGTAGGGAAGTCTCCTGACTTGACCATAGTCCTTGGAAGTTTCTTCCCTGTGTGACTGGCCCCCAGCCTCGAAGGCTGGCATCCGTGGTCACCAGGACCCAGTCCTGTATGCCGAATCTGCGGCCCTCTTGAAGATGAGCACTTTGCAGCCACCACAGCAGAGACACCCTGGTCCTTGGAGACAGGGTTATCAGCCGATGCATCTGAAGATGCGATCCGGACCACTTGTCCAACAGGTCCCACTGAAAGGTTCTTGCATGGAACCTGCCGAATGGAATTGCTTCGTAGGAAGCTACCATCTTTCCCAGGATCCGCGTGCAGTGATGCACCGACACCTGTTTTGGTTTTAGGAGGCCTCTGACTAGAGATGACAGCTCCTTGGCCTTCTCCTCCGGGAGAAACACTTTTTTCTGTTCTGTGTCCAGAACCATCCCCAGGAACAGTAGACGTGTCGTAGGAACCAGCTGTGACTTTGGAATATTTAGAATCCAGCCGTGCTGTTGTAGCACCTCCCGAGATAGTGCTACCCCGACCAACAACTGCTCCCTGGACCTCGCCTTTATCAGGAGATCGTCCAAGTACAGGATAATTAAAACTCCCTTCTTTCGAAGGAGTATCATCATTTCGGCCATTACCTTGGTAAAGACCCTCGGAGCCGTGGAGAGACCGAACGGCAACGTCTGGAATTGGTAATGACAATCCTGTACCACAAATCTGAGGTACTCCTGGTGAGGATGGTAAATGGGGACATGCAGGTAAGCATCCTTGATGTCCAGTGATACCATGTAATCCCCCTCGTCCAGGCTTGCAATAACCGCCCTGAGCGATTCCATCTTGAACTTGAATTTTTTTATATATGTGTTCAAGGATTTCAAATTTAAAATGGGTCTCACCGAACCGTCCGGTTTCGGTACCACAAACATTGTGGAATAGTAACCCCGTCCTTGTTGAAGTAGGGGCACCTTTACTATCACCTGCTGGGAATACAGCTTGTGAATTGCCTCTATCACTGCCTCCCTGCCTGAGGGAGTTGTTGGCAAGGCAGATTTGAGGAAACGGCGGGGGGGAGAAGTCTCGAATTCGAGCTTGTACCCCTGAGATACTACTTGAAAGATCCAGGGATCCACCCGTGAGCGAGCCCACTGATCGCTGAAATTTTTGAGACGGGCCCCCACCGTACCTGGCTCCGCCTGTGGAGCCCCAGCGTCATGCGGTGGACTTAGAGGAAGCGGGGGAGGACTTTTGCTCCTGGGAACTGGCTGTATGCTGCAGCTTTTTCCCTCTACCTCTGGGCAGAAAGGACGCGCCTCTAACCCGCTTGCCCTTATGGGGCCGAAAGGACTGTACCTGATAATACGGTGCTTTCTTTGGCTGTGAGGGAACATGGGGTAAAAATGCAGACTTCCCAGCTGTTGCTGTGGAAACTAGGTCCGAGAGACCATCCCCGAACAACTCCTCACCTTTATAAGGCAAAACTTCCATGTGCCTTTTAGAGTCTGCATCACCTGTCCACTGCCGAGTCCATAACCCTCTCCTGGCAGAAATGGACATTGCACTTATTTTAGATGCCACCCGGCAAATATCCCTCTGTGCATCTCTCATGTATAAGACTGCGTCTTTAATATGCTCTACGGTTAGCAATATAGTGTCCCTGTCTAGGGTATCAATATTTTCCGACAGGGAATCTGACCACGCAGCTGCAGCACTGCACATCCATGCTGAAGCAATAGCTGGTCTCAGTATAATACCTGTGTGTGTATATACAGACTTCAGGATAGCCTCCTGCTTTCTATCAGCAGGTTCCTTTAGGGCGGCCGTATCCGGAGATGGTAGTGCCACCTGCTTTGACAAGCGTGTGAGCGCTTTATCCACCCTAGGGGATGTTTCCCAACGTGACCTATCCTCTGGCGGGAAAGGGTACGTCATTAGTAACCTTTTAGAAATTACTAGTTTCTTATCGGGGGAAGCCCACGCTTCTTCACACACCATTTAACTCCTCAGATGGAGGAAAAACTGCTGGTAGTTTTTTCTCTCCAAACATAATACCCTTTTTTGTGGTACCTGGGGTAACATCAGAAATGTGCAACACATTTTTCATAGCCTCAATCATGTAACGTGTGGCCCTATTGGAAGTTACATTAGTCTCATCGTCGTCGACACTGGAGTCAGTATCCGTGTCGACATCTGTGTCTGCCATTTGAGGTAGCGGGCGTTTTAGAGCCCCTGATGGCTTTTGAGACGCCTGGGCAGGCACAGGCTGAGAAGCCGGCTGTCCCATATTCGGTATGTCGTCAAACCTTTTATGTAAGGAGTCGACACTGTCACGTAATTCCTTCCACATAACCATCCACTCAGGTGTCTGCCCCGCAGGGGGTGACATCACATTTATAGGCATCTGCTCCGCCTCCACATAAGCCTCCTCATCAAACATGTCGACACAGCCGTACCGACACCGCACACACACCGGGAATGCTCTGACAGAGGACAGGACCCCACAAAGCCCTTTGGGGAGACAGAGAGAGAGTATGCCAGCACACACCAGAGCGCTATAATACAGGGATTAACTGAATTATTTCCCTTATAGCTGCTATATAGTTATACTGCGCCTAAATTTAGTGCCTCCCCTCTCTTTTTTTACCCTTTGTAGCTTGATACTGCAGGGGAGAGCCAGGGAGCGATCCTTCCAGCGGAGCTGTGAGGGAAAAATGGCGCCAGTGTGCTGAGGGAGTTAGCCCCGCCCATTTTTCGGCGGACTTTTCTCCCGCTTTTTTCAGGAATTCTGGCAGGGGTAATTTATCACATATATAGCCCTGGGACTATATATTGTGATGATTTGCCAGCCAAGGTGTTTATATTGCTGCTCAGGGCGCCCCCCCCCCAGCGCCCTGCACCCATCAGTGACCGGAGTGTGAGGTGTGCATGAGGAGCAATGGCGCACAGCTGCAGTGCTGTGCGCTACCTTGTTTAAGACCGAAGTCTTCTGCCGCCGATTTTCCGGGCCACTTCTTGCTTCTGGCTCTGTAAGGGGGACGGCGGCGCGGCTCCGGGACCGAACGATCGAGGTCGGGTCCTGTGTTCGATCCCTCTGGAGCTAATGGTGTCCAGTAGCCTAAGAAGCCCAAACTATCTCCAGTCAGGTAGGTTCGCTTCTTCTCCCCTTAGTCCCTCGCTGCAGTGAGTCTGTTGCCAGCAGATCTCAATGTAAAATAAAAAAACTAAAATATACTTTCTTTCTAGGAGCTCAGGAGAGCCCCTAGTGTGCATCAAGCTCAGCCGGGCACAAGATTCTAACTGAAGTCTGGAGGAGGGTCATAGTGGGAGGAGCCAGTGCACACCAGTTAGTCTAAAGCTTTCTTTTAGTTGTGCCCAGTCTCCTGCGGAGCCGCTATTCCCCATGGTCCTTACGGAGTCCCAGCATCCACTTAGGACGTCAGAGAAATTTGTATACAGTCCCGCCTACCTTTCGTCACTTTAGACGGGAAATCAGAAGCGATAATCAATTGTGCTTTTACTGTATCCATCATTAAGACATCAGAAGGGATAGCAAGAGGGGCTAACAAAATTTGAGCGGTGGTGCCACCATTTTGTCAATTACAGTTACATATATTATGCACTAGTTATAAGTGCAGGCTGCCATGCAAAACGCATCTGTGCCATACAGGATAGGCTAGTCTTTAAACTTAGCAACTAGGGATATACGATTTTGAAAACCACTGAGTAGAGCTGTACAAACAATTAGAAAAGTCTTCCAAGAGAATATTTCTTTAAAGCCTACTTAAAAAAAAAAAAAAATTATTGCTCTAATCTATATCCTCTCTTACTGCAAGTTTTCTTCCAAAGGCACCAACAGCCATCATGTTGGTGCCGCTGCACAAGTCTCTTCTAGTCCATTTTCATGACCGTAATCGCTCTCAATTATATTTGCTAAGTATTGCAGCCTGCAGATTAGTGCAAGGACGGTGCCAGTGGAAGTGAGCACTGTGCAAACAGCCCGTTTATGCCATGATAAAGCCAAATGGAATTCAAATACCTATGATGTCCTTCATATGACCTTCAGCATTACCAGATCTGAAAGCTTGACAGCGCCTCTAAAATCTGGAAAGAAGCCAGTAACATGTGTCACCTTTCCACACCTAGATAAAGACAAGGAACCACACACACTACTTGTTCCATTCCTATGAAGTCGACCAGATCCATTAAAAGCTTCTTCCCACTAGCTGAACAATATATTAAAAGTCTAACATGTATAACATGACTAATATGTTGAGTCTATCGTACAGCTGCAATGTGCAGTATGAACTCATACGTGTAATGTATGCTACATTTTTTCCCCCCTTCATGTTGCTGCTTTGTACCGCAAAAAAATCCTAGTGTACGCGAGTACACCTGGCCAATTAAGCGGATTCTGAGTTA
Organism: Pseudophryne corroboree; assembly: GCF_028390025.1. Taxonomy (NCBI): domain Eukaryota; kingdom Metazoa; phylum Chordata; class Amphibia; order Anura; family Myobatrachidae; genus Pseudophryne; species Pseudophryne corroboree. Next base: position 301,103,959 of record NC_086444.1, on the reverse strand, counting down.
GTAAGTGTATCTTGCAGCATACACGGACTAGTGCTTCTATCTGCACGCTCCCCACTGAACCTGGTTATAGGATGAACAAGAATACAAGGGCCCAGGAAACAAAGTGTGAAGTTCCTGCATCTGGTTTGAGGTACACACAATCAGTCTACAAAACAAGCTTGATCCCTTTTATGGGAAGAATGAAATGGAAAAATTAGTTGTGCACATGAGTCATCAAACTTTTTAGGCATTAATTGTAGAAAAAGTCACTAGACCTAGCACAACATGCTTCCACTGTCGTGACTCATTTTTTACTGTACATCTATTATTCCACTCCCCAGAAAGGGACAGCACTCTTCAACAGAAACAAAGTCTGCTCAAATGAAGAAGCTTTTCACAGAATAAACAAGCATAATGTTACTGTGTTTGCAATGTCCCTATTCGTTTACAGCTACGTAAATTAAATATCTGTATCTACAAAGCCCATGTGTGACTGAGATGGAAGCCACAAATTAGATTTGAAAGAGATGCCTCAAGGTCATTCTTCAAGCAGGATACTTGTAAATGCGGCACGATGCATCACGGCATGCCAGGCGGTGAACAGTCACAGCCTGGCACGCCATACAGCAAACAGTGCTGCTGCATGGCAGCAAAGATGAACATGGCTACATCTGTAAACCTGCACAAACCATTGCTCTGGTAAATATTCCACCTATATGAATATAGAATAAACATTGTGACATTATTTCCATCTAATCAGCAACAGACTATGAAAATGCTGTTATGAGTCACATCAACATGGGGATAGTTCAACTCTTTTGCGGTAATTTGGCTCCAGGGCTAAGTGCCCTGGAGCTACTTAATTACAAGGGCAGACTAGCCCAGAGGGTATGCTTATCACTGATTTCTGCTCACACCGTTCTGAGGGATGAATAGAAATACGTGCGTTAGGTAGGACTTCAGGGGCTAATCATAACCAGACAGCTGCTTCGCACCCAACACCTAGCCTGGGTGCTGCTGTTTACCTCAACTAATCCTGGGCATTATAGCCAGGAATAGTGACCACTGCAAGAAGTAATTGGATAGCTCTTTGCCTGGGAGCTAAACCACATTATGAGCATAGAATCGCCCTCCAAGAAAGTTATGCTGCTTTCAGATCGCAAATGCCGGATGCCACCTGGTAAGAGAAACGTGTCCTTACCGGGTGGGATCCGGCATTTGCGCTCCTTTGCTGGCTTTCCGACCCGGCAATATACCTTGTCGGTTGCCAGCGGGGGGGTGCAGCAGCAGGGGCGGGGGTGGAGGCGGCGCTGGGAGATGAGCTCATCTCCTGCGCCGCCTCTCTCTATGCTGTGAATGGGAGCAGTGTCGCATCGAAACGGCTCCCATTCACACTGCACCTGACCCAGTATTCAACCCGGTAATAACCCTTCTTTTTTACCGGGTTGAATTACCGGGTCAGGCGACCCGCTAATTCAGCAAAGGAGCTTTCACATCGCACACTGACCCGTTTCGACACGGCAATATACAGTGTCGATACCGGGTTATTTGTGCGATGTGAAAGGGGTATTAAACAGCAACTACCTGATGCATTTATGTATGAACATCATGTACAAATGGAAATGCACAGCAATGTATGGAAATCTGTTTAGTAGCTAAGCAAAATATTTTTCATGGGCCTCACAGGTCACTTCCAAAAACATTTGCTAAAAGTGTTCGCACATCCCAAATAGAAGGTTAATATTGTTGGCTGGTCATCACCATCCAATCACGCACTAAGCGGTTACATAATGAATTAGCGAGTTGTGGGACATTGTCATAATATCGATGTTGCCATTCCTCATGTAGACTGTGATGAAATGTCATCATGTTCAAATGTCGTTCTTGGTGGCCCAGTGGTCACTTTCCTGCTCCCAGTGTCATCTTACGGGGTCCAGCAGTCATGTGACTGTCTAACGTTCGGATGAGTCTCTCTCCCCTATCTTAAACCCCTACCTCAAGTGCCTAACCCTAAAGTCAATATTCTGAGAACAATTAAATTGTTGGTCTCTCCAGTCACCACTAGATGGCACCCAATGGAGCAATTCAATTGTTGTTCCGATGGGCAGGCATGCAGCCAGGGAGACACATATCAGCTCGCAGCCTCCTGAGGTGCAAGCTGAAATGTGTGTAAATTCCGTAGTTTGGACACTTAAACAGGAGTTGAGCGCTCTAACATGTACTTTAGATGGGTTTAGGCACTTTGTGCAACTAAACCCGGTACTAATGGGTGCGTATAACCTGCGTGCACACCCAACAGGGGCAACAAATGAATAGCCCGGTGAGTGCCCAATATGTTTCGGCATCACAAAACAAATGAATTATCCCCATTGTAATTGTTGACATTTGACTATATTGCAAAAGAGGTCAATTCTGGCACAAAAATGATTAGGTACAGGACCTAAGTGCTCCTCTGGTTAGAGGGCCACAAACGGCCTGCTTAATGTCCGTTTCTGGTTCCTTGTACTTGAAAAGTCATAGTCTAGCATTCAAATAACAAAGGGGGGGGGGGGGGGATCTTCAAAGAAATATTTTTGAAACTATATGTTCTCTTGATATTTAGCTGAAGCAAAACAACCATTCATAGAGGGCGATTCAATTGTTTTCCCTGGCAACTTTTACTAGTGGGTGCCTGACATTTCTGCTCACAGCCTCCTGAAGTGGCGAGCAGAAATATGCAAAAACTCTGTAGTTCATTCTACGCTGCTAAACCCAGTCTGTTTGGGCGCGACAATTAACGGGCTACCGAAAACAACTGAACTGCTCCATAGCGCACCCATTAATTGTAAAGGTTAACAGAAGTGGGAGCTGCCATGCGTTTGCTTTGCTAGCTATAAATTCCAAAAGGAGCGCACTGGACAAATGTTAATTTTCTTGAACTTATGAAACAATACATTTTGAACAAAGAATGTTATGTTGCATCATTCAACAAAACCTCAGAAATAGACTATTATATATGATAAACGTCAGCCCCTCCCCCCAACCCTTTCTGGCCATGCAATCTGCTTTTTCCATATTGTTAGTCAACTAGAAGCACCGCTGCAGCCTGTAGAATAATACAAGAGCATCCTTGGAAGAACCATTGGTATCATTCTGATAGGGAACTTAATATTAGATAATTATTACAGTTGGACTTCACATTCCATTTCACAACAAGCTTGGCATTGTAATAGCTTGGGTCCTTTTACCTGTATCACAGTAAATATATATTTCGCTAACGTCCTAAGTGGATGCTGGGACTCCGTAAGGACCATGGGGAATAGCGGCTCCGCAGGAGATTGGGCACAACTAAAAGAAAGCTTTAGATTAACTGGTGTGCACTGGCTCCTCCCACTATGACCCTCCTCCAGACTTCAGTTAGAATCTTGTGCCCGGCTGAGCTGGATGCACACTAGGGGCTCTCCTGAGCTCCTAGAAAGAAAGTATATTTTAGGTTTTTTATTTTACAGTGAGATCTGCTGGCAACAGACTCACTGCAGCGAGGGACTAAGGGGAGAAGAAGCGAACCTACCTAACTGGTGGTAGTTTGGGCTTCTTAGGCTACTGGACACCATTAGCTCCAGAGGGATCGACCGCAGGACCCGACCTTGGTGTTCGTTCCCGGAGCCGCGCCGCCGGCCCCCTTACAGAGCCAGAAGCAAGAAGTGTTCCGGAAAATCGGCGGCAGAAGACTTCTGTCTTCAACAAGGTAGCGCACAGCACTGCAGCTGTGCGCCATTGCTCCTCATGCACACCTCACACTCCGATCACTGATGGGTGCAGGGCGCTGGGGGGGGGGGGGGGGGGGGGGGCGCCCTGAGGGCAATATAAGACACCTTGGCTGGCAAATCTACACCATATATAGTCAGGAAGGCTATATAGGTGTAAAAATACCCCTGCCAAAATTCCAGAAAAAGCGGGAGAAGTCCGCCGGAAAAGGGGCGGGGCTATCTCCCTCAGCACACTGGCGCCATTTTTCCCTCACAGCTCCGCTGGAAAGACGCTCCCTGGCTCTCCCCTGCATTGTGGCAAGCTACATAAGGGTAAAAAAAGAGAGGGGGGGCACTAAATTTAGGCGCAGTATATATATAATATAAGCAGCTATAAGGGAAAAAAACACTCATTAATAGTGGGATCCCGGTGTTATATAGCGCTCTGGTGTGTGCTGGCATATTCTCTCTCTGTCTCCCCAAAGGGCTTTGTGGGGTCCTGTCCTCTGTCAGAGCATTCCCTGTGTGTTTGCAGGGTGTCGGTACGGCTGTGTCGACATGTTTGATGAGGAGGCTTATGTGGAGGCGGAGCAAATGCCGATAAATGTGATGTCACCCCCTGCGGGGTCGACACCTGAGTGGATGGTTCTGTGGAAGGAATTACGCGACAGTGTCGACTCCTTGCATAAAAGGTTTGACGACATACCAAATATGGGACAGCCAACTTCTCAGCCTGTGCCTGCCCAGGCGTCTCAAAAGCCATCAGGGGCTCTAAAACGCCCGCTACCTCAAATGGCAGACACAGATGTCGACACGGATACTGACTCCAGTGTCGACGACGATGAGACAAATGTAACTTCCAATAGGGCCACACGTTACATGATTGAGGCAATGAAAAATAAGAATTTACTTACCGATAATTCTATTTCTCGTAGTCCGTAGTGGATGCTGGGGACTCCGTAAGGACCATGGGGAATAGCGGCTCCGCAGGAGACTGGCACATCTAAAGAAAGCTTTAGGACTAACTGGTGTGCACTGGCTCCTCCCCCTATGACCCTCCTCCAAGCCTCAGTTAGGATACTGTGCCCGGACGAGCGTACACAATAAGGAAGGATTTTGAATCCCGGGTAAGACTCATACCAGCCACACCAATCACACCGTATAACTTGTGATCTGAACCCAGTTAACAGTATGACAACAGAGGAGCCTCTGAAAAGATGGCTCCCAACAATAATAACCCGATTTTTGTAACAATAACTATGTACAAGTATTGCAGACAATCCGCACTTGGGATGGGCGCCCAGCATCCACTACGGACTACGAGAAATAGAATTATCGGTAAGTAAATTCTTATTTTCTCTAACGTCCTAAGTGGATGCTGGGGACTCCGTAAGGACCATGGGGATTATACCAAAGCTCCCAAACGGGCGGGAGAGTGCGGATGACTCTGCAGCACCGAATGAGAGAACTCCAGGTCCTCCTCAGCCAGGGTATCAAATTTGTAGAATTTAGCAAACGTGTTTGCCCCTGACCAAGTAGCTGCTCGGCAAAGTTGTAAAGCCGAGATCCCTCGGGCAGCCGCCCAAGATGAGCCCACTTTCCTTGTGGAAGGGGCTTTTACAGATTTTAGCTGTGGCAGGCCTGCCACAGAATGTGCAAGCTGAATTGTACTACAAATCCAACGAGCAATAGTCTGCTTAGAAGCAGGAGCACCCAGCATGTTGGGTGCATACAGGATAAACAGCGAGTCAGATTTCCTGACTCCAGCCGTCCTGGAACATATTTTCAGGGCCCTGACAACATCCAGCAACTTGGATTCCTCCAAGTCCCTAGTAGCCGCAGGCACCACAAAAGGTTGGTTCAGGTGAAAACGCTGGAACCACCTTAGGGAGAAACTGAGGACGAGTCCTCAATTCCGCCCTGTCCGAATGGAAAATCAGATAAAGGGCTTTTACAGGATAAAGCCGCCAATCCTGACACGCGCCTGGCCTAGGCCAGGGCCAACAGCATGACCACTTTCCATGTGAGATATTTTAACTCCACAGATTTAAGTGGTTCAAACCAATGTGACTTTTGGAACCCAAACTACATTGAGATCCCAAATTGCCACTGGAGGCACAAAAGGAGGCTGTATATGCAGTACCCCTTTTACAAACGTCTAAACTTCAGGGACTGAAGCTAGTTCTTTTTTGGAAGAAAATTGACAGGGCCGAAATCTGAACCTTAATGGACCCCAAGTTCAGGCCCATAGACACTCCTGTTTGCAGGAAATGTAGGAATCGACCCAGTTGAATTTCCTCCGTCGGGCCTTACTGGCCTCGCACTACGCAACATATTTTCGCCAATTGCGGTGATAATGTTTTTGCGGTTACATCCTTCCTGGCTTTTGATCAGGATAGGGATGACTTCATCCGGAATGCCTTTTTTCCTTCAGGATCCGGCGTTCCAACGCCATGCCGTCAAACGCAGCCGCAGTAAGTCTTGGAACAGACAGGGTCCTTGCTGGAGCAGGTCCCTTCTTAGAGGTAGAGGCCACGGATCCTCCGTGAGCCTCTCTTGAAGTTCCGGTTACCAAGTCCTTTTTGGCCCATCCGGAGCCACGAATATAGTGCTTACTCCTCTCCATCTTATCAATCTCAGTACCTTGGGTATGAGAGGCAGATAAGGGAACACATATACTGACTGGTACACCCACGGTGTTACCAGAGCGTCTACAACTATTGCCTGAGGGTCTCTTGACCTGGCGCAATACCTGTCGAGTTTTATAATCATGTGGACGACTTCTGGGTGAAGTCCCCACTCTCCCGGGTGGAGGTCGTGCTGAGGAAGTCTGCTTCCCAGTTGTCCACTCCCGGAATGAATACTGTTGACCGTGCTATTACATGATTTTCCGCCCAGCGGAGAATCCTTGCAGCTTCTGCCATTGCCCTCCTGCTTCTTGTGGCACCCTGCCTGTTTACGTGGCTGACTGCCGTAATGTTGTCCGACTGGATCAACACCGGCTGACCTTGAAGCAGAGGTCTTGTTAAGCTTAGAGCATTGTAAATGGCACTTAGCTTCAGGATATTTATGTGAAGTGATGTCTCCAGGCTTGACCATAAGCCCTGGATATTCCTTCCCTGTGTGACTGCTCCCCAGCCTCGCAGGCTGGCATCCGTGGTCACCAGGACCCAGTCCTGAATGCCGAATCTGCGGCCCTCTAGAAGATGAGCACTCTGCAACTACCACAGGAGGGATACCCTTGTCCCTGGTGACAGGGTTATCCGCTGATGCATCTGAAGATGCGACCCGGACCATTTGTCCAGTAGGTTTCACTGGAAAGTCTTGCGTGGAATCTGCCGAATGGGATTGCTTCGTAGGAAGCCACCATTTTTACCCAGAACCCTTGTGCATTGATGCACTGAGACTTGGTTCGGTTTTAGGAGGTTCCTGACTAGCTCGGATAACTCCCTGGCTTTCTCCTCCGGGAGAAACACCTTCTTTCTGGACTGTGTCCAGGATCATCCCTAGGAACAGAAGACAAGTCGTCGGAACCAGCTGCGATTTTGGAATATTGAGAATCCAATCGTGCTGCCGCAACACTACCTGAGATAGTGCTACACCGATCTCCAGCTGTTCCCTGGATCTTACCCTTATCAGGGAATCGTCCAAGTAAAGGATAACTAAAATTCCCTTCCTTCGAAGGAATATCATCATTTCGGTCATTACTTCAGTAAAGACCCGGGGTGCCGTGGCCCATCCCTACGGCAGCGTCTGAACTGATAGTGACAGTTCTGTACCATTGAGAAGGGTAAATTTTTGACATGAAGGTAAGCATCCTTGATGTCCCGAGACCTCATGTAGTCCCCTTCTTCCAGGTTTGCAATCACTGCTCTGAGTGACTCAATTTTGAATTTGAACCTCTGTATGTAAGAGTTCAAAGATTTTAGATTTTAAAATCGGTCTCACCGAGCCGTCTGGCTTCGGTACCACAATAGTGTGGAATAATACCCCGTTCCCTGTTGCAGGAGGGGTACCTTAATTATCACCTGCTGGGAATACAGCTTGTGAATGGCTTCCAAAACTGCCTCCCTGTCAGCGGGAGACGTCGGTAAAACAGACTTTTGGAAACGGCGAGGGGAATACGTCTCGAATTCCAATTTGTACCCCTGAAAATATTACCTGAAGGATCCAGGGGTCTACTTGCGAGTGAGCCCACTGCGCACTGAAATTCATTGAGAACGGGCCCCCACCGTGCCTGAACTTGTAAAGCCCTAGCGTCATACTGAGGGCTTGGCAGAGGCAGAAAAGGGTTTCTGTTCCTGGGAACTGGCTAATCTCTGCAGCCATTTTCCTCTCCCTCTGTCATGTGCAGAAAAGAGGAACCCTTTTGTCCGCTTGCCGACCAGGACTGCGCCTGATAATACGGCGTCTTATTTTGAGAGGCGACCAGGGGTACATCCCCTTTTTTTTGTAAGGCAATACTTCCAAATGCCGTTTGGAATCCGCATCACCTGACCATTTTACTGGTAGAATTGGACAACGCACCTATACTTGATGCCAGTCGGCAATTATTCCGCTGTGCATCATGCATATATAGAAATGCATCTTTTAATTGCTCTATAGGCAATAATATACTGTCCTTATCTAGGATATCAATATTTCCAGTCAGGGAATCCGACCACGCCAACCCAGCACTGCACATCCAGGCTGAGGCGATTGCTGGTCGCAGTATAACACCAGTATGTGTGTAAATACATTTTAGGATACCCTCCTGCTTTCTATCAGCAGGATCCTTAAGGGCGGCCATCTCAGGAGAGGATAGAGCCCTTGTTCTTACAAGCGTGTGAGCGCTTTATCCACCCTAGGGGGTGTTTCCCAACGCACCCTAACCTCTGGCGGGAAAAGGTATACTGCCAATAACTTTTTAGAAATTATCAATTGTTATCGGGGGGAAACCCACGCATCATCACACACCTCATTTTATTTCTCAGATTCAGGAAAACTACAGGAAGTTTTTCCTCACCAAACATAATACCCCCTTTTTTTTTTTTTTTTGGTGGTATTCATATTATCAGAAAAGTGTAAACATTTTCCATTGCCTCAATCATGCAATGTGTGGCCCTATTGGAAATCACGGTTGTCTCTTCACCGTCGACACAGGAGTCAGTATCCGTGTCGGCGTCTGTATCTGAGGTAACGGGCGCTTTAGAGCCCCTGTATGAGACGTCTGGACATGCACAAGCTGAGTAGCCGGCTGTCTCATGTCAACCACTGTCTTTAATACAAAGTTGACACTGTCACGCAATTTCAACAGTACATCCACTCAGGTGTCGACCCCCTAGGGGGTGACAACACTATTACAGACACTCTACTCCGTCTCCACATCATTTTTCTCCTCATACATGTCGACACAAACGTACCGACACACAGCACACACACAGGGAATGCTCTGATAGAGGACAGGACCCCACTAGCCCTTTGGGGAGACAGAGGGAGAGTTTGCCAGCACACACCAGAGCGCTATATATATACAGGGATAACCTTATATAAGTGTTTTTCCCTTTATAGCTGCTGTATTGTTTATACTGCGCCTAATTTGTGCCCCCCTCTCTTTTTTAACCCCTTTCTGTAGTGTAGTGACTGCAGGGGAGAGCCAGGGAGCTTCCCTCCAACTGAGCTGTGAGGGAAAATGGCGCCAGTGTGCTGAGGAGATAGGCTCCGCCCCTTTCTCGGCGTCCTTATCATCCGTTTTTCTGTATGTTTTGGCAGGGGTTAAATGCATCCATATAGCCCAGGAGTTATATGTGATGCATTTATTTTAGCCATATAAGGTTTTTATCGATTTATTGCGTCTCAGGGCGCTGCCCCCCCAGCGCCCTGCACCCTCAGTGACCGGAGTGTGAAGTGTGCTGAGAGCAATGGCGCACAGCTGCGGTGCTGTGCGCTACCTTATCTGAAGACAGGATCGTCTTCTGCCGCCGATTTTCCGGACCTCTTCGCTCTTCTGGCTCTGTAAGGGGGCCGGCGGCGCGGCTCCGGGACCCATCCAGGCTGAACCTGTGATCGTCCCTCTGGAGCAAATGTCCAGTAGCCAAGAAGCCCAATCCACTCTGCACGCAGGTGAGTTCGCTTCTTCTCCCCTTAGTCCCTCGATGCAGTGAGCCTGTTGCCAGCAGGTCTCACTGAAAATAATAAACCTAAACTAAAACTTTCACAAAGAGCTCAGGAGAGCCCCTAGTGTGCACCCTTCTCGTCGGGCACAGAAATCTAACTGAGGCTTGGAGGAGGGTCATAGGGGGAGGAGCCAGTGCACACCAGTTAGTCCTAAAGCTTTCTTTAGATGTGCCCAGTCTCCTGCGGAGCCGCTATTCCCCATGGTCCTTACGGAGTCCCCAGCATCCACTTAGGACGTTAGAGAAAATGTGTTGCACATTTCTGATGTTACCCCAGGTACCACAAAAAAAGGGTATTATGTTTGGAGAGAAAAAACTACCAGTTTTTCCTCCATCTGACGAATTAAATGAAGTGTGTGAAGAAGCGTGGGCTTCCCCCGATAAGAAAATGGTAATTTCTAAGAGGTTACTAATGGCGTACCCTTTCCCGCCAGAGGATAGGTCACGTTGGGAAACATCCCCTAGGGTGGATAAAGCGCTCACACGCTTGTCAAAGAAGGTGGCACTACCGTCTCCGGATACGGCCGCCCTGAAGGAATCTGCTGATAGAAAGCAGGAGGCTATCCTGAAGTCTATATATACACACACAGGTGTTATACTGAGACCAGCTATTGCGTCAGCATGGATGTGCAGTGCTGCAGCTGCGTGGTCAGATTCCCTGTCGGAAAATATTGATACCCTAGACAGGGACACTATATTGCTAACCGTAGAGCATATTAAAGACGCACTCTTATACATGAGGGATGCACAGAGGGATATTTGCTGGCTGGCATCCAAAATAAGTGCAATGTCCATTTCTGCCAGGAGAGGGTTATGGACTCGGCAGTGGACTGGAGATGCAGATTCTAAAAGGCACATGGAAGTTTTGCCTTATAAGGGTGAGGAGTTGTTCGGGGATGGTCTCTCGGACCTCGTTTCCACAGCAACAGCTGGGAAGTCTACATTTTTACCCCATGTTCCCTCACAGCCAAAGAAAGCACCGTATTATCAGGTACAGTCCTTTCGGCCCAATAAGGGCAAGCGGGTTAAAGGTGCGTCCTTTCTGCCCAGAGGCAGAGGGAAAAAGCTGCAGCATACAGCCAGTTCCCAGGAGCAAAAGTCCTCCCCCGCTTCCTCTAAGTCCACAGCATGACGCTGGGGCTCCACAGGCGGAGCCAGGTACGGTGGGGGCCCGTCTCAAAAATTTCAGCGATCAGTGGGCTCGCTCACGGGTGGAACCCTGGATCTTTCAAGTAGTATCTCAGGGGTACAAGCTGGAATTCGAGACATCTCCACCCCGCCGTTTCCTCAAATCTGCCTTGCCAACAACTCCCTCAGGCAGGGAGGCAGTGTTAGAGGCAATTCACAAGCTGTATTCCCAGCACGTGATAGTAAAGGTGCCCCTACTTCAACAAGGACGGGGTTACTATTCAACAATGTTTGTGGTGTCGAAACCGGACGGTTCGGTGAGACCCATTTTAAATTTGAAATCCTTTAACACATATATAAAAAAATTCAAGTTCAAGATGGAATCGCTCAGGGCGGTTATTGCAAGCCTGGACGAGGGGGATTACATGGTATCACTGGACATCAAGGATGCTTACCTGCATGTCCCCATTTACCATCCTCACCAGGAGTACCTCAGATTTGTGGTACAGGATTGTCATTACCAATTCCAGACATTGCCGTTTGGTCTATCCACGGCTCCGAGGGTATTTACCAAGGTAATGGCCGAAATGATGACACTCCTTCGAAAGAAGGGAGTTTTAATTATCCCGTACTTGGACGATCTCCTGATAAAGGCGAGGTCCAGGGAGCAGTTGTTGGTCGGGGTAGCACTATCTCGGGAGGTGCTACAACAGTACGGCTGGATTCTAAATATTCCAAAGTCACAGCTGGTCCCTACGACACGTCTACTGTTCCTGGGGATGGTTCTGGACACAGAACAGAAAAAAGTGTTTCTCCCGGAGGAGAAGGCCAAGGAGCTGTCATCTCTAGTCAGAGGCCTCCTAAAACCAAAACAGGTGTCGGTGCATCACTGCACGCGGATCTTGGGAAAGATGGTAGCTTCCTACGAAGCAATTCTATTCGGCAGGTTCCATGCGAGAACCTTTCAGTGGGACCTGTTGGACAAGTGGTTAGGATCGCATCTTCAGATGCATCGTCTGATAACCCTGTCTCCAAGGACCAGGGTGTCTCTGCTGTGGTGGCTGCAAAGTGCTCATCTTCGAGAGGGCCGAAGATTCGGCATACAGGACTGGGTCCTGGTGACCACGGACGCCAGCCTTCGGGGCTGGGGGGCAGTCACACAGGGAAGAAACTTCCAGGGACTATGGTCAAGTCAGGAGACTTCCCTACACATAAATATTCTGGAACTGAGGGCCATTTACAATGCCCTAAGTCAGGCAAAACCCCTGCTTCAAAATCAGCCAGTACTGCTCCAGTCAGACAACATCACGGCAGTCGCCCATGTAAACCGACAGGGCGGCACGAGAAGCAGGACGGCGATGGCAGAAGCCACAAGGATTCTCCGATGGGCGGAAATCACGTGTTAGCACTGTCAGCAGTGTTCATTCCGGGAGTGGACAACTGGGAAGCAGACTTCCTCAGCAGGTACGACCTCCACCCGGGAGAGTGGGGACTTCATCCAGAAGTCTTCCAACTGATTGTAAACCGTTGGGAACGGCCACAGGTGGACATGATGGCGTCCCGCCTAAACAAAAAGCTAGAAAGATATTGCGCCAGGTCAAGAGACCCGCAGGCGATAGCTGTGGACGCTCTAGTGACACCGTGGGAGTACCGGTCGGTTTGTGTGTTCCCTCCTCTTCCTCTCATACCAAAGGTACTGAGGATAATAAGGAGAAGAGGAGTAAGAACTATACTCATTGTTCCGGATTGGCCAAGAAGAGCTTGGTACCCGGAACTGCAAGAAATGATGTCAGAGGACCCATGGCCTCTGCCGCTCAGACAGGACCTGCTGCAGCAGGGGCCCTGTCTGTTCCAAGACTTACCGCGGCTGCGTTTGACGGCATGGCGGTTGAACACCGGAACCTGAAGGAAAAGGGCATTCCGGAGGAAGTCATTCCTACGCTGATTAAAGCTAGGAAAGAAGTAACCGCAAACCATTATCACCGCATATGGCGAAAATATGTTGCGTGGTGTGAGGCCAGGAAGGCCCCAACGGAGGAATTTCAGCTGGGCCGTTTCCTGCACTTCCTACAGTCAGGGGTGACTATGGGCCTAAAATTGGGTTCCATTAAGGTCCAGATTTCGGCTCTATCGATTTTCTTCCAGAGAGAACTGGCTTCTCTACCTGAAGTTCAAACTTTTGTTAAGGGAGTGCTGCATATTCAGCCCCCTTTTGTGCCTCCAGTGGCACCTTGGGATCTCAACGTGGTGTTGGATTTCCTAAAGTCACATTGGTTTGAGCCACTGAAAACCGTGGAATTGAAATATCTCACGTGGAAAGTGGTCATGTTGTTGGCCTTGGCTTCGGCCAGGCGTGTATCAGAATTGGCGGCTTTGTCATGTAAAAGCCCTTATCTGATTTTCCATATGGATAGGGCAGAATTGAGGACTCGTCTCCAATTTCTCCCTAAGGTGGTATCAGCCTTTCATCTGAACCAACCTATCGTGGTGCCTGCGGCTACTAAAGACTTGGAGGCTTCCAAGTTGTTGGACGTAGTCAGGGCCCTGAAAATTTATGTTTCCAGGACAGCGGGAGTCAGAAAGACTGACTCGCTATTTATCCTGTATGCGCTCAACAAGTTGGGTGCACCTGCTTCAAAGCAGACTATTGCTCGCTGGATCTGTAGTACGATTCAGCTTGCACATTCTGCGGCTGGACTGCGGCATCCTAAATCAGTGAAAGCCCATTCCACGAGGAAGGTGGGCTCTTCTTGGGCGGCTGCCCGAGGGGTCTCGGCTCTACAACTTTGCCGAGCAGCTACTTGGTCGGGGTCAAACACGTTTGCTAAATTCTACAAGTTTGACACCCTGGATGAGGAGGACCTAGAGTTTGCCCATTCGGTGCTGCAGAGTCATCCGCACTCTCCCGCCCGTTTGGGAGCTTTGGTATAATCCCCATGGTCCTTACGGAGTCCCAGCATCCACTTAGGACGTTAGAGAAAATAAGAATTTACTCACCGGTAATTCTATTTCTCGTAGTCCGTAGTGGATGCTGGGCGCCCATCCCAAGTGCGGATTGTTTGCAATACTTGTATATAGTTATTGCCTAACTAAAGGGTTATTGTTGAGCCATCTGTTGAGAGGCTCAGTTGTTATCATACTGTTAACTGGGTATTGTATCACGAGTTATACGGTGTGATTGGTGTGGCTGGTATGAGTCTTACCCGGGATTCAAAATCCTTCCTTCTTGTGTCAGCTCTTCCGGGCACAGTATCCTAACTGAAGTCTGGAGGAGGGTCATAGTGGGAGGAGCCAGTGCACACCAGTTAGTCTAAAGCTTTCTTTTAGTTGTGCCCAGTCTCCTGCGGAGCCGCTATTCCCCATGGTCCTTACGGAGTCCCAGCATCCACTACTGACTACGAGATATAGAATTACCAGTGAGTAAATTCTTATTATCTATATATATTATGAACCCTGACTACACGCGTTTAATATAGCAACAGTTTATTTTACACAATGACTGTTTGCTACATTCATTTATTTTTCCAGTCCCTCTTTGCAAGTGAACCCATTTGCTAAAGTGACATTAGATATTAAAGAATGCTTTGACTCTACCCGTAACTTAACCATTGCATTCAATTAGGTGAAAAGCAGACATGAGTCAGGCGCAAGTTATGAATGCATATATTTAGTAGTAAAAGCACCAACCTTTGGATCCTATTCTCAGTTATCACATAATAGAGAACTACATTTTATTCTCAAAAGGAGGAAAGTGAGAAAAAAAAATGCTGCACATTTACAAAAAAAAATAAAAAAATACACGTAACAGAAACCAGTGGTTCTATAAACAGGAGAAGAAACATCCTGCTCAGATTGGTTTACACCAGAGGTAAGGTTGGGATACAGGTTTCTTGCCAATAGGAGGTCAGGATAGATTCCAGTCCTGTGTCCTCTACAAGGGTAAAATGTCTGAAAGTCAATAGGTCAAAATGCTGAAAGAAACTGCTGTAAAGATTACTTATGTGATTTACAGAAAAGGTAACATTGCGCAATAAATGAAGGAAACTAAAAAATATGAAACCGATTTCCCTATCAGCTGTTTAATACACAATTGTAACAGAAAGCAGCAGCAGCACAGGATATATGGTTGTACAGCAGTAAGCTAAAGATCCGTAGGTGACAGCCATACTATTAGGACAAACACAGCGTTTACTAAAGTTAACTTACGTGTAGATAAAGCATCACTTTCGGAATGTCATACCGTGCAATAAGGACTCGTCTGTGCAAGGACTAAGCTATGCTGGGATCTGTGCCAATACAACTGGTTTCATATTTAAGCTCTGAATAAAGATTTCCACATCATATGGGAAAGCAGCCGGTCTACTTGCGCTACAGAAACGCAGGTAAAACGCACCAAAATCGCACGGTCAGAGAAGTATCAGGCAGATCGCCGCTACAGGGCGGGCTACTATGGGGTATTACTACAGCTGATGCATATACAGTATGTGTTATTACACAGGACACATGGACCCCGGCCTGGGGTTACACACAGACAGCTCACAGCGGTCAGTGACGGTCACACTGCCGGTTATTATGGGATACAGTGCACCGTGTATACCGGAGGGTCACACTCACCCAGGACATCTGCCGTCCGGTGCCGGGCAACGAAGCACGCGTCGTCCCCGTAGCACATGCCCTTCTTCAGGATTCCCTTCCTGGCATCTTTCCCGAAGCCGCAGCTGGCGGTCACTAGGCTGTAGTCCCGGGAATCCGTCTGGGAGAGGCCACCGAGCACCGCTCTGGCAACCAACCGGCCGTATGACAGTACCGAGAACATGGCCCCGGACGGCCCCCCGCGCCTCTTGCCCTCCTCCTTGTCCTCCTCCGTGTCGCTCGCTCCCTCCTCTTCCTCAGTGACACTCAGCAGCCTTCCCTGGCCTCCGGTGCTGTCTCCCGGCTCCCTCCCGCAGCCCGTGTGTCTGTGCGCCCCGCACTTCAGTGCCGGCTCTCTCGCGTCCAGCTGACCTCTGCCGCCGCCATCTTGGACCGCACTGACATACTCCGGAGGCCGGAGGAGGGAGGCTGCTGCGGCGGCGGGGCACGTGACCGCCTGACGTCACTACTACGCCACGAGCTGAGGATTCCCGGCAGCGGCAGCGGCAGCGCGTACTGTGCCAACAGTGAGAGCAGTGTGCTGTGAGTGATCACCGGGCTGCAGACACCAGGGAGGAAATGGCTCTGCCGCCCAGGAGCACATGTATTTATTATCCTTCCATGAGCCGTATATAGCAGCACCCCGGGGGGGGTGGGGGGGAGACGACACTATTTTGGGCAGTGCGCTGCTGTCACATGGGTAAGGTGTACGCTTCCTGCGCAGTCCTGGAACAAATGCTTTTATGGTGTTACAACCGTAGATTAAAGATGAGAAATACCCTTTATTATCTCACTGAGCGGATTACAGGCTTGCCAGATTCATTGGAATGTCTGGGGCAAAGTGAAGAACATTATAATACCGCCACTATAGGGTGTGTAATGTTGCAGCATGTATTTGGTAATAAAGGCCCTGACATCCTAGCATATACAACAGGCCCCAATGAGACAGTACGGTAGTATATGGCAGAAGATGTCAGTAAAGTCTGTGGAACTTGCTCCTTGCTGGATCACTTGCTGTTTTGAAAGTGACCACATTCATCAATGCCACAAATTGATGTGATTGGGTAAAAGCTGGAACGGTCTGGCCCCCGGCACACCGGATAGACTCCCCACAGCAAACTCTGCCACCCTGGAGCTTGTAGTGCGCATCCCCCTCCAATTCCCCTTTCAAGTTTGATTTTCTAGAAGATCATCATAATAAACCATTCATCCCTCTCTGTATCAAAACTGATGCTATTCTATACCCCCCAATTTGGTATATACAGTATTTGCTGGCGTATAAGACTACTTTTTTGCCCTGAAAAACATGCCTCCAAGTGGGGGGGTCGTCTTATACGCCGGGTGCACTTCAGTTGGGATAGACATAGCTGCCATAGTGGCCTTCCGATACTCGCCCGGTGCCCATAGTGGCCTCCCGATGCCCGCCCACCTCATTCTACTCACCATCCAGTATCGCGCGATATCCAGTGCGGCCGCGGCGGGTCACTAGTGCCAATTACAGGGAGATGCAGGGACTGGCCGGAGGCGCTGCAGTCGCGTTGTGGCCGTACAATGGTGACAATGACAGGTACTGTAATGGCACTAATACTAATACTAATGGCACTCATGTGAAACCGGTAACACTAAATGCACACAGGGGTATACTTTTATACATTTTACAACTTTCTACTCGCCCCCTCCCCCCTTCTTATGCATACATTGATAAATACTCCCTATCCAAATCTCTTATCAGGTCATAATATACAGTATGTCACAAATCTGATGTTCTTTTACGTTTTATTTGGTGTGTGGAAGGGGGTAGTCTTATACGGCGAGTATATAACAAACTCTATATTTTGAGTGAAAATGTTGGGGGTCGTCTTATACGCCCAGTCGTCTTATACGCCGGCAAATACGGTAGTTATTACGTTGACAGTCAGTATGCCGACAAAAGAGTGCCTCTGCCAATATCCCAACACAGTTGCAATATTACATAAAGCTTTTTAACCATGTGGGCATTATAACTTTAAACATGCCATATACACTAGTCATGATTGGCCAAATTGTCAGATCTCACCTATGCAGGGCTAGATTAATAATGGGGCTAACGAGGCTGCAGCCACTGCACTCCATACAGAAATAGACCCATCCGGATGATGATACCTGGCTGCTCATTTTATATTTCTCTGACGTCCTAGTGGATGCTGGGAACTCCGTAAGGACCATGGGGAATAGACGGGCTCCGCAGGAGACTGGGCACTCTAAAAGAAAGATTAGGTACTATCTGGTGTGCACTGGCTCCTCCCTCTATGCCCCTCCTCCAGACCTCAGTTAGAATCTGTGCCCGGCCAGAGCTGGGTGCTCCTAGTGGGCTCTCCTGAGCTTGCTAGAAAAGAAAGTATTTGTTAGGTTTTTTATTTTCAGTAAGATCTGTTGGCAACAGACTCACTGCTACGTGGGACTGAGGGGAGAGAAGCAAACCTACCTGCTTGCAGCTAGCTTGTGCTTCTTAGGCTACTGGACACCATTAGCTCCAGAGGGTTCGAACACAGGGCCTGATCTCGATCGTCCATTCCCGGAGCCGCGCCGCCGTCCCCCTTGCAGAGCCAGAAGACAGAAGAGAAGCGATGAAATCGTCGTCAGAAAACTCCTGTCTTCATTAAGGTAGCGCACAGCACCGCAGCTGTGCGCCATTGCTCCCACAGCACACCACACACTCCGGTCACTGTAGGGTGCAGGGCGCTGGGGGGGGGGGGGGCGCCCTGGGCAGCAATTATAATACCTTTTGGCATAAAATACACATAATACAGCCTGGAAACTGTATATGTGTACAAACCCCCGCCATTAAGTTACAGAAAACGCGGGACAGAAGCCCGCCGCTGAGGGGGCGGGGCCTTCTTCCTCAGCACACCAGCGCCATTTTCCCTTCACAGCTCCGCTGGAAGCAGCTCCCCAGGCTCTCCCCTGCAGTATCCTGATACAAGAAGGGTAAAAAAGAGAGGGGGGGCACATAAATTTAGGCGCAAATAAGATATTAAGCAGCTATTGGGTAAATCACTTTTTATAGTGTAAATCCCTGTGTTATATAGCGCTGTGGTGTGTGCTGGCATACTCTCTGTCTCCCCAAAGGACTTTGTGGGGTCCTGTCCTCAGTCTGAGCATTCCCTGTGTGTGCGGTGTGTCGGTACGGCTGTGTCGACATGTTTGATGAGGGTTACGTGGAGGCGGAGCAGGGGCAGATAAGTGTGGTGTCGCCCCCGACGGGGCCGACACCTGATTGGATATGTGGAAGGTCTTAACCGACAGTGTCAACTCCTTACATAAAAGGTTCGATGACGCAGCAGCCTTGGGACAGCCGGGGTCTCAGCCCGCGCCTGCCCAGGCGACTCAGAAGCCGTCAGGGGCTCATAAACGCCCGCTAGCTTAGATGGTAGACACAGATGTCGACACGGAGTCTGACTCCAGTGTAGATGAGGATGAGATAAATGTACAGTCTACAAAAGCCATCCGATGCATGATTACTGCAATGAAAGATGTATTGCACATTTCTGATATTAACCCGGTTACCACCAAGAGGGGTATTATGTTTGGGGAGAAAAAGCAGCCAGTGTTTTCTCTATCGTCCTAGTGGATGCTGGGGTTCCTGAAAGGACCATGGGGAATAGCGGCTCCGCAGGAGACAGGGCACAAAAGTAAAGCTCTCCGATCAGGTGGTGTGCACTGGCTCCTCCCCCTATGACCCTCCTCCAAGCCAGTTAGATTTTTGTGCCCGGCCGAGAAGGGTGCAATCTAGGTGGCTCTCCTAAAGAGCTGCTTAGAAAAGTTTAGCTTAGGTTTTTTATTTTACAGTGAGTCCTGCTGGCAACAGGATCACTGCAACGAGGGACTTAGGGGAGAAGAAGTGAACTCACCTGCGTGCAGGATGGATTGGCTTCTTGGCTACTGGACATCAGCTCCAGAGGGACGATCACAGGTACAGCCTGGATGGTCACCGGAGCCTTGCCGCCGGCCCCCTTGCAGATGCTGAAGTAAGAAGAGGTCCAGAATCGGCGGCAGAAGACTCCTCAGTCTTCTAAAGGTAGCGCACAGCACTGCAGCTGTGCGCCATTTTCCTCTCAGCACACTTCACACGGCAGTCACTGAGGGTGCAGGGCGCTGGGAGGGGGGCGCCCTGGGAGGCAAATGAATACCTATTTTGGCTAAAAATACCTCACATATAGCCTCCGGAGGCTATATGGAGATATTTAACCCCTGCCAGAATCCGTTAAGAGCGGGAGACGAGGCCGCCGAAAAAGGGGCGGGGCCTATCTCCTCAGCACACAGCGCCATTTTCCCTCACAGAAAGGCTGGAGGGAAGGCTCCCAGGCTCTCCCCTGCACTGCACTACAGAAACAGGGTTAAAACAGAGAGGGGGGGCACTAATTTGGCGTTAGAAATATATAAAAAAGATGCTATAAGGGAAAACACTTATATAAGGTTGTCCCTATATAATTATAGCGTTTTTGGTGTGTGCTGGCAAACTCTCCCTCTGTCTCTCCAAAGGGCTAGTGGGTCCTGTCCTCTATCAGAGCATTCCCTGTGTGTGTGCTGTGTGTCGGTACGTGTGTGTCGACATGTAGGAGGACGATGTTGGTGAGGAGGCGGAGCAATTGCCTGTAATGGTGATGTCACTCTCTAGGGAGTCGACACCGGAATGGATGGCTTATTTAGGGAATTACGTGATAATGTCAACACGCTGCAAGGTCGGTTGACGACATGAGACGGCCGACAAACAATTAGTACCGGTCCAGACGTCTCAAAAACACCGTCAGGGGTTTTAAAACGCCCGTTTACTTTAGTCGGTCGACACAGACACAGACAGTGTCGACGGTGAATAAACAAACGTATTCCTTATTAGGGCCACACGTTAAAGGCAATGAAGGAGGTGTTACATATTTCTGATACTACAAGTACCACAAAAGAGGGTATTATGTGGGATGTGAAAAAACTACCATAGTTTTTCCTGAATCAGATAAATTAAATAAAGTGTGTGATGATGCGTGGGTTCCCCCCGATAGAAAATTATGGGCGGTATACCCTTTCCCGCCAGAAGTTAGGGCGCGTTGGGAAACACCCCTTAGGGTGGATAAGGCGCTCACACGCTTATCAAAACAAGTGGCGGTACCGTCTATAGATAGGGCCGTCCTCAAGGTCCAGCTGACAGGAGGTTGGAAAATATCATAAAAAGTATATACACACATACTGGTGTTATACTGCGACCAGCGATCGCCTCAGCCTGGATGTGCAGAGCTGGGGTGGCTTGGTCGGATTCCCTGACTAAAAATATTGATACCCTTGACAGGGACAGTATTTTATTGACTATAGAGCATTTAAAGGATGCATTTCTATATATGCGAGATGCACAGAGGGATATTTGCACTCTGGCATCAAGAGTAAATGCGATGTCCATAACTGCCAGAAGATGTCATGGACACGACAGTGGTCAGGTGATGCAGATTCCAAACGGCACAAAGGTGTATTGCCGTATAAAGGAAGAGGAGTTATTTGGGGTCGGTCCATCGGACCTGGTGGCCACGGCAACTGCTGGAAAATCCACCGTTTTTACCCTAAGTCACATCTCTGCAGAAAAAGACACCGTCTTTTCAGCCTCAGTCCTTTCGTCCCTATAAGATCATATCTGCCCAGGGATAGAGGAAAGGGAAGAAGACTGCAGCAGGCAGCCCATTCCCAGGAACAGAAGCGTTCCACCGCTTCTGACAAGTTCTCAGCATGGCGCTGAGACCGTACAGGACCCCTGGATCCTACAAGTAGTATCCCAGGGGTACAGATTGGAATGTCGAGAAGTTTCCCCTTCGCAGGCTCCTGAAGTCTGCTTTACCAAGGTCTCCCTCCGACAAGGAGGCAGTATGGGAAAAAATTCACAAGCTGTATTCCCAGCAGGTGAAAATTAAATTACCCCTCCTACTACAAGAAAAGGGGTATTATTCCACACTATATTGTGGTACTGAAGCCAGAAGGCTAGGTGAGACTTATTCTAAAAAATTTTTTTGAACACTTACAAAGGTTCAAATCAAGATGGAGTCGCTCAGAGCAGTGATAACGAACCAGGAAGAAGGGGACTATATAGTGTCCCGGGACATCAGGGATCCTTACCTCTATGTCCCAAATTTGCCCTTCTCACTAAGGGTACCTCAGGTTCGTGGTGCAGAACTGTCACTATCAGTTTCAGACGCTGCCGTTTGGATTGTCCACGGCACCCCGGGTCTTTACCAAGGTAATGGCCGAAATGATGATTCTTCTTCGAAGAAAAGGCGTCTTAATTATCCCTTACTTGGACGATCTCCTGATAAGGGCATAGTCCAGGGAACAGTTGGAGGTCGGAGTAGCACTATCTAGGATACTGCTACAACAGCACGGGTGGATTCTAAATATTCCAAAATCGCAGCTGATCCCGACGACACGTCTGCTGTGCCTAGGGATGATTCTGGACACAGTCCAGAAAAAGGTGTTTCTCCCGGAAGAGAAAGCCAGGGAGTTATCCGAGCTAGTCAGGAACCTCCTAAAAACAGTGCATCATTGCACAAGGGTCCTGGTAAAAATGGTGGCTTCCTACGAAGCAATTCCATTCGGCAGATTTCACGCAAGAACTTTTCAGTGGGATCTGCTGGACAAATGGTCCGGATCGCATCTTCAGATGCATCAGCGGATAACCCTATATCCAAGGACAAAGGTGTCTCTCCTGTGGTGGTTATAGAGTGCTCATCTTCTAGAGGGCCGCAGATTCGGCATTCAGGATTGGATGCTGGTGACCACGGAGCCCAGCCCGAGAGGCTGGGGAGCAGTCACACAAGGAAAAAATTTCCAGGGAGTGTGATCAAGTCTGGAGACTTTTCTCCACATAAATATACTGGAGCTAAGGGTAAATTTATAATGCTCTAAGCTTAGCAAGACCTCTGCTTCAAGGTCAGCCGGTATTGATCCAGTGGGAAAAACATCACGGCAGTCGCCCACGTAAACAGACAGGGCGACACAAGAAGCAGGAGGGCAATGGCAAAAACTGCAAGGACTTTTCGCTGGGCGGAAATTCATGTGATAGCACTGTCAGCAGTGTTTCATCCCGGGAATGGAAACTGGGAAGCAGACTTCCTCAGCAGGCACGACCTCCACCCGGGAGAGTGGAAACTTCATCGGGAAGTTTTTTCCACATGATTGTAAACCGTTGGGAAATACCAAAGGTGGACATGATGGCGTCCCGTCTGAACAAAAAACGGGACAGGTATTGCGCCAGGTCAAGAGACCCTCAGGCAATAGCTGTGGACGTTCTGGTAACACCGTGGGTGTACCAGTCGGTGTATGTGTTCCCTCCTCTGCTTCTCATACCTAAGGTGCTGAGAATTATAAGACGTAGAGGAGTAAGAACTATACTCATGGCTCCGGATTGGCCAAGAAGGACTTGGTACCCGGAACTTCAAGAGATGCTTACAGAGGTCTTATGGCCTCTGCCGCTAAGAAGGGACTTGCTTCAGCAAGTACCATGTCTGTTCCAAGACTTACCGCAGCTGCGTTTGTCGGCATGGCGGTGGAAAGCCGGATCCTAAGGGAAAAAGGCATTCCGGAAGAGGTCATTCCTACCCTGGTCAAAGCCAGAAAGGAGGTGACCGCACAACATTATCACCACATGTGGCGAAAATATGTTGCGTGGTGTGAGGCCAGGAAGGCCCCACAAAGAAATTTCAACTCGGTCGTTTCCTGCATTTCCTGCAAACAGGAGTGTCTATGGGCCTCAAATTGGGGTCCATTAAGGTTCAAATTTCGGCCCTGTCGATTTTCTTCCAGAAAGAATTGGCTTCAGTTCCTGAAGTCCAGAAGTTTGTCAAGGGAGTATTGCATATACAACCCCCTTTTGTGCCTCCAGTGGCACTGTGGGATCTCAACGTAGTTCTGGGATTCCTCAAATCACATTGGTTTAAAACCAGTCAAATCTGTGGATTTGAAGCATCTCACATGAAAAGTGACCATGCTCTTGGCCCTGGCCTGGACCAGGCGAGTGTCAAATTGGTGGTTTTTTCTCAAAAAAGCCCATATCTGTTTGTCCATTCGGACAGGGCAGAGCTGTGGACTCGTCCCCAGTTCTCTCCCTAAGGTGGTGTCAGTGTTTCACCTGAACCAGCTTATTGTGGTGCCTTGCACCTACTAGGGACTTGGAGGACTCCAAGTTGCTAGATGTTGTCAGGGCCCTGAAAATATGTTCCAGGACGGCTGGAGTCAGGAAAACTGACTTGCTGTTATCCTGTATGCACCCAACAAACTGGGTGCTCTTGCTTCTAAGCAGACTATTGCTAGTTGGATGTGTAATACAATTCAGCTTGCACATTCTGTGGCAGGCCTGCCACAGCCAAAATATGTAAATGCCCATTCCACAAGGAAGGTGGGCTCATCTTGGGCGGCTGCCCGAGGGGTCTCGGCTTTACAACTTTGCCGAGCAGCTACTTGGTCAGGGGCAAACACGTTTGCTAAATTCTACAAATTTGATACCCTGGCTAAGGAGGACCTGGAGTTCTCTCATTCGGTGCTGCAGAGTCATCCGCACTCTCCCGCCCGTTTGGGAGCTTTGGTATAATCCCCATGGTCCTTTCAGGAACCCCAGCATCCACTAGGACGATAGAGAAAATAAGAATTTACTTACCGATAATTCTATTTCTCGGAGTCCGTAGTGGATGCTGGGCGCCCATCCCAAGTGCGGATTATCTGCAATACTTGTACATAGTTACAAAAATCGGGTTATTATTGTTGTGAGCCATCTTTTCAGAGGCTCCGCTGTTATCATACTGTTAACTGGGTTTAGATCACAAGTTGTACGGTGTGATTGGTGTGGCTGGTATGAGTCTTACCCGGGATTCAAAATTCCTCCCTTATTGTGTATGCTCGTCCGGGCACAGTACCTAACTGGCTTGGAGGAGGGTCATAGGGGGAGGAGCCAGTGCACACCACCTGATCGGAAAGCTTTACTTTTGTGCCCTGTCTCCTGCGGAGCCGCTATTCCCCATGGTCCTTTCAGGAACCCCAGCATCCACTACGGACTCCGAGAAATAGAATTATCGGTAAGTAAATTCTTATTTTTTCCCCCATCTGATGAATTAAATGATTTGTGTGAAGAAGCGTGGCGTTCCCCTGATAAGAAACTAGTGATTTCTAAGAGGTTACTGATGGCGTACCCTTTCCCGCCAACGGATAGGTTACGTTGGGAAACATCCCCTAGGGTGGACAAGGTGCTGACACGCTTATCTAGAAGGGTGGCACTACCGTCTCAGGATACGGCCGCCCTAAAGGAGCCTGCGGATAGAAAGCAGGAAGCTATCCTGAAGTCTGTGTATACACACTCTGGTACTCTACTGAGACCTGCTATTGCTTCAGCCTGGATGTGTAGCGCTGCAGCAGCATGGACTGATACCCTGTCAGACAACATTGATTCCCTCGTCAAGGATACTGTTTTGCTAACCATCGAACATATAAAAGACGTCGTCTTATATATGCGGGATGCCCAGAGGGACATTTGCCTGCTGGCATCTAGAATTAATGCAATGTCCATTTCTGCCAGGAGAGTATTATGGACTCGGCAGTGGACAGGTGATGCTGATTCTAAAAAACACATGGAGGTTTTGCCTTATAAGGGTGAGGAATTGTTTGGGGATGGTCTCTCGGACCTCGTATCCACAGCAACTGCTGGGAAGTCGACTTTTTTACCTCGGGTTCCCTCACAGCCTAAGAAAGCACCGTATTATCAAGTGCAGTCCTTTCGGCCTCAGAAAGGCAAGCGGGTCAGAGGAGCATCCTTTCTGGCCAGAGGCAAGGGTAGAGGAAAGAAGCTGCACCAGGCAGCCAGTTCCCAGGAACAAAAATCCTCCCCTGCTTCCACTAAGTCCACCGCATGACGTTGGGGCACCACAGGCGGAGCCAGGTGCGGTGGGGGCGCGTCTCAGAAACTTCAGCAACCAGTGGGTTCGCTCACAAGTGGATCTCTGGGCTGTACAAATTGTATCTCAGGGATACAAGCTGGAGTTCGAGGCGACTCCCCCTCGCCGCTACCTCAAATCAGCCTTGCCAGCTGCTCCCAGGGAAAGGGAGGTAGTACTGGCGGCAATTCACAAGCTGTACCTCCAGCAGGTGATAATCAAGGTCCCCCTCCTTCAACAGGGCAGGGGTTACTATTCCACAATGTTTGTGGTACCGAAACCGGACGGTTCGGTGAGACCCATTCTGAATTTAAAATCCTTGAACACTTATATAAAGAAGTTCAAGTTCAAAATGGAATCGCTCAGGGCGGTTATTGCAAGCCTGGAAGAGGGGGATTTTATGGTGTCGCTGGACATCAAGGATGCTTACTTGCATGTCCCCATCTACCCACCTCACCAGGAATACCTCAGGTTTGTGGTACATGACTGTCATTACCAATTCCAGACGTTGCTGTTTGGTCTCTCCACGGCACCGAGAATATTTACCAAGGTAATGGCCGAAATGATGATACTCCTTCGGAAGAAGGGAGTTATAATTATCCCGTACTTGGACGATCTCCTCATAAAGGCGAGGTCCAGAGCGCAGTTGTTGGTCAGCGTAGCACTCTCTCAGGAGGTGTTGCAACAGCACGGCTGGATTCTGAATATCCCAAAGTCGCAGCTGATTCCTGCGACGCGTCTGCTTTTCTTGGGCATGATTCTGGACACAGAACAGAAGAAGGTGTTTCTCCCGGTGGAGAAGGCCCAGGAATTGTCATCTCTGGTCAGGGACCTCCTGAAACCAAAACAGGTGTCGGTGCATCACTGCACGCGAGTCCTGGGAAAGATGGTGGCTTCTTACGAAGCAATTCCATTCGGCAGGTTCCATGCAAGGATCTTTCAGTGGGATCTGTTGGAAAAATGGTCCGGATCGCATCTTCAGATGCATCGGTTGATCACCCTGTCCCCAAGGGCCAGGGTGTCTCTGCTGTGGTGGCTGCAGAGTGCTCATCTTCTCGAGGGCCGCAGATTCGGCATACAGGACTGGGTCCTGGTGACCACGGATGCAAGCCTCCGAGGATGGGGGGCAGTCACTCAGGGAAGAAACTTCCAAGGACAGTGGTCAAGTCTGGAGACTTCACTACACATAAATATACTGGAACTAAGGGCCATTTACAACGCCCTGAGTCAAGCAGAGCCCCTGCTTCAAAACCACCCAGTACTGATTCAATCAGACAACATCACGGCGGTCGCCCATGTAAACCGCCAGGGCGGCACGAGAAGCAGGATGGCAATGGCAGAAGCCACAAGGATTCTTCGATGGGCGGAGAATCACGTGCTAGCACTGTCAGCAGTGTTCATTCCGGGAGTGGACAACTGGGAAGCAGACTTCCTCAGCAGGCACGACCTCCACCCGGGAGAGTGGGGACTTCATCAAGAAGTCTTCACACAGATTGTAAATCGCTGGGAACTGCCACGGGTGGACATGATGGCGTCCCGCCTCAACAAAAAGCTAAAAAAATATTGCGCCAGGTCAAGGGACCCTCAGGCGATAGCTGTGGACGCACTAGTGACACCGTGGGTGTACCAGTCGGTTTATGTGTTCCCTCCTCTTCCTCTCATACCCAAGGTACTGAGGATAGTAAGAAAGAGAGGAGTAAGAACTATACTCATCGTTCCGGATTGGCCAAGAAGAACTTGGTACCCAGAACTACAAGAAATGATCTCAGAGGACCCATGGCCTCTGCCTCTCAGACAGGACCTGTTACAGCAGGGGCCCTGTCTGTTCCAAGACTTACCGCGGCTGCGTTTGACGGCATGGCGGTTGAACGCCGGATCCTAACGGAAAAGGGCATTCCAGATGAAGTGATTCCTACGCTGATAAAAGCTAGGAAGGATGTGACAGCAAAGCATTATCACCGCATATGGCGGAAATATGTCGCTTGGTGTGAGGCCAGGAAGGCCCCAACAAAGGAATTTCAGCTGGGTCGATTTCTGCACTTCCTACACTCAGGGGTGACTATGGGCCTAAAATTGGGGTCCATAAAGGACCAGATTTCGGCCCTATCTATTTTCTTTCAAAAAGAACTGGCTTCACTGCCTGAAGTTCAGACGTTTGTTAAGGGAGTGCTGCATATTCAGCCCCCTTTTGTGCCTCCAGTGGCACCTTGGGATCTTAACGTTGTGTTAGATTTCCTGAAATCACACTGGTTTGAGCCACTTAGGACCGTGGAGCTAAAGTATCTCACGTGGAAGGTGGTCGTGCTGTTGGCCTTAGCTTCAGCTAGGCGTGTGTCAGAATTGGCGGCTTTGTCATGTAAAAGCCCGTATCTGATCTTCCATATGGACAGGGCAGAATTGAGGACTCGTCCCCAATTTCTCCCAAAGGTGGTATCAGCGTTTCATTTGAACCAACCTATTGTGGTGCCTGCGGCTACTCGGGACTTGGAGGATTCCAAGTTGCTGGACGTAGTCCGGGCTTTGAAAATTTATGTTTCCAGGACGGCTGGAGTCAGGAAAACTGACTCGCTATTTATCCTGCATGCACCCAACAAGCTGGGTGCTCCTGCTTCAAAGCAAACTATTGCTCGCTGGATCTGTAACGATTCAGCAGGCTCATTCTGCGGCTGGATTGCCGCATCCGAAATCAGTAAAAGCCCATTCCACAAGGAAGGTGGGCTCTTCTTGGGCGGCTGCCCGAGGGGTCTCGGCATTGCAGCTTTGCCGAGCTGCTACTTGGTCGGGTTCAAACACATTTGCAAAATTCTACAAGTTTGATACCCTGGCTGAGGAGGACCTTGAGTTTGCTCATTCGGTGCTGCAGAGTCATCCGCACTCTCCCACCCGTTTGGGAGCTTTGGTATAATCCCCATGGTCCTTACGGAGTTCCCAGCATCCACTAGGACGTCAGAGAAAATAAGAATTTACTCACCGGTAATTCTATTTCTCGTAGTCCGTAGTGGATGCTGGGCGCCCGTCCCAAGTGCGGACTCTCTGCAATACATGTATATAGTTATTGCTTCACTAAAGGGTTATTGTTATGAGCCATCCGTACAAGGAGGCTCAGTTGTTGTTCATACTGTTAACTGGGTATGGTTATCACAAGTTGTACAGTGTGATTGGTGTGGCTGGTATGAGTCTTACCCTGGATTCCAAATCCTTTCCTTGTTGTGTCAACTCTTCCGGGCACAATTTCCCTAACTGAGGTCTGGAGGGGGGGCATAGAGGGAGGAGCCAGTGCACACCAGATAGTACCTAATCTTTCTTTTAGAGTGCCCAGTCTCCTGCGGAGCCCGTCTATTCCCCATGGTCCTTACAGAGTTCCCAGCATCCACTACGGACTACGAGAAATAGAATTACCGGTGAGTAAATTCTTATTATTTATTTATGTTTCTTAGATTTTCCTTCTACACACATGAACTTGGTTCAGGGTTGAATACTGGAAATGTGCACATTTTCATGCTACATTACGTTAAAACTCTTTATACAATAAAATAGTAATAACCATAGTTTGGATTTTTGTCTTCAGTGGTCAATAAAATAAAAACCTTTACCTCCCAATTTACCCGGTTACATAGTATAATCCTGATGTTGAGAGACTTTCATGATCAGCCAGTAGCTTGCCCCATCGTGAGAGACTGTTTTGATGTTCTTCCTACTCTTCACTTTTATTACTGCATAAACCATAGGGTATATGGAGGGGGTTATAGGTGGTTGGAGGTAGGTGCTAGGTTTGCTTCCTATGGTACTGTCCTCATGCCACTGACCACGTCCAAACAACACTGGCCACATTCCCACCACTCCTGATAATAGGCCCTGTCAGTCTTTATGTGTGTGGCCAAATTGGATATTAGTCCTGTTAGGATCTTACATCTAACAGCAGGATTTCCCCTATTTGACTATCTTATTCCCGTTACAGTTACTCATACATTCTGAAGAGTGAATACTGTCCTGTAATATACAGGCTGAGATGCTAGAAAGGCCTCCTCCACCTGAGAGTAGGTCAGCTGTCTGCTCAGTTTGCACATCAAATTGGGTTTAATTTGTGTTTGTATATTAATCATTTATTATTTACATAATATACACTTTTATCTGTGGGCTGAACTATTTCCATTTGTTTTATATCAACATAATGCAGTGAAGGTTTAGTGTTCATTCTACCTTTCAAAACCAGTGCAGTTCCTCATTCCTTCCTGGAGTGTCACTCTCTGCTTTAATGCTTCTAGCACACTCTGGTCTGTATCTCAGCACTGAGATACAGACCAGAGTGTGCTAGAAGCACCACAGCAGGGAGCGACACTCCATTCAGGAAAGAGAAACTGCACAGGGTTTGAAAGGTGCAGGATGCCAGAATGAACGCTAAACCTTCACTGTATTATGTTGATATAGAGCAAATGGAAATAGTTCAGCCCACAGATAAAAGTGTATATTGTGTAAATAATAAATGATTAATATAGAAACACAAATTAAATCCAATTTGATGTGCAAACTGAGCAGACAGCGGACCTACTCTCGGGCGTAGGAGACCTTTCTAGTATCTCAGCTTGTTTGAACCATGAGCTATAATTGCAGTTGACACTGCCTAAGACATTGCAAGTAGCCTAAATATTTCTACTATACATGTATTATATATGTAATTTTGCCATTTGTAAGCTTATGCCTAAATATGCAAACCAACCCCGCATTATATTCTCTGAAATAAAGTAAGTGGAAAAGACCAAGTGGCAAGTAAGGCAAACTAAAATAAATAAAATTAACTTCAAAACAATTATATGCTTCCTAGGTCAAGTGAGTAGGTTTTTAATAGGTAAACGTTGTCACAGCTAAGGGCTGGTGTCGGTAACTGGAAGCCTCAGTTGTAGGGGCTGACGGGTACCGGAATTTAGGAGGTGAGAGAAGACTCCTAGACATCCGCTAGACAGTAGTACCAGATGCCCGAAGGCGTGACCACGACAACAGAAGATGTCTTTGAGGGTTTTTATTAAATTATAAGAGTCAATAATGTGCTACTAAACAAGAAATGTCACAAACGAACAATAACCCCACAACTGGTTAAGACCAGTAATCCAGAATGTGAGTGGGAGTGCTGTATATACTTGGGGACCCAGGTGAGGTAAAAGGAGATGCTGGGGATCGCAGATAAAGCTGAGAGTGAAGCTGGGGTTCACAGGAAGAACTGAGAATGCAGCTGGGGTTCACAGGTAAGCTGTGAATGAAGCTGGGGTTCGCAGGTAAGCTGTGAATGAAGCTGGGGTTCGCTGGTAAGCTGTTAATGAAGCTGGGGTTCGCAGGTAAGCTGTGAATGAAGCTGGGGTTCGCAGGTGAGCTGTGAATGAAGCTGGGGTTCGCAGGTAAGCTGTGAATGAAGCTGGGGTTCGCAGGTAAGCAGTGAATGAAGCTGGGGTTCGCTGGTAAGCTGTGAATGAAGCTGGGGTTCGCAGGTAAGCTGTTAATGAAGCTGGGGTTCGCAGGTGAGCTGTGAATGAAGCTGGGGTTCGCTGGTAAGCTGTGAATGAAGCTGGGGTTCACAGGTAAGCTGTGAATGAAGCTGGGGTTCGCAGGTGAGCTGTGAATGCAACTGGGGTTTGCAGGTGAGCTGTGAATGAAGCTGGGGTTCGCAGGTAAGCTGTGAATGAAGCTGGGGTTCGCAGGTAAGCTGTGAATGAAGCTGGGGTTCGCAGGTAAGCTGTGAATGAAGCTGGAGTTCGCAGGTAAGCTGTGAATGAAGCTGGGGTTCACAGGTAAGCTGTGAATGAAGCTGGGGTTCGCAGGTAAGCTGTGAATGAAGCTGGGGTTCACAGGTAAGCTGTGAATGCAGATGGGTTCGCAGGTAAGCTGTGAATGAAGCTGGGGTTCGCAGGTAAGCTGTGAATGAAGCTGGGGTTCGCAGGTGAGCTGTGAATGCAACTGGGGTTTGCAGGTGAGCTGTGAATGAAGCTGGGGTTCGCAGGTAAGCTGTGAATGAAGCTGGGGTTCGCAGGTAAGCTGTGAATGAAGCTGGGGTTCGCAGGTAAGCTGTGAATGAAGCTGGAGTTCGCAGGTAAGCTGTGAATGAAGCTGGGGTTCACAGGTAAGCTGTGAATGAAGCTGGGGTTCGCAGGTAAGCTGTGAATGAAGCTGGGGTTCACAGGTAAGCTGTGAATGCAGATGGGTTCGCAGGTAAGCTGTGAATGAAGCTGGGGTTCGCAGGTAAGCTGTGAATGCAGCTGGGGTTCGCAGGTAAGCTGTGAATGAAGCTGGGGTTCGCAGGATTTGTACTCCACAATATTAGTGAGTACCGGCAGGAATGTATACAGAGGACTGCTGGAAAGTGGATGCTGGAAAGCCGGAGTCATACACTCTGCTAGTGCTGGGTGCGGGAACAAAGGAGGCAGGTTGCACCAAGGGCACTAGTACAGGAGAGCTGGAACTGCACCGCAGAGGGAAACCACCAGGGAGTCAGGCTATGCTACAGGAAAGGTCCACAGGAGAGTCCACAGTGAACTGCACACTGGAATCCCTGGAGAGACAATTGAAGCACTGACAACCTTCTGGGTTGTGGGACAGGATATTTATATCTGCTGGATAGCAGGCATTGGCTGACAATTATGCCCTGGCTCCAGCAGCACTGTGGATAGGGGAGAATGGTGACATGTGATCCAAGTCCATGGATAGGAGACTGAAGGGGAAAGAAGCACTCCGAAACCATGTGTTATACAACAATGGCGGCGGAGGCCACAGCAGCAGAAACTCCACGCGCCCAGACGCGCACAGCGGCCACAGGAATGGAAGCGGCGGCCGGAGCACACAGAGGACGCACATCCAGCAGAGGACCACGGGCGCGGCAGTGACAGCCGCAACGGGATTGAGAGCGCCGCACCACCGCAAGTGCACACACTGAGGAGGCCGCTAAAACCAGCGCTGCAGGCAATAGCCAAAAACATAGCTATAGCCCGGCCCTGGCTCGCTGAGCCAATCTCAGGAGGCACCTAACAGGTAGGAACCGGCGTCTAGTTACCCGGATCGTGACAGCACCCCCCCTTTAGGAGTGGCCCCAGGACACATCTTAGGTTTTCGCGGAAATCTGAAATAGAATTTCTGGATCAATTTAGGAGCATGGACATCAGATGCATTTGTCCAGGAACGTTCCTCAGGACCATAGCCCTTCCAATCTATCAGATACTGAAGACGACCATATCTAATGCGAGAATCCAGGATCTTGGCGACCTCATACACAATACTACGTTGAGTCTGGACTTTGGGAGCAGAGGGAAGCGCTGAATGAAAGCGATTCAAAATCACTGGTTTGAGGAGAGAAACATGAAACGTCTTAGGAACTTTCAAAAACGGAGGTAGCTGAAATTTGTAAGCCACTGGGTTGACGACTTGCTCAATCAGGTAAGGTCCGATATAGCGGGGAGCGAATTTCATACTCAGAACCCTCAGTTGTAGATTCTCCGTAGACAGCCAAACGCGGTCACCAACTTTAAGGGCAGGGATTGCCCTACGCTTCTTATCCGCAAATCTCCTGGATGATGCTGTCAAAAGAGCTGCACGAACATTCTTCCAGTTATTTGAAAACTGTCGAATCGTGATATCAGCTGCAGGCACCGATGTTGCAGGAAGCGACTGGAACTCAGAAACTTTTGGGTGAAACCCATAATTGGTGAAGAATGGCATGTTGGAAGATGAAGAATGATACTGATTGTTGTGGCAGAATTCAGCCAATGGGAGAAGTTGAACCCAATCGTCCTGGGAAGAAGATACATAGATACGGAGGAAGGCCTCCAAGTCTTGATTCACCCTCAGTTTGCCCATTGGTTTGAGGGTGATAGTGTCACACTCGCGGCGCTGCGGCTGCCGCGCTTACCGCTCTGGGTGCGCTGGGTCTCCCGGCGGTCATCGCCCCCGGTGGGCTCCGGGTCGTCGCGTCTTGCTGGCGCTGCCTCCGGCGGGTTCCCGGGGTGTGGGCGCCGCCATTGCGCCCGGCATCCACGAGAGCGTGGTGAGCGGGTGACATCATCGGCCCCTTTCGCCAATCAGGAGAGGGCGGGAAGTTCAAAGGCAGACGCCGTACAGAGCCCCGGCGCCTGAGTATCGTCTTTTCCAATGATCACCAGTGCTAGCGGCGTTCAGCGTGTTCTCAAGCTGTGCGTCTCCTGTGTTCCAGCATTGCAGAGTATCTTTCAGGGGGACATTCCCTGTGCCACCAGCGTTACAGAGTATCTCTCAGTGGGACATTCCCTGTGCTACCAGCGTTACAGTGTATCACTCAGTGGAACATTCCCTGTGCTACCAGCGTTACAAAGTATCTCTCATTGGGACATTCCCTGTGCTACCAGCGTTACAGTGTATCACTCAGTGGAACATTCCCTGTGCTACCAGCGTTACAGTGTATCACTCAGTGGAACCTTTGAGGAAGGTAGATGGGCAAGCATTAGTGTGATTCTGCAATAAAGCCAATGTTACTCCATTTTGTTATATTCAATAGATTATAAACTTACTTTAGCATTAATATATGATATGCTTAAATATGCTGGGGGAAAAAGAAAAGTATAGAATGATGAAATATTCTGTTAGCAAAAAGAGGAACTTGTGGGTAAGCCATGTCTGATAGAGATAAAGAAAGGAACTTGTGGGTAAGCCATGTCTGATAGAGATAAAGAAAAGGAAAAGAACAAGACCGTTATCAGGAAGAGGACACAACCCTGAGGTTAAACTGTAAACTCCTCTGAGTTTTTTTTTTTCAAGTATATATATATATATATATATATATATGTATGTAAGAACATTAAACCAGAACTCAGATTGAATACACCAGGCTGAGTGTGTGAATATTTGATTTCTCCAGCTGGCTGCACGGCACATATTTTATTCACAGGTAGTTCTGAATGCAAAAGACAGGCTGTTGGAGTCCTCTCAGAGAAGGCTGAGGCTAAAGGAGGTTTACCTCCAACATTTTCATGGTGCCGAAACCCGGGAAGCCAAGAAGTTGAATAGAGGAGCAACAAGTCACCTGACTCTAGACGTTGGAACCGTTTAAACCGCGGTAAGTAACAAATTGATTGCGATTTTCGCCAATTGTTACTTTACGTGTTTTAACGTCTGTGTCAGAGGTGTCAGTTTTCTCTGTTCAACTCAAGCGCTTCCTAGTAAAAGCCTTGCCTCTTTTGTATCAGAACAGTAATGTAAATTTATGTCTGAAATTGAAGAATGTATTGATTTTGAAAGCTCATATGGTTGTGGGTGTTATACTGTTAGTTTAAAGTGGTTTGTGCAAGGTCCTCATGGGTCAGTAAATATTACATTTGTAATACGCACTGAAAAAGATATATCAGGTTTTAAAAGGCGTAGGGGACATGAAGAAGGGGCTTATGGTAAAACTGTGGGTTATATGAAAGGTATATTAACGACAGGATGTCATGGTTTTGTTAATCTAAGGGAAGGCAAGGACTTGCGCCAGATACTGAAAGAACCTGAAAGATTATTTTGTCCCTATTCTGTCAGACCCACCAGATTGAGATATACCTTGATAACGGAAGAGTGTGAGTCCACCCATAAGGAAACTGAATGATTACAGGTGTATGTAATCAGTAGGACAGAGGTAAACCTGTAGTGTTCAGGAAACCCATCTTTACAATAATCAACATAGAGTACTGAAATTGTGTAACTCATATCGGAGAGAGAAGTGTTTATAAGTTGGCAGAAGGCAGGATGGGAACCTCTAATAGCAAGGGTGAATTAACCCCTGTGGAAATAGTTAAACAGGAGGTTGGACCACATGCAGTCAAAGATATAGCCAAGGTATTTAAAAGGGGAGGATTTCCTCCAGATGGGGAATTTAACACTGACAAATGGAGAAAGTTCAGAATCTGTAATAGGGAATGGATAGAAAAACGCAAGATAGGGGATCAGGTTTATATTTGGCTAACAGCAAGTGAGAAATGGGAGCAGGAGGAGGAAAGGAAGAAGAAAGAGAGGGAAGATGACCAGCATATGACAGTCTGTTTAGCAACTACAGGAACGAACCAGGGCCATAATGTGCCAGTTATTCCCAATCCGCCCCCTCCTCCACCTGTAATACCAGTCCCAGTACCTACACTAGTCACAGATCCACCCCCTTACCCCGCAAATCTGGGAACCCCAGGGCAACCTCATAGTATGGAACCAGTACCCTGATTTAACTAAATGTCCCCAATGTGCATCTTTGTTGGAACCAGAGAGGATGACATGTCCCAACTGTACACCCCAGATAGGAACAGGCCACAGAACTCCATTAATGATAAATAGACTGAAACCGTACAACCTGCCCGGTCAAGGGGAAATGCATTCAGGATCCCCATTGTCTCATAAAGACAAAAGAAAACTGAGAAAGGGGAGACTGGGAACAAGAAATGTATTTTACACTGAAGCAAAAAATGGAACTCTACAGATGCATGAAATTGAGGAAGAAGATGAATCAGAAAACTTAAATGTTCCTGCTTGTTACCCTGTGAATGCAGCTGGGGTTCGCAGGTAAGCTGTGAATGAAGCTGGGGTTCGCAGGATTTGTACTCCACAATATTAGTGAGTACCGGCAGGAATGTATACAGAGGACTGCTGGAAAGTGGATGCTGGAAAGCCGGAGTCATACACTCTGCTAGTGCTGGGTGCGGGAACAAAGGAGGCAGGTTGCACCAAGGGCACTAGTACAGGAGAGCTGGAACTGCACCGCAGAGGGAAACCACCAGGGAGTCAGGCTATGCTACAGGAAAGGTCCACAGGAGAGTCCACAGTGAACTGCACACTGGAATCCCTGGAGAGACAATTGAAGCACTGACAACCTTCTGGGTTGTGGGACAGGATATTTATATCTGCTGGATAGCAGGCATTGGCTGACAATTATGCCCTGGCTCCAGCAGCACTGTGGATAGGGGAGAATGGTGACATGTGATCCAAGTCCATGGATAGGAGACTGAAGGGGAAAGAAGCACTCCGAAACCATGTGTTATACAACAATGGCGGCGGAGGCCACAGCAGCAGAAACTCCACGCGCCCAGACGCGCACAGCGGCCACAGGAATGGAAGCGGCGGCCGGAGCACACAGAGGACGCACATCCAGCAGAGGACCACGGGCGCGGCAGTGACAGCCGCAACGGGATTGAGAGCGCCGCACCACCGCAAGTGCACACACTGAGGAGGCCGCTAAAACCAGCGCTGCAGGCAATAGCCAAAAACATAGCTATAGCCCGGCCCTGGCTCGCTGAGCCAATCTCAGGAGGCACCTAACAGGTAGGAACCGGCGTCTAGTTACCCGGATCGTGACAGCACCCCCCCTTTAGGAGTGGCCCCAGGACACATCTTAGGTTTTCGCGGAAATCTGAAATAGAATTTCTGGATCAATTTAGGAGCATGGACATCAGATGCATTTGTCCAGGAACGTTCCTCAGGACCATAGCCCTTCCAATCTATCAGATACTGAAGACGACCATATCTAATGCGAGAATCCAGGATCTTGGCGACCTCATACACAATACTACGTTGAGTCTGGACTTTGGGAGCAGAGGGAAGCGCTGAATGAAAGCGATTCAAAATCACTGGTTTGAGGAGAGAAACATGAAACGTCTTAGGAACTTTCAAAAACGGAGGTAGCTGAAATTTGTAAGCCACTGGGTTGACGACTTGCTCAATCAGGTAAGGTCCGATATAGCGGGGAGCGAATTTCATACTCAGAACCCTCAGTTGTAGATTCTCCGTAGACAGCCAAACGCGGTCACCAACTTTAAGGGCAGGGATTGCCCTACGCTTCTTATCCGCAAATCTCCTGGATGATGCTGTCAAAAGAGCTGCACGAACATT
This sequence comes from Pseudophryne corroboree, assembly GCF_028390025.1. NCBI lineage: Eukaryota > Metazoa > Chordata > Amphibia > Anura > Myobatrachidae > Pseudophryne > Pseudophryne corroboree. The sequence continues at coordinate 301,066,549 of NC_086444.1, read as the reverse complement.
CTTCCAGTTATTTGAAAACTGTCGAATCGTGATATCAGCTGCAGGCACCGATGTTGCAGGAAGCGACTGGAACTCAGAAACTTTTGGGTGAAACCCATAATTGGTGAAGAATGGCATGTTGGAAGATGAAGAATGATACTGATTGTTGTGGCAGAATTCAGCCAATGGGAGAAGTTGAACCCAATCGTCCTGGGAAGAAGATACATAGATACGGAGGAAGGCCTCCAAGTCTTGATTCACCCTCTCAGTTTGCCCATTGGTTTGAGGGTGATAGTGTCACACTCGCGGCGCTGCGGCTGCCGCGCTTACCGCTCTGGGTGCGCTGGGTCTCCCGGCGGTCATCGCCCCCGGTGGGCTCCGGGTCGTCGCGTCTTGCTGGCGCTGCCTCCGGCGGGTTCCCGGGGTGTGGGCGCCGCCATTGCGCCCGGCATCCACGAGAGCGTGGTGAGCGGGTGACATCATCGGCCCCTTTCGCCAATCAGGAGAGGGCGGGAAGTTCAAAGGCAGACGCCGTACAGAGCCCCGGCGCCTGAGTATCGTCTTTTCCAATGATCACCAGTGCTAGCGGCGTTCAGCGTGTTCTCAAGCTGTGCGTCTCCTGTGTTCCAGCATTGCAGAGTATCTTTCAGGGGGACATTCCCTGTGCCACCAGCGTTACAGAGTATCTCTCAGTGGGACATTCCCTGTGCTACCAGCGTTACAGTGTATCACTCAGTGGAACATTCCCTGTGCTACCAGCGTTACAAAGTATCTCTCATTGGGACATTCCCTGTGCTACCAGCGTTACAGTGTATCACTCAGTGGAACATTCCCTGTGCTACCAGCGTTACAGTGTATCACTCAGTGGAACCTTTGAGGAAGGTAGATGGGCAAGCATTAGTGTGATTCTGCAATAAAGCCAATGTTACTCCATTTTGTTATATTCAATAGATTATAAACTTACTTTAGCATTAATATATGATATGCTTAAATATGCTGGGGGAAAAAGAAAAGTATAGAATGATGAAATATTCTGTTAGCAAAAAGAGGAACTTGTGGGTAAGCCATGTCTGATAGAGATAAAGAAAGGAACTTGTGGGTAAGCCATGTCTGATAGAGATAAAGAAAAGGAAAAGAACAAGACCGTTATCAGGAAGAGGACACAACCCTGAGGTTAAACTGTAAACTCCTCTGAGTTTTTTTTTTCAAGTATATATATATATATATATATATATATATGTATGTAAGAACATTAAACCAGAACTCAGATTGAATACACCAGGCTGAGTGTGTGAATATTTGATTTCTCCAGCTGGCTGCACGGCACATATTTTATTCACAGGTAGTTCTGAATGCAAAAGACAGGCTGTTGGAGTCCTCTCAGAGAAGGCTGAGGCTAAAGGAGGTTTACCTCCAACATTTTCATGGTGCCGAAACCCGGGAAGCCAAGAAGTTGAATAGAGGAGCAACAAGTCACCTGACTCTAGACGTTGGAACCGTTTAAACCGCGGTAAGTAACAAATTGATTGCGATTTTCGCCAATTGTTACTTTACGTGTTTTAACGTCTGTGTCAGAGGTGTCAGTTTTCTCTGTTCAACTCAAGCGCTTCCTAGTAAAAGCCTTGCCTCTTTTGTATCAGAACAGTAATGTAAATTTATGTCTGAAATTGAAGAATGTATTGATTTTGAAAGCTCATATGGTTGTGGGTGTTATACTGTTAGTTTAAAGTGGTTTGTGCAAGGTCCTCATGGGTCAGTAAATATTACATTTGTAATACGCACTGAAAAAGATATATCAGGTTTTAAAAGGCGTAGGGGACATGAAGAAGGGGCTTATGGTAAAACTGTGGGTTATATGAAAGGTATATTAACGACAGGATGTCATGGTTTTGTTAATCTAAGGGAAGGCAAGGACTTGCGCCAGATACTGAAAGAACCTGAAAGATTATTTTGTCCCTATTCTGTCAGACCCACCAGATTGAGATATACCTTGATAACGGAAGAGTGTGAGTCCACCCATAAGGAAACTGAATGATTACAGGTGTATGTAATCAGTAGGACAGAGGTAAACCTGTAGTGTTCAGGAAACCCATCTTTACAATAATCAACATAGAGTACTGAAATTGTGTAACTCATATCGGAGAGAGAAGTGTTTATAAGTTGGCAGAAGGCAGGATGGGAACCTCTAATAGCAAGGGTGAATTAACCCCTGTGGAAATAGTTAAACAGGAGGTTGGACCACATGCAGTCAAAGATATAGCCAAGGTATTTAAAAGGGGAGGATTTCCTCCAGATGGGGAATTTAACACTGACAAATGGAGAAAGTTCAGAATCTGTAATAGGGAATGGATAGAAAAACGCAAGATAGGGGATCAGGTTTATATTTGGCTAACAGCAAGTGAGAAATGGGAGCAGGAGGAGGAAAGGAAGAAGAAAGAGAGGGAAGATGACCAGCATATGACAGTCTGTTTAGCAACTACAGGAACGAACCAGGGCCATAATGTGCCAGTTATTCCCAATCCGCCCCCTCCTCCACCTGTAATACCAGTCCCAGTACCTACACTAGTCACAGATCCACCCCCTTACCCCGCAAATCTGGGAACCCCAGGGCAACCTCATAGTATGGAACCAGTACCCTGATTTAACTAAATGTCCCCAATGTGCATCTTTGTTGGAACCAGAGAGGATGACATGTCCCAACTGTACACCCCAGATAGGAACAGGCCACAGAACTCCATTAATGATAAATAGACTGAAACCGTACAACCTGCCCGGTCAAGGGGAAATGCATTCAGGATCCCCATTGTCTCATAAAGACAAAAGAAAACTGAGAAAGGGGAGACTGGGAACAAGAAATGTATTTTACACTGAAGCAAAAAATGGAACTCTACAGATGCATGAAATTGAGGAAGAAGATGAATCAGAAAACTTAAATGTTCCTGCTTGTTACCCAGTACGTACCTATGCCTATGTCAATCCAAGAGGAGGACAGGCTATATTAGCGAATGAGGAGGGATATGTTCAAGGAGGACAGAATAATTTTAGACCACAGTTTCTTACAAGAGAACAACATACCCCTTTTTCAGTAATGGAAGTTACAGCCATAATAAAAGATAGCCCAGATCCCTACAAACAGTCAGGACGGTTTGGGTTATATATGGAGACTATGTGTAATTTACATTCCGCAGCATGGGTAGATGTGGAACAAATATGTAAAAATAAATTAGCAGAGGGTGATCTAAGACAGATTAAGGATATGGCAGCTCATCAAGCCACTGATTATCATGAACAGATAGAAGATGTACTAGAAGCACAAAGGAAAACTATAGCCAGTGGACCACAATTTGTGGCACGCCTAAGGAGATGGTGTTATTTAAGAAATCAAAAGTATCCAGAAGCCATTGGACCACAAGGAGAACAACCGTTTAGAGGTTACCGCTGTAAAATTAAGGATATGGTCCGAAATGAAGGTTTGGACCCAGAAGCAGGAGAAAGGATGGTCAGATATCGAGTATTGGAAGGTTTAAGACCAAGTCTAAAACAGAAATTAATTACTAGTACTTCTGCATATAGGTCTACACCTATGGATCAAATTATGGATACGGTAGAGGCCTTAGAAGATCTGGAAAAGGAGAAAAAGGTAGCCAAACCCAAAACCGTCTACCTGGTCACAGAAGAAGGCTCAAAGAAAAAAATTAGAAGGGGAAGGAAGAGCCATGATCAAGCCCGAATCGGGTAAATGCTTCTGGTGCAAGAAACCAGGACACTTCAAAAGAGACTGTCGCACATATAAGAGTTGGATAGAGAAAAGGGGCAATCAAGCCCCCAAGGATAAGTCAGACTGAAGTCCCGGCACCCCAGTACCAATGATACTCCCGATGAACCCCCCCGACAGAATGGAAGATGGGTTTATTAAAGTCAAACTGCCAACGGGAGAAAATGGTTCCTGCCTGCTTGATACTGAGGCAAGCCAATCAGTTATAAGACAGGAAGAAGTACCAGCACACCTCATTACAGGAAAACCAGTGACAGCAAAGGGATTAAGTGGAGAAAAGATCCAGCTGAGGAAAACTAGGATCCTCAATGTACAAGTACAAGGACATCCACATGAAATCCCAGTAGAGTTCCTAGTATCTCCCACCTGCCCAGTCAACTTGCTGGGAGCAGATTTGCTGCAGAAACTACAAGCAAGTATTCTGTACAGAGGGAACAAGGTGATATTCAAGACAGCACTATCACCCACAGACTATGATCAAGTGCAATTCGCTATAAAGATATTTCTAGCAACCACCGCAGAAGAGGATGAAGAAGAAACCCCAGAACAAATTAAAACCTGGCGAGGATGGGGAGTTCCAGACAAGGTATGGGCAAAAGGAAAAAGAGATGTGGGAACCATGAAGGTCCAACCTGTGAAGCTATCAAACCAGGAACTGTACCAGTAACTATAAAACAGTACCCCTTGAATAAGGAACAGACAGCAGCCATAGGAGTACAGATCAAAGATATGCTTGCACATGATGGACAGCAATATTGCTGGACAAGACTACCTCAAGGAGGAGCTACAAGCCCATCAGAGTTCACAGAAGCCATGGCCACAGTCTTGAAGAAATGGGCACCTGAGTATCCAGAAGAAACTCAGCTACTGCAATATGTGGATGATCTACTACTAGCAACTGCTACCAAACAGCAATGCCAAGAAGAGACAATATCATTGTTAAAGTTTCTTGCAGATAAAGACTGCCGAGTGACACAAGCCAAGCTGCAATTTGCCCAGAAGGACACTGCATTTCTCAAGGAACATGCCACCATACAACAGAAAGAATAAAAGTTATACTGGATGCTCCAAATCCACAGACCTTAACACAGAAAAGAGCCTTTCTAGGTTTGGTGTCCTATGTCAGAGACTGGATACCAGGAGTTTCAGCCCTTATGCAACCACTGTATAATGCCAAGAAGACTGCTACAAACTCCCAAGAAGAGCAAGAGACACAATGGGTGGCAGTTAAGCAGATGAAGGAAGCCATATGTTCAGCTCCAGCCCTGGGACTCCCAGACTACACAAAGCCTTTTACCTTGTTCTGCCATGAACATAGGGGACATGCAACAGGAGTCCTGACACAGGAGGTCGCTTATTATTCAGCAGCGCTGGATGGAGTGATGCAAGGATCACCAACCTGCATAAGGTCAGTAGCAGCTGCAGCCATCCTAAAGGACAAATGTGCAGATGTTGTGATAGATCACCCACTTACCATACAATTTCCACATGCAGTCACAGAAATACTGCAACAGACATCTACAAGACATCTCAGCACAGCAAGGCTGACAAAATATGAAGTAGCCCTTCTATCAGCAAGCAACCTTGCTATTAAGAGATGTACCACTCTCAACCCTGCAACTTTACTACCTCTTAAAGATATACCTGACGGTTCAAAAGGAGGGAAAGATGAAGAAGTACATCCAGAGGAAAGAACAGAACCATACCCGGAACAAGAACATGACTGTATAGCCCTCATGGTGGAAGAAATACAGCCAGATTGGAAGATTGATGACAGACCGATACATAATATAAATTTTTTATTTTTTACCGATGGTTCTAGTTATTATGTTCAAGGATACAGGGTGGCGGGGTATGCAATTGTTTCTCCGCATGAAGTCTGGAAGAACAGAAGTTTCCTTACAGGAGCAGGTAAACTTATAAAGAATGGGCATCTAATACAAAGACTAACAAGAGCATTGAAACTGCCTAAACAAATGGCAGTCATAAAGACCAAGGCACACACCAAGGAAGAAACAGAAGAAAGTAGAGGAAATGCATATGCAGAAGCAAGAAAGGCAGCCCTAAAGAACAAACATGAACCAGCCATTTATGTTCAGGAAGAAGCAGAAGAAGTGAACATAAAGACTCTCATCAAGCTACAAGAACAAGCAAAAATAGAACACAAGGCATGGGAAAAGATGGGAGCCAAGGAAACCTGTTTAGGGTTATGGAAGAAAGAAGACAAATGGTGCTTACCAAGAGCACTATAACCACCTATGCTACATGTATCCCATGGATCAGATCACAAGGGAAAAGAACAAATGACTATGCTGGTACAGGACCACTGGATAGCACCAGGATTTTATGTGGCAGCAAAGAACTTTACAGACCAATGCTGGATATGTGCAGAGAACAATCCAGGAAGAAGAACAAGGACAAGCCTTGGACAGACACCACAAGCTTATTTCCCTTTTCAGAGACTTCAAATTGATTATATACACATGCCAAAGCATGGAACATATGAATATGCCCTAACATGTACTGACATTTTTAGCAGATGGCCTGAGGCGTGGCCAGTGGCCAAAGCAAATGCCATCTCTACTGCAAAGAAAATAATAGCAGAAATAGTATGCAGATTTGGGGTTCCAGAAGTAATAGTCAGATAGGGGTTCACACTTTACAGGAGAAGTTATGAGGCACATAATGGAAGATGTAGGGGTACAACAAGCCTTTCACACTCCTTATAGGCCTCAGGCCAGTGGCCGAATTGAACACCTTAATGGGACCCTAAAACTTAAAATACAGAAAGCCATGCAAGAGACAGGGAAAGCATAGGTAGAGTGCTTGCCCTTAGAATTGTTTGCAGTTAGAACAACACCAGGCAAGGAAACAGGGTACTCACCTTATGAGATTTTATTTGGGACAAAACCCAAGACAGGGTGTTATTTGCCCTAGGAACTGCAGCATAAACATGGAAATATGACAGAGTATATAAAGCAGTTGAATGAACACCTAACTGAAATACATTCTCAAGTTTTATCCTCAGGACCTGAAAGAGCTGATCTTGGACCACACAGCATCCAGATTGGCGATTGGGTCTACCTAAAAAGACACGTGAGAGGAGCACTTGAGCCCAGATATGATGGTCTTTTCCAAGTGTTGCTAGTGACCCCCACCTCGGTGAAACTCGAGGGTCGAGACGCGTGGGTGCATGCATCGCACTGCAAAAAGACCAAGATCACTATTAAACCCCCAGGAAAGTAATAACTATGCATTTACTTGGACCTAAGCCTGATAGGTCCCTGTGGGGGGAGTTATTTGGGATCCGCAATGTTGATTGTTGCAATTGTATTTACTGTACATTTGGTAAACACGCCTGTAAGTCAAGGTCCTACTCCAGCCCCTGAGATAAGCAGGAAAAATACCCTGTAACCATGAATAAATACCCCTGAAGTGTAAGAAAGACATGCAGTGTGGCTTATACTCCAGTGTGCAAAAATGGAAGGCAGGGATAAATGTTTGTGTGAGCGTGGACAGGAACCAATGGAAAAAGCAATGGAATGTCAGACTAAAATGTAAATTTGATTACAGTACATGGGGAAAATATACTTTGCAAGGGTACAGACATGTTGGAAGTGTTACCCAGAAAACAGTTTGAAATGGTCATGTATGACTGGATGTTGGACAAGGCCCTCCCTGCATAAGAGTAACGAATGGGCATGGCTGTTAGAAGCCAAGCATAAGAGAAACAGGAGGGCAGTAAGCAAAAATGCAGGAAGCAGAAGATATAAAACAGCAGTTTGTGAGAAAGGTGGAGGAATCATCATGGACATGGGGAGACTGGGATTTTGGATGGTTAAACCCTGCAAATTGGTTCAAGGGGATTGGAGGATGGTTAATGGGCATTGTTCTCCTAATTGCAAAAGTAGCTGGAGTATGTTTGTTGGTATATGTACTCATACATATTATTCTCTGTTGTATTTCATGCACTTCGAAAAAAGTAAAACGCAATATAAACAAAAAGAAACCTGCTAAACACGTAAAATTCGAGCATACAGAGGAAATGGATGAATGTGACCAAGATGAATATGATGATATTGAATCACGTAATGACAGACCACCCGTCTACAAAAATGGAAGCAATCAAAAAAGACTGTAAAAAGGCCTCTTATGCATCTATGCCTTGTGACTATTTTGTCTGTACGGGATGGTTATTACCCTCCCCTGGCAATAGGCCCAGGGAGACAGACGTACTTGACCAGGTCATCGCCTGGCCTGCTCGGCGAAGTAGGGTAGCAAGGTATAGTGTGATGTCTTTTTGAGAATCAAAAGGAGGGAAAAATGAGGAAGGTAGATGGGCAAGCATTAGTGTGATTCTGCAACAAAGCCAATGTTACTCCATTTTGTTATATTCAATAGATTATAAACTTACTTTAGCATTAATATATGATATGCTTAAATATGCTGGGGGAAAAAGAAAAGTATAGAATGATGAAATATTCTGTTAGCAAAAAGAGGAACTTGTGGGTAAGCCATGTCTGATAGAGATAAAGAAAGGAACTTGTGGGTAAGCCATGTCTGATAGAGATAAAGAAAAGGAAAAGAACAAGACCGTTATCAGGAAGAGGACACAACCCTGAGGTTAAACTGTAAACTCCTCTGAGTTTTTTTTTCCAAGTATATATATATATGTATGTAAGAACATTAAACCAGAACTCAGATTGAATACACCAGGCTGAGTGTGTGAATATTTGATTTCTCCAGCTGGCTGCACGGCACATATTTTATTCACAGGTAGTTCTGAATGCAAAAGACAGGCTGTTGTTGGAGTCCTCTCAGAGAAGGCTGAGGCTAAAGGAGGTTTACCTCCAACACCTTCCCCGTGCTACCAGTGTTACAGTGTATCACTCAGTGGAACCTTCCCTGTGCTACCAGCGTTACAGTGTATCACTCAGTGGGACATTCTCTGCGTTAGCAGCGTTACAGTGTATCTCTCATAGGGATACCTCCTGTGCTTTCAGTATTACAGGGTATCCCTAAGTGGAACGCCTCCCAAACTTCCAGAGTTACACTGAATCTCAAATCCTCATTTATTTCTTCAACATCACTCACAAGTTCTTCATTCTTCTGTGTGCTTCAACATCGTTCTCAAATCCTCATTCATTTCTTCAACATCGCTCACAAGTTCTTCATTCTTCTGTGTGCTTCAACATCGTTCTCAAATCTTCATTAATTTCTTCAGCATCGCTCACAAGTTGTTCATTCTTCTGTGTGCTTCAACATCGTTCTCAAATCTTCATTCATCTCTTCAGCATCGCTCAAGTTCTTCATTCTTCTGTGTGCTTCAACATCGTTCTCAAATCTTCATTCATCTCTTCAGCATCGCTCAAGTTCTTCATTCTTCTGTGTGCTTCAACATCGTTCACAAATCTTCATTCATTTCCTCAACATCGCTCACAAGTTCTTCATTCTGTGTACTTCAGCATCGCTTCCAAGCCTTGGCCACAACTAATTCTTTAGCATTACATGTCGGTTACAACGGCTAAGTTCTGCATGAGAAAAACCTACATCCGGCCATCCCTGCTCCGGCCCAGCTGTGGTTCCTCTTCCCTACCATCGGAAGAACCCCCGAGTTCACAACACTCCCAACCCAGGTCAGTGACAGTATACTCAGGCCCCATGGACTCGGGGGATCGGAACCCAGAGTCAAGCGCCATCCAAAACTTGGCTTCCCGAGTTCAGAGTCAGGAGACGGCACAGAGCCAGGTGATGCAGTATCTCCAGGAATTATCCAGCCGGCTGGATCAAATTCAGGCCTCCCTGGCTTCAGTAGTTCCGGCTCCTGCTCCAGTACCCGCTCCAGTAGTCATCTCCAGTAATGTTCAATCCTCGTCTGGACCCAGGTCACGCCTTCAGCTTCCCACTCCCTCTCGCTTTAATGGGAATCCAAAGAATTGCCGTGGTTTTCTCAACCAATGCGAGGTGCATTTTGAACTTCTCTCACACAATTTCCCCACGGATCGGTCCAAAGTGGCATACATTATTTCCTTTCTTGAAGGTTCAGCGTTGGATTGGGTGTCTCCGTTGTGGGAACGATCTAACCCATTGGTTTCCAGTTACACTAATTTCATTGCGTCATTCCGAAGGATTTTTGATGAGCCCAGCAGAACGACCACTGCTTCCTCGGACCTGCTCCGAGTCCGTCATGGCTCCCGTTCTGTGGGACAGTATGTGGTTCACTTCCAGACCATTGCCTCAGAACTACGCTGGAATAATGATGCTCTCAGGGCCGCTTTCTGGAACGGGCTCTCTGACCGTCTGAAGGACGAGCTGGTCACTAGGGATCTGCTGGATCCTTTAGAAGAGTTGATCTCACTCTGTGTCAAGGTGGATCTTCGCATGCAGGAATGAGGTGGCGAACGTAGTCGGTCGGATCGATCCAGATTCTGGCTTCTCCCGCCTAAGCAAACAGTTACCCCGAGTCCGGACGAACCCATGCAAATCAACCAATCCCGGCTGTCCCCGGAGGAACGACAGCGCCGTCGTGAGGGTAAACTCTGCCTCTACTGTGGAGCCGCGGATCACTTTATCAAGTTCTGCAAGTCCCGTCCGGGAAATGGGCAGGCCTAGCTTGTTCCGGAGGAGTCAAGTTAGGGGTTACATCTAAATCTTCTCCGACAGTGGATTGTTTACTCTCCATGTCTCTGTTTTCTGAGTCTATAGCCAAACCTGTTAAGGCCCTGCTGGACTCTGGGGCTGCAGGGAATTTTGTTTCTCTTTCTTGTGTTCAGAGTCTGGGTTTACAGTTACAGTCTGTCAAACGACCTATAACGTTGACTGCCATCAATGGTACCAAAATATCTAATGGTCTTATTACAAGTCGCACAGAGCCAATCAAGCTGCAGGTCGGAGCTCTGCATCAAGAACATTTGGAGTTTCTAGTAATTCCGGAGATGCCTCACGATCTTGTTCTTGGTCTACCTTGGCTTAAAATTCACAACCCTCACGTCGACTGGAAGTCGTCACAAATATTGTCCTGGAGTTCGTTTTGTCACTCTAGTTGTCTCACTCCTGTCTACCCGCTCCGTGCATCTTCCAAGTCGGATGAGGAGCTCATTCCGGAGGCCTACCGGGAGTTCACAGATGTGTTCTCGGAACAGGTGGCCGATCAGTTACCACCCCATAGACCCTGGGACTGTCCCATTGAGCTTATCCCAGGGAAAATGCCACCCCGGGGACGCACATATCCCTTGTCATTACCCAAGACCCAAGCTATGTCGGACTATATCAAATCTAATCTACTGAAAGGATTCATTCACCCCTCTACCTCCCCAGCTGGAGCAGGTTTCTTTTTCGTGAAGAAGAAGGATGGGGGGTTAAGACCATGTATTGATTATCGTGGCTTAAACGATATCACCGTTAAGAACAAATACCCTTTGCCGCTAATTACTGAGCTATTTGATAGGGTTAGTGGAGCCCACGTCTTCACTAAGCTCGACTTAAGAGGAGCCTATAATCTGATACGTATCCGACAGGGGGACGAATGGAAGACGGCCTTCAATACCAGGGACGGGCATTACGAATATCTGGTAATGCCGTTTGGTCTCAGCAATGCCCCTGACGTTTTTCAGGGATTTGTAAATGAAATCTTCCGAGATATGTTATACCAAAGCGTAGTGGTGTACTTGGATGACATTCTGATATTTTCTAAGAATCTTGCAGAGCACAGAGTACAGGTCAAAGAAGTACTTCGCTTACGAAGGAATTGTCTCTACGGCAAGATTTCCAAATGTATCTTTGCGGTCCCTTCGATTCCGTTCCTCGGTTATGTCATCTCGGGTACGGAGCTTCGCATGGATCCGGAAAAACTCACTGCCATTCGGAACTGGACTCAGCCTCTCTCCTTGAAAGCGGTACAAAGATTCCTGGGCTTTACAAATTACTACCGGATATTCATTAAGGGATTTTCTACCATCGTTGCACCCATTACTGCCCTAACCAAAAAGGGGTCTGACCCAAGTCTCTGGTCTTCCGAAGCTGTAGAAGCATTTGCCCGGTTGAAATCAGCCTTTATGTCTGCTCCGGTACTCCAACAACCGAATTTCTCAAAACCATTCTTCTTGGAAGTCGATGCTTCCTCAGTAGGCATCGGTGCCGTCCTTTCACAGTACTCTTCTGATGGGAAGTTACATCCATGTGGTTTCCATTCTCGTAAGTTCTCTCCTGCTGAACGAAACTACACCATTGGAGATCAGGAACTTTTAGCAATAAAATCTGCCCTAGAAGAATGGAGGTACTTATTGGAAGGTGCTAAACACCTAATTACTATTTACACCGATCACAAGAACTTGTTGTATATCAAGACGGCCCAGTGCTTGAATCCCCGTCAAGCTAGATGGGCGCTCTTCTTCACTCGGTTCTCGTTCGTTATTAAGTACTGGGCCGGGACTCTTAACGCTAAGGCTGATGCTCTGTCTCGTTCTTTAATGGCCTCAGATGAGGAGAATTCCTTTGAAAAGAGTTTAATTCTCAGTCCAGTCTCTATTTCAGCAGCTCCCACCTCTCTGGGTCCTCCTCCTAGGAGAATGTCTGTACCAGTTGAATTTCGACCAAAGTTACTGCAGTGGGCTCATATCTCCAAGTTTTCCGGTCATCCTGGAGTTCAAAAAATGTGTGAATTTCTACGAAGGTCATATTGGTGGGACACCATGAAGAAGGATATACAAGATTATGTCAATTCATGTCCTCAATGTGCTCAGCACAAAACTCTTCGTCTGCCTCCTGCGGGGTTGCTTCGTCCACTGTCCATTCCTTAGAAACCCTGGACCCATATTTCTATGGACTTTATTACCGAATTACCCCTCTCCAAGGGTTACTGTTATGCACACCAGTGCCTGCAGGAAAGTACTGGTGTCAGAACTGTTATGCACTCCAGTGTCTGCAGGAATGTACTGGTGTTTGAACTGTTATGCAAAACAAATGGACTCACAGACAAACTGGGGAATATGACATAACGTACACAGAAGGTAATAGGGTAACAAAATACACACGAAGTGAACAGAGAAGCCCAGAGGCTAAGGAACTGGGTATCTCCCTTGTATTAGAACTGCTCAGATGTAAAAAGCAAGATGTTGTGTTTTAATACGTAGAGAACCCGAAATGCTGTTGCTAAGGGCAACAGCAAAACCCTAAAGGGTTACCAACGGGTGTGGCAGTAAACTCCTTGGTCAGAGATGGAATGATAGACACAAGGAGAGTCTCCACAATCCTATTTCTCACTTGCAGTGCACAGGTTTTAGCTTACTGCCACTAAACTGACCCCTGACACCTAGCACAGTGAGACAGGATTAGACAGGCAAGTCTAAGAATACAGCCGCAAACTTGCTAAGTTCACAGAGTAGTAACAGAACCCCAGCAAGCTAAACGACTGACTCCAGTCTTACTGCTAGGTCTGGATTGGCAGAGTGTAATACCAAATCCCCAGGCCTATTAGCAGTAAGCAACAAACAAATACAAAGCTACACAGTACTGGCTAACTTTCAGAAACTGACTAACCAACAAAGATTCAGCAGCATCTGCTTACCCTGAAAAGAGGCCTTATAAAGCAGGTGCTGTCCACGCCCCACTAAGACCTCACAGACTGTGAGCACAAAAACCAGCACCGGATCCCCTGCCGTGCACACAGCCTATAACCACTGCACAGCAAAAGACCCGAACCGGAGTATCAGCTGCGCTCAGGTTACTCCACTAGCACTTGTCTCCCGGTTGCCATGACGACGTGGCAGCACAGGGCAGGAGACCCTAACAGTACCCCCCCTCTGACGAGGGGTCAAAGAACCCCTACCACCGGGTTTATCGGGGAACTGCGAGAAGAAAGAGCGTATCAGTCTGGGGGCATGAAGATCACAACTGCGCACCCACGACCGCTCCTCCGGGCCATACCCCTTCCAGTGCACCAAAAATGACAGCCGACCCCGAACCACCTTGGAGTCAAGAATCCTTTCAACAACAAACTCCCTCTGGCCACGTATCAGAAGAGGGGAAGGTCTTCCACTGGAAGAAGGATTACTAATCGCCCGTTTTAAAAGGGAACAATGAAATGTTTTATTGATTCCCAAAGAACGGGGCAGATCTAACTGAAATGCCACCGGATTGATAACCCTGGTGATCTTATAAGGGCCGATGAACCGGGGCCCTAACTTATGAGATGGCTGTCTCAACTTCAAATTCTTGGTAGACAACCAGACGAAGTCTCCTAATTTGAAGCTGCAGGGTCTTTTCCGCTTATCAAAAACCCTTTTGGTCACTAATGACACAGACACAAGGGCTTTCTTCACTTTCCGCCAAATACCTCTAAGGACCGAAACCACAGAGGAACCACCAGGCGTGGAGTCCAGGGGGTCAAAAGAATTGGCCTTAGGATGATGCCCATACACACAAAGGAAGGGAGAGATCCCTGTAGCAGAGTGAGCCGCGTTGTTATAGGCAAACTCCGCCATGGAGAGATGAGCAACCCAGTCAGTCTGACACTTGGAGACATAACACCTGAGGAACTGCTCCAAGGACTGGTTCACCCTTTCAGTCTGCCCATTAGACTGCGGATGGTAGCCTGACGACAAGCTGACAGAAATCTGGAGATCGGAACAAAATGCCCTCCAGAATTTGGCCACAAACTGGGATCCGCGGTCAGAGACCACATCAAGTGGCAACCCGTGGAGACGCACAACATGCAGCATAAATAATTCAGACAGGCGTCTGGCTGATGGCAGCCCAACCAGTGGAACGAAGTGCGCCATCTTCGAAAACCTGTCAACGACAACCCAGATGGCTGTCATCCCCGAGGATTTGGGCAAGTCCACCACAAAATCCATTGAAATGTGGGTCCATGGCTTAGATGGGATAGAGAGTGGATGTAATGGGCCAACAGGAACCCCTCTAGGAGTCTTATTTCGGGCACAGATGTCACATGCCCGAACCCACTGATCCACATCCTTAGCCACCGAGGGCCACCACACCGCCCTAGATAGCAACTCCCGAGTTCTGGCAATACCCGGGTGACCTGCCGACTTCTTGGCATGGAATTCCAGGAACACTCGCTGTCTTAACCTAGGAGGCACAAACAAAAGACCTACCGGAAGGTCTGGAGGAGCCTGCTCCTGTGCTCTAAGGACTAATGATAAGAGGTCCTCTACTCTAAATATGCCAGATTCTTATGGTCAGTGAGAATTGAGACCACAAACTTAGCCCCCTCAAGCCAGTGTCTCCACTCCTCCAGTGCATCCTTAATAGCCAACAATTCCCGGTTACCCACGTCATAATTCATCTCGGCAGGCGAAAATTTACGGGAAAAGTAAGCACAGGGATGAAGGCGATTATCAGACACTCCCATCTGAGAAAGCACTGCCCCAATACCCATCTCAGAGGCATCCACCTCCACCACAAAAGGACGCTCTGGATCTGGGTGTCGCAGCACCTTGGCCGAAACAAATGCCCTTTTGAGACGGGCAAAAGCCGCTTTAGCCTCACAAGACCAGTGAGCAACATCCGCCCCTTTCTTAGTGAGTGCCACCAAGGGCGCCACAATAGACGAAAATCCAGCGATAAATCGTCTATAAAAATTCGCAAAGCCCAGGAAACACTGAAGCGCCTTCAAACTAGTGGGCTGCACCCAATCCAGGACTGCCTGTACCTTGGAACCCTCCATTTGGAAACCTTCTGGGGAGATAATATATCCTAGAAATGCGATTTGCTGAACTTCAAATTCACACTTCTCCAGCTTCGCCCCAAGCCGGTGGTCTCTGAGTTTCTGGAGGACTAAGCGTACATGCTTCCGATGTTCCTCCAGGGAATGGGAGAAGATTAGGATGTCATCTAAGTATACAACTAAGAATCTATCCAAATATTCCCTGAGCACATCATTCATGAAATCCTGGAAGACTGCCGGGGCATTACAGAGCCCAAAAGGCATCACCAAATATTCATAATGCCCTGAGTGGGTATTAAAGGCAGTCTTCCATTCATCCCCCTCTCTTATTCGGATTAGATTGTACGCACCGCGTAGGTCAATCTTAGAAAAAATGGTGGCAGTACGAAGCTGGTCAAACAAGACCGAAATGAGAGGCAGTGGGTATGAGTTTTTAATCGTGATACGGTTCAATTCCCTGAAGTCGATGCAGGGTCGCAACGAACCGTCCTTTTTACCCACGAAGAAGAACCCCGACCCAACTGGAGACTGTGAAGGTCTGATAAATCCCTTAGCCAAGTTCTCCTGAATGTACTCTGCCATAGCCTGAGTCTCAGGATGTGACAGGGAGTACAACCTGCTCTTGGGAAGCTTAGCATTTGGCAACAAATCAATGGCACAGTCATAGGGGCGATGGGGAGGTAGTACCTCTGCAACTTTTTTGGAGAGCACATCCGCAAAATCTGCATAACACCCTGGCAATCCTGGCAAACTTAGCTGCGAGAGCCTGACTGGAAGGCTCAAGCAACTCCTGAAACAATCAGTACCCCAACTAAGAATCTCCCCAGAGACCCAGTCAAATTGAGGATTGTGGGCCCTTAACCAGGGTAACCCCAACACCAATGGGGCAAAAGTACAGACAGTCACATAAAAGGACAATTTTTCAGAGTGTGTGGCTCCAATAAACAAAGAAATCTGGCTAGTGTAAGAGGTAATTTTACCTTGGGATAATGGTTCCCCGTTTAACCCACAAATCTCAATTTCCGATGCCAAGGGTACTAAGGGAACAGAGTGTTTCAAGGCGAATTGGCGGTCCATAAAAACCCCGTCGGCCCCACTGTCCACAAAGGCCTCAGTCTTGACAGTTTGACCGAGGATCTTCAAGGTCACCGGAATGATAAAAGTCTTCTTGGGAAATTCTGACTTCTGGCCTGACAGGATATTTCCCATCACCCTCAGGCCCTGAAGTTTTCCAGCTTTTCTGGGCATGATACTACCACATGACCTTTATTCCCACAGTACAAACACAACCCCTGCTGTCTCCTCCGCGTCTTCTCACGCGAGGAGAGGCGGGTAGCCCCAATCTGCATAGGCTCCTCAGAAAATTCCTCAGAGTCTGAGGTTCCCTTGGGAAGGAAGGAAATCTCAGTCTCCCTTTCAAGCCTACGCTCTCTCAGCCGTCTATCCACCCGGATGGATAACTGCATGAGCTGATCCAAGCTATCAGGCAAGGGATATTGTACCAGTTGGTCCTTTATCTGGTTAGAAAGACCTCTTCGGTACTGGTGTCTCAGGGCTGGGTCATTCCACTGGGTATCATGGGCCAACCTCCGAAACTCCGTACAGTAAACCTCAACTGGCCTTCGCCCTTGCTTAAGGATCGAAATCTGAGCCTCGGCTGAGGCCGTCTTGTCAGGGTCATCATACAACATGCCCAGTGCCGTAAAAAAAGCATCAACACTTTTAAGCGACGGACAGTCAGGCTGCAACCCATATGCCCAGACCTGTGGGTCTCCTTGTAGCAAGGAAATCACTATGCCCACCCGCTGAATCTCCGACCCAGAAGACTGAGGCCTAAGCCGGAAGTATAGCTTGCAGCTCTCCTTGAAACAAAAGAACTGCGAGCGATCTCCAGAAAAACGATCCGGGAGATTTACTTTCGGCTCCTTAACCCCTGCAGGTGCTGCTGCTGCGGGAGCTCCGCCAGCAGCCTGGGAGGTGTGCATTTTAATGGACAAATCATTAAATTGTCGAGTCAGGACCTGCACCTGATCGACCACCTGTTGCAACGTATTTTGAGGGGTATGCTCCATATTCCCACAAAATTTCAACAGGAGTATTAGGCTGCTGAATATGTTATGCACACCAGTGCCTGCAGGAAAGTACTGGTGTCAGAACTGTTATGCACTCCAGTGTCTGCAGGAATGTACTGGTGTTTGAACTGTTATGCAAAACAAATGGACTCACAGACAAACTGGGGAATATGACATAACGTACACAGAAGGTAATAGGGTAACAAAATACACACAAAGTGAACAGAGAAGCCCAGAGTCTAAGGAACTGGGTATCTCCCTTGTATTAGAACTGCTCAGATGTAAAAAGCAAGATGTTGTGTTTTAATACGTAGAGAACCCGAAATGCTGTTGCTAAGGGCAACAGCAAAACCCTAAAGGGTTACCAACGGGTGTGGCAGTAAACTCCTTGGTCAGAGATGGAATGATAGACACAAGGAGAGTCTCCACAATCCTATTTCTCACTTGCAGTGCACAGGTTTTAGCTTACTGCCACTAAACTGACCCCTGACACCTAGCACAGTGAGACAGGATTAGACAGGCAAGTCTAAGAATACAGCCGCAAACTTGCTAAGTTCACAGAGTAGTAACAGAACCCCAGCAAGCTAAACGACTGACTCCAGTCTTACTGCTAGGTCTTGATTGGCAGAGTGTAATACCAAATCCCCAGGCCTATTAGCAGTAAGCAACAAACAAATACAAAGCTACACAGTACTGGCTAACTTTCAGAAACTGACTAACCAACAAAGATTCAGCAGCATCTGCTTACCCTGAAAAGAGGCCTTATAAAGCAGGTGCTGTCCACGCCCCACTAAGACCTCACAGACTGTGAGCACAAAAACCAGCACCGGATCCCCTGCCGTGCACACAGCCTATAACCACTGCACAGCAAAAGACCCGAACCGGAGTATCAGCTGCGCTCAGGTTACTCCACTAGCACTTGTCTCCCGGTTGCCATGACGACGTGGCAGCACAGGGCAGGAGACCCTAACAGTTACAATACCATCTGGGTGATTATTGACCGCTTTTCAAAAATGGCACATTTTGTTCCGTTGACCGGTTTACCAACGGCTCCCAAGTTGGCTTTACTGTTTATTCGTGAACACTTCCGCCTGCACGGGTTACCTCGGAAGATAGTCTCTGATCGAGGGGTACAGTTCACTGCAAGATTTTGGAGGGCCCTCTGCTCAGCCTTACAAATAAAACTCAAGTTCTCATCTGCTTACCATCCACAAACCAATGGGCAAACTGAACGTGTCAATCAAGATTTAGAGACTTTTCTCCGCGTTTATCTCTCTCCTTCACAGGACGATTGGGTGGAACTGTTACCCTGGGCCAAGTTTGCCCATAATCATCTGTACCACTCTTCCACTGGTGAGTCCCCATTCTTCATTAATTACGGTTTCTATCCACGAGTCCCAGAATTACCAATTTTTCCTTCGGAGGATGTTCCTGCTGCAGCTTCCACTCTCCGGCACTTCAGTCAAATCTGGAGTAGGGTTCATGCTAATCTCAAGAAAATCTCTAGCCGCTACAAATTCTTTGCGGATAGAAAACGGCGAGCAGCTCCTCAATTCAAAGTTGGTAACAGGGTATGGCTCTTTACCCGCAATCTTCGTTTAAGAGTACCCGCTATGAAGTTTGCTCCGAGGTTCATCGGTCCTTACCCTGTTTTGCAAGTCCTGAACCCTGTTGTCTGCAAATTGGGATTGCCCTCCCACTTTCGGGTACCAAATTCTTTCCATGTTTCTCTCCTTCGTCCCCTCATTTTAAATTGGTTTCATTCGGAGTCTCATAGCCCAACCTCTGTAGAGACTGAAGCTGGAACAGAATTTGAAATCAAAACTATTCTTGACTCTCGTTATCTTCACAAGAATTTACAGTATCTGGTAGAATGGAAAGGTTATGGTCCTGAGGAGAGGAGCTGGGTCAAAGCTTCTGAAGTCATTGCTCCCCGACTAGTCCGGATCTTTCATTCTATACATCCAACAAAACCAGGAAAGTGTCCAGGGGCCACTCCTAGAGGAGGGGGTACTGTCACACTCGCGGCGCTGCGGCTGCCGCGCTTACCGCTCCGGGTGCGCTGGGTCTCCCGGCGGTCGTCGCCCCCGGTGGGCTCCCGGTCGACGCGTCTTGCTGGCGCTGCCTCCAGTGGGTTCCCGGGGTGTGGGCGCCGCCATTGCGCCCGGCATCCACGAGAGCGTGGTGAGCGGGTGACGTCATTGGCCCCTTCTGCCAATCAGGAGAGGGCGGGAAGTTCAAAGGCAGACGCCGTACAGAGCCCCGGCGCCTGAGTATCGTCTTTTCCAATGATCACCAGTGCTAGCAACGTTCAGCGTGTTCTCAAGCTGAGCGTCTCCTGTGTTCCAGCGTTGCAGAGTATCTTTCAGGGGGACATTCCCTGTGCCACCAGGGTTACAGAGTATCTCTCAGTGGGACATTCCCTGTGCTACCAGCGTTACAGTGTATCACTCAGTGGAACATTCCCTGTGTTACCAGCGTTACAGAGTATCTCTCAGTGGGACATTCCCTGTGCTACCAGCGTTACAGTGTATCACTCAGTGGAACATTCCCTGTGCTACCAGCGTTACAGTGTATCACTCAGTGGAACCTTCCCCGTGCTACCAGCGTTACAGTGTATCACTCAGTGGAACCTTCCCTATGCTACCAGCGTTACAGTGTATCACTCAGTGGGACATTCTCTGCGTTACCAGCGTTACAGTGTATCTCTAATAGGGACACCTCCTGTGCTTCCAGTATTACAGGGTATCTCTAAGTGGAACGCCTCCCAAACTCCCAGAGTTACACTGAATCTCAAATCCTCATTTATTTCTTCAACATCGCTCACAAGTTCTTCATTCTTCTGTGTGCTTCAACATCGTTCTCAAATCCTTATTCATTTCTTCAACATCGCTCACAAGTTCTTCATTCATCTGTGTGCTTCAACATTGTTCTCAAATCTTCATTCATTTCTTCAGCATCGCTCACAAGTTCTTCATTCTTCTGTGTGCTTCAACATCGTTCTCAAATCTTCATTCATCTCTTCAGCATC
This sequence comes from Pseudophryne corroboree, assembly GCF_028390025.1. NCBI lineage: Eukaryota > Metazoa > Chordata > Amphibia > Anura > Myobatrachidae > Pseudophryne > Pseudophryne corroboree. The sequence continues at coordinate 301,046,006 of NC_086444.1, read as the reverse complement.
GCTCACAAGTTCTTCATTCTTCTGTGTGCTTCAACATCGTTCACAAATCTTCATTCATTTCCTCAACATCGCTCACAAGTTCTTCATTCTTCTGTGTACTTCAGCATCGCCCCAAGCCTTGGCCACAACTAATTCTCTAGCAATACACGTCGGTTAAAACTGCTAAGTTCTGCATGAGGAAAACCTACATCCGGCCATCCCTGCTCCGGCCCAGCTGTGGTTCCTCTTCCCTACCATCGGAAGAACCCCCGAGTTCTCAACACTCCCAACCCAGGTCAGTGACAGATAGGCTGTAGAGAATTTCAGCTTGACTTGGAGCGCTTGACAAAGACTTCACCAGAACTTGGCCACAAACTGAACACCTTTGTCGGAAATTATCTCCACAGGGAGACCGTGTAATCTGAAGATTTCTTGAATGAAGACTTGTGCCAACTTGGAAGCTGACGGAAGACCGGTGAGAGGGATGAAGTGAGCCATCTTGGTGAACCGATCAACTACCACTCAGATGGTATTGAATTTGTTACACACAGGGAGATCCGTGACGAAATCCATCGAGAGATGAGTCCATGGGCGATGAGGAACAGACAAAGGAACCAGTTACCCAGCGGGTGACTGGCGCTGTACTTTGTGTTGGGCACACTTTGGGCAGGAGACCACAAATTCAGCAATGTCCTTTTTTAGGGTCGGCCACCAGTATGATCTGGAAACAAATTCTAAGGTCTTGCGTATGCCTGCGTATCCGGCAAAGCGAGAGGAATGTGCCCAATGCAAGAGCTTCCTTCTGAGAGCCGGCTTCACGAAACTTTTCCCTGGTGGGGGCATAGAGTCCATCCTCACTGCGGAGAATGCCAATGGATAAATGATATAATGCTTGTCAGTAGACTCAGACTCATTTTCTTGCTCCCAGGAGTGGGAAAGGGCATCAGCCTTGCGATTCTGTGACCCTGGACAAAACTGCAATTTGAAGTCAAATCTGGAAAAGAAAAGTGCCCACCTGGCTTGACGAGGGTTAAGACATTGGGGGTCATTCCGAGTTGTTCGCTCGCAAGCTGCTTTTAGCAGCTTTGCACACGCTAAGCCGCCGCCTACTGGGAGTGAATCTTAGCTTATCAAAATTGCGAACGAAAGATTCGCAATATTGCGAAAAGACTTCTCTGTGCAGTTTCTGAGTAGCTCGAGACTTACTCTGCCAGTGCGATCAGTTCAGTGCTTGTCGTTCCTGGTTTGACGTCACAAACACACCCAGCGTTCGCCCAGACACTCCTCCGTTTCTCCAGCCACTCCCGCGTTTTTCCCAGAAACGGTAGCGTTTTTTCACACACTCCCATAAAACGGCCAGTTTCCGCCCAGAAACACCCACTTCCTGTCACATTACGATCACCAGAACGAAGAAAAAACCTCGTAATGCCGTGAGTAAAATACCTAACTGCATAGCAAATTTACTTGGCGCAGTCGCACTGCGGACATTGCGCATGCGCATTAGCGACTAATCGCTCCGTTGCGAGAAAAAAATAACGAGCGAACAACTCGGAATGACCCCCATTGAGCGCCTTTTAGATACAGGAGATTCTTGTGATCCGTTATAATGGTGATGGTATGAGAAGTTCCTAATAAGTACCTCCACTCTTCCAAAGCGAGCTTGATTGCCAAAAGTTCTTGATTGCCAATGGCGTAATTACGCTCAGCAGGAGAGAACTTTCGTGAGAAGAAGCCACAAAGATGTAAATGACCATCGTTAGCTCTTTGAGACAGTACTGCGCCCACTCCAACGGAAAAGGCATCCACCTCAAGGATGAAGGGCAACCTGATATCTGGCTGTTTCAAAACCGGAGCAGAGATGAATCTTTGTTTCAACAAATGAAAGGCTTGGGTAGCTTCTGACCATTTGGAAGGATTGGCACACTTTTTGGTAAGAGCCGTAATAGGCGCTACAATGGTGGAAAAGTCTCGAATAAATTTCCTGTAGTAATTGGCAAACCTTAGGAATCTCTGGATGCCCTTGAGGGTTACAGGAATCGGCCAATCTTGGATCGCTTGAAGCTTTTCGGGGTCCATCTCCAGACCGGAACCGGATACAATATACCCCAGGAACGGGATGGATTTAACTTCAAAGACGCACTTTTCCAGTTTGCAATACAGATGATAGGTACGAAGACGGGACAAAACTTCTTTCACCCAGAAGCGATGTTCCTCCAGATCATTCGCGAAGATAAGGATATCATCGAGATAAACCACAACATGACGATTAAGGATGTCTCTGAAGATTTAATTCACGAAGTGTTGGAATACCGCTGGAGCATTGCTGAGTCCGAAAGGCATGACGAGGTACTCGTAATGTCCGTCACGGGTGTTAAAAGCGGTCTTCCACTCGTCACCCTTCCGGATTCGGAAGAGATTATAAGCACCCCTCAGATCTAACTTAGTGAAGATAGTGGCTCCACTGACGCGGTCAAACAACTCGGTGATAAGTGGCAGAGGGTACCGATTTTTCACTGTGATGTCATTCAGACCCCGGTAGTCAATACAAGGCCGCAGGCCGCCATCTTTCTTCTTCACGAAGAAGAAGCCTGCACCAGCTGGAGAAGAGGAAGGCCGGATGAACCCTTTAGCCAGATTTTCCTTGATATACTCCTCCATGGAGTGGGTCTCAGGCAACGACAATGGATATGTGCGTCCACGAGGAGGAGTTTTCCCTGGAATGAGATCGACAGGGCAGTCCCAGTCTCTATGGGGAGGAAGAATATCGGCTGAAGACTTGCTGAATACATCAGTGAAATCCTGATATGGAGGAGGTGGAACATCAGAAGACTTAGAGGAAGATTTGCAAACTGGAAGCACTTTATGTAGACAAGTCTTGGAACAGGAAGGACCCCATGCCAGGATATGGGTCGTCTTCCAATCAACTTGGGGATTATGCAGACGAAGCCATGGGAGGCCCAGAACCACAGGATGAGTGGCCCTTGGGATTACCAGGAAGGAAATCAACTCTGTATGCAGAACCCCTACCCTCAGATGGATAGGTAGGGTCTTGGAGGTAATCACCGCATCAGGAATCCTACTGCCGTCCACGGCAGTTAAAGATATAGGAGATGACAGTCTCTCAGTGGGTAGAGACCACTGCTTAACAAACTTCTCAGTAATAAAGTTCCCGGCTGCTCCAGAATCCAATAAGGCAATAAGATTCTTGGTACGCTGAGCCACCTGAAGAGAAACTGAGAGGTTGCAGTCACTTGAAGATGGAGAGGAATACATTACTCCTAGCCGACCCTCTCCTTGGCGGGCTAGGATTTGGAGTTTCCCGGACGCTCGGGACAGGCATTAATGAGGTCTGAAGGTGCAGCACAGTATAGGCAAAGGCGATTGGATAGACGTCTTCTGCGCTCTGCTGGAGAAAGTCGGGAATTACCTATCTGCATAGGTTCGTCTTTGGATGGAGACAGCTGACGAGGAGGAGGAGCAGAAGGAGTCTTATGAACTGCTGACCTGCCTTGCTCCATAGCGCTTTCACGGAACCTTAGGTCAACTTTAGTGCAGAGCGATACGAGCTCATTCAATTTCGCGGGTAAGTCTCTAGTGGCGAGCTCCTCTTTAATACGTTCAGATAGGCCTTGCCAGAAAGCTGCATAGAGGGCTTCCTCATTCCAGGAGACTTCAGATGCCAAAGTCTGGAATTGTACTAAATACTGGCCGACAGTTGGTGTCCCCTGACGCAGCCGAAGGATCTCAGAAGAGGCTGACAACACTCGACCTGGCTCATCAAAGATACGTTTGAATGTAGCCACGAAGTCGGAGTAGGATGACAGCAGGGTATCTGATTTTTCCCATAGGGGTGATGCCCAGTCGAGATCGGAGCCACTGAGTAGAGAGATTATGTATGCAACTTTAGTGCGGTCTGTAGGAAAACTGCTGGGTTGCAACTCAAAGTGGATCTCGCACTGGTTTAGGAAACCCCTGCAGGCTTTTGGGGATCCATCATACTTAGTAGGTGTCGGCAAGTGGAGACGTGGAGGAGAAACGGGTATGGTGGGTGGGGACACCACCGGAGGTACTACTGTCAGCATACTGGACGCCCCTGACCCACGGAGGGTAGCTTGAATTTCATCCAGTCGGGAGGAGAGGTCCTGGAGACACTGGATAACATGGCCTTGTGCAGCCTCATGATGTTCAAGACGGGCTGCCAGTTCTTGCATCGGCCTGGTCCCTTGGACTTGGTCTCCGACCGGATCCATTAGGTCAGTGCTTACTGTCACAACTGAGGGCTGGTGTCGGTAACTGGAAGCCTCAGTTGTAGGGGCTGACGGGTACCGGAATTTAGGAGGTGAGAGAGGACTCCTAGACATGCGCTAGACAGTAGTACCAGATGCCCGAAGGCGTGACCATGACAACAGAAGATGTCTTTGAGGGTTTTTATTAAATCGTAAGAGTCAATAATGTGCAACCAAACAAGAAATGTCACAAACAAACAATAACCCCACAACTGGTTAAGACCAGTAATCCAGAATGTGAGTGGGAGTGCTGTATATACTTGGGGACCCAGGTGAGGTAAAAGGAGATGCTGGGGATCGCAGATAAAGCTGAGATTGAAGCTGGGGTTCACAGGAATAACTGAGAATGAAGCTGGGGTTCGCAGGTAAGCTGTGAATGAAGCTGGGGTTCGCAGGTAAGCTGTGAATGAAGCTGGGGTTCGCAGGTAAGCTGTGATTGAAGCTGGGGTTCGCAAGATTTGTACTCCACAATATTACCGGCAGGAATGTATACAGAGGACTGCTGGAAAGTGGCTGCTGGAAAGCCGGAGTCATACACTCTGCTAGTGCTGGGTGCGGGTTAATAATATATCTGTGCATTAAAACCAGTGCGTGTTTTTATCAAAAATACTACACCATGGTCTGTGTTTAATGGTGCCTCTTACTGCATGCCCATTCATATTGGGGAAAGAGGCACTTATTTTTCAGGTTTCTTTTGGATATCATCCGTACAATTTGAATACTGATGTTTGTTATGAGGACCTCCTAGAGTGAATCTCTATTCTCCATTTACCAGCTTATGAGGAATATCTTTCAATTAAGGGTGAATGCATTCTATACTAGTTGTTTATACACTTCTACATGTCACTTGGTGAGCGCTATTGTCATGGGTAAAAATTTCCCTTTTCCAATGTGATCCAAGTCCAAAATGGCTGCGCCCATAGACGGAGATAGGGGAAAGAAGCACCTTGAAACCATGTGTTATACAACAATGGCGGCGGAGGCCGCAGCAGCAGAAACTCCATGCGCCCAGATGCGCACAGCGGCCACAGGAATGGAAGAGGTGGCCGGAGCACACAGAGGACGCACATCCAGTAGAGGACCACGGGCGCGGCAGTAACAGCCGCGACGGGACTGAGAGCGCTGCACCACCGCAAGTGCACACACTGAGGAGGCCGCTAAAACCAGCGCTGCAGGCAATAGCCGAAAACATAGCTATAGCCCGGCCTTGGCTCGCTGAACCAATCTCAGGAGGCACCTAACAGGTAGGAACCGGCGTCTAGTTACCCGGATCGTGACAAATGTTACCCTCATGGGCCAGTCTGGCCCTGTGTACATCACACTTTACATATCATACACATATAAGGCCTCTCTATACTTGTGAGAACTAGCTGACTAATTATTCTGGTAAATTCCTGGGCTTCACTACGTGAGTTAAAGTAGTTATGAGAAGAAGAATGATAAAGTTTATTTTTTTATTATTTTTTGCTGAATTTTCCTGCTGTTGTTTGTGTAATTCAGTTAACAAGATAATTATTTTATTAAGCTACCAAACAAAACTTGTTTTCCTGAAAGGAAAAAACAATCTGATTTACAATTCAGTTATAAATCACTTATTATGAAAAACTGCAAAATGTAATCTGGTAAACATATCACTGTTGATCATTCTCTTCTCATACAAACACTACAATCCCTAGGTCTTCAAGACACAGTCCTCTCTTGGTTCCTATCCTACCTATCTAATCGCACCTTCAGTGTTCGCTTCTCTGAATCTACCTCTTTCAGTTGGAGTGTCACGATCCGGGTATCTGGACGCTATTGTTTACCTTTCAGGTGTCTCCTAAGGTAGTCCCAGCGTCCTAGGCCCGGTTCCCAGCTGTGATGCAAGCATTCATACGTCATATCTCATCTCTGCTGATCCGTGGATATTGTTCCTCAATGCCCGGGCGACTGGCATGGCTTCACCTGCCGGCGGGGCCTCGGGCATCATCTCCATATTCCTAATGCATACAGGGTATGTGGCACTCCTCACCTACTGCAGCCGCGGCCGTCCATGCTGAAGGTTGAGACGCAAGCCGGCGTTCTCTATGTTCACCGCCGCCATTACAGAGGAATCTCCATGTGGTGAATACAAACAGCTTTCCCTCCACAGGCCGGTATGGGCGCAGCCATCTTAGTTTCAGTCACATGATCCTGACCTCCAATCCATAGCTCTGCATAATTAAGTCATCCAATCCCTTTACACCTAAGGGTATAAAGGGACTGAGCCTGCACTAGGAAATCGTCAGTGCTTTGGTTGTCAAACCTTGTTTCCAGTCTCTCTCTCTCCTGTGGTTATTTTGTTCCAGGTTTCCAGCTCCTGTCTCCAGTGACCACTAAGAGACCCGCACCAGCTTACCACCTTGCGGTGCAGCCTGACTCTGCAGTCTTCCATGACTATTCCAGCTTCCAGCTACAGATCCATCTGCTTCCACCGGTCAGCTTCCAGCAGTGTTTAGCTTTCTTAAAGTGCCGGTGCTTCTCCAGCGGATACCTACATACCAGCGGTATCCGCAAACCATCGGTACCTGCATACCATCATTTCCTATATCCTCGCTCCCTAGCTTCATTCAACTACCTGGCTGGTTTCATCCAGCATCCACTCCGTGTTATCTACCTGGCTGGATCCATCCAGCATTCACTCCGTGTTTTCAACACCTGGCTGGTTCCATCCAGCATAAAATTGCCTATATTATTTCCCTCCTCAGTGGCTCAGCCCTTGATTGGGCATCACCTTTATGGGAGAAATCCGATACCCTGTTGTCCTCATATACTGACTTTGTAACGACATTCAGGCGCATCTTCGACGAGCCAGGCCGTGTAACTTCAGCTTCTTCTGAGATTCTCCATTTACGCCAAGGAACGCGTACTGTGGGACAGTACCTAATACAGTTCAAGATCCTGGCATCCGAACTGGCATGGAACGACGAAGCCCTGTATACTGCATTCTGGCATGAATTATCAGAACGCATTAAGGACGAATTAGCTACCAGAGACTTGCCCTCTAAGTTGGACGAGCTAATATCCCTATGCACAAAAGTTGATCTACGGTTTAGAGAAAGAGCAACTGAGCGGGGAAGGTCTTCTACTCCAAAACCTTCTGCTCCTCCTCCTCGTCAACCATCTCCATACAAAGATGAGCCTATGCAAATTGGTCGTTCCCGTCTATCTCCAGCTGAGCGTCGAAGACGTCTTTCTGATTGCCTCTGTCTTTACTGTGCAGCTCCGTCTCATGCAATCAATGCCTGTCCAAAACGTCCGGGAAACTTCAAGTCCTAGCTCGCCAAGGAGAGGGCCGGCTAGGAGTAATGCTCTCCTCTCCATCTCCTCATGATTGTAATCTCCCAGTCTCGCTTCAAATTGCTCAACGTTATGGGAACATCATTGCCCTCCTAGATTCCGGAGCAGCTGGGAATTTCATAACTGAATCATATGTTAAGCGGTGGTCCCTACCCACTGAGAGATTTTCCTCGTCCATTTCTTTAACTGCCATGGATGGCAGTAAGATTTTTGACGCAGTTATTTCTTTCAGAACTCTACCAGTTCGTCTGAGAGTAGGAGCTCTTCATTCAGAATTTATTTCCTTTTTAGTGATTCCAAGAGCCACACATCCAGTGGTTTTGGGCCTTCCATGGCTTCGTCTCCATAACCCATCAATTGACTGGATGACTACGCAAATATTGGCATGGGGTCCTTCCTGTACTGAGACCTGTCTGTCCAAAGTGCTTCCTGTTTGTTCTTCCTCCTCCAGGTCGTCTGATGTTCCACCTCCTCCGTATCAAGACTACACGGACGTGTTCAGTAAAGCTTCTGCTGATATCCTTCCTCCTCATAGAGAGTGGGACTGTCCAATCGATCTCATCCCAGGGAAGGTTCCACCTCGAGGCCGAACTTATCCGTTGTCTTTACTAGAGACGCATTCCATGGAAGAATATATTAAGGAGAATCTGGCGAAGGGTTTCATCCGACCTTCTTCCTCCCCAGCTGGCGCAGGTTTCTTCGTTAAGAAGAAAGACGGTGGCCTGCGGCCATGCATCGACTACAGAGGCTTGAACGACATTACCGTCAAGAACCGATATCCTTTACCCTTGATTACAGAACTCTTCGATAGAGTTAGTGGAGCAACCATCTTCACGAAATTGGATTTGAGGGGTGCCTACAACCTCATCCGGATCCGAGAGGGTGATGAGTGGAAGACCGCCTTTAACACCCGTGATGGACATTATGAGTACCTCGTCATGCCTTTCGGATTAAGTAATGCTCCAGCTGTCTTCCAGCATTTCGTGAACGAGATCTTCAGAGACATCTTATATCGTCATGTCGTTTATCTAGATGATATACTTATCTTTGCCAATAATCTAGAGGAACATCGTTTCTGGGTAAAGGAAGTTCTGTCCCGTCTCCGTGTCAATCATCTCTATTGCAAATTAGAGAAGTGTGTTTTTGAAGTCAAGTCCATTCCGTTTCTAGGCTACATTGTGTCCGGTTCCGGACTAGAAATGGATCCTGAGAAACTACAAGCAATCCAGAATTGACCAATACCTGTAACCCTCAAAGGGGTCCAGAGGTTTTTAGGATTCGCCAATTACTACAGAAAGTTTATACAAGACTTTTCCACCATTGTGGCGCCTATCACTGCGTTGACCAAGAAGGGTGCTAATCCGTCCAAGTGGTCTGAAGAAGCTATGCAAGCTTTTCATCTATTAAAGCAACGATTCATCTCTGCTCCGGTTTTGAAACAGCCCGACATCAACTCTCCTTTTATTCTTGAGGTGGATGCCTCTTCCGTTGGAGTAGGGGCGGTGTTATCCCAGAGAGCTAAAGATGGTCATCTACATCCTTGCAGCTTCTTCTCCCGGAAGTTCTCCCCAGCTGAGTGCAACTATGCCATTGGCGATCAGGAGTTGCTGGCAATCAAACTCACTCTGGAGGAGTGGAGATACCTGCTGGAGGGAGCTTTTCATTCGGTCACTATTATTACCGATCACAAGAATCGTTTATATTTGAAAGGCGCACAATGTCTTAATCCTCGTCAGGCCAGATGGGCACTTTTCTTTTCCAGGTTCGACTTTAAACTCCAGTTCTGTCCGGGCTCTCAGAATCGCAAGGCCGATGCCCTTTCCCGCTCTTGGGAGCAAGAAAATGAGTTGGAGTCTTCTGACAAGCATCCTATTATCAATCCGTTGGCATTCTCCACGGTAAGGATGGACTCTACGCCCCCACCAGGGAAAAGTTTTGTGAAGCCGGTGTTAAGGAAGAAGCTCATGCATTGGGCACATGCTTCCCGCTTTGCCGGACATACAAGCATTCAGAAAACCCTTGAGTTTATCTCTAGGTCTTATTGGTGGCCAACTCTGAAGAAGGACGTCATGGAGTTTATTGCATCTTGCCCAAAGTGTGCTCAACACAAAGTATCCCGCCAGTCGCCTGCGGGGCAACTGGTTCCATGATCTGTTCCCTGTCGACCGTGGACCCATTTGTCGATGGACTTTGTTACAGACCTGCCTATGTGCAACAAGTTTAACACCATCTGGGTAGTGGTTGACCGGTTTACCAAGATGGCACATTTCATTCCTCTCACCAGTCTTCCGTCAGCTTCCAAGTTGGCTCAAGTATTCATTCAAGAGATCTTCCGACTACACGGTCTTCCCGAGGAGATCATCTCTGATAGAGGAGTACAATTTGTAGCCAAATTCTGGCGAAGTTTGTGTCAAGTTCTCCAAGTCAAATTAAAGTTCTCTACAGCTTACCATCCTCAGACCAATGGTCAAACTGAGAGGGTGAATCAGGACTGTCACAACTGAGGGCTGGAGACCGTGACTGAGAGCCTCAGTTGTAGGGCCTGACGGGTTCTTAAATTTAGGAGGAGCTATGTGACTCCTGGACATGCGTATTGACAGCAGCAAAGAATGCCCGAAGGCGTGACCACGACAACAAGGGAATTCCTTAAGTGCTTTTATTAAATAAAAAGTCAAATAACGTGCAAAAGAATAATAGAAAGTCACACGTGATAATTAGGTGCACATTTGGTAAAGACCAGTAACCTGGAATATGGAGGAAAGTTCTGTAAACAATAAATGAAGCTGGGGTTCGCTGGAAGATCAGTAATGAAGCTGGGGTTCGCTGGAAGATGAGTAAAGAAGCTGGGGTTCGTTGGAAGATGAGAAAAGAAGCTGGAGTGCGCTGAAACTGAGGAATGAAGGATGATTACTGTAAAGCAAAAGTTCAAACACAGGAATCCAAAGTAGACTGTAGAGGGTTAACACTGGAGAGTCGGGTTACACTGCAGAGTGTAATCACCAGGGAAGTCAGGCTGAACTGCAGAATGGAATTGCAGGAGAAAGTCTGTAGTGAAGCTTGTAGGCTAGAATCACAGATGACAAACAAAGCACTGACGATTTCCTGGCCCAGGCACAGGATACTTATACCTGCTGCATAGCAAGGATTGGTCTGGCAATTATGACAAGGCTCCAGCACCGTGGATAGGAGGAATAATGTCATGTGACTGGAGTCTAACATGGCTGCGCCCATGAACAAACAAAGAAGGGGAATTAAGTACTATAGGAAAGGTGTAACACTGGCGATGTAGGCCGCAGTAGCAGAATAACATGCGCCCAGCGGCGCGCGGCGGTCAGCGAGACAGGAGTGGCAGCAGAGACCCATGGAGGACGTACATCCAGAAGGGAAATGGTGTCTCAGTATCCGGATCGTGACAGTACCCCCCCTTTTAGGAGTGGCCCCAGGACACTTCTTAAGTTTACCTGGCCATCTGGAATGGAACTTCTGGATGAAGACTTGTGCCAACTTGGAAGTGGGGAATCCATGACAGAATCCATCGAGGGATGAGCCCACGGACGATGAGGAACAGACAAGGAAACCGGTTGCCTAGTGGGTGACTGGCGGGATACTTTGTGCTGGGCACATTTTGGGCAGGAGGCCACAAATTCAGCAATGTCCTTTTTTAGGGTCGGCCACCAATTTGACCTGGAAACGAATTTTAAGGTCTTGCGTATGCCCGCGTGTCCGGCAAAGCGAGAGGAATGTGCCCGATGCAAGAGCTTCCTCCTGAAAGCCGGCTTCACAAAATTTTTCCCTGGGGGGGGGCATAGAGTCCATCCTCACTGCGGAGAACGCCACTGGATCAACAATACAATGCTTGACAGTAGACTCAGACTCATTTTCTTGCTCCCGGGAGCGTGAAAGGTCATCAGCCTTGTGATTCGGTGACCCTGGACAAAACTGTAGTTTGGAGTCTTGGCACGGAGGAGACGGGACATCAGAAGACTTGTAGGAGGATATGTTAACTGGAAGCTCTTTTTGGAGACAAGTCTCTGAGCAAGAAGGACCCCATGCCAGGATACGGGTCGACTTCCAATCAACTTGAGGGTTATACAGACGTAGCCATGGGAGGCCTAGGACCACAGGATGGGTGGCCCTGGGGATAACCTGGAATGAAATCAACTCTGTATGCTGGTCCCCTACCTTCAGACGGATAGGTAGGGTCTTGGAGGTAATCACCGCATCAGGAATCCTACTGCCGTCCACAGCAGTTAGAGATATCGGTGATGACAGTCTCTCAGTGGGTAGAGACCACTGCTTAACGAACCTCTCTGTAATAAAGTTTCCGGCTGCTCCAGAATCCAATAAGGCAGTGAGATTCTTAGTACGCTGAGCCACCTGCAGAGAAACGGAGAGATTGCAGTTACTTGGAAATGGAGAGAAATTCGTCACTCCTAGCTGGTCTTCTCCTTGGTGGGCTAGGACTTGAGGTTGTACCGGACGCTTGGGACAGGACTTGATAACGTGAGAAGATTCGGCACAATACAAACAGAGACGCTCAGCAAGACGTCTACTACGCTCTGCCTGAGATAAACGAGAGCGACCTATCTGCATAGGTTCCTCCCTAGACGGAGATGGCAGACGAGGAATGGAAACAGTAGGAATCTTGGGAAATGTGGATCTTCCTCGTTCAACAGCCCTTTCACGGAACCGTAAATCGACCTTAGTGCAGAGGGAAATGAGCTCGTTTAATGTTAAAGGTAAGTCTCTAGCAGCAAGCTCATCTTTGATACGCTCGGATAGCCCTCCCCAGAAGGCTGCATAAAGAGCGTCATCATTCCAGGAGACTTCAGATGCCAAGGTCTGGAATTGCACCAAATACTGACCGACAGTTCGCGTCCCCTGACGCAGTCGAAGGATCTCTGAAGAAGCTGATGTCACTCGACCTGGCTCATCGAAAATTCGTCTGAACGTTGCCACGAAGTTAGCATAGGATGACAACAGAGCATCAGACCTTTCCCATATAGGTGAGGCCCAGTCTAGAGCGGCACCAGTGAGTAGAGAAATAAGGTATGCCACCTTAATGCGGTCAGTAGGGAAACTGCTGGGTTGCAATTCAAATTGGATCTCGCACTGGTTTAGGAAACCCCTGCAGGCTTTAGGGGATCCATCATATTTAGCAGGAGTCGGCAAGTGAAGATAGGGAGCAGGAACAGGTATGGTGGGTGGGGACACCACCGGAGGCGCTAGAGTCGACACACTGGACGCCCCTGATCCACGGAGGGCCGCTTGAATTTCATCCAGCCGGGAGGAACGGTCCTGGAGACAGCGACCAACATGGCCTACAGCAGCCTCCTGACGTTCAAGGCGGGTTGCCAGTTCTTGTATCAGCCTAAGCGCTTGGGCCTGGTCTCCGGCTGGATCCATCTGGTCAGTGCTTACTGTCACAACTGAGGGCTGGAGACCGTGACTGAGAGCCTCAGTTGTAGGGCCTGACGGGTACTTAAATTTAGGAGGAGCTATGTGACTCCTGGACATGCGTATTGACAGCAGCAAAGAATGCCCGAAGGCGTGACCACGACAACAAGGGAATTCCTTAAGTGCTTTTATTAAATAAAAAGTCAAATAACGTGCAAAAGAATAATAGAAAGTCACACGTGATAATTAGGTGCACATTTGGTAAAGACCAGTAACCTGGAATATGGAGGAAAGTTCTGTAAACAATAAATGAAGCTGGGGTTCGCTGGAAGATCAGTAATGAAGCTGGGGTTCGCTGGAAGATGAGTAAAGAAGCTGGGGTTCGTTGGAAGATGAGAAAAGAAGCTGGAGTGCGCTGGAACTGAGGAATGAAGGATGATTACTGTAAAGCAAAAGTTCAAACACAGGAATCCAAAGTAGACTGTAGAGGGTTAACACTGGAGAGTCGGGTTACACTGCAGAGTGTAATCACCAGGGAAGTCAGGCTGAACTGCAGAATGGAATTGCAGGAGAAAGTCTGTAGTGAAGCTTGTAGGCTAGAATCACAGATGACAAACAAAGCACTGACGATTTCCTGGCCCAGGCACAGGATACTTATACCTGCTGCATAGCAAGGATTGGTCTGGCAATTATGACAAGGCTCCAGCACCGTGGATAGGAGGAATAATGTCATGTGACTGGAGTCTAACATGGCTGCGCCCATGAACAAACAAAGAAGGGGAATTAAGTACTATAGGAAAGGTGTAACACTGGCGATGTAGGCCGCAGTAGCAGAATAACATGTGCCCAGCGGCGCGCGGCGGTCAGCGAGACAGGAGTGGCAGCAGAGGCCCATGGAGGACGTACATCCAGAAGGGAAATGGTGTCTCAGTATCCGGATCGTGACAAGGACTTGGAGGCCTTCCTCCGTATCTATGTGTCTTCCTCGCAAGATGACTGGATTCAACTCCTTCCCTGGGCCGAGTTCAGCCATAACAATCAATATCATTCCTCATCTTCTTCAACACCATTCTTCATCAACTATGGATTCCACCCTAAGGTTCCAGAATTCCAGCCGCTTCCAGCAACTTCTGTACCAGAAGTGGATATCACCTTACGCCAGTTTTCAAATAACTGGAAAAATGTGCGAGCGGCTCTGCTCAAAGCATCGTTTAGATACAAGAAGTTTGCAGATAAGAAGCGTAGGGCAGTTCCTCAAAGTGGGTGATCGTGTGTGGTTGTCTACGAAGAATTTGAGGTTGAGAGTTCCCAGCATGAAGTTTGCTCCTCGTTTCATCGGTCCTTTTCAAATTGAACAAGTCATCAATCCTGTTGCTTACAAACTCCAGTTACCCCCATTCTTGAAAATTCCTAGGACATTCCATGTTTCCCTTCTGAAACCGCTGATTCTGAATCGATTCCATTCTGCACTACCTTCGGCTCCTAAAGTCCAGACTCAACGGGGAGTTGAGTATGAAGTTGCCAAGATTCTGGATTCACGTTTTCGCTATGGTCAGTTACAATATCTCATTGACTGGAAGGGCTATGGTCCTGAAGAACGCTCTTGGACCAATGCTTCAGATGTCCATGCTCCTGCCTTGGTCCGGAATTTCCACTCTAAATTTCCTCAGAAGCCTAAGAAGTGTCCTGGGGCCACTCCTAAAGGGGGGGGGTGCTGTCACGATCTGGGTATCTGGACGCCATTATTTACCTTTTAGGTGTCTCCTAAGCAGTGGTGCAAGTGGGCGGGTACGGGTGGGTACGGCGTACCCGTAAGAATTTAGCCGTGGGTACGCCGTACCCACACCGACGGGCCGCCGCTCCTCTTCCTTCCCTCCCTCCCCCACGCCGCACCGCCGCACACGCCTCTGATGTGAGGGCAGGAGAGTGCAGCCTGCGCCTCTCGTTCCCCTCAGTCTCCGGTGGGTGTTTCAGTTTACTTCAGCGCCGATCCGTGAGCCAATCAGAGCTCGCACCCGCGAGCTCTGATTGGCTCACGGATCGGCGCTGAATTAAACTGAGACACCCGCCGAAGACTGAGGGGAACGAGAGGCGCAGGCTGCACTCTCCTTCCCTCACATGACAGACAGGAGGACAGCGACGGCAGCGGTGAGTAGGGGAGGGGGGCATGTTATACCTGGCACTGGGGGGGCATGTATACCTGGCACTGGGGGCATATCTGGCACAGGGGGGCATATATACCTGGCACTGGGGGCATATCTGGCACAGGGGGGCATATATACCTGGCACTGGGGGATATCTGGCACAGGGGGGCATGTATACCTGGCACTGGGGGCATATCTGGCACAGGGGGGCATATATACCTGGCACTGGGGGCATATCTGGCACAGGGGGGCATATATACCTGGCACTGGGGGATATCTGGCACAGGGGGGCATGTATACCTGGCACTGGGGGCATATCTGGCACAGGGAGGCATATATACCTGGCACTGGGGGATATCTGGCACAGGGGGGCATGTATACCTGGCACTGGGGGATATCTGGCACTGGGGGGGCATGTTATACCTGGCACTGGGGGATATCTGGCACTGGGGGGGCATGTTATACCTGGCACTGGGGGATATCTGGCACTGGGGGGGCATGTATACCTGGCACTGGGGGATATCTGGCACTGGGGGGGATGTATACCTGGCACTGGGGGATATCTGGCACTGGGGGGGCATGTATACCTGGCACTGGGGGATATCTGGCACTGGGGGCATATCTAGCACAGGGGGGCATATATACCTGGCACTGGGGGATATCTGGCACAGGGGGGCATGTATACCTGGCACTGGAGGATATCTGGCACTGGGGGCATATCTGGCACTGTAGGGGCATTTCTGTATCTGGCACGGGGGGCAATGTATATCTGACACAGTGGGGGCATTTGTGTATCTAGCACTGTGGGGCAATGTGTATCTGACACTGTGAGGCAATGTATGGCACTCTGGGGGCATTTCTGTATCTGGCACTGTGGGGCAATGTGTATCTGGCACTGTGGGGCAATGTGCATCTGGCACTGTGGGGCAATGTGCATCGGGCACTGTGGGGCAATGTGTATCTGGCACTCTGGGGACATTTGTGTATCTGGCACTGTGGGGCAATGTGTATCTGGCACTGTGGGGCAATGTGTATCTGGCACTCTGGGGACATTTGTGTATCTGGCACTGTGGGGCAATGTGCATCTGGCACTGTGGGGCAATGTGTATCTGGCACTGTGAGGCAATGTGTATCTGACACTCTGGGGACATTTGTGTATCTGGCACTCTGGGGACATTTGTGTATCTGGCACTGTGGGGCAATGTGTATCTGGCACTGTGGGGTTATATGTATCTGGCACTGTGGGGCAATGTATATCTATCACTGTGGTGCAACGTGTATCTGACACTATTGGGGTCATACGTGTATCTGCCCCTCCCCCATATGTGTATCACGCCCCCATTTTCATTGGCCACGCCCCATGTGGCATTTGGCCACACCCATTTTTTGCGCGCGCGCCTTCTCTCTCTCTCCTGTGGTTATTTTGTTCCAGGTTTCCAGCTCCTGTCTCCAGTGACCACTAAGAGACCCGCACCAGCTTACCACCTTGCGGTGCAGCCTGACTCTGCAGTCTTCCATGACTATTCCAGCTTCCAGCTACAGATCCATCTGCTTCCACCGGTCAGCTTCCAGCAGTGTTCAGCTTTCTTAAAGTGCCGGTGCTTCTCCAGCGGATACCTACATACCAGCGGTATCCGCAAACCATCGGTACCTGCATACCATCATTTCCTATATCCTCGCTCCCTAGCTTCATTCAACTACCTGGCTGGTTCCATCCAGCATCCACTCCGTGTTATCTACCTGGCTGGATCCATCCAGCATTCACTCCGTGTTTTCAACACCTGGCTGGTTCCATCCAGCATCCACAGCAGTCTTCTCAGCTACAGCGTTACCAGCTTCAAGTGCTACATCTGCTGGTGTGTTCCTCGGCTACTCTCACTACTACGGACGGGTCTGGTAAGGACACTCCATCACTGGGACATTAAGAACTGTACCTTATCCTACCAGTACCCTGTGGCTCTTGCCAAGTTTATAGTGATCCAGGAACTGTTGCATTTTATCTACTGCATATCTTTATTCATTTACCACTGCTGTGAATACGGAGTTCTGTTAATAAACTTTTATTGACTTTTAAATCCTGGTTGTCATGGTCACGCCTTCGGGCAATCTTCATACACCTTACTTACATGTCTAGGGGTCTGATTAAACCTTCCAAGTTTAGTTTTACCTCAGCCCCTACAACTGAGGCTTCCTCCCGTCAGCTCAGGCCCTCAGTTGTGACATGGAGTACCACAAGGCTCGGTCTTAGGTCCTCTGCTTTTTTCAATCTATACCTCATCTCTTGGTAAACTAATCAGCTCTTTTGGATTTCAGTATCATCTGTACACAGATGATACTCAAATATACCTATCCTCCCCAGATTTGTCACCATCTATTGGTCAGGGTCACTGAATGCCTTTCTGCTGTTTAATCTTGGATGTCATCTCGCCACCTCAAACTTAATATTTCCAAAACAGAGTTGCTTATATTTCCACCGGCCAATAGTAGTTACCAACCTGATATCTCTATCACTGTTGAGAACTCAACAATCAACTATACTCCACAAGCTCGCTGTCTAGGTGACATACTTGACTCAGAACTGATCTTGAGCCTAGGCACCAACAGGCTAAAGCTTTGACTGTTCCCAGGATGCACTGCACCACCTCCTCTATATCCCCGCCTCCAGGCACTGGAGCTCAGTTTTGTTAACCAGTCCAATGCAATAGCAGGTAAAAGAGACGACAGTAGTTAGTAGCCACAGAGAACCACATTCTCACGACAGAAGAAGGTACCAGCTGCTAATGCCATACAAACCCAAAGAAGCTAAGTGCGTCAGGGTGGGCCCTGTGGAATCCAGTGTAACTTGCAGAAAGAGATTTAACAATGGTAAATCTTACCATAAATCTCCTTTTCTGCAGCGGGGTACACTGGTATTCCACAGGGAATAACATCAGGGATGTCCTAAAGCTGTTCCTCATGGGAGGGAACGCACTGTAGCGGGCACAAGAACCCGGCATCCAAAGGAAGCATCCTGGGAGGCGGAAGTATCAAAGGCATAGAACCTGATGAACGTGTTCACTGAGGACCACGTAGCCGCCTTGCACAATTGTTCTAGGGACGCACCACGGCAGGCCGCCCATGAAGGTCCAACAGACCGAGTAGAATGGGCCTTGATAGTAGCAGGAGCTGGAAGCCAGCCTGTACATAAGCTTGTGCAATCACCATTCTAATCCATCTTGCCAAGGTCTGTTTATTCGCAGGCCAGCAACGTTTGTGAAAACCAAATGGGACAAAGAGAGAATCAGATCTCCTAAGAGACGCCGTTTTCTTCACATATATACGGAGAGCCGGTGCCACATCCAGAGACCTTTCTTTGGAAGACAAACCAGGAGAGATAAAGGGGGTCATTCCGAGTTGATTGCTAGCTGCCGTTGTTCGCAGCGTTCAGTGAAAAAAACGGCTAATCTGTGCATGCGTATGCACCGCAATGCGCACACGTGACGTACGGGTACAAAGTCCTTTGTGGTTTTGCACAGGTTCTAGCAAAGCTTTCAGTTGCATGGCACAACGCAAGAAGATTGACATGAAGTTTCTGGGTGTCAACCGACCATTTTTAGGGAGTACTTATAAAAACGCAGGCATGTCGGGGAAAACAAAGGCGTGGCTGGGCTAACACTATGCGGGTGTGTGACGTTAAAAGCCATCCCACCGTCGTTAGAATCAACACACACGAAGAATAACTACAGGGCTGGTCTTGTTTTGCACAAAATGATTTTGCAGGCGCTCTGCTGCACAAGCGTTCGCACTTCTGCAAAGCTAAAATACACTCCCCAGTGGGTGGCGGCAATGCGTTTTCATGGCTGCTAAAAAATGCTAGCGAGCGATCAACTCGGAATGACCCCCAAAGCCCGAAACCACAATCTCTTGGTTAAAGTGGAAAGACGACACCACCTTAGGCAGATAACTAGGGCGAGTTCTAAGAACCGCACGGTCACAGTGAAAAATCAGATAGGGTGACCGACAGGATAAGGCACCCAAATCTGAAATCCTTCTAGCAGAGGCAATAGCCAGCAAAAACAAGACCTTAAGTGTAAGCCACTTAAGTTCCACAGACTCAAGAGGTTCAAACGGAGACTCTTGCAGGGCATCCAGAACAACCGATAAATCCCAAGAAGCCACAGGAGTGACATAGGGAGGTTGAATCCGTAAAACACCCTGAGTGAAAGTATGAACATCAGGCAGAGATGCAATTTTTCTCTGAAACCATACCGACAAGACTGAAATATGAACCTTGAGGGAGGCTAGACGAAGTCCTAAGTCCAGGCCCTGTTGCAGAAAAGCCAAAAGTTTGGCAGTACTGAACTTGTATGCATCATAATTTTTAGCCGCACACCAGGTGAAGTAAGAATTCCAGACCCTATAATAAATCCGAGCCGAAGCTGGTTTACGGGCTTTCAACAAAGTTTCAATGACCGCCTCAGAAAATCCTTTGGCCCTCAGGAGTGAATTTTAAAGAGCCATGCCGTCAAAGCCAGTCGGTCCAGATCCTGGTAGACACAAGGGCGCTGAACAAGGAGGTCTGGGCGTTGCGGAAGTAGAAGAGGATACTCTATCGAGAGACCCTGCAGATCTGAGAACCAATGCCGTCTGGGCCACGCCGGAGCGATTAGAAGTAATATTCCTCCTTCTTGCTTGGCCTTCCTTATTTCCCTGGGCAGGAGTGACACCGGAGGGAACACATACGGCAGCCAAAAGTTATATGGAATTGCCAGCACGTCCACAAACGCTGCTTGAGGATCCCTTGTCCTTGCGCCGAAGACCGGAACCTTGTGATTGTGTCGAGACGCCATCAAGTCTACATCTGGTAGGCCCCTCTTGTCCACTAGGAGTTGAAAGATTTCCGGATGAAGTCTCCACTCTACGGCATGTACTTCCTGACGACTGAGGAAGTCCGCTTCCCAGTTGAGGACCCCCAGAATGAACACTGCTGATATGGCTGGCAGATGGCGTTCCTCCCATAGAAGAATCTTTGACACTTCCATCATTGCCATGCGGTTTCGAGTGCCGCCTTGATGATTTATGTATGCCACTGTGATGGCGTTGTCCGACTGTACTTGAACAGGCCTGTTCTGTACAAGCGGCAGGGCCAGTTTCAGAGCATTGAACACTGCCCGCAGCTCCACAATGTTTATCAGAAGGAGAGATTCCTCCCTGCATCACAGACCCTGAAGAGAGTGTTGCTCCAACACCGCGCCCTAACCCCGCAGACTGACATCTGTCGTTAGGAGGACCATTTGGAGATCCAGAAGGGACGACCCCTGCTCAATCGTTGGTCCTGGAGCTACCAGCACAGAGACAGATGAACTTCCGGAATCAAGGAAATCATGCGAGACCTGATCCGGTGAGGCAGGTTGGAAAGGATTAACCGCTGCAAAGGGCGAGAATGAAATTGAACGTACTCTACCATGTCGAAAGCCGACACCATGAGGCCTAGTACTTGCATCGCTGAGTGTATCGACACATGTGGGCGAGAGAGGAAGCATCGTATCCTGTCCTGAAGTCTTCTCCGGAGACAAAAACAACTGTTGTTTGTGTGTGTCCAATAACGCCCCCAGGTGCACCATGCTCTGAGCAGGGACCAGCGAGGATTTCTTCCAGTTGATGAGCCACCTGTGGGCTTGCAGTAATTGGACCGTCAGTTCCAGATGACGGAGGAGAACCTCTGGGGAGTTCGCCAGGATCAACAAGTCGTCCAGATACGGCAGGATCCTGATACCCTGACGCTGGAGAAGGGCCGTCATGACCGCCATGACCTTGGTGAAGATTCGCGGAGCCATAGTCAGTCCAAAAGGCAAGGCCTGGAATTGATAATGTAGGTTGCCAATAGCAAACCGCAGATATTGCTGATGCGACATGGCAATAGGTATATGTAGGTAAGCATCCTGTATGTCCAGGGAGACCATATAGTCCTTGGGCTCCAAGGCCAGAACAATAGAGCGAAGAGTTTCCATACGGAATTTGGACACCTTCACAAATTTGTTCAAAGACTTGAGGTTGAGAATGGGCCTTGAGGAACCATTCGGTTTCGGAACCAGGAACAGCGTTGAATAGTACCCCCTGCCTCTCTGAGCCAGAGGCACCTGCACTATCAATCCTGTGTCCAGGAGGGATTGCACCACCAAATGTAGAGTTTTTGCTTTCAACGGATCCGAAGGGATATTTGTCGAGCAAAACCGTCGAGGGGAACATTTCTTGAAAGAGGTGTATCCGTGAGTGATGACTTCCTTCACCCAGGCATCTGAAGTGGTCTCCTAACTATACCTGGGCGAACCGCAGAAGTCATCTTCCCACCCTGGGATCCCCCAGGGGGAGGCCCACCCTGTCATGCAGCAGGCTTGTTCGGTTTGGAAGCAGGCTGACGGTCAGCCCAGGAACGTTTAGGTTTGGGCTTAGAGGTCGAAAGGAACGAAAGGTGGTACTCTTAGCCTTCGGAGCCAAATGATTAGTACTCGGCAGACATGCAGTTTTAGCAGACGCTAAGTCAGCAACAATCTTGTTCAGATCTTCCCCCAAAAGGATGTTTCCTTTAAAAGGGATCACCCCCAAGTTCTTTTTAGAGTCCAGATCCACAGACCAGTATCGCAATTACAGAATCCGGCGAGCCAGAATGGACATAGTACACGCTTTGGCTGCCAGTACACTGGCATCAGAGGCCGCCTCCTGAATGTAATGAGAGGCTGTGGTAATATATGAAAGATATACACTGCTCAAAAAAAATAAAGGGAACATTAAAATAACACTGTCACGATCCGGGTATCTGGACGCCATTTCTTACCCATCAGATGCCTCCTAAGGCTGGCTCAGCGCTCCAGGACCGGATCCCATCTGTTATCCTGATGTGTACATTCCTGTATCCTCTCCTGTCACTCTGGGACGCTGTCAGTAAACGCCATATTACACCTGGCATGGCGTCTCCCGCGGCCTCCGCCGCCGTCCCTGAGCTTCTGCATGCAGAGTGTCTGAGTGGCGATTACGTCAGCCGCGGCCTCCGCTGTGTCCGCGTGGTTGGATGTGCATCTGTCAGCCTGGCGTCTCCGGTGGCCGGCGCCGCCATTACTGTTTTCATTACCACATGGATTACAAACCAAACTTCCCTCCAAGTGTCTGCATGGGCCATCTTGGATTCTGTCAGCTGATCATTTCCACCAATCTGTTCTCAGTATTGATAATCTGCATAATTGCCTAGCCAATCCCTTCCTTGCTGCAGGTATAAATACACTGTGCCTGAGCAAGGAAGGCGTCAGTGCTTTGGTTGTCAAACCTAGTTCCTGTTTGTCTCTCTCCTGTGATTGTCTTCCAGGTTCCAGCTCCTGTCTCAAGACTTCCACCATAGAGACCCGCACCAGCATTCCACCTGCGGTGTAGCCTGACTCTCCAATCCATTGTGGATTCATCTGTTTCCAGCTACAACATTACCTGCTTCCAGCTCAGCTTCCAGCAGAGTACAGCTTCCCTTAAAGGGCCGGTGTCCTTTCTACACTTTACCACTCTCCACCGGTATTATTATTTCTCCGCTCTCAAGTTCTACATTTCAGTTCATATTTCATCGCTCCCAAGTTCATTTATTATTTAACTGGTTCCAGCCAGTATCCACTCCGTGCTAACAACAGTCTGGTTCCAGCCAGTATCCACAGCAGCTGTTTTATCTTCAGCAACCCAGCTTTTCCTGGAACACCAGCTGGCACAATCCTGGGTTATCTCCATTGCTACAGTCGGGCCTGGTAAGCACTTTCCATCTAGAAGATCATAAGAACTATCTCACACTACCAGTGCCCTGTGGCTCCTGCCATCCTGTAGTACCCAGGAACTGTATTTATTCTTTGCTGACTTTTACGTTTTCTTTTACTGCTGCTGTGTTGCGGAGTTGTCATAATAAACATCATTGACTTTTATCCAAGTTGTCGTGGTCACGCCTTCGGGCAGTTATTATTCATGTTACTTACATGTCCAGGGGTCTGATACAACCTCCCAGGTTCCGGTACATCTCAGCCCCTACAACTGAGGCTGCCTCCCGTCAGCTCAGGCCCTCAGTTGTGACAGTAAGCACTGACCTAATGAATCCAGCCGGAGACCAGGATCAAGCGGCCAGGCCGATGCAAGAACTGGCAGCCCGACTAGAACATCAGGAGGCTGCACAGGGCCACATCATCCGCTGTCTCCAGGATCTCTCTACTCGGCTGGATGGGATTCAGACAACTCTCCGTGGATCAGGCGCGTCTGGTGCGTCAACCACAGTGACTCCAGCTATAACCCCACCCACCTTACCCATTTCTGCTCCACGTCTTCATCTTCCAACGCCAGCAAAATTTGACGGATCTCCAAGATTCTGCAGGGGATTTCTCAACCAGTGTGAGATTCAGTTTGAGCTACAACCTGGCAATTTTCCCAGTGACCGTACAAAAATTGCCTACATTATTTCTCTTCTCAGTGGCTCAGCCCTTGATTGGGCATCACCGTTATGGGAGAGGTCCGACACCCTGCTATCTTCCTACACTGCCTTCGTGTCAACATTCAGGCGCATCTTCGACGAGCCAGGCCGGGTAACCTCAGCTTCATCCGAGATTCTCCGTTTACGCCAGGGGTCACGTACTGTAGGACAATATCTGATACAGTTCCAGATCCTGGCATCCGAACTGGCATGGAACGACGAGGCCCTGTATGCTGCATTCTGGCATGGCTTATCTGAGCGTATTAAAGATGAGTTAGCTACCAGAGACTTACCTTCTAAGTTAGATGAGCTAATCTCACTCTGCACGAAAGTTGATTTACGTTTCAGAGAGAGAGCAACTGAGCGTGGAAGATCATCTGCTCCAAAATCTTCTGCTCCTCCTCCTCGTCAACTGTCACCATCTAAAGATGAGCCCATGCAACTTGGCCGTTCCCGTTTAACTCCTGCTGAGCGCCGAAGACGTCTCTCCGAGTTTCTCTGTCTCTATTGTGCAGCTCCGTCTCACACCATTAATGCCTGTCCCAAACGTCCGGGAAACTCCAAATCCTAGCTCGCCAAGGAGAGGGCCGGCTAGGAGTAATGATCTCCTCTCCATCTCCTCAAGATTGTAATCTCCCAGTCTCGCTTCAAGTTGCTCAACGTTATCGGAACGTCATTGCCCTCCTTGATTCCGGAGCAGCTGGGAACTTTATTACCGAAGCCTATGTTAAACGGTGGTCCCTACCCACCGAGAGACTTCCTTCGTCCATTTCTTTAACTGCCGTGGATGGCAGCAAAATTTTTGATGCAGTTATTTCTTTAAGGTCTCTACCAGTTCGTCTGAGAGTGGGAGTTCTTCATTCCGAACTTATTTCTTTTTTAGTGATTCCAAGAGCCACACATCCTGTGGTCCTGGGCCTTCCATGGCTCCGTCTTCACAATCCTACAATTGATTGGACGACTACGCAAATCCTGGCATGGGGTTCCTCCTGTGCTGAGACATGTTTGTTTAAAGTATTGCCTGTCTGTTCTTCCTCCCCCAGGTCGTCTGATGTTCCACCTCCTCCATATCAAGATTTCACGGATGTGTTCAGTAAAGCTTCTGCTGATATCCTTCCTCCTCATAGAGAATGGGACTGTCCGATTGATCTCGTTCCAGGGAAGGTTCCACCTCGAGGCCGAACTTATCCGTTGTCTCTGCCTGAGACGCAGTCTATGGAGGAATATATTAAAGAGAACCTAGCAAAGGGGTTCATTCGACCTTCTTCTTCTCCAGCCGGCGCAGGCTTCTTTTTTGTAAAAAAGAAAGATGGTGGTCTGCGGCCGTGCATCGACTACAGAGGTTTGAACGACATTACCATCAAGAACCGTTATCCTTTACCCCTGATTACTGAGCTCTTTGACAGAGTTAGCGGAGCTACCATCTTTACAAAGCTGGACTTGCGAGGTGCATACAATCTCATCCGGATCCGTGAGGGTGACGAGTGGAAGACCGCCTTTAACACCCGTGACGGACATTATGAGTACCTCGTCATGCCCTTCGGATTGAGCAATGCTCCAGCTGTCTTCCAGCATTTTGTCAATGAGATCTTCAGAGACATTCTATACCGGAAGGGCGCACAATGTCTCAACCCTCGTCAGGCCAGATGGGCACTTTTCTTTTCCAGGTTCGACTTTAAACTCCAGTTCTGTCCGGGCTCTCAGAATCGCAAGGCCGATGCCCTTTCCCGCTCATGGGAGCAAGAAAATGAGTCAGAGTCTTCAGACAAGCATCCTATTATAAATCCGTTGGCATTCTCCACGGTAGGGATGGACTCTACGCCCCCATCAGGGAAAAGTTTTGTGAAGCCGATGCTAAGGAAGAAGCTCATGCATTGGGCCCATGCTTCCCGTTTTGCCGGACATACAGGTATCCAAAAAACCCTGGAGTTTATCTCTAGGTCCTATTGGTGGCCAACTCTGAAAAAGGACGTCTTGGAGTTTATTGCATCTTGCCCAAAGTGTGCCCAACATAAAGTATCCCGCCAGTCGCCTGCGGGGCAACTGGTTCCACTATCCGTTCCCCGTCGACCATGGACCCACTTGTCGATGGATTTCATTACAGACTTACCCATGTGCAACAAGTTCAATACCATCTGGGTGGTAGTTGACCGGTTCACCAAGATGGCACACTTCATTCCTCTCACCGGTCTTCGGTCAGCTTCCAAGTTGGCTCAAGTATTCATACAAGAGATCTTCCGACTCCACGGTCTTCCTGAAGAAATTATCTCAGATCGAGGAGTTCAATTCACAGCCAAATTCTGGCGAAGTTTATGTCAAGTCCTCCAAGTCAAGCTAAAGTTTTCCACGGCTTACCATCCTCAGACCAATGGTCAAACCGAGAGGGTGAATCAGGACTTGGAGGCCTTCCTCCGCATCTATGTGTCCTCCTCTCAAGATGACTGGGTTCAATTACTTCCCTGGGCCGAGTTCTGTCATAACAACCAGTATCATTCTTCATCTGCTTCAACACCATTCTTCACTAACTTTGGATTCCACCCTAAAGTCCCTGAGTTCCAACCGCTTCCAGCAACTTCTGTTCCCGCAGTGGATATCACCTTGCATCAGTTTGCCAATATCTGGAAGAGCGTACGATCAGCTCTGCTCAAGGCATCGTTCAGGTACAAGAAGTTTGCGGATAAGAAGCGTCGAGCAGTTCCTGCTCTCAAGGTGGGTGATCGGGTATGGTTATCCATGAAGAATTTGAGGTTAAGAGTTCCCAGTATGAAGTTTGCACCTCGCTATATCGGTCCTTTCAAGATTGAACAAGTCATCAATCCTGTTGCTTACAGACTCCAGTTGCCTCCCTTCTTAAAAATACCCAGGACATTCCATGTTTCCCTGTTGAAACCGCTGATCTTGAATCGGTTTCATTCCTCACTTCCTCCAACTCCGAAAGTCCAAACTCAACGAGGCGTTGAGTATGAAGTGGCCAAGATCCTGGACTCACGTCACCGTTACGGTCAACTACAATATCTTATTGACTGGAAGGGTTATGGTCCTGAGGAACGTTCATGGACCAATGCTTCTGATGTCCATGCTCCTGCCTTGGTCCGGAGATTCCATTCCAAGTTTCCTCAAAAGCCAAAGAAGTGTCCTGGGGCCACTCCTAAAGGGGGGGGGGTGCTGTCACGATCCGGGTATCTGGACGCCATTTCTTACCCATCAGATGCCTCCTAAGGCTGGCTCAGCGCTCCAGGACCGGATCCCATCTGTTATCCTGATGTGTACATTCCTGTATCCTCTCCTGTCACTCTGGGACGCTGTCAGTAAACGCCATATTACACCTGGTATGGCGTCTCCCGCGGCCTCCGCCGCCGTCCCTGAACTTCTGCATGCAGAGTGTCTGAGTGGCGATTACGTCAGCCGCGGCCTCCGCTGTGTCCGCGTGGTTGGATGTGCATCTGTCAGCCTGGCGCCTCCTGTCTCCGGTGGCCGGCGCCGCCATTACTGTTTTCATTACCACATGGATTACAAACCAAACTTCCCTCCAAGTGTCTGCATGGGCGCAGCCATCTTGGATTCTGTCAGCTGATCATTTCCACCAATCTGTTCTCAGTATTGATAATCTGCATAATTGCCTAGCCAATCCCTTCCTTGCTGCAGGTATAAATACACTGTGCCTGAGCAAGGAAGGCGTCAGTGCTTTGGTTGTCAAACCTAGTTCCTGTTTGTCTCTCTCCTGTGATTGTCTTCCAGGTTCCAGCTCCTGTCTCAAGACTTCCACCATAGAGACCCGCACCAGCATTCCACCTGCGGTGTAGCCTGACTCTCCAATCCATTGTGGATTCATCTGTTTCCAGCTACAACATTACCTGCTTCCAGCTCAGCTTCCAGCAGAGTACAGCTTCCCTTAAAGGGCCGGTGTCCTTTCTACACTTTACCACTCTCCACCGGTATTATTATTTCTCCGCTCTCAAGTTCTACATTTCAGTTCATATTTCATCGCTCCCAAGTTCATTTATTATTTAACTGGTTCCAGCCAGTATCCACTCCGTGCTAACAACAGTCTGGTTCCAGCCAGTATCCACAGCAGCTGTTTTATCTTCAGCAACCCAGCTTTTCCTGGAACACCAGCTGGCACAATCCTGGGTTATCTCCATTGCTACAGTCGGGCCTGGTAAGCACTTTCCATCTAGAAGATCATAAGAACTATCTCACACTACCAGTGCCCTGTGGCTCCTGCCATCCTGTAGTACCCAGGAACTGTATTTATTCTTTGCTGACTTTTACGTTTTCTTTTACTGCTGCTGTGTTGCGGAGTTGTCATAATAAACATCATTGACTTTTATCCAAGTTGTCGTGGTCACGCCTTCGGGCAGTTATTATTCATGTTACTTACATGTCCAGGGGTCTGATACAACCTCCCAGGTTCCGGTACATCTCAGCCCCTACAACTGAGGCTGCCTCCCGTCAGCTCAGGCCCTCAGTTGTGACAAACACATCCTAGATCTGAATGAATAAAATATTCTTATTAAATACTTTGTTCTTTACATAGTTGAATGTGCTGACAACAAAATCACACAAAAATTATCAATGGAAATCAAATTTATTAACCCATGGAGGTCTGGATTTGGAGTCACACTCAAAATTAAAGTGGAAAAACACACTACAGGCTGATCCAACTTTGATGTAATGTCCTTAAAACAAGTCAAAATGAGGCTCAGTAGTGTGTGTGGCCTCCACGTGCCTGTATGACCTCCCTACAACCCACACAAGTGGCTCAGGTAGTGCAGCTCATCCAGGTGTTATGATTCCAGCACTCTGGTCTGAGGAGATCTTATTGCAAGGACCGGAGCACTGGAACGTAATGCTGGGGAAGGGAGCGGGAATGGAAAATAGCCCCTTGCGCCCTAACTCCGTTGTCTCGCCCGTGCTGTCAGAAATCCCCTGCGAGACTATGGTTGCTTGAGCCCATGGCAGCCGCGTTTGAAGGGCGGATTATGTCTGGCCAACTCCGATGCCCCCTCAGGTCTTAATGGGAGACAAAGGGAAATCCGAGACAGGGTGATAACAAGGGGCCCTCTGACTAAACAACCAGGCCAGGGGCTACAAGCTAACTGGAAACTAGAATATGTGCGGAAAAACCGCCAGGGAAAAGGACAACCAAAATATCCACTTGTCCACTCTCCTACCCGGCACCGCCGAGTTCCGGAGAGGACTTGTGGAAGCGGAACCCTCCGCAAATGCTCCGAAACAGAATATAAAGATAAAGCGGCTGAGCCGCAACACACGGCAGAGCCGCAACTCACGAACACCACTCGATATTCTCTGGTGATCGTTGAGGACTACAGGGGACCAAACGACTTCTTGGGATGAGATGACAACTCCAAGATACAGGACTTCTGAGGACAGGAATGACCGGACACAGCAGGACTGGAACAGACGTTCAGCAAACCAAAACAGCATGCAGGAAGCTATTACCGGCGTCTGTGTGAAGCACTGAGCAGGTATTTAGCAGGGAGTCCTCCAATCAGATGTTCGGAGCCTGATTAACAAACATGCCGTGCAGCTGGCTTGCTGCACGAGCAGAAGACAAATGTGTGAGTGTTTTAACTTGATTAGATTGATCCTGCAACAGGGAGCGCGGTCCGCCCGTGGCGTCCCCGTTGCTAGGGTCCAGGCGGCTCAGTGTTGCTAGGGAGCCGGCGGCTAAGCACGCACGGCGTCCCGGCGTTGCTAGGGACCCGGCGGCTCGCATGCCTGGCGTCCCTAGTTGCTAGGTGCCGGGCCGCGAGGACATCGCGGACCACGGCGCCTAACACCAGGATGGCACATCAATGCGAGCTGTGGCAAGAAGGTTTGCTGTGTCTGTCAGCGTAGTGTCCAGAGCATGGAGGCGCTACCAGGAGACAGGCCAGTACATCAGGAGACGTGTAGGAGGGCAACAACCCAGCAGCAGGACCGCTACCTCCGCCTTTGTGCAAGGAGGAAAAGGAGGAGCACTGCCAGAGCCCTGCAAAATGACCTCCAGCAAGCCACAAATGTGCATGTGTCTACTCAAACGATTAGAAACAGACTCCATGAGGGTGGTATGAGGGCCCGACGTGCACAGGTGGGGGTTGTGCTGACAGCCCAACACCGTGCAGGACGTTTGGCATTTGCCAGAGAACACCAAGATTTGCAAATTCGCCACTGGCGCCCTGTGTTCTTCACAGATGAAAGCAGGTTCTCACTGAGCACATGTGACAGACGTGACAGAGTCTGGAGACGCCAAGGAGAACGTTCTGCTGCCTGCAACATCCTCCAGCATGACCGGTTTGGCAGTGGGTCAGTAATGGTGTGGGGTTGCATTTCTTTGGGGGGCCGCACAGCCCTCGATGTGCTCGCCAGAGGTAGCCTGACTGCCATTAGGTACCGAGATGAGATCCTCAGACCCCTTGTGAGACCATATGCTGGTGCGGTTGGCCCTGGGTTCCTCCTAATGCAATACAATGCTAGACCTCATGTGGCTGGAGTGTGTCAGCAGCTCCTGCAAGATGAAGGCATTGATGCTATGGACTGGCCCGCCCGTTCCCCAGACCTGAATCCAATTGAGCACATCTGTGACATCATGTCGCGCTCCATCCATTAACGCTACGTTGCACACAGACTGTCCAGGAGTTGGCGGATGCTTTAGTCCAGGTCTGGGTGGAGATCCCTCAGGAGACCATCCGCCACCTCATCAGGAGCATGCCCAGGCATTGTAGGGAGGTCATACAGGCACGTGGAGGCCACACACACTACTGAGCCTCATTTTGACTTGTTTTAAGGACATTACATCAAAGTTGGATCAGCCTGTAGTGTGTTTTTCCACTTTAATTTTGAGTGTGACTCCAAATCCAGACCTCCATGGGTTAATAAATTTGATTTCCATTGATAATTTTTGTGTGATTTTATTGTCAGCACATTCAACTATGTAAAGAACAAAGTATTTAATAAGAATATTTTATTCATTCAGATCTAGGATGTGCTATTTTAGTGTTCCCTTTATTTTTTTGAGCAGTGTATATATATAGAAATTACCCAGCGCCAGCTGATAATATTTAAATACCTGCCGCCTCTCAAGTGGGTAAGCTCTTCCC
This sequence comes from Pseudophryne corroboree, assembly GCF_028390025.1. NCBI lineage: Eukaryota > Metazoa > Chordata > Amphibia > Anura > Myobatrachidae > Pseudophryne > Pseudophryne corroboree. Next base: position 301,015,312 of record NC_086444.1, on the reverse strand, counting down.
ACTAATAGTAGGACTAGAAACAAAATTTTCCCCACAGAGTGGGGAAGGTAGAGGCGCTGATATTGAAATATTATGAATTAGTAATTAAAATACAAGGTATATCAATATAAACAATTGGTATTTATTAAATCAATATATAATAAATTACCGGCCGGTAAAAAGAATAAAATATAATATGCCCCACTATTAAAACAAACACATTTAATACGTTCAGAAAAAACTACTAAAATGTAGGTGTCCTTTATAGGGGTTTTAAAGTGTCCAAATGCTGATAAATTTGTTTCACCTGAAGAAAAAGCCCAATGATTTTATATACAATCCTCCCGGCCGCTGGTAGCTGTTCCTTTATATGCGGACATATCCAGAGGTATAGTAAGAGTCTTTTATTTATAACTGATGAGGGATGGTAAAGGATAGTAGTAACTCACCGATGATGTTAATTAGCAATCTGCTACTGTTAGATGTATCTCAATCGGCATATCACATAAGAGCCTCCAATCTCCTCTCTCTGATATCGTGCTAGTTGTTAGCAGTATAAAAGCTTTTTTAGCAGCAACGTTCCAGGTAAAGCACAGTGTAGCGGTAAATGTTCAACTGCTCTCCGTGTCGGAGTGCACGCCGCACACGGGCCACAAAGCAGGCACTATCCCCTCCTCAGACACCTCGTTTCTTTGCAGGGCAACTGAGTCAGGTTCCTCTCCCCAATATAGGGGAATTAATAGAAGCCGGCTAGTAATGTGTAGATGCTGGTTTACGCGTTTCCCCGCCTTACGGTCCAATCGGCGGCTTCCTCAGAACGTAGCATTTGGACACTTTAAAACCCCTATAAAGGACACCTACATTTTAGTAGTTTTTTCTGAACGTATTAAATGTGTTTGTTTTAATAGTGGGGCATATTATATTTTATTCTTTTTAACGGCCGGTAGTTTATTATATATTGATTTAATAAATACCAATTGTTTATATTGATATACCTAGTATTTTAATTACTAATTCATAATATTTCAATATCAGCGCCTCTACCTTCCCCACTCTGTGGGGGAAATTTTGTTTCTAATATATGAAAGAAACTGTCTGGCATTATCAGAAAAATTCGGAGGTAGCTCCGATTCAACTTCTTGAACCCAGGCTTCAATAGCTTTTGCAGCCCAAGAAGCCGCTATAGTAGGTCTATGCACAGCACCCGCAAGAGTGTAAATAGACTTCAACCCTCCACACGCTTATCCATTGGTTCCTTCAGAGAGGTGACGGTAGTGACAGGCAGAGTAAAAGACACCACCAGACGTGCAACATGTGAGTCCACCGGTGGCGGTGTTTCCCAATTTTTACTTTACTCTGCAGCGAGCGGATAACGAGCTAGCATCTTTTTAGATATGGAGAATTTATTTTCTGGAGACTCCCAGGATTCCTGACGTATGTCAACTAAATGGTCAGACTGTGGCAAAACTAATTTAGTAACCTTCTGATGTTTGAACTTATCAGGTTTCTTAGATGTATCTGGAAGTTCAGGTTCATCATCAATCTGAAGAATCAGTTTGATAGCCTCCAAGAGGTCTGGAACATCCACCTGTGTTGTAGATTCCCCATCAGAATTATCTGCATCAGTGTCTGATGGGTCAGTATATACTCCATCTTCATCATATGAAGTATCTGAAACATGCGTGGACTGTGAGGAAGAAATGGCCCGCTTAGATGACCCTTTGGTCCTAGGAGGGTGAGGGTCAGGTTTTTGTTTAACCAAAGTCTGATTTAACTGCTGTAACTGAGTAGACAGAGTATCCACCCATGGTGGATTTACAACATGGACAATATGTGATTGTACAGGCACAGGAGGTCCCACAGGGGGCGCAAGTCTCGTTACTAGTGTAGTCAGTAAATTAGAAAAAGCAGCCCAAGGTGGGTCTTGGTGTGCCACCGGTGCTGCAGGCTGGCCGAGGGGTGCAGAAACCCCAATACCTGGACCCTCAGCTGAAATATTTTCCTCAGATAAATCCATGGCGTCAGCAGTGCATGATGCAGGATCAGCCACGGATCTTCCACCCTGTGACGCAGACATTATAGTAGAATGTAGCCTTAGGGCGTAACAGTACAATATAGCCAGATACAGTACCTGACAAAAAAAAACCTGTGGAGTGTGACTGCAAATGCAGATCACAAACAGAGGATTTAAGTGGTATAAAGTGACTGAAGTACACAGAGAAAAATACCAAACAGTATATCCTGTGAAACACTATGTATATATAGGACCCTGATGCACTTAGCCACTGTCAGGGTACAGAATATAGGGATAGCACTATGTGTGAGATACACGGAATAGGAACCACACGGCAGCTATAGGCACACACAGTCACATGTACAATGCAGAAATTATTACAAACAATAAAACTGCACTGGACTAGCAATACTACGTAAATCTATGCATGTATACAGTGTCAAAGTCGGAAAAATATCATGCTACACGTTGCCATATATTCACCCCATGCGCTTGCCCGCTGCACGTACACATTCTCTCCCGTGCGTGCGCATATTCGCAGTTGCGTAATGGAGCTTCTACGGCCGTGCGCATTGGCGCGTGGTATGTGCATTTACGGTAGAGTTTGTGTGCGTCTAGCGGGCGACTCAATCGTTACATAATAAATTCAAATAGTATGTTTTATAGGTAATGTTCCCCTTAATAATAACTGTAAGTTTGTTTATTGTAACTGGTCCCTGGACAGAGGAATTCCTCTTTGCATGATACGAAGGGTCAGACAGGGTTTGAGCAGTGGTGTTTGGTACCTAACTAAAGAACATTTTATTAGAAACAATCCGGTGCTGGTTAGGTAAAGATTAATCGCTCCTGCGTATAGTTATGTCTATTAGTAGTTTCTGGACATTTACTATATTTGCGGTTCATTATCCATGCGGCGGGAATCCTGAGATTCCCTCCCACCTGAGCAGTTCGATATAGTCACAGCCCACCTGTTCAAACTAACCTATGACCTTTTGTTATAATGCGGGGAGACATTCCTGTGTCCAATGAACAATGAGATTATAGGTCCCTTTGTAGTGTACTGTACGCAGTGTATATAAGAACAGCCAGCCTGGCCAGCTCAGTCTTCTCTCCACAACGGTTTTCATTATTGACTAACTAGAGAGCTGGTACCAGGACTGCGCAGCGATCATTCCCCAGTGTGTAAGTGTTTCTCTGTAACCAACTTGTTCTCTGTTTGTATTTGCCATACTCTCTCTCTCTCTCTCTGTTATTGTTACGCTGTTGTATATTGTATATGTGTAGTTATTATGTTTAGATATTGATGTTAGCCTGTAGTGTATAAACTGTTAACTGTATTTTCCCTTTTACATAACTAAATCTCGTTAGTAAAGGTTTTGGAACCTTAGCAAGGTATTGTGTGTTTATTACATTGCTGAGAGTATTCAGAGCGTCTCAATCGCTCAAGCGGCTTTTATATAATAGAGGTTAATTAGCGTTGCATTGTGGTAATATTACAGTAATAAGGTTTAAAGCATAAGCATATCCTTTCATTGTGTTGCATACAAGGTTTACTGTGTGTCATCCTGTGAGCGTCTGCACCGCTCGTGTTCCTCTTGTGGGCACGGCGTCCGCTACGCTAGTAGCGCAGCATTACGGTACTCGGACCGCCTATAGCGTGCTCGATACCCAGCGTAAGCCGTGAGCGAACGTGCCGCTCGTGCGTCTCGACCACGGCCTAGCGTCTGCTACGCTAAGTGCGTACCCTTACGGTACCCCGTACGCCCATTGCGTACTGAGTCTCTTACCAATATATAGTAAATGTTATATGATAAATATTTAGCTTTATCAATTGGCGGCTCGTCCGTCCTCCACATATCCACTCTAGCGAACACAAGCAGACTTTATCTGTCAGCAAAGGGTGGGAAGGCGTATCCCTTTGTATCCGTGTTGGTGGTGAGGGATACGGTAGTGCTGACTAGATAAGCGTCTGCATCGCTACGCTGTAGGAGTGCTGGTGGAATCCGGAACCGGAAGGTAAGAACAGTACGCTATTGTCTTTTAAAACTGTTTCATTTCTGCTTGATACGCATTGCGTACGCAACACACGCACACACCTGCATTTGTCATTTGTGTAATTTTCACATCTCACTCTCCTGTTTGCCATTTATCATTGATAACGTGCTGAGAAAGATTTGTTGCTATTGGTAGTTAAAAGTAAAATTAATACGTAAGGGAGTAATTTGTAAAACACGCACACGGCTTGCCTAAGATACAAGGAAGTTCTGTGTGGTGTTCAGTAAATGATTACAGTTAAAGATCATTTACATTGATATAAACGTGTTACTTGTGTTACTGTGGACGTGTCTGGCTTGTGTACACGTGTCCCTAACAAAGGGCGGGACAAGCGTACGCGACGCAAGGGCTGACGCACGTAGCGTATATTACGCAACGGAGCGTACGGGTACGCCCACGTAATACAAATCACACGATAGTATTGTTTTAGTAGGCGATACGGAGGCAACGCGATAATAGCGCAAGTCAATCTCAGTGTCCTAAATTTTAGCGTAAATAATCCTTCTCTAGTTGTAACTCCTTTCGGGACTAGACTGTGATACCGAATGAAAGGGATTTCTGCGCAGAAACGAAAGTAAAGAGTATATGAGGTGAAAGAGTGTGTATACATATATATAAGTTTCTCATTTTTGGGTGGAATCACAGGAAATCGAGTTCTCGTGAGGTACATACGTGAAAGTGACAGCACGGTGGCTTGGGAGGCATCCCTTGTTAACATATTAAAAAAAAGAGCATTAGAGTATAGCAGATTAGGAGGTCTACTGTAGACACAGACCAGGAGGTCACGGACCAGGAGGTCCAGAAACAGACCAGGAGGTCTAGGTACAGCAGACTAGGAAGTCCGCTATAGATAGAGTCAAGAAGCACAACACCAGGAGGGTTGGTGCAATACCCATATAGGCCATTAAGCTCTGGCTGAAGGAATTCGCAGCCACAATTTTTGATTCCACTGGTCGCTCCGCACATAAGATTAGTTGCTTATGTGCAGAACGATTGTACCGCATGTAATTGTGTGCATTAGTTAGTAACTTGACCCAGTACCATTTGCGTACGCTAGAGGGGTCATAAACGCTATTTGTACATTCTAACGTGATTTGTGTAATTTTTTTTATTTTAAGGGAGGTTCGCTGGTCACTCAGGAATTCTCCAGCAACTGATGTTTACTGGGAAGGGTTAAGTGCTCTTCGGATCACACCCACATGTTCCAGTAAATAGAGGTTCAGGTAGCAGGGGCCCTAGGTTGAGTACGCCAGCGCTAAGGCAGTGTGTGGGCGTATTGGTCGACGTGGGCGGAGTGAGTGGAGGTACTCTGTAAACTTTCACCGTCAGTCTACCCCGGACATCTTGGTTTTTGTAAGGGTTCGCTGAAGACCCTGATTTGAAGGTCAGAGGTAACAAAAGCAACACCTGCAAAGATGGGGGCCAGTTGTTCAGGTAGGGGGCGATCAACCCTGGTCCAAGTTGATTCAGTAAACCGACCAATCGGGTCGGCAAGGTATATCATGTGTGAGAAATATGGTTCACACACAGAGGTTTTGTGCGATGAATGGGAAAGAATGACTGTGCATGACGGGGAAAAGTTCCCACGGGTAGGCAGTTTTAGCCCCGAGGTGTTACAAAATCTAAGGAGAAGGATATGTCTCATTAAATCTGCAAAGAGACGGATCAAACATTATGATTACTTACAATTATGGCAACAGGAAGGTGAAAGAGGATTGGCTCAAGCGGCTGGATCTAACCCTATCAGAAAACTGATAGCCACCGCTCCACCACCACCATACATAACGGGAGAGAAAGTGGTTACAGAGAATGGCACACTGGTGTATGATAAACATGCACTTAGTAACTGTATAGATGTTAAGAATAATGTAACTAAGATTGTTGATGCTAATACTAACTCGTGCAAGCTGTACCCTGTTTTAAACTTTCCCCAGGATTGTGACCAAGAGGATGAACCCACAACAATATCGGCACTCTCTCTAGCAGCCACCATAGCAGAAACAACAGTGGGCACGTCCCAACCAGTAAGAGCAGTATCAAAGGCCCCTAGTGGAGGGACAGGTGAGGTCGTATCAACTGGTAAGTACGGCACTGTACACTATACTGAAACCTTTGCACCACATGTTGTAGAATCTACTCAGAATGATGTTATTGAACTTAATCCCGTTAGGGTAATTGCAGTACCAAATGGGAAAACTGACACTTCAGGAGTCACTCCTGTCAGAAACATCGCCATGCACTGCCCCTTTTCCCGAACGGAATTAAGATCAATGGTGTCTGAATTCCCTGATCCTAGGAAAGATCTAGTTGCAAGCCAGAAGTACATTAGAGAGCTAGGACATACTGTAGAGCCCAATAACAAAGATTGGCGGTCATTGCTGAGGGCATGTTTACCCTCCAATGTCGACTCAGCGAGTTTTATAACTGACTGTAGACTAGATGAAGAAGTACCCCTTACTGAGGAGTACAATCAAGATAACGTGAAAAGAATTAATTTGCAGCTGGGAGTATATTTCCCAGCTGTTGCTAAATGGAACAAAATTTTCTCCATCAAGCAAAAGGAGGGAGAAACAGCTGCTGATTATTTTCATCGGGCACTGCAGGAAATGGCTAAGTATACAGGGATAGAAGACATTAAGACAAATGTGAATCATAGAGAAGTAGCAGTATCTGTGTTAATGGATGGTTTAAAGGAAGTATTGAGGACGAGGGTACAGACCACCCAACCATGTTGGCGAGGTTTGTCGGTGGCTACTTTGAGAGAGGCCGCTATTGACCATGATCGGAATATCACCAGACACACGGAGTCGCAGAGTGATAAGCTGATGGCTGTAAGTATACAGGCCCTTACCACAAGGCCAACTCAGCATAAGTTTCAGACCCCTATGGGTAAGTCAAATGTGGTAACTTGTTATTACTGTCATAAAGAGGGACATTTTGCACGAGACTGTAGACTTAAAAGTACACAAAACTCATATCAACCCCCTAGACAACGATATGACACACGAATTTGGGATCGAGGACCGCAGAGACGGAGTTATGAGCCACACGCAGGGGAAACAAAAAGGTATCCCCCAAAAAGAGACTTGCAAGTCTCTGATAGTTCCCATTTACCCCCTTCACAGGTAATAGCTGCCAGCGCAATACAGGGAGGTCACCACATACAATAGGGGTGGGGCCACACCTGTAATCTGCAGCCAGTGAAATTAATTGCGAGCCTTGGAAGTGAACCCGAGGTCACAATTGATGTAGCTGGTAAATCTCTAAATTTCCTTGTAGATACGGGGGCGGCCAAGGCAGTGATAAATTCGACCGTGGGCATGAGAACGACTGGTAAAACAATTCCAGCCATGGGAGTAACAGGAGTAGTACAGCACTACCCTTTAAGCAAACCTGCAGAGATTACGATAGGGCCTTTGCATACCAAGCATTCTTTTCTGCTGGCTGCATCGGCTCTGACTAATCTCCTAGGGAGAGATTTACTGTGCAAAATGGGATGTGTCATATATTGTACTCCTGAAGGTGTGTTCTTGGACATACCCGAAAACCACGCTCAGGAAGTGCAGGATATGCTAGACTCCCCAACAAGATTAATGTCACACACTGTTATTGTAAATAGGTGTCCGTCCAAGGTAGAGGAAATGATTTCCCAGATACCGGAATCACTTTGGACCAAGGATGGACAAGATACTGGATTAATGGCAAACGTAGCCCCAGTAGTTGTACAAGTAAAAGATGGTAGGATAGCTCCAAAAATCCCACAATACCCTCTGAAGCCAGAGGTGGAGTTAGGAGTTTACCCTGTAATAGAGCGCTTGCTACAACAGGGCATTCTGGTAAGAATGTCCAGCACTGCCAATAGTCCCATCTTCCCTGTTAAAAAGAGTGGGGGGAGGGGTTACAGATTAGTGCAGGATCTAAGAGGGATCAACAAAATAGTTGAGAGTCAATTCCCCGTAGTGCCAAATCCAGCTGTCATCCTTATGCAAATCCCTCCCACTGCCAAATTTTTCACTGTGATTGACCTCTGCTCCGCCTTCTTCTCGGTACCTCTGCACCCTGACAGTCAATACTTATTCGCATTTACATACAGAGGAGTTCAGTACACCTGGACTCGATTACCACAAGGTTTCATTGACAGTCCAAGTATTTTCTCACAAGCCTTGCATGATTGTTTACAGTCTTTTCAACCTGAGAGTGGATCAATATTAATACAGTACGTGGATGACCTACTGCTGTGTTCAGAGTCACTGGAATCATCTCTGAGAGATACGAAACAACTCCTGTTTCATCTTTCAAACACCGGACACAAAGTTTCCAAAGACAAGTTACAATTATGCCAGACCAGGGTAAAATACTTGGGACACTGTCTGACACAAGGACTGAGTCACCTCACCGCTGATAGAATTCAAGCAATTCGTGACATGACCCTGCCACAAACCCAGCAACAGATTAGAACGTTTTTAGGAATGTGTGGGTATTGCCGTAACTGGATCCCAGGTTTTTCCATACTGGCCTTGCCTTTACAGGAGATGGTCTCCTCAAACAAACCTGATCGGATTTCGCACACAGACGAGTCTGAGATGGCATTTGAGATACTTAAACAGTGCCTAACGCAGGCACCAGCATTAGGCATGCCAGATTATGGAAAACCCTTTGAGCTGTACGGAACAGAGAGTGCTGGGTGTGCGGCAGGTGTCTTAACCCAGAAGCATGGTGATGCCAGCAGGCCGGTAGCCTACTATAGCGCTCAGCTAGACACGGTAGCGCGATCCCTCCCCACATGCTTGCGAAGTGTTGCAGCAATAGCATTGTTAGTAAGTAAAAGCGAAGATGTAGTGCTAGGACACAACCTCACAATTCATACACCACATGCAGTGTCAGCTTTACTGAATTCGGCCCAAACCAGACACGTCTCATCAGCACGGTTTACAAGATGGGAATTGGCGTTGATGGCCCCCGTAAACATCACCATAAGGAGATGCAGCGCTCTAAATCCTGCAACATATCTCCCAGGTGTAGAAGAAAAGAGCAAGTCCAGATGCGCTGTCACAGCTGCCAGCAAGGGATTGTCAGTCCCAATAAAGAGTTTTTACAACAAAAGGCACTTAAGCCGGCGCTGGCTGTCTTTCCAATAATTAAGAAAAACTATGGATGATTGAAAACACTTGAATTTATTAGCTAGACAATAATTAATAAATTAAAACATGAATAAAATATAAAATTCACATATACATATGAAGTTAGAGGGCATAGATGGAGCTGAGAAAAATTCAAATATGCTGCTAATATGTGTCCACTGAGGATCCCGGACTAGAACACTGGACAAAAGTTCCCTGGGGAAGAGAAATGAAATACAGCTGGTGTTACCCGTGAGGATGGAGGCTTCCAGAGGCTTTTTGAAAACAGCAAGCAAGCTGTATCACTTGTATTCAAGCTGGGTCTCTCCAATCGGTGCTGTAATCGAAATGTCCCACAGAGAACAATTCCAAAGCAGGTGTTCCAAAATTAATTGTCATACGTCCATATCTGGATCCGTTGTGATGTGGAGCACTGGTGATAGTGGTGATGGCAGCTTTTACACTTAACGCGTTTCCCTAGGCACGGTCACCTAGCTTCATCAGAAGTAAAACTCCATCTGATTCAGGGATCTATTTAAACCCTATTTGATCACCTGATGCCCAACAGGTGTGTAGCAATAAATAATCAATCATCCACAGTATTAGTAAAAACAATGATTCTACAGTATCATTAGTCCTATTAGATAGATAGAGCGATTAGTAGGAGGCAAACCTACAAAAAAAATTATATATATATAATATAGAAATGTATAATAAATGAAACTGGATAGGGTAGATGTTAAAGGTCAGTGCAATCACATGACCTGATTCCGGACTCTATGTTCTATAGATGATGGTGTTTCCTATATCACTCTCAGGGATCCCTTGTTATATATATCTCCACCTGCAGAAGTTACCTGAGATATTGTGATCTCGTATACATGAAATATATCCCATCCTCGATATTCCGTCCGGCGGCTCCCGTGCTGCCCGGTCATGTGACCGGCAGTGGCCAATGGAGGTGGTCTGGCGGATGTGACCCGGTTGCTAAGCAACCCGAGTACACTCCGGCGCGCGGTATAATGACAGGGGTTGCCCAGTTGCTACGCAACCCGAGTGAACGTCGTCGCGATGCGCGACGACGTCACTCACCTGTCATGTGACCCGCAGGGCGAAACATCGAGGCCGGGGGGGCGTATAGATCTATGCCCAACTGTGGGCATATGAAGAACACAGACCACATGTAAAAAACTTTGGGGAAGATGAATAAGTATATAGATCGTTATTTTTACCATATGGTAACACTTCCAATCACATTGAATACCTATTATCTCTGGCCCCAACCGTCAAAGTTTATCTACAAATCAAATTTTATACGAGGTACACATATCCTTATATTGATCAGATAGCCTACTCATATGATCAGACTCCATGGGACAATTACATATGTTACAAATTCAATAGATGATATATTTCAAATCTTCCTTAGTTCTCCTAAAAATATATATTTAATAAATTGATAAAGGACACACAGAAAACAATAATGATAATAATAATAACAATTATAATAATTAAGTAATAAAAAATAAAAAATGAAAATTACTAAAAAGGAATATAAAAAAATATATATATTCTGACATTTAACTAAAACAAAAAGGCAGGAGGGGGGAGGGGGGGGGAGGAAGGGTGAATGGGGCCAATAATATAACACTTTAATTTTCTCAAGACCTGTCATCTTCGTTACGATTGGGTGGCTATCCGGCCGTGGGGGGACTCCTGTTGTCAGGAGTGTCCCAAATATCCGAAGATGTCCCGGATATACGCACAACCCAGACGCGCTGACAGGGGTGACCACCGTCCCGTCCAGGTTGCGCGTGGAAGCCTCCACGGCCGAACAGACCACACACAGGTGTCACGGAGTTGTTACCTGTACCAACCGCAAACGACAGATGCTCAAATTATTGAAAAATGAAAATTCTACATGGCAGCTCCCAATGATTTTAAATTACTATATTCAATTCCATTGTCTCATTTAAACCAGTCGGGTGTACTGAATTGAACTGTAACATCCAATATATCTCTCTCTTGCATAAGAGTGTATATCTATCTCCACCCCTCACAGTGGGTGCCACATGTTCTAAAGCTAGAATTGAAAGGCATCCAGGATCTTTCTGATGTGTGTTTAGGAAATGACGAGACACACTATGCTTAAGAAAGCCTTTGGCAATATTTCTTTTATGTTCCATGAACCTAGTGCGTAATTTTCTGGTGGTGCGACCCACATAATATAAGTGGCAGCTACACCAAAGTAAATAAATAACATATGAAGAATCGCAATTCATAAATGATTTAATTAAATATACATCAGTTTTATTTGGTAGATCGACAGATACTGTTTTTCTTGGTGTATGTGAGCATACTTGGCATTTGTTCTTGCCACAGTGGAAAAAGCCTAGTGGTTTCTTTGTCAACCATTCAGATCCTGACATATGTTGCTTACTCTTATCATCATTGTCTATTGTTTTCAAATGGCTAGGTGCCAAAAGAGTTTTTAGTGACCTATTCTTTCTATAGATTATTTGTGGCACTTTAGGTAGTGTGTCTGTCAACATACGATCTTGTCTCAGGATTTTAAAGTTTCTATTTAGTATGTTGCGAATCTGTCCTGCACAGCTATTAAATTTGCATATAAATGCCGTTAACTTCTGCAGGTGGAGATATATATAACAAGGGATCCCTGAGAGTGATATAGGAAACACCATCATCTATAGAACATAGAGTCCGGAATCAGGTCATGTGATTGCACTGACCTTTAACATCTACCCTATCCAGTTTCATTTATTATACATTTCTATATTATATATATATATATAATTTTTTTTGTAGGTTTGCCTCCTACTAATCGCTCTATCTATCTAATAGGACTAATGATACTGTAGAATCATTGTTTTTACTAATACTGTGGATGATTGATTATTTATTGCTACACACCTGTTGGGCATCAGGTGATCAAATAGGGTTTAAATAGATCCCTGAATCAGATGGAGTTTTACTTCTGATGAAGCTAGGTGACCGTGCCTAGGGAAACGCGTTAAGTGTAAAAGCTGCCATCACCACTATCACCAGTGCTCCACATCACAACGGATCCAGATATGGACGTATGACAATTAATTTTGGAACACCTGCTTTGGAATTGTTCTCTGTGGGACATTTCGATTACAGCACCGATTGGAGAGACCCAGCTTGAATACAAGTGATACAGCTTGCTTGCTGTTTTCAAAAAGCCTCTGGAAGCCTCCATCCTCACGGGTAACACCAGCTGTATTTCATTTCTCTTCCCCAGGGAACTTTTGTCCAGTGTTCTAGTCCGGGATCCTCAGTGGACACATATTAGCAGCATATTTGAATTTTTCTCAGCTCCATCTATGCCCTCTAACTTCATATGTATATGTGAATTTTATATTTTATTCATGTTTTAATTTATTAATTATTGTCTAGCTAATAAATTCAAGTGTTTTCAATCATCCATAGTTTTTCTTAATTATTGGAAAGACAGCCAGCGCCGGCTTAAGTGCCTTTTGTTATAATATCTCCCAGGTGTGCCTGGACAGGCACAAAGGGTGGAGGATGAGAGTGATGGTGAAGGAGGATTTAGTAAGGAAAATGACACACATGATTGTATGGAATATTTGGCCCAAAATTTCACGGCAAGGCCTGACATCAGTGACAACCCACTGGAAGATGTAGATTTTACTTTCTACACTGACGGCAGTTGTCACAGACAGACGGACTCGGGAGACTTGTGTACTGGATACGCAATCGTAGATGACCAAGGTACCATAGAAGCGGAACCCCTAGGCCCACCACACTCAGCACAAGTTGCTGAACTGGTTGCCCTAACCAGAGCATGCGAACTGGCTAAAGGCAAGTCAGCCAATATCTACACAGATTCTAGGTACGCCTTCGGAGTAGTCCATGATTTCGGGGCCTTATGGCGCCTCAGAAATTTCATGACGGCAGCTGGCACACCCGTAGCACATGCAGCGCACATCAAAAGACTTCTAACAGCGATACAGGAACCCGACAGAGTGGCTGTTATCAAGTGTAAAGCTCACACGTATAGCCAAGACCCGGTATCACTTGGTAACAGCCGAGCAGACGAAGCTGCTAAATCAGCAGCCAGTAACCCCATACAGACAGACAGCACACAACTGATGGTATTTAATACTGTAAACACACAGAAATTATATGAAATGCAAGATTTGTGTTCACCACAAGAAAAGGCAGTTTGGAGGTCCAAAGGATATGGCCAGGAGTCCTCAGGACTCTGGACAGATGGACAGGGTAAGCCAGTGGCACCCAGAGCATACCTTCCAAGTCTAGCGGAAGCGGCACATGGACTGACTCATCTAGGCAAAGAAGGAATGTGTAGGTTGGTAAAAGCTTATTGGTGCGCCCCAGGATTTTCTTCCCATGCGGGTAAAAGAGCGATGACATGTCTCACCTGCTTGAGGAAGAATATCGGAAAGGCAATACCAACAGAGCCATCCCATATCCCTCCTACAGATGGTCCTTTCCAGGTAATACAAATTAATTTCATACAATTGCCACCTTGTAGAAATTTAAAATATGTATTGGTTTGTATTGACGTGTTCTCAAATTGGGTTGAAGCATTTCCCGCGGCCACAAATACCGCTGTGTTTACTGCAAAGAAAATTGTGCAGGAATTTGTGTGTAGGTACGGTATCCCTAGAATCATTGAGAGTGATAGGGGTACCCATTTTACAGGTGAAGTTTTTCAAGCAATGAGTAAGTTGATGGGAATTAATAGTAAGCTGCACACTCCGTACCGCCCCCAGGCGAGTGCGAAAGTGGAAAGAGTAAACAGCACTATTAAAAACAAATTAAGCAAGGTAATGGCTGAAACAGGATTGTTGTGGCCCGAAGCCTTGCCAATCGTATTATACAGCATCAGAACCACTCCCAGGTCCCCTCTTAATCTGTCTCCTTTTGAAATTCTGTTTGGTCGACAACCCCATGTTATGATTAACCCCCAGGATGATTTGAAATGTAACAATGAAGTCACTGTAAAGTATTTGGTTAAAATGAGTAAGCAATTGAGGAATCAGAATGATAATCTAAAGTTGGTGATTCCTGATTTACCAGACAGTAATTGTCATGACATTGAACCTGGGGATTATGTAATGATACGGAATTTTCTACGCTCAGGTTGCCTTATTGACAGATGGGAAGGACCATATCAAGTCTTATTGACCAGCACGACCGCATTGAAGGTTGCCGAGAGAGAGACTTGGGTCCATTCGTCTCATTGTAAAAAGGTTGCTGACCCAGAGAGGTCCCGTGATAAAGAACAGACGGTAGAGGTTGTATCACTAGAGTGTCTGTTCCGGGAAGGTTGAGATGACACCTGAGCGCTGAGAATAATAAGACCGGAGGCGTTTGTCGAGCCAGATTTCTTTTTCCCTTTTGTTATTTTCTCCAGTTCCCATCTCCCTCCTATTCTCCTTCCCCCTTCTTATTTTTTTCCTTTTCCTCCTATAAGATGGACTTGCCCCAAGAGACTGTGATCCGGATTTTCCTGTTGACCATGATGTTGACCAGAGCAGTCTGTTTCGGTGAGAGTACCATGGAGGTCGAGAAAGGATCTGGAATGGGTTCGGATGACCAGGATGGAGGCGTAGTTTTCCAAGAGCAACATAATCACTGAGTAAAGGCGAGTATCAGAAAACGATCTGGTAGCATTGACAATAGAAGGAATTGTGAAGGATTGTTAGCTGAAGAGAACTGCATCTGTAGGCATTGTGACAATATAGTTGAGGATGGGTGCATCAAGAAATGTCAGTCCAGTTTTAATGTCCACATGGACTGACATCCATTGAGTGACTATCACTCCTTAGTGGGTAAAGTGTTAAACCAGACAGACTGTTGGGTATGCTCTCAAGTACCTCAAGGTCATAGCAAATCAGGACTAGTACCATTCCCTTTAACTGTAGGAGAGGTACTTGAGTTAAGTGGTGGGAGGCCGGTGGACAAGAGGTTTAATATCTCTAGTCCTCCTAGTTTGAAGCTCCACCAGTATCACGTGGATAAGTCCTTAGTATGCTTTAACATTTCCAATCCCCGAAAGCCAGGAAATTGGGAAGTGTCATGGAGTAATCAAACCATGACATTTTCATATAGAGCCGATAGAATGCCCATAGACACAGAGCTTATACGCCAGATCGCCAACAGTGGAAAATATTTCCGGTATAGGTATACTTTAGGAAGTAGGACCATGCGAGTTGGAGAAGAATCACCAGGATACTGTGCACATATCGTACAAACTGATACGTGTACTAGACAGATGGGAGAGTTAGGGTTAGGAGATTTCACATGGAAAATTTGTAACATGGTAATGTCATACTCCGTCCCATATGTTCTCTCCGATGATGCATATTTCATATGCGGGAGAAAGGCGTATAAGTGGCTTGCCCCAAACTCAGAGGGATTGTGTTACATTGGAAAAGTACTGCCTGAAGTAATGACTGTACCACATAACAAAATGAAAGACATTCACCGCGGTGCCCAAGCTCCTTATACTCACACTCATTACGAGCACATCGTTAAAAGGCACCTGATAGAAAAGACAGAGCATCCGGCCTCTGGTCTGATCCATGAATCCACCGGGATTCAATTCTTACTCGCGTTGGATATCACTCGTACCGCCAGAGGAGTGATAAATTATAAGTATATATCTGCGCTAGCGAACTTGTTAGACAATATCACCGAAATGTATGACGACACGTTCAGGTACACTGGGAGGAAGTTGCAAGCCTACAAAACAGAGCTGGTTCAGCATAGGATGATTCTCAATTATCTCACAGCAGTGACAGGCGGGTATTGTGTTACCCTAGCAACTCAGTATGGAGTAAAGTGCTGCACGTATATTACAAACAGCACTGAGGACCCGGCCGAGGTCATAGACCAAAAGATGGATGACATTTTGCAATTAAAGTGGGAGTTTCGAAGGAAACACAATCTCACACTCGCTGCTGTGGGTAATGAGCTGACCAGTTGGGTGTCATGGTTGAACCCACGAAATTGGTTCTCTGATTTAGGAGAATGGGCCCAAGGTATTATAATGGATGTAGGGAAATTTCTCTTGTGTATTCTGGGAGTCGTCATATTGGTTGGCCTGATATTTAGATGCGTTCGGGCTTTGACGAAGTGTAAAGGTAGTACCAGAGTGATGAGCCTGAGGAGCGAGGACACTGTAATAACAACAACTAATTTGATTTATGACCCAATGATAGAGACAATGTTGTGATGAAAATGTGAATTCACGGTCCGTTTCTTTCACCCGTTTCTCCTTTGTTTTCCTCCAAGGTACAAAGACATCCGCTTGGAAGAAGAATTTGACAACCTCTTTTATACAGACCATTGATGAACTATGCTACAAGCCCCCAATATCCCTAGTGACTTTAACTTTTACGATAGCCCAATACTTTAGAGACTGTAACTTTATGGACAATGGAAAAGCTTTTGCTCGCTATTTATAGCAAAAGCACCGAGAGACATCAGACAACATGTACATCAAGACAAGACATCAGACAAGACCTCAATCGGCGACTGTTTATATAAACTCACATAGTTTACGACTGCATTTATAACGATTGTTTCTTATCTTCATCTCTACAACCTCCAGGTAATGACACACATAGTCGACAGGGAATATAGACACATATATCAGCATTCACATGTTCCCCCTTCATGTATCATCAACTAAATGTGCTCCCCATTTGTTGCAACCAAAAAGCCGAAAAGAGCTCGGTAGAGTTTGACAGCCCATCCACAGACCCTTGATAAGGGATAAGAAGGATTCAATATATACTTCGCAATACCTCGAAGCTTGATTTAAAACACGTACGGCACGATGACACATGACCCCTCAAACATGGATTCATACACACATGCTTTTACTATCTCACTAGGTCATACTTTTCCTACCTTCTCCTCTCCTCCCCTTACCCAATCATAAAAAGGTATTTACATGATGACATATATTTTTCTGTTTGAACTGTTTTAGGAAGTGGCAGTTATTGATGACTGCCAAAGGGTGGACTGTCAAAGTCGGAAAAATATCATGCTACACGTTGCCATATATTCACCCCATGCGCTTGCCCGCTGCATGTACACATTCTCTCCCGTGCGTGCGCATATTCGCAGTTGCGTAATGGAGCTTCTATGGCCGTGCGCATTGGCGCGTGGTATGTGCATTTATGGTAGAGTTTGTGTGCGTCTAGCGGGCGACTCAATCGTTACATAATAAATTCAAATAGTATGTTTTATAGGTAATGTTCCCCTTAATAATAACTGTAAGTTTGTTTATTGTAACTGGTCCCTGGACAGAGGAATTCCTCTTTGCATGATACGAAGGGTCAGACATGGTTTGAGCAGTGGTGTTTGGTACCTAACTAAAGAACATTTTATTAGAAACAATCCGGTGCTGGTTAGGTAAAGATTAATCGCTCCTGCGTATAGTTATGTCTATTAGTAGTTTCTGGACATTTACTATATTTGCGGTTCATTATCCATGCGGCGGGAATCCTGAGATTCCCTCCCACCTGAGCAGTTCGATATAGTCACAGCCCACCTGTTCAAACTAACCTATGACCTTTTGTTATAATGCGGGGAGACATTCCTGTGTCCAATGAACAATGAGATTATAGGTCCCTTTGTAGTGTACTGTACGCAGTGTATATAAGAACAGCCAGCCTGGCCAGCTCAGTCTTATCTCCACAACGGTTTTCATCATTGACTAACTAGAGAGCTGGTACCAGGACTGTGCAGCGATCATTCCCCAGTGTGTAAGTGTTTCTCTGTAACCAACTTGTTCTCTGTTTGTATTTGCCATACTCTCTCTCTCTCTCTCTCTCTGTTATTGTTACGCTATTGTATATGTGTAGTTATTATGTTTAGATATTGATGTTAGCCTGTAGTGTATTAACTGTATTTTCCCTTTTACATAACTAAATCTCGTTAGTAAAGGTTTTGGAACCTTAGCAAGGTATTGTGTGTTTATTACATTGCTGAGAGTATTCAGAGCGTCTCAATCGCTCAAGCGGCTTTTATATAATAGAGGTTAATTAGCGTTGCATTGTGGTAATATTACAGTAATAAGGTTTAAAGCATAAGCATATCCTTTCATTGTGTTGCATACAAGGTTTACTGTGTGTCATCCTGTGAGCGTCTGCGCCGCTCGTGTTCCTCTTGTGGGCACGGCGTCCGCTATGCTAGTAGCGTAGCATTACGGTACTCGGACCGCCTATAGCGTGCTCGATACCCAGCGTAAGCCGTGAGCGAACGTGACGCTCGTGCGTCTCGACCACGGCCTAGCGTCTGCTACGCTAAGTGCGTACCCTTACGGTACCCCGTACGCCCATTGCGTACTGAGTCTCTTACCAATATATAGTAAATGTTATATGATAAATATTTAGCTTTATCAACAGATATAACAATGCACAGTAAATACTGGATGTATATCACAGAATACTTGTACTAAATATTCCTGTAGGTATGCACTTGTTCTTAACTAACACTGTCTAAACGACATGTAGAATACTTAAGTGTCCTGTAAATGCACAGCGCTGATGAGGCAGGCGGCTTTACAGAGGAGACAGTGCCCAGCAGTCCCAGAATTAGCGCAGCTCTGTGTAATGGCGCCCATACGCTGACAGGGAGTAAGGGAGAGAGAGAGATGCAGCTCCAGCGCGGGAACATCTGCTCTAGATGGCGCCTGGGGGAGGGGCTACAGGTCAGAGCCTTATCCCTTCTGCTGGACTTCACCACCGGGTACTATGGAGCCTTTACTAAACGGATTTTAGTAAATCCGCCCTGTGCTCCTTGCACTGGTGGATCTAGTGGGGTCCCTGCACGGCCACAGTGTCCATGCCAGTGGCGCGGTCCGTCTCTGGAGAACCCGACCGGATCGCGATTTCGGCAGGTCCCACCTGGGGGACCCTCTTACCTCCTCCCTATCGTGCGGCCACGCGATCCAGGAGAGCAGCAGCGGTATGTGTGCCTGATGAGACCATCATTGCTGTGATGTGATATCATGCAACCCACCTAGAACCTTTGCAATCCAGTGGACAAATATGCAATAGATAATGCCTTTCCTTGTGTATCAATGCCTATTTCCCTATAGATTGTAAGCTTGCGAGCAGGGCCTACCTACCTCTATGACTGTTTATTTATCACCCAGTTTTGTTTTATCATTGTGTCCAATTGTAAAGAGCAACGGAATTTGCTGCGCTATAAAAGAAACTGTTAAGAAATAAATAAATAAATAAATGAATAATATCAATTACAACAGGGTCATGAGGTCAAACTGTAGAGTGTGATTGTTTAATTGTTTAATATAAATTTTCAGTGCAATAAATAACTTTTATTTAACTGCCGCTTCAGACATGACGCTTTTTATATAACTTCCGCTTCAGACATGCCGACACACTCGTATCGACACCCCCACACACACAGGGATATTTATATGGAAACAGATCCCCAATAAGGCCCCTTGGAGAGACAGAGAGAGAGTATGCCAGCACACACCCAGCGCCAACTGACACTGGAAAAACCAATTCCCAGATAAATAGCGCTTTTATATAATTATGTGCATATAATACACCCATTGCGCCTTACAAGTGCCCCCCCCCCTCTTTTCTGCCCTGTGTCACCGTGTTCAGCAGGGGAGAGTCCGGGGAGCCAGCTTCTCTGCAGAGTCTGTGGAGAAAATGGCGCTGGATAGTGCTGAGGGATCAAGCTCCGCCCCCTCAGCGGCGGGCTTCGGTCCCGCTCGATTTTTTAAACACTGGTGGGGGATTTACTATATACAGCCCTCGGAGCCTATATATTCATTTTAGCCAGTCCTAGAGGTTTAAAATTGCTGCCCAGGGCGCCCCCCCTGCGTCCTGCACCCATCAGTGCCTGCAGTGTGTGTTGTGTGTGGGAGCAATGGCGCGCAGCGTTACCGCTGCGCGTTACCTCAGAGAAGATCTGAAGTCTTCTGCCGCCTTTGAAGTCTTCTTTCTTCTGATAATGTTGAAATATCCTTAGGAAAGAAAGCTATACCTTAAACACACTTTACCATGGAGCCGCTGCGGCCGCTGTACTTAACACACACTCTGCGCACTTTGTACGCTATTAGCGTACAAAGTCCCGTACTGCGTACGGACTTCGCGTACAAACGCCGCACTGACGGTACAAAGTACTTACAGCGCGTACACACCCAGAGATACACCACAAACCCTGAACAGTTATGCAATGCAATGAAAATACGCTTTAAACCTTAGCAGGGCAATGAAGACACGACACCAATTGTGATTTTACCGCTGGGTTCCGACACCACAGTGGATTATTGCTAAAAGGGGGGTTACAATACAAACAATACAATACAATATAATATAACAGAGTAAATGGCTACATTCAATAGTACCTACGTGAGTAGATTCGCTTGCGCTTCCCGGCCCGGTCCTCGGTCATCTGATAGATAACTTTGTGAGTCTTGTGTCAGACCAGGCCTGCAGCAGCTCTCTTTATACAATTCTTCCAAAAAGCAATACCATAGATACTGTAATCTCTTTGTCCATTGGACACAGGAATGCACATTTACAGTACAGGAGAGGTCATAGGTCGGTTTGAATAGGTAGGCGATGTCTTTCCCAACTGCTCTTGTGGGTGGTCTCCTCTGGATTCCCGCCGCATACATAATTTACAGTAAATACAGTTTATATCTATATTCTGCTCCTGCACATAACTATCTGCAGGAACATTATTATTATTATTATTACATTTTATTTATAGGGCGCCACAAGTGTTTCGCAGCGCCGTACAAAGGACAGTACAGGGAGACAAAACTTAGCATAACAGTAAATAAATAACAAAAATGGAGTGCAGGTAACAAAGAGCAACACAATTCTCAAAACATAATACAGCTTAGATGTAAGTAGCGAAGGAGTAATCATTGTACTACTTGGGGCTGGTGGCCATAGATAGAGATGAGCCTTTACCAGCAGAAGAAAAAGCAGGTAAAGATGGTCGCTGAGTGAAATGTGTCAAGAAGAGGGCTTAGACAAGAGGAAAGAGGGCCCTGCTCTGAAGAGCTAACAATCTAGTGGGGAGGGGCAACAGACAGATGACATGAGGTGCAAGCAAGCAGGTAGAAGCCTGATGGTGGTATGTGAGCAAAGCAGAGATGTCCAAGGCATGGGGCAGGGGGATGGAGGAGCAGCCAAAGGATTAGGTTATGCATTGGAGGGGTATGCTTTGATAAATAGGTGGGTTTTCAATGCCCGTTTGAAGCTTTGCAAGGTCGGGGAGAGTCTAATGGAGCGGGGGAGCGCATTCCACTGAAGGGGTGCAGCACGGGCAAAATCCTGAACTCGTGCATGGGAAGCAGTGACCAAGGCAGAGGAGAGGCGGCGGTCATCAGCCGACCGTAGTGGGCGGGAGGGAGTATGAAGGGAGAGGAGGTTGGAGATGTAGGGAGCAGTGGAATTAGAGATGGCCTTGTATGTGAGGGTGAGGAGTTTGAAGAGGATTCTGTAGGGGAATAGGAGCCAGTGTAGATTTTGTTGAAGGGGAGTGGCAGAAGTGGAGCGGCGGGAGAGGAAGATGAGCCTAGCTGCAGAGTTGAGGACAGATTGGAGGGGAGCGATGTGGGAGCAAGTGAGGCCAGTGAGGAGCACATTGCAGTAGTCGAGTCGTGAGATGACCAGTGAGTGGATGATAAGTTTAGTTGCACTCTGGGAGAGAAATGGCCTGATGCGAGCAATGTTGCGTAGCTGGAACCGACAAGATTGCGCCAGAGCTTGGATGTAGGGTGCAAAGGAGAGGGAGGAGTCAAGAGTGACGCCCAGGCAGCGGAGTTGGGGAACGGGGGAGATGATAGTGTTGTCAACAGTGATAGAGATATTTGTAGGGGGTGTTGCTCTGGCTGGGGGAAAGATAATAAGTTCAGTTTTATCCATGTTGAGCTTCAGAGAGCGCTCAGACATGCAGGAGGAGATGGCAGAGAGGCAGCTGGAGACCTGAGAGAGGACAGAGGGGTACAGATCAGGAGAGGAGAGGTAGAGTTGTGTGTCATCAGCATAGAGGTGGTATTGAAGGCCAAAGGAGTTAATGAGCGCACCCAGGGAAGAGGTGTAGAGGGAGAACAGAAGGGGGCCTAGGACAGAACCCTGAGGGACACCAACAGGAAGGATGGAAGGGTGTGAGGTGGTTCCGGAGGCAGACACAGAGAAGGAGCGGTTAGTGAGGTATGAGGTAAACCAGTCAAGGACGGTGCTAGAGAGGCCAACATTTTGGAGTGTGCGGAGGAGGAGAGGGTGATCCACGGTGTCAAAGGCAGCAGAGAGGTCCAGAAGGATGAGCAAAGAGAAGTGGCCCTTGGATTTGGCCGAAAGCAGGTCACTGGTGACTTTCACCAGGGCACTCTCGGTGGAGTGGAGTGGGCGAAAGCCAGATTGTAGTGGATCAAGGATGGAGTGGTCAGAGAGGTAGCTTGTGAGACGGCTGTAGACCAGTCGTTCAAGTAGTTTGGAGGCAAAAGGGAGAAGAGAGATGGGGCGGTAGCGATCTTTCTCAAACCAACACCGGAATGTTACCCTTAAAATACCCTTCACCTGGATACCAAACACCACCTTATGACCTTGTTCTGTCCCATCCTATTCTGTAAAGGTGAATCCCTTTGTTCTGTTACCATTTAAACTGTTGTTACTTTCTGATGTGGTGCAGGGATACTTACCCCTTTTCCACTAGCTGTTTTTACCCGTATTTTTGCACGGGGGCGCGCATCGACACTGGTTTTTAGTAGGTGGAAACGGGTCAACACGGGTTGAGTGACCCGGGAATCCAACCCGGCTATTTACCTGGCTAGAACACGGTAATGACACGGATAACGGTGCAGTGGAAACGGTCATTACACGTGTTTTCAGACCCGAGTAACGCTCTGAGATGCTGATTGGTGCTTCTGGGGCACTGGAAGATGATGTCATCCCTGGGAGACACGCTGGGCACATGCAAGCACCGCAGCAGCAAACAAACGCGGATGCTCATCTATTGCAGCAGCTACAACACTACGCTGGGCACATGCAGGCATTGAGGCAGCTTGCAAACAAAACACTCTGAAGTCACGCTGGGTACGTACTACATACAGATATTTTTATTGCAGCAGCTTCCAAACAAACAGACAATATACAGCAGCAGAAGCTCCAGCACAGCAACATGGCTAGCCATACCTGGTCAGACACAGAGATCAAAGAGCTGTTTAATATTCGGGGAGAGGAAGAAATTAGAAGGCAGGTGACTTGAACAGTTAAGGATGCTATCGTCTACAAGAACATATCCCTTATGCTGGCAGAAAGGGGCATCCAAAAAACCCAGCAACAAGTCGTTAACAAATTGAAGGCACTACGCAGACAATTCACCAAAGTACACGACCATAACCGCAAAAAAAGTGGTGCTGGGCGTATGGAATGGGCATATTATGACCTATGCTATAGTGTCTTCGGCAAAACTGCGATAACAAATCCCATAGCACTATCGTCATCCAGCTCTGCCAGTCGCCAGATGTCAGTCGATGAGGACTGGGACGAAACACAGCACAGCCTTCCCAGCTCACAATGCAGCCCATCATCCCCGCTGCTTATATCGGACAGCAGTTTCGAAGACTCGACCGTCAATGATGATTCCATCAGTGCCACTATTGAGGACGTACCACAGTCTCAGGCGGAGACGTCGCAACCCCCCAAGACCACGACTTTGCGCTCAAATAGTAAGTATTACCATTACAAATACACTTGCAGCAGTCCCTATACAAAATCTATGTAAAGGCATGGTAATGTTGCAGAGTATAGCTAGTGTGCAGGTGGGAGAAGGCCACAAACACGTATATGCTACCACTGCTATTTGTTAATAGAATCATGGTAATGTTGCAGAGTATAGCTAGTGTGCAGGTGGGAGAAGGCCACAAACACGTATATGCTACCACTGCTATTTTTATATTGTTGCTTACATTCTGTTTCATCTCCTTCACAGTCTACAACGTTACACAGCGGAAAAAGAAACTGAACAAAACAGAAAAAAACGGTCAGAGCAATTAAGTCCATTATCGTGGATCACCTGCGTGAGGCGGCTAGTGAGCTCAATGCCCAGGAAGATGCACGGCTTGAGAGATTTCTTGCGTCAGAAAAGTGATAAGGGATAAGTGAACATGCTGGGTGTAGCCCTTCATTATCCAGCGCTGTAATGGGTATGCTGCATCACCAACGAGGTGGACCGGGATGTCCACACCATGTACGATCACCGATTTCTGTTAATAAAACATGAATATTATTACAGGGGTAAAACTTGACTATTGGTTTATGGGCGAACATTAGTTTAAGTAGTAAATAATCTTACCTCTCGAGGGAAAAGCCATCCACCAAGCTTGTCCTCAGCAATACTGTAAAGTTCGGAGTTGGCGAGAACCCTTGCATCATGTGATCGTCCGGGCCACCCTATGAAGACATCTGTGAAACTAAAAATAAAGGTTTATGCATTATCATAAAACAGGCCAAGCCTATTTCAAACACATTAGTGAAACAGTGCTTACCAGTATTTGTGGTCAGCTACAGCTTGCAGAACAATGGAATGCCAACCCTTACGATTGTAATAGTCTGCTGGGTTGTCACGGGGGGCGATGATGGGGATGTGGGTCCCATCTATGGCACCAGCACACTGTGGGTAGCCACGCTTCTTAAACCCTTTTATAGTCGCATCTAGCCGCTGTCCTTGTGGCAAGGAAATAAAGCGATGGTACATGGTATCCAGCAATGCCCGCGTGACCTGGTAGACAATCTTGCAGACCGTGCCAATCCCTACTCCAAATAAACTTGAAACTGTGCGATACTCTCCAGGGGTAGCATACCACCAGAGAGCAATCGCTAATCTCCTGGCTGGCTCAATGGGCTTCCGGAACCTGGTGGTCTGCATGGTTATTGCTGGGGACAGTCTTTCCAAAACATACTCGAATGTAGCGCGAGACATCCTGAAGTTTGCCATCCACTGCTCCTCCTGATATGCTAGAATGGTCTGCATGAATGCTTCTCCATGTCTATGATCTCTCATCCACATTCTTCGGCTTGGTGTAGAGTTCATTGTTATGAGAGAAATAACAACAGTGGATGATATACGCGCTCTCCTCCTTTTCAAATATTTGCGTCGATAGGTAGCCCTCTCTGCAAAGAATTGAGCTCTCCTTCTCCAGCTCTGCAGTAGGTAGCGCAAGGTGAAAAGCTGCATCAAGCTGTCTGTAGCAGAAAGCAGCAGTAAACTGCAAACAGTCTGCGACTCCATGCTAGACACAGCTACTGCACCGGCGTCCATTGCTGCAATGCTGTGAGCAGGCCCCACCCCTCCCTTTTGGTCCTTTTGATGACATCATCTTGATGAGACCGTAAAAAGTCCATTTGTAATGACAGCAATAGGCTTTTACAGAGCTTACCTGGGTTAGGTGGAAACAGATCAGACACGGGAATAACACGTGTTGAAGTGTAGTGGAAACGGGGGAGCCGACACGGGTTGTAGCCGTGTTAAACATCCCGGATCGGACACGGTACGTAGGTGGAAAAGGGGTATATGTGTACATTGTGCACTATTTGGATTAAATATGTAATGTGTTTTGATAGCCTTCCGTGCATTCACAAACTCTACCGTAAATACTCATACCACGCGCTAATGCGCAGGACCTCGGGAGCGACCATACGCAAATTGCGGATATGCGCACGCACGATAGAACAAGTGCACGCAGGGAGGCTATCTGTGTGTAGTTTGTATGTGATGTGTGTACTGCAATATTTTTCGACTTTGACACTTCTTATACTCACCCGGCTTCTATCTTCCGGCTCTGTGAGGAGGACGGCGGCGCGGCTTCGGGACGAACGGCGAGGGGAGACCTGTGTTCCGACTCCCTCTGGAACTAATGGTGTCCAGTAGCCTAAGAAGCAGAGCCTATCATTTAAGTAGGTCTGCTTCTCTCTCCTCAGTCCCACGATGCAGGGAGCCTGTTGCCAGCAGTGCTCCCTGAAAACAAAAAACCTAACAAAATTCTTTTTTCAGAGAAACTCAGATGTAATGCACCCAGTCTCCTCTGGGCACAGGATCTAACTGAGGTCTGGAGGAGGGGCATAGAGGGAGGAGCCAGTGCACACCCATTCTAAAGTTCTTTGTAGTGCCCATGTCTCCTGCGGAGCCCGTCTATACACCATGGTCCTTACGGAGTCCCCAGCATCCTCTACGGACTAGGAGAAAAAGATTTACCGGTAGATTTAAAATCTTATTTTATTTAATAAAATTATTAATAATAATTAAAAAAAAACAAGATCTATTAAGAGAATTTAGTAGATTAAATTATAAAATTCAATCTTGTGCCAGGTTTGCTTTTTAGTCATATGAGAAATGGAAAGACTGTGGGTCAAGTGCTCCATGTTTGACGTCTGTGTCTATGTTCCATGGTCACACAAGTATCTTGTTTAACTATGACCTGTAGTTCAGGCTAAAATAAGAAACACTTCTAATGTTCCTGTCTTGGCCGGGCACTATATCCTAGAACTAGGTTAAGGGTGATCTGTTATGTCTAGTGATTCTGCATTTGAAATAATGGGGGTCATTCCGAGTTGTTCGCTCGCAAGCTGCTTTTAGCAGCTTTGCACACGCTAAGCCGCCGCCTACTGGGAGTGAATCTTAGCTTATCAAAATTGCGAACGAAAGATTCGCAATATTGCGAAAAGACTTCTCTGTGCAGTTTCTGAGTAGCTCGAGACTTACTCTGCCAGTGCGATCAGTTCAGTGCTTGTCGTTCCTGGTTTGACGTCACAAGCACACCCAGCGTTCGCCCAGACACTCCTCCGTTTCTCCAGCCACTCCCGCGTTTTTCCCAGAAACTGTAGCGTTTTTTCACACACTCCCATAAAACGGCCAGTTTCCGCCCAGAAACACCCACTTCCTGTCAATCACATTACGATCACCAGAACGAAGAAAAAACCTTGTAAGGCCGTGAGTAAAATTCCTAACTGCATAGCAAATTTACTTGGCGCAGTCGCACTGCGGACATTGCGCATGCGCATTAGCGACTAATCGCTCCGTTGCGAGATAAAAATAACGAGCGAACAACTCGGAATGACCCCCAATGTTCAGTCCGTTTCCAATTCCTGGGTAATCTGTTGGTTAGAGAAGTGTGGTCTGTGGGTTAATCACATTTCAATATTTATAAAATATGTAAATGTAAATACTATATAAATACCATATTATAACAAATTACAACTGCACAATTGTTCCATAGCATAGAAATTACATATTAAGGCATAATTTAAATATATACATCTATTTAAATTTAAGCAGAACATAAGATGCAGTTTAAGGGGGGTATCCAATTAGCCACGAACATTTTTCATTAATTAAAAACGGGTATTACATTTTTTATTTACTTTACCAACAATTTTTTTTCTCCCTAACGAATTATACCCCATTTTTTCCAGTCGAAGAATTGTGCTTTTTGTACAAAAATATATAGGATCCGTGAAAAGTATGTATGTTCGCAGCCCCTATTTAGGTAATAATGCATACTTTTTCACAAAAATATACCAAAGAAAGGTAGACAAGAACTCTCCTAGAATGGGGCACTCAAAGAGTGTTATAATGCGTGTGCAACGGCATAAAATCAAAAATAGGGGGGGGGGGGGGAGAAAGAAAAACAATATATTAAGACTTAACTTTTATTAAAGATCAAAATTAAAATTGTTTGGAGATTATACTCTCTTCATTTAAAAAGGCGAAATATAGACACAATACATACAATACAACATGTAACAGTTTAAAAGGTACAGGTTGTTTATAAACTCCAACGGGCCTTAGCCCTATCAATAAAGGAGAATCAATTTATGAATGATACTCAATAACGATAATAAGTCAAGACCTCATGGCGTGTTTCGTGGTTCTGCTGCCTCGTATGTGCTACAGCATTGTATACGTGGTGAGAGACCCTTACTCGTGCCAGTCTCTAGAGTCATAGACAGTGCCAGAGCATCCACGGAGAGTGTCTCATTCACTTCTGCTTTTGGTTGATGACACTACGGTCAGCGCAGCCAATGAGAGAGCTACTGACACTCTACCTGCTCTGGTGTTGAAAAAATAGGATGAACTGAAAGAAAATGACAATATACAGAGTATATTGTCATTTGACTCTAGAGACTTGGGGTATAAGTGTCATTTATTTAGTGATTGTCCTTTGATTTATAGTTATTTTTGTTTGGGTTCGTTTTTAGGCTTGTGCGGACAACATCTTTTCTTTCAATAATGCATACTTATCGGTGATTTGGTTACACCTGCCTGCGGCACCATGTCTAGTGAGCCGATGCTGCGTTCTAGGATACAGGTCAGATCACTACTGCAGCAGGAGGCAACTGGTGTAATAGACACCTCCTTCTGCATTGTCATACAGCACTGTTACTATTTCTTCCAAGGAAGCAGCAATGCTAGCATCTCCAACCACATATGAATAAGGCCCAATACAAAAAAATATAGCTAACAGAGCTATAATTATTTCATGAATGCTCAGTAAAGGTGAACACGGATGGATAAAATTAGTGATGTGCACCGGACATTTTTCGGGTTTTGTGTTTTGGTTTTGGATTCGGTTCCGCGGCCGTGTTTTGGATTCGGACGCATTTTGGCAAAACCTCCCTGAAATTTTTTTGTCGGATTCGGGTGTGTTTTGGATTCGGGTGTTTTTTTTACAAAAACCCCTTAAAAACAGCTTAAATCATAGAATTTGGGGGTCATTTTGATCCCATAGTATTATTAACCTCAATAACCATAATTTCCACTCATTTTCAGTCTATTCTGAACACCTCACACCTCACAATATTATTTTTAGTCCTAAAATTTGCACCGAGGTCGCTGGATGACTAAGCTAAGCGACCCAAGTGGCTGACACAAACACCTGGCCCATCTAGGAGTGGCACTGCAGTGTCAGACAGGATGGCACTTCAAAAAAATAGTCCCCAAACAGCACATGATGCAAAGAAAAAAAGAGGTGCAATGAGGTAGCTG
Source organism: Pseudophryne corroboree (assembly GCF_028390025.1). Taxonomy (NCBI): domain Eukaryota; kingdom Metazoa; phylum Chordata; class Amphibia; order Anura; family Myobatrachidae; genus Pseudophryne; species Pseudophryne corroboree. The sequence goes on along the minus strand of NC_086444.1, from coordinate 300,986,059 downwards.
TGTGACTAAGCTAAGCGACCCAAGTGGCCGACACAAACACCTGGCCCATCTAGGAGTGGCACTGCAGTGTCAGACAGGATGGCACTTCAAAAAAATAGTCCCCAAACAGCACATGATGCAAAGAAAAAAAGAGGTGCAATGAGGTAGCTGTGTGACTAAGCTAAGCGACCAAAGTGGCCGACACAAACACCTGGCCCATCTAGGAGTGGCACTGCAGTGTCAGACAGGATGGCACTTCAAAAAAATAGTCCCCAAACAGCACATGATGCAAAGAAAAAAAGAGGTGCACCAAGGTCGCTGGATGGCTAAGCTAAGCGACACAAGTGGCCGACACAAACACCTGGCCCATCTAGGAGTGGCACTGCAGTGTCACGCAGGATGGCACTTCAAAAAAATAGTCCCCAAACAGCACATGATGCAAAGAAAAATGAAAGAAAAAAGAGGTGCAAGATGGAATTGTCCTTGGGCCCTCCCACCCACCCTTATGTTGTATAAACAGGACATACACACTTTAACAAACCCATCATTTCAGCGACAGGGTCTGCCACACAACTGTGACTGAAATGACTGGTTGGTTTGGGCCCCCACCAAAAAAGAAGCAATCTATCTCTCCTTGCACAAACTGGCTCTACAGAGGCAAGATGTCCACCTCCTCCTCATCGTCCGATTCCTCACCCCTTTCACTGTGTACATCCCCCTCCTCACAGAGTATTAATTCGTCCCCACTGGAATCCACCATCTCAGGTCCCTGTGTACTTTCTGAGGCAATTGCTGGTGAATGTCTCCACGGAGGAACTGATTATAATTCATTTTGATGAACATCATCTTCTCCACATTTTCTGGAAGTAACCTCGTACGCCGATTGCTGACAAGGTGAGCGGCTGCACTAAACACTCTTTCGGAGTACACACTGGAGGGTGCGCAACTTAGGTAAAATAAAGCCAGTTTCTGCAAGGGCCTCCAAATTGCCTCTTTTTCCTGCCAGTATACGTACGGACTGTCTGACGTGCCTACTTGGATGCGGTCACTCATATAATCCTCCACAATTCTTTCAATGGTGAGAGAATCATATGCAGTGACAGTAGACGACATGTCAGTAATCGTTGGCAGGTCCTTCAGTCTGGACCAGATGTCAGCACTCGCTCCAGACTGCCCTACATCACCGCCAGCGGGTGGGCTCGGAATTCTTAGCCTTTTCCTCACACCCCCAGTTGCGGGAGAATGTGAAGGAGGAGCTGTTGACGGGTCACGTTCCGCTTGACTTGACAATTTTCTCACCAGCAGGTCTTTGAACCTCTGCAGACTTGTGTCTGCCGGAAAGAGAGATCCAACGTAGGTTTTAAATCTAGGATCGAGCACGGTGGCCAAAATTTAGTGCTCTGATTTCAACAGATTGACCACCCGTGAATCCTGGTTAAGCGAATTAAGGGCTCCATCCACAAGTCCCACATGCCTAGCGGAATCGCTCTGTTTTAGCTCCTCCTTCAATGTCTCCAGCTTCTTCTGCAAAAGCCTGATGAGGGGAATGACCTGACTCAGGCTGGCAGTGTCTGAACTGACTTCACGTGTGGCAAGTTCAAAGGGTTGCAGAACCTTGCACAACGTTGAAATCATTCTCCACTGCGCTTGAGTCAGGTGCATTCCCCCTCCTTTGCCTATATCGTAGGCAGATGTATAGGCTTGAATGGCCTTTTGCTGCTCCTCCATCCTCTGAAGCATATAGAGGGTTGAATTCCACCTTGTTACCACCTCTTTCTTCAGATGATGGCAGGGCAGGTTCAGGACTGTTTGCTGGTGCTCCAGTCTTCGGCATGCGGTGGCTGAATGCCGAAAGTGGCCCGCAATTCTTCGGGCCACCGACAGCATCTCTTGCACGCCCCTGTCTTTTTTAAATAATTCTGCACCACCAAATTCAATGTATGTGCAAAACGGGTGTGGTTCATCAAATCGACAGTGTCTAGGTCGACAATGTTTAGGTCGACCACTATAGGTCGACAGTCACTAGGTCGACATGGATGGAAGGTCATTTGAAGAAATGGTTTGTCAGTTCCGCACTCGCTGTGTGCTGTGAAGCCACATTTACATATAAAAAATATATATGAAAATAACCAATGTAAATGGTGCCAATACCCAAACCTTTAGATAGCACCTTATCTATTGGTGGTGCTCCCAAAAAACTTTTGTAGATTAACTACACATAATGGAGAAAGGAAAAGACAAAAGAAATCCTTTTCGGGAGCACTCTTATTTGAAAATGATAATAATTATCAGTCAATATACAGTGAGATGATGTGATAATGGATGATCTAAAACACAACTTTTATTCTATTCCATAAAAATATTGACCTATATGGTCCAAAATATTTAAATTAGAATCTCTATCTTATTATTCTAAAGTAGAAGAAAGAAGGGTGAAATATAGATTGAATGAATGAGAGTGAGCAGAATAGGACTGCTCCACCAGTGTTTTGATTGAGGCTCCCGTGAACAAGCCCGTCGGTGAAACGTACGTAGGGACTGATGTCATTGAGGGACGTCGTACGGCCACACCCCCCATCTGGGTCCGGGTGGCCGCAGCACCTTGGCAGTGAGGAGACATGACCAATTGTTTTTTATCCATTTTAGGGCACAAAAACTTTTTATTCCTTTCACTGACTTGTCATGTTTCTCTTTGAAGTGTAATGAAAAAGGATGATTAATATTTCCATTGGTGATATTTCTCACATGTTCAGACCATCTAATTTTTACTTGGCGTGTAGTTTTTCCTATATATAGTAGGTTGCACTTACATACAATGCCATATATGACATAGTCAGTGTGGCATGTAATAAATTCATCTATTTTTATAACTTTCTTCTCCCAACAAAAATTGGTAACTTTGGATTCACTACTTGGACAAGATTTACACATTTTGCAATCCCCACAACGATAAAAACCCTTATTCCTAGGAAGAAAACGTTTGCCATCCATATGTAATGCACTGGATACCAAATTGTTTTTGATATTAGGTGCCCTTCGATAGGTAAACTTTGGTCTCTCGGGTAATACATTTCTTAAAATGTCATCTTTAAGGAGGATCTTCCAATTATTCCTAATTATTCCCTCGATCTTCTTGTATTGTTTGTTAAATTGGGTATAAAAGGATACTTGGAAATTGGTGGTGTTCTTAGATATCTTACCTTTATTTTTTAATAAAGTGGATCTGTCTATGTTGCCTACTTTTTCTGAAACTTGAGATAATTTAGCACCTTTGTACCCTTTATTTGTGAAACTCTTAATCATGATGGATGCTTGTTCCTTATACTTGTCATCATTGGAACAATTCCTACGCAACCTGAGTAGTTGGCCTCTAGGTACATTTTCTAGCCAGGTGGGTAAATGGTTACTATTTAGGGGTATGTACGTATTACAATCCGTAGGTTTAATGTAATTACTAGTGGCGAGGACTCCCTCCAAAACTTCAATATTTAAATCCAAGAAGTGAACAGACATCGACTGCTTTCAAATGATAATTGAATATTTAAATTATTATTATTAAGATATTGACAAAATTCATAGAGGGTGGACTCATCCCCCTTCCAAATAAAAATAATATTGTCTATGTACCGCCACCACTGCACCAGGTTCGCGCCCCAGCCATGCCCCGTCCACACATGGGACTCCTCCCACCTGGACATGAATAGATTGGCATAGCTGGGCGCGAACCTGGTACCCATGGCGGGTACCGACCAACTGCTTGTAATAAGCTCCATCAAAATTAAAATAGTTCTTAAGAATGAACGATATACCATCAAGGATGAAATGCAAAAGTACTCTCAAAATTAGCTTGGACTAAAGTGGCTCTAATAGCTTCCAGACCATCCGTGTGAGAAATAATGGTGTATAGGGAAGACACATCTGCAGTGGTGAGAATATAGTCATCTTCCCACTGTAACTCAGAAAGGTGATTTAGTATATCCCTAGTATCTTTGAGGTGTGACTTTCCCTGTATCACAAGGGGTTGTAAATGATGGTCTATATAGGCTGATAAGTTGGATGTGATGGAATTTGTACCTGCCACTATAGGCCGCCCGGGGGGATTGGTGGTATTTTTGTGGATTTTGGGGAGGAGGTACAATACTGGTATTGAAAATTTTTCATTTATCAGATATTGAGCCACACTTTCATCAATAACTCCCAGATTCACATACTGATTCACCATCTGGTCAAATGATTTAAAAATATTGGTCGACGGATCACCTTTTAATTTTACATATGTGATCCCATCATCAAGTTGTCGTAAGCCTTCTTTGATATATTTTTCCCTGTCCATAATGACAATCCCCCCCCCCCTATCCGCTGGTTTGAGGATAATTTCATGATTTTCTTGTAAATTTTTTAAACATTTGCGTTCCTTTTTATTTAAATTGTTAATTCTATTAGGGACTTCTTCCTTCAATTGATTAAATTCCTCTAATACACTTTTATAGAAGGTATCTACAAAACACCCTTTACTATGGGTGGGGTAAAACAACAATTTTTTCTTAAAAGTTGTGACCTCTTTCTCTAAATCCTGGTCTATGCCATCCTTAAAAAACCTTTTGAGTGACAGTTTTCTAATAAATTTTTGTAAATCAACATATAAATTAAAATGATTAATGTCATTGGTGGGACAAAATTTAAGACCCTTTTTCAAAACATGGGATTCTATCTCATTTAATACATATTTACTGAGATTAAATATTTTAATCCCATCCATTTCAGCTGTACCTTCAATGGATGAAGAAATGGTATCCTGTTCCCGTATTATCTCTAAATTTCCTACTGATTTCTTTTTCCTTTTCCATTTTGAAGTTCCAGAGTGTTTACCTCCTCTTTAACCTCTCTTTCTGTGCTTGGAATGAGAACGATCAACACTTAATTTTATTTTATCTAATGGTACCTTTTTTGGAAGTGTCTGCTCCCCAAAAAATGTTGATCATCTTCATAATGGGGTTGTGTTCTAAATCTCCCCTTTGATGTATTGGTTTCATGGGGATGCCGTCTAAATCTCCCCTTTGGGGTATTAGATGACCATGAGTCACAACCCTCATTTTCAGAATGGTGAGCATTACGTATGGTACCCTCATTACCCTGATAACGGGACCATGGACGTTCTTTCCTTTGTTCACAGTCTCTACCCTGTACTCCATCTCTTAAATTAATGGTGGAGAACCTATTGGGTCTACTTCCTTGATCATCCGGAGGAAACCTCTCAGGAATATAATCAGGTTTCCGATGTGATATTCTATCTGATCTTAAATATTTAATCTCAGTAAATATGTATTAAATGAGATAGAATCCCATGTTTTGAAAAAGGGTCTTAAATTTTGTCCCACCAATGACATTAATCATTTTAATTTATATGTTGATTTACAAAAATGTATTAGAAAACTGTCACTCAAAAGGTTTTTTAAGGATTTAGAGAAAGAGGTCACAACTTTTAAGAAAAAATCGTTGTTTTACCCCACCCATAGTAAAGGGTGTTTTGTAGATACCTTCTATAAAAGTGTATTAGAGGAATTTAATCAATTGAAGGAAGAAGTCCCTAATAGAATTAACAATTTAAATAAAAAGGAACGCAAATGTTTAAAAAATTTACAAGAAAATCATGAAATTATCCTCAAACCAGCGGATAAGGAGGGGGGGGGGGATTGTCATTATGGACAGGGAAAAATATATCAAAGAAGGCTTACGACAACTTGATGATGGGATCACATATGTAAAATTAAAAGGTGATCCGTCGACCAATATTTTTAAATCATTTGACCAGATGGTGAATCAGTATGTGAAACTGGGAGTTATTGATGAAAGTGTGGCTCAATATCTGATAAATGAAAATTTTTCAATACCAGTATTGTACCTTCTTCCCAAAATCCACAAAAATACCACCAATCCCCCCGGGCGGCCTATAGTGGCAGGTACAAATTCCATCACATCCAACTTATCAGCCTATATAGACCATCATTTACAACCCCTTGTGATACAGGGAAAGTCACACCTCAAAGATACTAGGGATATACTAAATCACCTTTCTGAGTTACAGTGGGAAGATGACTATATTCTCACCACTGCAGATGTGTCTTCCCTATACACCATTATTTCTCACACGGATGGTCTGGAAGCTATTAGAGCCACTTTAGTCCAAGCTAATTTTGAGAGTACACTTTTGAATTTCATCCTTGATGGTATATCGTTCATTCTTAAGAACAACTATTTTAATTTTGATGGAGCTTATTACAAGCAGTTGGTCAGTACCGCCATGGGTACCAGGTTCGCGCCCAGCTATGCCAATCTATTCATGTCCAGGTGGGAGGAGTCCCATGTGTGGACGGGGCATGGCTGGGGCGCGAACCTGGTGCAGTGGTGGTGGTACATAGACAATATTATTTTTATTTGGAAGGGGGATGAGTCCACCCTCTATGAATTTTGTCAATATCTTAATAATAATAATTTAAATATTCAATTATCATTTGAAAGCAGTCGATTGTCTGTTCACTTCTTGGATTTAAATATTGAAGTTTTGGAGGGAGTCCTCACCACTAGTAATTACATAAAACCTACGGATTGTAATACGTACATACCCCTAAATAGTAACCATTTACCCACCTGGCTAGAAAATGTACCTAGAGGCCAACTACTCAGGTTGCGTAGGAATTGTTCCAATGATGACAAGTATAAGGAACAAGCATCCATCATGATTAAGAGTTTCACAAATAAAGGGTACAAAGGTGCTAAATTATCTCAAGTTTCAGAAAAAGTAGGCAACATAGACAGATCCACTTTATTAAAAAATAAAGGTAAGATATCTAAGAACACCACCAATTTCCAAGTATCCTTTCATACCCAATTTAACAAACAATACAAGAAGATTGAGGGAATAATTAGGAATAATTGGAAGATCCTCCTTAAAGATGAAATTTTAAGAAATGTATTACCCGAGAGACCAAAGTTTACCTATCGAAGGGCACCTAATATCAAAAACAGTGCATTACATATGGATGGCAAACGTTTTCTTCCTAGGAATAAGGGTTTTTATCGTTGTGGGGATTGCAAAATGTGTAAATCTTGTCCAAGTAGTGAATCCAAAGTTACCAATTTTTGTTGGAAGAAGAAAGTTATAAAAATAGATGAATTTATTACATGCCACACTGACTATGTCATATATGGCATTGTATGTAAGTGCAACCTACTATATATAGGAAAAACTACACGCCAAGTAAAAATTAGATGGTCTGAACATGTGAGAAATATCACCAATGGAAATATTAATCATCCTTTTTCATTACACTTCAAAGAGAAACATGACAAGTCAGTGAAAGGAATAAAAAGTTTTTGTGCCCTAAAATGGATAAAAAACAATTGGAGGACTAGAGATAGGGATAATAGGTTGGCAAAAGCAGAAATGAGAAACATCTATGAATTTAATAGCCTTAAGCCACACGGTTTGAATCATGATTTTGAAATCAGATGGTTTTTGTGATTTTTTTCAAATATTTTTTGGTGTTCTTTTTTCACTGTCTGTATATCACATATGTTCCATCAAGTAGATATATATCTCTAGTTTTGGTTTATATATCCTATTGGTATTTAATAAGAGCTATTTCAGACAATGGTAGTCATCTTTGTTGTGGGCAATCATTATCCCATATGCAAAGCATACTTGTCCGTTCTCATTACCTATAAACAGAGGAGAGCGATATACTCTGCCCAGGTTAAATGTATATGTGGTTGGGAGGCTTATATTTTATGCCCAGCTGTACAACGTAGGACGGTATATTTTAAAGCACATTCAAGCCGTCCGCGGGTTGCTATGGCAACGCGACGCGTCATCATTAGATAGACGTAAGAGGGGCGGGTCCGGTTATTACGGGCGTTGAACCTGAGGAGGTGACGTGTCAAAGTAGTTCCGGTCGGTTGGTATAGCAACCGTATACAACTCCACATTGGTAACCCGGATGTAAAATTACAGCTGACCGGCGTTGCGGAGCTGTATGTTATGTGTGTATAACACAAAGGTTGAGTGAACCATCATTGCATAGTGGATGCAAATAAGTTTAAGGTGAGCCGCTACCATTATTATGTAACATGGACTCGGTTATGTTAAGTACCAGACGGGAGGAAGTGACCTGTAGTACTTCCGGGTGGTTGTCTTGCCAACCAAACGCTGAGTTGTATTATTAGCCTGGATGTTAAATCGCAAGATGTTAATGCAGGGCAATATCTTGAAGGGGATTTAAGTTTGGCGCCCATTATGCAAATAAGTTTTAATTTCTGATTGGTGTATTTAAACGTCCATCAAGGCATACTTACAATTCATTGGATAATTGATTTATGATACACCAGGTTCTTGCTATTTAAGAGAAGACAGTCAGTGTATCATTTCATTCAGCTGACTAGACAGGAGATGCTGCACACCAGTGGTATGTTCCATGTGTTATTTTGTGATTTTTTATTTTAGTTGCTTTATCAAAAGTATAAAATGTATCTTTGTTATTTTAGTGAAATACACTGTTTTATCTTGATAAAGACGCCGCAGAGCGTCGAAACGCGTCGACACAGTGTTATTTTGAAATCCTATACCAGTGTATTCATTGAGGGGAGCATATGACCTTGTTATATCCGGATGTAACTTTGTCAGCTGAAATCCATCTCTGTTTCCCACTCTGGGTACGTTTGGTTGTTTGTTTGTATCTTTTTAAAAATAAAAGGGGTTTTCTTTGCCCTAATTTGGCTTCCCCTTTTTTAATTTCCACATTACACTTTCCATGAGTGGTATCCATCCATATTATACGACTTAAAGAGAAAGGAAGAAATACCTCCTCTAAAGAAACCTTTAAGTGTGTTCTACCATACTTTTACAAGTAAGCATACATGTAAGAACCCATTGATAAGATATCATCACATCATTTCGGGTGATCCAATAAGAAGGTGGACGTCTGATCTCTACTGGGACTTTTTTTCCATCACTTATTATCTCCGCTGCACAAGGGAAAAATAACTTTTATTTACCAACAGTATTACACTATATTGTGTTTTATTTTCTGTTTTATGTACCTATCATCGATGTGAGGATTATCCAAGTGAAGGGACATTTGGAGCGCAAACAGTGAGATTGTACCTTTTCTTTTTACTCCATTGTTTGTATAGGTTGGTGATCTATCAGGTATAATCCATTTGCTGCTCCTTAGCTGCGCCACTTAGAGGAATCTTTTCTTGTTACAGCGGGATGATGACGTTCGGGCGCGCTCGGGTTAACCGAGAAATACTGGAGTATCCGAGTATGCCTCGGACCCGTGTAAAATGGGTGAAGTTCGGGGGGTTTGGATTCCGAGGAACCGAACCCGCTCATCACAAGATAAAATGAGCCAAAAGATTTAATATAAATTAGTTCAAATTCATCATATACATCAGAGATTTTCAACTTTTCTCTTACGTCCCAGAGGATGCTGGGGTCCACATTAGTACCATGGGGTATAGATGGGTACACCAGGAGCCACTAGCACTTTAAGAGTTTGAGAGTGTGGGCTGGCTCCTCCCTCTATGCCTCTACTACCAGACTCAGTTTAGAAAATGTGCCCGGAGGAGCCAGTCACAGCTAGGGGAGCTCTCCTGAGTTTTTCTAGTAAAAGTTATTTTAGAGTTAGTTTTTTTACAGGAGGCTGCCGGCAACAGCCTGTCTGCAACGAGGGACTGAGGGGGGAAGCAGTGTCCGCCCTGCGTGGTCTGAGTCACTGTCTCCGCTGACTGGACACTGAGCTCCAGAGGGGTATGATCGGTCTCCGCCACAGGGGACCGCTCGCCCCAGCAGCATGCCGCCAACCCCTTACAGATGCTGAAGAGTGGTGAGTGAGACACCGACCCCCCCTAGCAAGCGGGGGGCCGGTGTGAAGATGGCGGCAACGGGGAGGGAGCACAGTACTAACTGCGCTCCTGGGAAGGTCCAGAGGTACATAATGCGGCGCTGTGATGTGCGCCCTGGGCCAGCGCTTACCCCCACACTGGTCAGCAAGTCTGTCGGGGTCCGCGGATCTCACGCAGCAAGTTTTTCCTCAGGCCAGTATAATATCTGAAGAGCGAGAAGACAGCGCCATTAAGGTGGCGGAGCTTCTCCTCAGAGCGGACCCAGCAGCGTTCCAGCGCCATTTTCCTGCCTGCACAGCACTGGATGGAAGAACAGGTCCCTCCACAGCAGCTCCAACTGTCAGTACACGGTACCAGGGGGTTGTAGAAGGGAGGGGAGGCTTTAAAACGACTGTGTCTCCTATTAAGGGACACAGTCTGCGCTGGTAAGGGGTCTCCTTTTACTGAAAGCGCTGTGCTGTACTGTGGGTTGGCTCCATTCTCTGTCTCTCTCTTGCCTTTCTTGAGGGGGAAACTCTGTCTGCCCCCACCTGTGTGTGGAGTGTTTGGTGGTCTCCTTTAGCAGGGCTGTTTCTAGCCAATTTAGCTCCCAGTGCGAGATTTAAAAATGCGCGCCCCCCCCCCCTCCCCCATTGACATAACAAAAAATGTGTCCCCCCACAATAGATATAAAAAGAAAAAGGTGTGTGCTCCCGGCAAAGGGGGCGTGGCCCCAATAAAATAAACGTGGTCTCAGTAAAATGGCCGTGACCTCGTCTGCACCGTCGCCTTGCACCGACAGATCACGGCGTGCACAGGAAAAAATAAAAAAATATATATTATGCCATACAACGCAATTCCCTTGATACATTAAATCCCCATTTAAGCGTGTTATCAATCTTTCTATCTGCCGGCTCCTTTAAGGCGGTAGATCCCGGAACAGGCAAAACCACCTTCTTTGAGAGTCTGGACACAGATGCGTCAACAATCAGAGGGTTTTCCCACTGCCGAAGAGCGGGAAGAACCGCTTCAAACGTAAGTCAGCCTCTCCCTCTCTCTCTTCCCCCCCCCCCGCCGGAATGTGTAAAATGGGGACTCTTGCCTGCCATCATGTGTAAATTGGGGACTCTTGCCTGCCATCATGTGCCATCATGTGTAAAATGGGGACACTTGCCTGCCATCATGTGTAAAATGGGGACTCTTGCCTGTCATCATGTGTAAAATGGGGACACTTGCCTGCCATCATGTGTAAAATGGGGACTCTTGCCTGCCATCATGTGTAAAATGGGGACTCTTGCCTGCCATCATGTGTAAAATGGTGGCTCTTGCCTGCCATCATGTGTAAAATGGGGACTCTTGCCTGCCGTAATGTGTAAAATGGTGGCTCTTGCCTGCCGTAATGTGTAAAATGGGGACACTTGCCTGCCGTAATGTGTAAAATGGAGACTCATGCCTGCGTAATGTGTAAAATGGGGACACTTGCCTGCCGTATTGTGGAAAATGGGGACACTTGCCTGCCGTATTGTGGAAAATGGGGACACTTGCCTGCCGTATTGTGGAAAATGGGGACATTTGCCTGCCGTATTGTGGAAAATGGGGACTCTTGCCTGCCGTATTGTGGAAAATGGGGACTCTTGCCTGCCTTATTGTGGAAAATGGGGACACTTGCCTGCCGTAATGTGTAAAATGGGGACTCTTGCCTGCCGTAATGTGTAAAATGGGGACACTTGCCTGCCGTAATGTGTAAAATGGAGACTCATGCCTGCGTAATGTGTAAAATGGGGACACTTGCCTGCCATATTGTGTAAAATGGGGACACTTGCCTGCCGTATTGTGGAAAATGGGGACACTTGCCTGCCGTATTGTGGAAAATGGGGACACTTGCCTGCCGTATTGTGGAAAATGGGGACACTTGCCTGCCATAATGTGTAAAATGGGGACACTTGCCTGCCGTATTGTGGAAAATGGGGACATTTGCCTGCCGTATTGTGGAAAATGGGGACTCTTGCCTGCCGTATTGTGGAAAATGGGGACTCTTGCCTGCCTTATTGTGGAAAATGGGGACACTTGCCTGCCGTAATGTGTAAAATGGGGACTCTTGCCTGCCGTAATGTGTAAAATCAATGTACGCTGCTTCTGGGGCCATATTACGTCCCACTATTGCTAGTGCAAGGATTGCAAAGGCAATAGTGAAGTGGTCGGCTACCTTACTTGAGGATTTGGATATGATGGATAGGTATGAAGTTGCATTGTATTTACGCAACATACATGATTCTGCAGGTTTTATGGTAGAATCCATGAAAGGTGGGTTCCATGGCTGCGGGAATTTCTTCCATGTCTGTTTCAGCTCGTCGGGGACTATGGCTGCGCCAGTGGTCGGCCGATGTGGAATCCAGAAGAAGTGTGGAGTTCCTACCCTATACAGGTCAGGCTCACTTTGGGGAAGCTCTAGACGCGTGGATATCCACCACTACAGCGGGTAAGTCTCCATTTCTTCCCTCAGTAGCACCTGCTCCGAAGAAATCCTTCTCTTCAGCTGTACCGCAGTCCTTTCGGCCTAACAAGCCTAGAAAGGCCAGAAAATTCAATACCTTCTTTAGTGGAGGTCGGGTTAAGTCCAAGAAACCTGCCACTGCAGTTTCCCAGGAACAAAAGCCTGCTTCGGATGCGCCAAAGTCCTCCGCAAGACGGTGGACTGCACACCTCGGTGGTGGGGGCCAGTGGGAGCGAGACTCAGACACTTCAGTCATGTCTGGGTATGGTCCGGCCTGGATCCCTGGGTGGTAGATATTGTGTCTCAGGGATACAGGCTGGAATTTCAAAGTCTCCCTCATCGCTTTTTCAAGTCAGGCTTACCAACTCTGTTGGAGGACAGCACTGTACTACAAGACACTGTCCAAAAGCTGGTAGAGGCACAGGTCATTGTGCCAGTACCACCTCACATGCTGAACAAAGGTTACTATTTGAACCTTTTCGTGGTACCGAAACTGGATGGTTCAGTCAGGCCCATTCTGAACCTAAAATCATTAAACCCCTTTCTCAGGGAGTTCAAGTTCAAGATGGAGTCTCTCAGGGTGGTGATATCAGGTCTGGAAGAAGGGGAATTCCTGGTATCACTGAATATCAATGATGCGTACCGCCACATTCCGATCTGGCTGCCGCATCAGGCTTATCTCCGCTTCGCATTGCTGGAGTGTCATTTTCAGTTCCAGGCCCTGCCATTCAGCCTCTCCACAGCATCGGGGGTGTTTACCAAGGTGATGGCGGAATTGATGATGCTCCTCCGCAAGCAGGGTGTGAACATTATTCCATATCTGGACGATCTGCTGATAAAGGCATCATCCAAGGAGAGGCTGCTGCAGTCTATTGTTCTCACAACGCGACTGCTCCAGAGTCACGGTTGGATTCTGAACCTTCCAAAGTCACATTTGGAACCAACCCAGAGGTTGTCATTTCTGGGAATGATCCTGGCTACGGAAGTGCAGCGGGTGTTTTTTCTGCAGGAGAAGGCGTTGGTGATACAAGCCATGGTCCGGGATGTCCTGAAGCCACCCCAGGTGTCGGTTCATCAATGCATTCATCTATTGGGAAAAATGGTGGCCTCTTATGAGGCTCTCCAGTATGGGAGTAAATGAGAAGTAGAATCTGATTGGTTGCTGTGGGCAACATCCCATCTTAAATAGAACTTCCATCTAAGTAAATTTACCCCCAGGAGAGTGGGGACTCCATCCGGAGCTGTTCAAGGAAATAACAGTTCTTTGGGGTTTACCCCAGGTAGACATGATGGCCTCTCGTCTCAACAAGAAGCTTCAGTGTTATTGTTCCAGGTCGAGGGACCCACAGGCAGTGGCAGTGGACGTCCTGGTGTCTTTGTGGGTGTTCCAGTCAGTGTACGTGTTTCCACCACTCCCACTCATACCAAGAATCCTAAAGCTCATAAGGGGTACAAGGGTTCAAGCGATCCTCATTGCCACAGACTTTCCAAGACGGGCTTAGTACGCGGACCTTCTGGATCTACTGCAAGAAGAGCCGAGGCCTCTTCCTCTTCGGGAGGACCTGCTGTAGCAGGGGCCGTTCGCCTATCAAGACTTACTGCGGCTGCATTTGACGGCATGGAGGCTGAGCGCCTGATTCTTGCTCGGAAGGGCATTCCAAAGTATGTTATTCCTACCCTCATACAGGCTTGGAAAGGGGTAACGTCTAAACATTACCATCGTATTTGGAATAAATATGTCTCTTGGTGTGAGTCCAAGAAGTTTCCTACGGTGGAGTTTCAACTGGGACGTTTCCTCCTCTTCCTGCAAGCAGGAGTGGATATGGGTCTGAGGTTAGGATCTGTGAAGGTCCAGATTTCAGCCCTATCAATTTTCTTTCAGAAACAGTTGGCTGCCCTCCCTGAAGTTCAGACCTTTTTGAAGGGATTTCTGTATATCCAGCCTCCCTTTGTACCGCCTACGGCGCCTTGGGATCTTAACGTGGTGTTGCAGTTCCTCCAGTCGGATTGGTTTGAACCTCTACAGGAGGTAGAGGTCAAATTTCTTACATGGAAGGTGGTCACTTTGTTGGCCTTAGCTTCTGCTAGACGTGTGTCCGAGCTGGGGACTTTGGGCCTAATTCTGAGTTGATCGCAGCAGCAAATATGTTAGCAGTTGGGCAAAACCATGTGCACTGCAGGGCCGGACAGATATAACATGTGCAGAGAGAGTTAGATTCGGGTGGGGTGTATTCAAACTGAAATCTAACTTGCAGTGTAAGAATAAAGCAGCCAGTATTTACCCTGCACAGAAACAAAATAACCCACCCAAATCTAACTCTCTCTGCAAATGTTATATCTGCCCCCCCCCCCCCCCCCCCTGCAGTGCACATTGGGGGTAATTCCAAGTTGATCGCAGCAGGAAATTTTTTAGCAGATGGGCAAAACCTTGTGCACTGCAGGGGAGGCAGATATAACACGTGCAGAGAGAGATAGATTTGGGTGTGGTGAGTTAAATCTGCAATCTAAATTGCAGTGTAAAAATAAAGCAGTCAGTATTTACCCTGCACAGAAACAAAATAACCCACCCAAATCTAACTCTCTCTGCACATGTTATATCTGCTCCACTTGCAATGCACATGGTTTTGCCCGACTGCTAAAAAATTTCCTGCTGCGATCAACTTGGAATTACCCCCCATGGTTTTGCCCAATTGCTAACAAACTTGCTGCTGCGATCAACTCAGAATTACCCCCTTTGTCCTGTAAAAGCCCTTACTTGATCTTCCACGAAGATAGAGCTGAGCTCCGAACTCGTCAGCAGTTTCTTCCGAAGGTTGTGTCAGCATTTCATATCAACCAACCTATTGTGGTGCCAATGGCTACTGACTCCTCAATTACATCAAAGTCCTTGGATGTCGTAAGGGCTCTGAAGATATATGTGAAGAGAACTCGTCACAGAAAGTCGGACTCTCTGTTTGTCCTATATGATCCCAAGAACATTGGGTGTCCTGCTTCTAATCATACGATCTCTCGCTGGATCAGGTTCACTATCCAGCACGCTTATTCTACGGCAGGACTGCCATGTCCAAAATCTGTTAAGGCCTACTCTACTCGTAAGGTGGGGTCTTCCTGGGCGGCTGCCCGGGGTGTCTCGGCAGTGCAACTTTGCCGAGCTGCAACTTGTTCTGGGTCGAACACGTTTGCAAAGTTTTACAAGTTCGATACTTTGGCCTCTGATGTTCTGAAGTTCAGTCAATCAGTTCTGCAGGAGACTCCGTGCTCTCCCTCCCGTTCTGGGAGCTTTGTTACATCTCCATGGTACTAATGTGGACCCCAGGATCCTCTAGGACGTAAGAGAAAATAGGATTTTGGTACCTGCTGGTAAATCCTTTTCTCATAGTTCGCTTTCCTGCATATGTTATTTGGTTCAGTACAACTTCGTTTTAGTTGAGTACTGCATTGTTACTTGGTAACAGGGCTGTATCTAGGGGTCCGAGCGCCCCTGGCAAAGTAAGGGGCTGGCGCCCCACCCCCTCCCCCGTACACACAGACCCCCTACACACATTTTTAATAAGGTGTGAGTATTGGAAATGGGGCACAGTCTTGTGGGGAAAGGGCGTGGACACAATAGTACTTCCAATTCAAATGATGCCACACAGTAGTGTCCCATATTCACATTACACCACACAGTAGTGTCTCGTATTCACGTTACACCATCCCCCCAACCCTAACCCACCTTTCCCACAGCCTGACCCTAAACCCCCCCCCCCAGCCTCTTCAATGGTGCCTAACCCTAACCCATCCTTCCTAATTACCCTCCCTGCAGCCTAACCCTAACCCTCCCACCCTCGCAGCCTAACCCTAATCCTCCCACGTGGCTTGCTAGTGGAGACTTTGGCACCAACTCGATCTGGATTTTGGCATTCTGCATAGCTATCTACAGTATGTTGGGATGCCAGCATCAGCATTCCGAGCAGTTTCGGGATGCTAGCGTCAGCTTTCCGACTGCCGGGATGCCAAACGCCGGCATCTTGACTGCATCCCGAATGAAATGCTGTGAGATGAGCCTCAAATGAACCCAACCATTAACCAAACACCATTAGTTGGATGGTAGAAGTGCTTCATCAGGGTGCCATCACTTCCAAGATAAAATGATCAATTATACAATAAACTGATATAGATTTCCTTGAACCTGGCCTTGAAATAGGTAAAATATGTATTGTCTTTATTACACTCAACAAGTTAAAGCTTTTGCTTACTTATTACTTACTTACATCTAACATGCATTAAAATTGTGTAGTTTTCCAGGTACTACAGTCCCTTCTCCCAAACACTGCCACTTTTTTATTATCTTCAACAACAAATAGATCTATAGCACTGTGTTATAAAACAATTGCTGTGAACCTTGTGAGAGTTTGTTACTTTTGGCGCGGCGTCGGTGTCCGTCAGCACCACACTGCACTAATGATCAGATTAGTGTCCGGCAGCTACGCACTTGTAATCAGACTCAAAATAAAGTACAGTTCCCAGCAGCCCTTGCAGTTGGGAGCTCCCAGCAACAAGGGCTGCTGGGAGCTGTAGTTTATTTTGAGTCTGATTACAAGTGCGGTGCTGCCGGACACTAGTCTGATCATTAGTCACTAGTACAGTGCGGTGCTGACGGACACCGGCGCCGCGCCGGCAGTAACAGACTCTCACCAGGTACAGTATGACAGCACTACTTTTCTAACCTTTGGCCGCGGGTGGCACCGCCAGGCGGTGCCCCCACCTTGCCTGGCGCCCCTGGCGAGTGCCATCCTGGCCAATGGATAGATACGCCCCTGCTTGGTAAGTAATGTTTCAGCTGTTGCTGAGTAGTTCAAGCTAGTTGGCTTGACGTGCCTTGTATGTGTGAGCTGGTATGAATCTCACCACTATCTGTGTATAATCCTTCTCTCGAAGTATGTCATCTCCTCGGGCACAGTTTCTAGACTGAGTCTGTAGGAGGAGCATAGAGGTAGGAGACAGCCCACACTATCAAACTCTTAAAGTGCCAATGGCTCCTGGTGGACCCGTCTATACTCCATGGTACTAATGTGGACCCCAGCATCCTCTACGGACTACGAAAAAAGGATTTACCGGTAGGTTCCAAAATCCTATTTTTACAACTCGCGGCACACTGAACAGGATTTAAATATTGCCAAGGTACACTCAAATATAATGGTAATGCATGGTGCAGTTTATTTATTTATTAACAGATTCTTACATAGCGCAGCAAATTCCGTTGCGCTTACAATTGGAAAGAACAATGATATAACAAAAGTGGGTAATAACAAACAGTCATAGAGGTAGGAGGGACCTGCTCGCAAGCTTACAATCTATAGGGAAATAGGCATTTATACACAAGGATAGGTGTTACCTATTGCATTGTTGTCCACTAGATTGCAAAGGTTCTTGGTGTGCTGTATGATATGGTCACACAGCAATGATGAACCGGGGTCAGGAGGAAGGGTGAGAAGACGTGATGATATGTGTGGACTGTGCAGAGTGGATGCAATTTGATAGGAAGGTTTATGAAAGTTATGTGGGCGTTTCTGGAATTTGATACACTTTCCTGAAGAGGTGAGCTTTCAGGGAACGCTTGAAGGTTTGGAAACTAGAGGAAAGTGCAGTTGCGTGTCCTAGGATGTCATGTTGCAGCTGCTCCATAGGTAACGTCTGAGCCACATCTGAGAAAGCCAGAAGAGCCCAACACTGCCTGGGCCCAAAATTAGAACTGGCTCTGCAGCCACTAAACCCACCAGTATTAATCATTCCAGGGCCTCAGTAGTGGCAAAACACTGTTGGGCCTGGCTGTGCTTCTATGGCGGCACACCTGGAGAATGCTCAGGGCACACTAGTGTGCCATGGCACAGTAGTTGAAAAACACTGATATACATGCATAATAAATTCAATAAAAAGTCCACAGCCTCTATAGTTAAAAATCAGTTTAATATGAATATAAAAGGAGTAAAGGTTGATGGTATCTGTTCCTTAATATATCATCCAGGACATTTAGTGCACAGTCACAAAACAGTACTTTAGGTTTGGTATGTTTGAATGATCCATCAGCAATAGTTACCACTCAGTAGTTATGCATCGGATCCTTTTAGCATGGAAACCAAACACCTGCAATTGGATCCCTTGGATTATGTAGAGAGGTCCAGATGACTGCTTCAGGCACCTTGAAGTAATTTCCTTTGTAGACTCCGTAAAAGAATGATAGTAGGCTTAAAAGAGGTTGGGCAGGCCAGCTGCTAACGGATTTCGCTGTGACAACTGACAGCTTTTACAAAGGTTAATTCTTCGTGGCATGGATACAACTAGGTGCTGGAAACACTCCATAGAGATACTGAGCCATGCTGACATGATCGCATCAGGGACGTAACTACTGGCGGTGCAGATGGTGCATTGCACCTGGGCCTGCAGCAATGAAAAAGCCCACAGCCAGTGGTATTAGCTGTAGTAATAATGAGTCTAAGTGACTCATTTTACAAAACTCAAGACATCTAGGCATGGTGGGACCATAACCAAGAAAGAAGCAGTCTGGTTGGAGGAGAGAATGGGGACCCCTCCCCTTAGGCGGACAGCTATTGTTGGACCAGGCCCATCCCCTTCTTCCCCTCTACCTTGCTCCTTTCCGTCCAGGCAAAAGGCCCACCCCCCTCATCCCGTCAGCCTGCTCTCTCCAACCTGAGGACCAGGCCCGCTTCTTGCCCTTGGCCCACCACCTTCCCCTCACCCTGCTCTATCCCGGTCAGTGAATCAGGCCCGCTTCTCTCTTCCCCTCAGCCCGCTCCATTCCCTTCTACTCCTCTCTCTCCCAGCCAGAGGACCAGTTCCGCCCTTCTTGTTCCTTCTACCCTGCTGCCCAGGGGCGTGTCTACAGAGGTGGGGACCCATGCATAGTCTCCGCGTGTGGGCCCGCATCTCTCCTGTAGCCGTCAGCGCTGTTAATGCGTGAGCACTAGAGACTCTGGCACAGTGCCAGAGACAATAGTGCTTGCGCAGGTGTACGGGAAAATGGTGTGGCGGCCATTTTTCCGGAGACCTGCGCAAGCACTGTAGACTCTGGCACTGTGCCAGAGTCTCTAGTGCTCAGAGCACTAACAGCGCTATAGGCTACGGGAGAGGAGGGGGCCCACACACGGAGACCGATGGACACCACAAAGGTAAGTATATCAGAAATGGGTGCAGTGTGTGCGGTAGGGGCCCCCTCTGGACCCAGGGGCCCTTGTGCACCACACACTCCACCCATTATAGATACCCCACTGCTGCTGCCCTGTTCTTCCCCTCTATTCTGCTCCCTCCTGTTCTGTGGACAAGTTCCACCCCCTCCTTCCACTCTACCCTGTCGACCCCTTGTTTACTCTGGAGAACCGTTGGACAGAGGACCTCATGGTAAGTTCATGTGTAGGGAGGTAGTGGGATGTGTTATGTTATTGTGAGGAGTAGTGTGCAGTGAATAGGGAATGCAGTGTAGTGATGTGTGACATACAGAGCGGATGTAGTGTAGTGGTGTATAGGGGGGATATAGTAGTGTTATAGTGTGGCGTATAGGGGGGATGTAGTGTAGTGATGTAATGTGTATGGGGGGATATAGTATAGTGTTGTAGTGTGGCGTATAGGGGGGATGTAATGTAGTGATGTAATTTGGTGTATGAGGGGATGTAGTGTAGTGATGTAGTGCTGCACATAGGGGAATGTTGTGCGGTGATGTAGTGTGCATAAAAAGAAGTAGTTCAGTGATGTAGTGTGGCATATAGGGGGATGTGGTGCAGTTCTGTAGTGCAGTGGTGCAATCTAGTGTAGTGATGTAGCGTAGTTATTTAGTTTAGGGTATAGGGAGATGTAGTATAATAATGTAGTGTAGTGATTTAGTGCAGGGTATAGGGGGATGCAGTGTAGTGATGTAGCATAGTAATGTAGTGCAGCGAATGGGGAGGACTGTAATGCAGTGATGTAGTGTTGTAACGTAGTAAAGCATATAGGGGAGGTATAGTGCAGCGATGTGATGTTGTGTAGTGGGGATGCTGTGGAGGAGGGATGTCAGGGAGACACTGGGGCATTTGGGCACACAAGGAGGAAGCGCTGCTGTGGATTGGGAACAGCCACAGGCACTCATAGATTTGCACCACTCACTAGTTCTGCCACTGGATAGCATCACACAGTACCTCCACTGTGGAGGTCATAGGACTGCAAAGAAGACATACCTCCAAACATTCTTTAAAGAGAAATTGCATCCGAAAAAGGGGCCTTGAGCTCACTGCAGTGAGTGCATGGCCTTGCTGCTAGGGTGTGGACTCACGGGAAATAATGTACCTATGAGTCATGCCTCCCTATTTTCACACTGGGAGCATGCTCAGTGCTTCAGTCCCTCTCTCAACTGAATATTCACCGCTTGCTCTACTAAGTAGAGCTGCAAGTTAGAGGGGTGTGGATCATCAAATCGACAGTGTCTAGGTTGACAACGTTTAGGTTGACCACTATAGGTCGACAGTCACTAGGGGACAGGGTCTGAAGGTCGACAGGGTTTCTAGGTCGACGTGCTAGGTCGACATGTCAAAAGGTCGACATGAGTTTTTCATGTTTTTTTGGTGTCGTTTATTCTGTACAGTGACCGGGAAGCCCAATTAGTGCACTGTGTCCCCTCTCATGGCGAGCTTCGCTCGCCATGCTTCGGGCAAGGTGTCTCGCTTCGCTCGGCACAGATTACCGTTCCAATCGTAGTCCACGTGGATCGTTGAGTATGGAAAAGTTCAAAAAAAGAAAAAAATGTGAAAAAGTCATGTCGACCTTTTGACCTGTCGACCTAGCACATGTCGACCTAGAAACCCTGTCAACCTTCAGACCCTGTCGACCTAGTGACTGTCGACCTATAGTGGTCGACCTAAACATTGTCGACCTAGACAGTGTCGACCTTCAGACTGGATCCCAGTTAGAGGGGGCCTCTCAAATCCTCCCCACACGCACACTGGTGGTCATTACGAGTTGTTCGCTCGCTAGCAGTTTTTAGCAGCCGTGCAAACGCTATGCCGCCTCCCACTGGGAGTGTATTTTAGCTTAGCAGAAGTGCGAACGAAAGGATCGTAGAGCGGCTACAAAATATTTTTGTGCAGTTTCAGAGTAGCTTCAGACCTACTCAGTGCTTGCGATCACTTCAGACTATTCAGTTCCTGTTTTGACGTCACGAACACGCCCTGCGTTCGCCCAGCCATGCCTGCGTTTTACCTGGCACGCCTGCTTTTTTTCTAACACTCCCTGAAAACGGTCAGTTGACACCCAGTAATGCCCTCTTTCTGTCAATCACTCTGTGGCCAGCACTGCGACTGAAATGCTTTGCTAGACCTGGTGTGATACTACTTCGTTCTTTGTAATAGTACGCCGCGTGTGCGCATTGTGCTGCATACGCATGCGCAGAAGTACCGTTTTTTGCCTGATCGCTGCGCAGCGAACGAAAGCAGCTAGCGAACAACTTGGAATGACCCCCACAGTGCGGGACACTGTGGCCTATTGGTGGGACGGCAGGACAGTGCCTGAAAAGCAGGATAGTCTCGCCAAAATTAAGACAGGAGGTATGATATAGACATTGGGGCTAATACATAGCTGAACATCTGACTGTTGAGTATATCGTTCATAAATTTGCACTGCACGTGCTCCTAAAGTGGGTGCATGTACTGTAAATACGGTCAGTACAGAATCATACTCATTTTGTATTTATATTAAAGGTATAGTTCAGTAAGGGTGTGATCACATAGATGCGGGCTACGTAGATCTGGACATAAGTGAAAATATGCTATTTGGAGGCATATCTTTTGCATGAAGTACAAGGCAGGTGCAAGAACTCATTGATGATAATAATATAGCAAACCAGGTGTATATGCCATACACAGTTGCAGGCACATTTCTAGATGCATACAACTTTTCATATGCATTTTTTCCGGTATCCGGACTCCAGGTCGACAGCACAAAGGTCGACACACCTTAGGTCGACGCCAATTGGTCGACACACCTTATGTCGACATGGACAAAAGGTCGACATGAACAAGGTCGACATGGAAAAAGGTTGACATGAGTTTTTCACGATTTTTTTTCTTTTTTTGAACTTTTTCATACTTAACGATCCACGTGGACTACGATTGGAACGGTAAAGTGTGCCGAGCGAAGCGGTAGCGGAGCGAAGGCACCATGCCCGAAGCATGGCGAGCGAAGCGAGCCATGCGAGGGGACGCGGTGCACTAATTGGGGTTCCCGGTCACTCTACGAAGAAAACGACACCAAAAAAACATAAAAAACTCATGTCGACCTTTTTCCACGTCGACCTTGTTCCTGTCGACCTTTTGTCCATGTCGACCTAAGGTGTGTCGACCAATTGGCGTCGACCTAAGGTGTGTCGACCTTTGTGCTGTCGACCCTCAGTCCCAGACCCATTTTTTCCATGGACATTTCTTTCTATATATATACTTAGCTTTATCAACTTCATTTTATCAACTGACCAATTTCAAAGTGCATAACTATATTGATTTTTATTTTATGTATAGATGGATTCATGTTGTTTTTATGGCTAACACTGACCCTGCTCTGCATATCACAGCAGATATTGAGATTTGGCAGATTAGGTGACTTTTTCAAGTCTTCAAATGTCCATTTTTGGAAAGTCTGTGCCGACTGTAGGCTCAATTTCCTGTTCTTAGCTGACAAAAGTGAAATCCAGAGTGGTCTGCTGCTGCTGTAGCTCATCCATTTCAAGGTTTGATATTCTTTCCAACATTGCATTCAGAGATGCTCTTCTGTGTAGCACCATTGGCCCTCATTCCGAGTTGTTCGCTCGGTATTTTTCATCGCATCGCAGTGAAAATCCGCTTAGTACGCATGCGCAATGTTCGCACTGCGACTGCGCCAAGTAACTTTACTATGAAGATAGTATTTTTACTCACGGCTTTTTCTTCGCTCCGGCGATCGTAATGTGATTGACAGGAAATGGGTGTTACTGGGCGGAAACACGGCGTTTCAAGGGCGTGTGGCTGAAAACGCTACCGTTTCCGGAAAAAACGCAGGAGTGGCCGGGGAAACGGTGGGAGTGCCTGGGCGAACGCTGGGTGTGTTTGTGACGTCAACCAGGAACGACAAGCACTGAACTGATCGCACAGGCAGAGTAAGTCTGGAGCTACTCTGAAACTGCTAAGTAGTTAGTAATCGCAATATTGCGAATACATCGGTCGCAATTTTAAGAAGCTAAGATTCACTCCCAGTAGGCGGCGGCTTAGCGTGTGTAACTCTGCTAAATTCGCCTTGCGACCGATCAACTCGGAATGAGGGCCATTGTTATTTGAGTTAATGTCACCTACCTGTCAGTAAGGCAATTTTGCATACAGAACTGCCACTCACAGGATGCCTTTTGTTTTGCGCACCATCCTCTATAAGCTATAGAGACTGCTGTGTGTGAAATTCTCAGGAGACCATCGTCACTTAAGGTCACATAGCTTTCCTATTGGTGTTTGATCTAGACAACAGAACCACTTGGTCATATCTGCAATGCTTTTTGAATTTAGTTGCTGTCACATGACTGGCTGATTAGATATTTGCATCAATGAGCAGGTGAACCTAATAGATAAAATGGTTGAAATTTTTTTTTTTTAGATTTTTGCAAATTTATAAAAAATAAAAAACTAAGAAGTCACATGTATATAAGCATTCACAGCCTTTGCCATGAAGCTCAAAATTCAGCTCAGGTGCATCCTGTTTCCACTGATCATCCTTGAAATGTTCCTACAGCTTAATTGGAGTCCACCTGTGGTAAATAAATTCAGTTGATTAGACATGATTTGGAAAGGCACACACCTGTCTATATAAGGTCCCATAGTTGACAGTGCATGTCTGAGCACAAACCAAGCATGAAGTAAAAGGAATTGTCTGTAGACCTCCGAGACAGGATTGTCTCGAGGCACAAATCTGGGGAAGGGTATAGAAAAATATCTGTTGCTTTGAAGGTCCCAATGAACACAGTGACCTCCATCATCCGTACATGGAAGAAGTTCAGAACCACCAGGACCCTTCCTACAGCTGACCGGCCGTCTAAACAGTCTGTCAGAGCTACAGCATTCCTCTGTGGAGGGAGGAGAACCTTCCAGAAGGACAACCGTCTCTGCAGCAATCAACCAATCAGGCCTGTATGGTAGAGTGGCCAGATGGAAGCCACTCCTTAGTAAAAAGCACATGGCAGCCCACCTGGAGTTTGCCAAAATGCACCTGAAGGACTCTCAGACCACATGAAACAAAATTCTCTGGTCCGATGAGACAAAGATTGAACTCCTTGGCGTAAATGCCAGACGTCATGTTTGGAGGAAACCAGGCACCGCTCATCAGGCCAATAACATCCCTACAGTGAAGCATGGTGGTGGCAGCATCATGATGTGGGGATGTTTTTCAGCGGCAGGAACTAGGAGACTAGTCAGGATAGAGGGAAAGATGAATGTAGCAATGTACAGCGACATCCTGGATGAAAACCTGCTCCAGAGCGCTTTTGACCTCAGACTGGGGCGATGGTTCATCTTTCAGCAGGACAACGACCCTAAGCACACAGCCAAGATATCAAAGGAGTGGCTTCAGGACAACTCTGTGAATGTCTTTGAGTGGCCCAGCCAGAGGCCAGACTTGAATCCGATTGAACATCTCTGGAGAGATCTGAAAATGGCTGTGCACCGACGCTTTCTATCCAACCTGATGGAGCTTGAGAGGTGCTGCAAAGAGGAATGGGCAAAACTGCCCAAAGATAGGTGTGCCAAGCTTGTGGCATCATATTCAAAAAGACTTGAGGCTGTAATTGCTGCCAAAGGTGCATCAACAAAGTATTGAGCAAAGGCTGTGAATACTCATATACATGTGATTTCTTAGTTTTTTATTTTTTATAAATTTGCAAAAATCTCAATAACACTTTGTCATGTCCTGTGTCCCTGTGTACTCAGCTGATGATTTCTGGGGTGCGTTTACGGAATTAGACTGCCACACTAATCTAGGAGGATGAATATAAGACTTCCTCATGTGTTGCTATAACCGAGTGTTGGCGAGACCTGCCCAGAGGCGCGGAGTCTAACCCACCAGAAGGTTTTCACCAGTGACCCCTCCAGTGGGGATTTGGGTTTTGCTGCTTCCAATAGGCAGGTCACAGCCCCCTGGACAGGTACTCGGAAATAGCTGTGGAATCTTAAACTAATTAAACTAGTGGCAGACTGAATAATGAGAGAGTCTCTGCAGAGATTGAAGCACACCACACTTGGAAAATGGAGTACTAGAAAATACACTAGCGAAAACAATGATGTCCAACCGAGGACACTCTGTACTTGGGAACTGGTGAACTTGAAATACTTGAAGAAATAAATGACACTTGACTACTGACACATGGTACTTGAGAATAGGTGAACTTGAGATACTTGGAGATGAATAAAGCTTGACCGATGATAATCGGCACTGGAGAACACGTAGAGATATCCAATGGTAATCGGCACTGGAGAACATGTAGAGATGTCCGATGGTAATCGGTACTGGAGAACACGTAGAGATGTACGATGGTAATTGGTACTGGAGAACACGTAGAGCTGTCCGATGGTAATCGGCACTGGAGTACACATAGAGCTGTCCATAGGAATGCTCTGGGAAACAGTGGGCGGAATGCCGTCTACCAGCCATATCGGCAGTGTTCATTCCGGGGGTCCTAAACTGGGAAGCGGACTTTCCCAGTCGTTAGGACGTACATGCCGGAGAGTGGAGCCTCCATCCAGAAGTTTTTCAACTCCTCATGGACAAGTGGGGTCTTCCAGATGTGGACCTGATGGCGTCTCGACACAATCACAAGGTTCCGGTCTTTGGAGCAAGGACAAGGGATTCTCAGGCAGCGTTCATGGATGCACTGGCAATTCCATGGAATTTTCGACTGCCATACGTGTTCCCTCCAGTGTCACTCTTGCCCAGAGTAATAAGGAAGTTCAAACAAGAAGGAGGTATCCTACTTCTGATCGCTCCAGCGTGGCCCAGACCGCATTGGCTCTCAGACCTTTAGGGTCTCTCGATAAATCGTCCCCTTCTACTTCCGCAGCGCCCAGATCTCCTCGTTCAGGGCCCCTATGTATATCAGGATTTGGCTTTAACGGCGTGGCTCTTGCAACTTCCGTCTTAAGGGCCAAAGGATTTTCTGAGGTGGTCATTCAAACCATGTTAAAGGCCCGGAAACTGGCTTTTGCCCGGATTTATCATAGGGTCTGGAATTCTTACTTTGCTTGGTGCGCATCTAACAATCATGACGCTTGCAAGTTTAGTACGGCCAAACTTTTGGCCTTTCTACAACAAGGCCTGGACTTTGGCCTTCGTCTGGCCTCCATCAAGGTTCAGATTTCTGCCTTGTCGGTTTGGTTTCAGAGAAAGATTGCAACTTTACCTGATATGCATACATTTACTCAGGGTGTGTTGCGGATTCAACCTCCTTATATCCCGCCGGTGGCCCCTTGGGACTTGTCGGTGGTTCTGGAGGCATTGCAAGGGTCTCAGTTTGAGCCTCTTGAATCTGCTGACCTTAAGTGGCTTACTCTTAAGGTAGTGTTTCTGCTAGCAATTGCTTCCACTAGACTGGTGTCAGATTTGGGTGCCTTGTCTTGTAGGTCTCCCTATCTGATTTTTCATCGTGATCGGGCGGTTCTTAGAACATGCCCTGGATATTTGCCTTAGGTGGTATCTTCTTTCCACCTTAATCAGGAGATCGTGGTTCCCGCTTTGGCCTCTCCTGATTTGTCTTCCAAAGAGCGGTCTTCCAGCTCCTGCTACTATTAAGGCCCATTCTACTCGGTCAGTTGGACCTTCTTGGGCGGCCCGCCGTGGTGCGACCCTTGATCAATTGTACAAGGCGGCTACATGGTCCTCAGTGAACACGTTCATAAGGTTCTATGCCTTTGATACATCTGCCCCCCAGGATGCTTCCTTTGGACGCCAGGTTCTTGTGCCCGCTACAGTGCGTCCCCTCCCATAAGGAACTGCTTTAGGACATCCCCAATATAATTTCCTGTGGAGCCCAGTGTACCCCACAGCAGAAAACGAGATTTATGTTAAAAACTTACCTTTGTTAAATCTCTTTCTGCGAGGTACACTGGGCTCCACAGGGAACCCACCCTGACGCACTTAGCTTCTTTGGGTTGGTATGGCATTAGCCGCTGACACCCTCTTCTGTCGTGAGTGTGTGGTGTTTGTGGCTACTAACTGTTGTCGTCTCTTTTTCTTGCTACTGCATTGGTCTGGTTAAATAAAAACTGAGCTCCTGTGCACGGAGGCGGGGCTATAGAGGAAGCGGCACTAGGCATTCTGGAAAGAAGGTCAAAGCTTTGAGCCTGTTGGTGCCTCGGATCAAGATCCTACTCTACACCCCAATGTTATTCCCTGTGGAGCCCAGTGTACCTCGCAGAAAGAGATTTAACAAAGGTAAGTTCTTCCCATAAATCTTGTTTCTCATACGTCCTAGAGGTTGCTGGGGACTCCGTAAGGACCATGGGGTATAGAGTATATAGACGAGATCCGCAGGAGACATGGACACACCATAAGACTTTGAATGGGTGTGAACTGGCTCCTCCCTCTATGCCCCTCCTCCAGACCTCAGTTAGATTCTGTGCCCAGGATAGACTGGACACACACTAGGGGAGCTCTACTGAGTTTCTCTTAAAGACTTTATGTTAGGTTTTTTATTTTCAGAGAGACCTGCTGGCTACTCGTGGGACTGAGGGGAGAGAAGTCAGATCTACTTCTGTGAGTTAAAGGCTCTGCTTCTTAGGCTACTGGACACCATTAGCTCCAGAAGGTTCGATCACTTGGTGCGCCTAGCTGCTTGTTCCCGGAGCCGCGCCATCACCCCCCTCACAGAAGCCAGAAGAAAGAAGCCGGGTGAGTATGAGAAGAATAGAAGACTTCAGTGACGGCAGAAGACTTCCGAGTCTCAGAGGTACCGCGCAGCGGTCGCGCTGCGCGCCATTGCTCCCACACACCAACGGCTCTACAAGGGTGCAGGGCGCAGGGGGGGCGCCCTGGGCAGCAATATATACCTCAAGGAGTCTGGCTAAACAAGTATACAGTGCATAGGCACTGTATACGGACCCCTGCCAGCATAAAAAGTTATATTAATAACGGGGCTGAAGCGCGCCGAGAAGGGGCAGGGCTTAGCCCTCACAACAGGATTCAGCGCCATTTTCTCCATGTCCCCGCAAAAAAAAGTGTATAGTACAGATGAGGGGGGGGGGGGGGGGGCACAGTGTTTTAGTGCTATATAGAGGGATATATAGCACTATTTTAGATAAGGGGCATGAAATCATTGTATTGTGAATATATGTCTATGTGTTCCCTGTCAGATATACCCACTATAGCTTTTTAGTCCACATGTGTCGACATGCGGGAGTGCTCTGTCACAAACAGTTATGGGGTCCCTGTCGGCATCGCCGACGCCTGTTGGTACTTGATTCAGTAGATGCAGTATCAGCAGGTCGGTAGTTGTATACTTTTCAAAAGTAAACACTGTATGGAGACACAGTACTATGTGGGTGACCCTGTCGGCACCAACTGTTATTACTGGGTGTAAATGAACTTGCTGTAACTGCCTTATACCTGTATATATATTTATATGTATATGTATGGTACGGTTCCATGGGCCTGTAGCTCGAGCACAGACATGGTAGTATTTGTGGGGGAGTGTTATTAAAATTATATATGTATACTTCCCTCGGACTCCTCGGGGTCGCAAGAATGTTATTTTGCCTGGTTACTACTCCCTGCTGTCGACGAATACTATGTTTTCTGTCGACCATAAGGTTTCCTGTTAGATCCACAACTGGGGCATTCAGTACATGTTCATACACATTCAGAACACATTAATGTCACTAGGAAGTAGGAACCCGACGGTTCCGGACAATCCGATTATATGTATGATATAGATAGATAGATATATATATATTAGAGATGAGCGCCTGAAATTTTTCGGGTTTTGTGTTTTGGTTTTGGGTTCGGTTCCGCGGCCGTGTTTTGGGTTCGAACGCGTTTTGGCAAAACCTCACCGAATTTTTTTTGTCGGATTCGGGTGTGTTTTGGATTCGGGTGTTTTTTTCAAAAAACACTAAAAAAACAGCTTAAATCATAGAATTTGGGGGTCATTTTGATCCCAAAGTATTATTAACCTCAAAAACCATAATTTACACTCATTTTCAGTCTATTCTGAATACCTCACACCTCACAATATTATTTTTAGTCCTAAAATTTGCACCGAGGTCGCTGTGTGAGTAAGATAAGCGACCCTAGTGGCCGACACAAACACCGGGCCCATCTAGGAGTGGCACTGCAGTGTCACGCAGGATGTCCCTTCCAAAAAACCCTCCCCAAACAGCACATGACGCAAAGAAAAAAAGAGGCGCAATGAGGTAGCTGTGTGAGTAAGATTAGCGACCCTAGTGGCCGACACAAACACCGGGCCCATCTAGGAGTGGCACTGCAGTGTCACGCAGGATGTCCCTTCCAAAAAACCCTCCCCAAACAGCACATGACGCAAAGAAAAAAAGAGGCGCAATGAGGTAGCTGACTGTGTGAGTAAGATTAGCGACCCTAGTGGCCGACACAAACACCGGGCCCATCTAGGAGTGGCACTGCAGTGTCACGCAGGATGTCCCTTCCAAAAAACCCTCCCCAATCAGCACATGATGCAAAGAAAAAGAAAAGAAAAAAGAGGTGCAAGATGGAATTGTCCTTGGGCCCTCCCACCCACCCTTATGTTGTATAAACAAAACAGGACATGCACACTTTAACCAACCCATCATTTCAGTGACAGGGTCTGCCACACGACTGTGACTGATATGACGGGTTGGTTTGGACCCCCCCCAAAAAAGAAGCAATTAATCTCTCCTTGCACAAACTGGCTCTACAGAGGCAAGATGTCCACCTCATCTTCACCCTCCGATATATCACCGTGTACATCCCCCTCCTCACAGATTATCAATTCGTCCCCACTGGAATCCACCATCTCAGCTCCCTGTGTACTTTGTGGAGGCAATTGCTGCTGGTCAATGTCTCCGCGGAGGAATTGATTATAATTCATTTTAATGAACATCATCTTCTCCACATTTTCTGGATGTAACCTCGTACGCCGATTGCTGACAAGGTGAGCGGCGGCACTAAACACTCTTTCGGAGTACACACTTGTGGGAGGGCAACTTAGGTAGAATAAAGCCAGTTTGTGCAAGGGCCTCCAAATTGCCTCTTTTTCCTGCCAGTATAAGTACGGACTGTGTGACGTGCCTACTTGGATGCGGTCACTCATATAATCCTCCACCATTCTATCAATGTTGAGAGAATCATATGCAGTGACAGTAGACGACATGTCCGTAATCGTTGTCAGGTCCTTCAGTCCGGACCAGATGTCAGCATCAGCAGTCGCTCCAGACTGCCCTGCATCACCGCCAGCGGGTGGGCTCGGAATTCTGAGCCTTTTCCTCGCACCCCCAGTTGCGGGAGAATGTGAAGGAGGAGATGTTGACAGGTCGCGTTCAGCTTGACTTGACAATTTTGTCACCAGCAGGTCTTTCAACCCCAGCAGACCTGTGTCTGCCGGAAAGAGAGATCCAAGGTAGGCTTTAAATCTAGGATCGAGCACGGTGGCCAAAATGTAGTGCTCTGATTTCAACAGATTGACCACCCGTGAATCCTTGTTAAGCGAATTAAGGGCTGCATCCACAAGTCCCACATGCCTAGCGGAATCGCTCCCTTTTAGCTCCTTCTTCAATGCCTCCAGCTTCTTCTGCAAAAGCCTGATGAGGGGAATGACCTGACTCAGGCTGGCAGTGTCTGAACTGACTTCACGTGTGGCAAGTTCAAAGGGCATCAGAACCTTGCACAACGTTGAAATCATTCTCCACTGCACTTGAGACAGGTGCATTCCACCTACTATATCGTGCTCAATTGTATAGGCTTGAATGGCCTTTTGCTGCTCCTCCAACCTCTGAAGCATATAGAGGGTTGAATTCCACCTCGTTACCACTTCTTGCTTCAGATGATGGCAGGGCAGGTTCAGTAGTTTTTGGTGGTGCTCCAGTCTTCTGTACGTGGTGCCTGTACGCCGAAAGTGTCCCGCAATTTTTCTGGCCACCGACAGCATCTCTTGCACGCCCCTGTCGTTTTTTAAAAAATTCTGCACCACCAAATTCAAGGTATGTGCAAAACATGGGACGTGCTGGAATTTGCCCATATTTAATGCACACACAATATTGCTGGCGTTGTCCGATGCCACAAATCCACAGGAGAGTCCAATTGGGGTAAGCCATTCCGCGATGATCTTCCTCAGTTGCCGTAAGAGGTTTTCAGCTGTGTGCGTATTCTGGAAAGCGGTGATACAAAGCGTAGCCTGCCTAGGAAAGAGTTGGCGTTTGCGAGATGCTGCTACTGGTGCCGCCGCTGCTGTTCTTGCGGCGGGAGTCCATACATCTACCCAGTGGGCTGTCACAGTCATATAGTCCTGACCCTGCCCTGCTCCACTTGTCCACATGTCCGTGGTTAAGTGGACATTGGGTACAACTGCATTTTTTAGGACACTGGTGAGTCTTTTTCTGACGTCCGTGTACATTCTCGGTATCGCCTGCCTAGAGAAGTGGAACCTAGATGGTATTTGGTAACGGGGGCACACTGCCTCAATAAATTGTCTAGTTCCCTGTGAACTAACGGCGGATACCGGACGCACGTCTAACACCAACATAGTTGTCAAGGACTCAGTTATCCGCTTTGCAGTAGGATGACTGCTGTGATATTTCATCTTCCTCGCAAAGGACTGTTGAACAGTCAATTGCTTACTGGAAGTAGTACAAGTGGGCTTACGACTTCCCCTCTGGGATGACCATCGACTCCCAGCGGCAACAACAGCAGCGCCAGCAGCAGTAGGCGTTACACGCAAGGATGCATCGGAGGAATCCCAGGCAGGAGAGGACTCGTCAGAATTGCCAGTGACATGGCCTGCAGGACTATTGGCATTCCTGGGGAAGGAGGAAATTGACACTGAGGGAGTTGGTGGGGTGGTTTGCGTGAGCTTGGTTACAAGAGGAAGGGATTTACTGGTCAGTGGACTGCTTCCGCTGTCACCCAAAGTTTTTGAACTTGTCACTGACTTATTATGAATGCGCTGCAGGTGACGTATAAGGGAGGATGTTCCGAGGTGGTTAACGTCCTTACCCCTACTTATTACAGCTTGACAAAGGGAACACACGGCTTGACACCTGTTGTCCGCATTTCTGGTGAAATACCTCCACACCGAAGAGCTGATTTTTTTGGTATTTTCACCTGGCATGTCAACGGCCATATTCCTCCCACGGACAACAGGTGTCTCCCCGGGTGCCTGACTTAAACAAACCACCTCACCATCAGAATCCTCCTGGTCAATTTCCTCCCCAGCGCCAGCAACACCCATATCCTCCTCATCCTGGTGTACTTCAACACTGACATCTTCAATCTGACTATCAGGAACTGGACTGCGGGTGCTCCTTCCAGCACTTGCAGGGGGCGTGCAAATGGTGGAAGGCGCATGCTCTTCACGTCCAGTGTTGGGAAGGTCAGGCATCGCAACCGACACAATTGGACTCTCCTTGTGGATTTGGGATTTCGAAGAATGCACAGTTCTTTGCTGTGCTGCTTTTGCCAGCTTGAGTCTTTTCATTTTTCTAGCGAGAGGCTGAGTGCTTCCATCCTCATGTGAAGCTGAACCACTAGCCATGAACATAGGCCAGGGCCTCAGCCGTTCCTTGCCACTCCGTGTGGTAAATGGCATATTGGCAAGTTTACGCTTCTCCTCCGACAATTTTATTTTAGGTTTTGGAGTCCTTTTTTTACTGATATTTGGTGTTTTGGATTTGACATGCTCTGTACTATGACATTGGGCATCGGCCTTGGCAGACGACGTTGCTGGCATTTCATCGTCTCGGCCATGACTAGTGGCAGCAGCTTCAGCACGAGGTGGAAGTGGATCTTGATCTTTCCCTAATTTTGGAACCTCAACATTTTTGTTCTCCATATTTTAATAGGCACAACTAAAAGGCACCTCAGGTAAACAATGGAGATGGATGGATTGGATACTAGTATACAATTATGGACGGGCTGCCGAGTGCCGACACAGAGGTAGCCACAGCCGTGAACTACCGCACTGTACTGTGTCTGCTGCTAATATATAGACTGGTTGATAAAGAGATAGTATACTCGTAACTAGTATGTATGTATAAAGAAAGAAAAAAAAACCACGGTTAGGTGGTATATACAATTATGGACGGGCTGCCGAGTGCCGACACAGAGGTAGCCACAGCCGTGAACTACCGCACTGTACTGTGTCTGCTGCTAATATATAGACTGGTTGATAAAGAGATAGTATACTCGTAACTAGTATGTATGTATAAAGAAAGAAAAAAAAACCACGGTTAGGTGGTATATACAATTATGGACGGGCTGCCGAGTGCCGACACAGAGGTAGCCACAGCCGTGAACTACCGCACTGTACTGTGTCTGCTGCTAATATATAGACTGGTTGATAAAGAGATAGTATACTCGTAACTAGTATGTATGTATAAAGAAAGAAAAAAAAAACACGGTTAGGTGGTATATACAATTATGGACGGGCTGCCGAGTGCCGACACAGAGGTAGCCACAGCCGTGAACTACCGCACTGTACTGTGTCTGCTGCTAATATAGACTGGTTGATAAAGAGATAGTATACTCGTAACTAGTATGTATGTATAAAGAAAGAAAAAAAAACCACGGTTAGGTGGTATATACAATTATGGACGGGCTGCCGAGTGCCGACACAGAGGTAGCCACAGCCGTGAACTACCGCACTGTACTGTGTCTGCTGCTAATATATAGACTGGTTGATAAAGAGATAGTATACTCGTAACTAGTATGTATGTATAAAGAAAGAAAAAAAAACCACGGTTAGGTGGTATATACAATTATGGACGGGCTGCCGAGTGCCGACACAGAGGTAGCCACAGCCGTGAACTACCGCACTGTACTGTGTCTGCTGCTAATATATAGACTGGTTGATAAAGAGATAGTATACTCGTAACTAGTATGTATGTATAAAGAAAGAAAAAAAAACCACGGTTAGGTGGTATATACAATTATGGACGGGCTGCCGAGTGCCGACACAGAGGTAGCCACAGCCGTGAACTACCGCACTGTACTGTGTCTGCTGCTAATATATAGACTGGTTGATAAAGAGATAGTATACTCGTAACTAGTATGTATGTATAAAGAAAGAAAAAAAAACCACGGTTAGGTGGTATATACAATTATGGACGGGCTGCCGAGTGCCGACACAGAGGTAGCCACAGCCGTGAACTACCGCACTGTACTGTGTCTGCTGCTAATATAGACTGGTTGATAAAGAGATAGTATACTCGTAACTAGTATGTATGTATAAAGAAAGAAAAAAAAACCACGGTTAGGTGGTATATACAATTATGGACGGGCTGCCGAGTGCCGACACAGAGGTAGCCACAGCCGTGAACTACCGCACTGTACTGTGTCTGCTGCTAATATATAGACTGGTTGATAAAGAGATAGTATACTCGTAACTAGTATGTATGTATAAAGAAAGAAAAAAAAACCACGGTTAGGTGGTATATACAATTATGGACGGGCTGCCGAGTGCCGACACAGAGGTAGCCACAGCCGTGAACTACCGCACTGTACTGTGTCTGCTGCTAATATATAGACTGGTTGATAAAGAGATAGTATACTCGTAACTAGTATGTATGTATAAAGAAAGAAAAAAAAACCACGGTTAGGTGGTATATACAATTATGGACGGGCTGCCGAGTGCCGACACAGAGGTAGCCACAGCCGTGAACTACCGCACTGTACTGTGTCTGCTGCTAATATATAGACTGGTTGATAAAGAGATAGTATACTCGTAACTAGTATGTATGTATAAAGAAAGAAAAAA
Source organism: Pseudophryne corroboree (assembly GCF_028390025.1). NCBI lineage: Eukaryota > Metazoa > Chordata > Amphibia > Anura > Myobatrachidae > Pseudophryne > Pseudophryne corroboree. Next base: position 300,950,720 of record NC_086444.1, on the reverse strand, counting down.
AAACCACGGTTAGGTGGTATATACAATTATGGACGGGCTGCCGAGTGCCGACACAGAGGTAGCCACAGCCGTGAACTACCGCACTGTACTGTGTCTGCTGCTAATATATAGACTGGTTGATAAAGAGATAGTATACTCGTAACTAGTATGTATGTATAAAGAAAGAAAAAAAAACCACGGTTAGGTGGTATATACAATTATGGACGGGCTGCCGAGTGCCGACACAGAGGTAGCCACAGCCGTGAACTACCGCACTGTACTGTGTCTGCTGCTAATATAGACTGGTTGATAAAGAGATAGTATACTCGTAACTAGTATGTATGTATAAAGAAAGAAAAAAAAACCACGGTTAGGTGGTATATACAATTATGGACGGGCTGCCGAGTGCCGACACAGAGGTAGCCACAGCCGTGAACTACCGCACTGTACTGTGTCTGCTGCTAATATATAGACTGGTTGATAAAGAGATAGTATACTCGTAACTAGTATGTATGTATAAAGAAAGAAAAAAAAACCACGGTTAGGTGGTATATACAATTATGGACGGGCTGCCGAGTGCCGACACAGAGGTAGCCACAGCCGTGAACTACCGCACTGTACTGTGTCTGCTGCTAATATAGACTGGTTGATAAAGAGATAGTATACTCGTAACTAGTATGTATGTATAAAGAAAGAAAAAAAAACCACGGTTAGGTGGTATATACAATTATGGACGGGCTGCCGAGTGCCGACACAGAGGTAGCCACAGCCGTGAACTACCGCACTGTACTGTGTCTGCTGCTAATATAGACTGGTTGATAAAGAGATAGTATACTACTAATATTATATATACTGGTGGTCAGGTCACTGGTCACTAGTCACACTGGCAGTGGCACTCCTGCAGCAAAAGTGTGCACTGTTTAATTTTTATATAATATTATGTACTCCTGGCTCCTGCTATAACCTATAACTGGCACTGCAGTAGTGCTCCCCAGTCTCCCCCACAATTATAAGCTGTGTGAGCTGAGCAGTCAGACAGATATATAATATATATAGATGATGCAGCACACTGGCCTGAGCCTGAGCAGTGCACACAGATATGGTATGTGACTGACTGAGTCACTGTGTGTATCGCTTTTTTCAGGCAGAGAACGGATATATTAAATAAACTGCACTGTGTGTCTGGTGGTCACTCACTATATAATATATTATGTACTCCTGGCTCCTGCTATAACCTATAACTGGCACTGCAGTAGTGCTCCCCAGTCTCCCCCACAATTATAAGCTGTGTGAGCTGAGCAGTCAGACAGATATATATAATATTATATATAGATAATAGATGATGCAGCACACTGGCCTGAGCCTGAGCAGTGCACACAGATATGGTATGTGACTGAGTCACTGTGTGCTGTGTATCGCTTTTTTCAGGCAGAGAACGGATTATAAATAAAACTGGTGGTCACTATCAGCAAAACTCTGCACTGTACTGAGTACTCCTAATGCTCCCCAAAATTAGTAAATCAAGTGTCTCTCTAATCTATTCTAAACGGAGAGGACGCCAGCCACGTCCTCTCCCTATCAATCTCAATGCACGTGTGAAAATGGCGGCGACGCGCGGCTCCTTATATAGAATCCGAGTCTCGCGATAGAATCCGAGCCTCGCGAGAATCCAACAGCGTCATGATGACGTTCGGGCGCGCTCGGGTTAACCGAGCAAGGCGGGAAGATCCGAGTCGCTCGGACCCGTGAAAAAAAACATGAAGTTCTGGCGGGTTCGGATTCAGAGAAACCGAACCCGCTCATCTCTAATATATATATATATATATATATATAGGATATGTGTGTATATGTGTATTACATTATGTATATTCATATTACGATTTCTAATGAATGCTGAAGTAAAAGTATTCCTTCTCATGTGCTGGTCGCTCTGTTGATAAAGCTCTAGGTCGGCCGTGACGAGTTGGTCTCAGATCCTCACAAGGAGTCCAAATTATTATTCTTTTCCCGCCGCGGATAGAATACTGTGAAAGTCAACTCCTGGTCGATACGGGGCCCTGTCACAAAGGATTGTATACAGGAAGCTAAGTGATATTTTATTTATATGCTTTGGAGTTATTTGCATTACATGCACATGGGGGAGAGTTTGTATTCGGAAAGCCATCCGATAAAATTACCCTAAAGAGAATAGGGGATGTTTCTTATGTTGATTCTTCTCTACAACCCATGCGACTACAGGAGGTGTGGCTGGGGGAATGCTGAGGCTGACTCCGAGAGATACTGGAGTTTTTCCCTGGGACGGTGTACCGCTGTTTGGGGAGGCCCCAGTTCAGTTATTCTCGGCGGATACCACTGGTAAGTCTAACTTCGTGCGTTAGATTCCCTCACAATGGTTGGTGACTCATTCTGTTGTGGGATGCAGTCATTTTAACTGGTTCGATACCGTTCTTTTTTCCCTTTCGGTGCAGATTGTGGAAGGTGAAAAGGTAAGAGTTCTGCAGCCTTGTTAGGTTCACAGAAGCGGATGTCGTTTTCTGTTTCTACCACATCCACCGCATGTCGCTGGGTCTATCTGGCTGGAGCCCACACTGGTGGGAACTCGTCTACTACTCTTCAGTCAGTCCGGAAATGGACTTGGACCTGTGAGTTAATTATAGAATCCAAAGGGGGACATACTGGCGTTTACAGATGGTTTCCCTCACTGATTTTTCAAATAGATCTTGCTGTTTCCCCTCTGGAAGGGGAGGTAGTACGCAACGCCATACCAGAGTTGCGTCAGGTTCAGGGCATTGTCCTGCTGTCCCTGTTAAAAAAAAAAAAGAACTACAGGCTGGAATCTCTCAGGCCAGGGAGTTCCAGCACGTAAAAGTAGAAAGGGGTTTAAATGCGTTTTTCTCCGCATTCAGCTTACCTGTGTTGATATCCAGGATTGTCTTTGCCATTTCACTGGAGTGATGGCAGCAGGATGGTATTCTTTCAATAGTGAGAGCTGTTGTTATTCTGTACTGGGACACTCTCCTGATTAAGGCGAGGTCAAGACACAAGTGCAAATTGTTGTTTCTCTCTGACTGTTCTTCAACACAGGGGAAGGCTGTTGTTCCCATCGACGCAGACTTCGGAGGTGGGTATCAGAGTAGATACTGAACGGTTGAGGTTCTGTGTGTTCCTATGGAAAGAGGTCTGACGATCCGGAGTCGGATCAGATTTGCTGTGACAATCCATCAATATGTTCCGTTGAGGAAGAAGATGGGTGCGGCCTAAGAGGCCTTTTCGGTGAGCAGGTAAAATGCCAGAGTGGTTTTCACGGGGCCAGTTGGAAATGTGGTCCGGGTCTCACCTGCACATGCGCCGGAATATAATCCTAATGGCCAGGATATCGCTCCTGTGGTGTCTGCTCAGTTCTCACCTCCTAGAGGGACGAAGGTTCGGAATCCAGGATGAGATCCCAGTGTCCATGCATGCAGATCTCCGAGACGGGGGAGCAGTCCTTGCAAGGGAAGTATTTCCAGAGGAAAAGGTCAAGCTGGAAAGCTTGTCTGAAATAAGCTTTCTTGAATTAAGAGCTATTTTCAATGAACATATGCTTCGTGATCTGCCCGTGTTAATTCTGTTGGCCGACTTGACAGCAGTGGTGTAAGTAGGCCGCTAGGGCGGAACAAGGAACAAAGTGGCATTGGCAGATGCGAAAAAGTTTTCTGCTGGGTGGAAAGACTGGAAAAGCTATATTAGCAGTCTTCGTTCCGGATGTGAACGACGGAGAAATAGATTCCTCTGCAGACGTGATCTCCATTCGGGAGAAATACAGTCGTCATCGAGAAGTTTTCACTGAAGCGACAAGTCTTGGAGGAGTGCCTCAATTGGACATGTTGGCGTCTTGCCTCAACGAGAGATCTCAGGGATATTGTTCCAGGTCGGGGGACACTCAAGCTATTGCGGTGGACGTCCTCGGGACACCTTGGGTGTTTTCAGTCGGAGTACTGCACATCCAACCTCCATTTGTGCCCCCATTGGCACCGTGGGACCTTGACGTGGTGCTGCGTTTTCTTGTGTCACAATGATTGGAATCTTTATGAAATATTGTGTTAAAGATTTCTCTCTTGTAGAGTGGTAATGCTTTTGGCTTTGGCGTCCGCAAGGCAGATGTCGGAAGAAGCGGCTGGGTCTCACAAGAGCCCCTGTTTGATCTTCCAGGTGGATAGAGCGGAATTGAAAACTCGGATAATAGTTCTGCCAAAAAAGTGGTTTCGGTGTTTCGCAGAAACCAGCCTATTGATGCCTGTGGTTTCTTAAGCATTGGCTGACTCAAGGTCTCTCGATGTAGTCAGGGCTTTGAATATTTATGTCGCCAATTTTGGCTCGGATTAGGGAAACAGAGGCTCTGTTTGTCCGGTATGCTCCCAGCGTGATTGGGGCGCCTGCGTCTCTGCAGTCTGTTACACGCTAGATCTGTGATTCGATTCGGCGTGCTCGTTCTACGGCTGGGTTGCCGTTACCGAAGTCGGTGGTGACACATTCTACTAGGAAGATGGGCTCTTCTTGGGCGTATGCCCGAGGAGTCTCGGTGGTTCAACTTTGCCGAGCGGATACTTAGTCGGGTTCAAACACTTTTGCTAAGCTCTACAAGTTTGATACCCTGGCTGATGGGGACCTCATGTTTGCTCAATCAGTGCTGCAGAGTCGTCCGCACTCTCCCGCCCGGTCTGGAGCTTTGGTATAAACCCCATGGTCCTTACGGAGTCCCCAGCATCCTCTAGGATTTATGAGAAAATAGGATTTTAATACCTACCGGTAAATCCTTTTATCTTAGTCCGTAGAGGATGCTGGGCGCCCGTCCCAGTGTGGACTGTATCTGCAGTTTGGTTATAGTTAAGTTCATGTTGCGTTGAGTTCAGTAATTTTGTGACTGTTGTTGGTCATGCCGTTACATGCGCTGTTGTTGAATACCTTGTTGGTTATGGTTACACTCTTGTGGTGTTTCTTTTCTCTCAGGCTGTTGCTGACGTTGTGCATGCCATGACATGCAGTGTCTTGTTATTGGTTGTGTTGACGGGTCTGGGACTGAGGGTCGACAGCACAAAGGTCGACACACCTTAGGTCGCCGCCAATTGGTCGACACACCTTAGGTCGACGTGGACAAAAGGTCGACGTGGACAAAAGGTCGACAGGAACAAGGTCGACATGGAAAAAGGTCGACATGAGTTTTTTTTATGTTTTTTTGGTGTCGTTTTCTTCGTAGAGTGACCGGGAACCCCAATTAGTGCACCGCATCCCCTCGCATGGCTCGCTTCGCTCGCCATGCTTCGGGCATGGTGCCTTCGCTTCGCTCGGCACACTTTACCGTTCCAATCGTAGTCCACGTGGATCGTTCAGTATGAAAAGGTTCAAAAAAAGAAAAAAATTGTGAAACTCATGTCGACCTTTTTCCATGTCGACCTTGTTCCTGTCGACCTTTGTCCATGTCGACCTTTTGTCCATGTCGACTAAGGTGTCTCGACCAATTGGCGTCGACCTAAGGTGTGTCGACCTTTGTGCTGTCGACCTGGAGTCCGGATACCGTGTTGACACACTGGTTGTGTTACATATTCTCTCAGCATGTATCTGTATATTGTTCATACCGTTGGCTGGTATTCTATTGAATGTCACGTTCTGCGGTATGTTCATGGTGTGAGCTGGTATGACACTCACCGTGTTTAAACAATAAATTCTTTCCTCGAAATGTCCGTTTCCCTGGGCACAGTTTTATAACTGAGGTCTGGAGGAGGGGCATAGAGGGAGGAGCCAGTTCACACCCATTCAAAGTCTTATAGTGTGCCCATGTCTCCTGCGGATCCCGTCTATACCCCATGGTCCTTACGGAGTCCCCAGCATCCTCTACGGACTAAGAGAAAAGGATTTACCGGTAGGTATTAAAATTAGTGATGAGCGGATTCGGTTTTACTCGGTTTTACTCGGTTTTACTCGGTTCTCAAAACGGCATCTTATTGGCTCACGGATGTCACGTGTTTTGGATAGCCAATAAGATGTCGTTTTGAGAACCGAGTAAAACCGAGTAAAACCGAACCTCGCTCATCACTAATTAAAATACTATTTTTTTCTCTGTAAATATATTTGTAATGGGGCTATTATAATGAAATTTCACCAAATGTCAGCAACAACCCATGCAATCCACACATGTAAAGAAATCAAACCAGAGATGTCTATAAATTAAGTTATTTGTAATAATGTGAAATGACACAGGGAAGAAGTATTGAACACGCTTACTGAAATGTATTTAATACTTCATACAAGGGGGGTTAATTCAGACCTGATCGCGGCTGTGTTTTCGCACATTGTGCGATCAGATCTGAACTGCGCATGTGTATGCACCGCAATGCGCAGGCTCAACGGGGATTGCCGGTCAGCGACGAAATGATGCGATAAATTCGATCGCACAGTTGTTCGCAAGGTGATTGACAGGAAGAGGTGTTTGTGGGTGGCAACTGACCATTTCCAGGGAGTCTCCGGACAAACGCAGGCGTGTCAAAGCATTTGAAGGGAGGATGTCTGACGTCAGCTCCGGTCCGATCATCAAGAAGCAATCGCAGCGGCTGAGTAAGTCCTAGGCTGAGCAGAGACTGCAGAAAATCAGTTTGTGCAGCTCTGCTACACATTCAAACGCACACTTGCACAGCTAAAATACACTCCCCCTGTAGGCGGCGACTATCTGATTGCAGGGCAGCAAAAAACACAGCATAGCGATCAGTTCTGAATTACCCACAAAAGCCTTTGTTGGTAATGACAGCTTCAAGACGCCTCCTGTATGGAGAAACTAGTTGCATGCATTTCTCAGGTGTGATTTTGGCCTATTCTTTCACACAGTCTTCAAATCTTGTAGGTTCCAAGGGCCTCTTCTATGAACTCTGTACTTTACTTCTTTCCATAGATTTTCAGTTGGATTCAAGTCAGGTGATTGTTAGTGATGAGCGGGTTCGGTTCCTCGGAATCCGAACCCCCCCGAACTTCAGCCTTTTTACACGGATCCGAGGCAGACTCGGATCTTCCCGCCTTGCTCGGCTAACCCGAGCGCGCCCGAACGTCATCATCCCGCTGTCGGATTCTCGCGAGGCTCGTATTCTATCACGAGACTCGGATTCTATATAAGGAGCCGCGCGTCGCCGCCATTTTCACACGTGCATTGAGATTCATAGGGAGAGGACGTGGCTGGCGTCCTCTCCATTTAGATTAGAAGAGAGAGAGTGAGAGTGAGACACTTGATTTACTGGAGCTTAGGAGTACTCAGAGAGTGCAGAGTTTACTAGTGACTGACCAGTGACCACCAGTGCAGTTTTTTTATTATATTATTATTTAATATAATCCGTTCTCTGCCTGAAAAAAAACGATACACAGTGACACAGTAACAGTATACCATATCTGTGCTCAGCCTCAGTGTGCTGCATCATCTATGTATATCTGACTGTGCTGAGTGCTCAGTGCTCACACAGCTTAATTGTGGGGGAGACTGGGGAGCAGTAGCAGGAGTACATATTATTTAACAGTGCACACTTTTGCTGCCAGAGTGCCACTGCCAGTGTGACTGACCAGTGACCACTGTCTGACCACCAGTATATTGTGATTGTCTGCCTGAAAAAGTTAAACACTCGTCGTGTGGTGTTTTTATTCTATAAACGCATTCTGCTGACAGTGTCCAGCAGGTCCGTCATTAATTATATAATATATACCTGTCCGGCTGCAGTAGTGATATATATATATTTTTTATATCATTATCATCCAGTCTATATTAGCAGCAGACGCAGTACGGTAGTCCACGGCTGTAGCTACCTCTGTGTCGGCAGTCGCTCGTCCATCCATAATTGTATACCACCTACCTGTGATGTTTTTTTTTTTTTCTATCTTCTTGATACTACTAGTAGCTTACTTTAGGAGTCTGCAGTGCTGCTGACAGTGTCCAGCAGGTCCGTCATTATATAATATATACCTGTCCGGCTGCAGTAGTGATATATATATATTTTTTATATCATTATCATCCAGTCTATATTAGCAGCAGACGCAGTACGGTAGTCCACGGCTGTAGCTACCTCTGTGTCGGCAGTCGCTCGTCCATCCATAATTGTATACCACCTACCTGTGGTGTTTTTTTTCTATCTTCTTGATACTACTAGTAGCTTACTTTAGGAGTCTGCAGTGCTGCTGACAGTGTCCAGCAGGTCCGTCATTATATAATATATACCTGTCCGGCTGCAGTAGTGATATATATATATATATTTTTTATATCATTATCATCCAGCCTATATTAGCAGCAGACGCAGTACGGTAGTCCACGGCTGTAGCTACCTCTGTGTCGGCAGTCGCTCGTCCATCCATAAGTATACTAGTATCCATCCATCTCCATTGTTTACCTGAGGTGCCTTTTAGTTGTGCCTATTAAAATATGGAGAACAAAAATGTTGAGGTTGCAAAAATAGGGAAAGATCAAGATCGACTTCCACCTCGTGCTGAAGCTGCTGCCACTAGTCATGGCCGAGACGATGAAATGCCAGCAACGTTGTCTGCCAAGGCCGATGCCCAATGTCATAGTACAGAGCATGTAAAATCCAAAACACCAAATATCAGTAAAAAAAGGACTCAAAAATCTAAAATAAAATTGTCAGAGGAGAAGCGTAAACTTGCCAATATGCCATTTACCACACGGAGTGGCAAGGAACGGCTGAGGCCCTGGCCTATGTTCATGGCTAGTGGTTCAGCTTCACATGAGGATGGAAGCACTCAGCCTCTCGCTAGAAAAATGAAAAGACTCAAGCTGGCAAAAGCACAGCAAAGAACTGTGCGTTCTTCGAAATCACAAATCCACAAGGAGAGTCCAATTGTGTCGTTTGCGATGCCTGACCTTCCCAACACTGGACGTGAAGAGCATGCGCCTTCCACCATTTGCACGCCCCCTGCAAGTGCTGGAAGGAGCACCAGCAGTCCAGTTCCTGATAGTCAGATTGAAGATGTCAGTGTTGAAGTACACCAGGATGAGGAGGATATGGGTGTTGCTGGCGCTGGGGAGGAAATTGACCAGGAGGATTCTGATGGTGAGGTGGTTTGTTTAAGTCAGGCACCCGGGGAGACACCTGTTGTCCGTGGGAGGAATAGGGCCATTGACATGCCTGGTGAAAATACCAAAAAAATCAGCTCTTCGGTGTGGAAGTAGTTCAACAGAAATGCGGACAACATTTGTCAAGCCGTGTGTTGCCTTTGTCAAGCTGTAATAAGTAGGGGTAAGGACGTTAACCACCTCGGAACATCCTCCCTTATACGTCACCTGCAGCGCATTCATCATAAGTCAGTGACAAGTTCAAAAACTTTGGGCGACAGCGGAAGCAGTCCACTGACCAGTTAATCCCTTCCTCTTGTAACCAAGCTCACGCAAACCACCCCACCAACTCCCTCAGTGTCAATTTCCTCCTTCCCCAGGAATGCCAATAGTCCTGCAGGCCATGTCACTGGCAATTCTGACGAGTCCTCTCCTGCCTGGGATTCCTCCGATGCATCCTTGCGTGTAACGCCTACTGCTGCTGGCGCTGCTGTTGTTGCTGCTGGGAGTCGATGGTCATCCCAGAAGGGAAGTCGTACTCGTAAGACCACTTTTACTACTTCCACCAAGCAATTGACTGTCCAACAGTCCTTTGCGAGGAAGATGAAATATCACAGCAGTCATCCTGCTGCAAAGCGGATAACTGAGGCCTTGGCATCCTGGGCGGTGAGAAACGTGGTTCCGGTATCCATCATTACTGCAGAGGCAACTAGAGACTTGTTGGAGGTACTGTGTCCCCGGTACCAAATACCATCTAGGTTCCATTTCTCTAGGCAGGCGATACCGAAAATGTACACAGACCTCAGAAAAAGACTCACCAGTGTCCTAAAAAATGCAGTTGTACCCAATGTCCACTTAACCACGGACATGTGGACAAGTGGAGCAGGGCAGGCTCAGGACTATATGACTGTGACAGCCCACTGGGTAGATGTATGGACTCCCGCCGCAAGAACAGCAGCGGCGGCACCAGTAGCAGCATCTCGCAAACGCCAACTCTTTCCTAGGCAGGCTACGCTTTGTATCACCGCTTTCCAGAATACGCACACAGCTAAAAACCTCTTACGGCAACTGAGGAAGATCATCGCAGAATGGCTTACCCCAATTGGACTCTCCTGTGGATTTGTGGCATCGGACAACGCCAGCAATATTGTGTGTGCATTAAATATGGGCAAATTCCAGCACGTCCCATGTTTTGCACATACCTTGAATTTGGTGGTGCAGAATTATTTAAAAAACGAGAGGGGCGTGCAAGAGATGCTGTCGGTGGCCAGAAGAATTGCGGGACACTTTCGGCGTACAGGCACCACGTACAGAAGACTGGAGCACCACCAAAAACGCCTGAACCTGCCCTGCCATCATCTGAAGCAAGAAGTGGTAACGAGGTGGAATTCAACCCTCTATATGCTTCAGAGGTTGGAGGAGCAGCAAAAGGCCATTCAAGCCTATACAACTGAGCACGATATAGGAGGTGGAATGCACCTGTCTCAAGCGCAGTGGAGAATGATTTCAACGTTGTGCAAGGTTCTGCAACCTTTTGAACTTGCCACACGTGAAGTCAGTTCAGACACTGCCAGCCTGAGTCAGGTCATTCCCCTCATCAGGCTTTTGCAGAAGAAGCTGGAGACATTGAAGGAGGAGCTAACACAGAGCGATTCCGCTAGGCATGTGGGACTTGTGGATGGAGCCCTTAATTCGCTTAACAAGGATTCACGGGTGGTCAATCTGTTGAAATCAGAGCACTACATTTTGGCCACCGTGCTCGATCCTAGATTTAAAACCTACCTTGGATCTCTCTTTCCGGCAGACACAAGTCTGCTGGGGTTCAAAGAACTGCTGGTGACAAAATTGTCAAGTCAAGCGGAACGCGACCTGTCAACATCTCCTCCTTCACATTCTCCCGCAACTGTGGGTGCGAGAAAAAGGCTCAGAATTCCGAGCCCACCCGCTGGCGGTGATGCAGGGCAGTCTGGAGCGACTGCTGATGCTGACATCTGGTCCGGACTGAAGGACCTGACAACGATTACGGACATGTCGTCTACTGTCACTGCATATGATTCTCTCCCCATTGAAAGAATGGTGGAGGATTATATGAGTGACCGCATCCAAGTAGGCACGTCAGACAGTCCGTACTTATACTGGCAGGAAAAAGAGGCAATTTGGAGGCCCTTGCACAAACTGGCTTTATTCTACCTAAGTTGCCCTCCCACAAGTGTGTACTCCGAAAGAGTGTTTAGTGCCGCCGCTCACCTTGTCAGCAATCGGCGTACGAGGTTACATCCAGAAAATGTGGAGAAGATGATGTTTATTAAAATGAATTATAATCAATTCCTCCGTGGAGACATTGACCAGCAGCAATTGCCTCCACAAAGTACACAGGGAGCTGAGATGGTGGATTCCAGTGGGGACGAATTGATAATCTGTGAGGAGGGGGATGTACACGGTGATATATCAGAGGATGATGATGAGGTGGACATCTTGCCTCTGTAGAGCCAGTTTGTGCAAGGAGAGATTAATTGCTTCTTTTTTGGTGGGGGTCCAAACCAACCCGTCATTTCAGTCACAGTCGTGTGGCAGACCCTGTCACTGAAATGATGGGTTGGTTAAAGTGTGCATGTCCTGTTTATACAACATAAGGGTGGGTGGGAGGGCCCAAGGACAATTCCATCTTGCACCTCTTTTTTCTTTCATTTTTCTTTGCGTCATGTGCTGTTTGGGGGGTGTTTTTTGGAAGGGCCATCCTGCGTGACACTGCAGTGCCACTCCTAGATGGGCCAGGTGTTTGTGTCGGCCACTAGGGTCGCTTAGCTTACTCACACAGCTACCTCATTGCGCCTCTTTTTTTTCTTCTTTGCGTCATGTGCTGCTGTTTGGGGAGTGTTTTTTGGAAGGGCCATCCTGCGTGACACTGCAGTGCCACTCCTAGATGGGCCAGGTGTTTGTGTCGGCCACTAGGGTCGCTTAGCTTACTCACACAGCTACCTCATTGCGCCTCTTTTTTTCTTCTTTGCGTCATGTGCTGTTTGGGGAGTGTTTTTTGGAAGGGCCATCCTGCGTGACACTGCAGTGCCACTCCTAGATGGGCCAGGTGTTTGTGTCGGCCACTAGGGTCGCTTAGCTTACTCACACAGCTACCTCATTGCGCCTCTTTTTTTCTTTGCGTCATGTGCTGTTTGGGGAGTGTTTTTTGGAAGGGCCATCCTGCGTGATACTGCAGTGCCACTCCTAGATGGGCCAGGTGTTTGTGTCAGCCACTTGGGTCGCTTAGCTTAGCCATCCAGCGACCTCGGTGCAAATTTTAGGACTAAAAATAATATTGTGAGGTGTGAGGTGTTCAGAATAGACTGAAAATGAGTGGAAATTATGGTTATTGAGGTTAATAATACTTTGGGATCAAAATGAACCCCAAATTCTATGATTTAAGCTGTTTTTTAGGGTTTTTTGAAAAAAACACCCGAATCCAAAACACACCCGAATCCGACAAAAAAAATTCGGTGAGGTTTTGCCAAAACGCGTTCGAACCCAAAACACGGCCGCGGAACCGAACCCAAAACCAAAACACAAAACCCGAAAAATTTCCGGTGCTCATCACTAGTGATTGTCTGGGCCATTCTAGCAGCTTTATTTTCTTTCTCTGAAACCAATTGAGAGTGTCCTTGGCTGTGTGTTTGGGTTCATTGTCTTGCTGAAATGTCCACCATCATTTAATCTTCAGCATCCTGGTCGTTGGCAACAGATTTTTATCAAGAATGTCTTGGTTCATTTTCTCATACATCCTAGAGGATGCTGGGGTCACCATTAGAACCATGGGGAATAGACCGGATCCGCAGGAGACATGGGCACTTTAAGACTTTGAAAGGGTGTGAACTGGCTCCTCCCTCTATGCCCCTCCTCCAGACTCCAGTTTTAGAATTGTGCCCAGTGAGACTGGATGCACTACAGGGGAGCTCTACTGAGTTTTTCTGAAAAGACTTATGTTAGGTTTTTTATTTTCAGGGAGGCTGCTGGCAACAGTCTCCCTGCTTCGTGGGACTTAGGGGAGAGAGGTATGACCTACTTCTAGTGAGTTCAAAGGCTCTGCTTCTGGCTGACAGGACACCATTAGCTCCTGAGGGTGATGATCGCTGGGTACGCCTAGATGCTCACTCCCGCAGCCTGCCGTCACCCCCTTACAGAGCCAGAAGTCAGAAGACAGGTGAGTAGCAGAAGAAAGAAGACTTCTCTTCAGTGACGGCTTTATGAGGTACTGCGCGGCGGGCGAGACGCTGCGCGCCATGCTCCCACACAAATCACAGGCACTGCAGGGTGCGAGGGGGCGCCCTGGGCAGCATAAAATCCTCAGTTTGACCTGGCAGGAGAGGACATTAGTGCCTAGGCACTGTCCGAACCCCCGCCAGTATAATTATTTATTTATTTAGGAGCGGGCAGAAGCGCGCCGTTACAGACTTCTTCCTCACTCCCTCAGCTCACTGCTCAGCGTCATTTCCTCTCACAAGGCTGCAGAGACGCTGGTCCTCCCTTCCACTGTCTGACAACTATCAGGGTGCAAAACGGGGGGGGGGGGGGGGGGCAGTACGTTTTTGGTGCAATATATTGGCAGAAAAGCGCTACAACTTCTGAGGCATTATTTACTGTTTTCAGGGTTGTTGTTTGGCGCTGGGTTGTGAGCTGGCAAATCCTCTCTGTGTCCCTCTAACAGACTTTACTGTGGGTCTGTCCCCTTATAAGCCCGGTGTGTCTGTGAGTGTTTGGTACACGTGTGTCGACATGTCTGAGGCTGAGTGCTCTTCCTAGGAGGAGACTGTATTGGGGACACATATAAATGTGGGTGAGACCCTGTCGGCACCGCTAACTCGTGACTGTGTGAATGTCTTAAATGCGAATAGGACTCGTATCAGTAAGCGGTTGGATAAGCCTGAGTCTCAGACCCAGGCATAAAAAAAAAAAATCTGTGGAGGATGTGTTATCACAGGTCCAGGACCCCTCGGGGTCACAAAGACGTTTGTTTGCCCAGTTGGTTAACACTGATACCGACACGGACACTGATTCCAGTGTCGACTATAGTGATTCCAGATTAGATCCGAAATTGGCTAAGAGCATTCAGTACATGATTGTGGCTATAAAAAAAGGAATGGCATACCACTGAGGACCCTGTTGTTCCTGATAAACGGATCTGTATGTATAAAGAAAAGAAACTGGAGGTGACGTTTCCTCCCTCTCATGAACTGAACGCTCTATTTGAAAAAGTCTGGGAAAACCCCGACAGAAAGTTTCAAATCCCTAAAAGGATTCTGGTTGCTTATCCTTTTCCCACTGAGGATAGGAAAAAGTGGGAGTCACCCCCCATTTTGGACAAGGCCCTGTCACGTTTGTCTAAAAAGGTGGCTCTCCCAGCTCCGGGCACGGCGGCCCTTAAGGACCCAGCAGATCGTAAGCAAAAAACTACGTTAAAATCCATTTATGCGACCACAGGTACGCTGCTCAGACCTGCCATTGCATCTGCGTGGGTGAGTAGTGCTATTGAAAAGTGGGCAGATAACTTTTCATCTGACATAGATACACTGGATAGGGATAGCATCCTCTTGACGCTGGGTTATATCAAGGACGCTGCAGCACACCTAAAGGAAGCTGCGAGAGATATTGGCCTTTTGGGATCAAAAGCCAATGCCATGGCGGTCTCGGCTAGGCGAGCATTGTGGATTCACCAGTGGAATGCTGATGCAGACTCCAAGAAAAATATGGAGTCTCTCCCATATAAAAATGGTGTCTTGTTTGGAGATGGCCTCGATGATTTGGTATCTGTGGCTACCGTGGGTAAGTCATCTTTTTTTGCCTTATGTTCCTCAGCAACAAAAGAAAATGCACCACTATCAAATGCGGTCCTTTCGGCCCAATAAACACAGAAGAGGGCGAGGCTCTTCCTTCCTTGCTAGTAGAGGGAGGGGAAGAGGTAAAGGATCAACAACCTTGTCGAGTTCGCAGGAGCAGAAGTCTTCCCCTGCTTCTGCCAAATCCACCGCATGACGCTGGGGCTCTCTTGTGGGAGTCCGCACCGGTGGGGGCACGTCTTAAACTCTTCAGTCAGTTCTGGATTCGTCCGGGCCTAGACCCGTGGGTTTTACAAATAGTGTCCCAAGGGTACAAACTGGAGTTTCAAGACGTTCCCCCTCGCCGATTTTTCAAATCGGCCTTACCAGTTTCTCCTCCGGACAGGGAGGTAGTAAGCGAGGCAAATCCTCTCTGTGTCCCTATAATAGACTTTACTGTGGGTCTGTCCCCTTATAAGGCCGGTGTGTCTGTGAGTGTTTGGTACACGTGTGTCGACATGTCTGAGGCTGAGTGCTCTTCCCAGGAGGAGGCTGTATTGGGGACACATATAAATGTGGGTGAGACCCTGTCGGCACCGCCGACTCCTGACTTGGTGAATGTCTTGAAAGAGGCTTAATAGCCTAGTGGGCTAAAGCACTGGTATAATATACACAGGGACCTGGGTTCGGTCCTCATAGTGTACCCATATATTGATGCGAATATGGCTCGTATCAGTAAGAGGTTAGATAAGTCTGAGTCTCAGACCCAGGCATGGAAAAAATCTGTGGAGGATGTGTTATTGCAGGTCCAGGACCCCTCGGGGTCACAAAAACGTTTGTTTGCCCAGTTGGTTAACACTGATACCGACACGGACACTGATTCCAGTGTCGACTATAGTGATTCCAGATTAGATCCGAAATTGGCTAAGAGCATTCAGTACATGATTGTGGCTATAAAAGACGTATTGCATATCACTGAGGACCCAGTTGTTCCTGATAAACGGGTCTGTATGTATAAAGGAAAGAAACTGGAGGTAACGTTCCTCCCCCTCATGAACTGAACGCTCTATTTAAAAAAGTCTGGGAAAGCCCTGACAGAAAATTTCAAATTCCCAAAAGAATTCCGGTTGCTTATACTTTCCCGCTGAGGACAGGAAAAAGTGGGAGTCACCCCCCATTTTGGACAAAGCCCTGTCCCAGTTATCTAAAAAGGTGGCTCTGCCGGCATCGGGCACGGCGGCCCTTAAGGACCCAGCAGATCGTAAACAAGAAATTGTCATGACGCTGGGTTATATCAAGGACGCTGCGGCGTACCTCAGGTAATCTGCAAGAGATGTTGGCCTTTTGGGATCAAAGGCCAAGGCCATGGCGGTCTCGGCTAGGCGAGCATTGTGGATTCACCAATGGAATCCTGATGCAGACTCCAAGAAAAATAGGGAGTCTCTCCCATACAAAGGTGGTGTCTTGTTTGGGGATGGCCTCGATGATTTGGTGGCTACGGCTACCGCGGGTAAGTCATCCTTTTTTGCCTTATGTCCCTCAGCAACAAAAGAATACAGTCCTTTCGGCCCAATAAATACAAAAGAGGGCGAGGCTCTTCCTTCTTTGATAGTAGAGGAAGGGGAAGAGGTAACAGTTCACCAGCCTTGTCTGGTTCGCGGGAGCAGAAGTCTTCCCCGGCTTCTGCCGAATCCACTGCATGACGCTGGCGCTCTCGTGCGAGAGTCCGCACCAGTGGGGGCGCATCTCAAACTCTTCAGTCAGTTCTGGGTTCGTTCGGACCTAGACCCGTGGGTTTTACAAATAGTGTCCCAAGGGTACAAACTGGAGTTTCAAGACGTTCCCCCTCACCGATTTTTCAAATCGGCCTTACCAGTTTCTCCTCCGGAAAGGGAGGTAGTATGCGAGGCTATACAAAAGTTGTGTCAGAATCAAGTCATTATCTTGGTTCCCCCCTCACAACAGGAAGAAGGCTCTTATTCCAGCCTTTTGTGGTCCCGAAGCCGGACGGCTCGGTCTGACCAATCCTAAACCTGAAATCCCTAAATTTCTACCTTAAGAAATTCAAATTTAAGATGGAATCTCAGCGGTGGGAAGGAAGGCCATCTTACAACAATGGATATCCAATACCCCTCCCACACTACCTCTAGCTACCTCTAGACTGCTATTCCTATTCACGATGGACTGGCTGGAGACTTCCCTTAACAAAGAAATATTAACCCCCACTCTGTTTCACTGCTGGCGAAGATTTATCAACACACTACCTATTCCGACAAAAACAGCCATTAAACAAAGCTTTCACTGCACCACCTGGTACGGACACCAAGTTCTAGCAGATGACCCCCCATCGCTCTCCCATAACTACACCCTAGCCCCCTCTCCTCCTCCCTACCTCTTACTCTTCTCTTGTTTTCTTGCTTTCTATTCCCTCTCATCATCTCAACTCTGATTGCCCACACTGAACTCTTAAACCCTTTCATCTCCCTCCTCCTACTCCCTAACACTGGATATCTATCGTCTACCTCTTCTTATCGCACTGTTGATATCTCCGTGGATGGGTCGGCGGCCCCCGGGTCCTGGCAGGTACGGTTAATAATGTTGTTGATATTGTTAGTGTTTTTATTGTTTTAGGATTTAGCGTTCCCCAAAGGGGGAGACGCATTAATATGCTTTACTGTTATGCAAAGAACCTGTTAAATAGCAGGAACACATTAGCTGTTCCATCATATTTTATGCTTACTAATTTTGCTATTTGGTTATATAATACTATGATATAACATATATCTAGACGTTTCTATGTAAAACGTGAAAATATGAGGTTCTCTGTTTTGGGTTTCGGATTCTATTTTCTCTTTCTTTTCATGCACGACTGTTCCAGGCGGCTAATGTGGCCCCAGGTGCAGTCGAATTACATGTCATTACCTGTTATGATTCAATATGCCTTTTTGACCTCAATAAAAATATTTTGGAAAAAAAAAAAAGATGGAATCTCTCATGATCTCCAGTCTGGAGGAAGGAGTTTTCATGGTTTCAGTAGACATAAAGGATGCCTACTTACATGTTCCCATTTTTCCTCCGCATCAAGCTTACCTGGGATTTGCAATCCAGGATTGTCATTACCAATTTCAGACGTAGCCGTTTGGTCTATCCACAACTCCGAGGATTTTCACCAAGGTGATGGTGGAAATGATGGTTCTCCTTCGCAAGCAAGGAGTCACTATTATCCCGTACTTGGACGATCTCCTGATAAAAGCAAGATCCAGGGACCAGTTGGTGCAGAACATTGCACTCTCCCTGACGGTTCTTCAACAACATGGTTGGCTCCTAAACTTGCCAAACTCACAGTTGCTTCCAACGACGAGATTGTCGTTATTGGGAAAGATTCTGGACACAGAGTTACAGAGAGTTTTTCTTCCAGTGGAAAAGGCTCTGGAAATTCAGAGTCTGGTCAAACAAATTCTGAAACCAGCAAGAGTGTCAATACATCCATGCATTCGGTTGTTGGGGAAAATGATTGCGGCCTACGAGGCCATTCAGTTTGGCAGGTTCCATGCCAGAGTGTTCCAGTGGGACCTGTTGGACAAGTGGTCCAGATCCCACCTACATGGGCACCGGAGGGTAATCCTGTCTTCAAAGGCCAGAATCTCACTGCTGTGGTGGCTGAACAGCTCTCACCTCCTAGAGCGGCGCAGGTTCGGAATTCAGAACTGGATCCTAGTAACCACAGATGCAAACCTCCGAGGCTGGGAAGCAGTCACACGGGGGGGAAAACTTCCAAGGAGATGGTCAAATCAGGAAACTTGTCTCCACATAAACGTTCTGGAGTTAAGGGCCATTTACAACGGCCTTCTACAAGCGGAACATCTTCTTCGAGATCTGCCCGTACTGATCAAGTCGGACAGTGTAACAGCAGTAGCGTACATAAACCGTCAGGGCGGAACAAAAAACAGAGCGACAATGACGGAAGCCACAAGGATTCTCCGCTGGGCGGAAAAGCATACAAGCACTCTGTCAGCGATCTTCATTCCAGGAATGGACAATTGGGAAGCAGACTTCCTCAGCAGGCACGATCTCCATCCAGGAGAGTGGGGCCTCCACCTAGACGTCTTCGCAGAAGTGACAAGTCGTTGGGGAGTTCCTCAGGTCGATATGATGGCATCTCGTCTCAACAAGAAGCTTCAGAGATATTGTTCCAGGTCGAGAGACCATCAAGCAATAGCAGTGGTTGCACTGGTGACACCGTGGGTGTTTCAGTCAGTGTATGTATTCCCTCCACTTCCTCTCATTCCAAAAGTTCTAAAGATCATAAGAAGAATGAGGGTTTGAGCGATCCTCATTGTCCCAGACTGGCCAAGGAGAGCTTGGTATCCTGATCTTCAGGAATTACTCATAGGAGATCCCTGGCCTCTTCCTCTGCGCGAGGACCTTTTGCAGCAGGGGCCGTGCGTGTATCAAGACTTACTGCGGCTGCGTTTGACGGCATGGCGGTTGAGCGCCAAATCTTAGCCCATAAAGGTATTCCCAGTGAAGTCATTCCCATACTTATTCAGGCCAGGAAAGGGGTAACGTTTAAACATTACCACCATATTTGGAGAAAATATATTTCATGGTGTGAATCCAAAAAGGCTCCTACGGAGGAGTTTCAGCTAGGACGTTTTCTCCATTTTCTGAGAGCAGGTGTGTCTGCTGGCCTAAAATTGGGCTCAATTAAGGTGCAGATTTCAGCCTTATGGGTGTTCTTTCAGAAACAATTGGCCTCCGTTCCAGAAGTCAGACTTTCGTGAAAGGCGTGTTGCACATCCAACCTCCATTTGTGCCTCCAGTGGCACCGTTGGGCCTTAACGTGGTGTTGCAGTTCCTTCACTCACATTGGTTTGAACCTTTGCAGAAGGTAGAGTTAAAATTCCTCACTTGGAAAGTGGTCATTCTGTTGGCCTTGGCCTCCGCGAGGCGGGTGTCTGCGTTAGCGGCCTTGTCTCACAAGAGCCTTATTTGATCTTCCATGAAGATAGGGCAGAGTTGAGGACACGTCAACAATTCCTTCTGAAGGTGATTTCCTCTATCCACATGAACCAACCTATTGTGGTGCATGTGGCTGCTGACGCCTTAGTTGAGTCAAAGTCTCTGGATGTGGTCAGAGCTTTGACAATCTATGTCGCCGGAACGGCTCAGATTAGGAAAACAGAGGCTCTGTTTGTCCTGTATGCTCCCAACAAGATTGGGTGTCCTGCTTCCAAGCAGACCATTGCGCGCTGGATCTGTGGTACGATTCAGCAGGCGCATTCCACGGCAGGATTGCCGTTACTGAAGTCGGTAAAGCCCCATTCTACTAGGAAGGTGGGCTCATCCTGGGCGACTGCCCGGGGGGTCTCGGCGTTACAGCTTTGCCGAGCAGCTACTTGGTCGGGTTAAAACACTTTTGCTAAGTTTTACATGTTTGATACCCTGGCCGATGATGACCTCAAGTTTGGTCAATAGGTGCTGCAGAGTCATCCGCACTCTCCCGCCCGGTCTAGAGCTTTGGTATAACCCCATGGTTCTAATGGTGACCCCAGCATCCTCTAGGACATATGAGAAAATAGGATTTTAATACCTACCGGTAAATCCTTTTCTCTTAGTCTGTAGAGGATGCTGGGTGCCCGTCCCAGTGCGTACTGTATCTGCAGTTATAAGTTGTGGTTTCACACTTGTTGTGTTACCTTATTGTCAGCATGTTGCTAAAATTGTTCATGTTGTTGACATGTGTTCCGTTGAATGCCATGTTGTACAGCAAGATTCAGGTGTGAGCTGGTATGAATCTCACCTTAGTTTAACAATAATTCCTTTTCTCGAAATGTCCGTCTCCCTGGGCACAGTTCCTATAACTGGAGTCTGGAGGAGGGGCATAGAGGGAGGAGCCAGTTCACACCCATTCAAAGTCTTAAAGTGCCCATGTCTCCTGCGGATCCCGTCTATACCCCATGGTTCTAATGGTGACCCCAGCATCCTCTACGGACTAAGAGAAAAGGATTTACTGGTAGGTATTAAAATCCTATTTTTCCATTCAACTTTCCTTCAATTATATGAAGTATAACAGTACTGTATGCTGAAAAACAGCCCCACACAAGGATGTTCCTACTTTCAACCTTAACTGTTTGTACAGTGCCATCTCTCCTCCAAACATAGCATCCAAAGAGTTCATTTTTAGTCTCATCTGACCAGACGATAGTCTTCCAGTATTTCTCAGGCTTGTCCAAATGTTGACCAGCAAACTTTAAATGAGCTTCAAACATGCTTTTTCTTCAGCAATGGAGACTTGCCTGGTGAGCGTGCATACAAGCCATGGTGGCTGAGTGCATTACTTATTGTTTTCTTTGAAATAATTGTACCTGCTAATTCAATGGGGTAAATTTACTAAGAATCGTATTTTCCCGTTTGAGGTCAAAGTTCAATCACGAATGACATCGAAAGTGTAAATATGCAACTTTTTGAAAAGATTACGACTAATTTACTAAGCTGCCGTATTCTGCATTTTCGGTTTTTCCGATGTCGATGTCATTCGTTTTTTTAGGCAGTGTTTTACGTGAGTGACTTGTAAAACACTGCCGACTTTAATACAATGAATCTCGGCCGGATCTGAGAGATCCGTGCTGGGCTTCATTGTGCACCTTGTTAAAAAAAAAAAATGTTTAAACTTTAAAAAAAAATTGCGTGGGGTCCACCCTCCTAAGCCAAACCAGCCTCGGGCTCTTTGAGCCGGTCCTGGTTGCAAAAATATGGGAAAAAAATTGACAGGGGTTCCCCCATATTTAAACAACCAGCACCGGGCTCTGCGCCTGGTCCTGGTTCCAAAAATACGGGGGACAAAAAGCGTAGGGGTCCCCCGTATTTTTAAACCAGCACCGGGCTCCACTAGCTGGACAGATAATGCCACAGCCGGGGGTCACTTTTATACAGTGCCTTGCGGCCGTGGCATCAAATATCCAACTAGTCACTCCTGGCCGGGGTACCCTGGGGGAGTGGGGACCCCTTCAATCAAGGGGTCCCCCCCCCAGTCACCCAAGGGCCAGGGGTGAAGCCCGAGGCTGTCCCCCCCATCCAATGGGCTGCGGATGGGGGGCTGATAGCCTTTGTTGTAAGTTATGAATATTGTTTTTAGTAGCAGTACTACAAGTCCCAGCAAGCTTCCCCCGCAAGCTGGTACTTGGAGAACCACAAGTACCAGCATGCGGCGGAAAACCGGGCCCGCTGGTACCTGTAGTACTACTACTAAAAAAATACCCCAATAAAGACATTACACACACACCTTGAAAGTATAACTTTAATGCATACATACACACCACCATATACACATACTTACCTTATGTTCACATGAGGGTCGGTCCTCTTCTCCATGTAGAATCCATGGTGTACCTGTTGAAAAAATTCTACTCACCAAATCCAGTGTAGAGGGCTCCTCGGATAATCCATTTGTAATCCACGTACTTGTAAAAATAAAAAAACGGGACACCCGACCACGAACTGAAAGGGGCCCCATGTTTTCACATGGGACCCCTTTCCCCGAATGCCAGAAACCCCCTCTGACTGATGTCTAAGTGGGTTTCTTCAGCCAATCAGGGAGCGCCACGTTGTGGCACCCTCCTGATCGGCTGTGTGCTCCTGTACTGTCTGACAGGCGGCACACGGCAGTGTTACAATGTAGCGCCTATGCGCTCCATTGTAACCAAAGGTGGGAACTTTGTGGTCAGCGGTTGACCGAAAGTGACCTCACCGCTGACCACAAAGTTCCCACCATTGGTTACAATGGAGCGCATAGGCGCTACATTGTAACACTGCCGTGTGCCGCCTGTCAGACAGTACAGGAGCACACAGCCGATCAGGTGGGTGCCACAACGTGGCGCTCCCTGATTGGCTGAAGAAACCCACTTAGACATCAGTCAGAGGGGGTTTCTGGCATTCGGGGAAAGGGGTCCCATGTGAAAACATGGGGCCCCTTTCAGTTCGTGGTCGGGTGTCCCGTTTTTTTATTTTTACAAGTACGTGGATTACAAATGGATTATCCGAGGAGCCCTCTACACTGGATTTGGTGAGTAGAATTTTTTCAACAGGTACACCATGGATTCTACATGGAGAAGAGGACCGACCCTCCTGTGAACATAAGGTAAGTATGTGTATATGGTGGTGTGTATGTATGCATTAAAGTTATACTTTCAAGGTGTGTGTGTAATGTCTTTATTGGGGTATTTTTTTAGTAGTAGTACTACAGGTACCAGCGGGCTCGGTTTTCCGCCGCATGCTGGTACTTGTGGTTCTCCAAGTACCAGCTTGCGGGGGAGGCTTGCTGGGACTTGTAGTACTGCTACTAAAAACAATATTCATAACTTTCAACAAAGGCTATCAGCCCCCCATCCGCAGCCCATTGGATGGGGGGGACAGCCTCGGGCTTCACCCCTGGCCCTTGGGTGGCTGGGGGGGGGACCCCTTGATTGAAGGGGTCCCCACTCCCCCAGGGTACCCCGGCCAGGGGTGACTAGTTGGATATTTGATGCCACGGCCGCAAGGCACTGTATAAAAGTGACCCCCGGCTGTGGCATTATCTGTCCAGCTAGTCGAGCCCGGTGCTGGTTTCAAAAATACGGGGGACCCCTACGCTTTTTGTCCCCCGTATTTTTGGAACCAGGACCAGGCGCAGAGCCCGGTGCTGGTTGTTTAAATATGGGGGAACCCCTGTCAATTTTTTCCCCATATTTTTGCAACCAGGGCCGGCTCAAAGAGCCCGAGGCTGGTTTGGTTTAGGAGGGGGGACCCCACGCAATTTAAAAAAAAAAAAATTAACACTTTCCCATCCCCTTCCCACTGATAAACATGCACGGATCTCATGGATCCCTGCATGCCTATCCAAACACGGGATAAAAAAGCAGGTCTGTTTTTTTTTAGCACTTTTTTACGATTTGTATTTCTGCACGGCAGTGTTTGGCTATTGTCGGCAGTGTTTGTGATTTGCACTTTTTAGTAAATTCCCGATTTCTACCAAATTGCAGGCGTATTTGACCGATGGTGTATTGATTCGTGATTTTTTCCTAGGACTTCCAAAATATTACGAATGCCCTCATCACTGCCGTGATTTTTGCTTAGTAAATTACCGAGATGACACTTTGAAGAAAAAACGGCATCTCGGTCAAAATCGGGACCTTAGTAAATATACCCCTAGGTCTTTCTAAAGGTCTCTACAAGTGGTCATTGGCTCTTGGACAACTCTTCTGGTAATTATTTTCACTCCTCAGAAATCTTGCGAGGAACACCTGATTGTGGCTGGTTTCTGGTGAAATTATGTTCTTTCCACTTCTGGATTATGGGGGTCATTCCGAGTTGTTCGCTCGCTAGCTGCTTTTAGCAGCATTGCACACGCTAGGCCGCCGCCCTCTGGGAGTGTATCTTAGCTTAGCAGAATAGCGAACGAAAGAGTAGCAGAATTGCGAATAAATAATTCTTAGCAGTTTCTGAGTAGCTCGAGACTTACTCCTACACTGCGATCAGCTCAGCCCGTTTCGTTCCTGGTTTGACGTCACAAACACGCCCTGCGTTGGGCCCGCCACTCCCCCGTTTCTCCAGACACTCCCGCGTTTTATCCTGGCACGCCTGCGTTTTTCCGCACACTCCCAGAAAATGGTCAGTTTCCGCCCAGAAACACCCACTTCCTGTCAATCACACTCCGATCACTTCAACGATAAAAATTCTTCGTTCGGACGTGAGTAAATCTACTAAGTTTTGTGCTAAAATACTTAGCGCTAGTGATGAGCGGGTTCGGTTCCTCGGAATCCGAACCCCCCCGAACTTCACCCATTTTACACGGTTCCGAGGCAGACTCTGATCCTCCCGCCTTGCTCGGTTAACCCGAACGCGCCCGAACGTCATCATCCCGCTGTCGGATTCTCGCGAGATTCGTATTCTATATAAGGAGCCGCGCGTCGCCTCCATTTTCACTCGTGCATTGGAGATGATAGGGAGAGGACGTGCAGCGTTCTCTCAGTTTCTGTGTTCAGTGTGCTGCAAATATCTGTGCTCAGTGTGCTGCAAATATCTGTGCTCAGTGTGCTTGCAAATATCTGTGCTCAGTGTGCTGAAAATATCTACGTTCTCTGCCTGAAAAACGCTCCATATCTGTGCTGCATTGTAGTATATAGTAGGAGGACAGTGCAGAATTTTGCTGACCAGTGACCACCAGTATTATATAGCAGTACGGTACAGTAGTCCACTGCTCTACCTACCTCTGTGTCGTCAAGTATACTATCCATCCATACCTGTGGTGCATTTTAGTTGTGCGCAGTATATATAGTAGGAGGACAGTGCAGAATTTTGCTGACCACCAGTATATAATATATAGCAGTATGGTACAGTAGGCCACTGCTCTGCCTACCTCTGTGTCGTCAAGTATACTATCCATCCATACCTGTGGTGCATTTTAGTTGTGCGCAGTATATATAGTAGGAGGACAGTGCAGAATTTTGCTGACCACCAGTATATAATATATAGCAGTACGGTACAGTAGTCCACTGCTCTACCTACCTCTGTGTCGTCAAGTATACTATCCATCTATACCTGTGGTGCATTTTAGTTGTGCGCAGTATATAGTAGGAGGGGACAGTGCAGAATGTTGCTGTGACCACCAGTATATATATAGCAGTACAGTACAGTAGTCCACTGCTCTACCTACCTCTGTGTCATCAAGTATACTATCCATCCATACCTGTGGTGCATTTCAGTTGTGCGCAGTATATAGTAGGAGGGGACAGTGCAGAATGTTGCTGTGACCACCGGTAAATATATAGCAGTACTGTACAGTAGTCCATTGCTCTAACTACCTCTGTGTCATCAAGTATACTATCCATCCATACCTGTGGTGCATTTTAGTTGTGCGCAGTATATATATAGTAGGAGGACAGTGCAGAATTTTGCTGACCACCAGTATATAATATATAGCAGTACGGTACAGTAGGCCACTGCTCTACCTACCTCTGTGTCGTCAAGTATACTATCCATCCATACCTGTGGTGCATTTTAGTTGTGCGCAGTATATATATATAGTAGGAGGACAGTGCAGAATTTTGCTGACCACCAGTATATAATATATAGCAGTACGGTACAGTAGGCCACTGCTCTACCTACCTCTGTGTCGTCAAGTATACTATCCATCCATACCTGTGGTGCATTTTACTTGTGCGCAGTATATATAGTAGGAGGACAGTGCAGAATTTTGCTGACCACCAGTATATAATATATAGCAGTACGGTACAGTAGTCCACTGCTCTACCTACCTCTGTGTCGTCAAGTATACTATCCATCCATATCTGTGCTGCATTTTAGTTGTGCGCAGTGTATAGTAGGAGGGGACAGTGCAGAATGTTGCTGTGACCACCAGTATATATATATATAGCAGTACAGTACAGTAGTCCACTGCTCTACCTCTGTGTCGTCAAGTATACTACAAAAGTTCAGTAAAATGACCCAAAAATCAAAATTAAAAGCGTCTGATGAGAAGCGTAAACTTGCCAATATGCCATTTACGACACGGAGTGGCAAGGAACAGCTGAGGCCCTGGCCTATGTTCATGGCTAGTGGTTCAGATTCACATGAGGATGGAAGCACTCATCCTCTAGCTAGAAAACTGCAGTGCCACTCCTAGATGGGCCAGGTGTTTGTGTCGGCCACTTGGGTCGCTTAGCTTAGCCATACAGCGACCTCGGTGTAAATTTTAGGACTAAAAATAATATTGTGAGGTGTTCAGAATAGACTGGAAATGAGTGGAAATTATGGTTATTGAGGTTAATAATACTATAGGATCAAAATTCTATGATTTAAGCTGTTTTTGAGGGGTTTTTGTAAAAAAACACCCGAATCCAAAACAGGTGTAGTATGGTATGCCGGCGGTCGGGCTCCCGGCGACCAGCATACCGGCGCCGGGAGCCCGACCGCCGGCTTACCGACAATGTGGTGAGCGCAAATGAGCCCCTTGCGGGCTCGCTGCGCTTGCCACGCTATTTTATTTTCCCTCCAGGGGGGTCGTGGACCCCCACGAGGGAGAATAAGTGTTGGTATGCCGGCGCCGGTATACTGTGCGGCGGGATCCCGACAGCCGGCATACTGAAGACCACCCATCCAAAACACACCCAAATCCGACAAAAAAAATTCAGGGAGATTTTGCCAAAACGCGTCCGAATCCAAAACACGGCCGCGGAACCGAATCCAAAACCAAAACACAAAACCCGAAAAATTTCCGATGCACCTCACAACTTAGCGCATGCGCATTTTTGCCTTAATCGCTCCGTTGTGAAAATCGGCAACGAGCGAACAACTCGGAATGACCCTCTATGGCCCCAACAGTGCTCACTGGAACATTCAGAAGTTTAGAAATCCTTCTGTAATCAATGCCATCAGTATGTTTTGCAACAATAAGCTCACAAACGTCTTGAGAGAGCTGTTTGCTTTTATCCATCATGAGATGTTTCTGTGTGACACCTTGGTAATGAGACACCTTTTTATAGGCCATCAGTTGGGACTGAACCATTTTATATTAATTTGCACTGACAAGGGACAGGATTGCTATCTAAATACTGATAGATTTCAGCTGGTGTTTTGGCTTTCCATGCCTTTTTGCACCTCCCTTTCTTCATGTGTTTAAAACTTTTTCCATGTGTCATTTCAGGTTATTACTAGAGATGAGCGGGTTCGGTTCTCAGAGAACCGAACCCTACCGAACTTCACGCTCTGAGCCCAGTTCCGAGTCAGGCTCGGGTTTTCCCGCCTGACTCGGAAACCCGAACGAGGCAAAACGTCATCATCCTGCTGTCAGATTCTCGCGGGATTTGGATTCCATATAAGGAGCCGCGCGTCACGGTAATTTTCACTCCAGTCTCGGAGAGTGTAATGAGAGGACGTGTCTCCGTCCTCAGTGTCTGTGTGGGGCGGGAAAGTGGGGTGGCGAGTCTTGTGCTGTCTTGCGCTGCTCAGTCCAGTGTAGTCAGTGTATTGTGCTGCATCAGTCCAGCCAGTCACAGTGTTGGTGTCCTCTGCTGCTATATGTTCCCAGTGCTGCTGGCTGCTGTATAAGTCCCTTGCAGTTTTGCTGTGTTGTCTTGCATCAGACCAGGGGTAGTGTCTCTCTTGTGCAGCATCAGTCCAATAACCAGTCACAGTGGTGGTGTCCTCTGCTGCCATATATCCAGCGTAGCTGTATAAGTCCCTTTCAGTGGTGCTGTGTTGTCCTGCATTAGACCAGGGGAAGTCTCTTGTGCATCAGTCCAGTGACCAGTCACAGTGGTGGTGTCCTCTGCTGCCATATATCCAGTGTTACTGGCGTATAATTCCTGTGATACTGGCGTATAATTCCCGTGTTATTGCTGTATAATTCCTGTGATACTGGCGTATAATTCCTGTGACATTGCCGTATAATTCTCGGAATACTGGCGTATAATTCCTGTGACATTGCCGTATAATTCTTGGATTACTGGCGTATAATGGCCCTCATTCCGAGTTGTTCGCTCGCAAGCTGCTTTTAGCAGCATTCCACACGCTAAGCCGCCGCCTACTGGGAGTGAATCTTAGCTTAGCAAAATTGCGAACAAAAGATTCTCAAAATTGCGAATAGAAATTTCTAAGCAGTTTCTAAGTAGCTCGGGACTTACTCTGCCACTGCGATCAGTTCAGTCAGTTTCGTTCCTGGTTTGACGTCACAAACACACCCAGCGTTCGCCCAGACACTCCCCCGTTTCTCCAGCCACTCCCGCGTTTTTCCCAGAAACGGCAGCGTTTTTTCACACACACCCATAAAACGGCCAGTTTCCGCCCAGAAATACCCACTTCCTGTCAATCACACTACGATCACCAGAACGAAGAAAAAACCTTGTAATGCCATGAGTAAAATACCAAACTTCTTAGCAAATTTACTTGGCGCAGTCGCAGTGCGAACATTGCGCATGCGCAGTTTGCGGAAAATCGCTGCGATGCGAAGAAAAAGAACAAGCGAACAACTCGGAATGAGGGCCAATGCCTGTGACATTGCCGTATAATTCTCAGAATACTGGTGTATAATTCCTATGATATTGCCGTATAATTCCTGTGACATTGCCGTATAATTCTTGGATTACTGGCGTATAATGCCTGTGACATTGCCGTATAATTCTGAGAATACTGGTGTATAATTCCTATGATATTGCCGTATAATTCCTGTGACATTGCCGTATAATTCTCAGAATACTGCCGTATAATTCCTATGATATTGCCGTATAATTCCTGTGACATTGCCGTATAATTCTCGGAATACTGGTGTATAATTCCTGTGACATTGCCGTATAATTCTCGGAATACTGGCGTATAATTCCTGTGATACTGCCATATAATTCCCGTGATACTGGCATATAATTCCTGTGATATTGCCATATAATTCCCGTGATACTGGCGTATAATTCCTATGATATTGCCATATAATTCCTGTGATATTGCCATATAATTCCCGTGATACTGGCGTATATCTCCTATAATATTGCCGTATAATTCCTGTGATATTGCCGTATAATTCTCGGAATACTGGTGTATAATTCCTGTGACATTGCCGCATAATTATCGGAATACTGGCGTATAATTCCTGTGACATTGCCGTATAATTCTCGGAATACTGGCGTATAATTCCTGTCACAGTGTTGGTGTCCTCTGCTGCTATATGTTCCCAGTGCTGCTGGCTGCTGTATAAGTCCCTTTGCTGTGTTGTCTTGCATCAGACCAGGGGTAGTGTCTCTCTTGTGCAGCATCAGTCCAGTGACCAGTCACAGTGGTGGTGTCCTCTGCTGCCATATATCCAGTGTAGCTGTATACGTCCCTTTCAGTGGTGCTGTGTTGTCTTGCATTAGACCAGGGGTAGTGTCTCTCTTGTGCAGAATCAGTCCAGTGACCAGTCACAGTGGTGGTGTCCTCTGCTGCCATATATCCAGCGTAGCTGTATAAGTCCCTTTCAGTGGTGCTGTGTTGTCCTGCATTAGACCAGGGGAAGTCTCTTGTGCATCAGTCCAGTGACCAGTCACAGTGGTGGTGTCCTCTGCTGCTATATATCCAGTGTTACTGGCGTATAATTCCTGTGATACTGGCGTATAATTCCCGTGTTATTGCTGTATAATTCCAGTGATACTGTCGTATAATTCCTGTGATATTGCCGTATAATTCTCGGAATACTGGCGTATAATTCCTGTGACATTGCCGTATAATTCTTGGATTACTGGCGTATAATGCCTGTGACATTGCCGTATAATTCTCAGAATACTGGTGTATAATTCCTATGATATTGCCGTATAATTCTCAGAATACTGCCGTATAATTCCTATGATATTACCGTATAATTCCTGTGACATTGCCGTATAATTCTCGGAATACTGGTGTATAATTCCTGTGACATTGCCGTATAATTCTCGGAATACTGGCGTATAATTCCTGTGACATTGCCGTATAATTCTCGGAATACTGGCGTATAATTCCTGTGATACTGCCATATAATTCCCGTGATACTGGCATATAATTCCTGTGATATTGCCATATAATTCCCGTGATACTGGCGTATAATTCCTATGATATTGCCATATAATTCCTGTGATATTGCCGTATAATTCTCGGAATACTGCCGTATAAGTCCTATGATATTGCCGTATAATTCCTGTGACATTGCCGTATAATTCTCGGAATACGGGCGTATAATTCCTATGATATTGCCGTATAATTCCTGTGATATTGCCGTATAATTCTCGGAATACTGGTTTATAATTCCTGTGACATTGCCGCATAATTCTCGGAATACTGGCGTATAATTCCTGTGACATTGCCGTATAATTCTCGGAATACTGGCGTATAATTCCTGTGACATTGCCGTATAATTCTAGGAATACTTGCATATAATTCCCGTGATACTGGCGTATAATTCCAGTTATCCTGCCATATAATTCCATATAAATCCATATAATTCCGTATAAATCCAGTCTAGTGGTGCTACCATATAAATTCAGTGGTGCTGTCCACTGCTGTATATTATTTACTCCAAATAAAGGGGTTATTAATATTTAATCCAAATAATTTTTAAAGGATTTGCCCTGTGAGGTGTAGGGGTACGCTTTCTTGTAACGCATATTGTGTTATATAACTCCAGAAAAGTAATGGAGAACAAACATTTGGAGGAGTTAATAGGGAAAGATCAAGAACCACTTCCTCCTAGTGCTGAAGCTGCTGCCACTAGCCATGACATAGACGATGAAATGCCATCAACGTCGTCTGCCAAGGCCGATGCCCATTGTGATAGTAGAGGGCATGTAAAATCCAACAAGCCAAAGTTCAGTAAAAAGACCCAAAAAAAGAAATTTAAATGGTCTGAGGAGAAACGTAAACTTGCCAATATGCCATTTACGACACGGAGTGGCAAGGAACAGCTGAGTCCCTGGCCTATGTTCAGGACTAGTGGTTCAGCTTCACATGACGATGGAAGCCCTCATCCTCCCGGTAGAAAAATTAAAAGAGTTAAGCTGGAAAGAGCACAGAAAAGAACTGTGCGTTCTGAGATGGTAACACAAATCCCCAAGGAAAGTCCAAGTGTGTCGGCGATTGCGATGCCTGACCTTCCCAACACTGG
The DNA here is from genome assembly GCF_028390025.1 of Pseudophryne corroboree. NCBI lineage: Eukaryota > Metazoa > Chordata > Amphibia > Anura > Myobatrachidae > Pseudophryne > Pseudophryne corroboree. Next base: position 300,919,222 of record NC_086444.1, on the reverse strand, counting down.
ACGGGAAGAGGTGGCTCCTTCCACCATCTGCACGCCCCCTGCAAGTGCTGGAAGGAGGACCCACAGTCCAGTTCCTGATATTGAAATTGAAGATGTCACTGTTGAAGTACACCAGGATGAGGATATGGGTGTTGCTGGCGCTGAGGAAGTTGACAATGAGGATTCTGATGGTGATGTGGTTTGTTTAAGTCAGGCACCGGGGGAGACACCTGTTGTCCGTGGCATGAAGAAGCCCATTTGATGCCTTGGCAAACTACCAAAAAAAGCCACCTCTTCAGTGTGGAATTATTTCTCCACAAATCCGGACAACGGGTGTCAAGCCATCTGTTGCCTCTGTCATCTGTAGTAAGTAGGGGTAAGGATGTTAACCACCTAGGAACTTCCTCCCTTATACGTCACTTGCTGCGCATTCATCAGAAGTCAGTGTCAAGTTGTGAAACTTTGGGTAAGAGTGTAAGCAGTCCACTGACACCTAAATCCCTTCTTCTTCCTGTACCCAAGCTCCTGCAAGCCACACCACCAACTCCCTCAACGTCAACTTCCTCCTCAGTCAGGAATGTCCGTAGTCCTGCAGGCCATGTCACTGTCAAGACTGAGGAGTCCGGAGGATCCTTGAGTGGTATGCCTGCTGTTGCTGCCGCTGCTGTTATTGCTGTTGGGAGTCGATCTTCATCCCAGAGGGGAAGTCGGAAGACCACTTGTACTACTTCCAGTAACTAATTGACTGTCCAACAGTCCTTTGTGAGGAAGATGAAATATGACAGCAGTCATCCTTTTGCAAAGCGGATAACTGAGGCCTTGACAGCTATGTTGGTGTTAGACGTGCATCCGGTATCCGCCATTAGTTCAGTGGGACTTAGAGAATTGTTTGAGGTACTGTGTCCCCGGTATCAAATCCCATCTAAGTTCCACTTCTCTATTCAGGCAATACCGAGAATGTACACAGACGTCAGAAAAAGAGTCACCAGTGTCCTACAAAATGCGGTTGTATCCAGTGTCCACTTAACCACGGACATGTGGACAAGTGGAGCAGGGCAGACTAAGGACTATATGACTGTAACAGCCCACTGGGTAGATGTATGGCCTCCTGCAGCAACAACAGCAGTGGCACCAGTAGCAGCATCTCGCAAACGGCAACTCGTTCCTAGGCAGGCTACGCTATGTATCACCGCTTTCCGTAAGAGGCACACAGCTGACAACCTCTTATGGAAACTGAGGAACCTCATTGCAGAATGGCTTACCCCAATTGGACTCTCCTGGGGAGTTGTGATTTCGGACAACGCCATCAATACTGTGTGTGCATTACATCTGGGCAAATGCCAGCACGTCCAATGTTTTGCACATACAATTAATTTGGTGGTGCAGAATTTTTAGAAAAATGACAGGGGTGTGCAGGAGATGCTGTCGGAGGCCACCGCGTGCCGAAGACTGGAGTGCCAGCAAACACTCCTGAATCTGCCCTGCCATCAACTGAAGCAAGTGGTGGTAACGAGGTGGAATTTAACACTCTATATGCTTCAGAGGATGGAGGAGCAGCAAAAGGTCATTCAAGCCTATACATCCACCTACGATATAGGTAAAGGAGGGGTAATGCACCTGACTCAAGCACAGTGGAGAATGATTTCCGTCTTGTGCAAGGTTCTCCAACCCTTTGAACTTGACACACATGAAGTAAATTCAGACACTGCCAGCTTGAGTCAGGTCATTCTCCTCATCAGGCTTTTGCAGAAGCAGCTGGATAAATTGAAGGAGGAGCTAAGACGGTGCGATTCCGCAAAGTATGTGGGACTTGTGAATGGAGCCCTTCATTCGCTTTGCCAGGATTCAAGGGTGGTCAATCTGTTGAAATCAGAGCACTACATTTTGGCCACCGTGCTCGATCCTAGGTTTAAAGCCTACATTGTATCTCTCTTTCCGGCAGACACAAGTGTGCAGAGGTGCAAAGACCTGCTGGTGAGTAAATTGTCAACTCAAGCGGAACGTGACCCGCCAACAGCTCGTCCTTCAATTTCTCCCGCCACTGGGGCTGCAAGGAAAACGATAAGATTTCCTAGCCCACCCGCTGGCGGTGATGCAGAGCAGTCAGGAGCGAAAGCTGACATCTGGTCCGGACTGAGGGACCTGCCAGCGATTACTGACATGTCTACTTTCACTGCATATGATTCTGTCACCATTGAAAGAATGGTGGAGGATTATATGAGTGACAGCATCCAAGTAGGCATGTCAGACAGTCCATATGTATACTGGCAGGAAAAAGAGGCAATTTGGATGCCCTTGCACAAACTGGCTTTATTTTACCTAAGTTGCCCCCCATCCAGTGTGTACTCCGAAAGAGTATTTAGTGCAGCCGGTAATCTTGTCAGCGATCGGCGTAGGAGGTTACTTCCACTAAATGTGGATAAGATGATGTTCATCAAAATTAATTATAAATTCCTCCGGGAAGACCTTTTCCAGCAATTGCCTCCAGAAAGTACACTAGGGACCTGTGATGGTGGATTCCAGTGGGGACGAATTAATACTCTGTGAGGAGGAGGATGTACACAATGAAAGGGGTGAGGAATTGGAGGATGAGGTCGACATCTTGCATCTGTAGAACCAGTTTGTGCAAGGAGAGATTGATTGCTTCTATTTTGGTGGCGGCCCAAACAAACCACTAATTTCAGCCACAGTCATGTGGCAGACCCTGTCGCTGAAATTATTGGTTTGTTAAAGTGTGCATGTCCTGTTTATACAACATAAGGGTGGGTGGGAGAGCCCAAGGACAATTCCATCTTGTACCTCTTTTTCTTCTTTGCATCATGTGCTGTTTGGGGACTAGTTTCTTTAAGTGCCATCCTGCCTGTAACTGCAGTGCCACTCCTAGATGGACCAGGTGTTTGTGCCGCACAACTGTGTGTCGCTTAGCTTAGTCACACAGCCACCTCGGTGCAACCTTTTGGCCTAAAAACAATATTGTGAGGTGTTCAGAATAGACTGGAAATTAGTGGAAATGAATGTTATTGAGGTTAATAATACCATAGGATCAAAATTACCCCCAAATTCTGTGATTTTAGCTGTTTTTATGTTTGTTTGTTTTTAAATTATCCAGATCCAAAACCAAAACACGAAAGTGGAATTAAAACCAAAACACAAAACATGAAAAGTGTCAGCCGCACCTCTCTAATTATTACACATAATTTATGGACATCAGTGGTTCGATTTCTTTGCATGAAAAATGTTGATGTGTTCAATACTTATTTTACCCTCTACTCCTCCACTCCCGCCCCCTGCAATTGCCTCCGCTGCGTATGGTTTTATATATATATATATATATATATATATACACACACACACACTCTTCTCTTAGCAGTTAACTTCCTGAGTGCCAGTACAGCAGTAACTATACTCTGGAGGTTCTCAATGATAGAAAACATGCACTGCACTGCAGAGTTGTTTAGAAATTAATATTTTACTTTATGCTAATTACAACGTTTCTGGGATTGCACACCCTGTCTTCAGGAAGCATACAAAAAATGTATGCTTCCTGAACATGGGGTGTGCAATCCCGAAACATCATAATTATCATGAAGTAAAATATGCAGTGCATGTTTTCTATAATTGAGAACCTCCGGAAGTGTGTGTGTGTGTGTGTGTGTGTGTGTGTGTGTGTGTGTGTGTATTATGAATGCCATTTTGATTTCTCACAAAAATTTAAAATGCCCGCTCTAATATATATTGTAAATGTCTGCACATCTTATTACCATATCCCATAAATGTGCGCTGTACATCGCACAACACTGCATCCCATAAGAGAAAACAATACACCCACACATTATCTGAGTTCCAAAGCTCATTGATGTATATATTTGTTGTTAAAAGGATATGGATTCAATATATATTACAAAGTACAGTATACCTATAGTTACATGAATACAACTCACACAGTAAACAGTTAGAACATACAATTACATACAGTTATATGCAGTTTCAGTTACATGCCAGCGATACAATACCATATCTTTCTCATATAAGTTTGTCTCCATATGACTCTTTCTCTCTCTCTTTCCTCTGTAAAATCATGCTGAGACTTCATCTTCTTCTGAGACCAAAAAGCAGCTAACTCTGAGACCAAAAGAAACAGGAACTACCTTCCTGTGTGACCAGCAAAATGTGTTAACTAGTTTCTGGGGGAGGGGTCTCTCTCTCTCATTCATGATTGAGTCACTAGTTTCTTTGTATGTGCTGAACATGCTCAGCCCTTGGGGACGTCCAAAGGGGCTGGCCTGAGTTTACTGTTTGGAACTTCTATTGTTCAAATAGAAGTGATTTTAGCTTTTATACATGTAATCAGAATTATCCGCTGCAATGTCCCACAACTTAATAACAAGTATCAAATTAATCTACACACCAATCTGCTTGTTTTAATAGTAAACATGACAGGTGTATCTGGTTCCGTTCAAATAATACACATTCATGACATTAATTCATTAGGTAATTTTAAATCATCATGATGTCTGGCGCTTGATATTATTATAATTATGTACTGTATGAAATAAGTGTCGAATCCATCTCTGTGGCATGTCCGTGTAAATGCATGTGTTACCATATTTTGCTGTGCTCGCTGCGCGTATTTGCAAGTATAGCGACTTAAATGTGTGTAGTTTGTATGTTCTCTTTATGTAATATTTTTGACTTTGACAGGTTATATATATATATATATATATATACTGTCGAAAGGTGCGGCACTCCAGTCAGGAAGAATTTCACATGTAGGCAAATATATTTGCAACGTTTCAATGCCTTTATTACGGCATTTTCATCAGGCTTAATACACATACAAAACACAAACTCTTACCTTATATCCCCACCCATCAGTGAATGGCGCCACTCGGGTAGCGGGACCACGCACCCGGCCCGGCAGCTCCCAATGATGATGTCATCACGTCTTACGCACCACAGCGCACCCGTTGACTCATCGCTCCGTTACCATAACAACTGTGAAACATATACAATTAAATACCATAATATAGCTACGTGATAAATACAAAACTGAAACACTATTCTGGACATTCAAATCTAGCCTGTCACAACTGAGGGCCTGAGCTGACGGGAGGCAGCCTCAGTTGTAGGGGCTGAGATGTACCGGAACCTGGGAGGTTGTATCAGACCCCTGGACATGTAAGTAACATGAATAATAACTGCCCGAAGGCGTGACCACGACAACTTGGATAAAAGTCAATGATGTTTATTATGACAACTCCGCAACACAGCAGCAGTAAAAGAAAACGTAAAAGTCAGCAAAGAATAAATACAGTTCCTGGGTACTACAGGATGGCAGGAGCCACAGGGCACTGGTAGTGTGAGATAGTTCTTATGATCTTCTAGATGGAAAGTCCTTACCAGGCCCGACTGTAGCAATGGAGATAACCCAGGATTGTGCCAGCTGGTGTTCCAGGAAAAGCTGGGTTGCTGAAGATAAAACAGCTGCTGTGGATACTGGCTGGAACCAGACTGTTGTTAGCACGGAGTGAGTACTGGCTGGAACCAGTTAAATAATAAATGAACTTGGGAGCGATGAAATATGAACTGAAATGTAGAACTTGAGAGCGGAGAAATAATAATACCGGTGGAGAGTGGTAAAGTGTAGAAAGGACACCGGCCCTTTAAGGGAAGCTGTACTCTGCTGGAAGCTGAGCTGGAAGCAGGTAATGTTGTAGCTGGAAACAGATGAATCCACAATGGATTGGAGAGTCAGGCTACACCGCAGGTGGAATGCTGGTGCGGGTCTCTATGGTGGAAGTCTTGAGACAGGAGCTGGAACCTGGAAGACAATCACAGGAGAGAGACAAACAGGAACTAGGTTTGACAACCAAAGCACTGACGCCTTCCTTGCTCAGGCACAGTGTATTTATACCTGCAGCAAGGAAGGGATTGGCTAGGCAATTATGCAGATTATCAATACTGAGAACAGATTGGTGGAAATGATCAGCTGACAGAATCCAAGATGGCTGCGCCCATGCAGACACTTGGAGGGAAGTTTGGTTTGTAATCCATGTGGTAATGAAAACAGTAATGGCGGCGCCGGCCACCGGAGACAGGAGGCGCCAGGCTGACAGATGCACATCCAACCACGCAGACACAGCGGAGGCCGCGGCTGACGTAATCGCCACTCAGACACTCTGCATGCAGAAGTTCAGGGACGGCGGCGGAGGCCGCGGGAGACGCCATGCCAGGTGTAATATGGCGTTTACTGTGACAGCGTCCCAGAGTGACAGGAGAGGATACAGGAATGTACACATCAGGATAACAGATGGGATCCGGTCCTGGAGCGCTGAGCCAGCCTTAGGAGGCATCTGATGGGTAAGAAATGGCGTCCAGATACCCGGATCGTGACAGCACCCCCCCTTTAGGAGTGGCCCCAGGACACTTCTTTGGCTTTTGAGGAAACTTGGAATGGAATCTCCGGACCAAGGCAGGAGCATGGACATCAGAAGCATTGGTCCATGAACGTTCCTCAGGACCATAACCCTTCCAGTCAATAAGATATTGTAGTTGACCGTAACGGTGACGTGAGTCCAGGATCTTGGCCACTTCATACTCAACGCCTCGTTGAGTTTGGACTTTCGGAGTTGGAGGAAGTGAGGAATGAAACCGATTCAAGATCAGCGGTTTCAACAGGGAAACATGGAATGTCCTGGGTATTTTTAAGAAGGGAGGCAACTGGAGTCTGTAAGCAACAGGATTGATGACTTGTTCAATCTTGAAAGGACCGATATAGCGAGGTGCAAACTTCATACTGGGAACTCTTAACCTCAAATTCTTCGTGGATAACCATACCCGATCACCCACCTTGAGAGCAGGAACTGCTCGACGCTTCTTATCCGCTAACTTCTTGTACCTGAACGATGCCTTGAGCAGAGCTGATCGTACGCTCTTCCAGATATTGGCAAACTGATGCAAGGTGATATCCACTGCGGGAACAGAAGTTGCTGGAAGCGGTTGGAACTCAGGGACTTTAGGGTGGAATCCAAAGTTAGTGAAGAATGGTGTTGAAGCAGATGAAGAATGATACTGGTTGTTATGACAGAACTCGGCCCAGGGAAGTAATTGAACCCAGTCATCTTGAGAGGAGGACACATAGATGCGGAGGAAGGCCTCCAAGTCCTGATTCACCCTCTCGGTTTGACCATTGGTCTGAGGATGGTAAGCCGTGGAAAACTTTAGCTTGACTTGGAGGACTTGACATAAACTTCGCCAGAATTTGGCTGTGAATTGAACTCCTCGATCTGAGATAATTTCTTCAGGAAGACCGTGGAGTCGGAAGATCTCTTGTATGAATACTTGAGCCAACTTGGAAGCTGACGGAAGACCGGTGAGAGGAATGAAGTGTGCCATCTTGGTGAACCGGTCAACTACCACCCAGATGGTATTGAACTTGTTGCACATGGGTAAGTCTGTAATGAAATCCATCGACAAGTGGGTCCATGGTCGACGGGGAACGGATAGTGGAACCAGTTGCCCCGCAGGCGACTGGCGGGATACTTTATGTTGGGCACACTTTGGGCAAGATGCAATAAACTCCAAGACGTCCTTTTTCAGAGTTGGCCACCAATAGGACCTAGAGATAAACTCCAGGGTTTTTTGGATACCTGTATGTCCGGCAAAACGGGAAGCATGGGCCCAATGCATGAGCTTCTTCCTTAGCATCGGCTTCACAAAACTTTTCCCTGATGGGGGCGTAGAGTCCATCCCTACCGTGGAGAATGCCAACGGATTTATAATAGGATGCTTGTCTGAAGACTCTGACTCATTTTCTTGCTCCCATGAGCGGAAAAGGGCATCGGCCTTGCGATTCTGAGAGCCCGGACAGAACTGGAGTTTAAAGTCGAACCTGGAAAAGAAAAGTGCCCATCTGGCCTGACGAGGGTTGAGACATTGTGCGCCCTTCAGGTATAGAATGTCTCTGAAGATCTCATTGACAAAATGCTGGAAGACAGCTGGAGCATTGCTCAATCCGAAGGGCATGACGAGGTACTCATAATGTCCGTCACGGGTGTTAAAGGCGGTCTTCCACTCGTCACCCTCACGGATCCGGATGAGATTGTATGCACCTCGCAAGTCCAGCTTTGTAAAGATGGTAGCTCCGCTAACTCTGTCAAAGAGCTCAGTAATCAGGGGTAAAGGATAACGGTTCTTGATGGTAATGTCGTTCAAACCTCTGTAATCGATGCACGGCCGCAGACCACCATCTTTCTTTTTTACAAAAAAGAAGCCTGCGCCGGCTGGAGAAGAAGAAGGTCGAATGAACCCCTTTGCTAGGTTCTCTTTAATATATTCCTCCATAGAATGCGTCTCAGGCAGAGACAACGGATAAGTTCGGCCTCGAGGTGGAACCTTCCCTGGAACGAGATCAATCGGACAGTCCCATTCTCTATGAGGAGGAAGGATATCAGCAGAAGCTTTACTGAACACATCCGTGAAATCTTGATATGGAGGAGGTGGAACATCAGACGACCTGGGGGAGGAAGAACAGACAGGCAATACTTTAAACAAACATGTCTCAGCACAGGAGGAACCCCATGCCAGGATTTGCGTTGTCGTCCAATCAATTGTAGGATTGTGAAGACGGAGCCATGGAAGGCCCAGGACCACAGGATGTGTGGCTCTTGGAATCACTAAAAAAGAAATAAGTTCGGAATGAAGAACTCCCACTCTCAGACGAACTGGTAGAGTCCTTAAAGAAATAACTGCATCAAAAATTTTGCTGCCATCCACGGCAGTTAAAGAAATGGACGAAGGAAGTCTCTCGGTGGGTAGGGACCATCGTTTAACATAGGCTTCGGTAATAAAGTTCCCAGCTGCTCCGGAATCAAGGAGGGCAATGACGTTCCGATAACGTTGAGCAACTTGAAGCGAGACTGGGAGATTACAATCTTGAGGAGATGGAGAGGAGATCATTACTCCTAGCCGGCCCTCTCCTTGGCGAGCTAGGATTTGGAGTTTCCCGGACGTTTGGGACAGGCATTAATGGTGTGAGACGGAGCTGCACAATAGAGACAGAGAAACTCGGAGAGACGTCTTCGGCGCTCAGCAGGAGTTAAACGGGAACGGCCAAGTTGCATGGGCTCATCTTTAGATGGTGACAGTTGACGAGGAGGAGGAGCAGAAGATTTTGGAGCAGATGATCTTCCACGCTCAGTTGCTCTCTCTCTGAAACGTAAATCAACTTTCGTGCAGAGTGAGATTAGCTCATCTAACTTAGAAGGTAAGTCTCTGGTAGCTAACTCATCTTTAATACGCTCAGATAAGCCATGCCAGAATGCAGCATACAGGGCCTCGTCGTTCCATGCCAGTTCGGATGCCAGGATCTGGAACTGTATCAGATATTGTCCTACAGTACGTGACCCCTTGGCGTAAACGGAGAATCTCGGATGAAGCTGAGGTTACCCGGCCTGGCTCGTCGAAGATGCGCCTGAATGTTGACACGAAGGCAGTGTAGGAAGATAGCAGGGTGTCGGACCTCTCCCATAACGGTGATGCCCAATCAAGGGCTGAGCCACTGAGAAGAGAAATAATGTAGGCAATTTTTGTACGGTCACTGGGAAAATTGCCAGGTTGTAGCTCAAACTGAATCTCACACTGGTTGAGAAATCCCCTGCAGAATCTTGGAGATCCGTCAAATTTTGCTGGCGTTGGAAGATGAAGACGTGGAGCAGAAATGGGTAAGGTGGGTGGGGTTATAGCTGGAGTCACTGTGGTTGACGCACCAGACGCGCCTGATCCACGGAGAGTTGTCTGAATCCCATCCAGCCGAGTAGAGAGATCCTGGAGACAGCGGATAATGTGGCCCTGTGCAGCCTCCTGATGTTCTAGTCGGGCTGCCAGTTCTTGCATCGGCCTGGCCGCTTGATCCTGGTCTCCGGCTGGATTCATTAGGTCAGTGCTTACTGTCACAACTGAGGGCCTGAGCTGACGGGAGGCAGCCTCAGTTGTAGGGGCTGAGATGTACCGGAACCTGGGAGGTTGTATCAGACCTCTGGACATGTAAGTAACATGAATAATAACTGCCCGAAGGCGTGACCACGACAACTTGGATAAAAGTCAATGATGTTTATTATGACAACTCCGCAACACAGCAGCAGTAAAAGAAAACGTAAAAGTCAGCAAAGAATAAATACAGTTCCTGGGTACTACAGGATGGCAGGAGCCACAGGGCACTGGTAGTGTGAGATAGTTCTTATGATCTTCTAGATGGAAAGTCCTTACCAGGCCCGACTGTAGCAATGGAGATAACCCAGGATTGTGCCAGCTGGTGTTCCAGGAAAAGCTGGGTTGCTGAAGATAAAACAGCTGCTGTGGATACTGGCTGGAACCAGACTGTTGTTAGCACGGAGTGAGTACTGGCTGGAACCAGTTAAATAATAAATGAACTTGGGAGCGATGAAATATGAACTGAAATGTAGAACTTGAGAGCGGAGAAATAATAATACCGGTGGAGAGTGGTAAAGTGTAGAAAGGACACCGGCCCTTTAAGGGAAGCTGTACTCTGCTGGAAGCTGAGCTGGAAGCAGGTAATGTTGTAGCTGGAAACAGATGAATCCACAATGGATTGGAGAGTCAGGCTACACCGCAGGTGGAATGCTGGTGCGGGTCTCTATGGTGGAAGTCTTGAGACAGGAGCTGGAACCTGGAAGACAATCACAGGAGAGAGACAAACAGGAACTAGGTTTGACAACCAAAGCACTGACGCCTTCCTTGCTCAGGCACAGTGTATTTATACCTGCAGCAAGGAAGGGATTGGCTAGGCAATTATGCAGATTATCAATACTGAGAACAGATTGGTGGAAATGATCAGCTGACAGAATCCAAGATGGCTGCGCCCATGCAGACACTTGGAGGGAAGTTTGGTTTGTAATCCATGTGGTAATGAAAACAGTAATGGCGGCGCCGGCCACCGGAGACAGGAGGCGCCAGGCTGACAGATGCACATCCAACCACGCGGACACAGCGGAGGCCGCGGCTGACGTAATCGCCACTCAGACACTCTGCATGCAGAAGTTCAGGGACGGCGGCGGAGGCCGCGGGAGACGCCATGCCAGGTGTAATATGGCGTTTACTGTGACAGCGTCCCAGAGTGACAGGAGAGGATACAGGAATGTACACATCAGGATAACAGATGGGATCCGGTCCTGGAGCGCTGAGCCAGCCTTAGGAGGCATCTGATGGGTAAGAAATGGCGTCCAGATACCCGGATCGTGACATAGCCTATACAGGAGTTAAGGATCCATTACTATCTCAAGGCAACCAATTACCACTATATATAACTCAGCATACATAAACAACACCATGATATAGTGGCTGCTCATCGCATCTATATTGACATTGAATGCCACATTAGGATTGATCAGTGCGGTTACTACATGTTGAGATTATATAATACATACATGCATATAGTATAACTAGAGTCCTCAGCCCCTAATCTGTTCCATACTAGTAACCTAATTGCCCGCGGCATCAATCCAAGATAATCCAACCCATCACGGGTATGCATATATAAATATATACAGGCTCATCAAGACAGATCACTAGTACAACATTATCCAACCCCACGACTGCTATTGCAAAAAATTATTGAGGCCCAAATGCTCGTTTAGGCCCCTAGGTGTTAAGGTGCCCATTCGATGGATCCATCGGGATTCCATTTGCAGCAGTTTTAGGCCTCTATTGCCACCCCGTATATTCAGGGGTACGTGGTCGATCATCCTATATCGGATAGATGTTAAATTATGTCTAGCTTCTATGAAATGTCTTGCCACAGGTTGTTCACTACTACCTGTAGCAAGTGCCTTCCTAATGGCAGATCTATGCGCAGTCATCCTTTCCTTAAAGCTGCATTCTGTTTTCCCGATATAGGATTTCCCACACGGGCAAATGATCTGGTAGACCGTGAATTTAGTGTTGCACGTAAGCTGGTAACGGATGTAATATTTTTTACCAGATAATGGATGGTTAAATATCTCGCCTGCCAACATAAATTGGCAGGTAGTACACGTGCAACGGATGCATCCCAATTTTTGTCGAGCCCCACTGGGCACAACAGGTCCCTGTATCCTTGAGATGTCAGCTTTAACTAATATATCACGAAGATTTCTACCCCTAGTATGGCAAGGCATAATTCTAATGTTAGCAAGAGGTAATTCAGGGTCGGACTGTATAATCGGCCATAATTTTTTTACTTTTTTAGTAATAGTGGGGCTCGCTTGGTTGTACCGGTTTACCCAAGGTAATATCTTATCTGACTCCCGATTTTTTACTATGTCCTGCTCCAGATATTGCAACACCTTTTGCTTTGCTTCCAATAACATACCAAGTTGGTACCCCCTTCCAAGAAATTTATCTATCAGTGCATTAATCTGTTGTTCTGCTAATTTACTGTCTGTTGTAATGCGTTTAATCCGCAGCATTTGCGAATAGCGTAAACCTCTCACAAGCGCTCTTGGATGAGCGCTGTTATAATGCAATAAGTTATTTCTATCGGTATCCTTAGTATATAGGCTAGTGTGAATGATACCCTCACTAATCCTAATAAATACATCCAGGAAGTTCACACATTCATCAGAGATATTATATGTGAACTTCACTGGACCATCGCATGAATTATAATTATCCAACAGACTAATTAACTCCTGCTTCTGTCCCCGCCAGACTATCAACAAATCGTCTATAAAACGCGTGTAAAATACAATCTGGCTAGCAACCTGTGGGCATGTAAAAAATGCATCCTGCTCAATACTAAACATAAACATATTGGCGTACAATGGGGCCACACTCGACCCCATCGCACAGCCAATACGCTGCAAGTAGAATTTATTGTCATAGATAAAGAAATTAGATGTAAGTATGAGTCGGAGTAAATCCATCACAAAGCCTAAATCCGGTCCTGTATAATTCACATTATCTCTCAAGAACCTGTATGTGAATTGTAGCCCCATCTCATGCGGAATTACAGTATATAAGCTTTTTACATCAATGCTACATAGCCATATTTCTCCTTGTAATTTGGGCAAATCCTTCAATTTAAGTAGAAGAGATGGAGTATCCAATAGGTATCGGGGATGTGCCCTAATAGCCGGCTGGAACAGGGAGTCCAAATATATAGATGTGTTCTGCAACAATGATCCTCTTGCGGATATTATCGGGCGCCCCGGGGGCTTCGTCATAGATTAATGGATTTTCGGGGTTGTGTATAGGAGAGGTACCATAGGGAATTCAGGAATGAGGGCTGTAACTACATCTTGAGTGATCTGTCCCTTATCTACAGCTACTTTCAAGATCATCTGTAGCTCCTTTTTGATTTTTATCGTTGGATCACCAGGTAATGGTTGATATGTATTAAGATCTTCAAGTTGTGCTTGGATTTCATCCTTATAATTTTGTAAATCTTGTATTACCAGGGCACCGCCCTTATCCGCAGGACGGAAGACCAATTGTTGGTTTTGGGATAACTTCTTCAGTGCTTGATGCTCCTGTTTACTCAGGTTGTGTCTCATAGGAGGCAAGGTATTAACCGTTGCCTGTACATCAGCTTCCATAAGTCGCATAAACGTCTTTATACTAGCATTAAATGATTGCGGATCAAACGTAGAGCGTGGTAGTATCTTGCGTAGTTGAGGTGGGATATCAGATGGAATTCTATCTGCAGTATTAGTATTTTTGGCAAAGAATTCTTTGAGTTTTAATTGTCGGTGGAGGGCTTGTTGTTCTACAAGCCATTGAAATTGATCAAACGGGACCGATGGCACAAAAGATAGTCCTCGCGCTAGTACATCATTCTCAACTTTATTGAGGGTATATGAGGATAAATTAACTACTAGGTTCGTTTGGCCACTGCTGGTTTTTTTCCACGTCCCCTTCCTTTTTGTTTGGCCTCCCCTCCTCGTGTATGTCCTCTGCCTTTTATCTCTATAGCCCTTGTGGTCACCCCTAAAGGGTGTGTCGCTCCAGCGTTACTATTAGTATCCTCAATCTCACTTAAAGATGAAACCCTTTCGGTTGATGAGTCAGTGTCCTGTGTAAATCTTGATCTGTTCCTCCGGAAGAATGGCCTCCTTTGATCACTTCTTTCCTTATTGCTAGTCCATTGGTACACTGAATTAAACTCATAGTCGGCATCCACTTTATCTCTCTCACATACGGGCTCCAGTTAACTCCACTAAAGACGTAGCTGTGTGCATCTGTGGTGAACAATTACCTTATTAAGCCACCTGGCATCTCTTGCATGTCCCTATGGATGCTACAATTAATGTTGGTAAATATCAGGTGTACCTATATGCTTTGTATTTAGACCATGGCCATATCAAAATAGTTCACAAACATCCTGTTGCCTTATACAGATGCAACAGTTAGTGCCCGTACAGGGCATATATCAACCAATAACAAAGACCCCAGGTTTAGACATACTACTCGTAATATATATGCAAAAATACCAGGATCTAAGCAAGATAAATGGTAAATCTCCAATTAGTACTCATATAACAAAACCACTGGGCATCTAAAAAAAACCTCATTTTGCCCCTAGGTGCACTGTGACAACCTCATGCACATCCCAAATCGATACAACAAAACACATACTAGATATATGGTAACAACTACATTGTGACAAATACATACATCCTACAGTAGCAGGCTAAGCTGGATATCACATGACAGTCTGATAGTATCTAGAGCTGGAATTACCTAATTGGAGATTTACCATTTATCTTGCTTAGATCCTGGTATTTTTGCATATATATTACGAGTAGTATGTCTAAACCTGGGGTCTTTGTTATTGGTTGATATATGCCCTGTACGGGCACTAACTGTTGCATCTGTATAAGGCAACAGGATGTTTGTGAACTATTTTGATATGGCCATGGTCTAAATACAAAGCATATAGGTACACCTGATATTTACCAACATTAATTGTAGCATCCATAGGGACATGCAAGAGATGCCAGGTGGCTTAATAAGGTAATTGTTCACCAGAGATGCACACAGCTATGTCTTTAGTGGAGTTAACTGGTGCCCGTATGTGCATTGTGTACAACCTCTTGTTTTACATCCACAGCTACCCGCAAGTATGATACATGTTTCCATGGTGATGGGGAGCACTTGTGGGAGGTGACGTATTATGACGTCACTCCCGCTGCGCCGGACGGAGCAGACGGCGTCCTGCCACACACGTGCGGCTCGAGCACAGGGTGATTTACAACCTTTAAAGGTAAGCTCACATTGTATGTTTTTTATACCTGAGGAAAATGCCTCAATAAATTCGGCATTGAAACGTTTTTATTTACATTGCCTGCCTGCGAGTTTTGTTATATAAGTCACCAGGAGTGCCACATCGTTTGGATGTGTGTGTATATATATATATATATATATATATATATATATATCTGTGCATGAAGAGCCGGCACTCACTGTTAATAAACTGGAAGTGTGCCCGGGTGCCATCAAGTAAAGTGTATATAGTCCATCAAACGAGATGCGGCTCTCGCAGGTCCTAATGCAAGCAGTATGCAGCAGGTTTTCCTGGCTTGTCATCGTTTAATTTATTCATAAAAATTTCGTCAGGACACAACGAAATTTATATGAACAAAGAAACGTTGACAAGCCAGGAAAACCTGCTGCAAACTGCTTGCATTAGGACCCATGATGTGCAGTGTAATGAGATTAAGGGTGCACTACTGTGTGGCGTAGCTTGAAATTGTTTTTTTTTTTTGTCATTTTATTTTTTTATTCGTGTGTGTGTGTGTGTGTGTGTGTGTGTGTGTGTGTGTGTGTGTGTGTGTGTGTGTAGTGGGGGGGCGTTAATACTGCCTTGCCACGGGTGCCGAAAATACTAGTTTCAGCCCTGGGTTAGACACTAGGGGGGTGATTAGCCATAGCCACCACCCTGAAGGTATCGGGCTACAGGTTATGGCCTGGGGGAAAGGTTAGGGTTAGGTACTAGGGGTCGTTAGGGTTAGGCACTAGGGGGGTGGTTAGCCATACCCATCATCCCCCGAAGGGTTAATCATAGCCACCACCCCCAAAGGGTTTGTCATAGCCACCCCTCCAAAGGATTAGGGTAGGGGACGGCTGGAACACTTACCCCATCCGGTGTCGGACTCATCAGTGTCAGGATGACGCTGTTGGTCATGTGACCGACAGAATCCCAATGCTGGGATAACATATCCATCCCAAGCAACTGCATACAAATACACAGCACTGGTAGCAGATCTTTGGATCTGCCTACTGCTCTAAGAAACCGTATAGTTGTGCAGAATGGCTGTGGGAACCAACACGTTGGCACCATGTTTTCTGCAAATGGGATTGCAGGTGTAGGCTGAGATATTCCCCCAAAATGGTTGCCACGCACTTTTGGCGTCACCTCCCCCAAACAATCCCTGAACATCAATTACTTTGCAAATTAATCCTCATTGTGAGTAGAACTGCTAAGGTATCTTGGCAACTGTCACGCATGCATAGTTAGCCCACAATCTGGGTATAATGTCAAGAACTCAATTCAGAAGCTCTGGTTTTTCATCTTCCTACTCACACTGAGGTACTGAAGTCACTGACGTTCAACTTTGAATTTTTATGGAAACCTTTAGCAATACGCTGCCTGGGAGTGTTGATTACTAAATGTTGTGATCAGCTCTTCCATGCTAATTAAACTTCCCTATTTCAGTTGATTAAGGCAGGCCTGGCTGCTGTAACAATTCCAGTCCTCCCAGTGAAAGTCCCTACCCTATTTCTTACATTTGTTCAGTCACTCTATAATTGTTTTGTTTGGCAGGGAAAGAGACCTAGATGCATCAGAGTTAATCTCACCAACTCATCTTCCAAAGAGGGGCTAGGCCTCCCAGTTTTTGAAAAATACTATCACACGACTTAACTCAACAACGCAGCCTCTTATCCTGGTATAGGGGACTGGGTTATAAGAAAAGGGTGGATATTGAGAATGTGTTGATCAAGGGTCTATGGAAGGCTCTCTGCCACGGCTTCACCCGGTCTTGAGGCCAACCTCAGCCAATTTCAGTTTACCCTAGAGGTCTGTGATAGACTGAACAAGCAATTAGACCTGGTGCCCTTCTCACTGACCCCGACATGAAGACATACACATTTCCCGCTGGACTTTATTTCTACCTATACGTATCCGAGGGAGTCAGAGGGAGTATTTAACTTTAACCACACTTTACTGCACAAGTGATGAGGTCCAGGAGGCTGGGATACTCTTTTGAGCTTCCTAAAGTTCACGAGTCTCTGGATGCTCCAGAAGAATAGGTAATTACAGACCTCCCAAATGTCCCAATTTAGGTGAGATAGCCCCATGGGGGCAAGGTTAGGAAGTTTCCCTTTCATCTCCAGCTCTTCACAGAGGGGAATAAGCATAGCATCCATACATTATGGAGAGGGACTGCAGACAGTCCAGTAGCTCGGGAAGCACTGGTCATGTCCCCACTGTGACAAAAAATGTGGGTGTTCCACACAGCCACACCCAGAACTTGAGACCACACAACCCTTGGTTTTTTTTGGTTTTTTATTTGCGCACACGATGCCTTGTTCCCAATCTCCCCAATGTTGGGAGATATGTAATTATACATATAAAAAGGAGATTTATGGAGACTTACCATTGTTAAATCTCTTTCTGCGAGGTACACTGGATTCCACAGGGCATAACATCAGGGTGTAGAGTTGGATCTTGATCCGAGGCACCAACAGGCTAAAGCTTTGACTGTTCCCAGGATGCACTGCACCGCCTCCTCTATATCCCCGCCGCCAGGCACTGGAGCTCAGTTTTGTTAACCAGTCCAATGCAGTAGCAGGTAAAAGAGATGACAGTAGTTAGTAGCCACAGATAACCACATTCTCACGACTGGAGAAGGTACCAGCAGCTAATGCCATACAAACCCAAAGAAGCTAAGTGTGTCAGGGTAGGCACCCTGTGGAATCCAGTGTACCTTGCATAAAGAGATTTAACAATGGTAAGTCTTACCATAAATCTCCTTTTCTGCAGCGGAGTACACTGGTATTCCACAGGGAATAACATCGGGGATGTCCTAAAGCAGTTCCTCATGGGAGGGGACAAACTATAGCGGGCACAAGAACCTAGCGTCCAAAGGAAGCATCCTGGGAGGTGGAAGTAACAAAGGCATAGAACCTTATGAACGTGTATACTGAGGACCATGTAGCCGCCTTGCACAATTGATCAAGGGACGCGTCACGGGGAGCCGCCCAAAAAGGTCCAACAGACCGAGTAGAATGGGCCTTGATAGTAGCAGGAGCTGGAAGTCCAGCCTGTACGTAAGCTTGTGCAATCACCATTCTAATCCATCTGGTCAAGGTCTGTTTATTCGCAGGCCAGCCACGCTTGTGAAACCCAAAAAGGACAAAGAGAGAATCAGATCTCCTAAGAAAGGCGGTTCTCTTCACATATATACGGAGAGCCCATACCACATCCAAAGACCGTTCTTTGGAGGACAAATCAGGAGAGATAAAGGCCGGAACCACAATCTCTTGGTTAAGGTAAAAAGACAACA
The DNA here is from genome assembly GCF_028390025.1 of Pseudophryne corroboree. Classification (NCBI taxonomy): domain Eukaryota; kingdom Metazoa; phylum Chordata; class Amphibia; order Anura; family Myobatrachidae; genus Pseudophryne; species Pseudophryne corroboree. The sequence continues at coordinate 300,900,680 of NC_086444.1, read as the reverse complement.
CCACCTTAGGCAGATAACCAGGGCGAGTTCTAAGAACTGCACGGTCACTGTGACTGTGAAAAAATAGAAAGGGTGGACGACAGGATAAGGCACCCAAGTCTGAAACCCTTCTAGCAGAGGCAATAGCCAGCAAAAATAAGACCTTAAGTGTAAGCCATTTAAGGTCCACAGACTCAAGAGGTTCAAACGGAGACTCTTGGAGGGTATCCAGAACAACCGATAAAGCCCAAAGAGCCACAGGAGGGACATAGGGAGGTTGAATCCGTAAAACGCCCCGAGTGAAAGTATGAACGTCAGGCAGAGATGCAATTTTTTTCTGTAACCAAACCGACAAGGTTGAAATATGAACCTTGAGGGAGGCCAGACAAAGGCCTACGTCCAGGCCCTGTTGCAGAAAAGCCAAAAGTTTGGCAGTACTGAACTTGTACGCATCATAATTCTTAGCCGCACACCAGGTGACGTAAGAATTCCAGACCCTATAATAAATCCGTACCGAAGCCGGTTTACGGGCTTTCAACATAGTTTGAATGACCGCCTCAGAAAATCCCTTGGCCCTCAGAACTGAAGCTTCAAGAGCCACGCCGTCAAAGGCCAGTCGGGCTAGATCCTGGTAGACACAAGGGCCCTGAATGAGGGGGTCTGGGCGTTGCGGAAGTAGAAGAGGACGCTCTTTCGAGAGACCCTGCGGATCTGAGAACCAATGCCGTCTGGGCCACGCTGGAGCGATTAGAAGTAGTAAGCCTCCTTCTTGCTTGAACTCCCTTATTACCCTGGGCAGGAGTGACACTGGAGGGAACACTTATGGCAGCCGAAAGCTCCATGGAATTGCCAGGGCGTCCACGAACACTGCTTGAGGATCCCTTGCCCTTGCTCAGAAGATAGGAACCTTGTGATTGTGTCGAGACGCCATCAAGTCTACATCAGGTAGGCCCCACTTGTCCACTAGGAGTTGAAAGACTTCCAGATGAAGGATCCACTCTCCGGCATGTACGTCCTGACGACTGAGGAAGTCCGCTTCCCAGTTGAGGACCCCCAGAATGAACACTGCCGATATGGCTGACACTTCCATCATTGCCATGCTGTTATGATTCCCGTACTCCAGACCAGAGGAGATCTTATGGCAGAGGTCTGAGTACTGGAAAGATATACTGGTTGTGGGAGCAGGAGAGCCTAGTAACCCCTGGCGCCCTAACTCCGTTGTCTCGCCCGTGTTATCAGAAATCCCCTGCGAGACTATGGTTGCTTGAGCCCATGGCAGCCGCGTTCGAAGGGCGGATTATGTCTGCCCAACCCCGATGCCCCCTCAGGTCTTAATGGGAGACAAAGGGAAATCCGAGACAGGGTGATAACAAGGGGCCCTCTGACTAAGCAACCAGGCCAGGGGTTACAAGCTAACTAACTAAACCAAAAAGTATGTGCGGACTAGCCGCCAGGGAAAAGGACAACCAAAGATCCACTGATCCGTAACTCCTATCCAGCACCGCTGGATACCAGAGTGGATCAGGGGGAGCGGAATCCTCCGCAAAAGCTCCAGAACACAAAGATACAAAATAATAAACAGTAAGCGGTCAAGCCGCAACACACGGCTACGCCGCGACTCACGAACACCACAGGATGTTAAAGGTGCTCGGTCAGACTCCAGGAACAGATGACAATTTCCGAGTACAGGATCACTGAGGACAGGAACAACCGGATTGAGCAGGACTGGAAACTCTCTGTAACCAACACAGGCAAACAGGAAGCTATCACCGGCGTCTGTGAGAAGTCCAAAGGGTGCTTATAACTGTGAGCTCCCCAATCAGGAGCCAGACTGGGTAATCACAAGTAATGCTGTGCAGCTTGCATGCTGCACGGCCAGCACACCATTATACAATTAGAAAAGACCCAGTAACGGGGAACGCGGCCCGAACGTGGCGTCCCCGTTGCTAGGGTCTGAGCGGCTCCGTGCGCCCGGCGTCTAGCGTTGCCAGGGAGCCGGCGGCTGTACGCGCACGGCGTCCCTGGTTGCTAGGCGCCGGGCCGCACCGACGAGCGGACCCCGGCGCCTAACAGTACCCCCCCCTTGAGGAGGGGTCAAGGAACCCCTAAAGCCCGGTTTCCGAGGAAATTCTCGAAAAAATGCCCTCTTGAGCCTCGGGGCATGGAGATCCTTATCCAGGACCCAAGACCTTTCTTCTGGACCATAACCTCTCCAATGCACCAAAAAATAAAGCCGACCCCGGGACAACTTGGAATCGAGAACCTTCTCCACCAAGAACTCCTGCTGACCCTGTACAACAATTGGTGATCTCCCCTGAGATATCTTACGAGGAAATCTACTGGACGAAACATATGGTTTCAGCAATGAGCAATGGAAAGTATTTCCGATCCGTAAAGTTTTTGGTAAACGTAACCGGAAGGCAACTGGATTGACTTTTTTGATAATGTGAAATGGTCCAATAAATTTAGGACCCAATCTGGCTGAGGTTTGTCGAAGTTTAATGTTGCGAGTCGACAACCACACCCTATCTCCTACTTTAAAAGTGCACGGCCGCCGGAGCCTGTCAGAAAATCTCTTTTCCTGAAATGCCGCTTTTCTGAGAGCCAGGTGCACTTTTCTCCAAATGAGCCTAAGATGAGAGGTCAAGGTCAGTGAGGAGACAGAGGAATGTTGAAAAAAGGAATTAGCTCTGGGGTGAAAACCAAAAACTGCAAAAAATGGAGACACATTGGTGGAGGAATGACAGGCATTACTGTAAGCGAACTCCGCCAATGGAAGAAACTCAGACCAGTCATTTTGGAGTTTGGCCGAGTACAACCGCAAATATTGTTTTAGTGATTGATTAACTCGCTCAGTCTGCCCGTTGGATTGGGGATGGTAGCCTGACGTTAAAGATAATTTCATCTTCAATGAGACACAAAAAGATTTCCAAAACTGTGCAATGAATTGTGGACCCCGATCGGAAACAATATCAGTGGGTAACCCATGGAGTCTGAAAACATGGCGGAGGAACAAGACTGCCAATCCCTGGCCAGATGGCAATCGGGGAAGAGCAATGAAATGGGCCATTTTACTAAAACGGTCCACTACCACCCATATGACTCGGCATCCGGCTGACAGAGGGAGGTCCACCACAAAATCCATGGAGATATGAGACCATGGCCTAAGAGGAACATTCAAGGGCATAAGCTGACCGATAGGCAAAGAACGGGGAACTTTATGCTGTGCACAGACCTGACACGAAAAAACAAACTCCTTAATGTCTTTGGAAAGACCAGGCCACCATACTGAGCGGGAGACTAATTCCAAAGTCTTAGCGATTCCCGGATGCCCGGCAACTTTGCTATCATGAAACTCCGTCAAAACAGTTGCTCTCAAAAACTCAGGGACAAAAAGACGACCAGCAGGAGTATTTCCAGGAGCCTGATGTTGAAGCAGCTTTAACTGGGTAAATAAATCCTGTGTGAGGCCTGCCCGAATGACTGAAGACGGAAGTATGGGAGTAACAGGACTGTTGTCTTGAACTGGAAGAAAACTGCGTGACAGGGCATCTGCCTTGGTATTCTTGGAACCTGGCCTGAAGGTGATAATGAATTTGAAACGAGTAAAAAATAAAGCCCAACGAGCCTGCCGGGCATTCAGTCGTTTAGCTGATTCAATGTATTGAAGATTTTTGTGATCAGTCAAAACTGAAATGATATGAGTCGCTCCCTCAAGCCAATGCCTCCACTCCTCGAAAGCCCATTTAATAGCCAGCAATTCCCGGTTACCAACATCGTAGTTGGATTCAGCAGAAGAGAATTTTCTGGACATAAAGGCACAAGGGTGTAATTCAAGGGAATCCGGATCCTTCTGAGATAGGATAGCCCCTACTCCAACCTCTGAGGCATCAACCTCAACAATGAAAGGCAATTCTGGGTTGGGGTGTCTGAGGACAGGGGCTGAGACAAAGGCTTGTTTCAAGGCCTGAAAAGATAGCTCAGCTTCACGTGACCAATTGGTAGGATCCGCTCCCTTCTTAGTCAGTGCCACAATGGGAGCAACTAGGTCAGAGAAAGAGTGAATAAATCTTCTATAGTAGTTCGCAAACCCTAAAAAGCGCTGAATTGCTTTTAAGTTGGTGGGTTGCGCCCAACTAAGGATGGCTTGGAGCTTCTTTGGTTCCATACGGAATCCCCGAGGGGAAATAATGTATCCTAAAAAGGATACCTCCGTGACATGAAATTCACACTTCTCCAGCTTGGCATATAGGTGATTTTCACGTAATTTTTTTAGAACCTGACGCACCTGGGTAACATGTTGTTCTACAGAGTCAGAATAAATCAAAATATCGTCTAAGTAGACTACAACGAATTTTCCAAGAAATTCACGGAGCACATCGTTAATGAGATCCTGGAAAACTGCCGGAGCGTTAGACAGGCCGAATGGCATAACCAGATACTCATCGTGGCCTGACTGAGTACTGAATGCCGTTTTCCACTCATCCCCTGACTTGATTCTGATGAGGTTATATGCTCCTCTCAGATCAATCTTAGAAAAAATCACAGCCGAACGTAGCTGATCAAAGAGGACAGAGATCAGTGGCAGAGGGTAAGTATTTTTTACTGAGATTTTATTCAAGGCTCTAAAGTCAATGCAGGGTCTGAGTGAACCATCCTTCTTCTCTACGAAGAAGAAGCCTGCACTTAAAGGGGATTTAGATGGCCTGATAAATCCTTTCCCTAGGCTTTCTTTAACATACTCATTCATGGCCACAGTTTCAGGTCCGGACAATGCATATAACCTTCCCTTAGGCAAAGTGGCACCAGGAATTAGCTCAATAGCACAATCATAAGGCCTATGGGGAGGCAGAATATCCGCATTGCCCTTGGAAAAAACATCAACAAAATCCTGGTATTCCACAGGAATGGGTGCGGGAATGGCAGCAGCTATTCTGATGGGAAGCGTAATACATTCCTTATTACAGATGGTACCCCATTGTGAGATCTCCCCCGACTGCCAATCAATGATGGGATTATGAAAGGCCAGCCAAGGGTGACCCAGAACCACTGGAACTGCTGGGCAATGGGTGAGGAAAAACTCAATTTTTTCAGAATGCAGAGCTCCTACCGAGAGTAGAACAGGAGGTGTACAGAGAGAAATAACCCCATTGGACAAGGGACTCCCATCTAAACCATGCATGGTGATACACCTACCCAAGGCTAACTGAGGAATACCTAAGGTCTTGGCCCATGTCAAATCCATAAAGTTCCCTGCAGCTCCACTGTCCACAAAAACAGAGACCGAGGAACAGAGGCTGCCAAAGGAAACTTTAGCTGGGACTAACAGTGAATTATTTGAGGAGATAAGCTGCAGACCAAAGTGAACCCCCTCACAATTCACTTGGTCGAGACGTTTCCCGACTTGTTCGGACAACTACGGGCAAAATGTCCCTTACCTCCACAGTATAAACAAAGACCAGAATTTTGCCTTCTGGTTCTTTCTTCAGAAGACAGTTTGGAGAGACCTATCTGCATAGGCTCCTCTATGTCCACAGGGATGGAAAAAACACAAGGAGTTGACCCGACAGATGCTCCTTTTTCAGCCCTCCGCTCTCTGAGCCGACGATCAATCTTAATAGAGAGCTCCATGAGTTTATCGAGAGTCTCAGGAGCGGGATACTGAAGGAGACTGTCTTTTATAGACTCAGATAAGCCGAGGCGAAACTGACTGCGCAGGGCTGGGTCATTCCATCCACAGTCGTTCGACCAACGGCGAAACTCCGTACAATAAATCTCTGCGGGATTCCTACCCTGTCTGAGAGCACGCAACTGACTCTCGGCGGATGCCTCTCTATCAGGGTCGTCATACAATAGCCCTAAAGACTTTAGAAAGGCGTCTACAGAAAATAAAGCCGGATCGTCTGTCTTTAAACCAAAAGCCCAGGTCTGAGGATCCCCCTGAAGCAGAGAAATAATAATTCCAACCCGCTGAGCCTCCGTACCTGAGGAGACTGGTCTCAAACGAAAATAAAGTTTACAAGACTCTTTAAAATTAAAAAACTGTTTTCTATCCCCAGAAAAACGGTCAGGCAGATGCATTTTTGGTTCAGGAATGACCCTCGGGGAAGTCCGTAACAGATCTTCCTGTGACCTCACCCGAAGAGACGGATCCTGAACCATCTGAGTAAGCTCTTGAATCTGGCTAACTAGAAGCTGGCCAGGATTTGGCCCGACACCAGTGGGATTCATGAGGCCGACAAATCTCCCAACTGAACAAAGGAAAAAATTAACTCCTGTTTAATTTTAAATTTAGTCTGGCCGGTGATAATGTTATGATTCCCGTACTCCAGACCAGAGGAGATCTTATGGCAGAGGTCTGAGTACTGGAAAGATATACTGGTTGTGGGAGCAGGAGAGCCTAGTAACCCCTGGCGCCCTAACTCCGTTGTCTCGCCCGTGTTATCAGAAATCCCCTGCGAGACTATGGTTGCTTGAGCCCATGGCAGCCGCGTTCGAAGGGCGGATTATGTCTGCCCAACCCCGATGCCCCCTCAGGTCTTAATGGGAGACAAAGGGAAATCCGAGACAGGGTGATAACAAGGGGCCCTCTGACTAAGCAACCAGGCCAGGGGTTACAAGCTAACTAACTAAACCAAAAAGTATGTGCGGACTAGCCGCCAGGGAAAAGGACAACCAAAGATCCACTGATCCGTAACTCCTATCCAGCACCGCTGGATACCAGAGTGGATCAGGGGGAGCGGAATCCTCCGCAAAAGCTCCAGAACACAAAGATACAAAATAATAAACAGTAAGCGGTCAAGCCGCAACACACGGCTACGCCGCGACTCACGAACACCACAGGATGTTAAAGGTGCTCGGTCAGACTCCAGGAACAGATGACAATTTCCGAGTACAGGATCACTGAGGACAGGAACAACCGGATTGAGCAGGACTGGAAACTCTCTGTAACCAACACAGGCAAACAGGAAGCTATCACCGGCGTCTGTGAGAAGTCCAAAGGGTGCTTATAACTGTGAGCTCCCCAATCAGGAGCCAGACTGGGTAATCACAAGTAATGCCGTGCAGCTTGCATGCTGCACGGCCAGCACACCATTATACAATTAGAAAAGACCCAGTAACGGGGAACGCGGCCCGAACGTGGCGTCCCCGTTGCTAGGGTCTGAGCGGCTCCGTGCGCCCGGCGTCTAGCGTTGCCAGGGAGCCGGCGGCTGTACGCGCACGGCGTCCCTGGTTGCTAGGCGCCGGGCCGCACCGACGAGCGGACCCCGGCGCCTAACACATGCGGTTTTGAGTGCCTCCTTGATGAGTTATGTACGCCACCATGGTGGCATTGTCCGACTGTACTTGATCAGGCCTGTTCTGTACCAGAGGCAGGGCCAGTTTCAGAGCATTGAACACTACCCGCAACTCCAGAATGTTTATCGGAAGGAGAGATTCCTCCCTGGTCCACCGACCCTGAAGTGAGTGTTGCTCCAGCACCGTGCCCCAACCCCATAGACTGGCATCCGTCATTAGGAGGACCCAGTTGGAGATCCAGAAGGGACGACCCCTGCTCAATTGTTGGTCCTGGAGCCACCAACTCAGAGACAGACGAACCTCCGGAGTCAAGGAAATCATGTGAGACCTGATCCGGTGAGGCAGGTCGTCCCACTTGGAAAGGATTAACCGCTGCAGAGGGCGAGAATGAAATTGAGCGTACTCTACCATGTCGAAAGCCGACACCATGAGGCCTAGTACTTGCATCGCCAAGTGTATTGACACACGAGGGCGAGAAAGGAAGCATCGTATCCTGTCCTGAAGTTTCAGGACCTTCTCCGGAGACAAGAACAAGCGTTGGTTGTGTGTGTCCAGTAACGCCCCCAGGTGTACCATACACTGAGCAGGAACCAGCGAAGATTTCTTCCAGTTGATGAGCCACCCGTGGGCTTGCAGGGATTGGACCGTCAGTTCCAGATGACAGAGTAGAACCTCTGGGGAGTTCGCCAGGATCAACAAGTCATCCAGATATGGCAGGATCCTGATACCCTGACGGCGGATAAGGGCCGTCATGACCACCATGATCTTGGTGAATATTCGCAGAGCCATGGTCAGTCCAAAAGGCAAGGCCTGGAATTGATAATGGATGTTGCCAATAGCAAATCGCAGATATTGCTGATGCGACATGGCAATAGGTATATGTAGGTAAGCATCCTGTATGTCCAGGGAGACCATATAGTCCTTGGGCTCCAAGGCCAGAACAATAGAGCGAAGAGTTTCCATACGGAATTTGGACACCTTCACAAATTTGTTCAAAGACTTGAGGTTGAGAATGGGCCTTGAGGATCCATTCGGTTTCGGAACTAGGAACAGCGTTGAATAGTACCCCCTGCCTCTTTGAGCCAGAGGCACCGGCACTATTACTCCAGTGTCTAGGAGGGATTGTACCACCAATTGTAGAGTTTTTGCTTTCAACGGATCCGAAGGGATATTTGTCGAGCAAAACTGGAGAGGGGGACGTTGGTGTATCAGTAAGTGACGACTTCCCTCACCCAGGCATCTGAAGTGGTCTGTAACTATACCTGATTGAACCGCAAAAGTCGGCCTCCCACCCTGGGGTCCCCAGGGGGAGGCCCGCCCCGTCATGCAGCAGGCTTGTCTGGTTTGGAAGCAGGCTGACGGGCAGCCCAGGAACGTTTAGGTTTGGGCTTAGTGGTTTTGGAAGTGCGAGCCTGTTTCGGGTACGCCTGACCCTTTTCTTTACTTGGAGGTCGAAAGGTGGTACTCTTAGCCTTCGGAGCCGAAGGATTAGTACTCGGCAGACATGCAGTCTTAGCAGATGCTAAGTCAGCAACAATCTTGTTCAGATCTTCCCAAAAAGGATGTTTCCCTTAAAAGGGATCACCTCCAAGGTCTTTTTAGAGTCCAGATCCACAGACCAGGACTGCAACCACAGAATCCAGTGAGCCAGAATGGACGTAATAGACGCTTTGGCTGCCAGCACACCAGCATCAGAGGCCACCTCCTGTATGTAATGAGAGGCTGTGGTAATATATGAAAGACACTGTCTGGCATTATCAGAAAAATTCGGAGGTAGCTCCGCTTCAACTTCTTGAACTAAGTCTTCAATAGCTTTTGCAGCCCAAGAAGCCGCTATAGTAGGTGTGGTCGCAATCAATCAAGGAGATACGCCAGGATCAGATGAAAAAGCATATATGGTTTATTTTACATCTAGGGCCCAGATGGGTGTCAGCAGAGCACGCAGGCTCAGTGAGACAATTTGTGTTACAGTCATCACGGTTTATATAGCATAAAATACACATTACATCAGAAATGGCTTACGTGACAGGGAACATAGTTCGTCTTTATTACTGTCATCCAAATACAATACTTATTCATAATTATGAGCCAAGAACAACCCCGGGCAGTCACTTAGGGGCCACGAGTTACTAATAAAGCACTATACACCACTCTAAGCCCCTTAATTACGGAAAGTGGCCCTTATCAGTAGGTCATGCACATAAAGCACAATTAACAGAAAGCAGGTGCAGATGAGAACAGAACACTTCTTATACATGGTTCAGAATATATGTTTTCCTGCAAACAAGGAATATATTGATACATCAAGCGTTTTAACCCAATAGACATTTAGTCCCGGTATAAGGGGTCCAAATTTCTCTGACAATTCCTCCCTCTGACAAATTCCCTTTGTCACACACTACTATCCACTTTTTCATAGATGGCCCTTTGGTCACCTAGGTCACTTGCTCGAAGGATCTGAAAGGTACTAACAGAAGGTATTTCAGGCTCCAACGGCAGAAAATTTTGACCAGGGGGCATCACCCCTCTGGACATTGGAACGTACACAGGGGGCGGAAGATCAGAGGGAAGTGGACCCATTGCAGATTTTGAACTACTCTGACACCCCTTACTGACGATCATTGGCAAACATTTCAAACACAGGTAAAAAGTAATAATACCAATCCTCCAATTACTACATACTGCAACAATCCGGCTATCAGTGCTGATATACCTCTACCTAAGAATCCAAACGGATACCTTCCTTCTCCTCCTATCTTCCTTATTCCTTCCTGCATCTTTTCCACTTCTCTGTGTCCTTCCACTATATCTAAATTGTCTGCAATGTAAGTGCAACACTCCTGTCCTATCAAGGCACATGTTCCTCCCTCTGATGCCAGCACTTGGTCTAATGCGAACCTATTTTGTAGCGCCACTTTACGCACTTGAGCCAACTCTTCGTTCACTTCCCGTAAGGCATGACTAGTTTCATTTATTATTTTATCCATATAATGAGTGTACGCTCCTAGTCTTTCTGACAATATTCCTACCCCTACCCGAGGGAAAAGTGAGTAAAAGAATTGCTCCCATCTATTCTTGTACACTATGCCTCTCCTTGCCCTGTAAAATACTTCTCTATAATCGATATTACGTGGAACTCCATGTAATTTTCTTGTTGACTCGTAACATAGGGCTATTTAAGAAAGGACACATTTATCTGAACATTTTACTGCCAGCCCTGAGTAAGTATATATATATATTTTTTTTTTACAGAACCAGTAAAAACCTCTAGGGAGTGCAACACCTCCTACCTTTACATTTATAAGTAAGGCTGAGAGAAATGAGTGAGTGATGTTACCTGATGTACTATAAGGGTTCCGGTCATGAATGTCCACTCGTTCTTCCCAAGTTCTAAACATGGAGTTATTGACATTACCATAAATATCCCTAAATGCATATCTTTCCCCATCTTCTGTCTGTTGACTACACGCATGGACCTTGTCCCACCATCATCTAGTGCTCCTTGAGCTAAATCATTATGAACCACACAAATGGCAGGCTGTCCTTCTCTGGATACTATTGCTAAGAGGGGAGTTTATTCTTCCCTGAGGTCTAATTCTGGCACTATAATTGGCTCTGGAAAAATTATCTTCCCAGTGTACCCAATCAAATCTTATGGCTTCCTCCCAGGTTACCGGAATGGCTATTAGGGGTATCCCTGACTCAGCAGTCATTGGCAAATGTGTACACACCCAACAGTCAGTCTCATTGTTAACTTTTGCAATGGCCTTATGAATGGCAAGTATAGCATTTTTCCCTTTTATCTCATGTCCATAGTCAGTGATGTGAGTCTCCAGCATAACAGGAATTAGGACAGAGAACAGGATCCAAAGTATCTTCATTTTCTTCACGGGTAGAGAAGCTTTGCTTCTTTCCGGCTTAGGTGGCAACTCACCAGGGGCTTTATTGTATCCTTTCTGGTGGTCACGGTCCTGTGAGCAACACAGGTGAGGTGGTCTGCAGGATGTCCTCGGGTTCACTCTGGGGCGGGTCTGATCGGACCTCTTTTGCAGTGTGATGCTTGTACTCAGGTGGATCTTTTGCCGACTCTCGCCGCTGTTGGAGTCGTTAACAGCACCTGGAATGGTCCTTCCCACCGCTCGGACAAAGAACTGCAACGTAAAAAGTTTATCATCACAAAGTCACCAGGCATCAGATCATGGCAGGCCGCAGGATTGCTTGGTTGTTGAGAACTGACAGCATCGTGAGTTGTCTTGATCTGTCTACTCATATTAATCAAATCTTTAACAGTCACATCTTGGGCAGTAGAGAGGTCTGGTGCTGGGACCATCATAAGATTAGGCAACTTTCCAAATAAAATTTCATACGGGGAAAGACGTAATGGCCCCGTGGGTGTGGTTCGGATAGAATGCAAAACAAGAGGCAAGGCCTCAGGCCACAAGAGTCCAGTTTGTTTGGTACATTTTTGCAATTTATTTTTCACAGTTTGATTTAATCGTTCAATTTTTGCACTCGACTGGGGGTGGTAGGGCACATGTAATTGCTGCTTTATGCCCATCATTTCACACATTTCCCTAAAAACCCTTCCGGTAAAATGCGTGCCTTGGTCAGAAGAGATAACCTGGGGAAGTCCATGCCTGCAGACTAATACCTGCACTATCTTCTTGGCTGTTATACTAACTGTTGCTGTGGCTACAAGCAATGCTCCACCCACCTGCTAAACAGTTAAAGTCAAAACATACTGCAATTGTCTTACCTTTGGGAACTGAATGTAATCAATTTGTACCACCTGAAATGATCCCTCTGTGGCGGGAAGGTGTGATGATATTGTAGGCACTTTTTCTACCTGTATTGTTTTGGAGACAAATTGACAAAATTTAGAAGCCAATGCAGAGAATCCAGGGGCGTACCAGTAGGTCCTGACTAAATTAGTCATTGCAGTTTTAGATGCATGGGTCAGGCCATGCGTGACCTGAGCTAATGCAGGTAAAAGTGATTTGGGGGCCACTGGCTTGCCTTCTCTATTGCACCACAAACCATCAGCATCTGGCTGGCATCCTTCCCGCTCCCAGGTGGAGATTTCCTGTGGACTGGAGGTTAATTGCATAGAAATCAATGCTTGTGTATCAGGTATACATATTTCAGACATTACATACACTTGTTCTTTTAACATAGCCGTGGATTTTGCTATTCGATCCACTCTGGCATTTCCTTTTGACACCTCATCCCTGCCAGAAGTGTGGGCCTGGCACTTTATGACAGCAATTTGTTCAGGTTCTATTACTGCTTCTAAAAGCTCTCGCACCTTGTCCGCATGCGCTATAGGTGCTTCATTAGATGTTATGAAATTTCTCATTTTCTACAGACAAAGCTTGCAGCACACCAAACGCATAGCGCGAGTCAGTGTAAAGTTTACAACAGTGTCAGTTTACAATTTTACCCTTTGCTATTTTGCAAGCTCTGGTCAATGCTACAAGCTCAGCACTTTGAGTTGAGTGAGGGGCTGTGAGGGGTCTGGCTTCCAGCGTTTCAGTCTGTGTACACACAGCATATGCAGACCCCAGGCTGACGTCTTCTCGTCGTAAGCAGCTTCCATCCACGAACAGTGTTAAATCTGCATGCGGGATGGGTTCATCAGTGAGGCCAGGGCTGTGTGTCTTGTGTGCCCCCAGCTTCCCCTCCTCCCTCTGAGTCTGAAAAGACTCATCCCTTACAAGCAGAAGGGTGGCGAGATTCAATGTATTGCAGCGCTGGATAATGAGATTACTGGGTGCTAGCAAAGTCAGTTCCCGCTTAGTGAGCCATGAAGTGGTTAAATGTTGTGTCTGCTTGCAAGTAAGTAAAGTAGCTACCACATGAGGCACATACAGGATTCAGGACAATATCTGCAGATTTGTGAACTAAGATTGCGGCAGCAGCCACTGCTCGCAAACACACCGGCAAGGCTCTGGCAACTGGGTCCAAAACCGCACTGTAGTATGCCACAGGGCGATGTTTATTTTTATGTCGTTTAGTTAACACACCTGCAGAATGTCTCATCGCTTTATGACAAAACAGGGAAAAAGCTTGTTCTAATGTGGAATGCCTAGCGCTGATGATGGTGTCAATGACTCTTTTGTCCACAATTGTTCAGGGATTTCTGAAAGCCAGCCTGGCAGTGCCTGTGAGACAGGCAGAAGCCTGTTGTCATCATACTGCCACAGGGCATCTCGTACAGCATCAGTGTGTTGCTCTGGAACATGCAGAAAGAATCCAGCAGATGAGCAGCTGATATAACATCTAAGTTTTGCGAGGAGATCGCGACTAAGCAAACTGACAGGGGCACTAGTGGACAACAAAAAACGTGTTTGTAAGAGGACATAGCGTGAAAGTCAAGGGCTCTGAAAGCATCATTTCAACGGGACTGTTTGAGATTCCTACTGCAGTGACAGTCTTGTCAGAGGTAGGAAAATCCTGATTACCTGCCATTAAAAAACAGAGGCTCCGGTGTCTATTAAACAAGAAATTGGCTTATTATTTATTATTAAATTTATCATGATTATCTGTAGCCAGTACTGGATACACTGGAGGCATGACCTCCTGTCAATCCCTATTCCCGGGACGTTGTCTAAAATCCCTATGATTGTAGTTGTCAGATGATTTAAGTCTCCACTGCACGGTGGTTTTCTTTTACAATCATGTGACAAGTGTCCCTTTTCTCGGCAGTTGTAGCACACTATAGCTCTCCAGGGAGCGGGCCCCCTCCCACTGGAGTGTCTTGTGAACTGGCTGAGCCGTCTGCTCAGCGGTTTCGATCTTGTACATTTATTAACTTCTGCCTGTTTATATCCTTTTCAACTAGGTTGGCCTCGTGGTGTCTATTCCACTCAATAATACTAGCAAGGGTTTTAGTTTTCCAATCAGGGGACTGAGTTTTGAGTCTGGACTGTATGGGTCTTTTCAGTCCTTCTACGTATGAAGTGACTAACAAAGGGGCTAGATCTGGCTTCCCTTGTATGTCCGGGATGCCACTGTGACATTTTATGGTTTTGAAGAATTTGGCAGTATAATCTGCTTCCTTTTGGTCCTGGGTAATTCCCATTATTTTAGTCCAATCAATAGTGGCAGGGAATGTTTTATGAAATGCTGTTTCTAGTTCTAACCACTTAGCAGCTAGCTGATCACTCGTGAGTTCAGCAGCCGCTGCAGCAGCAGTGTCCCATTTTAATTGCTGCATGAGGGTTGTATAATCATTGGGTTTGAACACGGCAAGTAATAATTGCAACAGATCTCTATATGTGGGCTGGTGAATTATTTTAGTCAGGATTAGATGATCCCATGCTGCCCTGGGATCTTTTCTAGGGTCGGGCATCTTCTCTGCTAAGGCTCTAAGATCCGATGCCGTCCAAGGAACATGCATGGAGTATGTAACAGCCGGCCCTGCACCTCCAGCCGGTGGGGCGGTGATGAGCCTCACTGGGTATAGTGCGGGCTGCAACATACTGGGTTCTGCAGGGGTCGAGGTCTGTGGTATCATGCGTTGACCTCTACCTCTGCCTAGGGGTGTTACAACGTAATCCAGGGTCCCAGTACCAGAAGAATCGGGTGACTGAGTCTGGAGGGAAGTTTCCTGTAGTGTAGGGTTATCGGGGAGGGGTGAAGAGGCTGCGACACCTCGAAGGGATGTCACGGACTGTTCATCCCCTGTTCTACTAACAGAAGAAGGAGCAGAGGCAGAGTTTGGGGACGTACCCACTGCCTGTGCTGCCTGACTCTGTGTATTCTGCATGAACTGATGCAGATATGGGTATAAAGCCTCCTCTCTTTCTCCTGTTTCCTCATCTTTGTCTGTTTTTAGGACCATAGTCCTTGCTGCATAAGGCGGAGGATTTGGCACTACTGATGGAAATAACAATGCCTCTGCTACCCATAAACAATAAGATTTCCATTCATCACAACTTTTCAACTTATTTCCTAAATTATTCAAAACATTTGCATCAAAGGTACCTGTAAGAGGAAAGGTTAGATAATTCTGTGTTTTCTTATTCCATTTTCTCAAGAATTTCACAGCCAAAACACCATGCTTGAATTTCATAATACTGGCCGGTGCACTCAGAGGGATCTCCCTCTTTGTGGACTGATTCTGCCCCATTTGCCTTCCTCTTGTGTACACAATTTTACCTCAAAAACCGGCTCTCACAAGCAAATGGAGTCTCCTGCCACTTGTAAGGAGATGAATCAATTATTTTCAATACAGTAAAGTATACCCACAAGCGTCACGTCTGACAAGAGTACTAGACCTTTTCTTTCCCCAGGCCGCTGTAAGTTTCTTAACAAGAAAAAGCAGTTTTACTGATATTTTTCTTATTAACCACAATACCTGCCATGAAAGATGGTCCCACAATTTTCTTTATACCTTCACCATACCCTGGGCAAGAAAGTCATACAATCTATTTCTTTTCCCTGCGTTATAAAGGCTGGTATTGTGAAGCTTTTACCTTTTTCTCCGTCCCTGACACGGGTACAGAGTTCAGTTTACACTCATACACTTAGTGTCATTCATCTCTTACATACATACATTGCAGCAGAAAAACCTTGTAATCAATTATTGCATCAGTTTAACCCTATACAGTACCAGCCTTCAATGCTGCGTAACACAACTGTATGTTATACAATGTATACCCTTTATATTTGTGGTAAATAAAAGAAGGTTAAGACTTGATAAAGAAACAATATTATCTACAAGCTTGAATGTTGCCGGAAAAATAGAAATGGTAATGATTACTGGAAAAGAATGGTGTTAGGTGTTAGTTTGAAAAAGAAGTATTATTCACACATTTAATCCAACACAGAAAAATATGCTTTTTCGTCTAGTCCTTACCTCAGAAACGAGGTTCTTTTCGGAGCGAGCACTGCACACACTGGACAGACGTGCTGTTTTGCTTATGCCGCAGAAAATAGAAGGTACGAAAAGTTTCTCACCTTACAGCGCTGTTTAGTTTCTGCGGCAGAGGACCCAGCAGTCTTGTTTGTCCCGTATGCGAAATGGGTTTTGTCCGACCGGGCACAGAAACATTAAATGTGGTCGCAATCAATCAAGGAGATACGCCAGGATCAGATGAAAAAGCATATATGGTTTATTTTACATCTAGGGCCCAGATGGGTGTCAGCAGAGCACACAGGCTCAGTGAGACAATTTGTGTTACAGTCATCACAGTTTATATAGCATAAAATACACATTACATCAGAAATGGCTTACGTGACAGGGAACATAGTTCGTCTTTATTACTGTCATCCAAATACAATACTTATTCATAATTATGAGCCAAGAACAACCCCGGGCAGTCACTTAGGGGCCACGAGTTACTAATAAAGCACTATACACCACTCTAAGCCCCTTAATTACGGAAAGTGGCCCTTATCAGTAGGTCATGCACATAAAGCACAATTAACAGAAAGCAGGTGCAGATGAGAACAGAACACTTCTTATACATGGTTCAGAATATATGTTTTCCTGCAAACAAGGAATATATTGATACATCAAGCGTTTTAACCCTATAGACATTCAGTCCCGGTATAAGGGGTCCAAATTTCTCTGACATAGGTCTATGCACAGCACCTGCAAGAGTGTAAATAGACTTCAAGCAACCCTCCACACGCTTATCCGTCGGTTCCTTCAAAGAGGTGACTGTAGTGACAGGCAGAGTAAAAGACACCACAAGACGTGCGACATGTGAGTCCACCGGCGGCAGTTTTTCCCAATTTTTACTTAACTCTGCAGCGAGGGGATAATGAGCTAGCATCTTTTTAGACTTTCACCTTGCGATCTGCACTAACTTTTCTTACGATTTTGACTCTATAGTCAAAATTGTAAGAAAAACTCTCACCGTGTGTACACACCATTAGGGAGACTCCCTGAAATAGTAGCAATCTCTCTGACTCCCTGAATAGTATAGCAATCTCCCTGATTGCACCTTACTCCCATTAGGTATAGGGTTACCATAGTATCCCTTTACACCACAATGCCTATGATTTACACAGGTTCTGAGGCTCAGGGGCGGATCCAGAAGAAAATGATAAGGGGGGCACCATGGAAGGGGCAAGTACATTTGCGTGTGGCTTCGGTGCATGTGAGGTGGCGCTTCTTATACAATGCCCACAGTTGTAGCGCTCATTATGCAATGTCCACTGTACTGGTAGTGCCCCTTATATAGACCCCATAGTAGTGGTGCCCCTTTTGCAATGCCCGTATTGCCCCCAGTAGTAATGTTGCCTGTAGTAATGCCCCCAGTGGTAATTCCCCTGCAGTTATGACCCCAGTAGTTTACCCCCCCCCCTTTAGTTTAGCCTCCCAGTGGTAATGCCCCCAGTAGTTTAGCCACCAGTAGTAATGCCCCCCTGTAGTTTGCCCCATTGTAGTTTAGCCCCTGTAGTTATGCCCCCTTGTAGCTTAGCCTTCAGTAGTAATGCCCCCAGTAGTTTGGCCCCTGTAGTTATCCCCCAGTAGTTTGGCCCCTGTAGTTAAGCCCCCAGTAGTTTGCCCCCCCTGTAGTTTAGCCCCCAAGTAGTAATGCCCCTGTAGTTAAGCCGCCAGTAGTAATGCCCCTGTAGTTAAGCCGCCAGTAGTTAGCACCTTTGTAGTTGGCCCCCAGTAATAGTCCCCCAGTAGTTTGCTCCCAGTAGATGCCACCTAGTAATAATGTCCCCCAGCAGTTTGCCCCAGTAGATGCCCCCCAGTAATAATGTCCCCAGTAGTTTGCCCCCAGAAGATGCCCCCCAGTAATAATGTCCCCCAGCAGTGTGCCCCAGTAGATGCCCCCCAGTAATAATGTCCCCCAGCAGTTTGCCCCCAGTAGATGCCCCCCAGTAATAATGTCCTCCAGTAGTTTGCCCCCAGTAGTAATGCCCCCTAGGAGTTTGCCCCCAATAGATGACCCCCAGTAGTAATGCCCCCAGTAGATGCCCCCAGTAGATGGCCCCCAGTAAAAATGTCCCCCAGTAGCTGCCCCCAATAGATGACCCCCCAGTAGTAATGCCCCCAGTAGATGCCCCCCAGTAGCTGCCCCCAATAGATGACCCCCCAGTAATAATGCCCCCTACGAGTTTGCCCCAATAGATGACCCCCCTGTAGTAATGCCCCCAGTAGATGGCCACCAGTAAAAATGTCCCCCAGTAGCTGCCCCCAATAGATGACCCCTCAGTAGTGATGCCCCCAGTAGATGCCCCCCAGTTATAATGCCCCCAGTAGTTTGCCTCCCCCCAGTAGTAATGCCCCTTGTTGATGCCCCCCCAGTAGTAATGTCCCCGGTAGTTTGCCCCCAGTAGATGCCCCCGCTGCATTAAGGAAGAAAAAAAACATACTTACTGAGCCCCGTTCCCGTTCCAGGCCACTGCAGTCCTCCTCCTCCATGGGCGTCCGCTCCTCAGTCAGCACTATGAGAGAGACGTCATGACTGACGTCTCTCCCATAGCGCACGGCGCACAGTGACAGCGCCGGAACTCAGTACTGAGCTCCAGCCTCCGGATGCCGCTGTGCAGGGAGACGGGTGCCCGCTGGTAACACAATCTCAGCGGGCGCCCATCATCTCCCTGTGCTGCGCCGGCGCCGGGTGGGGGGGACGGGGGACAGAAGGCCACAAATGACAGGGGGGCACGGGCCCGAGTGCCCCCCCCCCTGGATCCGCCACTGCTGAGGCTGGTGACATCGAGCCTGCATTTCACCTGGTTTAATCAGCCACAGAACCTTTGTAATCCATGAGTGTCCCAGTTTAAAGTGATAGTATGGTAAGCCTAATTATGTAGCTGTTATGTACTTGGAAAAAAATAAATGAGATATATATTTTCAAATGGGATCATCAGGGCCATATCCCTGCATTAATTATAAGGCACAGTGATCCCTATTGCTACAGTGTTTCTTGTGGCCACTTACCACTTATGGAGAACCACGTGTGAGTAGAGCACAAAACATGAACAAGACCTGAAATGTTAAACTGTCTTTTCGTCAATTGACATACCTCCCAACATGACCCTCTCCAGGAGGGACACAATGCTCTACTTCTGGACTTCTCTTAATTTATGATTGCCATCACCTGTTTTGAACAGGTTAATGGATAAGAAAGGTGTTTCACCACAGGTGAGGGCAATTGTAAATGAAGAGGGAAGTCCAGGAGCAGAGCAATCTGTCCCTCCTGGAGAGGGTCATGTTGGGAGGTATGAATTGAATGTCCGATATATCGTGGGCACGTCGGCAGGTGTGTACCAGCAAAATGTCTGTGGATATGTGATAGCCCACTGGTATCTGGTATGCAAGATCTGCGGTCACTGTGTATAGTACATCACCCTTACCTTGCCCCAGCTGGTCATGTGTTCAGGCACAGTTACCAGAGGGTCCCCTGAAGAATCAGGTCTTTAACTACAAGTACATTGTGGGTGTGGACTACAGGTGTCGGTGCAGCGCATAAAGAATTGGGCGCCAGGCCATCTCAGAAAAACAGCATAAAGTTTATTTCAACATCAAACGGATATTTCAGGGATAACTTGTGAACACTCCTCCAGCACAAAGCATATCAGTTACAGTGGATCCCATATCAGGGCACCTCCTCCAGCGCATCGCTTAGTCGCAGCCGCATTTTTATAGCGAACATCAGTACATACCAGGGCATTCTGTGACCAGTAGTGCTACACATCAGGTTGCCGTCTCTCTCTCTCTCTCTCTTACT
The DNA here is from genome assembly GCF_028390025.1 of Pseudophryne corroboree. NCBI lineage: Eukaryota > Metazoa > Chordata > Amphibia > Anura > Myobatrachidae > Pseudophryne > Pseudophryne corroboree. Next base: position 300,880,704 of record NC_086444.1, on the reverse strand, counting down.
TAGCGAGGATTCTTTTCCTTGGGGGCGCTTACTCACGCCGCATGGCTTTCCGACCACTTCACCCAGATACCTCTCGAGATACTTTTCCATGGGGGGCGCTTACTCACGCCACGTGGCTTCCGACCACTTCACCCAGATACCTCTTGAGACTCACACCTTGAGTACACTTTTCTCCTGGCATCACCCTTTCACTGGATTCTGCATACTGCTGCTCTCACACTGCGATGTCTCCCTCTGTCAAATGCTTTGCTGTGGCTGGCATCACTCCCCACCTAAACATGTGGGGAGCCCTCACTGAGGCTACATCTTTCTGGTTAATCCACCACACTTCAGCTAGCTAAAACATGTGCTTCTCCTCACTGTCTGTCTGCTCTCTCTGCTCTGCTGCTGCTGCTCTCATTCTGTTGTAGCTGTGTCGTGTCTCACTGCAGGACAACCTTTTTATAACCTTGCATTCCCAGGGTCACATTCTAAATCTGGGATTTCCCGCTCTGTCTTTCCCGCTCTCAGTTTCCCGCTCTGAGTCTGCAAATGAGTGAGTCATGCCCTTTGCATTTTGCAGACTGATCTGTATAGCTATGAGCTGTGCTGTTAACTCCTTCTGTGCTGCAAGCTGTAGGCTGCTGGCACAGTGCTTATGCAACTCCAGCAAACATTTTACTTTTATTAAAGTCATGCTGGCACCTGTAGTGCCACAGTTGATTTGGGCTGCAGTTTCAGGGTATCACATGCACCCCAGCTAAAATCTTGCGTGTCCTCACGCAACAGCAGTTTTCAACATAACATATAATGACAGTACATGTGACAAAAAAACAACAACAATCACATATTCAGGAAAACATGGCATGTCAAACATCACATTACATACAAATCACATATTCTGTTGCGGTTTTCAAACGAGTTACAGTCCAGAGTCACATGTGATAGTAAAATGTTCTAGACATCTTGTGGCAATTGCGCCAAACACAGAGAACCTGCCCTCGCCTGCCCTTGTCTCCCCCCACGTCTGGGTCAAAAGAGACAGGTGGCTCTCGTGGGCCCCTCCCATTAAACAAGTTTCTCCAACTTTAGGAAAATAGATATAGGGGACTACATTCCCCTTGCGTTCCTTGGCTCTTTTGGACACTCAGAAATGGCCAAACACAGTGCCCCCAAGGGTTTTGCTCCGACCGGGTGCACTGCATAGTCCCGATGTCCTGTGACATGAGTTCCACCTCCACAAATATTGCCCTTAGAGCCCCACGTTGGTAACCATGGTTGCTCGTATCCTGTTCGTGACGCCAAATGTGATAGCCCACTGGTATCTGGTATGCAAGATCTGCGGTCACTGTGTATAGTACATCACCCTTACCTTGCCCCAGCTGGTCATGTGTTCAGGCACAGTTACCAGAGGGTCCCCTGAAGAATCAGGTCTTTAACTACAAGTACATTGTGGGTGTGGACTACAGGTGTCGGTGCAGCGCATAAAGAATTGGGCGCCAGGCCATCTCAGAAAAACAGCATAAAGTTTATCTCAACATCAAACGGATATTTCAGGGATAACTTGTGAACACTCCTCCAGCACAAAGCATATCAGTTACAGTGGATCCCATATCAGGGCACCTCCTCCAGCGCATCGCTTAGTCGCAGCCGCATTTTTATAGCGAACATCAGTACATACCAGGGCATTCTGTGACCAGTAGTGCTACACATCAGGTTGCCGTCTCTCTCTCTCTCTTACTTAGCGAGGATTCTTTTCCTTGGGGGCGCTTACTCACGCCGCATGGCTTTCCGACCACTTCACCCAGATACCTCTCGAGATACTTTTCCATGGGGGGCGCTTACTCACGCCACGTGGCTTCCGACCACTTCACCCAGATACCTCTTGAGACTCACACCTTGAGTACACTTTTCTCCTGGCATCACCCTTTCACTGGATTCTGCATACTGCTGCTCTCACACTGCGATGTCTCCCTCTGTCAAATGCTTTGCTGTGGCTGGCATCACTCCCCACCTAAACATGTGGGGAGCCCTCACTGAGGCTACATCTTTCTGGTTAATCCACCACACTTCAGCTAGCTAAAACATGTGCTTCTCCTCACTGTCTGTCTGCTCTCTCTGCTCTGCTGCTGCTGCTCTCATTCTGTTGTAGCTGTGTCGTGTCTCACTGCAGGACAACCTTTTTATAACCTTGCATTCCCAGGGTCACATTCTAAATCTGGGATTTCCCGCTCTGTCTTTCCCGCTCTCAGTTTCCCGCTCTGAGTCTGCAAATGAGTGAGTCATGCCCTTTGCATTTTGCAGACTGATCTGTATAGCTATGAGCTGTGCTGTTAACTCCTTCTGTGCTGCAAGCTGTAGGCTGCTGGCACAGTGCTTATGCAACTCCAGCAAACATTTTACTTTTATTAAAGTCATGCTGGCACCTGTAGTGCCACAGTTGATTTGGGCTGCAGTTTCAGGGTATCACATGCACCCCAGCTAAAATCTTGCGTGTCCTCACGCAACAGCAGTTTTCAACATAACATATAATGACAGTACATGTGACAACAAAAAAACAACAATCACATATTCAGGAAAACATGGCATGTCAAACATCACATTACATACAAATCACATATTCTGTTGCGGTTTTCAAACGAGTTACAGTCCAGAGTCACGTGATAGTAAAATGTTCTAGACATCTTGTGGCAATTGCGCCAAACACAGAGAACCTGCCCTCGCCTGCCCTTGTCTCCCCCCACGTCTGGGTCAAAAGAGACAGGTGGCTCTCGTGGGCCCCTCCCATTAAACAAGTTTCTCCAACTTTAGGAAAATAGATATAGGGGACTACATTCCCCTTGCGTTCCTTGGCTCTTTTGGACACTCAGAAATGGCCAAACACAGTGCCCCCAAGGGTTTTGCTCCGACCGGGTGCACTGCATAGTCCCGATGTCCTGTGACATGAGTTCCACCTCCACAAATATTGCCCTTAGAGCCCCACGTTGGTAACCATGGTTGCTCGTATCCTGTTCGTGACGCCAAATGTGATAGCCCACTGGTATCTGGTATGCAAGATCTGCGGTCACTGTGTATAGTACATCACCCTTACCTTGCCCCAGCTGGTCATGTGTTCAGGCACAGTTACCAGAGGGTCCCCTGAAGAATCAGGTCTTTAACTACAAGTACATTGTGGGTGTGGACTACAGGTGTCGGTGCAGCGCATAAAGAATTGGGCGCCAGGCCATCTCAGAAAAACAGCATAAAGTTTATTTCAACATCAAACGGATATTTCAGGGATAACTTGTGAACACTCCTCCAGCACAAAGCATATCAGTTACAGTGGATCCCATATCAGGGCACCTCCTCCAGCGCATCGCTTAGTCGCAGCCGCATTTTTATAGCGAACATCAGTACATACCAGGGCATTCTGTGACCAGTAGTGCTACACATCAGGTTGCCGTCTCTCTCTCTCTCTTACTTAGCGAGGATTCTTTTCCTTGGGGGCGCTTACTCACGCCGCATGGCTTTCCGACCACTTCACCCAGATACCTCTCGAGATACTTTTCCATGGGGGGTGCTTACTCACGCCACGTGGCTTCCGACCACTTCACCCAGATACCTCTTGAGACTCACACCTTGAGTACACTTTTCTCCTGGCATCACCCTTTCACTGGATTCTGCATACTGCTGCTCTCACACTGCGATGTCTCCCTCTGTCAAATGCTTTGCTGTGGCTGGCATCACTCCCCACCTAAACATGTGGGGAGCCCTCACTGAGGCTACATCTTTCTGGTTAATCCACCACACTTCAGCTAGCTAAAACATGTGCTTCTCCTCACTGTCTGTCTGCTCTCTCTGCTCTGCTGCTGCTGCTCTCATTCTGTTGTAGCTGTGTCGTGTCTCACTGCAGGACAACCTTTTTATAACCTTGCATTCCCAGGGTCACATTCTAAATCTGGGATTTCCCGCTCTGTCTTTCCCGCTCTCAGTTTCCCGCTCTGAGTCTGCAAATGAGTGAGTCATGCCCTTTGCATTTTGCAGACTGATCTGTATAGCTATGAGCTGTGCTGTTAACTCCTTCTGTGCTGCAAGCTGTAGGCTGCTGGCACAGTGCTTATGCAACTCCAGCAAACATTTTACTTTTATTAAAGTCATGCTGGCACCTGTAGTGCCACAGTTGATTTGGGCTGCAGTTTCAGGGTATCACAGATAACACTGTTTACAGACATCACATGTGCCTGTCCAGTTGTGACTTCAGACACAATACATCGGGCCGATGATCAGTAACTAGGGTTGCCACCTCATCCCTTTAATCCTGGAGACCTATGAATAATACAGGTTCTGTGGCTGATTAAATTCAAGCCTGCATTCCACCTGATTTTAATCAGCCACAAAACCTGTGTAAATCAGAAGTCTCCAGAATTAAAGGGATGAGGTGGCAACCCTATCAGTAAGTGTATAAGCACTTACTGATTACCAGATACGGTAGTGGATTGGCCCGATTGTCAACCTAGTGTGTACCCAGTATTACTGAGCAAAGCTCAGGCACCGCAGTACACATCCACACCACGCTCACAGGTGCTGTTGCTTTTACAATCTTCCTAAAATGCTTTTTTAGAGTAGGCAAGTATGCATTGTTTTAGCTTACAGGGGGCGAAGGAGCCAAAGCTAGCCCCCGCAGCCCTATAAGGGGGAGTGGTGCCAGGCGGCCCGCGGGCCAATGGCGGGAATCCCGGGAGGGGGAGGGAGGGGGGGGTTGCAGGCAGGCTGGCAGGTCCCCTTCCTAAAACATGGCTGGCCCTACCAGCCAGTGGGAGTCAGCAGGAATAATTGCATAGGAGGAGGCAGCCAGGGGGTTAAAACAGGCTGCAGGGAAGGAGGGGGCCGTCTTACCCCCCAGCACAGCCAGGACACACACAGCGGAAGCGTGCTGGGCCCCTAACCCAGAGGTCGATGGATCGAAACCATCCTCTGCTAGTTTGGGGGATTACCAGCACATGCTGGTGGAATTAATACCCAAAGCCACCGAATCAGACTGTCCAGAGTCAGGAGGGGAAGAGCAGAGGCCCCCCCATGCCGCAACAGGCCTATAAACCCCCTCCCATAGAACCACAGCAACAGCAACTTTCACCCCTCATGCGGGAGAGTAGCAGACCCGACTCGAAATACAGGGTAGGGAGTAGGAGCAGCAGAGAAAGCTGGCATCGGTCGCCAGAGAATTGGGGGAAACGGGTGTTCGTTGCAGAAACCAAGAGGTATAACAGCCCCGCATGGCATCCCGGTTTTACTCCTAGGGGCACAAGCAATAGCGGACGGCGTGGGGGAGTCACTATGGACAAGGTGTCACTGGGGAGGCTGCAGGATTACCTCACCCACTCCCCCCTGTTCACCTCTCCCCCCCAGAAGGAGGTACCAGGATCTTTCAACCCCCGCCAACAGGCACCTTTCAATCGCGAGGGCAGAGAGGCAACGGAAGAGACGCCAGGGGCTGCGACAGGAAAGCAGAGGCCCTATATTAATGACAATGGCCCATTACAGCAAGGAGGGCAAGAAGACCCGTTACATACTCTCCTGACGCAAGCCAGAGGAGGAAAACAGGCGAGGCACAGCGTTCCCAAGGGCAGTGCGGACTACGCCTCGTCCAGTGGGGCAGCAGCGCAGCCGAGCTCCATGGCAAGCGCGGCAGAGGCTCCAGCGACAGAGGCCGTCACCCAGGCAAGCACGGCACAGAGATCTATCGACACGTCATCCCACGGGAACAGTGAGATGAATCATGCTTATAATGCTGCTGGTAACATGTTGGTTCAGCGTAATGAAATGCACAGTGGGGTCGTTAGTAGGGATAGCGCTGGTAAAGCGCACAGCAGTAACTCTAGTATTGTGCAAAGTCCAGCGGTTCAGTTAGCTAGCAGCAGCACACGGTTCAAAGATAATGGTCATGCAGGTGCGCAGGTCAGCAAGGGAGGCAATAGCGCATCAGATTCAGAGGACGACAAGTCCTGCAGGGTGCTAAAAGAGCAGCTGCGCTTGACAAGAGATTGTCCACCCCAGCGGCAGACGCGGCTTTGAGTAAGATGGGTCAGGCTGGGTTAGCTAAGTCAGAATTCTTGCACCAGGGAGGAGCAATGGATCACAAGCTAAGCGCGCTAGACTCACATCTTCCCATGCAGCTCAGGAAGGAAACTGAAAGGAGAGATTTCATCGATATATGCTCCCCTACTGAAGAAGGCTGGAGGGACAAGGAATGATGCAGCGAAAAAGGGGTGTGGCAAAAAGAGTCCTATAAGACAATCGAGCATTGGGTGAGTGGAATGTTAGCGTACTCAGGCTGATACGTGCAAGCGTTCCCTGACATGGCCATGAATATGATGAAGTACATCAACCTCATCTATTCTATTTACAAGGATCATGGTGGACAGGCATGGCGTAAATACGATGAAGCGTTAAGGCTTCGGGCGCAGGGTCAGAAGCCCATTAAGTTTGGCTCAAGAGATATCGATTTGTGGTTTAAGGCACAGACGAGAAGTGGAGGAGATAAAGGTAGTGCAATGCATATGCTGACAGGGAGGCCTAACACCCCCAGACAGGACAGGCTTAAGTGCACCAGAACTGCCTGCAGATTTAAGCACGGCTGAACGCACTTTAGTGGGAATCATCCTGCAAAAGAGTGCTATAAGCAGAAGGGAAAGCAGAGAGAGATGGTATCCGGAGCGCCCGTGCCTGGCAAAGGCAACTAGCACAGTGAGGCTGAGGGGGATCTGGTAGTGGCTATCCAGGTACCCCAAATGTTCGGAAGCCAAGTTGTTGTAGGAGGGTTTCCAGTGAGGATTTAGGATCCTGATAAAAAAAGGCGGTCCCCCAAGCGCCTTCAGCAGGAACCTGCGCTCCATCAGCGCGCAGCCAGAAGCAGCACGCAAGAAGTTTGTAAAAGAGCTATCCCTATCCGCCTTGCACAATTGATCCAGGGACGTGCCACGGGGAGCCGCTCAAGAAGGTCCAACAGACCGAGTAGAATGGGCCTTGATAGTATCAGGAGCTGGAAGTCCAGCCTGTACGTAAGCTTGTGCAATCACCATTCTAATCCATCTGGTCAAGGTCTGTTTATTCGCAGGCCAGCCACGCTTGTGAAACCCAAAAAGGACAAAGAGAGAATCAGATCTCCTAAGAAAGGCGGTTCTCTTCACATATATACGGAGAGCCCATACCACATCCAAAGACCGTTCTTTGGAGGACAAATCAGGAGAGATAAAGGCCGGAACCACAATCTCTTGGTTAAGGTAGAAAGACAACACCACCTTAGGCAGATAACCAGGGCGAGTTCTAAGAACTGCACGGTCACTGTGAAAAATCAGAAAGGGTGGACGACAGGATAAGGCACCCAAGTCTGAAACCCTTCTAGCAGAGGCAATAGCCAGCAAAAATAAGACCTTAAGTGTAAGCCATTTAAGGTCCACAGACTCAAGAAGTTCAAACGGAGACTCTTGGAGGGTATCCAGAACAACCGATAAAGCCCAAAGAGCCACAGGAGGGACATAGGGAGGTTGAATCCGTAAAACGCCCCGAGTGAAAGTATGAACGTCAGGCAGAGATGCAATTTTTTTCTGTAACCAAACCGACAAGGTTGAAATATGAACCTTGAGGGAGGCCAGACAAAGGCCTACGTCCAGGCCCTGTTGCAGAAAAGCCAAAAGTTTGGCAGTACTAAACTTCTACGCATCATAATTCTTAGCCGCACACCAGGTGAAGTAAGAATTCCAGACCCTATAATAAATCCGTACCGAAGCCGGTTTACGGGCTTTCAACATAGTTTGAATGACCGCCTCAGAAAATCCCTTGGCCCTCAGAACTGAAGCTTCAAGAGCCACGCCGTCAAAGGCCAGTCGGGCTAGATCCTGGTAGACACAAGGGCCCTGAATGAAGGGGTCTGGGCATTGCGGAAGTAGAAAAGGACGCTCTTTCGAGAGACCCTGCGGATCTGAGAACCAATGCCGTCTGGGCCACGCTGGAGCGATTAGAAGTAGTAAGCCTCCTTCTTGCTTGAACTCCCTTATTACCCTGGGCAGGAGTGACACTGGAGGGAACACTTATGGCAGCCGAAAGCTCCATGGAATTGCCAGGGCGTCCACGAACACTGCTTGAGGATCCCTTGCCCTTGCTCAGAAGATAGGAACCTTGTGATTGTGTCGAGACGCCATCAGGTCTACATCAGGTAGGCCCCACTTGCCCACTAGGAGTTGAAAGACTTCCAGATGAAGGATCCACTCTCCGGCATGTACGTCCTGACGACTGAGGAAGTCCGCTTCCCAGTTGAGGACCCCCAGAATGAACACTGCCGATATGGCTGGCAGATGGCGTTCCGCCCATAGAAGAATCTTTGACACTTCCATCATTGCCATGCGGTTTTGAGTGCCTCCTTGATGAGTTATGTACGCCACCATGGTGGCATTGTCCGACTGTACTTGATCAGGCCTGTTCTGTACCAGAGGCAGGGCCAGTTTCAGAGCATTGAACACTACCCGCAACTCCAGAATGTTTATCGGAAGGAGAGATTCCTCCCTGGTCCACCGACCCTGAAGTGAGTGTTGCTCCAGCACCATGCCCCAACCCCGTAGACTGGCATCCGTCATTAGGAGGACCCAGTTGGAGATCCAGAAGGGACGACCCCTGCTCAATTGTTGGTCCTGGAGCCACCAACTCAGAGACAGATGAACCTCCGGAGTCTAGGAAATCATGTGAGACTTGATCCGGTGAGGCAGGTCGTCCCACTTGGAAAGGATTAACCGCTGCAGAGGGCGAGAATGAAATTGAGCGTACTCTACCATGTCGAAAGCCGACACCATGAGGCCTAGTACTTGCATCGCCAAGTGTATTGACACACGAGGGCGAGAAAGGAAGCATCGTATCCTGTCCTGAAGTTTCAGGACCTTCTCCGGAGACAAGAACAAGCATTGGTTGTGTGTGTCCAGTAACGCCCCCAGGTGTACCATACACTGAGCAGGAACCAGCGAAGATTTCTTCCAGTTGATGAGCCACCCGTGGGCTTGCAGGGATTGGACCGTCAGTTCCAGATGACAGAGGAGAACCTCTGGGGAGTTCGCCAGGATCAACAAGTCATCCAGATACGGCAGGATCCTGATACCCTGACGGCGGATAAGGGCCGTCATGACCACCATGATCTTGGTGAATATTCGCAGAGCCATGGTCAGTCCAAAAGGCAAGGCCTGGAATTGATAATGGAGGTTGCCAATAGCAAATCGCAGATATTGCTGATGCGACATGGCAATAGGTATATGTAGGTAAGCATCCTGTATGTCCAGGGAGACCATATAGTCCTTGGGCTCCAGGGCCAGAACAATAGAGCGAAGAGTTTCCATACGGAATTTGGACACCTTCACAAATTTGTTCAAAGACTTGAGGTTGAGAATGGGCCTTGAGGATCCATTCGGTTTCGGAACTAGGAACAGCGTTGAATAGTACCCCCTGCCTCTTTGAGCCAGAGGCACCGGCACTATTACTCCTGTGTCTAGGAGGGATTGTACCACCAATTGTAGAGTTTTTGCTTTCAACGGATCCGAAGGGATATTTGTCGAGCAAAACTGGAGAGGGGGACGTTTCTTAAAAGAGATGGTGTATCAGTAAGTGACGACTTCCCTCACCCAGGCATCTGAAGTGGTCTGTAACTATACCTGATTGAACCGCAAAAGTCGGCCTCCCACCCTGGGGTCCCCCAGGGGGAGGCCCGCCCCGTCATGCAGCAAGCTTGTCTGGTTTGGAAGCAGGCTGACGGGCAGCCCAGGAACGTTTAGGTTTGGGCTTAGAGGTTTTGGAAGTGCGAGCCTGTTTCGGGTACGCCTGACCCTTTTCTTTACTTGGAGGTCGAAAGGAACGAAAGGTGGTACTCTTAGCCTTCGGAGCCGAAGGATTAGTACTCGGCAGACATGCAGTCTTAGCAGATGCTAAGTCAACAACAATCTTGTTCAGATCTTCCCAAAAAGGATGTTTCCCTTAAAAGGGATCACCTCCAAGGTCTTTTTAGAGTCCAGATCCACAGACCAGGACTGCAACCACGGAATCCAGTGAGCCAGAATGGACGTAGTAGACGCTTTGGCTGCCAGCACACCAGCATCAGAGGCCACCTCCTGTATGTAATGAGAGGCTGTGGTAATATATGAAAGACACTGTCTGGCATTATCAGAAAAATTCGGAGGTAGCTCCGCTTCAACTTCTTGAATTAAGTCTTCAATAGCTTTTGCAGCCCAAGAAGCCGCTATAGTAGGTCTATGCACAGCACCTGCAAGAGTGTAAATAGACTTCAAGCAACCCTCCACACGCTTATCCGTCGGTTCCTTCAAAGAGGTGACTGTAGTGACAGGCAGAGTAAAAGACACCACAAGACGTGCGACATGTGAGTCCACCGGCGGCAGTTTTTCCCAATTTTTACTTAACTCTGCAGCGAGGGGATAACGAGCTAGCATCTTTTTAGACTTTCACCTTGCGATCTGCACTAACTTTTCTTACGATTTTGACTCTATAGTCAAAATTGTAAGAAAAACTCTCACCGTGTGATGAGCGGATTCGGTTTTACTCGGTTCTCAAAACCGAATCTTATTGGCTCACTGATGTCACGTGTTTTGGATAGCCAATAAGATTCGGTTTTGAGAACCGAGTAAAACCGAATCCGCTCATCACTAGACTGTGTACACACCATTAGGGAGACTCCCTGAAATAGTAGCAATCGCTCTGACTCCCTGAATAGTATAGCAATCTCCCTGATTGCACCTTACTCCCATTAGGTATAGGGTTACCATAGTATCCCTTTACACCACAACGCCTATGATTTACACAGGTTCTGAGGCTCAGGGGCGGATCCAGAAGAAAATGATAGGGGGGGCACCATGGAAGGGGCAAGTACATTTGCGTGCGGCTTCGGTGCATGTGAGGTGGCGCTTCTTATACAATGCCCACAGTTGTAGCGCTCATTATGCAATGTCCACTGTACTGGTAGTGCCCCTTATATAGACCCCATAGTAGTGGTGCCCCTTTTGCAATGCCCGTATTGCCCCCAGTAGTAATGTTGCCTGTAGTAATGCCCCCAGTGGTAATTCCCCTGCAGTTATGACCCCAGTAGTTTACCCCCCCCCCTTTAGTTTAGCCTCCCAGTGGTAATGCCCCCAGTAGTTTAGCCACCAGTAGTAATGCCCCCCTGTAGATTGCCCCATTGTAGTTTAGCCCCTGCAGTTATGCCCCCTTGTAGCTTAGCCTTCAGTAGTAATGCCCCCAGTAGTTTGGCCCCTGTAGTTATCCCCCAGTAGTTTGGCCCCTGTAGTTAAGCCCCCAGTAGTTTGGCCCCTGTAGTTTAGCCCCCAAGTAGTAATGCCCCTGTAGTTAAGCCGCCAGTAGTAATGCCCCTGTAGTTACGCCGCCAGTAGTTAGCACCTTTGTAGTTGGCCCCCAGTAATAGTCCCCCAGTAGTTTGCCCCCAGTAGATGCCACCCAGTAATAATGTCCCCCAGTAGTTTGCCCCCAGTAGATGCCCCCCAGTAATAATGTCCCCAGTAGTTTGCCCCCAGTAGATGCCCCCCAGTAATAATGTCCCCCAGCAGTTTGCCCCAGTAGATGCCCCCCAGTAATAATGTCCCCCAGCAGTTTGCCCCAGTAGATGCCCCCCAGTAATAATGTCCCCCAGTAGTAATGCCCCCAGTAGATGCCCCCCAGTAATAATGCCCCCAGTAGATGGCCCCCAGTAAAAATTTCCCCCAGTAGCTGCCCCCAATAGATGACCCCCCAGTAGTAATGCCCCCAGTAGATGCCCCCCAGTAATAATGCCCCCAGTAGCTGCCCCCAATAGATGACCCCCCAGTAATAATGCCCCCTACGAGTTTGCCCCAATAGATGACCCCCCTTTAGTAATGCCCCCAGTAGATGGCCCCCAGTAAAAATGTCCCCCAGTAGCTGCACCCAATAGATGACCCCTCAGTAGTGATGCCCCCAGTAGATGCCCCCCAGTTATAATGCCCCCAGTAGTTTGCCCCCCCCCCAGTAGTAATGCCCCTTGTTGATGCCCTCCCAGTAGTAATGTCCCCCGTAGTTTGCCCCCAGTAGATGCCCCCGCTGCATTAAGGAAGAAAAAAACATACTTACTGAGCCCCGTTCCCGCTTCCAGGCCGCTGCAGTCCTCCTCCTCCATGGGCGTCCGCTCCTCAGTCAGCACTATGAGAGAGACGTCATGACTGACGTCTCTCCCATAGCGCACGGCGCACAGTGACAGCGCCGGAAGCCGGAGCTCAGTACTGAGCTCCTGCCTCCGGATACCGCTGTGCAGGGAGACGGGCGCCCGCTGGTAACACAATCTCAGCGGGCGCCCGTCATCTCCCTGTGCGGCGCCGAATGGGGGGGACGGGGGACAGAAGGCCACAAATGACAGGGGGGGCACGGGCCCGAGTGCCCCCCCCCCCCCTGGATCCGCCACTGCTGAGGCTGGTGACATCGAGCCTGCATTTCACCTGGTTTAATCAGCCACAGAACCTTTGTAATCCATGAGTGTCCCAGTTTAAAGTGATAGTATGGTAAGCCTAATTATGTAGCTATTATGTACTTGGAAAAAAATAAATGAGATATATATTTTCAAATGGGATCATCAGGGCCATATCCCTGCATTAATTATAAGGCACAGTGATCCCTATTGCTACAGTGTTTCTTGTGGCCACTTACCACTTATGGAGAACCACGTGTGAGTAGAGCACAAAACATGAACAAGACCTGAAATGTTAAACTGTCTTTTCGTCAATTGACATACCTCCCAACATGACCCTCTCCAGGAGGGACACAATGCTCTACTTCTGGACTTCTCTTAATTTATGATTGCCATCACCTGTTTTGAACAGGTTAATGGATAAGAAAGGTGTTTCACCACAGGTGAGGGCAATTGTAAATGAAGAGGGAAGTCCAGGAGCAGAGCAATCTGTCCCTCCTGGAGAGGGTCATGTTGGGAGGTATGAATTGAATGTCCGATATATCGTGGGCACGTCGGCAGGTGTGTACCAGCAAAATGTCTGTGGATAACATTGTTCACAGACATCACATGTGCCTGTCCAGTTGTGACTTCAGACACAATACATCGGGCCGATGATCAGTAACTAGGGTTGCCACCTCATCCCTTTAATCCTGGAGACCTATGAATAATACAGGTTCTGTGGCTGATTAAATTCAAGCCTGCATTCCACCTGATTTTAATCAGCCACAAAACCTGTGTAAATCAGAAGTCTCCAGAATTAAAGGGATGAGGTGGCAACCCTATCAGTAAGTGTATAAGCACTTACTGATTACCAGATACGGTAGTGGATTGGCCCGATTGTCAACCTAGTGTGTACCCAGAAAAAATACAATATGAGAGTGCGCTTTTCAAATCCAATGTAGATTTTATTATATTAAAATTTTTTTAAAAATTATTATTGTATACACACAATTTATATAATATAATATCTGCCGGCCGGCTACATAAAAAACTTATTTCCAATGTAATATAAAAGATACTATTATATATTCATAAACTTGCTTTCAAAAAACAAATCCTAAGTACTTAGATTCTCATTGTGCTGAGTTCTTATCCAAAAAAAACTCCAATCACTTTTCTCAAGTCACTCTGCCCAAGTCCATATATGTATAAGAATGTTTAGCAACTTATTGCACCAATTGTATTTGTTAGCAATCTGTTGAGCAAATTTAGACGCCAAGCAGGTGGTTAATAGTAATCTAAACCACAGCCTTCCTCACGGCTGAACAGTTCCATTTAGGCAGTTCATAAATTGATTTTGTTACAGCTGTAACTAAATGGAAATACTATGCATCGGTTTAAAATTGTATACCGTACAGAATGCCTCTGTTGTCCAGCTTGAAAGCATGCATACGGCGTCCCTCCTGGTTAGTGTCTCTCGTCACTGTCCATTTTCTCTGGAGGGGAGTCACTTTATATGTCAATCGCCGTTCTTATCCTCCCGGCGCCTGGCACTGAGGAAGCCGCCGATGCTCTCGAGTAGGCGGGGAAACGCGTCTGTCAGACACTCTCACACAGACCGCAGCATTCTGCACATCAGCTGGTCGGCGATTACAAACACCCCACAGGTTAGGGGTAGTGTGTGCCTTCTCTGCCGACATCAGTCCACGAACCTCCAGCAAGGCTGACGAGGAAAAATACCAGCCGTACGGCCAGGCGCCGGGAGGATAAGAACGGCGATTGACATATAAAGTGACTCCCCTCCAGAGAAAACGGACAGTGACGAGAGACACTAACCAGGAGGGACGCCGTATGCATGCTTTCAAGCTGGACAACAGAGGCATTCTGTACGGTATACAATTTTAAACCGATACATAGTATTTCCATTTAGTTACAGCTGTAACAAAATCAATTTATGAACTGCCTAAATGGAACTGTTCAGCCGTGAGGAAGGCTGTGGTTTAGATTACTATTAACCACCTGCTTGGCGTCTAAATTTGCTCAACAGATTGCTAACAAATACAATTGGTGCAATAAGTTGCTAAACATTCTTATACATATATGGACTTGGGCAGAGTGACTTGAGAAAAGTGATTGGAGTTTTTTTTGGATAAGAACTCAGCACAATGAGAATCTAAGTACTTAGGATTTGTTTTTTGAAAGCAAGTTTATGAATATATAATAGTATCTTTTATATTACATTGGAAATAAGTTTTTTATGTAGCCGGCCGGCAGATATTATATTATATAAATTGTGTGTATACAATAATAATTTTTAAAAAAAATTTAATATAATAAAATCTACATTGGATTTGAAAAGCGCACTCTCATATTGTATTTTTTCTGGTCTATATTGGGGTAAATGACCTAGTACCCCAGAGAGAGCTGCTTTCAAAACCGACAATTGCAGCGCCAGGAATATTGTGTTGTTAGTGTGTACCCAGTATTACTGAGCAAAGCTCAGGCACCGCAGTACACATCCACACCACGCTCACAGGTGCTGTTGCTTTTACAATCTTCCTAAAATGCTTTTTTTAGAGTAGGCAAGTATGCATTGTTTTAGCTTACAGGGGGCGAAGGAGCCAAAGCTAGCCCCCGCAGCCCTATAAGGGGGAGTGGTGCCAGGCGGCCCGCGGGCCAATGGCGGGAATCCCGGGAGGGGGAGGGAGGGGGGGGGTTGCAGGCAGGCTGGCAGGTCCCCTTCCTAAAACATGGCTGGCCCTACCAGCCAGTGGGAGTCAGCAGGAATAATTGCATAGGAGGAGGCAGCCAGGGGGTTAAAACAGGCTGCAGGGAAGGAGGGGGCCGTCTTACCCACCAGCACAGCCAGGACACACACAGCGGAAGCGTGCTGGGCCCCTAACCCAGAGGTCGATGGATCGAAACCATCCTCTGCTAGTTTGGGGGATTACCAGCACATGCTGGTGGAATTAATACCCAAAGCCACGGAATCAGACTGTCCAGAGTCAGGAGGGGAAGAGCAGAGGCCCCCCCATGCCGCAACAGGCCTATAAACCCCCTCCCATAGAACCACAGCAACAGCAACTTTCACCCCTCATGCGGGAGAGTAGCAGACCCGACTCGAAATACAGGGTAGGGAGTAGGAGCAGCAGAGAAAGCTGGCATCGGTCGCCAGAGAATTGGGGGAAACGGGTGTTCGTTGCAGAAACCAAGAGGTATAACAGCCCCGCATGGCATCCCGGTTTTACTCCTAGGGGCACAAGCAATAGCGGACGGCGCGGGGGAGTCACTATGGACAAGGTGTCACTGGGGAGGCTGCAGGATTACCTCACCCACTCCCCCCTGTTCACCTCTCCCCCCCAGAAGGAGGTACCAGGATCTTTCAACCCCCGCCAACAGGCACCTTTCAATCGCGAGGGCAGAGGGGCAACGGAAGAGACGCCAGGGGCTGCGACAGGAAAGCAGAGGCCCTATATTAATGACAATGGCCCATTACAGCAAGGAGGGCAGGAAGACCCGTTACATACTCTCCTGACGCAAGCCAGAGGAGGAAAACAGGCGAGGCACAGCGTTCCCAAGGGCAGTGCGGACTACGCCTCGTCCAGTGGGGCAGCAGCGCAGCCGAGCGCCATGGCAAGCGCGGCAGAGGCTCCAGCGACAGAGGCCGTCACCCAGGCAAGCACGGCACAGAGATCTATCGACACGTCATCCCACGGGAACAGTGAGATGAATCATGCTTATAATGCTGCTGGTAACATGTTGGTTCAGCGTAATGAAATGCACAGTGGGGTCGTTAGTAGGGATAGCGCTGGTAAAGCGCACAGCAGTAACTCTAGTATTGTGCAAAGTCCAGCGGTTCAGTTAGCTAGCAGCAGCACACGGTTCAAAGGTAATGGTCATGCAGGTGCGCAGGTCAGCAAGGGAGGCAATAGCGCATCAGATTCAGAGGATGACGAGTCCTGCAGGGTGCTAAAAGAGCAGCTGCGCTTGACAAGAGATTGTCCACCCCAGCGGCAGACGCGGCTTTGAGTAAGATGGGTCAGGCTGGGTTAGCTAAGTCAGAATTCTTGCACCAGGGAGGAGCAATGGATCACAAGCTAAGCGCGCTAGACTCACATCTTCCCATGCAGCTCAGGAAGGAAACTGAAAGGAGAGATTTCATCGATATATGCTCCCCTACTGAAGAAGGCTGGAGGGACAAGGAATGATGCAGCGAAAAAGGGGTGTGGCAAAAAGAGTCCTATAAGACAATCGAGCATTGGGTGAGTGGAATGTTAGCGTACTCAGCCTGTTACGTGCAAGCGTTCCCTGACATGGCCATGAATATGATGAAGTACATCAACCTCATCTATTCTATTTACAAGGATCATGGTGGACAGGCATGGCGTAAATACGATGAAGCGTTAAGGCTTCGGGCGCAGGGTCAGAAGCCTATTAAGTTTGGCTCAAGAGATATCGATTTGTGGTTTAAGGCACAGACGAGAAGTGGAGGAGATAAAGGTAGTGCAATGCATATGCTGACAGGGAGGCCTAACACCCCCAGACAGGACAGGCTTAAGTGCACCAGAACTGCCTGCAGATTTAAGCACGGCTGAACGCACTTTAGTGGGAATCATCCTGCAAAAGAGTGCTATAAGCAGAAGGGAAAGCAGAGAGAGATGGTATCCGGAGCGCCCGTGCCTGGCAAAGGCAACTAGCACAGTGAGGCTGAGGGGGATCTGGTAGTGGCTATCCAGGTACCCCAAATGTTCGGAAGCCAAGTTGTTGTAGGAGGGTTTCCAGTGAGGATTTAGGATCCTGATAAAAAAAGGCGGTCCCCCAAGCGCCTTCAGCAGGAACCTGCGCTCCATCAGCGCGCAGCCAGAAGCAGCACGCAAGAAGATTGTAAAAGAGCTATCCCTGGATAGAATGGCAAGCCCATTCGAGACCCCCTTGTCATCATCCGGAGTCTTACCTCCGGTTCTGGGCCCTACGGCCTTCCTGTTAGCTGGCTGGTGTGGCTGCGGCGGATGGGAGCTGCAGCAGCGAGGTCCTCCGGTGCGGCTGCCGGACGTCTTGAGGACGGGGTCCGGGTCCTGGGGAGCGGAGCATGGCAGCCGGAGGCAGGGCTGCCATCAGAAATTGTGGGGCCTGGGACTGGACATAACTGGCAGGGCCCCCCCAACTTGCCACTACGTTAAGACTCTTTAGGCTGGTCCCTAACAGTGGTGCAAGTAGAAAATAAATGCTTGCCAAAAAAATGGGTCTGGCCACGTCACACGGGGCGTGGCCAATGAAAATGGGGGCATGATACACATATGACCCCAATAGTGCCAGATACACATATGCGCCCACAGTGCCAGATGCTCCCACCGTGCCAGATACACATCTGACCCCAGCAGTGCCCGATACATCCCACCATGCCAGATGCACATATGCCCTCACAGTGCCAGATATGCCCCCACAGTGCCAGATGCACCTATGCCCCACAGTGCATATCCTTTTGCCCCATCCCTGCTGCTCACCGCTGCTGTGTGAGGGGAGGAGAGTGCAGCGCAGCGCCTCTCCTGCCCCTCAATGCTCAGTGAAGTCTGGTCTCTGGTTGCGGCGTGAATCTGAAATGAGGCGCCGGTTCATTAGTCTATCAAAGCTAATGAACCGGCACCTCATTTCAGATTCATGCCGCCACCGGAGACCGGACTTCACTGAGCATTGAGGGGCAGGAGAGGCACTGCGCTCTCCTTCCCTCACACAGCAGCGGCTGCAAGCATGGCAGTCAGAACCGGCGGTACTGCGTACCGGCTGGCAATTTCTTATTGGTACGCAGTACCGCCCCGTACAGTCATACTTTCAGCACTGGTCCCTAACCACCCTCATTAAATGAATCACTAATTATTCAATAAACTAATCACCTAATTAAATCAATCACTTGAATGAATTGTTTTAAAAAAAATAGCACTTTATTATTGCATGCAATTTTTTTTAATCAGAGACTCTGTTTTAAAGCTTATTAAAAAAGAAATGTGCGGTGGCCTGCGAGAGGCATATGTGATAACACAGGCCACAGCACAAGTGTGATGCATGACTGCAAAATATACCATACTATCCTAGTCTTGCTGCTACTCCCCGTCCGACCGTCACGCCTCTCCGGTGCTGCTCCTCAATCCGGCATGCAGCGGACCCTCTCCTCTACACTGGCGCAGCGTGATGTCACGTCACGCCACGCTGTGCAATAAACTTTATTGTTGTACAATAAACTTTATTGTACAGGTAACGGAGAGCGGGAGCAGAGATGGGGGGATGCCTGCAGGAACTGCTATACATGTGGTGGGCGGAAGCCCACAGCCCAGCTTCGCTTGGAGAACGGGGAAGCCGGGCGGTATGAGCTGCCCGGGCCCTCCACTCTCTGTCAGTGTGGCCGTGCCCGGGACAAGTGGACCCAGGGTAGCCCCTTGATGGCGGCCCTGGCCGGAGGTTTCGGTTTCCAAGTGTCCTGTTGCTAGAGTGCGGCGTCTGGGAGGCTGAGGCCAAAGGTAGTGGCTGTGTGCTGGTTCTACATGTGTCCTCTGTGCAGGGAGCCGCCATATTGGAGACCAAGCCAATAGGTATCCC
This sequence comes from Pseudophryne corroboree, assembly GCF_028390025.1. Taxonomy (NCBI): domain Eukaryota; kingdom Metazoa; phylum Chordata; class Amphibia; order Anura; family Myobatrachidae; genus Pseudophryne; species Pseudophryne corroboree. Next base: position 300,861,698 of record NC_086444.1, on the reverse strand, counting down.
AGTTCGCGTCTTTCACAACTGAGGGCTGAGGCTGACCTGGGGAAGCCTCAGATGTAGGGGCTGGCGTGTAGGTGAACCGAGGAGGTAGTATTGGGTTCGTAGACATACAGGAGATCTAGTACCATTTGCCCGAAGGCGTGACCACGACAACGAAGTTGTAAAAAGTATAGTCAGTTTTATTGAACACACAGCTTTAGACACCTTGGATATGCAATAACTTCACAGTAGATGTGCAGTGATAAATTACAGTACAGTTCCCAGAAGCGCAGAGGTAATTAGTGCTGTGGCTTGCAGAACAGAATGTTATAGAGACCTTGCCAGAACTGGAGATGATAAGTCCGTATGCCACAGCTAACCGCTGAGGAGAGGTATGAACTGGTACTGCCCAGCAAATGGTATACAGAGGCTGGAGTAACACAGATGCACAGAAGTATATGGTACTTGGAACAATTGCAGAGAGTGCCGGATGGAACTGGTATGAATGAAAGGTGTGTAGAACTCACCACTGTAGTTAGAGTCCGATGGTGAGCATCGATGGAAACTGTGGTTCGATGGTAGAATGGTCACAGATGCGAGCGATATGGGAATACCACTGATAACGTTGAAATGAACTGAAGAAACTGTAGAGCACCGTTTGTAGATTACCAGGCGACTCATGAGCACTGTGGAAAGCTTGGTAGGCCATGGAATATGCGCTGTGAAGTATGGAGAGCGGTGCTGCAGGAAGGAGAAGTTGAAACCGATACCAGGACACCGCTGGAGGCTGGAGGTGAAGCAGGACCAACGCTGTGAGCAGGAAGCCGGTGTCTGATTGTAGCAAGTAACCAGGAGCAATGCTGAAACACTGCAGAAGTCACGCTGCACAGCAGGATGGAAACAGGTGCGGGTCTCTTAGTGGAGCTGAATCACAGGAGCTGGGATACCTGGAGAAACAAGCAGTAGAATCCACAAGCAGGAGAGACATTTGTATAGGTTAGACAACCAAAGCACTGACGATTATCCAGCCAAGGAGCAGGATATTTATACCAGCTGGGAAGCAGGCATTGGCTGGATAATTAGGCAGAGTCCAGAGTGCAGCGGATAGGTTGTAGAATGACATGTGATGGGAACAAACATGGCTGCGCCCATGTTTGCCTTTGGAGGGAAAGTCTGTTTGCATATTCCATGTGGTAAACAGCAGTAATGGCGGCGGAGGTCGCGGAGGGCAGGAGACGCCATTCTTAAAAACAGTGCAACTAAACTGTAAGGCTGCCATGACAGCGCTGCGGGATCACAGGGAAGAGACCTGAGGCAATGACATACAGCGCACTGCACGCAGACAGCACAGATGGAATCCCATTTTGGAATGCTGGACCAGTCTCAGGAGACACTTGGAAGGTAAATAATGATGTTCAATTACCCGGATCGTGACAGCGTCCAGCCAATCCAGTGCAGTCTTCCCTTATAAAAAGGGGTTGATACTTAGCTATGGTGCCAGTGCTTCAAGTTACTTGCTGCTGTAAGGTGCTCAAGCGCTGCGCTCCCAGGTTAACCCCTGGTATCCTGGTTCTGTTGTGGCTGCCCGGTGGTCAATTCTGTTATTGCAGTCCTTTGCTCCCAGTCCACCTGCTCTTACTGTTTATCCGCTGGGTCCTCTATCTGGTAGAGAGCCTCAGTTTGCTGATGGTGCTCACAGCGATCCTCTCTTCAGCATCGTTTACAAATCACAAGTCATCTCTTCATTCAGTGTTCTTCAGCATTGTTTACAAATCACAAGTCATCTCTTCATTCAGTGGGGTACATTTACTAACATTCGTAATTTCCGAAAATAGGTCAAAGCTCAATCACGAATGACATCGACAGTGTAAAACTGCAACTTTTTGAATTTATTACGATGGATTTACTAAGCTGTCGTATTCGTGTTTTTCTTTTCTTCCGATGTCGATGTCATTCGTTTTTTTTTACCTAATTTTACGGCAGTGATTAGCAAAACACTGCCGTTTTTTTTTACAATCAATCTCGGCCGGATCTGTGTGATCCGTGCTGGGGTTCTTTATTTTTTATTTTTAATTAAACAATGTAAAATCCCCCCAAAAAATGCGTGGGGTCCCCCCTCCTAAGCATAACCAGCCTCGGGCTCTTTGAGCCGATCCTGGTTGCAGAAATATGGGGAAAAAAATGACAGGGGTTCCCCCATATTTAAGCAACCAGCATCGGGCTCTGCGCCTGGTCCTGGTCCCAAAAATACGGGGGACAAAAAGAGTAGGGGTCCCCCGTATTTTTAAAACCAGCACCGGGCTCCACTAGCTGGACAGATAATGCCACAGCCGGGGGTCACTTTTATATAGTGCCCTGCGGCCGTGGCATCAAAAATCCAACTAGTCACCCCTGGCCGGGGTACCCTGGGGGAGTGGGAACCCCTTCAATCAAGGGGTCCCCCCCCCCCAGCCACCCAAGGGCCAGGGGTGAAGCCCGAGGCTGTCCCCCCCCATCCAATGGGCTGCGGATGGGAGGGCTGATAGCCTTTGTTGTAAAATAAAAGATATTGTTTTTAGTAGCAGTACTACAAGTCCCAGCAAGCCTCCCCCGCATGCTGGTACTTGGAGAACCACAAGTACCAGCATGCGGCGGAAAAACGGGCCCGCTGGTACCTGTAGTACTACCACTAAAAAAATACCCAAAAAAACACAAGACACACACACCGTGAAAGTATAATTTTATTACATACATACACACATACATACATACATACTTACCTTAAGTTCCCACGCAGGTCGGTCCTCTTCTCCAGTAGAATCCAAGGGGTACCTGTTGAATAAATTCTACTCACGAGATCCAGGGGTCCAGGCTCCTCGGCAAATCCAGGGATAATCCACGTACTTGAATAAAACAAAAAAAACGGTTGCCCGACCACGAACTGAAAGGTGACCCATGTTTGCACATGGGTCACCTTCCCACGAATGCCAGAAACCCACTTTGCCTTCTGGCTAAGTGGGTTTCTTCAGCCAATCAGGGAGTGCCATGTTGTAGCACTCTCCTGATCAGCTGTGTGCTCCTGTCCTCACTGACAGGCGGCACACGGCAGTGTTACAATGTAGCGCCTATGCGCTACATTGTAACCAATGATGGGAACTTTCTGCTCAGCGGTGACGTCACTTTAGGTCAACCGCAGGGCAGAAAGTTCCCATCATTGGTTACAATGTAGCGCATAGGCGCTACATTGTAACACTGCCGTGTGCCGCCTGTCAGTGAGGACAGGAGCACACAGCTGATCAGGAGAGTGCTACAACGTGGCACTCCCTGATTGGCTGAAGAAACCCACTTAGCCAGAAGGCAAAGTGGGTTTCTGGCATTCGTGGGAAGGTGACCCATGTGCAAACATGGGTCACCTTTCAGTTCGTGGTCGGGCAACCGTTTTTTTGTTTTATTCAAGTACGTGGATTATCCCTGGATTTGCCGAGGAGCCTGGACCCCTGGATCTCGTGAGTAGAATTTATTCAACAGGTACCCCTTGGATTCTACTGGAGAAGAGGACCGACCTGCGTGGGAACTTAAGGTAAGTATGTATGTATGTATGTGTGTATGTATGTAATAAAATTATACTTTCACGGTGTGTGTGTCTTGTGTTTTTTTGGGTATTTTTTTAGTGGTAGTACTACAGGTACCAGCGGGCCCGTTTTTCCGCCGCATGCTGGTACTTGTGGTTCTCCAAGTACCAGCATGCGGGGGAGGCTTGCTGGGACTTGTAGTACTGCTACTAAAAACAATATCTTTTATTTTACAACAAAGGCTATCAGCCCTCCCATCCGCAGCCCATTGGATGGGGGGGGACAGCCTCGGGCTTCACCCCTGGCCCTTGGGTGGCTGGGGGGGGGGGACCCCTTGATTGAAGGGGTTCCCACTCCCCCAGGGTACCCCGGCCAGGGGTGACTAGTTGGATTTTTGATGCCACGGCCGCAGGGCGCTGTATAAAAGTGACCCCCGGCTGTGGCATTATCTGTCCAGCTAGTGGAGCCCGGTGCTGGTTTTAAAAATACGGGGGACCCCTACTCTTTTTGTCCCCCGTATTTTTGGGACCAGGACCAGGCGCAGAGCCCGATGCTGGTTGCTTAAATATGGGGGAACCCCTGTCATTTTTTTCACCATATTTCTGCAACCAGGATCGGCTCAAAGAGCCCGAGGCTGGTTATGCTTAGGAGGGGGGACCCCACGCAATTTTTTTTTTAAAAATAAGCACTTTCCCACCCCTTCCCACTGATATACATGCACGGATCTCATGGATCCGTGCATGCCTATCCAATCACGAATAAAAAAAAAAGTTCTGTTTTTTTTTAGCACTTTTTTACGAGTTGAAATTTTTCACGGCAGTGTTTGTTCTTTTTTGGCTTTGCACTTCTTAGTAAATGACCGAGATTCATACTTAAACAGCCGCGTTTTGACCGATGGTGTATTCATTCGTAATTTTTTACCTGAACTTGCAAAAAATTACGAATGCCCTCATCACTGCCGTGATTAGTGTTTAGTAAATGACCGAGATTAACCGAGATGACACTTTGAAGAAAAAACGGCATCTCGGTCAAAATCGGGAGCTTAGTAAATATACCCCAGTGTTTTTCCGCATCGTTTACAAATCACAAGTCATCTCTTCATTCAGTATTCTTCAGCATCGTTTACAAATCACAAGTCATCTCTTCATTGTGTTCTTCAGCATCGTTTACAAATCACAAGTCACTTCTTAGTAACATAGTAACATAGTATCTGAGGTTGAAAAAAGACAATTGTCCATCGAGTTCAACCTATTTGTGGTCTCCTATGCATGATGATTTGACTAAAATTTCTGACTGATGCTGCTGTCAGCCGTTACATTTTATCCCTATTTATAGTAACTATAATGCATGACTATGCACCATACCCCTGGATATCCTTATCCATTAGGAATTTATCTAACCCATACTTAAAGGTGTTAACAGATTCCGCCATTACAACTCCCTCAGGCAGGGAATTCCAAACACGTATTGTCCTTACCGTGAAAAAGCCTTTACGCCGTATTGTGCGGAATCTCCTCTCCTCTAACCTGAGCGAGTGTCCACGAGTCCTCTGTGTGGATTTAACCAAAAACAGGTCCCGCGCAAGCTCTGTGTATTGTCCCCTTATATATTTGTAGATGTTGATCATATCCCCTCTTAGTCTCCGCTTTTCCAATGTAAACATGCCTAGTCTTTCAAGCCTTTCCTTGTATTCCATCGTCTCCATGCCCTTAATTAGCTTGGTCACCCTCCTCTGAACCTTTTCTAGCTCCAGGATATCCTTTTAGTAGTACGGTGCCCAGAATTGTACACAGTATTCAAGGTGTGGCCTCACTAGTGATTTATATAATGGGAGTATAATACTCTCGTCCCTAGCATCAATACCCCGTTTTATGCATGCTAATATCTTATTAGCCTTCTTTGCTGCAGTCCTACTTTGGGTACTACTGCTTAGTTGCTATCTATGAGGACACCTAAGTCCTTTTCCAGTACAGAATCCCCTAATTTTACCCCATTTAGTAGGTAGGTGTAATTTTTGCTCTTGTTATCACAGTGCATTACCTTACACTTGTCTGTGTTGAAGCGCATTCTCCATTTGGCTGCCCATGCTTCTAATTTAACTAAGTCGTTCTGAAGAGACTCGGCATCCTCCTCTGTATTTATAGCCTTACACAATTTGGTATCATCTGAAAAAATTGACACCATGCTCTCTAGACCTTCTGTTAGGTCGTTAAATATTGAACAATAGCGGTCCTAATACTGAGCCTTGCGGCACACCACTTAGCACTTCAGTCCAAGTTGAAAAAGATCCATTAACCACAACGCGCTGCTCCCTATTATCTAACCAGTTTTTGACCCAAGTGCATATTGTGCTTCCTAGCCCTGATTCTTATAGCTTGTAGATAAGTCTCATGTGTGGTACAGTATCGAACGCTTTGGCAAAGTCTAAAAAGATTACATCCACGTCTTTACCCTGATCTAGGTTTGCGCTTACTGTTTCATAAAAGCCAAGTAAGTTGGTTTGACAGGATCTGTCCTTCATAAACCCATGTTGATTCCTTTTAATGACCTTATTGACTTCAAGGAACTTCTGAATACTATCTCTTAGAATACCTTCCAATACTTTTCCCACTATAGATGTAAGACTAACTGGTCTATAATTACCTGGTTCAGCTTTACTTCCCTTTTTGAATATAGGCACTACTTCCGCTATACGCCAGTCTTTGGGAACCATACCTGATATAACTGAATCCTTAAAGATCAAAGATAGCGGTTTTGCCAGTTCAGAGTGAAGCTCCATTAGAACCCTTGGGTGAATACTAGAGATGAGCGGGTTCGGTTTCTCTGAATCCGAACCCGCCAGAACTTCATGTTTTTTTTCACGGGTCCGAGCGACTCGGATCTTCCCGCCTTGCTCGGTTAACCCGAGCGCGCCCGAACGTCATCATGACGCTGTCGGATTCTCGCGAGGCTCGGATTCTATCGCGAGACTCGGATTCTATATAAGGAGCCGCGCGTCGCCGCCATTTTCACACGTGCATTGAGATTGATAGGGAGAGGACGTGGCTGGCGTCCTCTCCATTTAGATTATAAGAGACTGAGAGAGATTTACTGGAGCTGACTAGGAGGAGTACTGTTACTGTAGAAGTGTAGAGACTGAGTGGAGAGAGTTTACTAGTGAGGACAGTGCAGTTTACTTTATAATCCGTTCTCTGCCTGAAAAAAGCGATACACAGCACACAGTGACTCAGTCACATACCATATCTGTGTGCACTGCTCAGGCTCAGGCCAGTGTGCTGCATCATCTATTATCTATATATATATAATATTATATATATCTGTCTGACTGCTCAGCTCACACAGCTTATAATTGTGGGGGAGACTGGGGAGCACTACTGCAGTGCCAGTTATAGGTTATAGCAGGAGCCAGGAGTACATAATATATTATATAGTGAGTGACCACCAGACACACAGTGCAGTTTATTTAATATATCCGTTCTCTGCCTGAAAAAAGCGATACACACAGTGACTCAGTCAGTCACATACCATATCTGTGTGCACTGCTCAGGCTCAGGCCAGTGTGCTGCATCATCTATTATCTATATATAATATTATATATATCTGTCTGACTGCTCAGCTCACACAGCTTATAATTGTGGGGGAGACTGGGGAGCACTACTGCAGTGCCAGTTATAGGTTATAGCAGGAGCCAGGAGTACATAATATATTATATAGTGAGTGACCACCAGACACACAGTGCAGTTTATTTAATATATCCGTTCTCTGCCTGAAAAAAGCGATACACACAGTGACTCAGTCAGTCACATACCATATCTGTGTGCACTGCTCAGGCTCAGGCCAGTGTGCTGCATCATCTATTATCTATATATAATATTATATATATCTGTCTGACTGCTCAGCTCACACAGCTTATAATTGTGGGGGAGACTGGGGAGCACTACTGCAGTGCCAGTTATAGGTTATAGCAGGAGCCAGGAGTACATAATATATTATATAGTGAGTGACCACCAGACACACAGTGCAGTTTATTTAATATATCCGTTCTCTGCCTGAAAAAAGCGATACACACAGTGACTCAGTCAGTCACATACCATATCTGTGTGCACTGCTCAGGCTCAGGCCAGTGTGCTGCATCATCTATATATATTATATATCTGTCTGACTGCTCAGCTCACACAGCTTATAATTGTGGGGGAGACTGGGGAGCACTACTGCAGTGCCAGTTATAGGTTATAGCAGGAGCCAGGAGTACATATTATATTAAAATTAAACAGTGCACACTTTTGCTGCAGGAGTGCCACTGCCAGTGTGACTGACCAGTGACCTGACCACCAGTATAGTTAGTAGTATACTTATATTGTGATTGCCTGAAAAAGTTAAACACTCGTCGTGTGACTTCACTTGTGTGTTTTTTTTTTTTTTATTCTATAAAAATAAAACTCATTCTGCTGACAGACAGTGTCCAGCAGGTCCGTCATTATATAATATATAATATATACCTGTCCGGCTGCAGTAGTGATATATATATATTTTTTATATCATTTATCATCCAGTCGCAGCAGACACAGTACGGTAGTTCACGGCTGTGGCTACCTCTGTGTCTCTGCACTCGGCAGGCAGTCCGTCCATAATTGTAATACCACCTAACCGTGGATTTTTTTCATTCTTCTTTATACATACATAGTTACATAGACATCTTCTCTTTATCAACCAGTCTATATTAGCTGCAGACACAGTACAGTACGGTAGTTCACGGCTGTGGCTACCTCTGTGTCTGCACTCGGCAGGCAGTCCGTCCATAATTGTATACCACCTAACCGTGGATTTTTTTCAGTCGTCTTCTTTATACATACATAGTTACATAGACATCTTCTCTTTATCAACCAGTCTATATTAGCTGCAGACACAGTACAGTACGGTAGTTCACGGCTGTGGCTACCTCTGTGTCTGCAGTCGGCAGGCAGTCCATAATTGTATACTAGTATCCATCTCCATTGTTTACCTGAGGTGCCTTTTAGTTGTGCCTATTAAAATATGGAGAACAAAAATGTTGAGGTTCCAAAATTAGGGAAAGATCAAGATCCACTTCCACCTCGTGCTGAAGCTGCTGCCACTAGTCATGGCCGAGACGATGAAATGCCAGCAACGTCGTCTGCCAAGGCCGATGCCCAATGTCATAGTACAGAGCATGTCAAATCCAAAACACCAAATATCAGAAAAAAAAGGACTCCAAAACCTAAAATAAAATTGTCGGAGGAGAAGCGTAAACTTGCCAATATGCCATTTACCACACGGAGTGGCAAGGAACGGCTGAGGCCCTGGCCTATGTTCATGGCTAGTGGTTCAGCTTCACATGAGGATGGAAGCACTCAGCCTCTCGCTAGAAAAATGAAAAGACTCAAGCTGGCAAAAGCAGCACAGCAAAGAACTGTGCATTCTTCGAAATCCCAAATCCACAAGGAGAGTCCAATTGTGTCGGTTGCGATGCCTGACCTTCCCAACACTGGACGTGAAGAGCATGCGCCTTCCACCATTTGCATGCCCCCTGCAAGTGCTGGAAGGAGCACCCGCAGTCCAGTTCCTGATAGTCAGATTGAAGATGTCAGTGTTGAAGTACACCAGGATGAGGAGGATATGGGTGTTGCTGGCGCTGGGGAGGAAATTGACCAGGAGGATTCTGATGGTGAGGTGGTTTGTTTAAGTCAGGCACCCGGGGAGACACCTGTTGTCCGTGGGAGGAATATGGCCGTTGACATGCCAGGTGAAAATACCAAAAAAATCAGCTCTTCGGTGTGGAGGTATTTCACCAGAAATGCGGACAACAGGTGTCAAGCCGTGTGTTCCCTTTGTCAAGCTGTAATAAGTAGGGGTAAGGACGTTAACCACCTCGGAACATCCTCCCTTATACGTCACCTGCAGCGCATTCATAATAAGTCAGTGACAAGTTCAAAAACTTTGGGTGACAGCGGAAGCAGTCCACTGACCAGTAAATCCCTTCCTCTTGTAACCAAGCTCACGCAAACCACCCCACCAACTCCCTCAGTGTCAATTTCCTCCTTCCCCAGGAATGCCAATAGTCCTGCAGGCCATGTCACTGGCAATTCTGACGAGTCCTCTCCTGCCTGGGATTCCTCCGATGCATCCTTGCGTGTAACGCCTACTGCTGCTGGCGCTGCTGTTGTTGCCGCTGGGAGTCGATGGTCATCCCAGAGGGGAAGTCGTAAGCCCACTTGTACTACTTCCAGTAAGCAATTGACTGTTCAACAGTCCTTTGCGAGGAAGATGAAATATCACAGCAGTCATCCTACTGCAAAGCGGATAACTGAGGCCTTGACAACTATGTTGGTGTTAGACGTGCGTCCGGTATCCGCCGTTAGTTCACAGGGAACTAGACAATTTATTGAGGCAGTGTGCCCCCGTTACCAAATACCATCTAGGTTCCACTTCTCTAGGCAGGCGATACCGAGAATGTACACGGACGTCAGAAAAAGACTCACCAGTGTCCTAAAAAATGCAGTTGTACCCAATGTCCACTTAACCACGGACATGTGGACAAGTGGAGCAGGGCAGGGTCAGGACTATATGACTGTGACAGCCCACTGGGTAGATGTATGGACTCCCGCCGCAAGAACAGCAGCGGCGGCACCAGTAGCAGCATCTCGCAAACGCCAACTCTTTCCTAGGCAGGCTACGCTTTGTATCACCGCTTTCCAGAATACACACACAGCTGAAAACCTCTTACGGCAACTGAGGAAGATCATCGCGGAATGGCTTACCCCAATTGGACTCTCCTGTGGATTTGTGGCATCGGACAACGCCAGCAATATTGTGTGTGCATTAAATATGGGCAAATTCCAGCACGTCCCATGTTTTGCACATACCTTGAATTTGGTGGTGCAGAATTTTTTAAAAAACGACAGGGGCGTGCAAGAGATGCTGTCGGTGGCCAGAAAAATTGCGGGACACTTTCGGCGTACAGGCACCACGTACAGAAGACTGGAGCACCACCAAAAACTACTGAACCTGCCCTGCCATCATCTGAAGCAAGAAGTGGTAACGAGGTGGAATTCAACCCTCTATATGCTTCAGAGGTTGGAGGAGCAGCAAAAGGCCATTCAAGCCTATACAATTGAGCACGATATAGGAGGTGGAATGCACCTGTCTCAAGTGCAGTGGAGAATGATTTCAACGTTGTGCAAGGTACTGATGCCCTTTGAACTTGCCACACGTGAAGTCAGTTCAGACACTGCCAGCCTGAGTCAGGTCATTCCCCTCATCAGGCTTTTGCAGAAGAAGCTGGAGGCATTGAAGAAGGAGCTAAAAGGGAGCGATTCCGCTAGGCATGTGGGACTTGTGGATGCAGCCCTTAATTCGCTTAACAAGGATTCACGGGTGGTCAATCTGTTGAAATCAGAGCACTACATTTTGGCCACCGTGCTCGATCCTAGATTTAAAGCCTACCTTGGATCTCTCTTTCCGGCAGACACAGGTCTGCTGGGGTTGAAAGACCTGCTGGTGACAAAATTGTCAAGTCAAGCGGAACGCGACCTGTCAACATCTCCTCCTTCACATTCTCCCGCAACTGGGGGTGCGAGGAAAAGGCTCAGAATTCCGAGCCCACCCGCTGGCGGTGATGCAGGGCAGTCTGGAGCGACTGCTGATGCTGACATCTGGTCCGGACTGAAGGACCTGACAACGATTACGGACATGTCGTCTACTGTCACTGCATATGATTCTCTCAACATTGATAGAATGGTGGAGGATTATATGAGTGACCGCATCCAAGTAGGCACGTCACACAGTCCGTACTTATACTGGCAGGAAAAAGAGGCAATTTGGAGGCCCTTGCACAAACTGGCTTTATTCTACCTAAGTTGCCCTCCCACAAGTGTGTACTCCGAAAGAGTGTTTAGTGCCGCCGCTCACCTTGTCAGCAATCGGCGTACGAGGTTACATCCAGAAAATGTGGAGAAGATGATGTTCATTAAAATGAATTATAATCAATTCCTCCGCGGAGACATTGACCAGCAGCAATTGCCTCCACAAAGTACACAGGGAGCTGAGATGGTGGATTCCAGTGGGGACGAATTGATAATCTGTGAGGAGGGGGATGTACACGGTGATATATCGGAGGGTGAAGATGAGGTGGACATCTTGCCTCTGTAGAGCCAGTTTGTGCAAGGAGAGATTAATTGCTTCTTTTTTGGGGGGGGTCCAAACCAACCCGTCATATCAGTCACAGTCGTGTGGCAGACCCTGTCACTGAAATGATGGGTTGGTTAAAGTGTGCATGTCCTGTTTTGTTTATACAACATAAGGGTGGGTGGGAGGGCCCAAGGACAATTCCATCTTGCACCTCTTTTTTCTTTTCTTTTTCTTTGCATCATGTGCTGATTGGGGAGGGTTTTTTGGAAGGGACATCCTGCGTGACACTGCAGTGCCACTCCTAGATGGGCCCGGTGTTTGTGTCGGCCACTAGGGTCGCTAATCTTACTCACACAGTCAGCTACCTCATTGCGCCTCTTTTTTTCTTTGCGTCATGTGCTGTTTGGGGAGGGTTTTTTGGAAGGGACATCCTGCGTGACACTGCAGTGCCACTCCTAGATGGGCCCGGTGTTTGTGTCGGCCACTAGGGTCGCTAATCTTACTCACACAGCTACCTCATTGCGCCTCTTTTTTTCTTTGCGTCATGTGCTGTTTGGGGAGGGTTTTTTGGAAGGGACATCCTGCGTGACACTGCAGTGCCACTCCTAGATGGGCCCGGTGTTTGTGTCGGCCACTAGGGTCGCTAATCTTACTCACACAGCTACCTCATTGCGCCTCTTTTTTTCTTTGCGTCATGTGCTGTTTGGGGAGGGTTTTTTGGAAGGGCCATCCTGCGTGACACTGCAGTGCCACTCCTAGATGGGCCCGGTGTTTGTGTCGGCCACTAGGGTCGCTAATCTTACTCACACAGCTACCTCATTGCGCCTCTTTTTTTCTTTGCGTCATGTGCTGTTTGGGGAGGGTTTTTTGGAAGGGACATCCTGCGTGACACTGCAGTGCCACTCCTAGATGGGCCCGGTGTTTGTGTCGGCCACTAGGGTCGCTAATCTTACTCACACAGCTACCTCATTGCGCCTCTTTTTTTCTTTGCGTCATGTGCTGTTTGGGGAGGGTTTTTTGGAAGGGCCATCCTGCGTGACACTGCAGTGCCACTCCTAGATGGGCCCGGTGTTTGTGTCGGCCACTAGGGTCGCTAATCTTACTCACACAGTCAGCTACCTCATTGCGCCTCTTTTTTTCTTTGCGTCATGTGCTGTTTGGGGAGGGTTTTTTGGAAGGGACATCCTGCGTGACACTGCAGTGCCACTCCTAGATGGGCCCGGTGTTTGTGTCGGCCACTAGGGTCGCTTATCTTACTCACACAGCGACCTCGGTGCAAATTTTAGGACTAAAAATAATATTGTGAGGTGTGAGGTATTCAGAATAGACTGAAAATGAGTGTAAATTATGGTTTTTGAGGTTAATAATACTTTGGGATCAAAATGACCCCCAAATTCTATGATTTAAGCTGTTTTTTAGTGTTTTTTGAAAAAAACACCCGAATCCAAAACACACCCGAATCCGACAAAAAAAATTCGGTGAGGTTTTGCCAAAACGCGTTCGAACCCAAAACACGGCCGCGGAACCGAACCCAAAACCAAAACACAAAACCCGAAAAATTTCAGGCGCTCATCTCTAGTGAATACCATCGGGCCCTGGTGATTTATTAATCTTTAAATGTTTTAATCGGTCACAGACTACTTCCTCGCTTAAATAAGTACCTATCAGTGGGATATTCTTCATTCAGTGTTCTTCAGCATCGTTTACAAAGCACAAGTCACTTCTTCATTCAGTATTCTTCAGCATCGTTTACAAGTCACGAACCTTTCGTCTTTAAGAATTCACTCAGACTTATCTCCTAGTCGTGTGTATGATTGAGGTCTCATTAAAACTGAATTAATGTTTCTTCAGTGTATTGTGCTCAGTCATTGTCCTCATTGCCTACACCTCTACATCTTCCGGCCTAAGGGGGTCATTATAAGTTGATCACTAGCTGCATTCGTTCGCTGTGCAGCGATGAGGCAAAAAAAAGGCACTTCTGCACATGCGTATGCGGCGCAATGCGCACGCGCGACGTACTATTACAACGAACGATGTCGTTTCACACAGGGTCTAGCAAAGCTTTTCAGTCGCACTGGTGGCCGCAGAGTGATTGACATGAAGTGGGCATTTCTGGGTGGCAACTGACTGTTTTCCGGGAGTGTTTGAAAAAAAGCAGGCGTGCCAGGAAAAACGCAGGCGTGGCTGGGCGAACGCAGGGCGTGTTTGTGACGTCAAAACAGGAACTGAACAGTCTGAAGTGATCGCAAGCACTGAGTAGGTTTTGAGCTACTCTAAAACTGCACAAAAAAACTTTGTAGCCGCTCTGCGATCCTTTCGTTCGCACTTCTGCTAAGCTAATATACACTCCCAGTGGGTGGCGGCATAGCGCTTGCACGCCTGCTAAAAACTGCTAGCAAGCGAACAACTCGGAATGACCACCTAAGTCTTCAATTCATGAGTAAGAACTACATTCAGCCACCTCGTTTCCTTCCATTGCCGATAGCTGCTCCCTCAGTCAATTATCAGTTGTCAGATCTCCAACTCAAGCCATGCGTGACACCCCCTGCTGCCAGGCTTGGTAATTTCCCCCTTAGGTCTGGTGCCGAAAAAAGCGTTGGGAAAGTTCGGGCTCATTCAGCACCTATCCTTCCCAGACGGGGCATCGGTGAACAACGCCCTGGATGAGGAACAATGTTCAGTACGGTATCTGGTTGATAGATAGACAGTGTCTAGTTAGACAGCCAATAAATAGATACCATATGTTAGACAGACATTAGGTCGACAGGGTCAAAAGGTCGACATGAAAAAGGTAGACAGCACAAAAGGTCGACAGGGTCAAAAGGTCGACATGAAAATGGTCGACATAAAAAAATCTAGACACTTTTTTTTACATTTGACATGTATTTGGACTATTTCATACCTTCTCTATCCATGTCGGCATAGAGTTGGTTATAAACCTTATGGCGAGCACAGCAAGCCACCGTTTCCGAAGCATGGCGAGCGTATGCCTTTCTACAATTGGGGGTCCCAGATGACAAAACTATCCACACAAACCACAAAAATGCGAAAAACATGGTGTCTACCTTTTTTTTGTGTCGATCATTTTCATGTCGACCTTTTGACCCTGTCGACCTAATGTCTGTCTAACATATTGTGTCTATCTATTGACTGTCTAACTAGACACTGTCTATCTCTCAACCCACACCCGTTCAGTACAGTACCAGTCATTTGATCATTCTATTGCAATGGTCAGGAAGCAGGGGAAGGGAGCCTTGTTAGCAAAGCTAGACTTTGAATCAGCGTTTAGGCTGCTCACCCTACACCCGGATAGTTTCCACCTCATGGGTTTTCATCTTGATGGTAAATTTTTTTCGTGGACAAATGCCTGCCCATGGGCTGTGCCATATACTGCGCTTTGTTCGAGACCTTCAGCTCATTCTTGCAATGGTGCCTAAAAGTGCGTGCAGGGCACAGGTCGGTAGCACACTATTTGGACGATTTTCTGCTGGCAGGCCCAGCACAGTCAGATCAGTGCGCACAATTGCTGCATGAGCTCAAGGTTATGCTGGATGAATTTGGGGTCCCCATTGCCAGGTAAAAAAACTGAAGGCCCTAAAACAAAAATGTTGTACCTGGGCATTGAGATTGACACAGAGAGAATGCAATGCCGGCTGCTGACGGAGAAGGTCGGAAGGCTAGGCAGGGAGATCAGTAAATGCGCCAGGGCAGAAAAAGTGACCCTGGAGAGGATGCAATCGTTACTAAGCTTGCTCAGTTTTGCCTGCCGGGTAATCCCAAATGGGTAGGCATTTAGAGAGGGCCACTGCGGGGGTGGTCTTCTGTTTGCCGGCGGTCGGGCTCCCGGCGCTCAGTATACCGGCGCCGGGAGCCCGACCGCCGGCTTACCGACACTTATTTTCCCTCGTGGGGGTCCACGACCCCCATAGAGGGAGAATAAAATAGTGTGGCGCGCGTAGCGCGCCACCGTGCCCGTAGCGTGGCGAGCGCAGCGAGCCCGCAAGGGGCTCATTTGCGCTTGCCAAGCTGTCGGTAAGCCGGCGGTCGGGCTCCCGGCGCCGGGATGCTGGTCGCCGGGAGCCCGACCGCCGGCCACCCGTAGTGAACCCCCACTGCAGGGGTGAAGAAAAGGCATCACCTCACTCGTGTCAATAGGGAGTTGAAAGAGGATTAGTTGGTGTAGGAAGATTTCTTGCTACAGTTCAATGGGGTACGCATGTGTTTCAGTGCCGGGCAGTCAAACAACACATTGGAGCTATTCACAGACGTGGCAGGGGCCACAGGTTTTGGTGCATATTTACAAGGAGAGCGGTATGCAGAGACATGGCCAGACAGTTGGAGGGAAAAAGGCCTCACTAAATACTTGCCAGCATTAGAGCTATTTCCTATTGTGGTAGCGGTAGGCATCTAGGGCCATAGGCTTGCTAATAGATCCATCCAGTTTTGGTGCGACAATACGGGTGTGGTGCAAGCCGTAAACAAGCAATCGGCTTCATCACCGCCGGTAATTAGATTGCTGCGAAGCCTAGTGTTGGCATGCCTCCGGCACAGCATCGCATTCAGGGCAAAACACATGCCTGGGGAGCAGAATGTGATTGCAGACGCACTATCATGCCAGAAATGGGAGCTATTTAGGGCAGCAGCGCAGTTTGCGCGAGAAAAAGGCTTAACATGCCCCTCTCATCTTTGGCAGATAGTTGAGCCGATCAAAGCGAGTTGGTGGAAATGTCCCTGGCACCTAAGACGCAGAGAGCATACAGGGCAGCATGGGTGAGATGTCAGCAGTTCCAGGGGAGGGGCATTTCTGAGGGGCAAGATCCACTCCAGCAGTTACTGTCTTTTCTAGGAAAGATGAGGCAGGAGCATGTGTCAAAAGCCACGGCCAACGCCACGCTGGCAGGTTTATCTTTCTTTTCCAAACTACATGGCAAATGGAATCATACTAAGGCATTTGTGGTGTGCACCGTCATGAGAGGATGATGCTTGGTAGAATTAACCAAATTTTTCCCGGGTTGTGCAGCAGCAAGTACGAAGTGGTGCTGTTGTGGGCAGCATTTATTATAGCATTCAGCAGAGCGTTTAGAGTGGGGGAGCTGGGTGCAGAGTCAAATAGAGCATTGGGATCTGGGCTGCTAATCAAAAACTTAGTGGTAAGCAAGGGCATGGTGTTGTGCAGGATCCACAAGTCAAAGACGGACCAGGGAAGAAAAGGGAGATGGATCGAGCTGGCCAGGCACCAGGACACAGCAGTCTGCCCATTTGTGGCGACACGTAATTTTGCAGAAGTTAGGCCAGCAAGAGGCGAGAATGTCCTCATTCACGTGGATAGGGCGGCACTCACCAGGTACCAGTTCTCTGTAATCTTTAAGAGATGAATCACAGGATTGGGCTGGGATACCAAAAAATTCGGTACTCACTCTTTCAAGATAGGTGCGGCAACATACGCGGCCTGTCAGGGTCGGTCAATGCAGGAGATAAAAGGATTAGGAAGGTGGAGGTCTGACAGTTACAAAGCATATGTCAGGCCCATGGTTGCAACGGCACCACAAGAGTAATTGTTGTAATCTGCTGATGCTGACATCCCCTCCCCCCCTCGTGTTTCACAGAATTCGGTAGGTAGAAGTGGGTTTGGATCATTGGGCATTCGTATGTACACTGGGCAGCGGAGCGGGCTGCAGGCAGGCCATATGGGAGGCAGCTGGGGCTGCGGTAGGAGACAGGAACTGTATTTTGGTTCAGCAACAGGGGCATGTCATGGGTGCAGGCCAGAGAAGCCTTACATAAGGCCGAATGGGTGCCGGGGCAGCACGATGTGATTGTGTTTCACCTTGGTGGAAACGACCTCGGTAAGATCAAGTCGCTAGATATCATTAAGCTTGCCCGGGAAGACTTTGCTTGGATAAAGGCGCAGTGGGGCAGCGTACACATAATATGGTCTAAAATCATCCCGGGATTAACGTGGAGGGGAGCCAGGGTGGGCTCAGGAATTGACATGGCCAGGAAGAAGGTAAATGCAGCCATCAGTAAGTTGGTCACAGCCAGTGGAGGAAGCACCATTCAGCACAATGATTTGGCGGTAAAGTGCAGTGGTTTATACAGGAGCGATGGTGTACACCTGTCCAGCATAGGCCTGGACATATTCAACACATACTTGCCTACTTTTGAAAACTAGTTTCAGGGAGATTGTAGGTGTAAGCAGAAAGCTGCGTGTCATTCTCCTCCCAAAGGGTGTGTCTAACTTCACCTATGGGCATGTCTATTGCCACAAAGGGGTGTGTCCTTCATTGTTAGGCGCACACTCCACTGACTATATGGGAATTAAATAACAGAAATAGAGTACAGACACATAATAAGCCTAAGCAATGTAAAACAACCCCTTAAATGAGCAACACGGATGGTGTAATGGTTAGCATTACTGCCTCACAGCACTGAGGTCATGGGTTAGATTCCTACCATACCCCTAACTGTGTGGCGTTTGTATACTCTCTCCGTACTTACGTGGGTTTCCTCCGGGTACTCTGGTTTCCTCCCACAATCTAAAAATATATGGGTAGTACATTTAATTAGGCTCCCAATAAAATTAACCCTAGCGTGATTGTGTGTCTGTGTGTACATGTGGTAGGGAATATACATAGAGTGTAAGCTCCACTGGGGCAGGGACTGATGTGAATGGGCAAATATTCTCTATAAAGTGATGCAGAATATACGTGTCCTATAAAAATAACTGGTAATAAATAATAATAGAGAAAAAAACCCAGCATTTAAATGTAAACATATCGACCTACACAACCATTGTAAAGCAATTTGACATAAAATAGATGTAAGAGGCCACATAACAAGCCATGTTTAGGGATATCCATGCTTGAAAACAGACCGTGACATCACATTTGCGCTAAAAAAAAACCTATTAGGTCACCTGTGCTCAAGCAGGGCTAGACTTAAAACATGGATTTTCAGGGGGCAGCATTTAAATCTAGCTTTTACAACAGACCTGCTAACATGGTATGCAGTTAAAATACCGCCCGTCGGGATCCTGGCGATCACAATACTGACTCCTTTAGCCCGACAGGGCTACAATCCTGCCGCCAGAATACCTGCGAGGTAGGTGTTTCTTCCTCTGTGGGTGTCCACGACACCCATAGAAGGAGAATAGAACCTGTGGCGAGCGAAGCAAGCCACCGTGCCCGCAGCGTGATGAGTGCGAGCCCGCAAGGGGCCTCGATGCGCTCGCCCCCCTGCCACATTCTGGCGTATGGGATGCTGCTGTCGGTATAGCGACAGCCAGCATCCCGTATGCTGGGATACCATACCGATCCCGCTAACACATAACATACCTAAACAATGACATAGAGCATCACTTTCCTAACGCTCCCCCTAGTACCCTAACCTAACCATAAACATTTACCCTAACAACCTATCCCTGGTCCTAATAGCCCAACAACCCTAACCCAACTGTCATTCCAAACCTCTCCCTTACCATAACCCCTAATCTTAATATCTAAACCCAAACCGCTAAACCAACCCTAACATCCAATCCCTAATACCGAAACTCCTAAACCAAACTAAACCTAATACCCTAAACCCCATCCCCTAAACTAACCCTTATACCCTAACCCAAACCACTAAACCAACCCTAATACTTTAACCCTAAAGGGCAGAGTGGATGGGCCATTTGGTTCTTATATACCGTCAAATTCTATGTTTCTCTGGAAACTATAATACAAAGAGCAGCATACCACAGAGCAGATTTGTGTACGGGTAGCATACTACCAGAGGATACTGTAACACTGATCCTATCCCTATAACACTGACCCTATCCCTATAACACTGACTCTATCCCTGTAACACTGACTCTATCCCTGTAACACTGACCCTATCCCTGTAACGCTGACCCTATCCCTGTAATGCTGACCCTATCCCTGTAACACTGACTCTATCCCTGTAACACTGACCCTATCCCTGTAACGCTGATTCTATCCCTGTAACGCTGACCCTATCCCTATAACGCTGACCCTATCCCTGTAACACTGACTTTATCCCTGTATCACTGACTCTATCCCTGTAACACTGACCCTATCCCTGTAATGCTGACCCTATCCCTATAACGCTGACCCTATCCCTATAACGCTGGCCCTATCCCTATAACGCTGACCCTATCCCTATAACACTGACCCTATCCCTGTAACACTGACTATCCCTGTAACACTGTCCCTGTCCCTTTAACACTGTCCCTATCACACAACACTGGCACTATCCTTATCCCTGTAACACATCACTGACCCTATTCCTGTAACAATGATCCTGTCCCTATAACCCTATCCCTTTGATACTGCCCCTGCCCCTATAACGCTTACTATAATGCTGACCCTATCCCTGTAACACTGACCCTATCCCTGTAACGCTGACCCTATCCCTATAACGCTGACCCTATCCCTGTAACACTGACTCTATCCCTGTATCGCTGACTCTATCCCTGTATCACTGACTCTATCCCTGTAACACTGACCCTATCCCTGTAATGCTGACCCTATCCTTATAACGCTGACCCTATCCCTATAACGCTGACCCTATCCCTATAACGCTGGCCCTATCCCTATAACGCTGACCCTTTCCCTATAACACTGACCCTATCCCTGTAACACTGACTATCCCTGTAACACTGTCCCTGTAACACTGTCCCTGTCCCTTTAACACTGTCCCTATCACACAACACTGGCACTATCCCTATCCCTGTAACACATCACTGACCCTATTCCTGTAACAATGATCCTGTCCCTATAACCCTATCCCTTTGATACTGCCCCTGCCCCTATAACGCTTACTATAATGCTGACCCTATCCCTGTAACATTGACCCTATCCCTGTAACGCTGACCCTATCCCTATAACGCTGACCCTATCCCTGTAACACTGACTCTATCCCTGTATCACTGACTCTATACCTGTATCACTGACCCTATCCCTGTAACACTGACTCTATCCCTGTATCACTGACTCTATCCCTGTATCACTGACTCTATCCCTGTAACACTGACCCTATCCCTGTAATGCTGACCCTATCCTTATAACGCTGACCCTATCCCTATAACGCTGGCCCTATCCCTATAACGCTGACCCTATCCCTATAACACTGACCCTATCCCTGTAACACATCACTGACCCTATTCCTGTAACAATGATCCTGTCCCTATAACCCTATCCCTTTGATACTGCCCCTGCCCCTATAACGCTTACTATAATGCTGACCCTATCCCTGTAACATTGACCCTATCCCTGTAACGCTGACCCTATCCCTATAACGCTGACCCTATCCCTGTAACACTGACCCTATCCCTGTAATGCGACCCTATCCTTATAACGCTGACCCTATCCCTATAACGCTGGCCCTATCCCTGTAACGCTGACCCTATCCCTATAACGCTGACCCTATCCCTATAACACTGACCCTATCCCTGTAACACTGACTATCCCTGTAACACTGTCCCTGTCCCTTTAATACTGTCCCTATCACACAACACTGGCACTATCGCTATCCCTGTAACACATCACTGACCCTATTCCTGTAACAATGATCCTGTCCCTATAACCCTATCCCTTTGATACTGCCCCTGCCCCTATAACGCTTACTATAATGCTGACCCTATCCCTGCAACACTGTAACACTGGCGCTGTCCCTATAACACAACACTGGCACTATTCCTATCCCTGTATCACTGACTCTATCCCTGTAACACTGACCCTATCCCTGTAATGCTGACCCTATCCCTGTAATGCTGACCCTATCCCTGTAATGCTGACCCTATCCCTATAACGCTGGCCCTATCCCTATGTAAAGATGTGCCCTGTGGGCACATCTGTGTTGCTGTCCCTAGCTGGGGACAGCGCTGGGGCAGCTTGTCTGTCCCCAGCGCTTGGTGCGTGGCGGCGGGTGTCCGGTGCAGGGATTACCTTTTTCCCTGCACCGGACCAGAGACTGCAGGGGCGTTTGAATCTTGGCGCCCTCCGGGAGCCAATCGCGGCTCCCGGAGCGGCAGCCAATCGGAGAGTGACGCGGCGAGCCAATCGGCGCTCGCCGCGTCATAAGCCCCGCCCCCCGGCGTCTGACGTCAGACGCCGGGCGGGAGCCTGAAGAAAAGGCCGCGCCGAAGAGCGGCGAGGAGAAGAAGGAAGACGACGGGCGGGGGAAGGAGAGACCGCGTGCGCGGAAGAGCGCGGAAGATGACGCCGCAGGAAGAAGACGACGACGGCCGCGGGGAGAAGAGCTCCGGTGGTCGCTGAAGAGGCCGGAAGACGTCGGGCCCCGGGAAGGAGATGTCCAGCGGCGGCTGGACGCGGAGCAGCGGAGGCGACGCCGCTGGCCAGGACGGGTCAGCGGCAGAAGAGAGTGCCGGAGACCCCCCGGATCAGGTGAGGCCTCGGTGAGGCAAACTTCACCCCCCTCCCCTCTTCCTCCCTCGACCACCAGGGACGGGCATTAGGCCCGAGGGCACAAGTCAGGCCCTCTCGGCCTGTGGGCATTCAGTCGGGCCCTCCCGGCCCGTGGGCACAAGCGTGGTCGGCTCTCTGGGTCCAAGGCCACGTGCAGCCGGGGTTCCACCCGGCCCGTGGCCCAAGTACCCAGACCCGACCACATTGATAGGGGGTTTGGGCATTAGGCCCAAGCCACCTCAAAGCGCCGCAGTAGGCGGGCACTAGGCCCGGGGGCAGTTCAGGCATTAGGCCTGTGGGGACGTTAGAGGGCAGTAGGCCCTAGTGTATTTGTGGCCAATTAGGGATACATTAAGGTGACCTTGGGCACAAGGCCCAGGTCACCCAACGGGCAGCAAGTTAGGCGGGCGCTAGGCCCGTGGGCGAAGTCAGGCCTCCGGCCTGTGTGCAGTTAGGGGGCGCTAGGCCCAGTGAATAAGAGCCTCCGAGGTGAGTACAGGTGGCCCTGGGCGCTAGGCCCAGGCCACCCCTAAGTATTTAGGAAGGCAGATCTGAGGCCCACCTAAGGGAAGGCACAGGAGGTGGGTAGGCCGTGCGGTGCCCACCCCCTTCCAGCGGCAGGTAGGGATTTAAAGGGACAACACCGTGTGATATTGCATTCCGATATTGTGATGTATGTTGTTACCGTGCAGGGCAAAATGTCTGTGTTTGCATAGTTTTGTTGCACCACACCCACAGAGCTAGTTTGAGGGCTCTGCTGTTGTATTTAGTATAGGGTGTGACACTAGGGTAGAGTTAGGCCCTGCACGGCTGTTTCTCTTTGCCTCCTTACAGGGACCTGTAAGTGGAGAAGATCGGAGTGCAAGACTTGTGACGGTGAGTAGCATCCGTGTACGTTTGTCCCTTGTTTGTCCCCGAGCGCCGGAGTCGGGATTGCTCACGGACGTGAGAATCCTTTTCATCACACTACGTGCGAAAGCGCGAGTGTGTGAAAACTGGGTGGCTGAGGCTTTGTGCCGGTGATGACCATTCACCCAACCGGTGAAGGTCGCGGCCACCCCTGGGGTATCCCCTGTTCCAGTGGAAGAAGGGTCGATACCCCCTTTAATGTAAACCATTCTCTCCTCAGCTCGGTCGTCGGTCAGCTCCGAGAGGGAATCGCCGTGTCCGGATCCGAGTGAAGATTTCCAGGTCCGTTGAAGGTTCCGGTACCTGAAGGTGAGAGAGAGCGGCGCCTGGTGAGTACCGAGTCTACACCTGCACGGCAGCAGGCACCACACGCACCCCGCAGCCGCACCTCTCACACTTGGCGTAGTCGGCAGGATAAAAGAGACCGGATCACGGACACGATGTGGAACGCCACCAAGAAGACCTCCCTGCGGACGGCTCCGGAGAAGACTCACCCCCGGATGTGTGCGGACCAGAGCGACTGGGTGACGGTGTCTGGGGCAGACATCCTGAAGATGGTGCAGCGGTCGGTCCAGCGTGGAAAAGAAGAGCGCCGGGAGAAGGGGCGCAAGAAAGCCGCTGTGACGCCCTGCAAGAGATGTCGGCAAACAGGGCACTTTGCCAGCGAGTGCACTTGGCGAGAGACGTCCCCAAAGAAGGTGGTCCAGGAAGCGGACCGAAGACGTCAGCAGGGCCAAGTGAAGAAGGAGTCCCGATGTTTGCTCTGCGGAAACTACGGGCATGAGCACAACAGTTGTCCTTGGGACGAAGAGTTGAGCGAAGACGAGGTTGATTCCCGGTGTGAAAGCTGTGGAGATCCCCGACATCGGCTCCTGGAATGTCCATGGACGGAAGACAGGACGGACTACGAGGCCACGGTGAAGCAGATGACGGAGTCTCGTCAGCAGCTTTGGGACCGGGTGGCTGCAGAGACTGTGTGTGCGCTCTGCGAGGCGAGAGGACATGCGCTTCCCGATTGTCCGTGGAATGAAGACCGGATGATTGCGGATGGTCGCGCCCAGAGATGGGAGGAGGAAACCAGGGAAATGGAGCGGAAGACCCTGCTTGAAGGTAGTTCGCAGGTACCCATTTCCTCTGAGCCGGAACCAACGGGTGAAGATTCCCCAGTGAAGGAGGTGGACCAGGAACCCGTCTTGGAGAAGGCGGCAGTGGCCCTCCCTTGTTGGAAGTGTCGGCGACCAGGACATGCGGCCAGTGAGTGCCCCTGGGAAGATGCTGCGGACCTACTCTGTCCCAAGAAAGTGACCCCAGTAAGGCAGAATCCTTTCCCGCATCAGACGGAGGTGGACGACTGGGAGGTGAAGAGACCACGCTGCGAAGAAAAGCGTGAAGACCCAGTGACGGAGATGTCCGGAATCTCCCCGCGATGGAACCGTCCACGACCAGGACGTGCGGAACAGGAGTGTCCTGGGTACCAAGAGATGCCAGCGGAAACGAAGGAGTACGCTGAGGAAGTAAAGAATCCAGCGGAAGCGAAGGAGTACGCTGAGGAAGCAGAGGTGCCAGCGGAAGCGACGAAGTACGCTGAGGAGGAAAGTAATACCCCAGTCCAGATTTCGGAGGAAGACTCGGACTACGGTGAGCTGTCCGCCGACGAATCCCTCCCAGAACAGATGGAGGACGACTCTGGCATCGGAAGCGCCGACGAGAGTGACTGGCAGGATCGGGTGGAGTCGTGCTCCCAGTTGAATGCCCTCCATGAAGAGGAGGAGATAGTCCTGGAGCAATACCTGCCGGAAGTACCGAAATGGACGGACATACGGGGACAGGATCGCGATGCCGTGGGAGGACCCGTTCCAGAGGAAGACACAGGACCTTTGGAGATGCCCCACGAGGAAATGCAACATATGGTGGCTGTTGCCCGGGAGGAAACGGATGCCCCGGAGGATTCCGCTGTTGGGTGGTGGTCGATACCACACCCGGAAGACAGGGACAAAGCCACAGACGATATCGGAGGTCAAGAGTGGGTGACTGTTGTCCCCGTGGAGGAAGATTCCCCTTGGTGGCCCACGTTGAGCGACCGTGGGGAGATGCCACTTCCCCAGAGGATCCACCGATGGAGGTCAGGAGGAACGAAGAAGAGGAACCCGGAGCTGGAGGTGGAAGGATGTGGGGTCACAGCCTGTCCGGGCTGGACCCTTGAACACAACCTCGCCAGAGGGACCTCGGAATTCCCTGACCCGCGGACAATGGACGTCGTGGAGAACTTTGTAGGGACTACAAAGGAAAAAGGGGGGGGAAATGTAAAGATGTGCCCTGTGGGCACATCTGTGTTGCTGTCCCTAGCTGGGGACAGCGCTGGGGCAGCTTGTCTGTCCCCAGCGCTTGGTGCGTGGCGGCGGGTGTCCGGTGCAGGGATTACCTTTTTCCCTGCACCGGACCAGAGACTGCAGGGGCGTTTGAATCTTGGCGCCCTCCGGGAGCCAATCGCGGCTCCCGGAGCGGCAGCCAATCGGAGAGTGACGCGGCGAGCCAATCGGCGCTCGCCGCGTCATAGGCCCCGCCCCCGGCGTCTGACGTCAGACGCCGGGCGGGAGCCTGAAGAAAAGGCCGCGCCGAAGAGCGGCGAGGAGAAGAAGGAAGACGACGGGCGGGGGAAGGAGAGACCGCGTGCGCGGAAGAGCATGGAAGACGACGCCGCAGGAAGAAGACGACGACGGCCGCGGGGAGAAGAGCTCCGGTGGCCGCTGAAGAGGCCGGAAGACGTCGGGCCCCGGGAAGGAGATGTCCAGCGGCGGCTGGACACGGAGCAGCGGAGGCGACGCCGCTGGCCAGGACGGGTCAGCGGCAGAAGAGAGTGCCGGAGACCCCCCGGATCAGGTGAGGCCTCGGTGAGGCAAACTTCACCCCCCTCCCCTCTTCCTCCCTCGACCACCAGGGACGGGCATTAGGCCCGAGGGCACAAGTCAGGCCCTCTCGGCCTGTGGGCATTCAGTCGGGCCCTCCCGGCCCGTGGGCACAAGCGTGGTCGGCTCTCTGGGTCCAAGGCCACGTGCAGCCGGGGTTCCACCCGGCCCGTGGCCCAAGTACCCAGACCCAACCACATTGATAGGGGGTTTGGGCATTAGGCCCAAGCCACCTCAAAGCGCCGCAGTAGGCGGGCACTAGGCCCGGGGGCAGTTCAGGCATTAGGCCTGTGGGGACTTTAGAGGGCAGTAGGCCCTAGTGTATTTGTGGCCAATTAGGGATACATTAAGGTGACCTTGGGCACAAGGCCCAGGTCACCCAACGGGCAGCAAGTTAGGCGGGCGCTAGGCCCGTGGGCGAAGTCAGGCCTCCGGCCTGTGTGCAGTTAGGGGGCGCTAGGCCCAGTGAATAAGAGCCTCCGAGGTGAGTACAGGTGGCCCTGGGCGCTAGGCCCAGGCCACCCCGAAGTATTTAGGAAGGCAGATCTGAGGCCCACCTAAGGGAAGGCACAGGAGGTGGGTAGGCCGTGCGGTGCCCACCCCCTTCCAGCGGCAGGTAGGGATTTAAAGGGACAACACCGTGTGATATTGCATTCCGATATTGTGATGTATGTTGTTACCGTGCAGGGCAAAATGTCTGTGTTTGCATAGTTTTGTTGCACCACACCCACAGAGCTAGTTTGAGGGCTCTGCTGTTGTATTTAGTATAGGGTGTGACACTAGGGTAGAGTTAGGCCCTGCACGGCTGTTTCTCTTTGCCTCCTTACAGGGACCTGTAAGTGGAGAAGATCGGAGTGCAAGACTTGTGACGGTGAGTAGCATCCGTGTACGTTTGTCCCTTGTTTGTCCCCGAGCGCCGGAGTCGGGATTGATCACGGACGTGAGAATCCTTTTCATCACACTACGTGCGAAAGCGCGAGTGTGTGAAAACTGGGTGGCTGAGGCTTTGTGCCGGTGATGACCATTCACCCAACCGGTGAAGGTCGCGGCCACCCCTGGGGTATCCCCTGTTCCAGTGGAAGAAGGGTCGATACCCCCTTTAATGTAAACCATTCTCTCCTCAGCTCGGTCGTCGGTCAGCTCCGAGAGGGAATTGCCGTGTCCGGATCCGAGTGAAGATTTCCAGGTCCGTTGAAGGTTCCGGTACCTGAAGGTGAGAGAGAGCGGCGCCTGGTGAGTACCGAGTCTACACCTGCACGGCAGCAGGCACCACACGCACCCCGCAGCCGCACCTCTCACACCTATAACGCTGACCCTATCCCTATAACACTGACCCTATCCCTGTAACACTGACTGTCCCTGTAACACTGTCCCTGTCCCTTTAACACTGTCCCTATAACACAACACTGGCACTATCCCTATCTCTGTAACATTGACCCTGTCCCTGTAACACAACACTGACCCTATTCCTGTAACACTGACCCTGTCACTATAACACAACACTGGCCCTGTAACACTGACCCTGTCCCTGTAACAAAACACTGACCCTATTCCTGTAACACTGACCCTGTCCCTGTAACACAACACTGACCCTATCCTGTAACACTGACCCTGTCCCTATTACCCTATCCTTTTTACACTGACCCTTCACCTATAACGCTTACTATAACGCTGACCTTATCCCTGTAACACTGACCATGTCCCTGTAACTCTGGCCCTGTCCCTATAACACTGGCCCTGTCCCTATAACACTGGCCCTGTCCCTATAACCCTATCCCTTTTACACTGGCCCTCCCTCTATAACGCTTACCATAATGCTGACCCTATCCCTGTAACACTGTCCCTGTAACACAACACTGGCACTATCCCTATCCCTGTATCCCTGACCCTATCCCTTTTACACTGCCCCTGCCCCTATAATACTTACTATATTGCTGACCTTATCCCTGTAACTCTGACACTATCCCTGTAACACTTGCGCTGTCCCTATAATACTGTCTGTGCTCCTCCTAGGATGAGTGATAGTCAGCTTGGGTTTGCAAGTACCAATAACATGATTACATGCAATATCATCATGTAACCACAAGCACTGGCTCATGCTGCGCCTCACACAGAGTAGACACTCAGCACCCACTTTGTTAATTTTCTCCAGCCCTGCTCTCCCCACACCAGCCACATGCACCCCCATCCGTAACGCAGGATGGCTTAGTTAGCTATCTTACATTTAAACCGCTGCTGCTCCTGCCGCTGATGGGTTCTCCACTCCTGCCGCTGATGGGGTCTCCGCTGCTGCCGCTGAGGGGGTCTCCGCTACCGCCAATGATGGGGTCTCCACTCCTGCCGCTGATGGGGTCTCCGCTGCCGCCGCTGAGGGGGTTTCTGCTACCGCCGCCAACATCCTCCGTGCACACAGCCTCTCAGCCAGCTGCGCACTGCATGTTAAGCGGCCACCGCTACCAATAACCCTGTGGTGGCCGACAATTAAGCAACATGACATCGTCCATCCAGGCCCCGCCCCCGGCACTTCCAGAATGGCATATGTGCAGTCCGCATATTCTCACAAAAATAGTGAAAAACCGGGAGAACCTGGTAGATTTGTGGGGCAGCGGGAGGTTGAGGTAAAAACCGGGAGCCTCCCGCTGAATGCGGGAGGGTAGGCAAGTCTGAATCAACAATGCTTTGCAGGATGTCCTGGAAGATTTGGGGTGGTAGCCGCAGGGTGGGGCTTCGGTCCCCCAGTCAAGGGGACCTCGTGTGGTGGGAAGGGAGCGGTGCACAAGGCATGAAAGTAGGGAATTGTCAGAATGCCTCGCATATTCACCAATAGGTGGCCGCACTCCTGGTTCCAGCAATAATGCGGCATGGGCCATACGGGTTGCGCACCAGGTGAGGGTGCTGTGCGGATGATAGCTGGTCCCAAAATTGGAGGGGACATGGTCATGTACCTGCAAGTTTGGGACAGGCACGCCCCAGGTGGTACAACGTTGAGAGAGCCTTTACTCGCTGCTTTCCTTTTCCTTTCCCTACGATATGGTTTGTTGTGTTTAAGTGATTAATAAATAAAGCTGTGACCGATTTAATTAGCCCAAAGTTACTTAGTCTCATCTCAGTTATTGGTTGGCCAACATGTAAGGGCACCAGTAAGTTGGCCTCTACATCCTTACGGGGGCAGCCCGCGGGCCAGCGGCGGGAATCCCAGGAGGGGGAGAAGGTTGCAAGCAGGCTGGCCGGTCCCCTCCCTAAGACCTGGCCGGCCCTACCGGCCAGTGGGAGCCAGAAGGAATAATTGCAGAGGAGGAGGCAGCCAGGGGTTAAAACAGGCTGCAGGGGAGGAGGGGGCCGTCTTACCTCACAGCACGGCCAGGACACCCTCCCACCCAGCCCGGCGAGTGACAAAGGACGGGGGGAGAAGCTGGCATAGGGGCTAAACGCACACGATCCAACTGTACCTTTTTAGCAGTTACAGTACTTTTTTTCATGGTCTGTACCGATTTATGGCCCTCCAAACTTTCATTGAAAGTATAGGAGAAGGGGCGTTACCACACCCCCTTTACCCATGGCCACTCCCCCTTTCCTAATTTGTACCGATTTTTATGTGTAAAATGTTGTAGGGTATGTTAAGGAAGGACAGCCAGTGGTAAAGTTGTAATAAGGCCATGGCTAATTTTATGATATGTTTTCTTTAGTGAAAGTGTGTAAAAAAATTTGTAAAATTAAAATATATATATAGACACACAGCTTGAGTATCCCTTATCCAAGATTCAAAATCCCAACTTTTGGGGTCCCCTACTGAGATAATGACATATATATTATATATTATGTGTATATATAAATAATATATTATATAGATATATAATATACATATATATGTGTCATCTCAGTAGGGGAACCAAAAATGTGTGATTTTTTAATTTTGGATAAGGAATATATATATATATATATATATATATATATACATCCAAAAGTCCGGCTCTCCACATTAGTAAGACTTGCTGCGCCGGGTGCTTGCACAAGGGAGATAATGGGGGCGAAGGAGCCAGAATGGCCGCCGTAGCAGAATAAGGGGGAAGGCCGCCAGGCAGCCCACAGGACAGCCACGTGAATCCCAGGAGGAGGGGGGATAGGTTGCCAACAGGTGGGCTTACCCCCCCTTTTTTATCTGGCACCTGGCCGGTCCAGCCAGCCAGTGGTTGCAGCAGGGCTGTTTTTAGGGGAGGGGGCAGCCACCAGTGTTAAAAGCAGGCTGCCGGGGGAGAGGGGGGCATCTTCCTCCCCGTGCAGCCAGGACAGCCAGGACCAGCGGCAGGGACCCGCTGAGAGCGTTCAGCTCCGCCAGCAACATCAGAGGCAGCAGTCACCGCCACGGCAGTAACAACGGCACCAGCACCAGAGAGGCTGGCAGATGTATTAACCTGGAGAAGGCATAAGGAAGTGATAAATCAGTGATAAATGCAAGGTGATAAACACACCAGCCAATCAGCTCCCATATGTAAATTAACAGTTAGGAGCTGATTGGCTGGTGCATTATCCCCTTGCACTTAACACTACTTTATCACTGGTTTATCACTTCCTTATGCCTTCTCCAGGTTAATACATCTACCGTAGGGAGCGGAGAAGGCTAAGGAGGCAGCGGTAATTTCTACACACAGAATCAGCAGAAAGGATCGGAAAAAGGAGGCTGGCAGCAGGAGCGGGTAAGCAGTGATGCTTTACCGACCCATCCTCCTCTAAGCCCAGCAGCCCCATTGCAGCTAGTGCCCGCCCCGGCGACACGGGCAACGGCATCACAAGGACCACCGGACAGCGTGCATAGACCGGGAGGAAGGAGCGGCAGCGGGGGAAGATCTTCCATAAGCGAGGCGGTCGCTACTCGGGAAGCGTGCAAAGAGGACACTTCCGGAAGCTCCCACGGACCGAGGCATCGCTGGCAACCCGGACGCCAAGCACAGATGGGGACAGTGGGGAACAGGCGGGAGAGATGCAGGAGAGCTCGCGGATCGCCAGGAGGGAGCGGACCACGGAGAGCAGCGAGGCAGAACATCGGTCCCGGGGCAGGTAAATACGTGCTCCCTGTCTCCTGCGGCGCTCTGTTTATTCCCCGTGCTCTCTCCACCTCCGCACCGACACTGATCACCGGAACGCAGGGCACCACGGGTGCAGCACAGACCTCCCCCCGTCTCCCTCGGCCAGCATCAGCCTCCGCAAGCTGCCTTCAAAGGATGGTGAGCGATGGGGGGGGGAGGTGCCCCCGGCCCCACACAGGCAACTGTACCCCGCACTTCACCGCCGCCAGCTTTCACAGCCCTTGTTGGAGGTCTGCTAACGGCCGGACTTACTTCACCAGCACACCGGAGGGATGCGTGCAATCGCCGCAGCTCCGGCTCCTGCTACAGGGGCATCTGTGGAGGGACAGAGGATACCCGTGGTCATTGGACACCAAACGGGGGCGGGCGGGAGAGATGCCAGAGTACTCACGGGACCACCAGGAGGGAACGGACCACGGAGAGCCACTCACCAAGCAACGTCGACAGATGCTACCCGCGCCCTAGCTCGGCCACCCGCATCCCGCCGGTGAGGCCGAAGCGCACCAGGGAGGCTCCTCTATGCACCGCCATAAAGGAGGAGGCTTCCATCGACCAGGGCATCATGTGCAGCCAGGTCGGCGAACACGGACGGAGACGGCGGTGACTCTCCTGCTCACTAGAGCCAGGCATGCGGCCAGTGCGGTCCATGCCATGACCATCGGGTCATCAGGACAGCCGAGCGCCATAGCAAGCGCAGCACAGGCACCAACGACAAAGACCGTCGCCCAGGCAAGCACGGCGCAAGGACAAGATCGATGAGTTAAATCACACATATAATGTGTAGAATGCTGGTGTTTTGTTATTTCAGGGCATGCCTGCTTACTTGCGGAAACTAGAATAAGGAAGATCGCAGTAAGAGACGGCGGGCAAAGCGTGACGTGCCACCAAGGGCATACTCTGCCTTAAAGACATGGCTAGTTCCACATATGGTAGGGTCTAGGCCTAAAGGCTTGTTGTTGCAATACTGTATATTTCTAGTTGACAGTAGTAATGTAATTTGGGAAGTGTTGGAAGTATGGGATGCTAGCAGGGCTGTCTGCAATTTGGGTTTCTTGTTTGCAATATACACTCGCTATGACATGTCTTTTATCCACATAAACTAAGGGGGGATCCCCAGGCAATGCATTGAATATGCATTAGACCTGCGAAGGCATCCCTGGACACACAAGAACATTGTAAGTTTGGGGTATCGAATGTTGTTCTATCACGAGCACTGACTTGCTTACATCTGGCAGGCACTCCCTATAGTTAAGGTACAGTATGTGCTATTTTTTCATACCGTTACAGCATTAGCCAGATCATTACAGAAGATTCTGTGATGGCTTACGGGGCTTGTAGCCTGATACGGCCCAAATTAGTGACAGGGAAGCACAGGTTCTATTCCCCATACAGCTTTCTTTCACCAGATACTCAGAGTAATTAAAATGGGTAAATACAGAAAGATTGTTAACAGCAATTCTTACCCCAACGCTGCAAGCGGCAGCACACTATAGATGGGGGGACAACAGCAAGTAGCGCGTGTGCAAATGCTGCAGTATCTCCCTATCAAAGGTACCCGCAAGGGGGGGATAATGAGAGTTGGCAGCACAGTTATGTGCATTAACACGCAAAGCGTCGCCAATTCTGAATATCGTGAGCGAAGGGCATAATGGTAATGCCAGTGAGGTGTAAGTTACAAGTAAGGTTCCTCAGGCACAGACTGAGGGTAATGAGGATGCAAGTGCGCAGGCGAGCCGCCAAGCTACTCAATTTAAAGGATAATGTGTCCTGACAAGGGCTGAAAGGACAGCGGCATTTGGCAAGGGTAGCTGTGTCAGGAAGAGTGTTGGCCTATATGCTGGACACAGCTTGATGACTGGATGGTCTAAGGCGCTAGATGCAGGAATGATCTCTTGCCGGCATGTGGGAGCTCTGGTACCCGATTGGTGGCGTGGGTTCGGATCCCACCTCTGACACGTTGTGTGTTACTGTAGGGTTACGCGGAAGCATGTGCTAGCTTGGCCCGAATGCGATGAGATACATCAGGTTCATCCAGTGTCAATTTGGGGCACTAAGGGCCCAACAGGGGAAAGTAAGGATACTGGCCCACGTGTAGATCCGTGGCCAGCGGCCAGAGGCGGCATGACCAGCCACTACAGGAGCTTAGCTTGCCATCAGAGTGAGCATGGCCTTGGCCCGAGTCAAGGATACACTTAGTAAAAACATTCCTAGTGCATCATGATAAAGAACCAGATTATTTACAGCAATGCATGGTAGAAAATACACTATAGTCTTGTGCAGTATAATGTAACGCATGTATAATACACAATACGACAACGCGTTTAGGTGAAACTGTGGTTTTAAAGGGTCAGCGGTACATTAATCTTGGCGCGTGATAGCAGGCTGGGAGGGGTAAAGTGTAGGCGTGCGCGCAAGACAGGAAAGTTGCGCAACTCAAAGGCCAGCAGGTAGGCATGGCATGGCTGAGCAGGATCAGGTTAAGGGGATGCTTATTAAAGTTAAGCGCCTTGCAAAGGAGGATTATAAGCAGGGGGGTCAGCAGGAAGGTTTCCCGGAGCGCCTGCGTCTTATGTGGCTCACTAGGTGGTGTCTCTGATGTTGGGTGTGGGAAACCCAGGTGCAGTTCCCATGATGGGAAGTAGATATTTCAGCCTAGTCAGGCCAAAGGGGAGCCAGGAAAGGCCATCCAGGTGCCTCCAAGCTCCCTGAAGCCACTTTGTCGTGGGTTGGTTGTTGGCAAAAAGGTTTTTATTCAGCACTCGGAAATGTATGCGAGTGTTGATGCCGGATAGGTGGGAAGGCCCGCCCGCGGCTTACCTGAAAACAAGTGAAGAAACCCCCCCCCTTAAGAGGGGAATGCGAGTAAAGCGCATTAAGGGGGTCATTCTGAGTTGATCGCTCGCTAGCTGTTTTTAGCAGCCGTGCAAACGCTATGCCGCCTCCCACTGGGAGTGTAGTTTAGCAGAAGTGCGAACGAAAGGATCGCACAGCGGCTACAAAATAATTCTGTGCAGTTTCAGAGTAGCTTCAGACCTACTCAGCGCTTGCGATGACTTCAGACTGTTCAGTTCCTGTTTTGACATCACGAACAGCCCTGCGTTCGCCCAGCCACGCCTGCGTTTTTCCTGGCACGCCTGCATTTTTCTGAACACTCCCTGAAAACGGTCAGTTGCCACCCAGAAACGCCCTCTTCCTGTCAATCACTCTGCGGCCAGCAGTGCGACTGAAAAGCTTCGCTAGACCTTGTGTGAAACTACATCGGCCGTTGTGAAAGTACGTAGCGTGTGCGCACTGCGCCGCATACACATTGCATCGCATACGCATGCGCATTACGCCGCATACGCATGCGCAGAAGTGCCTTTTTTGCATCATCGCTGCACAGCGAGCATTTTCTGCTAGCGATCAAATCGGAATGACCCGCTAAGTCGCACGCGTATTCAGCACCTATTCCCCCTGTAAGGGACAGCTGTTAACGATGAACCGGACAAGGGACAACGTCTGGTATAAGATCAGTCGGACAACCGAAATGGTCAGAGCAGTCAGGAGGCGAAGAATGGCAGTCTGGCTAGCGAAAGCCAGAGACTGCCCCTGCACACAGGCAATCTCAACCTCATGGGTTCCCGGGTCAATCTGATATTTAGTTTTCATAACCTAAGGCCCTGTGCCATATGTTCTTATCCTTCTTGTGGTCGCGTAGCAATGTATTTGTTTGCGGCAGCACTGCATCCCCCTCCTAAAGATGGCACAGGGAGATAGCGATCATCAAGCACTTACTTCCCTGAACCCTGCCAAACCCACAGCCCATGCGCACTCCCTGGGCGCTGCACCTTTCTTATGACGAATTGCAATGGTTATTGTGGCAACAGGCCTATGACACAAAAGCGCATTCAGGGCGAACCCAAGGGGGGGGGGGGGGTAGCCTCTGAAATGTGAAATGTGGGACCAGGCATCAAGACGCTGCAGTTTACCCAAAGTGGGGAAGTGCAGGATATGGCGTAGGTGGGCCAGCAGGAGGAAGTTTTTCCCTAATTTGGGCGCCTTTCTTGAGGGCATTAGTCTTTAAGAGGGGCATCTCGCCAGTGGGCCGAAAATTCGGGAGGCGCCACCTTTTGGGGGGCTTAGCGTAGCGACTTCCGCTGCCAGTTAAAGGGTTAAGGAGGCGCGAAAGGGGAAGATGCGGTCAGTCATAAATCATATTTTCCGTCTGTGGTAGCGACAACGTCGCTAGAGCGATTGTTGTAACCTGCCATCAAATCACCCACCCTTGTGCTTTGCAGAGCTAGTTTGGTAGTAGGGGGTTTAGGAAGCATTGGCCAGTCAGGTGTGCAACAGGCTCCGGGAGGGTGGGGGTGGGATGCAGGATACATGGGCTGCAGCCAGGGGCTGCAGCAGGAGGCGTGTCATGGCAATGGTATATTAGTGCGGCAACAGTGCAGGTCACGAGTGCAGGCCAGTGAGGTCCGGGGCAAGGCCGAACAGGCACCAGGGCGGCCTGACACAATGTTGTTTCGCTGTGGTGAAAACGAACTAGGTAAGATCAGGTCACTGGAGCCAGCCAGTGGTGAGCGGTCACAGACACTGGAGGAAGTTCCATTCAGCGCAGTGTAGGAACCGTGAAGTGCATAGGCTGCACAAGAGGCGGAAAGGTTCGAGGTAGTAGCACAGGGTGGGGCTTTGGTCCTCGGGTTAATGGGGACCTTGTGTGGCAGGGAGGGAGCGAGGCACAAGGCATGAAAGTAGGGGATTGTCAGAATGCCTTGCATAGTCACCAATAGGTGGCTGCACGCCTGGTTCCAGCAATAATACGGCATGGGCCATACGGGTTGCGCACCAGGTGAGGGTGCTGTGCGGATGGTAGCTGGTCCCAAAGTAGGTGGGGACTTGCACGCCCCAGGTGGTACCAAAATTGTAGAGGGCATGGTCGCGTACCCCCAAGGTGGGGACGGGCACGCACCAGGTGGTAAAACGTTGGAAGAGCCTTTGCGCACTGCTTACTTTTTCTTACCCTTCAATTGGTTTGGTTGTGATTTATGTGAGTAATAAATAAAGTTGTGACCGATTTAAATTGCCCAAAGTAAAGTGGTCACGTCTCAGTTATTTGGTTGGACAAGTCGGGGTGCCAGTAAGTTGGCCTCTCCATCCTTATGGAGGCGAAGGAGCCAGAATGGCCGCCGTAGCAGAATATGGGGGAGGGCCGCCAGGACACCCACAGGACAGCCACGTGAATACCAGGAGGAGGGGGGGTGGGGTAGGTTGCCCCCACTTTCGGCCGGCACCTGGCCGGTCCAGCTAGCCAATAGTTGCAGCAGGGCTGTTTTTAGGGGAGGGGGCAGCCACTAGTGTTAAAAGCAGGCTGCCGGGGGAGGGGGGGGCATCTTACCTCCCCGTGCAGCCACGATATCCACCCAGCCTGGTGAACGTTAAAGGTATGCAGGGGGCTGGCCGGCCAGAAGCCAAGAAGAGGCCAGTCATTGGTAATTGTTAAAATTTCATGGGTGTTGCATTACATGTTTATTTGTGAAAATATGTCAAAAAACAAACATACAAAAAAAAATAAGATTTTGAATACCTACCGGTAAATCCTTTTCTCGTAGTCCATAAGGGATATTGGGGACAGAATTAGTACGATGGGGTATAGACGGGTCCAAAGGAGCCAGTGCACTTTAAATATCTTCCACTGGGTGTGCTGGCTCCTCTCCTCTATGCCTCCTCCTGCAGCTCAGTTATAGGTAAAACAGAGCCCGAAGGAGAGTGACATACTTGAGAGAAAGAACAACAACAGGTTTGGTGAGATTTGAACACCAGCACACCAATACATAAATAATTAAACATCAACAGCAACAGCTGAACAGGAACACGTAACAGAGAACCTGCAAAAAGTCACTGCACAGAGGCAGGCGCCCAATTTCCCTTATGGGGCCTAATTCAGATCTGTTCGCTCGCTAGCTATTTTTTGCAGTGCTGCGTATAGATAGACGTCGCCAATAGGGGAATGTATTTTAGCTTTGCAAGTATGCAAACGCGTGTGCAGCCGCCCTGTACAAAAACAGCTTGTGCAGTTTCTGAGTAGCTCTGAGCTTACTCAGCCGATGCGATCACTTCAGCCTATTCGAGGCCGGATTTGACGTTAGACACCCGCCCTGCAAATGCTTGACATGCCTGCGTTTTTCCAACCACTCCCAGAAAACGGTCAGTTGCCACCCACAAATGCCCTCTTCCTGTCAATCTCCTTGCGAACGGCTGTGTGAATGGTTTCTTCGCTAGAACCAATGCACAACAATGATCCGCTTTGTAACCGTATTGCGGTGCATACGTATGCGCAGTAGTTACCTGATTGCCGCGCAGTGAAAAACGCTAGCAAGCGAACAGATCTGAATTAGGCCCATGGACTACGAGAAAAGGAAAAACCAGTAGGTATTCAAAATCCTATTTTCTCTAGCATCCATAAGGCCGCACGCCTGGTTCCAGCAATAGTACGGCATGGGCCATACGGGTTGCGCACCAGGTGAGGGTGCTGTGCGGATGGTAGCTGGTCCCTAAATAGTAGCGGGCGTGGGTGTGTTCCCCCAAGGTGGGGACTTGCACGCCCCAGGTGGTACTAAAATTGTAGGAAGGTTCATAGCCGCGTACCCCCAAGGTGGGGACGGGCACACACCAGGTGGTACAACGTTGGAAGAGCCTTTGCGCACCGCTTCCCTTTTCTTACCCTGCGATTGGTTTGGTTGTGATTTATGTAATAAATAAAGCTGTGACCAATTTAAATTGCCCAAAGTAAAGTGGTCACGTCTCAGTTATTTGGTTGGACAAGTCGGGGTGCCAGTAAGTCGGCCTCTCCATCCTTATAAAAACAGCGGGTGTTGCGGCACTCCAAACGGCGGAGGAATCAGAGACGGTACACGGTCATATGAAGGACAACGTTTCAATGCCGGTTAATCTGGCATGACCTGATGAAGATGCCAGATTAAACGGCATTGAAACGTTGTCCTTCAAATGACTGCGGCCCTCATTCCGAGTTGATCGCTCGCTAGCTACTTTTAGCAGCCGTGCAAACGCATAGTCGCCGCCCACGGGGGAGTGTATTTTTGCTTTGCAAGTGTGCGATCCCATGTGCTGCAGAGCGGTACGAAAAAGTTTTTTGCAGTTTCTAAGTAAGTCTGAACATACTCAGCCCTTGCGATCACTTCAGCCTGTACGGTCCTGGAATGGACGTCAGACACCCGCCCTGCAAACGCCTGTGGTTTCCCTACCACTCCCAGAAAACGGTCAGTTGACACCCATAAGCGCCCTCTTCCTGTCAATCTCCCTGCGATCGGTTGTACGAATGGATTCATCGCTAGAAGCATTGCACAGCAACGATGCTGTTTGTACCCGTACGATGCGCATGCGCATTGCGGTGCATACGCATGCACAGTAGTAACCTGATCGCTGCACTGCGAAAAATGGTAGCGAGCGATCAACTCGGGATGAAGGTCCGTGTACTGTCTCTGATTCCTCCGCTGCTTAGAGTGCCGCACCACCCGCTGTTTCTGTTTATATATAAGGGCGGCAACACAGAGGCTACAGGTTTAGCTGCTATTTTGTGTTATACATACTTGAAATGGGTGGTCTTCAGTATGCCGACTGTCGGGATCCCGGCGGACAGTATACCGGCGCCGGGATCCCGACAGCCGGCATACCGACACTTTTTCTCCCTCGTGGGGGTCCACGACCCCCCTAGAGGGAGAATAAAATAGCGTGGCACGCATAGCGCGCTACCGTGCCCGCAGCGTGGCGAGCGCAGTGAGCCCGGAAGGGGCTCGTTTGCGCTCGCCACGCTGTCGGTATGCCGGCGGTCGGGCTCCCGGCGCCGGTATGCTGGTCGCCGGGAGCCCGGCCACTGGCATATCATACTACACCCCTTGAAACAGCCGGAGCCAGTATCTATCCGTTGGTTTTAAGGTATGGAGTCATCCTGCAGAACCTAATATGCTGTTATAAAGACCCCCGCTATATAGGAAGTACCCAGATTCAGAGGGTATTATTATATATACTTTCTTTCTTTCTCACAAGGATGTGGGCACATGATTTTTATTAGATACTCTCTATTGCACGAGGTGTTAGAAGTATTGCAATATTGCACTAT
Source organism: Pseudophryne corroboree (assembly GCF_028390025.1). Taxonomy (NCBI): domain Eukaryota; kingdom Metazoa; phylum Chordata; class Amphibia; order Anura; family Myobatrachidae; genus Pseudophryne; species Pseudophryne corroboree. The sequence goes on along the minus strand of NC_086444.1, from coordinate 300,822,578 downwards.
CAGGGATCTTGTTCTTCTTCTTTTATACTCCATACATCGGATGAGTCTGGAGCATGGAGAAAGGAGAGACCGGAGGAGTAACAAGACCCTGCTACACGTTTGAATTTATCATCTATCTCAGCGTTTTTCAACCGCTGTGCCGCGGCACACTAGTGTGCCGCCAGCGGTTGTCAAGTGTGCCGTGGAGTCAGCGGAGTCAGAGCTGCCTTCAGTTTAATAGAATGGCCGGGCAGCGCTGGACTCTCCTAGGCGGCTCAGGCATGCCGCGGCCGTGACCTATGGAGACGTAGCAGCGTGCTCTGCAGCAGTCCTGGCCTGACAAGTGCACACACACAGGGATGACACAGGAGTCAGGTGCTGCCTGAGATGACACGAAGAGCCGGCATTGTGTAACACACACAAGCGTCCGGCGCACCACGTGACCGGCTTCCTGCATTCCAGCCCGGCCAGGGATCCACACGTCTTCCAGTCAGCCCGGTCACCTTTGCAACGGCCGGGCTCTGTCACCGCCTGATGTTACATTAGTCGCACACAGTGTACAGGGGGGTGCCGGGGTTACTGTGTCATTTGCACCCTGGGAGTATCCTGCAATCCTGCACTACTGTGCCATGTCCCCTATATATATATCAGTAATAAAGGGGCATCAGTCATTCATGGTCCATAGGCTGCAATGAGAGACAGGTGCATTTGCAGACACTGCTGGCCTATATTAGTCCAGGTTTTTTAATATTAACAAATATTGCTTACATGTCTGGTTGCTGTAAGGTTGCAATGGATTTGCATGTAATGTTAGTATAATGCTGCAGAAGGAAAAAAGTACAGTACGTGAGAGGAATTTTGCCTTCCCTACCACAGAATATAAATAGTATGTTGGAAAAGACAGACTTCATAGCTGATACAAGTCAATTTTGTGGACGGATCTTGCGTATTCCAAATCTGTGAGTATGAAACGTCAAACGACAGGCAATTATGCAGGACTCGGCCACTTGCAGCGGAAGGAGTGCAAATCGATAGTAACAAGGGCGTGTTGACGCAATTGCGGGCAATGCAGAGTTATACGTAGGCAGAAATACTACTTGCAGCAAGGATCAGGCTGGTGCACCTGAGCACTGATAATGGTGGCAGATTAGAAAACAAGCTTACGGCTAGGGGCGGTGTGTTCAAATAGATGGGCTCTCCTAGGCGGTTCAGGCATGCAGCAGCCGTGACCTATGGAGACGCAGCAGCGTGACATCATGAGTCACACATGCTCTGTTGCCTTCCTGCGAGCCCGCCAGATCACCTGCATGCCCGTCCCCCCGCCAGCCAGCTTGCCCCCTCACACTGCTCAATGCACAGCAGCGCGAGTCTTACTGTACAACCCCAGCTGATGAGGGACAGGGACAACAATGTGTGTTATTTTTTTTCTATAGAGAGCAATGTGATTGTTTTTTTCTGTGGGGGCCAGTCAATATAATGGTTTTTATATAGGGGCCAATGTGCATGTTTTTTTTCCCATGGGGGACAATGGTGTGCCTTGGCAATTTTAAAAACTTTTCAGTGTGCCGCAAGTTGAAAAAGGTTGAAAATCACTGATCTATCTGGTACGCATATAAATGCTTATTGAGTTATTGACACTGTTTACACGAAAGGTGCTAGGTCCTACCACTTCTATCTATCTATCTATCTATCTATCTATATATATATATATATATATATATATATATATATACACATACACACTGCTCAAAAAAATAAAGGGAACACTAAAATAACACATCCTAGATCTGAATGAATGAAATACTTATTAAATACTTTGTTCTTTACATAGTGGAATGTGCTGACAACAAAATCACACAAAAATTATCAATGGAAATCAAATGTATTAACCCATGGAGGTCTGGATTTGGAGTCACACTCAAACTTAAAGTGGAAAAACACACTACAGGCTGATCCAATTTTGATGTAATGTCCTTAAAACAAGTCAAAATGAGGCTCAGTAGTGTGTGTGGCCTCCATGTGCCTGTATGACCTCCCTACAACGCCTGGGCATGCTCCTAATGAGGTGGCGGATGGTCTCCTGAGGGATCTCCTCCCAGACCTGGACTAAAGCATCCGCCAACTCCTGGACAGTCTGTGGTGCAACGTGGCGTTGGTGGATGGAGCGAGACATGATGTCCCAGATGTGCTCAATTGGATTCAGGTTTGGGGAACGGGCGGGCCAGTCCATAGCATCAATGCCTTCGTCTTGCAGGAACTGCTGACACACTCCAGCCACATGAGGTCTAGCATTGTCTTGCATTAGGAGGAACCCAGGGCCAACCGCACCGTCATATGGTCTCACAAAGGGTCTGAGGATCTCATCTCGGTACCTAATGGCAGTCAGGCTACCTGGCGAGCACATGGAGGGCTGTGCCCCCCCAAAGAATTGCAACCCCACCCCATTACTGACCCACTGCCAAACCGGTCATGCTGGAGGATGTTGCAGGCAGCAGAACGTTCTCCTTGGCGTCTCCAGACTCAGTGAGAACCTGCTTTCATCTGTGAAGAGCACAGGGCACCAGTGGCGAATTTGCCAATCTTGGTGTTCTCTGGCAAATGCCAAACGTCCTGCACGGTGTTGGGCTGTAAGCACAACCCCCACCTGTGGACGTCGGGCCCTCATACCACCCTCATGGAGTCGTTTGAGTAGACACATGCACATTTGTGGCTTGCTGGAGGTCATTTTGCAAGGCTCTGGCAGTGCTCCTCCTGTTCCTCCTTGCACAAAGGCGGAGGTAGCGGTCCTGCTGCTGGGTTGTTGCCCTCCTACGGCCTCCTCCATGTCTCCTGATGTACTGGCCTGTCTTCTGGTAGCGCCTCCATGCTCTGGACACTACGCTGACAGACACAGCAAACCTTCTTGCCACAGCTCGCATTGATGTGCCATCCTGGATGAGCTGCACTACCTGAGCCACTTGTGTGGGCTGTAGACTCCGTCTCATGCTACCACTAAAGAGAAAGCACCGCCAGCTTTCAAAAGTGACCAAAACATGAGCCAGAAAGCATAGGAGCTGAGAAGTGGTCTGTGGTCACCACCTGCAGAACAACTCCTTTATTGGGGGTGTCTTGCTAATTGCCTATAATTCCCACCTGTTGTCTATTCCATTTGCTCAACAGCATGTGAAATTGATTGTCAATTAGTGTTGCTTCCTAAGTGGACAGTTTGATTTCACAGAAGTGTGATTGACTTGGAGTTACATTGTGTTGTTTAAGTGTTCCCTTTATTTTTTTGAGCAGTGTGTATATATATATATATATATATATATATATATATATATATAATAGGATTTTGGTACTTACCGGTAAATCCTTTTACTGCTGGGGACTCCAAAAGGACCATGGGGTATAGACGGATCCGCAGGAGCCTGGGCACACTATAAAGACTTAAACTCTGTGTGAACTGGCTCCTCCCTCTATGCCCCTCCCCCAGACCTCAGTTAGAAAACTGTGCCCAGGAGAGATGGACATTTCGAGGAAAGAAGTTGTTATTATAACACAGTAAGTGTCATACCAGCTCACACCTCAAACACACCGTAGGCCGTGGCATCCAGTAGAATACCGGCCCACGGCATGCACAACCCACAGCCACATGCTGCGAGAATATATAACACAAACCGTGTGTTCACATAAGCAACCATAAGATCCCGCATGCCATGGCATGAACGACAGTACCAATCGCCTGACAGAGAAACCACACCACCAGGGTGTAAATAAAACCAATCACTGCAGACATAGTACGCACTGGGACGGGCGCCCAGCATCCTCTACGGACTAAGAGAAAAGGATTTACCGGTAAGTACCAAAATCCTATTTTCTCCTACGTCCTAGAGGATGCTGGGGACTCCAAAAGGACCATGGGGATTATACCAAAACTCCAAAACGGGTGGGAGAGTGCGGACAACTCTGCAGCACCTAAAGAGCAACAAAAAAAAATTCCCCAACAAAAAGGATATCAAACTTGTCTACAGCAAAACCGTTTGATACCGACCAAAACACTTCTCTGCAAAGTTGACACGCCGAGAATCCCCGGGCATCCGCCCAAGATAAGCCCATCTACCCAGAAGAATGGGCCTCCAGTTAGAACTGTGACGGCAATCCAGCCGTAAAATGAACAAGCCTAACCGCATCACAGAGTCAGGATATAACAGACTGCATAACGGAATTTCCCAAACTACCCTGGGCCCCTGCCAGACAAACAGAGCTTCTGTTACTTGACACTGAGCCAAATTGGCGACCAGCACACTCAGAATCCCCGGCTAGATCGGTGAATTTTGACACAGCTAATGCGTAATTAATTACCAGCAACAAAATGGTCCGATATCTGTTAAATCCAGAAACCATTCTAGGTAGGACTACCAACCTAGTACCCAATTCTTCTGTGTCCACAAGCAAAGGTCTTGTGAAACAAAAAAACCACTTCCGACACCCGCCTTGCGGATGTTAAAGCTAATAGCAAGACCACCTTCCGAGAGAGAAATCTTGTAAAGAAATATTATTAAGCTTGCGTCCACCCCGGCCTGCAAAGTATGGATAAAACCGATCTAGCCGAAAGAGTTCCACAGAAGTCTTCGTGGATACACACCAAGACATAGAAGTACTCCAACTACGGTGGTAACCCTTTGTCGTTAGGTCCTTCCTATCCTGAAGAATTGAGGGAACGACCACGGCGGGAACATCCGTCCGGCTTAGGATATGGCATTCAACAGCCCCACCGTCAGACGAAGCCGCGGTAAGATCATGCTACCCGCCCTGATCTTGTTGTAACATTACCCCCCGAAGAGGAGGAGGGCCGTAACCTTCTATGAGTAAATCATGAAAAAATTGGATAGGGAACCCTCACCGGCTAGCCCGGATTTAAGAGGGCCACCGGAATCTTCTAACATCTTCCGCTGACCACCGCGAAAACAGTGAAAACGGAGAGGCCACATAGACCAAACTAAAGACACCCCTAGTGTCCCGAGGATGTCCACTACTATATCTTGAGTGTCCCTTGACCTGGACTAATCTCCTTGAGGCCTCTCTTTGAGGCGAGATGCCAACACGTCCAATTGTGACACTCCTCAAAGATTTGCCGCGTCTGGGAAAGCTTCTTAAAGATGACCGAAATTTCTCCGGCTGGATATCGCGTCAGCAAAGGAAAACTAATTTCCCGTCATTTACCTCCGAAACCGAAGACTGCTAAAATAACGTTTTCCAGACCTCCCCTTCAACTGCAAACTGTGCAACTTCTGCCAATGCCACTTGCTCCATTTTCCGCCATAGCGGCCTACGGACGCCACTGGTAACAAGTCGTCCAGCAGAGCCAAGACGGCAGAACCCGACGGCTACGTTCGACGAAAATAGCTCTTAAATCCAGAAAGCCAGCATCTGAGATCAGTATGTACGGACACCGGGCTCTAAACCTGGATCCCGAACCTTCCTTCCTCTAGAAGGAGAGAACCGAGTAGACACCACCTGAGCGATATTCTGGCCGTTTGTATTATGTTCCGGTGCCTGCTCCGGTGAGACCCAGACCAACTTCCCTACTGGTCCCGTAAAAAAAACCACTCTGGTAATACACCTGCACACCGAACAGGCCTCTTAGGCCGCAGCCATCTGTTTTGTAAGCGGAAGATATTGAAGAGGTGTCACCTCAAACCAACTCTGGATCCTCAGACCTCTTTCCACAGGAAAAAACATCTAACCAAAACCGGTCAGCATCTAGTCCGAAAACCCCATTTCCAACATCCGCGTCGTTGGGAACAACAGCCAATTCCTGAGTTTAAAAGCGTTAGAGGGAAACAACGATTTGCACCTTAATACAGGGACAGCCAGAGACTGTCTTGAACCTGACGCACCTCTGTATGGCATCGCGTACTACCTCCCTTTCCAGAAGGGAACGGCAGAACTATTAGAAAAACCAGCAAAGGGAAACAACCGGAACTCAGAATGTCCCCCTTTAGATTCTATGAATAACTCACCGGTCCTAGTCTATACCTGGACTGACTGAAACTTATCAGACAAGGGGTCACCGGAGTGGAAACCCGCCAGATAGACTCAGCGACCATTGGTGGATGTAGTGGAACAGAAACGACATCCGCTTCTGCGAACCTACAAGGCTGCAGTACCCTTACCTTCTCACTTTTCCTTGTCTGCACAGAAAGTAAAAAACAAGACCGGTATCGAACCGGTTAAAAATGACTGCATCCCACAAAAGAATGCATCACCAAACGTTGTGAAGGAGGGTAACTCACGAAATTAGACTTACCAGAGGAAACCGCCTAGAGTGACTGAATAGAGGCCACACTCTCAGTTGTACACCTCCCTCCAGCTTTTCCCTGGTACCTCCTCCGCATTTTTCCGGTCACACCTCCCGCTGTCACGAGGCGGCCTGCTATAACATTAGAAGGTAGACAAGCATAGGCATGGCTACCAACTCTGGGTAGGGTAATACTGTCGGATGCTTACCCGAATACAACACTTTCTCAAGTACAACCAGTGCAAATACTGTAAAATTATAGAAATAAAATTTCACTTAGCTGCCTGTGCATGCTCTACTGCGACCGGGCTCTGCGTCGACCAGGAGTTGACTGTCATAATTTTCTCTCTGCGTTGCGAAGAGAATAACATTCGGACTCCTTGAGAGGATTGAACCCAACTCGTCCCGACCAATCTAGAGCTTAATCAACAGAGCGATCAGCACATGATAAGAATACCATTATTTCAGCATTCATGGATAAACATCATGTAATACACCCCAAAAACACATACATCCTAAGCATGCATATATAAACATATATCTACATATACACCCATATAGATATAACCTATACGCAAGTGGATTGTCCAGACCTGTCAGGTCGATAGTGACAGTAATGTGTTGTAAACGTGTATGAACATGTACCGATATCTACCAGGAAGGTTAAGGTCGACATAAAACATAGTAAACATCGACCGGCAGGAATATTAAGCGACAAAATTAATAAAAATAATAACCTTGGGACCCCGAGGGGTCTGAGGGAAACATACCAAATAATTTGATAAAACTCCCCCTACATATCCCTATAAATATACATATATACATATACAGGTATAGGGCAATAACAGCCTGATAATTTTTTTACACGGGAAATACCGTTGATTCCGACAGGGCATCCACCAACGACTGTATCTTCGCTATCGTGTTTTATGTTCTAGGCATACGAACACCAATCTGCTAATACTTCATTTCCCGAATAAAGCTTCGCCATGTCCTGCGAAACCGACAGTTAACCCCACAGCAGCTCATGATCAAGCCCTCACATCTGCCGACTTATGTCGACCAACCGATAGTGGGTAACCAAACAGGGAAACAGTGAGATTATGCCTTACTACGAGGAATATGTATCCAATTTCAAACTTAATGCTATATGCCACCCCTATAGTATTAAAACACTGTGCACCCCCTCCATCTTCCTTTACAGCAAGTCCTGGCGGGGATCTTGAAGAAAATGGTGCTGACTCCTCAGAGAAAGCTAAACTCCGCCCCTTTCCGGTGCCTTACCGCCCCTTATCAGTATACTGGCTGGCCCCATATATCGTGTAAAACACGATATATCTTCTAAAAATGTCCCTCAGGGCACCCCCCCCCCCCCTTGCACCCTGCAAGCAAGAAAATCGTTGGCGTGTGGGAGCACCGGGGCGGGAACGCCGCTATGTCGGAAACGGCGGTGGGGGAGAAAAAAGGCGCACAGTGGCCTAACCCGCGCTATCGGGTGTCCGGGACACGGAACCCCCGGCTGCGCCAATCGCTTGTTCAGGGCGCTCCCCCCTCCGCGCGCTGCACCCGTGGGAAGCAGCGGCGGGGAGGAGAAAGCGCGTCGCACACCAACACGCGCTGGCAGGGGTCCGGGACACGAAGCTCCCGGCCGCGGCATTACTGTAATAAGTTGCTCAGGGCGCTCCCCCCCCAGCGCTCTGCACCCGTGGGAGGCAGCGGCGGGGGAGAAAGGCACGCAGTGCGCAAACACACGCTGGCGGAGGTCCGGGACACGGAGCCCCCGGCCCCGCCATAAAACAGTAAAAAGTTGCTCAGGGCGCTCCCTCCCCAGCGCCCTGCACCCGAGGGAGGCAGCGGCGGGGGAGAGAGGCGCGCAGTGCGCAAACACGTGGTGGCGGGGGTCCGGGACAGGGATCCCCCGGCAGCGTCAAAATAACGTCCTGCACGAGCACAATAGTAAAATGTTACACAGGGCGCTTTCCCCCCCCCCCTTCTATGTCATCGGCGGGGGGTTAATGGCGCGTAGCGCGCTTTACAATGCTGGCGGGGGGAATTAGACACGGTGCTCCCAGCACCTAACACGTTTTAAAGCCAGACTAATTCAAACCTCAGTAACCTGCCGCCCAGGGCGCTCCCCCCCAGCGCCCTGCACCCAGTGAGTGCTGTTGAGTGGGAGCAGGAGCGCAGCGCGACCGCTGTACCTCCGTTACTGAAGTCTTCTGCCGTCACTGAAGTCTTCTGATCTTCTAATACTCACCCGGCTTCTTTCTTCTGGCTTCTGTGAGGGGGTGACGGCGTGGCTCCGGGAACAAGCAGCTAGGCGCACCAAGTGATCGAACCCTCTGGAGCTAATGGTGTCCAGTAGCCGAGAAGCAGAGCCCTTAAACTAAGAAGAAGTAGGTCTGCTCCTCTCCCCTCACTCCCACGATGCAGGGAGCCTGTAGCCAGCAGGTCTGCCTGAAAATAACAAACCTAACATAAGTCTTTCAGAGAAACTCAGTAGAGCTCCCCTAGTGTGTGTCCATTCACTCCCGGGCACAAAGTCTAACTGAGGTCTGGGGGAGGGGCATAGAGGGAGGAGCCAGTTCACACCCAGTTTAAGTCTTTATAGTGTGCCCAGGCTCCTGCGGATCCGTCTATACCCCATGGTCCTTTTGGAGTCCCCAGCATCCTCTAGGACGTAGGAGAAATATACACTGCTCAAAAAAATAAAGGGAACACTAAAATAACACATCCTAGATCAGAATGAATGAAATATTCTTATTAAATACTTTGTTCTTTACATAGTTGAATGTGCTGGCAACAAAATCACACAAAAATTATCAATGGAAATCAAATTTATTAACCCATGGAGGTCTGGATTTGGAGTCACCCTCAAAATTAAAGTGGAAAAACACACTACGGGCTGATCCAACTTTGATGTAATGTCCTTAAAACAAGTCAAAATGAGGCTCAGTAGTGTGTGTGGCCTCCACATGCCTGTATGACCTCCCTACAACGTCTGGGCATGCTCCTGATGAGGTGGCGGATGGTCTACTGAGGGATCTCCTCACAGACCTGGACTAAAGCATCCGCCAACTCCTGGACAGTCTGTGATGCAACGTAGCGTTGGTGGATGGAGCGAGACATGATGTCCCAGATGTGCTCAATTGGATTCAGGTCTGGGGAACAGGCGGGCCAGTCCATAGCATCAATGCCTTCGTCTTGCAGGAACTGCTGATACACTCCAGCCACATGAGGTCTAGCATTGTCTTGCATTAGGAGGAACCCAGGGCCAACCGCACCAGCATATGGTCTCACAAGGGGTCTGAGGAACTCATCTCGGTACCTAATGGCAGTCAGGCTACCTCTGGCGAGCACATGGAGGGCTGTGCGGCCCCCAAAGAAATGCCACCCCACACCATTACTGACCCACTGCCAAACCGGTCATGCTGGAGGATGTTGCAGGCAGCAGAACGTTCTCCTTGGCGTCTCCAGACTCTGTCACGTCTGTCACATGTGCTCAGTGAGAACCTGTTTCATCTGTGAAGAGCACAGGGCGCCAGTGGCGAATGTGCCAATCTTGGTGTTCTCTGGCAAATGCCAAACGTCCTGCACGGTGTTGGGCTGTAAGCACAACCCCCACCTGTGGATGTCGGGCCCTCATACCACCCTCATGGAGTCTGTTTCTGATCGTTTGAGTAGACACATGCACATTTGTGGCTTGCTGGAGGTCATTTTGCAGGGCTATGGCAGTGCTACTCCTGTTACTCCTTGCACAAAGGCGGAGGTAGCGGTCCTGCTGCTGGGTTGTTGGCCTCCTCCACGTCTCCTGATGTACTGGCCTGTCTCCTGGTAGCGCCTCCATGCTCTGGACACTACGCTGACAGACACAACAAACCTTCTTGCCACAGCTCGCATTGATGTGCCATCCTGGATGAGCTGCACTACCTGAGCCACTTGTGTGGGTTGTAGGGAGGTCATACAGGCACGTGGAGGCCACACACACTACTGAGCCTCATTTTGACTTGTTTTAAGGACATTACATCAAAGTTGGATCAGCCTGTAGTGTGTTTTTCCACTTTAATTTTGAGGGTGACTCCAAATCCAGACCTCCATGGGTTAATAAATTTGATTTTCATTGATAATTTTTGTGTGATTTTGTTGTCAGCACATTCAAGTATGTAAAGAACAAAGTATTTAATAAGAATATTTCATTCATTCAGATCTAGGATGTGTTATTTTAGTGTTCCCTTTATTTTTTTGAGCAGTGTATATATATATACATACACACACACACACACACACACACACACACACACACACACAAATAAACAAATACGAAAATGAAGTTATAAAAACAAATGATGAAAAACCCCTTTTGCTTTCAAGTTTAGGTACATTGGTTCCTGATATAGTTTGATGTGAAGCTGTAATTCTGTCACAGTATGTGTGCGGGGAGGGAGCAGTGCACAAGGCATGAAAGTGGGGAATTGTCAGAATGCCTTGCATATTCACCAATAGGTGGCCGCACCCCTGGTTCCAGCAATAATGCGGCATTGGACATACGGGTTGCGCACCAGGTTAGGGTGCTGTGTGGATGGTAGGTGGTCCCAAAATGGGAGGGGGCGTGGTTGTGTACCTACAAGGTTGGGATAGGCACGCCCCAGGTGGTACACCATTGAGAGAGCCTTTACGCACCGCTTCCCTTTTCCTGCGATTTGGTTTGTTGTGTTTAAGTGGGTATCCGGTCTCTAGGTCGACAGTAACTACAGTGTTTAGGTCGACCACTATTGGTTGACAGTAACTAGGTCGACAGGGTCTCTAGGTCGACATGTTCTAGGGCGACAGGTCAAAAGGCCGACATGTTTTTCACATTTTTTTTTCTTTTTTTGAACTTTTTCATACTTAATGATCCATGCGAACTACGATTGGGAATAGCAACCGTGCCCAAAGCATGGCGAGCAAAGCGAGGGGACACAGTGCACTAATTGGTGTTCCCGGTCACTGTACGGAGAAAACGACACCAAAACAAATTAAAAACTCATGTCGACCTAGCATCCAAGTCAACCTAGTTATTGTCGACCTAGACACTGTCGATCCTCCATACCACACCCGTTTAAGTGATTCATAAATAAAGCTGTGACCGATTTCATTAGCCCAAAGTTACGTAGTCTCATCTCAGTTATTGGTTGGCCAACATGTAGGGGTGCAGGTAAGTCTGCCTCTCCATCCTTACTGGAGCTGCCATTACTATTTATTACCTCCCACAGTTGACAGCTATTTAAACTAATTAAAAACTAAACCTAAGAACAGCCACAAAACAGAAGATAAAGCCACTTTCATACAAGGTGCAGTAATAGGTGCAGTAATATAAGCGTTTAGTATTAAACTACAGCAAAATGGAGGACGTCTCAGTCTCTCTGCACAACTGCAGACATATTTCTTAGCTCAGCTGCTATATTCCCTGTCCTAGCCTTCCCGTAATGTCGTCATGAGCGAGGTGGCGTAGTTCCTGGAGCCCGGGCAGTAGGAGCCTTATTGTTTATAGCAACGCAGCAGCAGGCGGCCGCCATGTCCCGGTTACAGTGCTGCCTGCTGTTGGTGAGCCTCTGCGGGAGTGAGACAGGCGGAGCAACCACCGCAGATCCCCCGGGGACTGACCGACCCGACACCGAGCACGGCACCTTATCGCCCGATAACGTGACCGATCTCTTGGAGCTACTGGGGAACGAGACCGGCGGGGGTACAGCAAGTTACCCTGAGCAAGATACAGGCCGGCCCCCCCATACCGTTACCCTGGCAGCCACCCCAGGGCCGGACACTACGGACCTTCATTCAGAGGCACCGGGAGAGGCTGCTGTCACCCAGCCTCCAGTTCTCCTGGGAGACCCCGGCTCATCTGAGCTCCCACAGTCCCGGTCTGTCGCTGCCTATGTAGCCAGTGGTAAGCCTGGTCTCTGGGGCACATGTGAAGGGGGCACTTATGTGTGTAATGTCAGCAGGGAGTAATTGCGGAGCTCTCCTCTTTGACACTGAAGATTCTTTTACCGAAGTGTAAATCTGAAGCGCAAATAAATGCTCCTTTCTGATGTTTTACGCCCGTTTGCACCGGTTTTACAGTTAGGGGCATACTTATTATTAATAAAATGGATACAATGGCTCTCACCATGATGGCGTTAGCTACTGGGGTAAACTCAAGCGTGGCAAATTTTATAGAAAAGGAACAACATGGAAACGGGAGACTGCTGTAGATATCTTAGATGTCTGCTGCAGGCCATCATACCTCCGGAGGATACTTACTATTTACAGGTATCCAAGAAAATTGGGGGATATCCCACAAATAATTATTGATAAATAGGCTCTAATATTGGGCATACACTGTCCAATTATTGGTCCACCGCATTAAAGGGAAAAGGGGAATTTGTTGCACAGGAGACTCAGATGAACTTAATTTTATTTAGAGTTACAAAATATATAATTGAAAAGAACCCCTGTTATTAATTTTACTATTATATGAATATATAGATAGGGGGTGCTACCACAGATCATATCATTATTGTAGAAAAAAGAGAGAGAAGAGAGAAAGAGATCTGTTTCCGGTGCACATGAGTTTTTTGTAAAAATTAACTTTTATTATCTCCTTTAAAATAATTGGAAAGAATCTACTATTGCATCCAGAGTTTCCTGGATGCACTAATGCGAAATATTAAAACAAAACAAAGTATAAAGTGATATGAGAATAGACAAGACTTGTGTGTGAGAAAAAAAAACAGAAATAAATTGGTTAAAAACTCTCAGCTGGGCGTCTTTTTTGTGTCTATTAGCTGATATGTATTGTCTTATCTGACTAATAACAGTATATTCTGATATAATAGTGCTGCAGTAATATTTATATAAAGGAACAAATATTTACTTCTGGGTTTCTCTAAAATGTTACACAAATGTTACTCTTTAATTCTCCCAGACTGATAAATGTAACAATGTTGTTATATTGGCTCATCTAAAGGATTCTGGCTCACTGCCCAGATTATTGTAATAGATGTTTGCAAGTGACTGCTGGTTTACCTCCAGAGTGTTACAGGAAAATATTGTTAAATCATACAATATATTCCTATATTGCCAGTGATGTTATAATTATAAGAGTGAATCAGCCTCCCAAAATATTTCTTTGATATAATCTCAATATTCACGGCAAATCAGGTTATTCCTAGATAGATGATTTGTATGTCGATATACAGTAGTTAATTAGTAAAATAATATTTCCATTTGTTGGTTGGTATTTAATCCTCTGGGTTTAGCCAGTATATAATTTTATATCTATAGCAATATAGAGAGGGAAACAGCAAACACCTGTGATCTATATTAGATGTTCTATTGCTTAATCAATTATATAGACATATATATATATTATTGATCTTACAGGTGGCTAAATAGAGAAAAATGGTCAGAGTATATGTATTAAGTAGCCCTTAAGTGCATATAGTATATGAAGGCTTAGCATATGTCAGCATAGATAAATGATAGTAAGAATTACATGTATATTGATGCCGTGGGCTTACTTGATTAGTATAATGCCGCAAGTCACTCTCAAGTGTATGTGTGCTATAATCACAAATGAATATTCATTTGCACATTAATTAATACTGGTGGCTAGCAGGCACATATACACATCAGATTTTATCATATCTTTGCATAGATAAATTATATGCACGTGTGGTTATTGAAGAATCTCCATAGCCATAGTTATTTTGTTGAATTTATCACTCGCTTGTATATATGGATGCCTTTAGTATCTAATATATAGGTGCCGCCGGATTTAGTAAGGAAATACCACATTAATTAACACTCTTATATATAAAATAGATATATTCTGTGTACAGTGATTAAATTAGTAGTCACACATACACACTGTGTAGTACAGCACAGAGCGCTAATGATTACAGCGTGTGTGCCGTCCCGTATGTGATTAACTAACGTACACCGATGAGCATAGATATTAGAATTAACTTTTCAGTTAGACATTAGGATAGACATGTAGGACGCCCAGCCGGTACCGTCCTACGTACGTTTCGCAAAAAGCTTCGTCAGGGTCTTACTATCATTTATCTATGCTGACATAGGCTAAGCCTTCATATACTATATGCACTTAAGGGCTACTTAATACATATACTCTGACCATTTTCTCTATTTAGCCACCTGTAAGATCAATAATATATATATATATATATATATATATATATATATATATATATATATATATATATATATATGTCTATATAATTGATTAAGCAATAGAACATCTAATATAGATCACAGGTGTTTGCTGTTTCCCTCTCTATATTGCTATAGATATAAAATTATATACTGGCTAAACCCAGAGGATTAAATACCAACCAACAAATGGAAATATTATTTTACTAATTAACTACTGTATATCGACATACAAATCATCCATCTAGGAATAACCTGATTTGCCGTGAATATTGAGATTATATCAAAGAAATATTTTGGAAGGCTGATTCACTCTTATAATTATAACATCGCTGGCAATATAGGAATATATTGTATGATTTAACAATATTTTCCTGTAACCCTCTGGAGGTAAACCAGCAGTCACTTGCAAACATCTATTACAATAATCTGGGCAGTGAGCCAGAATCCTTTAGATGAGCCAATATAACAACATTGTTACATTTATCAGTCTGGGAGAATTAAAGAGTAACATTTGTGTAACATTTTAGAGAAACCCAGAAGTAAATATTTGTTCCTTTATATAAATATTACTGCAGCACTATTATATCAGAATATACTGTTATTAGTCAGATAAGACAATACATATCAGCTAATAGACACAAAAAAAGACGCCCAGCTGAGAGTTTTTAACCAATTTATTTCTGTGTTTTTTTTTTTTCTATCACACACAGTCTTGTCTATTCTCATATCACTTTATACTTTGTTTTGTTTTCATATTTCGCATTAGTGCATCCAGGAAACTCTGGATGCAATAGTAGATTCTTTCCAATTATTTTAAGGAGATAATAAAAGTTAATTTTTACAAAAAACTCATGTGCACCGGAAACAGATCTTTCTCTCTTCTCTCTCTTTTTTCTACAATTATTGGTCCACAAAATATTGAGTGGTACAGAAGGCTGTTCAAATGTTGCCAGCAGCCACTAGATGGCGTCCAAATGGAGCTATTCAATTGTAGCTCTGTTGGGGTGCAAATTACTGCCGGCATCTGCGTTTCAGCTTGCATCCTACGGGGGTGGTGAGCTGAAATGCTCGAAAAGTGACCCATTTAGTTGCCCAAATGGCACTTTTTTGCATTCGCACCCAGCACTTTGGACAGGTTTAGCCGCATATTGTATGCGATCTCCCGTCACTTTAAATGGGAGATTGGGCGTGATAATCATTTGAATACTGCACACGGTCTCTAAATTCATGTCCAAAAAAGAGGTGCATAGATGTTTCCTCATAGGTAATGCACCAAGGTCCTGAGGGTAGACTCACTCCTGTGAGCAGGGCTGCCATCAGAAATTGTGAGGTCAGCACTGCCAGAATAGCCAGGACCACCACTCTCTCCTCACCTTCCACTTCCCCTGCAGCCCCCACAACTTCCCGTGCTGGGCGCCAGTTGCTGCTCCAAGGGCAAAGCCGCAGAACACCAGGTGGTGCCCCTAGGCATAACTGTGGCAGGCTAGGATCACAGCAGCAGCATAGGGAAGGAGTCAGGAGCAGGCAGCCATAGAAGGACAGCGCTGGTAGTATTTCAAATTTGGAGCATGCCACGAACCTAGTAGAGCTCATGGATCAGCAGCCAATCAGAAGCTGCCGCTGTAAATTCAAAATGCTGCCAGCGTAGCCAATCTAAAGGCAACCTGCGGTGGGCTCCAATCCACACCACTGCCATGTGATTCCCCTCGTTATCAGGGCCCAGGACTGGAGTCCCAGCAGTCCCCTTCTCCCTTATGGTAGCCCTGCCCTTGAGGGCAATCCATGCAGAGACTTTGTATCTATTCTGGCCCTCGTTGAGGCCACGTTCTTGGTCAGGAGACCGCCGGTCAGCCATACTACACCCTTTCATTCATTTGCGTAAAATGCAAAGAAAATATGTGCTTGTTTAAGTGATCATGTAATATTTCAATATAAGGGTTAATATAATGGAAATAAGGCAATTTAACAGCCATAAATAATTCTCTCTCCATGATATGGTTACATTAAAACTTTTAACAGTAAATTTAAATCCATAACCGGGAAAAGATTAACAATTTTGATTATTTATTCAAATTTTCAGATATTGCCTTAAAATTCAGGGGCTGATTGACCAACGAGTTTTATCATACGCAGCAAGTTTTAAAACTTGTTGGCTATGATAAATGGTGCTCTAGCCAATCAGCTCCTAACTCTCGTGTTTGAAAAATGATAGCTGGGAGCTGATTTAGCCACTTAGCTGACGAATATTTTTTCCAAAACCTGCTCAGAAATTAAATTTTTGTTAAATTATTGAATTTGGTTTTAAATATTTAAATAAAGATTGTCCAAAATTAATTTTCTATGAAAAACAAACTAACATTCAACAAAAAAAAAATATTTTTAAAACATCAGTGCAAACGTTGATGGTTGGAACATCGTGACCTCTGTTTCCTGGCATCAGATCCTCTTAGCAGCCCCCCGGAGCGCCTTGAGAAGGTGAGAGGCTGTTTTGCTTTAAAATTTCCCCAGGCGCTGCTAATGTCTGCAGCCGCTGGGTGGGGGGGGTGCTACCTGGCTGACAGATCGGCAGCACGGCAGGCCCTGGGGGGAAGGGAACTAGGAAGCAGAGTCCCTCTGACAGCAGCAGCAAGCTTTCTGACTTATCGCATCAGATGCGACTATGTCAGGGAAGGCCCAGTCTGGTGTGGTCGCATCTGTGCGACTATGTCAGGGAAGGCCCAGTCCAGTGTGGTTACATCTGATGCGACTATGTCAGGGAAGGCCCAGTCTGGTGTGGTTGCATCTGATGTGACTATGTCAAGGAAGGCCCAGTCTGATGTGGTTGCATCTGATGCGACTATGTCAGGGAAGGCCCAGTCCGGTGTGGTTACATCTGTGCGACTATGTCAGGGAAGGCCCAGTCTGGTGTGGTTGCATCTGATGTGACTATGTCAGGGAAGGCCCAGTCTGGTGTGGTTGCATCTGATGCGACTATGTCAGGGAAGGCCCAGTCTGGTGTGGTTGCATCTGATGTGACTATGTCAGGGAAGGCCCAGTCTGGTGTGTTAGGGAAGGCCCAGTCTGGTGTGGTTGCACATCAGATGCGACTATGTCAGGGAAGGCCCAGTCCGGTGTGGTTACATCTGTGCGACTATGTCGGGGAAGGCCCAGTCCGGTGTGGTTGCATCTGATGCAACTATGTCAGGGAAGGCCTAGTCCGGTGTGGTTACATCCGTGCGACTATGTCGGGGAAGGCCCAGTCTGGTGTGGTTGCATCTGATGCTACTATGTCAGGGAAGGCCCAGTCTGGTGTGTTAGGGAAGGCCCAGTCTGGTGTGGTTGCATCTGATGCGGCCATGCCAGGCAAGTAGTTAAAACGAGTTGCATATGATAAAACTTATTGATCAATCAGCCCCACAGTTTTTATATTAAATTTTGTGCTCATTACGACTGGTAATTCCATTACCACAGCATGGTGATTCTGTTGCTTTGTGCCCAGGTTACACAAATTGTTATACTTTTACCAATTTTATGCAGATGTAGCCCCAGGATGTCCAAATCTTGCAATAAAATTGTGAAAATCTAGAGTAAATTCTAGAAGCTAAATTTATCAGTTTTGTGTATACACATAGTAACATGTCTCATGATGGGTGATTCCGTTGCTGACAGTGAAAGTAGGCTGATTTATCAAGGATACCTTACACAACATAGCACTTAAGCTATTTTGATAGTATTTTATAAGCGGTTTATTGTGGGCTTTTGGGTTATTAATTAATTTATTTATAGTTCTTATATAGCGCAGCATATTCTGTTGCGCTTTACAATTGGAAACAACAGTGATAAAACAAACCGGGGGAATAACAGACAGACATAGAGGTAGGAAGGCACAGCTCGCAAGCTTACAATCTATAGATGATGATTTGTTTACATTAGTGGTGGCAGTTGTATAATGAATAAAATTATCACTGTAAAAAGGGGATTTTGTTGTCCGTGGAACTGCTGTTACCACATCACTAACTTGGGAGATCTGCTAAACAGGCCCAACAGTAATCAGTAATATAAACTCCCAATACTTAATCTTACTAGATTGGTTGAATTGAAAGTTGCGCTTCCGGAGGTGATTTTGGAGTGGTGGGCATGGGGGAATCTTTGTCTTGGTTGCATTATTCTTAAAATTCAAAATGTATGCAAACCTCTGCATTATGTAAGTACATTATGGCGAGTGACTAGTGGGTTGGAAATAGAAAGAAGGATATCGTCTACATACTGAGCAGTTTTATATTTGTGAGAGCCTATGTTTATGTTTGTGCTACAGCAATACCCGGGATTTAGATGGATCCAGGCATCCAGTGGTTTGATCAATAAGGATCAGAGTGGGCATCCCTGTCTGGTGCAATTTTAATCTAGAATGACAGGGAGACAATTCATTGTTCCCCAATGTCTGATTTGTGTTAGAGCGGTTCCAGCTAGGTGGTGGGCCTTTTTGCATATTCAACCTTTTTTTTAATGGAATTCAGAAACATAATATTTAGCAATAACCCCAATCCCTAATGGTCGACAGGGTCAAAAGGTTAACATGTAAAAGGTTGACAGGGTCCAAAGGTCAACATGACAATGGTCGACACACTTTTTTCAATGTATTTTTCAACTTTTTCATACTTTATCATCCACGTAGACTACTATTGGGAGTAGTAACCTGTGCCAGGCTCAGAAAGACACCTTGCCTTCGCTCGCCATGCGAGGGGACGGGGTACACTTATGGAGCTTTGTTTGTGACAGAAAAGTGACAAAGTCCCCCCAAAAAGCTAAAGAAAATTGTGTCTACCTTTTTTGTATCGACATTTTGCCCTGTCAACCTTTTCTAATGTTTACCGATGCTATGTCGATCTTTTGACCCTGTTGACCTAACGCATGTCTACCATTAGTGGTAGACCTATTAACTGTAGACGTTTTTAGTGTAGATCTAATAATCTGCACCCATCCCATTTAACCCAAAATGTAACTTACTCTTTATTTTAGTTATGCTCAAGCATGAAATTAAGCTTCTTAAACACATGCTGAGTGCAGCGCACTGCCACCATTTATCAATGGTCAATAAATGTACATGGCTAACATACCAAATGGTATTCATGGCCAAGATCCCGAGAGATTCTTTTGTCTTGTTCCATAAATCTGGAGTAGCCTGGTCCATTCATCACAACCGGTCCCTCTCTCTTATACACCTTGCATAGGCCTTTATTCTTATTCTTATTATTTTGTTACCTTTGTTACCCGCTTTAGATTTCACACGAGTGGGAACTCCCTACTCCTTCCCTTCCTTGTTACTTTATAGTCGCCTTCCTCAACCTCTTCTTCCTCATTACCCTCCTCTATCTCCTCTTCCATGCTTTTTTCTCTTACAATAAGCCTTAAAAATGCAAGCATCGCTGATTTCCTAATGCACCTAAAGATTTATCTGTCCAATCTGGCTGGTTGGAATGAAAATCTGGTAATGTATGGGAGCAAATGACAATTGACCATTTGCTTCTAAATGCCGTAAAACTGACAAAAAGGTTGTTCAGACAAATTGGTTAAATCAAATGGATTTAACCAATTTGTCTGACCATTTTTGTCTGTTTTCCAGTGTTTGAGAGCAAATGGTAATTGTCCATTTGCTCTCATCCATTACCAGATTTTCATTCCAACCGGCCAGATTGGACAGATAAATCTTTAGGTGTATGGTCAGATTTATTATTAGTTTAACACTGAAAATGTCAGACACACAAGATTTTGTAGTTAAATCAAAATGTCAATATACTGTACTGTATTATCTGACACTTGAGTCACAGGAACCCATAATATAAAAATACTCCTTTTGATAGAAATGTTTTTGTAGTGATTGTGTCTAAATGTTATTGTGCTTTGTTGCCCTTAGTTACCAGCCTGTGTGTTTGCGACTTGCTGGTGGCCCAGTGCGATGTTAACTGCTGTTGTGATCCTGACTGCAGTGCTTCTGATTTCAGCGTATTCTCTGGATGTTCCATTCCTGTTGTAATGTAAGTTATCCGTTTCTGTAATGAACTCATAAAAAGTTAAGTGATTGATTTAATTTCTTGTTTTGTTTTGTCTTCTATATGGAGGGAAGTTTGACGCCACAGTTTTACTGCACCACTTTTACATCACATCTGTGCTATTGAGAAACCTTCTCTTTCCTCTATCTGACTCTCTATATATGGATTCCTGCTGGCTTACATTCACCCTCTTACAGAATGGCATTGCCCCAGTAAAAGCACTCTTTAGAGCTATTTATCAACTCATTCACATATAATACCTGCATTAGGACTGTAGTTTAGAAAAAGAAGATGGTTACAGCTCCAATCCACTAGGTGGCACTGTTATCATTTTTCCTTGTAAAGCATGCAAATACTGTGATCCTGATGCAGGATCTAAAGCAAATGTCACACTCGGAACTTTATATTTGAAAAAAAATAATAATGGGATTATGTTGGCATTTTTCACTTGTATAATTTAAGAGTGCACTTTTTATGGAATTTGAGACCACAGCTCCATAAAAAGAATAATGCACCAAAGCTTAATAGAATTTAGTGTTCATTCTAGCGACCTGCACCTTTTAAAACACGTGCAGTTCCTCTTTCCTGCTTTTCTTATTTGTCCAGCACTCTTGTATGCCTGGTGAAACTAGTTGATAAAGTATTTGTGCACCTGTGTACATGTACAGAAACAGCATAACATTATGGCTATAAAGCAAAGGGTTTATTTATCAAAGCTTGGAGAGATAAAGTACCAAACAATCAGGTTCTGTCATTTTACAGTCTGTGTTTGAAAAATGAGAGTTAATGGCTGATTGGTTGGCACTTTATCTCTCTCCAAGCTTTGACAATATCTCTCTCCCCCCCCCTCCCCCAGTCTAAAAATTGCTTTGACCCTGGACATTATGACAAATGTCATAGCCACAGTATATTGTGTCCTTGTATCTCTGTATTCCATAAGAATCCGCTTAATTGATTTTGCAACAACTTTGACGGTAGAGCAATTTAAACATGCTTGGGATAGGCGTATGAATATCCTTACAAAGAATTAAGTTTAAAAAAGGGTTGAAATTACCTAAAGGATACAAAAAGGGGCAGACTAGATGGACCAAGTGGTTCTTATCTGCCCTCAAATTCTATGTTTCTGTGAGAAAGAATCCAAAAAAACAGAATTGTTTTCTTTTTCTGTTTCCTATTTTATTAATGTTAGGCAGCTTGTGTCATACCTACTATTACTGGGCGCAATGTACATTTTGTAACGTGATGCATTCTTCACCATTTCTGCATTTTGAATGTTTTCATGTATTGTGATGTTACATGTCATGGAATCCCACACTTTCTTTATCTGTATGTTTTCAAGTTTGTATGACTTCTTTATTCTGTAAAATCAGTTTGACAAAAAAAAACCCCAGAATTCTGTTCCTCATTTTGGCCATTTTTCTCTGTAATATTCATGTAAAAAAAACCCTTAACACTATATGTTATCGAAAGTAAGCCCTAGTAGTCTTGCAAAAAATTCCAAAACAACATTTTAATATGTGCTCATGTTTACTAACCAATAAAATGGTTCCACAATACAAGAATTATATACAAAATGCGCTTCAACACTGGATAAATGGAATGCTTAAGACCGGTTTGTTTCCCAAAAATCTTAGTCTCTAATCGATGTCTCCAGGAATTTTCTCCAACAAGATAGTACATAGAGGAAGAAAAACAACAGAAAATTTCCAATCTGTGGTAATTTCTTAAGATGTAACAGGAATCATACAGAGGGACTATGGGATATAGAGTCTCCCCTCCTTAGGGTCTTTGTAAGATGTTCTGGGACCACCCGGAAAGTGTGTCAGTCATAAACACAGAATGCTCACTTTCTTGCTTACTTCAACATACGTATGTGGAACCACTATATAGAGAACTGTATAGAGAACCACTACACATTGGATTTTCTCTCTTTGCTTTTCCTCCTATGTCCCATATGTTGGAGCATAACCTGGTAAATTGGGAACCCTCTGGAGTGAAGTTTTTCTCGAAAATCCAAAAGATACCTTTATAGGAGTCCACATACGTATGTTGAAGTAAGCAAGAAAGTGAGCATTCTGTGTTTATGACTGACACACTTTCCGGGTGGTCCCAGAACATCTTACAAAGACACTAAGGAGGGGAGACTCTATCTGTATGATTCCTGTTACATCTTAAGAAATTACCACACATTGAAAATTTTCTTTTGTTTTTCTTCCTCTATGTACTATCTGGTTGGAGAAAATTCCTGGAGACATCGATTAGAGACTTTAAGATTTTTGGGAAACAAACCGGTCTTAAGTATTCCATTTATCCAGTGTTGAAGCGCATTTTGTATATAATTCTTGTATTGTGGTATTGTTTGTCTTCCAGTTGATAACTCCAGAATATATACATATTTGCAGCCTCTACACTTCCAGCGCAGGGAAGTATTGTTTCTTCTTTTTTCCCAATAAAATGGTTGTTCCCCACGTATCCAGCAAATTAATTAGTCTGGTCATGAGGGTCAGAAACCACCAAGTTATTTATTATTTATTTATTACCAGTTATTTATGTAGCGCACAAATATTCTGCAGTGCTTGCAGAGAATATTGGGCAATTCACATCAGTCCCAAGTGGAGCTTACAATCTAAATTCCCTACGCACTAGGGTTAACTTGTTTTGTTGTGGGACAATTAAACTACCTGTATATTTTTTGGATTGTTGAAGGCAACCGCGGTACCTAGAGGCAGTAATGTTAACCGCTACACAACTAGTTCCCAAACTAAAGGAACATACACACTTAGAGATATAGTAACCGATATCGCTTATTTTCCCCCTCCTGAGCGATATCATTTACTATATCACCCAGTGTGTATGCAGCTTACGACGGCCGATGTGCGGGTCATTAATGACCCTCAGTGTCGGCGCTACGTGCAGCTCAATTTGGACTCCTCGTCCAAAGCCACATGTACAGTCCGGCCATGGCATGACGTAATTGTGCGATATTGCACAGTGTGTATACCCACGTCGGGCGGAGCGGCGCAGGAGGGTTCACACTAGGCAGTGCCGCTCACGGAGCACATTACCTAGTGTGTACCCACCTTAAGTCTTCAAGGCACCCTAACAGTCCACATTTTCAGGATGTCCATGCTTGAACACAGGTTGTTTACTTAGTAATTTAATTTTAATGAATCCGCTGTATGGCCTGAAGCATGTATAGCCTTAAAGCCTGGACCGTTACAGTGCCTTGAGCATTGATTATGGGAACCACTGGGTTACACCATGGAGGTAGGAAAGATGTGATAACAGGATCTACTTAGTGGAGTGCGCAATCCTACCTTTCCAAACTGTCTTATTGTATGTCTGGACAATGACCATGTTCCAAGCCATAAAGAAATATTGAGAAAAATGATGCGCTGCCTGATTCAATATAAATGTAAAAAGTTTTAATACACATACAATCCAATATTTATACCACACGGCCGGTGATTCAACTATTCATATCACATATATTAATTAATAGCATAAGGGTTAAAAGTAGTAGCTATGTGTTAGTAATGGTGATCTTTAGACAGTCCGTTAGTCAAACAGAATCCAGTTTATAAAGCATGCTGTTAGAATGCAATGTGAATCCAGCATATTCCGTATTTGTTAATGCTTGCAAGCTCACAACCACAGTCTGTTATTAATTAGTCCATGAATTAGGTATACTTGCATGGCCACATTATAATTTGTTAGCACAGCTCAGCAATGAATGGACTGGTATACAGCTATTTGGCCAGGTGACGTCTCATCCTCTTTATAAGCCTTCGGTACTCACGCCGCCAGTGTTAGAATTAGTATATAGTTGCTGCCAACCACGGGTGACTCTCCACGTCATCAATGCATTTCTCTGCCTTTATAAGCTCAGCGGCTTCATCAGGGAGATGTTAGCATCTGACAATCACTCACATTTTAAAGCTGGCATCGCGTCTCAGCTTCCGGTAGCGCGTCTAGTTGCTCATGCGCACTTTGTGTGTTCCAATATGCGGATCACCGATTAGGAGCATTTCTGCTTCCGGTTACTCGTTTCTCACAAATCGCATATTGTGTGCGTTCCAGTCAATTCTCTTGCGCACGAGCTCTCCACTCCATGTCAATATTATGTCATTAGCTCTACAGTCCATACTGGAGATCATTCTATGTATGTACTTCTTTTTAGAGTGATTCAGCTGAACACCATACTTAAAATGCATATGTAAAAAACAACTTTTTATAAGAAAAGATATAATATACCAACTTTTTGCTTATGCCAAATTAGAATTATTTAGAATTATAATATACTATGGTCTGTCGGTACTAACAAAAACATTTAATATTGATCAATATAATATCACATCACTGCATAAAAATACATATCCTTAAAAAACATATCATATAATATTGCAATCTAGTACGATGGGGTATAGACAGGGTCCAAAGGAGCCGGTGCACTTTAAATTTCTTCAACTGGGTGTGCTGGCTCCTCCCCTCTATGCCTCCTCCCACAGGCAGTTTAGAAAAAAAGTGTCCTCAGGAAAAGATGCACATCTCTGCAGCTCCGGAGAGTTTTCTTCAATTTCTTTTTAAATCTTTGTTTTCTCTAACGTCCTAGTGGATGCTGGGGACTCCGAAAGGACCATGGGGAATAGCGGCTCCGCAGGAGACTGGGCACAAAGTAAAAGCTTTAGGACTAGCTGGTGTGCACTGGCTCCTCCCCCTATGACCCTCCTCCAAGCCTCAGTTAAGATTTTGTGCCCGAACGAGAAGGGTGCAATCTAGGTGGCTCTCCTGAGCTGCTTAGAGTAAAAGTTTAAATAGGTTTTTTATTTTCAGTGAGACCTGCTGGCAACAGGCTCACTGCATCGAGGGACTAAGGGGAGAAGAAGCGAACTCACCTGCGTGCAGAGTGGATTGGGCTTCTTAGGCTACTGGACATTAGCTCCAGAGGGACGATCACAGGCCCAGCCATGGATGGGTCCCGGAGCCGCGCCGCCGGCCCCCTTACAGATGCTGAAGCAAGAAGAGGTCCATAAATCGGCGGCAGAAGACTTTCCTGTCTTCATAAGGTAGCGCACAGCACTGCAGCTGTGCGCCATTGCTCTCAGCACACTTCACACTTCGGTCACTGAGGGTGCAGGGCGCTGGGGGGGGCGCCCTGGGAAGCAATGAATTTACCTTATTTGGCAAAAAATACATCACATATAGCTCCTGGGCTATATGGATGTATTTAACCCCTGCCAGTTTTCCAGAAAAAAGCGGGATAAGAGCCCGCCGTGAAGGGGGGCGGGGCCTATCTCCACAGCGCCATTTTTCCCACACAGCTGCGCTGGTAGGAAGGCTCCCAGAATCTCCCCTGCATCCTGCAACTACAGAAACAGGGTAAAAAAGAGAGGGGGGCACTTATTTGGCAAAATAACAGATATAAGCAGCTATAAGGGATAGACACTTATTGTAAGGTTGTCCCTATACATATATAGCGCTCTGGTGTGTGCTGGCAAACTCTCCCTCTGTCTCCCCAAGGGGCTAAGTGGGTCCTGTCCTCTATCAGAGCATTCCCTGTGTGTGTGCTGGGTGTCGGTACGTGTGTGTCGACATGTATGAGGAGGAAAATGATGTGGAGGCGGAGCAATTGCCTATAATGGTGATGTCACCCCCTAGGGAGTCGACACCTGAATGGATGGCCGTAATTAAGGAATTACGGGACAGTGTCGGCACGTTACAGAAAACTGTTGACGACATGAGACAGCCGGCAGCTCAGTTAGTGCCTGTCCAGGCGTCTCAAACACCGTCAGGGGCTATTAAACGCCCGTTACCTCAGTGGGTCGACACGGACCCAGACACAGACACTGACTCCAGTGTCGACGGTGAAGAAACAAACGTATTTTCCAGTAGGGCCACACGTTACATGATCACGGCAATGAAGGAGGTTTTGCACATCTCTGATACTGCAAGTACCACAAAAAGGGGTATTATGTGGGGTGTGAAAAAACTACCCGTAGTTTTTCCTGAATCAGATGAATTGAATGAAGTGTGTGATGAAGCGTGGGTTACCCCCGACAAAAAACTGCTAATTTCTAAAAAATTATTGGCACTATATCCCTTCCCACCAGAGGTTAGGGCTCGTTGGGAAACACCCCCTAGGGTGGATAAGGCGCTCACACGCTTATCAAAACAAGTGGCGTTACCGTCTCCAGAAACGGCCGCCCTTAAGGAGCCAGCAGATAGGAGGCTGGAAAATATCCTTAAAAGTATATACACTCATACTGGTGTTATACTGCGACCAGCAATCGCCTCAGCCTGGATGTGCAGTGCTGGGGTGGCTTGGTCGGATTCCCTGACTGAAAATATTGAATAGAGCATTTAAAGGATGCATTCCTATATATGCGAGATGCACAGAGAGACATTTGCACTCTGGCATCAAGAGTAAGTGCGATGTCCATTTCTGCCAGAAGAGGATTATGGACGCGACAGTGGTCAGGGGATGCGGATTCCAAACGGCATATGGAAGTATTGCCGTATATAGGGGAGGAGTTATTTGGGGGCGGTCTATCGGACCTGGTGGCCATGGCAACGGCTGGGAAATCCACCTTTCTACCCCAAGTCACCTCGCAGCAGAAAAAGATACCGTCTTTTCAGGCTCAGTCCTTTCGTCCCCATAAGGGCAAGCGGGCAAAAGGCCACTCATATCTGCCCCGGGGCAGAGGAAGGGGAAAAAGACTGCAACAGACAGCTTCTTCCCACGAACAGAAGCCCTCCCCCGCTTCTGCCAAGTCCTCAGCATGACGCTGGGGCCTTACAAGCGGACTCAGGCACGGTGGGGGCCCGTCTCAAGAATTTCAGCGCGCAGTGGGCTCACTCGCAAGTGGACCCCTGGATCCTGCAGGTAGTATCTCAGGGGTACAAATTGGAATTCGAGACGTCTCCCCCTCGCCGGTTCCTGAAGTCTGCTTTACCAACGTCTACCCCTGACAGGGAGGCGGTATTGGAAGCCATTCACAAGCTGTATTCCCAGCAAGTGATAATCAAGGTACCCCTCCTACAACAGGGAAAGGGGTATTACTCCACGCTGTTTGTGGTACCGAAGCCGGACGGCTCGGTGAGACCCATTTTAAATCTGAAAGCCTTGAACACTTACATAAAAAGGTTCAAGTTCAAGATGGAGTCACTCAGAGCAGTGATAGCGAACCTGGAAGAAGGGGACTACATGGTGTCTCTGGACATCAAGGATGCTTACCTCCATGTCCCAATTTGCCCTTCTCACCAAGGGTACCGCAGGTTTGTGGTACAGAACTGTCACTATCAGTTTCAGACGCTGCCGTTTGGATTGTCCACGGCACCCCGGGTCTTTACCAAGGTAATGGCCGAAATGATGATTCTTCTTCGAAGAAAAGGCGTCTTAATTATCCCTTACTTGGACGATCTCCTGATAAGGGCACGGTCCAGAGAACAGTTAGAGGTCGGAGTAGCACTATCTCAAATAGTACTACGACAGCACGGATGGATTCTAAATATTCCAAAATCGCAGCTGATTCCGACGACACGTCTGCTGTTCCTAGGGATGATTCTGGACACAGTACAGAAAAAGGTGTTTCTCCCGGAAGAGAAAGCCAGGGAGTTATCCGACCTAGTCAGGAAACTCCTAAGACCAGGCCAGGTGTCAGTGCATCAGTGCACAAGGGTCCTGGGAAAGATGGTGGCTGTCACGATCCGGGTATCTGGACGCCATTTCTTACCCATCAGATGCCTCCTAAGGCTGGCTCAGCGCTCCAGGACCGGATCCCATCTGTTATCCTGATGTGTACATTCCTGTATCCTCTCCTGTCACTCTGGGACACTGTCACAGTAAACGCCATATTACACCTGGCATGGCGTCTCCCGCGGCCTCCGCCGCCGTCCCTGAACTTCTGCATGCAGAGTGTCTGAGTGGCGATTACGTCAGCCGCGGCCTCCGCTGTGTCCGCGTGGTTGGATGTGCATCTGTCAGCCTGGCGCCTCCTGTCTCCGGTGGCCGGCGCCGCCATTACTGTTTTCATTACCACATGGATTACAAACCAAACTTCCCTCCAAGTGTCTGCATGGGCGCAGCCATCTTGGATTCTGTCAGCTGATCATTTCCACCAATCTGTTCTCAGTATTGATAATCTGCATAATTGCCTAGCCAATCCCTTCCTTGCTGCAGGTATAAATACACTGTGCCTGAGCAAGGAAGGCGTCAGTGCTTTGGTTGTCAAACCTAGTTCCTGTTTGTCTCTCTCCTGTGATTGTCTTCCAGGTTCCAGCTCCTGTCTCAAGACTTCCACCATAGAGACCCGCACCAGCATTCCACCTGCGGTGTAGCCTGACTCTCCAATCCATTGTGGATTCATCTGTTTCCAGCTACAACATTACCTGCTTCCAGCAGAGTACAGCTTCCCTTAAAGGGCCGGTGTCCTTTCTACACTTTACCACTCTCCACCGGTATTATTATTTCTCCGCTCTCAAGTTCTACATTTCAGTTCATATTTCATCGCTCCCAAGTTCATTTATTATTTGACTGGTTCCAGCCAGTATCCACTCCGTGCTAACAACAGTCTGGTTCCAGCCAGTATCCACAGCAGCTGTTTTATCTTCAGCAACCCAGCTTTTCCTGGAACACCAGCTGGCACAATCCTGGGTTATCTCCATTGCTACAGTCGGGCCTGGTAAGGACTTTCCATCTAGAAGATCATAAGAACTATCTCACACTACCAGTGCCCTGTGGCTCCTGCCATCCTGTAGTACCCAGGAACTGTATTTATTCTTTGCTGACTTTTACGTTTTCTTTTACTGCTGCTGTGTTGCGGAGTTGTCATAATAAACATCATTGACTTTTATCCAAGTTGTCGTGGTCACGCCTTCGGGCAGTTATTATTCATGTTACTTACATGTCCAGGGGTCTGATACAACCTCCCAGGTTCCGGTACATCTCAGCCCCTACAACTGAGGCTGCCTCCCGTCAGCTCAGGCCCTCAGTTGTGACAGTGGCTTCTTACGAAGCGATTCCATTCGGCAGATTCCACGCAAGAACTTTTCAGTTGGATCTGCTAGACAAATGGTCCGGATCGCATCTTCAAATGCATCAGCGGATAACCCTGTCTCCAAGGACAAGGGTGTCTCTCCTGTGGTGGTTACAGAGTGCTCATCTCCTAGAGGGCCGCAGATTCGGCATTCAGGATTGGGTCCTGGTGACCACGGATGCCAGCCTGAGAGGCTGGGGAGCAGTCACACAGGGAAAAAATTTCCAGGGCTTGTGGTCAAGCATGGAAACGTCACTTCACATAAATATCCTGGAACTAAGGGCCATTTACAATGCCCTAAGTCAGGCAAGGCCTCTGCTTCAGGGTCAGCCAGTATTGATCCAGTCGGACAACATCACGGCAGTCGCCCACGTAAACAGACAGGGCGGCACAAGAAGCAGGAGGGCAATGACGGAAGTGGCAAGGATTCTTCGCTGGGCGGAAAATCATGTGATAGCACTGTCAGCAGTGTTCATTCCGGGAGTGGACAACTGGGAAGCAGACTTCCTCAGCAGACACGATCTTCACCCGGGGGAGTGGGGACTTCACCCAGAAGTCTTCCACATGATTGTAAACCGTTGGGAAAAACCAAAGGTGGACATGATGGCGTCTCGCCTCAACAAAAAACTGGACAGATATTGCTCCAGGTCAAGGGACCCTCAGGCAATAGCTGTGGACGCTCTGGTAACACCGTGGGTGTACCGGTCAGTGTATGTGTTCCCTCCTCTTCCTCTCATACCAAAAGTACTGAGAATCATAAGAAGGAGAGGAGTAAAGACTATACTCGTGGCTCCGGATTAGCCAAGAAGGACTTGGTACCCGGAAATTCAAGAGATGCTCACGGAAGACCCGTGGCCTCTACCTCTAAGACAGGACCTGCTCCAGCAGGGACCATGTCTGTTCCAAGACTTACCGCGGCTGCGTTTGACGGCATGGCGGTTGAACGCCGGATCCTGAAGGAAAAAGGCATTCCGGATGAAGTCATCCCTACCCTGATCAAAGCCAGGAAGGATGTAACCGTACAACATTATCACCGTATTTGGCGTAAATATGTTGCGTGGTGCGAGGCCAGGAAGGCCCCTACAGAGGAATTTCAACTGGGTCGATTCCTGCATTTCCTGCAAACAGGACTGTCTATGGGCCTCAAATTAGGGTCCATTAAGGTTCAAATTTCGGCCCTGTCGATATTCTTCCAAAAAGAACTAGCTTCTGTTCCTGAAGTTCAGACGTTTGTCAAGGGAGTACTGCATATACAGCCTCCTTTTGTGCCTCCAGTGGCACCTTGGGATCTCAATGTAGTGTTGGGATTCCTAAAATAACATTGGTTTGAACCACTCACCACTGTGGACTTGAAATATCTCACATGGAAAGTGGTAATGCTGTTAGCCCTGGCTTCAGCCAGGCGTGTATCAGATTTGGCGGCTTTATCCTATAAAAGCCCTTACCTAATTTTTCATACGGACAGGGCAGAATTGAGGACTCGTCCTCAATTTCTCCCTAAGGTGGTTTCAGCATTTCACTTAAACCAACCTATTGTGGTGCCTGCGGCTACTAGTAGGGACTTGGAGGATTCCAAGTTGCTGGACGTAGTCGGGGCCCTGAAAATATATGTTTCCAGGACGGCTGGAGTCAGATAATCTGACTCGCTGTTTATCCTGTATGCACCCAACAAGCTGGGTGCTCCTGCTTCTAAGCAGACGATTGCTCGTTGGATTTGTAGTACAATTCAGCTTGCACATTCTGTGGCAGGCCTGCCACAGCCAAAATCTGTAAAAGCCCATTCCACACGGAAAGTGGGCTCATCTTGGGCGGCTGCCCGAGGGGTCTCGGCTTTACAACTTTGCCGAGCAGCTACTTGGTCAGGGGCAAACACGTTTGCTAAATTCTACAAATTTGATACCCTGGCTGAGGAGGACCTGGAGTTCTCTCATTCGGTGCTGCAGAGTCATCCGCACTCTCCCGCCCGTTTGGGAGCTTTGGTATAATCCCCATGGTCCTTTCGGAGTCCCCAGCATCCACTAGGACGTTAGAGAAAATAAGAATTTACTTACCGATAATTCTATTTCTCATAGTCCGTAGTGGATGCTGGGCGCCCATCCCAAGTGCGGATTGTCTGCATTACTTGTACATAGTTATTGTTACAAAAATCGGGTTATTGTTGTTGTGAGCCATCTTTTCAGAGGCTCCTTCTGTTATCATGCTGTTAACTGGGTTCAGATCACAAGTTGTACGGTGTGATTGGTGTGGCTGGTATGAGTCTTACCCGGGATTCAAAATCCTTCCTTATTGTGTACGCTCGTCCGGGCACAGTATCCTAACTGAGGCTTGGAGGAGGGTCATAGGGGGAGGAGCCAGTGCACACCAGCTAGTCCTAAAGCTTTTACTTTGTGCCCAGTCTCCTGCGGAGCCGCTATTCCCCATGGTCCTTTCGGAGTCCCCAGCATCCACTACGGACTATGAGAAATAGAATTATCGGTAAGTAAATTCTTATTATTTTCGATATCCTGTTTGGGCAGCAGCATACCTGCACCGTGGGAGTTAGGGGGGTAGGCGGTCACCGGCCTTACGAGGTGTCAGAGCCGCTTCCCCGCTGCAGGACCACTGTCCTGGGAGGTTGTTGTACAGCAGGGCACTGCGCCTTTGCGGTCACAATCGCAGCACGCTGCACACCCCTAACGATAGCCTGAAGGTGACATCAGTGGTGAGTACAAACGGGTCCCCCAGTTCATGGTGCGGCAGAACGCGGGCGCGGCATACGGGACACGCTATAGCCCCCTGTGTACACTGGCACGCGGTTGTGAAAACAGGTATTTATATTATGTTTTACACCAAAAGGAGACATTTGCCAGTATAAATAAGTGTATAGCTAGGGCGCCATTGCAGGGGGCAGAGCTACCTCAGAGCAGGACCAGCGGCTTCTTGGCACCTTCCTCTGCTTCCAGCAGCAGCAGGCACACGGCTCCTCCAACACTCCAAATACATATAGGGGTGTTAGAATGGGGTAGAGCAGCTATTATACTTGTAAATAATCCTCATAAGATAAAAAGACCGGTGTCCCACTGAGTCACAGTATACAGTTACAGCCTGCAGTCTCCCTGAGTCTGCTAGGCTTGGTGTGCTGGTCATTTTCTCTGGGTCTCCTACTCACATACCAATCAAGGGTAGGCCTGCTTGTACAGTGTCTGTGTTGTGTGTAAGAGTTTGTCTCCTGTGAATATGGTAAACACCATTTATGCACATGCAGGTTCTCTCCCCTCCCCTTTCTCATGAATAATGTTGCAAAGTCCTCACAGGCTTGTGAGGAGGCTGGGAGGGGAGG
Organism: Pseudophryne corroboree; assembly: GCF_028390025.1. Lineage (NCBI taxonomy): Eukaryota > Metazoa > Chordata > Amphibia > Anura > Myobatrachidae > Pseudophryne > Pseudophryne corroboree. The sequence continues at coordinate 300,789,740 of NC_086444.1, read as the reverse complement.
TGCAGCAGCCATCCTGGCTAAACTCCCTGGATGGCGGACATGTTCTCTCAGCCCTCTGCAAAAAGTCATAAGATACAGCGACAGCAGCAGACCATACTTGCCGACTTTCTGGCTGCTCTCTCCGGGAGAGAGCAGTCAGGTCGGCTCAGCAGCGGGGCGGGCAGTGATGGGGAGTGCAGAGGGGGGCGGGCCAGAGGCGTGACGGGGCGTGACAGAGGCGGAACGGGGCGTGGCTGCAGAAATAGCGTCACGTAAGCCCCCCCCCCCCCCCCCCCGCGGTGTAATGCCGCTATTACCGGCATTATACAGCAGGGGGCGTGGCTATGATGACGCGATTCAACAAGAATCGTGTCATCGCCTGCCCGGACAGTGGGGAACCCCTGCAATCGGGAGACTTGCCTGTTCTTCCGGGGGGCCGGGAGGGTCACCCAATTTTCGGGAGCCTCCCGGCCATTCCGGGAGTGTAGGCAAGTCTGCAGCAGACTGTATAGCAGACATGGCTGCAAGAGGCAGAGGAGAGACCCTTCTCCCTAGCTCAGCGCCGCATACACGTGGGCTGCCTGCATACTCTTAGTAACTGATGAAGAGGGACAGAAGGAGGGGGAGGAGGTGGACCCTATTATTGAGGATTCATCTCCTGCACAAGGGCTTGAGCCCCTCATAATTGCTATCAGGGATGTGTTACAACTCCCAGTAGAAGACGATGCAGTAAAGCAGTTGTTTTTCTCCTCACAGAAAAAGGTTAGCGTCACTTTATCTAATTCTAAGGAATTAGATGATATGTTTAAAGTTGACCTGGAAAAATCCTGATAAAAAATTCCAGGTGGCCAGATGCTTTTTAACACTTTCCCATTTTTTCCTGAAGGCAGGAGAAACTGGGAAGATCCCCTGTCTGTTTCCATATCTGTCTCACGCCTGTCTAAAGAGGTGGTGTTACTGGTCCCTGGCTCCTCGGCTTTGAAGGACCCTGGGGATAGAAAACTAGAAGACTACACTGAAGTCTATTCCACAGCAGCTGGTATATCACAAAGACCTGTGACAGCAGGTTTCTGGTTGACACATGTCATTCACACCTGGGCGGGCCAGTTCAAGAGGGCCTTGCGGGGGACATGTCTCTGGTGACTATGGTTAGTCTGATCAAACACATTCAGGATACTGCACGCATCCTGTGCGACTCTATTAAAGAGATAGGCGCTATTAATCTGAGTACTACTGCCATGGCAGTGTTGGCGCACAGAGCTTTATGGCTGTGCCAGTGGATAGCGGGCGCAGATTTCAAGCGTAGTGTGGTGTCTCTCCCTTTCTCAGGGGAGTGGCTATTCGGGGTTGAGTTGGTTTCGTAGATTTCCAAAGCTACTGCGGGCAATTCCACGTTTCTCCCCTCTGGGACCCCACCGGTTAGGCGTTCCTACCCGGGGCTATTTACTCAGTTCTTTTGGACCGCTATGTTTCGATCTTGAACCAGAGGTGCCTCAAACGCTGCACGAGGCACCAGAGGTAAGGCAAAAAAGCCAGCAGCTGCAGGTTCCCAGGAACAAAGCACCAGTTCAGCCTCCACTAAGGCCTCAGCATGACCGTGCATGCACACCCTGGGGGGATCTCGTGGTGGGAGCTCGGCTGCGTCACTTCAACCGCATCTGGGAAAGTTCCTGCTAGGATACCTGGGTACAGGACCTCATTTCTCAGGGCTACAAGTTGGAGTTTGATGGTGCTCCTCCCCACCGATTCAAATCAATCTTAACTGCTTTGGAGGATTTGCATATTACGCTGCAACAGGCCATCCTAAAATTGGTCCAGTACCGAGTCATTGTTCCAGTGCCACTGCAACAACGGGGCAGGGGTTATTACTCCAACCTGTTAGTGGTACCAAAACCGGGTGGTTCGGTAAGACCCATTTTGAATCTGAAATTCTTGAACCCTTTCTAGAGGTTTTCGGGTTCAATATGGAATCCTTGCAAGCAGTGATTGCGGTTCTGGAAGAACAGGAGTTCATGGTCTCCCTGGATATCAGGGACGCCTATCTCCATTGGATGCTGTGCGAGCCTTGAAGATCTATGTCAAGAGAGAGGCTCAGATCAGAAAGCCTATTTGTCGGCAGCCTTACTTGTTCCACAGTCTCTGAAAGCCCACTCTACAAGATCGGTGGGGTCTTCCTGGGCGGCTGCCTGTGGAGTCTCGGCCTTGCAACTATGCCGAGCTGCTACCTGGTCGGTAAAGAACACCTTTGTGAAGTTCTACAGGTTTGATACCCTGTCCAAAGAGGATTCCCAGTTTAAGCAGGCGGTGCTGCAGACGTCGCCGCACATTCCCGCCCGTTCTGGAAGCCTTGGGACGTCCCCATCGTACTAGTTTCGCCCAATATCCCTTATGGATGCTAGAGAAATTAGGATTTTAATTACCTGCCGGTAAATCCTTTTCTCGTAGTCGATAAGGGATATTGGGCGCCCGCCTCAGTGTGTTGACTTTCTGCAGGTTATCTTCTGTGGTTACCTGTTCAGCTGTTGCTGTCTTGTTTACAGCCGTTGCTGGTTGTTTTATGTTAGTGGTGTGCTGGTGTTTAAATCTCATCCACTCGTTGTTATGTTCCTTCTCCCAAGTATGTCCTTTCTCCGTCGGGCACTATTTTACCTATATCTCTAACTGCCGGTGGGAGGGGGCATAGAGGGGAGGAGCCAGCACACCCAGTTGAAGAAATTTAAAGTGCACCGGCTCCTATACCCCATCGTACTAAATTCCCCCAATATCCCTTATGGACTACGAGAAAAGGATTTACCGGCAGGTAATTAAAATCTTATTTTTATTTACAGTTTTTCTTTATTTTACAGCGGTGACGGCCAATTGTGTACACAGGTAGCCACTCTCTATTCAATCAATGCTTCAAGTGTTCCTCAAAGAATAACTGAAAAGGTGGAAGTAGTCAATCCGAATGTTTTCTGCATTCAAGCAACAAACTGTGAGTACCTACTAACGCCATCCACCTTAAAAGACAAAAAGAAATAAAATATGATGGACCCTTTGGGGTATATTCAATTAGAGCCGGAAACTGCCATCTTGACGGAAAGTCGGCAGTTTCCGACTGGAATTGGTCGGAAGGGGTTCCGACCTATTCAATCCGGGCTCAGTTTTTCCGACAAGTCGGGAAATCCGACTTGTCATAATACACGCAGATCGACGGCTTCAGCCGCCGAACCATGTGTATTGTCTGAAGCGGGGCCAGACCTGACAGGCTTTAGCCCAGCTTCCGACAATGTCAATCCGACATGGTGAATTGGGCCCAATGTCCGCACAATTCCTAATGTATATTTCTCTGACGTCCTAAGTGGATGCTGGGGACTCCGTCAGGACCATGGGGAATAGCGGCTCCGCAGGAGACAGGGCACAAAAGTAAAAGCTTTAGGATCAGGTGGTGTGCACTGGCTCCTCCCCCCATGACCCTCCTCCAAGCCTCAGTTAGATTTTTGTGCCCGGCCGAGAAGGGTGCAATCTAGGTGGCTCTCCTAAAGAGCTGCTTAGAGTAAAAGTTTTTTAGGTTTTTTATTTTCAGTGAGTCCTGCTGGCAACAGGCTCACTGCTACGAGGGACTTAGGGGAGAGAAGTGAACTCACCTGCGTGCAGGATGGATTGGCTTCTTAGGCTACTGGACACCATTAGCTCCAGAGGGAGTCGGAACACAGGTCTCACCCTGGGGTTCATCCCGGAGCCGCGCCGCCGACCCCCCTTGCAGATGCCGAAAAGTGAAGGTCCAGAAACGGCGGCAGAAGACTCTTCAGTCTTCATAAGGTAGCGCACAGCACTGCAGCTGTGCGCCATTGTTGTCAGCACACTTCATAGCAGCGGTCACTGAGGGTGCAGGGCGCTGGGGGGGGGGCGCCCTGGGCAGCAATGATAGTACCTTATTCTGGCTAAAAATACATCGCATATAGCCCCTGGGGGCTATATGGATGTATTTAACCCCTGCCAGGTCTCAGAAAAACGGGAGAAGAAGCCCGCCGAAAAGGGGGCGGGGCCTATTCTCCTCAGCACACAGCGCCATTTTCCCTCACAGAAATGCTGGTGGGAAGGCTCCCAGGCTCTCCCCTGCACTGCGCTACAGAAACAGGGTTAAAACAGAGAGGGGGGGCACTTATTTGGCGATATGTATATATATATTAAAATGCTATAAGGGAAAAACACTTACATAAAGGTTGTCCCTGTATAATTATAGCGTTTTTGGTGTGTGCTGGCAAACTCTCCCTCTGTCTCCCCAAAGGGCTAGTGGGGTCCTGTCCTCTATCAGAGCATTCCCTGTGTGTGTGCTGTGTGTCGGTACGTGTGTGTCGACATGTATGAGGACGAAGTTGGTGAGGAGGCGGAGCAATTGCCTGAAATGGTGATGTCACTCTCTAGGGAGTCGACACCGGACAGGATGGCTTATTTAAGGAATTACGTGATAATGTCAACACGCTGCAAGGTCGGTTGACGACATGAGACGGCCGGCAAACAAATTAGTACCTGTCCAGGCGTCTCAAACACCGTCAGGGGCTGTAAAACGCTCATTTACCTCAGTCGGTCGACACAGACACAGACACGGACACTGACTCCAGTGTCGACGGTGAAGAAACAAACGTATTTTCCTTTAGGACCACACGTTACATGTTAAGGGCAATGAAGGAGGTGTTACATATTTCTGATACTACAAGTACCACAAGAAGGGTATTATGTGGGATGTGAAAAAACTACCTGTAGTTTTTCCTGAATCAGATAAATTAAATGATGTGTGTGATGATGCGTGGGTTTCCCCCGATAGAAAATTATTGGAGGTATACCCTTTCCCGCCAGAAGTTAGGGCGCGTTGGGAAACACCCTTTAGGGTGGATAGGGCGCTCACACGCTTATCAAAACAAGTGGCGGTACCGTCTCCAGATAGGGCCGCCCTCAAGGAGCCAGCTGAGAGGCTGAAAAATATCCTAAAAAAGTATATACACACATACTGGTGTTATACTGCGACCAGCGATCGCCTCAGCCTGGATGTGCAGTGCTGGGGTGGCTTGGTCGGATTCCCTGACTGAAAATATTGATACCCTTGACAGGGACAGTATTTTATTGACTATAGAGCATTTAAAGGATGCATTTCTATATATGCGAGATGCACAGAGGGATATTTGCACTCTGGCATCAAGAGTAAGTGCGATGTCCATATCTGCCAGAAGATGTTTATGGACACGACAGTGGTCAGGTGATGCAGATTCCAAACGGCACATGGAAGTATTGCCGTATAAAGGGGAGGAGTTATTTGGGCTCGGTCCATCGGACCTGGTGGCCTCGGCAACAGCTGGAAAATCCACCTTTTTTACCCCAAATCACATCTCAGCAGAAAAAGACACCGTCTTTTCAGCCTCAGTCCTTTCGTCCCCATAAGGGCAAGCGGGCAAAAGGCCAGTCATATCTGCCCAGGGATAGAGGAAAGGGAAGAAGACTGCAGCAGGCAGCCCATTCCCAGGAACAGAAGCCCTCCACAGCTTCTGCCAAGTCCTCAGCATGACGCTGGGGCCGTACAAGCGGACTCAAGTGCGGTGGGGGGTCGTCTCAAGAGTTTCAGCGCGTAGTGGGCTCACTCGCAAGTGGACCCCTGGATCCTACAAGTAGTATCCCAGGGTTACAGACTGGAGATTCGAGACGTCTCCCCCTCGCAGGCTCCTGATGTCTGCTTTACCAACGTCTTCCTCCGACAGGGAGGCAGTATTGGAAACAATTCACAAGCTGTATTCCCAGCAGGTGATAATCAAAGTACCCCTCCTACAACAAGGAAAGGGGTATTATTCCACACTATATTGTGGTACTGAAGCCAGACGGCTCGGTGATACCTATTCTAAATGGGAAATCTTTGAACACTTACATACAAAGGTTCAAATCAAGATGGAGTCACTCAGAGCAGTGATAGCGAACCAGGAGAAGGGGACTATATGGTGTCCCTGGACATCAAGGATGCTTACCTCCATGTCCAAAATTGCCCTTCTCACCAAGGGTACCTCAGGTTCGTGGTACGGAACTGTCACTATCAGTTTCAGACGCTGCCGTTTGGATTGTCCACGGCACCCCGGGTCTTTACCAAAGTAATGGCCGAAATGATGATTCTTCAAAGAAAAGGCGTCTTAATTATCCCTTACTTGGACGATCTCCTGATAAGGGCAAGGTCCAGAGAACAGTTGGAAGTCGGAGTAGCACTATCTCAAGTAGCTCTACGACAGCACGGGTGGATTCTAAATATCCAAAATCGCAGTCGTTTCCGACGACACGTCTGCTGTTCCTAGGGATGGTTCTGGACACAGTCCAGAAAAAGGTGTTTCTCCTGGAGGAGAAAGCCAGGGAGTTATCCGAGCTAGTCAGGAACCTCCTAAAACCAGGAAAAGTGTCAGTGCATCATTGCACAAGAGTCCTGGGAAAAATGGTGGCTTATTACGAAGCGATTCCATTCGGCAGATTCCACGCAAGAACTTTTCAGTGGGATCTGCTGGACAAATGGTCCGGATCGCATTTTCAGATGCATCAGCGGATAACCCTATCTCCAAGGACAAGGGTGTCTCTCCTGTGGTGGTTACAGAGTGCTCATCTTCTAGAGGGCCGCAGATTCGGCATTCAGGATTGGATGCTGGTGACCACGGAGGCCAGCCTGAGAGGCTGGGGAGCAGTCACACAGGGAAAAAAAAAAAATTTCCAGGGAGTGTGATCAAGTCTGGAGATTTTTCTCCACATAAATATACAGGAGCTAAGAGCAATTTACAATGCTCTAAGCTTAGCAAGACCTCTGCGTCAAGGTCAGCCGGTATTGATCCAGTGGGACAACATCACGGCAGTCGCCCACGTAAACAGACAGGGCGGCACAAGAAGCAGGAGGGCAATGGCAGAAACTGCAAGGATTCTTCGCTGGGCGGAAAATCATGTGATAGCACTGTCAGCAGTGTTCATTCCGGGAGTGGACAACTGGGAAGCAGACTTCCTCAACACGACCTCCACCCGGGAGAGTGGGGACTTCATCGGGAAGTCTTCCACATGATTGTGAACCGTTGGGAAAGACCAAAGGTGGACATGATGGCGTCCCGCCTGAACAAAAAACTGGACAGGTATTGCGCCAGGTCAAGAGACCCTCAGGCAATAGCTGTGGACGTTCTGGTAACACCGTGGGTGTACCAGTCGGTGTATGTGTTCCCTCCTCTGCTTCTCATACCTAAGGTACTGAGCATTATAAGACGTAGAGGAGTAAGAACTATACTCGTGGCTCCGGATTGGCCAAGAAGGACTTGGTACCCGGAACTTCAAGAGATGCTCACAGAGGACTCATGGCCTCTGCCGCTAAGAAGGGACTTGCTTCAGCAAGTACCATGTCTGTTCCAAGACTTACCGCGGCTGCGTTTGACGGCATGGCGGTTGAACACCGGATCCTAAGGTAAAAAGGCATTCCGGAAGAGGTCATTCCTACCCTGGTCAAAGCCAGGAAGGAGGTGACCGCACAACATTATCACCACATGTGGCGAAAATATGTTGCGTGGTGTGAGGCCAGGAAGGCCCCACGAAGAAATTTCAACTCGGTCGATTCCTGCATTTCCTGCAAACAGGAGTGTCTATGGGCCTCAAATTGGGGTCCATTAAGGTTCAAATTTCGGCCCTGTCGATTTTCTTCCAGAAAGAATTGGCTTCAGTTCCTGAAGTCCAGAAGTTTGTCAAGGGAGTACTGCATATACAACCCCCCTTTTTGTGCCTCCAGTGGCACTGTGGGATCTCAACGTAGTTCTGGGATTCCTCAAATCACATTGGTTTAAACCGCTCAAATCTGTGGATTTGAAATATCTCACATGGAAAGTGACCATGATGTTGGCCCTGGCCTCGGCCAGGCGAGTGTCAGAATTGGCGGCTTTGTCTCACAAAAGCCCATATCTGATTGTCCATTCGGACAGGGCAGAGCTGCGGACTCGTCCCCAGTTCTCCCTAAGGTGGTGTCAGCGTTTCACCTGAACCAGCTTATTGTGGTACCTGCGGCTACTAGGGACTTGGAGGACTCCAAGTTGCTAGATGTTGTCAGGGCCCTGAAAATATAGGTTTCCAGGACGGCTGGAGTAAGGAAAACTGACTTGCTGTTATCCTGTATGCACCCAACAAACTGGGTGCTCTTGCTTCTAAGCAGACGATTGCTAGTTGGATGTGTAGTACAATTCAGCTTGCACATTCTGTGGCAGGCCTGCCACAGCCAAAATATGTAAATGCCCATTCCACAAGGAAGGTGGGCTCATCTTGGGCGGCTGCCCGAGGGGTCTCGGCTTTACAACTTTGCCGAGCTGCTACTTGGTCAGGGGTACACCCTAGCTGAGGAGGACCTGGAGTTCTCTCACTCGGTGCTGCAGAGTCATCCGCACTCTCCCGCCCGTTTGGGAGCTTTGGTATAATCCCCATGGTCCTGACGGAGTCCCCAGCATCCACTTAGGACGTCAGAGAAAATAAGAATTTACTTACCGATAATTCTATTTCTCGTAGTCCGTAGTGGATGCTGGGCGCCCATCCCAAGTGCGGATTGTCTGCAATACTTGTACATAGTTATTGTTACAAAAATCGGGTTATTATTGTTGTGAGCCATCTTTTCAGAGGCTCCGCTGTTATCATGCTGTTAACTGGGTTCAGATCACAGGTTGTACAGTGTGATTGGTGTGGCTGGTATGAGTCTTACCCGGGATTCAAAATCCTTCCTTATTGTGTACGCTCGTCCGGGCACAGTATCCTAACTGAGGCTTGGAGGAGGGTCATGGGGGGAGGAGCCAGTGCACACCACCTGATCCTAAAGCTTTTACTTTTGTGCCCTGTCTCCTGCGGAGCCGCTATTCCCCATGGTCCTGACGGAGTCCCCAGCATCCACTACGGACAACGAGAAATAGAATTATCGGTAAGTAAATTCTTATTTTTGCTTGATTACTGAGCATGTAACTATTGCTAGTAAGATAAAGAGATGTAGAAAAAAGTCGGATTGACACTGTTGGGAACGGGCCAAACCTGTCAGGTTTGGCTCGGCATTGAATAGAGAGCTGTCCGGTTCTTTCCGTGACCTGACAAAAATTGAATATACCCCTTTGTTGTAACACTTCAATAACACAATAAGGTGCCAGTCGTCATTCTTCCCATGTATTTAACATTACATTTTTGAGTATGGGCATTATTATGGGGGTACAGAAAAAAGAAAGTAACAACAAGGGGAATAAAAATGTAGGGTAGGGAAACAGGTCATCAACAGGCATCAAATAAACATAACAGAGAAGTTACAGTATACATAATTCAAACATCAGTGTCCATAGTTTGGGGTTTATTCTGATTAAATGAGGAAGAAGGACTCCACATAGTAGAATGCAGGGGGGGCACCTTTGCCTTCTGTGACATATAAATGCCATGGGAACCATTCCACGATAGGGGAAGAGGGGACTGTGGAATGTGGGCTCTCTCTAGTCTCCATTTCTCTAACGTCCTAAGTGGATGCTGGGGACTCCGTAAGGACCATGGGGGGATAGCGGCTCCGCAGGAGACTGGGCACAAAAGTAAAGCTTTAGAACTACCTGGTGTGCACTGGCTCCTCCCCCTATGACCCTCCTCCAAGCCTCAGTTAGATTTTTGTGCCCGAACGAGAAGGGTGCACACTAGGTGGCTCTCCTGAGCTGCTTAGTGAAAAGTTTAGTTTTAGGTTTTTTATTTTCAGTGAGACCTGCTGGCAACAGGCTCACTGCATCGAGGGACTAAGGGGAGAAGAAGCGAACTCACCTGCGTGCAGAGTGGATTGGGCTTCTTAGGCTACTGGACATTAGCTCCAGAAGGACGATCACAGGCCCAGCCATGGATGGGTCCCAGAGCCGCGCCGCCGTCCCCCTTACAGAGCCAGAAGACAGAAGAGGTCCGGAAAATCGGCGGCAGAAGCCGTCCTGTCTTCAACAAGGTAGCGCACAGCACTGCAGCTGTGCGCCATTGCTCTCAGCACACTTCACACTCCGGTCACTGAGGGTGCAGGGCGCTGGGGGGGGGCGCCCTGAGACGCAATAAAAACACCTTGGATGGCAAAAAATGCATCACATATAGCTCCTGGGCTATATGGATGCATTTAACCCCTGCCAGAATACATAGAAAAACGGGAGATAAGGCCGCCGATAAGGGGGCGGAGACTATCTCCTCAGCACACTGGCGCCATTTTCCCTCACAGCTCCGTTGGAGGGAAGCTCCCTGGCTCTCCCCTGCAGTCACTACACTACAGAAAGGGTTAAAAAAGAGAGGGGGGGCACTAATTACGCGCAGTATTAAAGATACAGCAGCTATAAGGGGAAAAACACTTATATAAGGTTATCCCTGTATATATATAGCGCTCTGGTGTGTGCTGGCAAACTCTCCCTCTGTCTCCCCAAAGGGCTAGTGGGGTCCTGTCCTCTATCAGAGCATTCCCTGTGTGTGTGCTGTATGTCGGTACGTTTGTGTCGACATGTATGAGGAGAAAAATGATGTGGAGACGGAGCAGATTGCCTGTAATAGTGATGTCACCCCCTAGGGGGTCGACACCTGAGTGGATGAACTGTTGGAAGGAATTACGTGACAGTGTCAGCTCTGTATAAAAGACAGTGGTTGACATGAGACAGCCGGCTACTCAGCTTGTGCCTGTCCAGACGTCTCATAGGCCGTCAGGGGCTCTAAAGCGCCCGTTACCTCAGATGGCAGATATAGACGCCGACACGGATACTGACTCCAGTGTCGACGGTGAAGAGACAAATGTGACTTCCAGTAGGGCCACACGTTACATGATGGAGGCAATGAAAAATGTTTTACACATTTCTGATAATACGAGTACCACCAAAAAGGGGTATTATGTTCGGCGAGGAAAAACTACCTGTAGTTTTCCTGAATCTGAGAAATTAAATGAGGTGTGTGATGATGCGTGGGTTTCCCCCGATGACAACTGATAATTTCTAAAATGTTATTGGCATTATATCCTTTCCCGCCAGAGGTTAGGGTGCGTTGGGAAACACCCCCTAGGGTGGATAAAGCGCTCACACGCTTGTAAGGGCTCTACCCTCTCCTGAGATGGCCGCCCTTAAGGATCCTGCTGATAGAAAGCAGGAGGGTATCCTAAAATGTATTTACACACATACTGGTGTTATACTGCGACCAGCAATCGCCTCAGCCTGGATGTGCAGTGCTGGGTTGGCGTGGTCGGATTCCCTGACTGAAAATATTGATACCCTAGATAGGGACAGTATATTTTTGCCTATAGAGCATTTAAAAGATGCATTTCTATATATGCGTGATGCACAGCGGAATATTTGCCGACTGGCATCAAGTCTAAGTGCGTTGTCCATTTCTACCAGTAGAGGGTTATGGACACGACAGTGGTCAGGTGATGCGGATTTCAAACGGCATTTGGAAGTATTGCCTTATTAAGGGGAGGAGTTATTTGGGGTCGGTCTTTCAGACCTGGTGGCCACGGCAACAGCTGGGAAATCCACGTTTGTACCCCAGGTCGTCTCTCAACATGAGAAGACGCCGTATTATCAGGCGCAGTCTTTTCGTGGACAAGCGGGCAAAAGGATCCTCATTTCTGCCCCGTGACAGAGGGAGAGGAAAAAGGCTGCAGAAATCAGCCAGTTCTCAGGAACAGAAACCCTCTCCCGCTTCTGCCAAGCCCTCAGTATGACGCTGGGGCTTTACAAGCAGAATCAGGCACGGTGGGGGGCCCGTCTCAATGAATTTCAGCGCGCAGTGGGCTCACTCGCAAGTAGACCCCTGGATCCTTCAGGTGATATCTCAGGGGTACAAATTGGAATTCGAGACGTCTCCCCCTCGCCGTTTCCTAAAGTCGGCTTTACCGATGTCTCCTTCTGACAGGGAGACAGTTTTGGAAGCCATTCACAAGCTGTATTCCCAGCAGGTGATAATCAAGGTACCCCTCCTGCAACAGGGAACGGGGTATTATTCCACACTGTTGTGGTACCGAAGCCGGACGGCTCGGTGAGACCGATTCTAAATCTAAAATCTTTGAACACTTACATACAGAGGTTCAAATTCAAGATTGAGTTACCCTTCTCACCAAGGGTACCTCAGGTTTTATGGTACAGAACTGTCACTATCAGTTCAGACACTGCCGTATGGAGGGTCCACGGCACCCCTGGTCTTTACCAAGGTAATGGCCGAAATGATGATATTCCTTCGAAGGAAGGGAATTTTAGTTATCCCTTACTTGGACGATTCCCTGATAAGGGTAAGATCCAGGGAACAGTTGGAGGTCGGTGTAGCACTATCTCAGGTAGTGTTGCGGCAGCACGATTGGATTCTCAATATTCCAAAATCGCAGCTGGTTCCGACGACTCGTCTTCTGTTCCTAGGGATGATCCTGGACACAGTCCAGAAAAAGGTGTTTCTCCCGGAGGAGAAAGCCAGGGAGTTATCCGAGCTAGTCAGGAACCTCCTAAAACCGAGCCAAGTCTCAGTGCATCAATGCACAAGGGTTCTGGGTAAAATGGTGGCTTCCTACGAAGCAATCCCATTCGGCAGATTCCACGCAAGAACTTTCCAGTGGGACCTGCTGGACAAATGGTCCGGGTCGCATCTTCAGATGCATCAGCGGATAACCCTGTCACCAAGAACAAGGGTGTCCCTCCTGTGTTGGTTGCAGAGTGCTCATCTTCTAGAGGGCCGCAGATTCGGCATTCAGGACTGGGTCCTGGTGACCACGGATGCCAGCCTGCGAGGCTGGGGAGCAGTCACACAGGGAAGGAATTTCCAGGGCTTATGGTCAAGCCTGGAGACATCACTTCACATAAATATCCTGAAGCTAAGGGCCATTTACAATGCTCTAAGCTTAGCAAGACCTCTGCTTCAAGGTCAGCCGGTGTTGATCCAGTCGGACAACATAACGGCAGTCACCCACGTAAACAGACAGGGTGGCACAAGAAGCAGGAGGGCAATGGCAGAAGCTGCAAGGATTCTTCGCTGGGCGGAAAATCATGTGATAGCACTGTCAGCAATTCCGGGAGTGGACAACTGGGAAGCAGACTTCCTCAGCAGACACGACCTCCACCCGGGAGAGTGGGGACTTCACCTAGAAGTCTTCCACATGATTATAAACCGTTGGGAAAAACTCGACAGGTATTGCGCCAGGTCAAGGGACCCTTAGGCAATAGCTGTAGACGCTCTGGTAACACCGTGGGTGTACCAGTCAGTGTATGTGTTCCCTCATCTGCCTCTCATACCCAAGGTACTGAGATTGATAAGATGGAGAGGAGTAAGCACTATATTCGTGGCTCCGGATTGGCCAAGAAGGACTTGGTAACCGGAACTTCAAGAGATGCTCACGGAGGATCCGTGGCCTCTACCTCTAAGAAGGGACCTGCTCCAGCAAGGACCCTGTCTGTTCCAAGACTTACCGCGGCTGCGTTTGACGGCATGGCGGTTGAACGCCGGATCCTGAAGGAAAAAAGGCATTCCGGATGAAGTCATCCCTATCCTGATCAAAGCCAGGAAGGATGTAACCGCAAAACATTATCACCGCATTTGGCGAAAATATGTTGCGTGGTGCGAGGCCAGTATGGCCCGACGGAGGAAATTCAACTGGGTCGATTCCTACATTTCCTGCAAACAGGAGTGTCTATGGGCCTGAAATTGGGGTCCATTAAGGTTCAAATTTCGGCCCTGTCAATTTTCTTCCAAAAAGAACTAGCTTCAGTCCCTGAAGTTCAGACGTTGTAAAAGGGGTACTGCATATACAGTCTCCTTTTGTGCCTCCAGGGGCACCTTGGGATCTCAATGTAGTTTTTGGGTTCCAAAAGTCACATTGGTTTGAACCACTTAAATCTGTGGAGTTAAAATATCTCACATGGAAAGTGGTCATGCTGTTGGCCCTGACCTGGGCCAGGCGCGTGTCAGAATTGGCGGCTTTATCCTGTAAAAGCCCTTATCTGATTTTCCATTCGGACAGGGCGGAATTGAGGACTCGTCCTCAGTTTCTCCCTAAGGTGGTTTCAGCGTTTCACCTGAACCAACCTATTGTGGTGCCTGCGGCTACTAGGGACTTGGAGGACTCCAAGTTGCTAGACGTTGTCAGGGCCCTGAAAATATATGTTTCCAGGACGGCTGGAGTCAGAAAATCTGACTCGCTGTTTATCCTGTATGCACCCAACAAGCTGGGTGCTCCTGCTTCTAAGCAGACTATTGCTCGTTGGATTTGTAGTACAATTCAGCTTGCACATTCTGTGGCAGGCCTGCCACAGCCAAAAATCTGTAAATGCCCACTCCACAAGGAAGATGGGCTCATCTTGGGCGGCTGCCCGAGGGGTCTCGGCTTTACAACTTTGCCGAGCAGCTACTTGGTCAGGAGCAAATACGTTTGTAAAATTCTACAAAATTGATACCCTGGCTGAGGAGGACCGGGAGTTCTCTCATTTGGTGCTGCAGAGTCATCCGCACTCTCCCGCCCGTTTGGGAGCTTTGGTATAATCCCCATGGTCCTTACGGAGTCCCCAGCATCCACTTAGGACGTTAGAGAAAATAAGAATTTACTTACCGATAATTCTATTTCTCGTAGTCCGTAGTGGATGCTGGGCGCCTATCCCAAGTGCGGATTGTCTGCAATACTGGTACATAGTTATTGTTACCAAAAAATCGGGTTATTGCTGTAGTGAGCCATCTTTTCTAGAGGCTCCTCTGTTATCATGCTGTTAACTGGGTTTAGATCACAAGTTGTACGGTGTGATTGGTGTGGCTGGTATGAGTCTTACCCGGGATTCAAAATCCTTCCTTATTGTGTACGCTCGTCCGGGCACAGTATCCTAACTGAGGCTTGGAGGAGGGTCATAGGGGGAGGAGCCAGTGCACACCAGGTAGTCCTAAAGCTTTTACTTTTGTGCCCAGTCTCCTGCGGAGCCGCTATCCCCCCATGGTCCTTACGGAGTCCCCAGCATCCACTACGGACTACGAGAAATAGAATTATCGGTAAGTAAATTCTTCTTTTCAATATGGAATTGAGTTTGGATACAAATTTAGCAAAAGGGGGAGAAGGAGATTTCCAATGCGGAGCTATAGTGGATCTAGCAAACAATTAAGATGTGCCTATATAGGATATAGCCCCACAAGAGGAAGTTAATATAGCCAGTCTATCAAATATTCGTAATGGGGGTGGGGGGGCTTTTGGGTAATGATCTGTCTGCAGCCTTAAGAGATGCAGGCCCAAATGTATTAAGCCTTAAAAAGTGATAAAGTGGAGACAGCTGAAGTGAGAAATGACCAGCCAGTCGGCTTCCTAAATGCTACGTTTCAAGCTGTGTTTGAAAAATGACAGGAGCTGGTTGGCTGGTACTTTACCATTCTTTATCTGTCTCCACTTTATCACATTTTAAGGCTTAATACATTTGGGCCTTAGTTTTAGTAGGAAGAGTGAAATCAAAATTAGTTGGTGAGCTCGAGATCCCAGGTAGAGGAAAACCATGAAGAAGGGCACCCTCCAAATATATCCAAGGTTTAGAGTGAGGAGGGAGAAACCAGTCACTTAATTGAGAAAGTAATGCCGCCTCATGTTACCTAGTCAAGTCAGGGAGCGTGAGACGCCCCTGCTTTTTAGTCTGGATCGTATGACCATAAGTCATTCAGGGAGCCTTATGTTTCCACACATAAGAAAGCATTAACCTTTTCATGAAAACCAATAGTTTGCGAGGAATTACATAGGGAATAGCACGAAATAAGTATATCAGTTTTGGCAACATCATCGTCTTAAATACCAGCAAACGGCCTAACCAAGAAACCTTGTGATTCATCCGTGCGGTGGCTAGAGACATTGGCTGAGCCAATAGAGGGATGTAATTAACATCATGGACATTTTGAATATGTGGCTTTATGAGTTCCCAGGTATGATAACAAAGATTCCTTCCAGGTGAAAGGAAAATGATTCTTCAAAGATTGCTCAGATTGTTTGTGGGAGGGGGGATATTAATAGGGAGAGCTTCAGTTTTGGTAGTGTTAAGTTCATAATGCGAAGCTGCACTGTAAGTGTACAGAATATAATGAAGAGATATCAATGATGTCTCTTGGCTACATCCAAAGAATAAAACATCATCTGCAGAAAAGCATAGTTTGTGGGAGGTGTTACTGATTGAAAGCCCAGGAAACACAGAGATGGATTGTTTGAGCTGGGGTTCAATACCTAGTACAAAATTTATCAGGGATAGGGGGCACCCCTATCTTGTACAGTACCAGTAGAGATTGGGAAAGAAGAATAATGAAAACCTTTACTAAACATGCATGCTGAGGGTCCAGTATATAGGGCAGACATAGAGCGGAAAATGTCCCCCTGGAGTCCAAGTTTAGATAGTACCTGCCACATATAGCCTGTCAAATGCTTTTTCAGCATCAAGAGAGAGGAGTAGGAATTCAGACAGGGTATTCAGCACCCACTCAACTAAATCTAAAACCTTACGAGTATTTTTGGGAGACTGGTGTCCATGAACAAAGCCCACCTGGTCTGTATATATCAATTGGAGTAGCAAGGGGTTTAGGCGATCAGCTTAACAACATTTTTACATCCATATTAAGAAGTGTTATAGGCTTATAATTCTTGCAGTCAGGGGGGTCTTTACCCAGCTTGGGAATGGTTACGATATGGGCGTCCACCATTTCCGCTGGAAAGGTACCAGTGCTAAAAGTCTCTGTATAAATCCATAAGAGAGTAGGGCAAAGGACCTCACAGAATGCTGAGTAAAATGAATTAATAAAGCCTTCAGGGTCAGGAGCTGTACCTTTTAGGTAGCTGTTGAATTATTAGCTGTATTCCTCTGTAGACCAAGGAGCTTTCAGAGATGCCAGGCGTTCCTCATCTAGAGAAGTAAGAGGGAGACTATCACGTAAAAGAAGGCTGAGGAATAGAGGGATCATCTTTCAGGTTATACAATTTACCATACTATGCTGAAAACAAATGAGCAATATCAAGGGGATTAAGACATTTTGAGCCAGTAGGAGTAAAGAGACATTTAATTCTATTACCGGCCTGATGACCTCAAAGCTTACGCGTCAGAAGTCGGGAGGCTTTGTTCCCAGCTATGAGAAACCTATGACAGAGGCGGTCAAGAGCCGTTTCCATACGAAGCATAAAAAGTTTCTGCAGCTGTTGCCTTACCTCCTCTAGTTGTTTGCGTAAAGCTCTGAAGGGCAGAGATTGATTCTGAGCTCACTTCTGTATGGAGCAGTGATGTGCGGTGAGGTGAGGCAGAGCCTTTCCTGTCTTACTTACATACATGCCATAGTTTTGACTATATAAAGTATATGAAAAATACAAAGAATATATTAGAAATATCTTTTTTGTATTATTCTAAACATTTTTATCATCAAAACTCTGAAGTAAAAAGTCTATGGGGGGTAATTCCGAGTTGATCGCAGCAACAAATTTGTTAGCAGTTGGGCAAAACCATTTACATTGCTGGTGTGGCAGATGTAACATATGCAGATAGAATTAGATTTGGGTGGGGTGTGTTCAAACTGAAATCTAAATTGCAGTGTAAAAATAAAGCAGCCAGTATTTACCCTGCACAGAAACAAAATAACCCACCCAAACCTAACTCTCTCTGCAAATGTTATATCTGCCACACCTGCAATGCACATGGTTTTGCCCAACTGCTAACAAATTTGCTGCTGCGATCAACTCAGAATTACCCCCTATGGCAGGTGAGGCAGAACTTTTTGGCACATCTCTGATCTAAACTCACTAAATTTCCAGCTTTGGCTCATATATTGTGTGTAAATATGGCTCTGGTACTAGCCAGTGCCTTTTGAAAAATGTACCTCACTGCATGCTCCTGGTATGGAGGAGTACCGCTTTCAAGACACACCAGTAAGTAGAAATAGAAGTATAGGGCCCGATTCAGTAAGGATTGCAAATTCTGCTAATAAGCAGAATTTGCAATCCTTTTGTTAGCATGGGGGCTGCCCATCGCAGGGCAAGGCTGCCTAGCATGCTGACCACTGCCTCCCCCCCCCCTTCAACATGCCGAAATTGCGAATGCCGCCACCATGTTCTTGATCGCGGCTGCGTGTGACGTCATGCAGGCGGCGCAATCACGCCCCCGACATGCTCCCGTTCGCACCGCCCCCCCTCGCTTGGCCCCTCCTGCGCAGGACAGGCGCTGCGCATGTGCCCATGGGGCGAACCCAATAATTCAGATTAGATTGCGGTTTGCGGTCCAACCTGACTTAACCCCATAATCAAGAGAATTATTTTGAGTATACAGGGTAAGAGAGTCAGTAAAGGCTTGTAGGTCTTTTGATCAGTCAGCTGCCACAGGCATGCAGAGGGGAAATGGCGACCATTGTCCAAAGTCCATAAAACTGGGGCGTGATCAGACCACGTAATAGGAAGAATTGTAGTTCTCTAGGTATGCTGAATGACACACTTGTCTAATAGTATAAAATCTATTCTGGAGTAGCTATTATGTACTGTAGAGAAGAAGGTATAGTTTCTCTCCGTACAAATCTGTGCACCAGGCATTGTATAGATCAAATTCCACAAGTAATTTCCTAAAAGCAAGGGAAGGACCCATATCACAAGAGGAACGGGTGCAGCCCAAGGAGAGTTTCTATCAATTTTGGGGTCAAGGACCAGGTTAAAATCACCCAATAAGTTAATTGCGCCTTGGCAAGTTTTCTTCAAAGTTTCTTATAGAAAAGGGACCTGGCGGGCGTATTAGGAGACTAATGTAACTGGGGTGTCTTCAACTATACCTGTGAGAATGAGAAATCTATCATTTTTCATAAGTGTAATAAATTTCTTACTGTATTACTAACCAGAACTCTGTAGTTTGTGGCATTAGTCTTAAACCAGATACAGATCTGACCTCATACATCTTTGCTGCAGTCACGCCAAACAGCCACTCTTGGCACGCCAGGTCGCGTGAGAATCCTCTAGTGTTAGGCGTCTTTTTTTTTTTTTTTTTAACGAAAATGTGTCTTATGAGCAATGTTGTGTGACTAGGACACACAAGGAGACTGTGCTGATTAATTTGATTTGATATTTGTATATTGTGTGTGACCGGGTCTCTGAATCTGTATACGAAATGTTACAATGTAGCAGCCGCAGCTTTTTTCCTATATAAGTTTCATTGTGCTCCGTTTACAGACTCAATAGGCAATATGCAGGTGTTGCATATCAAATTAATCAGCAACGTATCCTCGTGCATCCTAGTCACATTGTTTTAGCTCAAAAAGACTCCCGACGTAAGCTAAGTTGCATGGGACCTGGCAGATCACTCATGCAAGGCATCTCATGCTGCATAGATGTATGAGGACGCACCGGTATATGTGGCCAAATGATAGGTGACAAATACAATTTTTATATACTGGAGATTGTGTGGTGATGCAATGGTGTTCACAAATGTATGTGAGCTTATGAAGGTGTTTGTAGAATTGGGAGTAGATGTTCCGCTGCGGAATCCCAGGAATCCTATTTTTGGATGTCGCTGAAAGAGTCTGGGTACATATATTGGTGTATTTTTAACCTGACAACATTGACCTAAGGACATCATTGCCATGACATGGATAGTACGCGAATACCCTATTCTCCCTAATTGCGTGGCCACAGTCAATGATACTGTGGGTCACGAAAGTTTATCATATGCCAGCAATAATTTTTTCCACAAGTATAACAGAATCAGGTATATAGGGTCCAGATAAAGCTATGAATTGCCTCCCTTTTGATTGCAGTCGGTGTATTATCCAATGGTCTGTTCATTTGGTAAAATCGCATCCTATGGCTGAGAGAGAGAGAACTGCTTAAAATC
Organism: Pseudophryne corroboree; assembly: GCF_028390025.1. Lineage (NCBI taxonomy): Eukaryota > Metazoa > Chordata > Amphibia > Anura > Myobatrachidae > Pseudophryne > Pseudophryne corroboree. The sequence continues at coordinate 300,769,938 of NC_086444.1, read as the reverse complement.
ACGCTAATTACATTTGTCAGCGTGTTGTGAATAGATACGAAAGATCTCCCCTAATACTAATAACGAACTAACAGAAGGTCTAGAGCAGGGGTAGCCAACCCTGGTCCTCGAGAGCTACCAACCGTGCACGTTTTCCAGGTCTACTCTTTTAAAATGTGACAGTAAGTAATAACTGCACATGTGCACCTGCCAGGTGAGCTGGAAAACATGAACTGTTGGTAGCTCTCGAGGACCAGGGTTAGCTACCACTGGTCTAGAGAGTATGGTGTCAATTTTTTCAGAAATTGTGTAAAGTTATAAATACGGAGGGGGATGCTGAGTCTCTTCAGAACGACTTAGTTAAAGTAGAAGCATGGGCAGCCAAATGGAGAATGCGCTTCAATACAGACAAGTGTAAGGTAATGCACTGTGGTAGCAAGAATAAAAATTACACCTACATACTAAATGGGGTAACATTAATGGATTCTGTACTGGAAAAGGACTTAGGTGTTCACATAGATAGCAAACTAAGCAGCAGTACCCAAAGTAGGATTGCAGCAAAGAAGGCTAATAAGATATTAGCATGCATAAAATGTGGAATTGTTGCAAGGGACGAGAGTGTTATACTCCCATTATATAAATCACTAGTGAGGCCACATCTTGAATACTGTGTGCAATTTTGGACACCATACTACAAAAGGATATTCTAGAGCTAGAAAAGGTTCAGAGGCGGGCGACCAAACTAATTGAGGGTATGGAGACTCTGGAATACAAGGAAAGGCTTGCAAGGCTAGGCATGTTTACACTGGAAAAGAAGAGACTAAGAGGGGACATAATCAACATCTACAAATATATAAGGGGACAATACACAGAGCTTGCTCAGGACCTGTTTTCGGTAAGATCAGCACAGAGGACATGTGGACATTCACTTAGGTTAGAGGAGAGGCGATTCCGCACAATGCGGCGTAAAGGTTTTTTCACAGTAAGGACATGTTTGGAATTCCCTGCCTGAGGGAGTTGTAATGGCGGACTTAGTCAACACCTTTAAGAATGGGTTAGATAAATTCCTAATGGATAAGGATAGCCAGGGTTATGGTGTATAGTCGCGCACTATAGCTACTATGAAAAGGGAATAAAACACAACGGCTGACATCCGCATCAGACAAAATTTAGACCAAAATAATCCTGCAAAGGAGACCACAAATAGGTTGAACTTGATGGACAAATTGGGGGAGATTCAATTCTTTTCACCCCTATCCACACTCGTTCTGTTTCTGCCCTCAGGGACGTTGTATCATTATTTCAGCTCGCTACCCCGGAGTAGTGAGGCACCTAACCCTTTACACAGTAAACCTGATTACTATGGGCACAATATGCACGATAACAGAGATCATTTTAGAAAGAAAATTGGGCGTGATATATCATTTGAATCTCACCCATTGTCTTTTTTTCAACCTTAGATACTATGTTACTATGTTAAAAACCACTTAACTGGCATGGTCAGATTTCATGCAACTGCGTCGTCCCACCATATCCCCCCGTTTTTGACGATGAGATCCGTTCTGCAGATGTGCATGATATAATGTTTAAATATTTAAAAATATACTTTTTCAACTTTATTAAATAAAATACATTTTAAAAAACAATGTTGTTAACTGACGATTTTTCCCTTCAAAAGCGTTAAGTGGTTAATAGGAGATGTATATTGGCGGATTATCAGTACAAGAACTGGTATGTCATCAATAAGGCACATGGCCAAATCCAACACCTCTGCTTGAAGACTCTGAAATGACAAGCGCGCAATAGATACTGCTGTCTTGCTGCACCTAATTGTAATGTAATAGTGTTTGAGTGTAGCATATATTAGTTTCTGGGGTTGGCTTTCAGTTGGAATATTGAATTATTTATGTTTTGTTTGTATTTTTCAATTTAAAATTCTTTTCAAATATTTGATATACAATAAAAAAAAAAAACTGCTGTAGAGAATGTTTTCTCATCCTCATATTAAATGTTTCTTCACCTTTGTGCTGTGTCTTAGAGGTGTTTATCATGTTTATCTGCTGCACTGTCTCCATTCATTCTACTGTTAAACCAGATCTTCAAGTTTGGGTGTCAGCACGCATTCTGCTTTGGCTAAATCTCATCCTTCATTTAGTGTTTTATGGTTAGTCAGTAGGCTAATCTCTATTGTGATGAAAGGGAACATGAGTAATCCTGGGTACACACTGTGGACATCACTCAGCATATCAGATAAACACTCTGATCCTCTGCAATCATCTGATTGTTGTGCACCATGTACACACTGAGCTATTTTTAGCTCAATGTGTACTTTATTTGGGCATCTCAATTTTCAAGCAGCTTATAAGGTGCGACCTCCCGATCCAACCATTGCAGGGGCATTTTAGCTATTTATCGGCTAACGCTCCTGCAAATGCACCTATGCAGTTATCAGCTTAAGAGCTCTGACTTGTATCTCTACAAACTAAACTGATCTACGTCTCAGAGAGCCTTCAGCTCACAAGAAGGGGCGTTACAACTGATCTACGTCTCAGAGAGCCTTCAGCTCACAAGAAGGGGCGTTACAACGCATTTGTATCTACATTTGCAACCATAATGTAGGCAAAGTTCTGAAGCAGAAATCACAAGATTCCTGGGCAGGTCTTCTCCAGCAGTGTATTCCTCAGGTGTACAGTATGTCAGGCACTCTTCCACTCAATTAGTAAATACATATTTGCTATTAGCTTTAAATAAAATGTAAAAAAAATACCCTCTAGAATACTGCAACATGTATAAAACTTCTATACGAATAAAAAAACAATACATCAGCCAGTCAGGAACAGTCAGCTGGTGCTTGCAACTGTCATCATATCATCATTATCTGCCCTCAAGCACCTGCATTTGATATGGGTACTGACAGGCGTTTATGTATCTCTATGCAAGTCTTCACATGTTCATGATTACACAAGCACACCCTGGCTATAGTCAGACTCCATTAGACCGGCCAATGCCTTTTCCCGCCTCTCCTTTCGGAAGCGGGTACAAGTGTCCTATTCAGACAAAGCTGCATACATAGGCTGTTTTGTGGGCATGTCCCAACTACAGTTGGAATGGTCACTTTTTTTTCTAATCCCTCAAGGGTGAATACGTCTGGATTCTGATTATTTATCTCAATAAAATTTCTGCTGCGGGGTACACTGGGTTCCACAGGGATAACATCGGTGTGTAGAGTTGGATCTTGATCCGAGGCACCAACAGGCTAAAAGTTTTAACTGTTCCCAAGATGCTCAGCACCGCCTCCTCTATAACCCCGCCTACGTGCACAGGAGGTCAGTTTGTAAGTTGGTTCCATGCAGGCAGGACACTAACAGACAGCTGAAAAGAGCTTTTAAAAGAAGATAGAAGACTTCAAGGGCTGCAGCATAAGCACTCTTAGTGCTAGATGTCATTTTGACATCTCATGCTGCAGCTCCATGACCTCCCCCGGCGGCGCTGTATACTGCCGCGCTCTGGTTGTTGGGTACTTACAGCAGAGGGCTCCGGTTTTTCACATCAGGCACACACACTCTCCGCAGCTCTCCGGGACCCGCTGTAAATCGCGATTCGGCGCGGCCATTAGGATATGGGCCTCGTGCGCTGGCGTGGACACTGTGTTGGTACAGGGACCCCACTAGACCACCAGGGCAGGGGCACAGGTCGGATTCTCCTATAATCCGTTTTATTGAGGCCCGCAGTACCCGGTGGTGAAGTCCAGCAAGGATATAATGCTCTGACCTGTAGCCCCTCCCCCAGCTCCAGGGCACCATTTACAGTAAATGTTCCCGCCCTGGAGCTGCATCTCTCTCTCTCCCTCACTCCCTGTTAGCGTTTGGGCGCCATCACTACATGCTGAGCTGATTCTGGGACTGCATAGGCAAAGTCTCCTCTGTAAAGCCGCCCGCATCATCAGCACTGTGCATTTTACAGTACACTTAAGTATTCTACATGTCTTTTGACAGTGTTAGTTAAGAAACAGTGCATTACTACAGGGCTATTTAGTACAAGTACCCTGTGGTCAGAGGCGGAACTACCGCCAGTGCAACCAGTGCGTTGCACTGGGGCCCGCCACTGTCCAGGGGCCCAAAGCATGTAATGAGTCAAACTGACTCATTACATGCTGCTGTGTGCTGCGGGCAACCGCCGCCCGCAGCACACAACCGCCCGGAGAGGAGAGGAGCGGAGCGCAGCGGACACGGGGGGAAGGAGGAGGAGGGAGGTGGAGGAGGGAGCCGCAGCAGCGCTGTTATAGGTTGAGGCGCTGCTGCTGCTGTCCCTCTACTTCACCATAGGCTGTCTTCCGACGCTGTGAAGCGCATCCCAGTATTCACAGCGGCAGAGAACAGCCTATGGTGAAGGACTGGGGCAGCAGCAGCAGCGCCTCAACCTATAACACAGCGCTGCTGCGGCTCCCTCCTCCACCTCCCTTCACCTCCTTCTCTCCTGCCTGGGAATCGGGATCTCTGCCAGAAGCTGCACCGAGGAGCCTGAGCCAGCGGAGACAGTAAGTATAATTCTTTCTTGCTTTCTTGCTTTCTTGCTTTCTTGCTTTCTTGCTTTCTTTCTTGCTTTCTTTCTTGCTTTCTGTCTGCCTTAATGTGCAAAAAGGGGGTATCTGCCTGCCGTTATGTGTAAAAAGGGCACGCTGTCTGCTGTTATGTGTAAAAAGGGCACGCTGTCTGCTGTTATGTGTAAAAAGGGCACGCTGTCTGCCGTAATGTGTAAAAAGGGCACGCTGTCTGCCGTAATGTGTAAAAAGGGGGACGCTGTCTGCCGTAATGTGTAAAAAAGGGCACGCTGTCTGCCGTTGTGTAAAAAGGGCACGCTGTCTGCCGTTATGTGTAAAAAGGGGGACGCTGTCTGCCGTTATGTGTAAAAAGGGGATGCTGTCTGCCGTAATGTGTAAAAAGGGGAATCTGTCCGCCGTAAGGTGAAAAAGGGTCTCTACCTGATGTAGTGGTGCTACTGTGCGGCGTAATTTGAATAATGGAGACTACTGTGCACCGTTTTATGAATTGGTATTATTTTGTGGCCGCACCCCTTCCCCACGAAGCCATGCCCCTATGTATTTTTGCTCGCGCCTACAGCGCGCACTGCCCCTGTTTTGCTTGCAGGGGTGGGGCTCCGATGCCGTTTCTTGCACACAGTGCTAAAATGTCTAGTTACGGCACTGTTGCTAGGTATCCATTTCTCTGGCTCTGAGCAGGTCCCCCTCACCAGATCCTCTCCAGGGGTGAGGGGGTGGACTTGGATGGGATGAGGAGGGGGGGCCCAAAGCATTTTGTCGCACCTGGGCCCACCTCTCACTAGTTCCGCCACTGCCTGTGATATACATCCAGTCTTTACTGTGCATTGATATATCTATAAGCCTATATAGCTTTACTTAGTACTACTTAGTATTGCTGGTCCAGTGCAGTTTTATTGTTTATCATAATTTCTGCATTGTACATGTGACTGTGTGTGCATATACTGTAGCTGCTGTGTGATATCTCCTTTGTGTATTTCACTCATACTGCTATCCCTATATTCTGAACCCTGAGGGGGGCTAAGTGCATCAGGGTTATTTTTTGATATAGGTATTTCACAGGATATACTTATTTTGTATTTTTCTCTCTGATTCTCAGTCACCATATACCTCCTGAATCCTCTGTTTGTGCTGTCACGCTGCATAGGGGTTTTTGGTTAGGTATCAGTGATCGCGCTTAGCCAAAAAAAAAGTGGGACCCAAGGACCCCTCACTTTTAAAAATTGGGGTCCTACCGGTCTTTTTCTGGGTCCCATCTGAATGAAGGTTCTTATTCATCTTAATCTTGTTTGGACACTACAAAAGTGTTGCAAGGTGGGGGGATGGGGTGACAATGCTGCTGGGCTGTGTAGCATGCAGGACACTCTGCACCAAAGGTGTAACTAGACATTTTGGTGCCCTTAGGCAGAAAATGAATTGGTGTTCCACCGCCCAGATCGCAAAGCATAGGCAGTGCCGCCGCAAAATTTTAGGGGCGTGACCACATAATAGTGCCAATTCACATTACACCACACAGTAGTGCCGCTTATACACATTGCACCAGGTAGAACCTCCTATGCACACTGCGCCAGGTAGAACCTCCTATACACATACTGCGCCAGATAGAGCACGTTATACATATTGCGCCAGATAGAGCACGTTATACACTTTGCTCCTGGTAAAGCACGTTATACACTTTGCGCCAGGTAGAGCACGTTATTATACACATTGCGCCAGGTAGAGCACGTTATTATACACAATGTGCCAGGTAGAGCACGTTATACACATTGCACCTGGTACAGCACGTTATACACTTTGCTCCAGGTACAGCACGTTATATATACACTTTGCTCCAGGTACAGCACGTTATACACTTTGCTCCAGGTACAGCACGTTACACACTTTGCACCCGGTACAGCACGTTATACACAATGTGCCCGGTACAGCACGTTATACACAATGCGCCAGGTACAGCACGTTATTATACACAATGCACTAGGTAGAGCACGTTATTAATATTATACACATTGCGCCAGGTAGAGCATGTTATACACATTGCGCCCGGTAGAGCACTTAATACACAATGCACCAGGTAGAGCACGTTATTATACTGCACCAGGCACAGCACTGAGGCACACTGCACCAGGCACAGCACTGAGGCACACTGCACCAGGCACAGCACTGAGGCACACTGCACCAGGCACATCACTGAGGCACACTGCACCAGGCACAGCACTGAGGCACACTGCACCAGGCACAGCACTGAGGCACACTGCACCAGGTACAGCACTGGGGCACACTGCACCAGGTACAGCACTGGGGCACACTGCACCAGGTACAGCACTGAGGCACACTGCACCAGGTACAGCACTGAGGCACACTGCACCAGGTACAGCACTGAGGCACACTGCACCAGGTACAGCACTGAGGCACACTGCACCAGGCACATCACTGAGGCACACTGCACCAGGCACATCACTGAGGCACACTGCACCAGGTACAGCACTGAGGCACACTGCACCAGGTACAGCACTGAGGCACACTGCACCAGGCACAGCACTGAGGCACACTGCACCAGGCACAGCACTGAGGCACACTGCACCAGGCACAGCACTGAGGCACACTGCACCAGGCACAGCACTGAAGCACACTGCAGTAACCACTTATGACCTCCAGCACCCAAACCCCCCCATCCCCCCGTCACATGAAACCTTCAGCAAGACCATTCAGCAGCGACCAACGCAGCCTACTGCAGCCCGGGCACACATGCCGCTGAGGAGGAGGGAGGCAGATACGAAGCGCTACTCACCGTCGCAGAGGAGGTGCCTGGTGATTGTGGCCGGTCGCTTGGTGCTGGCAGCGGAGCGTGCAGCGGGGAGGAGGCGGAGTCGGATGAGCGGGGCCAGTCTGTCAGTGCTGCCACACAGATTCATGTGCTGGCGGCGGGGCCCGGGTCAGCGTGGAGGAGGTGAGCAGGAATCAAAGCGGGCGGACTGGCGGGAGACACTGCAGCCTGTGATTGGCTGGAGACTACAGGAGGTGATTGGCTAAGAAAACAGCCAGTCACCTCCTGCGTTCCGCTGACCTGCTGGCACGATCGATGCAAAGTTGCAAACACACATCCAGATGAGCGCGTCCTGTGGGACCAGCTCATCTTCTAAATGTGAGTCCCGGGCGGCAGTTTCTGGGTAAAATACGCGCCATAGCGCGTATTTGCGATCACTGGGTATTATATCTGCTGATGTACTGTGTTGCCCGTGATTTACGCTTTCATATCCTGTCCGCTACATGATATGGTTCTGTGGCTGATCCCGCAGTACGCAGTGGTGATGCTGCAGATGCATTCGAGGAAAACGTTGCAGCGGAGGGTTCAGGTTCTGGGGGTTCCCTACCCCCCAGTCAGTTTGTAGCAACAGGGGTACATCACGACCCGCCTTGGGCTACTTTCTCTAATTTACTGACTACGCTGGTAACTAGACTTACGCCACCTATGGGACCGCACGTGCCTTTACAGCCACATATATCGTCCCTGCGGTTAATCCGCCATGGGCAGATCTCCTGTCCACTCAGTTACAGCAATTGAATCACTCATTGACTAAACAGAAACCTAACCCTCGCCCGCCTAAGACCAAGGGGTCCTCTAAGCAGGCCATTACTTCCTCACAATCCACTAATGTTTCAGATACTTCGTCCGATGAGGATGGCATTTATACTGACCCCTCAGACACTGATCCAGATGCTTCTGATGGGGAGTCTGTTTCACAGGTGGATGTTCCTGACCTATTAGAGGCTATCGGGCTGATTCTTCAAATTGATGATGACCCAGATCCTGTTGTTGCCTCTAAGAAACCTGATAGATTCAAATGTCAGAAGGTTATCAAATTCATTTTGCCTCATTCTGACCACTTAGTTGATATACTTCAGGAATCCTGGGAGAATCCAGGAAAGAAATTCACACCTCGCAAAAAGATGCTGGCTCACTATCCCCTCACTGCGGAGTTAAGTATAAATTGGGAAATGCCACCGCCGGTGGACTCGCAAGTCGCTCGGCTGGTGGTGTCCTCTGCTCTGCCTGTCACTACCGTCACCTCTCTGTAGGAACCAATGGATAAGCGTGCGGAGGGTTGCTTAAAGTCTATTTCTGCTGCGGGGTACACTGGGCTCCACAAGGATTAACATCGGGGTGTAGAGTAGGATCTTGATCCGAGGCACCAACAGGCTCAAAGCTTTGACTGTTCCCAAGATGCATAGCGCCGCCTCCTCTATAACCCCGCCTCCGTGCGTAGGAGCTCAATTTTGTAGTTGGTGCCTTGCAGTAAGCAGGCAGTCAACAGGGAGGGGGGCTGCTCCTGCAGCACTAAAGAAAAGCTATTTCAAGAAGAAAGAAATTTGAAGACTTCTAGGGCTGCAGCAGTGTCTGGATGTCAGTCAGACATCCCCTGCTGCAGCTCCATCACTCCCTCAGCGGCGCTGTATACTCCCACGCCCTGGTTGGCGGGTAATTACAGCGGAGGCTCCGGTGTTCTTCTAGTCAGTCACACACTCGCCGCTGTCCTCCCAAATCGCGTGGCCGCATCAGGGGGAGATAAGGGGTCTCTTTGGCCCGCTGTAATCGTGATCCTGCGTGTCCGGTGTGGACACTGTAAGGGGCAGGCGCTCCACTAGCCACCAGGGCACTGGGCACAGGTCGGTTTTCTTCATAAAACAGTTTGTTTGACAGCCCGCAGCGCCTGGTGGGGATGCCAGCACGGGGGAGAAGGCCTGACCTGTAGCCCCAGCCAGGAACAAAGTTCACGCCGCATAAATGTTGGCTCGCTACCCTCTCTCTGCGGAGCTATGTAAAAATTGGGAAACTCCTCCACCTGTAGATTCTCATGTGGCACGGATGGTAGTTTCCTCAGCTCTGCCAGTGACTACAGTCACCTCTCTGAAGGAATCGATGGATAGACGTGTGGTGGGTTGTTTAAAGGCGATTCACAGCTCCTGACAGGGGCTGTGCATAGGCCAACCATTGCAGCGACATGGGCTGCTGAAGTTGTTGAAGCATGGGCTCAGGAGCTGGAGGCGGAGCTACCTTCCAACGCTTCTGATCATGCTAGACAATGTCTCTCATATATTACCACGGCTTCTCATTATCTTAAGGAGGCGGCTTCCGATGCCGGGGTGCTGGCGGCCAAGGCTGCGACTACGTCCATCTTAGCTCGACGTATCCTTTGGTTGAGATCCTGGTCTGTGGATCTGGATTCTAAGAAAACCCTGGAGGTACTTCCTTTCAAGGGAGACATCCTTTTCGGAGAAAACCTCAATAAGATTGTGGCTGACCTAGCTTCTGCTAAAACGGCTTGCCTAGCGAGTACGGCACCTTCGGCGCCGAAGGCTAAAAGTACCTTCTCTCGCTCCCTTCGTCCTCCAGGACAGGCAAAAGGTCAGGCGTACCCGAAACAAGCTCGTACTTCCAAACCTCTTCATTCGGTGGTACGGTCCCTCCTGGACACAGGAGTGGTAGTACAGGTGCCTCTGGCTCAGAGAGGCAAGGGGTACTATTCACTGCGGTTCTAGTCCCGAAACCGAACGGGTCCTCGTGGCCCATTCTCAATCTCAAGTCTTTGAACAAGTATGTGAGGGTGTCCAAGTTTCGTATGGAAACTCTACTCTCTATTGTTCTGGCCTTGGAGCCTGGGGACTATATGGTCTCCCTGGACATACAGGATGCCTACCTGCATATTTCTATTGCAGTGTCACATCAGCAGTACCTGAGGTTTGCGGAAGGGCAACCTTCATTACCAGTTTCAGGCGTTAACTTTTGGTTTGGCCACGGCTCCGCGGGTGTTCACCAAAGTCATGGCCGTAATGACGGCTGTGCTTCTCCATCAGGGGATCAGGATCCTCCCATATCTAGACGACTTGCTGATCCTGGCAAACTCCCCAGAAATTCTCCTACGTCATTTGGATGTGACAATCCAGTTTATGAAAACTCATGGGTGGCTCATCAACTGGAAGAAATCTTCCCTGGTCCCTGCTCAGAGCATGGTACACCTGGGGGCATTGTTGGACACTCCCAGCCAGCGGTTGTTCTTGTCTCAGGAGAAGATCCTGAAACTTCAGGACAAGATTCGATGCTTCCTATGTCGTCCGGAAGTGTTGATACATTCGACAATGCAAATACTGGGTCTCATGGTGTCGGCCTTCGACATGGTGGAGTACGCTCAATTCCATTCTCGCCCTCTACAGAAGTTGATTCTGGCCAAGTGGGACGGCCTGCCTCACCGGATCAGGTCTCAAATGATCTCCTTGTCTCTGGGTGCCCGTCTGTTACTGAGCTGGTGGCTTAAGGACCACTGATTGAGCGGGGGTCGTCCTTTCTGGATCTCCAACTGGGTCCTTCTGATGACGGATGCAACACTCACTTCAGGGTCGGCAGACCAAGGAGGAGTCTCTCCTCCCGATAAACATTCTGGAACTGCGGGCGGTGTTCAATCCACTGAACCTTGCCCAGCATTTGAAACAGAACAGACCTGTTCAAGTACAATCAGACAATGCCACCACGGTGGCGTACATAAATCATCAGGGCGGCACTCGAAGCCGCATGGCGATGAGGGAAGTTTCAAGGATTCTTCAATTGGCGGAATGCCATCTGCCAGCCATATCGGCAGTGTTCATTCCGGGGGTTCCTCAACTGGGAAGCGGACTTTCTCAGTTATCAGGACATACATAAGGGCTGGTCCGGATCCAATTGAGAAGAAGTCCTGCTCCAAAGGGTAAAGACCTGACGCGTTTCGCTGCATATGCCTTGCAGCTTTTTCAAAGGTATGGTCAGGTCTTTACCCTTTGGAGCAGGACTTCTTCTCAGTTGGATCTGGACCAGCCCTGATCAATTTTCCAGCTATCCAGAGGAGTCCCAGAGAGGCACCATCCAACCACCGCATTGCATGAGGTACCCACTGCATATGGGACATTGCGTTCCATCTTTAATCCTCTAGCGGCATATGGAATCTATAAAGGACTCTCTAAATACCATATAAAAGGGACTCTCTACAGTGGATTATAACTGGACTCTTAACACTCTAGGGCAATATTTGGAACGGATCCTACAGAGCTTATTTGACACATGTCCTGAACCATTATTCTGGGTAAAAAACTTTTTATTCCTTTCTTGTATGCACATGGCACATTTAATTGTACGGAATATTGCTGTTTTTTTAACGGTTAGCGTTTTTAATAAGTTTATCAAATTGTATACATTTAGTGGATTATTGTTCTTTTCTCCTTGAAGCGCAGCCTCCCCTCTTTCTTTTCCAGTGTAAATATATTGGGAGTGACTTCCCTCTTAAATTTGGCTGCCGCTTAGCCGAGCATCTCGCCTCACAGCGCCCGAATACCCTTGGGTATATATTATCTCTTCTTGCATCTTCCAGTTCCTGCCTGCATACACAGCTTTCCTTGCCCACCCACATCCACACCTGCCCGACCGACCGCTGCTCAGTATTCGCAGAACTCTACTATGAACAACCCCTTGCCACTGAGAGACAGGGAGGAGGACAGCTGACCGGTAGGGGCTACTATTTGTTATTTTATTTCTCCTGTGGGGAACAATAGGATTTATGTGGGGAGAATAAGGATTTATGGATTTATGGGGGGAATAATGTGAATAATTCATGTGCAGAGCAATAGGATTTACGTGGGGAGAAATGTGATTGATTTATGTGTGAGCAACATGATTTATGTGGGGAGCAATGTGACTGTTTTTTCTGTGTAGGCCAATGTATGTGTGTTTTTTTTTTTTTTACTGTGAGGGCCAATGTGTGGTTTTTTTTTTTCTGTGGGGAACTGATGGTGCGCCTTGGCAATTTTAAAATATTGTTTGGTGTGCCGCGAGTAAAAAAAGGTTGAAAATAACTGCCATAGGGTCTGGAATTCTTACTTTGCTTGGTGCGCATCTGACAATCATGATGCTTACAAGTTTAGTACGGCCAAACTTTGGCCTTCCTACAACAGGGTCTGGCATCCCTCAAGGTTCACATCTCTGCCTTGTCGGTATGGTTTCAGAGAAAGATTGCTACCCTGCCTGATGTTCATACTTTCACTCAGGGGGTGTTACGGATTCAACCTCCTTATGTACCACCAGTGGCCCCTTGGGAATTGTCAGTTGTTCTGGAGGCCTTGCAGGAGTATCCTTTTGAAACTCTTGCGTCTGCAGACCTTAAGTGGCTTTCCCTTAAGGTTTTGTGTTTGCTGGCTATTGCCTCTGCTAGAAGGGTCTCGGACTTAGGTGCCTTATCCTGTAAGTCCCCCTATCTGATTTTTCACCGTGACCGGGCGGTTCTTAGAACGCGCCCTGGTTATTTGCCTAAGGTGGTGTCTTCCTTCCCCCTTAACCAGGAGATTGTGGTTCCGGCCTTTAGTACTCCTGCGTTGTCCTCCAAAGAGCGGTCTTTGGATGTGGTACGGGCTCTCTGTATCTACGTGAAGAGAACTGCCTCCATTAGGAAGTCTGATTTTCTTTTCTCTAACGTCCTAGTGGATGCTGGGGACTCCGTCAGGACCATGGGGATTAGCGGCTCCGCAGGAGACAGGGCACAAAAATAAAGCTTTAGGATCAGGTGGTGTGCACTTGCTCCTCCCCCTATGACCCTCCTCCAAGCCTCAGTTAGGTTTTTGTGCCCGTCCGAGCAGGGTGCAATCTAGGTGGCTCTCCTAAAGAGCTGCTTAGAAAAAGTTTTTAGGTTTTTTATTTTCAGTGAGTCCTGCTGGCAACAGGCTCACTGCATCGAGGGACTTAGGGGAGAGAAGTCAACTCACCTGCGTGCAGGATGGATTGGCTTCTTAGGCTACTGGACACCATTAGCTCCAGAGGGATCAAACACAGGCCCAGCCATGGAGTCCGGTCCCGGAGCCGCGCCGCCGACCCCCCTTGCAGATGCCGAAGATGGAAGAGGTCCAGAAGCAGGCGGCAGAAGACTTTTCAGTCTTCCTGAGGTAGCGCACAGCACTGCAGCTGTGCGCCATTGTTGTCAGCACACTTCACACAGCGGTCACGGAGGGTGCAGGGCGCTGGGGGGGCGCCCTGGGCAGCAATGTATAATACCTTTTTATGGCTAAAAAATACATCACATATAGCCCTTGAGGCTATATGGATGTATTTAACCCCTGCCAGATCTCACAAACTCCGGAGAAGAGCCCGCCGAAATAGGGGGCGGGGCTTATTCTCCTCAGCACACAGCGCCATTTTCCTGCTCAGCTCCGCTGTGAGGAAGGCTCCCAGGACTCTCCCCTGCACTGCACTACAGAAACAGGGTAAAACAGAGAGGGGGGGCACTTTTTTTGGCGATATTACTATATTTAAGCTGCTATAAGGATACAACACTTATATAGGGTTGTTCCCATATATATTATAGCGCTTGGGTGTGTGCTGGCAAACTCTCCCTCTGTCTCCCCAAAGGGCTAGTGGGGTCCTGTCTTCAATAGAGCATTCCCTGTGTGTCTGCTGTGTGTCGGTACGTGTGTGTCGACATGTATGAGGACGATGTTGGTGTGGAGGCAGAGCAATTGCCGGTAATGGTGATGTCACCCCCCAGGGAGTCGACACCGGAATGGATGGCTTTGTTTATGGAATTACGTGATAATGTCAGCACATTACAAAAATCAGTTGACGACATGAGACGGCCGGAAAACCAGTTAGTACCTGCCCAGGCGTCTCAGACACCGTCAGGGACTGTAAAACGCCCTTTACCTCAGTCGGTCGACACAGACCCAGACACGGACACTGAATCTAGTGTCGACGGTGAAGAAACAAACGTATTTTCCAGTAGGGCCACACGTTATATGATCACGGCAATGAAGGAGGCTTTGCATATCTCTGATACTACAAGTACCACAAAAAGGGGTATTATGTGGGGGGTGAAAAAACTACCTGTAGTTTTTCCTGAATCAGAGGAATTGAATGATGTATGTGATGAAGCGTGGGTTAACCCAGATAGAAAAGTGCTAATTTCAAAAAAGTTATTGGCATTATACCCTTTCCCGCCAGAGGTTAGGGCGCGCTGGGAAACACCCCCTAAGGTGGATAAGGCGCTCACACGCTTATCAAAACAAGTGGCGTTACCGTCTCCTGATACGGCCGCCCTCAAGGATCCAGCTGATAGGAGGCTGGAAACTACCCTAAAAAGTATATACACACATACTGGTGTTATACTGCGACCAGCCATCGCCTCAGCCTGGATGTGCAGTGCTGGGGTGGTCTGGTCGGATTCCCTGACTGAAAATATTGATACCCTGGATAGGGACAGTATTTTACAGACTTTAGAGCAATTAAAGGATGCTTTTCTTTATATGCGAGATGCTCAGAGGGATATTTGCACTCTGGCATCGAGAGTAAGTGCGATGTCCATATCTGCCAGAAGAAGTTTATGGACACGACAGTGGTCAGGTGATGCGGATTCCAAACGGCATATGGAAGTATTGCCGTATAAAGGGGAGGAATTATTTGGCGTCGGTCTATCGGATTTGGTGGCCACGGTAACTGCCGGGAAATCCACCTTTTTACCTCAGACCCCCTCCCAACAGAAAAAGACACCGTCTTTTCAGCCGCAGTCCTTTCGGTCCTATAAGAAGCGGGCAAAAGGACAGTCATATCTGCCCCGAGACAGAGGAAAGGGTAAGAGAGGGCAGCAAGCAGCTCCTTCCCAGGAACAGAAGCCCTCCGCGGGTTCTGCAAAGCCCTCAGCATGACGCTGGGGCTTTACAAGCGGACTCAGGAACGGTGGGGGGTCGACTCAAGAATTTCAGCGCGCAGTGGGCTTGCTCACAGGTGGACCCCTGGATCCTGCAGGTAGTATCTCAGGGTTACAGGTTGGAATTCGAGACGTCTCCCCCTCGCCGGTTCCTAAAGTCTGCTTTGCCAACGTCTCCCTCAGACAGGGCGACGGTATTGGAAGCCATTCACAAGCTGTTTTCTCAGCAGGTGATAGTCAAGGTACCCCTCCTACAACAGGAAAAGGGGTATTACTCCACGCTATTTGTGGTACCGAAGCCGGACGGCTCGGTAAGACCTATTCTAAATCTGAAATCTTTGAACCTGTACATACAAAAATTCAAGTTCAAGATGGAATCACTCAGAGCAGTGATAGCGAATCTGGAAGAAGGGGACTTTATGGTGTCCCTGGACATAAAAGATGCTTACCTGCATGTCCCAATTTGCCCTTCACATCAAGGGTACCTCAGGTTCGTGGTGCAAAACTGTCATTATCAGTTTCAGACGCTGCCGTTTGGATTGTCCACGGCACCTCGGGTCTTTACCAAGGTAATGGCCGAAATGATGATTCTTCTGCGAAGAAGAGGCGTATTAATTATCCCTTACTTGGACGATCTCCTGATAAGGGCAAGGTCCAGAGAACAGCTGGAGGACGGAGTAGCACTAACCCAAGTAGTACTGCAACAACACGGGTGGATTCTGAATTTTCCAAAATCTCAGTTGACCCCGACAACACGTCTGCTGTTCCTGGGAATGATTCTGGACACGGTTCAGAAAAAGGTGTTTCTTCCGGAGGAGAAAGCCAAGGAGTTATCCGAACTTGTCAGGAACCTCCTAAAACCAGGAAAAGTGTCTGTGCATCAATGCACAAGAGTCCTGGGAAAGATGGTGGCTTCTTACGAAGCAATCCCATTCGGCAGATTCCACGCACGAACTTTTCAGTGGGATCTGCTGGACAAATGGTCCGGATCGCATCTGCAGATGCATCAGCGGATAACCTTATCGCCACGGACAAGGGTGTCTCTTCTGTGGTGGTTGCAGAGTGCTCATCTGTTAGAAGGCCGCAGATTCGGCATACAGGACTGGGTCCTGGTGACCACGGATGCCAGTCTGAGAGGCTGGGGAGCGGTCACAGAGGGAAGAAACTTCCAGGGAGTATGGTCAAGCCTGGAGATGTCTCTTCACATAAATATACTGGAGCTAAGAGCGATTTACAATGCTCTAAGCCTGGCAAAACCCCTGCTTCAGGGTCAGCCGGTGTTGATCCAGTCGGACAACATCACGGCAGTCGCCCACGTAAACAGACAGGGCGGCACAAGAAGCAGGAGAGCAATGGCAGAAGCTGCAAGGATTCTTCGCTGGGCGGAAGATCATGTGATAGCACTGTCAGCAGTGTTCATTCCGGGAGTGGACAACTGGGAAGCAGACTTCCTCAGCAGACACGATCTACACCCGGGAGAGTGGGGACTTCATCCAGAAGTCTTCCACATGATTGTGAACCGTTGGGAAAAACCAAAGGTGGATATGATGGCGTCTCGCCTCAACAAAAAACTGGACAGGTATTGCGCCAGGTCAAGAGACCCTCAGGCAATAGCTGTGGACGCTCTGGTAACACCGTGGGTGTTCCAGTCAGTGTATGTGTTTCCTCCTCTGCCTCTCATACCCAAAGTACTGAGAATTATACGGCAAAGGGGAGTAAGAACGATACTCGTGGCTCCGGATTGGCCAAGAAGAACTTGGTACCCGGAACTTCAGGAGATGCTCACGGAAAATCCGTGGCCTCTACCTCTAAGACGGGACCTGATTCAGCAGGGACCGTGTCTATTCCAAGACTTACCGCGGCTGCGTTTGACGGCGTGGCGGTTGAACGCCGAATTCTAAGGGAAAAAGGCATTCCAGAAGAGGTCATTCCTACACTGGTTAAAGCCAGGAAGGAGGTGACTGCACAACATTATCACCGCATTTGGAGAAAATATGTTGCGTGGTGTGAGGCCAGGAAGGCCCCCATGGAGGAATTTCAATTGGGTCGATTCCTACATTTCCTGCAAACAGGATTGTCTATGGGCCTCAAGTTGGGGTCCATTAAGGTTCAAATTTCGGCCCTGTCGATTTTCTTCCAGAAAGAATTGGCTTCAGTTCCTGAAGTCCAGACTTTTGTAAAAGGAGTACTACATATACAGCCCCCGGTTGTGCCCCCAGTGGCTCCGTGGGACCTTAATGTAGTTTTGGATTTTCTCAAATCCCATTGGTTTGAGCCACTCAAATCGGCGGATTTGAAATATCTTACATGGAAAGTAACCATGCTACTGGCCCTGGCTTCAGCCAGGAGAGTGTCAGAATTGGCGGCTTTATCGTATAAAAGCCCATATCTGATTTTCCATTCGGACAGGGCAGAACTGCGGACGCGTCCTCATTTTCTGCCTAAGATGGTGTCAGCGTTTCACCTGAACCAGCCTATTGTGGTGCCTGCGGCTACTAGCGATTTGGAGGATTCCAAGTTGCTGGACGTTGTCAGGGCATTGAAAATATATATTTCAAGGACGGCTGGAGTCAGAAAATCTGACTCGCTGTTTATACTGTATGCACCCAACAAGCTGGGTGCTCCTGCTTCTAAGCAGACGATTGCTCGTTGGATTTGTAGCACAATTCAACTTGCACATTCTGTGGCAGGCCTGCCACAGCCTAAATCTGTCAAGGCCCATTCCACAAGGAAGGTGGGCTCATCCTGGGCGGCTGCCCGAGGGGTCTCGGCATTACAACTCTGCCGAGCAGCTACGTGGTCGGGGGAGAACACGTTTGTAAAATTCTACAAATTTGATACCCTGGCTAAAGAGGACCTGGAGTTCTCTCATTCGGTGCTGCAGAGTCATCCGCACTCTCCCGCCCGTTTGGGAGCTTTGGTATAATCCCCATGGTCCTGACGGAGTCCCCAGCATCCACTAGGACGTTAGAGAAAATAAGATTTTACTTACCGATAAATCTATTTCTCGTAGTCCGTAGTGGATGCTGGGCGCCCATCCCAAGTGCGGATTGTCTGTAATACTTGTACATAGTTATTGTTACAAAAAAATCGGGTTGTTCTTGTTGTGAGCCGTCTGTTCAGAGGCTCCTACGTTGTCATACTGTTAACTGGGTTCAGATCACAAGTTGTACGGTGTGATTGGTGTGGCTGGTATGAGTCTTACCCGGGATTCAAAATCCTTCCTTATTGTGTACGCTCGTCCGGGCACAGTATCCTAACTGAGGCTTGGAGGAGGGTCATAGGGGGAGGAGCCAGTGCACACCACCTGATCCTAAAGCTTTATTTTTGTGCCCTGTCTCCTGCGGAGCCGCTAATCCCCATGGTCCTGACGGAGTCCCCAGCATCCACTACGGACTACGAGAAATAGATTTATCGGTAAGTAAAATCTTATTTTTGTGCTGTTTGGATTTCACAAACATGGCTGGCCTGCTAACAAGCAGACCTTGGCAAGATGGATTAGAATGATGATTGCACATGCTTATGTACAGGCTGGTCTGCCAGCTCCTGCTACCATCAAAGCCTATTGTACTCGGTCTATTGCACCTTCCTGGGCGGCCCGCCATGGTGCGACCCTTGAACAATTGTGCAAGGCGACTACGTGGTCCTCAGTGAACACGTTCATAAGGTTCTATGCCTTCGATACTTCCGCCTCCCAGGATGCTTCCTTTGGACGCCGGGTTTTTGTGCCCACTACAGTGCGTCCCATCCCATAAGGAACTGCTTTAGGACATCCCCGATGTTAATCCTTGTGGAGCCCAGTGTACCCTGCAATAGAAAATTTATAGTAAGAACTTATCGTTGTTAAATCTCTTTCTGCGAGGTATACTGGGCTCCACAAGGCACCCACGCTGACGCACCTTGCTTCTTTGGGTTGGTATGGCATTAGCCGCTTACACCCTCTCCTGTCGCGAGTGTGTGGTGTATGTGGCTTCTAACGATTGTCGTCTCTGTTACCTGCTACTGCATTGGACTGGTTAATGAAAACTGAGCTCCTGTGCACGGAGTCGGGGTTATAGAGGAGGCGGCACTATGCATCTTGGGAACAGTCAAAGCTTTGAGCCTGTTGGTGCCTCGGATCAAGATCCTACTCTACACCCCGATGTTAATCCTTGTGGAGCCCAGTGTACCTCGCAGAAAGAGAATTAACAACGGTAAGTTCTTACCATAAATCTCGTTTTATACCCTTGCGGGAGCTGTGCATCGTCCCAGTATTGCGGCTACTTGGGCTGCACAAGCTTTTGAAGTGTGGGCTGAGGAGGTGGAAGCAGAGCTGCTGTCCATTTTTTCTGATCATGCTAGACAATGTCTTTCGTATATTGTTACAGCCTCTCATTACATTAAGGAGGCGGCTTCTGATGCTGGTTTACTGGCGGCCAAGGCCTCTACTACGTCCATTCTGGCTCACCGGATTCTCAGGTTGCAGTCTTGGTCTGTGGATCTGGACTCTAAGAAAACCCTGGAGGTGCTCCCTTTTAAGGGGAACATCCTTTTTGGTGAGGATCTCAACAAGATTGTTGCTGACTTAGCTTCCTCTAAGACGGCATGTCTACCTAGTACTGCTTCTTCGGCTCCGAAGGTTAAGAGTACTTCCTTTCGTTCCTTTCGACCTCCGGGTAAAGCAAAGGGTCAGGCATACCCGAAATAGGCTCGCACTTCTAAAACCACTAAACCCAAACCTAAACGTGCCTGGGCTGCCCGTCAGCCTTCTTCAGAATCAGACAAGCCTACTGCATGACGGGGCGGGCCTCCCCCTGGGGGATCCCAGGGTGGGAGGCCAACTTCTAAGGTTTACTCAGGTATGGTTGAAGACCACTTCCGATGCCTGGGTAAGGGAAGTCGTCACTCATGGATACGCCATATCCTTCAAGAAACGTCACCCTCAATTTTGCCTGACAGATGTCCTTTCGGATCCGGTGAAGGCAAAAACTCTTCATTCGGTGGTACAGTCCCTCCTGGACACAGGAGTGGTAGTACAGGTGCCTCTGGCTCAGAGAGGCAGGGGGTACTATTCACCGCTGTTCCTAGTTCCGAAACTGAATGGTTCCTCCCGGCCCATTCTCAACCTAAAGTCTTTGAACAAATTTGTGAGGGTCTCCAAGTTTCGTATGGAAACTCTTTGCTCTATTGTTCTGGCTTTGGAGCCCGGGGACTATATGGTCTCCCTGGACATACAGGATGCTTACCTCCATATTCCTATTGCCATGTCGCATCAGCAATACCTGCAGTTTGCTATTGGCAACCTTCATTATCTATTCTGGGCCTTACCTTTTGGATTGACCACGACTCTGCGAGTCTTCACCAAGGTCATGGCTGTGATGATGGCCCTGCTCCGCCGTCAGGGGGTCAGGATCCTACCGTATCTGGATGACTTGCTGATCCTGGTGAATTCCTCAGAAGTTCTCCGTCGTCTGGATCTGACGGTCCAGTTTCTGCAAGCCCACGGGTGGCTCATCAACCGGAAGAAATCTTCCCTGGTCCCTGCTCAGAGCATGGTGCACCTGGGTGCATTATTGGACACTCATAACCAGCGGTGGTTCTTGTCACAGGAGAAGGTCATGAACCTTCAGGACAGGATTCGATGTTTCCTTTCTCGCCCGTGAGTGTCGATACACTCGGCGATGCAGGTACTAGGCCTCATGGTGTCGGCTTTCGACATGGTAGAGTACGCTCAATTTAATTCCCGCCCTCTACAGAAGCTGATTCTTGCCAAGTGGGGCAGCCTGCCTTACCGGATAAGGTCTCACATGATCTCCTTGTGTCCGCAGTTCGTCTGTCACTGAGCTTGTGGCTACAGGACCAACGATTGAGCAGTGGTCGTCCCTTCTGGATCTCTAACTGGGTCCTCCTGACAACGGATGCCAGTCTGCGGGGTTGGGGCGCGGTGTTGGAACAACACTCTCCTCCCTGGTCCACCGACCCTAAAGAGTCTCTCCTCCCGATTAAACATTCTGGAATTGCGGGCGGTGTTGAATGCACTGAACCTGGCCCAGCATTTGATGCAGAATAGGCCTGTTCAAGTACAGTCAGACAACGCCACCACGGTGGCGTACATAAATCATCAAGGCGGCACTCGAAGCCGCATGCCATGATGGCAGTGTCAAGGATTCTTCAGTGGGCAGAACGCCATCTACCAGCCATATCGGCAGTGTTCATTCCGGGGGTCCTCATCTGGGAAGCGGACTTTCTCAGTCGTCAGGGCGTACACGCCAGAGAGTAGAGCCTCCACCCAGATTTATTTCAACTCCTAGTGGACAAGTGGGGCCTACCAGACGTAGACTTGATGGCGTCTCGGCACAATCACAAGGTTCCGGTCTTCGGAGCAAGGACAAGGGATCCTCAAGCGGTGTTCGTGGACGCACAGCCAATTCTGTGAAACTTTCGGATGCCGTACGTGTTCCCTCCGGTGTAACTCCTGCCCAGGGTAATAAGGAAATTCAAGCAAGAAGGAGGAATCCTACTTCTGATCGTTCCAGCGTGGCCCAGACGGCATTGGTTATCGGACCTACAGGGTCTTTCGTTAGAGCGTCCTCTTCTGCTTCCGCAACGCCCAGACCTCCTCGTCCAGGGCCCTGGATTTGGATTTATACAAGGATTTGGCCCGGCTGGCTTCGACGGCGTGGCTCTTGAAGCTTCAGTTCTAAGGGCCAAAGGATTTTCTGAGGTGGTTATTCAAACTATGTTGAAGGCCCGTAAGCCGGCTTCGGCTCGGTTTTATCATAGGGTCTGGAATTCTTACTTTGCTTGGTGCGCATCTAACAATCATGACGCTTACAAGTTTAGTACGGCCAACCTTTTGGCTTTCCTGCAACAGGGCCTGGACTTAGGCCTTCGTCTGGTCTCCCTCAAGGTTCATATTTCTGCCTTGTCAGTATGGTTTTAGAGAAAAATTGCGACCCCGCCTGATGTTCATACGTTCACTCAGGGTGTTTTACGGATTCAACCTCCCTATGTCCCGCCCGTGGCTCCTTGGGATTTGTCGGTTGTTCTGGAGGCCTTGCAAGAGTCTCCGTTTGAACCCCTTGAATCTGTGGACCTTAAGTGGCTTTCCCTCAAGGTCTTGTTTCTGCTGGCTATTGCCTCTGCTAGACGGGTTTTACACTTGGGTGCCTTATACTGTCGGTCACCGTTTCTTATTTTTCACCGTGACCAGGCGGTTCTTCAGACGTTCCTGGTTATCTGCCTAAGGTGGTGTCATCTTTCCACCTTAATCAATAGATTGTGGTTCCGGCCTTTATCTCTCCTGAATTGTCTGCCAAAGAGCGGTCTTTGGATGTGGTACGGGCTCTCCGTATCTATGTGAAGAGGACAGCCTCCGTTTGGAAGTCTTTTTGGTTTTCACAAACGTGGCTGGCCTGCGAAAAAGCAGACCTTGACAAGATGGCTTAGAATGGTGATTGCACAAGCTTATATACAGACTGGTCTTCCAGCTCCTGCTACCATCAAGCCCATTCTACTCGGTCGGTTGAAACTTCTTGGGCGGCCCGCCGTGGTGCGACCCTTGAACAATTGTGCAAGGTAGCTACGTGGTCCTCAGTGAACACGTTCATAAGGTTCTATGGGGGTAATTCTGAGTTGATCGCAGCAAGAACTTTGTTAGCAGTTGGGCATAACCATGTGCACTGCAGGGGAGGCAGATATAACATGTGCAGAGAGAGTTAGATTTGGGTGTGGTGTGTTCAATCTGCAATCTAAATTGCAGTGTAAAAATAAAGCAGCCAGTATTTACCTTGCACAGAAACAAAATTACCCACCCAAATCTAACTCTCTCTGCACATGTTATATCTGCCTCCCCTGCAGTGCACATGGTTTTGCCCAACTGCTAACAAAGTTCCTGCTGCGATCAACTCAGAATGACCCCCTATGCCTTTGATACTTCCGCCTCCCAGGATGCCTCCTTTGGACGCCAGGTTCTTGTGCCCGCACAGTGCGTCCCCTCCCATGAGGAACTGCTTTATGACATCCCCGATGTTATCCCTGTAGAACTCGGTGTACCCCGCTGCAGAAAAGGAGATTTATGATAAGAACTTACCTTTGTTAAATCTCTTACTGCGCGGTACACTGGGTTCCAGAGGGCGCCCACCCTGACGCACTTAGCTTCTTTGGGTTTGTATGGCATTAGCCGCTGATACCTTCTCCTCCTGTTGTGAGAATGTGGTGTATGTGGCTTCTAATGGTTGTCGTCTCTTTTACCTGCTACTGCATTGGACCGGTTAACAAAACTGAGCTCCTGTGCACGGAGGCGGTGTTATAGAGGTAGCTGCGCTGAGCATCTTTGGAACAGTCAAAGCTTTTAGCCTGTTGGTGCCTCGGATCAAGATCCAACTCTACACCCCGATGTTATCCCTGTGGAACCCAGTGTACCTCGAAGAAAGATATTTAACAAAGGTAAGTTCTTACCATAAATCTCCTTAATGTAGACGTATCCTTTAGTTGCGCCATTTACACGGCACACTAGACGATATATCTGGTACGTCATCTAGTGTGTACCCATTATATGTGCACTCCTGCAAGTCGCTAGCGACATTCCCCGTCAACCTGGGGATGTTGCTAAGGATTATGATGCATACTCAGCCTGACACTGCTGCCGACAGGACCCAGAATGTGGCAAGTGCATACACACTTGCTGATGCACATCTCCTGAAGCCCCTCCCCCCTTTGGATCCCGGCATCAGCAAGTGTGTCTGCACTTGTTGCATGCCAGGACCTGTCGGCAGCGATGTCGGGCTGTGTACACAGGGCTGTTTCTAGACAACTTGGCTCCCAGTGTGAACAGTAAAAAAAAAAAAAAGTGCCCCCCCCCACATAGACATTCTAAAATATGCCCCCTCTTCCCATAGACATAAAAAAAATGCATGCTTCTAGAGAGGGTGTGTGGCCTCGCTAAAATCGGCGTGGCCTCAGTGAAAGACTACCTTACACACCAGTTTTCTACCCTGCACCAGCAGACCTGGTCCACCACAGGAAAGAAAAAAATTCCACCATATTATGCCCCACACAGTAATTCCCCTTGCACTATATAATGCCCCCTGCACTATATTATTCCATACACCGCAATGCCAGTGATACATTATGCCCTACAGTAAGGCTTCTAATTACTTTTAAATTTCCTGCTCGTTGCCAAAAATTACATGCTCTGAATTCAATGCTCTTTGCCAGGAGTTTCATGCTCTGGGTGTCATGCTCATTGACAGGGGTGTAATGCTCGTTGCCAGGGGTTTTTATGCTCTGGGTGTCCTGCTTGTTGCCAGGGAATTTATGGTCTGGGAGTCATGCTCGTTGCCAGGGGTGTAATGCTTGTTGGCGTCAATCAGCAGAGCTATTATCTGCTCTCCCTTCTTCCGCCCACAGTACTCTGCTCGCAGGGCAAAGTTTTGTGAAATGACGCGGTTGCGTCGTGACATGAAACTCCTCTCTCTGTGCAGAGTACTATGGGCGGGGAGGAGGAGCAGGTAATAGCAACCAGCAGATGTTGAGGCGGGTGCCTGGATAGGCATTACACTGCAACATCCTTCCCTGGGACCTGCTGCTACTGGAACCCTTTGACGCTCCAGGACTAATTGTAAGGAGGTTTTGTTGCCACT
Organism: Pseudophryne corroboree; assembly: GCF_028390025.1. NCBI lineage: Eukaryota > Metazoa > Chordata > Amphibia > Anura > Myobatrachidae > Pseudophryne > Pseudophryne corroboree. The sequence continues at coordinate 300,745,069 of NC_086444.1, read as the reverse complement.
ATTCATGTTCCATAGAGTTACAACTAAATGTAGCCTGTGGCTTTAAATGTTCAAGTATTGTATGTAGATTGTTTTATGGTAGAAAACAACACATTTCAATGAGCATTACAAGGCCTTGAATAAAATCAATCTACATTATATATATATATAATATATATATATATATATATATATATATATATATATATATATATATATATATGAGAGCAGCATTATATCTCTAATAATGAATGGGCATTTTTTTTTTCTTTAATATTTCTTTATTGAGTCATCACGAGGAAGCAGGTATTAACATAACAATAGTAATTGCCATTTGCTTTGAATTAACTTGATGTCATACATTTATAACATATGTTAACAATAATAAATATTAACTGTTAAATATTAACCATTTGATCATGGTGTGTTAATTATGTCAATTCGTTGCACCAAAGTCTACATCAAATCTACAAAGGTAACATATAAGCCTCGAAGGGAGCCACCAACAAACCTCCAGCATCAGTACAAGGAAACAGGTGGATCCTGTGTTGCCAACCTCGTTAAATACCATGTGGTGTTTTTTAGGCTATGATGTATTTTCTGCCGTGTGGTAAGAGGAAGAGCAGAAATATATGATTCCCATAACATTAAAAACGATCCACCTGTTTACCCTTGTCCACTATCGCCTCCACCCAATCCATTCGGAACAGATGATATATTTGGGATAAAAATAAAGGTATCTGCGGAGGTGCAGTGTCTATCCATCCCTGAAGAATCGTCTTTTTCCTTGCTGCGCTAAGAGCTATAAGCAATTTTTTGCATTCTAACGGCATCCTAAGAGTCGAATCAATAATGCACAAAATTGTCCATTCTGATGTGAAAGGAACGTAGGTTATTAATTTAGCTTCAGCATATCGCCTAACGAGATGCCAGAAGTATTGAATGATTGGGCAAGCCCATAAACAGTGATAAGTATCCGCTTCGGATTGATGGCATTTCGGGCAAGAATGAGATTCTGAGGTTCCCATGTGGAAACGTTGCAGGGGGGATAAATACGTATTGTGATATATATTTAAAAACAATTCTGTATACATGCTAGCGGGTAAAACCTTGCGCGAGAACAGTAGGGCTTTTTCCATTAAAGGTATCGTTAACCTAGGAAAATGACTTAACCACTTAGACATGCCACCCGTAACTTTTGCATGGTCCAAGATTTTCCTCAAGAAAGTATAATGGGAGGAAATAGCTTTACGTTGTGGGACCGGGTAAGATAAAAGACTGTCTAGAGAGTTATTCCAATCCGCTATTGTAAAGTGTTTAAGAACATGAGTTACGTAAAATCGCAGTTGCACAAATGCTAAGGGGTATGGGCTGATCGTGGCAAACGTCGAGGATACCTCAGAGAAGGTTAGCACTCTCCGATCCTCTGTGGAGACCAAGGACCGAATAGAATGCAGCCCAGCCAATCTCCCCAAGTTGAAGGGGTGAGCAGCCATGCCGTCCAGAAATTCAGGGTTTTGGAGGAAGGGTAGATGCAGGGAGTGGTGATGATTCAATTTAGCATGATAGCGCAGAATGTGCCATAGTTTTCTGGTGGTCCACAGGAGTGGGTTGGATTTAATATAATCCGTAACCTCCTGGTCATGTTGGTGAAGAAAACATGTCAGATCAATGCCCTGTAAGAAATTTTGTTCCAAGAATGTGTTTGTATAGACTGAAATTTTTTGTATCCAATCTCCCAGGTGTCTTAAGAGAGCAGCGTGATTGTACACTTCAATATCAGGGAAATTGATCCCTCCATTTGATTTAGGCTGGGCCATTTTCCGCATCGCTATCCTAGCTCTGCCACCCCTCCAAACAAATCCCCTAATAAGTGTGTTGATTGACTGAATATCTGTTTTTGTAAGCAGGACCGGAAGTGTTTGCAGTGGATAGAGTAAACGGGGGATGGCTACCATTTTAAGTATGTTGGCCCTGCCCAAATAAAATTACGGAAGACCGTTCCATCCCTTTATATCGGTTGATAAGGTAGATATAGCTTTACTAACATTAAGTCTATATAAAGCATCTATGTTTTTAGTTATCAATATTCCCAGGTACAGAATATATGCATCGGCTCAATGTAGAGGATATTGAGCAGTCCATCGGGTGCTAGTGGTAGAGCCGCATAATAACAATGCCCTGGATTTGTCAATGTTTATGCTTAAACCTGAAATAGAACCGAACATTCGAATTTGTCGAGTATTTGTTGGAGGACCCCTTCAGGATTGCTGATATAAAGGAGTATTTCATCGGCAAAAGCAGAAAGTTTAATTTCCTGTGTACCTATTTTGATTCCCTGAAATGCTGTCCAGTCTTGGAGTATACGCAATAAAGGCTCAAGTGCCAGATTAAACAAGAGAGGGGATAAAGGACAGGCCTGGCGAGTGCCCCTTTCTAGATAAAATCATGGTCCTCTAACTCCATTTAGGAGGAGAGAGGCAGAAGGTTTATTGTGTGTATATATACCTTATATAATCAAGAAAGTTTGTTTCGAAGCCCATGTTTTCTAGAACTGTGTATAAATGTGGCCATAACATATCAAATGCTTATGAATGGGCATTTTAATGTATTAATTTTTATGATACTTGAGGGTGCTACATTTTTTTATATCCATAGCTGATACTTTTACCATAGTGCAGTAAATAGGCCTCTTAATTATGACCATTGCCTATGCCCACGCCTATAGTGAGCCAACCATTTTTTGGTATTGGGCAATCCAAAATATTTAAATGTTAAACCATATATATATTTTTTTTTTAAAATATGTTTATTGAGAAGGAACATGTAATAAAATAAAATACAAGTCGTATGTCACATTGCTTGTGAGAAAACAGTCAACCACTGCAAGGTACAGAAAGTGCCAATAAAAGAGTTGAACAAACACTTTTGAATAGTATAAACAAGGTTATGAGGACAATCAACCATATAGTTCAAGCAGGAGAATGTAACATCAGTCTATTAAATTTTTTTATTTATTTTTTTAATTAAAAGGGTGGTGAGCCTTTAATGAGGGATTCTGTATTATACCATGTTGCCAATCTAACTACTTTGCGCACATATTCCCTGGTGGCAGGTGGTAGCGTGAGCAGGTAAGGTAACCAAATGGCAAAAAATTTTTGCGAGCGCGACTCTGCGTCCAGGGCACAATCAACCCAATCCATTTGATATAGGTATGTTAAACGTGGTTACATGAGGGAAAGGGGTATCGGCTCCGAATGTATCCATTGGGATAGGATGGTTTAATTTGCTGCAGCAGCCACACGAGCCAACAGTAATTTCGTCCCTTTGGAATACGGGGGATCCTGAGTATTTATGAAGTTCCAGAAAGCCCAGACCATAGTAATATTAAAAGAAATGCGAAGTTCCACATTAATATACGTTTGGACTGCTGTCCAGAATGTTTGTACTAACGGGCATGCCCAGAGACAATGAATAATATCGGCTTCGGGAGAATTACATTTAAAACATAAAGAGTTGTCAGATACTCCAGTGAGGAACCTAAGTCTAGGGGTGTAGTAGGCTCTGTGTAGTATTTTAAAATGCATCTCTGCATAAAAAGATGAAACTAGTTGTTTATTTAGCACACCACACCACCGAATCACTGTCAGGAGATCAGTGTCAGGGAGGGTGTCTGTCCATTTGGCCATCCCTGTTGTGAGCTTAGACAGATCCAACCTTCGCCTAGTATGGGAATAGATCAAAGAAGTGTTATATCGGGCTCCTGGAGACTGTCGTACCAGGCCATCAAGAGGAAAGGTGAAGTCCGAGGGGTGCAATCGTGACAATTTACTAGTAACAAAGCTACGAATTTGGAAATAGGCAAACAGAGGAAAATGAAGAGTGGGGTATTTTACTTTTAGTTGTGCTAGAGTTAATATTGCAGAGCATTCTACATTCAGAAATTGATATAAGGAGGATAGGCCCTGGAGATGCCAGCCACGAACAATCCCATTATCCTCTCCACCCTGGAATTGTGAATTACACAATAAAGGCTGAAATAAAGAATCCGTTAGGGAGAGGTCTAAACGTTTCCTAAGTTTACGCCAAGCTGTACATGGGGCATGTAATAACGAATTAAGGAGTCTATCATGTTGAGGAGGGACCGCGGCAAAATGCAACAAATGTACTAAAGTGTGTTGAGGTGAGAAAGCCTGTTCCAAAGCTCTATTAACAAAATTGTTACTATCCCCTATCCAATCCAGAGCGTATCTGTAGTTGGCGGCAAGGGAGTAGTCTTCAGGACAGGGGAGATTAATACCTCCAAGTGCCGAGGGTTGTTGTAACTTAAAAAGTGCAATGCGGGGACGTTTGTTTGCCCAGATAAATTTAGTGAGGGCCTTATTAATAGAATGGACATCGCGTTTGGACAATATGAATGGGAGCATCTGGATTGGATAAAGTAGTCGAGGGAAGGAAACCATCTTATATAAGTGGCACCTACCCAGATAAGAGATCGGGAGATGTTGCCACTTCAGAAAGTCATTCGTCATTTGAGTGATGTGGTAAGAAAAGTTCACTGTATATAGGTCAGTGAGGAGTGGTGGGATACGGAGGCCTAGATATTTTAAATATCGGTAGGCCCATCTGAAGGGAAATGAGTCGCCCCAATCCTGTGCCGCCTCTCCTCCCAATGCCAGCGCCTCTGTCTTATCAAAATTAATAAGAAATCCGGAAATTAAATTAAAATCATGCAGCGTGGTTAGTAACGATGGAAATGCCTGTTTGGGGTTGGTAACAGGTCATCAGCAAAAGCAGACACCTTGACTTCGTTGTTGCCTACCTTAATACCTTGCCAAGTAGGATCTAGTATAAAATGACGTATCAAAGGGTCTAGGGCCAAATTAAATAGCAGGGGGGAAAGAGGGCCTCCCTGACGGGTCCCTCTACCTAACGTGAAGGCAGACGAGTTTAACCCATTTATAGTCAGATGCGCCTGAGGTAATGTATATAACATTCCGAATAGATGAATAAATTCCTCACCAAATTGCTGGACATGAAAAATACGTAGCAAATGAGACCAGGAGACGCGGTCAAACGCCTTATCGGCGTCACAGCTCACAACAAGAGCGTTTGGGCAGGGAGATTGTTGCGCACTATACATTGCTGCAATCAGCGTACGTATATTATGAACTGAGGTTCTACCTTTAACAAACCCTGTTTGAGCAGGATGCAGAACTCGATTCAGAATTGGTTGAAGTCTTATTGCAATTAGTTTTGTAAAAAGCTTCACGTCCTGGTTCAATAATGAAATAGGTCTATAAGATTGAGTATATCGGGGATCTTTTCCCGGTTTCGTAAACAGCACAATTCTGGCTTCACTAAATCCCGCGGGGGGAGGTTTACCCTCTAGCAGTGCATTGAAAAGAGATAATAAATGGGGTGACAAATGGGGGGCCAGGATTCGGTAATACTCCGCCCCAAACCCGTCCGGGCCAGGAGATTTGCCATTGTGCAGTGATTTAATCAAAGAAAGTAATTCCGGTTCTGTGACCGGTTCTGTTAAGGATTTCCTTTCCTCTTCTGTTAAAACAGGTAATTTTGCCCTCTCAAGGAATTGCATTCCAAGAGTCGGATGATCCAAGGGGGCTTTATAGAGAGTGTTATAATATTGTAAGAAGGCCTCAGAAATTGAGGGGGTATCAAAGATGGCTGTAGACGAATTTGTGAGTAGTTGGGGAATACGAGAAGGGGCGGAGCACGACCGAACCAGATTTGCCAACAATCTCCCGGATTTATTTCCCCCTCTGAAAAATCTATTCCGTTGTAAATCGTATGAAAATCTTGCCCGCTCCGTATGTAATGAGTCATATAGTTGCTTAGCAGCAAGATAGGCCTGTCGGTTGTCGGGTGAGTCCCTCAACAAAAGTGCGTCATAGGTTTTGGTCAGGTTACAAGCAAGGTCCCGTAATTGGATAGCGAGTAGCTTACGTCTCCTAGAAACATACTCCATAATATGTCCTCGAATCACTGGCTTCGAAGCTGACCAAAACAAATTGATGTCCTCCATATGAGTACTATTGTCTGCTACATAATTACGAAACGTTTGTTCTAGGTGGGTGCAAAAATCAGAGGATTTTGTAAGATAGGCTGGAAACCTCCAATTATATGACTGAGAGATAGGGGAGTGTAAATTTAGGGTAAACCAAACTGGGGCATGGTCGGACAATGATATGGGTTCTATTTTAGTTTCAGCCACGCGCTGTAATAGGGTGTCAGTGATTAGCCAATAGTCGAGGCGAGAAGAGGAGTGATGTGGATGAGAGTAAAATGTGTACTCTCGGGAGTCAGGGTGTTGGCATCTCCAGGGGTCGCAGAGCCGCAGTGAGTCGGTTAATAAGGACAGGGATTGGGGTGGTGTAGAAATATGCGATCTAGCAGAGGTGGATCTATCCAAACCCGGAGACTGGACAGTATTAAAGTCTCCGCCTAAAATAATCTCCCCCTCCGCCCATTCTTGCAGTTTATTATAAATTTTAGAAAAAAAGAGTGATTTAGGACCAGTAGGTGCGTAGATAGTAGCTATGGTGTAGAAAACACCGAAAATAGTGATTTTTATAAATAAATAGCGGCCTTCAGGGTCACTGAGACTATCATTTATTTGATATGTGAGGCGTCTATTAAAAAGAATCAGTACACCCCTTCGTTTGGCTAAATAAGAGGCCGATTTGAATTCCCCTATCCAGGAATCTCTCACAACATTAAGGTCTGCATTTTTCCAATGAGTCTCTTGTAAGAAAACTATGTCAGGCTTTAAACGTTTAAGATAGGAGAGAATCTTTCTCCTTTTGACCGGGGTGTTTAAACCCTCAACATTCCAGGTTACAAATTTAATATGGGACTGTACTCTAGTGGAGGTGGCAGCATTCGAGGACATTTAACCTACACCTACTCTAGGCCAAAATTCCCATTTAACTAGTAATGATAGACCCAACCAGCCCGTCCCAGCAAGCGGGCCGGCGAGCAAAATACCTGTACCAAATCAGTATAAGAATAAGAGGAACAATGGTGACAACGACATACAATAAATTTGTACAACATCTAAATCAAAATCCCAACTCAAAATTATTTTAAGTATTATACGAACCAAAGTGTTGAGGTCAATGGAGCGGCCCACCGAGACGACTAATTGATTTCGACTTAAAACATGCGTATAGTGGAGAACCGCGCCAAGAGACCATACAATAAGCAAACATAACAATAACAGATAAGGAAAGGAAAAAAGGGGGGTGAGGTTTAGTCGGAGAAGAGGAGGAAGAAAAAGAGTCAAAGAAAGTAGAGAGCATTTCAAAAAGAATTGAGAACAATAGGATAAGTGGTCACAGAGAGAGAGAGTATTTCGAGAAATGAAATAGGGAATAGGTGACCGTATACCCACATATATATAGATAAACAAACTATATATCAACCAGTGGGAGGACCCACTCTTAGTAGTTACTAAGAACCTGAGTGTGTACTATTCAAGAAGATGCAAATATACAAGGCGAACGGGTATCAGTCCTCATCGTCCATCCCGGCAGTGGGGCGTGAGGAAAGTGAATCTACAAAGTTCATGGCCGTCTTTGGAGTCTCGAAGAAGTAGGCCTTTCCCGCATGAGTGACTCTCAATTTAGCAGGATAGAGAAGCGCAAAGCGGTGACCCAGTTCAAAAAGTCTCTTGCAGACAGGCGAGAATTCTCTACGTTTGGAAGCAACCATATAGGAAAAGTCCTGGAAAAGCAGCAATTTAGCATCTTGGTATTTCAGGTCAGCACACTTTCTATAGGCATCTAGTATCATGACCATGTCAGCGTAATTGAGGACTCTAAAGATGACGGGCCGGGGTCTATCTCTTGTGGACTGCCATTCAGGGCCAATACGGTGTACACGTTCCACTACTATAGATCCAGAACCTGAAACACAGCCCAGTTCCCTAGGCATCCATTGAGAGACGAGCGTCATGAGGTCATGGGGTTTCACAGACTCCGGTAGGCCGATGAGGCGCACATTGTTTCTCCTGTTACGGTTTTCCAGGTCCTCAAGCTTATCCTGAATAGATGCAACAAATTTTTCTTGGTCAGAGAGAGCCGTCTTAGCCGTAGTGAGATCATCCTCTAGGTCGGATATTCTCTGTTCTGCCTCGGTGAGTCGCTGAGCATGTTGGTTCAGTTGAGTGAGAGCGGAAGCAAGCGAGTCTTTTAGAGGAGCCAATTTTTGGTCTAATAACTTAGACAGGATATCTGTTATCTCATTCGTCGAGCAGGATTTTGCAGAATCCATTGCGGATATGGACACAGGCTGGCTTCGGGGGCTAGAGTGTGAACCCAATGAGGGTGACGGAGGGCTGTCCACCGAGGAGCTATCACGGCCACGGCCTCTACCCGACTGATTGCTACGAGTGCCCCGCGACTGTTTGGCCGCAAATTTGTCCATCATCAGAATAATGAGATAATAACAGCAGTGAGTGCGGCCATAGACGGCTTGAGATATATAACAATATGAGCCGCAATATAATGTTCCTCCAGCAGAGGGAGTTCAATCCGAGCAATGAGATAATAGGTGTGTTCTAGATGAGTGATATTTCTTCCAGAAATAGAGTGTAGAGGTTGAGGGTATAATAAGAAGAGGGTATGGGATCCCAGGTCAAATTTAATAGGTTCCAACCTGTCCAGAGAGGACAGTCAGCAAGGATCACGGACCTGCCAGTGACCACAGCCGACTGCCTGTAGCAGCAGGGAGCTTTCAGCTTACCAGCTCGCCTCCTCCAAGATGGCCGCCAGATGCAGGGTAGATGTGATGCAGCCTGGGGAGAAGCCTCTTCCCGGCTGCCTAGCGCCGTAATGCTGCCTTTTCGGGACCCAGCAGGTCAGTGGCCGCCCTCCTGGGGGGGGTATGGTGGGCTGGTGACTCGGGCGCGGGCGAAGCAGAATCCTCCGCTCCGCCGCCCTGGAAGTCCGCGGCGGGTCGCGGCTAAAATCGAGGCCCCCGGCCTGTGGATGTAGTGTAGGCCGCGGGACTCCGGAGCTCCGTGAGCGGTCCCCGGCTCCCGGAAAAGTGTCCCCCGATAGCGGGCCCGGCAGGCAGAGAGGCAAGAGAGTGGGTGGCGCAGTATGTGTGGGCCAGAGGCACGGGAAGGCAAATGTATAGCGGACGCCGTGCAGAGAGCTCCAGGGCACGTCCTCCTCCCCTGCTGGCCACCAGGATCCCCGTTAAACCATATTTCTAAACAAGCGTGTGATAATTATCGCATTGAGAGCAAGTTTGTTCCTTATGTGGGCACATATAGCCAATCTCTATGTATCGTTATACTCCTGTAATATTACAGTACTTCTGCACTGTTCAGGAAAGATAAGTGTCTATAACAAGAGACTTAAAATATTACAGTATGTTTTATTTTTTATTTCTGCGACTACGGGCCGGATATAATGCAGTGCGAAATGTCCGGAGCTCTGAGATTCCTGCCGAACTCGCACGTTGTTTTTTTTAAAAGCGGCATTCATTTACAAGGTGAAAGCGACCTGGTTTCTTTAGCATCCATAAGAGATATTGGGGGAAACTAGTACGATGGGGTATAGACGGGATCCAAAGGAGCCAGTGCACTTTAAATTTCTTCAGCTGGGTGTGCTGGCTCCTCCCCTCTATGCCCCCTCCCACAGGCAGTTTAGAAAAAAGTGCCCTCAGGAGATGATGCACATCTCTGCAGCTCCAGAGAGTTTTCTTAATTTTCATTTAAATCTTTTATTTTTTTTCGGTATACTGTCTGGGAAACAGCATACCTGTGCCGTGGGAGTTAGGGTAGGGGGAACGGTCACTGGTCTTGCGAGCTACAGAGCAGCTTCCCCGCTGCAGGACCACTGTCCTGAGGGGCTGTTTGTTCAGCGGGGCACTGCGCCTTGGCTGTCACAGCCGCAGCACGCCGCACACTCATAACGCTGCCTGAAGGTGACATCGGTGGTGAGCACACACTGGGGCCCCGGTTCAAAGTGCGGCAAATCACGGGCGCGATGTACGGGACCCTCCCTGGGGGGTCCCACTAGGATCCCCCGTGAGTACACTGGCTCAACATGCTTAACTAAGCACCTGTGTGAGGTTTTAAGCTTATTAGAGACTTTGCCAGTATAAATAATATGCTTGGCTCCGGTGCCATTGGAGGGGGCGGAGCTTCCTCAGAGCTGGACCAGCGTCGTTTTGGCACCTTCCTTTGCTTACAGCAGCCATCAGCAGCATACACTCAGCGCTTCCTGCCTTACAGACACGCTGGAAACTGGTACAGGGTGTAGTTAAGGGGGAGAGCCGCTTGTGTACACTATTCTGAGCCTATTCAGGACTGCATTTATTAGTGTAATTGTGATTATAGAGCTGACAGTCTCCCTGAGGCTGTGCAGCTCTGGGTGTGCTGGTATTTCTTCCTCTCTGTGTGTCTCCTCTCACAGTAGGAAAAGCAGGCTTGCATTATAACGGTCTGTGTGTAAGTGTATTTGTTTATACTTACTGTGAAATATGGGTAAGCACAAACTGTGCAGTATCTGTCACACCAGATTCTCTCCATTGTCTGACTCTGTTTCCTGTGAGCAATGTAGTCAGTCTTCACAAATTACTGAAGAAGCTGGGGGAGAGGGTACAGAGCCCTACTGGTTAGGGTCTCTTAAAACTATGATTTCAGATATGTCCTCCCAGCTCACTGCTAATGTGCAGAAGACTCAACTACTGCAACAAGCTGCTGCAGATTTAGCTGCTAGGGCTGATGCACCTCTTGCCTCTCATACAGGTCCCCAGAAGCATGGTTTACCTGCTCTGCTCTCTGATACCGATGATGATGTCCAGGATGATGAGGATGACCCGGACCCCGTTAGTGGGAATCCCGATTCTACTCAGGGTATTGAACCCCTCATTTTGGCTATAAGGGATGTGTTGCAGCTCCCTCTAGGGGACGCTTCTTCACAGCAGTCGTTTTTCTTTGTACAAAACAAGCCCAATGTCACTTTCCCTGAATCTCCAGAGTTAGATGAGTTATTCAAACAGGCCTGGAAAATCCAGACAAAAAATTCCAAGTGTCCAAGAAGTTTTTGCGCACTTTCCCATTTGCTCCTCAAGGTAGAAAATTTTGGGAGGAACCTCCTGGGATGGATGTCTCCGTCTCTCGCCTGTCTAAGAAGGCGGTGCTGCCTGCCCCAGGCTCCTTTACTATGAAGGATCCTGGGGATACAAAGATAGAGACTACCCTAAAATCTATATACACTGCAGCCGGCCTTTCGCAAAGACCGGCCATTGCGGGTTGCTGGATGACCCATGCCATTCATTATTGGGCCACGCAAATTGAGGGGGTCCTCTCAGGGGATATGCCCTTAGAGACCATGGTTACCCTCCTGAAACACATTCAGGACACTACCCGTGTCATCTGTGATTCCCTCAAGGAGATGGGAAACATAAATGCTCGGACGTCGGCCATGGCGGTGTCGGCGCGCAGGGCCTTGTGGTTGCGTCAGTGGATTGCGGACGCAGCATCCAAATGTAATGTGGAGTCCCTCCCCTTTTCTGGGGAAGGGCTTTTTGGGGTTGAGTTGGATGCCTGCATTTCCAAGGTAACTGCCGGGAAATCCACGTTTCTCCCCTCTGGGTCTCCGCCGGCGAGACGTTCCTATCCGGGACCACCTGTCAAGTCCTTTCGGTCTCGCACATATCGATCAAAGGCCAGAGGTGCCTCCAGTGCAGCGAGAGGTACCAGAGGTAAGTCCAGAAAACCTGCCAGTTCCAGTCCTCAGGAACAGTCCACCAGTTCTGCTTCCACTAAAGCCTCAGCATGACGGTGCCCACCCCGAGGGGATCTGGAGGTGGGAGCTCGACTGCGTCACTTCAGCCGTGTCTGGAAGACCTCCTACCAGGATACCTGGGTCAGGGAGCTCGTTTCTCAAAGCTACAAGCTGGAGTTCAACAGTACTCCCCCCTCAACGATTTTTCAAATCAAGCTTACCACCTTTGGAGGATATATAAGTTATGTTACAAGAGGCTATCCGAAAATTGGTCCAGTCCCACGTCATTGTTCTCTACCGCAACGCGGCAAGGGGTTTTACTCAAACCTGTTTGTGGTGCCGAAGCCAGACGTTTCGGTCAGACCCATTCTGAGTCTGAAATCCTTGAATCCTTATTTAAAGGTGTTCGAGTTCAAGAGGGAGTCCCTGCGTGCAGTTAGCCTGGAAGAACAGGAATTTATGGTCCCTTGGATATCAAGGACGCCTATCTCCATATTCCTATTTGGCCTCCTCATCAGGCGTACCTGCGGTTTGCCCTGCTGGATAATCACTTCCAATTCCAGGCACTACCCTTCAGCCTGTCAACAGCCCCGAGAGTATTCACGAAGGTGATGGCGGAGATGACGCTTCAGCTCCGGATCCAAGGTATCAATGTGGTGCCTTATCTAGACGATCTTCTGATAAAGGCAAGATCCAGGAAAAACTTTTGTTGTTCCAAATAGACCGCACCATCCATCTTCTATCCGACTATGGGTGGATCCTTAACTTACAGAAGTTCCACCTGGAGCCAGCTCAGAGGCTCCTGTTCCTGGGGATGTTGTTGGATACTGTGGCACAGAAGGTGCTCTTCAGGAGATGGTCCACATGGTACTCCGCCCTACTCGGGTGTCCGTACATCTCTGCATAAGCTTGCTGGGGAAGATGGTTGCCTCCTATGAGGCAATCCGTTATGGGAGGTTCCATGCCAGAACGTTTCAGTTGGATCTCCTGAACAAGTGGTCCGGATCACATCTCCAGATGCACCGGATGATTCGGCTGTCACCTCAGGCCAGGATTTCCTTCCTGTGGTGGCTTCAGTCCGCCAATCTCCTGTAGGGCAGGAGTTTCGGGATTCAGGATTGGACCCTGCTCACGACGGATGCGATTCTGCGAGGATGGGGAGCTGTCACCCAAGGAACGCAATCCCCAGGCAGGTGGTCATCCCACGAAAGCCTCCTTCCAATCAACATTCTGGAACTTTGGGCGATCTGCAATGCTCTGCTTCAGGCATCTCCTCTGTTCAAGGATCTAGCGATCCAGGTACAGTCGGACAACACTACGACGGTGGCATTTATCAATCGACAAGGAGGGACAAAAAGCAGAACCTGCATGCGAGAGGTGTCAAAGATACTCCTCTGAGCGGAAAGAAATGCAAGAGCCATGTCAGCAATCTTCATTCCGGGTGTGGACAACTAAGAGGCGGACTTCCTGAGTCGTCACGATCTCCACCTGGGGTAGTGGGGGCTTCATCATCTGGTGTTCCACCAGATCATCGACCGATGGGGTTGCCTACAAATAGACATGATGGCTCCTTGTCTCAACAAGAAACTTCCCTGGTATTGCTCAGGAACCAGGGACCCTCAGGCGAGGGCAGTGGACGCACTGACGTCGCCTTGGCCGTATCGCCTAGTATACCTGTTTCCTCCGATCTTGTTGCTCCCAAGGGTGCTAAAGCGGGTCAGGGATTAAGATGTCCAGGCAATTCTAATTGGCCTCGGAGGGCGTGGTACGCAAATCTTCTGGACATGTCCGTCGAAGACCCTTGGCCTCTACCACTCAGAAGAGATCTTCTCCAACAAAGACTGTTCGTCTACCCGGACTTACAGCATCTTCGTTTGATGGCATGGAGGTTGAGCGGAACATCCTAGCTCACAAGGGCCTTTCCAAGAAGATTATTGCAACCATGGTTCAGGTCAGGAAACCTGTGACGTCAAAACACTATCATCATATCTGGAGGAGATATATCTCTTGGTGCGAGGAACGCTCGTATCCACCTGCAGAGTTTCACTTGCGTTCCCTACATTTTCTGCAGGCTGGTGTGGATAAGGGCTTACGTCTGGGTTCCATTAAGGTCCAGATTTCAGCTCTCTGCATTTTCTTTCAGAAGAAATTGGCAGTGTTGCCAGAAGTTCAGACCTTCTTGCAACCTCCCTTTGTGCACCCTGGGATTTGGATGTTGTGTTGAAATTTCGACAGGCCTCCTGGTTTGAACCTCTGAGGACGGTAGAAGACAAGTACCTTATGTGGAAGACAGTGATGTTACTGGCCCTTGCTTCTGCTCGATGTGTTTCAGAATTAGGGGCCTTATCGTGTAAAAGTCCATATTTGGTCTTTTACGAGAACAGAGCATAGCTCCGGACTAGACAGCAGTGCCTGCCGAAGGTTGTCTCTGTGTTTCATCTGAATCAACCTATTGTGGTTCTGTCAAGTCCTGATGCTTCTGCTCCTCCGGAGGCATTGGATGCTGTGCGTGCCTTGAAGATCTATGTCAAGCGTGCAGCTCGGATCAGAAAAACTGATTCCTTGTTCGTTCTCTGTGATGCGCAGAAGAAAGGGTGCCCTGCTTCAAAGCAGTCCATTGCTCGTTGGTTTAGGATTACTATTCAACAGGCCTATGTGTCGGCAGCCTTACCTGTTCCTAAGTCTCTAAAGGCCCACTCTACGAGATCAGTGGGCTCTTCTTGGGCGGCTGCCCGTGGATTCTCAGCCTTGCAACTATGCCGTGCTGCTACCTGGTCGGGGAAGAACATTTTTGTGAAATTCTGTAAGTTTGATACCCTGGCCAAAGAGGATATCCAGTTTGGGCAGGTGGTGCTGCATCAGTCTCCGCACTTTGCTGGTTGTTGTATGTTAGTGGTGTGCTGGTGTGTGAATCTCACCACCCTTTGTTGTATTATTCCTTCTCTCATATATGTCCTTTCTTCTTCAGGTACGTTTTTACCTATAACTGCCTGTGGGAGGGGGCATGGAGGGGAGGAGCCAGCACACCCAGTTGAAGAAATTTAAAGTGCACTGGCTCCTTTTGGACCCCGTCTATACCCCATCGTAATAGTTTCCCCCAATATCCCTTATCGACTACGAGAAAAGGATTTACCGCTAGGTATTAAAATCCTATTTTTGCCTTGTAAATGATTGCTGCTTTATCTCGGAGCTATGGCCGTCGCACACTGCATTGCATCCGGCGCTTAATCTTTGTTGACTTTACATATTATTTGCCAGGTCCCCTCAAGGCAGTGTTTAATTTCTCATGATATTTATTTGTATTCATTTGTACTACATGCTTCTATGCATTTCATGCATTATGGCCCTCATTCCGAGTTGTTCGCTCGCTAGCTGCTTTTAGCAGCATTGCACACGCTAAGCCACCGCCCTCTGGGAGTGTATCTTAGCTTAGCAGAATTGCGAACGAAAGATTTGCAGAATTGCGAATAGAAATTTCTTAGCAGTTTCTGAGTAGCTCCAGACTTACTCAGCCATTGCGATCAGTTCAGTCAGTTTCGTTCCTGGTTTGACGTCACAAACACACCCAGCGTTCGCCCAGAGACTCCCCCGTTTCTTCAGACACTCCCGCGTTTTTTCGCACATTCCCAGAAAACGGCCAGTTTCCGCCCAGAAACACCCACTTCCTGTCAATCACACTACGATCACCAGAACGATGAAAAATCCTCGTTATGCCGTGAGTAAAATACCTAACTTTTGTGTAAAATAACTAAGCGCATGCGCTCTGCGAACCTTGCGCATGCGCAGTAAGCGACTAATCGCAATATAGTGAAAATCGGCAACGAGCGAACAACTCGGAATGACCACCTATATGTCCTATAAAATCTCAGTGAGCCAGCAGAATATGAAGAATGTTTCTAGTATTTAAATTATTAAGCACGCTGTAAACAAGTGTTATTTGCACAAGTGAGAGAGCTTCTGGGGAGTATTAATATAGATTTCCAGTGTAATCAAACATTGTTCCCATCATCTCCTCATAATCTATTGGATAAGATTACTATGATTCCCCTGTTTTAGAAGATAACTGCTTATTTTTGCTTGGTATATAGGGGGGTACACACTGGGAGATGTGTGCTGAGAGATCTATCACAGAACGCCCAGCACACATCTCTCTCCTCGCTCAGCACAGCGCTATGTGTGCTGAGCGGCGGGGTGGGGGTTGCTCACTTCACACAGCGGTGAAGTGAGCGATCTACTGCATGCAGACCAATCTAGAACTGGTGATAGTGGGACCATGCACCGCTATCGCTATGGGGCATACACACGGAGAGATCCATGCTTAACTTCAAAGCAATCTAGTCAGATTGCTTAGGAATGAATCATACATCGCTACGTGTGTACCCTCCTTATGAGAGCTTAAGAGGCATACACACGGGGTGACTTGTGCTAATCGATCTAGGTTAGCACAGATCACTCAGCGCACACCACTATACACACAGCGATGTGTGCTGAGTGATCTGTGCTAACCAGTGTTCTTTATGCACATGCTAGGCGATCTAGCTAGATCTTGCCTGCATGTTCTAAAGATCTGAGCGGGCGATGGCGATGCGTGGGACTGCGCATCGCCATCGCTATGGGGTGTACATACGTAACAATCCGTGCTTAATTTCTAAGCGATCTAGACAGATCGCTTAGAAAATAGTCAAAAATCGACCCGTGTGTATGCCCCTTAACACTCACCCCGTGACTCTTCAGTACTCGAGCAAATCAAGGTATTGAAATAGTTATCATTGAAAATGTTACTGCTGAACACTGGTTAAGAACATCATGAACTCAAAGGAAACGCAATATTTACAGATACTGCACATTCACTGCTTCTGTTCCTGCATATCTTGGCAATTTATGTATTCTCTATAATCAGAGGGACTTGTGCAACAAATGACTTGTAACGGGTCTACTACGGTATGCCTGCGCTCGGGATCCTGGCATGCAGCATACCAGCGCCAGTATACCGGCAGCAGGGCGAGCGCAAAAGAACCCTTTGCAGGCTCGCTGCTTGCACCATGCTGCGGGCACGGTGGCGCCACATTATTTATTCTCCCTCCAGGGTGTTCGTGGACACCCCAAGAAGGAAAATAGTTGGCGGTATGCCAGCTGGCAGGATCCCGACAGTCGGCATATGAAATGCCACCCCTTGTAACAGCTCTTCATTGTATTTTCTACCACAACACAGTTTCAAGATTAGAGTTTTTGTATACAGTGGCTATATGTAGCATTCGCCTGCTTTAGTCATTGTCAGGTTTCATTTGCTTACTAGAAATGGAATTATATGATATTTTTTTATCACCGATCAAAATAATTATCTGAAACAACACTGTGTGGGTTATGTAATAGGGTCCGAGTTTGCCGGAAGTGCAGGATGCCGGCTGATCTCGGAATTTTTTTTTAAGCGGCAATCATTTACAAGGCAAAACCATGCTTGATTATGATTATAAAAACATCTATAAACCAATTCACAAAAAATTATTGTATATAATTTTATGCACCATGTGCTGCTGCTTAAGGTGAGGTAGCCACCTGATAACTTATCTCTAGGTAAGTTCATTAAAGAAATGAAGCAGTGCAAATCTTACATCAGTTAAACGATGCGAGATCACATATGGATTTATTAAAAGTATCTAAAATAATTGCACATTTCTGCATAATAAAAAACACATGGTATAAAAAATGAAAGCGCTAGTAAAAATCGTACTAGATGTGGAAGGATCATTAATAAGAGCCTCTGATGAAGCTGTGGTTAACAGAGAAACGTGTGAAACTTGTTAGAAATATAAGCTGAGTTGGAAAGTGCTGAAGCATACAGATAGATCTGTAGTGAAGTATATTGGAAGCTATCCAGTCCTCACTGGTATTAGGAGGACCATACACGTTGTTCCATGCAGACCCTGTGTAAACAGAAAATCATTCGCTGTGGGTTCCATGCCCTGTGCTTGCAAATTAACATTCCGCGCACTTCATGTGACATTTTCATGGTCCTGATTCCCTTGCAGCTCAATCAGAAATGGCAAGTTGCATACGTTGCAGGTTAATTCTGCTGAGTGCGACCTGCGTGAAGTGCATAAGTTAGATAATCACCCTGAATCCCAGAAAATGTACAAAAAAGATTGCAGAACAGTGTAGAAGGCTGTTAGTGGCTATAAGGTAGGTTTTGGAGACAGTTAAGTAGTGCCAAGTGGTAGATTTTTAGCAACTTTTACAAATGATAAAAGTAAGTCAATGTGTATGTTGGCAAATAATCCTGAATAATCCGAACGCAATGGGCCAGGAGAACGACGTAGGCATCCTGACCGTAAGTATAACCACCATGTTAGGCTTAGGGATGGGAGATGGGGATTAGGTTTAGGCACCAGGCAGGGGGTTAGGGCTAGGCGGAGGGGATGTTAGGGTTAGGCAGCAGGGAGGGAGGGTTAAGGTAAGGCTGCAGGAACAGGGGTTAGGATTAGGCACCTCTGCTTGGGGAAGTTAATGTTAGGCACTAAGGGGGGGGGGGGGGGGGGGTAGGGGTAGGCTGCCAGAAGGGAGCTTTAGGGTTATGGGGTGGGGAGAGGGGCGATCGCCCCTTACTTACCCCTGTCTGTGTTTCATCAGTGGGATCCCAGCATCGGGATTACAATCACCGGGATCTCATCCTGATTACCAAATAGACATGTCTATAGTATTATGGAGATACATGAAAGTATCTCTATAGTGAGTTTTCAATGTGTATATACAAGTTTGTTAAACGTTTGAAAAAAACAAAACAAAACAAAAACGCTTCCAATTCAAATCTCCAAGTGCAGAAACCCTTTCCCATTAATACAACCCCACATACTGTACATGTTCCACATCATTTAACCCATTTCCTGCTTTTAGAGACTATCTATAAACTACCTTATTATTTAATAGCAGGGTCTGCACTGCATCTTCTCCTTTAAAATAAGTATTCCCTACTTTTCACCTAGTCTGGAGCTGCAAACAGAAATCCATCTTAACTCCAATTGGGACCTGCATTAGCTTATGCAGATTTCTCATTGAATAGCAAAACATGGCAGCTGTTATGATTTAAAAATTTCTGTTTACCATCCTTTCCTATGCAACATGATGGATCTCAAGTAATATCACAAAGCAAAATTGTTCACAATTGCAGCGCCTGATGTGCAAAGCAGCAACCTTTGTCACAAGGGGCAGCGAAAGGTGTTTATACCAAGTATTAATACTAGAGGGTGTTGTGCCCGAGTTTACATATCTTGTCTATATTACATATTTTACCATCTATATGTTTTGTATTTTTTTCCTTGAATATTAAAGGTTACATTCCCCTAATGAGCGTGGGTTAGCCCTATCTTATTTTTACAAGCATAAAGCTGATTTTTGAGCCTTTCAAAACACGGACTTCTCTACCTGGGGCCCACCAGTCTTTAAGGATCATAGATATCCTTGGCTCATTGAAAAGAAATTATGTTGCTGTTGTTTTCATGTTTAATTGTTCTTTGTCTTGCACACCAAATTTGAGGACCGCAATGGTCTCTGTGTAATAATGATAGTCTTCTTGGAGAAGTGGGTCACTAATGTGTCTCTCTGTGCCCCCAACATCAGGGTTGTTTGTCTCCAATTCAGAAAGGTAGACTAGGTCACCTTATTATTTTTGGTAACTTTAATCTGGTTCCCTATCTCAAATGATATAAATCCTTCCAGGTGTCTCATACCTCTATTTACACGTGTGTGTGTGTGTGTGTGTGTGTGTGTGTGTGTGTGTGTGTGTGTGTGTGTTGTGTGTGTGTGTGTGTTGTGTGTGTATATGGTTGTATATGTACTTTGTTTGTGTTTTAATAATTGTATGTTATTATCTTCTAATCTTCCTCCATACAGATCAACCAGCGCTGTCCTATATAACTCCAGATAATCCAACAGCAACAAGCTTTGACAGTTTACTCACAGAGTTTGGTGGGAATGAGTTCAACACTGAAAATGGTGCACAAAATGCAGTTGGTTCAGCTGCCGCGCGTAACGCTACAAGATATGAGGTACTTGTTGTCTTGCTGTTGTAGAATATGATTAGAAGCTCATTGCCTGCTATCTCGATGGTGGTGCTAAATGCTTATCAGTGACTAAGTAATAATAAATCTGTTCCCCATTCCATTTAATGCAGTTGAAATTATTTATTGAAAGCTATATTCCATTGACTATTCTAGCAGAATGACAGTTGAAGCACCATTTATATATACCTATTTTCACCACATCAGTATGTAAGTAATGTACCAGCATTAGGTTTTTCATTAGATTAGCATGGATTTAGGTAGACCTATCAGTTTTTGAGCTTTCTTTCAGTAGGCTAAGTGCTAAATCAACCAGGAGTACTTGTACCTCAGAGTACTTGCATGCGGCATCTCTTGAGCAATTAGGGAAAAACATTGGCAGATTGTTTTAAAACAAAAATAGGGATCACTGCTGCGTATTTGTAGAACAGAGGGAGACATGTTAAAACTGGAGGGAGAAAGGCTGAAAGGTTACATACTGTAGGTGACATAAGGATGTAACAGAAAAGCTGTCTAATCAATGGAATAGTCTCTCTGTAGTTGCGGTTAAGTCCTATATAACACAATATGCCAAGAATATAAAAAATAAACAACAATAAATAAAGCGTCCCCAAAATAAACACACACGAGGGCAAAAAATAAATAAAAAAATGAACCTTCCAGCAAAGTGTGGAGGTTTAGTCACTTGGCACTAGGGAGGCCAATCCCGGGATCGGCGGGATCCCGGGATTTAGGCCCAAAAACGGCCGGGATTCAATCCCGGGGATTGAGGGATCAGCGTTGAGCGTCCTCGGGACGCTCAGACGCTGCCCGGCTCCCTCCTCCTGTCTCCCCCTGCGCAGCGTGACCTGTGACTGTGGCTGCGCTTTCAGCAGCCGCCGAGCCGGAAAGTACGGCGGTCTTCACCCGCCGCCTCCTCCCGGCTCATCCTGCACTCACCCGCTACCTCGTCCCGGCTCATCCTGCACTCACCCGCTGCCTCCTCCCGGCTCCCCTACACTCACCCGCCGTCTCCCCTACACTCACCCGCCGGCTCCGCTGCACTCACCCGCCGGCTCCTCCTCACCCGCTACCTGGCTGTGCAGGTTGTACAGGTTTTTTATGTCTGCAGGGCGGGAGGGGCGGGGCGTGGGGGGAGGCCGGACACAGTCTAAAGCCAATCCCGGGAATCCCGGGATTGACCATTTTTCAATCCCGATACCCGGGATTGATAAAATGGCCCGGGATTGGCTTCCCTACTTGACACTCCACACATCTGTGTTTGAGTACTTAGGGTGTTTACACACGGAACGATTCAGCAAACGATATGGGCGTTCCTGAGTAAACAGAAAGACCAATCATTCATAAGATAACAATGCCAATGCGCGCACCCGCGGGCCACTAGCGATAACTACAGATCTTTTGTACATGCAAGAAGATCTGAGGCTGTTGCTAGCCATGCCATGTTGCCGCATTATGACCGCTCCCATAGGAAGTGAATTACATTGAGTGTATGTCGGAACAATAGTCAGCAATGCTATTAGACACTAAGCTCACATTAGTCTTTTGTAGGGGTCATGTTGAATGCTGAGGATCAAACCTTGCTGCGTGTGGGGTGGTGCAGGCCAGTTAGAGTGCCCTATATCATAGTACTATGGCATACCTCCCAACATGACCCTCTACAGGAGGAACAGAATGCTCTGTTCCTGGACTTCCCTCTAAATGTATGATTACCATAACCTCTGTTGAACAGGTTAATCGAAAAGAAAATGAAGAGGGAAGTCCAGGAGCAGAGCATTCTGTTCCTCCTGGAGAGGGTCATGTTGGGAGGTATGCTATGCCTAGCTATGGACACTAGAATGACTGTGAGGCTGGGAGGCCAAATGGAAGAGGACTTTTACACTGGCTGCTCGTGGTTGGAACTGCTAGTTTTTTGTTGGGAATGAATGCAGATAACTGCGAGTAGGATACTGAAACAGTAGCTGTTATACTGCGAGTTGTCAGAGAATGACAGAAGCAGCAAATGATTATGCAGGAGATGATGCTACAGACTGCCTGCGGGTGGCAGGAGCACCATTAAGCAGCATGGGAGATAGCAGAAGGGGGTGGTCTTCTGTTTGCCGGCGGTCGGGCTCCCGGCGCTCAGTATACCGGCGCCGGGAGCCCGACAGCCGGAATACCGACAATTATTTTCCCTCGTGGGGGTCCACGACCCCCATAGAGGTAGAATAAAATAGTGTGGCGCGCGTAGCGCGCCACCGTGCCCGTAGCGTGGCAAGCGCAGCGAGCCCGCAAGGGGCTCATTTGCGCTCGCCAAGCTGTCGGTAAGCCGGCGGTCGGGCTCCCGGCGCCGGGATGCTGGTCGCCGGGAGCCCGACCGCCGGCCAGCCGTAGTGAACCCGATAATGACAGGGGCGCTCACCTGGCACACACTGTCGTAGTAATACATGGGGGGAAGCTGTATCAGCACATATAACATGCGCAGATACCACTCCCCCCCCCCACATCGCCGCTTTGTACATCTACCCCAGAGTGCCTTGGCTCTTAGGTTCCTGTATTTCTGTGATTCAAGTTCTCCAGTGTTGTTCAAGCTCACTGTATTTCCTCATTTCCAGTGTTGTTCCAGAGCACTATGCTCACTGTTATCTTTTAGATAGCATGCCGATATGCAGGGCAATGCAAGGACGGTCAGTTGCACTGACTGTTCCAACACCTGCAGCTGTTGATTTCAGCAGCTGCAGGTTTCGATGCACATACACCACAGCCAGGAACAGCACTGTCCCTGGCTGCGGTAGCTGCCAGCCCACCGGGCTGCATGTGAGATCTTGCGAGAGTAGCGAAAGCTCGCACATGCGCATTGGAGCCGGCCAGGGGAGAGTCACAGGGCATCTCTACTAAGCTATTGCTCAGTGGGCTCCAGCAGCGATCAGCAGGGGGGAGTTTTCACTCCCCACTTTAGCATCTGAGATGTTAATACATTTCTGTGCTTCTGCTTCCTGCTTTGCCTCTGTAATGCCTTGGGCAATGTTCTACTGGGAAACCCTGGGTCCAGTCATTCATGTGGATGTTAATTTGATGTGTTCTACCTACCTGAATATTTAGGTAATCCTTTTGTGGCAACGGTATTCTCTGATGCCAGTGGCCTCTATCAGCAGAATAATCTGCCTGCCACACTGCATGGATTGTTTGAGGAACATGATGTGAGTTCATAGTTTTGCCCTGGCCTCCAAATTCACCAGATCTCAATCTAATTAAGCTGCGTGATCCAGTCACCCAGCAATGTTGGCCTGGGGTCAGTGGGTTGTGTTAGTGTCGACAGAAAACATAAGGAAAGTTTTATGTGTGAACTGTATAAACTTAAAGGAGTTAAAGGATGTACTTGTAATGTCCTGGTACCAAATACCAAAAGACACCTTCAGAGTCCATTCCTCAGTGAGTCAGTGGCGCACAGAGGGGTAATGGCATATTAGGCATGTGGTCATAATGTTTTGACTCTTCAGTCAATGTAGCAATGTCCACTCATCTGTAAAGCATTATAATAGGATAATAGGAATGGGGTCCTTGGGACACTTGCGGGGGTGCCTAGGACTGGTGGTCCAGGACCAAGTCAAATTATTTACGGTCAATGTAAAAGGCAAAACCATGTCCATAATAATATATGTGAGAACAAACGGGAGCAAATCTTGTCCCTCACCACACAAGTGTACCTAAGGATGATTATATAAAAATAATTTACTTAAGTTAATGTTTCTTTCTAAATTACTCAATAAGAAACCTTTAACCTAGGGGTGCCGTGAATAAAATTGTGACACTCTAGGGCTCTGTGATTCAAAAAAGTTTGAGAACCACTGGCTATGGGGCTGCGTACTGCAGGTGTGGTGTTTCCATTTTGAAACCTTGTGGTATTTTGAAACCTTGTGGTATTTACATTTGGAAAGAAATGATATGAGGAAATAAGACTTTTCATTGACCTATACTGTACATATGGGGGGAGGGGTGACAAGCATTTGATTATCACATTGGAGGATTACAAAATTGGGAATAAAGTGCAACGGTAAATTCCTTCTTATAATGCAGGATTCTTTCTGGATGTCAAAAGGGATTTAGGGCCTTATTCAGAGCTGAACGCAGCCGCTGCGTTTGTTTGCTCTGAAGGCTGGTGTTTTGCCGTCTGCACAGACTGGATGCAATAGTGCCATGATTGACAAATGACAGCCGCCTGTGGGCGGCGGGCGGCCGATGATGTTTCCTGCGATAGGAATGGATATGGCGGTGGTGGATAATGGCGGTGGTGCCCCTGCATAGCTACGTAGGCAAGGCTCAACCTCTATTCAATGTAGTTGCATCGCGGAGCATTGCCTCACATGCTGGTGGTCTTGCCTTGTGCTGGGCGGCCCCCAGCATGTGAGTGGTATGGTCGCGGATTTTTCTGCGACAGCAAAATCTGCAACCATCTCTGGATAACCCCCTTAGGCAGCACAGCTCTCTGTTGTCTTCCACATGGTGTCCCATAAAAGTTATTATGCCAGTCAGTCATTGTTCTATATGATATGGCTTATGTGAAGTTTATTTATCAAATAAGTCATGGAAAAGATAATGCACTAGATAATGCTTTTGACATTAACGTCATCTACTGCAACAGGGTATGGCATAATCGGGAGCGATTTTGGATGCAAGGTGAATTTGTTTCATATTTTCTGATGTTTCTGCAGTTAAAATGCCAGCTTTCGGGATCTCGGTGTTCAGGATACCGACAATACTGACAGCCGGAATCCCGGCGCACCAGGGATATTCCCACTCGTGGGTGTCCACGACACCCATAGAGTGGGAGTAAATCCTGTGGCAAGCGCAGCGAACCACCGAGCCCGCAAGGGGACTCTTGGCACTCGCCCCCTTGCTGGCATTCTGGGGGACTGGATGCCGCTGTCGCGATATTGACAGCCGACATCCCGTCCGCCGGTAGAGTGTATGTATTCCTTCTGATGGGCTCATTTGCAACTTCCTGTAAGTAAGCATTCAGTTTGTTGTGCTTTGGGGCATATTCAATTGTGGGTGATATTTTAAAAAATCCCGCGGTTATTTCCACAACTAATAGAAATAGAGCAAACACACTATCCGCACAGGTACCAGTATTCGTAAGTCAAACTAGAATTATTAATAAAACAAAAAACATAGGAACGCCTATAATTTACTGTTATGTGCTTCATGTATAGATTCATTACAGAAATAGAACAAATCAAATCATATCATGGACAAAAGGGTATAGATAAATTCCAAAGCAAAAGAAAGAATTCTCCTTGGTTGATGCACTTATGATAAAATATTCATTTTGTTAGGTAACTTATTAAGATTTAAATCAGATTTGATAAAACAGTCAAATACAAAAGGATAGAATAAGTGCAATAGGAGAGATATAGGGGTATATGCAATAGCGGGCGAAATCGCGGCAATTATCGCCGTTTTTTCAATTCGACCAAATTCGCCAGGTGAATTCCGGAAGGTGGCTTCCGGAATTCACCATATGCAATGAAAAACGGATTCGCCAGAGTCGCGGGCGAAAATCGGCCGATTTTGCGGATTTTACCGCGATTTTAAAAAACGGGAAAAAACGGGGAAAAACCCGAAAAAAAAATGGCGTGGGGTCCCCCCTCCAAAGCATAACCAGCCTCGGGCTCATTGAGCTGGTCCTGGTTCTAAAAATGCGGGGAAAAAATTGACAGGGGATCCCCCGTATTTTTAAAACCAGCACCGGGCTCTGCGCCTGATGCTGGTGCCAAAAATACGGGGGACAAAACGAGTAGGGGTCCCCCGTATTTTTAACACCAGCATCGGGCTCCACTAGCTGGACAGATAATGCCACAGCCGGGGGTCACTTTTATACAGTGCCCTGCGGCCGTGGCATCAAATATCCAACTAGTCACCCCTGGCCGGGGAACCCTGGGGGAGTGGGGACCCCTTCAATCAAGGGGTCCCCCCCCCCCAGCCACCCAAGGGCCAGGGGTGAAGCCCGAGGCTGTCCCCCCCCATCCAATGGGCTGCGGATGGGGGGGCTGATAGCCTTTGTGTTCAAAAAAAAAGATATTGTTTTTTCCATTAGTACTACACGTCCCAGCAAGCCTCCCCTGCAAGCTGGTACTTGGAGAACCACAAGTACCAGCATGCGGGAGAAAAACGGGCCCGCTGGTACCTGTAGTTCTAATGGAAAAAAAATACCCAAATAAAAACAGGACACAGACACCGTCGACAGTAAAACTTTATTACACACTGCCGACACACACATACTTACCTATGTTCACACGCCGACATCGGTCCTCTTCTCCATGTAGAATCCCGGGGTACCTGAAAATAAAAGATCAATTATACTCACCTCAACAGGCTCCAGAGATAAATCCACGGACTTGGCAAAAAAAGAAAACGGACACACGGACCACCGGACTGAAAGGGGTCCCATGCTGACACATGGGACCCCTCTCCCCGAATGCCGGGACATCACGTGACTCCTGTCACTGATGTCCCTTCAGCCAATCAGGAAGCGCTACTGCCGTGGCGCTCATCTGATTGGCTGGACGCCGTCTGTACTCTGACAGCGCCTCGCACAGCTCACTCCATTACTTTCAATGGTGGGAACTTAGCGGCTAGCGGTGGGGTCACCCGCCGGTCACCGCTGACCGGCGGGTGACCTCACCGCTAGCCGCTAAGTTCCCACCATTGAATATAATGGAGGGAGCTGTGCGATGCGCTGTCACAGCGATCAGCCAATCAGGTTAGCGCAACGAAGTTGCGCTTCCTGATTGGCTTAGAGACCTGTCAGTGACAACTGTCACTGACAGATCTTAATCGTGGATAGGTGTCCCATGTGTCAGCATGGGACACCTTTCAGTCCGTTTTTGGTGCGGGTAAATGCGCTTTCTTTTTTTGCCAAGTCCGTGGATTTATCTCTGGAGCCTGTTGAGGTGAGTATAATTGATCTTTTATTTTCAGGTACCCCGGGATTCTACATGGAGAAGAGGACCGATGTCGGCGTGTGAACATAGGTAAGTATGTGTGTGTCGGCAGTGTGTAATAAAGTTTTACTGTCGACGGTGTCTGTGTCCTGTTTTTATTTGGGTATTTTTTTTCCATTAGAACTACAGGTACCAGCGGGCCCGTTTTTCTCCCGCATGCTGGTACTTGTGGTTCTCCAAGTACCAGCTTGCAGGGGAGGCTTGCTGGGACTTGTAGTACTAATGGAAAAAACAATATCTTTTTTTTTTTAACACAAAGGCTATCAGCCCCCCCATCCGCAGCCCATTGGATGGGGGGGGACAGCCTCGGGCTTCACCCCTGGCCCTTGGGTGGCTGGGGGGGGGGGACCCCTTGATTGAAGGGGTCCCCATTCCCCCAGGGTTCCCCGGCCAGGGGTGACTAGTTGGATATTTGATGCCACGGCCGCAGGGCACTGTATAAAAGTGACCCCCGGCTGTGGCATTATCTGTCCAGCTAGTGGAGCCCGATGCTGGTGTTAAAAATACGGGGGACCCCTACTCGTTTTGTCCCCCGTATTTTTGGCACCAGCATCAGGCGCAGAGCCCGGTGCTGGTTTTAAAAATACGGGGGATCCCCTGTCAATTTTTTCCCCGCATTTTTAGAACCAGGACCAGCTCAATGAGCCCGAGGCTGGTTATGCTTTGGAGGGGGGACCCCACGCCATTTTTTCCCCGGATTTTACCGTTCCAGCAATAAAAAAAATAAAAAAATAAAAATATTATTTTAAAAAATATATAAATAATATTTGTGCCTCCCCCCAAAAAAAAAAAAAAACCTAATCCCTTCTAATATAAATAGATCTGCTATTCCTAAAAAAAAAAACACAAAAAAAAACATGTTTAAAAATTTTTTATTTGTTTTCACCCTCCAAAGTGTGGCGGAGTGAAAATCGCGAATTTGCTGTCTAAAAGCACTGCAGGCGAATTTCCAAACTTGAATTGAATATGCTGGAGGCGAATTGCAGCATCTGTACCATTGCAGAAAAGGCGAATTCGGAAAAAGGCGAATTGAGAAAAGGCGAATTTTGACGGGCCGTTTTTTTGCGAAAAATGACTGCACTGCATAGGCGAATTGATTTTTGGAGGCGAAAACGGCCCGGAATTCGCCTATTTTGCCAATTCGCCCGCTATTGCATATACCCCATATTGTGTAATTTAAAAAATAAACCGAACTGCCTAGAGTTCAATTAGTGACCTTAGGGCCTAATTCATCATGAGTTGTAGCTGTACTACTATTCGCACAACTACAGCTCGCTAGAATGCGGAGAACGCCCCTCCCCCTTACAAGTGCAGCAATAAGGACAATTCTTTCTTCTGCTTTGGAATTTATTCCTACAGCTCCAAGTTTCTTCCTGCAGCCGCAAAGTTTTTCCTATTCAGTTCAAGCATAGAAAATAATACGCGGTAATTTGTATATAAATTAACACTGCTTTTTTCCCGCAGCTTCAGGGCAAGTCCAGTTTTTCCTGAAATCATTATTTTAAGGGAAAATTACTTGCTTCAGAACCCCTGGACACCTCCTTCTATTGACTAATTTGGCTTTTGGAAGTTTTCAATTAGCCTAATTGGTCCAATAATTAGATTGCAGAGCATCGCAGGTGTGAGGCATGCATGTTGCCCAGGCACCGCCCTGCTGGTAGCTTCTCTAAGGGATTCTTGCTGCCTGGCTGTGGAAGGAAGGAGCATGAGTCCGTCCCTGGGAACAAGATGCTTGGATTTGCAGAAATGAGCCAGTAACATCTAGTTGCCAGGGGGGCCGCAGCCAGAGACGGGCATTACTCAGCACTCCCACAGGGGATCTGAATGTGCAGGTGGCCACAGGGAAGCGGAGCAGCAGCAGCTAGCGTCAGGGGATGAGTCCAACCGGGGGATCCTGCCCACTGATCAAGGCTCCGAGGACCCACCTGCCCCACCACCGGGTCACCAGCTTCTTCATCGATAACATTTTGATGGAGGTCAGAAGTAGGCGCCTCACAGCAGGATGAGGTATTCGAAGGCAGCTGGTGCACAGCGGCTCACACTGGGGCAGAGCCTAGGCATCACAGAGGTGTTTCTTTTTCATTGCCATCACTTTTTCCTTCTCCCCGCAGGCTTTTGCAGTAAATATTTTGCAACCATTTTTTTTTTCAATTGAATATTGCTGGGTTTCTCCAGAACCCACCTTGCATGTATGGTCCGTAAACTGCGTATGCGCCGAAGTACTGGCACTGAAGTAAACCTATCTCATGGACTGGCTCCTGTCCCTGTGTGTGCTATTAAATGCATCTGGGCAGTGTAATTGCTTACTGCAATGCGATTTTGAGCGCTATTGTCACACCCATATTGCATTGCAAATGCCATTATTGATATATGCGCCCTGTAGAATAAAGCCTGATCCAGTGGTGTATCTATTATGGGTTCAAAGTGTGCACCCATTGTATTGTCTTACTTGGCAGCTGCTCTCAACATTTTTCTGGTGATTTCTTTTGAAATCTGCTGCTAGTGTCATATTCCCAAAGAAATCACCAGACATATAGCAGATGTGCCATAAAAACAAAACCTGTTGTAGATCTGAACATTCTGCTTCTATTACTGTGTTTTGTGTATTGGTAGTTTTGGTTATGGCTGATTGGTTCAGTAGCACCAGACAGAAGTGTTCGGTTCCTCTTCTGCATACTAGATATCCTGTTTGCATGAAATGTCAGTGTCAGTCTTTACAAATGACTAGTGAAAGTGTTAGTTACAGTTATTGTAATGTGGCTGCACCCAACTCAGAATATGTGCAAATTGAATATGCTTCAAATGCAAAGAAAGTTTTGGCCTATGGGTGCCATGAAGAGAATGATGATTTTCAAAAAAGTTTAGGAACCACTGGCCAGTATAGCTACTAGCAATATATATTACACCAACAGGAACTGTAATGACATTGTATTCAAATACATATACTTTAATATTGAGTTGGTCACCCCTTTTGCAGCTATAACAGCTTCCACTCTTCCTGGAAGGCTCTCCACAAGATCTTGTGTTTCTGTGGGAATGTGTGCCCATTCATTCTGTACAGCATTTATGAGGTCAGGCACTGATGTTGGATGAGAAGGCCTGGCTCGCAATCTCCGTTCCAGTTCATCCCAAAGGTGCTCCATGGGGTTGAGGTCAGGGCTCTGTGCGGTCCGGTCATGTTTTTCCACACCAAACTCATCAAAACATGAGCCAGATGTACTAAGCCTTGAAAAGTGATATTGTACCAGCCAATCGGCTCATAACTACCATGTTACAGGCTGTGTTTGAAAAATGACTGACTGGTTAGTTTGTAATTTGTCACTCTCCACTTCAGGGTTATTATTTTCCTTTTAAACTGGTCTGTTAAGAAATTGTTGTTATATGAAAACTTAATTGCTTAGTAGCAATGCCTTACCCAATAACTTAAGACCCACTAAAATCTTGGTATTTTGGAGAAGTATGTTTGAATTTATGAAGCTGTCCCGTGTATCATGTAGAATCACCCTTTATCACTTTTCAAGACTTAGTACATCTGGCCCTAAGCCTTTATAGTCCTTGCTTTGTGCACTGGGGCACAGTCATGTTGGAATAGAAACGGGCCTTCCCCAAACTGTTGCCACAAAGTTGGAAGCATAGCATTGTCCAAAATGTCTCAGTATGCTGAAGCATTAAGATTGCCCTTCACTCATAGGCGCCGATTCCGTGGGTGCTCCTGGGCCCGAGCACCCACCGACAACAAGGAGCACCCACGGAGCCGCTGCCCCAGTAAAGCTAGCCGGCGCAGCCCCCGCAGTAGATTGGGACGCGCTGGGGGCTGCGGAAGCGCTTCCGTACCGTAGTAGTGTAAAAAAACAACAGAAAATGACAGACACTAAAGGTCACATTTGACCTCTAGCGCCTGTCTCCTCGGCAGCGGGCATTTTGAGAGGGTGTTTTTTACACTGGTATGGTACGGAAGCGCTTCCGCAGCACCCAGCGCGTCTCAATCTACTGCGGGGGCTAGCAGTAACCCTACTGATGCCCTCACCCAGCCTCCCTAACTTTACTGTGGCAACACGCAGGAATCCACTGGCAACACACAGGAGACTCCTGGCAACACGCAGGAAACCCCTGGAAACGCACAGGTGACCTTTGGCAATGCGCAGGAAATGCCTGGCAACGCACATGAAACGCCTGGCAATGCACATGAAACCCCTACCTCCTCGCAGGAGACTCCTGCGAGGATGGAACCGAGAGCATGAAACCCCTGACAATGTGCATGAAACCCTTGGCAACCAGCATGAGACCCCTGACAACAGGCATGTAATTTAAAAGTAATTTGAAGCTTTACTGTGTTTCATAATTTGTAAGTGGCATTATTGTGTGTGGGGCATAAAATGGTGTCAGGGCCATAACTGTGTGTGGCATAATGTGTAATTGGTGTTCGAGTGTGACATAACGCATAATAAGTGTTACGGTGTGTGACATAATGTGTAATAGACATTACGGTGTGTGGAATATTGCGTAATGGGCATTACGGTGTGTGGCATATTGGGTAATAGGCATTACGGTGTGTGGCATATTGTGTAATAGGCATTACGGTGTGTGGCATATTGTGTAATAGGCATTACGGTGTGTTGCATAATGTGTAATGGGCATCACGGTGGAGTGGCATAATGTGTAATGGGCATTACGGTGGTGTGGCATAATGTGTAATGGGCATTAGTCACTGCCGCGGCCATCTGTTCTTTCCCGCTGCCACCTCCCGCCGGGCACTCACCAGCAAAAACATAAATCGGCACCTTGCTTCACTGGAGAGAAGGGATGTCTAAAGGGTGTGGGTGTGCTGCTGCACTCTGTCCAAGTTATACCCTATAACAGTGGTTTCCAAACTTTTTTGAATCACGGCGCCCTAGAGTATGAGAATTTTTTTTTCACGGCACCCCTGGGCCAAAAGTTTCTTATTGAGAAATTTAGAAAGAAATATTAAATTAAGTAAATTGTATTTATATGTCATCCTTAGGCTCAATTGTGTGGTGAGGGACAAGATTTGCTTCTGTTTGTCCCCATATTTTATGACTGACAGCTACTAACACTGGTTTTGCCTATTGTATTGACCATAAATAATTTGAATTGGTCCTGGACCACCAATCCAAGGCACCCCTGCAAGTGTCCCGATGCACCCTAGGGAGCCACGGCACACAGTTTGGGAACCACTGCCCTATAACCATAAATGAAACTACAAAAAATGTGGGGGTGACAGAAAATTGCGCGCTAGGGTTCAGAGTGATAGAAACCTGGACGATACAGCACCCTGTGTCTAGGTACAAAATAAGATGTTACTTCCCTTATTGCAGGTGTCTTGATACTTTATATTATATATGTATATATGCTCCTATATGTCAAACGTCACAGGATATGTGGAAGAAAGAAATAATATCCCACATGGTGTATTAATGTTCCAACAAATAAGTTCATATATATATTAGGAGCTGCATGCACATGCTTAAAAATGTATGCACGGATACAGTAAAAAATGGAGGCTTTACCAGATTGGTATGCAATCCAACCATGTAGAATGGAGTCTTAAATCTCTGTTGCGTGCCCACTCCAATATTTCAAATGTCAATCAGAGTCCGCTCTGGCCCCGAACACCAAGAAACCATCGCAGCAGCTAAGTAAGTCCTGGGCAGTGCAGAGACTGCACAAACTGGTGTTTGTGCAGCTCTGCTACAAATGCGATCGCACACCTGCACACACCAGATACCCTCCCCCTGTAGGTGGCGACTATCTGATCGCAGGGATGCAAAAAACGCACCAAGCGATCAGGTCTGAATTACCCCCACAGTCCAGAGCGGTGCAGAGAACAGGGGTATCCAAAGTAGGACTGCAGCAAAGAAGGCTAATAAGATATTAGCATGCATAAAACGGGGTATTGATGCTAGGGATGAGAGTATTATACTCCCGTTATATAAATCACTAGTGAGGCCACACCTTGAATACTGTGTACAATTCTGGGCACCGTACTACAAAAAGGATATCCTGGAGCTTGAAAAGGTACAGAGGAGGGCGACCAAACTAATTAAGGGCATGGAGACGATGGAATACAAGGAAAGGCTTGAAAGACTAGGCATGTTTACATTGGAAAAGTGGAGACTAAGAGGGGATATGATCAACATCTACAAATATATAAGGGGACAATACACAGAGCTTGCGCGGCACCTGTTTTTGGTTAGATCAACACAGAGGACTCGTGGACACTCGCTCAGGTTAGAGGAGAGGAGATTCCGCACAGTACGGCGTAAAGGCTTTTTCACGGTAAGGACAATACATGTTTGGAATTCCCTGCCCGAGGGAGTTGTAATGGCAGAATCTGTCAACACCTTTAAGAATGGGTTAGATAAATTCCTAATGGATAAGGATATCCAGGGGTATGGTGCATAGTCATGCATTATAGTTACTATAAATACGGATAAAATGTAACGGCTGACAGCAGCATCAGTCAGAAATTTTAGTCAAATCATCATGCATAGGAGACCACAAATAGGTTGAACTCGATGGACAATTGTCTTTTTTCAACCTCAGATACTATGTTACTATGTATGTACATTAATCCCCAGGGGCCCCAGTGCAGGTCACCTGCTGCACCACTGAAAGTTCTGCCCCTGACTGTGATAAATTGTAAAACATATTTCTCATACGTCCTAGAGGATGCTGGGGACTCCGTAAGGACCATGGGGTATAGACGGATCCGCAGGAGCTTGGGCACACTATAAAGACTTAAACTGGGTGTGAACTGGCTCCTCCCTCTATGCCCCTCCCCCAGACCTCAGTTAGACTTTGTGCCCGGGAGTGAATGGACACACACTAGGGGAGCTCTACTGAGTTTCTCTGAAAAGACTTTATGTTAGGTTTTTTATTTTCAGGGAGACCTGCTGGCTACAGGCTCCCTGCATCGTGGGACTGAGGGGAGAGAAGTCAGACCTACTTTTTCTTAGTTTAAGGGCTCTGCTTCTTTGGCTACTGGACACCATTAGCTCCAGAGGGTTCGATCACTTGGTGCGCCTAGCTGCTTGTTCCCGGAGCCGCGCCGTCACCCCCCTCACAGAAGCCAGAAGAAAGAAGCCGGGTGAGTATGAGAAGAACAGAAGACTTCAGTGATGGCAGAAGACTTCAGTAACGGAGGTAAACGCAGCTCCCACACACCAACGGCACTCACAGGGTGCAGGGCGCTGGGGGGAGCGCCCTGGGCAGCAGTTACTGAGGTCTGGTTTAACTGGCAAAAGAGCATACTACGGGCCCCGGGCACCGCGTACGATACCCCCGCCAGTTCATAGCAGCGGTCGCGCTGCGCGCCGACTTTTAGTGTTATGTTGGACATATATAACACTAGTTGATTTAGATATGAGCATGTATTCATTCTTGTGTGTATTTTCTGTGTGCTCCCTGTCAGATATACCCACTTTAGTTCACTAGTGTCAACAGGCGTGAGTGTTCTGTCATAAACACCTATGGGGTTCACGGTCGGCATCGCCGACGCATGTGGGTACTTGATACAGTAGTCAACAGGTCGGTAGTGGTATGCTTGTAAAAAGTAAATACTATATGGGAGGCACAGTAGTATGTGGGTGACCCTGTCGGCACCAACTGTTATCACCGGGTGTAAATGGACATGCTGTAACTGACTTATACCTGTATATATACATTTATAGGTATATGTATGGTAAGGTTCCATGGGCCTGTAGCTGGAGCACAGACATGGTAGTTTTTGTGGGGGAGTGATATTGGATTTGTATAGGTATACTTCCCTCGGACCCCTCGGGGTCGCAAGAATGTAATTTTGCCTGGTTACTAATCCCTGCTGTCGACGAATACTAGGGTTTTCTGTCGACTATAATGTTTCCTGGTAGATCCAGAACTGGGGCATTTCAGTACATGGTCATACACGTTCAGAACACATTAATGTCACTAGGGACCCGAAGGCTCCGGACAATCCGCTTATATGTATAATATCTATCTATCTATCTATCTATCTATCTATCTATCTATCTATCTATCTATCTATCTATCTATCTTTAGGATATGTGTGTGTATGTGTATTACAATATGTATATTCATATTATGATTTATAATGAATACTGAAGTAATAGTATTCCTTCTCATGTGCTGGTCGATAAAGCTCTAGGTCGGCCGTGACTCACATCCTCTCAGGGAGTCCGAAGGTTTATTCTTTTCCCGCCACGGATAGAATACTGTGAAAGTCACCTCCTGGTCGACACGGGGCACTGTCTCAAAGGATCGTATACAGGAAAGCTAAGTGATATTATATTTCTATGCTGTGGGCTTATTTGCATTACATGCACATGAGGGAGTGTTTGTATTCGGTAAGACATCAGATAGATTTACCCTAAAGAGAGAGGGGAGGTCCCTTATGTTGGTTCTTCTCTATAACATTGCGGCAGGCTGCCGTACGTATACAGGAAGTGTGGCCGGGGGAATGCTGAGGCTGACTCCGAGAGTTACTGGAGTTTTTCCCTGGGACGGTGTACCGCTGTTTGGGGGGATGCCTCAGTTCAGTCAATCTCGGTGGATACTGCTGGTGAGTCTAACTTCGGGAGTTAGATTCCCTCACAATGGTTAGTGACGCATTCTTTTGTGGGATGCAGTCGTTTTAACCGGTTCGATACAGTTCTTTTTTCCTTTTCTGTGTAGCCTGTGGAAGGTGAAAAGGTAAGAGCTCTGCAGCCTTGTTAGGTTCGCAGAAGAGGATGTCGTTTCTGTTTCTACCACATACACCACATGTCGCTGAGTCTATATGGCTGGACACCACTCCGGTGAGGACTCCATTACTACTTTCAGTTAGTCCGGGAATAGACTAGGACCGGTGAGTTACTTATAGAATCCAAAAGGGGACATTCTGGAGTTACAGATGTTTCCCCGCACTGATTTTCTAATGGTTATTGCCGTTTCCCCTCTGGAAGGGGAGGTAGTACGCGACGCCATACCAGAGGTGCGTCAGGTTCAGGGCCTTGTCCTCCTGTCCCGGTTACAAAAAAAAAAGTTTACCTGCGTTGTTCTACGCTTTCAGATTACCTTAAGGGATAGCCAGGATTGTTTTTGCCATTTCACCGAAGTGATGGTAGTATGATGGTTTTCTTTCAATAGTAAGAGTCATTGTTATTCTGTACTGAGACGTTCTCCTGATTGAGGCGAGGTCAGGAAACAAGGGGTGCAAATAGTTGTTTCTCTCTGACTGTTCTTCAACACAGGGAAGGGCTGTTGTTCCCAACGACGCAGATGTCGGAGGTTGGTATCAGAGTAGATACTGAACGGTTGAGGTTCTGTGTTTTCCTGTGGAAAGAGGTCTGAGGATCCAGAGTCGGATCAGATTTGCAGTGTCAATCTATCAATATGTTCCGTTGATGAAGAAGTTGGGTGTGGCCTAAGAGGCCTTTTTTCGGTGAGCAGGTCAAATGCCAGAGTGGTTTTCACGGGACCAGTTGGAAATGTGGTCCGGGTCTCACCGGCACATGCACCGGAATATAATCCTAATGGCCAGGATATCGCTCCTGTGGTGTCTGCTCGGTTCTCACCTCCTAGAGGGACAAAGGTTCGGGATCCAGGATTAGATCCTGGTGTCCATGTATGCAGATCTCCGAGGCTGGGAAGCAGTCCTTGCATGGGAAGTATTTCCAGAGGAAAAGGTCAAGCTGCGAAGCTTGTCTACAATAAGCTTTCTTGAATTAAGAGCTATTTTCAACGAACGTATTCTTTGTGATCTGCCCGTGTTAATTCTGTAGGACGACTTGACAGCAGTGGCGTAAGTAAGCCGCTAGGGTGGAACAAGGAGCAAAGCGGCAATGGCAGAAGCTGCAATAGTTTTCCGCTGGGTGGAAAGACTGGTAAACGTTATATTAGCAGTCTTCGTTCCGAACGTAAACGACGGAGAAATAGATTTCCTCTGCAGACACGATCTCCATCCGGGAGAAATACAGTCGTCATCGAGAAGTTTCACAGAAGTGACAAGTCTTTGAGGAGTGCCTCAATTGGGCATGTTGGCATCTCGCCTCAACGAGAGACCTCAGGGATATTGTTCCAGGTCAAGGGACACTCAAGCTATAGCAGTGGACGCCTTCGTGACACCTTGGGTGTTTTTTCAGTCGGTCTATGTGTCCCCTCCGCTTTCATTCTTCTGAAGGTGATAAACGTAAGAAGAACAGAGGTTCCGGCGATCCTCATTGTTCCGGTCTAGCCAAGGAGGGCTTGGTATCCAGTTCTTCAAGATTTATTCATAGAAGATCCCTGGCCTCTTCCTCTACGTGAGGAACTGTTGCAGCAAGATCCGGGCGTGTATCAAGACTTACCGCGGCTGCATTTGACAGCGTGGCGGTTGAACGCCATATCCTAGTCCGAAAGGGTATTCCCAGTGAGGTCATTTCTAGTGATGAGCGGATTCGGTTTTACTCGGTTTTACTCGGTTTTACTCGGTTCTCAAAACGGCATCTTATTGGCTCACGGATGTCACGTGTTTTGGATAGCCAATAAGATGCCGTTTTGAGAACCGAGTAAAACCGAGTAAAACCGAGTAAAACCGAACCTCGCTCATCACTAGTCATTTCCACACTTCTTCAGGCTAGAAAAGAAGTAATGGCAAAACCTTACCACCGTATTTGGCGTAAATATGTGTCTTGGTGTGAATCCACGTAGGCTCCTACGGAAGACTTTCAGCTGAGTCGTTCTTCTCCATTCTTTGCAAGCAGGTGTGCATGCAGGCCTAAAGTTAGGCTCCGTTTCAGGGCAGTTTTGGCCTTATAAATTTTCTTTCGAAAAAAAAGAAGAAAAAAAAGAATTGGCCACCTTTCCGGAAGTTCAGACTTTCGTGAAAGGAGTACTGCACATCCAACCTTCATTTGTGCCCCCATTGGCACAATGGGGTCTTGACGTGGTGTTGCGTTCTTGTGTCACAATTATTGGAACCTTTATTAAAGGTTTTTTTTAAATTTCTCTCTTGGAGAGTGGTCATGCTATTGCCTTTGGGTGACCGCAAGGCGGTTGTCGGAAATAGCGGCTTTGTCTCCCAAGAGCCCCTGTTTGATCTTCCAAATGGATAGAATTGAGAACTCGGATAGTAGTTCTGCCGAAAAGGGTTTTCTGTGTTTATTAAACAGCTGCCTATTTTGATGCCTGTGGTAACTTCAGCATTGGCTGATTCGAAGTCTCTCGATATAGTCAGGGCTTTGAAGATTTATGTCGCCAATTGGGCTCAGATTTGGGAAACAGAGGCTCTGTTTGTCCGGTATGCTCCCAGCGTGCTTGGGGCACCTGCGTCTCTGCAGTCTGTTACACGCTGGATCTGTAATACGATTCGGCGTGCTAGTTCTACGGCTGGATTGCCGTTACCAAAGTTGGGGGGAGACCCATTCTACTAGGAAGATGGGCTCTTCTTGGGCGGATCCCCGAGGTGTCTCGGCGGGATAACTTTGCCGAGTGGCTACTTGGTCGGGTTCAAACACCTTTGCTAAGCTCTACAAGTTTGATACCCTGGCTGATGGGGACCTCATGTTTGCTCAATCGGTGCTGCAGAGTCGTCCGCACTCTCCCGCCCGGTCTGCAGCTTTGGTATAAACCCCATGGTCCTTACGGAGTCCCCAGCATCCTCTAGGACGTATGAGAAAATAGGATTTTAATACCTACCGGTAAATCCTTTTCTCTTAGTCCGTAGAGGATGCTGGGCGCCCGTCCCAGTGCGTACTGTGTCTGCAGTTATTGATTTTGGTTGCACTTTGTGGTGTTTCTTCTCTGTCAGGCTATCGCTGACGTTGTTCATGCCATGGCATGCGGTTTCTTATTATTGGTTGTGTTGACACTCAGGTTGTGTTACATATTCTCTCAACATATGGCTGTATGTTTTTCATACCGTGGGCTGGTATTCTGTTGAATGCCATGTTTTGCGGTATGTTCGTGGTGTGAGCTGGTATAACACTCACTGGGGTAAATTTACTAAGATGGGAGTTCTATTTAAGATGGGATGTTGCCCATAGCAACCAATCAGAGTCTACTTCTCATTTATTTAGCACCTTCTAGAAGATAATACCTGGACTCTGATTGGTTGCTAGGGGCAACATCCCATCTTAAATAGAACTCTCATCTTAGTAAATTTACCCCACTGTGTTTAAATTATAAATTCTTTCCTCAAAATGTCCGTCTCTCCTGGGCACAGTTTTCTAACTGAGGTCTGGAGGAGGGGCATAGAGGGAGGAGCCAGTTCACACCCAGTTTAAGTCTTATAGTGTGCTCAAGCTCCTGCGGATCCGTCTATACCCCATGGTCCTTACGGAGTCCCCAGCATCCTCTACGGACTAAGAGAAAAGGATTTACCGGTAGGTATTAAAATCCTATTTTTGTGAGTGCTCATGTACAAGCTAGATCTAAGAAAAAAGTTTATATGAATACAAATATGGGCTTCACTTTTCTGTGAGTAGTTGTATGAGGAGCCGGATGTAGTGTGCTCTCTAAAGGAAACATATCCTTGCAGGACACTGTATGACTGCCTAGTATAGTATATGACGAGATAGGTGAATTATATATTTAGTACTCAACATCTAGTTATAGATGTATAGCTTTGTGCCAATAACCAATACATATTATGGAAAGACTTATCTGGAGATCCTAGAGAATTTGCTTGTTCCCAAAGCGAGAGATTAGTGCCAGAAGTGGATGCTAGTAGCTGTAATGGCAGCATACTTTGTATGAACAAAAGCGATATACAGTAATGTAAAACCACAATTCATTTTATTATAACACAGAGTACAAGCTATAGAAAAGGGAATCTATGCATAAACAGCTTATCTGTAATTGTAGACTTGAAGAATTAGCCAGCCTTCTTAGATCTAAACAGCTAGTTTGTTATAGGAGAAAACCCATTTTATGGGGAAGCCTGCATACTTACGGCAAGTACCAGCACATCGGAATATGTTCTCTACAAAGGAAAACTGGAAATCACTTCTGGATGTTGGTGATTATCCCAGCATACACGCGAAACTCGCATACATGCATATACACGTTCCTACTGGTAAAAAGTCAACATATATTTAGCAAACTGCTTTCCCAAAAGACATTTAACCACTTAACTGGCATGGGTGGTCATTCCGAGTTGATCGCTAGCTGCATTCGTTCACTGTGCAGCGATGAGGCAAAAAATCGGCACTTCTGCGCATGCGGCGCAATGCGCACGCGCAACGTACTTTCACAACATCCGATGTAGTTTCACACAGGGTTTAGCAAAGGTTTTCAATTGCACTGCTAACCGCAGAGTGATTGACATGAAGTGGGCGTTTCTAGGTGTCAACTGACCGTTTTCAGGGAGTGTTCGAATAAACGCAGGCGTGGCTGGGCGAATGCAGGGCGTGTTTGTGACGTCAAAACAGGAACTAAACAGTCTGAAGTGATCGCAAGCGCTGAGTAGGTTTTGAGCTACTCTAAAACTGCACAAAAATATTTTGCCGCCGCTCTGCGATCCTTTCGTTCGCACTTCTGCTAAGCTAAAATACACTCCCAGTGGGAGGCGGCATAGCATTAGCATGGCTGCTAAAAACAGCTAGCGAGCGATCAACTCAGACTGACCACCATGGTCAGATCACATTTGACTGTGCCGTCCTCCAGTGTTTGACAAGGAGAGCTGTTCTGCAGATCTGCATAAATATTTAAATATTTAATAAAAATGCCTTTTAACCTATATTAAATAAAAAATTTACAAAATACAAGGTTATGAATGGTTTTGAAGGGAAAATCGTCAGTTAAGTGATTAAGAGCTAAATTAAGCTGAAAACCTATTTTAAGATCATTTAGTTATGAGTTGTCGGATGTGTTTTATTAATTCTACTGCATTGGCAAAATGTGTCATGTATGATATAATGAACACGTACTCCCATGCCTATTGTTCCCGTCCTAAAAACGACTTATCTGTCACTACTGTGCTCATATTCTGGCTGATTATGTCTCTCCAAACGTATGTGACTAATTGCTGGTTGCAGTTTTGTGCATTTATTTTATAGCTACCTTTTCTGACTCTACTTATGCTGAAACTAAATCCCTAAAAATGGTTCTCACCTAATAAAACGATCACTATATTACAAAAGAACTAACACTACTGCA
This sequence comes from Pseudophryne corroboree, assembly GCF_028390025.1. NCBI lineage: Eukaryota > Metazoa > Chordata > Amphibia > Anura > Myobatrachidae > Pseudophryne > Pseudophryne corroboree. Next base: position 300,704,152 of record NC_086444.1, on the reverse strand, counting down.
GATACATTGACCATAGAATTAACTGAAAGCTCCTTTATTTATGATATTTGACAGGTTTGTGCATTTCCAGGTGGCCCTTCTATTATAGAGGTGATAATTCTAATCCGGTGACGATAGTGACAGCTGCTTATAGCACCTGCAAGTTCCAAAACCGCTCACCACCAAAAGTTTATGCAGTATATTTTAATAATTTATGTATTTACTTTTGAAAGTGAATACCTATTTTAAAACCTGTTACTTTCTGTCATAATGTTTTATGTTTTCCATTACATTAAACGTTATCAGGGGACAGCTACGAAAAGTGAAGTAAAAAATAACAGCAGTGAGAAGTAGCATTAGATGGCAGTTCCTCAGTCACGATTATGAGACCAATAAAATAACCACTATTTATTCAAGTTTTTCCTTTCTTCTAACTAGTCTCCAGTGGGGTTGGGGCTGGGAGACCGACCCCGGGATCCTGGCAGCAGAATGCCGGTGTGTGTGTGGCGGGAGGGGGGGGGGGGTGAAGGAGGGGGGGCGTTTGCCACAGGTTCTGTTTCCACAGGTTCTATTTCCACTCTATAGGTGTCATGGACACCCATGAGGGTGAATAGTCCCTGTGGGTAGGCATTCTGTCTACCGGCATTTTGATTGCTCGGGATCCCGGCGTCAGCATGGTGACCGCCGGGATCCAGACCGGCGGTCACATGACCGTATCTCCTCCATTTTAATGCTGGGCATACCTTATACAGATAATTGTACTGGGTATGTATGCATCTGTACTGAAAAGATATATCATTCGGACATTTTGAAAACGTCCAGGATGTCTGTCTGATGCAATATTTAGCTGTAAGTCGGCCACATGTAGACATGTATGCATGTTTATGGCTGAGTGACATTTCCCCTGTTCTTTCACACCGGAGGAACAGCAAAATATCTCCTCCTCAGTGAAGGAACCCAGATATCACGTAGAGTCAGGAGACCGCCAGTCACAATACTGATGCTGGGATCCCGGCTGTTAGATGGTGCGCAGGGGGGAGGGGGGGGGGGCAGAGCGAAAACAAAGCCCCTTGTGGGCTCGCTGCACTCGCCACAGGTTCTATTCCCACTCTATGGGAAAGGGTTAAGTGTTGTCAAGATGTAGAATCTTACTCACTCTACAGGCTGTATGGACATGATGAAAGGAAAACATAAACTGCAATGTTAGCAGATCAACTCATGCTACATGTATTAATTGTTAATGATTTAATAAGTGTACTCATTCCCCTGCTGATAATGAGTGTAAATTGGACATTGGCCCCACAATCAATCAACTACATACGAAATATGAATTATGATTTTTCTTTTTTTTTTTAAGAATATGCAATTTGGGCAAAAAGAAGACCACAGGCTGCTTATTAAAATGTACATTTCTGAGTAGTTTTCATCATTTTTGAATATATATTGTTTAACTGTTTTTAATTTCTTATTACGTTTGTAGTACGGTTCTCCAATCCTGACTCCAAACTCGTACCTTACGCTCCCCGCTCCTCTGGGCACAAGAGCTTGCACAGACAGTAACCCAGTCGGTAAGTGTGTCGTTTGTTATTATGGAGCGCTTACAACATAATTTGTTCATTTCGATCATTCAGGTCATTGTGCACTTTTTTCACTTTACATGTTTCCATAGCTATTGTCCTTTATTTGTTACTTGTTCCTTATATGATAAAGTGATGAATATTGGCAGAATGATCTACTGGATATTGATTCTATCAAAATCAATTATTTAGAATGTAAGAATGTTTTATTGATCATTGGGAGAATGACTGTAAACACTTATCTAATTTTAAGAAACCGTAAACATTTAACGCAAATTACTTAGTAGCCAAATTGGTTTTCTTTTATTACACATAACAATATTCTAAATGGTTTTTAAATCAAAACAACGTTTTAAAGGCTATTTAATAAAGAACTAACTCAATATTTTAATACAAACAAGATGCACACAAACCAGTCTGTGAGAAACCTCCCTTGGGAATAATTTATTCCATGCAAAGTATTTAAAGGGTACACAGTCCTCCTACCCATAATGTTTGATCAGAGACCCCCTGATAAGTAGTGTTTATAACCTCACTATACTTTGGAAGAGATGCAGAAAAACCATGGTTTTAATACTATTTCATTGCATTCTACATTTCGTCAGTGTATCCTGTTGCTTCTTATTTCCGGAGGCTGGTTTCATGAAGCAATATGAATATGCTGATTTCACTTCTTGCTATGGTACATCATAACGAAACCAGTACAACACATAGCCTAAGTCTATTTAAAATAATAAGTCTATTTAAAATAATTTCTTACCGGTCATTAAATGTTATTTAAATGAGCGCTATTAAATAGAGTATCTAAATGTTTCCATAGGAAAGCAGCTGAACCGAATTGGAGCCAGTATTTGTGGGTGGTCCCAGGTGCATCATTCTTGCAACAGCGTTGGGCATTTACACATAGGGATCAACCTAATTAGGTGCAAGTTGCCGCTTCGTTTCAGTGCGAATTTGTCCGAATTCACTCAAAGGTGCTGAGTTTTGAGTGAGTTTGAGCTACCGTAAAATAAAAATTTAGTACACTGCTTAAAATCCCCACAAAAAGTTCACCAGAACAAATGATTGGTTGTTTCTATTTAGGAGGTATAGCTTGTTACTACAGATTCCACACTCCACTAATCCCAGTTACAAAACGTAATGGTATTTAGAACTAGGTAATATACTTGTAGGCATTAGCTATCAAGGCTGCTACATTCTGGAAGTGATTTCAGATCCACTCACATGTTTGACCTGTTACCCTAGTCATGGAGGGTATATGAGCAGTCCTTTATTATAACATCTTTGTAGCTGAGAGGATCCCTACTGAAGCAAACTGTATATACCGGATCTTATTTATTTTTCTCTTGGGTTTAATATTCCAAAACTATGGTACCAGCTCCAAACTGTACTATCCCTTCATGTCTCAATTGGAGATACCTAAATAAAATGATTCCAACTATGGAATTGTTCTTTAAATTGGGTATATATAGACCTTCCTAAATATATCCGTATCTTTTCTGCCTGCTTGCCCAGAGATGAAACATTAACATGGGATTACCCTAGGATTAGGTGAGGGACATTAATATGAGTTAAGGGTAACCAAAGAAGACCAAAGAATAGGCAGTATTATGACATTTTGCTTTTTAGAAGAATTTGTGTTGATTCGATTAAGCAGTTTCACAAAATCTGGCATTACAGTCCAGGTTTTAAGGATATCCATGCTGAAGTCCAGATGCTGACATCAACTCAACTGAGGCACTTATTAAGTCACCTGTGCTCAAGCATGACTATCCTTAAACCTGGACTAAAACAAAACCGGCTATTTACTGCACATAGTGCTACAAAATTCAGGTCACCTTGTATTAAAGTAATTTCTAACATCTAAAATAAAAATGTGAAAGCTGGAGAATTAGGGAAGCAATGTAAAACAGTAACTTGTAGGATATTTGTTTACTGAATGGACTTCTTCACTGCACCAGCTAGCACTGCTTTAATAGCAGTCACATGAACTGCATTTGGTAGCATTGCTTGCTAGCACGGACTCCCATCTTTCGTCATGTAAATGACTCTTCTTATTGATAGGTTTTTTGGAGAGCCAGGATTTCATGTGTAGCCGAAGTATACAGATAGAAAATTGTTCTGTTCCTGCCCTGACATTTGGGACATACAAAAACATTCAAATTTTGCCGGTAAGTAACTAAATAATAATTCAGCTTTGGGTGGAGTATCCTTAATAAAACTTGGTTGCAAAATGTTACATGGGCTATTGTGTTCAAGCTGCCCCCCTGAAGGCTATCTGCTGCTCGGCTTCCAACATGGCTGCAGCCTCTGGCAGCATTTGTCAGGGGACAATGTACCTCTTGCCTGATAGAAAGCCATGTCATCAGACATTTTATTGACCTCATTCCGATCATATTCTAATTGCATTGCATGCTGCAGGTCAGCAGATAAGCCAAACAAGCCTAAATGCCAGACAAATAATCTTCTGGAATCGGATTTTATGGAGGATACTCCAAAGGGAATTGAATTGTGTAACTATTCTTGAAATGCATTTTGTACATATGTGTATTACACTGATATATATTTTTTTTACAGGTGCCAAATTCACAAAATGGGGTAAGAAATGATCGTTCTTTGAATCTAATTCGGTTATTGCCAATTAGCTACATTGTAGTTTACAACACTGGCTACACCTTTGAGAGAAGAATCAATGATGTTCTATTTGCATGTAAAAATTGGTACTTTAGGAAAACCATATAATGAAGGGTGCAACTGCGCAGTGTCTGCCCGCTATGGAGTCCAGAGGTGAGAGGGCCCAATGTGGGATCACATCCCCTCAAGACCCCTCTATCTTCGTTGCTGCCCAAGCTGTGGTTATTTAAGTAAAATGTATAGCCACATTCCTTTTGGGAACTTTGTACTCCACTAACACTTGTTAGACTGATCACGGTTACTCCGTAATGTGTGTAAATTCATATGCATGTGTCTAGAAAAAACCCTAATGTGTATATATTGTTTTACTGCAGCTAAATGTGACTATACAGACTATTACACTGCAGTCCATAGATGGTGTTCTCATTCGTGGAAATCTTAGTGACTATGTACCTTCCTATGACAGTAATACAGGGGTCTGTAGCAATGCTGTTCTGGAGGTAAGTCATGGTCTTACTTAGTAGACAATACAGTATAATGTTTGCATTACATGTGTTTTGCCCTTATTGTGGGTCGGGATCTGGTCGGGATAGGCTCAAAATGCGGGTGCTGGCATCCCGACAGCCGGGATCCTGATCGAGTGACTGCCAGGACACCGCAGAGGTAAGCGCGGAGAGGGGGGGGGGGTGTTAGGTTTAGGCTGCAGGAGGAGGGTTAGGGTTAGGCTGCATGGGGAGGGTTAGGGTTAGGCAGCGGAAAGAGGGGAGTTGGGTTAGGCACCACTGGAGAGGGTTAGAGTTAGGCTACGGGAGGAAGGGTTAGGTTGGAGTAAGGGAGGGTTATGGGGTGGGGTAAGCTTGCTACCCGACCCCTACCAGAAATCAAACAGCAGGATGACCGTCAGCATCCTGCCCGCCAGAATTTCAGCCCCAACCCTTATGGGTTATGTATGTACATGGCAGATTTGTCCAAAATAGTACTTTGACATGCAAAGAGTGGTTGTAAATTTAGATCACAAAAATGTACCGTACAAATGTGTGTTTGGGAAATGTCACCAGGTTACTCTGCAATTAGTGGACTTCCCCAAACTTCCCTATACGTCTCACCTCCTCTCATTGATCAGGATCACACATCTACAAAGCAATTATAGCAAGCTGGAGAAAGAGCACAGGCAGAGAAAACTGGTGCGTGTCATGTATATACTTTGTGCTTTCTGTAGCTACAGATGTGACCTCATACATCGTTGCTACAGTCGCGCTAAACAGCCTATCTTGGCACACCAGGTCCCTTGAGACTCTGCTAGCGTCAGGCTTCTTTTTTTAGGTTCTTTTTGCTGAAAATGTGTCTTATTTGCAACACAAGACTCTGCTGATTAATTTTTGATATGCAACACTTGTAAATCTGTGTGCGACTGAGTCTTTGAATCTATATACAAAGTGCAATGAAGCAGTGGCCACAGCTTTTCTCTGACGTCCTAAGTGGATGCTGGGACTCCGTAAGGACCATGGGGAATAGCGGCTCCGCAGGACACTGGGCACAACTAAAGAAAGCTTTAGGACTACCTGGTGTGCACTGGCTCCTCCCACTATGACCCTCCTCCAGACCTCAGTTAGATTTCTGTGCCCGGCTGAGCTGGATGCACACTAGGGGCTCTCCTGAGCTCCTAGAAAGAAAGCATATTTTAGGTTTTTTATTTTACAGTGAGACCTGCTGGCAACAGGCTCACTGCAACGAGGGACTAAGGGGAGAAGAAGCGAACCTACCTGACTGGAGATAGTTTGGGCTTCTTAGGCTACTGGACACCATTAGCTCCAGAGGGATCGAACACAGGACCCGACCTCGATCGTTCGGTCCCGGAGCCGCGCCGCCGTCCCCCTTACAGAGCCAGAAGCATGAAGATGGTCCTGGAAATCGGCGGCAGAAGACTTCGGTCTTCAACAAGGTAGCGCACAGCACTGCAGCTGTGCGCCATTGCTCCTCATGCACACCTCACACTCCGGTCACTGATGGGTGCAAGGCGCTGGGGGGGGGGGGGGGGGCGCGGGCGCCCTGAGCAGCAATATGAATACCTTGGCTGGCAAAAAATCACAATATATAGTCCCAGAGGCTATATATGTGATAAATACCCCTGCCAGAATCCATGAAAAAAGCGCGAGAAAAGTCAGCCAAAAAAGGGGCGGGGCTATCTCCCTCAGCACACTGGCACCATTTTTTCTTCACAGTGCAGCTGGAAGACAGCTCCCCAGGCTCTCCCCTGTAGTTTCAGGCTCAAAAGGTTAAAAAGAGAGGGGGGGCACTAAATTTAGGCGCAATATGTGTATACAAGCAGCTATTGGGGGAAAAATCACTCAGTTATAGTGTTAATCCCTGCATTATATAGCGCTCTGGTGTGTGCTGGCATACTCTCTCTCTGTCTCCCCAAAGGACTTTGTGGGGTCCTGTCCTCAGTCAGAGCATTCCCTGTGTGTGTGCGGTGTGTCGGTACGGCTGTGTCGACATGTTGGATGAGGAAGGTTACGTGGAGGCGGAGCAGAGGCCGATAAATGGGATGTCGCCCCCTGTGGGGCCGACATCAGAGTGGATGGATAGGTGGAAGGTATTAACCGACAATGTCAACTCCTTACATAAAATGCTGGATGACGTAACAGCTATGGGACAGCCGGCTTCTCAGCCTGCGCCTGCCCAGGCGTCTCAAAGGCCATCAGGGGCTCAAAAAACGCCCGTTACCTCAGATGGCAGACACAGATGTCGACACGGAGTCTGACTCCAGTGTCGACGAGGTTGAGACATATACACAATCCACTAGGAACATCCGTTGCATGATCTCGGCAATGAAACATGTGTTACACATTTCTGACATGAACCCAAGTACCACATAAAAGGGGTTTTATGTTTGGGGAGAAAAAGCAGCCAGTGTTTTGTTCCCCCATCAGATGAGTGAATGAAGTGTGTAAAGAAGCGTGGGTTCCCCCGATAAGAAACGGGTAATTTCTAAAAAGTTACTGATGGCGTACCCTTTCCCGCCAGAGGATAGGTCACGTTGGGAGATATCCCCTAAAATGGATAAGGCGCTCACACGTTTGTCAAAAAAGGTGGCACTGCCGTCTTAGGATACGGCCACTTTGAAGGAGCCTGCTGATAAAAAGCAGGAGGCTATCCTGAAGTCTGTATATACACACTCGGGTACTATACTGAGACCTGCAATTGCCTCAGCATGAATAGTGCTGCTGCAGCGTGGTCTGATAACCTGTCAGATAATATTAATACCCTAGACCAGGCATTCCCAACCGCGGTCCTCAAGGCACACCAACAGTGCAGGTTTTAGTGATATCCAGGCTTCAGAACAGATGGTTAAATCAAAATAACTGAGCTACTAATTAAGTCACCTGTGTTCAAGCCTGGATATCACTAAAACCAGGACTGTTAGTGTGCCTCGAGGACCGCGGTTGGGAAACACTGCCCTAGACAGAGATAATATTTTGCTAACATAGAGCATATTAAAGACGTCGTCTTATATATGAGGGATGCACAGAGGGATATTTGCCGGCTGGCATCCAGAATTAAGGCAATGTCCATTCTGCCAGGAGGGTATTAGAGACCCGGCAGTGGACAGGTGATGCTGACTTTAAAAGGCACATGGAGATTCTGCCTTATAAGGGTGAGGAATTGTTTGGGGATGGTCTCTGGGACCTCGTATCCACAGCAACAGCTGGGAAGAATTTTTTTTTACCTCAGGTTTCCTCACAGCCTAAGAAAGCACCGTATTTTCAGGTACAGTCCTTTCGGCTTCAGAAAAGCAAGCGGGTCAAAGGCGCTTCCTTTCTGCACAGAGACAAGGGAAGAAGGAAAAAGCTGCACCAGACAGCCAGTTCCCAGGATCAAAAATCTTCCCCCGCTTCCTCTGAGTCCACCGCATGACGCTGGGGCTCCACAGGTGGAGACAAGTGCGGTGGGGGCGCGTCTCGGGAACTTCAGGGACCAGTGGGCTTGCCCACAGGTGGATCCCTAGGTTTTGCAAGTAGTATCACAGGGATACAAGCTGGAGTTCGAGGCGACTCCCCCTCGCCGTTACCTCACATCAGCCTTGCCTGCTGCCCTCGGAGAAAGGGAGGTAGTACTGGCGGCAATTCACAAGCTGTACTTCCAGCAGGTGAAATCAAGGTACCCCTCCTTCAACAAGACCGGGGTTACTATTCTAAAATGTTTGGGGTACCGAAACCAGACGGTTCGGTGAGACCCATTCTAAAATTGAAATCCTTGAACACTTATATACGAAGGTTCAAGTTCAAAATGGAATCGCTCAGGGCGATTATTGCAAGCCTGGAGAATTTCATGGTATCACTGGACATCAAGGATGCTTACCTGCATGTCCCTATTTACCCTCCTCACCAGGAGTACCTCAAAATTGTGATACAGGATTGTCATTACCAATTCCAGACGTTGCCGTTGCTCTGTCCCCGGCACCGAGGGTATTTATCAAGGTAATGGCCGAAATAATTATCCCGTACTTGGACGATCTCCTTATAAAGACGAGGTCCAGGGAGCAGTTGTTCGTCGGAGTAGCACTATCTCGGGAAGTGCTACAACAGCACGGCTGGATTCTGAATATTCCAAAGTCGCAGCTGGTTCCTACGACGCGTCTACTGTTCCTGGGTATGGTTCTGGACACAGAACAAGAAAAAAGGGTTTCTCCCGGAGGAGAAGTCCAAGGAGTTGTCGTCTCTAGACAGAGACCTCCTAATACAAATACAGGTGTCGGTGCATCAATGCACGCGAGCCCTGGGAAAGATGGTAGCTTCTTACGAAGAAAATTCCATTCGGCAGGTTCCAGGCAAGGATCTTCCAGTAGGATCTGTTGGACAAGTGGTCCGGGTCGCATCTTCAGATGCATCGGCGGATAACCCTGTCTCCAAGGGCCAGGGTGTCGCTGTTGTGGTGGCTGCAGAGTGCTCATCTTCGAGAGGGCCGCAGATTCGGCATATAGGACTGGGTCCTGGTGACCACTGATGCCAGCCTTCGAGGCTGGGGGGCAGTCACACAGTGAAGAAACTTCCAAGGACTATGGAAAGTCAGGAGACTTCCCTACACATAAATATTCTGGAACTAAGGGCCATTTACAATGCCCTAAGTCAGGCTATACCCCTGCTTCAACACCGGCCGGTGCTGATCCAGTCAGACAACATCACGGCGGTCGCTCATGTAAACCGACAGGACGGCACAAGAAGCAGGATGGCGATGGCAGAAGCCACAAGGATTCTCCGATGGGCGGAAAATCATGTGTTAGCACTGTCAGCAGTGTTCATTCCCGGAGTGGACAACTGGGAAGCAGACTTTCTCAGCAGACACGACCTCCACCCGGGAGAGTGGGGACTTCATCCAGAAGTCTTCCAAATGATTGTACACCGTTGGGAAAGGCCACGGGTGGACATGATGGCGTCCCGCCTCAACAAAAAGCTAAAAAGATATTGCGCCAGGTCAAGGGACCCTCAGGCGATAGCTGTGGACGCTCTGGTAACACCGTGGGTGTACCAGTCGGTGTATGTGTTCCCTTCTCTGCCTCTCATACCCAGGGTAATGAGAATAATAAGAAGGAGAGGAGTAAGAACTATACTCATTGTTCCGGATTGGCCAAGAAGAGCTTGGTACCCAGAACTCCAAGAAATGATCTCAGAGGACCCATGGCCTCTGCCGCTCAGACAGGACCTGCTGCAGCAGGGGGCCTGTCTGTTCCAAGACGTACCGCGGCTGCGTTTGACGACATGGCGGTTGAACGCCGGATCCTGAAGGAAAAGGGCATTCCGGAGGAAGTTATCCCTACGCTAATTAAAGCTAGGAAAGAAGTGAACGCAAACCATTATTACCGCATATGGCGGAATTATGTTGCGGGCTGTGAGGCCAGGAAGGCCCCAACGGAGGAATTTCAGCTAGGTCGAATTCTGCACTTCCTACAGTCAGGGGTGACTATGGGCCTAAAATTGGGTTCCATTAAGGTCCAGATTTCGGCTCTATCGATTTTCTTCCAAAATAGAACTGGCTTCACTGCCTGAAGTTCAGACTTTTGTTAAGGGAGTGCTGCATAGTCAGCCCCCGTTTGTGCCTCCAGTGGCACCGTGGGATCTCAACGTGGTGTTGGATTTCCTGAAGTCGCATTGGGTTGAGCCACTTAAATCCGTGGAGCTAAAATACCTCACGTGGAAAGTGGTCATGCTGTTGGCCTTGGCGTCGGCCAGGCGTGTATCAGAATTGGCGACTTTGTCATGCAAAAGCCCTTATCTGATTTTTTTTATATGGATAGGGCGGAATTGAGGACTCGTTCCCAATTCTTTCCTAAGGTGGTATCCGTTTTCATGTGAACCAACCTATTGTGGTGCCGGCGGCTACTTGGGACTTGGAGGATTCCAATTTACTGGACGTAGTCAGGGCCCTGAAAAATATATGTTTCCAGGACGGCTGGAGTCAGGAAAACTGACTCGCTATTTATCCTGTATGCACCCAACAAGCTGGGTGCTCCTGCTTCTAAGCACACTATTGCTCGCTGGATCTGTAGCACGATTCAACTTGCACATTCTGCGGCTGGACTGCCGCACCCTAAATCTGTAAAAGCCCATTCCACGAGGAAAGTGGGCTCTTCTTGGGCGGCTGCCCGAGGGGTCTCGGCTTTACAAATTTGCCGAGCTGTTACGTGGTCGTGTTCAAACACTTTTGCAAGAGTCTACAAGTTTGATACCCTGGCTGAGGAGGACCTAGAGTTTGCTCATTCGGTGCTGCAGAGTCATCCGCACTCTCCCGCCCGTTTGGGAGCTTTGGTATAATCCCCATGGTCCTTACGGAGTCCCAGCATCCACTTAGGACGTCAGAGAAAATAAGATTTTACTCACCGGTAAATCTATTTCTCGTAGTCCGTAGTGGATGCTGGGCGCCCATCCCAAGTGCGGATTGTCTGCAATACTTGTATATAGTTATTGCCTAACTAAAGGGTTATTGTTGAGCCATCTGTTGAGAGGCTCAGTTATATTTCATACTGTTAACTGGTTATAGTATCACGAGTTATACGGTGTGGCTGGTATGAGTCTTACCCGGGATTCAAAATCCTTCCTTATTGTGTCAGCTCTTCCGGGCACAGTATCATAACTGAGGTCTGGAGGAGGGTCATAGTGGGAGGAGCCAGTGCACACCAGGTAGTTCTAAAGCTTTCTTTAGTTGTGCCCAGTCTCCTGCGGAGCCGCTATTCCCCATGGTCCTTACGGAGTCCCAGCATCCACTACGGACTACGAGAAATAGATTTACCGGTGAGTAAAATCTTATTTTTTCTGTGTCAAGTTCCTTTGTGCTCTGTTACACACAGATATGCAAGTGTTGCATATCAAATGAATCAACATAGTCTCCTGGTGTGTCCTAGTCACATTGCTTTGCAACTAAGACGCATTTTATTGCAAAAAAATAAGGCCCACCGTAAGACCGAGACCTGGCGTCTCGCTTACGGCAGGCATCTCTCGCTGTGTGGTATATTGAAGCTAGATTCTCAAACACTGTCCTCAAGGCATCCCAAAGGCCCAGGTTTTAAGCTTGGCCACAGGTGACTTAATTAGTACCTCAGTCAATTTGATTTAACCATCTGTGCTGAGCCATGGATATACTTAAAACTTGGGCCGTTGGGGTGGTTTGAGGACCGTGTTTGAGAACCTCTGGGTTAGATGTATTAGTACTTCTACCAGCTATAAAGGGATTTTTTGTTGTAATATGCGATGAACAAAATGGGAAACTTGTGGTTTATCTGCTGATGTGATAAAGGCGTGAAATACAATAGGGCTGTGTTTTCCAAAACTCTCAGCAGCTAATCGAACAAAACTAACCTGTATAAGAACAAATATTGCCTTTGTTTCTCTGCATAATCATTTGTATTTAGTTTTCAGTAATTTGCTCAACTAAGGAGTTAATAAATGCATTCACAATAAAATCATGAAACTCATAAGGATTAAAGCAAAAGCTGTTCAAACCATGTATTATGAGTTTATGTTCCACTGTTATCTTTATATGCATCATTGATAGGGATCATTGATCTCTCTCATGCTCTCACTTTGTTTCCCATGAACCTATTAGAAATGGATTATGGAGCGAAGTGGTATATGCTGTCAGTTTATCAGTATACTTTAGGCCAGGGGAGCACAACCTTTCTCATACGTCCTAGAGGATGCTGGGGTCACTTCAAGAACCATGGGGTATAGACGGGATCCGCAGGAGACATGGGCACTCCAAGACATTCAAATGGTGTGACCTGGCACCTCCCTCTATGCCCCTCCTCCAGACCCCAGTTTAGAATCTGTGCCCAGTGAGACTGGATGCACTCTGAGGAGCTCTACTGAGTTTCTCTGAAAAGACTTTGTTAGGTTTTTTATTTTCAGGGGGGCTGCTGCCAACAGTCTCCCTGCTTCGTGGGACTTAGGGGAGAGAAGTCAGACCTACTTCTAGTGAGTTTAAAGGCTCTGCTTGTTTGGCTACAGAACACCATTAGCTCCTGAGGGTTTGGAACACTAGGTACACCTAGGGGTTCATTCCCAGAGCCCGCCGTCACCCCCCTTGCAGAGCCAGAAATCAGAAGGCAGGTGAGTAGAAGTAGAAAAGAAGACTTCAGTGACGGCTTATGAGGTACCGCATAGCGATCACGCTGCGCGCCATGCTCCCACACACAGCGGCACTGCAGGGTGCAGGGTGCGCGGGGGGGGGGGGGGGGCGGCGCCCTGGGCAGCATATAAATCCTCATATGTGACTGGAAAAAAATTGGTATGAGTGCCTGGGCACTAAATCCTGACCCCCGCCAGTATAAATATAATGAAAAATAGCGGGGCTGAAGCGCGCCATTAAGGGGGCATGGCTTAGCCCTCATAGCTCACATCAGCGCCATTTTCTCTCCACAGAGTTGTAGAGACGCTGGTCCTTCCTCACACATAACAGAGTGAAAAATGGGGGGGGGGGGGGGGGGGCACAGTTGTTTTGGTGCAATATAAGTTAGTTATAAAAGCGCTACAGGTCTGATTATATAAAGGTTTTCAGAACAGGGATTGAGCGCTGGGTTGTGAGCTGGAAAACTACATCTGTGTCTCCCTGACAGACTTTACTGTGGGTCTGTCCCCTATATGCCCGGTGTGTCGGTGGATGTTTGGTACACGTGTGTCAGCATGTTTGAGGTTGAGTGATCTTCCCACAAACGGCTGTGGGAGTGACCCTGTTGGCACCGCCGACTCCTGAAGGGGCTTGGTGCGTGTGTGTCAACATGTCAGTGGCTGAATGTTTTTTTTTCCCAAGAGGAAAATATAGTGGGGACACAGTCATGTGTTGGTGGCCCTGTCGGCACCACTAATATCTGACTGGGTAAAAATTGGCATGATAATGTGATGCATATCAGAAAGGCTCTATATATGTATGTGTATGTATATATATATATATATATATATATATATATATATATATATATATATATAGTAAGGTTGCAAAAATCTGTGTCCCAGACACAGACGTAGAAATATCTATGGAAGATCATAGCTATATTTCCCTCAGACCCCTGGGGGTCGCTAATCAGATTATTTTGCCCAGTTATTACTCCCTGATATCGACACGGATACTGTTTCCTATGTCGACCATAATGTTTCCTGGTTAGATCCACAAAAAAATAATAATAATAATAAAGAGAGCATTCAGTATATGATTAGTGCAAATTAAGGACTTATTAACGTCATTGAGGATACTGACAAAAGGGTCTATATATGGGTATATATATATATTTATAATGAAAACTGAGGTAACATTCCTCCTTCTCATGTGCTGAGCGCTCTGTGTAAGAAAGTCTAGGTCAGCCCTGACAAGATGGTTTCAAATCCTCAAGTGGATTCCAATTGTTTATTCTTTTCCCGACGCGGACAGAATAAAGTATGAGTCGCCCCCTGTTCTGCACGGGGCCCTGTCACAAATCCAGCGGATCGTATGCAGGAAGATACGTTATTTTCTGATTGTGTCCACGCGTACGTTGGATAGACCTGCCATTACATGCGCATGGGGGAGTAGTAGTATTCAAAAATTGGTCGGATGACTTGTCATCCAATATAGATACCCTCCTTACGTTGGGTCATATCAAGAACACTGCAGCATGCTTTTGTGTGACTGCAAGGGATATAGGACTATTGGGTTCACAGGCCAATTCCATGGCGGTCTCGGTTAGGAGGGCGTTGTGGATTCACCAATGTAATGCTAATGCTGAATCCGAGAAGAAATAGAGTCTCTGCCCTATGAAGCCTGGTTTGGTGACGGCCTAGTTAATTTGATCTCGACAGCTGCTGCTGGTAAGTCTACCTTCTTGCCCTATGTTCCCTCACAACGGATGATGACGCATCATTGTCGGATGCAGTCATCTCGGCCCAATAGATACAGATTCCCTTTTCTTTGCAGATAGAGAAGGGAGAAAACGGAAGAGGTCCGCAACCTCTTCAAGATCACAGGAGCAGACATCATCCTCTGTTCTGCCACATCCACCGCATGACGCTGGGACTCTTTTTGTGGGAGTCCACACCGCTGGGGCCACGTCTGAAAACGCTTCAGTCAGTCCCGGAACGGACCTGGACCCGTGGATTTTACGAATAGTGTCCCAAGGGTACATACTGGAGTTTCCAGACGTTTTCCCCTCACCAATTTTTCAAATTAGAGATTCTCCTCCGTATGGGGAGGTAGCATGCGACACAATACTAAGGTTGTATTAGGATCAGGTCATTGACCTGGTTTTCCCCTGTCACAACAGGGAGAAGGTTTTGTATTCAAGCCTCTTCGTGGTCCCGAAAACAGACGGCTCGTCAGACCAATCCTAAATCTGAAATCCCTCAATTTCTACTGAAAGAAATTCAAATCCAAGATGGAATCTCTCAGGGCAGTGATCTTCAATCTAAAAAAATAATAATTTTTTTTCCCACGGTCTCAGTAGACATGAAGAACCTCCGCATTAGGCTTGCCTGAGGTTTGCAATTCAGGGGTGTCATTACCAATTTCAGACGTCTTTCCACGGCTCCAAGGATCTTCACCAGGGTGATGGTGGTAATGATGCTTCTTTGTTGCTAGTAAGGAGTCAGTTATCCCGTACTGGGACGGTTCCCCGATAACGGCGAGTTCAAAACGTTGCACTCTCCCTGACAGTTCTTCAACAACAAGATTTAGCTCCTGAACTTGCCAGAATCACTGTTGGTCCCAACTGCGCAGTTGTCTGTTTGGGAATAATACTAGACACAGAACTGCAAGGAGTTTTGTTCTTCCAGTGGAAAAGGCTCTGGAGATCCAGAGTCTGGTCAAACAAATTCCGAGACCAGCAAGAGTGTCAATTCCATCAATACATTCGGTTGCTGGATAAGATGGTTGCGGCCTAGAGGCCACTCAATTTGGCAGGTTCCATGCCAGGGTGTTCCAGAGGGACCTGTTGGACAAGGGGTCCGGTTCCCACCTACACCGGAGGATAATCCTGTCTTCAAAGACCAGAATCTCACTCCTGTGGTGTCTGCGCAGTTCTCACCTCCTAGAGGGGCGCAGGGTCGGGATCCAGGCCTGGATCCTAGTGACCACAGATGCGAGCCTCCGAGGCTGGGGGGCCAGTCACTCAAAAGGAAAACTTCCAAGGAAGATGGTCAAGTTAGGAAACTGATCACCACATTAACGGTCTAGAGTTAAGGGCCGTTTACAACTATTTTCTACAATGAAAAACAGAACAGAAATGGCAGAAGCCACAAGGATTTTCCGCGGGGCGGAAAAACATGCAAGCGTTGGTCAGTAATGTTCGTTCCAGGAGTGGACGACTGGGAAGCAGACTTCCTCAGCAGACTATCTCCATCCAGGAGAGGGGAGACCTCTTCCAAGTAGTCTTCGAAGACATGTCATTGGGATTTCTTCAAGTAGGAATGATGGCATCTCGTCTCAACAAGAAGTTTCAGAGTTCCAGGTCAAGGGACCCTCAAACAGGAACAGTGAAGACACTGGTGACACCGTTGGTGTTTTCAGTCGGTATATGTATACCCTACGTTGTTTCTCGTTCCAAAAGTTCTGGGTTCATAAAAAGGAAATTCAGGCGAGCCTCATGGTCCCAGACTGGCCAAGGAGAGCTTGGTATCCAGATCTCAGGAATTACTCTTAGGAGATCCCTGGCCTTTTCCTTTGCGCGAGGACCTGTGGCTGCAGGGGCCATGCGTGTATTAGGACTTACCGTGGCTACGTTTGACGACATTGTGGTTGAGCGCCAGATCTTAGTCCGTAAGGATATTCCCAAGGAAGTAGTTCCCACACTTATTCGGATTAGAAAAGGGGTAACGGCTAAACATTACTACCGGTTTGGAGAAAATAAGTTTCTTGGTGTGAATCCAATAAGACGCCAACGGTAGAGTTTTCAGCAATCAAAATCGGCCTTATCGGTTTTCTTTCAGACTCAATTGGACTCCCTTTCAGAAGTTCAGACTGTCGTGAAGGGAGTGTTGCACATCCAACCTCCGTTTGTGCCCCAGTGGCACCAGGGGATCTTAATGGGGTGTTGCAGTTCCTTCAATCACATTGGTTTGAACCTTTACGTAAGGCGGAGTGAAACTCCTCACTGGTAAAGTGGTCGTCAGGTTGGCCTTGGCATAAATAAGGCGAGTGTCTGAGTTATCGGTCTGGCCTCACAAGAGACCTTATTTGATCTTCCATGAAGATAGAGCAGAGTTGGAAACTCGTCAATAATTTCTACCGAAGGTGGTTTCTTTCTTCCACATATACCAACCTATGGTGGTGTCTGTGGCTATGGACGCCTTCGCTGAATCGAAGTCTCTGCAGGTGGTCAGAGTTTTTGAAAATTTATGGCGCCAGGACGGCTCCATTTAGGAACACAGCCTCTGTTTGTCCTGTTTGCTCCCAGCAAGATTGGGTGTCCTGCTTCCAAGCAGACCGTTGCGCGCTGGATCTGTGGTACGATTCAGCATGCTCATCTCATGGCAGGATTGCTGTTACCGAAATAAGTGAAGGCCCATTCTACTAGCAAGGTGGGCTCGTCTGGGGCGGTTGACCGGGGAGTCTCGGCATTGCAACTTTGCCGAGCGGCTATTTAGCAAATAATTGGGCTATGTTTTACAGCTTTAATACCTTGTCCGAGGTTGACCTCGCATTTGGTTATTCGGTACTGCAGAGTCGTCCGCACTCTCCCGTCCATTCTAGAGCTTTGGTATAACCCCATGGTTTTTGAACTGACCCCAGCATCCTCTAGAAGGTATGAGAAAATAGGATTTTAATATCTACCGGTAAATCTTTTCTCTGACGTCCTAAGTGGATGCTGGGGACTCCGTCAGGACCATGGGGATTAGCGGCTCCGCAGGAGACAGGGCACAAAACTAAAGCTTTAGGATCAGGTGGTGTGTACTGGCTCCTCCCCCTATGACCCTCCTCCAAGCCTCAGTTAGGTTTTTGTGCCCGTCCGAGCAGGGTGCAATCTAGGTGGCTCTCTTAAGGAGCTGCTTAGAAAAAGTTTTTAGGTTTATTATTTTCAGTGAGTCCTGCTGGCAACAGGCTCACTGCATCGAGGGACTTAGGGGAGAGAAGTTCAACTCACCTGCGTGCAGGATGGATTGGCTTCTTAGGCTACTGGACACCATTAGCTCCAGAGGGAGTCGGAACACAGGTCTCACCCTGGGGTTCGTCCCGGAGCCGCGCCGCCGACCCCCCTTGCAGATGCTGAAGATAGAAGGTCCAGAAACCGGCGGCAGAAGGCTTTTCAGTCTTCATGAAGGTAGCGCACAGCACTGCAGCTGTGCGCCATTGTTGTCACACACTTCACACCAACGGTCACGGAGGGTGCAGGGCGTTGCTGGGGGCGCCCTGGGCAGCAATGTATAATACCTTATTCTGGCTAAAAATACATCACATATAGCCCCTGGAGGCTATATGGATGTATTTAACCCCTGCCAGGTCTCAGAAAAACGGGAGAAGAAGCCCGCCGAAAAGGGGGCGGGGCCTATTCTCCTCAGCACACAGCGCCATTTTCCCTCACAGAAATGCTGGTGGGAAGGCTCCCAGGCTCTCCCCTGCACTGCACTACAGAAACAGGGTTAAAACAGAGAGGGGGGGCACTTATTTGGCGATATGTATATATATATTAAAATGCTATAAGGGAAAAACACTTATATAAAGGTTGTCCCTGTATAATATAGCGTTTTTGGTGTGTGCTGGCAAACTCTCCCTCTGTCTCCCCAAAGGGCTAGTGGGGTCCTGTCCTCTATCAGAGCATTCCCTGTGTGTGTGCTGTGTGTCGGTACTTGTGTGTCGACATGTATGAGGACGATGTTGGTGAGGAGGCGGAGCAATTGCCGGTAATGGTGATGTCACTCTCTAGGGAGTCGACACCGGAATGGATGGCTTATTTAAGGAATTACGTGATAATGTCAACACGCTGCAAGGTCGGTTGACGACATGAGACGGCCGGCAAACCAATTAGTACCTGTCCAGGCGTCTAAAACACCGTCAGGGGCGTTAAAACGTCCTTTTTTTACCTCAGTCGGTCGACACAGACACAGACACGGACACTGACTCCAGTGTCGACGGTGAAGAAACAAACGTATTTTCCTTTAGGGCCACACGTTACTTGTTAAGGGCAATGAAGGAGATGTTACATATTTCTGATACTACAAGTACCACAAAAAAGGGTATTATGTGGAGTGTGAAAAAACTACATGTGGTTTTTCCTGAATCAGATAAATTAAATGAAGTGTGTGATGATGCGTGGGTTTCCCCCGATAGAAAATTATTGGCGGTATACCCTTTCCCGCCAGAAGTTATGGCGCGTTGGGAAACACACCTTAGGGTGGATAAGGCGCTCACACGCTTATAAAAACAAGTGGCGTTACCGTCTCCAGATACGGACGCCCTCAAGGAGCCAACTGATAGGAGGTTGGAAAATATCCTAAAAAGTATATACACACATACTGGTGTTATACTGCGACCAGCGATCGCCTCAGCCTGGATGGGCAGCGCTGGGGTGGCTTGGTCGGATTCCCTGACTGGAAATATTGACACCCTTGACAGGGACAGTATTTTATTGACTATAGAGCATTTAAAAGATGCATTTCTATATATGCGAAACTCTGGCATCAAGAGTAAGTGCGATGTCCATATCTGCCAGACGATGTTTATGGACACGACAGTGGTCAGGTGATGCAGATTCCAAACGGCACATGGAAGTATTGCCGTATAAAGGGGAGGAGTTATTTGGGGTCGGTCCATCGGACCTGGTGGCCACGGCAACAGCTAGAAAATCCACCTTTTTTACCCCAAGTCACATCTCAGCAGAAAAAGACATAGTCTTTTCAGCCTCAGTCCTTTCGTCCCCATAATATCTGCCCAGGGATAGAGGTAAGGGAAGAAGACTGCAGCAGGCAGCCCATTCCCAGGAACAGAAGCCTTCCACCGCTTCTGCCAAGTCCTCAGCATGACGCTGGGGCCGTAAAAACAGGTGCGGTGGGGGGTCGTCTCAAGAGTTTCAGCACGCAGTGGGCTCACTCGCAAGTGGACCCCTGGATCCTACAAGTAGTATCCCAGGGGTACAGATTGGAAATTCGAGACATCTCCCCCTCGCAGGTTCCTGAAGTTTGCTTTACCAACGTCTACCTCCGACAGGGAGGCAGTATTGGAAACAATTCACAAGCTGTATTCCCAGCAGGTGATAATCAAAGTACCCCTCCTACAACAAGTAAAGGGGTATTATTCCACACTATATTGTGGTACTGAAGCCAGACGGCTCGGTGAGACCTATTCTAAATGGAGTCACTCAGAGCAGTGATAGCGAACCAGGAAGAAGGGGACTATATGGTGTCCCTGGACATCAAGGATGCTTACCTCCATGTCCAAATTTGCCCTTCTCACAAAGGGTACCTCAGGTTCGTGGTACAAAACTGTCACTATCCGTTTCAGACGCTGCCGTTTGGATTGTCCACGG
Source organism: Pseudophryne corroboree (assembly GCF_028390025.1). Lineage (NCBI taxonomy): Eukaryota > Metazoa > Chordata > Amphibia > Anura > Myobatrachidae > Pseudophryne > Pseudophryne corroboree. The sequence goes on along the minus strand of NC_086444.1, from coordinate 300,683,983 downwards.
CACCCCGGGTCTTTACCAAGGTAATGGCCGAAATGATGATTCTTCTTCAAAGAAAAGGCGTCTTAATTATCCCTTACTTGGACGATCTCCTGATAAGGGCAAGGTCCAGAGAACAGTTGGAGGTCTGAGTAGCACTATCTCAAGTAGTTCTACGACAGCACGGGTGGATTCTAAATATTCCAAAATCGCAGCTGTCTCCGACGACACGTCTGCTGTCCCTAGGGATGATTCTGGACACAGTCCAGAAAAAGGTGTTTCTCCCGGAGGAGAAAGCCAGGGAGTTATCCGAGCTAGTCAGGAACCTCCTAAAACCAGGAAAAGTGTCAGTGCATCATTGCACAAGGGTCCTGGGAAAAATGGTGGCTTCTTACTAAGCGATTCCATTCGGCAGATTTCACGCAAGAACTTTTCAGTGGAATCTGCTGGACAAATGGTCCGGATCGCATCTTCAGATGCATCAGCGGATAACCCTGTCTCCAAGGACAAGGGTGTCTCTTCTGTGGTGGCTGCAGAGTGCTCATCTACTAAAGGGCCACAGTTATACATTCAGGACTGGGTCCTGGTGACCACGGATTCCAGTTTGAAAGGCTGGGGAGCAGTCACACAGGGAAAAAATTTCCAGGGAGTGTGATCAAGTCTGGGGACTTCTCTCCGCATAAATATACTGGAGCTAAGAGCAATTTACAATGCTATAAGCTTAGCAAGACCTCTGCTTCAAGGTCAGCCGGTATTGATCCAGTGGGACAACATCACGGCAGTCGCCCACGTAAACAGACAGGGCGGCACAAGAAGCAGGAGGACAATGGCAGAAACTGCAAGGATTCTTCGCTGGGCGGAAAATCATGTGATAGCACTGTCAGCAGTTTTCATTCCGGGAGTGGACAACTGGGAAGCAGACTTCCTCAGCACGACCTCCACCCGGGAGAGTGGGGAATTCATCGAGAAGTTTTTTCCACATGATTGTGCACCGTTGGGAAAGACCAAAGGTGGACATGATGGCGTCCCGCCTGAACAAAAAACTGGACAGGTATTGCGCCAGGTCAAGAGACCCTCAGGCAATAGCTGTGGACGTTCTGGTAACACCAGGGGTGTACCAGTCGGTGTATGTGTTCCCTCCTCTGCTTCTCATACCAAAGGTACTGAGAATTATAAGACGTAGAGGAGTAAGAACTATACTCGTGGCTCCGGATGGGCCAAGAAGGACTTGGTACCCGGAACTTCAAGAGATGCTCACAGAGGACTCAGGGCCTCTGCCGATAAGAAGGGACTTGTTTCAGCAAGTACCATGTCTGTTCCAAGACTTACCGCGGCTGCGTTTGACGGCATGGCGGTTGAACGCCGGATCCTAAGGGAAAAAGGCATTCCGGAAGAGGTCATTCCTACCCTGGTCAAAGCCAGGAAGGAGGTGACCGCACAACATTATCACCACATGTGGCGAAAATATGTTGCGTGGTGTGAGGCCAGGAAGGCCCCACGAAGAAATTTCAACTCGGTCGATTCCTGCATTTCCTGCAAACAGGAGTGTCTATGGGCCTCAAATTGGGGTCCATTAAGGTTCAAATTTCGGCCCTGTCGATTTTCTTCCAGAAAGAATTGGCTTCAGTTCCTGAAGTCCAGAAATTTGACAAGGGAGTACTGCATATACAACCCCCTTTTGTGCCTCCAGTGGCACTGTGGGATCTCAACGTAGTCCTGGGATTCCTCAAATCACGTTGGTTTAAACCGCTCAAATCTGTGGATTTGAAATATCTCACATGGAAAGTGACCATGATGTTGGCCCTGGCCTCGGCCAGGCGAGTGTCAGAATTGGCGGCTTTGTCTCACAAAAGCCCATATCTGATTGTCCATTCGGACAGGGCAGAGCTGCGGACTCGTCCCCAGTTTCTCCCTAAGTTGGTGTCAGCGTTTCATCTGAACCAGCTTATTGTGGTACCTGCGGCTACTAGAGACTTGGAGGACTCCAAGTTGCTAGATGTTGTCAGGGCCCTGAAAATATAGATTTCCAGGACGGCTGGAGTCAGGAAAACTGACTTGCTGTTATCCTGTATGCACCCAAAAAACTGGGTGCTCTTGCTTCTAAGCAGACGATTGCTAGTTGAATGTGTAGTACAATTCAGCTTGCACATTCTGTGGCAGGACTGCCACAGCCAAAATATATAAATGCCCATTCCACAAGGAAGGGGGCTCATCTTGGGCGACTGCCCGAGGGGTCTCGGCTTTACAACTTTGCCGAGCTGCTACTTGGTCAGGGGCACACCCTGGCTGAGGAGGACCTGGAGTTCTCTCACTCGGTGCTGCAGAGTCATCCGCACTCTCCCGCCCGTTTGGGAGCTTTGGTATAATCCCCATGGTCCTGACGGAGTCCCCAGCATCCACTTAGGACGTCAGAGAAAATAAGATTTTACTTACCGATAAATCTATTTCTCGTAGTCCGTAGTGGATGCTGGGCGCCCATCCCAAGTGCGGATTGTCTGCAATACTTGTACATAGTTGTTGTTACAAAAAAATCGGGTTGTTATTGTTGTGAGCCGTCTGTTCAGAGGCTCCTACGTTTGTCATACTGTTAACTGGGTTCAGATCACAAGTTATACGGTGTGATTGGTGTGGCTGGTATGAGTCTTACCCGGGATTCAATATCCTTCCTTATTGTGTACGCTCGTCCGGGCACAGTATCCTAACTGAGGCTTGGAGGAGGGTCATAGGGGGAGGAGCCAGTACACACCACCTGATCCTAAAGCTTTAGTTTTGTGCCCTGTCTCCTGCGGAGCCGCTAATCCCCATGGTCCTGACGGAGTCCCCAGCATCCACTACGGACTACGAGAAATAGATTTATCGGTAAGTAAAATCTTATTTTTTTCTTAGTCCGTAGAGGATGCTGGGCGCCCGTCCCATTGAGTACTGTATCTGCAGTTATTGGTTGTGGTTACACACAGGTTGTGTTACGGTTTTTTGTCAGCATATTGCTGCAAATTCTTCATGCCGTTGGCTTGTGTTTTGTTGTATGCCACGTTCTGCGGCATGCTTGAGGTGTGAGCTGGTGAGATGCTCACAGTGGTTTAACAATAAATCCTTTCCTCGCAATGTCCGTCTCCCTGGGCACAGTTCCTTAAACTGGGGTCTGGAGGAGGGGCATAGAGGGGGGAGCCAGGTCACACCATTTGAATGTCTTGGAGTGCCCATGTCTCCTGCGGATCCCATCTATACCCCATGGTTCTTGAAGGGACCCCAGCATCCTCTACGGACTAAGAGAAAAGGATTTACCGGTAGGTATTAAAATCCTATTTTTCCAGCCCAAGAGCCACACGGAGAGATAGAACTGATTGAAGGGGTCGCAGTAAAGCTTTACTTGCTTAAACATATAAAATATGTAGATTCTCCTGCGCATGCATTACCTTAGTAAGCTCACTGTGAATCTTGCCAACAGTTTACAAAAGACGAACACCTGTTGTGAGCTGTGCTCCCAGCTGAAACTTTCTCAGGTCATCCTGCAAGAAGCATAGTATAAGCCACTTGTAGACTAGATTGGGTATCATTGTATATATGGAACAGTCACCTACTGTACTTAAAGTGGCCACTCTAATCAGACTTACATAAGTACATGGAGGCTTAATAAATGTATACATGACTAGAGTAACTACTTTAAGTACAGTAGATGACTGTGCTGTATGTACAAAGATATTTAATACAAGTATACAAGTGGATTACAGTAAGCATCTTGCAGAACGACCCGAGACATTTTCAGCTGGGAGCACAGCTCACAACACTGCTATAAGATGCTGTTAAATACTAAATATTTATAATTTTATTATTAAACATTTCTCATTCATCCATAGGGAATACTGGGATGGTGATTTACAGTAGGGTATAGATGGGTCCTTGGAATCGGTGCACTTTAAATTTTTCAAACTGAGTGTGTGTGCTGGCTCCTCCCCTCTATGCCACCTCCCATCAGACCAGTTTTAGAAAAAGTGCCCTCAGAGCCAGTCACACTCTGGAGGGCTCCAGAGTTTACTTTCCATTTTACTTTATTATTTACTTTCTCTTTGCAAACAACACAGGCAAGAAGTTGGCTACTACCTGCCTGCGCTACATGGGATCATTTGGGGGGCGACCTATTCCCACCTATCTGAGAGGTTGGCGCCCGGTCCCCGGCTGCTGGGATATCGGTCCCTGGGTAGCTCACAGGCAGCCATTGAGGGCTTGCTTTGGAGTCCTGCAGCCCCGTTGCCACCCTTAAGCAGCCGAACAAGGCAGCGGTAAGTAGGACCTGGAGACTTGGCTAGCGGGGGTCCCGGGGCAGGTGGCAGCACAATCCTTGCAGAGCGATCTACCCCCCAGCTCCAAACAAGTGCAAGCAGGCACTCTGGCTTAGTGGTGAGGTCACTGGGTTTGCGCTCACCAGCAGCACACACAGCGGTAATCCCGCTCAGCTCCATATAGTGCACTAGGCACCGAGAGCACACTGCACGCTACTGCAAACTAGAGATGGCTACTGACTCTCTGTCTCAACACAGTGACTCGAATCATCAGGAAGTGTGAATGATTCGAGTCACTTACAGTTTAATGTGTCGAGACAGCTGCAGCAGTAGCCACTCTCAGCCAGAGGGAGGAGACTCAGCGTGTCGTTCAGTCAGTGTGTTCCTTGTCTTCTGCTCTGAGTGTCATCTGTCTCACACTGACTGTGGGAGGGACGAGGGAGCAGTCATGACTAACCAGTCAGTGAGTGCTGCACTGCTGTGCCTGATTCATTCATCCTGAGTCTGCCTGTGAGTCGAGACCGTTGTACACTGTGTAGACTCAGTGACTCAATGGACGAATCTGATTCATGCAGCATTAGCCTGCAGGAGGTGGAGCCCCTGCGGTACAGTGCACTCAGCTCAGTGCTCATTCCAATCCAAATGAGTCATGACTCATGTGCCGAGACACTGACTTGAGACACTCCACTGAACTGAGTCATGTGTCTCAACACAGTTCAATTAATCACTTTGCCCATGACTACTGCAAACAGCGGTAATACTGCTCAGGGAGGCGATATATAAGTAAAGAAAGGGGGCGGAGCTTATATGACTGGCGTTCTCCTTGCACTAAAGCACCATTTTTAGACTGCTTCCAGCAGACAGAGTTTGCAGACTGCACGCTACTACAAAAAAAAAACGGACAGCCCTCACAGGCTCCAGGTATAGTTATCACGGGGGGGGGGGGGGGGCTAGTGTAGGAGAGCTTATAGACAATATATAGATACAAGTATGTTTATTATAGTCTGCCCTGGTCTCTATTTCAGTAGGTGGCTGACTAGAGCCAGGCTTAGTGGGCAGCGATCTAAAGCATGGAATGCTCTTGGTACACCAGTATAATATGAATACTGGGTGGCTCATCTGGTAGAGAGCATGTATTAAACCTTAAAGGAGAGACTGTCACGGGTACCTGCAATAGTGTAATACTGGGTTAACAAGATGAAACTCAGACATCTATTTAACTGCATATTAATTATATATATGGAGAGAGTTCAGCCTTCGCCAGGGGGCAGGCAGAACAAGGTTCTCCTCACCTTCCTCAATTAGTGTCTAGAACACGCCTGCTTCCAGCGGTGTTACACTCTGATGAATCAGAGGACGACATGCCGCCTTGGAAGTTAATAACTTTAGACAGGCTTCCCTCTCTTAGACCTCTCTGCTATCGCACACTTCTGTTAACTTATATATCTGTGTGTTTGATCCTCTGTGATAATGGCAGGCATAGGCACTGCATCCAAGGGTTCACAAAGGCTGTTCACTTGCAGGGGCTGTACTAGCAAGTTTACACAGTCATGTATATGGGTTTCATTTTAATGCGGACAGTGTACTAATGATTCTGTCTCACAGTCAGCCCTACAAGAGTCTCCATTTGAACCTCTTGAGTCTGTGGAACTTAAATATCTTACGCTTAAGGTCGTGTTTCTACTCCCCCTGGTTATTTGTCTAAGGTGGTGTCATCTTTCACCTTAACCAAGAGATCGTGGTTCCGGCTTTTATCTCTTCTGGTTTGTCCTCCAAAGAGCGGTCTTTGGATGTTGTATGGGCTCTCTGTATTTACGTGGAGTGGACTGCCTCTCTTATGAGGTCCGATGCCCTTTTTTGTACTTTTTGGTTTTCACAAATGTGGCTGGCCTGCGAATAATGGTATGAGGGAAAAAGAAAACTCTATACTGGGGTCACTCTTATCTATAATAGGAAAAAAGAATCCAGAACGGTATCAATGTTGATCAGTCTAAAATCTACTATTTATTAGATATGCATTAAAATTAAAGGAACAACACAGACACACATATAAAAAAGGGAAAACTATGTTCCTGGACAGCGAATAAATGCCGTATAGGTATCAATAATTTATTGATTAAACCTGTGCAGGTACATTATAAATAATGCGTGGATTTTATGGGCCAAAAATTTATTCTGACTGTAATGAGTCCTGATTGTTAGTTTTATTGCATGCGCTTAGAGAGGACACTCCAATATTATGTAATAATCACTAGAATGCCCATTGGGCTAGTTCAATATACATCACAGATAAAGAAGTCCCTGAAAATGCCATTTTGCAAATAAGATAGGGAAATGTTACCAGTATCACACACATGTAATGAGTATTGTTATGGTCCCATCTAGAACAACATTCAGCTTAGCAACTATGGGCCAAATGTAATAGAGTGAGAGTTTCAGAGTGAGAGATTTGGTAAGGTTTTGCAGGTTTTTTTTTTTTAAGTGGCAGTCATTTACACAGCAAGATCAACCTGGTTTTGCAGTGTAAATGATTGCCACTTTAAAAAAAAAAAATTAAAAACCTTACCAAATCTCGCACTTCTGAAACTCTCACTCTATTACATTTGGCCCAAAGTGTCAAATCCCCTATAAGTAACACAGAGACAAAATTGTCTCACTCTTTGAATGCCAGAGAATAATTCCCTTTAGTAGCAGAATAACTGCTCCTGTATCAAACAGCAATGTATCAAGTATACCTTCAAGTTGTAAGGTACAGCAAAACAGTATAAAGTACAAAATCTTTATCTGACACCTTACCTCTTAAGGCACTTACCCAGTGCAATCGCTGCTCCTAATACAACAGCAATATATCATATAAACCTTCAGGTTGTAAGATACAGCAGAACAGTATGAAACAAAAAATATTTAACTGACACTGTACCTCTTTGGGCCCTTATCCAGTGCAATCTCAAATAGTAATTGGAATGATAGAGCATTAAAGGGCACAGAAATCATTTGCAAACCTGGTGGCTGTGTAGAAAATCAATACCACTGTATCACATATATTAATCAATTAAAAAAATTATCATAGCATTGCTTATAGTCCAAATAATATCATGTGAGCATCCAGCAAATAATATCACCAGCAATATAAGCTTAACGACCTCGATGTAAGTGGTACCAGGTTTTATGCCTTTGATATTTCCACCTCCCAGGATGTTTCCTTTGGATGCCGGGTTCTTGTGGCCGCTACAGTGCGTCCCCTCCCATGAGGAACTGCTTTAGGACTTTCCCGATGTATTCCCTGTGGAACACAGTGTACCCCGCTGCAGAAAAGGAGATTTATGGTAGACTTACCATAGTTAAATCTCTTTCTGCAAGGAACACTGGGTTCCACAGGGCACCCTGACGCACTTAGCTTCTTTGGGTTTGTATGGCATTAGCTGCTGGTCTCTTCTCCTGTCGTGAGAATGTGGTTCTATGTGACTAACATCTGCCTTCTCTTTTACGTGCTCCTGTATTGGGCTGGTTAACGAAACTGAGCTCTATTGTTCGGTGGCCATGCAATGCATCAGCCTGTTGGTGCCTCTGGATCAAGATCCAACTCTACACCCCCGGTGTATTCTGTGAATGCCAAATTGATTTCTCACAAATATTTAAAATGCCCGCTCTAATATATATTGTAAACGCCTGCACCTCTTATTACCATATCCCATGAATGTGCGCTATACATAGCAAAACACTGCATCCTATAAGAGAAAACAATATACCCACACATTATCTGAGTTCCAAAGCTCATTGATGTATATATTTGTTATTAAAAGGATATGGATTCAATATATATTACAATGTACAGTATACCTATAATTACATGATTACAACTCACACAGTAAGCAGTTAATAGATACAGTTACATACAGTTACAGGCCAGCGATACAATACCATTCCCTCAATGCTTATGTCTCTCTCTTTCTCTAAAATCATGCTGGGACTACATCTTACGCTGAGACCAAAACAGGAACTGAGCTGGCAATAACTCCATCATCGTCTCAGACCTTACAGCAACTCTGAGACCGAAACAGGAACTACCTTCCTGTGTGATCAGCAATGTGTTATCTAGTTTGAGGGAGGGGACTCTCTCTCATTCATGATTAGTCACTAGTTTCTTTGTATGTGCTAATCAGGTTCAGCCTTGAAGACATCCAAAGGGCTGGCCTGAGTTTCCTGTCCACCACCTGTTTGGAATATCTATTGTTCTAATAAAAGTGATTTTAGCTTTTATACATTTAATCATAATTATCCGCTGCAATGTCCCACAACTTCACAACAAGCATCAAATGAATCTACACATCAATCTGGTTGCTTCAGTAGTAAACATGACCGGTCTATCTGGTTTCGTTCAAATAATACACATACATGACATTACTTCATTATATATAATTTTAAATCATCATGATGTCTGGCGCTTGATATTATTATAGTTATGTACTGTATGAAATAAGTGTCTAATCCATCTCTGTGGCATGTCCGTGTAAATGCGGGTGTTACCATGTATTGCTGTGCTCACTGCGCGTATTTGCAAGTATAGCGTTTTATAATGTGTGTAGTTTGTATGTTCTCTTTATGTAATTTATTTTGATTTCGACAATTCCCTGAGGAACCCAGTGTATCTCGCAGAAAGAGATTTAACTATGGTAAGTCTTTCACAAATCAATCTCTCTCTCTCTCTCTCTCTATATATATATATATATATATATATATATATAATTAAAAATGCTATTTAATTATAAAAATTCCATCATAGCCAATTTCAAGAGGCGTGGCTACACCCAGATAAGAAATTTCACATCCAAAGGGATTTTATCTTCCTTGCCTTTTCCTCCTGATAGTAGGTAACTCTGGGAATAGCCACCAATTGTGGACCCATTGGTCTCCTGTTTATCGAATATTGTACTTCCGGTACCAGGGACTACCTCATTTAAGGAGTCTTCGGACCGACAGTTGGAGAACACTCTAGAATTTAGCGGGAGTAGCCCTTCGACCATAGAGACAGCAAAAGGGATACAAGAAGACAGACCCCAGGGAAACTGATCACTCTAGAGCAACACATACAAGAGTTGGCAAATTATCTGCGTGCGAGGCTTCCAAAGAAATAGGACTGCTTACTTATAGGGAGGCAAGTCCACTTATCTTCCTTCGGCAGCTCCACCTCCAAGACATGCAGGGTTTGGAAGGAGAGCCACAGGTGCCTCTAATGCTGAGACTACTGCTAGACCTGCGGCACAACGTCCTTCCCTCTCACCTGGGGGATCCCAGGGGGAAAGTGCATTTCAAAGACTTCAGCCATATCGGAGAAAGCCTCTGCCAGGATGCCTGGGTCAGCGATCTAATCATCTGGGCTACAAAACATAATTCGACTGAATTTTCACCAGTTTTACAGAAAAGCAGGTAACTCTACAGGAGGCCACTCACAGGCTTCTGGAAGTAAGGGTGGTTGTGCCAGTTCCAGCACATCAGGGGAAAAGAGGCTTCTACTGAAAATTACTTATAATTCCCAAGCCGGACGGTTCGGTCAAACCTATCCTCATCCTGAAATCTCCGAATCCATATCTTCATGACTTCAGATTTAGGATGGAATCTCTGCGAGCGGTGATTGCAGGGTTGGAGGAATGGGAATTCTGGGTATCTTTGGATGTCGAGGATGTTTACCTCCATGCCCCAATATGACCTCTGCACCAGGTTAGAAATGATGTTACAACTCAGCATACAGAGGGTGACCATCATCTCTTCTCTAGCCTACCTATTTATACTGGCAGAAAACAGCTGCAAGACAGCTTCTCCTGATCCATCATTGGTGGATTAGAAAACTTCCTGACAACAATGAGTTTCATACCTCTGGACAGGGCCAAAGCAATTCAACCACGTCAAGGTTCAGTCCATCTCTGTAGGTAAGATGGCACCTCCTTTGAGGCCTTTCAGTATGGCTGGTTGCCGCTCCCAGACATTCCAGCTGGCTTTCCTCACCAAATTGTCGGGATCATACCTGCATATGCATCGAATGGTATGCCTGTTACCTCAGGCAAGACTGTCTCTTCTGTGGGGGTTACAGCCTCCACACCTGTTAGAGGGTTGCGCTTTTGGCATATCCAACTGGGTGCTACTAACCACGGTTGCAAGTCTCTGGGTTGGGGGGGCAGTAGCCCAAGGTTCTCAGTTCTAGGGACGTTGGTCTGTAGTGGAAGCCACTCCTCCGGAAAACAGATTGGAACTGAAAGCGATCTGCAACGCCCTAGGTCAGGCTTTACATTTGCTAAGAGGTCAGGCCATTCAAGTGCAATCTGACAACGCCACGGCTGTGGCATATGTCAGCCGCCAAGATGGAACAAAGAGCAAAGCTTCAATGTGAGAGATAACCAGAATCCTTCAGTGGGCTGAGTGGTATGCCACAGCAATTCGACAAGCTTCATAAAGCAGTTTAGTGGCCTAAGGGTTAGGTGCACTGCTTTAGGGTGCGGAGGACTTGGGTTCGATTTCTTACCATCATCACGTATTCCAACAACTGGTCTCCAGGTGGAGTTGGCCACAGATCGACCTACTGGCATCTCGCCACAACAGGAAGCTACAGCATTATTGCTCCAGGACAAGAGACACGGAAGATGTAGCAGTAGACGCTCTAACAGCTTCCTGGATGTACCTGTTTCCTCCGTTCCGCTACTACCGCGGATGCTACTGCGGGTAAAAAAAGAGAGAATTCGGGCAATCCTCATTACCCAAATTGACCTCGCAGAGTGTGCTACGCCGATCACACCTCGCCTCGGGTCAAAAATCCATGGACCCTGCCACTGCAGGAGGATCTGCACCACCAGGGACCTTTTTATGTTTATCCAGACTTACAGCAACTACGTTTAACAGTGTATCTGTTGAACCGGGCGGGCAAGCTCTCAACGGAATTCCTGCGTCAGTGATCCTTACTAGGCTCCAGGCCAGAAAGGAGGTCACTTCCACGCACTACTGCAAAATTTGGATGAGATACGTCACTTGGTGTGAACGGAGACCATATCAGCCAGCGGCCTTCACGTCAGGTCGATTTGCCTTTCCTGCAGGCAGGAGTAGACGCTGGTCTCCGCCTAGGTTCTCTAACGGTACAGGTGTCGGCCTTGTCAGTGTATTTCAATGGCACTTGGCAGCTCTCCCAGACGTTCAGACTTTTTTCAGGGGACTTCTTTGTCTACATCCCCAATACTGCACCGTGGAATCTTACTTTAGTGTTAGCATTTCTCCAGTCCTCGTTGTTTGACCGTAGGACACTGCCAATTGAAGTGTCTCAAGTGGCAGACCGTAACTCCTTTGCTCTGGCATCAGCTAGATGACTCTCTGACTTAGTGGCCCGGTCATGCAGGTCCTTTTCTCTCATTTTCCATGAGGTCAGAGCAGAGCTTAGCATTCGCCAGTGCTTTTGCCATGGGTATTTTCGGACTTTCATATCAACCAGCCAATAGTGGTGTCATGACTGTGATTTTGTGAACCCGGTGTTAGTGCAGTCTGTGCGGGCAACTGGAGAACTATGTGAATACTAGGCTGGTCTGTAGGAATCAGTGAGAAGAAGGAGCAATCCCTGACTGGGGATCGAACCCGGGCCTCGGCAGAGGAAGCCGTATCCTGACCACTGGATCTCCAGGGACTTTGATAGCAGGATGAATGTATAGGTGAGACTGTACTGGATATAGTGTCACAGGAGTAGGTGCTTATGTACTCGAGGTTACTGGCAAGATAGTAAGACGGACTGGTTACTGGTGAGACTGGGATGCAACTGTAATGCGTGCTGGTACCGGATATAACTGGAAACGCAACTGAAAGTAGGACGATGACTGTGGCTATAACTCTAATACGAGGCTGAAGAACCCTGCGGCTGTGACGGTAGAACACTGCAGCTGTGGTTTCCAGTTGAGACTGTGGAACACTGCACCGTGCCTTTAAGATGAAACACTGCAACTGTGCCTTTAAGTGGAGACTGCGGAACACTGTACTGTGCCTTTAAGATGGAACACTGCAACTGTGCCTTTAAGTGGAGATGGTGGAATACTGTACTGTGCCTTTAAGATGAAACACTGCAACTGTGCCTTTAAGTGGAGATGGTGGAATACTGTACTGTGCCTTTAAGTTGAAACTCGTGGAAATACTGGATATCAATGGCAACACAAATGTAATCCAAACTGGGTAACAAAGAAACAGTTTTTACAGGAACCAAAGTACAAGTGTTACCTTTAGGGAGCTCAGCTTCAAAGCTCACACAGAGCTGTGTGTGACACGAGGAACTGGCCCAGTTTCCAACTCAGTCTCCCGACTTATACTTCCTGGTCCTTGGTGATTGGTGAGCAGTGTCAGGTGATGCAGAGAGTCTCAGGCTGGCAGAGGATTGGACAGCTCTGGGTCTGGTGAACAGTCACTGTCATGTGAGTACTCTAGCATAGGCTGTGATGTGGAGTGAGGCCTAGCAGGCCGAGAGAACACTGAAGCCTGAACTTCTGCAAAACATAGGATGCTGGCTTTTAGGCCTAAACTTCAGATTGCTGAATTCAGACTCACACAGGAGATCACCACAGGTGGAGCTCGTTAACTATTACCTTCCAGGCAGAGAACTCAGGAAACTCATGGTATTGGCAAGCTGTTTATCCCAGTGAGCAGAAAGATGCAGGAATCAAGACAGAGATGGCAGAGGTAAGTCACCAAATGTGAAAACTACAGTCAGGATTGTGACAGTACCCCCCTATTCAAGGGTGGACTCCGGACACCCATCTTCTTAGAGGAACTTCAGAAATTCATACAGAAGAACTTAGGACCTTCGTCGATGCCTCTTCTTCTTACGGGAACATTTGGTTTTGACCAGGGAGAGCTGAATCTCCTGTAAAGAAAAAACTTCCTTAGAAAACATGGGACCTCCCATGAAAGGAGTAGCATCATGAACTGGATCAAATTCAGAGTCTGAGTCCAAGTCTGATGGAAGATATGAATCTCCCTTAGATACACAGTTTGCAGATGAAAAGGAAGTGCACTGGAGTTTTAAATTCTCTGGGCTAGGAGAGACTCCTACATGAGCAATTTTAATGGTCGGATTCTTACCAAAGGAGATTCTTAGATTATCCCTGGGAGGACAGCACAAACTTCCTTCTGCATTCCCTTTAGAGCATGATTCTTTTACCGAGTCAGATTCCAAAGGTTTAGGACTAAATTCTTTAACCACAGCATTACTAAAAGTCTGTAAATCATGGAATACAGGATCATTACTCTCAAAAAGCGTGTTGGCCCACTCCAAAGCTCTTCCTCTGAATGCCAGGAACAGATATTGAGTAACGTTGGAAGGAGTTACTGCACCCGAAGGATCAGACTCCATCAGAGAGAGAGAGAAATTGATCAACCAGAGCGGCATATTGCAATAAATCTCCATCAAAGTAAATAGGTGGTAAACCATCAGACGAAAGCTTAGAGGCTGAAACCAATGATGCACTCTCAGAAGCTAGATTGGAGTTAGTTTGTGGAACGTCAGGCTGATGAGAAACTATCCCTTCTGAAGTAGTCTGGCTGAAATCCTCAAATAAGACTGACAAATCACTTGAAATCTCCTTCTGGATGGAGATGCTAGTAATTTTCCCTGAAGCTGCGACACTTTAATCTGCGACTGAGGCAAATAACTCTGATGACTGGATTGAGGAAGCAACATCAGTATCCTTCTCAGCAATATTAGTCTGAAGTTCTTTATCCGAATCAGCAGATGGAACATTAGGTTGCTCAGACAAGCTTAGGGACAAAGCTGAGAAAACTGTACTCAGATCGGTATCCAGCTCTGTAGCACGTTCAGACTTTAAGTGAGTAGCCTTGGGATTTTTCTTGACTTTGGCGGCTACAGCAGAATTATTCCGACATTGATGAGAAGAGGTATTAGATTTCCCTGCAGAAGCTGTGGACTCAATGCTGGAAGACGAGGAAACAGAATCAGTGACAGACTGAAGTCTAATTTTAGAACTAGATGGTGAAAGTCCTTTACTCGGACCAATGCTTGGAATTGGTTTGAGTCCAGATGAGCTTGAACAGACTGAAACGAGAAATCTTTGGCTGGACGAGTAGGACTGGATTGGATCCGAGGATACTTGAATTGGCTGGAGCCAATAGAGACTGACTAGGCTGGTCCTGGAGTATCGCTGGACCGGATGGAACCGGGACGGACTGACCAGGCTGGGCCTGGAGTATTGCTGGACCGGCTGGAACCGGGACGGACTAACCAGGCAGGGCCTGGAGTATTGCTGGACCGGCTGGAACCGGGACGGACTGACCAGGCAGGGCCTGGAGTATTGTTGGACCGGCTGGAACCGGGACGGACTGACCAGGCAGGGCCTGGAGTATTGCTGGACCGGCAGTAGCCGGGACGGGCTGACCAGGCTGAGCCTGGAGTATTGCTGGACCGGCTGGAACCGGGACGGACTGACCAGGTGGAGCCTGGAATATTGCTTGACCGGCAGGAGCCCTTTCTTCACAGGGCTGAACTAAGGCAGGAGCCCCCTCTTCACGGGGCTGAACTGAGGCAGGAGCCCCCTCTTCACGGGGCTGAACTGAGGCAGGAGCCCCCTCTTCACGGGGCTGAACTGAGGCAGGAGCCCCCTCTTCGCTGGGCTGAGGCAAGAGCCCCCACTTCACGGGGCTGGGCTGAGGCAAGAGCCCCCACTTCACGGGGCTGGGCTGAGGCAAGAGCCCCCACTTCACGGGGCTGGGCTGAGGCAAGAGCCCCCACTTCACGGGGCTGGGCTGAGGCAAGAGCCCCCACTTCACGGGGCTGGGCTGAGGCAAGAGCCCCCACTTCACGGGGCTGGGCTGAGGCAAGAGCCCCCACTTCACGGGGCTGGGCTGAGGCAAGAGCCCCCACTTCACGGGGCTGGGCTGAGGCAAGAGCCCCCACTTCACGGGGCTGGGCTGAGGCAAGAGCCCCCACTTCTTGAGGCAAGAGCCCCACTTCACGGGGCTGGGCTGAGGCAAGAGCCCCCACTTCACGGGGCTGGGCAGCACTCTGTAGACTCTCTGGCTGGGCAGCACTCTGTAGACTCCCTGGGGCTGGACCCTCTGAATCCCTCACTGGAGCTGGACGCTCTGAACCCCTCACTGGGGCTGGACGCTCTGAACCCCTCCCTGGGGCTGAAGACACGGACGCCCCTCCTTGGGCTGTAGACACGGACGCCCCTCCTTGGGCTGTAGACACGGACTCCTCTGTGACTCTAAATGGCTTGAACATTCTTCTCTGGACACCCAACTTGGGATAAGGTCTTTTAATCACCGGACCCCAGTCATAAATTTGAGTCTCTTTCAGAGTAGCCTTCTTGATACCCCCGTCAGCAGTAGCAGGATCGGCTATTGTGGATGACTTGTAGACATGAGCACTATGATACTGAGATTTGTCACCATTCCCTGGCTTGCGAAGAATGCAGTCTTTAACAAAATGACCGGAATTTCCACAGTAAAGACAGAGGTGTAGCTCCCTACGCCGCTGACGTTCAGCTTCAGAGAGCTTGGGCCGTGGATAGCTCTGATGAACAACTTTTCCTTGCACAGAGGAAGAGACTCTATTAACTGGATGGGACAAAACAGGATCAACAACGTTGGTAGTATTCCTGAAGAGATCAGGCATCACAGAAAGAATACTAGACAAAAGTTCTTGTAACTGTAATAACATCTGGTAGAAAATCTGCAGTTGGTCAGGAGTCTTAGTGCAGAAGGTCAGAGAATCTCTGGAGAACGAATTCCGCTGCAGACACTGTGCCAATTGATGCTGAGTCGACTCCAAACTCTCCAGTCGTCTGCAATATTGCTTAGGAGGTCCTGCGTCAGACAAACACTTTCGGCCGGGTCAATGGGGCCAGTTCCTACTGTCATGACTGTGATTTTGTGAACCCGGTGTTAGTGCAGTCTGTGCGGGCAACTGAAGAACTATGTGAATACTAGGCTGGTCTGTAGGAATCAGTGAGAAGAAGGAGCAATCCCTGACCGGGGATCGAACCCGGGCCTCGGCAGAGGAAGCCGTATCCTGACCACTGGATCACCAGGGACTTTGATAGCAGGATGAATGTATAGGTGAGACTGTACTGGATATAGTGTCACAGGAGTAGGTGCTTATGTACTCGAGGTTACTGGCAAGATAGTAAGACGGACTGGTTACTGGTGAGACTGGGATGCAACTGTAATGCGTGCTGGTACCGGATATAACTGGAAACGCAACTGAAAGTAGGACGATGACTGTGGCTATAACTCTAATATGAGGCTGAAGAACCCTTCGGCTGTGACGGTAGAACACTGCAGCTGTGGTTTCCAGTTGAGACTGTGGAACACTGCACCGTGCCTTTAAGATGAAACACTGCAACTGTGCCTTTAAGTGGAGACTGCGGAACACTGTACTGTGCCTTTAAGATGGAACACTGCAACTGTGCCTATAAGTGGAGATGGTGGAATACTGTACTGTGCCTTTAAGATGAAACACTGCAACTGTGCCTTTAAGTGGAGATGGTGGAATACTGTACTGTGCCTTTAAGATGAAACACTGCAACTGTGCCTTTAAGTGGAGATGGTGGAATACTGTACTGTGCCTTTAAGTTGAAACTCGTGGAAATACTGGATATCAATGGCAACACAAATGTAATCCAAACTGGGTAACAAAGAAACAGTTTTTACAGGAACCAAAGTACAAGTGTTACCTTTAGGGAGCTCATCTTCAAAGCTCACACAGAGCTGTGTGTGACACGAGGAACTGGCCCAGTTTCCAACTCAGTCTCCCGACTTATACTTCCTGGTCCTTGGTGATTGGTGAGCAGTGTCAGGTGATGCAGAGAGTCTCAGGCTGGCAGAGGATTGGACAGCTCTGGGTCAGGTGAGCAGTCACTGTCATGTGAGTACTCTAGCATAGGCTGTGATGTGGAGTGAGGCCTAGCAGGCCGAGAGAACACTGAAGCCTGAACTTCTGCAAAACATAGGATGCTGGCTTTTAGGCCTAAACTTCAGATTGCTAAATTCAGACTCACACAGGAGATCACCACAGGTGGAGCTCGTTAACTATTACCTTCCAGGCAGAGAACTCAGGAAACTCATGGTATTGGCAAGCTGTTTATCCCAGTGAGCAGAAAGAAAGATGCAGGATCCAAGACAGAGATGGCAGAGGTAAGTCACCAAATATGAAAACTACAGTCAGGATTGGGACAAGTGGTCCCTGTTCTTATGGCCTCCTTTGGCTACTCCACGATCTCTTGTTGTGGTGCGGCCGCTCTGAATCTACGTTCCGTGGAAGGCCGATGGCAAGCAAACAGGACTCCCTGTTTGTGCTGTATGTCGCTAACCAGATTGGCTGACCGGCGTAAAAGCAGACGATTGTTCTCTATCCAACAAACCTGTGTTAACTCAGTTTGCAACTGCCGTCTTTTGTTACGGCTCGTTTTACCCATTTAGTGGGCCCTTTCTTGGCAGCTACCTGGGGCGTTTTTTTCCTGCCTTACAGTTATGTCTGGCTGCTGTTTGATCGGGTACAGCAGCCCGACATAACTGGCAGGTGTTTTGGCAGGTTTCTAGGTTGATACTTTGACAGCGTCAGACACTCACTTTGGATGTTTTTATTTTGCACGGATCTCAGCACACTCCCGTCCGTGATGGGATCTCTGTGACGTCCCCACTGTAAATCACCATCCCAGTATCCCCTATGGTTGAATGAGAAAATGGGTTTATGGTACGTACCGATAAATCCTTTTCTCAGAGTCCATAGGGGATACTAGGCGCCCGCCCTGTGCTTTCTTCCCTGCTCAGCAGGTTCTGGTTGTGTGTTCAGGTGATGAGGTTATTGTTCCTTCTGCCTTCAGCTCTGTTCTGCTTTTCTGTTCCGGTTATCTTTTTGTTATCTGTTCTTTCCTCCTCTTCAGTTATGTTCAATCTTCTTTGGGTTCAGTTTTCTAGAACTGGTCTGACGAGAGAGGGCATAGAGGGGAGGAGACAGCACACACTCTGTTTAAAGTGCACCGGCTCCAAGGACCCATCTATACCCCCACTGTAAATCACCATCCCAGTATTCCCTATGGACTCAGAGAAAAGGATTTACCGGTAAGTACCAAAATCCCATTTTTAAAATATTTAATATCTAACGGGGAATTCAGTTGCAGGTGAAGGGTGTGTATTGCTGTTTCCGCTGCATTTAAACGCTTGCAATGGCACCGCGTCTCACACCCTTCGCCCGCTCGTCCGAATCCCAAATTCGTATAAAACTGCTCATTAGCCTATGGGGCTGTGAGCAGTTTTGTGCGAGTTTGAGTTGCCATAAAGTACGGCTGTTGCTGCACTGATTCAGCTGGGCAGGTGTCTTCGCCTGCAATTGAATTCCCTTCTTATTGGGATATCCAATTACCCAAGGTCGATGACCGTGGGTAATTGTATCGCCAGGCGCTATACTATTAGCCCTAATGCATAATGCTCCTCCCCCCGATGCCGACACTTATCGCTGATTATGCTTCAGGATCCTCAGCAAATGCCGACACCGCGATAACACATGGGATTGGGGACTTATCCCCGATCCTATGTGTTATCTGGCGATGGTGCGTCCATTTTTGCCAGATGAAAATGGCCTGTAATGAGATACCGCGATATGACCATCGGTCATTTAATCGCGATATCCTGCTATTTTCACCAGGTGAAAACGGATTTTGGATAATAGGATACCTCCCTTAGTATTTAATACTGTCAAATACTGCAGAAGTTTAAAGAAGTCTAAATTTAGAAGATATTAGCTTCTAAAATATAAATAAATAAATATATATATATATATATATATATATACATACATATGTACCTGCACTTATCTCGGGATGTGGTTATGTGACCGGCAGTCGGGAGACCACTGGTCACTATACCGATGCCGGGATCCCGACCGGTAAACAGCCTGACGGTCGTGGGTGACCACAAGTGGGAATAGTCCCTGGGTGGGTGTTCACAAGAGTGTGAATAGAAACTGTGGTGAGCGCAGCGGGCCACCAAGCCCACAAGGGGCTTTGTTGCGCTGCCCCCCCCCAGCTGGCCGACTGGGGGGGGAGGGAGGCAGCGCAACGAAGCTGGGATCCCGCCATATGTATGGTGACCGGCGATCTCCCAAACGCCAGTTAACACAAATCCAACCCCTCCTCTCTCCCGATGGATACTGCTGTTCAAGGGGTCATGTCCCGAAATGTTGGTATGTCACCACTTTTTTAATACACTTGAAAACTGTTTAGTCTCCAAGTCCTGCTGCCTGTTCATACTGGAACATATTTATATGATAAATAACACACTTTCTGCAGCAGGTTACATTGGTTTCCACAGGGAAACATCAGGGTGTAGAGTGGATCTTGATCCAGAGGCACCAACAGACTAAAGCTTTAGGCTGTCCCAGGATGCATTGAGGCCTCCTCCATAACCCCTCCTCCAGGCACTGTGAGCTCAGTTTCAGTTGATGTCTGCAGCAGCAGGTCACTTAACAGGTGGGCTGCACTGGGCAGCCCTGAAAAATCTTTTTCGGACAGAACATTTCTTTAAACCTGGGCTGTCAGCGCTGTATGTCATGGTGACACTTCAGCGCTGCAGCTCCATCACCTCCCAAGCGGCGATGCATACTCCCGCTGGCTCAGTTCCCGGGTACTTGCGGCGGAGACGCTATGGCTTTAGGCACATGGTCACAGTCGCTCTCCTTGTTCGCGTGGCTGCTACGGGTTGGAGGTAAGAGGGTCCCCCAGGTGGGACCCGCCATTAAATTGCATTCTGTCCGCGACCTAGGAAGACTGGTCGCGGCGCTGGCGTGGACACTGTCACCGAGCAGGGACCCCACTAGACCACTGGGGCGTATTGAGTACAGGACGGGTGTACGAACACCCCATTTAATAAGGCTCACAGTACCCGTGGTGGAAGTCCAGCATAGGGGAGTTGGCGCTTGACCTGTAGCCCCTCCCCCAGCCCAGGGCGCCATCTACTGCAGATTTTCCCACCATGGAGCTGCCTCACACGCTCACTCACTCCCTGACCGAGTCGCTGGGCGCCATCTACTAAGCATAGTTGCGGCTAGTCTCTGGGACTGCAGGGCAAGGTCTCCTTTGTACCGTCGCTTGCATACAGCGCTGTGACTTTACAAACACTTGAGTATTCTACATGTCTTTATACAGACAGCTAGTTAAGAAAAAGTGTACCTATTACAGGATATATTGTACGAGTATTCTGATATATGCCTCCAGTCAGTCCGCAGCTCCTGTAACCAATCAGGAGCCATCCTAGGCTGCGTTCACAAACATACTGGGCACTCTGGTGGAAATACTTACGCCCCTATGGGGCCACCTGTGCCATTACAGACACAAATTGTTCCTATGGTTAATCCACCTTGGGCGGAAAATTTGTCTAAACAGTTGCAGCAATTAAATCATTCCTTAGTTAGACAAATATCTACTCCAGGTCACTCTAGTGTCTCTGGGTCATCTAAGCGGGCTGCTTCCTCCTCACAATCCACGAATCTCTCAGATGTTTCATCTGAATAGGAGGGGGAGCAAACTGTCCTGTCAGACACTGAATCAGGTGTTTCTGACGAGGATTCTCCATTGCAAATTGATGTCCCTGCCCTTGTGGTTGCTATTAAGCAGATCCTACAAATTACTGATGATGATGATTCCACTACTGTGGCTAAGAAAACTGAAATGTTCTAATGGTAGAAGGAGGCTAAAAATCTATTACCCCATTCTGACCATTTAGTGGACATCAGGCAGGAGCCCTGGTCTAATGCAGGGAAGAAATTCCGTCTGTCAAAACGGGCCTTGGCTCGCTATCCTTTCCCTGCAGAGTTAGCAAACAAATGGGAAAATTCATCGCCGGTGGATTCTCATGTCACCCGCTTAGTGGTGTCGTCCACTCTGCCTGTTTCCACTGTCACTTCACTGAAGGAACCGACAGATAAGCGTGTGGAGGGATGCCTGAAATCTATTTACTCCCTTACAGGTGCTGTACATAGACCCACTATTGCGGCCTCTTGGGCCGCAAAAGGAATTGAAGCATGGGTTCAGGCATTAGAGGAAGAGCTGCCCGAGGATATATCGGACACTGCCAGACAATACCTGTCTCACATTATCACCGCCGCCTATTACATTCAGGAGGCGTCCTCTGAGGCGGGTGTGGTGACAGCCAAGGCGTCGACTACGTCCGTCCTGGCTCGCAGTATTCTGTGGTTGAGATCATGGAAGGCGGACCTAGACTCCAAAAAGACCTTGGACCTAGACTCCAAAAAGACCTTGGAGTTACTCCCCTTCCCTGGGATCATTTTGTTTGGGGAAGACTTGAATAAAATTGTGTCTGAATTAGCAGCTGCTAAGACTGCTTTTCTCCCAAATACTAATCCTTCTGCACAGAAGGCAAAAGGTACCACCTTTCGTTCCTTTCAGCTTCAAGGGAAAGCAAAGCATGCCTGAGACAATCTTGTGCTCAAAAAACTACTAAGCCCAAGGCAAAGCAGTCCTGGGCGGCCCGTCAGCCTGCTTCTAAACAAGACAAGCCTGCCGCATGATGGGGCGAGCCTCCCCCCTGGGGGACCCCAGGGTGGGAGACCAACTTCTGCAGTTCAGCCAGGTCTGGTTAAAGACCACTTCAGACGCATGGGTGCGGGAAGTTGTCTCTCACGGGTACGCAGTCTCCTTCAAGAGACGTCCCCCTCGCCAGTTTTGCACCACGGTTATCCCTTCGGATCCGTTAAAGGCGCAAGCTCTGCAAAAGGTTGTGGGTTCCCTCCTGAAGACAGCAGTGTGGTAGTGCCAGTTCCTCTGGCCCAGAGAGGCAGAGGTTACTACTCGACCCTGTTTCTAGTTCCGAAAACCAATGGGTCTTTCCGGCCTATACTCAACCTCAAATCACTGAACAACTGTGTGAGAGTGTCCAAGTTCCGTATGGAAACACTCCGCTCGATTGTACTGGCTATGGAACCCGGAGACTATATGGTATCCCTGGATATACAGGATGTGTATCTGCATTTACCTATTGCCATGTCGCATCAGAAGTATCTGCGGTTTGCTATTGGCAACCTCTACTATCAGTTCCAGGCTCTGCCATGTGGACTGGCTATGGCTCCTCGGATCTTCACCAAGGTAATGACGGTCCATCTCCATCGCTAGGGAGTCAGTATCCTGCTGTATCTGGACGGCTTGCTGATTCTGGCAAACTCCCACGATGTCCTCCTCAGTCATCTGCAACTTGACGGTAAGCTTCCTACAAGCCCACGGGTGGCTCATCAATTGGAAGAAATCCTTGCTGGTTCTAACTCTGAGCATGGTGCACATGGGGGCACTCCTGGACACACACAGTCAACGACTGTTTCTGTCTCCAGAAAAAGTCCTGAGACTTCTGGCCTCCCTCAAGGTTCACATATCTGCCTTGTCAGTATGGTTTCAGAGAAAGATTGCGTCTATACCTGACGTTCATACATTCACTCAGGGTGTCTTACGGATTCAGCCTCCTTATGTTCCTCCTGTGGCTCCATGGGATCTGTCTGTTGTCCTGAATGCCCTGCAAGAGTCTCCATTTGAACCTCTTGAAACTGTGGACCCTAAATGGTCTTGTTTTTACTGGCTATTACCTCTGCTAGAATGGTGTCGACCTAGGCGCATTGTCCTGTCGTCCACCCTTTCTAATTTTTAATTGTGAACGGGCAGTTCTTAGAACTTGCCCAAGTTATTTACCTAAGGTGGTGTCATCTTTTCACCTTAACCAAGAGATTGTGGTTCCGACCTTTATCTCTTTTGATTTGTCCTCCAAAGAGCGGTCTTTGGATGTGGAGAAGATTGCCTCTATCGGGAGGTCAGGCTCCCTTTTTGTCTTGTTTGGTTTTCACAAATGTGGCTGGCCTGCGAATAAGCAAACTTTGGCCAGATGGATTAGAATGTTTATTGCACAAGCTTATGCGCAGGCTGGTCTCCCAGCTCCTGCTGCTATTAATGCCCATTTTACTCGGTCTGTTGGACCTTCTTGGGCAGCTCGCCATAGCGCGTCCGCAGAACAATTGTGCAAGTGGGCTACCTGGTCCTCTGTGAAGACGTTTATTAGGTTCTATGCCTTTGATGCTTCCGCCTCCCAGGATGCTTCCTTTGGACGCCGTGTTCTCATATCCGCTAAGGCACGTCCCCTCCCTTGAGGAACTACTTTAGGACATCCCTGATGTTTCCCTGTGGAAACCAATGTAACCTGCTGCAGAAAAGGAGAGTTATGGCAGACTGTTAACTCTTTCTGGGAGGTATATTGGGTTCCACAGGGTGCCCACCCTGACGCACATAGCTTCTATGGGTTTGTATGGCATTAGCCGCTGGTCCCTTCTCCTGTCGTGAGAATGTGGTTCTATGTGACTAACATCTGCATTCTCTCTTGCCTGCTCCTGCATTGGACTGGTTAATGAAACTGAGCTCACAGTGCCTGGAGGCGGGGTTATGGAGGAGGCCCCAAAGTATCCTGGTACAGCCTAAAGCTTTAGCCTGTTGGTGCCTCTGGATCAAGATCCACTCTACACCCCGATGTTTTCTGTGGAACCCAATGTATCTCTCAGAAGAGAGTTAACAATGGTAAGTCTACCATAACTCTCATTTTTCATGCAAGAAAAAAGAACCAGCATGCACATTTCAGTAGCTTCGTTTTTACTTGAAAAAACGTTAAAGATCCATACAGTCAAAATGTAATGGCAGCAGCAGCCCAACAGCCGTTTCAGCCACAATCAATTGGTCTTCCCCTGAAGGAACAGACTGGTGCTGTCGGTCAGAGTGGACCTGCACAGTCTCACAAGATTGCTAAATCTGAGACTCTGACCTCTGCGGCCACTAAGGCAAGCAGCCTTACAGGTCTATTCAATGTATGTCCAACAATGCAGTATTCAATTTGCGGCCAAAAGCTGTCTGATGATTTGCAGAGAGAGTTAGATTTGGGTGGGGCATTTTGTTTCTGTGCAGGGTATATACTGTCTGCTTTATTTTTACACTGCAATTAAGATTTCAGTTTGAACACACCACACCCAAATCTAACTCTCTCTGCACATGTTATTTCTGCCCACCCTGCAGTGCACATAGGGGGTCATTCCGAGTTGTTCGCTCGTTGCCGATTTTCGCAATGGGGCGATTAAGGCGAAAATGCGCATGCGCATGGTACGCAGTGCGCATGCGCTAAGTATTTTAGCTCAAAACTTAGTAGATTTACTCACGTCCGACCGAAGAATTTCCATCGTTGAAGTGATCGGAGTGTGATTGACAGGAAGTGGGTGTTTCTGGGCGGAAACTGGCCGTTTTCTGGGAGTGTGTGGAAAAACGCAGGCGTGCCAGCATAAAACGCGGGAGTGTCTGGAGAAACGGGGGAGTGGCTGGCCGAACGCAGGGCGTGTTTGTGATGTCAAACCAGGAACGAAACGGGCTGAACTGATCGCAGTGTAGGAGTAAGTCTCGAGCTACTCAGAAACTGCTAAGAATTTTCTATTCGCAATTCTGCTAATCTTTCGTTCGCAAGTCTGCTAAGCTAAGATACACTCCCAGAGGGCGGCGGCCTAGCGTGTGTAATGCTGCTAAAATCTGCTAGCGGGCGAACAACTCGGAATGACCCCCATGGTTTTGCCGAACAGCTTACAAATTTGCTGCTACGATCAGGCCTGAATTACCCCCAAGTCTCCAAAACAGAAGTTATATGCTCCCCCCTCCACCTTCCTCCAAGGCCACTTTTTCCCAGCTCTCAATCTCAGTTGACAATACCTCCCTTTCCCATGTTCCCCAAGTCTAATTTCTCTACTCTTTCCACAAACAGTAACTTTAAAGACTTGGCTATTTCCATCTCTGCAGCATTTCCATGATCAGGCCATTCCTCGTCATTAAAATCCTCATACACATCCTTATGATCTCTTGCATTGATAACTGTGATGTGCTTCTTGTGGCTTACTAGCTTACCCTTAACCCTGCTGCTCAACTCATTTTCCCCTCTCACTGTTCACCTTTGCCTTCCCCCCCATATCATGCTCCACTTACTCCCTTTCCCACAGAATCAAATTCCTCTCCCTCACATCTCCAGCCCCGTTTCCACTCACTCCCTTGCGCCCACCTACTTTTCTCGGACAATGACTGACACTTTTCCTCCACTGGTCAGCTCCTACCAGGCCCTTCTACAGTGCTACTATGTCCTTTGGGATGCTTTTCCACAATCTGTCAGACACTCTTCCATTCCCAGCTTCCCAGCCTTCAAATGTGACTGCAAAACTCATTTCTCACTCTGCTCCCCATCCCTTTGTGTCCACCCACAACCTCTCTAGAAGTAAACTTTTGCAAACAGGACATCTCTATTTCTGTAGTCTCTATGGGCGATATTGAATTGTCATATCACGCCTGATCTCCTGTCTAAAGTTATCGGAGATCACGGGGCGATATTCAATTGTCCCCAGTTATCGCTCCTATCGCGTCCATAGCAGTCAGGTTTAGCCGCGTAAAAAGGTCACGCATCCATTGTCCAGACTGCTCCCCTTAAACGGATCATTGACGTCCACAAACGTTTAAAGTCACGGGCATGACCACGAAAAGTCCAGTTTGGGCGCCCAAACGGGTCACTTTGTGTGCATTTCAGCTCGCCATGCTGAAATGTTTATAACGTTGGCAGAAACAATTGAATAGCTGCTGCCAGGGGTGGTAACAATTGAATTCCGCCCACTGTAATTATGAAATCTGTGGATTATAATTATGTTAATTTGTTTATATGCAAAGTTGTGAATTTATCTATAATTGGCCTGTTTACTCTCCATGTACTATGTCATTTTGCTGTATTTTCCATTAATTATGTACAGAGCTATGTAAACTTTATAGCGGCTTATAAATAAAATATAACCAGATAAATGTTTATTATCCAGCAAGTTTGGATGTTTAGGGCTGCTGCTGATGACCTAATCAGCGGAGTATGGCAGATAACGCATACTGGCGCATTGGAGAGATGAGGAGGTGTGGGAGCTAATGGCACACAAGTCACCATCCAGTTTGCATGACCTCATTTTTGTGAGCCAAAAAAGCATCCCCTTTAAATTACAAAACACTGAAAGCCCGGGGAACACACGGCTCAGCATGAGTAAAACCTGGGTCAACGGTGTAGTGAAAGGGGTGATCTGAGCGAGGTCCCGGCATGAAAAACACAGGTTGGAGCCGATAGAGATATGGAATAGAGGTAACCCACGCACTGACACTGAAGCCCATCCAAGACTCCATGTCTATTCAAAAACAAGTACATACGTATATAAATAATGTTGGTTAGGCAATTTATGGTAGAACTGTTAGGAAATGTTATGTATTTCAGCTTCAATTAGTATTTCACTTCTACATTTACTTTTATGTGATATGGTTTTAAGTGCTTTGTTTTGCTCTTTAGGGCAGTTACTCTGTGACATATACAGATCAAGGGGAGATTACAAGTGTATCGGTGTCTTTTATCCTTGGAGCCATTAACAAGAGCCCGTTTCAACAAAAGTTTCACATACACTTCATTGAGGTATAGAATATTATAATTGTTTTATTAGCAAAATACCATCTTCATCTTTTACATCGGGGACTCCCACTCATTGTGACCAGGCTGGATGCGTTGCACGATTATAGGAAATGTCAAACTATATTGTAAAAGAAATTGTAAAGATGCCCGGTTGTTGGAGATTCTAGTGCACTAATTTAACAGGTGTTATCCGGTTGGAAAACCTTGTTAATTTTTGCTTGCACCCCATAGATGTGCGAGCAGAGGCCAGCAAGGTGTTCCTACCATTATAACCTCCTATCTGCGCAGCTACACGTCATGCTAGTACAGATGTAGCCACGCTCACTCATCCTGCAACATGGCTGCACCTGCACACTTGCTGCGGATACGACTAGTCGCACCTGCGATCAGCTTCATAGAGAGCCTATGGTCGCAGGTGGCGGCGTGTGCACATCACCAGTGACGAATTTCCCATTAGACACAGGAGGCACGTGCCTAGCAGCGGCATATGGATGCTTGTATTGGTACTGTCAGCCCAAAAAGTGCCAGTAGCTTCAAAATATTTCCACTGTACTGTACCATATGCCATCTTGAATGGAGTGCAAGTGGACAGGACATGCACATACTGCCCCTGTCAGCTGCTCTACTTATTAAATATGTTTTACACAAATTATTCTATTTGGCTATCATCAAATGATGGCTTATAATCAATCAATAAAATAATAAAATTAGGTGTGTGGGGGGGGGCAGCTGTTACAGTTGTGCCTAGGGGCAACTTCACCCCTAAATCCGCCCCTGCACATCACGCTAAATGAGTGGCACCTATGGCTAGGTGCAGGATGGCTGAGCGTGGCTATCTCTGTATACGTCACAACCTCCTGCTTAGTTGAATATCTTCCTTACTGTTAACTGCACTCATGTAACTGGTATACTAGGAACATTTGTCAAATAGGTAATAAAGGGCATAATTCAGACCTGATCGCTCCTCTGCGTTTTTACAGAGGTCTGCGATCAGATAGCTGCCACCCATTGAGAGTGAAAACCTGCCCCGTGCAAGTGTGCGAATGCATGTGTACGCAGTAGGGAGGCCAATCCCGGGATCGCCTTCTCTCCCCCCCCCCCCCCCCCCCCCCCCCTACAGTCTCTCTCACCCACGGCAGCGCTGGACACCCAGCTCAGAAGCTGCCTTCTGAAGCGGGCAGCAATGTCTCCTTGCCTCCATGCAGTCTCTCTCACCCGGGCAGCCCTGATCACCCGGCTCAGATGCTGCCTTCTAAAGCCGGGCAGTAAGGGAGCCTCACTACCAGACGCCTGCATTTACCTCCCCTCTGGACCTTGGGGACCGCTCTACTCATTTGTATGTTTTGTTTTTTTAACTTGTAACCCCCCTGACCCCCTCCCCCACATACATAAATTAAAGGAGGACAGTTCAATCCCGGGAATCCCGGGATTGAGATTTTTTCAATCCCAATACCCGGGATTGAAAAAACATCCCGGGATTGGCCTCCCTAGTACGCAGTGCGAAAACTTCACCAAACAGCTGCAAATCTGTTTGCAGCTCACTCTCCGAATGATTTTTCCAGTCTGTGCGAAGCCCCGGACTTACTCCTACAATGCGATAGAGTCAGGTTGATTGGGGCCGGAGCTGACATCATCCACCCTCCCTGAAGACGCATGGGAACGCGTTTTTCCTGACACTCCCAGAAAACAGCCAGTTACCACCCAGAAACGTCCGCTTCCAGTCAATCACCTTGCGTACGCCAAGTGATCTAAGTTTTTGCACCATTCTGTCGCTGTTTGGGCTCGTGCCTGCGCATTGCAGTGCATGCGCTGTCATTCGGTAATCGGACGTTGTGCGATTTTGCACAACGATCAGGTCCGAATTAAGCCCAAAGTACACTCTACTTATTTGTCTTGTAAAAGGGAAAATGTACGTTTGCAAAATACGGCTGCACCGATGTACGGCAGAGAAGGGCTTTGTAGCGGCATTTACATAGAGTCACAGATGGGCTACAGCCAAACGATTCTACAGTGTCTGCATCCACCTCTGAATCAGCCTTTAATGTTAAACTATGATGTATTAATGCTATTTACCAATAACAGATAGAACATTTGGTGACTTCAGAGAATTGTGCATCAGACACTTTACTTTGTTACAGAAATAAATATTGAACACAACTGAGAACAGCTAGATAATCATTCAGTATATATTATTTATCTGATATTGCTACTGTCTTGGATACCATACAGCTGAACCTTGGTGCAGGATATCTACAACAGGAGGCAGCCTAATCCAATGCTTGTCTTCTCCTGCAAGATAACCGTTGATTAATTGAAATGATTGTTGTTTACATAGTTTTCTACTGTGAAATCATTAACCGACTCTAGTTACTGTTTCTGATTGCTCACTGCCAATGGTACCGATTGTGTTTCTGAGGTAAATAGCATCCCCTGAGTTGAAAGGAATGAGGTTTATAAATGCAGCACAGTCAACAATGTTTTCTAGATAAATACATTATCTGTGTACATCCAATGCTCTGTTCCGTTACAGGACGGCTCAGCATCAGCTCCTCTGAGCGGGAACCCAGGCTATGTATTCGGGCTGCCTCTAGTAGCTGGCTTTAAATTGCCACAATATCCTTTTTATTTGGTGATTAATAGAAATAATTAATAAATCGGAGTCTCATACCAGTGATGCTGCTTATTAGATCATCCTGTTCAGTGTTATTGGACACACATGCTAAGAAATGCAATAACTGTATAACTACTGATAAAGCTGGCAACTTGGGGCTCTCAGCTGCTATAAGACACTACTTGTCTTAGTGGGTCTCCATGGGGTTAATTTACTCTGGTTTTTGTAATGCTATGCAGTGGCCATTATGTATTGTGTGCAAACACACCTGCAGTATATACAGTAGTTTGTGTATTTAACAAACAAAGACAAGTAGAAGGGCCGTAATTGCTTGACCAGAAAGGAATGAAGGTGAAAGGTGTCTCTCCCTGGAGTACACTAAATGCAATGCTCTTGGTCTAGATTTGTTTCCAAATGCTGTGGTCATATATTTCATCATTGACTGCGAAATAAGTAGTATTAGCTAATGTGACCCTTAGTTGAGCATACAACCAACATTTTATTGCAATTTAATATATACAATGAGAAAGTAAGTTTATCATTGTTTGATGTAGGCAATATCAGGTGAATGTAGAGTCATGAGCCTGCTATAATATAATATGCGGCCTTTGCTGAGGTAATTAATATGAAGCTCTGTTAGAATATGTACAAGGGAGAATAGTATGGGGCAGGCATGTCCAATCTGCGGCCCTCCAGCTGTTGAGAAACTACACATCCCAGCATGCCCTGACCTAGCTTTAGCATTCACTGACAGCAAAACTGTGTCAGGGCATGCTGGGATATGTGGTTTCACAACAGCTGGAGGGCCGCAGTTTGGACATGCCTGGTATAGGGAAATGCTGGTTTAATCAGGCATGAGGCACCACAGAGATATCAGCAAGGAACTACCCAGTCTACAGGCTGACATGGACTTATCCTGGGCACTTAAGAACTGGATCAAAACTATTTTTTTAAAATAAGGACGTTTATGAAAACTGCTGGTTGCCTGCATAGAAACCAGTCAGCTTTTATTTTACAAACTGCTATAGAAACATCACACAGCTTTTTCTTGTGGATCAGGTTTCATACATTTATCCCATCAAATATTATCAAAAACTGCTTCCACCTTTACATGTAGGTTCATGTGTGGCCTGTTCTCAGGATATCCATTACTGTTCCAATCTATCCAGGACTGGAAATGTCATGTGCAAAAATAATAAGATGGGGACATAAAAGCGCATTGAGTCCTGTTAGAGAAAGTGTTATATAAATAAAATTATTATTAAATTAATAAATGGTATTTGATACCTTAGGAATAAGTTAGTACAATGGAGCCCCAGACACAGTCCAGATTCGGTCACAATTGACCAAATTTTTCGGAATTCGCAATGTTGCTGCGGCTCCAGTCGCAGTGACTGTTAGCCACAGTCTGATTGACAGGCTGCCAGTGTTTTGGGTCTGCTTCGTGCTGAAGCCAGTGGCTGGGCCACAGCAGCGTAGTTCTGCCGGACATCCTGAGTAAGCTGATGCAGCATCCGATGGTCGCAATATTGTGCCAATGCTGCATATTTGGACGAAGGCAGCGGACCAAATAAGCCAGCTGTAAAAAGACGCCTCATAATCCATTTGCATATTGATACACAACCGATGCGTACAAAAACTGCGACATTTGTGGCCACCTCTGATTCTGGCTCAATGTTAAACGGTTCAGACGGTTATCGTTTCTGTGTGCGTGTAAACTGGCACATGCTGAATGTTTCTTTATTAATCAGTCACCAAACTATGTATAAACAGAAATGTACAAAGTCTGGGTACTATATTATAGTCATTGATCTAGAAGAGGTTTCTGTAGACGTCTACTGCAACGAAAAAAAGTGGCAGCATTTAAGGAAATCGGAAGAAATGTGTTTCCAAGGAAGTTGGTATTTTCTTGTTTCAATTAAAACATAAATGTACACAGCTTTGCTCTTCAGCTGTTTCAGTTGCTTTTCATGTGATCACATAACTCCTTAACAACTTGTTTAAGTCCGGCATTATTCGGAGTACTAACAGATTTGGGCAACTAACTCTGCTTAAAAGCTCAAGTGACCAGAACTGTTTAGCAGAAGATGGAAAAAGGGCTCCCGTGTTATTTGGGTATAACATGATGTCTGGCTGCACACTCCGGTAACTACACTTATTTTCTTTTATGGAAGTCACAGGTGCTGTTTGTCTTGGGCATACCTTCATTTTACTCTCTTGTTTATTTCTACAGTATGAATTATTCTGATGCTGCATTTTGTCAGATTGCTGCAGACACCACACTGAACGCACTTACAGGCCAGCAGTTTCCAGACTATGTGGCTCAGTTTGGAAATTCTCAGCCAGAAAATGTATTAGACTGGGTGGCAATTAATTCCATCATTCCTGTAGAACAAGCCAGCATCGAGGTAACATTACTGTAAATACACGGGGGACAAGTAATGGAAATGTGATCCAACCCAACTGCTATTAGGCGTTCTTGCAGCTTTCATTTTTAGCTCATGAATACAGGTCTTGAGTAATTATATTACCACAATTCACAGTTGTTGTTTATTAACGGTTATTAGATGATCCTCTGAAAACTATTTAAAAATAAAGTCCGCAAAATGGAGTTGAATGGAACACTCCTTTCCCCACACTTGCTGGTGTGGAGGTGTACCTGCCTGAATGTCGGTGGGGAGGGGAATGTACCTGCCTGAAGGACAATGGTGAGGGGGGGAGGGGGCATACCTCACTTATATCTTATTGATTGCAAGAAAAAGGTAAATATGTCACATTTATCATACCTTTGCAATTGCTGGGTATTTATTATATTACTAGAAATGTGGAAGGGTTATCAAGTAGGTCTCTCCTGATGCAAGGCGATTTACAATTCCTTACCCTATAAAATAGAGCTTGCAATTTAGGTGTAGCAAAATAAACCATGGTTCCTCTCATATCCCCTTCCAACTAAAAACACACAGACCACAGATCGGGGGTATATTCAATTGCAGTCGGATCCTCTCCAACTGCTGCCTATTCAGAAGCGGGCGTTTCTGCCAATTTCCCCCTCCCTTTCGACCATTCATTTCTGCCCTCTCTTATGGGCGGAAATGAATGGTCGAAAATGTCCCTTTTCGACAGTGCCGCTGTCGAAAAACACATGGATGAGCAGAGATTCCGCTCATCCATGTGTTTTTCAACTTGGCAGAAAACCGGCACTTCAATTGAATATTGAAGTGTCGGAAAATTACGATCGCCGGAAAGTGTCGGCTTTCCACCTTGGCGGAACTTCCGACCAGAATTGAATACTGCCCGGTTCTTTTCCACAATCTGCTGTTGTCTGACCACTAAGACATCCCCTGATTTCTCTTTTTTACCCCCTCATAGCAACCCCTTGAGATTGTCTCTCTTAGTCACACCCTGAACACATGTAACATAAGAGAGTTTGCAGCTGTGACCCCAAGTGCTTCTGCCATCACTGTTCGCCCTGTTCCAATCCACTGCTAATTAATATTACGATAGCTATGGCTACACTAGATATTCTGGGCCGCTTGATAGCCACAATAGGGGCCTGATTCGAAGTTGTCCGCTATTGCATTCGCAGCTGCGATTGCAATTTATGTGCAACAATTTGCTAATGCCGGCGTACAGACACCCCGCGTGAAGTAGTGTAAGCAAATGTTGCTACACCCACTTTCCCTAACTGCGTTGTGTGCTGTTCCACTGTGGGTTGTGAACACGCCTCCATCTGCACAACATCAGATGCACATCGACTCATTGAGTAAGTTCTGGGCTGTGCATATTCCAGGTCAACCTCCTTACTAAAAATGGCTTCTGGGACTCTGGTGCTGTGATTGGGAGTGCAGCCACATTCGCAGACACATCCCTGGAACTCCCATAACACGGCCACTTCCCTGTCCCCACCCAGAAACACCCACAGATTGCAGAGGTCTTCTCAGGACCTTGCGATCAGAGACATTGTGAATGCCATTCCAAAAAAAACACTTGCGCATATGCAGTGAGACTCTCCTTGGGGTTTGTCGAGTGTGCAGTAGCAAAAAATCCATTAACTGCGAAAACATCAGCGTAACGTTGATCGCTTAACTGTGAAAACACCGGCCCTAGGTCTGCAGTTTGTCTTCCGCTTACAGCACATATTTATACAATGCAATGCTGTTGTCTGGCCAGACCATAAAACAATGGTATCTGTTTCAGTCTAGGTTGTTGTGAAATAGTGAATAGTGGCTTGGTGATCAATACACGTCTTGTGTCAAGTAGCCAACCGTAGACCCTCATTCAGCTCTCTGTCTGAGTTACCAAATGTCCATTTGGCAATGATAACCCAACAGCGTAGGTCTCTAGAGTAACTTTTTTTCTCCTGAGCTTAGGGTCATGCAGACTGTGGCCGTTCTAGATCTATAAGTGGTGAATAACAGATGGTATTTGCCGAACATAGGAGAACTCTTCCTTATGTCATTAAGCAGTGCTGACTCTCAAATTAAGATCAAAATATTAGTTTCTGAATTAGAACAGCTTGGTCTTCCCAGAAAAAAGCTTGTTCCAAATATAAAGGGACTATTAAACAGTCTGTAGTGAGTGCTCTTAATGGACTTCGGTGGCTGCATCAATTTTAATGAACTATAGTAAAATCCTAGCTTGATCCTACATGAATGTATCTCCAGAAGATTTAGCTAAATATTTTCATGAACTGCTCATGTTGTACAATTACGCGAGTGCTGTTGATTTTGGTTCTTATTATCATATATACTGCAATGTTTAGGAAGGTTTTCACCAATACCTATTGTCTTCTGCTTTAAGGGTATGTGCAAAATCCCAGTTTCCTTGAAGATGGAAGTTAGATGGACAAAATTTGGCTCCTTGGTTAACCCTCAAGCACAGATAGTGAATGTGACGCAGGAGATTACTAACGCTTTTATCCCAGTAAGTGGCATTTTGCTCATTACCCGGATATCGATCACTTCTCCTCTTCATTGTATGTAGAGTAAAAATAAGCAATGCTTTATAAAAAAAAAAGATGCTGACCACATTTGGGGCGTTTCCGTGGAACAGTAGCCCCTGTTGTGATGTGTTTTATGGTTTTTATCTGCCCACTGGAGAGCATTGTAGAGATCTGGCATTACTGTGTTGGCTTTTATAATTATAGCACAGTCAGCATCACAATGACAGAGATCACATTTGCCTCCATTTTGCTGTCTCTGCAATATTGTAAATGCTGTATGTATACAGTAGGAATTCTGGGGCTTATATTTAGTTGCCCGCATGTCTTGCGATTTCTAGCACCGCGCATGCTTCATAGCGAGGCGTGTCTAACTTGCACAGCGGGCTCCTCTTCCGTGCAGTCGCCCCCTACCTTCTGTGGCGGCACCATCTTCCCAGTGATATTCTGGAAGATGGCACGTGCACAGAAGATAGCAAAGTCTTTGTCACAGTGCCAGAGTCTTTACTTCCATTGTGTGGCGCCATCTTGGAAAGATGGAGCCGGCTGTAGAGGGCCCTCTGCTTGCCAGCAGACATATCAGGTAGTATCTGGGTGCAGGGTGTGTGGAGAGGGGCCAAACTTGGGCGCGTATGTACCACAAAGCTTGTACTCATTATAGAGAGGCCTATGGCTCTGTTGCTGAGCAAATGCGTGTACAGACGTAAACCTCTCAGTCGCATCGCCAAATTCTGCTGAATGGGCTTAACTGGGTGGCAACAAGGCGTTTCTTCATAGGCTGGGTTTAGGAAGGGCATGTAGCCGGTATTGGGGCTGTGCAGAGTTGGGTGTTCGCAGAGATCGTCTGTTTTGATGCAGGTTTCTTACACCAACTGTACGAATAAGTATGGTGCAGCCGCAGAGATGTGTGAGTATGTGCATTTAGCTTTCTGTTTGTGTTTGAACGTAATTATTATTATTACATTTTATTTATAAGGCGACACAAGCGTTTTGCAGCGATGTACATACGGTAGACATTTGAACAATACAGGGTACTCAGAATTTGAGATTACAGTAACTGAAAAACTAAAACAGAGCACAGGTAACAATTTGAACCACAATTCTGAGTACGCAATGCAGCTGAGATGTAATCGGCATACTACAAGAGCCATGCAGCCATTGGAAGAGATAAACGGTAACGAGCGAGAAATGTGGGTATAGACAGTCACTGAGTAGGAGAGAGCTGGAATTAAAGTGTGAGTAAGAGGGTTGTAAGAACAGGAGGGAAGAGAATTCTGCTCCAAGGAGCTCACGATCTGATTTCTGTGCAGCCCTCTGTGCTATCACATGTATATGAATTACATTACCTCTTAGAGACAAGAGATGGGTGTTTTCTGGATTTGAACCCACAAATCAGCAACTAGTAGACAATCATAAATATCATTGACATATCCTAACATGTCAACAAAAGCTGAATATACATTACCAAAAAGCGTTATCAGAGAGGCAAACAGTGGGAATTTGGAGGCCTCACAGAGTGAGGCGCTGTCGTTATAAGGAACTGATCATACTTCAGATCTATGGAAATCCAGTGAAATTTCTTGGGAGGATCTGCATAAGTCAGGCTCACGTTTGGCAGTCTTTAAAGTTGCCCATAAAAAGTAAAATTGTTTTAGCGTGTTTTATATTCATAAAAATAATAAAGTTGGGATACAAAGATACACTTAGCTTCCTTTATGTTAAAGTCTTCAGTCAAATGACCATGGTGGAATTCGAGTTATATGCAAAACAAACAAAGAACAATAAAAACATAGTGCAACCTGTTATGGTGCAAGGAGTGGTTGTGCATATATACATTTCTGCAGTGGGGTACACTGGGATTCCACAGGGAATACATCAGGGCGTAGAGTTGGATCTTGATCCGAGGCACCAACAGGCTAAAGCTTTGACTGTTCCCAGGATGCATTGCACCGCCTCCTCTATAACCCCGCCTCCAGGCACTGGAGTTCAGTTTGTAAGTTGGTGCCTCAGAGCAGGTCACTAACAGGTGGGGCTGCAATAGGCAGCCCTGAAAAGAGCTTTTTAAGAAGACTTCAAGGACCGCAGCTCTATTTATGTCAGTCTGACATTCTGTGCTGCGGTTCCATCACCTGCCCAGCAGCGCTGCATACTCCCGCCGCTGGGTTCCCGAGTACTTGCAGCGGAGGCGCACCGGTCATCAGGCACACCACTGCTGACGCTCTCCAGGATCGCGTGGCTCCACACCAGGGAGGAGGTAAGAGGGTCCTCCAGGTGGGACCTGCCGGTTAATTGCGCCGCTGGCGTGGATACTGTACTGCACAGGGACCCCACTATATCCACCAGGGCAGGGGAGCACAGGTCGGATTTACTAAAATCCGTTTTACATAGGCTCCACAGTACCTGGTGGTGAGGACCAGCATAGAAGATAACCTGTAGCCCCTCCCCCAGCTTCGGGCGCCATCTACTGCTGGTGTTACTGCCCTGGAGCTGCATTTCACTCTCCCTCACTCTCTGACAGAAATTTTGGTGCCATCTTCACTACTAGCTCGGCTGATCTCCGGGACTGCAGGGCTCTGTCTCCTCTGTAAAGCCACCTGTCTCATCAGCGCTGTGCATTTACAGGCACTTAAGTATTCTACATGTCATTTTAGACCGTGTTAGTTAAGAGCAAGTGTGCTGCTATCTGAATATTTAGTACACGTATTCTGTGATATACATCCAGTAGGTGTAGTACGGTATGCCGGCTCACGGCGACCAGCATACCGGCGCCGGGAGCCCGACCGCCGGCATACCGACAGCGTGGCGAGCGCTAAGGAGCCCCTTGCGGGCTCGCTGCACTCGCCACGCTGCGGGCACGGTGGCGCACTACGCGCGCCACACTATTTTATTCTCCCTCCAGGGGTGTCGTGGACCCCCACGAGGGAGAATAGCTGTCGGTATGCCGGGTGTCGGGATTCCGGCGCCGGTATAATGTGCGCCGGGATCCCGACATTCGGCATACTGAAGACCACCCCATCCAGTATCTACTGTGTATTGTTATTTCTATATTCATACATATTTATATGTAGTTTTACTAGTCCAGTGCAGTTTTATTGTTTAGCTGTAATTACTTCTGCATTGTACCTGTGACTGAGTGTGCCTGTAGCTGTTGTGTGGATTTCATTCTCCTGTATCACACATATTGCTTTCACTATATTCTGTACCCTGAGGGCTAGGTGCGTCAGGGTCTCATATATCTTAAATCCTCTGTTTTGTGTCCTGTGTTTACTGTCACATAACATAGGTTTTTTTTGCAGGTATTGTGTTTGTCTGGCTATATTGTACTGTCACGCTCTAAGGCTACATTCCCTATAATGTCTGCCATACAGGGCGGGAAATCCGCGGACGCTTCTGCATCCTGGATTTACCTAAGGGGAAGTGTTAGCTGCTGGTTCAGGCGCTGGGTGCCATACACCTCCCTGTCAACCCGCAGCACCTGTGGCCAATCAGGACCCACCTTGGGCAGCGTTCTCAAGTATGCTGAATACACTTTTAACACATCTTACATTCCCTGTGGGACCTCCTGTGCCATTACAGCCACGTATTGTCCCTGTAGTTAATCCGCCCTGGGCGGACACTCTGTCTACCCAGTTACAACAGTTGAATCAATCTTTGGTTAGACACAAGTCTACCCCACGCCCCTCTTGGGCTGCGAAAGGAATTGAAGCATGGGTTCAGGCAATTGAGGATGAGCTACCTCAGGATTTTTCTGACACTGCCAGACAATATCTGTATTATATTCCCACAGCCTCCCACTATATTCAGGAGGCGGCCTCTGATGCAGGTGTAATGGCGGCAAAGGCATCTACTACGTCTATCCTGGCTCATCGAATTCTGTGGTTGAGGTCCTGGAAGGTGGACCTGGACTCCAAAAAGACCTTGGAGGTGCTCCCTTTTAAGGGAGACATACTATTTGAGGAAAATCTAAACAAGATTGTGACTGACTTGGTGACTGCCAATACTGCGTTTCTCCCATGTACTAATCCTTCTGCTCTGTTGGGTAAGAGTGTACCGCTTTTCGTTCCTTTTCGACCTCCAAGAAAAGCAAAAGGTCAGGCATAACCGAGACAGTCTCGTGCTTCCAAAACCACTAAGCCCAAATCTAAACAATCCTGGGCCGGCCGTCAGCCTGCTTCCAAACAAGACAAGCATGCTGCATGACAAGGTGGGCCTCCCCCTGGGGGACCCCAGGGTGGGAGGCCGACTTCTGCAGTTCACTGAGGCCTGGTTAACAACCACTTCGGACGCCTGGGTGCGGGAAGTTGTCTCTCACGGGTACACAATCTCTTTCAAGAGACATCCCCCTCGCCAGTTCTGCACGCCGGTTATCCCTTCGGATCCGTTAGTCCCTCCTGGACACAGAAGTGGTAGTGCCGGTACTTCTGTCTCAGAGAGGCAGGGGATACTATTCGACCTTGTTTCTAGTTCCGAAGCCAAATGGGTCCGAAGACTATATGGTATCCCTGGACATACAGGATGCTTACCTGCACATACCTATTGCCATGTCACATCAGCAATATCTGCAGTTTGCTATTGGCAACCTACATTATCAATTCCGGCCTTTTGGATTGACCATGGCCCCTCGGATATTCACCAAGGTCATGGTCATAATGACGGCCCTTCTCCGCCGTCAGGGAATCGGGATCCTGCCGTATCTGGACGACTTGCTGATCCTGGCGACCTCCCTAGATGTCCTCCGCAGTCATCTGGAACTGATGGTCCAATTTAAACAAGCCCACGGGTGGCTCATCAACTGGAAAAAGTCCTCGCTGGTCCCTGCTCGGACCGTGGTGCACCTGGGGGCACTGCTGGACACACACAGCCAATGATTGTTTTTGTCTCCAGAGAAAGTCCTGAAACTTCAGGACAGAATCAGATATTTTCTCTCTCGCCCAAGAGTGTCGATACACTCGGCGATGCAAGTACTAGGCCTCATGGTGTCGGCTTTCGACATGGTAGAGTACGCTCAATTCCATTCCCGCCCTCTGCAGAGGTTAATCCTTTCCAAGTGGGACAGCCTGCTTCATCGGATCAGGTCTCAAATGATCTCCTTGACTCCGGAGGTTCATCTGTCATTGAGCTGGATCTCCAACTGGGTCCTCCTGACAACGGATGCCAGTATGCGGGGTTGGGGCGCAGTGTTGGAGCAACACTCTCTCCAGGGTCGATGGACCAGGGAGGAATCTCTCCTCCCGATAAACATTCTGGAATTGCGGGCAGTGTTCAATGCGTTGACACTGGCCTTGCCTCTAGTACAGAACAGGCCCATTCAAGTACAATCAGACAACGCCACCATGGTGGCGTACATAAATCATCAAGGCGGCACTCGAAGCTGCATGGCAAGGCTGGAAGTATCGAAAATCCTACGTTGGGTGGAACGTAATCTGCCAGCAATATCGGCAGTGTTCATTCCCGGAGTCCTCAACTGGGAAGCGGATTTCCTCAGCCGTCAGGACGTTCACGCCGGAGAGTGGAGTCTTCATCCCTGAGTCTTTCAACTCCTAGTGGACAAGTGTGGCCTACCAGATGTAGACCTGATGGCGTCTCGACACAATCACAAGGTTCCGGTATCCGGATCAAGGACAAGGGATCCTCAAGCAGCGTTTGTGGATGCACTGGCAATTCCATGGCATTTTCGGCTGCCATACGTGTTCCCTCGAGTGTCACTCCTGCCCAGGGTACTACGGAAGTTCAAGCAAGAAAGAGGAATGCTACTTCTAGTCGCTCCAGCATGGCCCAGACGGCATTGGTTCTCAGACCTGCAGGATCTATCAATAGAGCGTACTCTTCTGCTTCCACAACGCCCAGATCTCTAACTCTCTCTGCACATGTTATGTCTGTCCCTCCTGCAGTGCACATGGTTTTGCCCAAATGCTAACAAATTTGCTGCTGCGATCAACTCAGAATTAGGCCCCATATCACTACCACTTGTGTGTCCCACTAACACACACCTTATTGTGAAAAGCTGCCACTCAGTTATAGTTGAGGGGTGTATTAAGATTTGAGTTGCTATCACCTGGTCTAAAACACGTAGTTCACTTACCTTGGCGCCTATTTCTCCCTTTATTATATATATATATATATATATATTTATTTCTCTTGCGTCCTAGAGGATGCTGGGGTCCATATTAGTACCATGGGGTATAGACGGGTCCACCAGGAGCCATTGGCACTTTAAGAGTTTAATAGTGTGGGCTGGCTCCTCCCTCTATGCCCCTCCTACAGACTCAGTTTAGAAAATGTGCCCGGAGGAGCCGGTCACAGCTAGGGGAGCTCTACAGAGTTCTTCTGGTAAAGAGTAATTTTTTCTTTCAGGTTTTTTTATTTTACTGGGGGGGGGGTGTGAGTGAGTAGTGTCCACCCCGCGGTGTCTTGAGCCACTGCTCCCGCTGACTGGACGGTGGCTCCAGAGGGGCCTAAACCCCCCCTGCCGCAGGGGAACGCTCACCCTGGCAGCAGGCTGCCGCCACCCCCTCAGAAGCTGAAGTGTGGCGAGTCAGTCACTGTCCCCCCTTGCAAGTGGGGGGACAGTGTGAAGAGGGCGGCTACGGGTCAGGAGCGCGGTTGTTCCCGCGCTCCTGGAAGGCTCAGCAGTACCTTGGTGCGGCGCTTGGGAGGGAGCGCCCTGAGCCAGCTCCGGACCCTGCACTGGTTTTCTTCAGCGTGTCGGGGTCTGGGGACCCAGGTCAGCATATTCCTCTGGCCAGTATAATTATGTTGTGAGCGGAAAGACCGCGCCATTGAAGGGGGCGGAGCTTCTCCTCAGAGCGGACCCAGCAGCGTTCAGCGCCATTTTTCCTGCCTGCAGCCACGGTTCACTGGATCCAGGTCCCTCCAGAGCTTTCTCCAGCAGTCTGTACGGTACCAGGGGGCTGTAGAAGAGGGTGGGGGGGCTGCTTAAAGGCTGTGTCACCTATTAAGGGACACAGTCAGCGCTGGGTAGGGACTCCCTTTGCCTGAAAAGTGCTATGTCTGGGTTGGCTACAATCTCTGTGTCTCTCTACCATTCTTGGGGGGACAGGGGGGAAACTCTGTCCTCAAAATACCCTGTGTGTGCAGATCGCAAGGTGGATGCTACGCTGAAATCCATTTGCACGGCTTCGGGGGCTATATTGCGGCCTACTATAGCCTGTGCTTGGATTGCTAAAGCTATTGCCAGGTGGTCGATCACTCTGCAGGAGGAATCGTCTACTCTGGACAAAGGTGACGTTGATTTGTTTTTGCGTAATGTCCAGGATTCTGCAGGGTTCATGGAATCCACCAGGAAGGACCTGGGATCCATGGTTGCGGGTATCTCCTCCATGTCAGTCTCGGCTTGAAGAGGTCTCTGGCTGCGCAACTGGTCTGCGGATGCGGAATCCAGGAAGTGTGTGGAGGGCCTTCCGTACAAAGGTCAGGCTCTATTTGGGGAGGCGCTGGATGCGTGGGTTGCCACGGCTACCGCGGGTAAGTCTCCTTTTCTCCCCTCAGCTACACCGCCTTCGAAAAAGTCCTTTTTATCTAACACGTCACAGTACTTTCGGGCCGCGCGGCCTAGGAAGAATAAGC
This sequence comes from Pseudophryne corroboree, assembly GCF_028390025.1. NCBI lineage: Eukaryota > Metazoa > Chordata > Amphibia > Anura > Myobatrachidae > Pseudophryne > Pseudophryne corroboree. Next base: position 300,642,060 of record NC_086444.1, on the reverse strand, counting down.
CTTCGAACACCTTCTTCAGAGGTGGTCGTGCCAAAGGAAAGAAACCCGCTCCTGCAGGTTCCCAGACCCAGAAGCCCGCTTCTGATACCCCTAAGTCCTCCGCATGACGGTGGACAGCTAGGCCTGGAGGAAGGTCAGGTGGGGGCGAGACTCCGGCAGTTTAGCCACGTCTGGGTGTCGTCGGGTCTGGACCCCTGGGTTCTGGATATAGTGTCCAGGGGGTAGAGTCTGGAGTTTCAAGAGCCCCCACCTCACAGTTTCTTCAAGTCAGGCTTACCAGCGCTGCTGGCGGACAGGACAATTCTTCTGGAAGCCATCAGGAAATTGGTGGTGTCAGAGGTCATTGTTCAGGTCCCTCTTCAGCAACGGAACAAGGGTTATTATTAGAACCTTTTTGTGGTACCGAAACCGGATGGTTCGGTATGGCCTATTCTAAATTTAAAGTCTTTGAAACCTTATCTCAAGGAGTTCAAATTCAAGATGGAATCTCTGAGAGCTGTCATTTCAGGGCTGTCGTAGAGGGGAGTTCCTTGTGTCCCTAGACATCAAGGATGCTTACCTCCACATTCCCATTTGGGCGCCGCATCAAGCTTATCTCAGGTTTGCGTTGATGGACGATCACTATCAGTTCCAGGCGCTGCCGTTTGGCCTCTTAACAGCACCAAGGATCTTCACCAAGGTGATGGCGGAGATGATGGTTCTCCTCCGGAAACAGGGGGTGAACATAATTCCATATCTAGACGATCTCCTGATCAAGGTGTCATCCAGGGAGAGGTTGTTGCGGTCCATCGTGCTCACGACACAGCTGCTCAGGAAGCACGGTTGGATCCTGAACCTTCCAAAGTCTCATCTGAATCCGACAAGGCGGCTGTCTTTCCTGGGAATGATCCTCGGCACGGAAGTGCAGAGGGTATTTCTCCCGGCAGAGAAAGCGTTGGTGATTCAAACAATGGTCCGGGATGTCCTACGGCCTACCCGGGTATCGGTTCATCAATGCATACGCCTTCTGGGGAAGATGGTTGCCGCCTATGAGGCTCTGCAGTACGGCAGGTTTCATGCTCGACCTTTTCAAATCGACCTCTTGGACCAGTGGTCGGGCTCTCCCCTACACATGCACAAGAGGATACGCCTGTCTCCAAAAGCCAGGATTTCACTCCTCTGGTGGCTGCAACTTCCACACCTTCTGGAAGGGCGAAGGTTCGGAATTCAAGACTGGATCCTTCTGACCACAGATGCAAGTCTAAGAGGTTGGGGAGCGGTCGCTCTTGGGGAAACCTTTCAAGGACTATGGTTGGATCAAGAGTCACTTCTCCCAATAAACATCCTGGAACTCAGGGCCGTTTACAACGCCCTTCTGCAAGCAGCACACCTTCTACAGGATCGGGCTGTTCAGGTGCAGTCAGACAATGTGACCACAGTAGCCTACATAAACCGACAAGGCGGAACGAAGAGCAGAGCTGCCATGGCAGAGGTGTCAAAAATCCTCATCTGGGCAGAAAGGCACGCGGTGGCGATGACGGCGATCTTCATTCTGGGCGTAGACAGCTGGGAAGCAGACTTCCTCAGCAGACACGATCTCCATCCAGGGGAGTGGGACCTCCATCCGGAGGTGTTCGAGGAGGTAACCGGTTGGTGGGGGGTTCCTCACATAGACATGATGGCCTCCCGCCTCAACAAGAAGCTACGGAGGTACTGTTCCAGGTCAAGAGACCCACAGGCAGTGGCGGTGGACGCACTGGTAACACCTTGGGTGTTCAAGTCAGTGTATGTGTTCCCTCCACTTCCTCTGATACCAAAGGTTCTTCAACTCGTGAGAAGAACAAAGGTTCTGGCAATCCTCATTGCTCCGGACTGGCCAAGGAGGGCTTGGTACGCGGATCTGCTGGATCTTCTGCTGGAAGATCCACAACCTTTGCCTCTTCGGGAGGATCTGCTTCTACAGGGACCGTTCGCTTATCAAGACTTACCGCGGTAAGTCTTGATAAGCGAACGGTCCCTGCTTCATTTGACGGCATGGCGGTTGAATGCCAGATCTTAGCTCGGAAGGGTATCCGAGTGAGGTCATTCCTACCCTGATACAGGACAGGAAGGGGATAAAGTCTAAGCATTACCATCGCATTTGGAAGAAATATGTCTCTTGGTGTGAGGCCAAGAAGTTCCCGGCGGTGGAGTTTCAACTGGGACGTTTTCTCCTTTTCCTGCAAGCAGGGGTGGATATGGGACTGAGACTGGGCTCCATCAAGGTCCAGATCTCTGCTTTGTCCATCTTCTTCCAAAAACAATTGGCTGTTCTTCCTGAGGTTCAGACCTTTTTGAAGGGGGTTCTGCACATCAAGCCTCCCTTTGTGGCGCCTTCGGCTCCATGGGATCTTGATGTGGTGCTGCAGTTCCTACAATCTGCTTGGTTTGAGCCTCTACAGGAGGTTGATCTCAAGTTTCTCACGTGGAAGGCGGTCACCTTGTTGGCCTTGGCTTCTGCACGACGCGTGTTGGAATTGGGGGCTTTATCTTGTAAAAGCCCCTATCTGATCTTCCATGAGGACAGGGCGGAACTTAGGACTCGTCCACAGTTCCTACCTAAGGTTGTGTCGGCTTTCCACATCAACCAACCTATTGTGGTGCCAGTGGCTATTGACTCCTCAATTACTTCAAAGGCCTTGGATGTAGTGAGGACTTTGAAGATTTACGTGAAGAGGACGGCTCGTCACAGGAAAAGTGACTCCCTGTTTGTCCTCTATGATCCAAAGGAAATTGGATGTCCTGCTTCTAAGCAGTCGATTTCACGCTGGATCAGGTTCACTATCCAGCATGCTTATTCCACGGCAGGATTGCCATGTCCGAAATCCGTAAAGGCCCACTGTACTCGTAAAGTGGGCTCTTCCTGGGCGGCTGCCCGGGGTGTCTCGGCGATACAACTCTGCCGAGCAGCTACTTGGTCTGGGTCGAACACGTTTGCCACGTTTTACAAGTTCGATACTTTGGCCTCTGATGACCTCCAGTTTGGTCAAGCAGTGTTGCAGGAGCCTCCGCGCTCTCCCTCCCATACTGGGAGCTTTAGTACATCCCCATGGTACTAATATGGACCCCAGCATCCTCTAGGACCTAAGAGAAAATAGGATTTTAATTACCTGAAACGGTAAATTCTTTTCTCGTAGCCCGTAGAGGATTCTGGGCGCCCGCCCAGTGCTTCGTTTTCCTGCATTGGTTATGGTTCAGTGTTACCTGGTTCCTAGGTAAGTTCTGCGTTATTTACTGTTTCAGCTGTTGCTGAGTTGTTCCGGCATGTTAGCCGGATTTGCCTGTCGTGTGAGCTGTTATGAATCTCGCCACTATCTGTGTATTTCCTTCTCTCGAAGTATGTTGTCTCCTCGGGCACAGTTTCTAGACTGAGTCTGGTAGGAGGGGCATAGAGGGAGGAGCCAGCCCACACTATTAAACTCTTAAAGTGCCAATGGCTCCCGGTGGACCGTCTATACCCCATGGTACTAATATGGACCCCAGCATCCTCTACGGACTACGAGAAAAGGATTTACCGTTTCAGGTAATTAAAATCCTACTTTACATATTATATATATATATTATATATAATTTTATATATATATAATTTCTCTGACGTCCTAGTGGATGCTGGGGACTCTGAAAGGACCATGGGGAATAGCGGCTCCGCAGGAGACTGGGCACAAAAGTAAAAGCTTTAGGACTACCTGGTGTGCACTGGCTCCTCCCCCTATGACCCTCCTCCAAGCCTCAGTTAGATTTTTGTGCCCGAACGAGAAGGGTGCTCACTAGGTGGCTCTCCTGAGCTGCTTAGTAAAAAAGTTTAAGTATAGGTTTTTTATTTTCAGTGAATCCTGCTGGCAACAGGTTCACTGCACCTAGGGACTAAGGGGAGAAGAAGCGAACTCACCTGCGTGCAGAGTGGATTGGGCTTCTTAGGCTACTGGACATTAGCTCCAGCGGGACGATCACAGGCCCAGCCATGGATGGGTCCCAGAGCCGCGCCACCGGCCCCCTTACAGAGCCAGAAGACTGAAGAGGTCCGGAAAATCGGCGGCAGAAGACATCCTGTCTTCAATAAGGTAGCGCACAGCACCGCAGCTGTGCGCCATTGCTCTCAGCACACTTCACACTCCGGTCACTGAGGGTGCAGGGCGCTGGGGGGGGGGCGCCCTGAGACGCAATAAAAACACCTTATATGGCAAAAAAATACATCACATATAGCTCCTGGGCTATATGGATGCATTTAACCCCTGCCAATTTTTCCTTAAAAAAGCGGGAGAAAGGCCGCCGAGAAGGGGGCGGAGCCTATCTCCTCAGCACACTGGCGCCATTTTTCCTCACAGCTCCGTTGGAGGGAAGCTCCCTGACTCTCCCCTGCAGTCCTGCACTACAGAAACAGGGTAAAACAAGAGAGGGGGGGCACTAATTTGGCAGATAAATCTATACAGCAGCTATATAAGGGAAAAACACTTATATAAGGTTATCCCTGTATATATATAGCGCTCTGGTGTGTGCTGGCAAACTCTCCCTCTGTCTCCCCAAAGGGCTAGTGGGGTCCTGTCCTCTATCAGAGCATTCCCTGTGTGTGTGCTGTGTGTCGGTACGTTGTGTCGACATGTATGAGGAGGAAAATGGTATGGAGGCGGAGCAATTTCCTGTAATAGTGATGTCACCCCCTAGGGAGTCGACACCTGACTGGATGGTCTTATGGAAGGAATTACGTGATAGTGTCAGCACTTTACAAAAGACTGTTGACGACATGAGACAGCCGGCAAATCAGTTATTACCTGTACAGGCGTCTCAAACACCGTCAGGGGCTCTAAAGCTCCCGTTACCTCAGATGGTCGACACAGACCCAGACACGGACACTGACTCCAGTGTCGACGGTGAGGAAACAAACGTATTTTCCAGTAGGGCCACACGTTACATGATCACGGCAATGAAGGAGGTTTTGAACATTTCTGATACTACAAGTACCACAAAAAAGGGTATTATGTGGGGTGTGAAAAAACTACCCGTAGTTTTTCCTGAATCAGATGAATTAAATGAGGTGTGTGATGAAGCGTGGGTTTCCCCCGATAAAAAACTGCTAATTTCTAAAAAATTATTGGCATTATACCCTTTCCCGCCAGAGGTTAGGGCGCGTTGGGAAACACCCCCTAGGGTAGATAAGGCGCTCACACGCTTATTAAAACAAGTGGCGTTACCGTCTCCTGATACGGCCGCCCTCAAGGAACCAGCTGATAGGAAGCTGGAAAATATCCTAAAAAGTATATACACACATACTGGTATTATACTGCGACCAGCAATCGCCTCAGCCTGGATGTGCAGTGCTGGGGTGGCTTGGTCGGATTCCCTGACTGAAAATATTGATACCCTGGACAGGGACAGTATATTATTGACTATAGAGCATTTAAAGGATGCATTTCTATATATGCGAGATGCACAGAGGGATATTTGCACTCTGGCATCAAGAGTAAGTGCGCTGTCCATTTCTGCCAGAAGAGGGTTATGGACGCGACAGTGGTCAGGTGATGCGGATTCCAAACGGCATATGGAAGTATTGCCGTATAAAGGGGAGGAGTTATTTGGGGTCGGTCTATCGGACCTGGTGGCCACGGCAACGGCTGGGAAATCCACCTTTTTACCCCAGGTCACCTCTCAGCAGAAAAAGACACCGTCTTTTTAGGCTCAGTCCTTTCGTCCCCATAAGGGCAAGCGGGCAAAAGGCCACTCATATCTGCCCCGGGGCCGAGGAAGGGGAAAAAGACTGCAGCAGGCAGCCTCTTCCCAGGAACAGAAGCCCTCCCCCGCTTCTGCCAAGTCCTCAGCATGACGCTGGGGCCTTACAAGCGGACTCAGGCACGGTGGGGGCCCGTCTCAAGAATTTCAGCGCGCAGTGGGCTCACTCGCAAGTGGACCCCTGGATCCTGCAGGTAGTATCTCAGGGGTACAAATTGGAATTCGAGACGTCTCCCCCTCGCCGGTTCCTGAAGTCTGCTTTACCAACGTCTCCCTCCGACAGGGAGGCAGTATTGGAAGCCATTCACAAGCTGTATTCCCAGCAGGTGATAATCAAGGTACCTCTCCTACAACAGGGAAAGGGGTATTATTCCACGCTGTTTGTGGTACCGAAGCCGGACGGCTCGGTAAGACCTATTTTAAATCTGAAATCCTTGAACACTTACATACAAAGGTTCAAATTCAAGATGGAGTCACTCAGAGCAGTGATAGCGAACCTGGAAGAAGGGGACTATATGGTGTCTCTGGACATCAAGGATGCTTACCTCCATGTCCCAATTTGCCCTTCTCACCAAGGGTACCTCAGGTTTGTGGTACAGAACTGTCACTATCCGTTTCAGACGCTGCCGTTTGGATTGTCCACGGCACCCCGGGTCTTTACCAAGGTAATGGCCGAAATGATGATTCTTCTTCGAAGAAAAGGCGTCTTAATTATCCCTTACTTGGACGATCTCCTGATAAGGGCAAGGTCCAGAGAACAGTTAGAGGTCGGAGTAGCACTATCTCAAGTAGTACTACGACAGCACGGGTGGATTCTAAATATTCCAAAATCGCAGCTGATTCCGACGACACGTCTGCTGTTCCTAGGGATGATTCTGGACACGGTCCAGAAAAAGGTGTTTCTCCCGGAGGAGAAAGCCAGGGAGTTATCCGACCTAGTCAGGAACCTCCTAAAACCAGGCCAAGTGTCAGTGCATCAATGCACAAGGGTCCTGGGAAAAATGGTGGCTTCTTACGAAGCGATTCCATGCGGCAGATTCCACGCAAGAACTTTTCAGTGGGATCTGCTGGACAAATGGTCCGGATCGCATCTTCAAATGCATCAGCGGATAACCCTGTCTCCAAGGACAAGGGTGTCTCTCCTGTGGTGGTTACAGAGTGCTCATCTTCTAGAGGGCCGCAGATTCGGCATTCAGGACTGGGTCCTGGTGACCACGGATGCCAGCCTGAGAGGCTGGGGAGCAGTCACACAGGGAAGAAATTTCCAGGGCTTGTGGTCAAGCATGGAAACGTCACTTCACATAAATATCCTGGAACTAAGGGCCATTTACAATGCCCTAAGTCAGGCAAGGCCTCTGCTTCAGGGTCAGCCGGTGTTGATCCAGTCGGACAACATCACGGCAGTCGCCCACGTAAACAGACAGGGCGGCACAAGAAGCAGGAGGGCAATGACGGAAGTTGCAAGGATTCTTCGCTGGGCGGAAAATCATGTGATAGCACTGTCAGCAGTGTTCATTCCGGGAGTGGACAACTGGGAAGCAGACTTCCTCAGCAGACACGACCTCCACCCGGGGGAGTGGGGACTTCACCCAGAAGTCTTCCACATGATTGTGAACCGTTGGGAAAAACCAAAGGTGGACATGATGGCGTCCCGCCTCAACAAAAAACTGGACAGATATTGCGCCAGGTCAAGGGACCCTCAGGCAATAGCTGTGAACGCTCTGGTAACACCGTGGGTGTACCAGTCAGTGTATGTGTTCCCTCCTCTGCCTCTCATACCCAAGGTACTGAGAATCATAAGAAGGAGAGGAGTAAGGACTATACTCGTGGCTCCGGATTGGCCAAGAAGGACTTGGTACCCGGAACTTCAAGAGATGCTCACGGAAGACCCGTGGCCTCTCCTCTAAGAAAGGACCTGCTCCAGCAGGGACCCTGTCTGTTCCAAGACTTACCGCGGCTGCGTTTGACGGCATGGCGGTTGAACGCCGGATCCTGAAGGAAAAAGGCATTCCAGATGAAGTCATCCCTACCCTGATCAAAGCCAGGAAGGATGTAACTGTGCAACATTATCACCGTATTTGGCGTAAATATGTTGCGTGGTGTGAGGCCAGGAAGGCCCCTACAGAGGAATTTCAACTGGGTCGTTTCCTGCAAACAGGACTGTCTATGGGCCTAAAATTAGGGTCCATTAAGGTTCAAATTTCGGCCCTGTCGATATTCTTCCAAAAAGAACTAGCTTCAGTTCCTGAAGTTCAGACGTTTGTCAAGGGGGTACTGCATATACAGCCTCCTTTTGTGCCTCCAGTGGCACCTTGGGATCTCAATGTAGTTTTGGGGTTCCTAAAATCACATTGGTTTGAACCACTCACCACTGTGGACTTAAAATATCTCACATGGAAAGTGGTAATGCTGTTAGCCCTGGCTTCAGCCAGGCGTGTCTCAGAATTGGCGGCTTTATCCTATAAAAGCCCTTACCTAATTTTTCATACGGACAGGGCGGAATTGAGGACTCGTCCTCAATTTCTCCCTAAGGTGGTTTCAGCGTTTCACTTAAACCAGCCTATTGTGGTACCTGCGGCTACTAGGGACTTGGAGGATTCCAAGTTGCTGGACGTAGTCAGGGCCCTGAAAATATATGTTTCCAGGACGGCTGGAGTCAGAAAATCTGACTCGCTGTTTATCCTGTATGCACCCAACAAGCTGGGTGCTCCTGCTTCTAAGCAGACTATTGCTCGTTGGATTTGTAGTACAATTCAGCTTGCACATTCTGTGGCAGGCCTGCCACAGCCAAAAAGCCCATTCCACACGGAAAGTGGGCTCATCTTGGGCGGCTGCCCGAGGGGTCTCGTCTTTACAACTTTGCCGAGCAGCTACTTGGTCAGGGGCAAACACGTTTGCTAAATTCTACAAATTTGATACCCTGGCTGAGGAGGACCTGGAGTTCTCTCATTCAGTGCTGCAGAGTCATCCGCACTCTCCCGCCCGTTTGGGAGCTTTGGTATAATCCCCATGGTCCTTTCGGAGTCCCCAGCATCCACTAGGACGTCAGAGAAAATAAGAATTTACTTACCGATAATTCTATTTCTCATAGTCCGTAGTGGATGCTGGGCGCCCATCCCAAGTGCGGATTGTCTGCAATACTTGTACATAGTTATTGTTACAAAAATCGGGTTATTATTGTTGTGAGCCATCTTTTCAGAGGCTCCTCTGTTATCATGCTGTTAACTGGGTTCAGATCACAAGTTGTACGGTGTGATTGGTGTGGCTGGTATGAGTCTTACCCGGGATTCAAAATCCTTCCTTATTGTGTACGCTCGTCCGGGCACAGTATCCTAACTGAGGCTTGGAGGAGGGTCATAGGGGGAGGAGCCAGTGCACACCAGGTAGTCCTAAAGCTTTTACTTTTGTGCCCAGTCTCCTGCGGAGCCGCTATTCCCCATGGTCCTTTCGGAGTCCCCAGCATCCACTACGGACTATGAGAAATAGAATTATCGGTAAGTAAATTCTTATTTATTTTTTTTGTTTGTTTGTTTATATACTGTATAGTAGTTATGAAAGTTATTCACACTCTGCCATTTTTTTATATGTTTTAATTAAGATTGACAGATGTCATAAGAAAGTTCCAGAAAGACTAATACCAAGGTGGATATTCAATTAGCCCCTGTAATTTACCGGGGCTAATTGTTCCGCCGGGGGCTATCTAATTAGCCCCGATAAGCCGGCGCGTGCCGCGGCTTATCAGGGATTTTGTTTCACCTGCCTCCGGCAGACGAAGCAGAATCCCCGGAGACAGACCAGTTTTCGTCCGAAAACGGGGCTGTTACACTGAACCTGTGTGTTATCGGGAGAAAGGGTTTTTTTTTTACAGGAGATCCATCTGGATAACCTGTAAAAAAAAATTAAAAAAAATTGCTGAAACATCGGGAAAAAGATATTCCCCTAAGCCTTGGAGAGAGATAAATTGAACAGAGATGAAGCACCAGCCAATCAGCTTCTACCTGCCATGTTACAGGCTGTGTTTGTAAAATGACATGAGCTGGTTGGCTGGTACTTTATCTCAGTACACTTTATCTCTCTACAAGGCTTAGTACATAGACACCATGGGGCAGATGTATTAACCTGGAGAAGGCATAAGGAAGTGATAAACCAGTGATAAATGCAAGGTGATAAAGGCAGGAGCCAATCAGCTCCTAACTGTTAATTTACGTTTTGGAGCTGATTGGTGCATTTATCACTGGTTTATCACTTCCTTATGCCTTCTCCAGGTTAATACATCTGCCCCCATATTCCCTAAGACCTTTCCATAAAGAATATAGCATTACAGACTCTCCTTGTTATGGTGTAACCCAGTGGTTCCCATACTTTTTTTTAATGATGGCGCCCTCGAGTATCAGAATTTTTTCACGCCACTCCTAGGCCAAAAGTTTCTTTGAGAATTTTAGAAAGCAATAAGTAAATTATGTTTATGTGTCATCCTTAGTATCTTTAGTGTGTTGCGGGACAAGGTTTTGTCTATTACTTTGACCAGAAATAGTTTGAATTGGTCATGGACCACCAATCCAAGGCACCCCTGCTAGTGTCTTGAGGCACCCCAGGGTGCCTAGGCACACAGTTTGGGAATCACTGCAGTAACCAAACAGCAGAAGGAACGGGATTTGGACTAGTTCGTGATTCAGGGAGGCGGGAAGGGGTGTAATTGATATTTCTCTATATGCTCAATCATGCAAGCAGCATTGAATTTTGGTCCGATCTCTTGGAGGGGCATTAAGTTGGTCAGTGGTTAGTGACTACGGATCTGAGGGATCCCTGTGCATGGACGCAAACTGAGTTTTTCCATACAGCGCATGCACAGATGTGAAATGATAAATTTTTCATATCCCTGTCCTATTCTGAGTTGGATGCAACATGGACGGATCTGTCTTTCCATGAAACTTGGCATTAGTGCAAGTGCATGGAACTGCCGTGACTTGTGGGTGGGCCATGGACGTGTATCAGTAGCCTAAGAATCATGTGTATGGGGAAGGAAAGCTAGACCTCTTGTACCTAGCATGAGGCAGGTGTCGCTACTAATGATGGGTGCGGCAGTTGGCGTAAGGTCAGTGGGCAGACACTAGCAGGCGCACAGCCCCCACATTAGCCTTGCACATTTTGGCTATAGCATAAGGTAGGAAATCAGGCTCCGCGGCTGCCAGCAGCTACAGCCACTGAATGTCTGGCAAGCTGTACGGAGGCCCTGATCCAGAGATGTATGCAACACCAATATATATGAAGTTGAGTGATCACTGGCTGCCTGTGCATGCGTCATGGTCTCACTGCACACACGCAAAGGTACCTAAGCGATGCTGCTCACTGAGAAGGTATAGTCACAAAGTGACTGATAGTCAGGGACTGTTGGGTAGTGGCAAAAATGCGGGTGATTGACACACAACATCAGCGTCTCCATTCCCGTCCTCATTCTGTGCGACCATAGGGTTACTCAGGAAGCTGATCACCGAAGGATCTGCCACCGCCACTGCATGTTAGTGTATTGCTGCTGGTACAGATCGGTTATCACACAGTCACATTGCAAGACTCTTCAACTGAAGGGGGCTTCAAAGTGGGTTTGTGTAGCAGTCAGCAGTGACTGTAGCAAATCACTATGAAATGAGTGGAGAAAGATCTGTCATAGTTCAGCAGCCCCCTTAAACTATCTTTCTTGGTGCTCCTTTGACAGCTGGAGCCCGGCGGCCAGTGCCTCCAATGTCTCTGAGAGTTATGCCACTAGGCGTTGGCCCAATGGGCTTAGTTTTTTATTCCTAATACTGTTTTCTGAGTGCTGCTGCATATAGCTGCTAGGTTATCAGTCAGTAGCTGTGCCAGGAATTGGATTTCCTGCCTCCTTGACAGGCTCAGCTGTCATTCACAGCCCTGTAACCCCCCCTGCCTCACACACATGGAAGCAGCAATACCCGCTGCGGCGCATGCTCTTTTCTGCACATGCGTGAAAATAAGAATTTACTTACCGATAATTCTATTTCTCATAGTCCGTAGTGGATGCTGGGAACTCCGAAAGGACCATGGGGAATAGCGGCTCCGCAGGAGACTGGGCACAAAAGTAAAAGCTTTAGGACTAGCTGGTGTGCACTGGCTCCTCCCCCTATGACCCTCCTCCAAGCCTCAGTTAGGATACTGTGCCCGGACGAGCGTACACAATAAGGAAGGATTTTGAATCCCGGGTAAGACTCATACCAGCCACACCAATCACACCGTACAACCTGTGATCTGAACCCAGTTAACAGCATGATAACAGAGGAGCCTCTAAAAAGATGGCTCACAACAATAATAACCCGATTTTTGTAACTATGTACAAGTATTGCAGACAATCCGCACTTGGGATGGGCGCCCAGCATCCACTACGGACTATGAGAAATAGAATTATCGGTAAGTAAATTCTTATTTTCTCTGACGTCCTAGTGGATGCTGGGAACTCCGAAAGGACCATGGGGATTATACCAAAGCTCCCAAACGGGCGGGAGAGTGCGGATGACTCTGCAGCACCGAATGAGAGAACTCCAGGTCCTCCTCAGCCAGGGTATCAAATTTGTAGAATTTAGCAAACGTGTTTGCCCCTGACCAAGTAGCTGCTCGGCAAAGTTGTAAAGCCGAGACCCCTCGGGCAGCCGCCCAAGATGAGCCCATCTTCCTTGTGGAGTGGGCATTTACAGATTTTTGGCTGTGGCAGGCCTGCCACAGAATGTGCAAGCTGAATTGTACTACAAATCCAACGAGCAATAGTCTGCTTAGAAGCAGGAGCACCCAGTTTGTTGGGTGCATACAGGATAAACAGCGAGTCAGATTTTCTGACTCCAGCCGTCCTGGAAACATATATTTTCAGGGCCCTGACAACGTCTAGCAACTTGGAGTCCTCCAAGTCCCTAGTAGCCGCAGGCACCACAATAGGTTGGTTCAGGTGAAACGCTGAAACCACCTTAGGGAGAAACTGAGGACGAGTCCTCAATTCCGCCCTGTCCGAATGGAAAATCAGATAAGGGCTTTTACAGGATAAAGCCGCCAATTCTGACACGCGCCTGGCCCAGGCCAGGGCCAACAGCATGACCACTTTCCATGTGAGATATTTTAACTCCACAGATTTAAGTGGTTCAAACCAATGTGACTTTTGGAAACCAAAAACTACATTGAGATCCCAAGGTGCCACTGGAGGCACAAAAGGAGGCTGTATATGCAGTACCCCTTTTACAACGTCTGAACTTCAGGGACTGAAGCTAGTTCTTTTTGGAAGAAAATTGACAGGGCCGAAATTTGAACCTTAATGGACCCCAATTTCAGGCCCATAGACACTCCTGTTTGCAGGAAATGTAGGAATCGACCCAGTTGAATTTCCTCCGTCGGGCCTTACTGGCCTCGCACCACGCAACATATTTTCGCCAAATGCGGTGATAATGTTTTGCGGTTACATCCTTCCTGGGTTTGATCAGGATAGGGATGACTTCATCCGGAATGCCTTTTTTCCTTCAGGATCCGGCGTTCAACCGCCATGCCGTCAAACGCAGCCGCGGTTCTTAGAACAGACAGGGTCCTTGCTGGAGCAGGTCCCTTCTTAGAGGTAGAGGCCATGGATCCTCCGTGAGCATCTCTTGAAGTTCCGGTTACCAAGTCCTTCTTGGCCCATCCGGAGCCACGAATATAGTGCTTACTCCTCTCCATCTTATCAATCTCAGTACCTTGGGTATGAGAGGCAGATGAGGGAACACATACACTGACTGGTACACCCACGGTGTTACCAGAGCGTCTACAGCTATTGCCTGAAGGTCCCTTTTCCCAACGGTTTATAATCATGTGGAAGACTTCTGGGTGAAGTCCCCACTCTCCCGGGTGGAGGTCGTGTCTGCTGAGGAAGTCTGCTTCCCAGTTGTCCACTCCCGGAATTTCTGACAGTGCTATCACATGATTTTCCGCCCAGCGAAGAATCCTTGCAGCTTCTGCCATTGCCCTCCTGCTTCTTGTGCCACCCTGTCTGTTTACGTGGGTGACTGCCGTGATGTTGTCCGACTGGATCAACACCGGCTGACCATGAAGCAGAGGTCTTGCTAAGCTTAGAGCATTGTAAATGGCCCTTAGCTTCAGGATATTTTTGTGAAGTGATGTCTCCAGGCTTGACCATAAGCCCTGGAAATTCCTTCCCTGTGTGACTGCTCCCCAGCCTCGCAGGCTGGCATCCGTGGTCACCAGGACCCAGTCCTGAATGCCGAATCTGCGGCCCTCTAGAAGATGAGCACTCTGCAACCAACACAGGAGGGACACCCTTGTTCTTGGTGACAGGGTTATCCGCTGATGCATCTGAAGATGCGACCCGGACCATTTGTCCAGCAGGTCCCACTGGAAAGTTCTTGCGTGGAATCTGCCGAATGGGATTGCTTCGTAGGAAGCCACCATTTTACCCAGAACCCTTGTGCATTGATGCACTGAGACTTGGCTCGGTTTTAGGAGGTTCCTGACTAGCTCGGATAACTCCCTGGCTTTCTCCTCCGGGAGAAACACCTTTTTCTGGACTGTGTCCAGGATCATCCCTAGGAACAGAAGACGAGTTGTCGGAACCAGCTGCGATTTTGGAATATTGAGAATCCAATCGTGTTGCCGCAACACTACCTGAGATAGTGCTACACCGACCTCCAACTGTTCCCTGGATCTTACCCTTATCAGGGAATTGTCCAAGTAAGGGATAACTAAAATTCCCTTCCTTCGAAGGAATATCATCATTTCGGCCATTACCTTGGTAAAGACCCGGGGTGCCGTGGACCATCCATACGGCAGCGTCTGAACTGATAGTGACAGTTCTGTACCATAAACCTGAGGTACCCTTGGTGAGAAGGGTAAATTGGGACATGAAGGTAAGCATCCTTGATGTCCCGAGACATCATGTAGTCCCCTTCTTCCAGGTTCGCAATCACTGCTCTGAGTGACTCAATCTTGAATTTGAACCTCTGTATGTAAGTGTTCAAAGATTTTAGATTTAGAATCGGTCTCACCGAGCCGTCCGGCTTTGGTACCACAACAGTGTGGAATAATACCCCGTTCCCTGTTGCAGGAGGGGTACCTTGATTATCACCTGCTGGGAATACAGCTTGTGAATGGCTTCCAAAACTGTCTCCCTGTCAGAAGGAGACATCGGTAAAGCCGACTTTAGGAAACGGCGAGGGGGAGACGTCTCGAATTCCAATTTGTACCCCTGAGATATCACCTGACGGATCCAGGGGTCTACTTGCGAGTGAGCCCACTGCGCGCTGAAATTCATTGAGACGGGCCCCCCACCGTGCCTGATTCTGCTTGTAAAGCCCCAGCGTCATACTGAGGGCTTGGCAGAGGCGGGAGAGGGTTTCTGTTCCTGGGAACTGGCTGATTTCTGCAGCCTTTTTCCTCTCCCTCTGTCACGGGGCAGAAATGAGGAACCTTTTGCCCGCTTGTCCACGAAAAGACTGCGCCTGATAATACAGCGTCTTCTCATGTTGAGAGGCGACCTGGGGTACAAACGTGGATTTCCCAGCTGTTGCCGTGGCCACCAGGTCTGAAAGACCGACCCCAAATAACTCCTCCCCTTAATAAGGCAATATTCCAAATGCCGTTTGAAATCCGCATCACCTGACCACTGTCGTGTCCATAACCCTCTACTGGTAGAAATGGACAACGCACTTAGACTTGATGCCAGTCGGCAAATATTCCGCTGTGCATCACGCATATATAGAAATGCATCTTTTAGGGGGCGTGGCCTGGCTGGTGTGCTGTGAGGAAGCGTTTCATGTGAGCTCCTGCAGCCCCACACATAAACCGGCTATTACCAGTGGTTTACTGTACCCCACGGGCGCACAGACACAGATACCTGTGCCCTTTGTCACCCAGGGCGAGGGGCTTCGGTCGCGGAGCCGGGGAGCCCTTTTAAGGGTTCCCGCGGGTTGCGGCCTTCCCCTCCATCAGAAGCCGGGGGCTGGAGTACGGCTTCCCCCCCCCCTACACAGCGCAGACCTGCGACCTGCGGACGGCGAAACCCGGGAGACGAACTCACCATACCCCGGCGAGGACTACAGGCGAGTGGAGGGAGTTGCCCCCCGAGCCGGAGTTGACCGGAGATCTCTGCGAGTGAGGTCGGAAGACGGAGCTCTGAGCGGCGGACGGCGGCGGCCTCGCGCGGCGGGTGAGTCACACGCTGGTGCTTCCCAGCGTCTCACCGCGGCTATCTCTCCCCGCTGCCCCGACACACAAAATAAACATTTTTTCTTCTCCCACGGGACATCGCATTACCGGCCCTCGTAGGGGCTTTATCCTGGCCCTGCTCACATCCCCGGCCTGCCAGACGGGACGGCGGGAGACGCGGCGGCCATATTAGCAAAGACCTGCCTCAGCTCTAGATCCCCTGGGGACGCCGAGGTTGCTCTCGCTCAGTATCCCACTCCTGGGCCAGGGAATATAAAAGTACAGTATAACCCTGCATTGCAGCGGGGGATGGGAGAGCTCGCGGACCGGAGTCTGGGCAACTGCGTATCCCTTCACCTACCCTCCCCAGATTCGCTGTGCTACGTCAGGTCTGAGCTCCCACAGAACAGGTCCTTATGGTCCAAGCACACCTCATAGGCGCTGTTCCCCCATCTGGCTGCACTGCCTCATACATACGGCCGACGGGGCACCTCAACGCACAGCACCTGGGGAGACACACTACCTGGCACGTGCTCTCCCCCTCCTAATCATTCACCACTGTTAGCTGACATATAACTGTGGGCCTACGAACACTGATACCACCAGGGGCACCCTCAGGGCGCCATCTCCTACGCCCACACAGACAACGGATGCGGCCCATTGGACGACCCCAACAGTGACCCTGGGAGATCCTAAACTAACTGGGGGTTCAAGGGTGTACCTTACCACCTCAGCGCACTCGATCGGGCTCTGCGGGCCATCCTCCTGTGAACCGTTTACCATGTGATCTTGTCATGCAGCGCTCCAGGTCCCGTGTGCGATTCTAATGCTCTAGGAGCTCCCCCATACCTGCCCAGGTGTTGACTACCAATTTTTCTCACCCCTCACCACCACGATGCCTAAAGGGGGGAAAAAGACGAACGCCCATAACTTGGTGGGCTACTTCAAGAATTCTACCCCATCCTCCACCCGGAAAACTGCCTCACCCCCACCCACCTCTGACCGGGACTCAGATGATGACTCTTCCTCTACACCCGCCACAAAAGCAGGCGTCGCCCTTCTCCTGTCCGAAATGCGCAACATTAAAAAATCAATCCGCGCGGAGGTACAGGAGGCTATATCGGGCCTGAAAAACGATGTGGACAACCTGGGCTCCAGAGTTGACGCCATCGAAAGAAAACAAGAAGAGCTCATCGCCTTCCAACAAGAATCGGAACAGGAGATGACTCAAATGCGTACCGATGTTATGCTGTTGGCAGATAAACAAGAAGATTTAGACAACAGAGGCCGTCGGAACAATCTTCGAATCCGTAACGTTCCCGAGACGGTGGAGCAAACCCACCTCATGGATTACCTGTTCCGCCTCTTCCGCACTCTCGCCCCCTCCGTTCCAGACGACATGTTACTCCTAGATAGAGCTCACAGAGCCCTGCGTCCTAGATCCCAAGATGCTACAACACCGAGAGATGTGATCCTACGGTTTCACTACTTTGCGGTCAAAGATCAAGTTTTCGCCAAAGCCCGGAGGTCTCCGGTTACCTCTTTCGAAGGCTCAGATCTTTCAATCTTCCAGGACCTGTCACCGGTTACGCTGAATAGGAGGCGGGAACTAAAGGACATAACCAAAGCCCTGAGAGACAACAACATCAGATATAGATGGGGCTTTCCCTTTGCCCTCCAGGTCAGGGCGGATGGTAAATTCCTCTCTGCCAGATCTCCTGACGAAGCCCTACAACTGCTCCGTCAACTGAACATCTCCGGCCCCCCGGCCGCCTCTCAACGACCTCTACCAGTCAACACCTCCCCTCCCCTCACGGCCCCATCCCCAGAATGGAACACAGTTGGACCGACAACACGTGCCTCTTTGGATACATGAGCCGACATATGTTAAAGGCCTTACAGGGCCGTGATGCCCGAACGGGCTCTCGGCGTACCACGGGGGATCTCGTTGCGCTTTGCTGAGGCTCGCATGGGGTGCAAAACCCTCTATATAACAATTATTTACTGTTTATTGCCCTGCTGCATGTCTGGCGGGCGGGCCTTCTCGGGCCCCTGGGGCAGGGGCTCCCCGCGGCTGGCCGCGGGGGCTACTGTCCCCGGTGGCCCGACTGGGCCGCGGCCTCTCTCTTATTACCTTATACTACTCTAAGTGTTGCTATTGTTGCCTTGTGATTGCCATGCCGTGTTTACCCTTGGTTCCTTTATGCTCCCTTTCCTCCCCCCCCCCTCCCCCCTCCACTCACCCCCCATTCGATGGCGCGGAGCCCTCTAGATAACTGCTGTTGACCGCTTGTTGCCTTGGTGAATGTGTTTTGGGTGGGCCTTCCCGGGCCCTTGGGACAGGGACCCGCGCGCCTGGCCGCGCGGACTCCTGTCCCGGGCGGCCCGACTGGGCCGAACCTTCTTTTCCTAATCTAAACTGATCCCAATGCTACTACTGTTGCTTCGTAATAGACATACCATGTGTACCTTTAGTTCCCTCGAACTTGCTTTTCTCCCCCCCCCCTGTTGGATCCTTCTGCCTACCAACCGCAATATGCGGCTCACCCCCTTCCACTCCCCCCTCCCCTCCCTCTCCTCCCTTCCCCGTTAGCTCCTTTGGCCTATAAACCGCAATACATACATTTAAATTGAGTTTGTTCACACACGGGACCCGGTCTCCTCTCCGATCGGCCGGGTTCATCCACCCCCCACTCGACCTCCGAGGTCGACGTCGGACGAACTGGACCTGCGGGTCTCCTTCTTCCTTGGGTCCGACTAGTGAGAATGGAATTTCTCTGTTATCAAGTTACTGGTACTAATCTTTGCCTATGCTTCTTCTGTTCTCTTACTCTTTCTCCCCCTCTTTCTCTGATTTCCTCCCCTTTCCTCTCCCCTCTCTCCCCAGGGGTCCCGCTGATGCGCTTCCACAGGAATTGTGCTCCACCTCAACATCATGGTTCTTAGAATAATTACCCTGAACACGAAGGGATTAAACAGCCCACGTAAACGCTCTTTTTTTATTCCAGTCCCTTAAACAACTTAGGGGTGACATCGTATTCCTACAGGAGACCCACTTCTCGGGTAAGTCGCATCCCGAACTTAGATCAAAATCTTTCCCACAATCTTTCCATGCTTGCGACCCCATGCGCAAGAAGAAGGGGGTCTCTATACTCTTTGCCAGCCACCTAGATTTTACCCCCTCTGAAATACTGAGGGACCCTGAAGGCAGATACTTGCTATTAGTAGGGTTGCTAAACGGATCCCCCTATACGTTCTTGAACGTATATGCTCCAAACCAGCTTCAGGCCCCTTTCTTCCGCTCCCTAAATAGCCTCTTAGCCTTGCACAGAAACGGCAGCGTGGTGTTGGGGGGGGACTTTAATATAACTCTGGATAGCGACCTGGACAGATCAAAACCTTTGCCCAGATCCATGCGCTCCTCTCACTCGCGCAACGCAGCCGCTCTAAACCACCTGCTGTCACAGCACCTCCTCTTCGACACCTGGAGAGCGAAGGAGTCAAATGCTAGGGATTACACATATTATTCCCCCATTTTCGATGTTTACACAAGATTGGACATGATATTCCTAAGTGCGGAACCAGCCCAATGTATCCTTGACGCCTCCATCCACCCTAGCACATAGTCAGACCACGGCCCGGTTTCTGTGGACGTCCCTGGCCCGCACCCTCCCGTTCGGCACCCTGTTTGGAGGCTGAATGACAGACTCCTTCTGAACCCTCAAACAAAAGCTCACATAGCTGCCGAAATCTTACACTACTTTAAAACAAATACATCCCCATCTATTTCCCCTATGTTATTATGGGACGCCCACAAAGCAGTAATACGCGGACGCCTGATTAGTGCCTCATCTTATAACAAGAGGACCAGATCCAAACGCATCCGGGAGCTCACGGACTTAGTGACGTCCCTCTCACAAAAACACAAAAAAACAGGGTCCGAAGCAGATCTCTCGTCCTTGTCCGCGGCCAGGGGAGAACTAAACATGCTCCTGACGGCGAAGGTAGAGACTAGCCTGAAATGGCTTAATCAGTCCTTTTACGAAAAAGGGGATAAAGCTGACCGACTACTAGCTTCTAGACTTCGGGCTAAACTTGCTAGGAACAATGTCCTATCTATCCAGTCCTCCTCTGGCAAGAAAACAGCTGATCCTAAATGTATTACTGAAGCTTTCTCTCGCTTCTACGAAAAGCTGTACAATGCCCATGGGCCCACTCAATCGAACCCGGACTTTCATGAGGCCATCCGTGCCTTCCTGTCCCAATGCCAGCTGCCTTGTCTGAGCCCATTGGACGCTGCAGGATTAAACTCTAAGATCTCCGACGAAGAAATCGCCACCGTGGTTAAAGCCCTAAAACTTACCAAGGCGCCGGGCCCAGACGGCTTTACGGCCGCCTATTACAAGACTTTTCTTCCCCAACTTGCACCCCACCTTTCATCCCTCTTCAACGCTGTTTTACAGGGAGCTTCTTTCTCCAAATCGGCTCTGGAGGCTAAAATTATAGTTATTCCCAAGGACGGCAAAGACGCTTCTAATTGCGCTAACTATAGACCTATCTCGCTACTTAACTCGGATATCAAGATCTACGCAAAAATTTTAGCCCTCCGATTGAATAGTGTATTACCACACCTTGTCCATAATGATCAGGTGGGATTTATCCCCGGCCGCCAAGCCCGAGACAACACAAGACGTGTTGTTAGTCTTGCTCACTACATCAACCTTACGCACACTCCTGCTCTTTTGCTTTCTCTGGACGCAGAGAAGGCGTTTGACAGGATAGGTTGGCCCTTTCTATTCGAAACTCTGGCCCATTTCGGCTTTCATGGGGAATTTCTCACAGGAATCCAGGCCTTGTACTCGAGCCCTTCCGCCAGAGTATCTGTGAATGGAGTGCAGTCGGACCCTCTAGTTATCTCCAACGGCACCAGACAGGGCTGCCCACTCTCGCCTCTGATCTTTGCCTTAGTTATAGAGCCACTAGCAGCCCGCATTCGAGCCTCGCCCGACATCGGGGGGCTGAGGGTGGGGGGTTCTACTTACAAAATCTCTCTGTTTGCAGACGATGTCCTCCTATCGCTTTCCTCACCACACACTTCTTTGCCGAACCTTTTTGACCTCCTCCTTGAATATGGCCAAGTCTCGGGGTACAAAGTTAACTGGTCCAAAACGGAGGCTCTCCCCTTCCACATCCCCCCTCCCCGATTATCCCACATGCAAAGCAACTTTAAATTCACCTGGTGCGCTTCTAAAATTCGTTATCTGGGGATCTTTATTACACGCTGCTACGGAGACTTATATAAGGAAAACTTTTCGCCACTGCTCAAAAACCTTAAAGCCGACCTCCATAAATGGCAATCACTAATTATCTCCTGGCTGGGTCGCATTGTAGCTCTGAAAATGAACATTGTCCCCCGCTTACTTTATTTGTTTCAGACACTACCAGTGAAGGTTCCAGAATCTGTTTTAGCACAAGTCCACTCATGGTTGCTCCGATTTGTGTGGAGAAACAAGGTGCCTAGAATAGGCTTCTCAACTCTGCGCAAACCAGTGCAGGAAGGAGGTAGAGGTTTCCCAGACATCCGTCTATATTATTTGGCCTCCCATCTTAGCCAGGCGGTAACCTGGTTCGCCCCTACACAGACTTTACGCTGGCTTCAGCTGGAGACTGCACTTAGCCACATCCCATCTTTGTCATCCCTACTCCTATCCCCTCTTAGAACTAGATCTCCCCACCTACAATTGCACCCGGTGCTAGATTTCACCTGTCAGATCTGGGACTATTGCACGCGTCGCTTTCACTTACTGTCATCTCCCTCGGCGCTTACCCCCTTATGGGACAACCCTTCTTTCGCACCGGGTCAGTCACTGTCCCGCTCGGGTCCATGGGTGGAACGGAACATCCGCTTTGCTCTGGACATGCTCTCCGATGGAACTTGCGCTCCTCTATCGGACATCATGACGAAATTTGACTTCCCGGAGGCGAACCCTTTCACCTATTTCCAGCTGAGACATTTTGTCACTTCTTTATCAAACTCGTCCCCGTTCCAACCTCTCACCACGCTGGAGTCCTACTGTTATCACAAACCACTCGAGCGAGGAATCATCTCTCTGCTGTATTCCCTTCTCCAGACTCGGGATCAGAAGACGACCCCGGCCTTCGTACTCCAGTGGGAACGGGATCTAGGACCGGTGCCTGATGACTATGATTGGTCGGACATCTTTGCTGCGGTCGCGAAGTCCTCTATCTCAACCCTGGTAAAGGAAAACGCATATAAAATCTTATACAGGTGGTATCTTGTCCCCTCAAGACTCCACAAAATGTTTCCATCCTCATCACCCATGTGCTGGAGAGAATGCGGGGAACATGGCTCTTTCCTCCATATTTGGTGGACGTGCCCTAAAATCACAATATTCTGGGATGCAGTCGCACACCTGTTGAGTGCAGTACTCCAGACTCAAGTACAAAAAGCCCCTTGGTCCTTCCTGCTAGGCCTCCCCATTACTAACGCACCCCCAAACTCCGGTAAACTACTGACACAGATCCTAAACGCAGCTAGATGCTCAATTGCCCTTCAATGGAAACAGAGGGAGCCCCCCCCTATTAAACAGGTCATCAACAAAGTATGGTATCTCGCAAGCATGGAAAAAATTACTGCATACCTCCATAATAGATCTTTCCAGTTTCTCCTGAGTTGGGAACTATGGTTCGACTCACAGGCTCCCGCAAGTGGATTACGATCCCCCGGGAGCTCGATGGCTCTCCTGCTCTGAGTTCGGTGATCTCCTATCCTGACGAGTAGTTACAAGCTTGCCCTTAAATGTGACCTCTTCGTGTCCCTCAGGTAGCACTTTCCCTTTTTATACTAACGCCCTATACGAGGTCAGCGGATTGAGGAGGCGCACTAGCGGCGCCCCCAAACCTGGGTCTTCCCCCCCCCCCCCTATCCTATTCCCATCCCGTCTTGTCCCGTTCCCTCTTCTCTCTCTTCATGCTCTCTCTTTCTCTCCTTAGACTTCGTCTTTCTAATGCCATAGTTAAGTGCGTAATCTCCGGTTCCCATCCGACAGTAGGGTCTCTTTTTTCTTTTTTCTCACCCAGAGGTATAATCCATAACTGTTTCTCGTTTTAACAAATGTATGATTAATGACTCATATGTTATCTTATTCTTCTTATTTACCTCCTTTCTTTCCTGTCGCAAGCTGGGAACCGCATGATCTTTGTTCTAAGGTTATATCTCTGTTTTTGGTTGTATTTGTTACATGACAACAGCTCACCCCACGTGTGGTGGGGAGCTGTGGTGATATTCATAACCTAAAAATTAAAATAAACAATTTAAAAAAAAAAAAAGAAATGCATCTTTTAAATGCTCTATAGGCAAAAATATACTGTCCCTATCTAGGGTATCAATATTTTCAGTCAGGGATTCCGACCACGCCAACCCAGCACTGCACATCCAGGCTGAGGCGATTGCTGGTCGCAGTATAACACCAGTATGTGTGTAAATACATTTTAGGATACCCTCCTGCTTTCTATCAGCAGGATCCTTAAGGGCGGCCATCTCAGGAGAGGGTAGAGCCCTTACAAGCGTGTGAGCGCTTTATCCACCCTAGGGGGTGTTTCCCAACGCACCCTAACCTCTGGCGGGAAAGGATATAATGCCAATAACATTTTAGAAATTATCAGTTGTTATCGGGGGAAACCCACGCATCATCACACACCTCATTTAATTTCTCAGATTCAGGAAAACTACAGGTAGTTTTTCCTCACCGAACATAATACCCCTTTTTTGGTGGTACTCGTATTATCAGAAATGTGTAAAACATTTTTCATTGCCTCCATCATGTAACGTGTGGCCCTACTGGAAGTCACATTTGTCTCTTCACCGTTGTAAGGCTTACTCCTCTATTCTTTAACCCTCGATGTGATAGTCTCTTAGACGTCCGTGAGTGTAAACCTTATGCTACAAGTAACATGCAAAACACAAGCAGTAAAGATTCACACTGTTTATTGTTTGTTTAACAAAAGTATATAAAAGAAAGGATTTAGGGCGTGTATGTCCCAAGTCAATAACTAATTGGACAGAACACAAAAGGGGGTTAACATAACATGATTGGCTAGGAACTGCCGCAGCGGAAGGATATACATATATGGGCAAGTTTGTACTCACACAGAAAAGTTATGCACACGGTATAAAAAGATAACAGACAAAGACAGTAGCAAAAATGTGCTGGAACAAACAGTTCTGTAACACAAACAATTCTATGACATGTGAAGCAGAGACGAGCTTTAACCCTTTCATTCCCCTCTTAGAATCATTATTGTTATACTATATGATTCTAACAAAGCTTACGTCTTTCTGCACGCCAGTGGACTAGATACTGGGCGTATGACTCAGGGCCAGGTACCTCAGTTTCAGTAGTATGGGACAGGGCACCATTGTACATTATAGCATTATCGATACCTTTGGAGGTGAGCTTCTTACAGCACGGGATAATACAGTAAACAATAGTGGTAACAAGAATAAGGGTAATAAGTATAACTATACCTATTTGTATAAGGGCTTGTTTCCAGTTTTCAACCCATCCAAAGTATTGGCTCCATGGATTATCAACACCTGAGTTCCTTTTGAGTTCCTTTGATAATGACTCTAGTTTCTGTATGGCTAATGTTATTTTACCGTTAGGACCTGTGTTATCAGGGATATAGGTACAACATCCTTCGGCTTTGTTGATGTAAACGCATGTACCACCTTTTTCTGCTAGCATCATATCCAGAGCCATCCTATTTTGGAAGGTCATATGGGAAGTAGCTTCCAGTTGCTCAGATATTCCCAGAAGGGCCTCTTTGGTATCATTAACAAATCTTTGTTGGTTATAATATATATAGTTAATCCACGCTACATTTTTGTTTACAGTCACTATAGGGAATAAGGATTCAAATCCTGCAGCTACCTCGTCTCTAGCTTTGAACTCATTTGGAACCCCTCTTGGGACCCCTATAGCATCAATGTATACATGGGGGTCAAAACTACCTCCTGGGAGTGTCCTTTTCTTCCGAAGGATAGGGGAATTAGAGGAAGGAGTGGGGTGGTCTTCGGTGATCATTAGAAGGTGGCATTATGACTTTGGCCAGGGCACACTCACCATGCCAGGGCGTATCCAATTTGATCCTAAGTTTCATATCCCCGCATATATAGTAGATGTCGCCTAATGATCTAGTTTGATTAACTAGGACAGTTGTCCTTCTTTCTGCGCAATACCCTGGTGGGAAAGGTTTTAAATCCCTTCCTTTGGTGGTGTTGGATACATAACAGGTATAATTCCCGGGGTATATGGTTATGGTACTTCCGGGATTAGGATTTTTTAATAATATAGGATATTCCTTCTTCCACATTTCACACTGACTATCATTATTTTTAGTATCATTGTATTGGCTAAAGAAGCATCCTTCTTGATCTAAAGGAATGTTTAAAGGTACTGTACCTAAGTGGGGCCTAGATTTGCCACATACGTAACAATTGCTCATATTATGTTTTGCAGCATTATACTTCATCCATTCTAGCCAGAAATTAATGTCAGAGAAACCGGTTTCAATGGCTAGGATGTCTTCAAAAGTGGGGTTATTAATGGCTACCATATCCTTAAAGGTAGCAATATGAGGCCTTAAAGGTTTACCTTGGGGAGAGACTCTGGACTGGTATGCTGGATGTTTAAACATATCCCATAAATAAAAGATCTGTCTTGCGCTAAAGTACCCTGTTTTCCACCATATCCCAACTACATAGGTACCATTATCTGCTCTGCTAGGGTGTTGGATGTTTAGTCTAAACCTGTATGCATTCGGGCCTTCATCCATCTTAAAGATAGACAGTCTCTTGAGTAGGGGTACTCCATCAGGTTGACTCCATCTGTTTAAGGCGTCTGATGGTCTGTACCCCCAATCAAGTCCCGTGTTCCACCCCACGGATCCCCAGGAGTCACAGTTATATCCCCACCAGGAATCAGTAACACAAATATAAACTGTTTCGGACATCCCTGCTTTCCTTCTTTGCTGTATGAAATGTTTGTTGTCAGCAAGCTTGGGGAACATAAAATAGTCTAGGACATAGGTGGCTACGTGTGTGTTGGAGGAATTATACCACAAGGTGGGAACCCCGTCGGTGTGTGTAATGTCAACTACACATGTTGTGAGGTGGATGTGGGCCAGTAGGGCTATCAAGGTAGTCCCCAGGGTAAAGATAGGGGGCATTTTCTTCATCCTCCTCTGGTCTTCTGTCTTCGCTAGGTGGGAGGTCAGGGCTGTCCGCCCCTGTTCGTACCTCACTGGAATCACCTGTTTCCTCCTCTAGGTCTGGTCTAGGAATTTTCTTTACTCGGGAAGCATGGATCCAGGTGGGACTCTCTTCTGTCAGGACTGCGGTTCGGGTTACAGCAACGACTTCTGTCTCTGGACCATAGGTGAAGTCTCCCGGAGTCTTGTTCTTTGGGAGTACTTTTACCACGACTCTGTCTCCAACTTTGAAAGGATGTGTTGGTTCCTGTGGGTTCAAAGGATTTTTACAAACAACATCATGTTCAATCTCATCAAGTTTGGTTATGAGGGCCCTGACATACTCTTCCCTTATAAGTTCTAGATCTCCTTCCTGTATTATCAACGGTTTTTTTGCCCATGGGGTGGGAAAAGGCCTACCCATCAATATCTCAAAAGGGGAGTACCCTAGGGTTTTCTGTGGGGTCATCCTAATTTCTGCTAGGATGATAGGGAGGACTTGCTTCCATTTATGGAAGGTACCTCCTGTGGCCTTCCTTAGTTTGTCTTTGAGGGTCCTATTCATTCTTTCTACGACCCCTGAACTCTGCGGGTGGTACGGGATGTGAAACTTCCATTCTATTTGCAAGGCCTTCACTAGGGCCTGTGTGACTTTGGCTGTAAAGGCTGTGCCTTTGTCGCTATTTATCTGCAATGGGCATCCCCATCTCGGGATGATTTCCTGTGTTAGGATTCTAGCTACTGTCTTAGCATCCTCTGACTTAGTTGGGAATACTTCTGGCCAGCGAGAGAACATATCTACAATGACCAGGGCATATTCTTGTTTGCCTATGCCAGGGATATGGGTAAAATCAATTTGTAAGTGTGTAAAAGGGGTGGTGGGGTATTCAAGATGCTGGTGTTTCGCTTTATTAGGGTTGTTAGGGTTGTTCCTGAGGCAGGTGATGCATCTGCTAACATATTGGTCCACAAGTGTTTTGGCCTCAGTAACATAAAAATCCTTGGTTAGTAGGAGGAGTGTTGTGGCTTTACTATGGTGACCAACACCATGGTAATGGGCAATGAGCAAAGGGGCACTGGACTGGGGTATACAGGGTTTCCCCTCTTTGCAGATTAATCCTGATTTAGGATTTTTCTGCAGAATTGGGTAAGTCCAGTCGGAGAGATCAGTATTAGTCGCAGCAGCTTGAAGTTGAGTGAGCAGATGGACGTTGTCAAGGGAGGGAGGGGCCATGACTGCCATGTGAGAATGGGCAGTAGGCTGTAGGGCCGCTTGTTTAGCAGTAGTGTCTGCAAGGGCGTTGCCAAGGGAGATATTATCCTTGCCGCCAGTATGTGCCTTGCAGTGGATAATGGCAATGTCAGAAGGGAGGGTAATGGCATGTAACAGATCAGAGATGAGCTGCGCATGCGAGATACCCTTGCCATCTGCCCCGAGAAAGCCACGGCGTTGCCAAATGACCCCATGGTCATGAACAACGCCGTGGGCGTATCTGGAGTCAGTGTAAATGGTAACAGGCTTGTTCTGGTAGAGCTGACATGCTCTAGTGAGTGCAATGAGTTCTGCAGCTTGCGCGGACTGATAAGGTATTGGTAGGGCTTCCAACACAGTGTCAGGGAGGGTGACAATGGCATAGCCAGCTTGGTATGTATTGTCATTGGGCCTACTACAGGAGCCATCAACAAAAACTATGTCTGCGCCTGGTATGGGAACGGGAGACATGTCAAGTCTGGGAGAGGTTTCAGCTTCAATGGAAGCAGCACAGTCATGTAGGTCGGGTGGTTCATCCTCGGGACCTTTCAAGCCTAAAAGGGCATTGAGAATGGGTGTAGGGCCAGAAGAACTGGCAGTGTACTTGATGGTAAGTGTAGGGTTGCCCAAAAGAAGTACTTCATATCCACTAAGGCGTTGTGCTGACATGTGCTGTGTGTGTAAGCCTTTAAGTATTGCCAGGACATCATGTGTGGTGTGGAGTACTGTGGTGTGGCCTAAAGTGAGGGTAGTGGCCATTTCTGCAACCATTGCACAGGCTGCCAAAGCCCTGAGGCAGGCAGGCATACCTTGCACAGACACTGGCATGACTTTGGAAAAAAAATGCCACGGGGCGCAACTTCCCTCCATGAAACTGTGTGAGCACCCCCGCCATGGTTTTACAATTGTCCCTTGCATATAGATGGAAAGGTAGTACATAATTGGGGAGGCCAAGTGCCGGACTTTTCATCAACATACATTTTAAACTTTCATATGCAGTTAACATTTCTTGTGACCATTGTACAGTTTTAGGTTTGTCCTTCAGTGTGGCTTGTCTCAAAATGTTATCATAATAGGAGCAATCAGATATCCACTGTCTGCAGTAATTTACCATACCCAGGAAGGACAGTAGTTCCTTCTGGGTAGTTGGGGTGACCAGGCCCAATACAGACTGTATGCGTTGTGGACTGATTTTCCTCTCTCCCTGAGTGAGCACAAAACCTAAGTAATCAACATGCTTTTTACACCATTGCATTTTTGTTTTGGACACCTTGTGTCCACATTCACAAAGCCAGTTTAGTAATGAAACACCATCCTCTCGGCAGGCCTCCTCAGTTTGACTACAGAGCAGCAGATCATCTGCATACTGTAGCAGGACTGAACCATGGTGAGGTTGCCAGGGCCTCAATGTGGCCTGGAGTACAATGCTATAGACAACGGGTGAGTCAATATAGCCCATGGGTAATCTGCACCAGGTAAGTTGTTTACCCTCAAAAGAAAAGGCAAAAAGTAATTGTGTCTGTGAATCTACAGGTATGCTGAAAAAGGCATTCTTCAAATCAATTACAGAGAAGAACGCAGCATCTGCAGGGATTGCAGAAATGAGTGAGTTTACGTCTGGAACAATTGGTGCAATTTGGGACTATTAGCTGATTGATCGCTCTGAGATCCTGTACAAATCTTATACTGCCATCAGCTTTGGCAACAGGGTTCACAGGAGTACAGTATGGTGATACAATATGTCTGAGAATACCCTGTTGTAAGAATTGCTGTATCATGGGGCGGAGACCTTCTATCTTTTCTGGTGAGAGGGGATACTGCTTTTGATAAACAGGTTGTGAGTCGGGTTTGAGATTGGCCTTATATGGTGTGCATGAGATTAGGCCAGTGTCATATGGACCTTCTGACCAAAGAGCGGGGTTTACTTGGGCGAGGTCAGGCATGTTGGTAGTCATTTCCCAAATTGGAATATGAGGGGATTCAATATCCAACCCAGTACCAGTAGGTGAGGGCAGAATAGAGATGGAAAGTTTGCTAAGCAGGTCCCTACCTAGTAGGTTGATGGGGCACTCAGGTATGACTGTGAACCTATGTTTGCCCATGCGCAACCCCTTTGTTGTGGAGACAGAGAGGGCCTTGGTTAGGTAGGCATTGGTGGGTATCCCATTGATTCCCATTGAAGGAGCAGTCTTTTCCAAATCACCATCATATAGGTCAGAACACAAAACACTGGTTGTTGCACCGCTGTCCACTAAAAAGGGAATTTTACTTCCATTTATAATAAGTGGCAGCAGAGGTGAATCTTTCCAATGACGGGTGAGTTGAATAAAGGCTGGGATACCCTCCTCCGGGCCCCGTCAGTGCGCGGGGTCTTGCCAGTCAACTCTGAAACGTACATGATCAGAGAGAGGGTTGTCATGGCGTGGGCGGGGGTGTTGTTGGGGGGCAGGATTCAGAGCAGGCTGTCGAGGTGTCTGAGGGGGCTGGGGGCAATCTCTTGCCCAGTGACCATCCTGGCCACAGTTGTAACAGGAGGTGTGCCGTTTGCCGGCCATGTCTCCTGTAGGTGATTTATGTTGGGGTCTTTGGAATCTTCCCTGACTGCGGGGTTGGTTCTGTCTGTCAAAGCGTCTGGAGTTCTGATAGTTATGAGTGGGTGCAGGTTTCTTTACATCAAAACACCCTGCAGCCTCTTTCTCCTATAGATGTTTTTCAAAATCTTTCGTACTATCAGAAGTCCAGGAAGAGACGCTTTGCTTAACAGAAACTATGACAGAAGGTAGAAGGTTGTTAATGAAGGTGGAAATGAGTAAGCTTTCCGAGTTAAGCAAAGGTAAGCCAGCGTCATCTGTCCAACAGTCCTTAAACCTTTTCCAAAACTCAGTAACAGACTCTGAAGGCTTCTGTTTACAAGCTACAGCGACAGGCAAAGAAGCACGGGTTTTAAAGACTTCCTTCATATGTGTATCAATTTCCTTCCACATATTCTCGATACCTGTCTGTGTGTTGAGGGTGTAGGTAGCGGCACTATTTTGTGCAGCAGGTGTGTGGATGGCAGGGACCTTTGTCCAATCCCATCCATTATAGTGGTCGGTTACACCATCTATAATCAGCCTCATGTCTTCTTGTGTATAGCTGCGTCCTTTGCAAGCTTTGCGCAAATAAGATATACAGCCAGCGGGGGTAACGGTAGGCTTGGGACAGTGTTTTACTATCCTGTCTAAATCTTCTATTTCAATGGGTTTTATTAACATTTGGTCTCCCACTGTCATAAAGGGTAAGTGGAGGGCAACGGTGGTGGAAGAAGCTTCACCGCCGTCAGAGAATTCAGTTCCTCCTCGAGTGACATGGGGGGAGAAGGAGCCCTCGGCAGCGATAGTGGAATCGGCTGTGCGGCGGGTGGCTGGTTGTTTAAGGGATGTGGGCTGGGAGGTTATTATACTATTATCTAAACTCTGGGTTACTGGTGCGTTAGGGATAGAGCTAGTGGACGCATTTTCTAGCAGTGGAGGTGGAGGCGATCCCATCTGTTGTGAAAGGGTTACTGCTGCTAAGAGATCTGTGTCTTTAAGAGCAGGATATACTGGGCTGTAAGGGGGAGGCGAGAGGGTTTTCAAAGATTTACAGGTTCTCACTTCCTCCTTTCTGTGCTGTTGGGAACTGATATTTTTAATCCTCCTTTGTTTCTTATTGATGGATTTATCATACCAATAGGGTGCTATGGTCAGCCACTGCTCACCCCCGGCCCGCATATATGTCATATCCCATTGTGGATCATGATCATACCACGGCCAGGCTTCCCTGTCCCCTAAACAAAGACCTTTAACCATATCCATATAGAAAGGGTAATTACTGCCTTCCCGTGGAAATGGGTCCTGTCCTGCTTTCTCTGTCCACCCTGCTAAATTATCCACCCAGGGATCAATCAAATAATAATCAGAGGTAGAATTACGGGCCACGTATTCTTTACATGTCTCCCCGGGTAGGGGAGGGGGGTATACAGTTTTCTTACTCTGACCAGAGCCCATAGTAAAAACACAATTTCCAACAACTTTCTATGCATGCATCAGCTAACCAGTTAATTAGTTATTGACAATATCACAATATCATCTGCATAGTACTTTAACAAAACAATCGATAGTAATAATCTGTACGTTTACTCACCACTCGTACAGGGACTTGGAAATGCAGCGTATTGTGATAGGAAGCAAGAAAGTTATAAGGGTATTCAACAGACGTGCACTTACCACCCGTCAAGCTGAATACATGAAACTTATACTCTAATATCTGTTATGGCCATAACATAATAAGTAGACAATCAAATCGAGGTAAAATCTACGTTATGTATAGACTCCCAGGTCTATTTTAAGTATCCCAGATACTAACGTCTTTGGAGAATTGCGCTTGGACCCCTGGTCACTTCTCAGACGTATCTTTAAGTCCCAGACATTAAAGATGTTAGGTCACGTGTTCCCAGAACACTGACACGGATTCAGCTTCAGTGTATGACCGCAATCCCGTATGGCAAAGACAGACAATAAATTCTCTATCTCACCGGTCCGGGGACGATCAACTGAATTCCGGAATTCGAGCCCCCACTTGTAAGGCTTACTCCTCTATTCTTTAACCCTCGATGTGATAGTCTCTTAGACGTCCGTGAGTGTAAACCTTATGCTACAAGTAACATGCAAAACACAAGCAGTAAAGATTCACACTGTTTATTGTTTGTTTAACAAAAGTATATAAAAGAAAGGATTTAGGGCGTGTATGTCCCAAGTCAATAACTAATTGGACAGAACACAAAAGGGGGTTAACATAACATGATTGGCTAGGAACTGCCGCAGCGGAAGGATATACATATATGGGCAAGTTTGTACTCACACAGAAAAGTTATGCACACGGTATAAAAAGATAACAGACAAAGACAGTAGCAAAAATGTGCTGGAACAAACAGTTCTGTAACACAAACAATTCTATGACATGTGAAGCAGAGACGAGCTTTAACCCTTTCAACCGTCGACACTGGAGTCAGTATCCGTGTCGGCGTCTATATCTGCCATCTGAGGTAACGGGCGCTTTAGAGCCCCTGACGGCCTATGAGACGTCTGGACAGGCACAAGCTGAGTAGCCGGCTGTCTCATGTCAACCACTGTCTTTTATACAGAGCTGACACTGTCACGTAATTCCTTCCAACAGTTCATCCACTCAGGTGTCGACCCCCTATGGGGTGACATCACTATTACAGGCAATCTGCTCCGTCTCCACATCATTTTTCTCCTCATACATGTCGACACAAACGTACCGACATACAGCACACACACAGGGAATGCTCTGATAGAGGACAGGACCCCACTAGCCCTTTGGGGAGACAGAGGGAGAGTTTGCCAGCACACACCAGAGCGCTATATATATACAGGGATAACCTTATATAAGTGTTTTTCCCCTTATAGCTGCTGTATCTTTAATACTGCGCGTAATTTGTGCCCCCCCTCTCTTTTTTAACCCTTTCTGTAGTGTAGTGACTGCAGGGGAGAGCCAGGGAGCTTCCCTCCAACGGAGCTGTGAGGGAAAATGGCGCCAGTGTGCTGAGGAGATAGGCTCCGCCCCCTTATCGGCGGCCTTATCTCCCGTTTTTCTATGTATTCTGGCAGGGGTTAAATGCATCCATATAGCCCAGGAGCTATATGTGATGCATTTTTTGCCATCCAAGGTGTTTTTATTGCGTCTCAGGGCGCCCCCCCCCAGCGCCCTGCACCCTCAGTGACCGGAGTGTGAAGTGTGCTGAGAGCAATGGCGCACAGCTGCAGTGCTGTGCGCTACCTTGTTGAAGACTGACGTCTTCTGCCGCCGATTTTCCGGACCTCTTCTGCTCTTCTGGCTCTGTAAGGGGGCCGGCGGCGCGGCTCTGGGACCCATCCATGGCTGGGCCTGTGATCGTCCCTCTGGAGCTAATGTCCAGTAGCCTAAGAAGCCCAATCCACTCTGCACGCAGGTGAGTTCGCTTCTTCTCCCCTTAGTCCCTCGATGCAGTGAGCCTGTTGCCAGCAGGACTCACTGAAAATAAAAAAACCTAATTTAAACTTTTACTCTAAGCAGCTCAGGAGAGCCACCTAGATTGCACCCTTCTCGTTCGGGCACAAAAATCTAACTGAGGCTTGGAGGAGGGTCATAGGGGGAGGAGCCAGTGCACACCAGCTAGTCCTAAAGCTTTTACTTTTGTGCCCAGTCTCCTGCGGAGCCGCTATTCCCCATGGTCCTTTCGGAGTTCCCAGCATCCACTAGGACGTCAGAGAAAACATGTTTTTACTCTTGATAGTTCAAGATGCTAGCTAAAATCTAGCCTACTAGTCGAATTGATTAGCAGCACACTTATATTTGTTGTTCTTTGTAATATTTTAGTAACAGCTGTGTGATATGGAAATTATGGCTGGCTCTGAATTCCTGCAGTACCACTAAATGTACTGTTTGTTCACAGAATAACTTGGGAAGAGAAGTGTTTGTGCAGATCTCTACTTCTGTGACGTTTCTTGATGTGTCCCAGTCTGCAGTTCCTGGTTACAGAGCTCAGCCGACCATTGATGCAAAGTTACCCTTTGATTTCTTCTATCCATTTGTATAAAGGGAAAAAAAACACCCAGCAGGTAAAACATTATCTAGTTATATATCTCAGCTCTGCCAATATTACTTGGGATCTGTGAATGATTGGTCAGTACTATGCATTACTGTAGTGTGGCTGCAGTATGTGCCACACTGTCCTTGATCTAAAAGCTGCTGTAAATGTTGTCTACGGCCGGATTCACAGATGTACACAAACACGATTTATTATCATCCGACGCATGCACTGCACATGAGCCGCGATGGTCTTGCAAGGGTTTATTGACAAAATGATTGACAGTTAGGGACCATTTGTGCCCGTTATGTGGAAGGGAGGCATTTGATATGCCGGCTGTCAGGATCCCAGCGTTCAGTATACAGGCGCCGGAATCCTGACAGCCGGCGTACCGACAACTATTTTCCCTCTTGGGGTGTCCACGACATGCCTGGAGAGAGAATAAATTAAGGGGCTCTTTTGCGCTTGCCCCGCTGCCGGCATGCTGGCGGTCGGGATCCCAAGCGCCGGCATACCTTAGTAGACCCATGTGGAGTGGCAGCAAAATGCAGGTGTGTCAGGAAAGTTTTCGATGCATGCCCCAGCCTGCCACTGCTGTCTCGTACGCTGTTACAAGTCTCTGGCGTCTTACTTCCTGCAGCCATAGGTCTACTCAGACGGTCCGTAATAGACTGATCTGTAACCAACACTGGACCTCGCCTAGCCGCTGGTGTTTCAGTGTAATCCAGGTGGCTTCGGCATTTGCATGTGTTTGTACACACTCACAGATGCCTTAAATTATAAATTGAATATTGCTTACAGTAGTGCAGATGCCATGGTTATGGTTAACCATGGTTATGGTTACATTCCTTCATTCAATAAGTAATTGACATTATGAGGAAGCTATGGACGCTCTTCTTGGGGCTACATTTAGTGTACGATAGCAGGATTGTTTCCATACTCAATGTCACAAATGTTTTTCTCTTGCAGATCTACGATTCATAAATTCGGTGTAAAATGCGTATGCTGTGAAAGGTTATTTTCAAGAAATCTGTTTCAGTCTCACTATAATTCTACTCATTTTAAGGAAGGTCTATTATACCTTAAATACAATTTGATGAACATAAATATCATCTGGGAAAACAGCTGTGTGTCATAACAATTTTTCACAGTGAAATGGACCACACAAAGAATTTATGGAACAGATTTTATACCGTATTCTATCTGTCCTACTCTTGGTTCACTAGGAGCGGCCATGATGCTCTCTCTCTGGCTCATATTGTGCCAACTGAAATTAAAAAGTGTTTTTCCTAGAAAATTATTCATAGAAAACTATTTAAGTTTGGTTCTGATTTAACCACTTGCCTGGCATAATGGTATGTGATATGACCGCTGCCAGGAGTGCGTTTCCTGGCTTGGTCGTATCACATACGCCGGTGCCGCCTCAATGTGTCCCCCTCTGTATGGAGAAAATCTGTTCTGCACAAGTGCAGAACAGTCTTCCTCCTGCTGCAGCGGCGCTCTGCACATCACTCCCTAAATTGCTCCCCAGAATGGCTTGCAAGTGGCATTCTGAGGCGCATGCAACGGACGTTTCCCAGCACTTCACTTCTATACTGGTCTCTGCATGTGTAGAGATCAGCTGCGCTCTGCAAACGTTTGAGGGAAGGGGGTGCTTTTTCTTTATTTATTTTTTTTGGAGGGGAGAGAAATCAGGCTGTATTAAGCCCAATGGTTTGTTTGGCTGTGGACACCCTATGTGTATGTATGTATAATGTGTATGTATGTATATACATATACACACACACTATCACCAGTACGGGGTGGGGGTGATAATGGTGGGGATCATTTTGCCACTGTGGGGGCTATTTCTATTAGGGGAGGGAAGTGTTTTACAATGGGGGCCTATGGACACGTGGGTACAAAACACCCCCAAAGTATGTCTTTTTTAATCAAATATTTAAGTATATTTTTTCAAATAAATATTAAACTTGCTTTAAAAATAAAAAACCCAAAACCCAACAACTATTTCTGACCGTTTTTATGGGGGAGTGCGGGGATTTGAGTATTTGAGAAATGCTTTGTTCCTACTTCCCAATATGATAGACAATTATTTAAATTAACAAATTATGGTTCACATCTCTTTTTACCCCATAAGACAACTATAAACTCAGTTGGTATATTATGTATGCTTATGCTTGATGTAGTTCCAGTCTTCTTGGTGTATATGTGAAACACTTGCAGCGTATTTGTCAGATATAGATCAGGCATACATCAGATGCATTAACTATGTTTTAAACATTTGTCTTGGTAGCAAATTACTTACCCACGGTCAATGACCACGGGTAATTGTATCACCAGGGGCTATCCTATTAGCCCCAATGCATTGTCCTCCTCCACCCGATGCCGGCACTTATCAGGGATTATGCTTCAGGTGCCTCATTCAACCGAAAAATTGGGCTAGATGCATCATCGCTTGGAAAGTGATAAAATGGAGAGAGATAAAGTACCAGCCAATCAGCTCCTAACTGCCATGTCACAGGCTGTGATTGAAAAAATAAGAATTTACTCACCGGTAATTCTATTTCTCGTAGTCCGTAGTGGATGCTGGGAACTCCGTAAGGACCATGGGGAATAGCGGGCTCCGAAGGAGGCTGGGCACTCTAGAAAGATTTCAGACTACCTGGTGTGCACTGGCTCCTCCCACTATGACCCTCCTCCAAGCCTCAGTTAGGATACTGTGCCCGGACGAGCGTACACAATAAGGAAGGATTTTGAATCCCGGGTAAGACTCATACCAGCCACACCAATCACACCGTACAACTCGTGATATGAAACCCAGTTAACAGTATGAAACAACTGAGCCTCTCAACAGATGGCTCAACAATAACCCGATTTAGTTAACAATAACTATGTACAAGTATTGCAGATAAACCGCACTTGGGATGGGCGCCCAGCATCCACTACGGACTACGAGAAATAGAATTACCGGTGAGTAAATTCTTATTTTCTCTAATGTCCTAGTGGATGCTGGGAACTCCGTATGGACCATGGGGATTATACCAAAGCTCCCAAACGGGCGGGAGAGTGCGGATGACTCTGCAACACCGAATGAGAGAACTCCAGGTCCTCCTCAGCCAGGGTATCAAATTTATAGAATTTTGCAAACGTGTTTGCCCCTGACCAAGTAGCAGCTCGGCAAAGTTGTAAAGCCGAGACCCCTCGGGCAGCCGCCCAAGATGAGCCCACCTTCCTTGTGGAATGGGCATTGACAGATTTTGGCTGTGGCAGGCCTGCCACAGAATGTGCAAGTTGAATTGTACTACAAATCCATCGAGCAATAGTCTGCTTAGAAGCAGGAGCACCCAGCTTGTTGGGTGCATATAGGATAAACAGCGAGTCAGATTTTCTGACTCCAGCCGTCCTGGAAACATATATTTTCAGGGCCCTGACCACGTCTAACAACTTGGAGTCCTCCAAGTCCCTAGTGGCCGCAGGCACCACAATAGGCTGGTTCAAATGAAACGCTGACACCACCTTAGGGAGAAACTGGGGACGAGTCCTCAATTCTGCCCTATCCATATGGAAAATCAGATAAGGGCTTTTATAAGACAAAGCCGCCAATTCTGATACTCGCCTGGCAGAAGCCAAGGCCAATAACATGACCACCTTCCACGTGAGATATTTCAGATCCACGGTTTTTAGTGGTTCAAACCAATGTGATTTTAAGAAACTCAACACCACGTTGAGATCCCAAGGTGCCACAGGAGGCACATATGGGGGCTGAATATGCAGCACTCCCTTTACAAATGTCTGAACTTCAGGTACTGAAGCCAGTTCTTTCTGAAAGAAAATCGACAGAGCCGAGATCTGTACCTTAATGGAACCCAGTTTTAGGCCCATATTCACTCCTGCTTGCAGGAAATGCAGAAATCGACCTAGTTGAAATTCCTCAGTTGGGGCCTTTTCGGCCTCACACCATGCAACATATTTCCGCCATATGCGGTGATGATTTGTTGTAACCTCTTTCCTGGCTTTAATAAGCGTAGGAATGACTTCCTCCGGAATGCCCTTTTCTTTCAGGATCCGGCGTTCAACCGCCATGCCGTCAAACGCAGCCGCGGTAAGTCTTGGAACAGACAGGGCCCCTGCTGTAGCAGGTCTTGTCTTAGCGGCAGAGGCCACGGGTCCTCTGAGATCATCTCTTGAAGTTCCAGGTACCATGTTCTTCTTGGCCAATCCGGAACCACGAGAATTGTGTTTACTCCTCGCTTTCTTATTATTCTCAATACCTTTGGTATGAGAGGCAGCGGAGGGAACACATAAACTGACTGGTACACCCACGGTGTCACCAGAGCGTCCACAGCTATCGCTTGAGGGTCTCTTGACCTGGCGCAATACCTCTCTAGTTTTTTGTTTAGGCGGGACGCCATCATGTCCACCTGTGGACGACCCCACTGATGTACAATCATTTGGAAGACTTCTGGATGAAGTCCCCACTCTCCCGGGTGGAGGTCGTGTCTGCTGAGGAAGTCTGCTTCCCAGTTGTCCACTCCCGGAATGAACACTGCTGACAGTGCTAGTACATGATTTTCCGCCCATCGGAGAATTCTTGTGGCTTCTGTCATTGCCATCCTGCTTCTTGTGCCGCCCTGTCGATTCACATGGGCGACTGCCGTGATGTTGTCTGACTGGATCAGCACCGGCTGGTGTAGGAGCAGGGATTTTGCTTGACTTAGGGCATTGTAGATGGCCCTTAGTTCCAGAATATTTATGTGAAGGGAAGTCTCCTGACTTGTCCATAGTCCTTGGAAGTTTCTTCCCTTTGTGACTGCCCCCCAGCCTCGCAGGCTGGCATCCGTGGTCACCAGGACCCAGTCCTGAATGCCGAATCTGCGACCCTCCAGAAGATGAGCACTCTGCAGCCACCACAGAAGAGACACCCTGGTTCTTGCAGACAGGGTTATCAAGCGATGCATCTGAAGATGCGATCCGGACCACTTGTCCAACAGGTCCCACTGAAAGATTCTGGCATGGAACCTGCCGAATGGAATTGCTTCGTAAGAAGCTACCATCTTTCCCAAGACCCGCGTGCAGTGATGCACCGATACCTGTTTTGGTTTCAGGAGGTCTCTGACTAGAGAAGACAACTCCCTGGCTTTCTCCTCCGGGAGAAACACTTTTTTCTGGACTGTGTCCAGAATCATCCCCAGGAACAGTAGACGTGTCGTCGGGACCAGCTGTGACTTTGGGATATTCAGAATCCAGCCGTGCTGGTTCAGCACTCCCTGAGATAGTGCTACTCCCACCAACAACTGTTCTTTGGACCGTGCCTTTATTAGGAGATCGTCCAAGTACGGGATAATTAAAACTCCCTTTCTTCGAAGGAGTATCATCATTTCCGCCATAACCTTGGTAAATACCCTTGGTGCCGTGGAGAGTCCAAACGGCAGCGTCTGGAATTGGTAATGGCAATCCTGTACCACAAATCTGAGGTACTCCTGGTGAGGATGGTAAATGGGGACATGCAGGTAAGCATCCTTGATGTCCAGGGAAACCATGTAATCCCCCTCGTCCAGGCTTGCAATAACCGCCCTGAGCGATTCCATCTTGAACTTGAATTTTTTTATGTACATGTTCAAGGATTTCAAATTTAAAATGGGTCTCACCGAACCGTCCGGCTTCGGTACCACAAATAGTGTGGAATAGTAACCCCGGCCTTGTTGAAGTAGGGGTACCTTGATTATCACCTGCTGGGAATACAGCTTGTGAATTGCCGCTAGCACCGCCTCCCTGTCTGAGGGAGCAATCGGCAAGGCAGATTTTAGGAACCGGTGGGGTGGAGCCGCCTCGAATTCCAGCATGTATCCCTGAGATACTACTTGAAGGATCCAGGGATCCACCTGTGAGCGAGCCCACTGATCGCTGAAATTTCTGAGGCGGGCCCCCACCGTACCTGGCTCCACCTGTGGAGCCCCACCGTCATGCGGCGGACTTGGAAGAGGAAGCGGGGGAGGACTTTTGTTCCTGGGAACCTGCTGTCTGTTGCAGCCTTTTTCCCCTACCTCTGCCTCTATACAGAAAAGACCCTCCTTTTCCACGCTTGCTTTTCTGGGTCCGAAAGGACTGAACCTGATAAAATGGCGCCTTCTTAGGCTGTGAGGGAACATGGGGTAAAAATGCTGACTTCCCAGACGTTGCTGTGGAAACTAGGTCGGAGAGACCATCCCCAAATAATTCCTCCCCTTTATAAAGGTAAAACTTCCATGTGCCTCTTGGACTCTGCATCTCCCGTCCACTGACGAGTCCATAAGCATCTCCTAGCAGAGATAGACAATGCACTTACTTTAGATGCTAGCCGGCAAATTTCCCTCTGTGCATCTCTCATATATAAGACTGAATCTTTTATATGGTCAATCGTTAGCAGAATAGTGTCTCTGTCTAGTGTGTCAATATTTTCTGACAGTTTTTCTGACCATGCAGCGGCAGCACTGCACATCCAAGCTGACGCAATAGCTGGTCTAAGTATAATGCCTGAGTGTGTGTATACAGACTTCAGGATTGCCTCCTGCTTTCTATCAGCAGGCTCCTTAAGGGCGGCCGTATCCTGAGAGGGTAGTGCCACCTTTTTTGACAAACGTGTGAGCGCTTTATCCACCCTAGGTGGTGTTTCCCAACGTGACCTATCCTCTGGCGGGAAAGGGAACGCCATTAGTACCTTCTTAGGAATTACAAATTTTTTATCAGGGAAAAGCCACGCTTCTTCACACACTTCATTTAGTTTATCTGATGGGGGAAAAACTACGGGTAGTTTTTTCTCCCCAAACATAATACCCTTTTTTGTGGTACCTGGATGTAAATCAGAAATGTTTAACACCTCTTTCATTGCCTCAATCATGCAGTGAATGGCCCTGACAGGCATTAGGTTTGACTCATCGTCGTCGACACTGTTATCAGTATCCGTGTCGACATCCGGGTCTGCAAACTGAGGTAGCGTGCGTTTTAGAGCCCCTGACGACCCCTGAGGCACCTGGACAGGCACGAGCGGAGATCCCGGCTGTCCCACATTTGGCATGTCGTCAAATTTCTTATGTAAAGAATCTATACGTGCACTCATTTCTTTCCATAAGTTCATCCACTCGGGTGTCTGCCCCGCAGGGGGTGACGTCCCTTCAAAATGCATCTGCTCCGCCTCCACCTCATTATCCTCATCAAACATGTCGACACAGCCGTACCGACACACCCCACACACACAGGGAATGCTCAACAGAGGACAGGACCCACAAAAAGCCCTTTGGGGGGACAGAGTGAGAGTATGCCAGCACACACCAGAGCGCTATATATATACACAGGGACTAACTGAGTTATGTCCCTAATAGCTGCTTTTCATATAATATATGTATATATACTGCCAAATTTAATGCCCCCCCTCTCTTTTCCCTCTTACTGTTACTGTATATTGCAGGGAAGAGCCAGGGAGCTTCCTTCCAGCCGAGCTGTGAGGGAAAAATGGCGCCAGTGTGCTGAGGAGATAGGCTCCGCCCCTTTTCGCGGCCTATTCTCCCGCTTTTTATGGAATTCTGGCAGGGGTATTTACCTCATATATAGCCTCTGGGGCTATATATTGAGGTATTTTAGCCAGCCAAGGTGTTATTATTGCTGCCTCAGGGCGCCCCCCCCCCAGCGCCCTGCACCCTCAGTGACCGGAGTGTGAAGTGTGAGAGGAGCAATGGCGCACAGCTGCAGTGCTGTGCGCTACCTTGGTGAAGACAGTGTCTTCATGCCGCCGATTTTCCGGACCATCTTCTTGCTTCTGGCTCTGTAAGGGGGACGGCGGCGCGGCTCCGGGACTGAACACCAAGGACTGGGCCTGCGGTCGATCCCTCTGGAGCTAATGGTGTCCAGTAGCCTAAGAAGCCCAATCCGGCTGCAAGCAGGCGAGTTCGCTTCTTCTCCCCTTAGTCCCTCGCTGCAGTGAGCCTGTTGCCAGCAGGTCTCACTGAAAATAAAAAACCTAAGTCTATTCTTTCTAAGAGCTCAGGAGAGCCCCTAGTGTGCATCCAACCTCGGCCGGGCACCAATTCTAACTGAGGCTTGGAGGAGGGTCATAGTGGGAGGAGCCAGTGCACACCAGGTAGTCTGAAATCTTTCTAGAGTGCCCAGCCTCCTTCGGAGCCCGCTATTCCCCATGGTCCTTACGGAGTTCCCAGCATCCACTAGGACGTTAGAGAAATGACAGTTAGGAGCTGATTGGCTGGTACATTATCACTCTCCATTTTATCACTTTCCAAGCGATGATGCATCTAGCCGATAATCCGCAATAAGTGGCCTGCTGGAGCCGCGATAACACGTGGGATCGGGAACTTATCCCCGATCCCATGTGTTTTTGCGCGATTGCGGGTCCAATTTTGACCGATAGAATCAGCCTGGATACCGTGATAATGACCATCTGTCATTAATCATGATATCCGTCCGTTTTCATCCGCTGAAACGGTATCAGGGCTAATTGGATACCACCCTAACATGGAATAAGGTAAAAACAAATCGTTGAATATAGAGAAGCACTTCCTCCCATCTACAGAAAGGAAGGAGGAAGACAAAAGGGTAAAATATGCTCATTAAAGAAATCATAGTCTGTACACCTGCAATGAAGAAAGCACCTATCCGCATCAGAATTTAATCTGCATCAGCCAATCAGAAGCAGCTAGCTTGTGCCGGCAAGTCTTCAGGGATCAATTCTACCAGCTCTGAATCGGCTACCAATGGGCAAGTATGCTTCTCTGTTAGGGTCAGCATCT
The DNA here is from genome assembly GCF_028390025.1 of Pseudophryne corroboree. Classification (NCBI taxonomy): domain Eukaryota; kingdom Metazoa; phylum Chordata; class Amphibia; order Anura; family Myobatrachidae; genus Pseudophryne; species Pseudophryne corroboree. The sequence goes on along the minus strand of NC_086444.1, from coordinate 300,599,222 downwards.
GTTTGTAATTATGCGGAAACCTCTTTACTGATGTCAACCTACATTACACTGCCCAATCCCACCCCTCAAGCCGCAACTATGAGGTTGTTTTGGGGGGGTTTTGCATGTCCATAACCAATTATGTTTTGTTGTGATTTACAAACTAGCAAAAACTCAACGCCATAATGAGGAAAAATACCCACCTATGGCCTTGAAAAAAACCTTAAATCAGACAAAAACTACAAGCGAAGAGTGCTTCGGGTGTGCATTTAGTTACTTTTGCTGAATACAATAAAAATCATTCCCACACTTTAAAGCAATAAGGATTATTTTGTTTATATACAATATTGTACGATAAAAACCCCACTCTGTCCTTCCCCTTTCGGCCATAGTAGTCACAAGGAGCATTTGTTTCTGGTTCAATAATTCATATTTATTATTTTTTACAACAGAATTATTTTGTGATTCTCAATGTATGTACAAATTGGTGTATTTATTAATGTACATGTTTGTATTTTGAAAGATTAAACATGACAAATCAAACATAATGTTGTCTTTGCATCATACACACACACACACACTGCTCAGATACAACCACTGCTCAGATACAACCACTACAAACGTATAACTTTAAAAAAAAAAAAAGACGCTGGTCTGCTAAGAATGTAACACTTTACTTCATGGCTTTATGAGAAGTTTGGGTCTTTGGGTTCTGGAAATATGTTATTTTGTTGTAATAACGTCTGAAGTCTGACAATCTCTTCCTCCTGTTAATTAAAGGTGAATAAAATCTTCATTAATACCAATATACTTCAGTTAGGCCATACCTGTAATTATCCTATATACACTTTGCCTTTAAATCTACAATTGAAACTATAATTTGGGTGGATCTGCAGCATACGTTTTCTATGCAGTTCTTGCAGCACACTCGCACTTTTTGATAATGGAATACAATTGAATTTGTATAACTGTGAAACAGATTTAAAGGTGTATTCAATACCTGTCGGATCCTTTCCGTCGGAAAGGAATCGACAGGTCAGTATTCAATGCCGGGCAAAACCAGACAGGTTCGGCCCGTTCCCGGCAATGGCAATCCAAAGTTTTTTTTAAAGTCTGACTGACATTGTCGGAAACGGGGCTAAAACCTGTCAGGTTTGGCTGCGCTTCCGACAGCAAACGTGGATTCCGACTATCCACGTGGAATCCGCCACCATTGAACAGCCATCATTGAATAGGTCGGAACCCCTTCTGACCTAAACATGTCAGAAACTGACGTCTTTCCTACAAGATGGCAGCTTCCGACAATTATTGAATACACCCCTTAGAGTTACATGTAATTTTAATATGGGCAGATTACTGTTTAACCCCATCTTACATGTAGACTTGTCCAAGTCAGTGGCACAGGACTAATGTTGTTATATTAGGGCAACATATCATTTACATGTACTTTTCCCATGCTACAGTGTTTGGACTCCAGAGGTACAAAACAATGACAGGATGAGGGCGAGGCACAAGAAGCGTGTGAGAAATTGGCACAGTATTGTCAGATACGCAAACAGTAGAATGATCTCCAAAATAATTGCATTTAAAAAATGTAGCTTTTCTGAACGTTCATTTTGGAAGATTCTTCCCGGTTACGGGTGAGTGAGTTGTAGACAGGTGAAATTACATAATTTGCAGCGTGATGATTGTTCAGTTTAATCAAAATGAGCCGTATTTTCCGATTAGTTATTAATGGACAGCACAAAAGTCACTGCAAAAAAAAAAAAGTTTCCAATAGTCTTTCCTAGTGGGTATGCAGTCACAATGCCGGTGTTCAGGAAGGTTAATACTATGTCGACATAATGTCAACACCTGCAAAATGTAGTTATTAAAACAATGTCAATATTTTTAAGGAAAGTTAGCATTAGAGTCAGAACCCTTAGAAAACCATTGTGTCAACATGCTAACAATGGGGATTATTCTGACCTGATCGCACGCTGCCGTTCATCGCAGCGCAGTGATCAGGTCAGAAGTGCGCATGCGCCGGAGTGCACTCGTGCATGGCTGACAGCAGACGGTTGTCGTTGCCTAGCAATCGCCTCTGCCCAATTGACAGGCAGAGGCAGTTGCTGGGCGGGAGGAGGCGGGCACGGCGGCATTTGGCCGTCTGTTTGTGTGCGCGGTCCGGCCAATGCTTGTGTGGCGATGAGTAGCTCCCGGCCAGCACGCAAAAGCTGCGCTGGCCGGGAGCTACTCCTAAAGTGCAAAAGTATCGCCGCTGTGCGATGCTTTTGTACTTCTGCGAGGGGGTCCTGACATGCGGTACAGACTAGCCCTGTGCTGGGCGTCCCCCCACATGTCAGTGTGCCTGATCGTAGCCCTGCAAAATTTTCCAGGGCTACGATCAGGTCTGAATTAGGCCCAATGTTGACATAACATCAGTGTTGACATGCTTAATGTCAACATGGTCAATGACAACTTCATGACCAAGTCAACATAATGATCATATTGATATTGTAACTATCAAACATTTACACTGAACCCCTCCTAGTGATCTGCCGAAATCACAGAAGGGAAACTGCTTTACGTCACTGGGTTCCGATCTTAGGCTAGCAGAACTAGACCCGTACCTGATGGGTGCACTGCTGCTCCAACTGTGCCACTCGGGCAAGGAGGGTCTCCTGCTTTTCCTTTAACTTGTTGATCTTCTCTTCTGCCTGACTCTTCACAGACAAAATTACACCTTTGGAAGGTTAAAAAAAAAATCATTTGTAAATGTTACATTTTCAACGATGTTACTATTAGTGTTACATTAATGGGAAGGAAGTGTAAGCTCTTAACTAGGACACATTTGTGACTGGCTGAGGTGCTGGGCATACTAACCATCGCCTTAGTAATCGCAGTGCGTATAGGAATCTGGACTATTGCTACTTACAGATGTGTCCACATACCTATCCTCCACTCGGAACAAATCTTCTACATTTGCATTTTATTTGTATGGAGCTGCTCCACTGCGGCAATTCCATACAAATCAGTATCAGTCTCTTCGTACACTATTAGCAAATAAAGTTACCAGATTTTATGAAAAAGTACAGAATGTGGGTACAAATGTAAAATGCAGGTTCTACAGTATAGGACCTTTTTATCCAGATTACATACTTCTGAATTGTCCTTCTTAGTTCATCAAGAGTGTACTAAGGGCCTGAATGAGAGAGGGATCCGAGGGATGAAGTTTGACCAGCAGCTATATGAAATACAGCAGGCGGCATCTTGAGTAACTAGACATTTCCTGCATGCTTGTGTCATCTGCTGCTGCGCCAAAAGGCACTGCACTGGCTCATCTGCGTGAACTTCAGCCATCAGATTTACGCAGAAAGGCTGGGATGTTCACGCTGCTGGGGCCAGTGAAGCTGCATCATAGCCACTCTCAGAAGATGGGGGCGCCCCTGTTTTCTGGAATGCCTCCCAGCTCAGATAACCCTCCGCCCCAAATGCCAGAGGTCTGTCACTCAGGCTGTGGCTTGGGGGCACTGTCTGAGGATACTAGACTCATTCTGCACATCTGGCCCATCATCAGAGATGTATGTAAACCATCGGATATACATACATCTCTAAATTAGATACTATATTAGCATTTTTTCACACAAAATAATTGTTATAAACTAGTAGATTAAGCATATTGATGCGTGGTGCGGGTAACCTGTATACAGTAAGAGTGACTAGCAGCACACATTATGCCAATTCCTTTGTGATGAAAAATCCTAAGTATGGTGTATTTATTACACTACTAGCTACGGAGTATAATAGAGAATTAAAGCTCAAAATTGGGGAAAAGTAATCAAGCACAGGAATCAATAGCTGTGGAGGAGCGTCTAAGATGTGCCAGGTCTTGCATCATATGATGCAAAAAAGGATAGGCGTATGAGGACACAACCTTAGGTCACCTGGTGATGGTGCCGATAGGAGCACTCGTGTGCTAGTCTTGCTCTTTGAATTTCCAGTTGTAATGTGAAGTGTATATACAGCACTATGGGGCAGACGTATTAACCTGGAGATGGCATAAGGAAGTGATAAACCAGTGATAAATGCAAGGTGATACACGCACCAGCCAATTAGCTCCAATATGTAAATTAACAGGAGCTGAGATTGGCTGGTGCGTGTATCACCTTGCATTTATCACTGGTTTATCACTTCCTTATGCCATCTCCAGGTTAATACGTCTGCCCCTATGAGTGCTGCTGTACTGGGTATACTACTGCAGGGAGAGCTCATAATAATGAATGCCCATGGCAGGACCGCTGATCAAGGTTATTAAAAGACAATTATCTGCATAAGTACCAGGTGCTTATAACCTGGTTTACTGCATCTATGAGGACATGTGTGACCGTCACTAAAGAGGATTTAATGTTGCAGCACTGCAAGGTGTATAAGAAATCCACACTCAGCTGACAGACCTGTTCTTCACATGCAGTTATACTGGAGAATGGGGGGTCATTCCGAGTTCATCGCTCGCTAGCTAGTTTTAGCAGCCGTGCAAACGCTATGCCGCCGCCCACTGGGGAGTGCATTTTAGCTTAGCAGAAGTGCGAACGCATGTGCAGCCGAGCTCTGCAAAAACAGTTTGTGCAGTTTCTGAGTAGCTCTGAACCTACTCAGCGCTTGCGATCACTTCAGCCTATTCGTGTCCGGATTTGACGTCATACACGCCCAGCAACGCCTGCGTTTTTGCAAACACTCCCTGAAAACGGTCAGTTGACACCCAGAAACCCACTTCATGTCAATCTTGCGGCCATCAGTGCGACTGAAAACTTTGCTAGAACCTGTGCACAACCACAAAGGGATTTATACCCGTACGTCGCGCGTGCACATTGCGGAGCATACGCAGAAATGCCGATTTTTAGCCTGATCGATGCGCTGCGAACAACGGCAGCTGTCGATCAACTCTGAATGACCCCCAATGTCCCTAACCATACTAAAAGATTGCGCATAAGTTCTATATAGAACACAGACCATAGGGCCTGAGTCAGCATGGATCGCAAAATCTTTCTCTAATGGGCAAAACCATGTGCACTGCAGGTGGGGCAGATACAACATGTGCAGAGAGTTAGATTTGGGTGGGTTATTTCTCTGACGTCCTAGTGGATGCTGGGAACTCCGTAAGGACCATGGGGAATAGCGGCTCCGCAGGAGACTGGGCACAAAAGTAAAAGCTTTCTGACTAGCTGGTGTGCACTGGCTCCTCCCCCTATGACCCTCCTCCAAGCCTCAGTTAGATTTTTGTGCCCGGCCGAGAAGGGTGCATGCTAGGTAGCTCTCCAGAGCTGCTTAGAGTAAAAGTTTTAAATAGGTTTTTTTATTTTCAGTGAGACCTGCTGGCAACAGGCTCACTGCATCGTGGGACTAAGGGGAGAAGAAGCGAACTCACCTGAATGCAGAGTGGATTGGGCTTCTTGGCTACTGGACATTAGCTCCAGAGAGACGATCACAGGTTCAGCCTGGATGGGTCCCGGAGCCGCGCCGCCGGCCCCCTTACAGAGCCAGAAGAGCGAAGAGGTCCGGAAAAATCGGCGGCAGAGGACGTTCCTGTCTTCAATAAGGTAGCGCACAGCACTGCAGCTGTGCGCCATTGCTCTCAGCATACTTCACACTTCACACTCCGGTCACTGAGGGTGCAGGGCGCTGGGGGGGAGCGCCCTGAGACGCAATAAAACATGTTTTAAACCTTATATGGCTAAAGAAATGCATCACATATAGCTCCTGGGCTATATGGATGCATTTAACCCCTGCCAGTTTTCCTAAAAAAAGCGGGAGAAAAGGCCGCCGAAAAGGGGGCGGAGCCTATCTCCTCAGCACACAAGCGCCATTTTCCCTCACAGCTCCGCTGGAAGGACGGCTCCCTGACTCTCCCCTGCAGTCCTGCTACAGAATCAGGGTAAAACAAGAGAGGGGGGGCACTAATTGGCAGAAAATACGTATACAGCAGCTATAGAAGGGAGAAACACTTATATAAGGTTATCCCTGCATATATATAGCGCTCTGGTGTGTGCTGGCAAACTCTCCCTCTGTCTCCCCAAAGGGCTCGTGGGGTCCTGTCCTCTATCAGAGCATTCCCTGTGTGTGTGCTGTGTGTCGGTACGATTGTGTCGACATGTATGAGGAGGAAAATGATGTGGAGGCGGAGCAATTGCCTGTAATAGTGATGTCACCCCCTAGGGAGTCGACACCTGACTGGATGGTAGTATGGAAGGAATTACGTGACAGTGTCAGCACTTTGCAAAAAACTGTTGACGACATGAGACAGCCGGCAAATCAGTTAGTGCCTGTCCAGGCGTCTCAAACACAGTCAGGGGCTCTAAAGCGCCCGTTACCTCAGATGGTCGACACAGACCCAGACACGGATACTGACTCCAGTGTCGACGGTGACGAGACAAACGTAATGTCCAGTAGGGCCACACGTTACATGATCACGGCAATGAAGGAGGCTTTGAACATTTCTGATACTGCAAGTACCACAAAAAGGGGTATTATGTGGGGTGTGAAAAAACTACCCATAGTTTTTCCTGAATCAGATGAATTAAATGGAGGTGTGTGACAAAGCGTGGGTTTCCCCCGATAAAAAACTGCTGATTTCTAATAAATTATTGGCATTATACCCTTTCCCGCCAGAGGTTAGGGCGCGTTGGGAAACACCCCCTAGGGTAGATAAGGCGCTCACACGCTTATCAAAACAAGTGGCGTTACCGTCTCCTGATACGGCCGCCCTCAAGGAACCAGCTGATAGAAAGCTGGAAAATATCCTAAAAGGTATATACACACATACTGGTGTTATACTACGACCAGCAATCGCCTCAGCCTGGATGTGCAGCGCTGGAGTGGCTTGGTCGGATTCCCTGACTGAAAATATTGATACCCTGGATAGGGACAGTATATTATTAACTATAGAGCATTTAAAGGATGCATTACTATATATGCGAGATGCACAGAGGGATATTTGCACCCTGGCATCAAGAGTAAGTGCGTTGTCCATTTCTGCCAGAAGAAGTTTATGGACACGACAGTGGTCAGGTGATGCGGATTCCAAACGGCATATGGAAGTTTTGCCGTATAAAGGGGAGGAGTTATTTGGGGTCGGTCTGTCAGACCTGGTGGCCACGGCGACGGCTGGGAAATCCACCTTTTTACCCCAGGTCACCTCTCAGCAGAAAAAGACACCGTCTTTTCAAACTCAGTCCTTTCGTCCCCATAAGGGCAAGCGGGCAAAAGGCCACTCATTTCTGCCCCGGGGCAGAGGAAGGGGAAAAAGACTGCAGCAGGCAGCCTCTTCCCAGGATCAGAAGCCCTCCCCCGCTTCTGCCAAGTCTTCAGCATGACGCTGGGGCTTTACAAGCGGACTCGGGCACGGTGGGGGCCCGTCTCAAAAATTTCAACGCGCAGTGGGCTCACTCGCAAGTGGACCCCTGGATCCTGCAGGTAGTATCACAGGGGTACAAATTGGAATTCGAGACGTCTCCCCCTCGCCGGTTCCTGAAGTCTGCTCTACCAACGTCTCCCTCCGACAGGGAGGCAGTATTGGAAGCTATTCACAAGCTGTATTCCCAGCAGGTGATAATCAAGGTACCCCTCCTACAACAGGGAAAGGGGTATTATTCCACGCTGTTTGTGGTACCGAAGCCGGACGGCTCGGTGAGACCGATTTTAAATCTGAAATCATTGAACACTTACATAAAAAGGTTCAAATTCAAGATGGAATCACTCAGAGCAGTGATAGCGAACCTGGAAGAAGGGGACTATATGGTGTCTCTGGACATCAAAGATGCTTATCTCCATGTCCCAATCTACCCTGCTCACCAAGGGTACCTCAGGTTTGTGGTACAGAACTGTCATTATCGGTTTCAGACGCTGCCGTTTGGATTGTCCACGGCACCACGGGTCTTTACCAAGGTAATGGCCGAAATGATGATTCTTCTTCGAAGAAAAGGCGTCTTAAAAATCCCTTACTTGGACGATCTCCTGATAAGGGCAAGATCCAGGGAACAGTTAGAGGTCGGAGTAGCACTATCTCAGGTGGTGCTACGTCAGCACGGGTGGATTCTAAATATTCCAAAATCGCCGCTGATTCCAACAACACGTCTACTGTTCCTAGGGATGATTCTGGACACAGTCCAGAAAAAGGTGTTTCTCCCGGAGGAGAAGGCCAGGGAGTTATCCGAGCTAGTCAGGAACCTCCTGAAACCAGGACAAGTGTCAGTGCATCAATGCACAAGGGTCCTGGGAAAGATGGTGGCTTCTTACGAAGCGATTCCATTCGGAAGATTCCATGCAAGAACTTTTCAGTGGGATCTGCTGGACAAATGGTCCGGATCGCATCTTCAGATGCATCAGCGGATAACCCTATCTCCAAGGACAAGGGTGTCTCTCCTGTGGTGGTTGCAGAGTGCTCATCTTCTAGAGGGCCGCAGATTCGGCATTCAGGACTGGATTCTGGTGACCACGGATGCCAGCCTGAGAGGCTGGGGAGCAGTCACACAGGGAAGAAATTTCCAGGGCTTGTGGTCAAGCATGGAAACGTCTCTTCACATAAATATCCTGGAACTAAGGGCAATTTACAATGCCCTAAGCCAAGCAAGGCCTCTGCTTCAAGGTCAGTCGGTATTGATCCAATCGGACAACATCACGGCAGTCGCCCACGTAAACAGACAGGGCGGCACAAGAAGCAGGAGGGCAATGGCAGAAGCTGCAAGGATTCTTCGCTGGGCGGAAAATCATGTGATAGCACTGTCAGCAGTGTTCATTCCGGGAGTGGACAACTGGGAAGCAGACTTCCTCAGCAGACACGACCTCCACCCGGGAGAGTGGGGACTTCATCCAGAAGTCTTCCACATGATTGTAAACCGTTGGGAAAAAATAAGAATTTACTTACCGATAATTCTATTTCTCATAGTCCGTAGTGGATGCTGGGGACTCCGAAAGGACCATGGGGAATAGCGGCTCCGCAGGAGACTGGGCACAAAGTAAAAGCTTTAGGACTAGCTGGTGTGCACTGGCTCCTCCCCCTATGACCCTCCTCCAAGCCTCAGTTAGGATACTGTGCCCGGACGAGCGTACACAATAAGGAAGGATTTTGAATCCCGGGTAAGACTCATACCAGCCACACCAATCACACCGTACAACTTGTGATCTGAACCCAGTTAACAGCATGATAACAGAAGGAGCCTCTGAAAAGATGGCTCACAACAACAATAACCCGATTTTTGTAACAATAACTATGTACAAGTAATGCAGACAATCCGCACTTGGGATGGGCGCCCAGCATCCACTACGGACTATGAGAAATAGAATTATCGGTAAGTAAATTCTTATTTTCTCTAACGTCCTAGTGGATGCTGGGGACTCCGAAAGGACCATGGGGATTATACCAAAGCTCCCAAACGGGCGGGAGAGTGCGGATGACTCTGCAGCACCGAATGAGAGAACTCCAGGTCCTCCTCAGCCAGGGTATCAAATTTGTAGAATTTAGCAAACGTGTTTGCCCCTGACCAAGTAGCTGCTCGGCAAAGTTGTAAAGCCGAGACCCCTCGGGCAGCCGCCCAAGATGAGCCCACTTTCCGTGTGGAATGGGCTTTTACAGATTTTGGCTGTGGCAGGCCTGCCACAGAATGTGCAAGCTGAATTGTACTACAAATCCAACGAGCAATCGTCTGCTTAGAAGCAGGTGCACCCAGCTTGTTGGGTGCATACAGGATAAACAGCGAGTCAGATTTTCTGACTCCAGCCGTCCTGGAAACATATATTTTCAGGGCCCTGACTACGTCCAGCAACTTGGAATCCTCCAAGTCCCTAGTAGCCGCAGGCACCACAATAGGTTGGTTTAAGTGAAATGCTGAAACCACCTTAGGGAGAAATTGAGGACGAGTCCTCAATTCTGCCCTGTCCGTATGAAAAATTAGGTAAGGGCTTTTATAGGATAAAGCCGCCAATTCTGATACACGCCTGGCTGAAGCCAGGGCTAACAGCATTACCACTTTCCATGTGAGATATTTCAAGTCCACAGTGGTGAGTGGTTCAAACCAATGTGATTTTAGGAATCCCAACACTACATTGAGATCCCAAGGTGCCACTGGAGGCACAAAAGGAGGCTGTATATGCAGTACTCCCTTGACAAACGTCTGAACTTCAGGCACAGAAGCTAGTTCTTTTTGGAAGAATATCGACAGGGCCGAAATTTGAACCTTAATGGACCCTAATTTGAGGCCCATAGACAGTCCTGTTTGCAGGAAATGCAGGAATCGACCCAGTTGAAATTCCTCCGTAGGGGCCTTCCTGGCCTCGCACCACGCAACATATTTACGCCAAATACGGTGATAATGTTGTACGGTTACATCCTTCCTGGCTTTGATCAGGGTAGGGATGACTTCATCCGGAATGCCTTTTTCCTTCAGGATCCGGCGTTCAACCGCCATGCCGTCAAACGCAGCCGCGGTTATGAGAGGAAGAGGAGGGAACACATACACTGACCGGTACACCCACGGTGTTACCAGAGCGTCCACAGCTATTGCCTGAGGGTCCCTTGACCTGGAGCAATATCTGTCCAGTTTTTTGTTGAGGCGAGACGCCATCATGTCCACCTTTGGTTTTTCCCAACGGTTTACAATCATGTGGAAGACTTCTGGGTGAAGTCCCCACTCCCCCGGGTGAAGATCGTGTCTGCTGAGGAAGTCTGCTTCCCAGTTGTCCACTCCTGGAATGAACACTGCTGACAGTGCTATCACATGATTTTCCGCCCAGCGAAGAATCCTTGCCACTTCCGTCATTGCCCTCCTGCTTCTTGTGCCGCCCTGTCTGTTTACGTGGGCGACTGCCGTGATGTTGTCCGACTGGATCAATACTGGCTGACCCTGAAGCAGAGGCCTTGCCTGACTTAGGGCATTGTAAATGGCCCTTAGTTCCAGGATATTTATGTGAAGTGACGTTTCCATGCTTGACCACAAGCCCTGGAAATTTTTTCCCTGTGTGACTGCTCCCCAGCCTCTCAGGCTGGCATCCGTGGTCACCAGGACCCAATCCTGAATGCCGAATCTGCGGCCCTCTAGGAGATGAGCACTCTGTAACCACCACAGGAGAGACACCCTTGTCCTTGGAGACAGGGTTATCCGCTGATGCATTTGAAGATGCGATCTGGACCATTTGTCTAGCAGATCCAACTGAAAAGTTCTTGCGTGGAATCTGCCGAATGGAATCGCTTCGTAAGAAGCCACCATCTTTCCCAGGACCCTTGTGCACTGATGCACTGACACCTGGCCTGGTCTTAGGAGTTTCCCGACTAGGTCGGATAACTCCCTGGCTTTCTCTTCCGGGAGAAACATCTTTTTCTGTACTGTGTCCAGAATCATCCCTAGGAACAGCAGACGTGTCGTCGGAATCAGCTGCGATTTTGGAATATTTAGAATCCATCCGTGCTGTCGTAGTACTATTTGAGATAGTGCTACTCCGACCTCTAACTGTTCTCTGGACCGTGCCCTTATCAGGAGATCGTCCAAGTAAGGGATAATTAAGACGCCTTTTCTTCGAAGAAGAATCATCATTTCGGCCATTACCTTGGTAAAGACCCGGGGTGCCGTGGACAATCCAAACGGCAGCGTCTGAAACTGATAGTGACAGTTCTGTACCACAAACCTGAGGTACCCTTGGTGAGAAGGGCAAATTGGGACATGGAGGTAAGCATCCTTGATGTCCAGAGACACCATGTAGTCCCCTTCTTCCAGGTTCGCTATCACTGCTCTGAGTGACTCCATCTTGAACCTTTTTATGTAAGTGTTCAAGGCTTTCAGATTTAAAATGGGTCTCACCGAGCCGTCCGGCTTCGGTACCACAAACAGCGTGGAGTAATACCCCTTTCCCTGTTGTAGGAGGGGTACCTTGATTATCACTTGCTGGGAATACAGCTTGTGAATGGCTTCCAATACCGCCTCCCTGTCGGGGGTAGACGTTGGTAAAGCAGACTTCAGGAACCGGCGAGGGGGAGACGTCTCAAATTCCAATTTGTACCCCTGAGATACTACCTGCAGGATCCTGGGGTCCACTTGCGAGTGAGCCCACTGCGCGCTGAAATTCTTGAGACGGGCCCCCACCGTGCCTGAGTCCGCTTGTAAGGCCCCAGCGTCATGCTGAGGACTTGGCAGAAGCGGGGGAGGGCTTCTGTTCGTGGGAAGAAGCTGTCTGTTGCAGTCTTTTTCCCCTTCCTCTGCCCCGGGGCAGATATGAGTGGCCTTTTGCCCGCTTGCCCTTATGGGGACGAAAGGACTGAGCCTGAAAAGACGGTGAAGAAACAAACGTATTTTCCAGTAGGGCCACACGTTACATGATCACGGCAATGAAGGAGGTTTTGCACATCTCTGATACTGCAAGTACCACAAAAAGGGGTATTATGTGGGGTGTGAAAAAACTACCCGTAGTTTTTCCTGAATCAGATGAATTGAATGAAGTGTGTGATGAAGCGTGGGTTACCCCCGACAAAAAAACTGCTAATTTCTAAAAAATTATTGGCACTATATCCCTTCCCACCAGAGGTTAGGGCTCGTTGGGAAACACCCCCTAGGGTGGATAAGGCGCTCACACGCTTATCAAAACAAGTGGCGTTACCGTCTCCAGAAACGGCCGCCCTTAAGGAGCCAGCAGATAGGAGGCTGGAAAATATCCTTAAAAGTATATACACACATACTGGTGTTATACTGCGACCAGCAATCGCCTCAGCCTGGATGTGCAGTGCTGGGGTGGCTTGGTCGGATTCCCTGACTGAAAATATTGATACCCTGGACAGGGACAATATATTATGGACTATAGAGCATTTAAAGGATGCATTCCTATATATGCGAGATGCACAGAGAGACATTTGCACTCTGGCATCAAGAGTAAGTGCGATGTCCATTTCTGCCAGAAGAGGATTATGGACGCGACAGTGGTCAGGGGATGCGGATTCCAAACGGCATATGGAAGTATTGCCGTATAAAGGGGAGGAGTTATTTGGGGGCGGTCTATCGGACCTGGTGGCCACGGCAACGGCTGGGAAATCCACCTTTTTACCCCAAGTCACCTCGCAGCAGATTCTTTTTCTGCTGCGAGGTGACTTGGGGTAAAAAGGTGGATTTCCCAGCCGTTGCCGTGGCCACCAGGTCCGATAGACCGCCCCCAAATAACTCCTCCCCTTTATACGGCAATACTTCCATATGCCGTTTGGAATCCGCATCCCCTGACCACTGTCGCGTCCATAATCCTCTTCTGGCAGAAATGGACATCGCACTTACTCTTGATGCCAGAGTGCAAATGTCTCTCTGTGCATCTCGCATATATAGGAATGCATCCTTTAAATGCTCTATAGTCCATAATATATTGTCCCTGTCCAGGGTATCAATATTTTCAGTCAGGGAATCCGACCAAGCCACCCCAGCACTGCACATCCAGGCTGAGGCGATTGCTGGTCGCAGTATAACACCAGTATGTGTGTATATACTTTTAAGGATATTTTCCAGCCTCCTATCTGCTGGCTCCTTAAGGGCGGCCGTTTCTGGAGACGGTAACGCCACTTGTTTTGATAAGCGTGTGAGCGCCTTATCCACCCTAGGGGGTGTTTCCCAACGAGCCCTAACCTCTGGTGGGAAGGGATATAGTGCCAATAATTTTTTAGAAATTAGCAGTTTTTTTGTCGGGGGTTACCCACGCTTCATCACACACTTCATTCAATTCATCTGATTCAGGAAAAACTACGGGTAGTTTTTTCACACCCCACATAATACCCCTTTTTGTGGTACTTGCAGTATCAGAGATGTGCAAAACCTCCTTCATTGCCGTGATCATGTAACGTGTGGCCCTACTGGAAAATACGTTTGTTTCTTCACCGTCGACACTGGAGTCAGTGTCTGTGTCTGGGTCCGTGTCGACCCACTGAGGTAACGGGCGTTTAATAGCCCCTGACTGTGTTTGAGACGCCTGGACAGGCACTAACTGAGCTGCCAGCTGTCTCATGTCGTCAACAGTTTTCTGTAACGTGCCGACACTGTCACGTAATTCCTTAATTACGGCCATCCATTCAGGTGTCGACTCCCTAGGGGGTGACATCACCATTATAGGCAATTGCTCCGCCTCCACATCATTTTCCTCCTCATACATGTCGACACACACGTACCGACACCCAGCACACACACAGGGAATGCTCTGATAGAGGACAGGACCCACTTAGCCCCTTGGGGAGACAGAGGGAGAGTTTGCCAGCACACACCAGAGAGCTATATATGTATAGGGACAACCTTACAATAAGTGTCTATCCCTTATAGCTGCTTATATCTGTTATTTTGCCAAATAAGTGCCCCCCTCTCTTTTTTACCCTGTTTCTGTAGTTGCAGGATGCAGGGGAGATTCTGGGAGCCTTCCTACCAGCGGAGCTGTGTGGGAAAAATGGCGCTGTGTGCGGAGGAGATAGGCCCCGCCCCCTTCACGGCGGGCTCTTCTCCCGCTTTTTTCTGGAAAACTGGCAGGGGTTAAATACATCCATATAGCCCAGGAGCTATATGTGATGTATTTTTTTGCCAAATAAGGTAAATTCATTGCTTCCCAGGGCGCCCCCCCCCAGCGCCCTGCACCCTCAGTGACCGAAGTGTGAAGTGTGCTGAGAGCAATGGCGCACAGCTGCAGTGCTGTGCGCTACCATATGAAGACAGGAAAGTCTTCTGCCGCCGATTTATGGACCTCTTCTTGCTTCAGCATCTGTAAGGGGGCCGGTGGCGCGGCTCCGGGACCCATCCATGGCTGGGCCTGTGATCGTCCCTCTGGAGCTAATGTCCAGTAGCCTAAGAAGCCCAATCCACTCTGCACGCAGGTGAGTTCGCTTCTTCTCCCCTTAGTCCCTCGATGCAGTGAGCCTGTTGCCAGCAGGTCTCACTGAAAATAAAAAACCTATTTAAACTTTTACTCTAAGCAGCTCAGGAGAGCCACCTAGATTGCACCCTTCTCGTTCGGGCACAAAATCTTAACTGAGGCTTGGAGGAGGGTCATAGGGGGAGGAGCCAGTGCACACCAGCTAGTCCTAAAGCTTTTACTTTGTGCCCAGTCTCCTGCGGAGCCGCTATTCCCCATGGTCCTTTCGGAGTCCCCAGCATCCACTAGGACGTTAGAGAAACCAAAGGTGGACATGATGGCGTCCCGCCTCAACAAAAAACTAGACCGGTATTGCGCCAGGTCAAGGGACCCTCAGGCAATAGCTGTGGGCGCTCTGGTAACACCGTGGGTGTACCAGTCAGTGTATGTGTTCCCTCCTCTGCCTCTCATACCCAAGGTATTGAGAATTATAAGACGGAGAGGAGTAAGAACTATACTCGTGGCTCCGGATTGGCCAAGAAGGACTTGGTACCCGGAACTTCAAGAGATGCTCACAGAGGACCCGTGGCCTCTACCTCTAAGGAAGGACCTGCTCCAGCAGGGACCTTGTCTGTTCCAAGACTTACCGCGGCTGCGTTTGACGGCATGGAGGTTGAACGCCGGATCCTGAAGGAAAAAGGCATTCCAGATGAAGTCATCCCTACCCTGGTCAAGGCCAGGAAGGATGTAACCGCAAAACATTATCACCGCATTTGGCGAAAATATGTTGCGTGGTGTGAGGCCAAGAAGGCCCCTACAGAGGAATTTCAACTGGGTCGTTTCCTGCATTTCCTGCAAACAGGACTATCTATGGGCCTAAAATTAGGGTCCATTAAGGTTCAAATTTCGGCCCTGTCGATCTTCTTCCAAAAAGAACTGGCTTCAGTGCCTGAAGTTCAGACGTTTGTCAAAGGGGTACTGCATATACAGCCTCCTTTTGTGCCTCCAGTGGCACCTTGGGATCTCAATGTAGTGTTGAGTCTCCTAAAATAACTGGTTTGAACCACTCACCACTGTGGAATTGAAATATCTCACATGGAAAGTGGTCATGCTGTTAGCCCTGGCTTCAGCCAGGCGTGTCTCAGAATTGGCGGCTTTGTCATATAAAAGCCCTTACCTAATTTTTCATTCAGACAGGGCAGAACTGAGGACTCGCCCTCAATTTCTCCCTAAGGTGGTTTCAGCGTTTCACATGAACCAGCCTATTGTGGTGCCTGCGGCTACTAGGGACTTGGAGGACTCCAAGTTGCTGGACGTAGTCAGGGCCCTGAAAATATATGTTTCCAGGACGGCTGGAGTCAGAAAATCTGACTCGCTGTTTATCCTGTATGCACCCAACAAGCTGGGTGCTCCTGCTTCTAAGCAGACGATTGCTCGTTGGATTTGTAGTACAATTCAGCTTGCACATTCTGTGGCAGGCCTGCCACAGCCAAAATCTGTAAAAGCCCATTCCACAAGGAAAGTGGGCTCATCTTGGGCGGCTGCCCGAGGGGTCTCGGCTTTACAACTTTGCCGAGCAGCTACTTGGTCAGGGGCAAACACATTTGCTAAATTCTACAAATTTGATACCCTGGCTGAGGAGGACCTGGAGTTCTCTCATTCGGTGCTGCAGAGTCATCCGAACTCTCCCGCCCGTTTGGGAGCTTTGGTATAATCCCCATGGTCCTTACGGAGTTCCCAGCATCCACTAGGACGTCAGAGAAAATAAGAATTTACTTACCGATAATTCTATTTCTCGTAGTCCGTAGTGGATGCTGGGCGTCCATCCCAAGTGCGGATTGTCTGCAATACTTGTATATAGTTATTGTTACAAAAATCAGGTTGTTTATTGTTGTGAGCCATCTTTTCAGAGGCTCCTACGTTTATCATACTGTTAACTGGGTTCAGATCACAAGTTGTACGGTGTGATTGGTGTGGCTGGTATGAGTCTTACCCGGGATTCAAGATCCTTCCTTATTATGTACGCTCGTCCGGGCACAGTATCCTAACTGAGGCTTGGAGGAGGGTCATAGGGGGAGGAGCCAGTGCACACCAGCTAGTCAGAAAGCTTTTACTTTTGTGCCCAGTCTCCTGCGGAGCCGCTATTCCCCATGGTCCTTACAGAGTTCCCAGCATCCACTACGGACTACGAGAAATAGAATTATCGGTAAGTAAATTCTTATTTTTGTTTCTGTGCAGGGTAAATACTGGTTGCTTTATTTTTACACTGCATTTTAGATTTCAGTTTGAACACACCCCACCCACATCTAACTCTCTCTGCACATGTTATATCTGCCCCACCTGCAGTGCACATGGTTTTGCCCATTAGAGAAAGATTTTGCTTTGTGATCCATGCGGAATCAGGCCCATAGTCTGAATAGATGTATATTAAAGCTAATCATTTACCATTCACAATTCTGGCGACTCTCCAAAGCCGCAGTAAAATTAACAGCCCAACTGCGTTGAAAACATCTTCTCGTGTTATGTAGACCACATCAATGATGAAAGAGATCACAACGATAACTGCATCAAACACTTCAAACTTGTGATGGAAGAATTCCAGCCGGAAAGCATACAGTTTACCCACAATTTCCAACAGGAAGAAGGATAAGACAGAAATGCTCAAATAATGAAATACCTAGAACAAAAACCAGCAATAATGTATTACTTTATGCAGAACAAATAACAAAAAGCAGGAAGTGCAAAGATTTCACGAGAATGTGAATGTATTAGTCTAGTAGATTACAGCATCAGAACCTAGAAACTAACGTAAAGATGTAGCCATCGATCAAATTATTGCTATTGCCTTTACATTTAAGGTACCACAAATAGTCTGCAGTGTAAAATTGTATTTTCTAATTTGCAGAGAAGCTCTCAGTTTTACATATGGCAAAATTATATACTGGACAAGTCTAACCTAAAGCAGTGTCTTATTAAATGTATTGACTAAAGTTAGATTTAAGTTTAACTAATGATGATAGAGAAGTATGATATACAGCTAACAAAGTCCTGGCTTGGTTAATCAGTCGCTGAATTCTATTTATATAGTCCCGAGACCCTTAAAGCAGCAGGAAAGAGAGACACTCCCTTCCAAAAGGGGTTTCCTCTCCCCAAAAGTGAATGATCCCCTGCATGACCTCATATGATTAGAGTATGCAGTTACTTGTGGTAGTAGAAAGAGACAATCTCCAGGCTGGTACACAGGAATCTGCTCTTTAGTTCACCAGTAAAAAAGGTCGACCACCAATGGTAGACATGGCAATGGTCGACATGAGTTTTACAATTTTCTGAAAATTACCTGTAACCATCCCTGAACCTATCTGGTAATAAAATTCAGAGAATTAGTCACAAATGTTTGCAAACACATGTTTAGCTGCTGGCCACTTGACCGCTTCTCTGATACAGCAGTCCTAACCTACATAATAGCAGTGCCCACATAGGGCCATGTAATTTGTCACAGTAGGCCTCATGATAAAGGCTATTACTAAAACACTTCCCCCTTCCTCTTTGTCTGTGACCCCTCCCCCTTACAGCACCTGATATATAATTATCTCCAGGTATGATTGAGCAGCTTCCAAATTGTTTGTCTGCTTGTGTGCAAGAGGCATAGAATGGGAGCAGCATTTGGAAGGCATGTTGTTCCTTGTAGTGCCAATGGGAGATCCTGGGGGTGGCTCCCGGGTAAGTTAGCTCTCTGTTTGGAAGTGTTTTAGTAATAGCCTTTATCATGAGGCCTACTGTGACAAATTACATGGCCCTATGTGGGCACTGCTATTATGTAGGTTAGGACTGCTGTATCAGAGAAGCCGTGAAGTGGCCAGCAGCTAAACATGTGTTTGCAAACATTTGTGACTAATTCTCTGAATTTTATTACCAGATAGGTTCAGGGATGGTTACAGGTCATTTTCAGTGTGCGGAAGGGAATTTAGGGGTGGGGATTTACACCCCCCTTCCTCTTTGTCTGTTGTTTTACAATTTTCGTTCAACTTTTTCATACTTTACCATCGATGTGGACTATGATTGGAATAGTAACCTCTGTACTGCAAGGAAACGCAGTAAACTAATTTGTATTCCTGATGGTTGGACGGAGTAACCGACACCGAAAAACTCATGTCAACCTTTTTCTGTGCCGACCTTTTAGGGTAGACCTAGACACTGTCAACCTAATGAAACACACCCCTCCACCGATACAGGAAATGTGTACATAAAGTTATCATTAAATTCAAAAGGGTCACATTTTTCCAACCAAGTCACTGAATGTGGATGTATTTAATAAAGTTACAACAGTATTGGTGCCATTTGTTTAAATCATATACACTATTATTTGGATGTAGATATCAGATTTTGTATCAATATAGAGTATGTGAAAGGGTTGAAACCTCTAGCAAAAGTGTATATCATGCAGAGCGGTTTTAAATATTTTTGAAAATATTAGTGACCTGCATTATAACACGCATTATACTTTAAGGATGGACATCGCTTTTCAAAAAGTATAAAAACAAAAAGGGAAGTGGTCACTATATAATGGGGGACATAAAATTATAAGTGAGGGGATGTAACTCCCAGGATGAGTGCCTAGAGCTATTCAACGGACTGCATCGCCTCTGTCACTTAAGTCTGGAAGCCCTGGGCATTGGTCACAGTAAACTTCATATTCTGACTTAAGTGCCAGGCACAATCCTGTTACAGCATGCCCTGAGGCATTAGCTTGCTTTTTCACTAGTTGTGGGTTTACAGAGCTGGCAATTGAACAGCTTCGGGCACTCATCCTGGGAGCTATAGCTCTTGCTTCTAATAGAGGCTGCACCACTGTCTTTATAGAAGCATGTTCTGCACAAGAAAATGATTATATAAATATAGGGAAGCATTCGATATCCCGGCGCCAGGATACCGACAACTGTTCTCCCTCTTGGGGTGTCCACGACACCCCTGGAAGGAGAATAAATAGCGCGAGCGCAGCATGCTCGCAAGGGGCTCTTTTGAACTCGCCCCACTGCCGGCATTCCGGCGGTTGGGATCCCGGCGCCCGTATGTGGGTGCCGGGATCCCGACAGCTGGGATATCGTAGTAGACACAAATATATACACTATATGGACAAAAAATAAGAATTTACTTACCGATAATTCTATTTCTCGGAGTCCGTAGTGGATGCTGGGGTTCCTGAAAGGACCATGGGGGATAGCGGCTCCGCAGGAGACAGGGCACAAAAAGTAAAGCTTTTCCAGATCAGGTGGTGTGCACTGGCTCCTCCCCCTATGACCCTCCTCCAGACTCCAGTTAGGTACTGTGCCCGGACGAGCGTACACAATAAGGGAGGATTTTGAATCCCGGGTAAGACTCATACCAGCCACACCAATCACACCGTACAACTTGTGATCTAAACCCAGTTAACAGTATGATAACAAAGGGAGCCTCTGAAAGACGGCTTCCTACAACAATAACCCGATTTTTGTAACAATAACTATGTACAAGTATTGCAGAATAATCCGCACTTGGGATGGGCGCCCAGCATCCACTACGGACTCCGAGAAATAGAATTATCGGTAAGTAAATTCTTATTTTCTCTATCGTCCTAGTGGATGCTGGGGTTCCTGAAAGGACCATGGGGATTATACCAAAGCTCCCAAACGGGCGGGAGAGTGCGGATGACTCTGCAGCACCGAATGAGAGAACTCCAGGTCCTCTTTTGCCAGGGTATCAAATTTGTAAAATTTTACAAACGTGTTCTCCCCCGACCACGTAGCTGCTCGGCAGAGTTGTAATGCCGAGACCCCTCGGGCAGCCGCCCAAGATGAGCCCACCTTCCTTGTGGAATGGGCATTTACATATTTTTTGCTGTGGCAAGCCTGCCACAGAATGTGCAAGCTGAATTGTACTACAAATCCAACGAGCAATAGTCTGCTTAGAAGCAGGAGCACCCAGCTTGTGGGGTGCATACAGGATAAACAGCAAGTCAGATTTCCTGACTCCAGCCGACCTGGAAACTATATTTTCAGGGTCCTGACAACATCCAGCAACTTGGAGTCCTCCAAGTCCCTAGTAGCCGCAGGCACCACAATAAGCTGGTTCAGGTGAAACGCTGACACCACCTTAGGGAGAAACTGGGGACGAGTCCACAGCTTTGCTCTGTCCGAATGGACAATCAGATATGGCTTTGTGAGATAAAGCCGCCAATTCTGACACTTTGGATGTACACGTGCATATTTGCATGTGTATATATACACATACATATCCAATTTTTCCTTAAAATTAGCGCCTAGGTATTTCGTTTTTTTTTTTGTGCCAATTCTGACACTCGCCTGGCTGAGGCCAGGACCAACAGCATGGTCACTTTCCATGTGAGATATATCAAATCCACAGATTTGAGTTGTTTAAAACAATGTGATTTTAGGAATCCCAAACTACGTTGAGATCGCCCAGTGCCACTGGAGACATCAAAAAGGGGTTGTATATGCAGTACTCCCTTAACAACTTCTGGACTTCAGGAACTGAAGCCAATTTCTTTCTGGAAGAAAATCGACCGGTCGAAATTTGAACCTTAATGGACCCCAATTTGAGACCCATATACACTCCTGCTTGCAGGAAATGTAGGAATTAACCTAGTTGAAATTCTTCCGTGGAGCCTTCCTGGCCTCACACCATGGAACATATTTTCACCTAAGCGGTGATAATGTTGTGCGGTCACCTCCTTCCTGGCTCTGACCAGGGTAGGGATGACCTCTTCCGGAATGCCTTTTTCCCTTAGGATCCGGCGTTCACCCGCCCTGGCGTCAACGCAGCTGCGGTAAGTCATGGAACAGACATGATTCTTGCTGAATCAAGATCCTTTCTAGTATCTCTTGAAGTTCCGGGTACCAAGTTCTTCTTGGCCCAAACCGGAACCCCGAGTATAGTTCTTACTCCTCTCCTTCCTATCATTCTCCATACACTGGGTATGAAAGGCCGAGGAGGGAACACATACACCGACTGGTACACCCACGGTGTTACCAGAGCGTCCCAGCTATTGCCTGAGGGTCTCTAGACCTGGCGCTTCATGTGGGACGCCATCATAACCACCTTTGGTCTTTCCCAACGGTTTACAAACATGTGGAAACTTCCAGATGAAGTTCCCACTTTTCCGGGTGGAATTCATTTATGCTGAGGAAATCTTCCTAGTTGTCCACTCCCGGAATGAACACTGCTGACAGTGTTATCACATGATCTTTCGCCCAGCGAAGAATCCTTGCTGTCATTGCCCTCCTGCTTCTTGTGCCGCCCCGTCTGTTTACGTGGGCGACTGCCATGATGATGTCCTACTGGATCAGCACCGGTTGACTTTGAAGCAGAGGTCTTCCTAGGCTCAGAGCATCGTAAATTGCCCTTAGCTCCAGTATATTCATGTGGAGAGAAATCTCCAGACTTGACCACACTTCCTTGGAAATTTCTTCCTTGTGTGACTGTTCCCCAGCCTCTCAGGCTGGCATCCGTGGTCACCAGAACACAGTCCTGAATGCTGAATGTGCTGCCCTCTAGAAGATGAGCACTCTGCAGCCCCCACAGAAGAGACACCCTTGTCCTTGGAGACAGGGTTATCCGCTGATGCATCTGAAAATGCGATCCGGACCATTCGTCCAGCAAATCCCCCTGAAAAGTTTTTGCGTGAGATCTGCCGAATGGAATCGCTTCGTAAGAAGCCACCATTTTTCCCAGGACTCCTGTGCATTGATGCACTGATACTTGGCCTGGATTTAGGAGGTTTCTGACTAGGTCGGATAACTCCCTGGCTTTCCCCTCCAGGAGAAATACCTCTTTCTGGACTATGCCCAGAATCATTCCTAGGAACAGCAGACGTATCATCGGAAAACAGCTGCGATTTTTGGAATATTTAGAATCCACTCGTGCTGTCGTAGAACTACTTTAGATAGTTCTTTTCCGACCTCCAACTGTTCTCTGGAAACTTGTCCCTTTCAGGATATCGTCCAAGTAAGGGATAATTTAGATGCCTTTCTTCTTTTAAGAATCATCTTTTCGGCCATTACCTTGGTAAAGGCCCGGGGTGCCGTGGATAATTCAACGGCAGCGTCTGAAACTGATATTGACAGTTCTGTATCACGAACCAGAGGTACCCTTGTAGAGAAGGGCAAATTTGGACATGGAGGTAATCCTTGATGTCCAGGGACACCATATAGTCCCCTTTTTTCCGGTTCTCTATCACTGCTCTGAGTGACTCCATCTTGATTTGAACCTTTTTATGTAAGTGTTCAAAGATTTCAGATTTAGACTATGTCTCACCAAGCCGTCTGGCTTCAGTACCACAATATAGTGTGGAGGACTAATACCCTTTTCCTTGTTGTAGGAGGGGTACTTTGATTATCACCTGCTGGAAATACAGCTTGTGAATTTTTTCCCAATACTGCCTCCTTGTCGGAGGGAGCCGTTGGTAAAGCAGGCTTCAGGAACCTGCGAGGAAAAAATGTCTCGACTCTCCAATCTGTACCCCTGGGATAATACTTGTATGATCTAGGGGTCAACTTGCGAGTGATCCCACTGCGCGCTGAGACTCTTGAGACTACCCCCCCACTAGTGGAGGGCTTCTTTTCCTGGGAAGGGGCTGCCTGCTGCAGTCTACTTCCCTTTCCTCTATGTCTGTGCAGATATGACTGGCCTTTTGCCCGCTTGCCCACATGGGAACGGAAGGATTGAGGCTGAAAAGACAGTGTCTTTTTCTGCTGAGATGTAACTTGGGGTAAAAAGGTTGGATTTCCCAGCTGTGGCCGTGGCCCCCAGGTCCGACGGACCGACCCCAAATAACTCCTTCCCTTTATACGGCAATACTTCCATGTGCCGTATGGGATCTGTATCACCTGACCACTGTCGTGTCCATGACATCTTCTGGGAGATATGGACAACGCACTTATCTTGACGCCAGAGTGCAAATATCCCTCTGTGCATCTCGCATACATATATATAGAATGCATCCTATTAAATGCTCTATATCAATAAAATATTTTTAGTCAGGGAATTCGACCAAGCCAACCCAGCACTGCATCTCCAGGCTGATGGCGATCGCTGGTCGCAGTATAACCACCGTCTGTGTGTATATACTTTTTAGGATATTTTTCCAGCTGCCTATCAGCTGGCTCCTTGAGGGCGGCCGTATTTGGAGACGGTAACGCCACTTGATAAGTGTGTGAGCGCCTTATCCACCCTAATGGGTGCTTCCCAACGCGCCCTAACTTCTGGCGGGAAAAGGTATAACGCCAATATTTGCTATCGGGGTAAACCCACGCATCATCACACACTTCATTTTATTTTATCTGATTCAGGAAAAACTACAGGTAGTTTTTTCACTTCCACATAATACCCTTTTCTGTGGTACTTGTAGTATCAGAAATATGTAACAGCTCCTTCATTGCCCTTAACGTGTGGCCCTAATGAGGAATACGTTTGTTTATTCACCGTCGACACTGGATTCAGTGTCCGTGTCTGTGTCGACCGACTGAGGTAAATGGGCGTTTTTTATAAAAAAACCCTGACGGTGTTTCTGAGACGCCTGGACCGTTACTAATTGTTTGTCGGTCGTCTCATGTCGTCAACCGACCTTGCAGCGTGTTGACATTCTCACGTAATTCCCTAAATAAGCCATCCATTCCGGTGTCGACTCCCTAGAGAGTGACATCACCATTACAGGCAATTTCTCCGCCTCCTCCAGCATCGTCCTCATACATGTCGACACACACGTACCGACACACAGCACACACACCTGGAATGCTCTGACAGAGGACAGGACCCCACTAGCCCTTTGGAGAGACAGAGGGAGAGTTTGCCAGCACACACCAAAAAACGCTATAATTACATAGGGACAACCTTATATAAGTGTTTCTCCCTAATAGCATCTTTATATATATATTTATATCGCCAATTTGTGCCCCCCCTCTCTGTTTAAACCCTGTTTCTGTAGTGCAGTGCAGGGGAGAGCCTGGGAGCCTTCTCTCCAGCCTTTCTGTGAGAGAAAAAATGGCGCTGTGTGCTGAGGAGATAGGCCCCGCCCCTTTTACGGCGGGCTCGTCTCCCGCTCTTTAGTGAAGTTTGGCAGGGGTTAAATATCCCCATATAGCCTCTGGGGGCTATATGTGAGGTATTTTTAGCCAGTATATAGGTTTACATTTGCCTCCCAGGGCGCCCCCCCCCAGCGCCCTGCACCCTCAGTGACAGCGTGTGAAGTGTGCTGAGAGGAAAATGGCGCACAGCTGCAATGCTGTGCGCTACCTTTAGAAGACTGTCAGAGTCTTTAGCCGCCGATTCTGGACCTCTTCTAACTTCAGCATCTGCAAGGGGGCCGGCGGCGCGGCTCCGGTGACCATCCAGGCTGTACCTGTGATCGTCCCTCTGGAGCTAATGTCCAGTAGCCAAGAAGCCAATCCATCCTGCACGCAGGTGAGTTCACTTCTTCTCCCCTCAGTCCCTCGTTGCAGTGATCCTGTTGCCAGCAGGACTCACTGTAAAATAAAAAACCTAAGCTAAACTTTCTCTAAGCAGCTCTTTAGGAGAGCCACCTAGATTGCACCCTTCTCGGCCGGGCACAAAAATCTAACTGGAGTCTGGAGGAGGGTCATAGGGGGAGGAGCCAGTGCACACCACCTGATCTGGAAAAGCTTTACTTTTTGTGCCCTGTCTCCTGCGGAGCCGCTATCCCCCATGGTCCTTTCAGGAACCCCAGCATCCACTAGGACGATAGAGAAATATTTGGCCACAGCTCTTAATTTTTGATTTCAGGTATTTCAATCAGACCGTTGCCACAGCTGTATAAAATTTAAGCACCTAGCTGTGTAGTCTCCATTTGCAAATATTTGTGATACAGTATAGGTCGTTCTGAAGAGCTCAGTGACTTCAAGCATGGTTCTGAGATAGGATGCCATCTTTGCAATAAGACGGTTCGTGAAATGTCATCCCTGCTGTATATTCCACAGTCAATTGTAAGTGATCTTATTAAAAATTGAAAGCATTTAGGAACAGCAACTCAGCCACAAAGTGGAAGATGTGTAAAATCACAGAGCAGGGTTGACTGCTAAGGCACATGGGGGTATATTTACTAAGGTCCCGATTTTGACCGAGATGCCGTTTTTTCTTCAAAGTGTCATCTCGGTAATTTACGAAGCAAAAATCTCGGCAGTGATGAGGGCATTCGTAATATTTTGGAAGTCCTAGGAAAAAATCACGAATCAATACACCATCGGTCAAATACGCCTGCAATTTGCTAGAAATCGGTAATTTACTAAAAAGTGCAAAACACAAACACTGCCGACAAAGGCCCTCATTCCGAGTTGATCGGTCGCAAGGCGAATTTAGCAGAGTTACACACGCTAAGCCGCCGCCTACTGGGAGTGAATCTTAGCTTCTTAAAATTGCGACCGATGTATTCGCAATAATGCGATTACTAACTACTTAGCAGTTTCAGAGTAGCTCCAGACTTACTCTGCCTGTGCGATCATTTCAGTGCTTGTCGTTCCTGGTTGACGTCACAAACACACCCAGCGTTCGCCCAGGCACTCCCACCGTTTCTCCGGCCACTCCTGCGTTTTTTCCGGAAACGGTAGCGTTTTCAGCCACACGCCCCTGAAACGCCGTGTTTCCGCCCAGTAACACCCATTTCCTGTCAATCACATTACGATCGCCGGAGCGAAGAAAAAGCCGTGAGTAAAAATACTTTCTTCATAGTAAAGTTACTTGGCGCAGTCGCAGTGCGAACATTGCGCATGCGTACTAGGCGGATTTTCACTGCGATGCGATGAAAAATACCGAGCGAACAACTCGGAATGAGGGCCAATAGCCAAACACTGCCGTGCTGAAATACAAATCGTGAAAAAGTGCTAAAAAAAAACCAGACCTGCTTTTTTATCCCGTGTTTGTATAGGCATGCACGGATCCATGAGATCGGTACATGTTTTATCAGTGGGAAGGGGTGGGAAATGTTATAATTTAAAAAAAAAAAATTGCGTGGGGTCCCCCCTCCTTAACCAAACCAGCCTCGGGCTCTTTGAGCCGGCCCTGGTTGCAAAAATATGGGGAAAAAATTGACAGGGGTTCCCCCATATTTAAGCAACCAGCACCGGGCTCTGCGCCTGGTCCTGGTTCCAAAAATACGGGGGACAAAAAGCGTAGGGGTCCCCCGTATTTTTGAAACCAGCACCGGGCTCCACTAGCTGGACAGATAATGCCACAGCCGGGGGTCACTTTTATACAGTGCCTTGCGGCCGTGGCATCAAATATCCAACTAGTCACCACTGGCCGGGGTACCCTGGGGGAGTGGGGACCCCTTCAATCAAGGGGTCCCCCCCCCCAGCCACCCAAGGGCCAGGGGTGAAGCCCGGGGCTGTCCCCCCCATCCAATGGGCTGCGGATGGGGGGCTGATAGCCTTTGTTCAAAGTAATGAATATTGTTTTTAGTAGCAGTACTACAAGTCCCAGCAAGCCTCCCCCGCAAGCTGGTACTTGGAGAACCACAAGTACCAGCATGCGGCGGAAAACCAGGCCAGCTGGTACCTGTAGTACTACTACTAAAAAAATACCCCAATAAAGACAACACACACACACCTTGAAAGTATAACTTTAATACATACATACACACCACCATATACACATACTTACCTTATGTTCACACGAGGGTCGGTCCTCTTCTCCAGTAGAATCCATGGTGTACCTGTTGAAAAAATCCTACTCACCAAATCCAGTGTAGAGGGCTCCTCGGATAATCCATGTGTAATCCACGTACTTGTAAAAATAAAAAAACGGTACACCCGACCACGAACTGAAAGGGGCCCCATGTTTTCACATGGGACCCCTTTCCCCGAATGCCAGAAACCCCCTCTGACTGATGTCTAAGTGGGTTTCTTCAGCCAATCAGGGAGCGCCACGTTGTGGCACCCTCCTGATCGGCTGTGTGCTCCTGTACTGTATGACAGGCGGCACACGGCAGTGTTACAATGTAGCGCCTATGCGCTCCATTGTAACCAATGGTGGGAACTTTGTGGTCAGCGGGTGACCGAAAGTGACCTCACCGCTGACCTGAAAGTTCCCACCATTGGTTACAATGGAGCGCATAGGCGCTACATTGTAACACTGCCGTGTGCCGCCTGTCATACAGTACAGGAGCACACAGCCAATCAGGAGGGTGCCAAACGTGGCTCCCTTCTTGGACTTAAGTCAGAGGGGGTTCCAGGCATTCGGGGAAAGGGGACCCATGTGAAAACATGGGGCCCCTTTCAGTGCGAGGTCGGGTATCCGTTTTTTTATTTTTACAAGTACGTGGATTACAAAAGGATTTACCGAGGAGCCTAAGACACTGGATTATGTGAGTATAATTTTTTCAACAGGTACACCATGGATTCTACTGGAGAAGAGGACCGACCTGCGTGGGAACATAAGGTAAGTATGTGTATATGGAGGTGTGGATGGATGTATTAAAGTTATACTTTCAAGGTGTGTGTGTGTTGTCTTTATTGGGGTATTTTTTTAGTAGTAGTACTACAGGTACCAGCGGGCCCATTTTTCCGCCGCATGCTGGTACTTGTGGTTCTCCAAGTACCAGCTTGCGGGGGAGGCTTGCTGGGCCTTGTAGTACTGCTACTAAAAACAATATCATTCACTTTGAACAAAGGCTATCAGCCCCCCATCCGCAGCCCATTGGATGGGGGGGGGGGGGACAGCCTCGGGCTTCACCCCTGGCCCTTGGGTGGCTGGGGGGGGGACCCCTTGATTGAAGGGGTCCCCACTCCCCCAGGGTACCCCGGCCAGGGGTGACTAGTTGGATATTTGATGCCACGGCCGCAAGGCACTGTATAAAAGTGACCCCCGGCTGTGGCATTATCTGTCCAGCTAGTGGAGCCCGGTGCTGGTTTCAAAAATACGGGGGACCCCTACGCTTTTTGTCCCCCGTATTTTTGGAACCAGGACCAGGCGCAGAGCCCGATGCTGGTTGTTTAAATATGGGGGAACCCCTGTCCATTTTTTCCCCATATTTCTGCAACCAGGATCGGCTCAAAGAGCCCAAGGCTGGTTTGCCTTAGGAGGGGGGACCCCACGCAATTTTTTTTTTACATTTAAACATTTTTTTTTTTTAACAAGGTGCACAATGAAGCCCAGCACGGATCTCTCAGATCCGGCCGAGATTCATTGTATTAAAGTCGGCAGTGTTTTACAAGTCACTCACGTAAAACACTGCCAAAAAAAACGAATGACATCGACATCGGAAAACCCGAAAATGCAGAATACGGCAGCTTAGTAAATTAGTCGTAATCAATTCAAAAAGTTGCATATTTACACTTTCGATGTCATTCGTGATTGAACTTTGACCTCAAACGGGAAAATACGAATCTTAGTAAATATACCCCATGGTGTGCAAAAGTCACCAACGCTATGCTGATTCCATAACTGAAGAGTTCCAAACTTCCACTGGAATTTTTGTAACCACAAAAACTCTGCGGCGGGAACTTAATAGAATGGATTTCCATGGCCAAGCAGCTGCATGCAAGCCTCACATCACCAAGTCCAATGCCAAGCTTCTGATGGAGTGGTGTAAAGGACACCGACACTGCACTGTGGAGCACTGGAAATATATTCTGTGGAGTGACGAATCACGCTTCTCTGTTTGGAAGTCAGATGGCATAGTCTGGGTTTGGCGGATAACGGGAGAACGTTACTTGCCTGACTGCATTATGCCAACTGTGAAGTTTGGTGGAGGAGGGATAATGGTATGGGGCTGTTTTTCAGGGTTTGGGCTAGGTCCCTTATCTCAAGTGAAGAGCAATCTTAATGCTTCAGCATACCAAGACATATTGGACAAAGCTATGCCTCCAATTTGTGGCAACAGTTTTGGAAAGGCCCGTTTTTATTTCAACATGACTGTGCCCCAGTGCACAAAGCAAGGACTATAAAGACATGGTTTGATGATTTCAGTGTGGAAGAAATTGACTGGCCCACACAGAGCCCTGACCTCAACCCCAGTGAGTACCTTTGGGATGAACTGGAACGGACATTGCGAGCCAAGCCTTCTCGTCCAGCATCAGTGCCTGACCTCATAAATGCTCCTACAGAATGAATGGACACACATTCCCACAGAAACACTTCAAAATCCTGTGGAAAGCCTTCCAGGAAGAATGGAAGCTGTTATAGCTGCAAAAGGGGGACCAACTACATATTAAAGTATATATATATATTTGAACACAATGTCACTACAGTCCCTGTTGGTGTACTTGTCAGGCATCTGAATACTTTTGTCCATATAGTGTATAACAATAAAAAAAAAGTAAGTAACTGTATTATGGCAAACTAGATGAATTTTGTTGTAAGTGGAGAAAACAAAATTATTATAAGTTGTATAATGGTTTGGGGGTACGTCAGGAGAGGTAGCTCCTGAGGAGTCATCTGCAAACATTGATATTTTCTACCTGAAACAATCAATGATTTTTGGCTCACAGTGACACAATAGCAGCGCTCCAAAGGTTGGGGAAGTACAAATCCCAGCATGCCTCACAGAGCACGTTTGACAATGTAACAACCACAGGATACCTTGGGGCGTATTCAATTAGCGGAGTTTACCTTGCGGCTACTTAACACGCAGTGCAGGGAAAGGCTCTCAGGGAATCACACTCGTTAATCTCCACTAATTGTATCAGGCCAACGTGGAAAGCAGCTAATTGAATATGCCTATTAGAGTTGACTCAAACACAAAGTAAAGAAATGCAAATGTGTTATAAATGGCTAAGGAGATGTCTTAGTCACATCTACATTAGTAGGAACTAGGTAAACATTCATTTCTCACTTACCTCTGGTACCACATGACTAACTTTCTCTGCTAACAGCTCTAAATCCAGAAGTACCTCGATGAGGACAAATAAAGCATCCAAAATAACCAGAGTTACAATAACAATCTGTAAAAGTGACAGTGAAAAGTCAGTTAGGTGTTTTCTAACTCTACCATTTAACTTCATTAATATGAAGGGAAAAGAAAAATGCTCAATAACCACTTAACAGAGGTATTTTATAGCTTAAGGACCAGATCAAAGGCCATGGGCAATATTTATTAAATATTGGGTTTACAAAGCAGTCGATCAACGACTTTGACCGATGGATTTCAAAGAGCAATAGGAATTAATACTAAATCCGCGTGGTTTAGCTCTATTTCCTTTTGCCACTTGAAAAAAAAATGTTCTAAGTTGTCAATCGTCTGCAGCTTTGTAAACTCTATATTTAGTAAATCTGCACCCATGTCATCATCATCATGCATCAGTGGAGATTAGCATCCTTAACTAGTCTTTCTACTGGGAGTGGGAGCTATAGCATACATACTTCATAAAGTTAGGAAAGCAGCCAGATTTGTGTTGCATGATGCACTCTAGCTATAAGCTTCTAAGCAAACTGCACCTCTCGGCAGCATGCAGGTAAACGTCCTCCTCCTCTCCCGTGGCTGCTTGTATAACTGTACAGAGACGCGCTATTGGCTGCATGTGTTCCCCGAGCTGCGCAGTAGCACTGTGTCAGTGTTGTGCCTGCAAGTGAGGACACTGGGAGAAAGCAGTGATGTCTGCATACAGAGGCCATATCGGCAAAGGCAAAGACCCCTCTTGCTTACTGATCTCTGTCATCAGGTAGGTGGTGTGGCAGGTGACTCCAGGGGATGCGGTCAAGATCCCGGCGGACGGAATCCCAGCGGTCGGAATACCAATACCCGGTGTCGGTCCACGACACCCATAGAGGGAGAATAAATCAGTGTGCCGAGCGTAGCAAGGCACCGTGCCCGCAGCGTGGCGAGTGCAGCGAGCCCGCAAGGGGCTGCGTTGCGCTCGCCCGCAGATCAGGATTCCATTGGCGGTATTCCAACCGCCGGGATCCCGTCCGGCGTGATTTCGTACCGATCCAGACTCCAGCTGCCCCTGTGGCCGGGGCGACATTCAGCAATTTAATGGTGTAAAAATGAAATTATATCTTGGGCCATCCCAATTTAAAACGTTCCCAAGGGTGACCTCCAACAGACATTAGAGCATGGAAGTTGTGGAAGTCATCCAGAGTTGTTTCATAGGCTATTGGCAGGGAAGATTCTCTAAATGACCATAAATAAAAAAAGTACGTACATGAAACTTGTGAGAACTGAAAAGCCATTTTAAGGCGTCCCTGAAGCTGTAGGAGGACGTAAATGGATGGGGAGTCTTTTCAGGTTCAACCTCCTCCTCGTGCTGCGGCTGCTTCTCCTCATCTTCATGACTCCATTGTTTGTCACCTTGGTTGTCACCAACAGAGGTAAAATGCTTCAGATATTTGGACATGTTGGATGACGACTAAATGTTCATCACTCTGAGCATCGAGTCTGAAGCGGTGCAATGCTACACCTATGTAGAAGATCTAGGAAGAAACAGATGAGCCTTTAAACCGGTGAGGTGGATAGACATCAATCAAGGTGAAAGACCACATCCTTAATAGATGTACATACAAGTAAGGTAGTTGCGCTGTTCAGGGTTCCTGTTTGTTTACATACAGATTACGATACACTGACTTCTGCATTGCTGAATATTGCACCATTCACTGTGTTCCCTTTTCTGATGTATATGAACTTTTTGTGCAATCTTTTATAAACCATGACATTTGCAGTAATTATCTTATTATATTTATCTTATCACTACAGTGGTTGGTTGGTTTGTTCTTTTAAAATTACTGAAAAATCGACATCATAAGAATTAAATATCGAAAGTTAACAAAATTAGGTCAGACAGAATGCACGGCCCTCCAAATCTCTACAGTGGTCATGGGTAGACATTCAGGGCCTCATTCACAGATGTACAGAAATGCATTTGCAGCTGCTAATTTTTACACAACGGCTACGCAAAAATATGCAAGTGTCGCAGCTGTTTGGATTTGTGTTGAGATGCTCAATTTCGGCTTTTCAAACCCCAGCACCTGCGTACAACAAAGCAGTGTCTGTCACAGAGCAGTCAGTTATCAAAGTTGTGAGTAGCCTCAAGGCCCATACACCAGACGATTTTGAGCTCAAAGTAGCTCACTTTTGGCACTTTGAGCTCAAGCTCGGCCAGTGTGTATGGCTGGGTAATGAGCGCTGATGCGCGCTCCCACATCATCACTGTCCGCTGCCGCCTGTCGGGCTGTTTGAACAGCCGAGTGAAGCACTTTCCACAGTCTCCTACTGTGGAAAGTGCTTCACCCCCTGTGACCATCGTTGGGCACAGGGGGGGGCGGGGAAATCGCTCAGTATGTATGCACCTTTACAGTCACACAGCATGACTATAGGAAGTAGGGCACCAGAGACATTACAGCTGCATACTGGATCGCAATCTGAAAACACCCCCAGTCAGGACCCCCTTTGTTTTTGCCGCGATTCCCAGTTACCTCCCCTGAACGATACTCCACTGTTAATCACGGTGAATAAACCTTCTATGCGATCGCCTCACAAGACCATTATGGCACATACGTAGTGAGACTCTTATGTAGCAAATCACTACAGGAATTATTCTCCATTTGGCAGTATATGAGCTAATAAGATTGGTAACCACAAACCTGACAAGAAATATATATATATATATATATATATATATATATATATATATATATATATATTTACAATAAGAATGTGCCCTGCTTTTCCTAAATGGAGTAAAGAGCACCTGTGGACAAACACTAGGTGTTCAAGTGTGAATTTTACAAAAAAAATATGAAGGAGGAGGTTGGGGGGGCATTCAATAAATGTTTGACTTATTGCAAATAACCAGTAATTGGAAGATGTACAACTCTTCTTAGATTACACTGATCATTGCATGTAGCAACTGCAGCAAGACAGGCACAGAAGCTGGAGAGAAATACAGGGCAAGAATACAAAACTCATCTTTGTGTTGTAAGTTCCTTTACATTTCTTCATCAATCTACAAGTTCCTGCTTTCAGTAAATACAATTCTAGAAACTGCATATGTGTACAGCCCTCAGATGGCCCAATATGGCTTTTTGAAGCTATTGGTATAACTGGGAAGAAAAATATACTTGTAGAGTTCCATGCGAGCATATTAAATGAAGTACAGGTTTCACAGGGTTATTTATACCACTTTCAGACATATGACCTGGGAATTTCCCTTCTCAGACCTGGGTTTTTACTGGATGCCCCCCTTTCATACTACACCCGAGACCATGGAAATTTCCCAGGTTGACCCCTTTCAGACAAATGTCGGGTCTTCCCTGGCATGCTACAAGCCAGGGCTGCCAGGCTGCTCTCATGTCACACTTATACATGTCATATACACACACACACGTCACACTCATACAAATGGGTATGGGTCATTAGGACGACAAGACTTAGGGCTACAGTCATTAGGTCAACATGGTCATTAGGTCGACACGTACTAGGTCAACATGGAAAAGGGTTGACATGAGTTTTTTTACTTTTTCTGGTGTCGGTTTCTCCGTACAGTGACTGGGAACCCTAATTAGTGCAGTGTCCCCTCGCTACTATTCCCAATCGTAGTCCACGTGAATCGTAAAGTATGAAAAAGTTAAAAAACGGTGGGATTTTTTTTTTAAAAAGGTTGTCGACCTTTTTCCATGTCGACCTAATGACTATGTCGACCTAGTGACCATGTCAACCTAATGCATGTCGACCAATAGTGGTTGACCTAATGACCATATCCACATACAAACTCCTCAAGTCCTCACCACAATGAGCAGCGTCCCTGTAGCTAGGGTGCACTGATTGCACGGACTACAGCAGGACCCCCGCACCTCTCCAGGCAGCCACGACCGCCGATCAGGGGCTTCAAAGTGCCACCTGGGAATAAAATCCTGGGCCGCACCATACAGATTTAACCTGGGTTGTCTACTCGGATGAAAGTCCCGGGAAAAATAGCAGGGGTGCCGACCTAGGAATGCGTTCCCAGGTTGTTCCCTTTAGACATGAGCAAGACCATGGTAGTTTGACCAAGCTGCGGCAAAAACTCAGGATTCTCAATATGTCTGGAAGGGGTAGATCCATTCCAGCACCAGGTTGTTGGTGTCCGAGCTCCAGCACCAACTTAGGGGGTAATTCCAAGTTGATCGCAGCAGGATTTTTGTTAGCAATTGGGCAAAACCATGTGCACTGCAGGGGAGGCAGATATAACATGTGCAGAGAGAGTTAGATTTGGGTGGGGTGTGTTCAAACTGAAATCTAATTTGCAGTGTAAAAATAAAGCAGCCAGTATTTACCCTGCACAGAAACAAAATAACCCACCCAAATCTAACTCTTTCTGCACATGTTATATCTGCCTCCCCTGCAGTGCACATGGTTTTGCCCAATTGTTAAAAAAAATCCTGCTGCGATCAACTTGGATTTACCTTCTTAGTGTGGAAATTATTTAGCAGCTTTTTAGGGAATTTTATTTGTGCTCTCCATGTCACCTTCTTTGATATGCATACCATAGTTTGTTCAATTTATAGGAGTAATATTTCTTCTATTTCAGTAACTTTAATGATGTCACAGAGAATATCATCCTCAGATCAGCACGTGGGCACAGTGGCGGCTAATTTGGCCACACCAGAGACGTGCGGTGAGGTGAATAGCTGGGGAGGCACTGGCTAGTAAAGGCCTTGCCAACCTGTGGCTCTCTAGCGGTTGTGAAACTACAAGTCCCAGCATGCCCTGCCACAGTTTTACTTTTCGGGAATTCTAAAACTGTGGCAGGGTATGCTGGGATGTGTAGTTTCACAACAGCTGGAGAGCCACAGGTTGGCCAGGCATGGGCTAGTAGGGTGTGGTTCATCAAATCGACAGTGTCTAGGTCGACAATGTTTAGGTCGACCACTATAGGTCGACAGTCACTAGGTCGACATGGATGGAAGGTCGACAGGGTTTCTAGGTCGACATGTGCTAGGTCGACAGGTCTAAAGGTCGACATGAGGATTTTTTATTTTTTTTGGGTGTCGTTTTCTTCGTAGAGTGACCGGGATCCCAAATTAGTGCACCGCGTCCCCTCGCATGGCTCGCCATGCTTCGGGCATGGTGCCTTCGCTCCGCTACCGCTTCGCTCGGCACACTTTACCGTTCCAATCGTAGTCCACGTGGATAGTTAATAAAGGAGCCTAAGGATGTATGTGGGCATTAACCACAGGTGCAGCAGTATATACTGCTGGAAATTTGGTGAGCTTTGATCAGAGATGTGCAGAAAAGGTAGGCAGGTGACTTTTTACTTCAGAGTTTTGACTATGAACATGATTAGAATAATGCAAAGAAGATATTTCTAATACATTCTTTGTAGTTTTCATATACTCTGGCATATACTGGAGTATGCTCTGCCTCACCTCACCACACCACATGTCACTGGGCCACACAGATAACTGAACAAAAGTGAACAAGATGCAGATGTTTGGTTCTTGTGCCCAAGCAGCCAGGTCTCTTCCAGCACCACAGGGCCTGTCAGTGTTGTCAGCAGATTACTAAAATAGGTCAAAGGTTATCTGCAGTAATTTTACCACTACATTAGCCAACATATCTGATAATAATGATCAGAATGGACATAGCGGTTTTGTGACCACGTGCTGCGATATGGATCCAACTGCCCAATGTCCAAACTTGTGTGGCTAGCATCCTCCTCCTTACACCGAGACCTGCTGAACGTGTTCAACTGTACTCTCTGCACTAGTGATAATATAAATGTGGGGCGTGCTCCCTTCTGCTTCGCCCAGTAGGTTTGAAGCTGCACTAACACAAACTTCAGTTGCCAATTCCACTAATCAGATGCTCAGGGACTGCTCTACACATCCGTTGGGCTCTCTGCAGTACAGAAGCAACACATCCACTTACAATTGTTTTAAAGGCAAAACCAACCTGAATATAAATTCTGTTCTCTATGTTTTATGGTCACATGGTTAATGCAATCCCCGTATATATGGGAAGGAAAAGGAGCATATTCCTTACAGATATTCACACATGTTGCTTTGAAAGGAACATAGAACTCAGTTATAAGTGAGTAAATTATATCCCTTCAAACTGTGGTAATAAAAAAGATTTTGAATGTAGTTACATAGTACAAATTAAAAATATAGTTGTTTACTGGAGTGAGGGTCACAAATGCTTCTTGGAATAATGGGACAATCAATGTTTTAGCTGTCTGATGAAAATCCCTTGTAAAATAAGATAAAAAAAAAAAAGTGGTAACATATTATGGGCCTGATTCAGAGACGTGCGTTAATGCAATCGCAGCGACTGTGCAGATATATGCAAACAGAGCAGCCGCCTAAAGACGCCCACAGCGGCATTACCAATCCCAACAACCGTGTACAAAGTGTAGCATCAGTGGCAGGTCAGCCAATGGCCCTGTGGTCGCGCATGGTGGAGAGCGGAGACACTGGAGTCATTGCAACTGTGTACAAGATCACAGTGCCGGCTGAGACATGCCCCGCAAACGGTTGCAACACGTCTGTGTATTTGTCGCCACCCCCCCATTATCTCCCTCAAATTCTCCCTTACTCTCGCTCACTTTGCAAATAAATCCTCTGTGGCTGCCATCACAAGACCATTGCAGCAACTGCAAAGTGCGACGTAGGCACGTGCTCCATAACAAAATAAAATAAAATGCTCCACTGCATTCGACACTGTCATTGCACCCATCTCTGAATCATCTCTATCCCAGCAATACTAAAGAGGAGTAATCTTTGCAGTAGGATGTATGATAAATATATCCAGAGTAATAAGTGATGCTGGGTGTATAACTATAGTGTAATCTAAGCACATGAGTCACTTGGGACTAGGAATGGAATTCTGCAATAAAGACCAGTGTTTATATGTATCTACAATTTCCGCAAACTGCAGTTCAAACATCTGAGGTTAAAAGGTTTCTGACTGACATAACACCAATGAAAAGTGTGTACAGTTTAACAAAGACATGAAGATTTAATGTTTCCATAAATACATGTATACTGTTTTGCCAACATAATAAACACGGGCTGTGTGCAAAATACATTTAATCATTCTGTAATAATACAGCCAGGAAAATCAGTTCTATGCCAAAACCTGGTTAAGGCTATTTAAAGAGCGTGTGAATGACCGCTTTATAATACCGAGAGCACTGACCACTCTATAATACAGAGAGCATGTAAATGACCGATATAATACAAAGAGCACTGACCACCATATAATACAGAGAGCATGTGAATGACTGCCATATAATACCAAAAACATGTGAATGACCGCCATATAATAGAGAGCACTGACTACTATATATAAAAAAAGAGAGCATGTGAATGACTGCCAGATAATACAGAGCCCTGACCACTATATAATAATAATTATACTACAGAAAACATATGAATGACTCTCATATAATACAGAGAGCATGTGAATGACTGTCATATATAGTGGTCAAGCACTCTGTATTATATTACAGAGAGGATGTGAATGACTTCCATATATTACAGAAAGCACTGATCACTATAAATAATAATGAGAACATGTGAATGGCTGCCATATAATACAGAGAGCGTATGAATAATTGTCATAATACAGAAAGCACTGACCACTGTATATAATACAGAGAGCATGTGAATGACTGACATATAATACAGAGAGCTCTGACCACTATATAATACAGAGAACACTGGGCCTTATTCTGATTTGCACATAAACCTGATGGTTTATTCTCTGATCCGATGGTGCGTGCGCTGTGCATACACCGGACCCATTCTGTGGGGATCAGTACTAAATGCCGCCGGTCGGAATCCCGACCACACAATCCCGACAGGGGTGGTGAGCGGAACGCAGCCCCTTGCGGGCTCTCTTCGCTCGCCACGCTGCGGGCACGGTGCCTCGCTACGCTCGGCACACTATTATATTCTCCCTCTATGGGTGTCGTGGACACCCACGGAGGGAGAATATGTCGGGATTGTGGCGGTCGGGATTCCGGCGTCGGTATTTCGACCACCGGGATTCCGTCCGGCGGCATCCTGACCGCATCCCATTCTGTGTATGTGCATAAATGGGTCCTGCGTGATCGCTTGTAGTCCCTCCCTTAGCAGCAGCATGATTGACATGCTGCAGCATTTAGAGGCGGAGCTGGGACAGCAAAGGGACCATTCTACAAAATGGAGTCTTTCGCTCCTATTTTGTAGGCATGCCAAGCCCAGGGTCTGCGTCATCGTACAGACTTCCTGGACCTGGCAGAGAAGTTCCCATGGTCAGTTTTAGTAAGCTTTGGTCATGAGGTGATTTGTTGCTGCATTTTCCGATGCAGCACTTGGATCGCAGATGTAGGCAAGAGAAGTCTTCTTTTTCCTACAGACACTTCCTGCTGCTTAAGCATATTAGTTGTACTGTATTGCACAGCTGCACTGTACAAATTGGAGTCTGGCCGATAGCCATATAATACAAATGGCATGTGAATGGCCGTCATTTAATACAGAGAGCATGTGAATGACTGCCATATAATAGAGAGTATGTGAAGGACCATTAGTCATGAAAACTGTGGTTTTTTTTAGACTGCCACACAATATTATCCCCTCATTCTAAAAAAAAAAATGCCTCATAGAAAAATAAAATCATGAACTACTTCAGGATGATTATGGTAGCCCCATTCACCATAACGGACCACCCCACATATAAACATTTACTTATCCACAGCAGTAATTCCACTCAGTCATTACTGTATCTTCCCCTAATAAAAAAAAACAACACAAAACACAACCTCTTCATGTTAATTAACACCAGAAAAGTATTAACACTCATCATATCTGACCCTGATAATAAAAAAACATCCAAAACTTACTTAGAAACTTACCCCAACAATACCAATCCCTCTTCTTCCCATCGCAAACCACATCTCCCCCCCCCCCTTTCCCCTCCACTTACCTCTTGCTGTTCTGTTCTCACAGGGGGGTGTAGTATGGTATGCCCGTGGCCGGGTTCCCGGCGGCCAGCATACCGGCGCCGGAATCCCAACGCTATTCTCCCTCCAGGGGGGTCGTGGATCCCCAAGAGGGAGAAAAGATGTCGGTATGCCGGGTGTCAGGATTCCGGCGCTGGTATACTGTGTGCCGGGATCCCGACAGCCAGCAAACTGAAGACCACCCCTCACAGGGGGGCGATTCATGTGGTTCAGATGTGCTTGAATAGAACATCACTGCTGCTTACTTGGAAGCAGCAGCGATGCTAAGATATGGTAATGCAGCAGGAAGAGACGGATATAAGTAGACGCCTCCTGTATGCATGTGTGATCCAGTGCTGTGTCCAAGGATCATCTGCGACACCATAGGCCAGCTGAGTAACCCATGAGGTTACACAGACGCCGCAGCCCCTGCTGTTAAAAAAGGATATGCAGAATGCCTATATTCTGTATGTAATAGCAACTGTATCTGCATACACACTGGTATGCTACAGTGTATTCCAGCCAAGCACTGTAACATAATTAGGTATGCTGCTGATACAGTAGCAATTAAACACAGAATATAACCATGCCACATGTTTAAATCAGCATAAGCCGCTTGTGCATCCTGGAGGACTGGGGATAATTTAGGGTGTGTGTTGCTTTAATCATGAGACTTTTGGGTGCCATGGGTGACGTTCTCTCACACTGTGGACCTCCTATACTAAAAAATGCATTCCGGTTGGTCCAAAAATATAAAGAGGTTTTCTAGTTTAAATACCACAACAACTCAGATCCAATACGCAGAAGCCAGGAAATAGAGGCAAGCCTTTACATTGGTCAAGTTCTGGGAAATAGACGCACATTTGTAATGTCCGATAATTTATTTTTGCCACTGAAAAAAAAAAATAGGCCAATTTTTTTTAATGGTAAAAATAAAGTGTGTACCACAGATATCGGCAGTCCCCTCTAGACGAAAAAAATCAATTAAATTATCAGGTCGAACAAATATATCTGCCAGTGTGTTCCTAGCTTAAACCCCTGCAATCAAAATTATTTGATCCATCGGTGTGACATCAGCTGATAGGAACCTTCTGTTTTGCCCTACTACTGCATTTATCCTGTCCTCTTGGAATCTGTACCTCCCTGTTCTAAAAATTGCAGATAAATGAAAGTCAAAGTATTGTACAGTGTAAAATTACCACAAATAAGTCAAGTTTAACTTTCCCAATATTTACATTCATTGTATTTGTAAAATTCTGACATTGTTGACAGAGTTTGCGTATAAAGGTCCATATACACTGGGCGTTTTTGCCCTGTGCGTGTGCTGGGCAATGATGTGAACATCGCTGGCAGGAAAATAGCTCAGTGCATACACACTAAGCGATTTTCCCTTTCCCAGCGATGTTCACGGGGGGTGAAGCACTTTCCACAGTAGGAGACTGTGGAAAGTGGTTCTCTCGGCTGGTAAGCAGCCCAACGGATGGCGGTGATCAGCGATGATGAGGGAGCGCGCATCAGCGCTCATCGCCCGGCCATACACACTGGCCGAGTTTGAGCTCAAAGTAGCTGAAAACGCCAAAAGTGAGCTACTTTGAGCTCAAAATCGGCTAGTATGTATGGGCCATAAGCAGTGGCTGCTACGGGCTTTTTGCAGCAATTTATAATTATTTATTTATGCTTTATTCTAAAACAAACTTATTCCTGATGTATAAACTCACTGATAATGCCCAACAGGGGCTAGATGAAGGTTATTACCACTGTAATATGAAAGTTTGCATGAATCTACATATTGTATACAACCGGGAACCTGATTGTATGTGACAGTTGAGCTGGGTTCACACTACAGCGATGTCGGCACAATATGCCGTTTTGTAACAACATATTACCTATATCGCTCAGTGGGGAGTCATTCCGAGTTGATCGTAGCTGTGCTAAATTTAGCACAGCTACGATCAGGCACTCAGACATTCGGGGGGACGCCCAGCACAAGGGCCCAGCACAGCGGCGATGCTTTTGCATCTCTGGAGTTACTCCTGCGGCTAGCCGGGAGAACTTCTTCGCAGCCCCATGCGCTGGCCGGACCGCGCCCTCTACATGTCGGCTTAACGCCGCCGTCCAGCCCCCTCCCGCCCAGCGTCCGCCTCTACGGCGATTGCTAGGCAACGACGGCCTTCGGCCGTCTGGCATGCACCGGCGGATTGTGGCACCGGCGCATGCGCAGTTCCGACCCGATCGTTGCGCTGCGATAAACTGCTGCGAGCCATCGGGTCGGAATGACCCCCAGTGTGTACGAGGGATATCAGAGTTTTCTTGAAGCAGTCTTCATGCTAGGCCGCTCCCTGACCAATTTTTAAAAGACAAATAGGTAAATGTAAAACTTCTCGTTTCGCCTCATTACTGAGGCGAAGCAGGAAGGGACATTAACAAGATGTATTAACATCTTGTCTGACGAAGCAGGCAATGTCCCCAGAGCACACAGCACGTCAGCTCTGAGCCGACACTCTCCCTGCCTAGCCGGTTCCTCTGCACATGCGCGGGATCTCGCTGCTCACGCGAGGACCCCAGTGCAGTCCAAAGCCAGCACCCGCCACACACAGGGACAGCTCTGTCCCTGCTGTTGTGAATGGGTATCTCTACCTGCAGCTATCGAAATTAACAGCTGCAGGTGTTGGAACGGTCAGCGATGATGACAGTTTATACACTGCCCGCGCATATCGGCTTGCACTCCACAGACATCATACATGGATGAGACACCGCTTCTCCCCCTTCAAACATTACCCCAAAATGTGCCCTATCCCGGCATCTATCCACATTAAAATAGAGAGCTTGGGGAAAGCCCAGCACCCCGGTAGTTGCTGGGTATGCCCCCATCACTGATGCCACGGCTGAGGGCACACCCCCATTAGTGACGCTGAGGGGACTGGACCGCCCCCCATAGTGATGCCTGCAGGGCCGTGCCCATTTCCCTGCCAGCCGTGCCTCCTTTTTAAGTGTGCATGCACCTCAGCACCCTGCCCTGCCCTAATCCTGGGGGAACTCGATTGAAGTATAATGGTTACCATTACTGCCTCACAGCACAGAGGTCTTGGGTTTGACTCCCACCACCTTCCCGTCTGTGTGTGTTTCCTCCGGATATTCCAGTTTCCTCACACAATTAAAAAATATACTGGTAGGTTAATTGGCTCCCGGCAAAACAATGTGTATGTGTGCATGCATGTGGCAGAAAATATAGATTGTATGCCCACTGGGTCAGTGAATGGCGAATATTCTCTGTAAAGCACTGTGGAAGATGTGTGCAGTATATAAGTGTTAATAAATAAATATGTCTAGGATCCAGAGCTCAAGTCTCGATTCTCTACCCAACAGCAGTTTTTTTCATTAAGTGCAAATTAAGAACCTCTATCTCTACACATTTAAGTTCAACTATGCAATATGCTGACCAGAGCATGATTAAGACCCCATGGGGCCCAGGTGAGATTCTTGTTTGGGGCCCCTTCCCCTCTAATTCTTTCCTTCAAAAATAAATGTTTCCAGACAAATTAAATAACCCCATCCCTAATTCAAACCACAGTAAAGTGCAGACATGTGCTGGGTAATGCTGTAGAATAGGCAGGCCATATTACAGTGCATGATTGTCGGCTTCCACCTATGTTTTATATAACCTGTACTTGTCCTACATGGTCTTGAATTGTAAGTCGGTTTCCTTGTTTTGCTTATTTGTTTATGTACTCTGTGATTGGGCGCTGTGGAATCCTTGTGGCACATATAAATAAGGACTAATAATAATGATAATAATAGTTAGCCATAGACCAAGCACAGATGCACACAGACACCCTGCAAATATTCTGAGGGTATTAAAAAAAAAAAA
The DNA here is from genome assembly GCF_028390025.1 of Pseudophryne corroboree. NCBI lineage: Eukaryota > Metazoa > Chordata > Amphibia > Anura > Myobatrachidae > Pseudophryne > Pseudophryne corroboree. Next base: position 300,555,644 of record NC_086444.1, on the reverse strand, counting down.
GTTAGGAATGAAAATAAATATACATACAGCAGATACATATCAAATGCTGCAAACTTTGCGCAATATTGCCACCATATGTACAGACATGAGCCCACACAAAGTGACTACAACATCAGACTCCAACCAAATACACATAGGGACTCCCAATCCAATGTCTGTCATCACCTAGCACCGTATTTCCCATATCCCTGGGAAACCAGCATCTGTCCCACCAGCATGTTCACCACATCCCCAACTGTACCAACAGTATGTTATAAGCACCCCCTCCAAATCAGTGTGTTCCCAACATGCCCCACTTGGTGCTCCAAATGTACCATCATCTTCCCCCCCATCAGTGTTGTCCCCATGTCCCACAGATGCCCCCAGCATCTCCCTCTCACTCCCCCCCAACAGCTTGTTTTCCCACATGGCCTCTTTGGTGCACCAATGCCCCCCCCCCACCCAAGCATCTTTTCCCCATGTGACCTCTTTTGTGCCCAAATGTCCCCAGTGTCTCCCTAGCATGCTCCCTTATAGCCTATTACCTCACAAGGAGCCGGATGTACTAAGCGGAAAATGCGGTAAACTCCTTGTTTACCGCATTTCCCTGATGTACTAACCCCCGGCCTGCAGGTCAGCGCCGCGGCGGGGTACGCCAACGTTAGCTGGCGATAGTCCATAGAAGCCTATGGGCTTCTCTCCGCGGCGCTGTGTGAGGGATCCGATCGGATCCCTCCCAGCATGCCCTGCGGCCGCCCCCATCACCCCGCGCATGCGCAGACTGACTCCCGGGCCGAATCCCGGAAGTCAGGCTGCCGCTGCGCATCGCAGAGGTCAGCTCTTATCGGAAGAGCTGTCCTCCGCAATGCTGATCGCATATGTTAGTACATATGCGATCAGCATCGTGGCGCAGGGCGGCGATGTACATTAGTACATCCCGCCCAAGGTCTCCTGTGTGCCCAAAATGCCCAGAGCATCTCTCTGACATGCCCCCTCTCAGCAGCCTGTTACCACACCAGGGCTTGTGTGCCCCAATTGCCCCAGCCTCTTTCTGAACTGCCCAATCACCAGTAACCTGTTACCCCACAAGGTCTCCTGTGTGTACAAAATGCCCAGAGCGTCTCCCTGACATGCTCACGTGATTACCATGTGATCTATTCACATGATCGCATGGTAATCACTTTGGCAGTTCAGATTTCATCGCAACTGATGCCCCGCGATGTCGCGTCGTGTGGCATCACACAAGTGTATGGGCACCAATAGCCTGTCTATCCAATAGCCTGCCTTGCCCAGGTGAATTCATCCCATGAGGCTTCTGTTGATCTCCAACAGCATATGATGGGCTTCATCAGAGTTCAGCACATGCATCTCTGACCTTTTGTGCCAAGACTCACGGTCTTATGGTGCATGGTTGTGTCTATGTTCCCTTCGTGATCAGGACCTGTAAGTGACAGGACGAGAGGGCAGTAGATAACCTCAAACGAACGGAGAATGGATAAAACATTTAGGTGCTGTAAGGGTGGAAGTTATTTCGTTTTATCTCTGCACCATTGTAACCTCGCAGGCTCGCTTCGCTTGCCACGCTTCCGGCTCGGTGTCTCGCTTCGCTCGCCACAGGTTACTATTCCAAATAGTTTGTGACATGGACCCAGGGGCTTATGGGTAAGGTCCTCTCCACGAAGGGTAACTAGACGCTACGAACTCTCCAGTGATGACTGTTTCTAGACATCGTTTGAAGTGTGCACACACGATCTGATCTGATATGGGCCCTCATTCCGAGTTGTTCGCTCGGTAAAAATCTTCGCATCGCAGCGATTTTCCGCTTAATGCGCATGCGCAATGTCCGCACTGCGACTGCGCCAAGTAAATTTGCTATGCACTTAGTAATTTTACTCACGGCTTTTTCATCGGTCTGGCGATCGTAATGTGATTGACAGGAAATGGGTGTTTCTGGGCGGAAACAGGCCGTTTTATGGGCGTGTGGGAAAAAACGCTACCGTTTCCGGAAAAAACGCAGGAGTGGCCGGAGAAACGGAGGAGTGTCTGGGCGAACGCTGGGAGTGTTTGTGACGTCAAACCAGGAACGACAAGCACTGAACTGATCGCAGATGCCGAGTAAGTCTGAAGCTACTCAGAAACTGCTACGAGGTGTGTAATCGCAATATTGCGAATACATCGTTCGCAATTTTACTATGCTAAGATTCACTCCCAGTAGGCGTAGGCTTAGCGTGTGCAAAGCTGCTAAAAACGGCTTGCGAGCGAACAACTCGGAATGACCCCCCTGATGCGGGAGATGTACTAAGCCTGAAAAGTGATAAATATCACTGTGAAAGCACCAGCCAATCGGCTCCTAACTGCCATGTCACAGGCTGTGTTTGAAAAATTACAGTGAGGAGCCGATTGGCTGGTACTTTATCACAGTGATATTTTTCACTTTTCAAGCTTCGTACATCTGGCCCAATATCTTATACAATATTATATCGTATGGGATCGCATAATGTGTACATAGCATTACTCAGCTCCCAGCAATGCATTCATCTCAATGTGCCCCGATGCTCAGTCCTTAATTGTAGCTGCCGGGCACTAATAACACTGAGGCATTGGCAGCCTGGTCAAACTGCAGAACAGTATGGCGGTATCTTCTGGACCGTGTGATCTCCTACATGAATTGTGAATATCGACTGAAGATAATGTCTGACCAGGTAGGATCAATTTCTTCAAAGTTTCCCCGTTACAAAGGGCAGGATGTACTGAGAGATATCGCCGCCATTTAACACGATGCTAATCGCATATATACTTACATATGCGATTAGCATTGTGAAGGACAGCTCTTCTGATTAGAGCTGTCCTTCAAGATCCCCGGTGGCTCCCTGACTTCCGGGTTTCAGCCCCAGGAGTTACGCTGCGCATGCACAGAGTGACGGGGGTGGCCGCGGGGCGTGCTGGCAGGGATCCCTTACACCAGCGCTGCGAAGAGAAGTGCATAGGCGCCTATGGTGTATCGCCAGCTTTTGCTGGCGCTGAGCTGTCCTGGCGGCCGGGGGTTAGTACATTCGTAAAATGTGGTAAACTGGGGATTACCGCATTTTCCGTGATAAAGTGGACAGAGATAAAATTACTAACTGTCTGGTACGTTGGGGGACATTTACTAAGCAGTGATAAGAGCGGAGAAGTGAGCCAGTGGAGAAGTTCCCCATGGCATCCAATCAGCACTGATGCAACACCTATAATTTGCATACTATAAAATTATACAGAGCTGATGGGACAATTTATCACAGCTTAGTAAATGTCCCCCTTAATCTCCTGCCACTTTAGATTTCTCCGAGGCTTAGTACATAAACCCCGATGTCTGCTTGCACCAAGGCTGTCAGTAATACTGCCAGTGTTATTATTTGTACTAGTACTTGCATTCCTATTACCTACTGAGTGCAAGGGGCGGGATGTACTAATGTACATCGCTGCCCTGCGCCACGATGCTGATCGCATATATACTAACATATGCGATCAGCATTGCGGAGGACAGCTCTTCCAATAAGAGCTGACCTCCGCGATGCGCAGCGGCAGCCTGACTTCCGGGATTCGGCCCGGGAGTCAGTCTGCGCATGCGCGGGGTGATGGGGGCGGCCGCAGGGCATGCTGGGAGGGATCCGATCGGATCCCTCACACAGCGCCGCGGAGAGAAGCCCATAGGCTTCTATGGACTATCGCCAGCTAAAGCTGACGTACCCCACCGCGGCGCTGACCTGCCGGCCGGGGGTTAGTACATCAGGAAAATGCGGTAAACAGGGAGTTTACCGCATTTTCTGCTTAGTACATCCGGTCCAAGGTGTTTGTAACATACAAAAGCTTAAAACCACCTAAGATGCAAATTGCAGCAGTGGGCACAAGTATTCTGCTGGACAAATTCACATTCTAAATGCATTGATAAATTCAGTTACAATATGAAACTAATGGTGTGTACACACTGAGATTTTTTCTTTCAATTTTGACTATATAGTCAAAAATCGCAAGAAAACAGTTAGTGCAGATCGCCCGATTCGATCCCGATGCGCGGTCCCTCCAGGTCGGCATCGCAAGAAAAGATAGACTGTGCAGGCAAGTCAATCCTTGCTAGATCAGTGTACTATCTAGTTCATCTCACATGTCAATGACATCTCACATAAGCCCAAATCTCACATAAGCCAAAATCGTAAGCACACATAGTCCATATCTCAAGAAAAGTTAGTCAAAATCGGTGGTGCTGGGCTCCGGGGAAATCGCAAAGTGAAAATCGGCCATAGCAAGGATCTCGTGTACACACCATAATACAGATGCTTTATACATACACATATTAATAGCTAGTTGTGGGAGTTTTCCAGTCATGGATTCATTTGTATAACATATAAAAGTGCATGTCTGCAAAAAACAAAAACATTGGTTTTCAGAAAACAAATAATGTAATAAGATTTCTTCAGTCATTTTCAGGCATATTGGTCCTGCAGGAAGCACCCATATGAAAGTATATAAATGCCTATTTATAAAATATTTTTTTGCCCTTAAAATTATGTAGAAACTGAAGTTCTGGACACTTTCATGAGTTGTTGGAGTGTATTAATAGCCTAAAGCAGGATATTTCACAGAAAACTCCTGTATAAGGTTATCACTGCAGATCAGTCCCCATTATTCTCAATGGAGATTATGGTGACACCCCCCCCCTCCCCCCCATATAAGCCAAACTCAGAAAAGAAAGCTTTTCAGTGTTTGGTCCCTATAGTTTACACCAACAGAGATCTTCTGATCTATCTCCTGCAGTCTCCATCCTGCTCTGGGAAAGGACACGCGACACATGTGCAGTGTCCCATTCGCCCAGAGTAGTCTCCTCCAAAATCATGAGGATTAAGTTGCAGGGGCAGTCCCTGCGTGTTACATTTAGTACATAGTGGTGATATTTCCATTCAAAATGAAAATATTCGTCACCATACAGATTGTTAATAATAATAATAATAATATTGCTCAGTCTCCTCACAGATTTCTACCACCTGTCTTACGCAAGAGACAGATGAGGTTTCATCACAGTGTGGTTGTCATATTCTTACATTAACATTCTTGCTTAAAAGCACAATGCAATTAAGGAACTAAGGGGGTCATTCCGAGTTGTTCGCTCGTTATTTTTTTCTCGCAACGGAGCGATTAGTCGCTAATGCGCAATGTCCGCAGTGCGACTGCGCCAAGTAAATTTACTATGCAGTTAGGTATTTTACTCACGGCATTACGAGGTTTTTTTTTCGTTCTGGTGATCGGAGTGTGATTGACAGGAAGTGGGTGTTTCTGGGCGGAAACTGTCCGTTTTATGGGTGTGTGTGAAAAAACGCTACAGTTTCTGGGAAAAACGCGGGAGTGGCTGGAGAAACGGAGGAGTGTCTGGGCGAACGCTGGGTGTGTTTGTGACGTCAAACCAGGAACGACGCTGACTGAACTGATCGCAGATGCCGAGTAAGTATGGAGCTACTCAGAAACTGCTAAGAAGTGTCTATTCGCAATTCTGCTAATCTTTCGTTCGCAATTTTGAGAAGCTAAGATTCACTCCCAGTAGGCGGCGGCTTAGCGTGTGCAAAGCTGCTAAAAGCAGCTTGCGAGCGAACAACTCGGAATGACCCCCTAAAACATGTTCTTACCACATCCATCCAGCAAAGTTGTTATTCAAACAGATACGTTCTCATCCTGGTTTATTTATAAGACGCCAACCTGTGGCTCTCCAGCTGCTGTGAAACTACAAGCCCCAGTGAGCCCTGCTACAGTTTTGCTACTACCGAATTCTAAAACGGAGACAGGGCATGCTGGGATGTGTAGTTTCACAAAAGCTGGAGAGCCACAAATTGGCCAGACTTGTATTAGAGGTTCCTTGTGAATTTATGTGCAAACCAAATACTTGTATCATACAATAGTTTAATAAGGCACAGTCATTTTTGATAAAGCCTTCTCAAATGGGGACAAAACTAGTCAGAGGATACACGCCGAATCACAGATACCTGTTACACCCTCTAGATTGTGCCATCCTTTTCCCGATATCTGCTGGAAATCCGATGGGCGGCTACATTGCATACCCTCCAACATTTTACACCTAAAAATCGGTACAAATTAGGAAAGGGGCATGGCCACGGGTAAAGAGGTCATGGCCACACCCCTTTTCATATACTTTCAATGGAAAAATGGAGTCAAAAAATGGGTACCAACCACAGAAAAAAGGTACAGTTGGAGGGTATGATATTGCCAATACTATTTGCTACCTGGACAAGAGACACCCAGCATTTAGACTTAGCCCAGGAACACCCAGGAATTAGACTTAGCCCAGGAACACCCAGGAATTAGACTTATACTATATCTAGCCAGGCATCTGCCTACCCATGAGAGGGGTGTAGCAGTGCTAAGTGATTAGGAGCCCCAATTCATCTGGTGACTACCTATACAGCTGCCGGACCCGGGAACATTTACTGTACGCCAGATTCCCTGGTAATTTAACAGCCTCTTTTTACACGCTGGTCCGACTTGTAGTTCCACACTGCCGATCATAACATTTCGGGACTTTCTATAAAAAACATATTGGAACTTTGAATTGGAAAATCTTGTGAGGCTATATTTTATATATGTTTTTTTCAGCGTGATAAACTATTTAAGGGCTACGTATGCGAAGTGATCTTTTAATAACATGAAGAACGTTTCTTGACACTTACTGCCCTAAGTTTTAATTTGCCAAAACTAAAAAGTCAACAAATGACAAATATGTAAGGCAAGGAAGAGATGCTGAGGGTAATTCAGACCTGATCGTAGCAGCAAATTTGTTAGCAGTTGGGCAAAACCATGTGCACTGCAGGTGTGGCAGATGTAACATGTGCAGAGAGAGAGAGTTAGATTTGGGTGAGTTATATTGTTTCTGTGCAGAGTAAATACTGGCTGCTTTATTTTTACACTGAATTACCCCTTATGTACGTGGTATGCGCAAAGTCTAGACATCATATGTCCTATATAGCACGGTACCATAAAACAAATACGACCTGTTTCCTGTTCACACTATAGCGACACATGATCTCCAAGCGCCGCAGACATCACCAACTCGGCAATATGCCGGGTTGGGGAAAGCAGCAAATAGGGGCTCAGGCGGATCGCACCCGGTAAGCACCCATGTACGGCTCCCGGATGTGATCCGGTCTGAAAGGGTTATTAGTTGCCCAAGCAATGTGATTATCCTACAAATCAAGACTCCAATAGAGAGGCAGAACCTTTGCCCAACCTCGACAGACACCATCTATCCCACTTTTCATAATATTTATTCATGGCATGATCACTATGGAAGGGATAATGCTCATGTCTTGCAACCTCAGAAACCAAGGCCCTACACTTGAAAACATTAGGTAGATCAGTTGCTAACCAAACCCTAGCCAGAGTGACCTTGGCCATTGTGGTGAATATAAGGATATATTACATGTGAGTAAGTCTCCTCCAGGTGTTATATATATTCAATATATATTCTATATGCACAGTTCCACTTTTTTTTTTTTTAAATCCCTTTTTTATGCCTCCTGTCTGTTTGAATAGGATATTCGTAGGATAATTAGGATAAATAGAAAAAAAGGAGCTGAGAAAAAATAAGATTTTACTTACCGGTAAATCTATTTCTCGTAGTCCGTAGTGGATGCTGGGGACTCCGTAAGGACCATGGGAAATAGACGGGCTCCGCAGGAGACAGGGCACTCTAAGAAAGAATTAGGACTACTGGTGTGCACTGGCTCCTCCCTCTATGTCCCTCCTCCAGACCTCAGTTAAGGAAACTGTGCCCGGAAGAGCTGACAGTACAAGGAAAGGATTTTGGAATCCAGGTTAAGACTCATACCAGCCACACCAATCACACCGTATAACTTGTGATAAACTTACCCAGTTAACAGTATGAACAACAACAGAGCATCAGACCAACCTGATGCAACCATAACATAACCCTTACGTAAGCAATAACTATATACAAGCATTGCAGAAGAAGTCCGCACTTGGGACGGGCGCCCAGCATCCACTACGGACTACGAGAAATAGATTTACCGGTAAGTAAAATCTTATTTTCTCTAATGTCCTAGTGGATGCTGGGGACTCCGTAAGGACCATGGGGATTATAGCAAAGCTCCCAAACGGGCGGGAGAGTGCGGATGACTCTGCAGTACCGAATGAGCAAACACAAGGTCCTCCTCAGCCAGGGTATCAAACTTGTAGAATTTTGCAAAAGTGTTTGAACCCGACCAAGTAGCTGCTCGGCAAAGCTGTAATGCCGAGACCCCTCGGGCAGCCGCCCAAGAAGAGCCCACCTTCCTTGTGGAATGGGCTTTTACCGATTTTGGAGGCGGCAATCCAGCCGCAAAATGAGCCTGCTGAATCGTGTTACAGATCCAGCGAGCAACAGTTTGCTTTGAAGCAGGAGCACCCAGCTTGTTGGATGCATACAGGATAAACAACGACTCAGTTTTCCTGACTCCAAACCTTCAAAGCCCTGACTACCTCTAGTAACTTGGCATCCTCCAAGTCACGAGTAGCCGCAGGCACAATAGGTTGGTTCAAATGAAAAGATGACACCACTTTTGGCAGAAAGTGCGGACGAGTCCGTAATCCTGCCCTGTCCATATGGAAAACCAGATAGGGGCTTTTATGTGACAAAGCCGCCAATTCTGACACACGCCTAGCCAAAGCTAAGGCCAACAGCATGACCACCTTCGACGTGAGATATTTTAACTCCACGGTTTTAAGTGGCTCAAACCAGTGTGATTTCAGGAAACTCAACACCACGTTAAGATCCCAAGGTGCCACTGGTGGCACAAAAGGGGCTGAATATGCAGCACTCCCTTTACAACGTCTGAACTTCAGGAAGAGAAGCCAGTTCCTTTTGAAAGAAAATGGATAGGGCTGAAATCTGTACCTTTATGGACCCCAATTTTAGGCCCATAGTCACTCCCGACTGTAGGAAGTGAAGGAAACGGCCCAGCTGGAATTCCTCCGTAGGGGCATTCCTGGCCTCACACCAAGCAACATACTTCCGCCATATACGGTGATAATGTTTTGCTGTCACATCTTTCCTAGCTTTTATCAGCGTAGGAATAACTGCATCTGGAATGCCTTTTTCCGCTAGGATCCGGCGTTCAACCGCCATGCCGTCAAACGCAGCCGCGGTAAGTCTTGGAACAGACAGGGCCCTTGTTGCAGCAAGTCCTGTCTGAGAGGCAGAGGCCATGGGTCCTCTGTGCGCATTTCTTGCAGTTCCGGGTACCAAGTCCTTCTTGGCCAGTCCGGAACAATGAGTATTGTTCTTATTCCTCTCTTTCTTACTATTCTCAGCACCTTTGGTATGAGAGGAAGAGGAGGAAACACATATACCGACTAGTACACCCACGGTGTCACTAGGGCGTCCACAGCTATCGCCTGAGGGTCCCTTGACCTGGCGCAATAACGTTTTAGCTTTTTGTTGAGGCGGGACGCCATCATGTCCACCTGTGGCAGTTCCCATCGGTTTGCAATCAGTTGGAAAACTTCTTGATGAAGTCCCCACTCTCCCGGGTGGAGGTCGTGTCTCCTGAGGAAGTCTGCTTCCCAGTTGTCCACTCCCGGAATGAACACTGCTGATAGTGCTTGCACGTGATTCTCCGCCCATCGAAGAATCCTTGTGGCTTCCGCCATTGCCATCCTGCTTCTTGTGCCGCCCTGGCGGTTTACATGGGTGACCGCCGTGATGTTGTCTGACTGAATCAGCACTGGCCGGTTTTGAAGCAAAGGCTCTGCTTGACTCAGGGCGTTGTAAATGGCCCTTAGTTCCAGTATATTTGTGTAGAGAAGTCTTATGAAGCCACCATCTTTCCCAGGACTCGCGTGCAGTGATGCAGCGATACCTGTTTTGGTTTCAGGAGGTCCCTGACCAGAGATGCTAATTCCTGGGCCTTCTCCACCGGGAGAAACGCCTTCTTCTGTTCTGTGTCCAAAATCATGCCCAGGAAAAGCAGACGCGTCGTAGGAATCAGCTGCGACTTTGGAACATTTAAAATCCAACCGTGCTGTAGTAACACTTCCTGAGAGAGTGTTACGCTGATCAACAACTGCTCCCTGGACCTCGCCTTTATGAGGAGATCGTCCAAGTACGGGATAATTATAACTCCCTTCTGCCGAAGGAGTATCATCATTTCGGCCATTACCTTGGTAAATATTCTCGGTGCCGTGGACAGGCCAAACGGCAACGTCTGGAATTGGTAATGACAGTCCTGTACCACAAATCTGAGGTACTACTGGTGAGGTGGGTAAATGGGGACATGCAAGTAAGCATCTTTGATGTCCAGCGACACCATAAAATACCCCTCTTCCAGGCTTGCAATCACCGCTCTGAGCGATTCCATTTTGAACTTGAATTTCTTTATATAAGTGTTCAAGGACTTTAAATTCAGAATGGGTCTCACCGAACAGTCCGGTTTCGGTACCACAAACATTGTGGAATAGTAACCCCTTCCCTGTTGAAGGAGGGGAACCCTGACAATCACTTGCTGGAGGTACAGCTTGTGAATTGCCGCCAGCACTACCTCCCTTTCCATGGGGGAAGCTGGCAAGGCTGATTTGAGGTAACGGTGGGGGGGGGGGAGTCGCTTCGAATTCCAGTTTGTATCCCTGAGATACAATTTGTATAGCCCAGAGATCCACCTGTGAGCGAACCCACTGGCTGCTGAAGTTTCGGAGACGCGCCCCCACCGCACCTGGCTCCGCCTGTGGAGCCCCAACGTCATGCGGTGGACTTAGTGGAAGCAGGGGAGGACTTTTGTTCCTGGGAACTGGCTGCATGGTGCAGCTTCTTACCTCTAGCCCTGCCTCTGGCAAGAAAGGATGCACCCCTGACCCTCTTGCCTTTTTGGGAACGAAAGGACTGCCTTTGATAATACGGTGCTTTCTTAGGCTGTGAGGAAACCTGAGGCAAGAAAGTGGACTTTCCAGCTGTCGCTGTAGACACGAGGTCCGACAGACCATCCCCAAACAATTCCTGACCCTTATAAGGCAAAACCTCCATGTGTTTTTTAGAATCAGCATCTCCTGTCCATTGCCGAGTCCATAAGACCCTTCTGGCAGAAATGGACATAGCATTAATTCTAGATCCCAGCAGGCAAATGTCCCTCTGAGCATCTCGCATATATAAAACGACGTCTTTGATATGGCCCAGGGTTATCAAAACAGTATCTCTGTCGAGGGAATCTATGTCATCTAACAGAGTATCTGTCCACGCTGCTACAGCACTACACATCCAGGCTGAAGCAATAACAGGTCTCAGTAGAGTACCAGAGTGTGTATACACTGACTTCAGGATAGCTTCCTGCTTTCTATCCGCAGGCTCCTTTAGGGCGGCCGTATCCTGAGACGGCAGGGCCACCTTTTTAGATAAGCGTTTCAGGGCCTTGTCCACCCCTAGGGGATGTTTCCCAACGTAACCTGTCCGTTGGCGGGAAAGGGTACGCCATCAGTAACCTCTTAGAAATCACTAGTTTCTTATCGGGGAACTCCACGCTTCTTCACACAATTCATTTAATTCATCAGATGGGGGAAAAGTCACTGGCTGCTTTTTCTCCCCAAACATATAAACCCTTTTGGTATTAACCGGGTTACTCTCAGAAATGTGTAATACATCTTTCATTGCAATAATCATGTATCGGATGGCCTTAGTCATTTTAGACTGTAAATGTGCCTCATCATCGTCGACACTGGAGTCGGACTCCGTGTCGGCATCAGTGTCAACCATCTGAGCTAGAGGGCGTTTATGAGCACCAGACGGTTTCTGAGTCGCCTGGGCAGGGGCGGGCTGAGACCCCGGCTGTCCCAAGGCTGCAGCGTCATCAAACCTTTTATGTAATTAGTTTACATTGTCATTTAAGACCTTCCACATATCCATCCAATCTGGTGTCGGCCCCGACGGGGGCGATACCACACTTATCTGCCCTTGCTCCGCCTCCACGTAACCTTCCTCATCAAACATGTCGACACAGCCATACCGACACACCGCACACACACAGGGAATGCTCAGACTGAGGACAGGACCCCACAAAGTCCTTTGGGGAGACAGAGAGAGAGTATGCCAGCACACACCACAGCGCTATATAACACAGGGATTTACACTGCTAATAAGTGATTTTCCCAATAGCTGCTTGTCTGTATCGATTTGCTCCTAAATTTATGTGCCCCCCCCCTCTCTTTTTAACCCGTCTTGTACCTGGATACTGCAGGGGAGAGCCTGGGGAGCGTGCTTCCAGCGGAGCTGTGAAGGAAAAATGGCGCTGGTGTGCTGAGGAAGAAGGCCCCGCCCCCTCAGTGGCGGGCTTCTGTCCTGCTTTTAGTGTATAATAATGGCGGGGGTTTTTACATATATACAGCGCCCTGCACCCTACAGTGACCGGAGTGTGTAAGTGTGCTGGGAGCAATGGCGCACAGCTGCGGTGCTGTGCGCTACCTTAATGAAGACAGGAGTCTTCAGCCGCCGATTTTGACGTCTTCCAGCTTCTGTTCTTCTTGCTCTGCGAGGGGGACGGCGGCGCGGCTCCGGGAACGGACGATCGAGGACAGGTGCCTGTGTTCGAACCCTCTGGAGCTAATGGTGTCCAGTAGCCTAAGAAGCACAAGCTAGCTGCAAGCAGGTAGGTTTGCTTCTCTCCCCTTAGTCCCACGTAGCAGTGAGTCTGTTGCCAGCAGAAACTCACTGAAAATAAAAAACCTAAAAAAAACTTTCTTTTCTAGTAAGCTCAGGAGAGCCCACTAGGAGCACCCAGCTCTGGCCGGGCACAGATTCTAACTAAGGTCTGGAGGAGGGGCATAGAGGGAGGAGCCAGTGCACACCAGATAGTACCTAATCTTTTTTTAGAGTGCCCAGTCTCCTGCGGAGCCCGTCTATTCCCCATGGTCCTTACGGAGTTCCCAGCATCCACTAGGACGTCAGAGAAATATATATATATATATATATATATATATATATATAAATCCCTTAAGACAGCATCTTTTATATATATATATATATATATATATATATATACACACACACACACATATATATATATATATATATATCTACATACTAGGGTCTCAATCTCTGCTGATAAGGTACTTGTCCACTCTGCCCCAGCGCTATAAACCCATGCCGACACAATCGCCGGTCTGAGTAGTGTACCAGAATGTGCACGCTATCTGCAGGATCCCTGAGAATAGCTGTTACGACAGGTTACCTTTTGGGCAAACGTGACACCCTAGGGGAAGATTCCCATCATATCCTGGCCCTAGTGGGGAAAGGGTACTGCCTGAGAATTCTTTGTGGGAAACTGCAGTCTCTTGTCTGGAGATTCCCGCTCTTTTTCCTCATGAGAGGAGGGAAATTTACCTCAGCTTTCTTCCCCTTAAACATGTGTACCCTTGTGTCAGGGACAGATGAGTCATCAGTGATATGCAAATCATCTTTTATTACAATAATCATATATTGAATACTTTTCTGCCATTTTGGCTGTAACTTTGCATTATCGTAGTCGACACTGGAGTCAATCTCCGTGTCGACATCAGTGTTTATTATTTTGGATAGTGAGCATTGAGAGGCACTGAAGGTCTCTGCGACAGAGGGACAGACATGGGTAGATTTCCTATCTGTTCTCTAATCTTTTGTCAACATGTAAGAAGAACTGGAAAAGCGGTTGTTGAGTTGGGTGCACACTATCTATTTGTTGAATTGATTATCAAAATAAAACGTAGCTTTTATTGCTTATATTAATATTAAGAGGGTCCTTCGTAGGACACATACAGCAAAATATAGAGGTTAAAAACATGACATTTACAAACATATACGTGATATAGAGAGAAAAGTTGTGTAAGACAGATTCTTAAAAAGTGGGGTCACCACAATAACTCCTGCAACTAGTATAATTGTTTATTTCTGTGTGAGACAGAAACCACTCAAGACACAAACTGGATAGCGTTTACACATCCCTAGATATACTTAATGTCGTGTGGGGAAATTAAATATAGCCACCATTAAATAGATATTATATTGGGACTGTACAACTGCCTATAAGGTATACACATATATCTGAGTCTCTGTCACCTTGAGCCAACTTTAATGTTGGTACTGCCTCTAGTATATAGATGCGATGAGATATGTGGAATACCACAATTGGGACCTCTTTCCCACCTAGGAACAATGCAGGTGAGTTATTCTTGAATAGATAACATTGACTACATTAGCACTGGTGGTTAAGACATGAAGGGAAATGTGCCACTGGTGCCCTATATTGCAATAAGCTGTGTATCTCCTTACGTGCTAATTCTAAATGAATTAGAACCACTAAGAGTATAAGTGCTTGTCAGGAGTTGGCAATAACAGGTTATAGGATGCTCACACAGTATTAACGTGTGGGGCGCTCACACAGATACTAAGGGCTGGGGTATCTTGGGAATAAGGTGTATGAATTAATTAATTACTGTCGGTGTGGATGTCAAACATCACCCCTTATGATGAGTTCAAGGTAATCACAATTATACCCCGTGTATTGATGGAGTCAATAGAGAAATGTGATTAGATACTGCAGTTATAGCTGTTTATACATGTGGGCACAAAATGTATCCACTTCAGTCCACACTGTTGAGAGGTGAGGAAAGGGATGTTGCAAAATGTCCTTGGACTGGTGTTACGTAAGAGCAATAATTGTTGCAATACAGATTCATGAGACAGAATGAAAATTTGTAATGTGATACTTCACTGGTGTATCTAGTATTAGAGTCGTTCTTAGTGACTAGTATCTTGCTGTGTAAATCTATAACACACTATTCTCTTTGTGGATCATACACATATATATATATATATATATATATATATATATATATATATATATATATATATATTAAAAGCTGATCGCTTACATTATATGTATATAACACACTATTAACTTTGCAGGTCATACACGTGTATACCTCTAAAAAGCTAATCGCTTGTATTATGGAGGTATATAGTGTGTGCACTATATGGCAATGTCCACTAAAGGGATCGTAAATGCTGGTACACGGCGGTATTAAAGTAATATGCCTATCAGCCTTAGAGGTCAGTTGTCCCTATTGTAAAGTAATAGGTCCTCTCTGTAAGGATTGTAATGCTGGTTAATTCCGCTGCTGCCGACTATGATGACCCCTGGGATATAGTGTAGCTTTAATCCAATGACTGCTGTGTGATTCCTGATCCCTGCAGTTTTATTCTGGGTAGTGCGGTTGCTACTTAGCACGGATTAAATGTATCTACATAAGGTGCTTTACTGTGCTAAATTGCCATTGTAGGTGATATTATGCTTCAGCATCTGATTAAGCATCTGATCAGCATCTGATACCGCCGGCATACCTACATCTTTTCTCCCTCTTGGGGTCCACGACCCCCCTGGAGGGAGAATAGATAGCACGCCACCGTGCCCGCAGCGTGGTGAGCGCAGCGAGCCCGCAAAGGGCTCATTTGCACTCGCCCAGCTGTCGTTATGCCGGCGGTCGGGATTCCGGCCGTATGCTGGTCACCGGGAGCCCGACCGCCGGCATACCATACTACACTCCTTAGTGATGGGTTGGTATGGATATACCGGCGCCAGTCATCTTGGTGGTCATAATCCCGACCACGGGATGCAGGGCGCCGGAATGCCGGCAGCGGGGCGAGCGAAAAAGATCCCCATGCGGGCTTGCTGCGCTCACCATTCTGCGGGCACGATGGCGCCACACTATTTATTCTCCCTCCAGGGGTGTCGTGGACACCCCAAGAGGGAGAATAGGTGTCAGTATCCCGACATCTACCCAGCTTTACTCCAGCACTGGGTTCATCCCAATCCTCTTAGTTTCTCTCCTTTTCAAGAAAAAAATAAGAATTTACTTACCGATAATTCTATTTCTCGTAGTCCGTAATGGATGCTGGGGACTCCGTAAGGACCATGGGGAATAGCGGCTCCGCAGGAGACTGGGCACAAAAGTAAAGCTTTAGAACTACCTGGTGTGCACTGGCTCCTCCCCCTATGACCCTCCTCCAAGCCTCAGTTAGGATACTGTGCCCGGACGAGCGTACACAATAAGGAAGGATTTTGAATCCCGGGTAAGACTCATACCAGCCACACCAATCACACCATATAACTTGTGATCTAAACCCAGTTAACAGCATGATAACAGAGGAGCCTCTAGAAAAGATGGCTCACTACAGCAATAACACGATTTTTTGGTAACAATAACTATGTACCAGTATTGCAGACAATCCGCACTTGGGATGGGCGCCCAGCATCCACTACGGACTACGAGAAATAGAATTATCGGTAAGTAAATTCTTATTTTCTCTAACGTCCTAAGTGGATGCTGGGGACTCCGTAAGGACCATGGGTATTATACCAAAGCTCCCAAACGGGCGGGAGAGTGCGGATGACTCTGCAGCACCAATGAGAGAACTCCAGGTCCTCCTCAGCCAGGGTATCAAATTTGTAGAATTTTACAAACGTATTTGCTCCTGACCAAGTAGCTGCTCGGCAAAGTTGTAAAGCCGAGACCCCTCGGGCAGCCGCCCAAGATGAGCCCACCTTCCTTGTGGAATGGGCTTTTACAGATTTTGGCTGTGGCAGGCCTGTCACAGAATGTGCAAGCTGAATTGTACTACAAATCCAACGAGCAATAGTCTGCTTAGAAGCAGGAGCACCCAGCTTGTTGGGTGCATACAGAATAAACAACGAGTCAGATTTTCTGACTCCAGCCGTCCTGGAAACCTATATTTCCAGGGCTCTGACAACGTCTAGCAACTTGGAGTCCTCCAAGTCCCTAGTAGCCGCAGGCACCACAATAGGTTGATTCAGGTGAAACGCTGAAAACCACCTTAGGGAGAAACTGAGGACAAGTCCTCAATTCCGCCCTGTCCGAATGGAAAATCAGATGAGGGCTTTTACAGGATAAAGCCGCCAATTCTGACACGCACCTGGCCCAGGCCAGGGCCAACAGCATGACCACTTTCCATGTGAGATATTTTAACTCCACATATTTAAGTGGTTCAAACCAATGTGACTTTTGGAACCCAAAAACTACATTTAGATCCCAAGGTGCCACTGGAGGCACAAAAGGAGGCTGTATATACAGTACCCCTTTCACAAACGTCTGAACTTCAGGGACTGAAGCTAGTTCTTTTTGGAAGAAAATTGACAGGGCCGAAATTTGAACCTTAATGGACCCCCATTTCAGGCCCATAGACACTCCTGTTTGCAGGAAATGTAGGAATAGACCTAGTTGAAAATTCCTCCGTCGGGGCCTTACTGGTCTCGCACCACGCAACATATTTTCGCCAAATGCGGTGATAATGTTTTGCGGTTATATCTTTCCTGGCTTTGATCAGGATAGGGATGACTTCATCCGGAATGCCTTTTTCCTTCAGGATCCGGCTTTCAACCGCCCTGCCGTTAGCAGCCGCGGTAAGTCTTGGAACAGACAGGGTCCTTGCTGGAGCAGGTCCCTTCTTAGAGGTAGAGGCCACGGATCCTCCGTGAGCATCTCTTGAAGTTCCGGTTACCAAGTCCTTCTTGGCCAATCCAGAGCCACGAATATAGTGCTTACTCCTCTCCATCTTATAATTCTCAGTACCTTGGTTATGAGAGGCAGAGGAGGGAACACATACACTGACTGGTACACCCACTGTGTTACCAGAGCGTCTACAGCTATTGCCTGAGGGTCCCTTGACCTGGCGCAATACTTGTCGAGTTTTATAAACATGTGGAAGACTTCTGGGTGAAGTCCCCACTCTCCCGGGTGGAGGTCGTGTCTGCTGAGGAAGTCTGCTTCCCAGTTGTCCACTCCCGGAATGAATACTGCTGACAGTGCTATCACATGATTTTCCGCCCAGCGAAGAATCCTTGCAGCTTCTGCCATTGCCCTTCTGCTTCTTGTGTCACCCTGTCTGTTTACGTGGGTGACTGCCGTGATGTTGTCCGAATGGATCAACTCCGGGTGACCTTGAAGCAGAGGTCTTGCTGAGCTTAGAGCATTGTAAATGGCCCTTAGCTTCAGGATATTTATGTGAAGTGATGTCTCCAGGCTTGACCATAAGCTCTGGAAATTCCTTCCCTGTGTGACTGCTCCCCAGCCTCGCAGGCTGGCATCCGTGGTCACCAGGACCCAGTCCTGAATGTGCGGCCCTCTAGAAGATGAGCACTCTGCAACCACCACAGGAGAGACACCCTTGTGCTTGGTGACAGGGTTATCCGCTGATGCATCTGAAGATGCGACCCGGACCATTTGTCCAGCAGGTCCCACTGGAAAGTTCTTGCGTGGAATCTGCCGCATGGGATTGCTTCATAGGAAGCCACCATTTTTTTTTCAGAACCATCTCATTGATGTACTGAGACTTGGCTCGGTTATAGGAGGTTCCCGACTAGCTCGGATAACTCCCTGACTTTCTCCTCTGGGAGAAACACCTTATTCTGAACTGTGTCCAGGATCATCCCTAAGAACAGAAGACGAGTCGTCGGAATCAGCTGCGATTTTGGAATATTGAGAATCCAATCGTGCTGCCGCAACACTACCTGAGATAGTGCTACACCGACCTCCAACTGTTCCCTGGATCTTACCCTTATCAGGGAATCGTCCAAGTAAGGGATAACTAAAATTCCCTTCCTTCGAAGGAGTATCATCATTTCGGCCATTACCTTGGTAAAGACCCGGGGTGCCGTGGACCATCCATACGGCAGCGTCTGAAACTGATAGTGACAGTTCTGTACCATAAACCTGAGGTACCCTTGGTGAGAAGGGTAAATTGGGACATGAAGGTAAGCATCCTTGATGTCCCGAGACATCATGTAGTCCTCTTCTTCCAGGTTCGCAATCACTGCTCTGAGTGACTCAATCTTGAATTTGAACCTCTGTATGTAAGTGTTCAAAGATTTTAGATTTAGAATCGGTCTCACCGAGCCGTCCGGCTTCGGTACCACAACAGTGTGGAATAATACCCCGTTCCCTGTTGCAGGAGGGGTACCTTGATTATCACCTGCTGAGAATACAGCTTGTGAATGGCTTCCAAAACTGTCTCCCTGTCAGAAGGAGACATCGGTAAAGCAGACTTTAGGAAACGGCGAGGGGGAGACGTCTCGAATTCCAATTTGTACCCCTGAGATATCACCTGAAGGATCCAGGGGTCTACTTGCGAGTGAGCCCACTGTGCGCTGAAATTCATTGAGACGGGCCCCCACCGTGCCTGATTCTGCTTGTAAAGCCCCAGCGTCATACTGAGGGCTTGGCAGAGGCGGGAGAGGGTTTCTGTTCCTGGGAACTGGCTGATTTCTGCAGCCTTTTTCCTCTCCCTCTGTCACGGGGCAGAAATGAGGAACCTTTTGCCCGCTTGCCCACGAAAAGACTGCGCCTGATAATACGGCGTCTTCTCATGTTGAGAGGCGACCTGGGGTACAAACGTGGATTTCCCAGCTGTTGCCGTGGCCACCAGGTCTGAAAGACCGACCCCAAATAACTCCTCCCCTTAATAAGGCAATACTTCCAAATGCCGTTTGGAATCCGCATCACATGACCACTGTCGTGTCCATAACCCTCTACTGGTAGAAATGGACAACGCACTTAGACTTGATGCCAGTCGGCAAATATTCCGCTGTGCATCACGCATATATAGAAATGCATCTTTTAAATGCTCTATAGGCAATAATATACTGTCCCTATCTAGGGTATCAATATTTTCAGTCAGGGAATCCGACCACGCCAACCCAGCACTGCACATCCAGGCTGAGGCGATTGCTGGTCGCAGTATAACACCAGTATGTGTGTAAATACCTTTTAGGATGCCCTCCTGCTTTCTATCAGCAGGATCCTTAAAGGCGGCCATCTCAGGAGAGGGTAGAGCCCTTGTTCTTACAAGCGTGTGAGCGCTTTATCCACCCTAGGGGGTGTTTCCCAACGCACCCTAACCTCTGGCGGGAAAGGATAAAATGCCAATAACATTTTTGAAATTATCAGTTGTTATCGGGGGAAAACCACGCATCATCACACACCTCATTTAATTTCTCAGATTCAGGAAAACTACAGGTAGTTTTTCCTCACCGAACATAATACCCCTTTTTGGTGGTACTCGTATTATCAGAAATGTGTAAAACATTTTTCATTGCCTCAATCATGTAACATGTGGCCCTACTGGAAGTCACATTTGTCTCTTCACCGTCGACACTGGAGTCAGTATCCGTGTCGGCGTCTATATCTGCCATCTGAGGTAACGGGCGCTTTAGAGCCCCTGACGGCCTATGAGACGTCTGGACAGGCACAAGCTGAGTAGCCGGCTGTCTCATGTCAACCACTGTCTTTTATACAGAGCTGACACTGTTACGTAATTCCTTCCAACAGTTCATCCACTCAGGTGTCGACCCCCTAGGGGGTGACATCACTATTACAGGCAATCTGCTCCGTCTCCACATCATTTTTCTCCTCATACATGTCGACACAAACGTACCGACATACAGCACACACACAGGGAATGCTCTGATAGAGGACAGGACCCCACTAGCCCTTTGGGGAGACAGAGGGAGAGTTTGCCAGCACACACCAGAGCGCTATATATATACAGGGATAACCTTATATAAGTGTTTTTCCCCTTATAGCTGCTGTATCTTTAATACTGCGCGTAATTAGTGCCCCCCCCCCCCCCCCTCTCTTTTTTAACCCTTTCTGTAGTGTAGTGACTGCAGGGGAGAGCCAGGGAGCTTCCCTCCAACGGAGTTGTGAGGGAAAATGGCGCCAGTGTGGAAAATGGCGCCAGTGTGCTGAGGAGATAGGCTCCGCCCCCTTATCGGTGGCCTTATCTCCCGTTTTTCTATGTATTCTGGCAGGGGTTAAATTCATCCATATAGCCCAGGAGCTATATGTGATGCATTTTTTGCCATCCAAGGTGTTTTTATTGCGTCTCAGGGCGCCCCCCCCCAGCGCCCTGCACCCTCAGTGACCGGAGTGTGAAGTGTGCTGAGAGCAATGGCGCACAGCTGCAGTGCTGTGCGCTACCTTGTTGAAGACAGGACGTCTTCTGCCGCCGATTTTCCGGACCTCTTCTGTCTTCTGGCTCTGTAAGGGGGCCGGCGGCGCGGCTCTGGGACCCATCCATGGCTGGGCCTGTGATCGTCCCTCTGGAGCTAATGTCCAGTAGCCTAAGAAGCCCGATCCACTCTGCACGCAGGTGAGTTCGCTTCTTCTCCCCTTAGTCCCTCGATGCAGTGAGCCTGTTGCCAGCAGGTCTCACTGAAAATAAAAAACCTAAAACTAAACTTTTCACTAAGCAGCTCAGGAGAGCCACCTAGTGTGCACCCTTCTCGTTCAGGCACAAAAATCTAACTGAGGCTTGGAGGAGGGTCATAGGGGGAGGAGCCAGTGCACACCAGGTAGTTCTAAAGCTTTACTTTTGTGCCCAGTCTCCTGCGGAGCCGCTATTCCCCATGGTCCTTACGGAGTCCCCAGCATCCACTTAGGACGTTAGAGAAATATATTTCTCTTACGTCCTAGAGGATGCTGGGGACTCCAAAAGGACCATGGGGTATAGACGGATCCGCAGGAGCCTGGGCACACTATAAAGACTTAAACTGGGTGTGAACTGGCTCCTCCCCCTATGCCCCTCCTCCAGACCTCAGTTAGACTTTGTGCCCAGGAGTGATGGGTCACACACTAGGGGAGCTCTCCCGAGTTTCTCTGAAAGACTTTATGTTAGGTTTTTTATTTTCAGGCAGACCTGCTGGCTACAGGCTTCCTGCAGCGTGGGAGTGAGGGGAGAGGAGCAGGACCTACTTCTTCTTAGTTTAAAGGCTCTGCTTCTCGGCTACTGGACACCATTAGCTCCAGAGGGTTCGATCACTTGGTGCGCCTAGCTGCTTGTTCCCGGAGCCGCGCCGTCAACCCCTCACAGAAGCCAGAAGAAAGAAGCCGGGTGAGTATGTGAAGAACAGAAGACTTCAGTGACGGCAGAAGACTTCAGTAACGGAGGTAACAGATCGTGCTACGCTCCATGCTCCCACACACCAACGGCACTCACAGGGTGCAGGGCGCTGGGGGGGGAGCGCCCTGGGCAGCAATGTTACTGAGGCTATTTTATACTAAATAGGCTGGCTTGAGTTGTTATTCGGTGCCCGGGTACCGTGTCCACTACCCCCGCCAGCACGTCGCAGCGGTCCCGCTGCGCGCCATTGCTCCCACACACCAACGGCTGGTATCGGGTGCAGGGCGCAGGGGGGGGGGCACCCTGGGCAGTATGTAGTGCATTAATTTTACACTCCCAGAAGCATATACAGTGGGTAAACACTGTATATGCTCCCCTGCCTGCATATGTTTTTAATATACTGGGCTACAGCACGCCGATAAGGGGCGGAGCTTAGCCCTCACAGCAGACAGCGCCATAATGTTGCAGCGGTCCCGCTGCGCGCCATTGCTCCCACACACCAACGGCTGGTGTCGGGTGCAGGGCGCGGGGGGACGCCCTGGGCAGTAGGTATTGCATTAATTTTACACTCCCAGAAGCATATACAGTGGGTAGCCACTGTATATGCTCCCCTGCCTGCATATACGGTTTGTAATATACTGGGCTACAGCGCGCCAATAAGCGACGGAGCTTAGCCCTCACAGCAAGAGACAGCGCCATTTTAATCACTGTCCCCGCCAAAACAGCAAACAAGGGGGGGCACATATGGTTAGTGTTATGAAGGAATGTATAACACTATTTAATTGGAAATGGACATGTACTCTCTGTGTGCCCCCTGTCTGATATACACTTGGGTCGACACGGGTGAATATTCTGTCATTAACACCTCTGGGGTTCATTGTCGGCATCGCCGACATCTGTTTGGTACTTGATACAGTAGATATTGAGTCAACAGTTCGGTTGTGTTATACTTGTTCATAGTAAACACGGTATGGGAGACACAGTAGTATGTGGGTGACCCTGTCGGCACCTATTGTTATTACCGGGTGTAAATTAACATGCTGTAACTAACTTATAACAGTATATATATTTAAATGCATTTATATGGTTCAGCTCCATTAGTCTGTAGCTTGAGCGCAGACATGGTTATTTTTGTGAGGGAATATTATTAAAATTATTTATGTATAATCCCCTCGGACCCCTCGGGGTCGCAACTATCTTGTTTGCCTGGTTACTACTCTCTGCTGTCGACGATTACTAGCTTTTCTGTCGACTATAATGCTTCCTGGTAGAGCAATGACTGCGGTTCAGTACATGGTCATACACATTCAGTACACATTAATGTCATTTGGGTCCCTGCGGTGCTGGACAATCCGCTTATATGTATGTTTTATGTATATATAGGTAGGATGTGTGTATATGTGTATTACATTATGTATATTCATCTTATGATTTCTAATGAATGCTGAAGTAATAGTATTCCTTCTCATGTGCTGGTCGCTCTGCTGATAAGGCTTTAGGTCGGCTGTGACGAGTGGGTCTCCCGTCCTCTCAAGATGTCCGAATGTTTTTTCTTTCCACGTGGCGGAGGGAATACTGTGAAAGTCAACGCCTGTTCGACACGGAATCCTGTCACGAAGGATCGGATACAGGAAGCTAAGTGATATTTTATTTCTATTCTTTGGACTTATTTACATTGTATGCACAGCATCCGATGAAATTATCCTGCAGGGTTTGGAGATTTTCCTTATGTTGGGTTTCCACTATAGATCACAACACGCTGCAGTGTGTATACAGGAGGTTTCCGGAGAATGACTAAGGCTGACTCCGAGAAGAATCGGAGTTTTTTCCCTGGGTCGGTGTGCCACTGTTGGGGATGCCTTACTTCAGTCAATCTCGGCGGATACTGCTGGTAACTCTAACTTTGTGAGTTAGATTCCCTCACAACGGTTGGTGACGCATTCCTTTGTGGGATGCAGTCGCGTTACCTAGTTCAATACCGTTCTTTTTATTTCTTTTCTGTGCAGATGGAAGGTGAACAGGTAAGTGTTCTGCAGCCTTGTTAGGTTCGCAGAAGCGGATGTCATTTTCTGTTTCTCACACATCCACCACAGGGTGCTGAGTCTACCTGACTGGACCCCACTCCGGTGGGGACTCGTCTACTACTTTTCTATTAGTCTGGAAATATACCAGGACCCGTGAGTTGATTATAGAATCCAGAGGGGGACAGTCTGGAGTTACAGATGTTTCCCCTCACTGTTTTTCTAATAGATCTTACCGTTTTCCCTCTGGAAGGGGAGATAATACGCGACGCCAGACCAGAGGGCGTCAGGTTCAGGACATTGTCCTGCTGTACCCAGTTAATAAAAAATGTTTTTCCTGTGGCAGAAGGTCTGAGGTTCTGGAGTCGAATCAGATTTGCAGTGACAAACCATCATTATGTTCCGTTATGAAGCGGATGGGTGCGTCCTGAGAAGCCTTTTCGGTGAGCAGGTCAAATGCCGGAGTGGTTTCAAGGGACCAATTGGATATGTGGTCCGGGTCTCACCTGCCAATGCACCGGAATATGATTCTAATGGCCACGACGTCGCTTCTGTGGTGTCTGCTCGATTCTCACCTTCTAGAGCAGGCATTCCCAACCGTGGTCCTCAAGGCACACCAACAGTGCAGGTTTTAGTGATATCCATGCTTCAGCACAGATGGTTAAATCAAAATAACTGAGGTACTAATTAAGTCACCTGTGTTCAAGCCTGGATATCACTAAAACCAGGACTGTTAGTGTGCCTTAAGGACCGCGGTTGGGAAACACTGTTCTAGAGGGACGAAGGTTCGGGATCCAAGATTAGATCCTGGTGTTCAGGCATACAAATCTCCGGAAATGGGAATTGGTCCTTGCAAGGGACGTATTTCCGGAGGAAAAGGTCAAGCTGGGAAGCTTGTCTGTAATATGCTTTTCTGTATTAGGAGCTATTTTTGACAAACAGATTATTCGTGGTCTGCCCGTGTTAGTTCTCTCGGACGATTTGACAGCAGTGGCGTGAGTGAGCCGCTAGTGCGAATCAAGGAGCACAGTGCCAATTGCAGAGGATGCAAAAGTTTGCCACTGGATGGAAACACTGGTAAACGCTATATTAGCAGTCTGCGCTCCGCAGATAAACGACGGAGAATTAGATTTCCTCTGCAGACGAGATCTCCTTCCGGGAGAAATACAGTCGCCATCAAGGAATTTTCAAAGACCTGACGAGTCTTTGGGGAGTACCTAAATTAGACATGTTGGCATCTTGCCTCAACGAGAGGCCTCAGAGATATTGTTTCAGGTAAAGGGACACTCAAGCGATGGCAGTGGACGCCCTCGTGACACTTTGGGCGTTTTAAGTCGGTCGGTCTATGTGTCTCTTCCGTTTCGCTTTTTCTGAAGGTGATACTGGAAGAAGAAGGACAAAGGTTCAGGAGATTCCTCATTGTTCCCGTCTAGCCAAGCAGGGCTTGGCTTTCCAGGTTTTCATGATTACTCATAGAAGATTCCTGGCCGCTTCTTTTACGTGAGGAACTGTTACGAAGATCCGGGAGTATATTAAGACTTACCGTGGCTGCGTTTGTTGGGTCCCGATTGAAGGCCATATCCTAGCCAGAAAGGGTATTCCCAGTGAAGTTGTTTCCACACTTCTTCTGGCTAGAAAAGAATAACGGCAAGGCCTTACCACCGTAGTTGGAGTAAAGCTATGTCTTGGAGTACATCCAAGAAGACTCCTACCGAAGATTTTCGGCTGGGTCGTTCTTCTCCGTTCCTTACAAGCAGTTGGGGATGCAGGCCTAAAGTTAGGCTCTTTTTCAGTCCAGTTTTGACCTTATGAATTTTCTTGAAAGAATTGGCCACCTTTCGGGAGGTTCGGACTTTCGTGAAAGGAGTACTGCACATCCAATCTCCGTTTGTGCCCATTGGCACCGTGAGACCCTGATGTGGTATTGCGTTTTTCTTGTGTCACAATGTTTGGATCTTTTGTGAAAGATTATCTCTTGAAGAGTGGTCATGGTACTGGCTTTGGCGTCCGCAAAGCGGGTGTCGAAAGTAGCGGCTTTGTCTAACAAGAGCCCTTGTTAGATCTTGCATGTGGATAGAGCAGTATTGAGAACTCGGATAATGGTTCAGCAGAGGAGGTGGTTCTGTGTTTCTGATTAAAGAACTCTCGATGTAGTCGGGGCTTTGACTAATTTGTCGCCATTTTGGCTCAGGTTGGGGAAACAGAGACTCTGTTGTCCGGTATGCTACCAGCATGATTGGGGCACCAGCGTCTATGCAGTCTGTTATAAGCTGGATCTGTGATACGATTCGGCGTGTTCGTTCTACGGCTGGATTACCGTTACCGTTGTTGGGGGAGATCCACTCTCCTTGGGAGGATATCCGAGGAGTCTCGGCGGTTCAACTTAGCCGAGCGGCTACTTGGTCGGGTTTCAAACACCTTTGCTGTGCTCTACAAGGTGGATACCCTGGCTGATGGGGGCCTCATGTTAGCTCAATTGGTGCTGCAGAGTCGTCCGCACTCTCCCGCCCGTTCTGGTGCTTTGGTATATACCCCATGGTCCTTTTGGAGTCCCCAGCATCCTCTTGGACGGAAGAGAAAATAGGATTTTAGTACCTACCGGTAAATCCTTTTCTACTAGTCCGTAGAGGATGCTGGGCGCCCGTCCCAGTGTGTACTATATCTGCAGTTATAGATTTTGGTTGCACTTTGTGGTGTTTCTTCTCTGTCAGGCTATCTCTGACGTTGTTCATGCCATGGCATGTGGTTTTATTATTGTTGGTAAACTGACACACAGGTTGTGTTACATATTCTCTCAGCATATGGCTGGATGGTTTTCATACCGTGGACTGGTATTCTGTTGAAGGCCATGTCTTGCGGTATGTTCGTGGTGTGAGCTGGTATAACACTCACTGTGTTTAAATTATAAATTCTTTCCTCGAAATGTCCATCTCTCCTGGGCACAGGTTTCTAACTGAGGTCTGGAGGAGGGGCATAGAGGGAGGAGCCAGTTCACACCCAGTTTAAGTCTTTATAGTGTGCCCAGGCTCCTGCGGATCAGTCTATACCCCATGGTCCTTTTGGAGTCCCCAGCATCCTCTACGGACTAGGAGAAAAGGATTTACCGGTAGGTACTAAAATCCTATTTTTTTCCATTTAAAAATGGATTGGCTGGAGGCATCCCTCTATAAAGAGCTAGAGTGCAGACTTTTTTGGAATTATGTGAAATGAAAGTTATGCAGATACGTTGCTGTATTCCATGCATAATTTATTTATTAACCATTTCTTATATAGCACAGCATATTCCGTTGCGCTTTACAATTAGAACAACAGTAATAGAACAAAACTGGGTAAAAACAGACAGACATAGAGGTAGGAAGGCCCTGCTCGCAAGCTTAGAATCTATGGATAAAACTAATGGGCCCTGCACACTGCCCGATACCAGTGAAAGATATGAACGATCTCGTTCATTAGTGAATGAGATACCGTTCATATCTTTCAGTGTGTAGGCACCAGCGATGAATGATGCGCGGCCCCGCGCTCGTTCCTCGCTGGGGCCGGCTCGTTTAAACATGCAGGCCAATACAGGTATGAACAATCTCGTCCGTATTAGCATGCAGTGCTATGGAGCCTGGTGACGGGGGGAGTGAAGAAACTTCACTCCCCCGTCACCTCTCCCTCACCGCCAGGTCGCCCGTCTGTCGTACGGCCATCGGGCAGCTCGGCGGCGGGTCGCTATGTGTGTAGGGTCCATTACTGTCAACACATGGGTTGGTATGAGATAAGAATATTGTTGTATCCCGGGTTAGTCACTTGGTATGTGATTTTTTACACACGGGACCTGCATGTGTGCAGTAGCGACGGGAATGGGGTTATTGCAGTCGCATCGATTAGCAATGCAACCTGAATAACCCATATGAGTATATGTGTTATACTTTATTGTTCTTATGCTGACATTCTGTTCACTCTTATTTTTATCTTTCACAATTATTGCTAATTGTACTCTGTAAATTTGTGATATGTTCAATAAAAACAGGTTTAAAATTTTTTTTTTTTTTTTTAATTACTGCACAAAGCCCAACCTCTTACAAATATGCATTATGAATAGATATTTGACCTACACGTGTTCAAACATCACTGCTCCATTAGGATAAGGGCGAGCAATCCACCCACAATGTAATGTTTTCTTACCCCACAGCACAAATACCAGCAGTGGGGTTGCCCGTTTTCTCCCCCTATGCCTCAGGCCCATACATTAAGGACTCAAGATAAGGGGTCCCTTATTATATTATATTATGTAAGAACAGAGGGGGTCATTCAGACTTGATCGCTCGCTAGCAGTTTTTTGCAGCGCTGTGATCAGATAGTCGCCGCCTACAGGGGAGTGTATTTTAGCTGTGCAAGTGTGCGATCGCATGTGCAGCAGTGCGGTACAAAAAAATAATAATAGGATTTTGGTACTTACCGGCAAATCCTTTTCTCCTAGTCCGTAGAGGATGCTGGGGACTCCAAAAGGTCCATGGGGGTATGGATGGGATCCGCAGGAGCCTGGGCACACTGAAAAGACTTAAACTGGGTGTGAACTGGCTCCTCCCTCTATGCCCCTCCTCCAGACCTCAGTTATAGGAACTATGCCCAGGCGAGACGGACATTTCTAGGAAAGGATTTTTGTGTAAACTAAGGGCTACAAACATACCAGCCCACACCACAAACATACCGTACAACCGTAGTAACAGTAAACCAGATAACAGTATGAAACAACAACAGCAACAAGCTGAAAACCAGAAATACACAACCCGTGTATAAACCAAGTTAATCAACAAGAATACACTGCAAGAAACAGTCCGCACAGGGACTAGGAGAAAAGGATTTACCGGTAAGTACCAAAATCCTATTTTCTCTTACGTCCTAGAGGATGCTGGGGACTCCAAAAGGACCATGGGGTTTATACCAAAGCTCCAGACCGGGCGGGAGAGTGCGGACGACTCTGCAGCACCGACTGAGCAAATGCAAGGTCCTCATCAGCCAGGGTATCAAACTTATAGAACTTAGCAAAATTGTTTGAACCTGACCAGGTGGCCGCTCGGCAAAGCTGTAAAGCCGAGACGCCTCGGGCAGCCGCCCAAGAAGAGCCCAGTTTCCTGGTGGAATGGGCTTTCACTGACTTCGGCACCGGTAGCCCTGCCGAAGAATGAGCCTGCTGAATCGTACTACAAATCCAGCGTGCAATAGTCTGTTTTGAAGCAGGATGACCAATCTTGTTAGAAGCATACAGGACAAACAGCGCCTCAGTTTTCCCGGCAACAGCCGTTCTGGCGACGTAGATCTTCAAAGCTCTCACCACATCCAGAGACTTTGGAACTGCCACAGCATCCGTAGCCACCGGCACCACAATAGGTTGGTTAATGTGAAACGAAGACACCACCTTCGGTAAAAATTGTTGACGAGTCCTCAATTCTGCCCTATCTGAATTAAAAATCAAGTACGGGCTCTTATGAGATAAGGCCGCCAACTCAGACACTCGCCTGGCAGACGCCAGTGCCAACAACATGACTACCTTCCAGGTGAGAAACTTCAACTCAACCTTACGCAAAGGTTCAAACTAGGTAGACATGAGAAACTGTAAGACCACGTCAAGATCCCATGGAGCCACAGGAGGCACAAACGGAGGATTGATATGCAATACTCCTTTCACAAACGTCTGAACCTCAGGGAGGACAGCTAATTCCTTTTGAAAGAAAATAGACAATGCCGAAATCTGCACTTTGATGGAGCCCAATTTCAGGCCTGCATCTACACCTGCCTGCAAAAAGTGTAGAAAACGACCCAAATGAAAATCTTCCACAGGAGCCATTTTAGTCTCACACCAGGAAACATACTTCTTCCAAATACGGTGATAATGTTTCGCCGTAACCTCCTTCCTAGCCTTAATGAGAGTAGGAATGACCTCCCCAGGAATACCCTTACGAGCTAAGATCTGGCGCTCAACTTCCATGCCATCAAACGCAGCCGCGGTAAGTCTGGAAACACGCATGGACCCTGCAACAACAGGTCCTCTCTTAGAGGAAGCGGCCAAGGATCTTCTACAAGTAATTTCTGAAGATCCGGATACCAGGCCCTTCTTGGCCAACCTGGAACGACGAGAATCGCCTGAACCCTTGCTCGACGAATGACCCCAGTACCTTTGGAAAGAGAGGAAGTGGAGGGAACACATACACCGATTTGAACACCCACGGAGACACCAGGGTGTCCACCGCACTGGCTTGGAGGTCTCTTGACCTGGAACAATACCTCGGGAGCTTCTTGTTGAGACGAGACGCCATCATGTCGATCAACGGAATTCCCCAACGCTTCGTCACCTCTGCAAAAACCTCTTGGTGAAGAGCCAACTCTCCCGGATGGAGATCGTGTCTGCTGAGGAAATCCGCTTCCCAGTTGTCCACTCCCGGTAGGAAGACTGCCGACAGGGCGCTCACGTGTTGTTCCGCCCAGCGAAGGATTCTTGTGGCATCCGCCATTGCCGCTCTGCTCCTTGTTCCGCCTTGACGGTTTATATGTGCCACCGCTGTGATGTTGTCTGACTGTACCAGGACAGATCGACCCTGAAGAAGGCTTCTTGCTTGTAGCAGGCCGTTGTAAATGGCTTTTAACTCGAGAACATTTATGTGGAGAGACGCTTCCTGGAGCGACCATCTCCCCTGGAAGTTTCTTCCTTGGGTGACAGCACCCCAGCCCCGGAGACTTGCATCTGTTGTCGGAAGGGGTGGTATTCATGTGACCGCCGGTCAGCTGACCGACAGTCACATGACCTCCTCCACGAGCCTGACAGCTCACTATCCCGATGGTCGGCATGCCGACCAGCAGGGACTATTTCCACTCGTGGGTGTCCATGACACCCATAGAGTGGGAATAGAACCTGTGGCGACCGCAGGTCGCCACAGAGCCCGCAAGGGGCCTGCTGCACTCGCCCCTCCCCGCCGGGATCCCGGCGTCGGTATGCTGCAGGGATCCCGGCGTCAGTACTACACCCGTCAGAAGTACCCAGTCCAGGATACCGAAGCGACGTCCTTCTAGGAGGTGAGAACTTTGTAGCCACCACAGGAGAGAAATTCTGGCTCTGGGAGATAAACTTATCTTCCGGTGAATGTGCAGATGAGACCCGGACCATTTGCTCAGCAAATCCCACTGAAACACCCAGGCATGAAACCTGCCAAACGGAATGGCTTCGTACACCGCAACCATTTTCCCCAGAACCAGAGTACAGTGATGGATGGAAACACTCTTCGGCCGCAGAAGTTCCCTGACCATCGACTGCAGTTCTAGAGCTTTTTTCTTCTGGAAGAAATACTCTCTGTAACTCCGTGTCCAGAATCATGCCCAGAAAAGACAGCCGAGTGGTCGGAATCAACTGAGATTTCGGCAAATTTAGCACCCAACCGTGCTGTCGCAGCACCAACTTTACACTCCTCAGCAACCGTTCCTTGGACCTCGCCTTTATCAGGAGATCGTCCAAGTACGGGATAATTGTAACCCCTTGCCTGCGAAGGAGAACCATAATCTCTGCCATGACCTTGGTGAAAATCCTCGGGGCCGTGGAAAGCCCAAACGGCAACGTCTGAAATTGGTAATGAGAATCCTGTACCGCAAACCTTAGGAAAGCTTGATTCGGAGCATATATCGGGACATGTAAGTAGGCATCCTTTATGTCGACTGACGCCATAAAGTCCCCCCCTTCTAGTCTGGCAATCACCGCTCAAAGAGATTCCATCTTGAACTTGAAAACCAAGTATGGATTGAGGGATTTTAGGTTCAGAATCGGTCTGACCGAACCGTCCGGTTTCGGAACCACAAAAAGGCTCGAGTAGAACCCCTCCCCCCGTTGAGACGGGGGAACGGGAACAATGACCCTCTTATGACACAACTTTTGTATTGCTGCCAGCACCACCTCCCTGTCCGGAAGAGACACTGGCAAGGCCGACATGAAAAAAACGGTGAGGGGGCGTCTCCTGAAACTCCAGCCTGTAACCCTGAGATACAATCTCTAGGACCCAAGGATCCAGGCCTGATTGAACCCAGACCTGACTGAAGAACTGCAGACGGCCCCCCACCGGTTCGGACTCCCCCAGGGAAGCCCCAGCGTCATGCGGTGGACTTGGTAGCGGCAGGGGCGGACTTCTGGTCCTGGGCGCCTGACACTGCAGGCTACTTCTTTCCCCTTCCTCTACCTATTGAAGCGAGAAAGGACGAACCTTTTCCTCGCCTGTATTTATTCGGACGAAAGGACTGCATCTGCTGATGTGGTGCCTTTTTGTGTTGTGTGGGAACATAGGGAAGAAAAGACGACTTACCCGCAGTCGCGGTAGAAACCAGGTCAGCCAAGCCGTCCCCGAACAAGACATTACCTTTGAAGGGTAAAGCTCCCATAGCTCTCTTGGAATCGGCATCAGCATTCCATTGATGGATCCATAGCGCCCTCCTGGCCGAAATCGACATGGCATTGGCTCTTGACCCCAAGAGACCAACATCCCTCTCCGCATCCTTCAGGTAATCTGCAGCGTCCTTGATATAACCAAGAGTCAAAAGAACAGTATCTTTATCAAGGGTATCCATATCAGCAGCTAAATTCTCAGCCCATTTGGCAATAGCACTACTCACCCATACCGACGCCACAGCAGGTCTGAGCAATGCACCCGTATTAGTGAAAATGGACTTCAGAGACGTCTCCAGCTTGCGATCCGCCAGATCCTTGAGAGCTGCCGTGTCAGGAGACGGAAGCGCCACCTTCTTAGACAAACGAGATAAAGCTTTATCAACATTAGGAGACGCCTCCCATTTTCCCCTATCAATAGGGGGAAAAGGATACACCATGTAAATCCTCTTGGGAATCTGCCACCTCTTGTCCGGCGACTCCCAAGCCTTTTCACAAAGAGTATTCATCTCATGAGAGAGGAGAAACTGCACCTCAGGTTTTCTCTCTTTAAACAAACAAATCCTTGTTTCCTGTACGGCAGGTTCCTCAGAGATGCGTAACACATCTTTTATAGCCACAATCATGTACTGAATACTCTTAACTAATCTTGGATGTAAAGGAGCCTCAGTGAAGTCGACATCGGACTCAGAATCCGTGTCGGTATCAATATCTACCACTTGAGTAAACGGCCGCTTTATCGACCCCGAAGGGGTCTGTACCTGCGACAAAGCATCCTCCATGGATTTTTTCCACACCTGTGTCTGTGACTCAGTTTTATCTAACCTCTTTGACAAAGAAGCCACATTAGAATTAATTGTATTCAACAGTGCAAGTAAATCAGGTGTCGGCTGCGCCGACAGAGCCAACTCCAGACCTGCATCTGCCCCCCCAATAACCTCCTCCGGTGAATAACATTCAGCCTCAGACATGTCGACACGGAGTATCGACCCACCGACACACACAATGTCTCAGCCAGGGGACAGGCCCACAAGGAAGCCTGGATAGAGAAACACAGAGGGAGTATGCCAGCTCACACCCCAGCGCCCATATATCCCCCCAACGAATATACGTACCAGCGCTGCCTCAATAACAATAAATCTGCACCACCTACTGTGCCCCCCCCCCCCCCCCCCCACACCCACCCGATAAGCTCCCCGTTACTTTAGTGGAGCTTGTGGAGGTCCCGGACCAGCGTCTCCTACTTGCCGCGTGTGAGGAGAAATGGCACCTGTGAGCCACGCGGCTAAGCTCCGCCCCCTCCCGGCGCGCTTCAGCCCGCAAAGTTTAAAATATTGAGAAAATGCCGGCGGGGGTCCCGAAAACGGTGCCGAGGCACCGAAAAAGCATCTGCCAGCCCTACAGACATCAGTAACATGCTGCCCAGTGCGCCCCTCCCAGCGCCCTGCACCCTGTGAGTGCCGATGGAGAAAGTGTGTGTGGGAGCATGGAGCGCAGCGTTACCGCTGCGCTGTACCTGGTTACTGAAGTCTTCTGCCGTCCTGAAGTCTTCTGTTCTTCTCATACTCACCCGACTTCTGTCTTCTGTGAGGGGGGTGACGGCGCGGCTCCGGGAACAAGCAGCTAGGCGCACCAAGTGATCGAACCCTCTGGAGCTAATCGTGTCCAGTAGCCGAGAAGCAGAGCCCTTAAACTAAGAAGAAGTAGGTCTGCTTCTCTCCCCTCACTCCCACGATGCAGGGAGCCTGTAGCCAGCAGGTCTCCCTGAAAATAAAAAAACTACCAAAAGTCTTTTCCAGAGAAACTCAGGAGAGCTCCCCTAGTGAGTGTCCAGTCAGTCCTGGGCACAAAGTCTAACTGAGGTCTGGAGGAGGGGCATAGAGGGAGGAGCCAGTTCACACCCAGTTTAAGTATTTTCAGTGTGCCCAGGCTCCTGCGGATCCAGTCTATACCCCCATGGTCCTTTTGGAGTCCCCAGCATCCTCTAGGATGTAAGAGAAACTTTGTGCAGTTTCTGAGTTGCCCAGAACTTACTCAGCTGCTGCGATCACTTCAGCCTGTCCGTGGCCGGAATTGACGTCAGACACCCGCCTGGCAAACGCTGGACACACCTGCGTTTTTCCAACCACTCCCAGAAAACGGTCAGTTGCCACCCACAAACGCCTTCTTCCTGTCAATCTCCTTGCGAACGGTTGTGCGAATGGATTCTTCATAAAACCCATCGCACAGCAATGATCCGCTTTGTACCCGTGCGATGCGCCTGCGCATTGCGGTGCATATGCATGCGCAGTTCTGACCTGATCGCAGCTAAAAACGCTAGCGAGCGATCAGGTCTGAATTACCCCCAGAGTCCTGTAGCTGGCAGACTGAGAACACTTAAAATGGTGTTAACGTTGCCTTCATTTAGGACATTTTCTATCAGAATTTTCAGGTTGATACTGGCCGGCAGTCAGGCCATATTGAGATAGCTAAGCAGTGGCCTTCTGGGTTTTCTATTATACCCAATTTACTTTGCCACATTACAGGGTGAACCCAGGTCATGGCTCAGTGGAAAGGAGTCCCTGAAAAATAACCCGGGTCCAATGACTTTGGAATCTGACCCAGGTAATGAGGCAGTGTAAACGGGTGACCCAGGACTCGTTAAAAGCATAGGGAGAGCAGGATCACCAGCGCTTGGAGAGGATGTCCAAGCACCAGCAGAACAAAAACACTGCACACAGGTTCCATGTTGAAAGGGTCCAACCCATTAATAACCTGGGTCAAACGTGCAGTGTAAACGAGGTCTGACCCGGGTTTTAGTTATAAAAAAAAATAAAAAAATAAGATTTTACTTACCGATAAATCTATTTCTCGTAGTCCGTAGTGGATGCTGGGACTCCGTAAGGACCATGGGGAATAGCGGCTCCGCAGGAGACAGGGCACAAAATAAAAGCTTGAGATATCAGGTGGTGTGCACTGGCTCCTCCCCCTATGACCCTCCTCCAAGCCAGTTAGGATACTGTGCCCGGACGAGCGTACATAATAAGGAATGATATTGAATCCCGGGTAAGACTCATACCAGCCACACCAATCACACCGTACAACTCGTGATCTGAACCCAGTTAACAGTATGATAAATTTAAAGGAGCCTCTGAAAAGATGGCTCAACAATAATAACCCGAATTTTTTGTAACAATAACTATATACAAGTATTGCAGACAATCCGCACTAGGGATGGGCGCCCAGCATCCACTACGGACTACGAGAAATAGATTTATCGGTAAGTAAAATCTTATTTTCTCTAACGTCCTAAGTGGATGCTGGGACTCCGTAAGGACCATGGGGATTATACCAAAGCTCCCAAACGGGCGGGAGAGTGCGGATGACTCTGCAGCACCGAATGAGAGAACTCCAGGTCCTCCTCAGCCAGGGTATCAAATTTGTAGAATTTAGCAAACGTGTTTGCCCCTGACCAAGTAGCTGCTCGGCAAAGTTGTAAAGCCGAGACCCCTCGGGCAGCCGCCCAAGATGAGCCCACTTTCCTTGTGGAATGGGCTTTTACTGATTTTGGCTGTGGCAATCCTGCCACGGAATGTGCAAGCTGAATTGTACTACAAATCCAACGAGCAATCGTCTGCTTTGAAGCAGGAGCACCCAGCTTGTTGGGTGCATACAGGATAAACAGCGAGTCAGTTTTCCTGACTCCAGCCGTCCTGGAAACATATATTTTCAAGGCCCTGACAACGTCCAGCAACCTAGAGTCCTCTAAGTCCCTAGTAGCCGCAGGTACCACAATAGGTACCACCTTAGGTAGAAATTGAGGACGAGTCCTCAATTCCGCCCTGTCAGAATGAAAATTTAGGTAAGGGCTTTTACATGATAAAGCCGCCAATTCTGACACACGCCTAGCTGAAGCCAAGGCCAACAGCATCGACACCTTCCACGTGAGATATTTTAAATCTACCGTAGACAATGGTTCAAACCAGTGTGATTTTAGAAATCTCAACACAACATTGAGATCCCAAGGTGCCACTGGAGGCACAAAAGGAGGCTGTATGTGCAGCACCCCTTTCACAAATGTCTGAACTTCAGGTACTGAAGCCAGTTCTTTCTGGAAGAATATCGACAGGGCCGAAATTTGAACCTTAATGGACCCTAATTTTAGGCCCATAGACAGTCCTGTTTGCAGGAAATGCAAGAAACGACCCAGTTGAAATTCCTGTGTAGGGGCCTTCTTGGCCTCACACCACGCAACATATTTACGCCAAATGCGGTGATAATGTTTTGCGGTTACTTCCTTTCTGGCTTTTACCAGAGTAGGGATGACTTCTTCTGGAATGCCCTTGTCCTTCAGGATCCGGCGTTCAACCGCCATGCCGTCAAACGCAGCCGCGGTAAGTCTTGGAACAGACAAGGCCCCTGCAGTAGCAGGTCCTGTCTTAGAGGTAGAGGCCACGGTTCGTCCGTGAGCATCTCTTGAAGTTCCGGGTACCAAGACCTTCTTGGCCAATCCGGAACCACGAGTATAGTTCTTACTCCTCTCCTTCTTATGATTCTCAATACTTTCGGTATGAGGGGCAGAGGAGGGAATACATACACTGACTGGTACACCCACGGCGTTACCAGAGCGTCCACTGCTATTGCCTGAGGGTCCCTTGACCTGGCGCAATATCTGTCCAGTTTTTTGTTTAGACGTGACGCCATCATGTCCACCTTTGGTCTTTCCCAACGGTTTACAATTTGGTGGAAGACTTCTGGGTGAAGTCCCCACTCTCCCGGGTGAAGGTCGTGTCTGCGGAGGAAGTCTGCTTCCCAGTTGTCCACTCCCGGAATGAACACTGCTGACAGTGCTATCACATGATTTTCCGCCCAGCGAAGAATCCTTGCAGTTTCTGCCATTGCCCTCCTGCTTCTCGTGCCGCCCTGTCTGTTTATGTGGGCGACTGACGTGATGTTGTCCGACTGGATCAACACCGCCTGACCCTGAAGCAGAGGTTTTGCTTGAATTAAGGCATTGTAAATGGCCCTTAGTTCTAGAATGTTTATATGAAGAGATGTTTCCATGCTTGACCACAAGCCCTGGAAATTCCTTCCCTGTGTGACTGCTCCCCAGCCTCTCAGGCTGGCATCCGTGGTTACCAGGATCCAATCCTGAATGCCAAATCTGCGGCCCTCTAGTAGATGAGCCCTCTGAAGCCACCACAGGAGAGACACCCTTGTCCTTGGCGACAGGGTTATCCGTTGATGCATCTGAAGATGCGATCCGGACCATTTTCCCAGTAGATCCCACTGAAAAGTTCTTGCATGGAATCTTCCGAATGGAATCGCTTCGTAAGAAGCCACCATTTTTCCCAGGACCCTTGTGCACTGATGCACTGAGACCTGTCCTGGTTTTAGGAGGTTCCTGACTAGCTCGGATAACTCCCTGGCCTTCTCCTCCGGGAGAAACACCTTCTTCTGGACTGTGTCCAGAATCATTCCTAAGAACAGTAGACGTGTCGCTGGAATCAGCTGCGATCTTGGAATATTTAGAATCCATCCGTGCTGACTTAGCACTACCTGAGATAGTGCCACTCCGACTTCTAACTGTTCCTTGGTTCTTGCCCTTATCAGGAGATCGTCCAAGTAAGGGATAATTAAGATGCCTTTTCTTCGTAGAAGAATCATCATTTCGGCCATTACCTTGGTAAAGACCCGAGGCGCCGTGGACAATCCAAACGGCAGCGTCTGAAACTGATAATGACAGTTTTGTACTACAAACCTGAGGTACCCTTGGTGAGAAGGATATATTGGGACGTGGAGATAAGCATCCTTGATGTCCAGCGACACCATATAGTCCCCCTCTTCCAGGTTCGCTATCACCGCTCTGAGTGACTCCATCTTGAATTTGAACCTTTTTATGTAAGTGTTCAAAGATTTTAGATTTAATATTGGTCTCACCGAGCCGTCCGGCTTCGGTACCACAAATAGTGTGGAATAATACCCCTTCCCCTGTTGTAAGAGGGGTACCTTGATTATCACCTGCTGGGAGTACAGCTTGTGAATGGCTTCCAGAACTGCCTCCCTGTCGGAGGGAGACTTTGGTAAAGCAGACTTCAGGAACCGATGAGGAGGAAACGCCTCGAATTCCAGTTTGTACCCCTGTGATACTACCTGTAGAATCCAGGGATCCACTTGCGAGTGAGCCCACTGCGCGTTGAAATTCTTGAGACGGGCCCCCACCGTGTCTGAGTCTGCTTGTAAAGCCCCAGCGTCATGCTGAAGACTTGGCAGAAGCAGGGGAGGGCTTCTGCTCCTGGGAAGCGGCTGCATGGTGCTGCCTTTTTCCTCTTCCTCTGCCCTTGGGCAGAAAAGAGTGACCTTTTGCTCGCTTGCCCTTATGGGAACGAAAGGACTGAGTTTGAAAAGACTGTGTCTTTTTCTGTTGATGTGAAGTAACCTGGGGTAAAAAAGGTGGATTTTCCAGCCGTTGCCGTGGCCACCAGGTCTGTTAGACCAGCCCCAAATAACTCCTCCCCCTTATACGGCAATACTTCCATGTGCCGTTTGGAATCTGCGTCCCCTGACCACTGTCTGGTCCATAATGCTCTTCTGGCAGAGATGGACATTGCGCTTACTCTTGATGCCAGGGTACAAATATCCCTCTGCGCATCACGCATATATAGCAATGCATCCTTTAAATGTTCTATAGTTAACAGAATATTGTCCCTATCCAGGGTATCAATATTCTCAGTCAGGGAATCCGCCCATGCGACTCCAGCACTGCACATCCAGGCTGATGCGATCGCTGGTCGCAGTATAACACCAGTATGTGTGTATATACTTTTCAGGATATTTTCCAGCCTCCTATCAGCTGGTTCTTTGAGGGTGGCCGTATCAGGGGACGGTAACGCTACTTGTTTAGATAAACGTGTGAGCGCCTTATCTACCCTAGGGGGTGTTTCCCACCGTGCCCTAACCTCTGGCGGGAAAGGGTATAGTGCTAATAACTTATTAGAAATTAGCTGTTTTTTATCGGGGGAAACCCACGCTTTATCACACACCTCATTTATTTCCTCAGACTCAGGAAAAACTATTGGCAGTTTTTTCACACCCCACATAATACCCGCCTTTGAGGTATTTGTAGTGTCAGAAAGGTTCAATGCCTCTTTCATTGCCGTGATCATGTAACGTGTGGCCCTACTGGACATTACGTTTGTCTCGTCACCGTCGACACTAGATTCAGTATCTGTATCTGGATCCGTGTCGACCCACTGAGGTAGCGGCCGTTTTAGGGCCCCTGAGGGTGTCTGAGACGCCTGAACAGGCACTAATTGATTTGCCGGCTTTCTCATGTCGTCAACAGTTTTTTGTAAATTGCTGACATTATCACTTAATTGCTTAAACACAATCATCCAGTCAGGTGTCGACTCCCTAGGGGGTGACATCACTAACACAGGCAACTGCTCCGCCTCCACCTCATTTTCCTCCTCATACATGTCGACACACGCGTACCGACACACAGCACACACACCGGGAATGCTCTGATAGAGGACAGGACCCTACTTAGCCCTTTGGAGAGACAGAGGGAGAGTCTGCCAGCACACACCCAGCGCTATATATATATACAGGGATAACCTTATATAAGTGTTAATCCCTTATAGCTGCTGTTAATCTAGTTATTTGCTGCCAAAATGCCCCCCCTTCTCTTTTTTACCCTGAATCAGATGCAGTACTGCAGGGGAGAATCAGGGAGCCGTCCTTCCAGCGGAGCTGTGAGGGAATAATGGCGCCAGTGTGCTGAGGAGATAGGCCCCGCCCCTTCACGACGTCCTTAACTCCCGCTTTTTTGTGTAAAATGGCAGGGGAAAAAATACATCCATATAGCCCTGGAGCTATATGTGATGTATTCCTTTTGCCAGCTAAGGTATATGTGTGTTATATTGCGTCTCAGGGCGCTCCCCCCCAGCGCCCTGCACCCTCAGTGACCGGAGTGTGAAGTGTGCTGAGAGCAATGGCGCACAGCTGCGGTGCTGTGCGCTACCTTAGTCTTGAAGACAGGATGTCTTCTGCCGCCGCTTTCACCGGACCTTCGTCTCTTCTGGCTCTGTAAGGGGGACGGCGGCGCGGCTCCGGTGACCCATCCAGGCTGAACCTGTGATCGTCCCTCTGGAGCTAACGTCCAGTAGCCTAAGAAGCCCAATCCACTCTGCACTCAGGTGAGTTCGCTTCTTCTCCCCTTAGTCCCACGATGCAGTGAGCCTGTTGCCAGCAGGACTCACTGAAAATAAAAAAACCTAACTAAACTTTTATTCTAAGCAGCTCTGGAGAGCTACCTAGTTTGCACCCTTCTCGGCCGGGCACAAAAATCTAACTGGCTTGGAGGAGGGTCATAGGGGGAGGAGCCAGTGCACACCACCTGATATCTCAAGCTTTTATTTTGTGACCTGTCTCCTGCGGAGCCGCTATTCCCCATGGTCCTTACGGAGTCCCAGCATCCACTTAGGACGTTAGAGAAATAAGAATTTACTCACCGGTAATTCTATTTCTCGTAGTCCGTAGTGGATGCTGGGAACTCCGTAAGGACCATGGGGAATAGACGGGCTCCGCAGGAGACTGGGCACTCTAAAGAAAAGATTAGGTACTATCTGGTGTGCACTGGCTCCTCCCTCTATGAGCAAACACAAGGTCCTCCTCAGCCAGGGTATCAAACTTGTAGAACTTTGCAAAGGTGTTTGAACCCGACCAAGTAGCCGCTCGGCAAAGCTGTAAAGCCGAGACCCCTCGGGCAGCCGCCCAAGAAGAGCCCACCTTCCTTGTGGAATGGGCTTTTACCGATTTTGGATGCGGCAATCCAGCCGCAGAATGAGCCAGCTGAATCGTGCTACAGATCCAGCGAGCAATAGTTTGCTTTGAAGCAGGAGCACCCAGCTTGTTGGGTGCATGCAGGATAAACAGCGAGTCAGTCTTCCTGACTCCAGCCGTTCTGGAAACATATATTTTCAAAGCCCTGACTACGTCCAGCAACTTGGAGTCCTCCAAGTCCAGAGTAGCCGCAGGCACCACAATAGGTTGGTTCAAATGAAACGATGATACCACCTTTGGGAGAAATTGGGGACGAGTCCTCAATTCTGCCCTGTCCATATGGAAGATCAGATATGGGCTTTTACATGACAAAGCCGCCAATTCCGACACACGCCTAGCCGATGCTAAGGCCAACAGCACGTGAGATACTTTAGTTCCACGTGAGATACTTTAGTTCCACGGTCATAAGTGGCTCAAACCAGTGGGATTTCAGGAAATCCAACACAACGTTAAGATCCCAGGGTGCCACTGGTGGCACAAAAGGGGGCTGAATATGCAGCACTCCCTTAACAAACGTCTGAACCTCAGGCAGTGAAGCCAGTTCTTTTTGAAAGAAAATGGATAGGGCCGAAATCTGGACCTTTATGGACCCCAATTTTAGGCCCATTATGACCCCTGACTGTAGGAAGTGCAGAAATCGACCCAGCTGGAATTCCTCTGTAGGGGCCGTCCTGGCCTCACACCAAGCAACATATTTTCGCCATATACGGTGATAATGCTTTGCCGTCACATCCTTCCTAGCCTTTATCAGCGTAGGAATAACTTCATCCGGAATGCCTTTTTCCGCTAGGATCCGGCGTTCAACCGCCATGCCGTCAAACGCAGCCGCGGTAAGTCTTGGAACAGACAGGGCCCTTGTTGCAGCAGGTCCTGTCTGAGAGGCAGAGGCCATGGGTCCTCTGTGCGCATTTCTTGCAGTTCCGGGTACCAAGTCCTTCTTGGCCAATCCGGAACAATGAGTATTGTTCTTATTCCTCTCTTTCTTACTATTCTCAGCACCTTGGGTATGAGAGGAAGAGGAGGAAACACATATACCGACTGGTACACCCACAGTGTCACTAGGGCGTCCACAGCTATCGCCTGAGGGTCCCTTGACCTGGCGCAATATCTTTTTAGCTTTTTGTTGAGGCGGGACGCCATCATGTCCACCTGTGGCAGTTCCCATCGCTTTGCAATCTGTGTGAAGACTTCTTGATGAAGTCCCCACTCTCCCGGGTGGAGGTCGTGTCTGCTGAGGAAGTCTGCTTCCCAGTTGTCCACTCCCGGAATGAACACTGCTGACAGTGCTTGCACGTGATTCTCCACCCACCGAAGAATCTTTGTGGCTTCCGCCATTGCCATCCTGCTTCTTGTGCCGCCCTGGCGGTTTACATGGGCGACCGCCGTGATGTTGTCTGACTGAATCAGCACTGGCCGGTT
Source organism: Pseudophryne corroboree (assembly GCF_028390025.1). Lineage (NCBI taxonomy): Eukaryota > Metazoa > Chordata > Amphibia > Anura > Myobatrachidae > Pseudophryne > Pseudophryne corroboree. Next base: position 300,513,028 of record NC_086444.1, on the reverse strand, counting down.
TCGAAGCAGGGGCTCTGCTTGACCAGGGCGTTGTAAATGGCCCTTAGTTCCAGTATATTTATGTGTAGAGAAGTCTCCAGACTTGACCACAGCCCTTGGAAGTTTCTTCCCTGAGTGACTGCCCCCCATCCTCGGAGGCTTGCATCCGTGGTCACCAGGACCCAGTCCTGTATGCCGAACCTGCGGCCCTCGAGAAGGTGAGCACTCTGCAGCCACCACAGAAGAGACACCCTGGCCCTTGGGGACAGGGTGATCAGCCGATGCATCTGAAGATGCGATCCGGACCACTTGTCCAACAGATCCCACTCAAAGATCCTTGCATGGAACCTGCAGAAGGGAATGGCTTCGTATGAAGCCACCATCTTTCCCAGGACTCGCGTGCAGTGATGCACCGATACCTGTTTTGGTTTCAGGAGGTCCCTGACCAGAGATGCTAATTCCTGGGCCTTCTCCACCGGGAGAAACACCTTCTTCTGTTCTGTGTCCAGAATCATGCCCAGGAAAAGCAGACGCGTCGTAGGAATCAGCTGCGACTTTGGAACATTCAGAATCCAGCCGTGCTGTTGCAACACTTCCTGAGAGAGTGCTACGCTGATCAACAACTGCTCTCTGGACCTCGCCTTTATGAGGAGATCATCCAAGTACGGGATAACTATAACTCCCTTCTTCCGAAGGAGTATCATCATTTCGGCCATTACCTTGGTAAATATTCTCGGTGCCGTGGACAGGCCAAACGACAACGTCTGGAACTGGTAATGACAGTCCTGTACCAAAAACCTGAGGTACTCCTGGTGAAGTGGGTAAATGGGGACATGCAAGTAAGCATCCTTGATGTCCAGCGACACCATAAAATCCCCCTCTTCCAGGCTTGCAATAACCGCTCTGAGCGATTCCATTTTGAACTTGAATTTCTTTATATAAGTGTTCAAGGATTTTAAATTCAGAATGGGTCTCACCGAACCGTCCGGTTTCGGTACCACAAACATTGTGGAATAGTAACCCCTTCCCTGTTGAAGGAGGGGGACCCTGATAATCACTTGCTGGAGGTACAGCTTGTGAATTGCCGCCAGTACTACCTCCCTTTCCATGGGGGAAGCTGGCAAGGCTGATTTGAGGTAACGGCGGGGGGGAGTCGCTTCGAATTCCAGCTTGTATCCCTGAGATACAATTTGTACAGCCCAGAGATCCACCTGTGAGCGAACCCACTGGTTGCTGAAGTTTCGGAGACGCGCCCCCACCGCACCTGGCTCCGCCTGTGGAGCCCCAACGTCATGCGGTGGACTTAATGGAAGCAGGGGAGGACTTTTGTTCCTGGGAACTGGCTGCATGGTGCAGCTTCTTACCCCTGCCTCTGGCAAGAAAGGATGCGCCCCTGACCCTCTTGCCTTTCTGAGAACGAAAGGACTGCATTTGATAATACGGTGCTTTCTTCCATGTGTTTTTTAGAATCAGCATCTCCTGTCCATTGCCGAGTCCATAAGACCCTCCTGGCAGAAATGGACATAGCATTAATTCTAGAGCCCAGCAGGCAAATGTCCCTCTGAGCATCCCGTATATATAAGACAACGTCTTTTATATGGCCCAGGGTTAGCAAAACAGTATCCCTGTCGAGGGAATCTATGTCGTCTGACAGATTATCTGTCCATGCTGCTACAGCACTACACATCCAGGCTGAAGCAATAGCAGGTCTCAGTAGAGTACCAGAGTGTGTATACACTGACTTCAGGATAGCTTCCTGCTTTCTATCTGCAGGCTCCTTTAGGGCGGCCGTATCCTGAGACGGCAGGGCCACCTTTTTAGATAAGCGTGTCAGCGCCTTGTCCACCCCTAGGGGATGTTTCCCAACGTAACCTGTCCGTTGACGGGAAAGGGTACGCCATCAGTAACCTCTTAGAAATCACTAGTTTCTTATCAGGGGAACTCCACGCTTCTTCACATAATTCATTTAATTCATCAGATGGGGGAAAAGTCACTGGCTGCTTTTTCTCCCCAAACATATAAACCCTCTTGGTATTAACAGGGTTAATCTCAGAAATGTGTAATACATCTTTCATTGCAATAATCATGTATCGGATGGCCTTGGTCATTTTAGACTGTAAATGTGCCTCATCATCGTCGACACTTGAGTCGGACTCCGTGTCGACATCTGTGTCAACCATCTGAGATAGAGGGCGTTTATGAGCCCCTGACGGTTTCTGAGTCGCCTGGGCAGGCGCGGGCTGAGACCCCGGCTGTCCCAAGGCTGCAGCGTCATCAAACCTTTTATGTAAGGAGCTTATATTGTCGTTTAAGACCTTCCACATATCCATCCAATCAGGTGTCGGCCCCGACGGGGGCGACACCACACTTATCTGCCCTTGCTTCGCCTCCACGTAACCCTCATCAAACATGTCGACACAGCCGTACCGACACACCGCACACACACACAGGGAATGCTCAGACTGAGGACAGGACCCCACAAAGTCCTTTGGGGAGACAGAGAGAGAGTATGCCAGCACACACCACAGCGCTATATAACACAGGGATTTTCACTTATAATAATAAGAATTTACTCACCGGTAATTCTATTTCTCGTAGTCCGTAGTGGATGCTGGGAACTCCGTAAGGACCATGGGGAATAGCGGCTCCGCAGGAGACTGGGCACAACTAAGAAAGATTTAGGACTACCTGGTGTGCACTGGCTCCTCCCTCTATGCCCCTCCTCCAGACCTCAGTTAGGATACTGTGCCCGGAAGAGCTGACACAATAAGGAAAGGATTTTGGAATCCCGGGTAAGACTCATACCAGCCACACCAATCACACCGTACAACTCGTGATACTATACCCAGTTAACAGTATGAAAAATAACTGAGCCTCTCAACAGATGGCTCTAAACAATAACCCTTTAGTTAGGCAATAACTATATACACAAGTATTGCAGACAATCCGCACTTGGGATGGGCGCCCAGCATCCACTACGGACTACGAGAAATAGAATTACTGGTGAGTAAATTCTTATTTTCTCTGACGTCCTAGTGGATGCTGGGAACTCCGTAAGGACCATGGGGATTATACCAAAGCTCCCAAACGGGCGGGAGAGTGCGGATGACTCTGCAGCACCGAATGAGCAAAAGCAAGGTCCTCCTCAGCCAGGGTATCAAACTTGTAAAACTTAGCAAACGTGTTTGAACCCGACCAAGTAGCAGCTCGGCAAAGTTGTAAAGCCGAGACCCTTCGGGCAGCCGCCCAAGAAGAGCCCACCTTCCTCGTGGAATGGGCTTTTACAGATTTAGGATGCGGCAGTCCAGCCGCAGAATGTGCAAGTTGAATCGTACTACAGATCCAGCGAGCAATAGACTGCTTTGAAGCAGGAGCACCCAGCTTGTTGGGCGCATACAGGATAAATAGCGAGTCAGTTTTCCTGACTCCAGCCGTCCTGGAAACATAGATTTTCAGGGCCCTGACTACGTCCAGCAACTTGGAATCCTACAAGTCCTTAGTAGCCGCAGGCACCACAATAGGTTGGTTCAAATGAAAAGCCGATACCACCTTAGGAAGAAATTGGGGACGAGTCCTCAATTCCGCCCTATCCATATGGAAAATCAGATAAGGGCTTTTACATGACAAAGCCGCCAATTCTGACACACGCCTGGCTGAAGCCAAGGCCAACAGCATGACCACTCTTTCCACGTGAGATATTTCAGTTCCACGGTTTTAAGTGGCTCAAACCAATGTGACTTAAGGAAATCCAACACCACGTTGAGATCCCAAGGTGCCACTGGAGGCACAAAAGGGGGCTGAATATGCAGCACTCCTTTAACAAACGTCTGAACTTCAGGCAGTGAAGCCAGTTCTTTTTGGAAGAAAATCGACAGAGCCGAAATCTGGACCTTAATGGAACCTAATTTGAGGCCCATAGTCACCCCTGACTGTAGGAAGTGCAGAAACCGACCCAGCTGAAATTCCTCCGTTGGGGCCCTTCTGGCCTCACACCACGCAACATATTTTCGCTATATGCGGTGATAATGGTTTGCGGTCACCTCCTTCCTAGCTTTAATCAGCGTAGGGATGACTTCCTCCGGAATGCCCTTTTCCTTCAGGATCCGGCGTTCAACCGCCATGCCGTCAAACGCAGTCGCGGTAAGTCTTGGAACAGACAGGGTCCCTGCTGCAGCAGGTCCTGTCTGAGCGGCAGAGGCCATGGGTCCTCTGAGATCATTTCTTGAGGTTCTGGGTACCAAGCTCTTCTTGGCCAATCCGGAACCACAAGTATAGTTCTTACTCCTCTCCTTCTTATTATTCTCAGTACCTTGGGTATGAGAGGCAGAGGAGGGAACACATAAATCGACTGGTACACCCACGGTGTCACTAGAGCGTCCACAGCTATCGCCTGAGGGTCCCTTGACCTGGTGCAATATCTTTTTAGCTTTTGTTGAGGCGGGACGCCATCATGTCCACCTGTGGCCTTACCCAACGGTGTACCATCATTTGGAAAACTTCTGGATGAAGTCCCCACTCTCCCGGGTGGAGGTCGTGCCTGCTGCGGAAGTCTGCTTCCCAGTTGTCCACTCCCGGAATGAACACTGCTGACAGTGCTAACACATGATTTTCCGCCCATCAGAGAATCCTTGTGGCTTCTGCCATCGCCATCCTGCTTCTTGTGCCGCCCTGACGGTTTACATGGGCGACCGCCGTGATGTTGTCTGACTGGATCAGCACCGGCTGGTGTTGAAGCAGGAGTCTTGCCTGACTTAGGGCATTGTAAATGGCCCTTAGTTCCAGAATATTTATGTGTAGGGAAGTCTCCTGACTTGTCCATAGTCCTTGGAAGTTTCTTCCCTGTGTGACTACCCCCCAACCTCGAAGGCTGGCATCCGTGGTCACCAGGATACAGTCCTGTATGCCGAATCTGCGGCCCTCTAGAAGATGAGCACTCTGCAGCCACCACAGTAGCGACACCCTGGCCCTTGGAGACAGGGTTATCAGCCGATGCATCTGAAGATGCGACCCGGACCACTTGTCCAACAGATCCCACTGAAAGATCCTTGCATGGAACCTTCCGAATGGAATTGCTTCGTAAGAAGCCACCATCTTTCCCAGGACTCGTGTGCAGTGGTGCACCGACACCTGTTTTGGTTTTAGGAGGTCTCCGACTAGAGACGATAACTCCTTGGCCTTCTCCTCCGGGAGAAACACTTTTTTCTGTTCTGTGTCCAGAACCATCCCCAGGAACAGTAGACGGGTTGTAGGAACCAGCTGCGACTTTGGAATATTCAGGATCCAGTCGTGCTGTTGTAGCACTTCCCGAGCTAGTGCTACTCCGATCAACAACTGTTCCCTGGACCTCGCCTTTATAAGGAGATCGTCCAAGTACGGGACAATTAAAACTCCCTTTTTCCGAAGGAGTATCATCATTTCGGCCATTACCTTGGTAAATACCATCGGTGCCGTGGACAGACCAAAACGGCAACGTCTGGAATTGGTAATGACAGTCCTGTACCACAAATCTGAGGTACTCCTGGTGAGGAGGGTAAATGGGGACATGCAGGTAAGCATCCTTGATGTCCAGTGACACCATGTAATCCCCCTCGTCCAGGCTTGCAATCACCGCTCTGAGCGATTCCATCTTGAACTTGAACCTTCTTATATAAGTGTTCAAAGATTTTAAATTTAAAATGGGTCTCACCGAACCGTCCGGTTTCGGTACCACAAACATTGTGGAATAGTAACCCCGTCCTTGTTGAAGGAGGGGTACCTTGATTATCACCTGCTGAGAATACAGCTTGTAAATCGCCTCCAGCACTGCCTCCCTGTCCGGGGGAGCTGTCGGCAAGGCAGATTTGAGGAAACGGCGAGGGGGAGACGTCTCGAATTCCAGCTTGTACCCCTGAGATACTACCTGTAGAATCCAGGGATCCACCCGTGAACGAGCCCACTGGTTGCTGAAGTTCTTGAGACGGGCCCCCACCGTACCTGGCTCCGCCTGTGGAGCCCCAGCGTCATGTGGTGGACTTAGAGGAAGCGGGGGAGGACTTTTGTTCCTGGGAACTGGCTGTATGTTGCAGCTTTTTCCCTCTACCTCTGCCTCTGGGCAGAAAGGACGCGCCTCTAACCCGCTTGCCTTTCTGGGGCCGAAAGGACTGTACCTGATAATACGGTGCTTTCTTTGGCTGTGAGGGAACATGGGGTAAAAATGTTGACTTCCCAGCTGTTGCTGTGGAAACGAGGTCCGAGAGACCATCCCCAAACAACTCCTCACCCTTGTAAGGCAAAACTTCCATGTGCCTTTTAGAATCTGCATCTCCTGTCCATTGCCGAGTCCACAATCCTCTCCTGGCAGAAATGGACATTGCGTTTATTTTAGATGCCAGCCGGCAAATATCCCTCTGTGCATCTCTCATGTATAAGACAGCGTCTTTAATATGCTCTACGGTTAGCAATATAGTGTCCCTGTCTAGGGTATCAATGTTTTCCGACAGGGAATCTGACCACGCAGCTGCAGCACTGCACATCCATGCTGAAGCAATAGCCGGTCTCAGTATAATTCCTGAGTGTGTATATACAGACTTCAGGATAGCCTCCTGCTTCCTATCAGCAGGTTCCTTTAGGGCGGCCGTGTCCGGAGACGGTAGTGCCACCTTCTTTGACAGGCGTGTGAGCGCTTTATCCACCCTAGAGGATGTCTCCCAACGTGACCTATCCTCTGGCGGGAAAGGGTACGCCATTAGTAACTTTTTAGAAATTACCAGTTTCTTATCGGGGGAAGCCCACGCTTCTTCACATACTTCATTTAATTCATCCGAAGGGGGAAAAACCACTGGTAGTTTTTTCTCCCCAAACATAATACCCTTTTTTGTGGTACCTGGGGTAATATCAGAAATGTGCAACACATTTTTCATTGCCGTAATCATGTAACGGGTGGCTCTATTGGAATGTACACTAGTCTCATCATCGTCGACACTGGAGTTAGTATCCGTGTCGACATCTGTGTCTGCCATCTGAGGTAGCGGGCGTTTTAGAGCCCCTGATGGCTTTTGAGACGCCTGGGCAGACACGAGCTGAGAAGTCGGCTGTCCCACATCTGTTATGTCGTCAAACCTTTTATGTAAGGAGTTGACACGGTCACGTAATTCCTTCCACATGTCCATCCATTCAGGTGTCGACCCCGCAGGGGGTGACATCACATTTATCGGCACCTGCTCCGCCTCCACATAAGCCTCCTCATCAAACATGTCGACACAGCCGTACCGACACACCGCACACATACAGGGAATGCTCTGACTGAGGACAGGACCCCACAAAGTCCTTTGGGGAGACAGAGAGAGAGTATGCCAGCACACACCAGAGCGCTATATAATGCAGGGATTCACACTACACGCAGTGATTTTTCCCCTATAGCTGCCAATATTACACAGATTGCGCCTAAATTTAGTGCCCCCCCTCTCTTTTTTACCCTATGGAGTCTGGAAACTACAGGGGAGAGCCTGGGGAGCGTCCTTCCAGCGGAGCTGTGAGGGAAAATGGTGCCAGTGTGCTGAGGGAGATAGCTCCGCCCCTTTTTCGGCTGACTTCTCCCGCTTTTTTATGGAAGCTATGGCAGGGGATTTTACACATATATAGTCTTAATGACTATATTATGTGGTAATTTGCCAAGTAAGGTACTCTTATTGCAGCCCAGAGCGCCCCCCCCCCCAGCGCCCTGCACCCATCAGTGACCGGAGTGTGTGGTGTGCATGGGGAGCAATGGCGCACAGCTGCAGTGCTGTGCACTACCTTAATGAAGACCGAAGTCTTCTGCCGCCAATTTCCAGGAACGTCTTCTTGCTTCTGGCTCTGCAAGGGGGACGGCGGCGCGGCTCCGGGACCGGACGACCGAGGCTGGGCCTGTGTTCGATCCCTCTGGAGCTAATGGTGTTCAGTAGCCTAAGAAGCCCAAGCTAGCTGCAAGCAGGTAGGTTCGCTTCTTCTCCCCTCAGTCCCTCGTAGCAGTGAGTCTGTTGCCAGCAGATCTCACTGAAAATAAAAAACCTAATTATACTTTCTTTTCTAGAAGCTCAGAAGAGCCCCTAGTGTGCATCCAGCTCGGCCGGGCACAAAATTCTAACTGAGGTCTGGAGGAGGGGCATAGAGGGAGGAGCCAGTGCACACCAGGTAGTCCTAAATCTTTCTTAGTTGTGCCCAGTCTCCTGCGGAGCCGCTATTCCCCATGATCCTTACGGAGTTCCCAGCATCCACTAGGACGTCAGAGAAAAGCGATTACCCAATAGCTGCCTTATATGTTTTATTTGCGCCTAAATTTATGTGCCCCCCCTCTCTTTTTTACCCTTCTTGTACCTGGATACTGCAGGGGAGAGCCTGGGGAGCTGCTTCCAGCGGAGCTGTGAAGAGAAAATGGCGCTGGTGTGCTGAGGAAGAAGGCCCCGCCCCCTCAGTGGCGGGCTTCTGTCCCGCTTTCTGTGTAAAAAAATGGCGGGGTTTTTACATATATACAGTGCCAGACTGTATATATGTATTTTTATTGCCAAAAGGTACTTCAATTGCTGCCTAGGGCGCACCCCCCCAGCGCCCTGCACCCTACAGTGACCGGAGTGTGTAAGTGTGCTGGGAGCAATGGCGCACAGCTGCGGTGCTGTGCGCTACCTTAAATTAAGACAGGAGTCTTCTGCCGCCGATTTCGTCGTCTTAAAGCTTCTGTTCTTCTGGCTCTGCGAGGGGGACGGCGGCGCGGCTCCGGGAACGGACGATCGAGGACAGGTGCCTGTGTTCGAACCCTCTGGAGCTAATGGTGTCCAGTAGCCTAAGAAGCACAAGCTAGCTGCAAGCAGGTAGGTTTGCTTCTCTCCCCTTAGTCCCACGTAGCAGTGAGTCTGTTGCCAGCAGAAGCTCACTGAAAATAAAAAACCTAATAAATACTTTCTTTACTAGTAAGCTCAGGAGAGCCCACTAGGAGCACCCAGCTCTGGCCGGGCACAGATTCTAACTGAGGTCTGGAGGAGGGGCATAGAGGGAGGAGCCAGTGCACACCAGATAGTACCTAATCTTTCTTTTAGAGTGCCCAGTCTCCTGCGGAGCCCGTCTATTCCCCATGGTCCTTACGGAGTTCCCAGCATCCACTAGGACGTCAGAGAAATAAAATAAAAAGGTACAGGTTGAGTATCCCATATCAAAATATTCCAAAATACGGAATAATCCGAAATACAGAATTTTTTGAGCGAGCGTGAGATAGGGAAACCTTTGTTTTTTGATGGGTCAATGTACACAAACTTTGTTTAATACACACAGTTATTAAAAATATTGTATAAAATTGCCTTCAGGCTGTGTGTATAAGGTGTATATGAAACATAAATGCATTCTGTGCTTAGACTTAGGTCCCATCGCCATGATATCTCATTATGGTATGCAATTATTCCAAAATACGGAAAAATCCCATATCCAAAATACTTCTGGTTCCAAGCATTTTGGATAGGGGATACTCAACCTGTATTATAGATTACTGTTGTATTACACTTTGTTATTAGCAAATCCCTGTATTTTACTGTATTTCTCTTTAGGCATGGTATACAGAGGTACACCATATGATAGTGCAGCATACGGGATATAATATGATTTACTAGCGGATGGGATGCCGGTTAGCAATATCCCGACAGCGGCATCGCACCCACCAGTATGCCTACAGCGGGGAGAGCACAAAGGGTCACCTTGCGGGCTCTCAGGACCTATTCCCACTCTATGGGTGTTGTGGACACCCACGAGTGGGAATAGTCCTGTTGCTCTGGGATTCTGGCTGGTGGCATTGTTGGCTGGCGGGATTCTGGCTTTGGTATCCTGACTGACGGGATCCCGACAAATTAAACGCATCCCAGCATATGTTATGAAGGTTCAGAGCAGTATAGAGGGCTACACACAGTAGGGCAGGATATGAGATCAGTGTAAAGTTGTTAAAGTGGCATATAATCTAATAAGGCAGTATATGGTACCACAGTACAGAGTGGTATACCGTGGCACCTGAAATAACAGAGCAGGTACTGTATCACAGTGGAAAGGGTTATAAAGTGGTTCCACATACAATATAACAGGGTATGCTGTCACAGTACAGAGTGGTATATAGCTGCACATGTTAAAACATAACACGATATGGTATCACAGAAAACAGAATGGTATATAGTAGCACCCTACAGTATAGAATAGGGAAAGACATGGAATCATAGTGCACATTGCTATAAAGTACCTTGCGATAATAATAGGACAGGATAGGGTATCACAGTACAGCAAGTACTACTGTATATATTGGTACATGAACACAGAGCAGGATATGAAATCACTGTGCAGCGTTGTATGGACTGGCTCCTGATTTGATGGGGCAGGGTTTGGTATCGTAGTAGTAAGACTGAATAGCGTATCACAGCACAGAGTGCTATATATTAGCAAGTGAAAGACGGGCAGGATATGGTATTAAGCAGAGTCATATGGTTTAGCTCCTAATTTAATAAGGCAGGATACGGTATCACGGTACAGAGCGGTAGCAGACATATGAGGCCGTGGTATGGTATAGACCAGAGATACATAGGATGGCAAATAACGTAATAATGCAGCAGCATATGTTAACAGGGTCAATACCTGTCAGTTCACCTCATACTGCTGGTGCTACATTTCTGCTCTCCTTGCTGATATTCTTGTTTGTGTAGGAAAGGGAGGTGAAGTGTGTTATGTGCATGCCGGCAGCTTTTATGTCGGGTTATGTGCCTCACACTTCATGTGTACCAGTGAAGTGGGTTTTTTCCCTCAACCCCCAGAGGATCTCATTATTGTGGAGGTGGACAAAAGACATCAAGTCATCCAAGTAATTTTAGTCCAAATGAGAGTAATGCAGCCAATCACAAAGGTGGCAATTTACATTTGTCAAATTTAAAAAAAAAAAAATCTGTTCAGCGGACAGGGAACATATCTGAATGGATGTATCAGTATAGCAGATGGCAATGGATAGGCAGGGGCCAGTTCTTCTTGTGTGGATGCAACTATCTGTGGTGCTGAGGCCTGACAGGATACAAGAGGAGACAGGGATTTTATAGTGCCCTGTAATATACATTCAACCTAGAAAATGTAACATTCCTCCACAAAAGACATGTCCTCTGATGCCCAATCTCCATAAAAGTAATGTAAGAAAAAGGATTGTTACATGCTTTCCGACAAGCGTTTCTTTGCGTTAATTTCTGCTTCCTGCATTCTGTATGATATGTGGAGTCATAGGGGAATGCACAGTACACTATGGGGTCAATTTACTAAGCCTTGGCTGGAGATAAAGTACCAGCCAAACGGCTCCTGTCATTTTTCAAACACAGCCTGTGACATAGCAGTTAGGAGCTGATTGGCTGGTACTTTATTCCAGCGACTTTATCTTCAGCCAAGTCTTAGTAAATAGACCCCTATATTTGCAAGTATTTTACAATGATTTCCAGATATAACACTCACTGATATGGTCTCGGCAGATCTTGGAGGCAGATTCCCATTTTCTCCTGACTAAGATGTACTTTTTATTTTTTATTTGTAATATACAATAAATGGGGACTATTCCAGGAGCAAACCTAATGGATACGTAAACTGTAGTACCAGCAATAGGTTTACACCGGAAGAGTGGAATTTGTGAAACAGGAATATCAACGGGTGGCCAAACAGAATTTGCCATTTATCTGCAAAATTAAACCTTTGGCAAGAGCTCAATAATGCTGGTCACGCACTGTAATGTCAGTAGCAAGCAATATTGGCCGAATGGTTCTATATTGCAATGCATGGCCCTAAATCTGCATTTCCCTAATAATACCCCAATAGATTTAAATTTGTTCCTTTTTGAACTGAATAGTAATATAACTGGAAGACTGTGGCGATCTGCCAGTGGGTGGTCATATATTGCAACTGGACTTACTGACCCAAGTTAAACCTGAACATGTGTGACCAAGATTCAGAGAAACAATACAAAGTAGTAGTAGTAGTAGTAGTAGTAGTAGTAGTAGTAGTAGTAGTAGTAACAATAATAATAATAATAATAATACTGAAACCTCATGTATCACACAGCAGACCATCGTCACTTTTGGACAAAACCAAAGAAAACTATGTACAGTATACACTAGAGGCATCAGATGATTGTACATAGTGTATAGAGACGTCAGAGTATTGTATACATTGCATATACTGCACTATGCATAGAAACAGTCCTGACTCCCAGGTCAGCATCAGCACCTGGCAGGTAATAAGAACACAGGACCAGATTTGCATCCATGAATCATTCCTGGCTCGCACACAGTACTGCACAGTATAACATGCCACAACAGGGAGAGACAGGTAGGAGCAGCACCGGGTTACACCTGGTTACAGGCAGACTGTCCCTGTCTCTCGCCTCCTAATAGCTGCTGCTTCCACAGCCATAAAGGCGCTGCCGATTGCTGTAGGGACGCAGCACATGATTACAGTATGCGCTGCACCGTACCTGCTGTGCTTATCCCGCTGTTTGCACAGTGATAGCAGCCCGTATTGCACTATATAATACTTACACCACTCACACAGCCCGCTGGGAGGGAGCAGCCACTTCCACCTCTGCACTCTCTGCCTCTGGCTGGCTCTGAAAGTTTACATACACTAGTATAAACTTAAAGGGCGGTGGTGGATGGATAAGCTAAGTTTACTGTAATGTGAGAAGGAAACGCAGCACACAAAGAAAATAGTTCCCTGTGGCACCTCCCCGATCCTGAGTCAGCTGTATTATTATTCTGCTGTGGGTGTGACTATATCGCAGCAATGGATTCCCACTTCCCGGTCATTAGTCCACCCTGTCCGCTGATCACATCCCACCTGTGGGGTCGGAGAGGGGGTAGGAGGCTGGAGGAACAGTGCACCCGCCCCTCTTTCCTCCGCTGCATATATCTGAGGAAGGGCTGCCGCTGCAGCTACGCGTTCGGATGGAAACCGGAACCGTCCGGAATGCCGGACCAATCCGTCTACCTGCAGCGACCTCTGCCACTGTGCTGCTGTCTGAGCGCGCCCCCGTCTGGCGGAGAGGGATATATTTCATCCTCCTCGTATGAAGCTGCTGCTGCTGCTGCTGCTGCATCTTCCAAAAGGAGAGGAGGAGGCTGCAGCCCTACACGGGGCCAAGTGCGCGCTGTACCCTTATGCAGGGACTGAGGGGCAGATTTATTAAGCCTGGTGAAGTGATAAAGTGGAAGGTGATAATGCACCAGCCAGTCAGCTCCTGTTATTTCTCATATTCCTAGAGGATGCTGGGGTCCACTTCAGTACCATGGGGTATAGACGGTTCCTCGGGAGCCATGGGCACGTTAAGACTTTTTCAGAGTGTGAACTGGCTCCTCCCTCTATGCCCCTCCTCCAGACCTCAGTTTAGAAAATGTACCCAGGCAGACTGGTCGCACTCTAGTGGAGCTCTACTGAGTTTCACTAAAAGACTTTATGTTAGGTTTTTTATTTTCAGGGAGACTGCTGGCAACAGTCTCCCTGCTTCGTGGGGGGGAAGAAGTAGGAAACAACTTGCTAAAGAGTTTCATGGCTCTGCTTCTGCTGACAGAACACCATTAGCTCCTGAAGGGTAGTGAACACTAGCTGCGGCTATGCGCTCACTCCCACAGCATGCCGTCACCCCTCTAGCAGAGCCAGAAGTCAGAAGACTGGTGACTAGTATTACCGGAGGTCTGCAGAGAGGGATCTCCGGTCATCGTGACGGCTTAAGGTACTGTGCAGCGAGCGGGAACGCTGCGCGAACATGCTCTCCATAACACAGTGCACAGCAGGGCGCGGGGGGGGGGGGTGCCCTGGGCAGCATGAAACCTACTCTCACTGGCAAAAGGTGGCATATGATGCTGTGGCACAGTAATACACCCCCGCCAGTATAAATATCTAATTTCAATAGCTGAGGAAAAAACGCACCATTGCAGGGGGCGGGGCTTTTTCCTCAAGCAGCCAGCACACTGCTCAGCGCCATTTTCTTCCAGCAGACAGCAGGGGAAGAAACGCTGATCCTCCTCTCCACTTCTGACTCAAGTATCAGAGGGAAAAAAGGGGGGGAAAGTGTATATTGTGGTACTATAACCTATTATTGGCAATATATAGCGCGGAAAGTCTCTGTGTACAAAGTACACAACACGGGGATTTTTTCTTTAGGCGCAGAGTTGTGGACTGGCAATTCCTTTCTGTGTCCTTCTGACAGATTTTACTGTGGGTCTGTCCCCTATAAGCCCCGGAGTGTCTGTTGTGTGATTGTGCACGTGTGTGACATGTCTGAGGCAGGGAGCTCTTCCCCTGAGGGAGCCATTTTAGGGACACAGAGTTGTAATGTGGTGGCGCTGCCGTCGCACCACGAGCCTGAATGGGTGAAAGAATTGCGAGATAGTGTGAATCATATCAGTAAGAGATTGGATAAGTCTGAGTCTCATGCAGAAAACTGGAGAAAATCTGTCGAAGATGTGATTTTTAATAGTTCTGCCTTTTCATCCGAAGAAGACCCCTCTGGGTCACATAAAAGGTAATTTGCACAAATAGTACAAACGAATACTGACACGGACTCTGATTCCTGTGTCGACGCTAGTGATTCCAGGGGAATAGATCCAAAATTAGCAAAAAACATTCAATACATGATTGTTGCTATAAAGGAGGTGTTAGAAGTTACGGAGGCCCCTCCTTTACCACAGGAGAAGGCTTACTTTTGTAAAGAAAAGAAAATGTAACTTTTCCTCCATCTCATGAGCTGAACAGTCTCTTTGAGGGAGTATGGACCAATCCTGAAAAGAAATTTCAGGTTCCCAAAAGAATTCAGGTACCTTCCCCTTTCCCTGCAGAGGACAGGAAAAGGTGGGAGTCACTCCCTGTTTTAGACAGTGCCCTGTCGTGGTTAACAAAAAAGATGATTCTCCCTGCGCCTGGGACGGCTTCACTACTCAGGCCTACCATTGCCTGTGCGTGGGTGAGTAGTGCTATTGAAAGGTGGTCAGAAAACTTGTCATCAGACATTGACACAATAGATAGAGACGAGATACTCCTAACGTTAGGTCATATCAAAGACGCTGCTGCGTACATGCTAGAATGGCACAGTTCTAAGCTGGTTCAAATCATTTCTCACAGGCAGGTCACAGAGAGTATCATCTGGATTATACTCATCACCACCAGTGCCATTGCCATGTGGTGTCCCACAAGGTTCTATACTATCCCCCATGCTTTTTGCAGTATACATGCTCCCATTGGGCGAAATAATCAGGCGCCATGGCCTGGTCTACCACTGCTATGCAGATGATACACAACTGTACTTGTCCTTTGCTCCGGGCACTGATAACCCAATAGCAACCCTAAATGGCTGTCTAGCTGAACTACTGGAGTGGATGAGCGCCCGTTGGCTGCGACTGAACCCGGATAAAACAGAGGTCCTTATGATACGACCGCTACATCAAAGGACAAGACTGCAGCATAGCCAACCAACTGGACTTACACTCGGGGATTCAGAATTACAGACCAGTGATCGTGTGCGGAATCTTGGCGTTGTCCTGGATGGTGGCTTGACACTTAAACATCAGATATCAGCCACAATCAAATCCTCATTCTTTCACCTGAGGAACATAGCCAGAATCAAGCACTTAATTCCCTCAGATGATATGCCAAAAGTCATATATGCATTTGTATCATCTCGTTTAGACTACTGTAATGCCCTCTACCTTGGTCTACCAGCAAAAGAATTGCAGCGCTTACAGCTGGTGCAAAACACAGCTGCCAGGCTATTAACCAACCAGCCCCGTTCTAGCCACATAACACCCATCCTCTACTCCCTTCACTGGCTGCCTGTACGATGGCGAATCATCTTCAAGATTGGCTTACTGAGTTTCAAAGCATTACATGACCAAGGCCCAAGGTACCTGAAACAGCTTCTGACCCCATACTGCCCCACTCGATTACTGCGATCTGTAGATGAAGGACTTTTAGCAGTACCTAGAATCTACCGTAATTCATCTGGGGGTCGAGCTTTTAGTCATGCAGCTCCGACTCTATGGAACTCACTTCCCCGCACAGTGCGAGAGGCCCCAACTATAGAATCCTTCAAAAGTAGACTCAAGACTTTTCTGTTTACTCAAGCATTTCCATAATGTCCCTTTTAGTATCTTCATGCTTCTGTATTTTATGAAAATGTACTTCATTATTTTCTGTACTATATTATGCTATGTATCTGTTAAGCGCCTTGGGTCCTATTGGAGAAAGAGCGCTATATAAATAAAATTATTATTATTATTATTATTATTATAGAAGCCATGAAAGATATTGGTCTCTTGGGATCAAGAGCCGCTACCATGGCAATCTCAGCATGGAGGGCATTGTGGATTCGCCAATGGAATGCTGACGCAGATTCCAAAAGGAATATGGAGGCTCTCCCGTATAAAGGTAAGGCCTTGTTTGGCGATGGGCTGGATGCTTTAGTTTCTGCGGCTACTGCGGATAAGTCAACATTCTTGCCTAATGCTCCTGCGCCGGCGAAAAAGACACATCACTCTCAGATGCAGTCCTTTCGGCTCAATAAATACAAAAAGGGTAAAGGTTTCTCTTTCTTTGCGGGTAAAGGAAGGGGAAAAGGAAAAAAGTCCATAGTGTCTCCAGGATCACAGGAGCAGAAATCAACCTCTGCTTCTGCCAAATCTTCAGCATGACGCTGAGGCTCCCTTGCGGGAGTCCGCTCAGGTGGGGGCACATCTGAAACTCTTCAGTCAGTTCTGGATTCAATCTGGCTTGGACCTGTGGGTTGTACAAATAGTGTCCCACGGATACAAAGTGGAGTTTCAAGACATTTCCCCATGCCGATTTTTCAAATCGACCTTACCAGCTTCTATCCCAGACAGGGAAGTGGTGGCAGCAGCAATACAAAAATTGTGTCAGGATCAAGTCATTGTCCTGGTTCCCTTGTTACAACAAGGAGAAGGGTTTTATTCAAGCCTATTCGTAGTTCCGAAGCCGGACGTCTCGGTCAGACCGATTCTAAACCTGAAAACTCTGAATCTCTACCTGCAAAGGATCAAGTTCAAGATGGAATCTCTGAGGGCAGTGATTTCCAGTCTAGAGGAGGGGGACTTCATGATGTCAGTGGACATAAAAGATGCCTACTTACATGTTCCCATTTATCCTCCACATCAAGCTTATCTGAGATTCGCAATACAGAATTGTCATTACCAATTTCAGACGTTGCCGTTCGGACTCTCCACGGCACGGAGGGTGTTCACCAAGGTGATGGCGGAAATGATGGTCCTCCTTCGACAGCAAGGAGTCAATATAATTCCTTACCTGGACGATCTCCTGATAAAAGTGAGGTCCAGAGAAAGGTTGGTGCAAAACATTGCACTCTCCTTGAAAATACTTCAACAACACGGTTGGATCATTAATTTTCCAAAGTCGCAGTTGGAACCGACAAGATTGTCCTTTCTGGGGATGATACTGGACACAGAGGTGCAGAGGGTATTTCTTCCAGTAGAAAAGGCTCTGGAAATCTAGAGAATGGTCAAACAAATTCTGAAACCAACAAGAGTGTCGATTCATCAATGCATTCGGTTGTTGGGAAAGATGGTAGCGGCCTACGAGGCCATACAGTTTGGCCGATTCCATGCCAGGGTATTCCAGTAGGACCTGTTGGACAAGTGGCTCGGATCCCATCTACACATGCATCAGAGGATAATCCTGTCATCCAAAGCCAGAATTTCGCTCCTGTGGTGGTTCTCACCTACTAGAGGGACGCAGGTTCGGGATTCAGGACTGGGTCCTAGTAACCACGGATGCAAGTCTCCGAGGCTGGGGAGCAATCACACAGGGGGAAAGCTTCCAAGGAAGGTGGTCAAGTCAAGAAACTTGTCTTCACATAAACGTTCTGGAGTTGAGAGCCATTTACAACGGCCTTCTACAAGCGGGGCATCTTCTTCAAGATCAGCCTGTACAGATCCAGTCAGACAATGTACAGATCCAGTCAGACAATGTAACAGCAGTAGCATACATAAACCGTCAGGGCAGAACAAAAAGCACAGTGGCAATGGCAGAGGTGACAAAGATTCTCCTCTGGGCAGAAAGACATGCAAGAGCTCTGTCGGCAATTTTCATTCCGGGAGTGGACAACTAGGAAGCAGACTTCCTCAGCAGACACGATCTCCATCCAGGAGAATGGGGCCTCCACCAAGAAGTCTTTGCAGAGGTGACAAGTCTTTGGGGGGTTCCTCAAGTAGACATGATGGCATCTCGTCTCAACAAGAAACTTCAGAGATATTGTTCCAGGTCGAGAGACCCTCAAGCAATAGCAGTGGATGCACTAGTGACCCAGTGGGTGTTTCAGTCGGTATATGTCTTCCCTCCACTTCTACTCATACCGAAAGTCCTCAAGATCATAAGAAGAACAGGGGTTCGAGCGATCCTCATTGTCCCAGACTGGCCAAGGAGGACTTGGTATCCAGATCTTCAGGAGTTGCTGATAGAAGATCCTCGGCCTCTTCCTCTTCGCGAGGACCTGCTGCAGCAGGAGCCGTGCGTGTATCAAGACTTACCGCGGCTACGTTTGACGGCATGGCTGTTGAGCGCCGGATCCTAGCCCGGAAGGGTATTCCCAAAGAAGTTATTCCCACTCTTATTCAGGCCAGGAAAGGAGTAACGTCTAGACATTACCACCATGTGTGAAACCAAGAAGGCTCCAACGGAAGAGTTTCAGTTAGGATGTTTTCCCCATTTTCTCCAGGTGGGTGTGGATGCGGGCCTACCATTGGGTTCGATCAAGGTCCTTGTCCGTTTTCTTTCAGAAACAATTGGCCTCCCTTCCAGAAGTTCATGAAAGGGGTTCTGCACATCCAACCTCCATTTGTGCCTCCTGTGGCACCATGGGATCTTAACGTGGTGTTACAGTTCCTTCACTCGGATTGGTTTGAACCTCTCCAGGAGATAGAGTTGAAGGTTCTCACTTGGAAAGTGGTCATTCTGTTGGCCTTGGCATCCACAAGGAGGGTGTCTGAGTTAGGGGCCTTGTCTCACAAGAGCCCTTACTTGATTTTCCATGAAGATAGGGCGGAGTTAAGAACTAGTCAGCAATTTCTTCCAAAGGTGGTTCTTATTTCCATATAAACCAACCTATTGTGGTGACAGTGGCTACTGACACCTTCGCTGCTTCAAAGTCTCTGGATGTGGTCAGGGCTTTAAGAATTTATGTCGCAAGAACAGCTCGGATACGGAAAACAGAGGCTCTATTTGTCCTGTATGCTCCCAACAAGATTGGGTGTCCTGCTTCTAAGCAAACTATTGGGCGCTGGATCAGAGGTACGATTCAGCACGCTCATTCTACGGCAGGATTGCCGATACCGAATTCGGTGACTGCCCATTCTACTAGGAAGGTGGGCTCATCCTGGGCGGCTGCCCGGGGGGTCTCGACATTACAACTTTGCCGAGCAGCTACTTGGTCAGGGACAAACACGTTTGCTAAGTTTTACAAGTTTGACACCTTGTCCAATGAGGACCTAAAGTTTGGTCAATCAGTGCTGCAGGGACATCCGCACTCTCCCGCCCGTACTGGAGATTTGGTATAACCCCATGGTACTGAAGTGGACCTCAGCATCCTCTAGGACGTATGAGAAAACAGGATTTTAATGCCTACCGGTAAATCCTTTTCTCCTAGTCCGTAGAGGATGCTGGGCACCCAACCCAGTGCGTACTTTACCTGCAGTTGTTAATTTGTTGAAAATGTTTTCAGCTTGTTTGCTGTAATGTTCATGCCCGTTGGCATGTGTTTTGTTGAATGCCATGTTGTGCGGCATGGTTGAAGTGTGAGCTGGTATGAATCTCACCATTAACTTAAAAGTAAATTATTTTCTCGAAATGTCCATCTCCCTGGGCACAGCTCCTATGCTGAGGTCTGGAGGAGGGGCATAGAGGGAGGAGCCAGTTCACACTCTGAAAAAGTCTTAAAGTGCCCATGGCTCCTGCGGAACCTTCTATACCCCATGGTACTGAAGTTGACCCCAGCATCCTCTACGGACTAGGAGAAAAGGATTTACCGGTAGGTATTAAAATCCTGTTTTTTCTTAAGTCCTTGGGGGTACTGGGAATCCATTTAGTACCATGGGGTATAGACAGGTCCACTAGGAGTCATGGGCACTTTAAGAAATTGATTGTGTATGCTGGCTCCTCCCTCTATGCCCCTCCTACCCTACCTAGGAATGGCCATCGGTGGGGTGTACGTCGATGGTTGCAACCGATGATACCATCGCCGATACCCATTGATGGTACACAAACCATCTATGGTGAACCATCGATGGTTTGCACCACTCGATGGCCACCACTGAATGGTGTTGGCTGATCCGCGGACCAATGAAAAACCAGGGGCGGGGCTTAGCGAGTGTCGGGCGCCACCACTGAATGGTGTTGGCTGATCTGCGGACCAATGAAAAACCAGGGGTGGGGCTTAGCAAGTGTTGGGGGCGGAGCTATGTGCCGTGTCTCGGCACCACATAAAAAAAAAATGCATTTGGTTATACCTTGCCATCGATGGGTGGAAACCATCTGGTTCTCCCTCATCGATGGCAAAAGTATTCTACATCGGCCATAAACCGATGATTTGAAAGGTCGATGGCCATCCCTACTCCTACCGAACTCAGTTTAGATAATGTGCCCGGAGGAGCCGGTCATGTCTCTGCTGAAGAATTTTCTGCATTTATTTCCTGTTTGTTATTTTCAGGCAGGACTGGATGGCACCAGCCTGCCTGCTTCGTGGGACTTGGGGGGGATTGATGGCCCAACCTCTCTCAGGGTTAATGGTCCCGTTCCCCGCTGACAGGACACTAGCTCCTGAGGGAACTATTTGCAAGCCCCACCATGGCGAGCGTACATATCCCACAGCACGCCGCCACCCCTAACAGCCAGGAGAAAGAAGAGTGGTGAGTACTAAGCCGGTGTCCCAGTTAGCGGGTCGCGGCCATTAATGCGACATGAGGGTACAGAGAGGCACGGCTTCTAAATGGGGCGGACTGCGTCTCCCGCTGTGTAAGGACAAAGACGCTGAACAGCGGACGTAGTACCCAGACTGACAACAAAGCCATAAAAGGATCTGTCTCCATTTTATGTAGGTAGACACATACAGCCAGTATAAAAAAGAGCGGGAAGACCGCGCACCATTGAAGGGGCGCAAATTGGCCAGAGACATGTTTAAATCTGTCGATTTGCAGATTTTGCCAGTAAGAGGCCATATGTCTATCACATCCCGGTGGGAAGTGAGGCTGGTTCCAGATGGGGGACAAAGGAGATGGAGCTAAATCGAGGGAGGAACGAAGTTTGTCCCACATAGTAAGAGCAAACCGCACTGTCAGAATCACATAGGCTGAGGCAAGTCTAAGCGATCCCAGGAGCCATAATATCTCGTCTGCTCGTCCAATTTGTAGCATATCGTTTTCATATCGGTCTACCCACCTTCTACAATCGGGTTCAGAATGCCAGGAGATAATATGGTTCAGGTGAGCGGTGTGATAATAAGAACGAAGCACTGGGAGACCAAGGCCTCCTTCCGGGACAGTTTTTGCCAAAACGGATCTACGGATATGGGGTTTACCTTGAGCCCATATAAATCGGTTACAAAGCATTTTCATAGATTCTATGTCCGAGATTGAGATAGATATGGGTGGGGTCTGAAATAGGTAAAGGAGTCTCCGGAGAAGATTCATTTTGATCGCGTTGATCCTACCAAACCATGAGATATAAAGAGATTGCCACTGAGTTAGAGCTCTAGTTAGAGTTTGAAACACTGGTAAAGAATTAGCCTGATATAGAAGAGAGTAAGTCTTAGTAATAGAGATGCCCAAATATTTAATAGCCGAAGGACGCCACATGAAAGGAAAGGAAGTAGTAAGCATGGATAGTACTTGCGAGGGAACACAGAGAGCCATACTGTAGCTTCAGACTTAGGGGGTCATTCCGAGTTGATAGCTCGCTGCCGAGTTCCGCAGCACTGCGATCAGGTGAAAAAACAGCATTTCTCTGACGTCCTAAGTGGATGCTGGGGACTCCGTCAGGACCATGGGGAATAGCGGCTCCGCAGGAGACAGGGCACAAAAGTAAAAGCTTTAGGATCAGGTGGTGTGCACTGGCTCCTCCCCCTATGACCCTCCTCCAAGCCTCAGTTAGGTTTTTGTGCCCGGCCGAGAAGGGTGCAATCTAGGTGGCTCTCCTAAAGAGCTGCTTAGAGTAAAAGTTTTGTTAGGTTTTTTATTTTCAGTGAGTCCTGCTGGCAACAGGCTCACTGCAACTAGGGACTTAGGGGAGAAGAAGTGAACTCACCTGCGTGCAGGATGGATTGGCTTCTTAGGCTACTGGACACTAGCTCCAGAGGGACGATCACAGGTACAGCCTGGATGGGTCACCGGAGCCGCGCCGCCGACCCCCTTGCAGATGCTGAAGAGAGAAGAGGTCCAGAAATCGGCGGCTGAAGACTTCTCAGTCTTCATGAGGTAGCGCACAGCACTGCAGCTGTGCGCCATTGCTCTCAGCACACTTCACACCAACGGTCACTGAGGGTGCAGGGCGCTTGGGGGGGCGCCCTGGGCAGCAATGAAAGTACCTATGCTGGCTAAAAATACATCACATATAGCCCCTGGGGCTATATGGATGTATTTAACCCCTGCCAGGTTGTCAGAAAAACGGGAGAAGAAGCCCGCCGAAAAGGGGGCGGGGCCTATTCTCCTCAGCACACAGCGCCATTTTCCTACACAGCTCCGCTGCTAGGAAGGCTCCCAGGCTCTCCCCTGCACTGCACTACAGAAACAGGGTTAAAACAGAGAGGGGGGGCACTTATTTGGCGATATTATTATATATTAAGATGCTATAAGGGAAAACACTTATATAAGGTTGTCCCTGTATAATATAGCGTTTTGGTGTGTGCTGGCAAACTCTCCCTCTGTCTCCCCAAAGGGCTAGTGGGGTCCTGTCCTCTATCAGAGCATTCCCTGTGTGTGTGCTGTGTGTCGGTACGTGTGTGTCGACATGTATGAGGACGATGTTGGTGAGGAGGCGGAGCAATTGCCTGTAATGGTGATGTCACTCTCTAGGGAGTCGACACCGGAATGGATGGCTTATTTAGGGAATTACGTGATAATGTCAACACGCTGCAAGGTCGGTTGACGACATGAGACGGCCGGCAAACCAAATTAGTACCTGTCCAGGCGTCTCAAACACCGTCAGGGGCTTTAAAACGCCCATTACCTCAGTCGGTCGACACGGACACTGACTCCAGTGTCGACGGTGAAGACACAAACGTATTTTCCATTTGGGCCACACGTTACATGTTAAGGGCAATGAAGGAGGTGTTACATATTTCTGATACTACAAGTACCACAAAAGAGGGTATTATGTGGGGTGTGAAAGAACTACCTGTAGTTTTTCCTGAATCAGATAAATTAAATGAAGTGTGTGATGATGCGTGGGTTTCCCCCGATAGAAAATTATTGGCGTTATACCCTTTCCCGCCAGAAGTTAGGGCGCGTTGGGAAACACCCCTTAGGGTGGATAAGGCGCTCACACGCTTATCAAAACAAGTGGCGTTACCGTCTCCAGATACGGCCGCCCTTAAGGAGCCAGCTGATAGGAGGCTGGAAAATATCCTAAGAAGTATATACACACATACTGGTGTTATACTGCGACCAGCGATCGCCTCAGCCTGGATGTGCAGCGCTGGGGTGGCTTGGTCGGATTCCCTGACTGAAAATATTGATACCCTTGACAGGGACAGTATTTTATTGACTATAGAGCATTTAAAAGATGCATTTCTATATATGCGAGATGCACAGAGGGATATTTGCACTCTGGCATCAAGAGTAAGTGCGATGTCCATATCTGCCATATGGACACGACAGTGGTCAGGTGATGCAGATTCCAAACGGCACATGGAAGTATTGCCGTATAAAGGGGAGGAGTTATTTGGGGTCGGTCCATCGGACCTGGTGGCCACGGCAACAGCTGGAAAATCCACCTTTTTTACCCCAAGTCACATCTCAGCAGAAAAAGACACCGTCTTTTCAGCCTCAGTCCTTTCGTCCCCATAAGGGCAAGCAGGCAAAAGGCCAGTCATATCTGCCCAGGGATAGAGGAAAGGGAAGAAGACTGCAGCAGGCAGCCCATTCCCAGGAACAGAAGCCCTCCACCGCTTTTGCCAAGTCCTCAGCATGACGCTGGGGCCCTACAAGCGGACTCAGGTGCGGTGGGGGGTCGTCTCAAGAGTTTCAGCGCGCAGTGGGCTCACTCGCAAGTGGACCCCTGGATCCTACAAGTAGTATCCCAGGGGTACAGATTGGAAATTCAAGACGTCTCCCCCTCGCAGGTTCCTGAAGTCTGCTTTACCAACGTCTCCCTCCGACAGGGAGGCAGTATTGGAAACAATTCACAAGCTGTATTCCCAGCAGGTGATAATCAAAGTACCCCTCCTACAACAAGGAAAGGGGTATTATTCCACACTATATTGTGGTACTGAAGCCAGACGGCTCGGTGAGACCTATTCTAAATCTGAAATATTTGAACACTTACATACAAAGGTTCAAATCAAGATGGAGTCACTCAGAGCAGTGATAGCGAACCAGGAAGAAGGGGACTATATGGTGTCCCTGGACATCAAGGATGCTTACCTCCATGTCCCAATTTGCCCTTCTCACCAAGGGTACCTCAGGTTCGTGGTACAAAACTGTCACTATCAGTTTCAGACGCTGCCGTTTGGATTGTCCACGGCACCCCGGGTCTTTACCAAGGAATGGCCGAAATGAGGATTCTTCTTCAAAGAAAAGGCATCTTAATTATCCCTTACTTGGACGATCTCCTGATAAGGGCAAGGTCCAGAGAACAGTTGGAGGTCGGAGTAGCACTATCTCAAGTAGTTCTACGACAGCACGGGTGGATTCTAAATATTCCAAAATCGCAGCTGTCTCCGACGACACGTCTGCTGTTCCTAGGGATGATTCTGGACACAGTCCAGAAAAAGGTGTTTCTCCCGGAGGAGAAAGCCAGGGAGTTATCCGAGCTAGTCAGGAACCTCCTAAAACCAGGAAAAGTGTCAGTGCATCATTGCACAAGGGTCCTGGGAAAAATGGTGGCTTCTTACGAAGCGATTCCATTCGGCAGATTTCACGCAAGAACTTTTCAGTGGGATCTGCTGGAAAAATGGTCCGGATCGCATCTTCAGATGCATCAGCGGATAACCCTGTCTCCAAGGACAAGGGTGTCTCTTCTGTGGTGGCTGCAGAGTGCTCATCTACTAAAGGGCCACAGATTCGGCATTCAGGACTGGGTCCTGGTGACCACGGATGCCAGCCTGAAAGGCTGGGGAGCAGTCACACAAGGAAAAAAAATTTCCAGGGAGTGTGATCAAGTCTGGAGACTTCTCTCCACATAAATATACTGGAGCTAAGAGCAATTTACAATGCTCTAAGCTTAGCAAGACCTCTGCTTCAAGGTCAGCCGGTATTGATCCAGTGGGACAACATCACGGCAGTCGCCCACGTAAACAGACAGGGCGGCACAAGAAGCAGGAGGGCAATGGCAGAAACTGCAAGGATTCTTCGCTGGGCGGAAAATCATGTGATAGCACTGTCAGCAGTGTTCATTCCGGGAGTGGACAACTGGGAAGCAGACTTCCTCAGCACGACCTCCACCCGGGAGAGTGGGGACTTCATCGGGAAGTCTTCCACATGATTGTGAACCGTTGGGAAAGACCAAAGGTGGACATGATGGCGTCCCGCCTGAACAAAAAACTGGACAGGTATTGCGCCAGGTCAAGAGACCCTCAGGCAATAGCTGTGGACATTCTGGTAACACCGTGGGTGTACCAGTCGGTGTATGTGTTCCCTCCTCTGCTTCTCATACCTAAGGTACTGAGAATTATAAGACGTAGAGGAGTAAGAACTATACTCGTGGCTCCGGATTGGCCAAGAAGGACTTGGTACCCGGAACTTCAAGAGATGCTCACAGAGGACTCATGGCCTCTGCCGCTAAGAAGGGACTTGCTTCAGCAAGTACCATGTCTGTTCCAAGGCTTACCGCGGCTGCGTTTGACGGCATGGCGGTTGAACGCCGGATCCTAAGGGAAAAAGGCATTCCGGAAGAGGTCATTCCTACCCTGGTCAAAGCCAGGAAGGAGGTGACCGCACAACATTATCACCACATGTGGCGAAAATATGTTGCGTGGTGTGAGGCCAGGAAGGCCCCACGAAGAAATTTCAACTCGGTCGATTCCTGCATTTCCTGCAAACAGGAGTGTCTATGGGCCTCAAATTGGGGGTCCATTAAGGTTCAAATTTCGGCCCTGTCGATTTTCTTCCAGAAAGAATTGGCTTCAGTTCCTGAAGTCCAGAAGTTTGTCAAGGGAGTACTGCATATACAACCCCCTTTTGTGCCTCCAGTGGCACTGTGGGATCTCAACGTAGTTCTGGGATTCCTCAAATCACATTGGTTTAAACGCTCAAATCTGTGGATTTGAAATATCTCACATGGAAAGATGACCATGATGTTGGCCCTGGCCTCGGCCAGGCGAGTGTCAGAATTGGCGGTTTTGTCTCACAAAAGCCCATATCTGATTGTCCATTCGGACAGGGCAGAGCTGCGGACTCGTCCCCAGTTTCTCCCTAAGGTGGTGTCAGCGTTTCACCTGAACCAGCTTATTGTGGTACCTGCGGCTACTAGGGACTTGGAGGACTCCAAGTTGCTAGATGTTGTCAGGGCCCTGAAAATATAGGTTTCCAGGACGGCTGGAGTCAGGAAAACTGACTTGCTGTTATCCTGTATGCACCCAACAAACTGGGTGCTCTTGCTTCTAAGCAGACGATTGCTAGTTGGATGTGTAGTACAATTCAGCTTGCACATTCTGTGGCAGGCCTGCCACAGCCAAAATATGTAAATGCCCATTCCACAAGGAAGGTGGGCTCATCTTGGGCGGCTGCCCGAGGGGTCTCGGCTTTACAACTTTGCCGAGCTGCTACTTGGTCAGGGGCACACCCTGGCTGAGGAGGACCTGGAGTTCTCTCACTCGGTGCTGCAGAGTCATCCGCACTCTCCCGCCCGTTTGGGAGCTTTGGTATAATCCCCATGGTCCTGACGGAGTCCCCAGCATCCACTTAGGACATCAGAGAAAATAAGAATTTACTTACCGATAATTCTATTTCTCGTAGTCCGTAGTGGATGCTGGGCGCCCATCCCAAGTGCGGATTGTCTGCAATACTTGTACATAGTTATTGTTACAAAAATCGGGTTATTATTGTTGTGAGCCATCTTTTCAGAGGCTCCGCTGTTATCATGCTGTTAACTGGGTTCAGATCACAGGTTGTACAGTGTGATTGGTGTGGCTGGTATGAGTCTTACCCGGGATTCAAAATCCTTCCTTATTGTGTACGCTCGTCCGGGCACAGTATCCTAACTGAGGCTTGGAGGAGGGTCATAGGGGGAGGAGCCAGTGCACACCACCTGATCCTAAAGCTTTTACTTTTGTGCCCTGTCTCCTGCGGAGCCGCTATTCCCCATGGTCCTGACGGAGTCCCCAGCATCCACTACGGACTACGAGAAATAGAATTATCGGTAAGTAAATTCTTATTTTCTGCGCATGCGTATGCCCCGCAATGCGCACGTGCGACATACGGGTACAAAGCTCTTTGTGGTTGTGCTCAGGTTCTAGCAAAGTTTTCCTTCGCACTGGCGACCGCAAGAAGATTGACAGGAAGGTGGCGTTACTGGGTGTCAACTGACCGTTTTCAGGGAGTGTTTGCAAAAACACAGGCGTGTCTGAAAAAATGCAGGCGTGGCTGGGCATTCGCTGGGCGGTTGTAGGACGTCAAATCCGGATACGAATAGGCTGAAGTGATTGCAAGCGCTGAGTAGGTTCAGAGCTACTCTGAAACTGCACAAACTGTTTTTGCAGAACTCGGCTGCACATGCGTTCGCACTTTTGCTAAGCTAAAATACACTCCCCAGTGGGCCGCGGCATAGCGTTTGCACGGCTGCTAAAACTAGCAAGCGAGCAATCAACTCGGAATGACCCCCTTAGAGCTTTTTTTTTTGTATCCCGAGAGGGAGCCATATGTTTGCAATTCAGATTGAAGATTAGGGAGCGACACGGAAGGATTTGATAAAATGAGGAGAATGTTGTCTGCAAAGAGTGATATTTTGTCGTGGTTCTTCCCCACTTCAATCCCTTCAATGTCAGGGTTAGCTCTAATTCTTGCCGCCAATGGCTCAATGCATAGTGCAAAAAAAAGGGAAAAGAGAGGACAGCCCTGCCTCGTCCCATTTCCCAGAGCAAAACGTGTGGAGTGTATGCCATTAGTCATAACAGAGAAGGAGGGATGAGAGTATAAGGCTTTTAGAGCTTGTAAAAAATTTCCCTTCAGACCAACAGAGGTCAAAGTGTGAAACATAAAGGCCATGAAAGGCGATCAAACGCCTTTTCTGCATCTAGTGCCAGAACCACAGTAGGAATCTTATTAACGTTAGAATAATGTGCCAAGTCTATGATGCATCTAGTATTATCTGAGGCATGGCGTTGGGCGATAAAGCCAACTTGGTCGGGGTGTATTAAAGACAGGAGTACCACATTCAATCTAGTGGCCAAAATCTTAGCAAACAATTTAAGGTCAGTATTGATTAGGGAAATGGGACGATAGCAATGTAGGAATAACAATGATTCTAGAGACAGTTGAACTGGGTGAAATGGGGCACCGTGTAAGACTGCATTGAACAGCCGAGCCATTTGAGGAGAAGTTTTACTGTGCAAAGGTTTTGTAGTAGGCCATCGTAAAACCCTCAGGGCCAGGGGCTTTAGAAGGTTTTTGCGACTTAAGAGTGGTCTTGAACTCCTCTTCAGTAATATCTACTGCTAGGGCCCGGGCTGTAGAGTCAGAGAGGACAGGGAGCGCACACGAGTCCAAATATTGTGAGATAGTCTGAGTTGAGGGGAGGAGTCGGAGGGATCAGTTAAATTATACAGCGTCTGGTAATATTTAGCAAATATGTCGTTTATGTCTTTGGGGTTATAAACCGTATTTCCAGATGGAGTTTTAATCAAAGTAATGATTTGTGAGGCCCGTTTGGTCCTGAGTCTGCAAGCTAATAGAGTATGAGCTTTATTGCTCTTATCATAGAATTTTTGATTAACCTATCTGAGGCTCCTTTCAACACGCTCAGCCATAAGAACTTGTAGCTCAGCCCTTTTCTGCGAAAGGTGAGATAAGAGTTTTTCTGGAGAGCGTTCTTTTATGTTCCCTGTCTATGGAAGCAATTGAAGAGCTAAGCAATCAGTGCCTCTTGTGATTTTGTACGCCGGGAAGCGAACTGAATCATATATCCTCTAATTACTGATTTATGTGCTTCCCAGATCGTGGGAAAGGGTATGTCATCAGAGGAGTTAAATTGAAAAATTTCGTTGATACGGTCTTTTATCAATTCCTGAAACTGTGGGAGTTTTAGAAGCAGTTCGTTCATCCTCCATGTCGGTCTGCCAGTGATAGTCTCTAAAAGTCCAAAGGACGCCACTAAGATGGAGTGATCTGACCACGTATTTGGGAGAATGGAGGAGAGGACTGCAGTCTGAGTTAGAGCGGCGCAGCCCAAAAACATGTCAATGTGTGAATAGGTAGCGTGGGGATTAGAATAGAAGGTGTAGTCCCTCACGGAGGGATTAAGGGATCTCCAGACATCAAATAGACCCGCCTCAGCCATGTGCCTCCCGGGAGCCATAGACACAGGGACATGGGACCGTATATTAGAGTTTCCCGATTTATCCAGGGCAGAGTGTAGTACTGTGTTGAAGTCTCCACCAACTAATGTTTTACCATTCCTGAATTCAGAAAGAACACAAAAAAATGTGTTAAAGAACTGTGAGTGGCCAGAGTTGGGGGCATAGACATTCACCAGCATCATCTCCTCATAGCCTAATTTACCCTTTAAAATTATAAAGCGGCCTTCAGGATCAACTTTAGTATCATCTGATAATGCTGATATTATCTTAGACCGCAAAGCTATACCTCTAAATACACGTTTACCGTGGAGCAGCTATGGAGCCGCTATGGCCGCTAGACTGAATACACGTGCTACACACTTTGTACGCTATTTGCGTACAGAGTCCTGCAAGTGGTACGCACTTGGCGTACACACACCGCGCTGAGTGTACAGAGTACGCTCAGCGTGCGCACACACAATGGATTACCTTTAAACCTTGTTAATGATACAAGGTAATGATATGCTCACACTTTAAACCCTGAACAGCGAAGTGCTGTGATGATGTAATACCTTTAAACCTTAAGTAGCGCTGGCGGTACAAAGTACCCGCAGTGCGTACACCTTATCAATACTAATACACCTTATACAGATAAATCTACTTTAAAACCCTTACAGGAAAGTGAAAACACAACACTGATTTGTAGTTGCAACCACAGGGTTCTAAGGCCACTGTGGATTAATTCCAAAAGGTAAAACAATACAAATCATACACTACAGGCTAACAAGTAAATCTAAACAGAATAATGGCCACAGAGAATGTACATACGTGAGAATATTTGCAAGCGCAACCCGGCTCGGTCCTCCGCTGGTCATACAGATAGCGTTCAGAGTCTTCTGACCAGCCAGGCAACAATGGGCTTTTTATACACAACATGCATATACAATACAATGGTCACTGTAATCTCATTGTCCATTGGACACAGGGATGTGTCTTTACATTACAGAAGAGGTCATAGGTGGATTTGAAAGGGTGGGCGATGTCTTTCCCCAACTGCTCTTGTGGGTGGTATCCTCTGGATTCCTGCCGCATACATAATATACTGTAAATACAGTTAATGTTCATATTCTACTTTTGTACATAACTATACGCAGGAACATGCGATCTTGCTCTAACCAACACCGGAATGTTACCCTCAAAATACCCTACAGCTGGATACTAGACATCACCTTCCAACCTTTATCTGACCCTTCCTATCATGCAAAGGCGAATCTCTTAGTCCATGAACTGTTTAAACTATGAATACTCGCTGACATGGTCTAGGGGAGCTATATCCACAATGTACACTATTTGGGTTAAATATGTAATGTTCTAATAACCCTCTATGCGCTCACAAACTCTACCGTAAATGCGCATACCACGCACTAAGGCGCATGGCCGTGAAAAGTTCCGTTACGCAAATTGCGGATATGCGCACGCACGGCAGTGCGAGTGCACGCGCAGCGGGCATGTGCATGGGGTTAGTACAAGGCATATGCATTACAATATTTTTCGACTTTAACACATCTAACACAAACGGGAATGATGAATGGAGTAAAATAGCTACACCATTCTTTTTATAGACATTGTTGGAGTAGTATACAGTTGGGTAGTGTTTAGACGCTAATGAAAGATGGCTATTAGATTTGAGGTGAGTCTCCTGCAAGAAGACACAATCAGCTCGGATCCATTTCAAACAGTGAAATAAATGGGTACGTTTCTATGGTGTGTTAAGTCCCTTGGTGTTGATGAATACACATTTAAAAGGCATGACGTAAATTTGGAAAGCTGACAGGGTAGGGGCAAGGAAAAAAAAATTAGAAATAAGTAGCAAGGGCTGCCAAGGAATATGGGGCTCAGGGGCGGGATTCAATAGTCTGGAATTTTCCCAGAGTACTGAGCTAGATATACAGCTAGAAATACAATAATGACGTTCTAAATGTATACACAACCACCCCCACACCAACGTGTGTGGACGGGTGTGAATACCCCTAGGCGCTGGTTCCTACCAGAAAGATGGAGATCAAATAACAGTGCGGACTGCTGCTCCTAATAAAGGATAATTGCAATCCTCACAAAGACCAAAAGAAAACACACTGGCTACAGGGGTGTGACACCCTGTAGAAAATCAAGAGCGCTGTCCGCACTGATTAAAGAGACAATTTAAACTATACAATTAAAATGTTGACAATATCAAATTGTTAGCAATTTTTATTAAAAATGAATAAAATAAAATTTTTATTATTAAAATTGAAATACAATAATCCCTAAGAGGGCGGGTGGTGAGAGGTGGTGGTATGCCAATTCCCACTCAGAGCAAAAATACAGTAATGCATTTCAGAAGACAGTGGGTAAAAGAAACAGTGTAACACTGTAACTTGTCAGCAGCAAGGGTTAAGCAAGGTCAATATATGAGTAATACAGTGTCATTCCAGTACAAATTAGGGAGATGAGAAATTGAAGCATATGACACGAACAGATACAAGAACAAGGAATACAATATTGACTAGAAGCAAAAATACGAAAGAGCAAATAGTAATATATGACCGTCAAAGTAATTTGCTCAAGTCATCGAAGCCTGGGCACTCGTGTCATGACAAGAGGGGCCATCACCAGCAGAAGGGCGAAGATTAAGCTTGCGGAGGAGATCTTTTCCTTCTTCAGGTGTTCGCACAGTGTACAGTTTTCCCTTGACTTTTACCAACAAGCGAAACCCCATTTATATTTGTATCCATTATCTCGCAATAACGAGGTCACAGCACGTAAGTCCCTCCGTTTGGCTATGGTGGAAGGGGCCTGAAAAATTTGAAGGCTTGATCCCACAAACAGGATGTTTTGGGAGGATCGACTAGCTGTGGTAATCAAATTTTTTACCTTGAAAGAGAGCAGTTTGAGGACCACATCCCTGGATGGATCAGTGTCTTTCGGTTTAGGCCTTAGGGCTCTATAGGCCCTTTCAATTTAAAAAATAGAAGCATCGGTCGACGGGAGGAGGTGAACAAAGAGACGGATGAGTTAGGGCTCAACATCATTTGGTGCTATTGTTTCAGGAATATTACGTATGCGAAAGTTATTCCGTCTCTCCCGATTTT
Organism: Pseudophryne corroboree; assembly: GCF_028390025.1. Classification (NCBI taxonomy): domain Eukaryota; kingdom Metazoa; phylum Chordata; class Amphibia; order Anura; family Myobatrachidae; genus Pseudophryne; species Pseudophryne corroboree. The sequence continues at coordinate 300,480,190 of NC_086444.1, read as the reverse complement.
CCAAATCCTCGTTTTTGTCCCATAGGAGGTCTAGCTCGTTATAGTAATAGTTCATGTCGTTAGCAATGTTGACATGGTCTTCTTGGAGTTTATCCAAGTGGGATTCAAGTAACGAAGTACGAAATGTGAGTTCTGATATGTCAGCCCTCAGTTCACCGACCGCTTTTTGAAGGGCAGAGGTGAAGGATTCCTTAAGGTCCATAATTAGAGCCTGTAATGTTTGAATATCGCCTTTGGTGGCAGTTGCCGACGCCTGATCCATCGTGGATAATGGGGAGGGAGCACCGGGGGAGGTAGATGAACTTGGTTTACTTTGGCAAAGGAAGTGATGAGAAATTTCTTGAGGCCCTTTTTGCTTGATTTTCATTGTAGAATGGCTCATATTACCATAGGTTGAGATCAGTGATCAATATTCATAGGCAATAAAGGAAAATGGCGGTGTTACCCACTAGTAAAAATGTAGGCTCTGGGTCAAAAAATATGGCGCCCGCAGCAGCATTAGCAAAATAAAAGCAGCATGGCAGAGGAAAAACGCAAAGATCGCAGCCCACACCAGTGTAGACAGAGTTGGTTATGTAGAACAATAGTATACAGAAAAAATACTCCGTATATGCAAGCTTGTAGAGTAACAAGAGCTCCACAGTAATAGAAACAGTCCACTCTAGTCCTAGCCAGGAGGAATGAGAGACAGTGTACTGAGACACAGAAGAGGAGTAAACAGTAAGGATGGTTGGGCAGTAAACAGCTAATTTTATCAATAGCTGGGAATATCTCACTAGAAAACTGCTGCAGGGAGAAATTAATTTCTCCCAGGAAGGATTGTCTCCAGCTCAGATAGTCCCAGCCAGACCCAGTGTGTCCACGTAGGAGGAAAGTGAGAAAAAGAGCTGAAGCTCACTATACAGACCAGGAGAGGCACTGACAGGGAGCAGTTAGCGGTTGCAGTTAGGAGGGATCGTGCACCTCCTCTGTGCAGATACCAGGGTGCCTGTTGCCACTATATCAGCTGCGGGCAGGAGGATTGAGAGCACCTGCACTGTGTCCGCAGCATCCCAGGGTTCCTTCGGCTAAAGACTGAGGCTGCATCTGGCACCCCACGCAAGATGGCCACCGTCTTTAAGCACCGGTCCCGATCAGCCATCACGGGCTGAACTCCAGGGCCCCTGTGTCGCCGGCTGATCGACCAAGGGCTCTAACGGGCGAGCGGGGGAAATCAGGGTGCAGGTCCAGACCCTAGGTGACGCCAGGAGGAGTGAATACCGCTGTCCGGTCACAGATGCAATCTGGCTGGGAGGGATGTTGAAATAGAGGTCCCGGCTCAAGGCTGACAGGTGGGCCACAACCGGCAGGGACGGGAGGACCGTCCTCCGGCCCTGCAGCACACACCCGTAGGGCCAATGTAATCGGCAATAGGGATGTGTGTGTAGAACAGCCAAATGAGCGTTGGTCAGGCTGTTTTATAAGCAGAAAGGCAGGAGCTCTTTTTTCAGGCGTCTACCCTGATTGCTAGATAAGCCACGCCCCCCCCCCCCCCCCCCCGAGAAATCTTATTTTAATATAAAAAAGAAATCCTCAGTCACTTTTCCTGTGTCAAAGGAACTAAATACCCTGTTTGAAGGCCCGTGGGTTAGTCCTGATAAGAAATTTCAAATCCCTAAACGGTTGTTATCATCCTTTCCTTTTCCTCCTGAGGATAGGAAAAAATAGGAAAATCCACTGATAGTGGATGCATCAGTATCCAGGCTTTCACGAAAAATTGTATTGCCTGTCCCGGGTGCAGCCTCCCTAAAAGACGCGGCTGATCGTAAAATTGACACTACGTTCAAATCCTTGTATACAGGTGCTGGGGTGGCCCAGAGAACCACTATAGCATGTGGCAAGATTACAAGAGCCATTGCCAAATGGTCGGGTAACCTGATTGAAGGGTTAGACACCTTACCTCAGGAGGAGGTTATCTTGTTCCTACAGCATATACAGGACTCTGCAAATTTTATGGTGGAAGCCATAAAAGAAATAGGCTTGCTTAATGCATGCACTATGGCTATGGCAGTGTCAGCATGCAGGGGTCTATGGCTACGCCAGTGGACTGCGGATGCAGACTCCAGGAAAGGCGTGGAAGGCACGTTTTTCACAGACTGGGCCTTATTTGGAGATGAACTAGACAAATGGATCTCCAAATCTACTGCGGGTAAGTCCACATACCTGTAAATAGTCAGAATGTGATCACAGAAGGTGCGCTTGTGGACAGTGTGCAGCCGGACAGTAGTACCCTAATTGGAGGATTCCCTGTCACCTCCACCACAATACAAATGCACAAAAAAAGGAAAGGGTAGACTTATCTGGCGCTACAGGTAGGTTGATGTCTCATACACCTGATCCTCCAATAGATCAACGATCAAATCCGTATTCACCCAAAAGCAAATAGAGTTTTGTATAGTGAAGTACAATTTTTTAATATATGTTAAAATTCATATCACACGGAAGAAAATCACATAAAAGCTCCAAACACAACAAACATAAAGTCCACATACCTTCCTTCTGGAGCTTCCCCAGCTAGGAAGGCCTACTCGGGTCCCAAGTTACAGTCCTTTCGGACTGCCAAGTTAAGGGCAAACCCAAAAGTTCTTCTACAGCAACCAGAGGCGCTACAGGTAAACCATACAAACCAGCAACTGCTGGTTCACAGGAACAGGGCTCAAGCTTTGCTTCCTCAAAACCTTCAGCATGATGGTTGAGCACGATGCCTGGAAGACTGGCAGGTTGGAGCCCAGCTAATATTCTTCAATCACATCTGGACAAGTTCGTGCTAGGATCCCTGGGTCATAGATCTTATTTCCCAGGGCTACAGACTGGAGTTCCAGGAGCTCCCACATCACAGATTCTTCAAATCAGGCTTACCAGTTTCACAAGAGGCAAGTATGCCATTCAAAAACTAGTAGACTCAGTTCATTGTTCCAGTTCCACCTCATCTGCAAAACAGGGGGTACTATTCCAAATTGTTTGTAGTACCGAAACCGGATGGTTCGGTAAGACCGATTCTGAACCTCAACTTGTTGAACCCGTACCTACGAGTGCTCAAATTTAAGATGGAGTCTCTGAGAGTGATGGTCTCAGGTCTGGAGGTCAGGGGAATTCCTAGTGTCTCTGCATATCAAGGATGCGTACTTTCACATTCCGATCTGGCCGCCTCATCAGGCTAATCTACAGTTTGCACTGCAGGACTGTCACTACCAGTTCCAGGCCCTGCCATTTGGTCTCTCCACTGAACCGAGGGTGTTCACCAAAGTGATGGCAGAGATGATGTTTCTACTCTGCAAACAGGGAGTGAACATAATTCCATACCTGGACGATCTTCTGATAAAGGCACCGTCCAGGGAGCGGTTGTTGGACAGCATTGGACTCTCAACCAGACTACTCCTTGATCACGGGTGGATTCTGAACCTACCAAAATCTCACCTAGAACCAACACAGAGGCTTCCTTTCCTGGGAATGATACTGGACACAGAGTCTCAGAAAGTGTTCCTTGTAAAAGGCAATGGTAATCCAGTCGATGGTTCGGGCTGTCCTGAACCCAACCCAGATCTCGGTGCATCTGTGCATTCGCCTATTGGGGAAAATGGTAGCCTCTTACGAGGCGCTTCAGTACGGAAGGTTTCATGCGAGTCCCTTCCAGCTAGATCTTTTGGACAAATGATCCGGATCGCATCTTCACATGCACCAGAGTATCCGTCTGTCGCCAAAAGCCAGGATCTCCCTCCTGTGGTGGCTACACACTTCTCACCTAGTCGAGGGTTGGAGGTTCGGGATTCAGAATTGGATTCTGCTAACCACAGACGCAAGCGTCAGAGATTGGGGCGCAGTCACCCATGGGGTGCAGTTTCAGGGAAGATGGTCAAGTCAGGAAGTCGTCCTTCCAATAAATATCCTGGAATTCAGGGCTAAATACAACGCCCTTCTGCAGGCCTCATCTCTTCTTCAGAATCAGGCCATTCAGGTCCAGTCGGACAATGTGACCGCAGTGACGTACATAAACCGACAGGGTGGAACGAAAAGCAGAGCAGCAATGTCAAAGGTGTCAAGAATTCTCCTCTGGGTGGAAAAAACATGCCGTGGTGTTGTCAGCGGTCTTCATTCCGGGAGTAGACAACTGGGAAGCAGACTTCCTCAGCAGACACGACCTGCACCCGGGGGAGTGGGGCCTTCACCCAAAGGTGTTCCGGTGGTTGACACATCGGTGGGGATATCCACAAATCAACATGATGGCCTCTCAACTCAGCAAGAAGCTCAAGTGGCATTGTTCCATGTCGAGGAACCCACAAGCAGTGGCGGTAGATTCTCTGACAACTCTACCAGCTGGTGTACATGTTTCATCCACTTCCTCTAATCCCAAAATTTTTAAAAAGAATAAAAAGGTAAAAGGTTCAAGCAATCCTCATTGCTCCGGACTGGCCACGAAGGGCCTGGTATGCGGATCTTCTCGAGATGCTGCTCGAAGATCTGTGGCCTCTACCTCTTCACTAGGATCTTCTGCAACAGAGCACATTCATCTATCAGGACTTACCGCGGCTACATTTAACAGCATGGAAGTTGAACGGCTGAATCTAGCCAGGAGAGGGACTCCTGACAAGGTCATCCCGACTACTTGGATCAAGCCAGGAAGGGGGTAACGTCTAAACATTACCACCGTATTTGGAAGAAATACGTCTCTTGGTGTGAGAGCAGACAATATTCTATGGTGGAATTTCATCTGGGACGTTTCCTGCTTTTTCTGTAGTCGGGAGTGAATGTGGGCCTACGTCTAGGCTCCATAAAAGTACAGATTTCGGCCTTGTCTATTTTCTGTCAGAAACAATTGGCTTCTCTCCATGAGGTCCAGACATTCTTGAATGGTGTTCTGCACATTCAACCTCCCTTTGTGCCTCCCACGGCACCTTGGGATCTCAATTTGGTGCTGCAGTTCCTCTAATCGGACTGGTTTGAACTATTACAAGAGGTTGACGTAAAGTACCTTACGTGGAAGACCGTCACACTGTTGGCCTTGGCTTCAGCAAGACGTGTGTCGGAGCTAGGGGCGTTGTCTCACAAGAGCCCCTTCCTAATTTTCCATGAGGACAGAGCTGAACTCAGAACTCATCAGCAATTTCTTCCTAAGGTGGTGTCTGCATTTTACATCGACCAACCTATTGTGGTTCCGGTTGTTACGGACACCTCTGCTACTTCAAAGTCTTTGGATGTTGTGAGGGCTTTGAAGGTGTATGTAAAGAGAACAGCTCGTCACAGGAAATTGGACTCGCTGTTCTTTCTCTATGATCCCAATAAAATGTGGTGTCCTGCTTCAAAGCAGTCAATTGCACACTTGATCAGGCTCACTATCCAGCATGCTTATTCCATAGCAGGCTTGCCGATTCCAAAATCTGTACAGGCCCACTCTACTAGGTCGGTGGGTTCTTCTTGGCGGCTGCCCGGGGTGTATCGGCTTTACAGCTCTGCCGAGCAGCTACTTGGTCAGGTTCGAACACATTTGCTAAGTTTTACAAGTTCGATACTTTGGCCTCTGAGGACCTTCAGTTTGTTCAATCAGTTTTGCAGGAACCTCAGCTCTCTCCCACCCGGTTTGGGAGTTTTGGTACTTCCCTATAGTACTAAATGGATTCCCAGTATCCCCTAGGACGTAAGAAAAAATAGGATTTTAATTACCTACCAGTAAATCCTTTTCTCGTAGTCCGTAGGGGATACTGGGCACCCACCTGGTTCTTCGTTTTTCCTGCACTGTTACTTGGTTAAGTATTCTGGTTTGCTCAGCTGTTGCTGTTCCTGTTTCAAGTTTGGTTAGCATGGCTTTTGTTTTGTGTGTGCGCGTTCGTAATGTCACCACTTTCCTTATTTTAACACTTACCTTTCTGGAGTCTAGCGCCGGGACCTGCAATCGCGGTGGAAACCGCCACCAAAATGGCCGCCGTGCATGCGTGGTAGCCAAATTGGTCTCCAAATCATGGCAGGAGCCATGTTTCCAGAGACCTGCGCAGCGCCGTACAGAGGAGGGGGCCCACCCGGAGGTGCACACGGGCCCCCTCTGTAGAAACGCCCCTGCCGCAATGTCTGCAATGTATTGAAGTCAAGGAATGTTCATGGTTTATATGCTTTGGCTGTGAATAAAAACACAAGTATAGTACTTGATACATTTATATGCAGTTTCTTTTTTACTCTCCTATCGAAAAAGTTCAACAAATAAAAGTTGTTCTATTATTAAGTGTCAGGTGGCAAGATGACATTCAAGATGAAATGGCAGATCACCCCACCTGCTCTTCGCTACCTCTATCAGTTATAGTACCGCAAGGCTCCGTCTTAGGTCCTCTGCTTTTCTCAATTTATACCACATCTCTTGGTAAACTAACCAGTTCTATTGGATTTCATTATCATCTGTATGTAGATGATAACGGGGCGGATTGGCTCACCGGGGCATCGGGATGGTTCCAGCTAAGCCGGTCCCATAGCCCCATTGACCAGTCTGGTCCCATAGTCCCCTCATATTGCCACCAGCCAGCCCGCAGCCGCACTTATGCAGATGCTGCAGAACGTATCTTCTGCTCTTGCTAGCTGACTTTGGCATAGCGTGCATCTGGCAGGGGGGGATGGTGGCTTATCCAGCCCTACCCATCGATTACAGTACAGCACAGCAGCTGGCACAGAAGCAATCGCCTCTTTTCAACAACAACTCCATGTGGCTTGGTGTAATCACCAAGATGAAGATGAACTATTTTAAAATTGCCAAAAAAACATGTCCATGCATGCACCTTACCTCAGGTAAGAGTAGCGGTGTAGTCATGCCACACCTAGCACACTGGTTATTCCAGGATTCTGTCTGATTGCTTCTGAGTTTGGTAATCATGTCTCTGGGGGTCATTCCGAGTTGTTCGCTCATTGCCGATTTTCGCTATGCTGCGATTTGTTGCTAATTGCGCATGCGCAAGGCACGCAGGGCGCATGCGCTTAGTTATTTAACTAAAAACTTAGCAGTTTTGCTGTGGATCCTGCTGCGCTTTTCAGTCGCACTGCTGATCGGTGAATGATTGACAGGAAAGGAGCGTTTCTGTGTGGTAACTGAGCGTTTTCCGGGAGTGTGCTAAAAAACGCATGCGTGTCAGGGAAAAACGCGGGAGTGTCTGGAGAAACGGGGGAGTAGCTGGCCGAACGCAGGGCGTGTTTGTGACGTCAAACCAGGAACTAAACGGACTGAGCTGATTGCAATCTGTGAGTAGGTCTGGAGCTACTCAGAAACTGCAAAGAATTATTTAGTAGCAGTTCTGCTAATCTTTCGTTCGCTATTCTGCTGAGCTATGATACACTCCCAGAGGGTGGCGGCCTAGCGTGTGCAATGCTGCTAAAAGCAGCTAGCGAGCGAACAACTCGGAATGAGGGCCTCTGTGCTGTGTGGTAAGGGAGCAGCAAAGAATTACATTTTCCTCTTCTGGCTCCCAGAACTCCGCGGGATGGCTGATTATACACCTGATATGTTAGTGTACAGGATATGTGCCCTGTTAACAAAACATTTTGCATACGTGAACTTTATTTCACAGCCTGGCTACAAAGGGGAGGTAATTAGTTAACCGTCAACGTGAACTGCAGTATTAGGTAGTAATGTTTAAAGCGTTTTCACTGTTGGAATTGTAACTTTTAACATGATTTACTACAAATGCTTTGAATAACATTACTACCATGTTGATATTACACTGACACTGAGTGACATAAACCACAGAACAATCATCCAAAACCCCCTTTTACGTGTCATCAGTGAATAATCTCAAGAAATGTTTAATTCTATCACTGGCCAGATACCTACACCAATAATGCTGATAGTTTGAATCCAGCTAGCAGTCATGAAATATAATTATATACAGAAGCTGAAGGTATCTGAGATAAAGGTGTGACTATGGGCAAGTTCCCCATGACTATAATGAAGAACACTAAAAAGTATTTGGATAAGATGACCTGCAGTAGAGCCCTGTTATCATGATGTTTTAGTCCTTTTTTTAATGCGTTACTTAGGCTGACTATATTACCCCTTTAACCTGGGACACTCATGAATTACATAGGTTCTGTGGCTGGCTGACTACAATCCTGCATTTCACCTGGTTTTAAGAAGCCACAGAACCTGTGTAATTCATGAGTATCCCAGGTTAAAGGGATAGTATAGTCAGCCTACGGTTACTGCTGTAGGGGTTTCAGCTTTGTGAGAACTGTAACACTTTGGTTCCTCCTGCAACTACTGCAACATGCATACCTCCCAACATTGAGGTAGACAAAGGAGGGACACCTTGGCGCGCCCGCGACCGAAAAGGGGGTGTGGTCTGTGTAGAAGGGGCGTGGCTTCGTGGGAGGTCCCGCGATCGGTCTATTCACCGCTGCTCTGCTCTCAACTGAGCAGAGCAGTGAGTGATCAGGAGCCTCCCAATAGCCCCCACCCACCGCGGGACACTGCGGCCCGCGGGAGGGACAGCGGGACAGACCCCAAAAAACGGGACTGTCCCGCAAAAATCGGGACAGTTGGGAGGTATGCAACATGTTTTGTTTTTCACCAAGGCCTTTATTGCTACCTGAAAGAGTGGTTTTGTGTCCCTTGGAGATGGCACAGCTGTGCTCTGCATTGAATAGAACTGTGTTCACATTTCTCTGACGTCCTAGTGGATGCTGGGAACTCCGTAAGGACCATGGGGAATAGCGGGCTCCGAAGGAGGCTGGGCACTCTAGAAAGATTTATGACTACCTGGTGTGCACTGGCTCCTCCCACTATGACCCTCCTCCAAGCCTCAGTTAGATTTTGTGCCCGGCCGAGGTTGGATGCACACTAGGGGCTCTCCTGAGCCTTTAGAAAGAAAGTATAGAAATTAGGTTTTTTATTTTCAGTGAGACCTGCTGGCAACAGGCTCACTGCAGCGAGGGACTAAGGGGAGAAGAAGCGAACCTGCCTGCTTGCAGCCAGCTTGGGCTTCTTAGGCTACTGGACACCATTAGCTCCAGAGGGATCGACCGCAGGCCCAGCCTTTGTGTTCGGTCCCGGAGCCGCGCCGCCGTCCCCCTTACAGAGCCAGAAGCAAGAAGAGGTCCGGAAAATCGGCGGCAGAAGACATCAGTCTTCACCAAGGTAGCGCACAGCACTGCAGCTGTGCGCCATTGCTCCTCACACACACTTTACACTCCGGTCACTGAGGGTGCAGGGCGCTGGGGGGGGGGCGCCCTGAGAAGCAATAATAACACCTTGGCTGGCAAAAATACCACAATATATAGCCCCAGAGGCTATATATGTGGAAAATACCCGTGCCAGAATATAGGAAAAAGCGGGAGAATAATCCGCAGAAAAGGGGCGGCGCTATCTCCTTCAGCACACTGGCGCCATTTTTCCCTCACAGCTCCGCTGGAAGGAAGCTCCCTGGCTCTCCCCTGCAGTCTACACTACAGAAAAGGGTAAAAAAGAGAGGGGGGGGGCACTAAATTTAGGCGCAGTATACATTTATATAGAAAAAGCAGCTATAGGGGACATAACTCAGTTAGTCCCTGCATTATATAGCGCTCTGGTGTGTGCTGGCATACTCTCACTCTGTCCCCCCAAAGGGCTTTTGTGGGTCCTGTCCTCTGTTGGAGCATTCCCTGTGTGTGTGCGGTGTGTCGGTACGGCTGTGTCGACATGTTTGATGAGGATAATGATGTGGAGACGGAGCAGATGCCTTTAGAAGGGATGTCACCCCCTGCGGGGCAGACACCTGAGTGGATGAGCTTATGGAAAGAAATGAGTGCACGTATAGACTCCTTACATAAGAAATTTGACGACATGCCAAATGTGGGACAGCCGACTTCTCAGCTCGTGCCTGTCCAGGCGTCTCACAGGTCATCAGGGGCTCTAAAACGCCCGCTACCTCAGACCGCAGACCCAGATGTCGACACTGATACTGACACCAGTGTCGACGACGATGAGTCTAACCTGATGCCCACTAAGGCCATTCACTGCATGATTGAGGCAATGAAAGAGGTGTTACACATTTCTGATATAAATACAGGTACCACTAAAAAGGGTATTATGTTTGGGGAGAAAAAACTACCCGTAGTTTTTCCCCCATCAGATGAATTAAATGAAGTGTGTGAAGAAGCGTGGGCTTTCCCTGATAAAAAATTGGTAATTCCTAAGAAGGTACTAATGGCGTTCCCTTTCCCACCAGAGGATAGGTCACGTTGGGAAACACCTCCTAGGGTGGATAAAGCGCTCACACGTTTGTCTAAAAAGGTGGCACTACCGTCTCCGGATACGGCCGCCCTCAAGGAACCTGCTGATAAAAAGCAGGAGGCGATCCTGAAGTCTGTATACACACACTCGGGCATTATACTTAGGCCAGCTATTGCGTCAGCATGGATGTGCAGTGCTGCCGCTGCGTGGTCAGATAAACTGTCAGAAAATATTGACACACTAGACAGAGACACGATCCTGCTAACCATAGACCATATCAAAGACTCAGTCTTATATATGAGAGATGCACAGAGGGAAATCTGCCGGCTGGCATCTAAAGTAAGTGCATTGTCCATTTCTGCTAGGAGAGGCTTATGGACTCGCCAGTGGACAGGAGATGCAGATTCTAAAAGGCACATGGAAGAGTTCCCAGGAGCAAAAGTCCTCCCCCGCTTCTTCTTCCAAGTCCGCCGCATGACGGTGGGGCTCCACAGGCGGAGCCAGGTACGGTGGGGGGCCGCCTCAAGAATTTCAGCGATCAGTGGGCTCGCTCACAGGTGGATCCCTGGATCCTTCAAATAGTATCTCAGGGGTACAAACTGGAATTCGAGGCGTCTCCACCCCACCGGTTTCTAAAATCTGCCTTGCCGATTGCTCCCTCAGACAGGGAGGCGGTGCTAGCGGCAATTCACAAGCTGTATTCCCAGCAGGTGATAATCAAGGTACCCCTACTTCAACAAGGCCGGGGTTACTATTCCACACTATTTGTGGTGCCGAAACCGGACGGTTCGGTGGGACCCATTTTAAATTTGAAATCCTTGAACACATACATAAAAAAATTCAAGTTCAAGATGGAATCGCTCAGGGCGGTTATTGCAAGCCTGGACGAGGGGGATTACATGGTATCCCTGGACATCAAGGATGCTTACTTGCATGTCCCCATTTACCATCCTCACCAGGAGTACCTCAGATTTGTGGTACAGGATTGCCATTACCAATTCCAGACGCTGCCGTTTGGACTGTCCACGGCACCGAGGGTATTTACCAAGGTTATGGCGGAAATGATGATACTCCTTCGAAAAAAGGGAGTTTTAATTATCCCGTACTTGGAGGCGAGGTCCAAGGAACAGTTGTTGGTGGGAGTAGCACTATCTCAGGAAGTGCTGCACCAGCACGGCTGGATTCTGAATATCCCAAAGTCACAGCTGGTTCCGACGACACGGCTACTGTTCCTGGGTATGATTCTGGATACAGTCCAGAAAAAAGTGTTTCTCCCGGAGGAGAAAGCCAGGGAGTTGTCATCTCTAGTCAGAGACCTCCTGAAACCAAAACAGGTATTGGTGCATCACTGCACGCGGGTCCTGGGAAAGATGGTAGCTTCTTACGAAGCAATTCCCTTCGGCAGGTTCCATGCCAGAATCTTTCAGTGGGACCTATTGGACAAAAGGTCCGGATCGCATCTTCAGATGCATCGCTTAATAACCCTGTCTCCAAGAACCAGGGTGTCTCTACTGTGATGGCTGCAGAGTGCCCATCTTCTAGAGGGCCGCAGGTTCGGCATACAGGAATGGGTCCTGGTGACCACGGATGCCAGCCTTCGAGGCTGGGGGGCAGTCACACGGGGAAGAAACTTCCAAGGACTATGGTCGAGTCAGGAGACTTCCCTTCACATAAATATTCTGGAACTAAGGGCCATTTACAATGCCCTAAGTCAAGCAAAGTCCCTGCTCCTACACCAGCCGGTGCTGATCCAGTCAGACAACATCACGGCAGTCGCCCATGTAAATCGACAGGGAGGCACAAGAAGCAGGATGGCGATGGCAGAAGCCACAAGAATTCTCCGATGGGGGGAGAATCATGTACTAGCACTGTCAGCAGTGTTCATTCCGGGATTGGACAACTGGGAAGCAGACTTCCTCAGCAGACACGACCTCCACCCGGGAGAGTGGGGACTTCATCCAGAAGTTTTCCAGATGCTGGTAAACCGTTGGGAAAAACCACAGGTGGACATGATGGCGTCCCGCCTCAACAAAAAGTTAAAAAGATATTGCGCCAGGTCAAGGGACCCTCAGGCGATAGCTGTGGACGCTCTAGTGACACCGTGGGTGTACCAGTCGGTTTATGTGTTCCCTCCTCTGCCTCTCATACCAAAGGTATTGAGAATAATAAGAAAGCGAGGAGTAAACACAATTCTCGTGGTTCCGGATTGGCCAAGACGAGCGTGGTACCCGGAACTTCAAGAGATGATCTCAGAGGACCCGTGGCCTCTGCCGCTCAGACAGAACCTGCTACAGCAGGGGCCCTGTCTGTTCCAAGACTTACCGCGGATGCGTTTGACGGCATGGCGGTTGAACGCCGGATCCTGAAGGAAAAGGGTATTCCGGAAGAAGTCATTCCTACGCTTATTAAAGCCAGGAAAGATGTTACGGCAAATCATTATCACCGCATATGGCGGAAATATGTTGCATGGTGCGAGGCCAAAAAGGCCCCAACAGAGGAATTTCAACTAGGTCGATTTCTGCATTTCCTGCAAGCAGGAGTGAATATGGGCCTAAAACTAGGCTCCATTAAAGTACAGATCTCGGCTCTGTCGATTTTCTTTCAAAAAGAACTAGCCTGAAGTTCAGACATTTGTGAAAGGAGTGCTGCATATTCAGCCCCCGTTCGTGCCTCCTGTGGCACCTTGGGATCTCAACGTGGTGTTGAGTTTCTTAAAATCACATTGGTTTGAGCCACTAAAAACCGTGGATCTAAAATATCTCACGTGGAAAGTGGTCATGTTATTGGCCTTGGCTTCAGCCAGGCGAGTGTCAGAATTGGCGGCTTTATCATGTAAAAGCCCTTATCTGATTTTCCATATGGATAGGGCAGAATTGAGGACTCGTCCCCAGTTTCTCCCTAAGGTGGTGTCAGCGTTTCACCTGAACCAGCCTATTGTGGTGCCTGCGGCTACTAGGGATTTGAAGGACTCCAAGTTGCTAGACGTTGTCAGGGCCCTGAAAATATATGTTTCCAGGACGGCTGGAGTCAGAAAATCTGACTCGCTGTTTATCCTGTATGCACCCAACAAGCTGGGTGCTCCTGCTTCTAAGCAGACTATTGCTCGCTGGATTTGTAGTACAATTCAGCTTGCACATTCTGTGGCAGGCCTGCCACAGCCAAAATCTGTAAATGCCCACTCCACAAGGAAGATGGGCTCATCTTGGGCGGCTGCCCGAGGGGTCTCGGCTTTACAACTTTGCCGAGCAGCTACTTGGTCAGGGGCAAACACGTTTGCAAAATTCTACAAATTTGATACCCTGGCTGAGGAGGACCTGGAGTTCTCTCATTCGGTGCTGCAGAGTCATCCGCACTCTCCCGCCCGTTTGGGAGCTTTGGTATAATCCCCATGGTCCTTACGGAGTTCCCAGCATCCACTAGGACGTCAGAGAAAATAAGAATTTACTCACCGGTAATTCTATTTCTCGTAGTCCGTAGTGGATGCGGTGCGCCCATCCCAAGTGCGGATTGTCTGCAATACTTGTAAATAGTTATTGCTAACTAAAGGGTTATTGTTGAGCCATCTGTTGAGAGGCTCAGTTGTTTTCATACTGTCAAACTGGATATAGTATCACGAGTTGTACGGTGTGATTGGTGTGGCTGGTATGAGTCTTACCCGGGATTCAAAATCCTTCCTTATTATGTACGCTCGTCCGGGCACAGTGTCCTAACTGAGGCTTGGAGGAGGGTCATAGTGGGAGGAGCCAGTGCACACCAGGAAGTCATAAATCTTTCTAGAGTGCCCAGCCTCCTTCGGAGCCCGCTATTCCCCATGGTCCTTACGGAGTTCCCAGCATCCACTACGGACTACGAGAAATAGAATTACCGGTGAGTAAATTCTTATTTTTTATTATGTCCAAGATGAATGAAAACTAACTCAATGAGAAGCCATAAAGCAAAGACTATTGATTTTATGAAGTACGGAACATAGAAACGCCCACGGGTGTCTCTAGAGAGGAGGGGCCCGTGTGCAGACTCCGTGTGTGGGCCCCCTCCTCTTCCGTAGCCGTCGCGCCGCTGCTAGCGCTCTGAGCGCTACAGACTCTGGCACAGTGCCAGAGTCTACAGCGCATGCGCAGGACTCCGAAATATGGCCACCGCACCATTTTTTCGGAGTCCTGCGCATGCGCTGTAGACTCTAGCTCTGTGCCAGAGTCTCTAGTGGTCAGTGCGCTAGCAGCGGCGCGACGGCTACGGGAGAGGAGGGGGCCCAAACACGGTCAGCGATGGCCTCCGGAAAGGTAAGTATAGGAGAAATGGGTGAGGTGTGGGCCCCCCTGGACTCAGGGGCCCGTGTGCACCGCACACACTGCACCCATTATAGGAACGCCAATGGAAACGCCGCACAGATCAGCCATAATCGCATAGAGAACTTATGACTGTGAAGCAGTATTGACCACTATGCTGAGTTTAGTAAATGCTTCAGGAGGGTGCTGACAGTTCTACAATTATCTGCTGGTGGAACGTCTTTAATCATCACGTTCAGTTGGAATAAATTTAATTTTGAACCTGCTTTATCTATAAGTTTTGCAATACAGTGCATAAAGGAAATTGCTGAAAAGAGTAAGTAAGCTATCTGGTGGATCATCTAAACACAAAGATTTTATTTACTACTTTCTTTCTAATGGTGTTACTGTAGCAGACAGGATGTAACGGCAATGGTTCTAGGAAAAAGCCCATATGAAAAAAGCTCACAGGAAATGACACATGGAAAAATGATATCTGAATTAGAGATGAGCGGATTCGGTTTTACTCGGTTTTACTCGGTTCTCAAAACCGAATCTTATTGGCTCACGGATGTCACGTGTTGTGGATAGCCAATAAGATTCGGTTTTGAGAACCGAGTAAAACCGAGTAAAACCGAATCCGCTCATCTCTAATCTGAATTATTATCTATTAGATTTATTATAAAAGTTTAAATAAGCTACACACAAAAGAAAATCCTGTGAGCGTTTTTCATGTGGGCTTTTTTCTGGTTACCAACGGCAACTAACATATTTATTGAAATGAATGTGGTACCTTGTGGCGAATGCTGAAAACTCAGGTCATTTCTTTTAATGCTGTTGACTTATTAGAACTTTCTTTATACCAGTGACATGCGGTGAGGGCAGTGACTGGTGAGGCACTGGCGCCACCTCCGCCCCCCCCCCCACTCGCCCCCCCAAAAAAATAACAACAACAAAAAAAACATAGAGTTCCCCTTCTTTTACAAAGACCAACACTAGGCTGAACCAGCCAGGGGGGAGTAATGCCATAGCAGGGGAGACACTCAGTATGGGGTCCCCCTGCAATAGCATTAAACACCCCGCAAACCAGTCAGCCCAGGGTTGGAATTCCTCAGGAAGTGGGGACCCCAAAAATTTAAATGGGTCCCCCCCCTTCTGAGCAACAACCAGCACCCCAGTGCTATGCCCCACACCCCTGGTGGCGGTGGGTGCGGGGTTCATGGCATACTAATATTGTTCTTTACAGTCTGCCTACAAGTCCCAGCAACCCTGCCCAAGCATGCCGGCACTTGGAGAACCACAAGTGCCAGCATGCCCGAACATTAAGGGCCCGCTGGCACCCGTAGTCCGCCTGTAAAGAAAATATTAAAATAAAAACACAATACCTGATGTTTTAATATTTTATTGTGCAGGACCTTCACCTGGGGGAGGCGGCCTTTAAGCTCTTTTGCATGGCCGCCCCCACTCCAGGGCTTCTGGCGTCTTCTCCTGGGGGACGGCGGCCTTTAAGCTCTTCTGCATGGCCGCCGCCTCCCTAGGGCTTCCGGCGTCTTCGGTCTTCAGGAGCTCTTGACTACTCCCTCCCCGCTGCTGGAGTGACCGCCGCTGGCTTATATAAGCCAGTTGAGGGGGCGGGGCGATGACACGGCGAGCCGTGATTGGCTCGCTGCTGCCATCTTGTATTTAAAAAATTATGCTGAGGCGTAATTTTTGAAATTGGAAGCCGCTTTCCGCTGACAAACTCTGCAGAGTGGCTGGCAGGGGATGGATCCTCTCGGATCCAGGTCTGCCGCCAGCCACCCTTTCTTCACCAGGTCCTGCCGCCACAATGCCTGCCGCCGCATGTGCCCGCTGGCCAGTGGATCCGCTGGCCCAGTCACATCTGGGGGACTAACAGGGGCGTGCATTCATGTGGGCTGAATGCACGCCCCTGTCATTGAGGCACCTGTACTGGTGCCGCTTCCCCATACAATTTCAATGGGCTTTTACAGCCCATTGCTTCGCCCTGCCCCATGCCCGCCCCCCACTGCACAGACTTTAATGTTAGCAGCGGGAGGCACCTCTACCGATGCCTCCCACCCTAAGATGCAGGCATAGTCACAGGGGGAAAATGATTAAAATAATAAAAGAAGATATTTATCACAGACACTGTGTTATAAATAACTTCTTTTTATTATTTTAATCATTATGACAGGGGAGGCACTGCCCTGTAATTACTAAAGATGTGCGGCGGGCACTTTTTGTGTTTTGGTTTTGGTTCTAATTCCCCACTGGTGTTTTGGTTTTGCCAAAATCACCCTTTCGTGTTTTGGTTCTGGTTTTGGATCTGGATGATTTTTGGAGAAATAAAACCATAAAATCAGCTAAAATCACAGAATTTGGGGGTAATTTGGATCCTACGGTAACCTCAATAACATTAATTTCCACTCATTTCCAGTCTATTCTGAACACCTCACACCTCACAATATTGTTTTTAGGCCTAAAAGTTGCACCGTGGTAGCTGTATGACTAAGCTAAGCGACACAAGTGTGCGGCACAAACACCTGGCCCATCTAGGAGTGGCAATGCAGTGGCAGACAGGATGGCAGATTTAAAAAATAGGCCCCAAACAGCACATCATGCAAAGAAGAAAAAGAAGTGCAATGAGGTAGCTGGATGACTAAGCTAATTGACACAAGTGTGCGGCACAAACACCTGGCCCATCTAGGAGTGGCAATGCAGTGGCAGACAGGATGGCAGATTTAAAAAATAGGCCCCAAACAGCACATCATGCAAAGAAGAAAAAGAAGTGCAATGAGGTAGCTGGATGACTAAGCTAATTGACACAAGTGTGCGGCACAAACACCTGGCCCATCTAGGAATGGCACTGCAGTTGCAGACAGGATGGCACTTTAAAAAACTAGTCCCCAACAGCACATGATGCAAAGAAGAAAAAGAAGTGCACCGAGGTTGCTGTATGACTAAGCTAAGCGACACAACCACCTGGCCCATCTAGTAGTGGCATGCAGTGGCTGAATGTCGAACGTGGCCCGCAATTTTTCAGTCCACTGACAGCATCTCCTGCACGCCCCTGTCATTTTTAAAAAATTCTGCAATTGGTGGACTTATACGGCAGTACCCCTGGACTAATACAACAGTACCCCTGGACTTATACAGCAGTGTCAGACAGGATAGCACTTTAAAAAACCATGCCCCAAACAGCACATGATGCAAAGAAGAAAAAGAGGTGCACCAAGGTTGCTGTATGACTAAGCTAAGCGACACAAGTGTGCGGCACAAACACCTGACCCATCTAGGAGTGGCACTGCAGTGTCAGACAGGAGGGCAGATATAAAAATAAGGCCCCAAACAGCACATCATGCAAAGAAGTAAAAGAGGTGCAATGAGGTAGCTGTATGACTAAGCTAAGTGACACAAACAATTGGCCTATCTAGGAGTTTCACTGCAGTGTCAGACAGGAGGGCAGATATAAAAAAAAGGCCCCAAACAGAACATCATGCAAAGATGAAAAAGAGGTGCAATGAGGTAGCTGAATAGCTAAGCTAAGCGACACAAACAATTGGCCCATCTAGGAGTTTCACTGCAGTGTCAGACAGGAGACAAGATATATAAAAAAGGCCCCAAACAGAACATCATGCAAAGATGAAGAAGAGGTGCAATGAGGTAGCTGTATGACTAAGCTAAGCGACACAAACAATTGGCCCATCTAGGAGTGGCACTGCAGTGTCAGACAGGAGGGCAGATATAAAATAAGGCCCCAAACAGCACATCATGCAAAGATGAAAAAGAGGTGCAATGTGGTAGCTGTATGACTAAGCTAAGGAACACAAGTTTGCGGCACAAACACCTGGCCCATCTAGGGTTGGCACTGCAGTCCCACTGCACTAATGGCGGATACCAGACACACGTCTAACACCAGAATAGTTGTTATAGCCTCAGTAATCCGCTTTGCAACAGGGTATATATATATATATATATATATATATATATATACACACGTCAGTATCACAGGAATTATACGGCAATATCACAGTAATTATACGCCAGTATCACGGGAATTATATGGCAATATCACTGTAATTATACAACATTATCACAGGAATTATATGCCAGTATCCCGAGAATTATACGGCAATATCATTGTAATTATACGCCAGTATCACAGGAATTATATGGCAATATCACTGTAATTATACGGCAATATCACAGGAATTATACGCCAGTATCCCGAGAATTATACGGCAATATCACTGTAGTCATACGCAAGCATCACGGGAATTATATGGCAATATCACTGGAATTATACGCAATATCACAGGAATTATACGCCAGTATCCCGAGAATTATACGGCAATATCACTATAATTATACGCCAGTATCACAGGAATTATACGGCAATAGCACTGTATTTATACGGCAGTATCACTGGAATTATATTCCAGTATCACAGGAATTATACGGCAGTATCACAGGAATTATACGCCAGTATCACGGGAATTATTTGACAATATCACTGGAATTATACGGCAATATCACAGGAATTATACGCCAGTATCCCGATAATTATATGGCAATATCACAAGAATTATACGCCAGTATCACGGGAACTATATGGCAATATCACAGGAATTATACGGCAATATCCATGTAGTTATACGGCAATATCACAGGAATTATACGCCAGTATCCCGGGAATTATACAGCAATATCACAGGGAATTATACGGCAGTATCACAGGAATTATACGGCAATATCACTGTAATTATACGGCAATATCACAGGAATTATACGCCAGTATCCCGAGAATTATACGGCAATATCACTGTAATTATACGCCAGTATCACGGGAATTATATAGCAATATCACTGTAATTATACGATATACAAAGAGTTGTGGTATACCAATAGCGCTATTTAACATGTGCTCACACAGAAAACAATATCTTACATCAATAATGATATCCTTCTTGCAGTTTTAGTTGAAGGAAAATGCTGTGAGTAGACAGGACACAGATCAACTGTGGGCTTGTGTCTCCGATGTATTCTCCTTATAGGAGGATGGAAATCACAAACAATTTAAAAACATAAGCATGTAACCACTATTGTGGGTTAGGACATAGCACCAGACATCCACACCGTTACCCTCCCAGATCTTCAACAGGAAAGCAGGTCAGAGCACCGGAAACTCCACACCACTGGTAACGGGAAGCTGTGCTGGTCAGAGATAGTCCCCAAATACGTCAGTCACCACGCCTGAAGCTTTTCGGACCTTAGTCCTTCCTCAGAGGCATGGTTACTGACTGACAATGTTGCTCCTAAATACCCTCTCTAATTGTCTAAAATTACAGCAGGTGTGTTCTATCACGCCCGTTTGCCGCTAGTTCCCTAGCGGAAATGACGTTCGCGGTAAATCAGCCGGAACCGGAAGTACGCATCGTGCGTTCCACGGTGCGTTCCACCCGCGATCCAGCCGGAAGTTCATCTTTTTGTGTTCCAAGTGCGTTCCATATGTCCTCTTATGACGTTAGCGGTAAATCAGCCGGAACCGGAAGTACGCTTCATGCGTTCCATGGTGCGTTCCACCCGCGATCCAGCCGGAAGGTCATCTTTTTATATTCCAAAGTGCGTTCCATATGTCCCCTTATGGCGTTTTCAAAGAGCTTTGCATCCTAATTTGCTCAGAAGTTCATAGATTACAAAAGTCCATAATATCAAATACCCAAAAATAAAAAACAAACAAGAAGTGTATTAAAAAACAGGAAGTATTAAAAATGTCATAAAAACCATTTTAGTTCAAATTCGGAATTTAAACCATTAGGAATTAATGAATTTAATTTAAACATCCATTTCATTTCTGCCTTTGCCAAATTAGTCTCAGTATTGCGATTTCTCCAATTTGACGTAATGGCTTGTATGCCCAAAAAGGATTTTAAATATTTGGGGTTGCATTGATGTACCTTTTTAAAGTGCATAGAAACTGAATGTGTCTCTAACCCCTTTTTTATATTATAGGTATGTTCGGCAAGACGAGTCTTGAGGTTCCTACTCGTCTTGCCGACGTAATGGAGGTCACACGTACAGGATAGAACATAAATAACATTTTTAGTGTTACACGTAATGAAATTTCGAATATAAAATTTCTCCCCCTTCATATCAAATTCTTTTTGTTTACTGGGGCCCTTTACTAGACGACACATGGTACATAGTCCACACCTATGGAATCCATGACTCCTGGTGCTAGTGCGTTTCGTATCATTCATAGCACTATGTACCAGCTCATCTTTTATATTTTTAGCCCTCCGATATGTAAACAAAGGTTTATCGGGAATCTCTTTTCCCAAAACAGGGTCCTCCTTCAAAATTTTCCAATGTTTTTTGAAGACTGACTCAATTTCCTTATGTTGGATACTAAAATCACTAATGAAGTTCCAAGTTTGAAATTGACTACCTATATCTTGAATCTTTTTCTTCCCATCTATCAAGGATTGTCTATCAACAGATTCCACCCTCAATTTGGAAACTTCCAGATCTTCCCTTTTGTAACCCTTTTCGAGAAATCTATCGCTCATTTCAACGATCTGTTGGTTACATACAGTTTCTTCCGTACAGTTGCGTTTCACCCTTAGGAACTGCCCGTAGGGAATCCCATCCAACCAATTTTTGTGATGAAGACTGCTTTTTTCTATATAGCTATTTGAGCCTGTTTCCTTTCTATATAGTTTAGTGAAAAGAGTGTTATTATTCACATAAATACATAAATCCAGGAATGTGATGTCAGTTTTACTTATGGTAAAAGTAAGATTAATATTAAAATCATTTAAATTAAGGCTCTGACAAAATTTCTCCAAATCTTCATCAGTGCCACTCCAGATAAATAGGACATCGTCGATGAAACGTCGCCAGGATACCAGATCCGCCCCCAGCTGGTCCCCATGCCAGACCATTGATGTTTCCCAATATGCCATAAAGAGATTGGCATAGCTGGGGGCGAACCTGGTACCCATGGCGGTGCCAATCAACTGGATATAGTAGGACCCTCCAAAATAAAAATAATTGTTAGTTAAGATAAATTTAATGCTTTTCAAAATAAACGATATAGTGGCTTCTGGAAGTGCTGATTTATTTAAAAAATATGTTACTGCCTCCAAACCCCTATCCATCTCTATAATAGTATAAAGCGTGGATACATCTGCGCTTATCAGGGTGAAGTTTTCTCTCCATTCTATGCCCTCTATAACCCTTAATACGTCGCTTGTATCCTTGAGATACGAATTTGTGGATCTCACCAGGGGCTGTAAATATGAGTCAACAACTGCTGAAAGGTTGGAGGATATACTATTTGTTCCAGCCACTATTGGGCGTCCAGGGGGTTTAAGGGGATTTTTATGTATCTTGGGTAAGATATAAAAGGTTGGTACAGTTGGAAATTTAATATTAATGAAATCACTTTCTGATTTAGTCAACACTCCACTTAGGACAGCTTCCTCTGTCAGTTGGTTTAATTCTTTTACTATCCTTGTAGTTGGATCATTCTTAAGTTTACGGTATGTTGTTCCATTTTCAAGTTGTGTCAAAATTTCTTCAATATACATTTCCTTATCCATCAAAACCACACCTCCCCCCTTATCGGCGGGTTTGATTATTAAACTCTCATCCTCCCTTAAAACCTTTAAAGCCAGATATTCATTCTTTGTTAAATTACATTTAAATTTCTTTTTCTTCTTCATAAGTTCCTGTACTTCATTATTGACCAATTTACCAAAACACTCAATAAAACACCCTTTTTGGTGGGACGGGTAAAAGGTAGATTTAGGTTTAAATTTGGAGTTACTTATTCCTTCCTCATATTCACATTCCTTTCCTTCCTTGTTTAGAAAAAACCTTTTTACCGTCAATTTCCGGATATATCTATTGATATCTACAAAAAACTCAAAAGGGTCAACCCGTCTAGTGGGTGAAAACTTAAGACCCTTTCTCAATACACTCTCCTCATCTTTACTTAAAACTTTTTTACTTAGATTAAAAATCTTAGTGGTGGGGTTGGGGGTTACAGAATGTGTGGATGGAGCAGTCTTTTTGACTTTCTTATTTTTCTTTCCCATCCCTCTCTTTCCTCTTTTGGTTTTTTTCTTCTGTTTAAGTTTAACCTTTACCACCTCCTCCCCATTCTCCGATCCTGTTCTAAAAAAGGAGAAGTCTGATTCCTTCTTCCATTAATATCGAACCGATTCCTCTCAATAGGTTCTAAAAAAGGAGAAGCCTGATTCCTTCTTCCATTAATATCGAACCGATTCCTCTCAATAGGTATCCTATAATTTCTTTGTAAAGGGTATTCACTATAGTTAAAACTAACCTTTGATCTAGGGTTTTCATCTGACCCATAGTTATCCTGCTGATGGAATCTATCAAAATTCCTTTGTGGCCTATAATGCATCTCTCCTCTATTTTGCCAATTCCCATAATTCCTTCGTTCATTTCTTTGCCATTTCGTGTCTACATTTCTATTTACCAGAGGTCTCCTCTGTTGTGTTTGTGTATCTTTAGACTGTATCACCGCGTCATTAACTTGTGTATCAAGTACGGTGACAGTAGTCTTCCTATTGACCTCTATGAGGTTCAGATCTCTATAATACTTTTTTTGTTTACGTTCTCTAAGATCTCTGGTCTCCTTATTTAACTTTCTTACTATTTCTGTTTCTGCTTCTTTAAAATCCTCAAGATTTTTAAAGGGGTCCACCAGAGTTTGTAGATTACTAATTTCATCGGTTAAAGTGGATAAGTGCTTCTTTCGCTCCTTCAATATCAATTCGATCAAGCAAAAAGAACATTGATCAAGAATCTTATCCCATTGTTCCTTAAAGTCACTATTTCCCTGTCCAAAAGAAGGTGTCTTAATAATCTTTAGACCCTTGGGAATGATTTTACTAGATTCATATTTTTCTAGGGTAATTATTTCCCACCAAATGCGGTTTTCCTTGAGTACCGCATGTTCTAATTTCTTTAAAACCGTACCCAGATCTTCATCTGATACAGTAACATCTTTCTCATTACAGAACAGTGTTGGTAACAATTCCCTTCTACTGTCTCTAAATGCAAACATATTGGCAGCAGTTAGTGAATATTCAGTGAAGAAAGAACAACTATATAAAACCAAGGGAGTAATTCACAGACAGCGCCAATCGTAAATTGCAGCTTTAGTACACCAAAAAGAGACTCTTCACTGGTCTCGAAATGATCAAATATACAAAGAGTTGTGGTATACCAATAGCGCTATTTAACATGTGCTCACACAGAAAACAATATCTTACATCAATAATGATATCCTTCTTGCAGTTTTAGTTGAAGGAAAATGCTGTGAGTAGACAGGACACAGATCAACTGTGGGCTTGTGTCTCCGATGTATTCTCCTTATAGGAGGATGGAAATCACAAACAATTTAAAAACATAAGCATGTAACCACTATTGTGGGTTAGGACATAGCACCAGACATCCACACCGTTACCCTCCCAGATCTTCAACAGGAAAGCAGGTCAGAGCACCGGAAACTCCACACCACTGGTAACGGGAAGCTGTGCTGGTCAGAGATAGTCCCCAAATACGTCAGTCACCACGCCTGAAGCTTTTCGGACCTTAGTCCTTCCTCAGAGGCATGGTTACTGACTGACAATGTTGCTCCTAAATACCCTCTCTAATTGTCTAAAATTACAGCAGGTGTGTTCTATCACGCCCGTTTGCCGCTAGTTCCCTAGCGGAAATGACGTTCGCGGTAAATCAGCCGGAACCGGAAGTACGCATCGTGCGTTCCACGGTGCGTTCCACCCGCGATCCAGCCGGAAGTTCATCTTTTTGTGTTCCAAGTGCGTTCCATATGTCCTCTTATGACGTTAGCGGTAAATCAGCCGGAACCGGAAGTACGCTTCATGCGTTCCATGGTGCGTTCCACCCGCGATCCAGCCGGAAGGTCATCTTTTTATATTCCAAAGTGCGTTCCATATGTCCCCTTATGGCGTTTTCAAAGAGCTTTGCATCCTAATTTGCTCAGAAGTTCATAGATTATAAAAGTCCATAATATCAAATACCCAAAAATAAAAAACAAACAAGAAGTGTATTAAAAAACAGGAAGTATTAAAAATGTCATAAAAACCATTTTAGTTCAAATTCGGAATTTAAACCATTAGGAATTAATGAATTTAATTTAAACATCCATTTCATTTCTGCCTTTGCCAAATTAGTCTCAGTATTGCGATTTCTCCAATTTGACGTAATGGCTTGTATGCCCAAAAAGGATTTTAAATATTTGGGGTTGCATTGATGTACCTTTTTAAAGTGCATAGAAACTGAATGTGTCTCTAACCCCTTTTTAGGGGTTACATGCTTATGTTTTTAAATTGTTTGTGATTTCCATCCTCCTATAAGGAGAATACATCGGAGACACAAGCCCACAGTTGATCTGTGTCCTGTCTACTCACAGCATTTTCCTTCAACTAAAACTGCAAGAAGGATATCATTATTGATGTAAGATATTGTTTTCTGTGTGAGCACATGTTAAATAGCGCTATTGGTATACCACAACTCTTTGTATATTTGATCATTTCGAGACCAGTGAAGAGTCTCTTTTTGGTGTACTAAAGCTGCAATTTACGATTGGCGCTGTCTGTGAATTACTCCCTTGGTTTTATATAGTTGTTCTTTCTTCACTGAATATTCACTAACTGCTGCCAATATGTTTGCATTTAGAGACAGTAGAAGGGAATTGTTACCAACACTGTTCTGTAATGAGAAAGATGTTACTGTATCAGATGAAGATCTGGGTACGGTTTTAAAGAAATTAGAACATGCGGTACTCAAGGAAAACCGCATTTGGTGGGAAATAATTACCCTAGAAAAATATGAATCTAGTAAAATCATTCCCAAGGGTCTAAAGATTATTAAGACACCTTCTTTTGGACAGGGAAATAGTGACTTTAAGGAACAATGGGATAAGATTCTTGATCAATGTTCTTTTTGCTTGATCGAATTGATATTGAAGGAGCGAAAGAAGCACTTATCCACTTTAACCGATGAAATTAGTAATCTACAAACTCTGGTGGACCCCTTTAAAAATCTTGAGGATTTTAAAGAAGCAGAAACAGAAATAGTAAGAAAGTTAAATAAGGAGACCAGAGATCTTAGAGAACGTAAACAAAAAAAGTATTATAGAGATCTGAACCTCATAGAGGTCAATAGGAAGACTACTGTCACCGTACTTGATACACAAGTTAATGACGCGGTGATACAGTCTAAAGATACACAAACACAACAGAGGAGACCTCTGGTAAATAGAAATGTAGACACGAAATGGCAAAGAAATGAACGAAGGAATTATGGGAATTGGCAAAATAGAGGAGAGATGCATTATAGGCCACAAAGGAATTTTGATAGATTCCATCAGCAGGATAACTATGGGTCAGATGAAAACCCTAGATCAAAGGTTAGTTTTAACTATAGTGAATACCCTTTACAAAGAAATTATAGGATACCTATTGAGAGGAATCGGTTCGATATTAATGGAAGAAGGAATCAGGCTTCTCCTTTTTTAGAACCTATTGAGAGGAATCGGTTCGATATTAATGGAAGAAGGAATCAGACTTCTCCTTTTTTAGAACAGGATCGGAGAATGGGGAGGAGGTGGTAAAGGTTAAACTTAAACAGAAGAAAAAAACCAAAAGAGGAAAGAGAGGGATGGGAAAGAAAAATAAGAAAGTCAAAAAGACTGCTCCATCCACACATTCTGTAACCCCCAACCCCACCACTAAGATTTTTAATCTAAGTAAAAAAGTTTTAAGTAAAGATGAGGAGAGTGTATTGAGAAAGGGTCTTAAGTTTTCACCCACTAGACGGGTTGACCCTTTTGAGTTTTTTGTAGATATCAATAGATATATCCGGAAATTGACGGTAAAAAGGTTTTTTCTAAACAAGGAAGGAAAGGAATGTGAATATGAGGAAGGAATAAGTAACTCCAAATTTAAACCTAAATCTACCTTTTACCCGTCCCACCAAAAAGGGTGTTTTATTGAGTGTTTTGGTAAATTGGTCAATAATGAAGTACAGGAACTTATGAAGAAGAAAAAGAAATTTAAATGTAATTTAACAAAGAATGAATATCTGGCTTTAAAGGTTTTAAGGGAGGATGAGAGTTTAATAATCAAACCCGCCGATAAGGGGGGAGGTGTGGTTTTGATGGATAAGGAAATGTATATTGAAGAAATTTTGACACAACTTGAAAATGGAACAACATACCGTAAACTTAAGAATGATCCAACTACAAGGATAGTAAAAGAATTAAACCAACTGACAGAGGAAGCTGTCCTAAGTGGAGTGTTGACTAAATCAGAAAGTGATTTCATTAATATTAAATTTCCAACTGTACCAACCTTTTATATCTTACCCAAGATACATAAAAATCCCCTTAAACCCCCTGGACGCCCAATAGTGGCTGGAACAAATAGTATATCCTCCAACCTTTCAGCAGTTGTTGACTCATATTTACAGCCCCTGGTGAGATCCACAAATTCGTATCTCAAGGATACAAGCGACGTATTAAGGGTTATAGAGGGCATAGAATGGAGAGAAAACTTCACCCTGATAAGCGCAGATGTATCCACGCTTTATACTATTATAGAGATGGATAGGGGTTTGGAGGCAGTAACATATTTTTTAAATAAATCAGCACTTCCAGAAGCCACTATATCGTTTATTTTGAAAAGCATTAAATTTATCTTAACTAACAATTATTTTTATTTTGGAGGGTCCTACTATATCCAGTTGATTGGCACCGCCATGGGTACCAGGTTCGCCCCCAGCTATGCCAATCTCTTTATGGCATATTGGGAAACATCAATGGTCTGGCATGGGGACCAGCTGGGGGCGGATCTGGTATCCTGGCGACGTTTCATCGACGATGTCCTATTTATCTGGAGTGGCACTGATGAAGATTTGGAGAAATTTTGTCAGAGCCTTAATTTAAATGATTTTAATATTAATCTTACTTTTACCATAAGTAAAACTGACATCACATTCCTGGATTTATGTATTTATGTGAATAATAACACTCTTTTCACTAAACTATATAGAAAGGAAACAGACTCAAATAGCTATATAGAAAAAAGCAGTCTTCATCACAAAAATTGGTTGGATGGGATTCCCTACGGGCAGTTCCTAAGGGTGAAACGCAACTGTACGGAAGAAACTGTATGTAACCAACAGATCGTTGAAATGAGCGATAGATTTCTCGAAAAGGGTTACAAAAGGGAAGATCTGGAAGTTTCCAAATTGAGGGTGGAATCTGTTGATAGACAATCCTTGATAGATGGGAAGAAAAAGATTCAAGATATAGGTAGTCAATTTCAAACTTGGAACTTCATTAGTGATTTTAGTATCCAACATAAGGAAATTGAGTCAGTCTTCAAAAAACATTGGAAAATTTTGAAGGAGGACCCTGTTTTGGGAAAAGAGATTCCCGATAAACCTTTGTTTACATATCGGAGGGCTAAAAATATAAGATGAGCTGGTACATAGTGCTATGAATGATACGAAACGCACTAGCACCAGGAGTCATGGATTCCATAGGTGTGGACTATGTACCATGTGTCGTCTAGTAAAGGGCCCCAGTAAACAAAAAGAATTTGATATGAAGGGGGAGAAATTTTATATTCGAAATTTCATTACGTGTAACACTAAAAATGTTATTTATGTTCTATCCTGTACGTGTGACCTCCATTACGTCGGCAAGACGAGTAGGAACCTCAAGACTCGTCTTGCCGAACATACCTATAATATAAAAAAGGGGTTAGAGACACATTCAGTTTCTATGCACTTTAAAAAGGTACATCAATGCAACCCCAAATATTTAAAATCCTTTTTGGGCATACAAGCCATTACGTCAAATTGGAGAAATCGCAATACTGAGACTAATTTGGCAAAGGCAGAAATGAAATGGATGTTTAAATTAAATTCATTAATTCCTAATGGTTTAAATTCCGAATTTGAACTAAAATGGTTTTTATGACATTTTTAATACTTCCTGTTTTTTAATACACTTCTTGTTTGTTTTTTATTTTTGGGTATTTGATATTATGGACTTTTATAATCTATGAACTTCTGAGCAAATTAGGATGCAAAGCTCTTTGAAAACGCCATAAGGGGACATATGGAACGCACTTTGGAATATAAAAAGATGACCTTCCGGCTGGATCGCGGGTGGAACGCACCATGGAACGCATGAAGCGTACTTCCGGTTCCGGCTGATTTACCGCTAACGTCATAAGAGGACATATGGAACGCACTTGGAACACAAAAAGATGAACTTCCGGCTGGATCGCGGGTGGAACGCACCGTGGAACGCACGATGCGTACTTCCGGTTCCGGCTGATTTACCGCGAACGTCATTTCCGCTAGGGAACTAGCGGCAAACGGGCGTGATAGAACACACCTGCTGTAATTTTAGACAATTAGAGAGGGTATTTAGGAGCAACATTGTCAGTCAGTAACCATGCCTCTGAGGAAGGACTAAGGTCCGAAAAGCTTCAGGCGTGGTGACTGACGTATTTGGGGACTATCTCTGACCAGCACAGCTTCCCGTTACCAGTGGTGTGGAGTTTCCGGTGCTCTGACCTGCTTTCCTGTTGAAGATCTGGGAGGGTAACGGTGTGGATGTCTGGTGCTATGTCCTAACCCACAATAGTGGTTACATGCTTATGTTTTTAAATTGTTTGTGATTTCCATCCTCCTATAAGGAGAATACATCGGAGACACAAGCCCACAGTTGATCTGTGTCCTGTCTACTCACAGCATTTTCCTTCAACTAAAACTGCAAGAAGGATATCATTATTGATGTAAGATATTGTTTTCTGTGTGAGCACATGTTAAATAGCGCTATTGGTATACCACAACTCTTTGTATATTTGATCATTTCGAGACCAGTGAAGAGTCTCTTTTTGGTGTACTAAAGCTGCAATTTACGATTGGCGCTGTCTGTGAATTACTCCCTTGGTTTTATATAACTGTAATTATACGGCAATATCACTGTAATTATACGGCAATATCACAGGAATTATACGACAGTATCCCGAGAATTATACGGCAATATCACTGTAATTATACGCCAGTATCACAGGAATTATATAGCAATATCACTGGAATTATACGGCAATATCACTGTAATTATACGGCAATATCACAGGAATTATACGCCAGTATCCCGAGAATTATACGGCAAAATCACTGTAATTATACGCCAGTATCACGGGAATTATATAGCAATATCACTGGAATTATCCGGCAATATCACAGGAATTATACGGCAATATCACAGGAATTATACGCCACTATCCTGAGAATTATGCAGCAATATCACTGTAATTATACGCCAGTATCACGGGAATTATATGGCAATATCACTGTAATTATACGGCAGTATCGCTGGAATTATACTGCAGTAACACAGGAATTATACAGCAATATCACTGGAATTATACGGCAATATCACGTAATTATACGCCAGTATCCCGAAAATTATACAGCAAAATCACTGTAATTATACGCCAGTATCACAGGTATTATATGGCAATATCACTGGAATTATACAGCAATATCACAGTAATTATACGCCAGTATCCCGAGAATTATATGGCAATATCACTAATTATACGCCAGTATCACAGGAATTATACGGCAATATCACGGGAATTATACGCCAGTAACACTGGATATATGGCAGCAGAGGACACCACCACTGTGACTGGTCACTGGACTGATGCTGCACAAGAGAGACATGATAGTGTATGAGCTTCCTTTAAATGGCAAATATATATTGATTCAAGCTTTTTCACATTTAACAAAGATATTTACTGCTCCTCACTTCTTTAGGTTAGTGTTTCCTTAAGAAGCTTCACAGATATATTATAAGCAACATTGTATTTCAAAGCATGAATTACTCATTGTTATAACGCCAGATGTATTCCAAGGCCAGTCAAGCATATCGCCAAAAGTTCTGAACATTGGGGAGGATTTTGACCTGTCCTGACCTCCAGAAGGGATGTTCCGGGAAAGCTGATAATCGCAAAGCAATAAATATGTTTTAATTGCAATTTATAATATTGTTTGACAGATGACGTGTTTCAGTTTTCAAGACATACATGGTGTATGCTGATTGGCTAATTATATTGGCACACATGAATCCTTTGTTCTTTTGCTATAAAAATAAAGCCATGATGGCCCCCTAACAGATCAACTATGAACTGCTTAGGTTACACAATGATCCGGTGTCACTTATTCATTCACTGATCTCCAACCGGTTGCTAAGGGAAACAGCATTCTGACTGATGACTGAAGAGAATTCATAATCAGACCTGAATAGGTTAACATACCCTATCATTTTTGGGGATCTCGTCCGGGATATTCCAGTATCTCCTCCACTGGCAATAAATCCTCTGATCTTTCAGGAACCGCTGATAACAAAAACAAACAAAAAAAAAAAAAAGCCGGTAAGTGAGATTTATTGTGTAGATTTCTACCTGCTCACTTGAAATCAGCGCTTCTTGTATAAACCTAGGGGAAAGTCCAGTTGAAAAGGTCAGCGAATATCTTAATGAGCCCAGTGTCAGTCAGAAGAAATTTTTAAGGTACCATACATGTATGTTATATTGTTGAATTATGTTATATAGTTGATGTATGTTATATTGTTGAATTATGTTATATAGTTGATGTATGTTATATTGTTGAATTATGTTATATAGTTGATGTATGTTATATAGTTGAATTATGTTATATTGTTGAATTGTGGGTAAATAATTTCAGATAATTTGTCACAAGTGCACAGGGGGAATTAATCAAGTATGCAGAAAACCTTAAATTGTGCAAATACTGATGTGTGTTTGTTGAGAAAATAGAGCCGTTTTATAAAAGTGGCGCATGGCCAAGATATGTTCTAATGCTGATAACCAGTTTGAATTGATAAATAACCAAAGAGGTATATGCAAATCTTGTACCTGTGTTGTTGTGTTAAGAAAATACGAAGGGTCTGTAGCACCAAGATTGCTGGCAATTACAAGCACTGAAGTCTCATTTGGTTATGTGGAAAATGATGATGAATTTTATTGTACAAAAGGTTGTCATTTAAAAAAAAAAGAGAATTGTTGGAACATTACATTAAGAATGATTGATTTAACATCATAACCTATTGGCCTAGGAATCACATAATCCCAGGTCTAAGACCCATGTGCCGTGCAGTCTCAAACAGCTGCCGTGCACGCAGATAACAGATATAGGATTTACTGTCATCTTTGTTTTTGTATCCTTGCACTGTTATATGTACTCTGTCAATATGCTTTTGAAAAGGTGGGGGGGAGTCGGGTTGTCTGCTGAATAATGAAACTAGAGTCTCCTACACACACTGATAGGTATTTCTAAGCAGTCCCCGGTGTTAGCCATTACTTTCTGAAGAGAAACAAGCATTAAACTACAACAGGGATACTGATGCAAGCAGGAGTCCATATAGGCAGGGGGATAGACCCTTGGAGTAACTTAACAATAATATTAGGGACGCATCTCAGTGATCCAGAAGAAATAATCTATTATGCAGGTCTCACTTGGGGAGCAGTACTAACAAATTCTCCACCAACACAGGGAGGAAGGGGCAACACTACAACCCCAGTCATTTGTCCACAGACGGATTGAAGAAGCTCTTTTAGAGATTCTTTAACAGGAGATTTTAATTCCCTCAAAAGGAGTTATTAAAATACCACATCAGGATGGGTTCAAACCCGTGGATGTTGTTAATAACAGGGAGGGTAATGAATCTCTGAAAGGAATTTCAAAAGAACAGGCTTCCCGTCAGAGGGGACACTTGACCTAGATAGAGATTCTTTAAAAGGAGATTTTAAGTCCCTCAAAAAGAGTTATTAAAATACCACATCAGGAGGGGTTCCGCGCACGTTCACCCAGGCATGGGAGCGCGGTCTGTAAAGATGTCAGGGCCCGACAAACCCGTGGATATTGTTAATAACAGGGAGGGTAATAAATTTCTGAAAGGAATCAAAAGAACAGGCTTCCCGTCAGAAGGGACACTTGACCTAGAGAAATGGGAAAAATTTGCCTCCTGTAACAAGAATTGGATAATTAAGCATAATAGTAGAGATCAAGCATCCATCTGGATCACTGAAGCACAAGAAAGAGAAAATGAAACAATAAGAAAAGCCAAAGAAAAGAATGCCATACCGAAGGTAACAGTTCACGTTGTCCAGGAACAAAGCAAGTGGAAAATCAGAAACCCAACGCAAGGGGCCACAGGAAGGAACTCAAAAGAAGGAACCAAGCAAGATGAAAGAAAGTGTTATTTCTGCAAGAAAAAAGGACATTTCAAGAAGAATTGCAGAAAATACAAGAAATGGTGTGAAAACCAGCAAGAAAAACCTAAAGCATAACTGAGACCTAGTCCAGCAACAGCACCTCCACACTATACCCCACCCCTATACCCAGACATGCATGCACACCAAGGTACCCCTAGTATGAACAGAATGCAATTACCTACAAGCTCACTAAAAGTGAAATTAAAAAGATACGAGCAAGGTTAAAAGAGTGACGAATAATCAGCCCTATCTTAGAAGGATCTGTGGTTGAAAATCCGAATGATTTACCTGAGCTATGTGTACAGAGTATGCCCCAGTGTCCTGATACTTCATCACAAGAAACCCCAACAAGGTTAAAGCAAAGAAATTTTCTACCTAATGCTTCCCTCATGTTTAAACGAGTGGTAGACACCTGCAATCAAGCTGAGTCCAGTAAACAATTGTCCACAATCAGGGACTATAGGCAGCAGGGTGCAATTCAGGCAGAGAGGAGAAACAAGGGATCAAGACACAGCCTCTACAGCTTTTAATGCCCAGGTGCATAATGTACAGAATAAACTGACATATTTTCCAGAAAGATTGTGTCCGGTATGTCAGTTTTGCGTTCCAGAAGGATATGAACATTGCCCAAATTGTGGAAACTGGATTTCACACCATGAACCACCATGCCAAGATATCTATGCGACTAGAAATACGGAAAGACGGTCATCATTGCCTGTTTCTCTGTATCCAGCACAAGTACAGAAAATACGCAACCCAGATAATGTAGCCAGGACGAACGAACCATACATCGTACAGAGCCAACACCACAAACCATGGTATGGCAATGACCTCGCAAATATAGTTGCAGAGTCCCCAGATCCTAGATAAAACCCAATAGCAGTTTATGCCTATATGGAAAGAATTCAAACCATATGGACACCGGCATGGGTCGACTACCACCAGTTGTGTGAGGCTATACTAGGACCAGCAACTGCCCAAACAGTAAGCACCATGTTAAAAACAGGTGCAGTAGATGATTGCCCAGCCATAACGGACGTTCCGACAGAGAAAAATAGAACAACGTTTGAAAGTGGAAAGATGTACATGACAAGACTTAAGAGATGGTGTCATGCACAGACACTCAGGGCACCAGCAGCCCCAGACTTGAAACAGGAAAAGACTGAGTCCATCAGAACTTACTATGATAAAGTCACTATACGACACACAAGATGATAGAATATGAAGGTGTGCAACTCCTGTGTCGACAACAGTGTACTCAGTCACCACTGGCAGTTCGATAAAAGTGACTTTACCCACAGGAGACCCAAGGGTTTCAAGAGCTGTTTTTATGCACAACCAGATTCCTCTACGTTTACTTACAGATCAAGCCATTGCAACGACTGGATTGGGAGATTAAGCCCTACCCCTGCAAGAAAGCAAAGATGTAACCTGAAATACAAGCTGCTATACAAGACTATCTCTCACAGGAAAAGTAAGACAAAGAGGAACAACAACTCCCAGCATAAACATCATTATGTTAAACATCAGCCTGGGTGGACTTGGACTAAGAAAATGACATGCCAGCAGCAGTGAGAAAGAATATGCAAGTTAAGAAGGACAAAGAAAGACATCTGACAAGTGGTCAGTACTACATGGCAAGATTACAGAGATAATGCCATGATTTAAAGCAACAGAAGCTCCGGGATTTAAAGCAAATAATAAGGAACAAGACAGGAAAAAAGTTCCAGAAAACAAATGAATGATGCTTCTTCTGCCAATATGAAGTACAAGCTTCTTCAGGTACTCCCCAGTGAACATAATGTCTCCAGAAGAAACAGCAGAAGGTATGATTACAGTCACCTTGCCCACTGGAGAAATACGTCTGTGCCTAATGAATACTGGAGCCAGCACACGCAGAAGACAGCAGAGGGAGATACCACAAGAACTGATGATATCAGAAATTCTTAAAGGGACAGGAGATGAGAGAAATGCAGTCACCAATACCAGCCCAATTCTTGACCTTGGAGTACATGTCCAGTGACTTTGCTGAAGCACAATGTACTAAAGCTTATCTAAGGAGAATACAGTACACACCAGCAGAAGTTTAACTTTCCAGCAACTTATCAAAGGAAAGAACAAAAAAGCCATTTAGAAGCAAGTTAAAACAGAAGTTCAGTATTGGCTCATTCCCGCAGTACCAGTTGTAGAAGAAAGGAAGCAATACTACTGGACCAGAATAGCCCTGTGGAGGGGCTATATCACCAAGTGATATATCCACAAAACACACAGCTAAATACAGGATGTGAATGAACTGCTGATTGCCACCACTACTAAAAGAAGCACCAAGAAGGGGCAGTGTCCTTAGTGAAGTTTCTGGAAGAACAAGACTGCAGAGCCTCAGAAGGAGAAATTGCAGCTAGTCAAGCAAGAGTTAATCTTCCTAGGACACTCAAGGTACCAGACATCTAACAAAAGTGAAAAGGAAAAGATTCAGACTGCAAGCTAAGATGCCAACTAGTGTCAAGCAAGTCAGATGATCATTCCTGGGCCTAGTAGGACACTACAGAACACGGATACCTCTAGCACCAGTCTACATGCAAGCATTGTATGACAACACTGAAAGGGAGGAGGGTCCGCATCCTACATACAGCAACAGATGAATTAAGCTATTGAATAGTTGGAAACAGCAGTTGCCTCATCTCAAGCCCTAGAACTACCTGACTATTAAAGAAGGAGGCCATACATAGAAGTCCTTATGCAAAATCATGGACTGAGGTGAAGACCAGTGGCCTACAACTTAAGCAAACTTGACAGCGGTAATCAAAGAGCACCTACCGGCATCAGAGCAGTGATAACAGTAACAGCCCTAGAAGAGTATAAGAGCACAGACACAGTGATGAATCAGAAGTCCTAGAAGAGGACAAGAGCACAGGCATAGTGCTGAATCATGAACTTATCATCCAGGGTCCACATGCAGGTACAGAGAAGCTTCAACAAGCAAGAACCAAACACCTGTCAGTGGCAAGGCTGACCATGTATGAAGTAGCACTGCCAAAATGCGACAAGTAACCATCAGAAGATGTATTACCCTCAACGCAGCAACCCTTTTCCAACATTAATCAATAAAGGTGTTGAATCTCAAGATTCAAAAGGAGGGACAATTACCCCAAGGCAGGAGCCACTAGTCTATCAGATTTCTCAGAGGCAATGGCATTAATCCTGCAGAAATGGAGACCACACTTTACAGACACCCAGTTAGTTCAATATGTCGATGATATGCTTATTGCTGCACAGACAGAAGAGAAGTGCAAAAAGGAAACAGTATCACTACTCATCTTTTTGGCAGAAGAAGATTGCAGAGTGTCAAAAGACAAGCTTCAGCTAGTACAGAAAAAAGTTGTCTTCTTAGGACACTGCATATCTCAAGGAACAAGGCATCTTACTGATGAAAGAACAAAGGCAATAACTCAAGCAAAAACCCCAAGAACATTAAATGAAATCAGAGCTTTTCTGGGCCTTATTGGTTATTGCAGAGAATGGATTCCCTCGGCCTCATTACTGATGCAGCCCCTATATGAATTAATAAAAAAGGAGGCGTCAGCAGAAAACAGGGACACCATTGAAGAAGCAGTAAGACAACTAAAGCAAGCCATAATCACAGCCCCAGCATTGGGATTGCCTGATTACAAAAAAGCCTTTTATCCTATTCTGCCATGAAAACAGAGGGCATTCTTTAGGGGTGCTCACCCAGAAATACGGACCAAAACAAAGACCAGTGGCATACTATTCAGCCCAGCTGGATCCGATTATCAGAGGAGCACCATCCTGTGTCCGAGCAGTGGCAGCAGCAGCAATAATGAAGGAAAAGGTGACAGACATCATTGTGTTTGATCATCCACTGTGTATACAAGTACCGCATGCTGTAACAGAAATATTAAGTCAAGAAAATAGCAAGCATCTTTATGCAGCCAGACTTACCAAATATGAAGTGATTGCCTAGCCCTCATGGAATTAGAGACTTTACCTCTCCCTAATGTCCAAGATACACCATTGGACAATCCAGACATGAACCTGTTCGTCGATGGATCAAGATATTATGATAATGGATCCCCAAAGACAGGATATGCAGTAACAACTGAAACTGAAGTCATAGACTCTGGAGCATTGCTACCAAGTATGTCAGCACAAGAAGCAGAACTCATAGCAATGACCAAAGCCTGCATACATGCTGAGAATATGACAGCCAACATCTATACGGATTCACGCTATGCTTGGGGGAGGTGTCCCAAGATTACGCTGTTATATGGAAAAGTAGGGACTTCAAAAGTGCAAACGGAAAACCCATCAAACATGCCAGTTTTATTATGGAACTCTTCAGAGCATTGGAACTACCTAAAAGAATTGGAATAATCAAGGTACAAGCACATACTAAGAGCCAAACCATGGAAGCTAAAGGAAATGCATTTGCAGATGCAGAAGCCAAGAGAATTGCCTTACAATCAAAAGAACTTGAGCAAGTCTTAGTAGCTCAAGACGTGAAGCAAATGCCTAGTGAACAGGAGCTGATCAAAATTCAACAACAAGCATCACAAGGAGAAAAGGAGAAATGGAGACGATTGGGGGCAGAAGAAGATGAACATGGACTTTGTAAGTCAAGAGAATTGAAGTACTGTCTACCAGCAGCTCTATTTCCACCTATATTACAAGAGCATTGGATAGCTCCAGGCTTCAATAAAGCTGCAACAAACTTTGTAGCAGGATGCTGGATCTGTGGAATCAGCAATCCAGGAAAAAGAACCAAGACACCTCTAGGAACTATACCCAAAGCCTCTTACCCATTTGAAAGACTACAAATTGACTATATACAGTGGCGACGAAGCAGTCCATATGAATATGTACTAGTAGCAACGGACATGTTTAGTCACTGGGCCGAAGCCTGGCCAGTAAGCAAAAACCACTGCAAAGAAACTGATAGCAGAAGTAGTATGTAGAATTTGGGATACCTGAGGTTATAGAATCAGATAGAGGTACACATTTCACAAGAGAAGTCATGCAGCATATAATGAAAGATTTGGGGGTACAGCAGGCCTTCCATGTGCCTTACCAGCCCCAGGCGAGTGGGAGGGGGGACATCTGAACTTTGACCTTAAGCTAAAACTACAGAAAATGACAGAAACCAAAAGAACTTGTCCAGAATGCCTACCTATAGTCTTGTTTAATATTAGGACCACACCCATGAAACCTAGTAAGCTGACTCCATATGAGATATTGTTTGGGTCAGCTCTAAGAACAGGTTGTTATTATCCACAACAGTTACAACATAATCATGGTGATTTAACAGGTTATGTACAGGAGGTCTGTAAAACATTGACTAACCTCCATGGCCGAGTGTTTTCTTCCATTCCAGACCCAGAAGGATCAGCTACGCATAAGCTAAATCCAGGAGATTGGGTCTATTTAAAGAGACATGTGAGAAAGACCTTTAAACCAAGATATGATGGTCCATATCAAGTGCTGCTAACCATGTCTACCTTAAATTAAGGTGAAAGGTCGTGATACTTGATTACATGCATCCCACTTGAAGAAGTTGACAGTGACTCTCCAGCCAGAAGAATGAAGTTGCTTATCCTTTGATTGTTGTTAGGGGTAATCCCCAAGGTTTGGACTATAAGTCCAGGGGACTGGTTTACTGAAAGAAAATAGTTCAGGCCTAGATAGTGTAGGTAGATATTAGGGAGAAAAAGTGGAATCAAAAAGAGGGGAAATGATAGTGTATGAGCTTCCTTTAAATGGCAAATATATATTGATTCAAGCTTTTTCACATTTAACAAAGATATTTACTGCTCCTCACTTCTTTAGGTTAGTGTTTCCTTAAGAAGCTTCACAGATATATTATAAGCAACATTGTATTTCAAAGCATGAATTACTCATTGTTATAACGCCAGATGTATTCCAAGGCCAGTCAAGCATATCGCCAAAAGTTCTGAACATTGGGGAGGATTTTGACCTGTCCTGACCTCCAGAAGGGATGTTCCGGGAAAGCTGATAATCGCAAAGCAATAAATATGTTTTAATTGCAATTTATAATATTGTTTGACAGATGACGTGTTTCAGTTTTCAAGACATACATGGTGTATGCTGATTGGCTAATTGTATTGGCACACATGAATCCTTTGTTCTTTTGCTATAAAAATAAAGCCATGATGGCCCCCTAACAGATCAACTATGAACTGCTTAGGTTACACAATGATCCGGTGTCACTTATTCATTCACTGATCTCCAACCGGTTGCTAAGGGAAACAGCATTCTGACTGATGACTGAAGAGAATTCATAATCAGACCTGAATAGGTTAACATACCCTATCAGACACTACCCCTGGTCTGATGCAAGACAACACAGCAAAACTGCAAGGGACTTATACAGCAGCACTGGGGACATATAGCAGCAGAGGACACCACCACTGTGACTGGTCACTGGACTGATGCTGCACAAGAGAGACACTATCCCTGGTCTGATGCAAGACAACACAGCAAAACTGCAAGGGACTAATACAGCAGCACTGGGGACATATAGCAGCAGAGGACACCACCACTGTGACTGGTCACTGGACTGATGCTGCACAAGAGAGACACTATCCCTGGTCTGATGCAAGACAACACAGCAAAACTGCAAGGGACTTATACAGCAGCCAGCAGCACTGGGGACATATAGCAGCAGAGGACACCAACACTGTGACTGGCTGGACTGATGCAGCATAAGACACTGACTACACTGGACTGAGCAGCGCAAGACAGCACTAGAATCGCCACCCCTCTTTCCCGCCCACACAGACACTGAGGACGGAGACACGTCCTCTCACTACACTGTCCGAGACTGGAGTGAAAATGGCCGCGACGCCCGGCTCCTTATATGGAATCCAAATCCTGCGAGAATCCGACAGCGGGATGATGACGTTTTGCCTCATTCTGGTTTCGGAGTCAGGCAGGATAACACGAGCCTGACTCGGATCCGGGCTCGTGACGTGAAGTCCGGTAGGGTTCGGTTCTCTAAGAACCGAACCCGCTCATCTCTAGTAATTACCCCAGTTTAGAGCATCTGCAATCTCTATCACTTTTGCTCTAGTGTGTGAATAACTGTTAGGATTGAATTTGCTGTGATTCAGCTCCCAGTGCAAGTGTGGCCATATGCCGCACTTACAGTAGCTCAGAACTTGCAATCTTTTGTTTGCAGATCCAAAGGGCTGCAAAATAAAATTTGCAAATCTGAGGGTGGCAAGCTAAGGTGACGTTACCGGTGGTTTGCCTCTCTTGTTACTAATTAAATTGACCCCTTAGATTCCTATTTCAGTTACTCCACTTTAACCACTTGGCATAGTGCCAGCTGTGTGCCCCCACTTGTAGATGAGAAGATCCGGATCTCCTCTGGCTGCCCGGAGCCCCTGGAGTGATGCGACGGTCTCTGACTGCCAACATCACTTCTGGAATCGCGCCCCAGAATGCCGTACGGCCAGCATTCTAAACATAGAAACATAGAATTTGTCGGCAGATAAGAACCACTTGGCCCATCTAGTCTGCCCCTTTTTTTTTTTTTTTATATTATTTTTATCTCTAACCTTATTTGATCCTTATTTCTTTGTAAGGATATCCTTATGTCTATCCCATGCATGTTTAAATTGCTCTACTGTCTTAGCCTCTACCACCTCTGATGGGAGGCTATTCCACTTGTCCACTACCCTTTCTGTGAAATAATTTTTCCGCAAATTTCCCCTGAACCTCCCCCCCTTCAGTCTCAGTGCATGTCCTCGTGTCCTATTGCTTCTGGAACTCATGCTCTGGGAAATCAGTGCGGGGTTCCTCTCCCAGCACATTTACGAGTGCAGAGATCTGCTGCAGCATGGGGGAGGGGGGACTGATCCTTGGTCCCCCCTGCACACGCTCCGCTGCACTCTGCATGTGGGGGTTGGGTGGGGGGAAACCCAGGGGGGATCAATCACTAGTAAGGATGGGGGAGTACTAATCTAAAGTTACATTATGCTGGACGGGGGAGTGGTGGTTAAAATAATAACCTAATAAGCTCTTAGCATTTGGAAATGGAGACTGCATGGCTAGGTGCCCGATTTTAACACCTGAATACAATAATTAAAAGGTGTGGCCAAATACTTTTGTCTTTTGTCCATATAGTGTATATATATATATATATATATATATATAATATTGAATTGCGTACTCACCATTTGAAGAATAAAAGTTCTTTATTTAATAGGCAAAATACTCACAAAAAACATAGCAGAAAATGCATATGTGCAAATATCGACGTTTCGGTCCACTAAGGACCTTCCTCAAGACAGACAACTGTGCATCCTTGAAGCAGCTCAGCCAAAAGTAGAATGAGCTGTTAATCCAAACCATATGGGTATTTAAACCCTGGATCATTACTCACAACCACCCTGTATAACACCAATGCAACATGGGATATCAAAAACAATTTAGACTCACTAGTGTACAATTACAATAATGCACAACCAAGATATAGATATACAGTAAGCATTAGTCTATAATACAGCGCTGTGAGGAATATAACAAGAGTATTACATATAATGAAGACTGTGTGTCTCCTAATTGCGCCAAACAGGAAGTGTCATGCATTCCACTGAGCTTGGAACGCATGACAGGACGCTCTCTCAGCGCTGGACAGGGCGGAAATGGCTTTCGGCGGAAATACCATGAGTTCCACCACGGTGGAACGCAAATACAGGAAGCGCTACTCGCGCTGCCCGGAGCACAAAGAATAACCACTGTAACATCATTTAACTAATCAAAACAGTAACAAAGCATATATAGAACTATAAAACAAGCTAAATACATAGCTAATTGGAATATTTAGGTAACCACCATCGATATAATAATTTATGTTGATTGGGTATAAAGGTGGGTGTGGCCAAGATCCAAAATGCACAAAAGACTATCATCATACAACAGTGCAAATACACATACAAACATATAACAAACAAGACACTACAATAAAGGTCACCTCTGTCAAAAAAGGGGAACTAAAAAAATACAGATGGTTATTGAAGCATCACATATTTACTGTCGTACTTCTTCAAAGCAAGATACTATATGAATTATGTCCATTAAGTCCTCGTGGATGAACAATACTCAATGTATAAATCCAACGAGCTTCGCATTTTTTGAGTTTATTTAACCGGTCACCACCCCTAATGTCAATTGGAATGTGGTCAATTAGCATACATTTAATGCTGGAAATTGAGTGGCCAGCTTCCAAGAAATGCCTTGCCACTGGTTTATCTGACATCCCAGTTTCAAATGCCGCCCTTATTGAGGACCTGTGATTGGCCATACGGTCACTAAAGTTCCTCTTGGTCATGCCAACATACATAAGTCCACAAAGACAAAGCAAAAAATAAATGACGAAACTCATTTGGCAGTGTAGATGATGTCGGATATGAATCTTTTTGCCGCTATGTGGATGCGAAAAAGAAGACCCCGTAAGCATCGAGCGGCAGGTTGTGCAGTCCGCACATCTAAAACATCCAGTCCTCCTACCTGGTAACCAAGTACCCTGGTTCTTCCGTGGCTGTAGTAGGGGACGCATAAGCATATTTCTTAAATTCGGACCTCTTTGGTAGGTGCATAGAGGTGGAACTGTACCAAGACTGCCAAGAGCTGGATCACTAGACACAATTGGCCAATGCTGTGTTATAGATTTCTTCGCTTGTTGGGCCATGCAGTCATAGGTACTTGTAAAGATAATACGGCTGTTGTCAAAATGTTTAGTGTGAGTATTGCCAGAAAATGTATTACGTGCCTTATGGAGACACCTACTGATAGTTTTCTGAGAATAACCGTGTGAGAGAAAGCGTTGTGTCATTTCATTTACCTGTTCTTCTGCACAATGTGTATTCATTCTCAAGATTCTTAAGAACTGAGAGATCGGTAATCCCTCCTTGAGGGGGCTTGGATGGTGACTCGTGGAATACAGCAAAGTGTTGCGATCAGTGTCCTTCCTATATAAGGTGGTGGCCAAAGTATCTTCATGTCGAAAGAGGGTAACACCTTGACAAAGGGGCATGTGAACCCCGAAACGTCGGATCACGAGATGTGTTGTTGAAATACACGTTTTACCTGTTTAAGACGCCGAGTGCCGCCTCCTCCTTTTCGTATATATATATATATATATATATATATATATATATATATATATTAGAGATGAGCGGGTTCGGTTCGTCGAGATCCGAACCCCCCTGAACTTCACGTGTTTTACGCGGGTCTGAGGCAGCCTCGGATCTTCCTGCCTTGCTCGGTCAACCCGAATGAGGCCGAACGTCATCATCCCGCTGTCGGATTCTCGCAAGATTTGTATTCCATATAAAGAACCGCACGTCGCCGCCATTTTCACTCGTGCATTGTAGATTGAGCGGAGAGGACGTGGCTACGTTCTCTGCCTGAAAAGCTCAATATCTGTGCTTAGTGTGCTGCATTGTGGTGACCACCAGTATATTATAGTAGTACAGTACAGTAGTCCATTGCTGTATCTTGCAGCTCCGTGTCAGACTCAGTTCTAGTATCCTGATCAGTGCTCAATATCTGCTGCATTGTTGTGTGACCAGTATATACTATATAGTAGTACAGTGCAGCATTTTGGTGACCACCAGTATATATAGTAGTACAGTACAGTAGGCCATTGCTGTATCTTGCAGCTCCGTGTCACTTCAAGTATCCATATCTGTGCTGCATTGTTGTGAGCAGTATATAGTAGTACAGTGCAGCATTTTGGTGACCACCAGTATATATAGTAGTACAGTACAGTAGGCCATTGCTGTATCTTGCAGCTCCGTGTCACTTCAAGTATCCATATCTGTGCTGCATTGTTGTGAGCAGTATATAGTAGTACAGTGCAGCATTTTGGTGACCACCAGTATATAGTAGTACAGTACAGTAGGCCATTACTGTATCTTGCAGCTCTGTGTCACTTCTAGTATCCATATCTGTGAGGCATTGTTGTGACCAGTATATAGTAGTACAGTGCAGCATTGTGGTGACCACCAGTATATAGTAGTTCAGTACAGTAGGCCATTGCTGTTTCTTGCTGCTCTGTGTCACTTCTAGTATCCTGATCAGTGCTGCATTGTTGTGACCAGTATATAGTAGTACAGTGCAGTATTGTGGTGACCACCAGTATATAGTAGTACAGTACAGTAGGCCATTGCTGTATCTTGCAGCTCTGTGTCAGACTCAGTTCTATTCTCTGGATCAGTGCTCAATATCTTTGCTGCATTGTGGGGACCAGTATACTACAGTACAATAGTCCAGTGCTTTTCTCGCTGCTCAGTGTCAGTTCTCCGTAGTATAATCAATTCTCAGTATAATCAGTGCGCTGTTAGAAGTGCGCCCGTTTTCCGCTATTAGTGCATTGGGATTTAGACAATTGATGAAGTTATTGTGTCCCCGGTACAAAATCCCATCTAGATTCCACTTCACTAGGCAGGTGATAGCGAGATTT
Organism: Pseudophryne corroboree; assembly: GCF_028390025.1. NCBI lineage: Eukaryota > Metazoa > Chordata > Amphibia > Anura > Myobatrachidae > Pseudophryne > Pseudophryne corroboree. The sequence continues at coordinate 300,435,817 of NC_086444.1, read as the reverse complement.
TACCAATTAATATCAGTGATTTATAATTATTAATTACAGTGATCTTGCCAAATAATTCCTGTGATTTTGTCATTTTCTTCCAGTGATTTGGACCAATAATACCATTGATTAGAATGAATAATTCCTATGATATTGAGGTGTTTGTGTCGCTTAGCTTAGCCATCCAGCGACCACAGTGCACCTCTTTTTCTCTTTTCTTTGCATCATGTGCTGTTTGGGGCCAATTGTTTTAAGTGCCATCCTGTCTGACACTGCAGTGCCACTCCTAGATGGGCCAGGTGTTTGTGCCGGCCGCTTAGGTCGCTTAGCTTAGTCATCCAGCGACCTCGGTGCAAATTTTAGGACTAAAAATAATATTGTGAGGTGTTCAGAATAGACTGGAAATGAGTGGAAATTATGGTTATTGAGGTTAATAATACTATAGGATCAAAATTACCCACAAATTCTATGATTTAAGCTGTTTTTGAGGGGTTTTTGAAAAAAAAAAACACCCGAATCCAAAACACACCCGAATCCGACAAAAAAATTTCAGGGAGGTTTTGCCAAAACGCGTCCGAATCCAAAACACGGCCGCTGAACCAAATCCAAAACCAAAACACAAAACCCGAAAAATTTCCGGTGCACATCTCTACCATATATGTGTGTGTGTGTGTGTGTGTGTGTGTGTGTGTGTGTGTTAATGATTCAAAAGTCACAGTACACCCTCTAGTTTTGAAAACTGTGCTAACCATTATACCATCCGTACTACCTATACACCATCCGTACTGCCCCTGTAGTAAAATAACCATACACTTAACCCAGAATCTGTGGGTTACCACGTGAGAAAACAGCCTGCTAATTGAATACTTTTTGGCATTAAACCCAAGTGGCTAATTGAATATGCCCCATTCTGTCAATCAGAAAATTGCATCAAATCATAACCACAAAAATTACTACGGATAAAGTAATATGGAAAGACATTTATTGCTATATCACAGGCAATTGTATATCATGTCTTACATAGCTAATCAAGAGTAAATTTACAGTATCTATTTCCAGACAGATTTCTTGAGAGACTATTGTTCATAATTAGTTGGAAGGTGACAAGATTTTTAAGGATCATTAATCTTAATTAGCAAACTACTCTTCATGAAGTGGAATCAGGGCCATCTTAACGTATGGGCACACTGTGCACTGCCTAGGACCACATGGTTCTAGGCGCCTTCAAGCAGGGGTGGGCTGGGCCAGGGGGGCATCTGGAGCTTCCTGGAAGGCAGGTAGAGAATGCTGCCTGTCCGCTCTGAAGTACACACAATCAGAGCGACCAGGCAGCATTCTCTACCAGCCTCCCAACCTGCAGCCAGACAGTGAAAGGCTGTCAGCAATCTGATTGGTGGATGACTGGAGCTATCCATCAATCAGAGTGCTTACAGCCTTTGTCTGGAAGCATGTGGAGAGATGGTGCAAAAAGGGTAAGTTATGATTTTTATTTATTTATTATTCCCATTAACTGGTTTATATGGTCCCCAGGGCATTGATTTGCCCAGGGCCTACAAAGCTGTTTAGATGGCCCTGAGTGGAACCACTGGTTGTTATCTTTTCGCATCTCTGTAACATTCAGGAAATCTATACTACCCAGGCAGTGACCATGTACAGGCCAGCTTACGTCTCTCCTCTGTGGTCTTTGCCTACTCCTATTCATCTGTTCTCTTTCTCTTGTGCCAGTGAAACCCAATACTGTAAATTAATTAGATTGTTTCTCAACCATTACATACAGAAGCATATACTAGAAATAGAGCAAGATTAACAACAGGGCAACTGGGGTGGTCACCCAGGGGCTCCCACACACTGGGACCCTCCACATGTAGCTACATCACCAGCTTTGGAGTCATTGTGGCATATGTCAACTGAGGTTTCTATGTGGCATAATGTGAACTGGGGCACCACGGTAGATTTAATACATCTGTGGTACTGCAAATATTTACATAATATACTTTTTAATAACATCAGCAGCATATATTTACAACAATTTTATTGGTAGGGGCCCCCACAAACCTTAACCTGCCCTGACTAGTTTTGCATGTCTTGTTGTTGCAGAAGGAAATAACAGATAACGATTATACTGTTGTCTCCTGGGGAATTTGTTTCCTGTTTTTGAGATGGTTTACACTACCTTATAATATTGCATCATCAGTTTGTCTGCGGCTTATTGAGAGACAGAAGAGCAGCAAAGAGCTCTGCTGGCAACTACACAAATTGCAGATGTAAGGCACATACTGTATCACCTAAGGCCAAGCTTTAAATGCTTTAAACTGTCCCTATCGCCATGATTAATATAAAGTATGTAAAAATGGCTTATATGGCATATTAGTCAACAGCAGAAGCAACATATTAATGCTCCTAATTGAATGTCCAATAAACATAGAACAAATATAATGACACGTGCACCTGGCTTATGTACTCCCATTCAGTGCTGGCCGGCTTCCATAGCACCAGGCATGCGTCTCTCCATAAAAAGTGCTCCGTAATGATGGCAGTGGGGGGTGCGTGGCAGGCAGTGCCCTGATTGCCCAACCTGCTGTATAATCCAGCTCTTCTACTATTTTCAAATCACCACAAATGTTCCAATTTTTCTCTTACAATATTGCTCTGCTTCGTTTAGTTCACATTAGTATTAAGTGTGAGGGGTCTGATTTATTCGATATTGCACTGCTGTGTGTTTAAAAATTAATTGTTTGCTACACATCTAGCTTGAGTCGGATGCAATGGTGTTAATGCAGGCCTGGCCAACCTATGGATCTCCAGCTGTTGTGAAACTACAAGTCCAAGCATGCCTGCAACAGTTTTGCTTTTAGGGAATGCTGAAACCGTTGCAGGGCATGCTAGGATGTGTAGTTTCACAGCAGCTGGAGAGCCACAGGTTGGGCAGGCCGGGTATGGGTCATAGGGTCGACCACACTTTGGTCGACAGCCATTATGTTGACCACTATTGGTCGACAGTGACTAGGTTAACACCTGAAATAGGTCAACACAGTCATTAGGTCGACATGGAAAAAGGTCGATATTAGTTTTTTTACTTTTTTATGTCGTTTTCTTCGTAAAGTGACGGGGAACCCCAATTAGTGCACCGTGTCCCTTCGCATGGCTCGCCTCGCCAGCCATGCTTTGGGCAGTGTGCCTCACTCTGCTACTGTTGCGCTCGGCACAGGTTAACATTCCCAATCATAGTCCACGTGGATTGTAAAGCATGAAAAAGTTTTTTTTTTAAATGTGAAAAACACGTCAACCTTTTTCCATGTCGACCTAGTACATGTCGACCTAGTGACCACGTCGACCTAGTGACCATGTCAACCTAATGCATGTCGACCAATAGTGGTCGTCCTAATGACTGTCGATCTAAGTGTGGTTGATTTAATGACTGTATCCTGGCAGGCCTGCGTTAACACCATTGCATCTGACAGGCTTTGCAAAGTCCAATTCAGAGCAAAGGGGCATACACTATGTTGTGGTCATGCCCAGGGTCTGGCTGGATAGGGGGACAGGGTGCCATCTGCCCCCAGGGCAGTGCAATTTAAGTGTTCCAAGGCCACCTGACTACAGATGGGCCACTTGCTTGAGTCTGCCCCCCCAGGCTGAAAGTTGCCAGCCAGCCCCTGATCATGCCCTCAAATGGGTGAGCTTCATCATGTCTCAAGTGCTGCCCCCAAATGCCCTCACTGCCTCCTGAAAGTAAAATCCAACTGAAATGTCACCAGCACTAGAGTCTCCTGTTTCTTCTACATGTACCGGATAAAATACCTCCTAACTTCCTGCAAGTCTTCTCCAATCAGGACTGTCTCACCAGAATTGGGGACAATTGGAATGTATGCTTGGGGTTTCACAGAAAAAGGTTTTCTTTTTTGGGTGTTGTACAATTGTATTATGCTACATTCATAAAATAGTTTAGCTATGGTCCTTACAATTACAAAAGGAGGAGACACTTGGTGATATGTTTGGGTTGCCTAGGTCGACAGTCAATAGGTCGACACCATATGTTCGACAGGTACAAAAGGTCAACAGATGAAAAGTCAGCAGTGGTTAAGGTCAACAGACACAAACGATTGACAAGTTCAAAAGGTTGGCATGACAATGGCTGACACACAAATGGTTGACACGGTTTTTTTGTACATAGGCCCTCATTCCAGAGGCGTAACTAGGGTTTTTGGAGCCCAGGGCAAGATCAATAATGGCGCCCCCCAAAAAACAAAAAAAAACAAAAGGAAAGTATGAGCGCAAGCCACTGGCGCACTCTGAAAAAATGGCCACGAGGGGGCGTGGACACTGAAAATAGGATCTGCCAACATGACACGCCAGCTGTGTTCATGTCATAGTGGGAACATTCTTTATAATTCCACATGCACCTTACCATCATCATCTCCTACACAAATAGGTGTCACTGTGTATAAAGATGTCTGGGTGTGTATGTATAGATGTAGGTGCAGTGGTTGTAGTGGAAGTTTTGAAGTGAGGGTATGGAGAAGTGAAGGGTGTAATTATGCGCGCCACGCGCGCTCCGGGAAAGGGAGCGTGGCCACTCAAAAGGGGGGGTGTCCTTCAGTGTAGTAGGACCCCTTATACTATCTAGTACTGGTTATACTAGTACTAGACCTTATACTATTCTTATACTATTTAATACTAGACCTTTCACATTTTAGCACATGGTATGAGCCGAAATTCACATTATAGCACACAGGATGAGCCGAAATTCACATTATAGCACACAGGATGACCCGAAATTCACATTACAGCACACTGAATGAGCCAAAATTCACATTATAGCACACAGGATGAGCCGAAATTCACATTATAGCACACAGGATGACCCGAAATTCACATTATAGCACACTGAATGAGCCGAAATTCACATTATAGCACACAGGATGACCCGAAATTCATATTATTGCACACAGGATGAGCCGAAATTCACATTAAAGCACACAGGATGACCCAAAATTCACATTATAGCACACAGGATGACCCGAAATTCACATTATAGCACACAGGATGACCCGAAATTCACATTAAAGCAGACTGAATGAGCCTAAATTCACATTTTATATATATATATATATATATATACACACACACACACACACACACACACACACACACACACACACACACACACATATATAGATTCCCAAAATGAAGACAGCGGCACTCGAGGATTTAAATGTATGAAAAAGTGTAATCAAAGCATACAGGTAGCCAACGTTTCGGGGCTCACATGCCCCTTTGTCAAGGTGTGTAACAATATGTGTGAATTAGAACATACCTTTTATCCAAGAGAAGCCCGCCAGTGCACGGTGCGAGACCGGAGACGCGAGGATCCCGACGTACTTCCGGTCGCAACGCGATGACCTCACTGCTTTTGCGCCCATCGGTTGCCATAGCAACCTGGATGCCGCTGGTCACTCTAAAGAGCTTTAGGGACACCTGCGGAGACCCCTGTAGAAAAAGGCAGAAGGGGACGCCCACCCGCCGGGGCAAGCAGTGCTCGCGAATCAAGAGGGCGCTCGGCCAACAAGAATCTTTAATATTTAACCTATCTAACAGATCTTTCTCTGAAGTGGAACTGAGGGTACTGGAGAAGGGCCTCTCTTTCGTGCCCACCAACCCGTTTAACAACTTTAAGTGGCAAATTGACTTACACCGCTTCTCCCGCAAATTGAGATTGCAGGAGTATTTTCAAAACTCCAGTATACAAGAGAATTTGAGCACGTCCGTACACGATAAATTTTATTACACCCGTCACAAATCTATGTTTGACCCTCCGTCAACCAACCCCTCTATTCAATCGTTCACAAGACTTTTGAACGACTCGGTCATGAAATACACGGCAGCCTCACCGACGTTCCATCAGAACCTTACCCGGGCTGAACGGACAGCTTTAAAACAGCTGGGAGCCTACCGAGATGTCATTTTCCGCCCAGCGGATAAGGGGGGAGGTTTAGTTATCCTCAACCTCACCGACTACATCAAAGAAATTGAGGGTCAATTGGCAGAGACTGACACATATGAGGAATTGACACACGACCCGTCCGTTGAATACCAACAGGAACTGGTGCACCTCCTGGAACAGGCCAAAGCGAGTGGTCAAATATCCAGCAAACTATGTGATGCTCTTAAACAGGAACATCCACTAGTGCCGATCTTCTTTGTGGTACCCAAGATCCACAAGAGTGCCACAGCACCTCCGGGTAGGCCGATAATAGCAGCTAGAGACTCCATCTTCCAACCCATCTCGATGTTCCTTGATGGGATACTGCAACCTCTGATTTGAAACATCACAATTTCATTAAAGATACTACCAGCTTCTTGGAGCGGATTAACAGCATCGGACAGGTCCCCTCTGGGACACTAATTTGTGTTATTGATGTAAAAAGCCTGTATACGAGCATCCCACACGAGGCAGGTTTGCAGGCCATGAGAAAGTTTCTCATTGAAGAGAAGATGGATGCCCTCGACATAGGCCTTTTCATGCAGCTGCTAGCGATGACCCTGGAAAGAAATTACTCCATGTTTAACGGCAAATTCTTTCGCCAGAAGACCGGGTGTGCGATGGGGAGCAATGTCTCCCCATCGTTCGCTAATGTCTTCATGTTCCAGGAGGAGCAGGCAGTTTTCTTTGACGATAGGGCCATAGCCCAACATATACTGATGTTTACTAGGTACATAGACATTCTGTTTTTACTATGGACTGGTGAAGCTGGGATGTTTGAGCAGTTGATGGTGGACGTCAATAATAGGCCATCCACGATTAAGTACACCTATGCAACAAGTGGGGAGTCCCTTAACTACCTGGACGTAAGAGTGACCATCAAGGACGGCAAATTGATTACTAGTCTGTACTCCAAGCCATCGGACAAGAACGTCCTGCTGAGAGCCAACAGCCACCATCCGGGGCCACTTAAGGATGGGCTCCCGAGGTCGCAAATGATAAGAGCCTCAAGGATCATCAGCGGTCGGTCCAGTCTGGATCAAGAACTAGAACTTATGGTTACGAAATTTGTCCAGAGGGGATACGATTATCACAAATTACAACAACAGAAAGCAGAAGTCATGTCGATACCAAGGGAAACCCTACTTAAACCTGCCGTGCGGAGTGCTAAGGCGGTGATTCCATTTGTTAATACCTTTAATACAGCTAGTCCGGTAATCCAGAGAGCAACAAGGGCCTTATGGCCAATTGTAGCTTCGGACAAGAAGCTTCCAACATTTAAGGATAGACGCCCTATGCTATGTTACTCAAGGGGTAAAAGTATAAAGCATATTATTGTACACTCTGATGTCACAGGATTCCAAAACGAGGTAGGAAGGCCCACCTCGTTCCTAACCAAACCCCCTGGTTGTTATAGGTGCCTTAAATGCACAACGTGCAGCAGTATGATAGTAGGGTCCTCGTTTAAGCATCCCCACAAAGAGAGGACATTCCAGATCAGACATGTGGTGACATGGACATGCACGACGACTCACATTGTATACCTGTTGTCATGCCCATGCCATTTATTTTATGTGGGAAAATCCATCAGGACCTTCAGAGAGAGGATGGCCCTGCACAGGTCTGCGATCAAACAGGCACTGGCCGATAAACCTTCGGAACAACCCGTAGCACGCCATTTTGCACTGATGGGACACTCGCTTAATGACATAAAACATCAAATCATAGATCATGTTCCCCGAAGCATCCGAGGAGGGGATCGGGATCGCAAGCTTCTGCATATCGAATCTAGGTGGATCCATGAACTTGGCACAATAAGTCCAGGTGGACTGAATGAGAAATTCTCGTGGAATATTTTCATATAAAAGTGGTCATGGACTCTACCGATGCCCCTTGCACACCCTTCCCTTTCCTTCTCCCCCCCCCTCCCCCCTCCACCCTCCCCCCTGTATGTAAAAGTGTAAAAATAAAGCAGCCAGTATTTACCCTGCACAGAAACAAAATAACCCACCCAAATCTAACTCTCTCTGCAAATGTTATATCTGCCCCCCTTGCAGTGCACATGGTTTTTCCCAACTGCTAACAAACTTGCTGCTGCGATCAACTCAGAATTACCCCCATTGTAAGAGCCAAGTTGCTGCAGTTCCAAGAACGTATTCCTGTCGAGACCATAGCTGAGGGTTCTGCCTTGATCAAAAAGGGCACAAAGTCCAGAAAGCACAAATTCAAGTGTTTTGTAAGTCACAAGATAGGACATAAAGGGGGTCATTCCAACCTGTTCGCACACTGCCATTTTTCACAGCGCAGCAATCAGGTCACTACTGCGCATGCGTATGCACTGCAATACGCAGATGCGTCGTATGGGTACAAAGCGGATTGTTACTGAGCGATGGATTTAATGAAGAATCCATTCGCAAAGACGATCGCAAGGAGATTGACAGGAAGAAGGCATTTATGGGTGGCAACTGACCGTTTTCTGGGAGTGTTTGGGAAAACGCAGGCGTGTCCAAGCGTTTGCAGGACGGATGTCTGACGTCAATTCCGGGATCAGACAGGCTGAAGTGATCGCAAGGGCTGAGTAAGTTCAGACCTACTCAGAAACTGCACAAAATGTTTTTGCAGAGCTCGGCTGCACAGGCGTTCGCACACTTGCAAAGCTAAAACACACTCCCCTATAGGCAGCGACTATCTGATCGCAGCACTGCAAAAAGTACCTAGCGAGCGATCAACTCGGAATGACCCCCAAAGCTTCAGACTGCAAGATGAGAACTGGTGCACAAAAGTAGCAAGCCAAACGAGTCAGCATTGAATGTAGCAGACAGTCACAGGAAGGATTGCTGGTACATGTACTCGGGGGCCACTAGACATTTCCATTGCAATAATAAGAATTTACTTACCGATAATTCTATTTCTCGTAGTCCGTAGTGGATGCTGGGACTCCGTAAGGACCATGGGGAATAGCGGCTCCGCAGGAGACAGGGCACAAAAGTAAAGCTTTAGGATCAGGTGGTGTGCACTGGCTCCTCCCCCTATGACCCTCCTCCAAGCCTCAGTTAGGATACTGTGCCCGGACGAGCGTACATAATAAGGAAGGATTTTGAATCCCGGGTAAGACTCATACCAGCCACACCAATCACACCATACAACTTGTGATCTGAACCCAGTTAACAGTATGATAAAACGTAGGAGCCTCTGAAAGATGGCTCACAACAATAAACAACCCGATGTTATTGTAACAATAACTATATACAAGTATTGCAGACAATCCGCACTTGGGATGGGCGCCCAGCATCCACTACGGACTACGAGAAATAGAATTATCGGTAAGTAAATTCTTATTTTCTCTGACGTCCTAAGTGGATGCTGGGACTCCGTAAGGACCATGGGGATTATACCAAAGCTCCCAAATGGGCGGGAGAGTGCGGATGACTCTGCAGCACCGAATGAGAGAACTCCAGGTCCTCCTCAGCCAGGGAATCAAATTTGTAGAATTTAGCAAACGTGTTTGCCCCTGACCAAGTAGCTGCTCGGCAAAGTTGTAAAGCCGAGACCCCTCGGGCAGCCGCCCAAGATGAGCCCACTTTCCTTGTGGAATGGGCTTTAACAGATTTTGGCTGTGGCAGGCCTGCCACAGAGTGTGCAATCTGAATTGTACTACAAATCCAACGAGCAATCGTCTGCTTAGAAGCAGGAGCACCCAGCTTGTTGGGTGCATACTGGATGAACAGCGAGTCAGATTTTCTGACTCCAGCCGTCCTGGAAACATATATTTTCCGGCCTTGACAACGTCTAGCAACTTGGAGTCCTCCAAGTCCCTAGTAGCCGCAGGCACCACAATAGGTTGGTTCAGGTGGACGCTGAAACCACCTTAGGGAGAAACTGAGGACGAGTCCTCAATTCCGCCCTGTCCGAACGGAAAATCAGATAAGGGCTTTTACAGGATAAAGCCGCCAATTTTGACACGCGCCTGGCCCAGGCCAGAGCCAACAGCATGACCACTTTTCCTGTGAGATATTTTAACTCCATAGATTTAAGTGGGTCAAACCAATGTGACTTTTGGGACCCAAAAACTACATTGAGATCCCAAGGTGCCACTGAAGGCACCAAAGGAGACTGTATACGCAGTACCCCTTTTACAAACGTCTGAACTTCAGGGACTGAAGCTAGTTCTTTTTGGAAGAAAATTGACAGAGCCGAAATTTGAACCTTAATGGACCCCAATTTCAGGCCCATAGACACTCCTGTTTGCAGGAAATGTAGGAATCGTCGAATTTCCTCCGTCGGGCCTTACTGGCCTCGCACCACGCAACATATTTTCGCCAAATGCGGTGATAATGTTTTGCGGTTACATCCTTCCTGGCTTTTATCAGGATAGGGATGACTTCATCCGGAATGCCTTTTTCCTTGCCGTCAAACGCAGCCGCGGTAAGTCTTGGAACAGACAGGGTCCTTGCTGGAGCAGGTCCCTTCTTAGAGGTAGAGGCTACGGATCCTCCGTGAGCATCTCTTGAAGTTCCGGTTACCAAGTCCTTATTGGCCAATCCGAAGCCACGAATATAGTGCTTACTCCTCTCCATCTTATCAATCTCAGTACCTTGGGTATGAGAGGCAGAGGAGGGAACCCATACACTGATTGGTACACCCACGGTGTTACCAGAGCCTTTACAGCTATTGACTGAGGGTCCCTTGACCTGGCGCAATACCTGTCGAGTTTTTCCCAACGGTTTATAATCATGTGGAGGACTTCTGGGTGAAGTTCCCACTCTCCCGGGTGGAGGTCGTGCTGAGGAAATCTGCTTCCCAGTTGTCCACTCCCGGAATGAATACTGCTGACAGTGCTATCACATGGTTTTCCGCCCAGCGAAGAATCCTTGCAGCTTCTGCCATTGCCCTCCTGCTTCTTGTGGCACCCTGTCTGTTTACGTGGGTGACTGCCGTAATGTTGTCCGACTGGATCAACACCGGCTGACCTTGAAGCAGAGGTCTTGCTAAGCTTAGAGCATTGTAAATGGCCCTTAGCTTCAGATATTTATGTGAAGTGATGTCTCCAGGCTTGACCATAAGCCCTGGATATTCCTTCCCTGTGTGACTGCTCCCCAGCCTCGCAGGCTTGCATCCGTGGTCACCAGGACCCAGTCCTGAATGCCGAATCTGCGGCCCTCTAGAAGATGAGCACTCTGCAACCACCACAGGAGGGATACCCCTGTCCTTGGTGACAGGGTTATCCGTTGATGCATCTGAAGATGCGACCCGGACCATTTTTCCAGTAGGTCCCACTGGAAAGTCCTTGCGTGGAATCTGCCAAATGGGATTGCTTCGTAGGAAGCCACCATTTTTACACAGAACCCTTGTGCATTGATGCACTGAGACTTGGCTCGGTTTTAGGAGGTTCCTGACTAGCTCGGATAACTCCCTGGCTTTCTCCTCCGGGAGAAACACCTTCTTTCTGGACTGTGTCCAGGATCATCCCTAGGAACAGAAGACAAGTCGTCGGAACCAGCTGTGATTTTGGAATATTGAGAATCCAATCGTGCTGCCGCAACACTACCTGAGATAGTGCTACACTGACCTCCAACTGTTCCCTGGATCTTACCCTTATCAGGGAATCGTCCAAGTAAAGAATAACTAAAATTCCCTTCCTTCGAAGGAATATCATCATTTCGGTCCTTACTTTAGTAAAGACCCGGGGTGCCGTGGACCATCCCTACGGCAGCGTCTGAACTGATAGTGACAGTTCTGTGCCATAACCTGAGGTACCCTTGGTGAGAAGGGTAAATTTTTTGACATGAAGGTAAGCATCCTTGATGTCCCGAGACATCATGTAGTCCCCTTCTTCCAGGTTCGCAATCACTGCTCTGAGTGACTCAATCTTGAATTTGAACCTCTGTATTCAAAGATTTTAGATTTAGAATCGGTCTCACCGAGCCGTCTGGCTTCGGTACCACAATAGTGTGGAATAATACCCCGTTTCCTTTTGCAGGAGGGGTACCTTGATTATCACCTGCTGGGAATACAGCTTGTGAATGGCTTCCAAAACTGCCTCCCTGTCAGAGGAAGACGTCGGTAAAACCGACTTTTGGAAACGGCGAGGGGGAGACGTCTCGAATTCCAATTTGTACCCCTGAAATATTACCTGAAGGATCCAGGGGTCTACTTGCGAGTGAGCCCACTGCGCACTGAAATTCATTGAGAACGGGCCCCCACCGTGCCTGAGCTTGTAAAGCCCTAGCATCATACTGAGGGCTTGGCAGAGGCGGGAAAGGGTTTCTGTTCCTGGGAACTGGCTCATCTCTGTAGCCTTTTTCCTCTCCCTCTGTCACGAGCAGAAAAGAGGAACCTTTTGTCCGCTTGCCAACAAAGGACTGCGCCTGATAATACTGCGTCTTATTTTGAGAGGCGACCTGGGGTACAAACGTGGATATCCCAGCTGTTGCCGTGGCCACCAGGTCTGAAAGACCGACCCCAAATGTCCCCTTTTTTAAGGCAATACTTCCAAATGCCGTTTGGAATCCGCCTCACCTGACCACTTTACTGGTAGAATTGGACAACGCACTTATACTTGATGCCAGTCGGCAATATTCCGCTGTGCATCTCGCATATATTTTAAATGCTCTATAGGCAATAATATACTGTCCTTATCTAGGATATCAATATTTCCAGTCAGGGAATCCGACCACGCCAACCCAGCACTGCACATCCAGGCTGAGGCGATTGCTGGTCGCAGTATAACACCAGTATGTGTGTAAATACATTTTAGGATACCCTCCTGCTTTCTATCAGCAGGATCCTTAAGGGCGGCCATCTCAGGAGAGGGTAGAGCCCTTGTTCTTACAAGCGTGTGAGCGCCTTATCCCCCCTAGGGGGTGTTTCCCAACGCACCCTAACCTCTGGCGGGAAAAGGTATACTGCCAATAACTTTTTAGAAATTATCAATTGTTATCGGGGGGAAACCCACGCATCATCACACACCTCATTTTATTTCTCAGATTCAGGAAAACTACAGGTAGTTTTTCCTCACCAAACATAATACCCCTTTTTGGTGGTACTCATATTATCAGAAATGTGTAAACATTTTCCCTTGCCTCAATCATGTAACGTGTGGCCCTATTGGAAATCACGGTTGTCTCTTCACCGTCGACACAGGAGTCAGTATCCGTGTCGGCGTCTGTATCTGCCATCTGAGGTAACGGGCGCTTTAGAGCCCCTGACGGCCTATGAGACGTTTGGACAGGCACAAGCTGAGTAGCCGGCTGTCTCATGTCAACCACTGTCTTTTATACAGAGCTGACACTGTCACGTAATTCCTTCCAACAGTTCATCCACTCAGGTGTCGACCCCCTAGGGGGTGACATCACTATTACAGACAATCTGCTCCGTCTCCACATCATTTTTCTCCTCATACATGTCGACACAAACGTACCGACACACAGCACACACACAGGGAATGCTCTGATAGAGGACAGGACCCCACTAGCCCTTTGGGGAGACAGAGGGAGAGTTTGCCAGCACACACCAAAGCGCTATAAACTGTATAGGGACAACCTTATAATAAGTGTCTATCCCTTATAACTGCTTATATATATTTTTAGCCAAATAAGTGCCCCCCCTCTCTGTTGTACCCTGTTTCTGTAGTGCAGTGCAGGGGAGAGTCTGGGAGCCTTCCTACCAGCGGAGCTGTGTGGGAAAATGGCGCCGTGTGCTGAGGAGATAGGCCCCGCCTCCTTCTCGGCGGGCTCTTCTCCCGCTTTTATCTGGAAAACTGGCAGGGGTTAAATACATCAATATAGCCCAGGGGCTATATGTGATGTATTTTTTGCCATAGAAGGTATTTACATTGCTGCCCAGGGCGCCCCCCCCCAGCGCCCTGCACCCTCAGTGACCGCAGTGTGAAGTGTGCTGGGAGCAATGGCGCACAGCTGCAGTGCTGTGCGCTACCTTAATGAAGACAGGAACGTCTTCTGCCGCCGATTTCTGGACCTCTTCACTCTTCAGCATCTGTAAGGGGGCCGGCGGCGCGGCTCCGGGACCCATCCAGGCTGTACCTGTGATCGTCCCTCTGGAGCTAATGTCCAGTAGCCAAGAAGCCCAATCCACTCTGCACGCAGGTGAGTTCGCTTCTTCTCCCCTTAGTCCCTCGATGCAGTGAGCCTGTTGCCAGCAGGTCTCACTGAAAATAAAAAACCTATTTAAACTTTACTTCTAAGCAGCTCAGGAGAGCCACCTAGCCTGCACCCTTCTCGTTCGGGCACAAAAATCTAACTGAGGCTTGGAGGAGGGTCGTAGGGGGAGGAGCCAGTGCACACCACCTGATCCTAAAGCTTTACTTTTGTGCCCTGTCTCCTGCGGAGCCGCTATTCCCCATGGTCCTTACGGAGTCCCAGCATCCACTTAGGACGTCAGAGAAAAGCATTGGTTCAATTCTTTAACACCGTGTGTTCCCATTACAGTTACAGGGATTGGAAATAAGACACTCACTGCATTACAAGCTGGGACAATCACAGTACGTTTAAGAATTGGAGGTGAGACAGTTGTTACAGATATCCAAGATGTGTTGTACGTGCCTGATTTAGGAAGTAATCTTATTGCTATCAGTGTCCTAGAGAAAAAAGGCTACAAAGTCCAATTTCAGAAGGGAAAATGTATGGTGCAGAATAAATGAGGGACTGTTATTGCTTCAGCAACCCGGTGCAACCAACTATGGGGGTCATTCCGACCTGGTCGCATGCAGGCTATTTTTTGCACTGCTGCGACCAGGTAATCGCCGCCTACAGGGGAGGCGGTTAGAGCTGTGCAGGTGTTCGATCGGCTGTGCAGAGAGCTGCACAAGCAAAAGCAAAAAGTTTGTGCAGTCTCTGCACAGCTCAAGACTTACTCTCCCCCTGCGATGATCCTTCCTGGAGCTGACGTCAGGATCCCTCCCTGCAAACAGCCAGGCACGCCTGCATTTTCTTCGACACTCCCAGAAAACGGTGAGTTGACACCTCGGCCGGCCTCTTCGTGTCAATATTCTTGCGTTCACCGCTGTGAATGCTTTCTTCTTTCAATCCGTCGCTGCCCGGCGACAGACGTTGCCGGGCAATGACGCACCAGCGCATTGTGGCCTGCATGCATGCGCTGTTCAGACCTGATTGCATCACTGCAAAAAACAGCAGTGTGCGATCAGGTCGGAATGACCCCCCCCCCCCCCCCCCCCCCCATATGTCCTGGACATTGAGGAGTGTACTGCAATAATGGCTACTGAGGAGAAACAGTTAATTGAGCTGTGGCACAAACACTTGGGTCATCTAGATTATGACAACGTCCAGAAACTGCTAGATACAATGGTAACAGGGATCACCGAGAGCAACGCTGAAAGGCCCATGTGTGAGAGTTGCATAAAAGGCAAGCAAACTCGCAACCCATTTCCACACTCAGTTAATAGAGCAGAGACACTTTGGGATGTTACAAGTAAACGTCTTCTTAAATCCAGAGATGTGGTATTCTACGAGACAGCACCACAAACTGGAGCAGTGGAGCAACGACAAAATGTATTATTGGATGTACAGGCAGCAGAAGCGTATCTGAATCTGAGAGTGCCAAAGCAGACAACAAGTCAGAGAACAGAAGTTCCACGAGGAGCAACAAAGATATTCCAGCCAAGAAATACAGTGAGGAGTATGCAAATATAGCAAAGTCAAGCAGTGATTGGACAGAGTGGTAGTCAGCAATTGATACAGAACTGTCAGCACTAAATGATAACAGTATATGGCCTATGGTTGATAGACCATGCAACTGTAAAACGATTACAAACAAGTGGGTTTTCTGCAAGAAGTTGAACGCAGGCGGGACAGTAGCTCATTACAAAGCCCACCTTGTTGCCAAGGGATATACCCAGAAGTATGGAATCGATTACGGAGAGATCTACTCACCAGTTGCAAGGTATAGCACCTTAAGGTTAGCGATTGCTGTTGCTACATTACATAATCTACTGTTATATCAACTAGACTTTGATTCCACATTCCTCAATGAAGAATTTATTGAGGATATTTATATGAAAGCATCTGAACATTAGGATATGGACATATTCCAAAATGGGAAAGTTTGACTCTTAAAGAAGTCGCTATACGGCCTCAAGAAAAGTGGTCATTGCTGTTATGTAAAGTAGGATGCAGCATTACTAGAAATTAACTTTGTTAGGTCAGATACTGATCACTGCCTATACCACAAAACCATCAAAGAAAAGCAGTTCATCATAGCTATCTATGTGGATGATTTACTTTTGGCAGGTCAAGAAGATCACATCACTGATGTCAAGCACCAGCTTAAACAAAGATTCAAGTTGAAAGATCTATGCCCTGCAAATCATCTATTAGGTATGAAAATTGTACAAAACCTGCAAGTGGGAACTGTCACAATTGACCATCAAACATACATTGAGGCAATAATTTCCAAGTACGGAATCACAGATGCAAAACCAGTAAGTACTCCCATTGATAAAAGTACAAAGATGGTCAAGGACATGTCACCAAGCAGCAAAAGGGAGATGGAGGAAATGCAAGAAATTCTTATCAAAATGCCATTGGTAGTTTGATGCATGCAAGCATTGGCACACGTACAGACATCACACATGCAGTGAGTCGGGCAAGCCAGTTCGCAAATAATCCTGGGAGACAACACTGGATTGCAGTAAAGAGACTACTAAGGTACCTCAAAGGTACAAGTTCGTGAAAGCTGAAATTTACAAGATCATCAGGTACCAGCTTAAAAGTATTCTGTTATGCCGACTGGGGATCAGGTGAGGATGATAAACGCTCTTATACTGAATACCTGTTTGCATGAGCAGGTGCAGCCGTAAGCTGGGCAAGTAGGAAACAACCCACAGTTGCTCTTTCTACAACAGAGGCAGAGTACATGGCACTCACAGAAACTTCAAATGAAGCGCTTTGGATAAGAGAGACTTTATGCAAATTCAGGTCTTCTTTACCACAGTGAGATCATCAACATAAAGTGTGATAACAAGGGAGCAATTGATCTTTTCTTGTAGCACAAAGCATCATGGACGGTCTAAGCACATTGCTAAAAGACATAATGTCATTCGTGAGTTGGTGGAAAACAAGCCGTCAATGTGGAATATGTTGCAAGTGAAGAAAATATTGCCAACATGTTGACAAAAAGACTGTCATCACGCTTGCTACTTGCATTCCTGATGGAATGTGGACTAGAATATGGTTAATGTTGATTTATTCTTACTGTTTTTTACTTCACGTTATGTTTTCGGTTACAGGAATTACTTTATTGATTTGTTTGATAAAATGTCATGGTCTTTAAACTTGTGACCGGAGACAATCTTGAGCGAGGGGGAGTGTTAGGATATGGTGTGCTCTGTACCTGTCTCCTTCTGTGTACCAGTCTATGGGTGCATCCCCTAGTGTTAGAACTCTACTGCCAGTACTGTTTAAGTAACTAAGTGTGTGGACTAACGTCACTGCACCAGATAGCCCAGAACACTCTGCCAACAGACCTCTCAAACTGTCTTTAATCTGTCAACCTTTTGACCATGTTGAACTTTTGTAACTGTCGACCTAATGCATGTCGGCCGTATGGGGTCGTTCTATTGACTGTGTAACTAATCACTGTAGATCTTCTATACCACACCTGATATGTTTGTATCTAAGACACTATTACCAAACAGCAGCCATTTATATTTTCTTCTTTCTGTACATAATTTTCAGTATAACAGGTTTCTATATAAAAGAATACACACATGTAATTAAATAGTTGTTAAACTTGAATCTAAAGCTCAAGTATTTGCCATTTTCTGGGCTGCATCCACTCTAAGGCATGTCTTCCCTCACATAATAATACTTTCCTCTAACCTCCAAAACTTCACGTGTTTCCTGAAACCACATCACTTCAGGTAAGCTCATCACCAGAGGTGTAACTAGGGTTTTTGGAGCCCAGGGCAAGATCAATAATGGCGCCCCCCCCTGAATTTTTTTATTTTTATAAAAATAATAAATAAATAAAATGATAATAATACAAAAAAAATACAAAAGGAAAGTATGTGCAGACGCCACCGGTGTCACTGCATATAAAGATGTCAGGGTGTGTATGTACAGATGTAGGTGCAGTGGTCGAAGTTGATTTTTTGAAGGCGGAATGAAAGAGTGCAGATAGCAATTATGCGCGCGCCGAAGGCGCGCGCGCTCCGGAAAAGGGGCGCGGTCACTCAAAAGGGGCGTGTCCTTCAGTGTAGTAGGACCCCTTATACTATCTAGTACTGGTGCCACTTTCACATTATAGCACACGGTATGAGCCGAAATTCACATTATAGCACACAGTATGAGCCGAAATTCACATTACCCCACACGGCATGAGCCGAAATTCACATTATAGCACACAGTATGAGCCGAAATTCACATTACCCCACATGGTATGAGCCGAAATTCACATTATAGCACATGGTATGAGCCGAAATTCACATTATAGCACACGGTATGAGCCGAAATTCACATTATAGCACACGGTATGAGCCAAAATTCACATTACTCCACATGGTATGAGCCAAAATTCACATTACCCCACATGGTATGAGCCGAAATTCACATTACAGCACACGGTATGAGCCGAAATTCACATTATAGCACACAGTATGAGCCGAAATTCACATTACCCCACATGGTATGAGCCGAAATTCACATTATAGCACACGGTATGAGCCGAAATTCACATTATAGCACACGGTATGAGCCGAAATTCACATTATAGCACACGGTATGAGCCAAAATTCACATTACTCCACATGGTATGAGCCAAAATTCACATTACCCCACATGGTATGAGCCGACATTCACATTACAGCACACGGTATGAGCCGAAATTCACATTACAGCACACGGAATGAGCCAAAATTCACATTACCCCACATAGTATGAGCCGAAATTCACATTATAGCACACGGTATGAGCCAAAATTCACGTTACAGCACATGATATGAGCCAAAATTCCCATTATAGAGTTAGGGGATCCTACCCCCAGAATTAACATGGCCTGTGGGGCACTATGATGAGGGGAGCCCACCCCCTTAATAGACTAATTGCAGTTTAGCAGCGGAAGGGCTGCAGCGGTTTCTCACCCCAAGCTGCGGCGCTTCTGCCACCTCCGACACTCCACATCTTCGGCACCACCCGGGATGCAGAGCACCGCACCGGGTATGCACCCTTTTCAGTGTGGTCTGCTGCGCACCGAAGGGGTTCTTGTTTCATGCTGCAGGATCCCGATGTACGCCTTCCTCCCCGCTGTTACTGTCACGGTAAGCATTAGTATCGTTTACCGCAGAGGCCATATGTGTTAAACCTCAGGAACTGAGATGCCCTTCTCACCATACAGCTGTGTGGCCGAGCCGGGCGGGGGGACAGCCAGCAGCAACATGCCGGATATCAGCAGCAGAGGGTGCAGGCTGTACATACTTGAGGCAGCTGGATATTCAACAGTGCTGAAAGCCTCCGGAGCCCGCACCCCCGGAGCTGCAGTACACCGGCAGAGGACACCCATCCCCCGAACCCTGCGTAGCCCAAAGCCGGAGATCAGCAGCATGTTGAACGCGGAAGCAGAAGCTGCTTATTGCCGGTCAACATGCTGCTGATCTCTGCTGATCTCCGGCTTTGGGCTCCGCACGTGCCTTACAGCCCCCACCCTCGGCTGCTGATATCCGGCATGCTGCTCCTGCTGCTGGCTTTCCACCCGCCCGGCTCGCCCACCCAGCTGGATGGTGAGTGAGAAGGGCATCTCAGTGCCCGTGGTTTAATACATATCTCTCTTCGGTAAATGGCCATTAGTACATCCCACACACACTGATTACACACACACAGACTGGCCACCCCCAAATCCTACACACACCCACTCAGACTACACACACATTCTCATACTTTCCTCTCCCCCACACACACACTGGACTGCAAAAATTTACACACACTGACACTGTTCCACACACACACAATTAACACACACTCACACTGTCCCACACACACAATTAACACACACGCACACTGTCCCACACACCAGTGGCGTGCGGTGAGGTCAGTGGCGTGCGGTGAGGCACTACAGCCATAATGTCTGCCGAATCCTGCCGATGACCCCTACCGCCACCGAGCCAATGCCCGCCACTGCCTCTGAGCCCGCTGCCACCACCAATGGCTTACAAACTCGCCCACCATCAACTGACCCAGCCCTCCGCCACTAATTTGCAACTCAGTCCAAAGCCGCCAATGCCCGCTGCATGCCTGCTCATCATACTTGTGATATATTGTACATTTTTATAGAAAAAAATAATAATTTGTGTTTGGGACTGGGAAGGGAGTGGGAGGAGGACATGAATGCAATATTGTTGTCCAGGGCTTCCATTAACTTAATGGAAAAGGGTCTGAATGGGTTAAAAATGTAAAAAAAAAACTGCGTGAGGTCCCCCCTCCTAAGTATAACCAGCCTCGGGCTCTTTGAGCCGGTCCTGGTTGTTTAAATACTGGGAAAAAATTGGACAGGGGTTCCCCGTATTTAGACAACCAGCATCGGGCTCTTAGTCCGGTCCTGGTTCCAAAAATACGGGGGACAAAAGATGTAGGGGTCCCCCCGTATTTTTAAAACCAGCACCGGGCTCCACTAGCCAGGGACATAATGCCACAGCCGGGGGACACATTTATGTAGGTCCCTGCGGCCGTGGCATTACCCTCCCCAACTAGTCACCACTGGCTGGGGTTCCCTGGAGGAGTGGGGACCCCTTAAATCAAGGGGTCACCCCCCCTCCAGGCACCCAAGGGCCAGGGGTGAAGCCCGAGGCTGTCCCCCCCATCCTTGGGCTGTGGATGGGAGGCTGATAGCCATGTAAGTAAAAAAAGAATATTGTTTTTTGTTGTGGAACTACAAGGCCCAGAAAGCCTCCCCCGCTTGCTGGTACTTGGAGAACCTCAAGTACCAACACGCAGGGAAATAACGGGCCCGCCGGTACCTGTAGTTCTACAACAGAAAAAAAAAACAAATAAAAACACAACTTACACACCGTGACAGTAAAAATTTATTAAAACACACTGACACACTCACACATACTTACCTATAGCCCACGCCGGTCACGTCCACTTGTCCAGTAGAATCCAAAAGGGGTAGCTGTAAAAATGAGAGACACATTACTTACCTACATCCCACGCCGGTCACGTCCACTTGTCCAGTAGAATCCAATAGGGGAATCTGTAAAAATGAGAGACAGATTACTTACCTAAATCCCACGCCGGTCACGTCCACTTGTCCAGTAGAATCCAATAGGGGTACCTGTAAAAATGAGAGACAGATTAATTACCTACATCCCACGCGGGTCACGTCCACTTGTCCAGTAGAATCCAATAGGGGTACCTGTAAATATGAGAGACTGATTACTTACCTACATCCCACGCCGATCACGTCCACTTGTCCAGTAGAATTCAATAGGGGTACCTGTAAAAATGAGAGACAGATTACTTACCTACATCCCATGCCGGTCACGTCCACTTGTCCAGTAGAATCCAGTAGGGGAATCTGTAAAAATGAGAGACAGATTACTTACCTACATCCCACGCCGGTCACGTCCACTTGTCCAGTAGAATCCAATAGGGGTACCTGTAAAAATGAGAGACAGATTACTTACCTACATCCCACGCCGGTCACGTCCACTTGTCCAGTAGAATCCAATAGGGGTACCTGTAAAAATGAGAGACAGATTACTTACCTACATCCCACGCCGATCACGTCCACTTGTCCAGTAGAATCCAATAGGGGTACCTGTAAAAATGAGATACAGATTACTTACCTACATCCCACGCCGATCACGTCCACTTATCCAGTAGAATCCAATAGGGGTACCTGTAAAAATGAGATACAGATTACTTACCTACATCCCACGCCGATCACGTCCACTTGTCCAGTAGAATCCAATAGGGGTACCTGTAAAAATGAGATACAGATTACTTACCTACATCCCACGCCGATCACGTCCACTTGTCCAGTAGAATCCAATAGGGGTACCTGTAAAAATGAGATACAGATTACTTACCTACATACCACGCCGGTCACGTCCACTTGTCCAGTAGAATCCAATAGGGGTACTTGTAAAAATGAGACACAGATTACTTACCTACATCCCACGCCGATCACGTCCACTTGTCCAGTAGAATCCAATAGGGGTACCTGTAAAAATGAGATACAGATTACTTACCTACATCCCACGCCGATCACGTCCACTTGTCCAGTAGAATCCAATAGGGGTACATGTAAAAATGAAAATGATACTTACAAACTTCAATCCACAGGAGGAGAGAGAGAGAGAGAGGAGGAGGAGGAGGAGGAGGAGGAGGAGGGGGGGGGGGGGGGAGAGAGACTAACTTGCTGCTGCTGCTGGGGAGACCGGCACACACTGCAGGGCCACGACGGGAGGACGGAGCCGGCGGAGGAGGGGGAGAGCCGCACACCGCCGCTCCTGTCAGCGGCAGCGGAGGAGGACGGGGCGCACACTACAGACGCCAATAACCGCCGGGACAATTAACACACACACAATTAACACACACGCACACTGTCCCCCACACACACACACACACACACACACACACACACACACACAGTTAACACACATGCACACTGTCCCACACACACACACACACAATTAACACACGCACACTGTCCCACACACACAAATAACACACAAGCACACTGTCCCACACACACACAATTAACACACACTCACACTGTCCCACACACACACACACACACACACACACACACACACACACACACACACACACACACACACAATTAACACACCCACACAATTAAGACACATTCACACTGTCACACACACAATTAACACACTCACACTGTCCCACACACACAATTAACACACCCACACAATTAACACACTCACACTGTCCCACACACACACAATTAACACACTCACACAATTAACACACACTCACACTGTCCCACACACAATTAACACACCCACACAATTAACACACATTCACACTGTCCCACACACACACAATTAACACACATTCACACTGTCCCACACACACACAATTAACACACTCACACTGTCACACACTCACACAATTAACACACACTCACACACAATTAACACACACACACTGTCCCGCACCCCCCTCTCCCGACAGAAAAAAAATATAAACATAATTTGAAAGCCCGCTCACCTAAGGCCCGCGCACCTCCGAGGTCGCGGTCGCGCGCACCTCCGAGGTCGCGGTCGCGCGCACCTCCGAGGTCGCGCGCACGCGCGATCGTGTTCAGTACAATGTGCAGAGGGGGGGTGGTGAGGGGAGGCTCCTGGCTGCCGCTGCCTGTCCAGTGTGACAGGCACAGCAGCCGGGGAGACAGGGAGAGCGCCGCAGGTAGCGCCGACGGAATCCCTGTCGCATGGTGTGAGCGGGCCGTGCCGGTGGCGCCCCCTCTCTGTTGGGGCTTCCACGGCGCCCAGGGCACGTGCCCTGCTCGCCCCGTGCTAGATACGCCTCTGCTCATCACATGTGTATATCACCCACATAACCTCCCAAAGCTCTATACCAAATGACCTCCTCTCTACACAGTTTACATAAAACGTATATGTGTTCTCTTTCTATAAACAAACAACCCTAGACCAGCATTGCTGCAAGACAAGATCTTATTGTCCACTTAGCACTTTCTACCCTTGCAAACAATAGGAGAGAAAAGACAATAATCTTAATTGTAAATGTGTGTTTATAACTTTATATTAAGGACATCACTTTTAATAAAGGTTTTAAAATATTGTGTCTCAGTCCATCATTTGGTTCAACCTCCTGATAAGCCTCACTGTAATAAACATTATATATGAGGATTTGCAATAAGTTTCCGGATGCACAAAAACGATTATATTTACAAACAAAGTGAACATTACAGTTTTTTAAAGTATTTGCCAGAGGAGTCTATGCAAAGTTGCATTCACTGAAACCACTTGATGAAGCAGCTGGACCAGTCCAAAGCAGGTGTGTCTTCTACATGCTGGATGAAGGCATACACTGCAGCTTCTGGTGACTTAAAACAAATCTCATTCATCTTGTGATTTATTTGTGGGAACACAAAAGAGTTGCAGGGGGCCAGGTTTGGACTATACGGAAGATGACCAAGCTCCTGGATGTGTTCACGGGTGAGAAAAGCCACCCCTTTCATGACCTAGTGGGCAGGTGCATTGTCATAATGGAGAAGGTTACCAGGAGCGCAAGTTCTTGGGTGGTGTCAGGAAATGGCTTCCAGCACATGCTGCAGACATTGGTTGGTGTACCAGTCCCCAGTGTTGGTGCACTGCTGCACGAGTGGTATGGTAGCTACATGATCAGTCTTGGCTACGAAACCAAACACCATCTGCTTCACGCTGCAGCGATCCAGTCTAAATGACCCCCTAAGTCTTATTGTAATATTACATATGCAATCTTTATTATTGTAAGTGTTCTCAGGAGGGAGGACAAAATAATAGTCTTCATTAAA
Organism: Pseudophryne corroboree; assembly: GCF_028390025.1. Lineage (NCBI taxonomy): Eukaryota > Metazoa > Chordata > Amphibia > Anura > Myobatrachidae > Pseudophryne > Pseudophryne corroboree. The sequence continues at coordinate 300,411,342 of NC_086444.1, read as the reverse complement.
AAGCCTTCATTAAAAGTTATATTTTAAAATCCACACACATTTACAATTAAGAGTGCCCCAGGAAAAGATTCTTCTTTTCTCTCCTATTGGGGGTCATTCCGAGTTGATCGCTAGCTGAAAATGTTCGCTGCACAACGATGATGTAAAAAAAGGCACTTCTGCGCATGCGTATGCGGTGCAATGCGCACGCGCGACGTACTTTCACAGCGGCCAAAGTAGTTTCACACAAGGTCTAGCGAAGCTTTTCAGTTGCAGTGCTGACCGCAGAGTGATTGACAGGAAGGGGGCGTTTCTGGGTGTCAACTGACCATTTTCAGGGAGTGATTGTAAAAACGCAGGCATGCCTGGAAAAACGCAGGCGTGGCTGGGCGAACGCAGGGTGTGTTTGTGACATCAAATCCGGAACTAAACAGTCTGAAGTGATTGCAATCTAGGAGTAGGTCTGGAGCTACTCTGAAACTGCACAATATTTTTTTGTAGCCGCTGTGCGATCCTTTCGTTCGCACTTCTGCTAAGCTAAGATACACTCCCAGAGGGCGACGGCTTAACGTTTGCACGGCTGCTAAAAACAGCTAGCGAGCGATCAACTCGGAATGACCCCCATTGTTTGCAGCATTGTATTCTGACTCTAGGGAGCACCACCAACCATATATGTTACCCGCCTATTATATTTAGAAATGTGCAGAGGTGTAGCTAGGTGCCATGGTGCCCGGAGCAAGAGTATGTTTTTACACCCCCTCCCCTGTACTGAATTGGGGGCATGTTACATTTCAAAAGAAAAAAATAGAAAAAGTCTACATTGGTAACAGGGCCGGTTCTAGACCTTTTGGAGCTCAGGGTGGAAGTTTCTTTTGGGCTCTCCTCATGAGCAAAACAGGGACAGTGCATACCAAAGGCGCGCCACAAAAATATAGGGGAGGTTATGCCACAGTAGAGCCGCTTATACATGTTTCTCTGCAGCTTCTAATGCAGAGTGAGGTATTGTAGCAGCAGCTGAGGCAGAGAAAGGTGCTGCAGCATCAATGTAGAGAGAGGTGCTGTAGCAGCTGGGGCAGAGAGGGGTGCTGCAACGGCTGAAGCAGAAAGAGGAGCTGCAGCAGCCAGGGCAGAAAGAGATGCTACAGCAACTGGGGCAGAAACAGGTTCTGCAGTAGCCGAGGCAGAGAGTGGTGTAGCAGGACAGAAGTAACCTGCTACACAGTTACAAGCAGACAGTGAAACATACAGTATAAAGAGGGCAGCAGAGTTCCGACATGTGCCGACTGTCAGTGTCTCCTGCTGTCACCTCTGGCCTGCCCTGTTCACTACCTAGTCTGTTCACTACCTAGTGGGGGTAATTCCAAGTTGATCGCAGCAGGAATTTTTTTAGCAGTTGGGCAAAACCATGCGCAGATATAACATTTGCAGAGAGAGTTAGACTTGGGTGGGTTATTTTGTTTCTGTGCAGGGTAAATACTGGCTGCTTTATTTCTACACTGCAATTTAGATTGCAGATTGAACTCACCACACCCAAATCTATCTCTCTCTGCACATGTTATATCTGCCCCCCTGCAGTGCACATGGTTTTGCCCAACTGCTAACAAAGTTCCTGCTGCGATCAACTCAGAATTACCCCCAGTGTGCGCCCCTCTGCTTCTCCTCCTCCTGCTCTGCAGCTGCCTATACAGCAGCCCCTGGTATAGTGGGCAGAAGGAGGGGGTGAGCAGGTGGCAGCGCGCCCTCTAACTTTTTCAGCGCCCGGAGCTCGTGCTCCACCTGAGCCACCGTCGCTACACCCCTGGAGATGTGCACCGGACACTTTTGGGTTTTGTGTTTTGGTTTTGGATCTGGACCTCCTTTCGTGTTTTGGATCTGGATTGGTTTTGCCAAAACCACCCTTTCAGATTTTGGGTTCATCTTCCTCGCAAAGGACTGTTGGACAGTCAACTGCTCAGTTAAAGTAGTACAAATGGTCTTCCGAGTTCCACTCTAGAATGATGACCGACTCCCAGCAGCAACAGCAGCAGTGGCAGCAGTAGGCGTAGCACTCAAGAATTCTCCTGAGGAATCCCGGATAGGAGAGGACTTGTCAGTCATGCCAGTGACATGGACTGCAGGACTACTTCCGATCCTGACTGAGGAGGAAATTGACGATGAGGGAGTTGATGGTGTGGATTGCAGAAGCTTGGATACAACAGGAAAAAGGGATTTAGGTGTCACTGGACTGCTTACGCTCGACCCAAAGTTTCTGAACTTGACAATGACTTGTCTTGATGAATGACTTGACTTGATGAATGTGCAGCAGGTGACGTATAAGGAAGGTTGTTCCTAGGTGGTTAAAGTCCTTACCCCTACTTATTATGGACTGACAAAGGCAAAACATGGCTTGACACTTGGCGTCTGGATTTATGGAGAACTAATTGCACACCGAAGAGGTGGATTTTTTGGTATTTTGCCCAGGCATGACAATGGGCTTTTTCATCCCATGGCCAACAACTGTCTCCACTGGTGCCTTATTCAAACAAACCACATCACCATCAGAATCCTCATCGTCAACTTCCTCCTCAGAGCCAGCTACACCCATTTCCTCCTCATCCTGGTGTACTTCTACAGCGACATCCTCAATCTCAATATCAGCAGCTGGACTGGCGGTGCTCCTCCCAGTACTTGCAGAGGGCATGCAAATGGTGGTAGGAGCCTCCTCTTCCAATACAGTCTTGGGAAGGTCAGGCCTAGACATCGCAACTGCGGATACACTTGGACTCTCCGTGGAGATTTGTGATATCTCAGAGTCTGACTGCACAGTTGTTTTTTCCTGTGCTTTAACTAGCTTTATTATTTTTATTTTTTGAGAGGGAGGAGGGCTTCCATCTCCATGAGAAGTCATGAACATAGGCCAAGGCCTTAGCCTTTCCTTGCCGCTTCGTGTCGTGAATGGCATATTGCCAATTTTATGTTTCTCATCAGATAATTATTATTTTTTAGGTTATTAATTTTTGCTTCTTGGATTTTACATGGCCTCTTTGACATTGGGCATCGACCTTAGCAGACAATGTTGATGGAATTGCAACGTCAATGTAATGACTGGTGGCCGCAGCTTCAGCACTAGTACTAGGAAGTGGTTCCTGATCTTTTACTATTTTTTTCCTCCAGAGTTTTGTTCTCCATTTCACAGGACAGTGCCCCTTTATTATTACAGCACACAGAACAGTGCTCCTTTATTTTTACAGCACACAGGACAAGGCCACTAGCTCCCTTTACTTTTGCACCAAACAGAACAGTGCCCCTTTATTTTTACAGCACCCCTGTATTTTTACAGCATACAGGACAGGGCCACAGCACTCCTTTATTTTTACAGCATACAGGACAGGGCCACAGCGCTCCATTAATTTTACAGCACCCCTGTATTTTTACAGCATAAAGGACAGGGCCACAGTGCTCCTTTATTTTTACAGCTCCCATGTATTTTTACAGCATACAGGACAGGGCCATGGCACTCCTTTATTTTTACAGCACCCCTGTATTTTTACAGCATACAGGACAAGGCCACAGTGACCCTTTATTTTTACAGTACCCCTGTATTTTTACAGCATGTTATTGTTGGGAAGCTGCAGCAGGAAAGTTAAGCTGCAGCAAAAGCATTTATGTTTTGATGGGGGAGGGGGCGGGGCTTCGGACGGGCATGGGGGCGGAGCCTCGGAGATAGCTCCGAGGCTCCGCCCTCGTGTCCGTCCGAAGCCCCGCTCCCTTGTCCATCAAAACATAAATGCTTTTGCTGCAGCTTACCTTTCCTGCTGCAGCTTCCCAACAATAACATGCCTCATGCAAGAGGGGAAGGGTCTTGACAGGAGGCTGCTGTCTTCTAGGAGAGCTGGGTCCCTGGATGTCAGAGCTGAGAGGGCATGCAAAACCATGTGAGTAGCAGCCCACACCAGACCCTGAGGTCTCCTATGTAAGTGGTGTCTATGTCAGTAAGTTTTGAGGGGTGTGTGTGTGTGTCACTGAGTAAGTAGTGTCTGTCAGTAAGTAGTGTCAGTAGGTTTTGCGTTGTGTATGTGTCAGTAAGTAGTGTCAGTAAGTTTTGTATTGTGTCTGTGTCAGTAAGTTTTGGATTGTGTGTGTGTGTGTGTGTGTGTGTCAGTAAGTAGTGTCTGTCAGTAAGTGGTGTCTGTGTAAGTTTTGTGTTGTGCCGTGTGTGTCAGTATGTTTTGCGTTGTGTGTGTGTGTCAGTCAGTCCTGCAAGTGTGGCGGTACGCTCCGGTACGGCGCAGGCATACCATTAAGCAGAGCCGGCCCTAACCAATATGATGCCCTAGGCAAGATTTTGGCTGGTGCCCCCTAGCACCACTGCTGGTTCTGCCTCTGACCTTGCACTTCTTTCCCAGAACCATCACCCCTCAGCCATAGCAGTCCTTATTTTGGTGTTTGAACCCCCTATATTTTAAATAGGAACAGTTTGCACATTTGGCGCACAGCACAAAAAGGGGTGTGTTTTTGCTGGCAAGGGGCATGGCCCCACAATAGGAACCCCAATTCCAAATACGCCACACAGTACTGCACTTTATTCACATTTGATCATGCGATAGTTTCCATAATTCATATTACATCCCACAGTAGTATCACTTTACCTTATAAACGTTACTCCTCACAGTAGAGCCCCTTATTCACATTACATCACACTGAATTGCTCCTTATTCACATTACACTACACCCTATTGCTCTCTATTCACATTAGACGACACAGTAGTGCCCTTTCTATACGCAACACCACATAGAAGAGCACCTTATACACATAATGCCACACATTAGTAATGCATTTATACACAATTCCACACAGTAATGCCCCTTACACATATGAGACACATTATTAATGTCCTTCTAAACATAATGTGCTTACACATTATGACAACCTTTATTAATGCCATTTTACACATAATGTCCCTTACACATATGCCGCACATTATTAATGCCCTAATACACATAATGACACATATAGTGCCCCCTACACATTTGCTGCACATTGTTAGTGCCCCTATACACATAATGACACATACAGCAGTACCCTGTTACACATACAGTATGCCACACATTATTAATGCCCTTATACACATAATGACACACATAGTGCCCCTTACACATATGTTGCACATTATTAATGCATTTTTACATGACATACATAATGCTCCTTACACATATTCCGAACACTACTGCACAACCAACCCACTCACATGCACACAGCACTAACACTGCTGCTAACACTGTGACCTCTGCCTCTGCTTGGATACAGATGTGTCCTCATAAATCTTGCCTCAGGGCTAACGTCGGGCAAATTTTTTAATGAAAATGCATCTTATTTGCATTGTTATGTGGCTAGGATGCACAAGCAGCTTCTGCTGATTAAAATTATATACAGCATGCCTATATACTGTGTGAGACTGTGGCTGTATCTGCATATGAAATGCTACACACAGAATATAGGCATGCCGCATATCATTTTAATCAGCAGAAGCTGCTGATGCCCCTGGGCATATAAAATGCCCTAGGCAATTGCCTAGTTTGCCTATAGCTATGGCCGGCTCTGCCATTAAGAATGTGTCCGCCAGTATGCCATACCCCCGCAACACTGTAAAACACCACCACCAAGCTCTTAGATCTTGCTCGGAGGCGCCGCCAGCCCCTTCTTCCTTTTCCAGGAAAAGGACTGCTGCGAGCATGAAAGTGATGTCATCACCCTCCCGCACCTGGCAGACTGGCAGAGAAAAAGTGACGGTGGGGTGCCGGGTCAGCGGTGTGTGGGTGGTATTCAGTATACCAGTTGTTGGGATCCCGGCGCACAGTATACCGGCGCCGGAATCCCGACAACCGGCATACCGACACCTTTTCTCCCTCTTGGGGGTCCACGACCCCCCTGGAGGGAGGATAGCGTGGCGCTTACGCACGCCACCGTGCCCGCAGCATGGCGAGCGCAGCGAGCCCTCAAGGGGCTCATTTGCGCTCGCCCTGCTGTCGGGAAGCCGGCGGTCGGGATCCCGGCGCCGGTATGCTGGCCGCCGGGGACCCGGCCGCCGGCAACTCTTACTACACCCCGGTGAGTAACTCTAATGATCGGGACCCCTCCTCACAAGTACAATGAGGCGACACTCCCGAGTTTTGCTGGTGCAGTAAGATTTATTGATCCAGAATCTTACTTAATAAATCTTACTGCACCAGCAAGACTCGGGAGTGCTGCCTCATTGTACTCTGTCCACAGCTTGAAAAACTGAAGGAGGGAACTGGAGCAAATATTCACATTATAACAGGATGAGTGCTGGGTACACATCTTATATATAATATTTTTTATTCTATAACCAGTGTCACATCCTGCTGTCCTTGTCTCTGTAGTCCGCAGGGACAGGCGGTGTCTGTGCCATGGATTCACATAATATATAACCACTCAACCTAGTGTCACATGGTCACATCCCTTAATGGCATTAATTCCCTTAATGGCACATCCCTTAATGGCATGTGACCACGCCCACGGCGCGCAGGCACAGTACCACTGAGAAAAAAATTCTGTGTGCAGCACTGGTGTCAGTAAGAAGTGTCTGTAAGTAAGTAGTGTTTGTGTCAGTACATTTTGCATGGTGTCTGTGTCAGTAAGTTTTGTGTTGTGTTTGTGTGTCAGTAAGTAGTATTTTTGTCAGTATGTTTTGCATTGTGTGTGTGTGTGTGTGTGTGTGTGTGTGTGTGTGTGTGTGTGTCTGTCAGTAAGTGGTGTCTATGTCAGTTAGTTTTGTGTTGTGTGTGTGTGTGTGTGTGTGTGTGTGTGTGTGTGTGTGTGTGTGTGTCAGTAAGTAGTGTCTGTCAGTAGGTTTTGTACTGTGTGTGTCAGTAAGTAGTGTCTGTCAGTAGGTTTTGTACTGTGTGTGTCAGTAAGTAGTGTCTGTCAGTAAGTGGTGGGTGTCTGTGTCAGTAATACCCCTTTCACACCGCAAAAATAACCTGGTATAGATCGGGTATATTGCCGGGTCGACAAGTTTCGATGTGCGTTGTGAAAGGGGTCATGGGCGAATTCCGGGTTGCCTGACCCAGTAATTCAACCCGGGAATAAAGCAACCCGGGACCCTTTCACTGCATAGGGAGTGGCGGCGCGGAGATGATCTCATCTCCCAGCGCCGCCTCCGCACCCGCCCCTGATGCAGACTCCATCTCCGCCCACGGATGGCAACCCGACCCAGCAAATTGCCGGGTCGAGTTGGCGGTGTGTAGGGTCCAATGCCGGGTCCCACCCAGGAATGGACCCATTTCCAATTCCCAGGTGGGACCCGGCATTGTGATGTGAGAGCGGTATAAGTATTGTGTTGTGTGTGTGTCAGTAAGTAATGTCTGAGTCAGTAAGTTTATCTGTGTTGTGCGTGTGTGTCAGTCAGTAATATCTATCAGTAAGTGGTGTCTGTGTCGGTAAGTTTTGTGTTGTGCGTGTTAGTAAGTAGTGTCTGTCAGTAAGTGGTGATTGTGTCAGTAAGCTTTGTGTTGTGTGTGCGTGTGTCAGTAAGTGGTGTCTGTCAGTAAGTGGTGACTGTGTTACTCACATGGCATAGGCCACACTCCCTATTTAGACCACACCCACACCACACTGATCACACCACCACATCACTAGTCACACCACTGCAGCGCTTCACACCTCCTGCCGAGGCACACAATAGGCCCTTCCTAAATTTCAGCTCCAGGCCCATATGGACCTTAATCTGGCACTGCTGCTGGGTAGTGCAAGGTCATGCATTGCTGGTTCGTTCGCCCTTTGCTTCACGGAGACGTGGCTGGATGAAAACATTACAGATACCTTGATGTCCTTGCTAGGCTTTAGTCTTTACAGGGCTGATCGTTCTAAGGAGTTCTCGGGTAAAACAAAAGGTAGTGGCATTTGCTTCTGTATTAATGATGGATGGTGCACCAATGTTACGATCTTAGGTAAATCATGCAGTCCGCATTCGGAGTTGCTTATTATCAACTGTAAGCCTTTCTATTCCCCTCGGGAATTTGCCTCTGTCATCTTGGTGGGAGTGTATGTCCCCCCCCCCCCAGGCATGTGTGAAGGAAGCCCAACATCACCTGTCCACCTGCATAACAGACATGGAGCTTAAACATCCGGACCCTCTGTTTATAGTGTTGGGCGACTTCAACAGTGCTAATCTGAGTCTGGAGCTACCAAAGTATAAGCAGCATGTCAAGTGCCCCACCAGAGAGGGGCAAACTTTGGACCACTGCTACACTACCCTCAAGGCTACCCTCAAGGCTGCCTACAGTTCTATTCCTCGAGCAGCCCTGGGTCTTTCGGACCATTGCTTAGTCCATCTTCTCCCAACATACAAACAGAAGCTGAGGTCGGTCAAGCCTGTGGTTAGGACTGTGACTTGGACGACCTATCGGACATTGTGACATCATATATCAGTTTCTGTGAGGACATATGTGTGCCATCTAAAACCCTCCGTATCATTAATAACAATAAGCCATGGTTTAATGCCCAGCTCAGGTAGGCTGACCATAATATCCCTTTAAACTGGGACACTCATAAATTACACATGTTCTGGGGCTGATTAGAACCAGGTGACATACAGACTTGAAGTCAGCCAGCCACAGAACCTGTGTAATTTATGAGTGTCCCAGTTTAAAGGGATATTATGCTCAGTCTAGCTCAGGCAGCTTCAAAGGGTCAAGGAAGAGACCTATAGCAGAGGTAATAGGGTTCTATATAACCTGGCTAGGAATACTCTCACAAGAAAAATTAGGTTGGCAAAAAAGTGGTTCTCCAATAAGCTGAGAGATGATTTCACAGTAAATGATTCTGTGTCATTATGGAGAGGCATGCAGGCCATAACTAATTATAAGAATTCTTCAAAACCCATTGCTATGCATCAGAAATTGGCTGATGAGCTGAATTATTTCTATTGCGGGTTTGGAAAGATTGCATCCTGTCTCAGTGTAAGCTCTGTCCCAGGTAGACCTCATTCCCTGTTTCCTAAACCATTACGGGTGGGTCAAGTGGAGGTGGAGTAGCTGTTCAGGAAGGTAAAATCTAGGAAGGCTTCTGGTCCTGCTATGAAGACCTGTGCTGAACAGCTCGCCCCCATTTTTACCAGGATTTTCAACAAATCATTAGAGTTGTGTAGTGTGCCCTCCTGTTTCAAATGCTACACTATCGTCCCGGTCCCCAAGAAATCAGTCATCGCGGACCTGAATGATTATAGACCGATTGCCTTGACGTCTGTGGTTATGTAGTTGTTTGAACGATTAGTGTTGAACCATCTGAAAAAGGTGACTGGCCCTCTTTTGGACCCTTTGTTGTTTGCCTATCGGCCGCATAGGTGTGTTGAGGATGCTGTAAACATGGGGCTGCACTACATTCTGCAGCATTTGGACCTGCCGGGTGCCCATGCAAGGGTCCTGTTTGTCGATTTCAGCTCGGCATTCATCACAATTGTCCCTAGCGTTCTGCACCCCAAATTACTCCATTTAGAGGTCTCGGAATCTATCTGCTTCTGGATTGTCGATTTTCTGTCAGATAGAAAGCAGGTCGTTAAAGCGGGGGAATTTACCTCATGTGCGCAAACGATCAGCACTGGGGACCCCAGGGATGTGTCCTTTCCCCTTTGCTTTTTTCTCTGTACACAAATTACTGCACCTCGGATGCACAATTTGTAAAAATTATAAAATTTGCAAATGATACCACAGTCATTGGTTTAATAAAGGACGGGGACGAGTCTGCTTATAGACGGGAAGTAGACCGGCTGGCACTGTGATGCAGCATCAACAACCTCCAGTTAAATCCACACAAAACAGTGGAGATGGTGGTAGACTTTAGGAGGAAGCCAGCTACTGTACCCCCGCTTGTGATTGCTAATAGTGTGGTGTCATTGGTTGACTCCTTTAAGTTCCTGGGGACCAAAATTTCTCCGGACCTGAAATGGAGTTCCAACATCGACTCTACTGTAAAAAAGGCGCAGCAGAGGTTGTTCTTCCTGAGACAACTTAGGAGGTTTAATGTCCCACAAAAGCTGCTGCTGCTCTTTTATTCAGCCATTGTTGAGTCTGTACTATGTTCTTCGATCATAGGCCCTCATTCCGAGTTGATCGGTCGCAAGGCGAATTTAGCAGAGTTACACACGCTAAGCCGCCGCCTACTGGGAGTGAATCTTAGCTTCTTAAAATTGCGACCGATGTATTCGCAATATTGCGATTACTAACTACTTAGCAGTTTCTGAGTAGCTCCAGACTTACTCTGCCTGTGCGATCATTTCAGTGCTTGTCGTTCCTGGTTGACGTCACAAACACACCCAGCGTTCGCCCAGGCACTCCCACCGTTTCTCCGGCCACTCCTGCGTTTTTTCCGGAAACGGTAGCGTTTTCAGCCACACGCCCCTGAAACGCCGTGTTTCCGCCCAGTAACACCCATTTCCTGTCAATCACATTACGATCGCCGGAGCGAAGAAAAAGCCGTGAGTAAAAATACTTTCTTCATAGTAAAGTTACTTGGCGCAGTCGCAGTGCGAACTTTGCGCATGCGTACTAAGCGGATTTTCATTGCGATGCGATGAAAAATACCGAGCGAACGACTCGGAATGAGGGCCCTAGTCTGGTACAGCTCTGCCAATGAGAGTGTCAGATGCAGGCTACAAAGGGTGGTGAGGTCGGCAGAAAAGGTTGTTGGGACTGACCTACCCTCTGTGCAAGAATTGTACCTATCCAGAACTAAAGGATTCACGGTCCGATTTGGGGAGAGATGTGTGCGAGCGAACCACTCAGCACACATCTCTCCCTCGCTCAGCAAAGCGCGATGTGTGCTGAGCGTGCGGTGTTAGACGTGGGGGTGGGGGGCTGGCGCTCATTTCACCCAGCAGGCCAATCTAGCACTAGCGATAGCGATGCACTGGGCCGCGCATCGCTATCGCTGTGGGGGTACACACGGAGTGATCACTGCTTAAAATCTAAGCAATCTAGTCAGATTGCTTAGATTTTAAGCAGCGATCGCTCCGTGAGTACCCTCCTTAAGAAGCGTGCAGGGAAGATTGCAGGTGATCAGTTACAGCCTATTACACAACTTGCTCAAATTGCTACCATCAGGCAGGCGATATAGGGTGCTACCTGCAAAGTCAGCTAGAAGCTTTTTCCCGCAAGCAATCCATCTGTTGAACAACAACTAGGAGGCTCGAATTTAATCTCCTTCTAATGTAATATTGCACTGTATTGCTGCTGGATGGTAGACACTCCCTTTTTATTTTATTGTAGTTTTTCGTGATTGGTATTGTACTGTATTTACAGTATTACTGTATTTTACTGCACTGTGTACTACATGTATGTTGTATGAGTTTACCTTTTCTATGTGCATACCTGGCTGATGCTTTGGAAACCGGAAACAAATTCCTAGTATACATGGCCGGATTAACAATGGGGCGGATGGAGCTGCAGCTCCAGGCCCCCCATTGAAAACAGGCCAAAAGAGTCTCCTGCAATGCAGCCAGCCAGCCAGCGATGACAGGAGAAATACCTTTCTCCTGTCATCACTCATCAACAGCATACACCTCTGGGGCCAAGGCTCCACCTACACCCTCCGCTCTGCCTGCAGTGCAGTGTGCACACCCACCCCCATGTTACTGAAGCTCAGATCACGTCTGTGCTAAGCTCCGCCCAAACAGCGATAAGCTCCGCCCCATGGACGTTCTGCAGCTGTGCTCCCTCTCCTCTCCCATGCCATCTGATCCAAGGCTCTGTCCCCAGACCGTAAGTTCCACTCACTGCTCCACTCCTTCCAGCCCACACTGAGCCTGGAGCCACCCCCATTCCCCCTGGAAGCCTGAAGCTCCGCCCACAGGTCCAATTAGCTCCGCCCCCTGGGCAGTCAGTGGCTTTGTCCATTTTCCTGGCATCTGAAGTCATGAAAATTCAGCTGCTGCTGTCAATCAGCCAGTGTGCAGAGGCGGATTAAGGTCCAGTGGAGCTTGGACACTTACATGAGGGGGCCCCTATTGCTTAAAGTGTGTAAAAAATATATTATATAAATGTATATATATATATATATATATATGATATGGCAGGGCTGTATGTAGCAGGATGCCAAGTGTGCCACACAGCGCAGTTTGCCTGGAGGTGGCACTCGGAACTAGCAGTCGCAGCAATGTCTATTTTGACGGGCCTGCCACCAGCAAACCAGGAAGGGGAGAGCGATGAGCCACACAGCATCTCCGTGAACTTCTTGCCCATTGGGACCCATGAAGCCGGGGAACTAAGGAGCAATCAGCCCGACAGCAGGTACAGACATCAGTCGCACTTACAGGAGATAGTGACAGCAGTGCAGTTACTACTGTACTGGGAGCAAGCTGCACTGGAGTCTGACCGTTTGTTCCAGACAGCGCTGCTTGCAGAACGCTCTTCTGTATTGAGCATTTGCAACTTTGGCCTCCAAATAACCAGACTGGGACACACTATAATGGAGTCATGATAATCTGCTACTGCCCCATCTCGTGCTGTTCCCATCACTATTACCCCCTTCATCCCCTGCGCTAATGCTCCCATCTCCTGCTGTTCCCATCACTACTGTCCCCATCATACCCTTCTGTCCCCTGCGCTACTGCCCCCCATCTCCTGCTGTTCCCATCACTACTGTCCCCATCATACCCTTCTGTCCCCTGCGCTACTGCCCCCTTCTGCTATTCCCATCACTATTACCCCCTCATCCCCTGCGCTACTGCCCCCCATCTCCTGTTGTTCCCATCACTATTACCCCCCTCATCCCCTGCGCTACTGCCCCCATCTCCTGCTGTTCCCATCACTACTGTCCCCATCATACCCTTCTGTCCCCTGCGCTACTGCCCCCCATCTCCTGTTGTTCCCATCACTATTACCCCCCTCATCCCCTGCGCTACTGCCCCCATATCCTGCTGTTCCCATCACTACTGTCCCCATCATACCCTTCTGTCCCCTGCGCTACTGCCCCCCATCTCCTGCTGTTCCCATCACTATTACCCCCTTCATCCCCTGCGCTACTGCCTCCCATCTCCTGCTGTTCCCATCACTACTGTCCCCATCATACCCTTCTGTCCGCTGCGCTACTGCCCCCTTCTGCTATTCCCATCACTATTACCCCCTCATCCCCTGCGCTACTGCCCCCCATCTCCTGTTGTTCCCATCACTATTACCCCCCTCATCCCCTGCGCTACTGCCCCCATCTCCTGCTGTTCCCATCACTACTGTCCCCATCATACCCTTCTGTCCCCTGCGCTACTGCCCCCCATCTCCTGTTGTTCCATCACTATTACCCCCCTCATCCCCTGCGCTACTGCCCCCATCTCCTACTGTTCCCATCACTACTGTCCCCATCATACCCTTCTGTCCCCTGCCCTACTGCCCCCCATCTCCTGCTGTTCCCATCACTATTACCCCCCTCATCCCCTGCGCTACTGCCCCCATCTCCTGCTGTTCCCATCACTACTGTCCCCATCATACCCTTCTGTCCCCTGCGCTACTGCCCCCCATCTCCTGCTGTTCCCATCACTATTACCCCCTTCATCCCCTGTGCTACTGCCCCCATCTCCTGCTGTTCCCATCACTACTGTCCCCATCATACCCTTCTGTCCCCTGCGCTACTGCCCCCCATCTCCTGCTGTTCCCATCACTTACCCCCTTCATCCCCTGCGCTACTGCCCCCATCTTCTGCTGTTCCCATCACTACTGTCCCCATCATGCCCTTCTGTCCCCTGCGCTACTGCCCCCCATCTCCTGCTGTTCCCATCACTATTACCCCCTTCATCCCCTGCGCTACTGCCCCCCATCTCCTGCTGTTCCCATCACTTACCCCCTTCATCCCCTGCGCTACTGCCCCCATCTCCCGCTGTTCCCATCACTACTGTCCCCATCATACCCCCCTACAGCCCCCCATCTCCTGCTGTTCCCATTAGTACTGCCCCCACATGCTATGTGTTACTTCATACTGTGCCTGCCTCCTATATCCATCTCTCTCTCTCTCTCTCTCTCTCTCTCTCAATTCACCATTGTTGTGTAGCACAATGTGTATAAAGGTACTACATGAACATGGTGAATGCTCTGCATTATATGGTGGTCACTAAGGGGGTCATTCCGAGTTGATCACACGTAGCAACTTTGTGCTGCTTGTGCGATCAACTAGACGCCGCCTATGGGGGAGTGTATTTTAGCATAGCAGGGCTGCGATCGCTTGTGCAGACCTGCTATGCTAAAAAAGTTTTGTGCAGAAGTAGACTAGAAGTAGACTAGCCCTGCAGTTACTTACCCTGTGTGATCGATCCTGCGATGAAGGTCCTGGAACTGACGTCAGACATCCGCCCACCAATTGCCTTGATATACCTGCGTTCGGATCTCCACGCCCGGAAAACGGTGAGTAGACGCCCCGAAACGCCTCCCCACTATCAAACTTCTTGCGATCGCGCTAACGATCACTTTCATCTTTCTTCTGGTCGCTGCCCAACGACGGTCGTCGCCAGGCAACGACGCGCGTGCGCACTGTGGCCACCGCACATGCACAGTTCCGACCCGTTCGCACCGCAGCGATGAACGGGTCGGAATGACCCCCTAAGATGTTGTCTGTATTATACGTATTATACTAAACATTTAATCACACAAAGGTTGAAAATGAAGAATATTTTCAGAGAGTGCAATTTCAATGTACAAGGGGTAGAGCTTTCAAAGGCATAATTGTTCTTTGCCATAAACATTAAAGGTAATAAAAAAAATTGTTAGCTATCTCTAATAATAATATAATAATAATAATAATAAACACAAAAGTCTGAATAAAAGTTAATACTTGCATGGTGAAGTCTATTTAACTAGTATTGTAATGGTATTTGCACTGCCTAATTACTTGATTTATAGTCGCTATCGATGGCAATGACAATTTAAATTTGTTTTAATATATTTTTATATCTAAAGATTTTTTTTGAGGTTTTTTTTATAATCTTAAAGATGTTTTTTTACATTTTATTTGTATTTTTTAATTAAAAAATAAAACTGAGAGCCCAAACCAGCTCACGCATGAACATCTGCAATGCAGTAAGTTAAGGTGCATAAAACAGACGATATTGCTACTTTTCACCTTTCTGAGCAGTATAATTTGTGATATCGCACAGTGTGTATGCTGCATGCGTCGGTTGATGCGTGCTCCTGGGGGTTGTTAATGACCCTCGCTGTCGGCCGTGCATGCAGCTCAATTTGGACTTATCGTCCAAAGCTGCAAGCATGGCCCGGGCACGGCATGATGTCACTGTGCAATATCGCACAGTGTGTATGCCCATGTCGGGTGGCCTGGGCGTGGAGGGAACATAATGTGCGATGTTGCTCATTGAGCGCATCGCACAGTTTGTACAGGGCTTTAAACCTTACCGCCCTGGTCCAGTATTGCCATTCCAGCTCTTTAATTTTCTAAAAAGACGGCAGCTAAGAAGGCAGTTAATTTATTAATTTAATACAGTGCTGTAAATGTGGGATGAACACTTACATAAATATGGCAATAACAGTGAACAATTTTGGATTTTTTTCTTTTTTTATTAATTTAAACTACTCTAGCACTCAGTAAAAGTCAAACAATACAGATTGCCCCTTTCACAAAAAAAAACACAACTTTTTTCTTGTTATAGCTCCACTATAAAGTAGTTGAAGGTGTGCACCAGTTATGCCCTCCATAGCGATAGCCACACCCACAGCACAGGCCACACCCTCTGTAGACCACAGACCCACCGTACTGGTCACACCCCCACATCAGTCATTCTGCTGCAGCAATTGTCCCAGCCCCCACAGCGGCACACAATAGGCCCTTCATAAATCTCAGCTCCAGGCCCATGTGGACCTTAATCTGGCACTGCTAGTATACGCTTGTATATCTGGCCAATAAAGTTGATTCTGATTCTGATTATGGAAACGCCTATGTTTGCTATAGATTATAAGATTGTGACCAGGCCCTCTTACCTCAATGTCTGTCTGTTATTAACCAGTCTCCTTTTATTATTGTGTTTGTTCCCAATGGTAAAGCACAATGCAATATGCTGGCATTATATAAATAAATATTAGTAAGTCCACAGCTATGAAATCTCCTCTTGTTGGTACATATTGCCATTTTATGTTTGCTTTCTTACACCTGCTGTGTCATGCTTGCTGCAGTTCTACATTCAACTTCCATATTTATGTGAGACACTTTTATGTATCCAAAATCATATACATAGGCCAAGCGGTCATACATGTATTTCCTTCTCTGTTCTTTAAACAATCTATGAGCTATAGCAGGCCTGGCCAACTTGTGGTTCTCCTAGCTGTTGTGAAACTACATGTCCCAGTATGCCCTGACAAAGTTTTGGCATTCCCTACTAACAAAACTGTGACAGGGCATGCTGGAGAGCCACAGGTAAATCAGGCCTGATATATAGTGTTACAAAGCTTGGAAGAGCATACAGGGGCCAATTCAGACCTGATCGCTAGGCTGCGTTTTCTCACAGCCTGCGTCGCAATGTGCAGGCGCGACGGACTACAGCAATGGGGATCGCCGGCCAGCGACGGGATTGTGCAAAATTTCCGTACGCATGGGCGATCGCAAGGAGATTGACAGGAAGAGGGCATTGTGGGTGGAAAGTGACCATTTTCTGGGAGTGTTTGGAAAAACACAGGCCTGATGTGATCGCAGCGGCTGAGTAAGTCCTGGGCTGCGCAGATACTGCACAAAATCAGTTTGTACAGCTCAGCCACACATGCGATCGCACACTTGCTCAGCTAAAATACACTCCCCCTGTAGGCAACGATTATCTGATCGCTGGGCTGCAAAAAAGATTGCAGTGCTGCAATCAGGAGTAGCGCACTGGGTGGAATGGTGGCCCCAATTAATTTTGCAGTTAACCGCAGACCGCAAAGTTCCCATCATTCTCATCCTCAGGTATGTTCAAATCTCCCCGTGTAATCTGGCTATTGCTATCTGCACGTATGCAAATCATCTTTATTCCAAATGTATGTTTAAATCATTTGTTAGACAGTTTTGTGATTTATGCTTTTGTTTGTAATTTAAAATACCTGCGTTTCAAAGCTTGGTCAGTGCCGCATATTTAATTACGGCTCACTGGGCTGGTGTTTGTTTAGTCAATCACTGTGTAATGTAACACCTTTGATTAGTGGGACATTTGCCTCAGCTGTAGTTGGGTCAATTTCCCATAGTATATCTGTAACTTCAACCATGCACAGCTGTGCATGTCAGCTGTGCGTTCCAATACTCAAAGCGTTCCTTCTCTAAGCGTCTTGAAAATGAACAGTTAAAAAAACAGTTAAACAAACATTGCACAGCATCAAGAAAGAAATCTGGAACATTATGTGGCCTCTCCTCACCTCTGCCATGAGAACACCAGGACCAATGCCCACTACTTCTGTGTCCAAAAACATCATGACTGCCCCCGGGACTACCCCTCAAGCTCAGCAGGGAACTGAGGGACGTGCGCATCAGGACCAGACTTTGCTGGGTCAGTTCCATTGGACATTAGTGTGCACCCCACATTCTCACACCCACCCGCACTGCTCTCATGAGACCAGGACATTTATCTTTTTCACAAAATAATGTTAGTACAGTTTTCCTGCAAATGTGTCTTTCTCTTCTCTTTCTTCTTACACGGTACTTCCACCCCACTGTGTGCTATTCCCGTAATGTGTACCTCCATTGGTTGCACACCCTGCCAGCAGTAACCTATGCAGTGCGCCCAACATGGCTGCCTCGGATGGTTCCCCTGTGGGCGGGGTGTGCTTCATTTGGATCTTTCCATGCAGGGTATAGCATACTCCTACACACGTGTCAGTTCTCCCATACATGCATTTGGCCCCTGTATGGCTCATCTCCCACTGTGTAACCTTGTAGTGCGCCCAACATGGCTGCCTTATCTGGTGCGCTTGTGGATGGGATGAAAAATACATGGACCTGATGGTTTTATTGGAACCCTACTCTGAACTTAAGGACTCTGCAATCTCCCCATTTTGTGTTCTCTTCTAGGGGTGGACTATTCCACCCTGGGTAATCCTACGCAGTGCGCCTAAGATGGCTGCCGCACCTGGTGCCTTGTGATGGTGGAATACACAACCCCTGGAGGTTATTACTCAAAATGCCTACACCAATCATGCATTATTCTTTCTGTGTCTTTGTCTGTGTGGTTTATCTTTTGATGTAATACTTAAATCTTCTGTATTATGTGCATTGTGTGAGTTCTAGTTGGCTCCGCGGATGGCTGCCTCGGTGCTGCTCTGCCAAGCAGCCTTAGTTTTTAGTCTTAAATGTATAATATGTCTACTGTACAGTTGCATATGTGCAGTATGAACTCATATGTGTAATGTTTGTAATGTATGCTACGTTTTTTCCTCCATGTTGCTGCTTGGCGATGCATTGTACCAAAAAGAATTCCTAGTGTACGTGAGTACACCTGGCCAATAAAGCTGATTCTGATTCTGATAGGCTAGAATGGAGGAGTGCAATCCCTTATTCTAGCCAGTGCGCTACTCCTGATTGACAGGCTAGTAGCGCACAGCCAATCAGGAGAGCGCCATGACGTTATGCTCCCTGATTGGCTGCTAGGATCTCCAGTGACAGGAGTCACGGGGGGTCCCGGCATTCGGGGAAAGGGGTTCCATGTGCAAACATGGAACCCCTTTTAGTGTCGTGGATCGGGCTTTTGTTTTATTTATTTTTGACAAGGCCGTGGATTACTGCAGGAAGGAAGAGGACAGATCATCACTGGATAATAGTTGAGTATATTGGAATTTTGGTTTTACAGGTAAACGTTTGGATTCTACATGGAGAAGGGGACGTGATTGGACGGCGTGGTATGTAGGTTAGTATGTATGAGTGTGTAAGTGTGTTTTAATAAATTTGTACTATCACGGTGTGTGTCTTGTTTTTATTTGGGTATTTCTCTTGTTGTAGAACTACAGATACCAGCATTCCCGTTATTTCCCCGAATGCTGGTACTTGTGGTTCTCCAAGTACCAGCAAGCGGAGGAGGCTTGCTGGGACTTGTAGTTCTAAAACAAAATACAATATTCTTTTTTTACACAAAGGCTATCAGCCCCCCATCCACCGCCCAGGGATGGGGGTGGGACAGCCTCGGGCTTCACCCCTGGCCCTTGGGTGCCTGGAGGTGGGGGACCCCTTGATTTAAAGGGTCCCCACTCCCCCAGGGTACCCCGGCCAGTGGTGACTAGTTGGGGGGGGGGAATGCCACGGCCGCAGGGACCAGTATAAAAGTGTCCCCCGGCTGTGGCATTATCTTCTCGGCTAGTGGAGCCCGGTGCTGGTTTTAAAAATACGGGGTACCCCTACGTCTTTTGTCCACCGTATTTTTGGAACCAGGACCTGCTCAAAGAGCCTGAGGCTGGTTATGCTTAGGAGGGGGGACCCCACGCAATTTTTTATAACACTTTTAACTCTTTTAATAATGTACACAATGAAGCCCTGCATGGATCTCACTGATCCGGCCGGGCTTCATTGTGTTATGTCAGGCAGTGTTTTACTCATCACTCCTGTAAAACACTGCCCGACAATACGAATAACATAGACATCGGAAAATACGAAAAACCAAAACTCGGCAGTTTAGTAAATTCCCAAAAATTATTCAAAAAGTTGCAGAGAAATACGTCCGATAAAATTTGAGTTTAAACTCCCACCAATTCGGCAGAAACACGAATCTTAGTAAATATATCCCTCTGGGGGATATTCCGTTACTGCCAAAGAGACATCGGGAGTGAAAACTCTCTCTATTACTCAGCAGGAAAGCTTTTAGTCCATTTCAATAAAATGTAAACCAATGTCCTCAACTTGTTTGACATAGCATGACATAGCTCCCTGGAGTCTTTACTTTATTTACATATAAGCAGTGTTATCAGACTCATAATACCTTTAAAAAGATTGTGGAATGCTATGAGTAGGGTTTGTTAATTGACATGAGTTCCTGACTGAGCACTGATACCGCTGCTTGCTCCTACAAGTAATAAATAAATATGCAAATTTATTTATTTGGAAACAGAGAACAGGCTTTTCCCAATATTTATATTAGGAGTTTTAAATTCAAGCAACACTAATGTGGGCCATACATCAGAACAATTGTATTCCAATCAGCCAACTAGTTGGCTGGTTGCAATGATAATCTAGCAGTGTGTGGGAGTAAATGATAATCAGCCTTTTGCTCCCAAACGGCTGAAAAACTGCCAAAAATGATTGCTCCAACCAGTTGGGAAAGTCAAACATGTGACTTTCCCAACTAGATGGACTAAACATGTGTAGGGGAAACTTTAACCCCAACCAGGACCGGATTATGGGAGGGGCAACAGAAGCGGCCATCCCTTTGCCCCTACACATAAGGGGCCCCCACACACTGCTTTTTCAATCAGAGTATAGTCTTTCTTCAGGAGCTCAGCTGTTTGTTAACAGCGGCCACCAAAGAGCTCCTCCGTGTGCAGTCAGCGTTGCGGGATAGTGAAGATAAATCCCACGAGACACTGACCCTGAGCCGCCTGAGTCTGCTGCTCTGCCGCACTGTCCTCCGTGATGTTCAGCTAATGTGGTGTGTGTTTTTCATGCGGGTGGGGGTTGGCAGCAATTGCAGTAGTGGGGGCTCCCCACACCTTTGTTGCCCTGGGTCCCCACCGGCCTTAATCTGCCCATGCCCCCACCTGAGCGGTAAGTAGGCGGTAACTGGTAAGCAGTGTCCACCTACTTCTTCATTATCATCATCTTTGCCGCCCTGTGGGGTGGCTGTCAGCGGCACAGTAGGGGTATTAGTGCTGCTGCTGGTTCATCCCTACAGCTCATCTGGTTTCCACCCCCTTCCGGACTGACACCCTCCCCCAAAACGTGTGATTTTCTCCTGCATTTGCAAGATATACAGTAGATATATGGGGTTTGTGGATGATTGAATCATTACAGATGCTTGTCTGAAGTGTCACATAATAACTAGCGCTACTAGAGACCTATCAATATACATACAGGCAGGGTTGAGAAAGAATACCCATTGTATTAGATGTGTCGTTTGATTACCCTAAAGACAAAGGGAGCTAAAGACAGTAGTCCTAATGATTGAGTTTTTGACATTAATCTAAACACAGTTACCCCATAAACCTCACCACAGCTGTGAGTCACTTATAAGGAGCGCTGAACTTAATTAATACAGATATTGGGCCAGATGTAATGGCGCCCGAGTTCGGCGGATGTGCGCGATGCCAGTCGAACTCAGACATTTTTTTAAAGGGGCAATCATTTACAAGGCATGCTTTTGCCTTGTTAGTGATTGCCCCTTTAAAAAACCATCCGTGTTCAACTGGCATCCCGCATGGCCGCCGAACTCGGGAGTCATTACATCCCGCCTATGGGGTCAACTGATGAGAAAACAGTAATTGACCTACAGTAGTTCATATGAATGTAGCGCAACCCCACATAATTATTTCATTGCGGTATCAATTGGTGGTATCAACTTAGTGGAAGTGTGATACTCTTCTTTATGAATATTTTTACGTGGCATGCATGAAAGAGCTCTAAGAATACTAAGGTGTGGCAAGCAATTGTTTTTATGGTATTGAATGTTGGAAACACTACTCCCCATTATTATCCACATTGAGGACTACATTTTAAAATTAGTAAATAATATAATTCATGGATATCTGTACAGGATTGGATTTTCAGCAGCTAAGCGCTAGTCCTGGTCATTGCTAGGTGAAAGGGACATCATAGCACTTCGACCCGGCAGCTTCCTACGATGGTCGCCCAGGCAACCAGGACGCCAGGCAGCCGCGGGCGGTTGTGTGCTGGCAGCAGGGACATGCTGCACTCCAGCTGCACAGAATACTTAATTAGTGGAGGCTTGTCCCAGCAGGCCTCTGGCTTGGTTCTCCTTCCCTTTATCTCCCAGACACTCCTGCATAGGCTTGCTGGTTATAGTCCTCTGTTACTGCTGAAGCCCTTGTCGCTCTGTGTTGTAATCTGGCTCTTCCTGGCCCTTCTGTCTTCCACAGTTAATCCTGCAAACCTGGTCTGTCAGTCATATACTGTCAGTTTACATTACAGCTAATCCTGCAAACGGTCTCTCAGCTAATACCCAGCAAGTCCACATGTCATCCTATCCTGCAAACCTGGACTGTCAGTCATGTCCTGCAAGTCCATTAACAGCTACCTGAGGAGTAATTCAGATCTGATCGCAGCAGCAAATTTGTTAGCTAATGGGCAAAACCATGTACACTGCAGGTGGGGCAGACATCACATATGCAGAGAGAATTAGATTTGGGTGGGATATATTGCTTCTATGCAGGGTAAATACTGGCTGCTTTATTTTTACACTGCAATTTAGATTTCACATTGAACACCTTCCCTACCCAAATCTTACTCTCTCTGCACATGTTATATCTGCCCCCCCCCCCCAATCCGCCCTCCCCCCGCAGTGCACATGATTTTGCCCATTAATTTGCTGCTGTGATCAGATCTGAAATAGGCCCCTGGTCTGTCAGCAAAGTACCTAGCAAGGTTTAGCTTTAGTCAGTCCTGCATACCAGGTCAGTCTGCAAACATCTCTCTTGGCCAAGCTTTGGTCAATCCTGCACACTCGGTCTGGACATTACCAACCTGCAAGACCAAGCCTTGGTCCATCCTACATACCTGAGCTACCAGCTGACCTCAATAAACTTCGGCCCTAATATACCTTGCTAGACTGTTGCTACACCTTATGGTGGAGCCGTAACTGACATACTGTCTGTCTGTATTTGCCAACATCCCACTCCATTTCAGGGCAATCTCTGCTGCGGGTGGACTACGTAGGACCCTGTGATACCAAAGTCTTATGTAGTTGTGTCTACTCTTTACTACCAAGACATGCCACATCTCTTTCTTCTGTCGTTATCCTGAGCCATCCGGGATCACTGGTCTATTAGGCGAGCTCCTACTGCTGGAGGATTTAAGTCCAGGGGCCTCCTAAGTACCAGCGTGCGCAACCAGCATTAACGGAACAGTGGGGGGTTGCTAATGGTGAAACGCCCCTCTTTAGAACTCGTGCCCGCAGCATGGCGAGTGCAGCGAGCCCGCAAGGGGCTCATTTGTGCTCGCCCAGCTGTCGGTATACCAGCGGTCGAGATTCTGGCGCTGGTATGCTGGCTGCCGGGAGCCCGGCCGCCGGCATACCCTACTACACCCGTTTCTAGCAAGCCTTCTCCCCACAGGATATATTATGGGGGAAAAGGAGGGGTGGGGGTGTTTATTTATGATCATGTTTGTGTATGATCTTTAAATGACCAATGCTTTTACTGGCAAGACCTAGACGTGTAAAAGCATTGCCCTTTTAAATGTCAGGCATAAATTCATTTGGAAATCGAAATACCCACAAATAAGTTTATTGAAGTTACAGCAATCTAGACTTAACGGAGGAATTAATTTTCCTCATAATAGTGAGAGGGATGCAGGTGTAGTCTCGCTGCTTACCTCGTCTGCTAGTCTCTCACCTTCAGGTCACGGAACCTTCAACAGACCTGGTAGGGGCGTAGCCAGTACTTTGGGGGTCATTCCGAGTTGATCGCACTTAGCAACTTTTTGCTGCTCGTGCGATCAACTAGATGCCGCCTATGGGGGAGTGTATTTTAGCATAGCAGGGCTGCGATCGCTTGTGCACCTGCTATGCTAAAAAAGTTTCCTGCAAAATAAGACCAGGGTCAGACCTACTTACCCTGTGCGACGGATCCAGCGGCGAAGGTCCCGGGATTGACGTCAGACATCCGCCCTCCAAACGCCTGGACACGCCTGTATTCAGATCTCCACAACCGGAAAATGGTGAGTAGACGCCCCGGAACGCGTCCCCACCGTCAATCTTCTTGTGATCGTCGCTGCGATCACTTTCAGCGCTGCCCGCAATGCTGCCCAGCGACGACTGTCACCAGGCAACGATGCGCATGCGCATTGCGGGTGCCGTGCAGTCGCGACCCGTTCGCACCGCAGCGAAGAACCGCTGCGTGTGAACGGGTCAGAATGACCCCCTTTGTGGGCCCCATAGCAACATTTTGGAGGGGCCTTGTCCCAATACTTCTACAAAGATACCTCTACACAGCAGTTGCTAAAGTTATGCCCAGGGGCGGATCCAGAAGAAAATGAAAGGGGGGTGGGCACCATGATAGGGGAATGGTAATAGTTATATTTACATGTACCTAAGGCACGCATGCTCCCAAATAAGGGGTGCTGTATCACAGGGGGTGTGGCCTCACAGAATACACCATCAGGTAATGATTGGCTGTAGGAGCGCATCCTGGTTTATTGCCAATGTTTCACCCTGATGAAAAGGCTGATTGGGCCTTGAAATGTTGGTCACCTGTTCCATTAGTTATGGGAGCCTGGAAGACACTCCAGCACAATATAATTATTATAGTTGGTATAGTTTTAGTTGGAGGTGGCAGGTGCAGCATACCTTGTTTTGGGCACTGCACTGAGACTCAGGCTGCAGGACACGAACTGCCCATCTTTGATTAGCAGAAGCGGCCAGCTGAATCTCCAACAAGCAGCATAAGACATCTGAAGGACAGCCCTGCCACAATCACACGGGCCGCCTTCTCAAAGCTGAGGCTGAGTGTGACTGCACCTAGCATGGTGGTAAAGGAAGTGGAGGAGGAAGCGCTGGGATTATTGTGCGGTGCAGTGAGGGCTAATGAAGCCTTCTGTGCCGTCATAAGTAACAGTCTTACTCGATGCTGGCATTTGAACCCCGTGCCTGGCCTGGACTCTGGCCGGCTGGCAGTGGGGGAGGTAGGTTGTGGTGTGAGCACATGGACTTGCTGTTAGAGCCGCAGTGGGTCCTAGTGCCTGTCGGCTCTTTAATCAAATCTGACTGACGGAAATAGCAGTAGTACTGCTGCTGTTCTCTTTTTGAGGAAAAAGAAGTCAGAAACGACAGGGGGGGGGGGCACGGGCCCGAGTGCCCCTTCCTGGATCCGCCTATGGTTATGCCCCATAGTAGAGTCCAAGTTTATTTTGTGCCCCATAGTAATGTTGTAGTTTATTTTATGAACCATAGTAGTGCCCTAGTATACATTGGCCCTCATTCCGAGTTGTTCGCTCGGTATTTTTCATCGCATCGCAATGAAAATCCGCTTAGTACGCATGCGCAATGTTCGCACTGCGACTGCGCCAAGTAACTTTACTATGAAGAAAGTATTTTTACTCACGGCTTTTTCATCGCTCCGGCGATCGTAATGTGATTGACAGGAAATGGGTGTTACTGGGCGGAAACACGGCGTTTCAGGGGCGTGTGGCTGAAAACGCTACCGTTTCCGGAAAAAACGCAGGAGTGGCCGGAGAAACGGTGGGAGTGCCTGGGCGAACGCTGGGTGTGTTTGTGACGTCAACCAGGAACGACAAGCACTGAACTGATCGCACAGGCAGAGTAAGTCTGGAGCTACTCTGAAACTGCTAAGTAGTTAGTAATCGCAATATTGCGAATACATCGGTCGCAATTTTAAGAAGCTAAGATTCACTCCCAGTAGGCGGCGGCTTAGCGTGTGTAACTCTGCTAAATTCGCCTTGCGACCGATCAACTCGGAATGAGGGCCATTATGTCACATTTTATGGCTACCAGTACATATTATGCAACACAGTGACTTCAATTCATAAAATGACATACAGTGTCTTCAGTTCATATTATGCCACATTACAGTGTCCCCAATTCATATTATGTATTCGGTATATTGCCGTCCTGTTTATTTTATACCACATTACAATGAGCAGGTCCAGGGGCTTAACTAGATATATTGTAGAAACCCAAGGCAAAAGTTTGTAAGTGCCTCTATGCACCACCAAATGAGGAATAAAGTATATAATACGTCTCTTTTTAGAGGGAAGATGGGCGCCTCGCAGCTCTGGGCCCCATAGCAGCTGCACTCCCTGCATCTATGGTAGCTATGCCCTTGGGACCTGAATGGGCCCATGAGCCTTATGCCCGATCCCTGGTGGCCTAGGGAGGAAGGTGTAGGGCCTTGGAAAGGCCTAACTCACAGTGAAGGCTGCAGTGGGGAACTTCACAGCTCAGTTTCTTCCCACCACTGCAGCGCTTCTCAGTCTTCATGTGCACTCTTCTGCCTCTGGTCCGTCCTTGCCAGCGGCGCCGCCATCACCTCTCCGTCACTGCTGGACATCTTCTTTCTGGTGACCGGCATCTTCTGACCTCTTCAGCGGCCTCCGGAGCTCTTTTTCCTACGGCTGCTGTCTTCTACTCCCACCGCGATGCCTCTCCGTTCTGCCAGGGTCTTCGTCGCTCTTCCGCGTGGTCTCCTCTCTCCTCCTTGTCCCGGCAGTGTCTGACATCACCTGGGGGCGGGGCCTATGATGAAGCAAGCATTGATTGGCTCGCCGCGGCTACCTGTGATTGCAGATCCTCTGCACTCTGCCGCTGCAGCCCCATCAGCGCTGGGGACAGATACACTGCCCCAGCACTGTCTGCCACACTGCTGCTTGCCCAGAGCTGGGAGCGGGCACACCGTCCCAGCACTCTAATACATTCCTACATTTTCAATCTTTAAACCATGCAATGATTTTTAGATATTTACGAGGTTGGCTTCATGGTAGAGAGATATAAGCTAACACTAATATTGAACGTATATTTTTGAAAAACTGTGATTTAATCAGTATGTTACATCTCCATGACGCAGAAATTCCGGAGGATCTCCGGAATAACCCTGTATTGTAGTCCACCAGGAAATTGTAGCATTTACTTAGGCATAAAAGGAGTCTAAATGCGCATAATTCCCTTTTTTTTTTTTAACCTTTTTACATATTCCTGAATTTCAGGGAGGACAAGCAGGAAATCTTTTTAAAATCTTATACCAAGAAGGCCTTGTGAATGTCGGATCTTTTATAGATAAGAAGGCCAGACGTCCACTCCATTATCCCCAAGCAGGGGCGGATTGGGATCGAACACCAGCCCAGGAAATTTATGGAAGCAGCCCTAATGGGGATCGAGTCTGTCAAGGGGGAGGGTTCTGTCAAGAGGGCTGGGTCACACCTCAGAGATCCTGATTCTAAGATAGACACAGTTGGGGCCTCCTTTGCTTTACGACTTTATACATATGCTGCTACAATGCCCTTCAATGATGTACATCCGTACATCTGAATATACAAGGACTGACATGCCCACTTTCAGTATCTACTGACACTGCTGTCATGCCTTTACTCTACTTCTGATTTTATTGATTTTTCATTCTAAAAAAAACCCTTTTTTTACCTTATATGTTTCAAAGTACAAGGAGGGGGAGCACACACTACATACAGCACAGTACAGGGTTGGAGCACACACTACATACAGCACAGTAGAGGGAGGGAGAGCACACACTACATACAGTACAGGGAGGGAGCACACACTACATACAGCACAGTACAGGGAGGAAGCACACACTACATACAGCACAGTACAGGGAGGGAGCACACGCTACATACAGCACAGTACAGGGAGGGAGCACACGCTACATACAGCACAGTACAGGGAGGGAGAGCACACACTACATACAGCACAGTACAGGGAGGGAGCACACACTACATACAGCACAGTACAGGGAGGGGGAGCACACACTACATACAGCACAGTACAGGGAGGGAGCACACACTACATACAGCACAGTACAGGGAGGGAGCACACACTACATACAGCACAGTACAGGGAGGGAGCACACACTACATACAGCACAGTACAGGGAGGGAGCACACACTACATACAGCACAGTACAGTGAGGGAGCACACACTACATACAGCACAGTACAGGGAGGGAGAGCACACACTACTGACAATGCCTATTCTATACCTTGTATAAAACACTCTAAAAGGTTAAAGAACACAGTATGCAATTGGCGCATGAGGTACCGTAAGGGTACGCCCTTAGCGTAGCGGACGCTGTATCGGGAGCGAGCCGCTCGAGCGTCACAAACGCTCGCGAGAATACGCTGTTGGTATCGGGCACACTATAGGTGAGCGACTACCGTAATGCTACGCTATCAGCGTAGCGGACGCTCGAGACCACGAGGAGATCACGAGCGGCGCAGACGCTCACAGTGTTAAACCTTTATAACTAAACCATAAACAATGTACTTATACTGTAAACCCTTGTGGAGTGATAAGGTGTAAATGCAACACAGTGTAACCTTGTTAGTTTAAAAGCTGCATGAGCGTATGTGACGCTCAGAGAACCCCTTAGCAATATAATAAACACTCAAATACCTGTCTAAGGGTCTAATGCCTTTTAAGGAAATGAATGAACGTTCAATTTCAAAAGAATAATACAATACAAGTTATACACTACCAAGATAACATAAAATACCTAACCGAATCACTACACATAAAATACAATAAAGATACAATTACATTTAAGGGGGAAGGAGAGAGAGAATGGCTTATAACATTAAAATAAGAGACAATATGGTTGCAGAGAACTTACGCACCAGGGGAAACAATCGCAAGCACCTTTCTGGATATCCAGCTCCCGATTATCAGCAATGAGAACCGTTGAAGAGAGTAGCGAGCTGGCCCAGATCGGCTTGTCCTTTTATACACTACACACAATACAGTACAATGGTCCCTACATTCTTATTGTTCATTGGACACAGGAATTCGTCTTCGCATTATAACAAAAGGTCATAGGTTGGTTCATACAGGTGGGCTGTGACTATTCCTAACTGCTCAGGTGGGTGGGAAACTGGGTTTCCCGCCGCATGGGTAATAAAGTGCAAATATAGTAAATGTCCATAAACTTCTTATGTCCATAACTATACGCACGAGCGATTAATCCGCTTCAAACCAACACCGGAATATTGCTAATTATATTCTCTTCCGATGGATACTAAACACCACTGTGTAACCCCTGTCTGACCCTTCGTATCAAACAAAGAGGGATCTCTTTGTCCCCGAACATACTACATTAACTAAACTTTCAGATTCTATCAAAGGGACCATAATCTACAAAATACATTATATGACTCAAATATGTTACGATTGAGTCGCCCGCTAGACGAACATAAACTCTACCGTAAATGCGCATACCGCGCGCCTGCACGCAACTGAGAGTATGCGCACGCACCAGAGGGCTCATGCACACGCAGCAGGCACTCGCATGAGGTGCATATATGGCAGTGTGTAGCGTGATATTTTTCTGACTTTGACAGTCCACCCTTTGGCAGTCACCAATAACTGCCACTTCCTAAAACAGTTCAAAAAGAGAAAAATATATGTCATGTATAATACATTTCTATGATTGGGTAGGGGAGGAGAGGAGAAGGTAGGAAAAGGGTATGACCTAGTGAGATAGCAGAAGCATGTGTGTATGAATCCATGTTTGGGGGGTCATGTATCATCGCGCCATACGTGTTTTAAATCAAGCTTCGAGGTATTGCGAAGTATACATTTGAATTCCTTCTTATCCCGTGGTACGGGTCTGTGGATGGGCTGTCAAATTTTACCGAGCTCTTTTCGGCTTTTGGTTGCAACAAAATGGGGGAGCACATTTTAGTTGATGATACATGAATGGGGGAATATGTGAGTGCTGATATCTGTGCCTGTATTCCCTATCGACTATGTGTGTCATTACCTGAAGGTTGTAGAAATGAAGATAAAGAACAATTATGGTAAATGCAGTGATAAACTATGTGAGTTTAATATACATTTGCCGATTGAGGTCTTGTCTTGTCTCTTGTCTTGTCTTGTCTCGATGTACATGTTGACTGTAGTCTCCCGAT
Organism: Pseudophryne corroboree; assembly: GCF_028390025.1. Taxonomy (NCBI): domain Eukaryota; kingdom Metazoa; phylum Chordata; class Amphibia; order Anura; family Myobatrachidae; genus Pseudophryne; species Pseudophryne corroboree. The sequence continues at coordinate 300,381,611 of NC_086444.1, read as the reverse complement.
GCTTTTGCTATAGACGGTGTGCAAAAAGCTTTTTTCAATGTCCATAGACTTACAAAAGTGTTGGGCTAGCGTAAAATTAAAGGTACTAGGGATATGGGGGTCTATGGCATAGTCCATCAGTTGTCTGTGTAAAAGGTTGTCAAATTCTTCTTCCAAGCGGATGTCTTTTTACCTTGGAGGAAAATAAAGGAGAAACGGGTGAAAGAAAACGGACCGTGGAATCACATTTTCATCACAACATTGTCTCTATCGTTGGGTCATAAACCAAATCAGTCGTTGTTATTACAGTATCTTCACTTCCTAAACTCATCACTCGGGCGCTACGTTTACACTTTGTTAAAACCCGAACGCATCTAAATATCAGACCGACCAATATGATGACACCCAGAACACACAAAAGAAATTTCCCTACATCCATGATAATTCCTTGAGTCCATTCTCCTAAACCAGAGAACCAATTTCGTGGGTTCAACCATGACACCCAACTGGTCAGCTCATTACCCACAGCGGCAAGGGTGAGATTGTGTTTCCTTCGGAACTCCCATTTTAATTGCAAAATGTCATCCATCTTTTTGTCTATGACCTCGACCGGGTCCTCGGTGCTGTTTGTAATATATGTGCAGCACTTTATTCCATACTGAGTCGCTAGGGTAACACAATACCCGCCCGTCACAGCTGTGAGATAATTGAGAATCATCCTATGCTGAACCAGTTCTGTTTTATAAGCTTGGAGCTCCCTTCCGGTATACCTGAATGTGTCATCATACATTTCAGTGATATTGTCTAATAAATTTGCAAGCGCAGATATGTATTTATAATTTATCACTCCTCTGGCGGTACGAGTGATATCTAACGCGATTAGGAATTGAATCCCGGTGGATTCATTGATCAGGTCAGAGGCCGGATGCTCTGTTCTTTCTATTAGGTGCCGTTTAACGATGTGTTCGTAATGAGTGTGAGTATAAGGAGCTTGGGCACTGCGGTGAATATCCTTCATTTTAGTGTGGGATACGGTCATTACCTCAGGCAGTACTTTTCCAATATAACATAACCCTTCTGAGTTTGGGGCAAGCCACTTATACGCCTTCCTCCCGCATATGAAATATGCATCATCGGGGAGAACATATGGGACGGAGTAGGACATTACCATATTACACATTTTCCATATGAAATCTCCTAACCCTAATTCTCCCATCTGTTTAGTACACGTATCAGTTTGTACGATATGTGCACAGTATCCTTGTGATACCTCTCCACTCATGGTCCTACCTCCTAGGGTATACCTATATCGGAAATATTTTCCACTACCGGCTATGTGGCGTATAAGTTCTGTATCTGTTGGCATTCTATCGGCTCTGTATGAAAAGGTCATGGTTTGGTTATTCCATGACACTTCCCAATTTCCCGGCTTTCGGGGATTGGAAATGTTAAAACATACTAGGGATCTATCCACATGATATTGGTGGAGCTTCAAACTAGGAGGACTGGAGATATTAAACCTCCTGTCCACCGGCCTCCCACCACTTAGCTCAAGTACCTCCCCTATAGTTAAAGGGAATGGTACTAATCCTGATTTGCTATGGCCTTGAGGTACTTGAGAGCATACCCAACAATCTGTCTGATTTAACACTTTACCCACTAAGGAATGATAGTCACTCAATGGATGCCGGTCCATGTGGATATTAAAACTGGACTGACATTTCTTGATGCACCCATCCTCAACTTTACTGTCACAGTGTCTACAGATACAGTTCTTTTCAGCTAACAATCCTTCACAATGTCTATAAATAACATGGCTGCTGGGTCGTTTCCGGTACTCGCCTTTACTCAGTGATTATGTTGTTTTAGGAAATTTACACCTCTGTCTCTGTCATCAGAACCTTTCTGGATCCTTTCTCGACCTCACTGGTACTCTCACCGAAACAGACTGCTCTGGTCAACATCATGGTCAACAGGAAAATCCATATCACAGTCTCTTGGGGCAAGTCCATCTTACAGGAGGAGAAAAGGAGAAATTTGTAATGGGGGTACAGAAAAAAAACAGTTTGAGGGGGAGAGAAACTTGTTACGATAATTAGTTCTCTAGTCTTGTTGTTCTTCTTGTTCTGCTGTCATCTCAAAGGTGCTGTCTCTCAGTCTTCCAACCGAACACTCCGGTGATACAATATTTCTTCTAAACCAGCGATCTTTCTGTAAGGAGCAAAAATCTTGCATCACCATTTGTCTAACTGATGTGTGACATACCATCTTTAAAACATGAAAACATGAGTGAGAAGAGAGAAAACAAAACAAAAAAAACAAAAGAGAGAGAGAACAATTCATATACATATATATTACATAAACCAACAATAAACAACAACAGGAAAAAAAAACATTTTTCAAACATTTTCAGATCTGCCGTTCATCATCAGGCTGTCATAGTTACATGTCCAATGGTATCCTTGCTCAGTCCCTCCCACCAGCACCTCCATACTCCACCCTTTGTATCTGGCCAGGATACATTGATGCGGGTAGGTCATGCTGGGGTTTGGTAGACTTCTGCAAAGACCAAGTAGCTATGCAATGTTTGAGTCCTGCCGATGACCGTCAGAGATGGGGAGAAAAAAACATTTTTACAGATACATTTACAACGTTTCACCCGGTCATTCCTGTGTCTTCAGGGAATGACCTCCCAATTTATTAACCGTTACCTCAGGCTTACCATCAGTCCTAATGATCACCTTTCCTGACTACATCTCATGGGTGTGGCCCAAAATTCTTCCTAAATGATCCCTGATTATAATTTGGTGTGTCATAACTTTGCTCATATTCATGTCTAGGGGGTCTGACTTTATGTGGGCTGTTGCAGTTGCTGGCATAATGCCCTTCTCTTTTACAACAATGACAAATCCTTGATTTCCTCCATGTGCCAATGGCCTGGGGTTTCGGTCGATTTGATGTCTCCTCTAATGCTTGGATGCTCATCACCATCAACCGCTTTCCCTGTACTTCCCTGATTTCTTGGATACCATGGTTATGTTGCTGTCTAGGGGGTTGATATGACTTTTGTATATTTCTTGATCTACAATCTCTTGCAAAATGTCCCTCTTTGTGACAATGGTAACAAACTACCACATTTGAATTTCTCACAGGATTTTGGGTCTTAAGCTGGTGTGGCTTTTTGGTTAGGGCCTGTATACTTACAGCCATCAGCTTATTACTCCGTGACTCCCTGTGTCTGGTGATGTTCTGATCATGATCAATAACGGCCTCTCTTAATGTAGCCACCGAGATATTTCTCCAGTTTGGGTTGGTGGTCTGTACCCTTGTTCTCAACACCTCCTTTAAACCATTCATTAATAACTTAACCGCTACTTCTTTATGCTGTGCATTTGTTTTGATGTCTGTGATCCCAGTGTCTCTAGCCATTACTTGCAGTGCTCGATTGAAGTAGTCAGAAGTACTTTCCCTTTCTCCTTGTCTTATGGAGAGGATTTTGTTCCACTTGGCAATGGCTGGGAAATATACTGCTTACTGTTGGTTGATCTGCTTAATACATTCCTGATTGTGTTCCTCCATATGAGGTACTTCTGTGTTTAATCTACAATCAGCAATAATTTCGCAGGGTCAACACTGGAGGGCAAACATGCCCTCAGCACTGTCCGCCAATCTTTGTTGGTGGGTTCTGTTGAGTTTCCTAGTTCTTTAATAAATCTCTGACATGCAACTAGATCTTTCCTAGGATCAGGGAATTCAGACATAATTGCTCTCAATTCCATCCGGGACCAGGGACGGCGCATTGCACTGTCCTTGACGGGAATGATTCCCTGATCGTCAGTCTTCCCATTGGGGACTGTGATCACCCTGACAGGACTAAATTCAATTACATCACCTTGTGTTGGTCTTACAATATGGGGTACATTTGTTTGTGCGTGATGTATAACACCGTACGTACCTGTGGACACGACCTCACCTGACCCTCCGTTAGGGGGTTTGATTACTGCCTTTACCGATTTGGTCGCGTCCACCTGGATGTCTTGTAGGATGGCTTCTGGAAGAGGTACCAACATCGTGCTGGGCTCACTTTCTTGTTTGTAATCCTGAGGGAAGTTTAACATGGGGTGCAACTTGCATGGGTTAATAGTTGTACATTTAACAGTATTACAATTATCATCGTTACGTTTATTACAATTAGTCTTAACATCTATAATACAGTTGCTAAGTGCCTTTTTATCGTACACCATTGCGCCATTCTCTGCAACCATAATCCTCTCCATTGCCATGTCTCTCTTCCCAAGATGAGAGTCAGATATGTATGTTAAATTTCTTTGCATTTCACTTTCCTGTTGCCACAATTTTAAATCATCATAATGTTTAATACGCCTTTTTGAAGATTTAATCAGGCACACTCTTCTCCTTAAATTCTGTAACACTTCTGGATTAAAACTACCTACCCGGGGAAACTTTTCCCCGTCATGCACAGTCATCCTTTCCCATTCATTGCATAATATTTCTGTGTGATGACCATCTTGGTCTGATTTCTCACACATTACCTTGCCGACCTGATTGATCGGTTTCAAATCAACCTGAACCTGGGTTGATCGCCCCTTACCTGAACAAGTGGCCCCCATCTCTGCAGGCGTTGCTTTCACTACCTCTGACTTCCAATCAGGGTCTCCGGCAACCCTCACAGAAAACCAAAATGTCCGGGGTAAGGCTGCGGTGGGGGTTTTGCCTCGAGGTCCGCCCACTTAACTCCGCCCACGTTGGCCAGTACTGCAATCACTGTTCCCAGAGCTGCTGTACCCAACCTAGGGCCCCTATGAACCTTTATTTACTGGGGCGTGTTGGACCTTCCAGTCCCCAGCAAGTATCGGTTGTTGGAATGTCCCCGAGTGATCAGGCTACTTCCCTTAAAATAAAATTTTTTTACACAAATCACGTTAACAATGTGCAAGTAGCGTTCTTCTGAATTCAAGACACGCTAATGCACACAATCACATGTGGTACAATCGTATCTGCACACAAGCAACTAATCTTATGTGCGGAACGATCAGTGGAATTGAAAATTTCTGCTGCAAATTCCTTCAGCGATGAGCTTCTTTGGCCTATATGGGTCTCGCACCAACCCCTCTTCGGTTGTGCTCTCTACTTCTAGTCTGCTGTACCTGAACCTCTTGTTCTGTGACCTCCTGGTCTGTGACCTCCTGGTCTGTGCCTGGTCTGTGACCTCCTGGTCTGTGATGTACAGCAGACTCTACTGCTCATTAATGTGTCGAGTCTAACAAGGGACGCCTCCCAAGCCACCCCACGATATCACTCTCGCTGGTGTATCTCTTTCTACTGGCCTATGGTTCCCACTTCCGTAATAAAAGAGAAATCTTATATATACACACACTCTTACCACATGTACACTTTAATTTTTATTTCTGCGCAGAAATCCTTTCATTCGGTATTAGCCTAACCCAGAAGAATTGCAACAGAGAAAGTCTTTTCCTTTTAACTTTTAAACTTTTGGATTTGAGATAGATTTGTGTTATTTTTCGCGTTACTTCCTTATCGCTTACTAAACAATACTATCGTGCGGTTTGTATCATGTGGGCGTATATCCGTACGCTCCGTTGCGTAATATACGCTCCGTGCGTCGACCCTTGCTGCGTACGCCCTGCCCTTGAAAGGACACGTGTACACAGACCAAGTACGTCCACAGTTACACACTACACGTTTATCAATGTGAATGATTTTTAACAGTAATCCTTCACTGACCACCACTCAAATCTCCCTTGTATTCTAGGCGAGATTGTGTGCGTGCCTTTTACAATTATTCCCTTAAATATTACTTTTAACTATTAATAACAACAAATGTCTCAACACGTTTATCACTAGTATGTGGCAATCAGGAGAATGAGGCACGAAAACAATACTAAACAAGAAATACAGATGTGTATGCTTATTGCGTACGTTCGCAAAACAGAAACTAAACAGGTTTTAAAAGACAATAATGTACTGTTCCTACCTTCCGGTTCTGGATTCCTTCAGCACTCCTTACTAAGCGAAGCAGACGCTTATCTGGTCAGCACTAAGAGGAATATTACCTCCCGCCTTTTGCTGACCGATAATGTCTGCTGAAATTACCTAGTGCAGATATGTGAAGACCGGAGGAGCCCTCAATTGACAATGCCTATTCTATACCTTGTATAAAACACTCTAAAAGGTTAAAGAACACAGTACGCAATTGGCGCACGAGGTACCGTAAGGGTACGCCCTTAGCGTAGCGGACGCTGTATCGGGAGCGAGCCGCTCGAGCGTCACAAACGCTCGCGAGAATACGCTGTTGGTATCGGGCACACTATAGGTGAGCGACTACCGTAATGCTACGCTATCAGCGTAGCGGACGCTCGAGACCACGAGGAGATCACGAGCGGCGCAGACGCTCACAGTGTTAAACCTTTATAACTAAACCATAAACAATGTACTTATACTGTAAACCCTTGTAGAGTGATAAGGTGTAAATGCAACACAGTGTAACCTTGTTAGTTTAAAAGCTGCATGAGCGTATGTGACGCTCAGAGAACCCCTTAGCAATATAATAAACACTCAAATACCGGTCTAAGGGTCTAACGCCTTTTAAGGAAATGAATGAACGTTCAATTGCAAAAGAATAATACAATACAAGTTATACACTACCAAGATAACATAAAATACCTAACCGAATCACTACACATAAAATACAATAAAGATACAATTACATTTAAGGGGGAAGGAGAGAGAGAATGGCTTATAACATTCTACACACAATACAGTACAATGGTCCCTACATTCTTATTGTTCATTGGACACAGGAATTCGTCATCGCATTATAACAAAAGGTCATAGGTTGGTTCATACAGGTGGGCTGTGACTATTCCTAACTGCTCAGGTGGGTGGGAAACTGGGTTTCCCGCCGCATGGGTAATAAAGTGCAAATATAGTAAATGTCCATAAACTTCTTATGTCCATAACTATACGCACGAGCGATTAATCCGCTTCAAACCAACACCGGAATATTGCTAATTATATTCTCTTCCGATGGATACTAAACACCACTGTGTAACCCCTGTCTGACCCTTCGTATCAAACAAAGAGGGATCTCTTTGTCCCCGAACATACTACATTAACTAAACTTTCAGATTCTATCAAAGGGACCATAATCTACAAAATACATTATATGACTAAAATATGTTACGATTGAGTCGCCCGCTAGACGAACATAAACTCTACCGTAAATGCGCATACCGCGTGCCTGCGGGTGCACGCAACTGAGAGTATGCGCACGCACGGGAGGGCTCATGCACACGCAGCAGGCACTCGCATGAGGTGCATATATGGCAGTGTGTAGCGTGATATTTTTCTGACTGACACTACATACAGCACAGTACAGTACAGGGAGAGAGCACACACTACATACAGCACAGTACAGGGAGGGGAAGCACATACTACATACAGCACAGTACAGGGAGGGGGAGCACACACTACATACAGCACAGTACAAGGAGGGGGAGCACACTACATACAGCACAGTACAGGGAGGGAGCAAACACTACATACAGCACAGTGCAGGGAGGGAGCACACACTACATACAGCACAGTACAAGGAGGGAAAGCACATACTACATACAGCACAGTACAGGGAGGGGGAGCACACACTACATACAGCACAGTACAAGGAGGGGGAGCACACTACATACAGCACAGTGCAGGGAGGGAGCAAACACTACATACAGCACAGTACAGGGAGGGAGCACACACTGCATACAGCACAGTACAGAGAGGGAGCACACACTACATACAGCACAGTACAGGGAGGGAGCACACACTACATACAGCACAGTACAGGGAGGGAAAGCACATACTACATACAGCACAGTACAGGGAGGGGGAGCACACACTACATACAGCACAGTACAAGGAGGGGGAGCACATTACATACAGCACAGTACAGGGAGGGAGCACACACTACATACAGCACAGTACAGGGAGGGAAAGCACATACTACATACAGCACAGTACAGGGAGGGGGAGCACACACTACATACAGCACAGTACAAGGAGGGGGAGCACATTACATACAGCACAGTACAGGGAGGGAGCACACACTACATACAGCACAGTACAGGGAGGGAGCACACACTACATACAGCACAGTACAGAGAGGGAGCACACACTACATACAGCACAGTACAGGGAGGGAGCACACACTACATACAGCACAGTATAGGGAGGGAGCACACACTACATACAGCACAGTACAGAGAGGGAGCACACACTACATACAGCACAGTACAGAGAGGGAGCACACACTACATACAGCACAGTACAGGGAGGGAGCACACACTACATACAGCACAGTACAGAGAGGGAGCACACACTACATACAGCACAGTACAGGGAGGGAGCACACACTACATACAGCACAGTACAGGGAGGGGGAGCACACACTACATACAGCACAGTACAGGGAGGGGAAGCACACACTACATACAGCACAGTACAGAGAGGGAGCACACACTACATACAGCACAGTATAGGGAGGGAGCACACACTACATACAGCACAGTACAGGGAGGGAGCACACACTACATACAGCACAGTACAGGGAGGGAGCATACACTACATACAGCACAGTACAGGGAGGGAGCACACACTACATACAGCACAGTACAGGGAGGGAGCACACATTACATACAGCACAGTACAGGGAGGGGAAGCACACACTACATACAGCACAGTACAGGGAGGGAGCACACACTACATACAGCACAGTATAGGGAGGGAGCACACACTACATACAGCACAGTACAGGGAGGGAGCACACACTACATACAGCACAGTACAGGGAGGGAGCATACACTACATATAGCACAGTACAGGGAGGGAGCACACACTACATACAGCACAGTACAGAGAGGGAGCACACACTACATACAGCACAGTACAGAGAGGGAGCACACACTACATACAGCACAGTATAGGGAGGGAGACACTACATACAGCACAGTACAGGGAGGGAGCACACACTACATACAGCACAGTACAGGGAGGGAGCACACACTACATACAGCACAGTACAGGGAGGGAGCACACACTACATACAGCACAGTACAGGGAGGGAGCACCCACTACATACAGCACAGTAAAGGGAGGGCGCACACACTACATACAGCACAGTACAGGGAGGGAGCATACACTACACACAGTACAGTACAGGGAGGGAGCACACACTACATACAGCACAGTACAGAGAGGGAGCACACACTACATACAGCACAGTGCAGGGAGGGAGCACATACTACATACAGCACAGTACAGGGAGGGAGCACCCACTACATACAGCACAGTATAGGGAGGGAGCACACACTACATACAGCACAGTACAGGGAGGAAGCACACACTACATACAGCACAGTACAGAGAGGGAGCACACACTACATACAGCACAGTACAGAGGGGGAGCACACACTACATACAGCACAGTGCAGGGAGGGAGCACACACACATAGTGAAACACAGACGCAGGGGACCAGCACATCAGAATCTGTCCAAGTGGCCAATCCGCCCCTGATTACATACATAGCCACAACATTATATACTTAGCCACCACGTCACACGTATAGCACTCCATTACATGTATAGCACCGCACTACACAAATAGCACCACATAAAACGAATAGCACCACATTACACGTATAGCACCGTACTACACTTATAGCACCTCATTATACAAATAGCACCACATTACATACGTTGCCACCACATTACATAAGTAGCCACTGCATTACATACCACACACCTATCTGCAGTCCATAAAAATAAGGAACGGACACTACTATCACAGCAGCCCTATGGTGATTCTGGTTGTTTTAATTTTGCATTCACTTGCAGATTAATGCATGTATTTTACCTGTTTCATTAAACAATTTTGTTTTTTTACCTTCAATCCATTCATCTCCACGTGCCTTTAAGTTCCACTTTTATTCACTCATTTCAATTATCGTTAAGTGCTGCTATCTTGCATTGTTGTATGTTGTTTTTAGCCATTGTACAGGATTTACTAATCCTGCTTTCACAGCAGCAGCTAAATTAGAACATCAGACCACCCTGCGCGTGATCCTAACCTTGGTTACATTTTTTCAGCTACTGCATTACATACGTAGCCACTGCATTACATACGTAGCCACTGCATTACATATGTAGTCACTGCATTACATATGTAGCCACTGCATTACATAAATATTCCCATCATCATGGACAGACATTGGGCAGCTATAGGGCTCAAGGATGTTGCATTAGAGATTGTTCCAGGGCTGGCTGTGAGTGCTGTCTTATCAGCTGGCATCCAGTCTCCATTCCATACACTGTGACCGGGGATGCCCTAACCCTTACACCAACATGATAATGCAAATAATGTAATTAAAAATAACCTCTCTGTGGGTATAGTGAACCCGACTCCGACCATGTCTATGCTGCTGCTCCCGGGCAGGGCTTATTGAAGATACCTTTGGCCGGGGTCAGGGAGAGGATGCTGCTGGGCTGGTTAACTTTCTCCATGTCCCCCGTTGGTAGAACAGCTTCACCACTTTTCATGGCTAGCGGCACCTCGAAGTCCTTTATAGCCTAACTTCCGGATTGCGTTCCAATGAACCGCAAGTACTGGAAGCAGTATGAGCCAGCCCAGCCTGAGTATGAATTGGCCTTGCAGAGGGGGAATGTGGGACCGGCCCATCGGAATCTGTCCTGGTGTCCTGGTGGGCCAATCCACCCCTGTCCCCAAGCATCGGAAAGATTTCCCACATTTTAGAAATTCCCCTTTGCTTATGTGCAAGTAAAACACTATGCTTATAGAGCAATACGAAGCTTCTCGAACGATGATTGGGAAAATAATATAGATGTATTATTATGCTCGGAACCTCCAACGAAATGAGCTATTTTACTACATTTCTCTTTTTTGCAACCCCAGATAGTTCACGGGATGAGTGGCTGTTAAGATCTAGTAAAGGCACTCACTTGGTCCAGGTCTTTATTACCGGCTATTTAATATCAGGAGATGTTCCTAAACATATTCCACAAAGCGTATTTTTCTCCATGTAGACAATTTTTAGCAGGGATGTCCACATCCCCATCTAGTCCACGCTGTCACTCCGCAGTAGCGGACACGTACCACTACTTCTGGAGTTGCCCCTTCTTGAGAAGATTTTGGTTACAAATACGTACTTACTCATTGGAAAATCTAGCAAATTATGTTCCACTTTGGCGTGGCCTGGCTGGCAAATGAGGCGGCTGTGTGTCTGGCGAGTTCCTGCCTGCTAGATCCTGCAAAAAACATAACTTGCCACTCAATTTTTCTCAAAACCCCTCATTTATACCCCCTCCGCCTCCATCCCAAGTACTAATAGCCACAGGAGTGTGCTGCGGAGCCGGGAGATAGCCCCTGCTGTCTCCACGGGTTGCAGCCCTCCTGCCCTTATAAAGCCGGGACCTCTAGTATCGGGCCGCGCTGGACCGCGTGGTGAAGATGCACGTCGCTTGTCTCAGCGGCAGACTGTCTGCCTGTTCCCCGCTCCCTGGCCTCACCTACCGCTCAGGAGATCTCCTGTCTGCCTCTCTGGAGCCGTGGGCGCAGACTTACTGCAGTTTCTCAGCCTGGGCTCCCTGCACGGCGGCTATCATTTATCTCCTTCACAAAGGACAGGGAAGTACTTATAACTGTTTTCGTGGGGTGTCCGTGACAAAGGGGATAAGGGGACTTTCTCTGGCTGCAGCATATATCCTCTGCTTAAACAGCATATAATTATATAAAACAAAACACAACCAAAAAAAGAAAAAAAAAATACACAGTGCAGCATCATTGGCATCATATAGCTTCTTTACTATATAGGAAACCTGATGCCCCTGTGTACGTATGGAACATCCTTCTGCTTACTAAAATAAGATTCCTACACTGCTGCTATTACAGTGTTTTTAACCTGCAGCTATCCTTGCTACCTTTCATAAGAGTCATATACTGTCAAGACCCCTGCAGTCGCTGACATAACCAGCCGTTTGCCACTTGATCAATTACACCTTTCAACCCCACACTTCACCCTATAGGTGTGAGGAACCCTGTGTTTTCAGTATATATATGGAGGCTGGTGTCGCTGAGATGGTGCTGCTGGACAGATCATTATAGCTGATATACAGTTATCCTGTGCAGTGAGACGTGTAGATCTCATTCATCCCCTATTATATTTCCATCATTTCACAGATCCTCCCACTCAGTGGTGTTTATAATATGCTATACCTCATCCACCAATTTATGATGTTTATGGAGTAAAGTCTATCGAATAGTAACCGTGATTCACTCACATAGTGATCCCAGCATTGGATACGTACTGATTCTATTGTATATTGCTTACTACACTCACTGAATGTGTTATGGACAAATTCCTCACTTTGTCAGCACCTAAACCTCAACGTATTAAAGGTGGCGGGAAACGAGCTGATTTACCGGCAGAGCCATCTCCCAACTCGTTATTACTGAATAATTCTGAGATAGGATTTAAATCAGCAGACACAATGCCCCCGAAAGCTCCTCCTACATTTCCTTCTTATGCGGAGATTGCCAAAGCTATAAAGGAAACAGTTGAACCATTATTACAAGCGGAGGCTGATAAACTTAATGCCAGCTGTCATGGACATTAAGTCGGAACTTGACACCATGTCCCATAGAATATCAGTCAATGAGAATCAAATTGGCTCTAATTTCCAAGAAATAGAAGACCTAAAACAACAAGTGACCGAGCTGTCTTCGTCCCGCCAACATGTTATCTAAACTTGATGACCTTGAAAATAGAACAAGGAGAAACAATCTGAGGATTCTGGGTCTGAAGGAATCCATAAAAGGTCCAGTTTTGCTTAACTTCCTACTGTCAGATTTACCGGATTTACTTGGAATTCCGGAAGAACTGTCATCCTTGGAAATTGAAAGAGCACACCGGTTAGGTCCCCCATGAGACTCCAATAAATCTCGTCCTCGGCCGGTCATATTCAATTGCCTGAACTTCCATCATAAAGAAATTATCTGGTCAGTGGCTAAAGCCAAAGGCACTCATCAATGGGATGGTCAGAGACTCTTAGTGTTCCAAGACTACTCTGCAGAGGTCTCCAGAGCCCGTCGTGAGATGTCTACCGTATGTGCTCAGTTAGTAAAATCTGGTGTTAAATTTGCTCTTCTGTACCCGGCCCGATTACATATTTTCTTGGCCCAGGCTCCCCTGGGCCAACTCATTCCGAGTTGATCGCTCGCTAGCTAGTTTTAGCAGCAGTGCAAATGCTATGCCGCCACCCACTGGGAGTGTATTTTAGCTTAGCAGAAATGCGAACGGTTGTATTGCAGAGCGCCTGCAAATTTTTTTTTGTGTAGTTTCAGAGTAGCTCAAAACCTACTCAGCGCTTGCAATCACTTCAGACTATTCAGTTCTGGATTTGACGTCACAAACCCGCCCAGCGTTCGCCCAGCCACGCTGCGCTTTTCCTGGCATGCCTGCGTTTTTCCACACACTCCCTGAAAACGGTCAGTTGCCACCCAGAAATGCCCACTTCATGTCAATCACTCTGCGGCAAGCAGTGCGACTAAAATGCATTGCTAGACCCTGTGCAAAACTACATCGTTCGTTGTGCCTGTACGTCGCGCGTGCGCATTGCGCTGCATACGCATTCGCAGAAATGCCTTTTTTTTAGCCTGATCGCTGCACTGTAAACAAATTCAGCTAGCGATCATCTCGGAATGACCCCCCCAGGTCCTAAGGACTACACAAACATAGAAGATGCAAGAGACTTCCTAAAGCACGATATGGAGTCCTCAGACTCAAATTCCATGGACCGAAATGAGTGAGCTTACTGGTTTTCCAAATGCTTAGTGATTGCCTCTTTAATCAAGATTACTATTGTTTCTTAGTTGTCCTGGGTTTCTATCTTTCAATGAGGCTGAATTGCCTTTTCTCATTGCATACCAACTAGTATCATCATAGCCTGTGCTAATTTAATGATGCCTTTTTTTTGGGGGGGGGGGTATGATATACTGAGAGACCCTATAGTTGTTAGCTATGTTCTGAGTAGTTCCCCAAGGGAAGTTAGATAATACTTCCTCGTCCAATGTTGGGAGAACCTTACATCCCTTGTTTCTCCCGTTCACGGGTTTACCCCACGGTTACTGTTTGAAATTGCAATGTGGTTACTATTTTCTTCATTTTGTACTTTGTACCTCTGTATTATTTTCTATAGTACTTGATCTTCTTTTCTTCTTTCTGTTCTGTTTTCTTTCTCTTTTCTGTCTACTCTTTTGCCGGGGAGCTGGTGAGATATATTTCTTACTGACATATTGTTATTAAATTTACCAAGATTTCTAAAATTGTTGTATCTTACTTTTCTTTGTGGTCTGATGATGGCTGTCAGGGGATTTGATAGACCAAATTTCTGTATGGAATATGGCTTCCCAGCTTAAATGATATTCCTGGAATGTGAGGGGAATCAATTCACCCATTAAGCGTTGGCGGATTCTCACTTATCTAAATAAGGTAAAGGCTGACGTTACTTTATTACAGGAGACCCATCTAACGCCTAATGAACATGTAAAACTTAGTATGCTTCATCACCGGCTTATCACATCCTCTTCCTTTAATTCAAAAGCAAGAGGAGTTGCTATTCTTGTTTGTAAAGGAATTACTTATGATATCCATCATCAGATCATAGACTCTGCGGGCAGATACGTTATCTTGGATATAACACTGGAAGGTTCCAGATATTTTCTGTGCAATGTCTATGTGCCTACGGTGTATGATAAGTCTTTTTATTTAAAGATTACAGATCTCCTTAGACCATACTGAAACTCTCCAATTATTATGGGAGGAGATCTAAATTTGGTCTCTTCCTTGGTTTTAGATAGAAAGAGTATCTCCTCTCAGAAATGTTTTCTCCAAAAGGTTAATTTAAATTATATGGTGACCCAATTGGGTCTTGTTGATATTTGGAGGTTACATAACCCTATTGACTTAGAATATACCTGTTACTCATCCATGTTTAATTCCTTTTCACGTCTAGACTACTTTTTTATTTCTGATAGTTTGTCCACCAGGGTTATTGGTACTGATATAGAGCCAATTTTAATATCGGACCACGCTCCCATCTCACTAACTATACAGACCAAATTAACACTGGGATCTTGCTCCCATTGGAGATTCACAGCCAAATTAGCAGCATCCCAAAAAATTCAATCTATGCTGCAGGTAGCTTGGGACTCTTACCAAATTAATAACTCTGAACATGAATCTGACCCTGGTCAGTTTTGGCAAACTGCCAAGGCGGTACCAAGCGGAGAAATGATTGCCTTTGTGGCTAAATTTAAAAAAGAACAAAACGCAATATATCGCGACGCACAATCTATACTTACATCTTCCTTTCAATCTTTTAAATTATCTCCCACATCTGATAATAAAAATAAATATAAAGAGGCGAAACAGCACTTTGATCAAATTTTAACACAAATGGATAATACATTTCTGACTGCAGGTGAAAATAATATATTTAAATTTGGGAACAAATCTAGTCATTTGCTATCTAATCTTCTTAAAACGAATGATGGTCCTCATCATATTGCTGCTTTACAAGATGAAACTGGTACCACCCATTTTGAGGGGAAAAAGATCTCAGATATCCTCCATACATATTATAATAACCTCTACTCCCAAGACCCTATCAATACTGAAGCCAAACGGGACTTTTGGGAAAGGATATCATTACCACAAATCTCCTCAGAACATTCAAAATCGAGGTACTAAATGCTATTAAGACACTTAATAATCTGAAAACTCCGGGCCCTGATGGGTTATCTACCAAATTTTTTAAACTCCTCTCCCCAAAAATTGTTGTCTCTTTAACATCTTTCTACAACTCTTTAATTTCTTCTCATTCGGTCCCCCAATATTTTAATTCTGCAATAGTCTGAGTCTTGCCTAAACCAGGGAAAGATCCATTATTACCTTCATCATATTGGCCCATAGCGTTGCTTAACGTTGACTATAAAATATTTACCAAAATCTTGGCAGATAGAATAAAGAAAATGCTTCCTGAAATAATTAATGAAGATCAGACCGGCTTCATATGGGGTAGGCATTCAGTAACTAATATAAGAAAAATTCTGGCTGTTTTACAGTCTTTGGAGGTGTCTCGAGTGGGTGATTCTGCCTTCCTGTTATCTTTGGACGCTGAGAAAGCATTTGATCTGGTAATATGGGATCACTTGTTCGAGACCCTCCGAAGATTTGGTTTCCCTCCCCAATTTGTACAATCTTTGCAGACCAAATATCATAACCCACACACCCAAATTTTTGGTAATAAATACCTCTCTGTTCCCTTTTTCACTCAGGGAGGGACCAGACAAGGTTGCCCTCTATCCCCATTGCTATTTGCAGTGGCCCTGGAACCTATTGCTATCACCCTACGACAAATAACAACTTTTACCGGCATATCAGTCAATGGGGTAATCTTTAAATTAAGCTTGTTTGCAGACGACATGCTCCTCTTGATAAGAATTCCCATGACTTATATTCCGGCCATTCTTACAATTATTTCTGAATTTGGCTCCTTTGCCAGATATCGAATAAACATAAATTAATCTGAACTATTACCTTTAAATTGTCCAGGAGACTCCCCGATTCTCTCTAGTTTCTCTTCTCAGCTCACGTTGACTTCTACTAAACTGAAATACTTAGGGGTTTATATTCCTTCTCAACTATCTCAGATATACTCACTTAATTACTCCCCAATTATTCAGAAAATGAAAACCCAATTGGAAAATTGGATGGATCTCCCACTTTCTCTAATGGGTAGGATTATTGTGGTAAAGTCAGTAACCTTCCCTAAACTAGCATATTTACTTCAGATGCTTCCTATTGTGATCTCAAGGAAAGAAGCGTTGATATGTTCTAGATTATTTTCTAGGTTTATATGGTAAAATGGGAAGCCTTGTATGCCTAGGGCACGTACTTACCTTAATAAACAGAGGGGAGGTCTGAGTGTACCCAATGTTCAGATATTTGCCAGAGCTGCCTTATTTTGCTATGCCTCTGATTGGCTTCTGGGTCAAGACCTTTATACCAATTTGATTCTGGAGGAGGCTCTTTTTTATCCCTACTCCCCAGCAGCACTCCTTCACACCTTAATGGATATTCCGAAGGAGATTAAGTCCAATATTCTCTTCAACAATATTTATAAAGCTTGGCTGGCTACACATAAAAATCTTAAAAGTGACCCTTTCTCCACCTCGTACATCCCCATTTGGGGAAATCCCAAATTCCCGCCTTCCTTGCTGAACAATACATTTATACCTGGCGATGTTAGGGAATCAATGCCATAAAAGATATCTTTGATCCTGGTGGACGACTTCTCTCCTTTACCCAATTGCAGGAAATATTCTCTATCCCTCAAAGGCAGTTTTTTATGTATCTTCAATTTAGACTTTATTATCAACGCTTTGGAGGATCCTCTAGGCACACAGCAGTCCTCTCATATCATAAATACCACTCTTGCTTTTTGTCATACCCACTCATTTAAAATTAGATTTCTCTACACTGATCTTATAGAAGCTAGTGCTCCGTCCTGGGGTCCACTTTTCCTTACCTGGAAAAAAGAAGTCCCTGATTTCCCAGATATCTCTGATATTTTAGTAAACACAAAGCGGTCTCCTAAATACCTAAAATCAGCTAGACTTCAAGAGATACACATCAGAGTTTTAAATAGGATGTATGTGTCTCCTCAAAGGAGAAATTTTAACGCTTCAGAGTTGGGATTATGCCCTAAATGCTCCGCTTTAGGAGCCAATCTTACACATCATTTTTGGTCCTGTGGCAAAATAAAGAAATTTTGGTATAAATTTCTTGGATATCTCAAAAAGTGCTTAACCTTGATTTACCTTTTCAATAAGACCGATGTTATTTGCAGACTTTTCTACTTGGCTTCTGAATTTTGATATTTCCCTTTTAATCCCAATTCTGACAGTGATGGTTACCATAGCAAAACAAATGATCCTATCCCATTGGATTTATCCTACAGCTCCAACAATAATGAAATGGGAACATGCATTATTGGAAGTACTTTTTCATGAACGCTGTATGGCCACCTTTACTATTGACAAAGGTGTAGACCTATTCCACAAGAAGAGGGTTACTTTTATAATTAACTTACCTGCTCATACCCAAGACCGAATTTGGAAAATATTTGAAAATACTTCCTGGTATAGATTGAATATTATTTCTATGGATGTGATTGGAGACTCACATAATGTGGGTAAATCTTAACACATATATTTACAGCCTTCTGAACTTACTATAACCTATTATGATAAACAGGTTCTGTTCTCTCATAGTCTCTGATCTCCCAGCTCCCCCCCATCCCTTCTCTTCTTGTCTTCCCTTCTTCCATCTCCTCAATCCTTTATCACTTTTCTCTTCTTTCCTCTTTACTTGGTTTTTGAAAAATAAAACATTTACAGTCATATTTTTTTATATTTGGATCTCTGTGAATTAAGACACATTTTTCGACTGTTGTATTATTGTATCTTGAGTCCTGTGACTTATGTATGTCTTGAATAATGCAACATTTTGACTGTTCAATAAAAGATCTTATTAAATTACGTTCCACATAATGATGGTGGGCATTGTTTGCTCTGCTCCATGAGGGACAGCCGTGTGGTAAAAGGTTGTTATTAATTATAAGTGCAGTTGCACGCAAAACAATTTTACAGACCTGGATTGTTGTTAACCCCCCCATCATTAAAATAATTTCAAGAAAAACTATTCCACGTCTTTAATATGGAATGTATAGAGATCCTCTTAGAGGGTGATAGACGAGTTAAGAAATTTATGGAAATTTGGGAAAGTTATATTGCTTTACTTAATTTAGATATGCGATGTAAAGTTCATGAATCTCTTAAAAACATGCAATGGTATGCTACGCAAACACTCGCTGGTGACCCGCCAATTAATATAAGTCCATACACTGGGGGGGAGGGGTTTCAGATTGGGGATGGGTTGGGAATATGGCCGCCTCTCTCCCGCTCTGAATGATTAACTCTATATATTGAAATGTTTGTGAGATTGGATGAACTCCAGCAATGTCGCTCCAGGTCATGACCTCAATGGGTGCGTACATTTTTAAGATAACAGAACTTGTAACTATACATCATTTTTTGTTGTTCAATTTACTTTACGGATATGTGTCATTAGTCGTGCACTGTATGTATACACTTTCTTGGAATGTTGCTGCGATATGCACATGTGCAAAATACTGTGTGGAACTTTGTGTTAAACATGATCAGAAGCGCCGGGATTTACAACCCGATACTTGTAAAAACTGCATTTAATATTATTGCCCCATTAAATCAAGTGGACTCTCATTTAGAGTTCAACATGTACATGCTGGACATTTGCATTTTTTACATAGCCTATTTATATTGAGTTGCACTTATTTTTAAATCATCACCATTAACTGATTACTTGCTCATCTTTACACTGCTAAAAAAAATTAATGACATTATTTTTTTAAATTAGTGTGCAATCCCCAAACACCATCTTCCCCAAATGAATAATGAATGCAATTTCTGTAGCTTGGGGATCGCTACCACTAAAGTAGTGGGAAACTGAGCATGTGGTCCTGGGGTTCCCTGTTAAAACTGTGATCAGCATCAGAATGGAACAGGTTTGACCAGCTCCATAAACACAGGACAACTCGCAGTGAGGAGCCCCCTGTCATTATTAATGGGGACCATGGCAGGAGAACCCACAGCCTATTCATCATGTGGACCTAATACAAAATGAGCCAACCTTACCCATGCAGTAACCCCTAAGGCTCCTCCCAGTACTTCTGGTGCAGTGGATAATGATATTGGTAAACTTGGTGGCAGTTATTGTGGAATTGAGGAACTACATGTCTCACCAAGCCATGGCAGTCATTAGCTGTGCACGCAGATGCTTGTGGAACTACATGGACTTGCATGCTTGTGGCAGTCAGTGACTATTGTGGAATAATGTACTTTACACTATATTACTACCTGGTGATAGATTTTACTAAGGTGCTCCTCTCCATAGCCATTAGCCGTTCTTCCCTGTTTAACAATTTATTGATATAGACTCATCAATTTAGAAACAAAGGGTATCTTCATCATCATCATCATAGTCCAAGAGGTAGATGAATGCTCCTCATGGATCCCCACATTTGAATGGTATTACTTTCAGTTCATCAATAGGGTCAACACCCACTCAGCCTGGCTGGTACATGGCAATACTGCTGCTCCATGATGAGCCGACAGCAGTAGTCACCAGCACTTTGCACACTCGTGATCTATGCAGAGAAGATACACAGTGGGAGTTGCCTGTGAAGAACATAGCCATCAAGTACAGTACTATACACACATGGCAAGGGAAGAATAAAGGGGGAGCATGGGAGCAAACACAATATTTTCTTTATATAAAACAAACGTACATTGAGTATCTAACTTTTCCTTCTGACAGTCTGCTGGTGGGGGTGGTCTGTGTTATTATCTCGATGGAGAGGGGAAAATGATGCATTCTCACAGAATAGAGTCATAGTCATAGCATTACTATATGTGACAGGAATAGGAAGGGTTGGGGTCAGTGAGTGGCATGTCGCATAATGTGTTTGGCATATAGTTAGGACTTGCATGACCATCTCAATTCATCTTTAATTGTTTGACCCTAAGTAAGGTCCAATTAGGCCTGGGACTGAAAATGATCAGGGGTCTATTGTGTGAAGTGGAGGAGCAGTGACCAGTGTTGTGTGGGTGTGGCCAGTGGCATGGGGGCGTGTACACCCCCTATACTACAAGCCCCAATTTCTCCCTAAATCAGGGATGGGGAACATTCAGCCCTCCAGCTGTTGTTGAACTACACATACCAGCATGCCTTGCTACAGTTTTGCTATTTGGCCATGCTAAAACTGTTGCAGGGCATGCTGGGATGTTTAGTTTAACAACAGCTGGAGGGCCGAAAGTTTCCCAACCCTGCCCTAAATACATATAGGTAGAAACATTACAGCATTTTGTGAGGAAAACAGAAATACAATATTAAAACTTATGTTTTCTGGCTGACTGTGTGGCCAGATGGGTGGCAGGTCATTGTCATGCTGTTTTGGTGATTGGCCTGTAATTATGTGGAAGCCTGGGGCTGTTGTTCCATTTGCCTCATTGCTTATCTAGTTTTGAGTAAAGCACAGATGCTGGTTATTATAAAGATACTTGCTAATGCTGGAAGCATAATCAATATCAGGGGTTCTACAGTTCAGTCCTCAAGTACCACCAACATGTCCTGTTGTGGATTTCTTTAATCATGCACAGGTGAGCTCATCTATTTTGCTGGGTCGGTAATTATGCCACCTGCTTCCACAGACAGGAATCCTAAAACCGTGACCTATTTGGAAAATTTGAGGTTTGAATACCACTGATCTACATGTATCTTTCATCCAGCCATATTATTGTGAGTAATAAAGGCATATGTATAGATGCATCTAGTCCAGAGGTTCCCAAACGCGGTCCTCAAGGCACCCCAATTGTCCTGGTTTTAAATGTATCCATGCTTGGCCACAGGAGACTTAATTAGTACCTTAGTTAATTTGATTTAACCATCTGTGCAAAGCCATGGATATACCTTTAAACTGGACACATATGAAGGAAAAGAGCCTACCAAAGCTGTACTGAATTTACACGTTCATGTCCCATTCTGCCTCTTCAGGCACAAGGTGCTGCACACATTTTTTACTCATTTGCAGTGCATTTACATTTATTTTCTCCAACTACAGTATCAGAGGAGAGGTAGAGGGTGGTCTTCCCACAGGAGTATTCGGTAAGATAGTATTCTAAAACTATTATAAGTGCCACCTCTATTATAATGATTAGGAAGGATCTAATTACTCTAAGTTTATTCAAGCACACATTCTGTAATGAGAAGGGGTTAGTATAGCATTATCAGCGGCCGGGATCCCCGCGGAATGGCGGCGGGGTTAATTGCGATCACATTACAGGACAGGAAATTAGGGATTCCATACTGCGTATGCAGGTGCATCAACACCATTTTCCGGGTCGCATCGGCCGCGGGTGACGTCATGCATTGGTCAGACTACTCCCCTACAATGGTCCATCGCCGTCCATCCCATTGCCGCTGCTGTCAATTATTATTATGTGATCACAGCCGATGCGATCGTATAGTGACTCCTTGCACATGCGTACTGCCGTCGATGCGCGTGCATAGACGACCGGAAAGAGCCCATCTGCATACACCCAGTAGTAGCAACAGCTACTGAATGAGGGCCATAGTCCCATTCTGATAGCAGAGGGCCATAACTAGTGATGGATGGTGTCATGATTGTACGCCATTCTGACGCCAGAATGTGCATACTGCAAATAATATGGCATTGATCAATCTCTGCAAATGCCCTGTGTGTGGTTATGTACAAATCCTGTGTGCAAAGGTCATAGGAGACTTTGGCCTGACGTGCCACTGCTCCCATGCTGATCTTTATAAGTGGAGGTGTCATGATCCAGGCTATTTCAAGTAGGAATAGGCCTGTTAATAAGTAGTGTGATATCAATATAGATGACACCAGGATATCCAAGTGACGTATCAATGGATGTGATGCCAATGCATCTGGGTTATATCAAAATGGGCATGATTGAAATTTGTATTATTCCAATTGATGTATCAATGTACCATTGTATTATACCAGTCAAGTGTCTTTGCATGTTAAATGGTAGAGACTTAATTGATCTGCTTGTATAGAGCTGATTACAGTACAGAGGTGTCAGATACCCTTTGATGCAGGGACCCAGAGATGGTTGGGAGAACGCATTTGTAAGTTGTAAAAGAGCAGGATGTGTACACAGGCATAAAAGATGATAAGAACCAGAAAGGTGCTATGCCTCTCCTGACTGGTTTGGAAATTATATTTATCCAGGCCTTATTTCTGCAGTTGTAAACACTAGCTCAGAGCTTCAAACAAGCAATTAAAAGATAAGGCAATTTGGCCTGCTAGTATTTCTAAGAGACCCCACAGTATAAATTATAACAGTGTCTTAGTATGATTGATAAATCAGATTACCCAGCTTCAAAAGGAAGGGGAAGAGTAATTAGCCAGCCCCTGCGTATATGACCAAGAGACCCCATCTTACAGTTGAATTTACACAATTAACTTTGATCTGGAAAAGGTTAAAATGAACTCTCCAGGGGGAGGGGGGCTGAAGGGGCAGCCTGAGTTTTAAATAGGAGAAACACAGGCTGCAAATCGTGCATTATCAAGGAAACGAGTCAGGAAAGCATCCTAGCTCTGTAATGTCCCAAATATCTGAAGAGGCTTCACTTCATACCATCATCCCACTCTGCATGTGATAGGATCAGTGGGTTTATCTCCCTATTTTTATTTTCTTGAAATTGTCTTTTCTGCTCTGACTTTGATTTCGTATCATTATAGTCTTGTAACTTTATTTTTTCTGTAACATAAGCTTTGAAGTGTTTTACTTGAATTAAATAATCAATTTTAGATCTGGTTTCTGTTGTGTATCCAACACAACTCTCTTAAAGAGGCGTTACCAAAATATTAATAATTCTGGGTGCAGGCAAAAGCCATAAGTTTGCCTTGGGTCCTACCCTAAACGTTTGTACTTTGGCTGGTGGCAGTGACCGTGTTGAAATTAACACACATGCTCAGGTATCCAGTAGCGGTGTCACGTGGCAGGGATTCGCAGATTGGCGTATCTGGAGAATCGCCATACCTAGGATCGTGACAGATGGGATATCTCATGGCCATGCTGTCACAAGCCTTCACTAAAGACCACGAAGGTTGGAGTGGGTAAGTCAGCATACAAATACCAAATTCTATAAGGGTTAGAATGTAAGTAAGTAAATCAAGGTGCTCCAAGTACTTATTAGAGAGAATATGACAAATGATTGACAGTGCATAATGACACACCTGAAGATACATGAAGAAATGGGTAACTTATCCTTCTATGCTATTGGAAGGCATGGCTAATTCCACCTGGGACAAAAATATATGATATAGCTATTATCCTGTGTCCCACCACTCAACAAATCAAGCGTTTTCCAACTGGGAATGAAACTGACATTTCCTCATATAACTAGTATATTGATAACTCCTATTATATTTCTTATTAACATGGAACCAAGCCTAAAAGGTATCATAGAAAACTATATTATGCAGTAATAGATCCCGGGTAAGAGACTTTTGGAGGTAGATTATCGCGGCCAGCTAATATGGTAGAAACGCTCCCATTATGAGTATTACTGAAACAAGCTTCCCTATAAACCAGTAAGATCCATATCTTATGAGCAATGCCAGGGACGTGGCCACATACCCTCCAACAATTAAAAATTTTACATAAAATGCACTGCACTGTGCCCTGCTTCAGCAGCTGGCCCTGGTCCACCAGGCCCTTCCAACAGGCCCAGGGGAATAGTAGTCACACACCCCTTCTCAGCACCCCTGCTTGTGAGTGCAGCTCTATTAATTTATATATGGTAATCCAATATTTCCATATTGTTTTCTAAAAATTATTTGTTTCCTATTTATTTGGGGCTTTTTGTTGCTCGAAAGTGCAAGAACAGTTGAGAGCAGAAATGTACGTCACGCTTGGTCAGGCTAGAGGTATAACAATTGAGGGGCAGATGTATTAAGCCTAGAGAAGTGATAAAGCATTGGTAAGTGGGATTGAGATTGAGAACATTAAGAGCATCCATTTTATTCTCATAAATGCCAAACTCGATCCTGTCACAATGCAACTGCCAGAGTTTCCATTATAATGCCAGTCCTGTCACAATGCCACTGCCAGAGTTTCCATTATAATGCCAGTCCTGTCACAATGCCACTGCCAGAGTTTCCATTAAAAATCCAGTCCTGTCACAATGCCACTGCCAAAGTTTCCATTATAATGCCAGTCCTGTCACAACGCCACTAACAGAATTTCCATTATAATGCCAGTCCTGTCACAATGCCACTTACAGAATTTCCATTATAATACCAGTCCTGTCACAATGCCACTTACAGGATTTCCATTATAATGCCAGACCTGTCACAATGCCACTGCCAAAGTTTCCATTATAATGCCAATCCTGTCACAATGCCACTTACAGAATTTCCATTATAATACCAGTCCTGTCACAATGCTACTGCCAGAGATTCCATTATAATGCCAGTCCTGTCACAATGCCACTTACAGAATTTCCATTATAATGCCAGTCCTGTCACAATGCCACTCCCAGAGTTTCCATTATAATACCAGTCCTGCCACAATGCCACTGCCAAAGTTTCCATTATAATGCCAGTCTTGTCACAATGCCACTGCCAGAGTTTTCATTAAAAATCCAGTCCTGTCACAATGCCACTGCCAGAGTTTCCATTATAATGCCAGTCCTGTCACAATGCCACTGCCAAAGTTTCCATTATAATGCCAATCCTGTCACAATGCCACTGCCAGAGTTTCCATTATAATGCCAGTCCTGTCACAATGCCACTCCCAGAGTTTCCATTATAATGCCAGTCCTGTCACAATGCCACTGCCAGAGTTTCCATTAAAAATCCAGTCCAGTCACAATGCCACTGCCAGGGTTTCCATTATAATGCCAGTCCTGTCACAATGCCACTGCCAAAGTTTCCATTATAATGCCAATCCTGTCACAATGCCACTGCCAGAGTTTCCATTATAATGCCAGTCCTGTCACAATGCCACTCCCAGAGTTTCCATTATAATGCCAGTCCTGTCACCATGCCACTGCCAGAGTTTCCATTAAAAATCCAGTCCTGTCACAATGCCACTGCCAGAGTTTCCATTATGATGCCAGTCCTGTCACAATGCCACTGCCAAAGTTTCCATTATAATGCCAGTCCTGTCACAATGCCACTCCCAGAGTTTCCATTATAATGCCAGTCCTGTCACAATGCCACTGCCAGAGTTTCCATTAAAAATCCAGTCCAGTCACAATGCCACTGCCAGGGTTTCCATTATAATGCCAGTCCTGTCACAATGCCACTGCCAAAGTTTCCATTATGATGCCAATCCTGTCACAATGCCACTGCCAGAGATTCCATATAATGCCAGTCCTGTCACAATGCCACTCCCAGAGTTTCCATTATAATGCCAGTCCTGTCACAATGCCACTGCCAGAGTTTCCATTAAAAATCCAGTCCAGTCACAATGCCACTGCCAGGGTTTCCATTATAATGCCAGTCCTGTCACAATGCCACTGCCAAAGTTTCCATTATAATGCCAATCCTCTCACAATGCCACTGCCAGAGTTTCCATTATAATGCCAGTCCTGTCACAATGCCACTCCCAGAGTTTCCATTATAATGCCAGTCCTGTCACCATGCCACTGCCAGAGTTTCCATTAAAAATCCAGTCCTGTCACAATGCCACTGCCAGAATTTCCATTATGATGCCAGTTTTGTCACAATGCCACTGCCAAAGTTTCCATTATAATGCCAATCCTGTCACAACGTCACTTACAGAATTTCCATTATAATGCCAGTCCTGTCACAATGCTACTGCCAGAGATTCCATTATAATGCCAGTCCTGTCACAATGCCACTCCCAGAGTTTCCATTATAATGCCAGTTCTGTCACAATGCCACTGCCAGAGTTTCCATTATGATGCCAGTCCTGTCACAATGCCACTGCCAAAGTTTCCATTATAATGCCAATCCTGTCACAACGTCACTTACAGAATTTCCATTATAATGCCAGTCCTGTCACAACGTCACTTACAGAATTTCCATTATAATGCCAGTCCTGTCACAATGCCACTCCCATAGTTTCCATTATAATGCCAGTCCTGTCACAATGCCACTGCCAGAGTTTCCATTATAATGCCAGTCCTGTCACAATGCCACTGCCAGAGTTTCCATTATAATGCCAGTCCTGTCACAATGCCACTGCCATAGTTTCCATTAAAAACCCAGTCCTGTCACAATGCCACTGCCAGAGTTTCCATTATAATGCCAGTCCTGTCACAATGCCACTGCCAAAGTTTCCATTATAATGCCAGTCCTGTCACAATGCCACTGCCAGAGTTTCCATTATAATGCCAGTCCTGTCACAATGCCACTCCCAGAGTTTCCATTATAATGCCAGTGCTGTCACAATGCCACTGCCAGAGTTTCCATTAAAAATCCAGTCCTGTCACAATGCCACTGCCAGAGTTTCCATTAAAAATCCAGTCCTGTCACAATGCCACTGCCAGAGTTTCCATTAAAAATCCAGTCCTGTCACAATGCCACTGCCAGAGTTTCCATTATAATGCCAGTCCTGTCACAATGCCACTGCCAAAGTTTCCATTATAATGCCAATCCTGTCACAACATCACTTACAGAATTTCCATTATAATGCCGTCCTGTCACAATGCTACTGCCAGAGATTCCATTATAATGCCGTCCTGTCACAATGCCACTCCCAGAGTTTCCATTATAATGCCAGTCCTGTCACAATGCCACTCCCAGAGTTTCCAATATAATGCCAGTCCTGTCACAATGCCACTCCCAGAGTTTCCATTATAATGCCAGTCCTGTCACAATGCCACTCCCAGAGTTTCCATTATAATGCCAGTCTTGTCTCAATGCCACGGCCAGAGTTTTCATTATAATGCCAGTCCTGTCACAATGCCACTCCCAGAGATTCCATTTTAATGCCAGTCCTGTCACAATGCCACTGCCAGAGTTTCCATTAAAAATCCAGTCCTGTCACAATGCCGCTGCCAGAGTTTCCATTATAATGCCAGTCCTGTCACAATGCCACTGCCAAAGTTTCCATTATAATGCCAGTCCTGTCACAATGCCACTGCCAGAGTTTCCATTATAATGCCAGTCCTGTCACAATGCCACTGCCAGAGTTTCCATTAAAAATCCAGTCCTGTCACAATGCCGCTGCCAGAGTTTCCATTATAATGCCAGTCCTGTCACAATGCCACTGCCAAAGTTTCCATTATAATGCCAGTCCTGTCACAATGCCACATGATCTTAAGTTATGGGAAAAAGGAATAGAGGAAACAGGCAACCGTGTCTCGTTTCACATTTGAAATCAAAAGGGGTAGACATAAACCCACTACTGCAGCACAGAGGAGGGGGCCCACCCGGAGTCTGTACAGGGTCCCCCTTCTCTGTTAAAATGCCCCTGGGCAGCAACCACCACTGATAATGACTAGCCGCTGGGCAAGTGGAGCCGATGCTTACAAAGCTTTCACACTATCTTGCAGCGCCGCTTTACATATTTCTAATATACATGATAAAGAAATGATTTGGATATGATAAAACATGTAGACCTAAGAGTTTATAAAAAACAAATAGGAGGCCCACTTTTAGAGTTTGCCAGGGGCCTCCAAGCCTGTAGTTACGCTGCTGTCCTGAGTGCAGAGGGAACTGTACAGGGTTTGTTTCAAGAGTCTAGGGGGGTCATTCCGAGTTAATCGCTAGCTGCCGTTGTTCGCAGCGCAGCGATCAGGCTAAAAATCGGTATTTCTGCGCATACGTATGCATTTGTTGTTTTGCACAGGTTCTAGCGAAGTTTTCAGTCGCACTGACGGCCGCAAGAAGATTGACAGGAAGGGGGGCATTTCTGGGTGTCAACTGACCGTTTTCAGGGAGTGTTTGCAAAAATGCAGGTGTCTGAAAAAACGCAGGCATGGCTGGGCGTTCGCTGGGCGGGAGTATGACATCAAATCCGGACACGAATAGGCTGAAGTGATCGCAAGCGCTGAGTAGGTTCAGAGCTACTCAGAAACTGCACAAACTGTTTTTGCAGAGCTCGCCTGCACATGCGTTCACACTTCTGCTAATCTAAAATACACTCCCCAGTGGGCGGCGGCATAGCGTTTGCACGGCTGCTAAAACTAGCTCGCGAGTGATCAACTCGGAATGACCCCCTAGATGTAAGCCAAATGGGAACCGAAGGCAAATCATATTTTTATGTAAGACGTGGACTTATGTTCTAAATAAATAGCTAAATAAATAGCTTGGTTAAGTCATATAAAGATAATATGGCTACATGCCAACCAGAGGTACTGCATCTACTGGAAGGTCTGCTCTGCACACTGCAAAGTGCAAGCCTATCTTCAGCTCTTGACTGATGTCACATCAACACAACCTTGCAGTGCACTTCATAGAAGTGTAAATGTCCATAACAGTCAAACTTTGACCCTTTTCTATAAATTACACTTTCATTTTTTTTTTAACCTAAAATACTGCTCAGATTAGCAGCCTCATCTATGGCCTCTGTAAGTCACCGGAGGGATGCAACATCGGAAATACCTCATAATTGTGTCTTTTTATTAAATTGCTTGGATTGTCCTTGGAAATCGGCTTCTCACCAGAATAGCCATTTACTTACACGCATGGCAAAGAGCTTTTCACACTCCACCCCCTGCTCCGCAGTCCTATGCACAAGTACCAGATCTTGGTGCCCTTTTAAAAATCCAGAAGCACAGTGGATACAAAGCTGCTTTTACAATGAGGAGCAATATTTATATTGGTAATACACAGTCAAGTCACCTTATTATTGTAGGCAGAGTGTTGCGGTGTTGTATAGGGATGTTAGTCCACACAACAGCACTTAACCAGGATGATTGGTTTATTCATATAACAGAGATAACAGATTGTAGTATATAGAAGATGTTCTGCATCAGCAGGAACTTGCAGTATACATGTGAAGAAGTAGAGCGGTAACACAGCATCTCAGTACACACAGGATGTGGCTGAATACACACAGGGTGTGGCTGCGGGGTAGACAAAGTCACACACTGAGGAGAGCAGAAGCTGGACGTCAGTGTAGTTGTCTCTCCCAGGAAAAATTCTCTCAGACTGTGAGGAAGTTAAGCACCTCCTCCTGCACTGAGATAACACTAAAAGGGAAAGCACTAGAACAGGGAAGCTGTTTTACATCAGTAATGTGCTCTTCTTGACCTGCTAGCAATAGATCATTCACATACACAACTATGATGAACCGCTTTTCTTCTATAGTTTTGTGATATAAGCAGTGATCAGTCTCTGACCTAACAAAGTTTATCTCTAGCAGCACAGCATCCAGCTTTACATACCAACAACGACCACTTTGCTTTAGGTCATACAAAGATTTATTTAAAAGGAAAACTTTTCCCTCTTGGAACATAGGGGTCATTCCGAGTTGATCGCTCGCTAGCTACTTTTTGCAGCCGTGCAAAAGCATAGTCGCCGCCCACTGCGGAGTGTATTTTAGCTTTGCAAGTGTGCGAACGCCTGTGCAGCCAAGCAGTACAAAAATATTTTGTGCAGTTTCTGAGTAGGTCTGAATTTACTCAGCCACTGCGATCACTTCAGCCTGTCCGGTCCCGGAATCGAGGTCAGACACCTGCCCTGCAAACGCTTGGACACGCCTGCGTTTTTCCAACCACTCCCTGAAAATGGTCAATTGACACCCATAAATGCCTTCTTCCTGTCAATCTTCTTGTGATCGGCTGTGCCAATGGATACATTGTTAAATCCATCGCCCAGCAACGATCCGCTTTGTACCGGTACAACGCACCTGCGCATTGCAGTGCATACGCAGTAGTGACCTGATCGCTGCGAAAAATGGCAGCGTGCATTCAGGTCGGAATGACCTCCATACTCTCATCATAGTGTTCAGGTGGTTCCATATAAATCTACTCAATTAACTCTCCATGTAGGAATACAGAATGAAAGTTTAACTGGTATAACAATAAATCATGAAGTGTAGCAATGGCAATGACTAGCCTCAAGGTGCTGTAACTTGCAACAGATGAAAAGATCTCTCTATAGTCAAACCCGGATTTTTGTAAGTATCCTTTAGCAACAAGGTGGGCTTTATAACGAGCAATAGTCCCATTCGCATTCAGCTTTCTGCAAAAGACCCACTTGTTCTTGATTGTTTTATGGTTATTCGGCCTGTCAACTGCAGTCCATGTTGTATCTATTGCTGACTTCCATTCTTTCCAGTCGATACATGATTTTGCTTCCTGTATATTTTGGGGTTCACAGTAAGCTATATTTGCATATTCCTCACTGTATCTTTTGGATGGAACACCTTTATTGCTCCTTCTCGTGGAACTTCTGTTTCCTTATTGAATATCCGCATTAACTCTCTAAGGTTCAGATATGATTTCCACTGCCTGTACATCCAGGGATTCATATTGTTGCTGTGATTCTTGTTCCACTGTTCCAGTGATTGGTGCTGTCTCATGGAACACAACATCTCTAGACTTTAGAAGACGTTTGTTTGTAATGTCCCAAAGCCTGTATCCTTTGCTTTCTTCACAGTATCCTAACAATACATTCCACTGACTTTGGATCTAATTTCCGTCTTTTCTCCTTAGGTGTATGTGCATAAGCTTTTCAGCCAAAGACACGGAGATGATTGACAGTTGGCTTTTTCCTGGACCACACCTCCAGTGGCGTTTTACCTTTTACAGCTACTGTGGGTGCTCGGTTTTTAAGATATACTGCAGTAGACACTGCTTCCATCCAAAAGCTTTTCTCTAGACCTGCGTCACTCAACATAGTCCTTGCTCTCTCAACAATTGTATGATTTGCATGCTCACTCACACCGTTTTGTTCTCGCGTGTAAGCATTTGTTAGTTGATGCTGTATGCCATATTTTTTCAGGAACTGTGCTAAAACTCTGTTGTCATACTCTCCGCCATTGTCGGATCTCAAGACTTTTCATTTCAGACCCGTCTGTGTCTCACCATGTTCTTGTATTCCACAATTTTATTGACAACTTTACTTTTAGCTATTATGAAATATACATGTGTCATCCTTGTGGCATAATCAATAAATGTTATAAAATACCTGTAGCCACTCATTGATTCCATCTCCATCGGATCACATACGTCAGTATGCACTAGGGCTAGTGGTATTTCCGCTCTACTAGTAGACTTAGGAAATGGGGTGCGAGTCTGCTTTCCTTTTATACAACTTTCACACACAGGTCTCTCGGTATTACTCACAGTGATTCCATTCCATCGAGTAGTTTCTGGATGTTGTCATATCCCAGATGATCTAAGCGACTGTGCCACAGCTCCATTTACTGGTTTGAATCAGAGGTTTCCATTGCAGAACACTGCTCGGTGTCCAGGACATACAGTTGGTTGCATCGGGTTGCTGAAGCAATTACAGTCCCTTTCTCATTTTGCACCATATATTTGCCCTTTGCAAACTGGACTCTGTAACCCTTTTTCTCCAGGATGCTTATAGCAATGAGATTGCTTCCCAATTCTGGCATGAACAAGACATCTTGGATGTCCGTAATAACTGTTTCACCTTTAATTCTTAGACGCACTGTGATTGTCCCAAATTTTGAAGCAGTAAGGACTTTGTCTCCAATCCCTTTTACTGTAATGGGTTCACATGCTGTCAGTGAATTGAACCATTCCTGATTACAACTAAATTGCCTCATGGCCCCCGGGTCCATGTACCAGCAATCCTTCTTGTAACTAGTTGCTACATTCAATGCTGACTCATTTGGTTTGTCTTCTGTGTACCACTGCAGTTTCTCAGGCTGCAATCTGAGGCCTTGTGCCCCACCATGTGACATATAAAGCACTTGAACTTGAGCATTCTGGGCTTTTGTGAATAAGGCAGACCCTCAGCATGTGTCTCGACACGAATATGTTCTTGGAACTGCATCAGCTCGGCTCTTACAATTTCTGTTGTCAGCTTGGTATCGTTAAACTCCAAAGCTACTACCAGGAAATCTAATTCCAGCATCATATCTTGTAACATCGCCACCGCCACTTCTTCGCCCACCTGTGCCCACACAGATTGACAGCATTTTAGCAATATAATCATTCAAGTCTTTACAGACACTTAGCTTTGTCCTGTACAGCATACGCCTCAAGTTTATTCTCATCAGACCTTTGTCCTAATACGCCATTTGCAGAGCTGTCCACGTCTTTGGCTGACACTTTACCGCTGATAATGGAGTAGACATGTAGTTCCACGACCAAGCCTATCGTCTCAATGGCTCTATCCACTTCAACTGGGTTTGGGTCTGCTCCTGGATAAATTTTGAGTTTCCACAACTTATCCCACTTAAGCTGCATCTCCATGGCGAATTTCCATGTTGTGTAATTCTCTGAGCCTTTTAGCGTTGCAAAGTTCACGCTGTTCCCTGTACTGTACATTCTTCACTATATTTAATAAAAGTACTTCTTCTTTAATTAGATGCACTGTTATTTCTTATGTACCTCTGTTTTAGAATGCCTTTCCGGCTTGGGGTCCTGGGCCCATAACCTGCTGGCAGAGTGTTGCGGTGTCGGATAGGAATGTTAGTCCACACAACATCACTTAAGGATTAGTTTATTCATATAACAGAGATAACAGCTTGGAGTATATAGAAGATATTCTGCAGCAGCAGGAACTCACAGTATACATGTGAAGCAGTACAGCGGTAACACAGTGTCTTAGTACACACAGGATCCGGCTGACTACACACCAGGGACGTGCAGTCAGGGGTGGCAGTGCCTCCCCTGTCATTAATGATTAAAATAATACAAAGAAGATATTTATGACACATATTCTGTGTCATAAGTATCTCCTTTATATTAATTTAATCATTAGTACTGTCTAAATCGGGCTGGGAGGCACCGATCGTAGTGCCTCCCATTGTGAATGGGAAAGGAGTGGGAGCTGATGGCGGGGTCAAGCAATGGCTGTAAAAGCCCATTTAAAATCTATTACAAAGCTGCACTTACTAAAGTGCCACTTTGCTACAGGGACGTGCTTTCAACCCATGAAAGCACGCCCCTGTCAATGAGGCCACAGTGATTGGCCAGCGGATCCATCACTGGGTCCGCTATCACTGTGCGCACGGCGGGACAAGGCAGAGGTGTGGGCTTCAAAGGAGGCGGGATGCGGCGGAGGTGTGGGCGACATTGGCGGTGGGACGCGGCAGAGGTAGCCATAGTGGCAGGCAGGGATCCGAGATCCCTCTCTGCCATTCAGCAGAGTTTGGCAGCGGAGTGGTACCAGTTTCAAAAATGGCGCCTCAGCGTCATTTATGAAATTCATTATGGCTGCCGCAAGCCAATCACGGCTCGCCGTGTCCTCTCCCCGCCCCCTCTGGCTGACTTATATAAGTCAGCACGAGGCAGCAGTGTCAGTCCGACGGCGGAGGAGGAGCAGTGAAGAGCTCCTGAAGATAGAAGATGCCGGAAGTCCTGGATGGGCGGAGGCTATGCAAACATGGTAGGCAAGAGCTTAACAGCCGCCGCCCACCAGGTGACGACACCGGAAGCCCTGAGGGCATATAGCCCAGTGCTATGCCCCGCACCCCTGGTGGCGGTGGGTGCGAGGTTCATTGTATGCTAATATTGTTCTTTACAGGTGGCCTACAGGTCCCAGCATGCCTGCCCCAGCATACCGGCACTTGGAGAACCACAAGTGCCAGCATGTCCAGACATAAAGGGCCCGCTGGCACCTGTAGTCCGCCTGTAAAGAAAATATAAAAATAAATGACACACTTTTTAAAAAAAAGCTTTATTATTCAGGGTCTTCTCCTGGGGGTGGCGGCTTTTAAGATATTCTGCATGGCCGCCGCCTTCCCAGGGCTTCCATCGTCTTCACCTGGGAGGCGGCGGCCTTCAAGCTGGTTCAGCCCGGTGCTGGCTTTAGTGATATATGGGGGACTACACTTTTTTGTTTTTGTTTTTTTATTTCTCTATGAGGGGGGGGGGGGGGGGTTGTTGGTTAGCTGTCAGTGCCTCCCCAGCATCTGCGCTCACCGCACGTCACTGTTAATACCACTGCCAGGATTCCATTATCATGTGTATATGACATTTTACTTTTAGCATACCTCCCAACTGTCCCGATTTTTCGCGGGACAGTCCCATTTTTTTGGGACTGTCCCGCTGTCCCACCCGCGGGCCGCAGTGTCCCGCGGTGGGGGGGCAGTTGGGAGGCTCTGTCTCTCACTGTCCTGCTTAGCAGAGCAGCGGTGAATAGACGCTGTGCGCATGTGCACAGCGTCTATTCAGTGCAGACAGTGGGAGAGAGGGCATGCCAGCAGCTCATAGAGTGCTGGCTATGCCCCCTCACTGATGAAAAAGGGGGCGTGGCTCACAATCGCAGCCCTCCCGCGAAGCCACGCCCCTTTTTTGGATGCGGACGCTCGCCAAGATGTCCCTCTTTCAAGTTCTTCAATGTTGGGAGGTATGCTTTTAGGCTGTGTGCACAGAGGGTAACGTGCCTTTAGCATATACTACTAACACTTTGAGCTACTCCTGTACGCTGTATTAGACGTACATACACACACTCAGGGCCATAACTACGTATGTGCCAGGTGTGCCTGGCACACTGCGCAGTTGCCCTGAGGGCGCAACGGCCAGTGGCATGTAATGAGTCAAATTGACTAATTACATGCTGCCTCTGCTGTGTGCCGTGCGCCGCGCTGGAGAGGAGAGAGCAGCGCCGGGCAGCGGAGGAGGAGGAGACTGGAGCCGCTGCAGCTGTCCCCTCTCCTTCCGTATATGCTGCCCGATGCTGCTGTGAATTCTTGGATGCGCTTCCTTCATCCCAGCATTCACAGCAGCGCTGGGCAGCCTATACGGAAGGAGAGGGGACTGCTGCAGCGGTGCCTGTACCAACGATATAGCGCTGCTGCGGCTCCAGTCCCCCTTTCTCCTCCTCCTTCTCCGCTGCCTGCACCGAGGGAGCTGCCAGCACGAGGAGCCTGACTGCCAGCAGGGAGATGGTAAGTATCCCTCTCTCTGTCTCTCTATTGCTCCATCTATTCTGTGCCGCAATGTGTAAAAAGGGAGACACCGTCTGCCGTAATGTGTAAAAAGGGGGACTGGCTACTGTACTATGTAAAAAGGGGACACTGGGGTATATTTACTAAGGTCCCGATTTTGACCGAGATGGTGTTTTTTCTTCAAAGTGTCATCTCGGGAATTTACTAAACTCAAATCACGGCAGTGATGAGGGCATTCGTATTTTTTTGGAAGTCCTAGGAAAAAAATACGAATGAATACACCATCGGTCAAATACGCCTGGAATTTGGTAGAAATCGGTCATTTACTAAAAAGTGCAATTCACAAACACTGCCGACAATAGCCAAACACTGCCGTGAAAAAACACAAATCGTGAAAAAGTGCTAAAATAAAACAGACCTGCTTTTTTTTACCGTGTTCGGATAGGCATGCACGGATCCATGAGATCCGTGCATGTTTATCAGTGGGAAGGGGTGGGAAGGTGTTAAATTTGAAAAAAAAAATAATGCGTAGGGTCCCCCCTCCTAAGCAAAACCAGCCTCGGGCTCTTTGAGCCGGTCCTGGTTGAAAAAATATGGGAAAAAAAGTGACAGGGGTTCCCCCATATTTAAACAACCAGCACCGGGCTCTGCGCCTGGTCCTGGTTCCAAAAATACGGGGGACAAAAAGCGTAGGGGTCCCCCGTATTTCTGAAACCAGCACCGGGCTCCACTAGCCAGATACATAATGCCACAGCCGGGGGACACTTTTATATTGGTCCCTGCGGCCCTGGCATTACATACCCAACTAGTTACCCCTGGCCGGGGTACCCTGGAGGAGTGGGGACCCCTTCAATCAAGGGGTCCCCCCCCCTCCAGCCACCCAAGGGCCAGGGGTGAAGCCCGAGGCTGTCCCCCCCATCCAAGGGCGGCGGATGGGGGGCTGATAGCCTTTTTGTCAAAATTTGAATATTGTTTTTAGTAGCAGTACTACAAGTCCCAGCAAGCCTCCCCCGCAAGCTGGTACTTGGAGAACCACAAGTACCAGCATGCGGGGGAAAACCGGGCCCACTGGTACCTGTAGTACTACTACTAAAAAAATACCCCAATAAAAACAGAAGACACACACCTTGAAAGTAAAAGTTTAATACATACATCCACACCTCCAAACATACATACATACTTACCTATGTTCCCACGAGGGTCGGTCCTCTTCTCCATGTAGAATCCATGGGGTACCTGTTGGAAAAATTATACTCACATAATCCAGTGTAGATCGGTCCTCTTCTGTTCTATTTGTAATCCACGTACTTTGCAAAATAAAAAAACGGATACACGACCACGCACAGAAAGGGGCCCCATGTTTTCACATGGGACCCCTTTCCCCGACTGCCAGGAACCCAACCTGACTTCTGTCTAAGAGGGTTCCTTCAGCCAATCAGGGAGCGCCACGTTGTGGCACCCTCCTGATTGGCTGTGTGCTCCTGTAGTGTATGTCAGGCAGCACACGGCAGTAATACAATGTAGCGCCTATGCGCTCCATTGTAACCAATGGTGGGAACTTTGTGGTCAGCGGTGAGGTTACTTTCGGTCAACTGAAATGGAATGAATCAGCTCAATATTTACAGGTATGCAGATAAATGATGTTTTCAGCTTACTGTGACTTATGTGCATATGTTTTACTGCTATTTATGCAACAACAAAGTGAAAATTACTATTTGTTTTGTAAATACTGTATATTTCCCTTACACTTGTAAGGCATACGTAGTTAAAGAATACAGAGATTCTGTATAGTGTTAAAAATCACAGACCGATAATAAAACCCATCCAGTTAAAAGGAAAGTTTCCCTCATTATCACTGTAGTGACTGAAGCATAGGCCATACATACAGCAAGCCTTCCATAAAGACCTTCTGATTTTTGTCATGGTCACTTATAAGACGTCCTAACTGTAGCCACTACAGCACCAGAGTTCACCAGACACGAACAGGTTTTTGAAGGCCAGGCCAGTGTTTGTGGCTTTGCTAAACTAAAGGAGTAAATTTATTAAGTGGTGGCTTTTATCCAAACATTTGAAACGGCAATGATATTAAAAGAAAACACACACTGGCAATCCAAAAAGTCTAGGAAGGTTTTAATTCCAGTTCAATAATGTCCACTGGTTTGAATACATATATAAATGTCTTGCTTATGTTCATAGAGTTAAGGCCCCCATAGATCATTGGCTACGTTTCCCCGATCCAATGGCACCACCGATCCACAGCCATCGATGATTGGTGATCCATTGCGGAATCGGGGTAATTATTAAACATGTTAGAAATGATGAATTTGCCAGTTCAGACCATTTTCACTTGGGATCGGGGAATCTGGATTTTAAACATGTTTAATATTCCCAATTCCTCAACCCAAGTGTCAGGTGATCGGCAAATAGCAGTAATATGTTGCTAATGTATGGGGGGGGGGGCATTCCTGATTCACTGACCCAGCTGCCAGGGGATCGGAAAATTGAGGCAATATGTTGCCGATGTATGGGAGTCTTTAGCTGACATAACTTGCCTTTATAGCACCAATAGGTTTGGATGGGGACAGCTGCTTAATCAAAGTAGCCAATAGCTTTTCTGATTAACTGGTATGGTTGTGTCTATGCTTCCTTCGTGATCAGGACCAGGAAGTGACAGCATGAGAGGGCAAAAGCGAACTTCCGCCCTTACAGCATCTTAATGTTTTATCCATTCTCGGTTTGTTTGAGGTTATTTTGTTTTATCTAGAACCCATTGTACCCTCGCGTGCCCACTCTGCTTGCTGCGCTTTGGGCTCGGTGTCTCGCTCCGCTTCGCTCGCCACAGGTTACTATTCCATATAGTTGGTAACATGGACCCAGGGGCTTATGGGAAAGGTCCTCTCCATGAAGGGTAACTAGACGCTACCATAACGGCAGCTGCAGGTGAGGAAGCCGGCTGGAGGAGACATCTGATAGTAAAGCTAGGTACACACTAGGCAATATGTCATCCGACCCGGCAGATCAGACCGGCATACCAGCCACATCGTCTAGTGTGTACCAGCAATCGCATGCTCCCATGGGTCATTTGCTGGGTCGTCCCATCATGCATTCGTCACACCCGATGGGATGATCTTGGCACAACCAGATGCAGGGAAATGCGGCCATAAACGATATATTGCAGTGTGTATGGTATGACCAATATATCGTTATATCAGTCGTGCTGTTGGACAGGTACACATCATTTAGTGTGTAACCAGCTTAAGTGACCTCTCATGTGGCGCACAAAGGGGGTCATTCCAAATTGATCGCAGCAGGATTTTTTTTAGCAATTGGGCAAAACCATGTGCACTGCAGGGGAGGCAGATATAACATGTGCAGAGAGAGTTAGATTTGGGTGTGGTGTGTTCAATCTGCAATCTAATTTGCAGTGTAAAAATAAAGCAGCCAGTATTTACCCTGCACAGAAACAATATAACCCACCCAAATCTAACTCTTTCTGCACATGTTATATCTGCCTCCCCTGCAGTGCACATGGTTTTGCCCAATTGCTAAAAAAAATCCTGCTGCGATCAACTTGGAATTACCCCCAAAGTCTTCTTGGGATGGTGGTTGCAGTGAGGATCTATTCACAAAGTGATAGAAAGTCATGGACCATTTAGGGGAGGTCTCAGGGAGTGGCGGCATTAACATTAATGTCTCCAGCGTCTCAATTCCTGCTTCCATGCTGTACGACCACAGGGCTACTCAAAACTTTAATAATCGATCTGCGTCCTTTGCTGCATCTTTGTACGCAGCCACTCTGATTAGCAAAGCTGCCAGCGGACGTTTCAATACAAATCCCAGTGGCTGTAACATTTGCATATTTTCACAAAGCAGCTGCGTACTAAGGGGTGCACCCGTGCAAGTCTGCATACGCCTTGACAAAATCTCTGCGAACACCGGTCAGCTGCAAATCCGTTTGCAACTCACTCACCGTCTAATGATTTTTCCAGTCTGTGCAGTGTGTGCGTAGCCC
Source organism: Pseudophryne corroboree (assembly GCF_028390025.1). Lineage (NCBI taxonomy): Eukaryota > Metazoa > Chordata > Amphibia > Anura > Myobatrachidae > Pseudophryne > Pseudophryne corroboree. The sequence goes on along the minus strand of NC_086444.1, from coordinate 300,341,799 downwards.
AGGTCTTACTCCTGCAGTGCGATAGAATAAGGCTGATCGGGGCCAGAGCTGACGTCACACACCCTCCCATCGTAGTTTGGCATTGCACATGCGCACTACGATCCGTACGCATGCACAGTCGATCGATAATCGTCCACATGGCGAATTCGCACAGCAGCGATCAGGTCTGAATCGGGCCGTGAGTCACAGCAACGGCATTACCGCACATCTTTGAATCAGGCCGATTGTGTGGTTCAGAGTTTGATTAGGATTTTATGATTTTCCAAACTGTTAAAATACAATATATGGAAAATAAAGTGAGGGAACACAACAATGGGGATATGATGAGGGAGGGAAATCAGTGCAAGATTCTGACACTTAAAATAATAAAACCATAAGTTAAAAACATTGTGAGACAGCATAGCACACAGGGGCAGATTTATTAAGCCTGGTGAAGTGATAAAGTGGAAGGCGATAATGCACCAGCCAGTCAGCTCCTAACTGTCATTTTTCAAACCCAGCCTGTGACATTGTAGTTAGGATCTGATTGGCTGGTCCTTTACCACCTTCCACTTTATCACTTCACCGAGCTTAGTAAATCTGCCCCACAGTGTAGTATATACTGTTTATAAACCAGGTTGCTCTGTTACTTAAATGACATAAACATAGAGTCCTAAATGACTGCTGGAAATATCATGTTAAAGAAATATGGAAGCATGGTATGGGTCCTTGAGATGAAGGCAGGATTAGGAAAGTAGGAGATGGGTGTAACAATGGGTATTAAAAAGAATGATTTGGTAAAGCAGAGTTTGTTGAGTGATATTGTATAGGAATATGTCTCAGTGGTGTAGTGGCGTTTCCTGCAAAGCTTTGTTAGAGCTGTGCTTTTCCAAGGTGACATACGCAGGGAGCATACCATGGGGCACGTCATTGTTTTACATTTGGGAAAGTAATAAAAACATGAGAATGGAATCTAATCTGCTGAAAGATTAGGAGCATGTGGATAAAAGTAGGATGTACGTAATGCTGACTGTAACAATGTCAGCTATAAATTACATTTAGATTTTATGCAAGCCTTGGTAAAGGAAAAAATCCTGATGGTGTGCAGTATGAGGTTCACGATGGAAAAAATAAGATTTTACTCACCGGTAAATCTATTTCTCGTAGTCCGTAGTGGATGCTGGGGACTCCGTAAGGACCATGGGGAATAGACGGGCTCCGCAGGAGACTGGGCACTCTAAGAAAGAATTAGGACTACTGGTGTGCTCTGGCTCCTCCCTCTATGCCCCTCCTCCAGACCTCAGTTAAGGAAACTGTGCCCGGACGAGCTGACATTACAAGGAAAGGATTTTGGAATCCAGGGTAAGACTCATACCAGCCACACCAATCACACCGTATAACTTGTGATAACTTACCCAGTCAACAGTATGAAAAACAACAGAGCATCAACCAATGGATGCCAACATAACATAACCCTTATTTAAGCAATAACTATATACACGTATTGCAGAAGAAGTCCGCACTTGGGACGGGCGCCCAGCATCCACTACGGACTACGAGAAATAGATTTACCGGTGAGTAAAATCTTATTTTCTCTAACGTCCTAGTGGATGCTGGGGACTCCGTAAGGACCATGGGGATTATACCAAAGCTCCCAAACGGGCGGGAGAGTGCGGATGACTCTGCAGCACCGAATGAGCAAACACAAGGTCCTCCTCAGCCAGGGAATCAAACTTGTAGAATTTTGCACACGTGTTTGAACCCGACCAAGTAGCTGCTCGGCAAAGCCGTAATGCCGAGACCCCTCGGGCAGCCGCCCAAGAAGAGCCCACCTTCCTTGTGGAATGGGCTTTTACTGATTTTGGAGGCGGCAATCCAGCCGCAGAATGAGCCTGCTGAATCGTGTTACAGATCCAGCGAGCAATAGTTTGCTTTGAAGCAGGAGCACCCAGCTTGTTGGATGCATACAGGATAAACAGCGAGTCAGTTTTCCTGACTCCAGCCATTCTGGCTACATAAATCTTCAAAGCCCTGACCACATCAAGTAAGTAACTTGGAATCCTCCAAGTCACGAGTAGCCGCAGGAACCACAATAGGTTGGTTCAAATGAAAAGATGACACCACCTTCGGCAGAAATTGCGAACGAGTCCGTAATTCTGCCCTGTCCATATGGAAAACCAGATAGGGGCTTTTACATGACAAAGCCGCCAATTCTGACACATGCCTAGCCGAAGCTAAGGCCAATAGCATGACCACCTTCCACGTGAGATATTTTAACTCCATGGTTTTAAGTGGCTCAAACCAGTGTGATTTCAGGAAACTCAACACCACGTTAAGATCCCAAGGTGCCACTGGGGGCACAAAAGGGGGCTGAATATGCAGCACTTCCTTTACAAACATCTGAACTTCAGGAAGAGAAGCCAGTTTCTTTTGAAAGAAAATGGATAGGGCCGAAATCTGGACCTTTATGGACCCTAATTTTAAGCCCAAAGTCACTCCCGACTGTAGGAAGTGAAGGAAAAGGCCCAGCTGGAATTCCTCTGTAGGAGCATTCCTGGCCTTACACCAAGCAACATATTTTCGCCATATACGGTGATAATGTTTAGCCGTCACGTCCTTCCTAGCCTTTATCAGCGTAGGAATAACCTCATCCGGAATGCCTTTTTCTGCTAGGATCCGGCGTTCAACCGCCATGCCGTCAAACGCAGCCGCGGTAAGTCTTGGAACAGACAGGGCCCCTGTTGCAACAGATCCTGTCTTAGAGGCAGAGGCCATGGGTCCTCTGTGAGCATTTCTTGCAGTTCCGGATACCAAGTCCTTCTTGGCCAATCCGGAACAATGAGTATTGTTCTCACTCCTCTTTTTCTTACGATTCTCAGCACCTTGGGTATGAGAGGAAGAGGAGGAAACACATAAACCGACTGGAACACCCACGGCGTCACCAGTGCATCCACAGCTATCGCCTGAGGGTCTCTTGACCTGGCGCAATACCTCTGTAGCTTTTTGTTGAGGCGGGATGTCATCATGTCCACCTGTGGCAGTTCCCACCGACTTGCAATCTGCGTGAAGACTTCTTGATGAAGTCCCCACTCTCCCGGGTGGAAGCCGTGCCTGCTGAGGAAGTCTGCTTCCCAGTTGTCCACTCCCGGAATGAACACTGCTGACAGTGCTTGCACGTGATTCTCCGCCCAATGAAGAATCCTGGTGGCTTCTGCCATCGCCACCCTGCTTCTTGTGCCGCCCTGGCGGTTTACATGAGCCACTGCGGTGATGTGGTCTGATTGAATCAGCACCGGTTGGTTGCGAAGCAGAGGCTCCGCTTGACTCAGGGCGTTGTATATGGCCCTTAGTTCCAGGATATTGATGTGCAGACAAGCCTCCTGACTTGTCCACAGCCCCTGGAAGTTTCTTCCCTGAGTGACTGCCCCCCACCCTCGGAGGCTTGCATCCGTAGTCACCAGGACCCAGTCCTGTATGCCAAACCTGCGGCCCTTGAGAAGGTGAGCACTCTGCAGCCACCACAGAAGAGACACCCTGGCCCTGGGGGATAGGGTGATCAGCCGATGCATCTGAAGATGCGATCCGGACCACTTGTCCAACAGATCCCACTGAAAGGTCCTCGCATGGAACCTGCCGAAGGGAATGGCTTCGTATGACGCCACCATCTTTCCCAGGACTCGCGTGCATTGATGCACCGACACCTGTTTTGGTTTTAAGAGGTCTCTGACCAGAGTCACGAGCTCCTGGGCCTTCTCCTCTGGGAGAAACACCTTCTTCTGGTCTGTGTCCAGAATCATGCCTAGGAAGGGCAGTCTCGTCCCGTGCTGTTGTAACACCTCCCGAGAGTGTGCTAGGCTGATCAGCAACTGCTCTCTGAACTTGGCCTTTATGAGGAGATCGTCCAAGTATGGAATAATTGTGACTCCTTGCTTTCGCAGGAGCACCATAATTTTCGCCATTACCTTGGTAAATATTCTCGGTGCCGTGGACATACTAAACGGCAACGTCTGGAATTGGTAATGACAGTCCTGTACCACAAATTTGAGGTACTCCCGATGAGGTGGATAAATTGGGACATGCAGGTAAGCATCCTTTATGTCCAGAGACACCATAAAATCCCCCTCTTCCAGGCTTGCAATGACCGCTCTCAGCGATTCCATCTTGAACTTGAACCTTTTCAGGTATATGTTCAGGGATTTTAAATTCAATATGGGTCTGACCGAACCGTCCGGTTTCGGTACCACAACATGGTCGAATAATAACCCTTTCCTTGTTGAAGGAGGGGAACCTTGACCACCACCTGCTGAAGATACAATCTGTGAATCGCAGTTAACACTGTTTCCCTCTCGTGGGGGGAAGCCGGCAGGACCGTCGGTGAGGGGGCATCTTCTCAAAGTCCAGCTTGCATCCCTGAGACATAATATCTATTGCCCAGGGATCTAACAGGGAGTGAACCCACTTGTAGCTGAACTTACGCAGGCATGCCCCCACCGGGCCTAGCTCCGCCTGTGGAGCCCCAGCGACATGCGGTGGATTTTAGTAGAGGCCGGGGAGGACTTCTGTTCCTGGGACCTAGCTGTGTTGTGCAGCTTTTTTCCTCTGCCCCCGCCTCTGGCAAGAAAGGACCGCACCTCGGACTTTCTTGTTTCTTTGTTCTAAAGGCTGCATTTGATAATGTCGTGCTTTCCTAGGCTGTGCAGGAGTATAAGGCAAATTATCAGAATTACCAGCTATAGCTGTGGAGACCAGGTCCGAGAACCCTTCTCCACACAATCCTCAGCCTTCCATATGCCTCTTAAGTCGGCATCATCTGTCCATTGCATATTCTACAGGACACGTCAAGCAGATATCGACATAGCTTTGTCTGTAGGACCCAGTATACTCATGTCTCTTTGGGCATGTTTTATATATATATATATATATATATATATCTATCTTAAGACAGCATCTTTAATATATATCTATATATATCTATATATACATATATCTATATATATCTACATACTAGGGTCTCAATCTCTGCTGATAAGGTACCTGTCCACGCTGCCACAGCGCTATAAACCCATGCCGACACAATCGCCGGTCTGAGTAGTGTACCAGAATGTGCACGCTATCTGCAGGATCCCTGAGAATAGCTGTTACGACAGGGCTACCTTTTGGGCAAACGTGACACCCTAGGGGAAGATTCCCATCGTATCCTTGCCCTAGTGGGGAAAGGATACTGCCTGAGAATTCTTTGTGGGAAACTGCAGTCTCTGGTCTGGAGATTCCCGCTCTTTTCCATCATGAGAGGAGGGAAATTTACCTCAGCTTTCTTCCCCTTAAACATGTGTACCCTTGTGTCAGGGACAGATGAGTCATCAGTGATATGTAAATCATCTTTTATTACAATAATCATATATTGAATACTTTTCTGCCATTTTGGCTGTAACTTTGCATTATCGTAGTCGACACTGGAGTCGACCTCCGTGTCGACATAAGTGTTTATTATTTTGGATAGTGAGCATTGAGAGACACTGAAGGTCTCTGCGACAGAGGGACAGACATGGGTAGATTTCCTGTCTGTTCTCTAATCTTTTGTGCAATAAATTCACCTTAGCACTTACTCATATCCAAACAGGTGTCGGCGTTGTCGACGGAGACACCCTCTCACACACATATTAGCTCCATCTCCTCCTTAGGGGAGCCTTTTACCTCAGACATGTCGACACACACGTACCGACACACCACACACACAGGGGATGCTCTATTTGAAGACAGTTCCCACACAAGGCCCTTTGGAGAGACAGAGAGAGAGTATGCCAGCACACACCCCAGCGCTATTAACCCAGGAATAACACAGTAACTTAGTGTTAACCCAGTAGCTGCTGTATATATTGTTTTTACGCCAAATTGATGTGCCCCCCCCCCCCCTCTCTTTTCACCCTCTTCTATCGTGCTTCTGCAGGGGAGAGCCTGGGGAGCTTCCTCTCAGCGGAGCTGTGGAGAGAAAATGGCGCTGATGAGTGCTGAGGAAGAAGCCCGCCCTCTCAGCGGCGGGCTTCTGTCCCGCGATTTTGTGTAAAATAATGGCGGGGGCTCATGCATATATACAGTGCCCAGCTGAATATATGCCCTATTTTGCCAGGAGGTACTCGATTGCTGCCCAGGGCGCCCCCCCCCCCCCTGCGCCCTGCACCCTACAGTGACCGGAGTGTGTGGGTGTAATGTGGGAGCAATGGCGCACAGCTGCAGTGCTGTGCGCTACCTCATATGAAGACAGGAGTCTTCTGCCACCGATTTTGACGTCTTCTTGCTTCACCCGCCGGCTTCTGTCTTCTGGCTCTGCGAGGGGGACGGCGGCGCGGCTCCGGGAACGGACGACCAAGGTTAAGTTCCTGTGTTCGATCCCTCTGGAGCTAATGGTGTCCAGTAGCCTAAGAAGCGCAACCTAGCCGCAGTTAGTAGGTGTGCTTCTCTCCCCTCAGTCCCACGTAGCAGAGAGTCTGTTGCCAGCAGAAGCTCTCTGAAAATAAAAAACCTAACTAAAATACTTTCTTATTAGCAAGCTCAGGAGAGCTCACTAAAATGCACCCAGCTCCGTCCGGGCACAGATTCTAACTGAGGTCTGGAGGAGTGGCATAGAGGGAGGAGCCAGTGCACACCAGTAGTCCTAATTCTTTCTTAGAGTGCCCAGTCTCCTGCGGAGCCCGTCTATTCCCCATGGTCCTTACGGAGTCCCCAGCATCCATTAGGACGTTAGAGAAATAAGATTTTACTTACCGGTAAATCTATTTCTCGTAGTCCGTAGTGGATGCTGGGGACTCCATAAGGACCATGGGGAATAGACGGGCTCCGCAGGAGACATGGGCACTTTAAGAAAGAATTTAGATTCTGGTGTGCTCTGGCTCCTCCCTCTATGTCCCTCCTCCAGACCTCAGTTAAAGAAACTGTGTCCGGAAGAGCTGACAGTACAAGGAAAGGATTTTGGGAATCCAGGGTAAGACTCATACCAGCCACACCAATCACACCGTATAACTTGTGATAACTTTACCCAGTTAACAGTATGAACAATCACAGAGCATGAGATAAACTCTGATGCAACTATAACATAACCCTTATTTAAGCAATAACTATATACAAGCATTGCAGAAGAAGTCCGCACTTGGGACGGGCGCCCAGCATCCACTACGGACTACGAGAAATAGATTTACTGGTAAGTAAAATCTTATTTTCTCTAACGTCCTAGTGGATGCTGGGGACTCCGTAAGGACCATGGGGATTATACCAAAGCTCCCAAACGGGCAGAAGAGTGCGGATGACTCTGCAGCACCGAATGAGCAAACACAAGGTCCTCCTCAGCCAGGGTATCAAACTTGTAGAACTTTGCAAAGGTGTTTGAACCTGACCAACTAGCCGCTCGGCAAAGCTGTAATGCCGAGACCCCTCGGGCAGCCGCCCAAGAAGAGCCCACCTTCCTTGTGGAATGGGCCTTACTGATTTAGGCAGCGGCAACCCAGCCGCAGAATGAGCCTGCTGAATCGTGTTACAGATCCAGCGAGCATTAGTTTGCTTTGAAGCAGGCGCCCCAAGCTTGTTGGAAACATACAGGATAAACAAAGATTCTGTTTTCCTGACCTTAGCCGTTCTGGCTACATAAACCTTCAAAGCCCCGACTACATCCAGTGACTCGGAATCCTCCAAGTCAGTAGTAGCCACAGGCACCACAATAGGTTGGTTTATATGAAAGGATGAAACCACTTTCGGCAGAAATTGTGGGCGGGTCCGCAATTCTGCTCTATCCGCATGGAAAACCAGATAAGGGCTTTTATGTGACAAAGCCGCCAATTCTGACACATGCCTAGCCGAAGCCAAGGCTAATAGCATGACCACCTTCCACGTGAGATATTTTACTTCCACCGTTTTGAGTGGTTCAAACCAGTGTGATTTCAGGAAACTCAACACCACGTTAAGATCCCAAGGTGCCACTGGAGGCACAAAAGGGGGCTGAATATGCAGCACTCCCTTTACAAACGTCTGAACTTCAGGCAGAGAAGCCAGTTCTTTTTGAAAGAAAATGGATAAGGCCGAAATCTGAACCTTAATGGAACCCAATTTAAGGCCCAAAGTCACTTCCGACTGTAGGAAGTGAAGGAAAAGGCCCAGCTGGAATTCCTCCATAGGGGCATTCCTGGCCTCACACCAAGCCACATATTTTCGCCATATACGGTGATAATGTTGAGCCGTCACATCCTTCCTAGCCTCTATCAGCGTAGGAATGACCTCATCCGGAATGCCTTTTTCTGCTAGGATCCAGCGTTCAACCGCCATGCCGTCAAACGCAGCTGCGGTAAGTCTTGGAACAGACAGGGCCCCTGTTGCACAAGTCGTATCCTAGAGGCAGAGGCCACGGGTCCTCTGTGAGCATTTCTTGCAGATCTGGATACCAAGACCTTCTTGGCCAATCCGGAACAAAGAGTATTGTTCTCACTCCTCTTTTCCTTATGGTTCTCAGCACCTTGGGTATGAGAGGAAGAGGAGGAAATACATAGACCGACGGGAACACCCACGGTGTCACCAGTGCGTCCACAGCTATCGCCTGAGGGTCTCTTGACCTGGCGCAATATCTCTGCAGCTTTTTGTTGAGGCGGGATGCCATCATGTCCACCTGTGGCAGTTCCCACCGACTTGCAATCTGCATGAAGACTTCTTGATGAAGTCCCCACTCTCCCGGGTGGAGGTCGTGCCTGCTGAGGAAGTCTGCTTCCCAGTTGTCCACTCCCGGAATGAACACTGCTGACAGTGCGCTTACGTGATTCTCCGCCCAGCGAAGAATTCTGGTGGCTTCTACCATCGCCACCCTGCTCCTTGGGCCGTCTTGGCGGTTTACATGAGCCACTGCGGTGATATTGTCTGACTGAATCAGAACCGGTTGGTCGCGAAGCAGGGACTCCTCTTGACATAGGGCGTTGTATATGGCCCTTAGTTCCAGGATGTTGATGTGAAGGCAAGTCTCCTGACTTGACCACAGCCCTTGGAAATTTCTTCCCTGTGTGACTGCCCCCCACCCTCGGAGGCTTGCATCCGTGGTCACCAGGACCCAGTCCTGAATGCCGAATCTGCGACCTTCGAGAAGGTGAGCACTCTGCAGCCACACCCTGGCCCTAGGGGATAGGGTGATTAACCGATGTATCTGAAGATGTGATCCGGACTACTTGTCCAGTAAGTCCCATTGGAAGGTCCTCGCATGGAACCTGCCGAAGGGAATGGCCTCGTATGATGCCACCATCCTTCCCAGGACTCAAGTGCAGTGATGCACTGACACCTGTTTTGGTTTAAATAGATTCCTGACCAGTGTCACGAGCTCCTGAGCTCTCTCTATCGGGAGATAAACCCTTTTCTGGTCTGTGTCTAGGACCATGCCTAGGAGAGGCAGATGAGCTGTAGGAACCAACTGCGACTTTGGAATATATAGAATCCAGCCGTGTTGCCGTTACACTTCCAGAGAAAGTGATACGCTGTTCAGCAACTGCTCTCTTGATCTCGCTTTTATGAGGGGATCGTCCAAGTACGTGATAATAGAGACACCTTGCTTCCGCAGGAGGACCATCATTTCCGCCATTACCTTGGTGAATATTCTCGGGGCCGTGGAGAGACCAAACGGCAACGTCTGAAATTGGTAATGACAATCCCGTACCGCAATTCTGAGGTACGCCTAATGAGGTGGATAAATGGGGACATGAAGGTATGCATCCTTTATGTCCAGAGTCACCATAAAATCTCCCCCTTTCAGGCTTGCAATGACCGCTCTTAGCGATTCCATCTTGAACTTGAACCTTTTCAGGTATATGTTCAGGGATTTTAAATTCAATATGGGTCTGACCGAACCGTCTGGTTTCGGGACTACAACATGGTCGAATAATAACCCCCTCCTTGTTGAAGGAGGGGAACCTTGACCACCACCTGTTGAAGATACAATTTGTGAATTGCAGTTAACACTGATTCCCTCTCGTGGGGAGAAGCCGGCAGGGCCGTCGGTGAGGGGGCATCTTCTCAAAGTCCAGCTTGTATCCCTGAGACACAATATCTATTGCCCAGAGATCTAACAGGGAGTGAACCCACTTGTGGCTGAACTTACGAAGGCATGCCCCCACCGGGCCTAGCTCCGCCTGTGGATCCCCAGCGACATGCGGTGGATTTTGTAGAGGCCGGGGAGGACTTCTGTTCCTGGGAACTAGCTGTGTTGTGCAGCTTCTTTCCTCTGCCCCCGCCTCTGGCAAGAAAGGACGCACCTCGGACTTTCTTGTTTCTTTGTTCGAAAGGCTGCATTTGATAATGTCGTGCTTTCCTAGGCTGTGCAGGAATATAAGGCAAAATATCAGAATTACCAGCTATAGCTGTGGAGACCAGGTCCGAGAACCCTTCTCCACACAATCCTCAGCCTTCCATATGCCTCTTAAGTCTGCATCATCTGTCCCTTGCATATTCTACAGGACACGTCAAGCAGAAATCGACATAGCTGTGACTCTAGGACCCAGTATACTCATGTCTCTTTGGGCATGTTTTATATATATATATATCTCTTAAGACAGCATCTTTAATATCTCTCTCTCTCTCTCTCTCTCTCTATATATATATATATATATATATATATAGCGGCTGCGGTCCGGCACTCCGTGTTAGCCTTGGTAATTGCTGTCGCTGGTGCCCTCACAAAGATAAATCAATAACCATTCCATGGTGCGGCACTCATGCTGGTCTCAGAAATAAACGGACGTCAGTCCTTCTCGCATCAACGTTTCAATTTATTTGTCAAATTGTCATCAGGAAGTCACTTCCTGATGACAATTTGACAAATAAATTGAAACGTTGAAGCGAGAAGGACTGACGTCCGTTTATTTCTGAGACCAGCATGAGTGCCGCACCATGGAATGGTTATATATATATATATATATATATACATACATACATACATACATACATACATACAACAAGCAATGTATAGAGGCACTCCCGGACTGCAGAATTAGTGAATCAAATGCGGTGATTTATTCAACGTTTCGGGGTACTGCCCCCCGTCATCAGAACACACACACATCAATATCTGTGAAACAAACAGTGCATAAATAGACACACTTACAGGTCTCCAGATTGTTCTGCTGCCTCCCGGCGTGCGCTCCCGGCGTCCGTATCCCGCTTCCGGTCCCGGATGTGACGACCCACCCTGAAGTGACGTCCGCCGGGTCACTACACCAGGGGCTGCCCAGGTTGCCCTGGTGATGCTGCTGAAGCCGCAGCCGCACCATGGGCCCTGTAAGTAAATAACAAAACAAACCACCACAATTATAGTAATAATAATACAGCCTAAAATCAATCATAGTGAATCATATACTTATGTTAATGCTATACATATTGTGTGAACATATTAAAAAACAAAGTGATGTTTGATCTTAGTGTACACACACATTACAGAGGTTCTATATCGCCATCTAGTGCTTGTGAATAAAATGTTCAATAAAAGCATATAAGACAAAGATATTATTGCACTAAATATCGGTGTTCAACTATATCCTTCTGTTTTGTAATAAAGAAAATCATGTCCAAGTTGTAAGATGTGGATAACAATGCTGACTTATTGATCTACATTATTTCTTAAACAAGACCATATTATCCATATCAATAGAACAACTGAACAATTTTGTAAAATAATTTTTCTTATGTGCACTATATTTAGACCCTGGCTATACAATAATGCGAATTTAAAATTATTGATCTGGCTATCAAACATGACAATGATTCTACAAGCACTAAGGACCCAATATGAGGGCCGATATCTTTTCCATGATATGTTCATTGCTAATTTTATCTCTGTGCCTAATTATTACCGCACTCATTGCTTATATCTAGCACATTCTCTCAAAAGTTGTGCTCACTACTCGGAGGAGAGTGTAGTGCATTCATCTGGCAAAGATGACTGGGACCAATGAGGAGGTGTCTGAAGTGCTGGGACAGATGTTGCAATGTGATACTCAGGATTGTTTTAGCTTTTCGGACATAGAAGCATCTAACATTTTATATACTGAGTCAGCATTTGATGCAGCTGCATGTGGCTCTAGTGAGGATTTGTTCAAAGAGTTGTTCAAAATGAAAAAACGTGAGATAGATTTTTTATATCACGGAATGACTCTTTCAGACTATTTTCGTAATAAGCAAATCCCCAGGGGCTTTCGTGTACATAATACCCCAACGATAGGGAGGTACAACACAGGATTTTGCACTAAGTGGATAGCAATTTTAAACAAATGTTTAATGGACTTGATGCTTTTAGTCATTGAAGAATCCACTAGAGAACTTAAATTAATGAAAGATAAAATCCACACGTTTGAAACAGAGCACATGAGCACTTTAACAACTGCCACTGCCACTGATTGGGTTAATAAATTGAAAACACAACTGGAGGAATACCGAATTGAGTTGATACGCTATAAAAAAGAAAAACTGACGAAAGTACAACAGGATTATGCCCAGCACAGGGTGTACAATTGGTTACACACAGGTTATAGAAACCCAGGGGCAGTCCAATTGAGGAAATTTCGAAAGAGACGGCCCTGGCAGGGGCAACCTGGTAATTCAAGCACTCAGCCAGTGATACAGAGGGTACCGCGGTGGAAAGAACAACACCCACACCTCGGGCGGTCCCTTTAGGCGTAGATACCCGCAGGACGCGGGCAGAGATGCGCATAAACGAACGCGGCGGGGGGGACAATCGCAGCGGGAGAAGAGGAAGCAAACCCCCAAAGGGGAGACGAGCTTAGTCTTCAACCTCTCCCAAACTCCTCTAAGTGAAGCGGAAACACGGGTGTTAAGCAAAGGGTTAAGTTTTATCCCGACACACTCCCATGAACCGTTTCAATGGAAAATGGACAATTACAAATTTCAGAGAAAACTGAGACTGAGAGAACATTTCAGCAAACAGATACCAAACTCAGAGAGTAATTCCAATATCCCCCCCAAACTGCGAAGACTGGGCGCTCCATCGACTTTCGATCCACAGTCATTTAACCCAGCGATAAAAATATTTTCTAGGATGCTGGAACAGTCAACAGAGGACACTAACCCACAGGTTAGATTCAACCTCACAAGGGAGGAGAATCTTGCCCTTAAATCCCTCAAAGCCCGACATGACATCATAATCAGAGGGGCGGATAAAGGGGGTGCGATAGTCGTTATGGACCTCGAACAATATAAGCAGGAATGCACCCGCCTATTATCAGATTCCAGCACGTATAAGTTATTGGAAAAGGATCCTACTGAGACGTTTAAGAATGACCTGTTGAGATTATTGGAATCAGCTGTACAGCAAGGATGGATAGACTCAGAAACCAAGACATTGCTTATGCGCACAAATCCTAAGACTCCAGTATTTTACATAATTCCCAAGATACATAAAGACGCACAGAGACCCCCTGGTAGACCTATCATCTCTGCCAGGGGATCTCTGTGCGAACCAGCGGCAGTCTTCATTGATGCACATTTACAGCCCTGTATCACAAGCACTTTTACTTACCTTAAGGACACGTCGTCACTTTTACGCACTTTACCTATTATACCTACAGATACGGTATTGGCTAGCATTGATGTGGTAGGGCTTTATACTTGTATACCACACGAGGCAGGTATTGATGCAGTAAATCAATTGATTACAGGTAATGACAGGTACACAGGTCCTAATGTACAGTTCATGATTGCTTTGTTAAGATTCATATTGACGCACAATTATTTCATCTATGACGGCAGATTCTACATTCAAACGGCAGGTTGCGCCATGGGATCATGTGCTGCTCCGGTCTACGCTAATGCGTATATGTACATGGTAGAACAGGTATTATTTTTTTCAAAGGTTAATATCAGCCAACAGATTTTACACTATCATCGATATATCGATGATATTTTGGTGTTGTGGACAGGCACAGAAGAGTCATTGAATGATTTGGTTAGAGAACACAACACAATCTTGTCCAGCAAAATTATCTCTCACCATGAGTAAGGAGGAGGTCAACTTTTTAGATGTTAACATCTCTTGTGTGGATCAGAGGTTGGACACCAAATTATTCTCCAAACCTACTGATCGCAACACGATATTGAAGTATAACAGCTTTCATCCCAAAGCCACCATCAGAGGGTTACCATACTCGCAATTCATCAGAGTATGTAGAATCAATAACAATGAGGTGGAGAGAGAGAAACAACTGGACGTAATGGTCAATACATTTTTGAAGAGAGGTTATCCTCTGCATGATCTGTTAGGAGCTAGACGAAAGGCAACCAGCATAGATAGATCTGTTCTGCTACAGGAGAAGGCCATAGATGTCACTCAGAAGCAAAGGGAGAGCTTGCCATGGGTCAACCAGTTTGACACCAAAAGCAAACATACTACCAAAGTGGCCAAATCTTTATGGCCAATAATCACTAAGGATCCTCAGTTGACCGTGTTGAAAAACACCAAACTCATGCCCAGTTACACCAGAGGCCCTAACTTAAGGGATCTCTTGGTAAAAACAGACATCACATGCCTTGAACCCCCCAAAACACATTTTTTAACTAGACCAGGAGGGTGTTATAAATGCACAGGCTGCGCTACCTGCAGCTACATGATTGCTGGCAGTAAGTTCTCGCATCCCCATACGGGTAAAACACTCTATATCAAATACCCGGTGACATGCACTTCAAAATACGTTATTTATTTACTTTCCTGCCCGTGCGGACTCCACTATGTTGGGAAAACCAAAAGACAATTCAAAGAGAGAATGGCCCAACATAGGGGAGCCATAAGAGCAGCCATTAATGAGGGCAAAAGTGATCAGGCAGTGGCTCGACATTTTTTGAGGGCGAAGCATTCCATGGCAACTTTAAGATATCGCATAATAGACCAGATCCCCCCAAGCTTAAGAGGGGGAGATCGAGACAAGCAGTTGCTACAGCTGGAATGCAAATGGATATATCGCCTCAATACGGTTAGTCCACTTGGACTGAATGAAGTCCTTAATTTCAGCTGTTTTGTATAAAGTTTTTTATAAAGTTTTTTACAACGTCGCTTTTTGAAGGTCGTTTACAACTTTTGAGAGAATGTGCTAGATATAAGCAATGAGTGCGGTAATAATTAGGCACAGAGATAAAATTAGCAATGAACATATCATGGAAAAGATATCGGCCCTCATATTGGGTCCTTAGTGCTTGTAGAATCATTGTCATGTTTGATAGCCAGACAGGTATAGCCAGATCAATAATTTTAAATTCGCATTATTGTATAGCCAGGGTCTAAATATAGTGCACATAAGAAAAATTATTTTACAAAATTGTTCAGTTGTTCTATTGATATGGATAATATGGTCTTGTTTAAGAAATAATGTAGATCAATAATTCAGCATTGTTATCCACATCTTACAACTTGGACATGATTTTCTTTATTACAAAACAGAAGGATATAGTTGAACACCGATATTTAGTGCAATAATATCTTTGTCTTATATGCTTTTATTGAACATTTTATTCACAAGCACTAGATGGCGATATAGAGCCTCTGTAATGTGTGTGTACACTAAGATCAAACATCACTTCGTTTTTTAATATGTTCACACAATATGTATAGCATTAACATAAGTATATGATTCACTATGATTGATTTTAGGCTGTATTATTATTACTATAATTGTGGTTGTTTGTTTTGTTATTTACTTACAGGGGCCATGGTGCGGCTGCGGCTTCAGCAGCATCACCATGGCAACCTGGGCAGCCCCTGGTGTAGTGACCCGGCGGACGTCACATTCGGGACCGGAAGCGGGATACGGACGCCGGGAGGCAGCAGAACAATCTGGAGACCTGTAAGTGTGTCTATTTAAGCACTGTTTGTTTCACAGATATTGATGTGTGTGTGTCCTGATGACGGGGGGGCAGTACCCCGAAACGTTGAATAAATCACCGCATTTGATTCACTAATTCTGCAGTCCAGGAGTGCCTCTATACATTGCTTGTTGTATGTAAGGGGCGGAAGGCCCAGAGAGAGCACCCTGGCCAGGTATTTGGAAGCAATCCAAGGAGTGCCGGCTTGTGGAGGTCGATATATATATATATATATATATATATATATACACATACTAGGGTCTCACTCTCTGCTGATAAGGTACCTGTCCACGCTGCCACAGCGCTATAAACCCATGCCGACACAATCGCCGGTCTGAGTAGTGTACCAGAATGTGCACGCTATCTGCAGGATCCCTGAGAATAGCTGTTACGTCAGGGTTACCTTTTGGGCAAACGTGACACCCTAGGGGAAGATTCCCATCATATCCTGGCCCTAGTGGGGAAAGGATACTGCCTGAGAATCCTTTGTGGGAAACTGCAGTCTCTTGTCTGGAGATTCCCGCTCTTTTTCTTCATGAGAGGAGGGAAATTTACCTCAGCTTTCTTCCCCTTAAACATGTGTACCCTTGTGTCAGGGACAGATGAGTCATCAGTGATATGCAAATCATCTTTTATTACAATAATCATATATTGAATAATTTTCTGCCATTTTGGCTGTAACTTTGCATTATCGTAGTCGACACTGGAGTCAAACTCCGTGTCGATATCAGTGTCTACTATTTTGGATAGTGAGCATTGAGAGACTCTGAAGGTCTCTGCGACATAGGGACAGACATGGGTAGATTTCCTGTCTGTTCTCTAATCTTTTGTGCAATAATTTCACCTTAGCACTTAATTACACATATCCAAACAGGCGTCTGAGTTGTCGACGGAGACACCCTCTCACACACATATTTGCTCCATCTCCTCCTTAGGGGAGCCTTTTACCTCAGACATGTCGACACACACGTACCGACACACCACACACTCAGGGAATGCTCATCTGAAGACAATTCCCCCGTAAGGCCCTTTGGAGAGACAGAGAGAGAGTATGCCAGCATACACCCCAGCGCTATTAACCCAGGAATAACACAGTAACTTAATGTGAACCCAGTAGCTGCTGTTTATATTGATTTTTGCTCCTAATTATGTGCCCCCCGGCCCCTCTCTTTTTACCCTCTTCTACCGTGTAACTGCAGGGGAGAGACTGGGGAGCTTCCTCTCAGCGGTGCTGTGGAGAAAAAACCATGGCACTGGTGAGTGCTGAGGAAGAAGCCCCGCCCCCTCGACGGCGGGCTTCTGTCCCGCTTTCATGTACAATTTTGGCGGGGGCTCATACATATATACAGTGCCCAACTGTATATTATGCAAACTTTTGCCAAAGAGGTCTCTAATTGCTGCCCAGGGCGCCCCCCCCCCCCCCCCCCCCTGCGCCCTGCACTCTTACAGTGACCGGAGTATGTGGGTGTAGTGTGGGAGCAATGGCGCACAGCTGCAGTGCTGTACGCTACCTCATATGAAGACTGGAGGCTTCTGCCGCCGATTTCGAAGTCTTCTTGCTTCTTTCACCCGGCTTCTGTCTTCCGGCTCTGCGAGGGGGACGGCGGCGCGGCTCCGGGATCGGACGACAAAGGGTGAGATCCTGTGTACGATCCCTCAGGAGCTAATGGTGTCCAGTAGCCTAAGAAGCAGGACCTATCTGCAGAGAGTAGGGCTGCTTCTCTCCCCTCTGTCCCACGATGCAGGGAGTCTGTTGCCAGCAGAGCTCCCTGAAAATAAAAAACCTAACAAAATACTTTCTTATAGGAAGCTCAGGAGAGCTCACTAAGTAGCACCCAGCTCGTCCGGGCACAGATTCAAAATGAGGTCTGGAGGAGGGACATAGAGGGAGGAGCCAGAGCACACCAGAATCTAAATTCTTTCTTAAAGTGCCAATGTCTCCTGCGGAGCCCGTCTATTCCTCATGGTCCTTACGGAGTCCCCAGCATCCACTAGGACGTTAGAGAAACTTTCTTAGCAGATCATAAACATCTTATATTCTTAATGAAAAGAGCTATAATGGTAGAGGGGATAAGGGGAGAAAGAACCATTGCAAAGTCTCTCTGCGGAGTCTCTTAACTATATAGTCTGACTGTGGTTTCTATGGTAATCTATGAAAGTGTATAATTATTAGAGATGTGCACCGGAAATATTTCGGGTTTTGTGTTTTGGATTCGGTTCCGCTGCCGAGTTTTGGATTCGGACGCGTTTTGGCAAAACCTCCCTGAAAATTTTTTGTCGGATTCGGGTGTGTTTTGGATTCGGGTGTTTTTTTTCAAAAACCCCTCAAAAACAGCTTCAATCATAGAATTTGGGGGTCATTTTGATCCTATAGTATTATTAACCTCAATAACCATAATTTCCACTAATTTCCAGTCTATTCTGAACACCTCACAATATTCTTTTTAGTCCTAAAATTTGCACCGAGGTCGCTGGATGACTAAGCTAAGCGACCCAAGAGGGCGGCACAAACACCTGGCCCATCTAGGAGTGGCACTGCAGTCTCAGACAGGATGGCACTTAAAAAAATTGCCCCCAAACAGCACATGATGCAAAGAATAGAGAAAAAGAGGTGCACTGTGGTCGCTGGACGGCTAAGCTAAGCGACACAAACACCTCAATATCACAGGAATTATTCGTTCTAATCAATGGTATTATTGGTCCAAATCACTGGAAGAAAAATGACAAAATCACTGGAATTATTCGTTCTAATCAATGGTATTTTTGGTCCAAATCACTGGAAGAAAATAAGAATTTACTCACCGGTAATTCTATTTCTCGTAGTCCGTAGTGGATGCTGGGTACTCCGTAAGGACCATGGGGTATAGACGGGCTCCGCAGGAGACTGGGCACTCCTAAAAGAAAGATTAGGTACTATATCTGGTGTGCACTGGCTCCTCCCTCTATGCCCCTCCTCCAGACCTCAGTTAGGGAAACTGTGCCCGGAAGAGCTGACATTACTATGAAAGGATTTGGAATCCAGGGTAAGACTCATACCAGCCATACCAATCACACTGTACAACTCGTGATAACTATACCCAGTTAACAGTATGAACAATAACTGAGCCTCTCTCAACAGATGGCTCATACAATAACCCTTTAGTTAAGCAATAACTATATACATGTATTGCAGAGAGTCCGCACTTGGGACGGGCTCCCAGCATCCACTACGGACTACGAGAAATAGAATTACCGGTGAGTAAATTCTTATTTTCTCTGACGTCCTAGTGGATGCTGGGTACTCCGTAAGGACCATGGGGATTATACCAAAGCTCCCAAACGGGCGGGAGAGTGCGGATGACTCTGCAGCACCGAATGAGCAAACTCAAGGTCCTCCTCAGCCAGGGTATCAAACTTGTAGAATTTTGCAAAAGTGTTTGAACCCGACCAAGTAGCAGCTCGGCAAAGTTGTAAAGCCGAGACCCCTCGGGCAGCCGCCCAAGAAGAGCCCAACTTCCTCGTGGAATGGGCTTTTACTGATTTAGGATGCGGCAGTCCAGCCGCAGAATGTGGAAGCTGAATGGTGCTACAGATCCAGCGAGCAATAGTCTGCTTTGAAGCAGGAGCACCCAGCTTGTTGGGTGCATGCAGGATAAATAGCGAGTCAGTTTTTCTGACTCTAGCCGTCCTGGAAACATAAAGTTTCGGGGCCCGGACTACGTCCAGCAACTTGGAATCCTCCAAGTCCCTAGTAGCCGCAGGCAACACAATAGGTTGGTTCAAATGAAACGATGATACCACCTTAGGGAGAAATTGGGGACGAGTCCTCCATTCTGCCCTTTCCATATGGAAGATCAGATATGGGCTTTTACATGACAAAGCCGCCAGTTCTGACACACGCCTAGTCCAAGCTAAGGCCAAAAGCATGACCACTTTTCACGTGAGATATTTTAGCTCCACGGTCTTAAGTGGCTCAAACCAGTGGGATTTTAGGAATCCAACACACGTTAAGATCCCAAGGTGCCACTGGAGGCACAAAAGGGGCTGAATATGCAGCACCCCTGTAACAACGTCCGAACTTCAGGCAGTGAAGCCAGTTCTTTTTGAGAGAAAAAGGGATAGGGCCGAAATCTTGGCCTTTATGGATCCTAATTTTAGGCCCATAGTCACTCCTGACTGTAGGAAGTGCAGGAATCGACCCCCCTGGAATTCCTCTGTAGGGCCTTCCCGGCCACACACCAAGCAACCTATTTTCACCATATACAGTGAAAAAGTCTTGCTGTCACGTCTTTCCTAGCCTTTATCAGCATAGGAATAACTGCATCCGGAATGCCCTTTTCCGCTAGGATCCGGCGTTCAACCGCCATGCCGTCCAACGCAGCCGCGGTAAGTCTTGGATCAGACAGGGTCCCTGTTGCAACATGTCCTGACTGAGAGGCAGAGGCCATGGGTCCTCTGAGAGCATTTCTTGCAGTTCCGGGTACCGAGTCCTTCTTGGCCAATCCGGAGCAAAGAATATTGTTCACACTCCTCCGTTTATTACAATTCTCAGCCCTTGGGTCTGAGAGGAAGAGGAGGGAATATATAGACCGACTGGAACACCCACGGTGTTACTAGTGCGACCACAGCTATCGCCTGAGAGTCCCTTGACCCAGCGTAAAACCTTTTTTATCTTTTTATTGAGGTGGGACGCCATGTAGTCCACCTGAGGCAGTTTCCATCAATTTGCAAAACTGCGTGAAGACTTCCTAATAAAGTCACCACTTTCCCGGGTGGAGGTCGTGTCCACTCCCGGAATGAACACTGCTGACAGTGCGCTTACTTGATTCTCCGCCCAGCGAAGAATTCTGGTGGCTTCTACCCTCGCCACCCTGCTCCTTGTGCCGCCCTGGTGGTTTACATGAGCCCCTGCGGTCTGACTGGATCAGAACCGGTTGGTCGCGAAGCAGGAACTCCGCTTGACTTAGGGCGTTGTATATGGCCCTTAGTTCCAGGATATTGATGTGTAGGCAAGTCTGTTGGCTTGACCACAAACCTTGGAATTTTCTCCTGAGCTCTCTCTATCGGGAGATAAACCCTCTTCTGGTCTGTGTCTAGGATCATGCCTAGGCGAGGCAGATGAGCTGTAGGAACCAACTGCGACTTTGGAATATATAGAATCCAGTCTTGTTGCCGTTTCACTTCCAGAGAAGGTGATACGCTGTCCAGCAACTGCTCTCTTGATCTCGCTTTTATGAGGAGATCATCCAAGTATGTGATAATAGTGACACCTTGCTTCCGCAGGAGCACCATCATATCCGCCATTACCTTGGTGAAATTGGTAATGACAATCCCGTACCGCAATTCTGAGGTACGCCTGATGAGGTGGATAAATGGGGACACGAAGGTATGCATCCCTTATGTCCCGATTAATTTCAGGCATGCAATGACCGCTCTTAGCGATTCCATCTTGAATTTGAACCTTTTCAGGTATATGTTCAGGGATTTTAATTCAATATGGGTCTAACCGAACCGTCTGGTTTCGGGATTATAACATGGTCGAATAATAACACCCTCTTGTTGAAGGAGGGGACCCTTGACCACCACCTGTTGAAGATACAATTTACGAATTGCAGTTAACACTGGCTCCCTCTCTTGGGGGGAAGCCCGCCGGGTCCTCGGTGAGGGGGCATCTTCTCACAGTCCAGCCTGTATCCCTGCGATACAATTTCTATTGCCCAGGGATCTAACAGGGAGTGAACCCACTTGTGGCTGAACTTACGAAGGCGTGTCCCCACCGGGCCTAGCTCCGCCTGTGGAGCCCCAGCGACATGCGGTGGATTTTTGTAGAGGCCGGGGAGGACTTCTGTTCCTGGGGACTAGCTGTGTTGTACAGGTTCTTTCCTCTGCCCCCGGCTCTGACAAGAAAGGTCGCACCTCAGACTTTCTTGTTTCTTTATTCGAAAAGCTGCATTTAATAATGTCGTGCTTTCCTAGGCTGTGCAGGAATATAAGGCAAAATATCAGAATTACCAGCTATAACTGTGGAGACCAGGCCCGAGAACCTTTCTCCACACAATCCTCAGCCTTCCATATGCCTCTTAAGTCGGCATCATCTGTCCAATGTATATTCTGCAGGACACGTCAAGCAGAAATCGACATAGCTTTTGTCTCTAGGACCCAGTATACTCATGTCCCTATGGGCATGCTTTATAATTATATATCTATCACTTAAGACAGCATCTTAAAATATTTATATGCATACTAGGGTCTCAATCTCTGCTGATAAGGTACCTGTCCACGCTGCCACAGTGCTATAAACCCATGCCGACACAATCGCCGGTCTGGGTAGTATACTAGAATGCGCACGCTATCTGCAGGATCCCTGAGAATAGCTAGTGCAAACAGGACACCCAAGGGGAAGATTCTCAACACATCCTGGCCCTAGTGGGGAAAGGATACAGCCTGAGAATTCTCTTGTGGGAAGCTGCCATCTCTTGTCTGGAGATTCCCGCTCTTTTTCCTCATGAGAGGAGGGAAATTTACCTCAGCATTCTTCCCCTTAACATGTGTACTCTCGTGTCAGGGACAGATGAGTCATCAGTGATATGCAAATCATCTTTTATTCCAATAATCATATATTGAATATCTTTTAGCCCTCTTGGCTGTAACTTTGCATTATCGTAGTCGACAGTGGAGTTAAACTCCGTGTCGATACTTTGTTATTTTGGATAGTGAACATAGAGAGACTCTGAAGGACTCTGTGACATAGGGACAGACCAGGGTAGATTTCCTTTCTGTTCCCTAACCTTTTGTGCAATAATTTTACCTCAGCACTTAGACATATCCAAACAGGTGTCGGCGTTGTTGACGGAGACACCCTCCCACACACTTATCCGCTCTATCACCTCCTTAGAGGAGCCTTTTACCTCAGACATGTCGACACACGCGTACCGACACACCACACACACAGGGGATGCTCTATTTGAAGACAGTTCCCCCACCAGGCCCTTTGGAGAGACAGAGAGAGAGTATGCCAGCACACACCACAGCGCTATATAATACAGGGATGTACACTATACTGAGTGATTTTTCCCCTATAGCAGCTTATATACACAGTTTTTTGCCTAAATTTATGTGCCCCCCCTCTCTTTTTTACCCTTTGTGTACCAGGATACTGCAGGGTAGAGCCTGGGGAGCTTCCTTCCAGCTGAGCTGTGAAGAGAAAATGGCGCCGGTGTGCTGAGGAAGAAGGCCCGGCCCCCTCAGCGGCGGGCTTCTGTCCTTTTATGTACTTTAATGGCGGGGGTTAATGCACATATACAGTTTATCAGACTGTATTATGTGCTTTTCGCCAAGTAAGGTAATCTAAATGCTGCCCAGGGCGCCCCCCCAGCGCCCTGCACCCATCAGTGACCGGAGTGTGTGGTGTGCTAAGGGAGCAATGGCGCACAGCTGCAGTGCTGTGCGCTACCTTAATGAAGACCGGAGTCTTCAGCCGCCGATTTTCAACTTCTCTTCGTTCTTCTGGCTCTGCAAGGGGGACGGCGGCGCGGCTCCGGGACCGGACGACCGAGGACTGGGCCTGTGTTCGATCCCTCTGGAGCTAATGGTGTCCAGTAGCCTTAGAAGCCCAAGCTAGCTGCAAGCAGGTTATGTTCGCTTCTCTCCCCTCAGTCCCACGTAGCAGTGAGTCTGTTGCCAGCAGATCTCACTGAAAATAAAAAACCTAACAAATACTTTCTTTTCTAGGAAGCTCAGGAGAGCCCCTAGGGTGCATCCAGCTCTGGCCGGGCACAGATACTAACTGAGGTCTGGAGGAGGGGCATAGAGGGAGGAGCCAGTGCACACCAGATATAGTACCTAATCTTTCTTTTAAGAGTGCCCAGTCTCCTGCGGAGCCCGTCTATACCCCATGGTCCTTACGGAGTACCCAGCATCCACTAGGACGTCAGAGAAAATGACAAAATCACAGGAATTATTCGTTCTAATCAATGGTATTATTGGTCCAAATCACTGGAAGAAAATGACAAAATCACTGGAATTAAATGGCAGTAATGTCGGGAATTATATCAAATGGCAGTACCCAGTACCACTGGACATATACGGAAGGTTCAGACAGGATGGCACTTAAAAAAATTGGCCCCAAACAGCACATGATGCAAAGAAAAGAGAAAAAGAGGTGCACTGTGGTCGCAGGATGGCTAAGCTAAGCGACACAAACACCTCAATACCACAGGAATTATTCGTTCTAATCAATGGTATTATTGGTCCAAATCACTGGAAGAAAATGACAAAATCACTGGAATCATTTGGCAAGATCACTGTAATTAATAATTAATTATAAATCACTGATATTAATTGGTAAAATCTCGCTATCGCCTGCCTAGTGAAGTGGAATCTAGATGGGATTTTGTACCGGGGACACAATAACTTCATCAATTGTCTAAATCCCAATGCACTAATGGCAGAAAACGGGCGCACGTCTAACAGCGCACTGATTATACTGAGAACTGATTATACTGATCAATCACTGATTATACTGAGCACTGATGATACTACAGAGAACTGACACTGAGCAGCGAGTACAGCACTGGACAATTGTACTGTAGTATACTGGTCACCAAAATGCTGCACTGCACTACTATATATATATATACTGCTCACAAAAATGCAGCACATATATGGAATGGATACTTGCAGTGACACAGAGCTGCAAGATACAGCAATAACCTACTGTACTGTACAACTATATACTGTTGGTCACCAAAATGCTGCACTGTACTACTATATATACTGCTCATAAAAATGCAGCACAGATATGGAATGGATACTTGCAGTGACACAGAGCTGCAAGATACAGCAATGGCCTACTGTACTGTACAACTATATACTGTTGGTCACCAAAATGCTGCACTGTACTACTATATATACTGCTCACAAAAATGCAGCACAGATATGGAATGGATACTTGCAGTGACACAGAGCTGCAAGATACAGCAATGGCCTACTGTACTGTACAACTATATACTGTTGGTCACCAAAATGCTGCACTGTACTACTATATATACTGCTCACAAAAATGCAGCGCAGATATGGAATGGATACTTGCAGTGACACAGAGCTGCAAGATACAGCAATGACCTACTGTACTGTACAACTATATACTGTTGGTCACCAAAATGCAGCACATTGAGCACAGATATTTGCAGCACACTGAGCACAGATATGGAGCTTTTCAGGCAGAGAACGTAGATATTTGCAGCACACTGAGCACAGATATTTGCAGCACACTGAGCACAGATATTTGCAGCACACTGAGCACAGATACGGAGCTTTTCAGGGAGAGAACGTAGCCACGTCCTCTCCGTTCAGCTCTTTATATAGAATGCGAATCTCACGAGAATCCGACAGCGGGATGATGACGTTCGGCCGCGTTCGGGTTAACCGAGCAAGGCGGGAAGATCCGAGGCTGCCTCGGACCCGTGTAAAATAGGTGAAGTTCTGGGGGGTTTGGATCTCGGAGAACCGAACCCGCTCATCTCTAATAATTATAAATCATCAATAGTGGTTTATATATAGAAAGACCCCCTCTCTATTCCCCAAGGGATTGCTGGTTTCAGCTGTTGCCACAATATCACTATCTAGTGTTTGATACTGTAATAATCTATTCAGAGTTCCCTTTGCAAATTCTTGATATTTTATATTTGTATACTAGGGATCAGTATGATTATACAACATTCACAATGTCAACAATCACATTGACAACAACATTATATCAAGCACAGCATGCCAACACAATACTAATGTTGGTTAAAGAATTGTAACCGTGTTGACACTATGGGCTAAATTTAGTAAGTGGCGGTTTGGTGTCATTTAGAACCACTGTCACAATTAACATTGTTGTCATGTCAAATCGGTAGCATTTACTAAAGGTCATTTTTCATGTCTAAACATAATAGGGTGATTCTCCAGGCAGTGAACATAAAGTCCCGTGCATCACATGCTTTTCATTTTGTTTTCCTTCTAAACTGGTCTGTTAAGAAATTGCTGTTATATGAAATCTTCATTGCTTAGTAGCAATGCCCAGGGCCGGCTCCAGGCCTACTAGCACCCTGAGCGAGAAAATATCAAAGCGCCCCCTCCCATACTCTATGCGCGCGCCGAAGGCGCGGGCGCTCCTGGAAAAGTGAGAGTGGCCTCCTGGAAAAGTGGGCGGGGCCTCACAACTTCATATTATCAAACCATAAATAAATATATTTTCACACCCCCTCTACGCACACAATTAGCACCATTACACATAACAGCTACAGTGGTGTTCCTTACACACAATGTCTCCAGTATAGTGCCAGCTACACATAATGTCTACAGTAGTGCAGTGCCAGATACACATGATGTACACCCCAGCAGTGCCAGATAGATATGACATGCCTCCCAGCAGTGCCAGATAGACATGACATGCCCCCCAGCAGTGCCAGATAGACATGACATGCCCCCCAGCAGTGCCAGATAGACATGACATGCCCCGCTGCAGTGCCAGATAGACATGACATTCCCCGCTGCAGTGCCAGATAGACATGACATGCTCCCCAGCAGTGCCAGATAGACATGACATGCCCCCCAGCAGTGCCAGATAGACATGACATGCCCCGCAGCAGTGCCAGATAGACATGACATGCCCCGCAGCAGTGCCAGCTACACATGACATGCCCCCCAGCAGTGCCAGATACACCCGATAGTGTTCACTCTAGGATTTTTTTAGGGCAGGGTGCTGATCACGGGGAGGGCACATTTTGCATTCGGGAGGGCACATTTTTAAGTTAGAAGGGTAAAATTATGTACACACTGTAATGCTTGGTGCTCTGCAGGCGAAATCATGGACAGTGCGCGCCGAAGGCAGTGCCAGCTACACGACATGCCCCCCAGCAGTGCCAGATGCACATGACATGCCCCCCCAGCAGTGCCAGATGCAATTGACATGCCCCCCAGCAGTGCCAGATGCACATGACATGCCCCCCCCAGCAGTGTCAAATGCACATGACATGCCCCCCCAGCAGTGCCAAATGCACATGACATGCCCCCCACAGTGCCAGATACATAAATGCCCCCACAGTGCCAGATACATAAATTCCCCCACCGTGCCAGATATGCCCCCACAGTGCCAGATACATTAATGCCCCCCACAGTGCCAGATATGCCCCCACAGTGCCAGATACATTAATGCCCACCACAGTGCCAGAAATGCCCCCACAGTGCCAGATACATTAATGCCCCCCACAGTGCCAGATACATTAATGCCCCACCACAGTGCCAGATACATTAATGCCCCACCACAGTGCCAGATATGTCCCCACAGTGCCGGAAATGCCCCCACAGTGCCAGATACATTAGTGCCCCCCACAGTGCCAGATAAATGCCCCAACAGTGCCAGATAAATGCCCCCACAGTGCCAGATAAATTAATGCCCCCCACAGTGCCAGATAAATGCCCCCAGTGCCAGAAATGCCCCCACAGTGCCAGATACATTAATGCCCCCCACAGTGCCAGAAATGCCCCCTACAGTGCCAGATACATTAATGACCCCACCCCCCCCCAGTGCCAGATAAATGCCCCCAGTGCCAGAAAGGCCCCACAGTGCCAGAAATGCCCCCACAGTGCCAGATACATTAATGACCCCAACAGTGCCTGATTAATGTCCCCACAATGCCAGATTAATGCCCCCACAGTGCCACATATGCCCCCAGTACCTGCTGTGCCGACTATGAGGGAGGAGGAGTGCTGCTTTTGCGATCTGCTGCCTGAAACAGAACATGTGCGCGCTGTGCGGCGCCGGTGTCTGACATCAGACGCCGCATAGCGCACACATCTCACTAACAGACAGGAGGCAGCGGCGCGAGAGAACAGCCGCTGCAGGCTTCCAGGACAGGGCCGGCTCCAGGCACCGACATGGAGGCACCAGTGTGCGGCGCCCTTTAAGGGTGGCGCCCTGCACGGCCGCTCGAGTCGAACATGCCTCAAGCCGGCCCTGGCAATGCCTTACCCTATAACTTACGACCGACTAAAAATAAGATTTTACTCACCGGTAAATCTATTTCTCGTAGTCCGTAGTGGATGCTGGGAACTCCGTAAGGACCATGGGGATTAGACGGGCTCCGCAGGAGACTGGGCACTCTAAAAGAAAGATTAGGTACTATCTGGTGTGCACTGGCTCCTCCCACCATGACCCTCCTCCAGACCTCAGTTAGGATACTGTGCCCAGAAGAGCTGACACAATAAGGAAGGATTTTGAATCCCGGGTAAGACTCATACCAGCCACACCAATCACACCGTATAACTCGTGATACTATACCCAGTTAACAGTATGAAATATAACTGAGCCTCTCAACAGATGGCTCAACAATAACCCTTTAGTTAGGCAATAACTACATACAAGTATTGCAGACAATCCGCACTTGGGATGGGCGCCCAGCATCCACTACGGACTACGAGAAATAGATTTACCGGTGAGTAAAATCTTATTTTCTCTGAAGTCCTAGTGGATGCTGGGAACTCCGTAAGGACCATGGGGATTATACCAAAGCTCCCAAACGGGCGGGAGAGTGCGGATGACTCTGCAGCACCGAATGAGAAAACTCTAGGTCCTCCTCAGCCAGGGTATCAATTTTGTAGAATTTAGCAAACGTGTTTGCCCCTGACCAAGTTGCAGCTCGGCAAAATTGTAAAGCCGAGACCCCTTGGGCAGCTGCCCAAGATGAGCCCACTTTCCTCGTGGAATGGGCTTTTACTGATTTAGGATGCGGCAATCCAGCCGCAGAATGCTCCAGCTGAATTGTGCTACAAATTCAGCGAGCAATATTCTGCTTAGAAGCAGGAGCACCTATTTTGTTGGGTGCCTACAGGATAAAAAGCGAGTCAGTTTTCCTGACTCCAGCCGTCCTGGAAATATAAATTTTTAAGGCCCTGACTACGTCCAGTAACTTGGAATCTTCCAAGTCCCTAGTAGCCGCAGGCACTACAATAGGTTGGTTCAAGTGAAAAGCTGATACCACCCAGGGCCGGATCTAGGGGGGGGGCGAAGGGGGCGACCGCCCCCCCCCCCCTAACACAGTCATAGCCACGCCCACTTTTGAGCAGAAGAGAGCTCTCCGGGGAGAGCATGAGGCAGAACGATGTGCTGCACCTTATACCACAGCAGCACAGAGGAGCCAGGAGAGCAACGGTTACAGAGCATTTGCCCCTCACCTGCTGGTGTGTGGGTACTAGGGCTAATAAATACAATTACCCCATAGCACAGTCACATGTACATAGAACAATCACAAAGCTCTGTCTCAGTCTCACTCAAAAAGTTCAGTCAGAATTGAGAGAGGAGGCGTTAGGATTGCAGATGGGAGGAGTTGGGACTGTAGAGGGAGGAGTCAAGATTAAACAGTAAACCGCCCCCCCTACAGAAAAGTCTAGATCCGTCCCTGATACCACCTTAGGGAGAAACTGGGGACGAGTCCTCAATTCTGCCCTATCCATATGGAAAATCAGATAAGGGCTTTTACATGACAAAGCCGCCAATTCTGACACACGCCTGGCCGAAGCCAAGGCCAATAACATGACCACTTTCCACGTGAGATATTTCAAATCCACAGTTTTAAGTGGCTCAAACCAATGTGATTTTAGGAAACTCAACACCACGTTGAGATCCCAAGGTGCCACAGGAGGCACAAAAGGGGGCTGAATAGGTAGCACTCCCTTTACAAATGTCTGAACTCCAGGCAGTGAAGCCAGTTCTTTCTGGAAGAAAATCGACAGAGCCGAAATCTGGACCTTAATGGAACCCAATTTTAGGCCCATAGTCACCCCTGACTGTAGGAAGTGCAGAAAACGACCCAGCTGAAATTCCTCTGTTGGGGCCTTCCTGGCCTCACACCACGCAACATATTTTCGCCAAATACGGTGATAATGGTTTGCGGTTACTTCTTTCCTGGCTTTTATCAGCGTAGGAATGACTTCTTCCGGAATGCCCTTTTCCTTTAGGATCCGGAATTCAACCGCCATGCCGTCAAACGCAGCCACGGTAAGTCTTGGAACAGACAGGGCCCCTGCTGTAGCAGATCCTGTCTGAGCGGTAGAGGCCATGGGTCCTCTGATATAATTTCTTGAAGTTCTGGGTACCAAGCTCTTCTTGGCCCATCCGGAACCACGAGTATCGTTCTTACTCCTCGTTTTCTTATTATTCTCAGTACCTTTGGTATGAGAGGCAGAGGAGGGAATACATAAACCGACTGGTATACCCACGGTGTCACTAGAGCGTCCACAGCTATTGCCTGAGGGTCCCTTGACCTGGCGCAATATCTAGTTTCCCAACGGTTTACCAACAGTTGGAAGACTTCTGGATGAAGTCCCCTATCTCCCGGGTGTAGGTCGTGTCTGCTGAGGAAGTCTGCTTCCCAGTTGTCCACTCCCGGAATGAACACTGCTGACAGTGCTAAGACGTGATTTTCCGCCCATCGGAGAATCCTTGTGGCTTCTGCCATCGCCATCCTGCTTCTTGTGCCGCCCTGTCGGTTTACATGGGCGACTGCCGTGATGTTGTCTGATTGGATCAGTACCGGCTGGTTTTGAAGCAGAGGCCTTGCCAGACTTAGGGCATTGTAAATGGCCCTCAGTTCCAGAATATTTATGTGTAGGGACGACTCCTGACTTGACCAAAGTCCTTGGAAATTTATTCCCTGTGTGACTGCCCCCCAGCCTCGAAGGCTGGCATCCGTGGTTACCAGGACCCAGTCCTGTATGCCGAATCTGCGGCCCTCTTGAAGATGAGCACTCTGCAGCCACCACAGTAGAGATACCCTGGTCCTTGGAGACAGGGTTATCAGCCGATGCATCTGAAGATGCGATCCCGACCACTTGTCCAAGAGGTCCCACTGAAAGGTTCTTGCATGGAACCTGCCGAATGGAATTTTGCTTCGTAAGAAGCTACCATTTTTCCCAGGACTTGTGTGCAGTGATGCACCGATACCTGTTTTGGTTTCAGGAGGTCTCTGACTAGAGATGACAGCTCCTTGGCTTTCTCCTGCGGGAGAAACACTTTTTTCTGTTCTGTGTCCAGAACCATCCCCAGGAACAGTAGGCGTGTGGTAGGAACCAGCTGTGACTTTGGAATGTATAGAATCCATCCGTGCTGTTGTAGCACTTCCCGAGATAGTGCTACTCCGACCAACAACTGCTCCTTGGACCTCGCCTTTATAAGGAGATCGTCCAAGTACGGGATAATTAAAACTCCCTTTTTTCGAAGGAGTATCATCATTTCTGCCATTACCTTGGTAAAGACCCTCGGTGCCGTGGACAGTCCAAACGGCAGTGTTTGGAATTGGTAATGGCAATCCTGTACCACAAATCTGAGGTACTCCTGGTGAGGATGGTAAATGGGGACATGTAGGTAAGCATCCTTGATGTCCAGGGATACCATGTAATCCCCCTCCTCCAGGCTTGCAATAACCGCCCTGAGCGATTCCATCTTGAACTTGAATTTTTTTATGTATGTGTTCAAGGATTTCAAATTTAAAATGGGTCTCACCGAACCGTCCGGTTTCGGTACCACAAACAGTGTGGAATAGTAACCCCTTCCTTGTTGAAGTAGGGGCACCTTGACTATCACCTGCTGGGAATACAGCTTGTGAATTGCCTCTAGCACAGCCTCCCTGCCTGAGGGAGTTGTCGGCAAGGCAGATTTGAGGAAACGGCGGGGGGGGAGACGCCTCGAATTCCAGCTTGTACCCCTGAGATACTACTTGAAGGATCCAGGGATCCACCTGTGAGCGAGCCCACTGATCGCTGAAATTTTTGAGGCGGCCCCCCACCGTACCTGGCTACGCCTGTGGAGCCCCCGCGTCATGCGGTGGACTCAGAGGAAGCGGGGGAAGAATTTTGATTCTGGGAACTGGCTGACTGGTGCAGCTTTTTCCCTCTACCCTCGTCTCTGTGCAGAAAGGAAGCACCTTTGACCCGCTTGCTTTTCTGAAGCCGAAAGGGCTGTACCTGATAATACAGTGCTTTCTTAGGCTGTGAGGAAACCTGAGGTAAAAAAAATTTTTTTTTTCTCCAGCTGTTGCTGTGGATACGAGGTCCCAGAGACCATCCCCAAACAATTCCTCACCCTTATAAGGCTCTATGTGCCTTTTAAAGTCAGCATCACCTGTCCAGTGTCGGGTCTCTAATACCCTCCTGACAGAATGGACATTGCATTAATTCTGGATGCCAGCCGGCAAAATATCCCTCTGTGTATCCCTCATATATAAGACGACGTCTTATGTTCGCAAAATAGTATCCCTGTTTGACAGGGTTACAGACCACGCTGCAGCAGCACTATCTGCAGGTCTCAGTCTAGTACCTGAGTGTGTAAATACAGACTTCAGGATAGCCTCCTGCTTTTTATCAGCAGGTACCTTCAAAGTGGCCGCATCCTAAGACGGCAGTGCCACCTTTTTTGACAAACGTGTGAGCGCCTTATCCACCCTAGGGGATATCTCCCAGCGTAACTTATCCTCTGGCGGGAAAGGGTACGCCATCAGTAACTTTTTAGAAATAACCAGTTTCTTATCGGGGGAACCCACGCTTTTTCACACTTCATTCACTCATTTGATGGGGGAACAAAACACTGCCTGCTTTTTCTCCCCAAACATAAAACACTTTTTTAGTGGTACTTGGGTTAATGTCAGAAATGTGTAACACATTTTTTATTGCCGGGATCATGTAACGGATGTTCCTAGTGGATTGTGTATATGTCTCAACCTCGTCGACACTGGAGTCAGACTCCGTGTCGACATCTGTGTCTGCCATCTGAGGGAGCGGGCGTTTTTGAGCCCCTGATGGCCTTTGAGACGTCTGGGCAGGCGCGGGCTGAGAAGCCGGCTGTCCCATAGCTGTTACGTCATCCAGCCTTTTATGTAAGGAGTTGACACTGTCGGTTTATACCTTCCACCTATCCATCCACTCTGGTGTCGGCCCCACAGGGGGCGACATCACATTTATCGGCATCTGCTCTGCCATCACATAAGCCTCCTCATCAAACGTGTCGACACAGCCGTACCGACACACCGCACACACACACAGGGAATGCTCTGACTGAGGACAGGACCCCACACAGCCCTTTGGGGAGACAGAGAGAGAGTATGCCAGCACACACCAGAGCGCTATATAATTTTGGGATTAACACTATATTGAGTGAATTTTTCCCAATAGCTGCTTGTATATACAATATTGCGCCTAAATTTTGTGCCCCCCCTCTCTTTTTAACCCTTTGAGCCTGAAAACTACAGGGGAGAGCCTGGGGAGCTGTCTTCCAGCTGCACTGTGAAGAGAAAATGGCTCCAGTGTGCTGAGGGAGAAGCCCCGCCCCTTTTTCAACTGACTTTCTCCCGCTTTTTCTGGAATACTGGCAGGGGTAATTTTGCATCTATATAGCCTCTAGGACTATATATGATGTAGATTTGCCAGCCAAGGTGTCATATATTGCCCTCAGGGCGCCCCCCCCCAGCGCCCTGCACCCTCAGTGACCGGAGTGTGAAGTGTGCATGAGGAGCAATGGCGCACAGCTGCAGTGCTGTGCTCCACCTTGGTGAAGACCGAAGTCTTCTGCCGCCGATTTTCCGGACCTCTTCTTGCTTCTGGCTCTGTAAGGGGGACGGCGGCTCGGCTCCGGGAACGAACACCAAGGCCAGTTCCATGCGGTCGATCCCTCTGGAGCTAATGGTGTCCAGTAGCCTAAGAAGCCCAAGCTAGCTGCAAGCAGGTAGGTTCGCTTCTTCTCCCCTTAGTCCCTCGATGCAGTGAGCCTGTTGCCAGCAGGTCTCACTGTAAAATAAAAAACCTAAAATAAACTTTCTTTCTAGGAGCTCAGGAGAGCCCCTAGTGTGCATCCAGCTCGGCCGGGCACAGAAATCTAACTGAGGTCTGGAGGAGGGTCATGGTGGGAGGAGCCAGTGCACACCAGATAGTACCTAATCTTTCTTTTAGAGTGCCCAGTCTCCTGCGGAGCCCGTCTAATCCCCATGGTCCTTACGGAGTTCCCAGCATCCACTAGGATGTCAGAGAAATCTTGGTATTTTGGAGAAGTATGTAGTTTGAATTTGTGTAGCTGTCCCGTACATCACAGAGAATCGCCCAATATACCGTTGCTGCATGTTCTATACGGTGGCGGTTTCGATTGAAACTACTATAGATTACAATCTATTCTGTTCATATTTATTGGTGTTTTTATAGAAACACCATTCAATTGACATCATATAAACAAACTACAGTACTTTAGATTAGAAGCTATTCTGTTCATATTAATTTACTGGTGCTACTCTGTTTGTTATAGAAAGCACCATGCAATTGATATCACAGAAACGAACCACGGCAAATTACAATCTATTCCGTTCACATTCATTTAATGCTGCTTTTACAGAAGCAACATTCAGAAACAGACAACTGGCTACTTTCACTTTGTGGGTTTGTAAGGAGATTAAGGGGGTCATTCCAACCTGATTGCACGCTGCCGTTTTTCGCAGCGCAGCGATCAGGTCACTACTGCGCATGCATATGCACAACAATGCGCAGGTGCGTCGTACGGGTACAAAGCGGATCGTTGCTGTGCAATGGATTTAACGAAGAATCCATTCGCACAGCCGATCGCAAGAAGATTGACAGGACGAGGGCGTTTACGGGTGTCAACTGACCGTTTTCAGTGAGTGGTTGGGAAAACCGCAGGCGTGTCCAAGTGTTTGCAGGGCGGGTGTCTGACGTCAATGCCGGCCCCGAATAGGCTGAAGTGATCGCAGCGGCTGAGTAAGTTCAGGGCAACTCAGAAACTTCACAAAGATTTTTTGTACCACTCGGCTGCACATGTGATCTCACACTTGCACAGCTAAAATACACTCCCCGGTGGGCGGCGACTGTGCGAACGCAGGACTACAAAAAACAGCTAGCGAGCGATCAGGTCTGAATGACCCCCAGTGAGGGCAAGCCTGTTTCTTATGGATTTATTGCCCCCCGCATGGGCTGGCGAATATGCATATACTAATGATCATTTGCAGCAGTTGGTGCAACATCAGGCAGCGTATCGATCATCACATTAGCTGAACAGTATCTGTCATTAGCATAAAATAGCAAATCCAGCTTCCATGGCTGCTCGCAGATATAGCCACTGCGTCTGAGTGTGACACATGAAAGTCCAGAAAGACTTTTGCATGAAAGAGTCAAAACATTATGAATGGAATGAAGTTAGTGTAGAACGAACATGTAACCAAAATAAAATCTCATGTTGGGGTATGGCTTAATCTACATTTTAGTTATGGTTAAACTGAAACTCCTGTCATGCTTAACCTTAAATTCACAATTCAAACCATCAACTCCACTCCTGCACCTTATACAGGAGAATTACATGCAGATGATCCTTTTTCAAGAATAACGTCAAGCCTACCTAAGCAGACTTCTTTTATTTGTGCAACATGGTTCTTGCATGGTTTTTGCCCAGCGTGTATGAACAGCGATGATAGCTGACATCGCTGGGCTGAAAAGTGCTGTGCATACACACTGATCGCTTTTCCCCGCTGCCCAGCGATGTCAGCGGGGGTGAGCGGCTTTCCATAGCAGGACGCTATGGAAAGCCGCTCACCCCACCGTTCATCTACTGGTAATACCAGTAGATGAACGGCAGCTGCCAGCGATGAAGCGGGAGCGCGCATTAGCGCTCACCGCTCATCGCTTGCTCATACACACTGGGCGTCTTTGAGCTGAAAGCAGCTCAAAACAGCAAAAGTGAGCTACTTTCAGCTCAAAATCGCCTAGAGATTTTAATTTCAAAAGACTTTGACAAAATCTCTAAAAGATATATCTTTCACCCAATGTAGTGCATGTCAGGAATCGACTTACTGCAGCTGCATCTGTCCGCCGGTGCGGTCTCCGTCTGGGGCTCCCATGTCTCGCTGCCACTGGTCACCTTGTCGCCAAATGTCATCCTGGGCCTAAGGACACTCCTGTTGACAGCAGGCGTGCATGCACGTCGCGTTCCCGCCAGGCCGCGGCATGGGCGCCGCCATGACAGTTCCCATCAGCTCCTTCGCATCGGCCAATCCGGAGCTTGGCCGCACCTCCCCATTCACTCCCAGCCAATACCTGCAGACCGGGGGGTATATCAGGAGAAGCATGGAGAGTCAGTCCTTGCCTTGGACTTCGTGTCATTCCTCTGACCTGTGTCACTGGCTCCGTTCTCCAGTTCCTCTGAGTTCCTACTCTGCCTTCCAATCTGATCCTGCATTGCCGTGGAACCACAAGCACCAGCAACCTGGGTGCTTGTGATTAAGCCTCTTCAGTTCCTCTGTGAATCTACTCTACATTCCAGTCTGGTCCTGTACTGCTGTGGAACTACAAGCACCAGCAACCCGGGTAACTGTGATCAAGCTTCATACCTTTACCAGCTACAGTGTGCTCCAGCCCTCTGCAGTAGAGACTTTCCTCCAGGTGCATCTCGTTATCTACACCTGTTCATCAGCCTGTAAGCTGCCAGTGTTATTCAACCTGCACTGAGGATTTCAACACTTGTCTCCTGCAACTGTTACCTGGCTTGCTATTCTCACCATCATCCCTGCTGTGTTCCATGATCCAGGAACCATCGGTTTCCAAACCGATACATCAATCCCCTGATCGATTGTTACATACCATACAGACTTTGCCATAAGACTTTTAACTTCTTTACTACTTATTCATTATTGCTTATCCTCTGTTACCATCAAGTATTCCTGCTGCCATACTATCTGTTAAAACTGTTTAATAAACAACTTAGCGCACATGCGCAGGAATCCTATCCGGCCTCCTCGTTTTCTCCATCCTGTCTCCACTGACCCACTAGCGTCCCCTCCGGGAACACAAACTAGACAGAACCTGACAGTGCATACACACTGAGATATTTTCCCAAAGAGCAAGAGATCTTAAGGAGGTGAAAGACTTTGCTGAAAATCTAGTGACTCCGTGGGTGTTCCAGCCGGTGTGTTTGCTCCACTTCCACTCATTCCAAGAGTTCTCAAACGCATAAGGAGAACAAGAGTTCAGGCAATCCTCATTGTTCCGGACTGGCCAAGAAGGGCTTGGAACGCGGATCTTCTGGATCTACTTCTAGAAGAGCTGAGGTCTCTTCCTCTTCAGGATGCAGCAGGGGCCGTTCGCCTATCAAGACTTACCACGGCTACGTTTGACGGTATGGAGGTTGAACGCCAGATACTAGCTCGGAAGGGTATTCCGAACAAGGTTATTCTTACCCTGATACAGGCTAGGAAAGGAGTGACATCAAAACATTACCATCGTATTTGGAAAAAATATGTATCTTGGTGTGAGTCCAAGAAGTTTCCTGCAGTGGAGTTTCAACTGGGACGGTTTCTTCTCTTCCTGCAAACAGGTGTGGATATGGGCCTGAAGTTAGGATCCATAAAAGTCCAAATTTCGGCTCTATCCATTTTCTTCCAGAAACAGATGGCTACCCTCCCTGAGGTTCAGACTTTTTGAAGGAAGTTCTGCACATCCAACCTCCCTTTGTACCACCTACGGCGCCATGGGATCTTAACGTGGTGTTGCAGTTTCTCCAATCTGACTGGTTTGAGTCTCTACAGGTGGTTGAGGTCAAATTTCTCACGTGGAAGGTTGTCACTTTGTTGGCCTTAGCTTCTGCTAGACGTGTGTCGGAGTTGGGAGCTTTGTCCTGTAAAAGCCCCTACTTGATGTTCCATGAAGATAGAGCTGAGCTCCGGACACGTCATCAGTTTCTTCCGAAGGTTGTGTCGGCATTTCACATCAACCAACCTATTGTGGTGCCAGTGGCTACTGACTCCTCAATTTCTTCAAAGTCCTTGGACGTTGCAAGGGCTCTGAAAATCTATGTGAAGAGGACTGCTCGTCACAGAAAATTGGATTTTCTGTTTGTCTTATATGATCCCAAGAAAATTGGGTGTTCTGCTTCTAAGCAGACAATCTCTCGCTGGATCAGGTTTACTATCCAGCATGCGTATTCTACGACAGGATTGCCGTGTCCTACGTCTGTTAAGGCCCACTCTACTCGTAAGGTGGGGTCTTCCTGGGCGGCTACCTGGGGTGTCTCGGCATTACAACTTTGCCGAGCAGCAACTTGGTCTGGGTCGAACACATTTGTAAAGTTCTACAAGTTCGATACTTTGGCCTCTGAGGACCTGAAGTTTGGTCTACCAGTTCTACAGGAGCCTCCGCGGTCTCCCTCCCGTTCTGGGAGCTTTGGTACATCCCCATGGTACTAATGTGGACCCCAGCATCCTCTAGTACGTAAGAGAAAATAGGATTTTGGTTACCTACCGGTAAATCCTTTTCTCGTAGTCCGTAGAGGATGCTGGGCGCCCGCCCAGCTCTTCGCTTTCCTGCAAGTTGTTATCTAGTTCAGTACAAATTTGTTTTGGTTATGTACTGTATTATTACTTGGTAAGTAATGTTTCAGCTGTTGCTGAGTTTTCAAGCTAGTTAGCTTGATGTGCCCTGTATGTGTGAGCTGGTGTGAATCTCGCCACTATTTGTGTATAATCCTTCTCTCGAAGATGTCCGTCTCCTCGGGCACAGTTTCTAGACTGAGTCTGGTAGGAGGGGCAGAGGGAGGAGCCAGCCCACACTCTCAAACTCTTAAAGTGCCAATGGCTCCTGGTGGACCCGTATATACCCCATGGTACTAATGTGGACCACAGCATTATCTAGGACGTAAGAGACAAGGGGGACTGCTGACGTAATATGTAAAAAGGGAGACTCCGCTGACGTAATGTGTAAAAAGGGGGATTGCTGACGTAGTGTGTAAATAGGGGGACTGCTGCTGTAATTTGTAAAAAGGGGGACTCTGCTGCCGTAATGTGTAAAAAGGGGGACTCCTGCCGTAATGTGTAAAAAGGTTGACTGCTGCCGTAATGTGTAAAAAGGGGGACTCTGCTGCCGTAATGTGTAAAAAGGGGGACTGCTGCTTTAATGTGTAAAAAGGGGGACTGCTGCCTTAATGTGTAAAAAGGGGGACTCTGAAGCCGTAATGTGTTAAAAGGGTAGTGCTGTCATAATGTGTAAAAGGGGGGACACTGCTGCCATAATGTGTGTAAATGGGGACTCTGCCTGCAATTTATATATTATGTATATATTATACATTAACATTGGTGGCCAGTGGTGCCAGAACATATACACATTGCTGGCCTGTGCCAGCAATGTATATATTACTGGCTTAAAGAAACGTCATTGGTGGGCAGTGGCGCCTGAATATATACATTGCTGGCCTTTGCCAGCAATGTATATATTACTGGCTTAAATAAAAAAGCATTAAATAAACATTGGTGGCCAGTGGTATATACACTGCTCAAAAAAATAAAGGGAACACTAAAATAACACATCCTAGATCTGAATGAATGAGATATTCTTATTAAATACTTTGTTCTTTACATAGTTGAATGTGCTTACAAAAAAATCACACAAAAATGATCAATGGAAAGCAAATTTATTAACCCATGGAGGTCTGGATTTGGAGTCACACTCAAAATTAAAGTGGAAAAACACACTACAGGCTGATCCAACTTTGATGTAATGTCCTTAAAACAAGTCAAAATGAGGCTCAGTAGTGTGTGTGGCCTCCATGTGCCTGTATGACCTCCCTACAACGCCTGGGTATGCTCCTGATGAGGTGGCGGATGGTCTCCTGAGGGATCTCCTCCCAGACCTGGACTAAAGCATCTGCCAACTCCTGGACAGTCTGTGGTGCAACGAGGCGTTGGTGGATGGAGCAAGACATGTCCCAGATGTGCTCAATTGGATTCAGGTCTGGGAAACGGCGGGCCAGTCCATAGCATCAATGCTTTCGTCTTGCAGGAACTGCTGACACACTCCAGCCACATGAGGTCTAGCATTGTCTTGCATTAGGAGGAACTCAGGGCCAACCGCACCAACATATGGTCTCACAAGGGGTCTGAGGATCTCATCTCGGTACCTAATGGCAGTCAGGCTACCTCTGGCGAGCACATGGAGGGCTGTGCAGCCCCCCAAAGAAATGCCACCCCACACCATTACTGACCCACTGCCAAACCGCTCATGCTGGAGGATGTTGCAGGCAGAACGTTCTCCTTGGCGTCTCCAGACTCGTCTGTCACATTTGCTCAGTGAGAACCTGCTTTCATCTGTGAAGAGCACAGGGCACCAGTGGCGAATTTGCCAATCTTGGTGTGCTCTGGCAAATGCCAAACATCCTGCACGGTGTTGGGCTGTAAGCACAACCCCCACCTGTGGACGTCGGGCCCTCATGGAGTCTGTTTCTGATCGTTTGAGTAGACACATGCACATTTGTGGCTTGCTGGAGGTCATTTTGCAGGGCTCTAGCAGTGCTCCTCCTGTTACTCCTTGCACATAGGCGGAGGTAGCGGTCTTGCTGCTGGGTTGTTGCCCTCCTAAGGCCTCCTCAACGTCTCCTGATGCACTGGCCTGTCTCCTGGTAGCGCCTCCATGCGCTGGACACTACGCTGACAGACACAGCAAACCTTCTTGCCACAGCTCGCATTGATGTGCCATCCTGGATGAGCTGCACTACCTGAGCCACTTGTGTGGGTTGTAGACTCCGTCTCATGTTACCACTAGAGTGAAAGCACCGCCAGCTTTCAAAAGTGACCAAAACATCAGCCAGAAAGCATAGAAGTGGTCTATGGTCACCACCTGCAGAACAACTCCTTTATTGGGGGTGTCTTGCTAATTGCCTATAATTCCCACCTGTTGTCTATTCCATTTGCACAACAGCATGTGAAATTGATTGTCAATCAGTGTTGCTTCCTAAGTGGACAGTTTGATTTCACAGAAGTGTGATTGACTTGGAGTTACATTGTGTTGTTTAAGTGTTCCCTTTATTTTTTTGAGCAGTGTACATTGCTGGCCTATGCCAGCAATGTATATAACCCAGGGTCACAACTTCATGCAGCGACTCACTTCACTGCTGTATGCTGTAAATAGAAGATCCGTGCCCCTGCATCTGTGTGGTCACGAGCTGGAGGGAGCATGCAGGACTGCGGCGCCAGAGCAGGTGGGACTTGGGGAGAGAGCAGGGCAGGTCCGCCGAACAGATGATGGTTCATCTTCCAGCCATCATTGATCGCGGCCGTACACACTGAGCGTTGATGGCTGAAAAATGAACCATCATCTGCAAACATGTTGGTAAAACCAGCCGACGGCCCACCTTGCTGGCGATGCTGTGGGAGTGCGCATCATCGCCAGTCATTCATCGCTAGGCCATACACACTGGGCGACTTTGACCTCAAAATCGTTCAAAACGACCAAAATTAACGATTTTTAGGTCAAAGTCGCCTAGTGTGCCGCTGCATCTCTGTGTGGTCACGAGCTGGAGGGAGCAGGCAGGACTGCTGCGCCAGAGCATGTGGGACTTGGGGAGAGAGCAGGGTGGGTCCACCAAACAGATGATGGTTCATTTTCCAGCCATCATCGATCGCGGCCGTACACACTGAGCGATGATGGCTGAAAAATGAACCATCATCTGCAAACATGCTGGTAAAACCAGCCGATGGCCCACCTCGCTGGTGATGATGCGGGAGTGCGCATCATCACCAGCTGTTCGTCGCTAGGCCATACACACAGGGCGACTTTGACCTCAAAATCGTTCAAAAAGACCAAAATGAACGATTTTTAGGCCTAGAGGCTATGGGGAAGAAAATTATTACTATATCTGTGCTGCTAGGATTGATTCTCTATTTGAACAATAGATGGTTCCTCATTTGGGCATGCAAATTGGCATGGTCCTGCCTGATGAATTAATGGAGAGGAGCTCCCTCTTGTGGCAAGAAAACTATAGCGTTGCTAAAAATGGCAAGAGTACATCCCAGAAGATAGAACAGCAAATTAGCTTAAAAATCAGCATTGAGGGATCAAAACTTTCAGTAGTCAATGAGTCCGGCTAATTAGCTGAGAGGATCACTGAGCTGTAAGGCTTATGAGATGCTTGCAATCCAGATGGGTGGCAGCAGAGCCACAAACCATGTCTCAGGAAAATTACATAATTCACCCGTATATTTTATGTAAATTAGCACTATGGGCAAGATTTAAATATCAGCAGATAGCGCCCAACAGAGGTATTCAAACGTAGTTCCATTCGAGCGTGGGAGTGGTGAGCTGAAATGTGTGAAAAGTGGTCCCCAAACTGCACTTTTCCCGATTGTGCCCATTAGTTTAGTCGGGTTTAGCGACTAAACCCGACACTAATGGGCGCGATCAGCATTAACTGCGGGGACAGCGTTGGCAAAACGGGGGCGTGGTGTGGGCATTGTC
The DNA here is from genome assembly GCF_028390025.1 of Pseudophryne corroboree. Lineage (NCBI taxonomy): Eukaryota > Metazoa > Chordata > Amphibia > Anura > Myobatrachidae > Pseudophryne > Pseudophryne corroboree. The sequence continues at coordinate 300,299,652 of NC_086444.1, read as the reverse complement.
CACAACACCCATAGAGTGGGAATAGAACCTGTGGCGAGTGCGAGCCTGCAAGGAGCTTTGTGAAATCCCCCACATCCACCCCTGCCATTCTGCGGCCAGGATCACGGGGTCAGTATCCTAACCTCCGGGATCTCCACCGCCAGTCACCCAGCCCCAACCCATAATGGCATATGCACAAAGATGCAGCTGTATTTAGAGTTTGACATAAATTTAACCTGTGGCCCATTAACTCTGGAGAGGCAGAATATAGAAGGCTAAGCATTTATTGATTACAGCAAGAGTGTACACATAACTGCAGGCTGCTCACTGCATTTTAGGAGAATATTTTGCAGGACAATTACACCAGCAGCATACATCTTGCTCCTTGTAGCTGGCTTCATAGGCGTTTCTATAATGGGTGCCCCTGGGTCCAGGAGAGGCACACACCGCACCCATTTTTAATATTTACCTTTCCGGAGTCCATCGTTTGGTACTGCAGTCGCGGTAAAAATGGCTGCGCAGTAGTGATTTTGGTCTCTAGAACATGGTGGGCGCCATGTTTCTGGAGACCTGCGCATGCGCAGTAGACTCCGGCACAATGATCGAGTCTACTGCGATGTACAGAGGAGGGGGCCCACCCGGAGGTGCACATGGGCCCCCTCCTCTGTTAAAACGCCCAGGCTGGCTTGTTTCATATTACCCCATCCAGATGATAGTACTCCAATCAGGTGATGGTAGTTCAATCATTATCAGTATTGTGGCTCCATTAGAACTACATTGCAGTCATCTCTATCATCTTATTTTCTCTTACGTCCTACTGGGAGTCCATTTAGTACCATGGGATATAGACCGGTCCATTAGGAGCCATGTGCACTTTAAGACATTGATAGCGTGTGATGGCTCCTCCATCTATGCCCCTCCTACCAGACCCAGTTTAGAAATTGTGTCCGGAGGAGCCGGTCACGTCGCTGGAAGGTCCTGAAGAGTTTTCTGCATTTATTTTCAGGCAGGGCTAGAAGGGCTCTTTGTGGGTTAATTGTGCTTTTAACCTTTTCCTGTGTGTGGGCTGTCACCAGGGCTGGTTCTATACCTTGTGGCACCCCCCCCCCCCCCCCCAGTGGTAAAACAGTGCCTTCGACACGCAACAAAAATAGGGTCGTGGTTTCATAGGGGAGGGGCGTGGCCAGTTATGCCCCCAGTATTTGTGCCCCCTGTAGATTTGCTCCCTGTAGCTATGCCCCCTGTTGCTATGCACCTTAGTAGCCGCTTACACACACGAAAAAAAAACCAATACTTACCAGCCCCGCTCCTGCTTCCCGACCGCTGTTGCTCCGTCTGGCCGCCCACGGCTCCTCTCTATGGGATAGACGTCATGACGTCTCTCCCATAGCAGCGCCACACAGACACTAGAGGGTAACAATGACCTCTAGCGTCTGACAGGTGCGCCAGCTGCAGCGGACATCCACACAGCCCATGGCGTTTGCTGCAGCCGGGGAGCGAGGTGATTGTGGCCGCGCCCCCCCCAGCCGCAGGCACTGCTTGCCCGCACAAGAACCACTCCTGGCTGTCACTGCTGCAGTATGGCATTGGACAGCAATGGCCTCTCAACAAGATTACTCCTGAACCTACCAAAATCTCACCTAGAACCAACACAGAGGCTTCCTTTCCTGGGAATGATACAGGACACAGAGTCTCAGAAGGTGTTTGCCCGTCCACCCGATGCTTCGTTCTTCCTGCACTGTTACTTGGTTAAGTATTCTGGTTTGTTCAGCTGTTGCTGTTTCAAGTTTGGTTAGCATGGCTTTCCTCTGTGTGTGCTGGTTCATAATCTCACCACTTTCCTCATCTATCCTTCTCTCAAAGTATATCCGTCTCGGGCATAGATTCCTAGACTGAGTTTGGTAGGAGGGGCATTGAGGGAGGAGCCAGCGCACACAATCAATTTCTTAAAGTGCCCATGGCTTCTAGTGGACCCATCTATACTCCATGGTACTAAATGGATTCCCAGTATCCCTTACGGACTACGAGAAAAGGATTTACTGGTAGGTAATTAAAATCCTATTTCTCTTACGTCCTAGAGGATGCTGGGGACTCCGTAAGGACCATGGGGTATAGACGGGCTCCGCAGGAGATAGGGCACCTAAAAAGAACTTTGACTACGGGTGTGCACTGGCTCCTCCCTCTATGCCCCTCCTCCAGACCTTAGTTAGATCTTGTGCCCAGAGGAGAATGGGTGCACTGCAGAGAGCTCTCCAGAGTTTTCTGTGGAAAAATAATTTTGTTCGTTTTTTTATTTTCAGGGAGTCCTGTTGGCAACAGGCTCCCTGCATCGTGGGACCGAGGAGAGAGAAGCAGAGCTGGCTTGTAAAGTTGGGCACTGCTTCTAGGCTACTGGACACCATTAGCTCCAGAGGGAGTCGGAACACAGGTCTCACAGATGCCGAAGATAGAAGCCGGGTGAGTATTGAGGAAAAGACTTCAGGCGGCAGAAGACATCAGATCTTCATGAGGTAAGCGCGCAGCGGTAAGCTGCGCACCATTGTTCCCAGTCACACACACAAAGCAGGCACTGAAGGGTGCAGGGCGCAGGGGGGGCGCCCTGGGCATCAATAAACCTTGTTTTGGCCATAAATAAGGTGGATTAGGCTGGGGGACAGTAAATCCGTGGACCCCCGACATTTTATTAATATACGGTGAAGGGACCGAAGCCCGCCGTCGGGTGGGCAGGGCTTGATCCTCAGCACTAACCAGCGCCATTTTCTCCACAGAGGCTGCATGAGAAAACGCTGGCTCCCTGTTCTCTCCCCTGCTGAGCTTCACAGGTTGGAAAAAGGAGGAGGGGGGCACTTTGGCGACGCAGTGAGTGGAGATTATGATTATAAACATATAAAAGCGCTATCTGGTTGTATATTCCAGTGTTTTTAAGCGCTGGGTGTGTGCTGGCATACTCTATCTCTCTGTCTCTCCTAAGGACCTGGTTGGGGTTTTGTCCCCTTATAGGTAAATCCCTGTGTGTGTGGGGTGTCGGTACGTGTGTGTCAACATGTCTGCGGAAGGCTTCTCCAAGGAGGAGGTGGAGCAAATGTGTGTCCCCGTCGGTTGTGCCGACTCCTGATTGGATGGACATGTGGCATACGTTGCATGCAAGTGTGGCATCTTTGCATAAAAGGCTTGATAAGGCTGGTTTAGGGGGGACATCAGGCGGTCAATCCTCAGATTGGACCAACTCACAGGGCCTGTCGGGGTCTCAAAGGCGTCCCTTAACACAAGACACTACTACCGACACGGATTCTGATTCCAGTGTCGACTATGACGAAGTAAAATTGCACCCTAGGGTGACTAAAACTATTCAGTGTATGATTGTGGCAATAAGGGATGTGTTGCATATTGTGGATGAACCCTCAGTCCCCGACACAAGGGTACACATGTTTAAGGAAAATAAACAGATTATTAATTTCCCCACATCTCATGAATTAAATGAGTTCTTTGGATAAACTTGGGAGACTCCGGATAAGAGACCGCAGATCCCCAAAAGATTTTTTATGGCATACCCTTTCCCAAAGCAGGACAGGGAGATTTGGGAATTACCCCCCACTGTGGACAAGGCCCTGACGCGCTTATCCAAGAAAGTGGCGCTACCGTCTCCTGACACAGCGGCCCTTAAAGACCCAGCAGATCGCAGGCAAGAAACTACCTTAAAGGGTATTTATTCTCATACGGGTGCTGTGCTAAGACCGACGATTCCGTCGGCATGGGTGTGTAGCACAATTGCAGCTTGGACAGATGAGCTGACAGATCAATTTGATACTATGGATAAAGATACTATATTCCTAACTCTAGCCCATATAAAAGACGCAGCCTTATTTATGAGGGATGCTCAAAGGGACATTGGATTGCTAGCTTCTAGGGCCAATGCCATGGCTATCTCAGCGAGAAGATCCTTATGGACTCGCCAATGGACGGGTGATGCGGATTCCAAGAAACATATGGAAGTACTACCCTATAAGGGGGATGTATTGTTTGGGGATGGGCTGACGGACCTGGTTTCCACAGCTACAGCAGGTAAATCAAATTTTTTACCATATATTCCCCAACAGCAAAAGAAAGTAACACCCTATCAGATGCAGTCCTTTCGGTCGCACAAGTCCAAAAGAGGTCAGGGATCCTCTTTCCTCGCCAGAGGTAAGGGCAGAGGCAAGAGAGCACCTGCTGCGGCAGGTGCCCAGGAACAAAAGTCCTCCCTGGCTGCTCCAAAACCCACAGCATGACGCTGGGGCTCCCCTGAGGGAGTCCGCACCGGTGGGGGCACGTCTTCGACTTTTCAGTCAGGCCTGGGTCAGTTCGGACCTGATTCCCTGGGTGTTGGAAAGTTTCCCAGAGTTACAAACTGGAATTCGAGGAGGTGCCCCCGCGCCGATTTTTCAAATCGGCCCTACCAGCTTCCACATCGGAAAGGGATGTAGTGTTAGCTGCAATTCAAACGCTGTGTATACAGCAAGTGATAATCAAGGTTCCCCTGCACCAGCAGGGAAGAGGTTACTACTCAACCCTATTTGTGGTCCCGAAACCGAACGGTTCGGTCAGACCGATTTTGAATCTGAAATCCCTAAACCTGTACATAAAAAGATTCAAATTCAAAATGGAATCATTCAGAGCGATAATAGCCAACATGGAGGAGGGGGAGTTTATGGTGTCTCTGGACATAAAGGATGCGTACCTTCATGTCCCCATATATGCCCCCCATCAGGAATACCTGAGATTCGCTGTACAGGATTGTCATTACCAATTTCAGACGTTGCCGTTTGGACTTTCCACGGCCCCGAGGATTTTCACCAAAATAATGGCGGAAATGATGGTGGTCCTGCGCAAGCATGGAGTCACAATTATCCCATACTTGGACGATCTCCTGATAAAAGCGAGATCAAGGGAGAAATTGCTGAGCAGTGTGGCGCTCTCTCTGAGAGTGCTCCAGCAACACGGTTGGATTCTAAATCTACCAAAGTAACAGTTGATTCCGACAACTCGACTACCGTTCCTAGGTATGATACTGGATACGGAACAGATGAAGGTCTTTCTCCCAACAGAGAAGGTCCAAGACATCCAGAACATGGTCAGAGAACTGCTAAAACCGAAAAGGGTGTCAGTTCACCAATGCACTCGAGTTCTGGCAAAAATGGTGGCGGCCTACGAGGCCATTCCCTTCGGAAGGTTCCATGCACGGACTTTTCAATGGGACCTTCTGGACAAGTGGTCAGGGTCCCATCTGCACTTACATCGGAAAATAACTCTGTCCCCAGGAACCAGAGTGTCCCTCCTGTGGTGGTTGCAAAGTGCTCACCTACTGGAGGGTCGCCGGTTCAGGATTCAGGACTGGATCCTGGTTACCACGGACGCGAGCCTCCGAGGATGGGGAGCGGTCACATAGGGAAAGACTTTTCAGGGTCTTTGGTCAGACCAGGAGTCCTGTCTACACATCAATGTGTTGGAACTCAGGGCCATTTACAACGGCCTTCGACAAGCAGAGAGTTTTCTTCGAAACCTACCGGTTCTGATTCAATCAGACAATGTCACAGCAGTGGCTCATGTGAACCGCCAAGGCGGGACAAGAAGCAGAGTCGCGATGACGGAAGCCACAAGGATTCTTCGCTGGGCGGAAAATCATGTAAGCGCTCTGTCGGCTCTCTTCATTCCGGGAGTAGACAACTGGGAAGCAGACTTCCTCAGCAGACACGATCTCCATCCAGGAGAGTGGGGACTTCATCAAGAAGTCTTTGCAGACGTAACACGTCTTTGGGGAACTCCTCAAATAGACATGATGGCGTCACGCCTCAACAAAAAACTTCGGAGGTATTGCGCAAGGTCTCGGGACCCTCAGGCAGTAGCAGTAGACGCACTGGTAACACCGTGGGTGTTCGAATCGGTCTACGTGTTCCCTCCTCTTCCTCTCATCACGAAAGTGTTGAGGATCATAAGACGAAGAGTACAGACGATAATCGTTGTCCCAGACTGGCCTCCAAGGGCCTGGTACTCGGATCTACAAGAGATGCTCACAGGAGACCCCTGGCCTCTTCCTCTGAGGGAAGACCTGTTGCAGCAGGGGCCATGTGTATTTCAAGACTTACCGCGGTTACGTTTGACGGCATGGCGGTTGAACGCAGAATCCTAGCAAAAAAGGGGATTCCGGAAGAGGTCATCCCTACTTTAATAAAGGCTAGGAAGGAGGTGACGATAAAACATTATCACCGTATCTGGCGAAAGTATGTGTCTTGGTGTGAGACCAAGAATGCACCTACGGAAGATTTTCATCTGGGTCGTTTTCTCCACTTCCTACAGACAGGAGTGGATATGGGCCTGAAATTAGGCTCGGTTAAGGTACAGATTTCGTCCCTCTCGATTTTCTTTCAGAAGGAATTGGCTTCTCTTCCATAAGTCCAGACGTTTGTAAAGGGAGTGCTACACATCCAGCCTCCTTTTGTGCCTCCAGTGGCACCTCAACGTGGTGTTGCAGTTCTTAAAATCACACTGGTTTGAACCACTTAACAAGGTTGAGTTGAAATTTCTTACCTGGAAGGTGGTCATGATGTTGGCCTTAGCATCAGCAAGGCGAGTGTCAGAATTGGTGGCTCTCTCACACAACTTGATCCCTACTTGATTTTTCATGTGGATCGAGCTGAATTGAGGACACGTCCGCAATTTTTGCCTAAAGTGTTTTCTTCGTTCCATATGAATCAACCTATTGTGGTGCCTGTGGCTACAAGTGACCTGGAGGATTCCAGATCCCTGGACGATGTCAGGGCCTTAAAAATTTATGTTGCCAGGACGGCTACAATTAGGAAAACAGAGGCTCTGTTTGTCCTGTATGCGGCCAATAAGATTGGCGCTCCTGCTTCAAAGCAGACTATTGCTCGCTGGATCTGTAATACGATTCAGCAGGCTCACTCTACGGCTGGATTGCCGGTACCAAATTCGGTTAAGGCCCATTCCACTAGGAAGGTGGGCTCTTCTTGGGCAGCTGCCCGAGGCGTCTTGGCCTTACAACTTTGCCGAGCGGCGACTTGGTCGGGGTCAAACACTTTTGCTAAATTCTACAAGTTTGATACCCTGGCTGATGAGGACCTAGCGTTTGCTCAGTCGGTGCTGCAGAGTCATACGCACTCTCCCGCCCGATTGGATGCTTTGGTATAAACCCCATGGTCCTTACGGAGTCCCCAGCATCCTCTAGGACGTAAGAGAAAATAAGATTTTAAACCTACCGGTAAATCTATTTCTCCTAGTCCGTAGAGGATGCTGGGCGCCCGTCCCAGTGCGGAAACTCTGCAAGACTTGTATATAGTTGTTGCTTCCATAAGGGTTATGTTACAGTTGACATCGGTCTAGGACCGTTACTGTTGTTTTTGTTCATACAGGTTACATGGTATGATTGGTGTGGGCTGGTATGAATCTTGCCCTTGGATTGCTAAATCCTGCCTTGTATTGTCCATCTCCTCTGGGCACAGTTCTCTAACTGAGGTCTGGAGGAGGGGCATAGAGGGAGGAGCCAGTGCACACCCATAGTCAAAGTTCTTTTTAGGTGCCCTATCTCCTGCGGAGCCCGTCTATACCCCATGGTCCTTACGGAGTCCCCAGCATCCTCTACGGACTAGGAGAAATAGATTTACCGGTAGGTTTAAAATCTTATTTTTTAATTTCCATTTGGATTACTTCTGGAAAGACTAAAATTCAAGTGGTAAATAAGGTGACTGTAAAGCAATTTACTATAACTGTTTTTACTGTATACATCTATTACATCTTTAGAATGTAAGCCCTCACAGGCAGGACCCTCAACCCTCATGTGCTTATCCTTCTCTTACTTAAACCATCCTCAACGGCATCTAATCCCGTAGTTTTCTGCCACCTTGATACTTATGTCGGTGTTATTTACCCTGTACTTGTGCTATATTGTTTTCAACTGTAAGTTACTATTGTACCGTTTTGGTTTTTCATTTATGTACTCTGGCATTGGGCGCTGCAGATCCCTTGTGTCACAATACATATGATGATAATAATAATAATAGGATTTTAATTACCTACCGGTAAATCCTTTTCTCGTAGTCCGTAGAGGATTCTGGGGTCCACATTAGTACCATGGGGTATAGACAGGTCCACTAGGAGCCACTGGCACTTTAAGAGTTAGAGTGTGGGCTGGCTCCTCGCTCTATGCCCCTCCTACCAGACTTTACACAGATAGTGGTGAGATTCACACCAGCTCACACACACAAGGCAAACCAAGCTAACTAGCTTGAAACATCAGAAACGGCTGAACAAGATTACTTAACCAATTAACAAAATAGTACGTAACCAAGAACTAAGTAACCACTGCAGGATCACGAAGCGCTGGGTGGGCGCCCAGCATCCTCTATGGACTACGAGAAAAGGATTTACCGGTAGGTAATTAAAATCCTATTTTCTCTTACGTCCAAGAGGATGCTGGGGTCCACATTAGTAGCATAGGGATGTACCAAAGCTCCCAGAATGGGAGGGAGAGCGCGGAGGCTCCTGCAGAACTGATTGACCAAACTTCAGGTCCTCAGAGGCCAAAGTATCGAACCTGTAAAACTTTGCAAATGTGTTCGACCCAAACCAAGTAGCTGCACGGCAAAGCTGTAAAGCCGAGACACCCCGGGCAGCCGCACAGGAAGAACCCACCTTACGAGTAGAGTGGGCCTTAACAGACGTAGAACACGGCAAACCTGCCATAGAATACGCATGCTGGATAGTGAACCTGATCCAGCGAGAGAATGTCTGCTTAGAAGCAGGACACCTGAGTTTCTTGGAATCATACAGGACACACAGAGAGTTCAATTATCTGTGACGAGTAGACCCCTTCACATAGATCTTTAGAGCCCATACAACATCCAAGGACTTTGAAAATTGAGGAGTCAGTCGTAACTGGAACCACAATAGGTTGGTTGATATGAAATGCCGACACAACCTACGGAAGGAACTGCTGACGTGTCCAGAGCTCAGCTCTATCTTCATGGAAGATCAAGTAGGGGCTCTTACAAGACAAAGCCCCCAACTCCGAGACACGCCTAGCAGAAGCTAAGGACAACAAAGTACCCGCCTTCCACGTGAGAAACTTGACCTCAACCTCCGGCAAAGGTTCGAACCAATCCGATTGGAGGAACTCTAACACCACGTTAAAATCCCAGGGCGCCGGTGACACAAAGGGAGGCTGGATGTGCAGAACCCCTTTCAGAAAAGTCTGAACCTCAGGGAGGGAAGCCAACTGTTTCTGGAAGAAAATGGATAGGGCCGGAATCTGGACCTGTACGGATCCCAACCTCAGGCCCATATCCACACCTGCTTGCAGGAAGAGAAACCATCCCAGTTGAAACTCCACCGCAGGAAACTTCTTGGACTCACACCAAGATACATATTTTTTCCAAATACGATGGTAATGTTTAGACGTTACTCCTTTCCTAGCCTGTATAAGGGTAGGAATAATTATGTTCGGAATCCCCTTCAGAGCTAATATCTGGCGTTCAACCTCCATGCCATCAAACGTAGCTGCGGTAAGATTTGATAATCAAACAGCCCCTGTTGCAGCAGGTCCTCCTGAAGAGGAAGAAGCCTCGGCTCTTCTAGCAGTAGATCCAGAAGATCCGCGTACCAAACCCTTCTTGACCAGTCCAGAGCAATGATGATCGCCTGAGCACTTGTTCTCCTTATGGGTTTTAGTACTCTTGGAATGAGTGGAAGTGGAGGAAACACGTACATCGACTGGAACACCCACGGAGTCACTAGGGCGTCCACCGCCATGGCTTACGGGTCCTTCGACCTGGAACAATACCGCCGAAGCTTCTTGTTGAGACGAGAGGTCATCATGTCTATTTGAGGTACACCCCAAAGATCTGTTACCTCCGTGAACACCTCCGGATGGAGTCCCCACTCTCCTGGATGAAGATCGTGTCTGCTGAGGAAGTCCGCTTCCCAGTTGTCTACTCCCGGAATGAAGATTGCCGACAGTGCTAACACGTGTTTTTCTGCCCAGAGGATGATTCTTGTTACCTCTGACATTGCAGCTCTGCTCTTCGTTCCGCCCTGTCGGTTTATGTAAGCCACTGTCATTACATTGTCCGACTGCACTTGAATGGCTCGATCTCGCAGAAGATGGGCCGCTTGGAGAAGACCGTTGTAGACGGCTTAGTTCCAGAATGCTTATTGGTAAGCTGGATTCCAGGCTTGACCACCTTCCTTGGAAGATTTTCCCCTGAGTGACTGCGAACCCGGCCCCGGAGACTTGCATCCGTGGTTAGAAGGATCCAGTCCTGAATCCTGAACCTGCCGCCCTCCAGAAGGGGGTGTGGATCATTAGGTCGACAGGGTCAGAAGGTTGACATGTTCTAGGTCAACAAGTCAAAAGGTCGACATGAGTTTTTTTTGGGTGTCGTTTTCTTCGTAGAGTGACCGGGAACCCCAATTAGTGCACCATGTCCCCTCGCATGCGAGCGACTTCGGGCAGATTACCGTTCCAATCGTAGTTGTCAAAGTCGAAAAATATCATGATGCATACCCCTTGTACTAACCCCTCATGCACATGCACGCTGCTCGTACACCTGTTCCCCCGTGCGTGCACATACCCGCAAGTTGCGTAAGATCGCTACGGCGATCGTGCGCATGAGATGTGTAATTACGGCGGAGTTTGTGAGCGTGTAGCGTGCGACTCAATCGTAGCATATTTAACCCAAATAGTGCATTTTGTAGTTAATATTCCCCTAGACCATGTCAGCGAGTATGATTAGTTTAAACTGTTCCTGGACAGAGAGATTCCTCTTTGCATGATAGGAAGGGTCAGATAAAGGTTGAAAGGTAGTGTCTAGTATCCAGCTGTAGGGTATTTTAAGAGTAAAATTCCGGTGTTAGTTAGGAAAGGATCGCTCGCTCTTGCGTATAGTTATGTACAGAAGTAGATTATGAACATTAACTGTATTTGCTGTAAATTACACATGCGGCGGGAATCCTGAGGATACCTCCCACCAGAACAGTTGGGGAAAGACACAGCCCACCTGTTCAAATCCACCTATGACCTTTGCTGTAATGTAGAGACACATCCCTGTGTCCAATGAACAATGAGATTACAGGTACCATTGTATTGTGAATGTATGTTGTGTATATAAAGACCACTGTTGCCTGGCCAGCCTCATGTCTCTGAAGGCTTTCTACCTGAACAGCTGAGGACTGGATTTCAGGTCGCGCATGCGAAAGATACCCCACGTATGCATATTCTCTGTAGCCATTGTTCGTTTTATTCTCTGTTATTCTGTTAGATTTTTGTGTTAGCTTGTAGTGTATAACTTGTATTGTTTTCCCCTTTTTCTCTGAATAATCCACGATAGTGTTAGAGCTGCTGTGGTTTTAACCAAACCCGGTGTTGTGTTTTCAATTTCCTGCAAAGGGCTCTCTTAGCGCCTCAATCGCTCAAACAGCATACACATTGTTAAGGTTTTTAAGCGTTACATCATTACAGTATTTGACTACAAAGGTTTAGAGCAGTGGTTCCCAAACTTTTTTAGTCCAAGGCACCCTTTGGGTCTTCCTGACTTTTTCAAGGCACCCTTAAGCCGAAATAATTACCGAACTGTCCCTTTTTTTACATGCCGCTGTCCGCCGAGGAGAGGAGCGCTGCGCCACGAGGGGGGAAGGTGGAGGAGGGAGCCGGAGCAGCGCACTGTAATTGGTGGAGGCGCTGCTGCTGCTGTCCCTTTCCTTCACCATAGGCTGCCCTCCACCGCTGTGAATGCTGGGAAGGAGAGGGGCAGCTGCAGCAGCGCCTCCACCAATTACAGTGCCCTGCTCCACTCCTGAGTCCCCTCCCTCCTCCTTCTTTTCCCCTGCCCGGGATCTGCGGCTGCCTGACAGTGACTGCCTGCATCGAGGAGCCTGACTGCCAGCAGAGACTGCAAGTATAATCTGTTCTGTCTATCTCTCTGTCTATATATATTCTGTCTGTCTGCCGTAATGTGCAAAAAAGGGGACGCTGTCTGCCGTAATGTGTAAAAAAGGGGGAAGCTGTCTGCAGTAATGTATAAAAAGGGGACGCTCTCTGCCGTAATGTGTAAAAAGGGGAATCTGTCCGGCGTAATGTGTAAAAGGGGCTCTACCTGGTGTAATTGCATTGCCCCTGTTTTACATTGTATGGGGCTCCGATGCCGTTTCTTGCACACAGCGCTAAAATGTCTAGTTACAGCACTGTTGCTAGGTATCCATTTCCCTGGCCCTGAGCAAATTCCCCTCACCAGATCCTCTCCAGGGGTGAGGGGGTGGACTTGGATGGGATGGTAAAGCATTTTGTCGCACCTGGGCCCACCGCTCGCTAGTTCCGCCACTGGTGCAGAGTGTGCGGGCCCCTGGATCCAGAGGGGGGCCGCACCGCACACACTGCACCCATTTTTTCGATACTTACCTTTCCGGCGTCCATTGGTGTTCGTGTGGGCCCCTCCTCTCCCGTAGCCGCCACCGCCGCTGCTAGCGCACTGAGCACTAGAGATTCTGGCACAGTGCCAGAGTCTACAGCGCATGCATAGGACTCCGAAAAAATGGCGCTGCGCCTATTTTTTCGGCGTCCTGCGCATGCACTGTAGAGTCTCTAGTGCTCAGAGGGAGGTATAAGTCACCCCCTCCTATAGATTTCCCTATGCAGCATCTCACATACAGAATCACATATTAATATTAATATTTTACTCACTTTCTCAGCCAGCTCCTCTGTCACAGCGGCCAGGACTTCAATCAGCCGTCAGGACCCTTGCCCAGCGCACTCCTCGGCCACTCCAGGGCACTCCTCGGCCACTGCAACCTGCTTACACCTGCACCCCCTGCCGGCTGATTCCAGTCACAGGTTCCCCAAAGCACCCTGTCACAACCTGCACAATAACATCTCCCCTCCCCACAGGGTGACTCCCCCAGCACCTGAGCTGGCTAACTTTGGGCACAGCCACAGCACATCCCACACAAACACCCCACCCCCCCTCCTCTCTGCGCTGGCTAACTCCGCACTGGCCAGCCGCAGCTCTCCTCTTCCTCCCTCCCCCGCCGGCTAACTCCACACTGCCCAGCTGCAGCTGCCGCCTGCACTCTCTCCCTGCCCCTGCGCCCTCCCCACCGGGCGCCGGCTCTGTGCACGCTGCGGTAATCAGCCTGCACTCTCTCCCTCCGGCTCGCCTTCCGACACCCCTCCCCCCTCCCCTAACTGTACGCACTGTACTGCCAGCACCCGCTAGCCCCGACGTTGGCTAACAGAGCGGGCTGCACTGCCTCCTCCTGCTGCCCGTACTCCCCTCCCGTAGCCACATGCGGACACATTCCGCACACCACGTCCTGGCGCCGTGCACGTCCCGGCGCCGCCCACGACAGGCGAAAAAAGAAAAAAAAAAGCGGACAAGCGGCTGCTAGGCTGCGGCACCCCTGTCACAGCGCCGCGGCACCCCAGGGAGCCGCGGCGCACAGTTTGGGAACCACTGGTTTAGAGTATAAATATATTCTTACTGTGTTTTATTAACAAGGTTTAAAGGTTATCTATTGTGTGTGCGCCCGCTGTGTGTATTCCGTACACTCAGCGCAGCATGTGTACGCCAAGTGCGTACCACGTGCGGGACTCTGTACGCAAATAGCGTACAAAGTGCGTAGCACGTGGTCTGGCGGCCATAGCGGCTCCACGATAATAGTGTATAGCTTTATGTTTTAAGATAATAATTGACATCATAGTCCACGTGGATCGTTAAGTAATTTTTTTTTTTTTAAAGACTCATGTCGACCTTTTGATCCTGTCGACCTAAACATTGTTGATCTTCAACCGGATCTCCCAGAAGGTGAGGAAGTTGCAGCCACCAGAGGAGTGAAATCCTGGCTTTTGACGGCAAACGTATTCTCTTGTGCATGTGTAGATGAGATCCCAACCACTTGTCCAGGAGATCCAGTTGGAAGGGCCGAGCATGAAACCTTCCGTACTGTAGAGCCTTGTAAGAGGCCACCATCTTCCCCAGAAGGCGAATGCACTGATGAACCGAAACCCGGGCTGGCTTCAGGACCTCCCGGAGCATTGTTTGTATCACCAACGCTTTTTCCTCCGGAAGACACACCCTCTGCACTTCTGTGTCAAGGATCATTCCCAGTAAAGACAACCTCCTGGTCGGCTCCAAATGTGATTTTGAAAAAATCAGGATCCAACCGTGTTCCCTGAGCATGAGTCGTGAGAACAATGAACTGCAACAACCTCTCCCTGGGCGCTGCCTTTATCAGCAGATCGTCCAGATATGGGACTATGTTCAGCCCCTGTATGCGGAGGAGAAACATCATCTCTGCCATCACCCTGATGAACACCCTCAGTGCTGTGGAGAGGACGAATGATAGTGCCCCAAATCGGAATGTGGAGGTACGCATCCTTGATATCCAGGGATATCAGAAACTCTCCCTCCTCCAGACATGAAATCACTGTTCTGAGAGGCTCCATTTTGAATGTCCAAATTGGTCTGACCGAACCATACGGTTTCGATACCATAAAAAGGTTTGTATAATAACCCTTGTTCTGCATATGAGGTGGAAATGAGAAAATGACCTGTGATTTTCCCCAATTTTAGGATGGATTCCTGTAGGATAGCCCTGTTAGTCAGCAAAGCTGGCAAGCCTGATTTGAAGAAATCGGTGAGGCGGGAGTTCTTGAAACTCCAGTCTGTACCCCTGGGACACAATATCCTGTACCCAGGGATCCAGGCCAGATGACAACCAGACGTGGCTGAAACGTTGGAGTCTCGCACCTACCAGCCCGTCCTCCAGGCTTTGAGGTCCACCATCATGCTGAGGATTTTGAGGAACCAGAAGCATGTCTCTGGTCCTGGGAGCCTTTTTGTCTTAGCGGTCCAAAAGGACTGCTGCACAGCTGAAGAAACGGTTTCTTCGTAGAAGGAGTAGCAGAGGGAAAGAAAGGTGACTTACCCGCAGTTGCCGTGGAAATCCACACATTCAACGCTTCCCCAAATAGAGGCTGACCTGTATAGGGTAGGTTCTACACACTTCTCCTTGATTCCACGTCTGCAGACCATTGGCGTAGCCAGAGTCCCCTGTGAGCTGATACCAACATGGAAAATATCCGTGCAGTCAGCGTACCCAGGTCTTTCATGGATTCCACCATGAACCCCGCAGAATCCTGTATGTGACGTAAAAACAATTCAATATCACTTTTATCCATTGCATCCAAATCCCCTAGTAATGTGCCTGACCACTTTACCATGGCTTTAGAAATCCAAGCACAGGCAATAGTGGGCCTTATGGCCACTCCTGAAGCAGTGTATATGGATTTGAGCGTAGTGTCAATCTTACGATCAGCCGGTTCTTTCAACGCGGTAGAACCAGGGACAGGTAAAACCACCCCTTTTAGACAGTCTGGAGACTGACCATTAACAATTGGTGGGCTTTCCCATTTTTTTCTATCTTCCTCAGGGAAGGGAAAAGCAACCAAAACCCTTTTTGGGATCTGGAATTTTTTCTCCGAGTTTTCCCAGGATCTTTCAAATATAGCGTTTAATTCTTTAGATGCAGGGAAGGATAGCGAGGCTTTCTTAATGTCAGTGAAGTAAGCCTCCTCAACCTGCTCAGGTGTAGTGTCAAATGTTTAACACATCTCTAATGGCATCAATCATGAGCTGCACCCCCTTTGCAAGGTATTCCACCCCCCCTCAGCACATCCCCATCACCGTCTGAAATATCAGACTCGGCATCCGGGTCATCTCGCATAATTTGAGCAAGTACACGTTTCCGTGGGAACATGCTAGGGGATTTTGCAGGAATAGGGACAGAGCCTGACAAAACTGCCCTAGACTTCTTTAACACCAGAGTTTCAGTCTCAGTATCGGCTTCAACAATAGGGATCTGAGACAAAGCATTACAATCCTGTGTACATGGAATGGACCCCTCCTGAGAGGAAACATCTTCTGCAGCATATGACACAGAGTCCCTAGACCTGGCTATGGCCCTCATTCAGAGTTGTTCGCTCGTTGCCGAGTTTCACTATATTGCAATTAGTCGCTTACTGCGCATTTGCAAGGTACGCAGAGCGCATGCGCTTAGTTATTTTACTCAAAAGTTAGGTATTTTACTCACGGCATAACGAGGATTTTTCATCGTTCTGGTGATCGGAGTGTGATTGACAGGAAGTGGGTGTTTCTGGGCGGAAACTTGCCATTGTATGGGAGTGTGCGAAAAAACGCTGGCGTTTCTGGGAAAAACACGGTAGTGTATGGGCGAACGCTGGGTGTGTTTGTGACGTCAAACCAGGAACGAAACTGACTGAACTGATCGCAAAGGCTGAGTAAGTCTGGAGCTACTCGGAAACTGCTAAGAATTTTCTATTAGCAAATCTGCTAATCTTTCGTTCGCAATTCTGCTATGCTAAGATACACTCCCAGAGGGCGGCGGCTTAGCGTGTGCAATGCTGCTAAAAGCAGCTAGCGAGCGAACAACTCGGAATGAGGGCCTATGTGAGATAGTCAACACCCACACAGGGAAATGTCAGACACAGTTTCCCTCCCAAGCATGCCACAGAGACAGAGATTGGAGCCAACCCACACACAGCGCTTTTTAAAGGTAGAACTAATGAAACTACCACCGCTGTCTGTGAACCGTAATAGACTACACAGACTTTACACAGCCTCCCCCTCCCTTCTACAACCCCCTGGTACCGTAAGAGATAGCTGGAGTTGATCTGGAGGGACTGCACATCACTGACAACGCTTCTGCAGGCAGGAAAATGGCGCTGAACGCTGCTGGGTCCGCTCTGAGAAGCTCCGTCCCCTTACATGGCGCTGTTTTCCCGCTCTCCTGTAGATTATAATGGCCTGAGTACTAGTGCTGGCAACGATCCTGGGACCCCGACAGGCTTGGAGATAGGTGTAGGAGCTATCTCAGGGTGCCCCTCACAGCGCCGCACTATGTACCGCTGAGCCCTGTTGCCGCCATCTTCACACCGGCTCCCCGCTTGCTAGGGGGGCCGGTGATTAACTCGCCACTGATCTTCTGGCTCTGTAAGGGGGTGGCAGGGAACATTCGATCCCCTCAGGAGCTCAGTGTCCTGTCAGTGGAGATAGTGGCTCAGACCCAGCAGGGCAGACACTACTTCCCCCCCCCCTTAGTCCCACAAAACAGGGAGGCTGTTGCCAACAGCCTCCTGGTAAAATAATACTCTAAAAAACTTTTACTAGAGAAACTATGGAGAGCTCCCCTAGCTGTGACCGGCTCCTCCAGGCTTATTTTCTAAACTGTGTCTGGTGGGAGGGGCATAGAGGGAAGAGACAGCCCACACTCAAACTCTTGAGGTGCCAGGGGCTCTTGGTGCACCCATCTATGCCGCATGGTACTAATGTGGCCCCCAACATCCTCTAGGACGTAAGAGAAAAGTAGGAAAAACGAGTTTTATGGTAAGGACTTACCTTTGTTAAAACTTTCCGCGAGGTACACTGGGCGCCACAAGGAATGGACAATGGGGTGTAGAGTAGGATCTTGATGCGAGGCACCAACAGGCTCAAAGCTTGTTCCCAGAATGCATAGCGCCACCTCCTATATCACCCCGCCTCCCTGCACAGGATCTCAGTTTTTAGTTAACCAGTCCAATGCAGTAGCAAGAAAAGAGACGACAACGGTTAGTAGCCACAACACCGCATTCTCACCACAGGAGACGTGGCAGCAGCTAATGCCATACCAACCCAAAGAAGCTAAGTGCGTCAGGGTGGGCGCCTTGTGGAGCCCAGTGTACCTAACCGAAAAAGTTTTAACAAGGGTAAGTTCTTACCATAAAACTCGTTTTCTGCTGCAGGGTACACTGGGCTCCACAAGGAATGGACAACGGGGATGTCCTAAAGCAGTTCCTTATGGGAGGGGATGCACTGTAGCGGGCACAAGAACCCGGCGTCCAAAAGAAGCATCCTGGGAAGCGGCAGTATCGAAGGCATAGAACCTTATGAACGTGTTCACAGAGGACCACGTAGCCGCCTTGCACAATTGTTCAAGGGTCGAACCACGTTAGGCCGCCCAAGAAGGTCCAACAGACCGAGTAGAATGGGCCTTAATGTGATCAGGAGCAGAGAGACCAGCCTTCACATAAGCATGTGCAATCACCATTCTAATCCATCTGGCCAGAGTTTGCTTGTGAGCAGGCCAGCCCCGTTTGTGAAACCCAAACACAACAAAAAGAGAATCAGATTTCCTAATAGGAGCAGTTCTCTTCACATAGATATGGAGAGCCCGTACCACATCCAAAGACCGCTCTTTGGGAGACAGATCAGGAGAAACAAGTGCCGGAACTACAATCTCCTGATTAAGGTGGAACGAAGAAACCACCTTAGGTAGATAGCCGGGACGAGTCCCAAGAACCGCCCGGTCACGGTGAAATATAAGATATGGGGAACTGCAGGACAAGGCACCCAAATCAGACACTCTTCTAGCCGAAGCAATAGCCAGCAGAAACACCACCTTAAGGGAAAGCCACTTAAGGTCAGCTGAACCAAGAGGTTCAAACGGACACTCTTGTAACACCTCCAAAACCACGACAAGTCCCAAGGAGCCACAGGCGGGACATAGGGAGGTTGGATACGCAACACGCCCTGAGTAAAGGTATGCACATCAGGTAAGGTCGCAATTTATCTCTGAACCACACCGACAAGGCAGATATTTGAACCTTGAGGGAGGCCAGATGCAGGCCTAAGTCCAGGCCCTGCTGAAGAAAAGCCAACAACTTGGCTATACTAAACTTGGTAGCGTCATAATCGTTAGATGCGCACCAAACAAAGTAAGAATGCCAGACCCTATAGTAAATCCGAGCCGAAGCCGGTTTCCGGGCCCGCAACATAGTTTGAATGACCGCCTCAGAAAACCCTTTAGCCCTTAAGACGGAAGCTTCAAGAGCCACGCCGTCAAAGACAGCCGGGCTAGGTCCTGGTAGACACAGGGGCCCTGAACGAGGAGGTCTGGACGTTGTGGAAGTAGAATTGGACTCTCTGACGATAGGCCTTGCAGGTCTGAGAACCAGTGCCGTCTGGGCCACGCTGGAGCTATGAGAAGCAGAATTCCTTTTTCTTGCTTGAACTTCCGAATTACCCTGGGCAGGAGCGACACCGGAGGGAACACGTACGGCAGCCGAAACCTCCACGGTACCGCCAGCGCATCCACGAATGCTGCTTGAGGAACCCTTGTCCTTGCTCCGAAGACCGAAACCTTGTGATTGTGTCGAGACGCCATCAGATCTACGTCTGGAAGGCCCCACCTTTCCACTAGGAGTTGAAACACTTCTGGATGGAGGCCCCACTCGCCGGCATGCACGTCCTGACGACTGAGAAAGTCCGCTTCCCAATTCAGGACTCCCGGAACAAAAATTGCCGATATGGCCGGTAGATGGCGTTCTGCCCACTGTAGAATCCGTGAGACTTCCTTCATTGCTAGGCGGCTTTGAGTGCCGCCTTGATGATTTATGTAAGCCACTGTGGTGGCGTTGTCCGACTGTACTTGAACAGGACGGTTCTGAATTAAATGCTGGGCTAGGTTCAAGGCATTGAAGACCGCCCGCAACTTCAGAATATTGATTGAAGGGAGTGTTGCTCCAGCACCGCGCCCCAACCTCTTAGACTGGCATCTGTCGTCAACAGGACCCAGTCGGATATCCAGAACAGACGGCCCCTGCACAGTTGTTGGTCCCGGAGCCACCAGAGCAGCGACAGACGGACCTCCGGAGTCAATGAAATCATTTGAGACCTGATCTGGTGAGGCAGGCCGTCCCATTTGGCTAGAATCAGCTTCTGGAGAGGGCGAGAGTGAAATTGAGCGTACTCCACCATGTCGAATGCTGACACCATGAGGCCCAGCACCTGCATCGCCGAATGTATCGACACTTGCGGATGAGATAGGAAGCAATGAATCCTGTCCTGAAGTTTCAGGACTTTCTCCAGAGACAGGAACAAACGCTGGTTGTGAGTGTACAATAGTGCTCTCAGATGCACCATGCTCTGAGCAGGGATGACTTCTTCCAGTTGATGAGCCACCCGTGGGCTTGCAGGAACCGGACCGTCACATCTAGATGACGCAGGAGAAGTTCTGGGGAATTTGCAAGGATTAACAAGTCGTCCAAATACGGCAGTATCCTGACCCCTTGACGGCAGAGTACCACCGTCATGACTTTTGTAAAGACTCGGAGCCGTTGTTAAACCAAAAGGTAACGCCCGAAACTGGTAATGGCAGCTGCCAATCACAAATCTCAGGTATTGCTGATGAGACACTGCTATAGGAATATGCAGGTAAGCATCCTGTATATCCAGGGAGACCATGAAGTCCCCAGGATCCAAGGCCAGAACTATAGAGCGAAGGGTTTCCATCCGGTACTTGGAAACCTTCACAAACCTGTTCAATGCCTTGAGGTTGAGAATGGGCCGGGAGGACCCATTTGGTTTTGGGACTAGAAACAGCGGAGATTAGTACCCCCAGCCCCTCTGCGCAAGAGGCACCTGTACTACGACTCCTGTATCCAGGAGGGTCTGTACCACCGAATGTAGAGTGTTTGCCTTTGTCTTGTCCAACAGGACATCTGTCTGGCAAAATCGATGAGGGGGGTCGGTTTTTGAAGGCTATGGCGTAACCTCGAGTGACGACTTCCCGTACCCAGGCATCTGAAGTGGTCTTCAACCATTCCTGGGTATACCCTAGAAGCCGGCCCCCCACCCTGGTATCCCCCAGGGGGAGGCCCGCCCCGTCATGCGGCAGGCTTATCTGTCTTGGAAGCTGGCTGACGGGCCGCCCAGGCTCTTTTGGGCTTAGGCTTACCAGGTTTGGAAGTGCGGGCCTGCTTGTTGTAAGCCTGACCTTTTGCTTTACCTGAAGGGCGAAAGGAAGTACCTTTAGCCTTCGACACAGAAGGAGCAGTACTTGGCAGACAGGCAGTTTTGGCAGTAGCCAAGTCAGCCACAATCTTATTTAAATCCTCCCCAAACAGAATATCTCCCTTAAAATAAGAATTTACTTACCGATAATTCTATTTCTCGGAGTCCGTAGTGGATGCTGGGGTTCCTGAAAGGACCATGGGGAATAGCGGCTCCGCAGGAGACAGGGCACAAAAGTAAAGCTTTCCGATCAGGTGGTGTGCACTGGCTCCTCCCCCTATGACCCTCCTCCAAGCCAGTTAGGTACTGTGCCCGGACGAGCGTACACAATAAGGGAGGAATTTTGAATCCCGGGTAAGACTCATACCAGCCACACCAATCACACCGTACAACTTGTGATCTAAACCCAGTTAACAGTATGATAACAGCGGAGCCTCTGAAAAGATGGCTCACAATAATAACCCGATTTTTGTAACTATGTACAAGTATTGCAGATAATCCGCACTTGGGATGGGCGCCCAGCATCCACTACGGACTCCGAGAAATAGAATTATCGGTAAGTAAATTCTTATTTTCTCTATCGTCCTAGTGGATGCTGGGGTTCCTGAAAGGACCATGGGGATTATACCAAAGCTCCCAAACGGGCGGGAGAGTGCGGATGACTCTGCAGCACCGAATGAGAGAACTCCAGGTCCTCCTTAGCCAGGGTATCAAATTTGTAGAATTTAGCAAACGTGTTTGCCCCTGACCAAGTAGCTGCTCGGCAAAGTTGTAAAGCCGAGACCCCTCGGGCAGCCGCCCAAGATGAGCCCACCTTCCTTGTGGAATGGGCATTTACATATTTTGGCTGTGGCAGGCCTGCCACAGAATGTGCAAGCTGAATTGTATTACACATCCAACTAGCAATAGTCTGCTTAGAAGCAAGAGCACCCAGTTTGTTGGGTGCATACAGGATAACAGCAAGTCAGTTTTCCTGACTCCAGCCGTCCTGGAACATATTTTCAGGGCCCTGACAACATCTAGCAACTTGGAGTCCTCCAAGTCCCTAGTAGGTGCAAGGCACCACAATAAGCTGGTTCAGGTGAAACACTGACACCACCTTAGGGAGTGAACTGGGGACGAGTCCGCAGCTCTGCCCTGTCCGAATGGACAAACAGATATGGGCTTTTTTGAGAAAAAAACCACCAATTTGACACTCGCCTGGTCCAGGCCAGGGCCAAGAGCATGGTCACTTTTCATGTGAGATGCTTCAAATCCACAGATTTGACTGGTTTTAAACCAATGTGATTTGAGGAATCCCAGAACTACGTTGAGATCCCACAGTGCCACTGGAGGCACAAAAGGGGGTTGTATATGCAATACTCCCTTGACAAACTTCTGGACTTCAGGAACTGAAGCCAATTCTTTCTGGAAGAAAATCGACAGGGCCGAAATTTGAACCTTAATGGACCCCAATTTGAGGCCCATAGACACTCCTGTTTGCAGGAAATGCAGGAAACGACCGAGTTGAAATTTCTTTGTGGGGCCTTCCTGGCCTCATACCACGCAACATATTTTCGCCACATGTGGTGATAATGTTGTGCGGTCACCTCCTTTCTGGCTTTGACCAGGGTAGGAATGACCTCTTCCGGAATGCCTTTTTCCCTTAGGATCCGGCTTTCCACCGCCATGCCGACAAACGCAGCTGCGGTAAGTCTTGGAACAGACATGGTACTTGCTGAAGCAAGTCCCTTCTTAGCGGCAGAGGCCATAAGACCTCTGTAAGCATCTCTTGAAGTTCCGGGTACCAAGTCCTTCTTGGCCAATCCGGAGCCATGAGTATAGTTCTTACTCCTCTACGTCTTATAATTCTCAGCACCTTAGGTATGAGAAGCAGAGGAGGGAACACATACACCGACTGGTACACCCACGGTGTTACCAGAACGTCCACAGCTATTGCCTGAGGGTCTCTTGACCTGGCGCAATACCTGTCCCGTTTTTTGTTCAGACGGGACGCCATCATGTCCACCTTTGGTATTTCCCAACGGTTTACAATCATGTGGAAAAAACTTCCCGATGAAGTTTCCACTCTCCCGGGTGGAGGTCGTGCCTGCTGAGGAAGTCTGCTTCCCAGTTTCCATTCCCGGGATGAAACACTGCTGACAGTGCTATCACATGATTTTCCGCCCAGCGAAAAGTCCTTGCAGTTTTTGCCATTGCCCTCCTGCTTCTTGTGTCGCCCTGTCTGTTTACGTGGGCGACTGCCGTGATGTTTTTCCCACTGGATCAATACCGGCTGACCTTGAAGCAGAGGTCTTGCTAAGCTTAGAGCATTATAAATTTACCCTTAGCTCCAGTATATTTATGTGGAGAAAAGTCTCCAGACTTGATCACACTCCCTGGAAATTTTTTCCTTGTGTGACTGCTCCCCAGCCTCTCGGGCTGGGCTCCGTGGTCACCAGCATCCAATCCTGAATGCCGAATCTGCGGTCCTCTAGAAGATGAGCACTCTATAACCACCACAGGAGAGACACCCTTGTCCTTGGATATAGGGTTATCCGCTGATGCATCTGAAGATGCGATCCGGACCATTTGTCCAGCCGATCCCACTGAAAAGTTCTTGCGTGAAATCTGCCGAATGGAATTGCTTCGTAGGAAGCCACCATTTTTACCAGGACCCTTGTGCAATGATGCACTGTTTTTAGGAGGTTCCTGACTAGCTCGGATAACTCCCTGGCTTTCTCTTCCGGGAGAAACACCTTTTTCTGGACTGTGTCCAGAATCATCCCTAGGCACAGCAGACGTGTCGTCGGGATCAGCTGCGATTTTGGAATATTTAGAATCCACCCGTGCTGTTGTAGCAGTATCCGAGATAGTGCTACTCCGACCTCCAACTGTTCCCTGGACTATGCCCTTATCAGGCGATCGTCCAAGTAAGGGATAATTAAGACGCCTTTTCTTCAAAGAAGAATCATCATTTCGGCCATTACCTTGGTAAAGACCCGGGGTGCCGTGGACAATCCAAACGGCAGCGTCTGAAACTGATAGTGACAGTTCTGCACCACGAACCTGAGGTACCCTTAGTGAGAAGGGCAAATTTGGGACATAGAGGTAAGCATCCCTGATGTCCCGGGACACTATATAGTCCCCTTCTTCCTGGTTCGTTATCACTGCTCTGAGTGACTCCATCTTGATTTGAACCTTTGTAAGTGTTCAAAATTTTTTTTAGAATAAGTCTCACCTAGCCTTCTGGCTTCAGTACCACAATATAGTGTGGAATAATACCCCTTTTCTTGTAGTAGGAGGGGTAATTTAATTATCACCTGCTGGGAATACAGCTTGTGAATTTTTTCCCATACTGCCTCCTTGTCGGAGGGAGACCTTGGTAAAGCAGACTTCAGGAGCCTGCGAAGGGGAAACGTCTCGACATTCCAATCTGTACCCCTGGGATACTACTTGTAGGATCCAGGGGTCCTGTACGGTCTCAGCGCCATGCTGAGAACTTGTCAGAAGCGGTGGAACGCTTCTGTTCCTGGGAATGGGCTGCCTGCTGCAGTCTTCTTCCCTTTCCTCTATCCCTGGGCAGATATGATCTTATAGGGACGAAAGGACTGAGGCTGAAAAGACGGTGTCTTTTTCTGCAGAGATGTGACTTAGGGTAAAAACGGTGGATTTTCCAGCAGTTGCCGTGGCCACCAGGTCCGATGGACCGACCCCAAATAACTCCTCTTCCTTTATACGGCAATACACCTTTGTGCCGTTTGGAATCTGCATCACCTGACCACTGTCGTGTCCATAACATCTTCTGGCAGTTATGGACATCGCATTTACTCTTGATGCCAGAGTGCAAATATCCCTCTGTGCATCTCGCATATATAGAAATGCATCCTTTAAATGCTCTATAGTCAATAAAATACTGTCCCTGTCAAGGGTATCAATATTTTTAGTCAGGGAATCCGACCAAGCCACCCCAGCTCTGCACATCCAGGCTGAGGCGATCGCTGGTCGCAGTATAACACCAGTATGTGTGTATATACTTTTTATGATATTTTCCAGTCTCCTGTCAGCTGGTCCTTGAGGAAGGCCCTATCTATAGACGGTACCGCCACTTGTTTTGATAAGCGTGTGAGCGCCTTATCCACCCTAAGGGGTGTTTCCCAACGCGCCCTAACTTCTGGCGGGAAAGGGTATACCGCCCATAATTTTCTATCGGGGGGAACCCACGCATCATCACACACTTTATTTAATTTATCTGATTCAGGAAAAACTATGGTAGTTTTTTCACATCCCACATAATACCCTCTTTTGTGGTACTTGTAGTATCAGAAATATGTAACACCTCCTTCATTGCCTTTAACGTGTGGCCCTAATAAGGAATACGTTTGTTTATTCACCGTCGACACTGGATTCAGTGTCCCTGTCTGTGTCGACCGACTAAAGTAAACGGGCGTTTTAAAACCCCTGACGGTGTTTTTGAGACGTCTGGACCGGTACTAATTGTTTGTCGGCCGTCTCATGTCGTCAACCGACCTTGCAGCGTGTTGACATTATCACGTAATTCCCTAAATAAGCCATCCATTCCGGTGTCGACTCCCTAGAGAGTGACATCACCATTACAGGCAATTGCTCCGCCTCCTCACCAACATCGTCCTCCTACATGTCGACACACACGTACCGACACACAGCACACACACAGGGAATGCTCTGATAGAGAACAGGACCCACTAGCCCTTTGGAGAGACAGAGGGAGAGTTTGCCAGCACACACCAAAACGCTATAATTATATAGGGACAACCTTATATAAGTGTTTTCCCTTATAGCATCTTTTTTATATATTTCTAACGCCAAATTAGTGCCCCCCCTCTCTGTTTTAACCCTGTTTCTGTAGTGCAGTGCAGGGGAGAGCCTGGGAGCCTTCCCTCCAGCCTTTCTGTGAGGGAAAATGGCGCTGTGTGCTGAGGAGATAGGCCCCGCCCCTTTTTCGGCGGCCTCGTCTCCCGCTCTTAACGGATTCTGGCAGGGGTTAAATATCTCCATATAGCCTCCGGAGGCTATATGTGAGGTATTTTTAGCCAAAATAGGTTTTCATTTGCCTCCCAGGGCGCCCCCCTCCCAGCGCCCTGCACCCTCAGTGACTGCCGTGTGAAGTGTGCTGAGAGGAAAATGGCGCACAGCTGCAGTGCTGTGCGCTACCTTTAGAAGACTGAGGAGTCTTCTGCCGCCGATTCTGGACCTCTTCTTACTTCAGCATCTCCAAGGGGGCCGGCGGCAAGGCTCCGGTGACCATCCAGGCTGTACCTGTGATCGTCCCTCTGGAGCTGATGTCCAGTAGCCAAGAAGCCAATCCATCCTGCACGCAGGTGAGTTCACTTCTTCTCCCCTAAGTCCCTCGTTGCAGTGATCCTGTTGCCAGCAGGACTCACTGTAAAATAAAAAACCTAAGCTAAACTTTTCTAAGCAGCTCTTTAGGAGAGCCACCTAGATTGCACCCTTCTCGGCCGGGCACAAAAATCTAACTGGCTTGGAGGAGGGTCATAGGGGGAGGAGCCAGTGCACACCACCTGATCGGAAAGCTTTACTTTTGTGCCCTGTCTCCTGCGGAGCCGCTATTCCCCATGGTCCTTTCAGGAACCCCAGCATCCACTAGGACGATAGAGAAAAGGGAGTACCTCCAGGGTTTTTCTAGAGTCCAGATCCACAGACCAGGATCTCAGCCACAATATCCAGGACTGACGTAGTAGAGGCCTTGGCTGCCAGGATACCGGCATCAGAAGCCGCCTCTTTAATATAACGAGTAGCTGTGACAATATAAGACAAGCATTGTCTAGCATGGTCAGAGGAGATTTCAGCATCTAACTCCAAGGCCCATGCTTCAATGGCCTCTGCAGCCCAAGTAGCTGCAATAGTGGGCCTTTGCGCAGCACCCGTGAGGGTGTAAATTGCTTTCAGACAACCCTCCACACGTTTATCCATAGGCTCTTTTAGAGACGTGTCGGTGGTGACCGGTAGAGCTGAGGAGACCACCATCCTAGCCACATGCGAGTCCACTGGAGGAGGAGTTTCCCAATTCTTCAACAGCTCCGGCACGAGGGGACAGCGAGCTAGCATCTTCTTTTGAGGCACAAACTTTATACCCGGGTTTCCCAGGGTTCCTAACGTATATCAATTAGGTGGTCAGAGTGATGTAAAACTTGTTTGATCACCTTCTGACGCTTGAACCTATCTGTTTTTTTAGGAGGAACAGATGCCAAGGGATCATCCGTAATCTGTAAAATTAACTTAATAGCCTCCAAAAGATCAGCAACATCCACATGTGAACCACCCTCCCCATCAGCTGTATCTGAGTCAGAACCTGTGGGGTCAGTTTAAGTGCCGTCTTCATCCGACGAGGTGTCAGTGACAGCAGTGGATTGTGAGGAGACAAGCGCTCGCTTAGAGGACCCCTTGGACGTAGGCGAGCGTTGGTCAGACTTTTTAGTAGTCAGGGACTGGTTCAACTTCTTTATTTGAGCAGATAAATCGTCCACCCACGGCGGGTTAGCTGCAGGGACCACAAATGGTTGCACCGGCATTGGGGGTCCCATAGGGGGTGTTAGTTTATGAATTAGCGTATGCAGAACCGTGGAAAAAAATAAGAATTTACTCACCAGTAATTCTATTTCTCGTAGTCCGTAGTGGATGCTGGGAACTCCGTAAGGACCATGGGGAATAGCGGGCTCCGAAGGAGGCTGGGCACTCCAGAAAGATCTTAGACTACCTGGTGTGCACTGGCTCCTCCCACCATGACCCTCCTCCAAGCCTCAGTTAGGTACTGTGCCCGGACGAGCGTACACAATAAGGAAGGATTTTGAATCCCGGGTAAGACTCATACCAGCCACACCAATCACACCGTACAACTCGTGATATGAAACACAGTTAACAGTATGAAACAATAGAGCCTCTCAACAGATGGCTCAACAATAACCCGATTTAGTTAACAATAACTATGTACAAGTATTGCAGATAAACCGCACTTGGGATGGGCGCCCAGCATCCACTACGGACTACGAGAAATAGAATTACCGGTGAGTAAATTCTTATTTTCTCTGACGTCCTAGTGGATGCTGGGAACTCCGTAAGGACCATGGGGATTATACCAAAGCTCCCAAACGGGCGGGAGAGTGCGGATGACTCTGCAGCACTGAATGAGAGAACTCCAGGTCCTCCTCAGCCAGGGTATCAATTTATAGAATTTTGCAAACGTGTTTGCCCCTGACCAAGTAGCAGCTCGGCAAAGTTGTAAAGCCGAGACCCCTCGGGCAGCCGCCCAAGATGAGCCCACCTTACTTGTGGAATGGGCATTGACAGATTTTGGCTGTGGCAGGCCTGCCACAGTATGTGCAAGCTGAATTGTACTACAAATCCAACGAGCAATAGTCTGCTTAGAAGCAGGAGCACCCAGCTTGTTGGGTGCATACAGGATAAACAGCGAGTCAGATTTTCTGACTCCAGCCGTCCTGGAAACATATATTTTCAGGGCCCTGACAACGTCTAGCAACTTGGAGTCCTCCAAATCCTTAGTAGCCGCAGGCACCACAATAGGCTGGTTCAGGTGAAACGCTGACACCACCTTAGGGAGAAACTGGGGACGAGTCCTCAATTCTGCCCTATCCATATGGAAAATCAGATAAGGGCTTTTACATGATAAAGCCGCCAACTCTGACACTCGCCTGGCTGAAGCCAAGGCCAATAACATGACCACTTTCCACGTGAGATATTTCAGATCCACGGTTTTTAGTGGCTCAAACCAATGTGATTTTAAGAAACTCAACATCACGTTGAGATCCCAAGGTGCCACAGGAGGCACAAATGGGGGCTGAATATGCAGCACTCCTTTCACAAATGTCTGAACTTCAGGTACTGAAGCTAGTTCTTTTTGAAAGAAAATTGACAGAGCCGAGATCTGTACCTTAATGGAGCCCAGTTTTAGGCCCATATTCACTCCTGCTTGCAGGAAATGCAGAAATCGACCTAGTTGAAATTCCTCCGTTGGGGCCTTTTCGGCCTCACACCATGCAACATACCTCCGCCATATGCGGTGATAATGAGTTGCTGTGACCTCTTTCCTGGCTTTAATAAGCGTAGGAATGACTTCCTCCGGAATGCCCTTTTCCTTCAGGATCCGGCGTTCAACCGCCATGCCGTCAAACGCAGCCGCGGTAAGTCTTGGAACAGACAGGGGCCCTGCTGCAGCAGGTCCTGTCTGAGCGGCAGAGACCACGGGTCCTCTGAGATCATCTCTTGAAGTTCCGGGTACCACGCTCTTCTCGGCCAATCCGGAACCACGAGAATTGTGTTTACTCCTCGCTTTCTTATTATTCTCAATACCTTTGGTATGAGAGGTAGAGGAGGGAACACATAAACTGACCGGTACACCCACGGTGTCACTAGAGCGTCCACAGCTATCGCCTGAGGGTCTCTTGACCTGGCGCAATACTTCTCTAGTTTTTTGTTTAGGCGGGACGCCATCATGTCCACCTGTGGACGACCCCATTGATTTACAATCATTTGGAAGACTTCTGGATGAAGTCCCCACTCTCCCGGGTGGAGGTCGTGCCTGCTGAGAAAGTCTGCTTCCCAGTTGTCCACTCCCGGGATGAACACTGCTGACAGTGCTAGTACATGATTCTCCGCCCATCGGAGAATTTTTGTGGCTTCTGCCATCGCCGTCCTGCTTCTTGTGCCGCCCTGTCGATTCACATGGGTGACTGCCGTGATGTTGTCTGACTGGATCAGCACCGGCTGGTGTAGAAGCAGGGATTTTGCTTGACTTAGGGCATTGTAAATGGCCCTTAGTTCCAGAATATTTATGTGAAGGGCAGTCTCCTG
Organism: Pseudophryne corroboree; assembly: GCF_028390025.1. Classification (NCBI taxonomy): domain Eukaryota; kingdom Metazoa; phylum Chordata; class Amphibia; order Anura; family Myobatrachidae; genus Pseudophryne; species Pseudophryne corroboree. The sequence continues at coordinate 300,269,935 of NC_086444.1, read as the reverse complement.
ACTTGACCATAGTCCTTGGAAATTTCTTCCCTTTGTGACTGCCCCCCAGCTTCGTAGGCTGGCATCCGTGGTCACCAGGACCCAGTCCTGTATGCCGAATCTGCGGCCCTCCAGAAGATGAGCACTGTGCAGCCACCACAGAAGAGACACCCTGGTTCGTGGAGACAGGGTTATTAAACGATGCATCTGAAGATGCGATCCGGACCACTTGTCCAACAGGTCCCACTGAAAAATTCTGGCATGGAACCTGCCGAATTGAATTGCTTCGTAAGAAGCTACCATCTTTCCCAGGACCCGCGTGCAGTGATGCACCGATACCTGTTTTGGTTTTAGGAGGTCTCTGACTAGAGAAGACAACTCCCTGGCTTTCTCCTCCGGGAGAAACACTTTTTTCTGGGCCGTGTCCAGAATCATTCCCAGGAACATTAGACGTGTCGTGGGGACCAGCTGTGACTTTGGGATATTCAGAATCCAACCGTGCTGGCTCAGCACTTCCTGAGATAGTGCTACTCCCACTAACAACTGTTCCTTGGATCGTGCCTTTATTAGGAGATCGTCCAAGTATGGGATAATTAAAACTCCCTTTTTTCGAAGGAGTATCATCATTTCCGCCATAACCTTGGTAAATACCCTCGGTGCCGTGGAGAGTCCAAACGGCAGCGTCTGGAATTGGTAATGGCAATCCTGTACCACAAATCTGAGGTACTCCTGGTGAGAATTGTAAATGGGGACATGCAGGTAAGCATCCTTGATGTCCAGGGATACCATGTAATCCCCCTCGTCCAGGCTTGCAATAACCGCCCTGAGCGATTCCATCTTGAACTTGAATTTTTTTATGTATGTGTTCAAGGATTTCAAATTTAAAATGGGTCTCACCGAACCGTCCGGTTTCGGCACCACAAATAGTGTGGAATAGTAACCCCGGCCTTGTTGAAGTAGGGGTACCTTGGTTATCACCTGCTGGGAATACAGCTTGTGAATCGCCGCTAGCACCGCCTCCCTGTCTGAGGGAGCAATCGGCAAGGCGGATTTTAGGAAACGGCGGGGTGGAGTCGCCTCGAATTCCAGCCTGTATCCCTGAGATACTATTTGAAGGATCCAGGGATCCACCTGTGAGCGAGCCCACTGATCGCTGAAATTCCTGAGGCGGGCCCCCACCGTACCTGGCTCCGCCTGTGAAGCCCCACCGTCATGCGGCGGACTTGAAAGAGGAAGCGGGGGAGGACTTTTGTTCCTGGGAACCTGCTGTTTGCTGCAGCCTTTTTCCCCTGCCTCTGCCTCTTGACAGAAAAGACCCTCCTTTTCCCCGCTTGTTTTTCTGGGACCGAAAGGACTGAACCTGATAAAATGGCGCCTTCTTAGGCTGTGAGGGGACATGGGGTAAAAATGCTGACTTCCCAGACGTTGCTGTGGAAACTAGGTCGGAGAGACCATCCCCAAATAATTCCTCCCCCTTATAAGGCAAAACTTCCACGTGCCTTTTAGAATCTGCATCTCCAGTCCACTGGCGAGTCCATAAGCATCTCCTAGCAGAGATGGATAATGCACTTACTTTAGATGCCAGCCGGCAGATTTCCCTCTGTGCATCTCTCATGTATAAGACTGAGTCTTTGATATGGTCAATTGTTAGCAGGATCGTGTCTCTGTCTAACGTGTCAATATCTTCTGACAGTTTATCTGACCACGCAGCGGCCGCACTGCACATCCATGCTGACGCAATAGCTGGTCTGAGTATAATGCCTGAGTGTGTATATACAGACTTCAGGATCGCCTCCTGCTTTCTATCAACAGGTTCCTTAAGGGCGGCCGTATCCTGGGACGGTAGTGCCACCTTTTTAGACAAACGTGTGAGCGCTTTATCCACCTTCGGGGGTGTTTCCCAACGTAACCTATCCTCTGGCGGGAAAGGGAACGCCATTAGTAGCTTCTTAGGAATTACCAATTTCTTATCAGGGGAAGCCCACGCTTCTTCACACACTTCATTTAATTCATCTGACGGGGGAAAAACTACAGGTAGTTTTTTCTCCCCAAACATAATACCCTTTTTTGTGGTACCTGGATGTAAATCAGAAATATTTAACACCTCTTGCATTGCCTCAATCATGCAGTGAATGGCCTTAACGGGCATTAAATTTGACTCATCGTCGTCGACACTGGTGTCAGTATCCGTGTCGACATCTACTTGTGCCACCTGAGATAGCGGGCGTTTCAGAGCCCCTGATGACTTTTGAGACACCTGGACAGGCACGAGCTGAAGACTCGGCTGTCCCACAGTCGGCATGTCGTCAAATTTTTTATGTAAGGAGTCTATACGTGCACTCATTTCCTGCCATAATACCATCCACTCAGGTGTCTGACCCCCAGGGGGTGACATCCCTGCTAAAGGCATCTGCTCCCCCTCCACATCATTATCCTCCTCAAACATGTCGACACAGCCGTACCGACACACTCCACACACACAGGGAATGCTCCAACAGAGGACAGGACCCACAAAAGCCCTTTGGGGGGACAGAGTAAGAGTATGCCAGCACACACCAGAGCGCTATATATATACAGGGACTAACTGAGTTATGTCCCTAATAGCTGCTTTTCAATATAATATACTGTATACAGTGCCAATTTTAATGCCCCCCCTCTCTTTTCCCTCTTACTGTACTGTAGAATTGCAGGGAAGAGCCAGGGAGCTTCCTTCCAGCCGAGCTGTGAGGGAAAAATGGCGCCAGTGTGCTGAGGAGATAGGCTCCGCCCCTTTTTCGCGGCGTATTCTCCCGCTTTTGATGGGATTCTGGCAGGGGTATTTACCTCATATATAGCCCCAGGGGCTATATATTGAGGTATTTTAGCCATTAAATATGGTTGAAGGCTGCGCTCACATTGGGGGATGGTGGCTGAGTGTGCAGCTGACCTGGAGGTGTCCCACCTCCTGTTACAATTGCGTATTTCGTGGTGGTCAGCGCGCTCTAAAGGGTGTGCGAGGGATTGGATTGATTGGAGAGGTGGATGGTGGTGTGTGAAGTGATGTGTTCTCTGTGTATCTATTTGTAGGGGATGTGGTAATGATCACTCGATGTAAATGAAATATAGGATTTTATTTGGATGTAATAGGATTAATATTCCATAGTCAATAATGAATGTCCCAGGTTGGTTCACCACTTATCAGGTGTGTCTTGCAGACTACCCTTTCTCTGAGTATACCCTCCTATTGGTATACTGATGGAGCTACAGCTCAGGTAAATGTTAGGTATGCCCTAGGGGCCACCTTTACCATAGGTGTGGATGGTCCTATGTATCCTCTGATGCTGTGTCTATTGTTAGGTTTGTGGTTAAGTTTATGGTGTGACTAGTGCGGCGTCCCGCCTGTCAGACCCTTCCGTGTGTGGCAACGAGTGGCGTGGTCATATACTGTGTAATGAAACTTACCGCCGGGGGCAGGTGCTACCTGCCGCCGGTGACCAGTTCTTAGCCGTCCTCAAGCCTGTGTTCCTCGATGTATCCTCTCTGGGTGTCCTCCGTGTCTCAGAAGCCGCGCACCTTGTCTGTAAATGCCGGTCTCCTAAACTCCCGTCCCGTCCTCTGACTTCCTGGTTCGCGCGTCACGTGCCGGGTCACGTGAGCGCGATGTGTGCGGAAGCGTCTCCTTCTCCAGCCGGAGAGAGGAGAATGTATGTGGCTTATTTATGCTGTGATCGCTTTCCTGATTGGTCCTTCCTCGGTGTCCCAATCTCTATTCTGATTGTGTACATAACACCCAATTCATGTACACAATCAAAACAGTCACACATCCAATCACTGACACCTAATCTGGATGATTGACATGTCCGCCTCCCAATCAGAATAGAGATTGGGACACCGAGGAAGGACCAATCAGGAAAGCGATCACAGCATAAATAAGCCACTGAACACCATATGGGTAACCCTAGAAAAAGGCATCAGTGCTGAAACGCGTTGGGACCCACAGACTTTACTACCGACATTGCCACATACATTCTCCTCTCTCCGGCTGGAGAAGGAGACGCTTCCGCACACATCGCGCTCACGTGACCCGGCACGTGACGCGCGAACCAGGAAGTCAGAGGACGGGACGGGAGTTTAGGAGACCGGCATTTACAGACAAGGTGCGCGGCTTCTGAGACACGGAGGACACCCAGAGAGGATACATCGAGGAACACAGGCTTGAGGACGGCTAAGAACTGGTCACCGGCGGCAGGTAGCACCTGCCCCCGGCGGTAAGTTTCATTACACAGTATATGACCACGCCACTCGTTGCCACACACGGAAGGGTCTGACAGGCGGGACGCCGCACTAGTCACACCATAAACTTAACCACAAACCTAACAATAGACACAGCATCAGAGGATACATAGGACCATCCACACCTATGGTAAAGGTGGCCCCTAGGGCATACCTAACATTTACCTGAGCTGTAGCTCCATCAGTATACCAATAGGAGGGTATACTCAGAGAAAGGGTAGTCTGCAAGACACACCTGATAAGTGGTGAACCAACCTGGGACATTCATTATTGACTATGGAATATTAATCCTATTACATCCAAATAAAATCCTATATTTCATTTACATCGAGTGATCATTACCACATCCCCTACAAATAGATACACAGAGAACACATCACTTCACACACCACCATCCACCTCTCCAATCAATCCAATCCCTCGCACACCCTTTACAGGTATTTTAGCCAGCCAAGGTGTTTTTATTGCTGCCTCAGGGCGCCCCCCCCCAGCGCCCTGCACCCTCAGTGACCGGAGTGTGAAGTGTGTATGAGGAGCAATGGCGCACAGCTGCAGTGCTGTGCGCTACCTTGGTGAAGACAGGATGTCTTCATGCCGCCGATTTTCCGGACCATCTTCTTGCTTCTGGCTCTGTAAGGGGGACGGCGGCGCGGCTCCGGGACCGAACATCAAGGCTGGGCCTGCGGTCGATCCCTCTGGAGCTAATGGTGTCCAGTAGCCTAAGAAGCCCAATCCGGCTGCAAGCAGGCGAGTTCGCTTCTTCTCCCCTTAGTCCCTCGCTGCAGTGAGCCCGTTGCCAGCAGGTCTCACTGAAAATAACAAATTCTAAGACTATAACTTTCTAAGAGCTCAGGAGAGCCCCTAGTGTGCATCCAACCTCGGCCGGGCACGAAATCTAACTGAGGCTTGGAGGAGGGTCATGGTGGGAGGAGCCAGTGCACACCAGGTAGTCTAAGATCTTTCTGGAGTGCCCAGCCTCCTTCGGAGCCCGCTATTCCCCATGGTCCTTACGGAGTTCCCAGCATCCACTAGGACGTCAGAGAAATAAGAATTTACTCACCGGTAATTCTATTTCTCGTAGTCCGTACTGGATGCTGGGTACTCCGTAAGGACCATGGGGTATAGACAGGCTCCGCAGGAGACTGGGCACTCTTAAAAGAAAGATTAGGTACTATATCTGGTGTGCACTGGCTCCTCCCTCTATGCCCCTCCTCCAGACCTCAGTTAGGGAAACTGTGCCCGGAAGAGCTGACATTACTAGGAAAGGATTTGGAATCCAGGGTAAGACTCATACCAGCCACACCAATCACACTGTACAACTCGTGATAACTATACCCAGTTAACAGTATGAACAATAACTGAGCCTCTCTCAACAGATGGTTCATACAATAACCCTTTAGTTAAGCAATAACTATATACATGTATTGCAGAGAGTCCGCACTTGGGACGTGCTCCCAGCATCCACTACGGACTACGAGAAATAGAATTACCGGTGAGTAAATTCTTATTTTCTCTGACGTCCTAGTGGATGCTGGGTACTCCGTAAGGACCATGGGGATTATACCAAAGCTCCCAAACGGGTGGGAGAGTGCGGATGACTGCAGCACCGAATGAGCAAACTCAAGGTCCTCCTCAGCCAGGGTATCAAACTTGTAGAATTTTGCAAAAGTGTTTGAACCCGACCAAGTAGCAGCTCGGCAAAGTTGTAAAGCCGAGACCCCTCGGGCAGCCGCCCAAGAAGAGCCCACCTTCCTCGTGGAATGGGCTTTTACTGATTTAGGATGCGGCAGTCCAGCCGCAGAATGTGCAAGCTGAATGGTGCTACAGATCCAGCGAGCAATAGTCTGCTTTGAAGCAGGAGCACCCAGCTTGTTGGGTGCATGCAGGATAAATAGGGAGTCAGTTTTTCTGACTCTAGCCGTCCTGGAAACATAAAGTTTCAGGGCCCGGACTACGTCCAGCAACTTGGAATCCTCCAAGTCCCTAGTAGCCGCAGGCACCACAATAGGTTGGTTCAAATGAAAAGATGATGCCACCTTAGGGAGAAATTAGGGAAGAGTCCTCCATTCTGCCCTTTCCATATGGAAGATCAGATATGGGCTTTTACATGACAAAGCCGCCAATTCTGACACACGCCTAGTCCAAGCTAAGGCCAAAAGCATGACCACTTTCCACGTGAGATATTTTAGCTCCACGGTCTTAAGTGGCTCAAACCAGTGGGACTTTAGGAATCCAACACACGTTAAGATCCCAAGGTGCCACTGGAGGCACAAAAGGGGCTGAATATGGAGCACCCCTGTAACAACGTCCGAACTTCAGGCAGTGAAGCCAGTTCTTTTTTAGAGAAAAAGGGATAGGGCCGAAATCTTGGCCTTTATGGATCCTAATTTTAGGCCCATAGTCACTCCTGACTGTAGGAAGTGCAGGAATCGACCCCCCTGGAATTCCTCTGTAGGGCCTTCCCGGCCACACACCAAGCAACCTATTTTCGCCATATACAGTGAAAAAGTCTTGCTGTCACGTCTTTCCTAGCCTTTATCAGCGTAGGAATAACTGCATCCGGAATGCCCTTTTCCGCTAGGATCCGGCGTTCAACCGCCATGCCGTCCAACGCAGCCGCGGTAAGTCTTGGATCAGACAGGGTCCCTGTTGCAACATGTCCTGACTGAGAGGCAGAGGCCATGGGTCCTCTGAGAGCATTTCTTGCAGTTCCGGGTACCGAGTCCTTCTTGGCCAATCCGGAGCAAAGAATATTTTTGACACTCCTCCGTTTATTACAATTCTCAGCCCTTGGGTCTGAGAGGAAGAGGAGGGAATATATAGACCGACTGGAACACCCACGGTGTTACTAGTGCGACCACAGCTATCACCTGAGAGTCCCTTGACCCAGCGTAAAAACCTTTTTTTATCTTTTTATTGAGGTGGGACGCCACCTGAGGCAGTTTCCATCAATTTGCAAAACTGCGTGAAGACTTCCTGATGAAGTCACCACTTTCCCGGGTGGAGGTCGTGTCCACTCCCGGAATGAACACTGCTGACAGTGCGCTTACTTGATTCTCCGCCCAGCAAAGAATTCTGGTGGCTTCTACCCTCGCCACCCTGCTCCTTGTGCCGCTCTGGCGGTTTACATGAGCCCCTGCGGTCTGACTGGATCAGAACCGGTTGGTCGCGAAGCAGGAACTCCGCTTGACTTAGGGCGTTGTATATGGCCCTTAGTTCCAGGATATTGATGTGAAGGCAAGTCTGTTGGCTTGACCACAAACCTTGGAATTTTCTTCCCTGTGTAACTGCCCCCCACCCTCGGAGGCTTGCATCCGTGGTCACCAGGACCCAGTCCTGAATGCCGAATCTGCGGCCCTCGAGAAGGTGAGCACTCCGCAGCCACCACAGGAGAGACACCCTGGCCCAGGGGGATAGGGTGATTAACCGATGCATCTGAAGATGTGATCCGGACCACTTGTCCAGTAAGTTCCATTGTCCTTGCATGGAACCAGCCGAAGGGGATGGCCTCGTATGATGCCATCATCCTTCCCAGGACTCAAGTGCAGTGATGCACTGACACCTGTTTTGGTTTTCAATGGATTCCTGACCAGTGTCATGAGCTCCTGAGCTCTATCGGGAGATAAACCCTCTTCTGGTCTGTGTCTAGGATCATGCCTAGGCGAGGCAGATGAGCTGTAGGAACCAACTGCGACTTTGGAATATATAGAATCCAGTCGTGTTGCCATTTCACTTCCAGAGAAGGTGATACCCTGTCCAGCAACTGCTCTCTTGATCTCGCTTTTATGAGGAGATCATCCAAGTATGTGATAATAATGACACCTTGCTTCCGCAGGAGCACCATCATATCCGCCATTACCTTGGTGAAATTGGTAATGACAATCCCGTACCGCAATTCTGAGGTACGCCTGATGGGGTGGATAAATGGGGACACGAAGGTATGCATCCCTTATGTCCCGATTCATTTCAGGCATGCAATGACCGCTCTTAGCGATTCCATCTTGAACCTGAACCTTTTCAGGTATATGTTCAGGGATTTTAATTCAATATGGGTCTAACCGAACCGTCTGGTTTCGGGATTATAACATGGTCGAATAATAACACCATCTTGTTGAAGGAGGGGACCCTTGACCACCACCTGTTGAAGATACAATTTACGAATTGCAGTTAACACTGGCTCCCTCTCTTGGGGGGAAGCCCGCCGGGTCCTCGGTGAGGGGGCATCTTCTCACAGTCCAGCCTGTATCCCTGCGATACAATTTCTATTGCCCAGGGATCTAACAGGGAGTGAACCCACTTGTGGCTGAACTTACGAAGGCGTGTCCCCACCGGGCCTAGCTCCGCCTGTGGAGCCCCAGCGACATGCGGTGGATTTTTGTAGAGGCCGGGGAGGACTTCTGTTCCTGGGGACTAGCTGTGTTGTACAGCTTCTTTCCTCTGCCCCCGGCTCTGACAAGAAAGGACGCACCTCAGACTTTCTTGTTTCTTTATTCGAAAAGCTGCATTTAATAATGTCGTGCTTTCCTAGGCTGTGCAGGAAAATAAGGCAAAATATCAGAATTACCAGCTATAACTGTGGAGACCAGTCCCGAGAACCTTTCTCCACACAATCCTCAGCCTTCCATATGCCTCTTAAGTCGGCATCATCTGTCCAATGTATATTCTACAGGACACGTCAAGCAGAAATCGACATAGCTTTTGTCTCTAGGACCCAGTATACTCATGTCCCTTTGGGCATGCTTTATAATTATATATCTATCACTTAAGACAGCATCTTAAAATATTTATATGCATACTAGGGTCTCAATCTCTGCTGATAAGGTACCTGTCCACGCTGCCACAGCGCTATAAACCCATACCGACACAATCGCCGGTCTGGGTAGTATACTAGAATGTGCACGCTATCTGCAGGATCCCTGAGAATAGCTAGTGCAAACAGGACACCCAAGGGGAAGATTCTCAACACATCCTGGCCCTAGTGGGGAAAGGATACAGCCTGAGAATTCTCTTGTGGGAAGCTGCCGTCTCTTGTCTGGAGATTCCCGTTCTTTTTCCTCATGAGGAGGGAAATTTACCTCAGCATTCTTCCCCTTAACATGTGTACTCTCGTGTCAGGGACAGATGAGTCATCAGTGATATGCAAATCATCTTTTATTCCAATAATCATATATTGAATATCTTTTAGCCCTCTTGGCTGTAACTTTGCATTATCGTAGTCGACAGTGGAGTTAAACTCCGTGTCGATACTTTGTTATTTTGGATAGTGAACATAGAGAGACTCTGAAGGACTCTGTGACATAGGGACAGACCAGGGTAGATTTCCTTTCTGTTCCCTAACCTTTTGTGCAATAATTTTACCTCAGCACTTAGACATATCCAAACAGGTGTCGGCGTTGTTGACGGAGACACCCTCCCACACACTTATCCGCTCTATCACCTCCTTAGAGGAGCCTTTTACCTCAGACATGTCGACACACGCGTACCGACACACCACACACACAGGGGATGCTCTATTTGAAGACAGTTCCCCCACCAGGCCCTTTGGAGAGAGAGAGAGAGTATGCCAGCACACACCACAGCGCTATATAATACAGGGATGTACACTATACTGAGTGATTTTTCCCCTATAGCAGCTTATATACACAGTTTTGCGCCTAAATTTATGTGCCCCCCACTCTCTTTTTTACCCTTTGTGTACCAGGATACTGCAGGGGAGAGCCTGGGGAGCTTCCTTCCAGCTGAGCTGTGAAAAGAAAATGGCGCCGGTGTGCTGAGGAAGAAGGCCCGGCCCCCTCAGCGGCGGGCTTCTGTCCTTTTATGTACTTTAATGGCGGGGGTTAATGCACATATACAGTTTATCAGACTGTATTATGTGCTTTTCGCCAAGTAAGGTAATCTAATTGCTGCCCAGGGCGCCCCCCGCCCCCCCAGCGCCCTGAACCCATCAGTGACCGGAGTGTGTGGTGTGCTAAGGAAGCAATGGCGCACAGCTGCAGTGCTGTGCGCTACCTTAATGAAGACCGGAGTCTTCAGCCGCCGATTTTCAACTTCTCTTCGTTCTTCTGGCTCTGCAAGGGGGACGGCGGCGCAGTGTCCAGTAGCCTTAGAAGCCCAAGCTAGCTGCAAGCAGGTAGGTTCGCTTCTCTCCCCTCAGTCCCACGTAGCAGTGAGTCTGTTGCCAGCAGATCTCACTGAAAATAAAAAACCTAACAAATACTTTCTTTTCTAGGAAGCTCAGGAGAGCCCCTAGGGTGCATCCAGCTCTGGCCGGGCACAGATACTAACTGAGGTCTGGAGGAGGGGCATAGAGGGAGGAGCCAGTGCACACCAGATATAGTACCTAATCTTTCTTTTAAGAGTGCCCAGTCTCCTGCGGAGCCCGTCTATACCCCATGGTCCTTACGGAGTACCCAGCATCCACTAGGACGTCAGAGAAAACGGCCCACGGCGGGTCATTATTTGCCCCCGTTGCCACCGTCCCACTGGGTGGCAAGGAGCCTCCAGAACCAGAGCCCAAAACTGCTATGTTCTCCTCATAGGTATCTGCTGCTTCAGCAACACCGGCAGTGTGTTCAGCCCCAGAACCGTTACCCTCAGAAGCAGACATTATATAACTAGCAGTATCAAGTAACACAGTACAATTTGTCAGCAGCACAATACCTCTAGCCCAAACCCCTGCGCAGTTTAGTCAGCACCAGCAAAGATAAAGGAGAGATATGGTGACTAAATCAGAGAAAAATACGTAATACAGTATATCTTTGTGAAAATCCTATATTAGATAAAACCTGATGCATCAAGCCCCCTCAGGTTATAGAATATAGGGATAGCAGGTTGAGTGAAAGACACGAAATGGACACCACTCAGCTATCAAATGCACACACAAATAGGTCACAGTCTGTACAATGCAGAGGTTATTACTAACAATAATACTGTACTGGACTAGCTTACACAGCTATATAACAATAGATATAACAGTACACAGTAAGAACTGGATGTATCTCACAGGGTAATTGTACTAGGAAACCCTGACTAAGTGCACTCTTTCTTAACTAACACTGACTAAAAAAGGCAGGTAGAATACTTAAGTGTCTTGTAAAGTCACAGCACTGACAACCAGGCAGCTTTACATAGGAGGATTTGCCCAAGCATTCCCAGGAACAGTGAGCTGAGGGATAATGGCGCCTCAGACACTGCCAGGGAGTGAGGAAGAGACAGATATGCAGCTCCAGGGTGGGAACATTTGCAGAAAATGGCGCCCTGGGGCTGGGGGAGGGGCTTCAGGTCTAAGCTCTATCCCCCTGCTGGCAAAACCACCGGGTACTGCGGGCTAATAAAGCGGTTTATAGAGAAAACCTAAACTGTCCCATGCCCTGGTGATCTAGTGGGATCGCCTGTACTGCCACAGTGTCCTCCGCCAGCGCGCGCGCGGCCCGCCTCCCATTGACCGAGCCGGATCGCGATAAAGACCGGGTCCCGCAAGCGGGACCCACTTACCACCTCCCGAAGCACGGCCACGCGATCCCGGAGAGCCCCCGTCGTGTGTGCCTGACAAGAATAAAACCGGAGCCTCCTGCTGTAGTTACCCGGCAACCAGGGCTCGGGAGTGTACAGCGCCGCTGGGGAGAGCCGGAGCTGCAGCCGTGAATGTCCACTGACATGTAACACTGCTGCTGCCCTTGAAGTCTTCACTTTTTTCCTCAGAAAAAGCTCTTAGGGCTGCCTGGAGCAGCCCCTCTGTTAAGTGACTGCTACTGCAGCACCAACTACAAAAACTGAGATCCTGTGCAGGTAGGCGGGGTGATATAGGAGGCGGCGCTATGCATTCTGGGAACAGTCAAAGCTTTGAGCATGTTGGTGCCTCGGATCAGGATCCTAATCTACACCATTGTCCATCCCTTGTGGAGCCCAGTGTACCCCGCAGCAGAAATGCAGTTTTTCCGACTTTCTGGATTAATTGCATATACCCCTATAGCTTTTCCAGCTACCATTTGGAGTTGGACTGCAAAAGTGTTCTCTGTCCCTTCCCTCCATCCATTGTTCTTAACTGAACATTACACCCCATTATGCTCTCTCAGAGATCGGTTCCGTCTCCCTTCCCGAAGTTTTTATTAGTATTACAATTGCATCATTTTTTTACTTGCACTTTTACTTTAGGTAGGACTACTTACAGTATGCTATTGGAATCTTTGTTCCCTCTGTTCTCCAACCAAGGGACTGTTATCTGCTATCTAGGAAAGATGTTACAAAACTAGCAGCCGGGATCCTGGCAGTCACAATACCGACGCTGGAATCCTGACGGGGGTGAAATGCCGCCGGAATACAAGACAAGATGTTCTCCCTCTGTGGGTGTCCACAACACCCATAGAGGAAGAATATAACCTGTGGAAAGCGCAGCGAGCCCCCAAGGGGCTTTCTAGCGCTCACCCTACTGCCGGCATTCTGGAGGACGAGATCCTGCTGTCGAGATCATGACAGCCAGGCTCCTATCCGCCGGCAAACTACATATCCCACTATCTATTGACTTACTGTCTTATGGTGCTTCTCCACTGGCATCTCATGAGGTGGTATGGGAGCAAGACACAGGGGAGACATTGGGAGTAGAGACTAGAGTCAAACTAATTTAGTGTCATCTGTACTGTCTGTTTGCCATTGTGAAAATTCACTGAAAATCTACTTGCATTTGTATATGGTACTGAAAACCTAAATAGTCTCCGCATCAGGGTTATGTTGGCGTGGGTTTCGGCAAGGACACTCTGCGCCACATATTTTGGTCTCGTCTGAAACTGTTTTCTATATGGACTAGGGTACATCAACTCAATACTCTGATCACAAACATCACCATACCTGCTTAACCAACTTAGGGGTATGTGCAATTCTGGCCAAATTGCATATTTTTTTTCGTCCATTTTAGGATGCGACTGTACTCGACAGCCGAAACCCTCCGCCCGGGACCATGAATCTGACATATGCAATGCAAAACGCATTCGACACTCCCCTTGTCGAACAACGGACCAATCGTCGAGTAGTGGGCGTCCTGGATTCGACTTCCCGCCGTTTTAATCCCTTTATAGGGCTTGTTTGCTGCATGCTCAGCAGCCATTTTGTGAACCTGCAGAGTGGAGTGGAGGAGCTGCAGAGCTAGCAAATTGGTGTTGTTTGCTGTGGTATCGTTTGGACACCCAGCAGGCTTTAATCCAGGACGGACAGGAGGATACCTGTTACCCCGGAGGAGAGTCGTTTTTGGAGCGATTTCTACATTTGTAGGTAAGTACACATGTGGTCAGGCGTTGCATGTATGTGTTTGTGTAGTGTGTGTGTGGGGGGGGGGGGGGGTGTCATGAGGTGTACATGTGGCATTGCTTTGGGGTATGTATATGTGTGCAGGTATGTGTATGTAGCTCCTGCTTGTATTGCTGCATGTTTTTTTGGGAGTTGTTTGTTTAGGGGTAGTTTTTCACATTTTTTTTTCTTTTTCCCATAAAGTGTTTTTTGGGTCATGCTTTTGCATTGGTGTACCTCCAGCATGTGCAGGAATGCTTTTTGGCTTGTTTGGGGTGATTTTAGAGTGTGTCGGTATCCGACATGTGGTCGACATGTGATGTCGTTTGTTCCCAAAACATGTTTTTTTGCTCATATTTTAGCACTGGTGCATGCCTGCACATGCTGGAGGTACTTTTTGGCCTGTTTGGGCTGACTTTTACCGTGTCGGTATCTGCCATGTGGCCGACATGTTGTGTAGTTTGTTTCCAAAACATGTTTTTTGCTCCTAGTTTAGCACTGGTTGACCACCAGCATGTGCAAGGATGCTTGTACGGGGGTTTTGGCTTGTTTGGCCGTGGTTTTTTTTTCAAATTTTCAAATTTTTTTGTTTGGTCCTGCTTGAGCACTGGGGTCCCAGCAGCATGACGTGTGGTTGCATGTAATTTTGTAATGTGTGTTAAATTTGTCAAAATATTTTTTTTTCTTTTTACAACAGAGATGTCCAGGGATAAGCGGCCCCGATAACCGCCGGAGCACCAGAAACTGCATGAAGCAGTACAGTGATTGCCGCAGACAGACCAAGAAGAAGATGGGGATTCAGCACCGACATGAGACAGCTATGGGAGGTGGTCCGGCTCTCAATCTGAAGTGGCTACCCTGGGAGGAAGTTATTAAAAGGCGCATGAACCCTGCCATGGTCCAAGGAGTTCGCGGAGGTGTGGACTCTAGCCGTCCTGCTGGCTTTCCCGAGGAGGAAGAACCGCTCGGAAGACGGCGGGAGACAACTAGTCCAAAAGAAGGCCTGATGGTAAGAATACATTCAGATGAGCTGCACTAATCTTTTTTTTTAATTTTTTTTAATTTGCTAATGTGTTTGTTCTTTTTCCCCAGACACGCCTGCCCAGAGGACATCACCTGCGTGCAGGACATCGGCAGCAGCGCGCGGACCATCACCTGCGCAGCAGGCATCGGCAGCAGCGCGCGGACCATCACCTGCACAGCAAGCATCACCTGCGCGCCACATATCATCAGCGCGCAGCAAGTCACCTGCGCGCCACACATCGTCAGCGCGAAGACATCAGCGCACAGAACGTCACCTGTGCGCCAGACACAGTCGGCGACCACACCACCAGCTGGGCGCCAAAGTACATCTCCTGCGCGCAGGCCATCACCAGATCGTCATCTCTCCAGGAGCTCTGGGACTGTGACCGAAGAACCTCAACAAGACACTACCCTTGTGGACCCATCACCCGAACTGTTTGAGTCTACAGGGTTAACGGACGAGACTTTTCTTGGGTTTGAAGACAGTCGTGCTGAAGTATCCAGCCAGACCCTTGAAAAGTCTCCAGAATTGAGGACAAGTGAAGTTCCTGGAGCAGCGGCACCACCGGATGGAGAAGGTTTTTTTGGGGGGAGGGGGGAATGGGAGGGGTGGGTGGGCGACATTTTTGTATAGTTTATTAACTTTAATTTTTTGCTTTCTTTTACAAACAGAGGTGCCACGGACCAGCAGCGGACTTGCGTCGGGGATTGGTTCCTTCTTCAGGCAAAATCTCCTACAGCAGGTCTGGCCAAACCGGTCCTCGAGATCTACCAACAGTTCATGTTTTCCAGGCCTCCTGGAGATCTGTAGAATTGTCAGTTAGGAATGAATGCAGCACATCTTAATTAGTAATGACTACACCTATGCACCAGCTAGGTGGCCTGGAAAATGTGAACTGCTGGTATATCTCGAGGACCGGTTTGGCCAGCCCTGTCCTACAAGATTCGTCGGACGACGAGGTGGAAGTGCAGCAGCCCGCTGTTTCTACATCCCTGTGTGAGTAAATATTGAATTGTGAGCCTTCAAACAAATGTATGAATGTGTATACTAATTTCTAATTTTCTTTTCAGCTGCACAAATGCAATTGGTGGCAGACGTACAGGAAGGGCAGGATCCCTCAAATGTTCAGAGGGTACACACCCTGGCAGCAGAGATGAGTGCCCGCCAGGATACCTACACGAATGTCATTGAAACCAGACTGGACGCCATTGAGAAGATAATGGAGAAGATGGCAAACGGTCTGGTTGAAATGCAAAAGGCTCATGCCGACAGCACGGCAGAAACGCAAAAGACCAGACGAGAAGATCACAGGGAGACTATGGACATCCTTCACGTTCTGGCCACATCCATCAACCGGCTGGTGGATAACACATCATGCCTGGCACATAGTGTTGACAACATGTCGGAGAGCCAACGACATTCGGCATCCAGCCAACAGATCATCGCAACCACACTGCAGATTATGTACGATAAGCTCCCAGAGCCAGCTCATCAACACGCTGGTGAACCACCACTTCCGCCATCACAAGCCACACGGACGCCTCCTTCCCTTCCTCCACCACTATCCTGGTATAGATGGTCACAGCTGTACCAAGGATATACAGGGATGTACCCCACCCACCAGATGCCTCCACCACCGGCCGCATCATCTACACCTGCACGGCCACCGAGGCCAAGTCAACACACTCCCCAGCCGCCCAGGGCATCAACGCCCCATCAGGAGGAAGAAGAGGATCCGGACGGACAACCACCATAAGCCCGGTCGTATTGTTTTATTATTTACTCTTATGTTTCCCTTTCTCCTCCTCCCATTAGTTTTTTTTCTTTTCTTAATAATGTTATGTTTATGTTGGGCTCCCCCACTCTCGACTGGATACTACCAAGGAGTTTTATGTCTAGGCATACATGCGCGGGCATGTATGCGGGCGCGTGTAGTAACGGATGAAAGCTCCTTGTGGCTACATGTATGATGGGCCAAAGAGCTATTCTGATCCCACTTTTTTTTTTCTTTTACTAAAAAACTCCTTTTTGTATTGGTGTACAATAGGCTTTCACTGTTGCGTGAATTTACTATTCACTAGTGTTTATTTTTGGCTTATTCATAGGATTGGGTGTAAAATTGAAGTGGACGGCGTAGTTCGTGTTGTGCATACCAAGGTGAGTAAAGCAATGTTTCAATGTATACATTCAAGAAACTTTGGACCGCCTGCCCTTGTGGAACCACACAGCACAGCAATGGGTCATGCTGGGCTGTATGGTTCCACAAGTGCAGGCATGTCAAAGTGCTGACCACTGACACCACTATTCCACTTTGGACCGCCTGCCCTTGTGGAACCACACAGCCCAGCAATGGGTCATGCAGGCTATGTGGTTCCACAAGTGCAGGCATGTCAAAGTGCTGACCACTGACACCACTATTCCACTTTGGACCGCCTGCCCTTGTGGAACTACACAGCCCAGCAATGGGTCATGCTGGGCTGTGTGGTTCCACAAGTGCAGGCGTGTCAAAGTGCTGACCACTGACACCACTATTCCACTTTGGACCGCCTGCCCTTGTGGAACCACACAGCCCAGCAATGGGTCATGCTGGATTGTGTGGTTCCACAAATGTTCTTGGGAAAGGAATGAACATGACATCATTAGTGTCTTTACTTAATATGGTTTTTTTTTCCCACAGATATCTACACAAGAAAAAAATGTAAAGAAGAACAAACACTACTTTTTTTGTTTTATTCCATTTTATTTTTTATTCCAAAATAAAATACAATTATATTTCTTCAATAAATTTTTAAAATGAGAAGTTTTGTGTGGTTTTTCTTTAAATTATTAGTAAATAAAATGTAATATACGAGATGCAGAGGTATTGTGTTAGGTCGCCCATGGTACAGCAGGGGAACTGTCTTGTCCCTATTCATCGATGATGATTCAAGCAACTTTGGAAGGATACTCCGCAAGACCTGTGGAAAAGAATAGTATGAGGTTCCAGCTATTGGTAATAGTGTCACCATTCTATGGAAAAGAAAAGGTACAAGCAACACTTTGACACAAGCAGGTTACAGCGGGCTTTGTCCCAAATGCAGCCCTCCGGCACTTGAGTAACTACACATCCAAACATTCCCTGACACAGTGTAAGCATTGGTGTATCAGGGCATGATTGGATGTGCAGTTTTGCAAATGCCGGAGGGCTTCACTTTGGACATGCCGGGGTGACTTGGACAGGAGGGAGTTTTGGGCAATACATCTCACCTGAGGGGGGTTGTCTGCTACATGGCGGAGGTTCAGGTCCACATCACAAGTAGGTCGCCCATGGTAGAGATGGATAAACGGGTCCAATATTTGCAGCAACCCAACAGGAAAAAACAGGGGGTAACAGGTCGTCAACAGGACGAAACTTTGAAAACAGGCCTGGGAAGGTGCGTCAACAGGACGTAAAACTCTGAAATACATAAAAAGATATTTTTTTTAGAATATTACAATCTCAGTTAACACGATAATACAAATGTTACAAGTATACTCACAGGCAGTGGAGAAAAAGCTTTGGATCAATGTCCGTCGGGAATCATCTCCTTCGTCCATACCCACCGGTAGAGCAGAAGAACGGTTCCCGCGTCGGAAAGCACTGCGACGAAGAGTCACCGGCAAACGGTTTGCGACACATATGTTGTGTAAAATACAACATGCATTTACCATGCTGCAAACCTTCGCGGGTGAGTACAAAAGAGCACCACCGGAAGTGTCTAAACATCTAAACCGGCTTTTAAGTACACCGAAGGCTCGCTCAATTACTTGCCTCGATGCTTTGTGTGTCTCTTGGTAACGTTTTTCTGCTCTACCAACAGGATTAGACAATGGGGTCAAGAGCCACGATTTGTTGGGATAACCCGCATCGCCTATGGAAATGAAAAAAATGGTGGGAAATATAAAAAATAAAAATAAAATAAACACAATTAAAATAAATACCTAACAGCCAGCCACCCGGCATGTTTCCCGTTTCGAAATTGTCAAACAGCGATGACTGACTTAGGATGAAGGAGTCGTGAGACGATCCAGGAAATCCCACAAAAATTTCATTTTGACATCACAGACCGCCTGTATATTCATGGAATGGAAATGTTTTCGGTTCCGAAAACATTCTTCCGAATTCCATGGCGGTCTGATCTGCACGTGGGTACAGTCAATCGCGCCCAGAACATTGGGAAAATTGTATTTGGTAAAAAACCCTAATTTGATCTCACGACATCCGCTGTCCGTATCTGGAAATGTGATGAACTGGATCGTCAATTTGCGGAAAGCCATAATGACCTGGGTTATACAGCGCGACAGTGTCGACTGTGAAAAAACGCATGTTTGAGACAAAATAGGCTGGAATGTGCCTGACGCCAAAAAATGTAACGTAGCCAGCAGTTTCTGGAAACTGCTGACTGCGCGATTGGTCCGTGCCCGAGGTTCCAGGTCGGCCTTCAACAGAGCGTACAGCGAATATATGTCGCGAGTCGATAAGCGATAATTTTGAATCACCTCGAACTCGCTGAGATCCTCCAGTTCACGCCTAGTGCGATACTGGCGTGGACGTGGAAATGAAACACGCAATACTGACTCACCCAATGCAGACATTTGCTGACCTTGATCCTGATGTTCAGCAGCCCTTTCTTCCTCCATGCTTGCAGCCAGCATGATCACCACAATCTGGCCAGAAAAAGGCTCCATTATTGTAGTCCGTACAAAAACAGGATATAAATGTGTTAAAACGCAGGGGTATTGTCCTAAAAAAACGATTCCACAAGAGAGCTGACTGTAATGGCTGCTCGTCTCCCTGAAGTCTCAAACCCGGGAGTGAGGATAGAGGAGGGGCTTTGCAGAAGTGTATCCTGGGTAAAACTGTGGAATCATGGGTACATTTCCCTCAGCAGAGTGAAGAAAAAAATTATTTAAAAAAAAATCAATTAAAAACTACTTGTGAGTCGGGGGCGTGGCTTCGGCGGACATGGAGTAGCACACAGACTGTGTGGCTCTCCAGCTTTATCATCCGACTTCTACATCCTGTGTCCCCCCTTGGGTCTGCAGATTGCCCCAGTGCAGATGTGAGGCTGTGGAGGGACCTCTGTGTTCATTTGGGAGCCGCGGGCTGCTCTCCCGCTGTAGCCGGACTGTTTCTCTGCTCGGGGCGCCGGAGCCTGCTACACCACGTGGGACGCTGCTCTCCCGTCCTCCCGCGCTGCCGCTCTAAGCGCTGCCCGTGCCCGCTCCTGCTGCCGCCGCTGTGTAGAGCCAAGACGCCGGGGGCCCTGTTAAGAGCTCTGCTTGTGCCCAGAGGAGAGGCTGATAAATCCTCTGCTACGGTGCTGCCGCGGGTCCTGCCGCCGATCCCTTGATTTACCGCTGAGGCTCCTGCTCCCTTGCCTGTCTCCTGGGGAACCACTTACACCGTTGGGGGGAACAGGGTGCACCTTGGGGGACCTGTGGGAGAGCTTCCCTGCCTCTAGACCTGGGATAACAGTGTATGCTGGCTGCGTGTGGCTCCTCTGCTGGGTTGCCATATTACCCTAGCACACTGTGCAGCTTGCTTTACACGCTCTCTCCTGGTGACCCTCTGCAATTGTTATTGTGGGTTGCATCTGGATGATCTGCAGCTAGACGGAGTTGATACATCTCCATAGGCAGCCTTTGGACAGTACTGATATACTACGTGTCCATAGGGTAGCAGCTGGACATTTTGATATACCATACTATATATTTTCACCCATAGCAGCTGGACGACTTTGATATACTATATTCCCCTACTCTCTGCCATCGGCTTGGCTATAATGGTCAAACCTCATCAATCTGCCGCGGCTGCGGCGAAGCTAGAGAAATTTGCTAGAAATCCTCCGACACGTTCCCAGCCGGGAGGGGGGGTACAGTCGACTTCATCGCCACCCTCTCCGTCAACTAGCTCCTCGTCGGTGGAGGCTACAGATGCCGCTTTGCAGAAGGTGCTGGATGCGGTTACGGCCAGCGAAGCCCGCTTGGCCGACAGGATCGGTCAGGTCCATTATACACCAAGACCTTCAGCGGGTGCGAGAGAGGGTCGGTGAGGTTGAGACACGCATATCCACACTGGAGGACACGGTTACGCCACTTGGTAGACGTACTTCTGCTCTGGAGTCACAGATGTCGGAGGTACATAGAAAGATGACGGATATGGAGGTAAGATTGCGACGGAACAATGTCCGCTTTGTTGGTCTCCCTGAGAAAGAGGAGGGTGCCTCCCCCGAGAAATTTCTTGAGAAATGGCTGCTGGATGAGTTCGGAGTGGAGGAGTTCACCTCACATTTTGCGCCCTTTGCCTCCGGGGGCACCCCCCCCCCGTACGTTTATTGCCAAGCTACTTCACTACCGGGATAGGGACGTGATTCTGAAACTGGCCCGTACTAAGGGCCCCCTCAAGAGGAACGGCTCTCCGATCTCAGTCTTTCCGGATTTTGCTATTGACGTTCAGAAGGATAGAGCTCAGTTTGTCCCTGTGAAACGCAGGCTGCGTGAACTGAACCTCCCCTATGCTATGCTCTTCCCGTCTAAACTGCGGGTAGTCTCTGATGGAGAAACTAAATTCTTCACGTCTCCCCGTGAGGCGTCGGTGTGGTTGGACAGACGCTTTCCGGCATGGCGGGCTCTGGCCGCTGACTGAACTCATGCATACAGTTTCTCTATTTGCAAGTATACGGTTTATTTACTGCCTGTGGTGTTTCGAGGGAGGTGCTAACACTATTGGCGGGGAGATTACTGGGTTATTATTAGGAGATAATATTCTGTTTTTCATAGGATGTTGCGGTGCTCATCTCTATCCATATATCTGCCCCCTGTTGCCTTTGGGTAATATCCTGGTTTAGTTCTCTATACTAGTTTTGGGACCGCCTGCATATATCTGTCTCGCTGTATGGTCCCAAATAGTTATGTCAATGGGGTTGTTTTGGCGGCCCTGGGGGGGAACTTGAGTTTAGCTGGAAGCTTCTCCCGTCTTGAAGTCACTAAATTCTTGGCTAGTGATGAGCGGATTCGGTTTTACTCGGTTTTACTCGGTTCTCAAAACGGCATCTTATTGGCTCACGGATGTCACGTGTTTTGGATAGCCAATAAGATGCCGTTTGGAGAACCGAGTAAAACCGAACCTCGCTCATCACTATTCTTGGCCCCCTTTTTGGTTTCTTTTGGCCTGGTAAAATGTGTTATTGTTATTAAGTTTTGCCTTAGTTGTTAGGGTTTGTTGTTTTAGAGGGTTGGTCGTTCGGGAATCAGGTATGCTGCAAGTTCTTAGTGGTATACGGGGTGGGGGTTCTGTTAGGAAATTATTGTTTTGTTTTTATTTTCTGATGTGCAATGTGCTTGTCTCTAGTGTGCTTCTGTTGCAGCTAATCGGGGGTATGGTTTGCTGGGAGTGGCTGGTCGCGGGTCATCTGCTTTATTATTGCGCTGCTTTGCTATGGCTTTGGTTAAGTTTCTGTCCTGGAATGTGAGGGGGATCAATGAAAAAATTAAGCGTTCCCTGGTACTCAGACAGGTCAAACCGTACGCATCGGATGTGGTTTGTTTGATGGAGACCCACTTGGTGGGTACAAGGATCATGTCTCTTAAAAAGCCGTGGGTGGGCTTTCCACTCCATGCACGCCGCAGCGTCCCGGGGAGTGTCGATCTTGATTAAAAAGTCTGTGCCTTTCATGCTTGATAGTGTACAAACAGATCAATGGGGGAGGTATGTGTTTTTAAAATGTAAAATTAACTCTGTTCCCTTGCTGTTGCTGGCTGTATATGTACCCCCTCCATATTCGTCTGACGTACTCAAAAGGGCATCTATTTTTATGGCTGCGTCCCCGGGGGTGGCTACCATATGTATGGGTGACTTTAACAATGTTTTACATCATGAATTGGATAGGTTGTCTACTGCATCCTTCAACCCACAGCCGAAACGGTCCTTATTTGCAGATACGGTCTCTGAGCTGGGCTTGGTCGATCCCTGGAGATTGAAATATCCTGACCTGAGGCAGTATTCCTGTTTCTCACACTCCCACGCTTCCTTCTCTAGGATAGACCTGGCCCTCCTCTCTCGGGAGCTCCTGCCTATGATTCAAAATGTTAGATATGAGACTAGGGGTATTTCGGATCACTCCCCTGTATCGGTTCATGTTGACTTGAGTTGTCAGAGAGGCCAGGCAGTATGGAAGCTTAACCCTTTCTGGCTCACGCATATGGGTGAGGGATCCGAATTGGAGGTTAGCTGGTTGGAATTTTTTGATTCTCATGCAGATACTACCGATATCTCCTTATTGTGGGATACCTTTAAAGCCTTCCTGAGAGGGACCTTGATCAAAAGAGTGGGTAGTCTTAAATCCTCTTTTAGGAAACGGGAAGCTAACCTGGAGGCTTGTGTTATCGCTTCTGAGATGGTATACATACAGGATGGCTTAGACAGCTCTAAATTAGCCTGGCTCCATGCTCAGAAAGAATGGAAGGAGTATCTATGGGGGAAAACCCAGCATAGGCTTCTATTCTCCTCCCATGTTCAATACGCTACAGGGGATAGACCAGGCTCATATTTGGCTAATCTTGCCAGGGGGGACCGTTCCTCTCGTACGGTGGTGGAGATTGTGAATTCGGCTGGGATAGTGTTGGATCGCACTCCCCAAATTGTCACGGAATTTGTATCTTACTATCAAGCGTTCTATAGCTCCAAACTCACATGTTCCCCATTAGAATTGTGTGACTATTTAGATCGAATCCAGTTGCCCTGTATTACTAGTGAGGCTAGAGCTCTTCTAGATGCTCCCATATCAGTGGAAGAGATAGAGGCAGCAATCACCGCATCTCCGGATGGTAAGGCCTGTGGCTTAGATGGTATTCCATCCGAACTGTATAAGAAACATGCAAAAATTTTCGCCCCTCAGTTGCGTCATTTATTTAATACTATATTTGCTCAAAATGCGCTTCCCCCTTCTATGGCGGAGGCATTAATTATAGTGATTCCCAAGCCGGATAAAGACCCCAAGAGAGTTGAATCATATCGTCCTCTCTCTCTGCTACCCACAGATGTTAAAATCCTAGCCAAGGTCCTGGCTTCCAGACTTAATCAGGTTATAACCCAAATTATTCACCCGGACCAAACAGGCTTTATGCCTGGTAAGTCCACTGCTGTTAATTTAAGGCGCTTGTTTACTCACTTTCAGGTTTCTTGTGGGGAGGCCTGCTCTTCTGTTGTAGCCTCTTTGGATGCCGCAAAGGCCTTCGATTCGGTGGAGTGGGCCTTCCTGTGGGAAACCATGAGTAGATTTGGCATGGGCCCTAATTTTATTAAATATGTTAAACTACTTTACTCACTGCCCATGGCCAGGGTCTCCGTGAATGGATACGTATCACACTCCTTCCCCTTGTCCAGGGGAACAAGGCAAGGCTGCCCTCTGTCCCCTACCTTGTTTGCCGTAGCTATTGAGCCATTGGCCTGTTTGATTAGAGGCAGTAAAGATATTCTCGGTATTAGGGTGGGCGCAAGAGAAGATAGAATAGCATTGTATGCGGATGATCTTTTGTTATTTATTGATTATTATGTCTCCTCTATGCCTATAATTCTGGATATGATGAATACTTATGGACACTGCTCCGGGCTCACTATAAACTGGGACAAATCGAATATCACTCCACTTAAGGGTCCGATGCCGGTTTCCCCACTGATTCATATCCCGCTTAAATGGGTAGATTCTTTCAAGTATCTGGGGATATGGGTATCGAATGACCCTTGTACTTATGTCTCTCTTAATATTACACCGCAGACTGTCTATCCCCGTTCGAAAGTCAAGGTCTGGGGGAATTTGCCTCTAACTATAACTGGTAGGGTCAACCTGGTGAAAATGGTGTATCTACCTAAGCTCCTTTATGTTCTTCAGCAGTCACCTATATATATATATATTGGCTTGAAAATATTCAGGCAAATTGATAGCTCGCTGTCTTCCTTGATCTGGGCCGGCAGAAAAGCACGTTTGAAGCTTGACACCTTGTCTAGACCAAGATCGGCAGGGGGCTTGGCCCTCCCTATTTTTAAATTTTACTACTACGCTGCGCAACTAGCGCATATCTGGGAATGGGTGACTAACTCCGATAGTCTCACTATGCACTCGCAAATGCTCTTGCAGGAGTATCCTGATGGCACACCGTTACAGCTGCTACTCTATGGGAATATTAAATTATCTAAGGTCCCTATAATAAAACAAGCCACTCTTGTATGGAAGCAAGTACATGCTATCTTGAAGGGCCAAGGTATAGACCCGGACACGCCATTAGATAATGTCCTTGGTTTCCCAGAATTAGCCTCGCTACAAACCGGGGAAGTGGGGGGTAACATCCCTGGGGCATTTGTATAATGGCGATATATTAAAATCTTTCCAGCAGCTCCAACAGGACTTTAATGTACCCTCTCCATATTTCTATCGGTATTTGCAACTGAGACATGCGATTAATGCACAGTTTTCTAATGCCCCTCCGATGATTCTAGACTCCCCAATTAAATCACTTTTACAAACTCCGGGGGGCGGCCATTTGGTTTCCAGTATATATACGAGTATGCTTCAGTCCCACTATTCTGACCCGCTGTCTTCCCTTAGGAATAAATGGGAAGCTGACCTGGGACCAATTTCGGACAAGATATGGGAGGGAGCTTTATGCGCTCCACGGTTATCTACCACCACCACTAGATATCAGCAAATCCAACTGTTTATTGTGCACAGAGTGTATATGACGCCGGTGAGATTGGCCCGCATAGGCGGTACCCACTCTGCCGGATGTCCTAAGTGTGGCGGTTTGGGTGCTGATTTTTGGCACATTATTCGGCTTTGCCCTAAGATAGCAGTATTCTGGTCTGGTATTATTAATGTCATAGTGTCGACTGGAATTCCATCGGTTGTGTGTACCCCGGCGGTGTGTGTTGTCGGCCTTGGAGGAAGACGCCTTGGATGCTCCTAGCAAAGGATACCTGATCAATCTGTGTGCTCTAGCTAAGGTGTGTGTTGCTAGACTATGGTTGGCTAAGGATGCTCCTACTGTACAGTCTTGGGTTTCGCTTGTTAATACAACGGCCGCTCATGAGAAGTACGTATACATGGCCAGGAAGGCGGGGAAGAAGTATTATGACTTGTGGGGCAGATGGCTCAGCTCTCCTGACTTGACGAACCATAGTGACTGACACTCTCCACTGTGTGTCTAATACTGGGGTGTGATGGGGGGATAGGCCACGCTTCGTGGAGTGCGTGTGGAGTTATGCGAGGGGGGTCTACATTAGCAATGGGACTGTCCCTCTCATGCGTCGCCCCCAGGGACCCGCAGCCTGCCACCCATTTGCCCGTACTGCCGTTAGTGATGTATAATTACAATTAGCGGGTTGGCTGTCTGGAAGTATTTGAATGTTGTATCTGATTAAGTTGATTTGACATGTCATCTCTCCTGATTTACACAGGTATATTTGAGAGATAAGCCTGCACATTTTATTTATTTGTTATGATTGTAATGCTGTAATGTTGTGAATTGGGAATCTGCGTGTTCCCTTGTTTTGCATATATTCCCTTTGTTTTCTTTTTCTCTCTTTCTTTTGTTGTTTAGTGGTTGTCTTGTTTAAACTGCAAATGTAAATTCAATAAAAAATTGAAAAAAAAAAACAAAAAACAAAAAAACACTACTTGAGTCCAAAAAAGACAAACCAAGTAGATAATCCCTTCAAATATAGATATGCTATTAGCAATCCAGAAAGCAAAAAATAATACATTTAAAAATAAATAAAATAAAATAAGAATTTACTCACCGGTAATTCTATTTCTCGTAGTCCGTAGTGGATGCTGGGGACTCCGTAAGGATCATGGGGAATAGACAGCTCCGCAGGAGACTGGGCACATCTAAAGAAAGATTTAGGACTATCTGGTGTGCACTGGCTCCTCCCCCTATGACCCTCCTCCAAGCATCAGTTAGGAACTGTGCCCGGAAGAGCTGACACAATAAGGAAGGATTTTTGAATCCCAGGTAAGACTCATACCAGCCACACCATATAACACGTGATAGGAACCCCGGTTAACAGTATGATAACAAATGGAGCCTCTGAAGAGATGGCTCACAACAAAACCCGATTTTTGTAACAATAACTATGTACAGGTATTGCAGACAATCCGCACTTGGGATGGGCGCCCAGCATCCACTACGGACTACGAGAAATAGAATTACCGGTGAGTAAATTCTTATTTTCTCTGACGTCCTAGTGGATGCTGGGGACTCCATAAGGACCATGGGGATTATACCAAAGCTCCCAAACGGGCAGGAGAGTGCGGATGACTCTGCAGCACCGAATGAGAGAATTCCAGGTCCTCCTCAGCCAGGGTATCAAATTTGTAGAATTTTGCAAACGTGTTTGCCCCCGACCAAGTAGCTGCTCGGCAAAGTTGTAAAGCCGAGACCCCTCGGGCAGCCGCCCAAGATGAGCCCACCTTCCGTGTGGAATGGGCTTTTACAGATTTAGGCTGCGGTAAGCCTACCGCAGAATGCACCAGCTGAATAGTGCTACAAATTCAGCGCGCAATAGACTGCTTAGAAGCAGGAGCACCCAGCTTGGTGGGTGCATACAGGATAAACAGCGAGTCAGTCTTTCTGACTCCAGCCGTCCTGGAAATAAAAAATTTTTGGGCCCTGACTACGTCCAGCAACTTGGAATCCTCCAAGTCCCTAGTAGCCGCAGGCACCACAATAGGTTGGTTCAAGTGAAAAGCTGAGACCACCTTTGGGAGAAACCGAGGACGAGTCCTCAATTCTGCCCTATCCATATGGAAAATCAGATAAGGGCTTTTACAAGACAAAGCCGCCAATTCTGAAACCCGCCTGGCCAAGGCCAACAGCATGACCACTTTCCACGTGAGATATTTTAAATCCACAGTCTTAAGTGGTTCGAACCAATGTGATTTCAGGAATGCCAAAACCACATTGAGATCCCAAGGTGCCACTGGGGGCACAAAAGGAGGCTGAATATGCAGTACTCCTTTGACAAAAGTCTGAACTTCGGCAGTGAAGCCAGTTCTTTTTGGAAGAAAATCGACAGAGCCGAAATCTGGACCTTTATGGACCCCAATTTGAGGCCCAACGTCACCCCTGCTTGCAGGAAGTGCAGGAATCGACCTAGTTGAAATTCCTCCGTCGGGGCCTTCATGGCCTCACACCAAGCAACATATTTTCGCCAAATGCGGTGATAATGTCTTGCGGTGACATCCTTCCTGGCTTTGATCAGGGTAGGGATGACTTCCTCCGGAATACCCTTTTCCTTCAGGATCCGGTGTTCAACCGCCATGCCGTCAAACGCAGCCGCGGTAAGTCTTGGAACAGACAGGGTCCCTGCTGCAGCAGGTCTTGTCTGAGCGGCAGAGGCCAAGGGTCCTCTGTAAGCATCTCTTGAAGTTCCGGGTACCAAGCTCTTCTTGGCCAATCCGGAACCACGAGTATGGTTTTCACTCCTCGCCTTCTTATTATTCTCAGTACCTTGGGTATGAGAGGTAGAGGAGGAAACACATAAACCGACTGGTACACCCATGGTGTCACTAGAGCATCCACCGCTATCGCCTGAGGGTCTCTTGACCGGGCGCAATATCTTTTCAACTTCTTGTTGAGGCGGGACGCCATCATGTCTACCTGTGGTTTTTCCCACCGGTTGACCAGCATTTGGAAGACTTCTGGATGAAGTCCCCATTCTCCCGGGTGGAGGTCGTGCCTGCTGAGGAAGTCTGCTTCCCAGTTGTCCACTCCCGGAATGAACACTGCCGTCAGTGCTAACACATGATTCTCTGCCCATCTGAGAATCCTTGTGGCTTCTGCCATCGCCATCCTGCTTCTCGTGCCGCCCTGTCTGTTTACATGGGCGACCGTCGTGATGTTGTCTGACTGGATCAGTACCGGCTGGTTTTGAAGCAGGGGTCTTGCCTGGCTTAGGGCATTGTAAATGGCCCTTAGCTCCAGGATATTTATGTGAAGAGAAATCTCCTGATTTGACCACAGTTCTTAGAAATTTCTTCCCTTTGTGACTGCCCCCCAGCCCCGAAGGCTGGCATCCGTGGTCACCAGGACCCAGTCCTGTATTCCGAATCTGCGGCCCTCTAGTAGATGAGCCCTCTGCAGCCACCACAGCAGCGACACCCTGGTTCTGGCCGATAGGGTTATCCGCTGTTGCATCTGGAGATGGGACCCGGACCATTTGTCCAACAGGTCCCACTGGAACATCCTTGCGTGGAACCTTCCGAATGGAATTGCTTCGTACGAAGCTACCATTTTTCCCAGGACTCGTGTGCATTGATGTACCGACACTTTTCCTGGTTTTAGGATGTCTCTGACCAGAGATGACAATTCCTCGGCTTTTTCCAGTGGAAGAAACACTCTTTTCTGGTCTGTGTCCAGAATCATTCCCAGGAACAGAAGACGTGTCGTCGGGACCAGCTGCGACTTTGGAATGTTTAGAATCCAGCCGTGCTGTTGTAGCACTTCCTGAGAAAGTGCCACCCCCACTATCAACTGTTCTTTGGACCTCGCCTTTATCAGGAGATCGTCCAAGTACGGGATAATTAAAACTCCCTTCTTGCGAAGGAGTATCATTTCGGCCATTACCTTGGTAAAGACCCTCGGTGCCGTGGATAACCCAAACGGCAGCGTCTGGAACCGATAGTGACAGTCCTGTACCACAAATCTGAGGTACTCCTGGTGCGGAGGGTAAATGGGGACATGCAGGTACGCATCCTTGATGTCCAGGGATACCATGTAATCCCCCTCCTCCAGGCTCGCAATAACTGCCCTGAGCGATTCCATCTTGAATTTGAACCTTTTGATATAAGTGTTCAAGGCTTTTAAATTTAAGATGGGTCTCACCGAACCGTCCGGTTTCGGTACCACAAACATTGTGGAGTAGTAACCCTTTCCTTGCTGAAGGAGGGGTACCTTGACGATCACTTTCTGTGAATACAGTTTTTGAATAGCCACCAACACTGCCTCCCTTGCAGAGGGAGTTGCCGGCAAGGCAGATTTTAGGAAACGGCGGGGGGGAGACATCTCGAATTCCAGCCTGTACCCCTGAGATACTACTTGAAGGACCCAGGGATCCACTTGTGAGAGAGCCCACTGTGTGCTGAAAAACCTGAGACGTGCCCGCACCGTTCCCGATTCCGCCTGAGCAGCCCCAGCGTCATGCTGTGGACTTCCCGGACGCAGGGGAGGACTTCTGCTCCTGGGAACTAGCTGTGTGCTGCAGCTTTTCCCCCCTTCCTCTGCCCCTCGGCAGAAAGGATGAGCCTCTAGCCCGCTTATTTTTCTGGGGCCGAAAGGACTGTACCTGATAATACGGTGCTTTCTTTTGCTGTGGGGTAGCCTGTGGCAAAAAAGTCGATTTCCCAGTAGTAGCTGTGGAAACGAGGTCTGAAAGACCTTCCCCAAAAAGTTCCACCCCTTTATAGGGTAAAACTTCCATGTGCCGCTTGGAGTCGGCATCACCTGACCATTGCCTAGTCCATAACCCCCGTCTGGCGGCAATGGACATAGCGCTTATTTTTGATGCCAGCCGGCAAATATCCCTCCGTGCATCACGCATGTATAAGACCGCGTCTTTTATATGGTCAATCGTTAGCAAAATATTGTCCCTATCCATGGTATCAATGTTTTCCGACAGGGAGTCGGACCACGCAGCAGCAGCACTGCACATCCAAGCTGATGCAATAGCGGGTCTCAATATAATGCCAGTGTGTGTGTATATAGCTTTTAGGGTACTTTCCAGCTTTCTATCAGCAGGTTCTTTTAGGGCGGCCGTATCCAGAGACGGTAGTGCCACCTTCTTTGATAAGCGTGTCAGCGCTTTATCTACCCTAGGGGGTGTTTCCCAGCGTGACCTATCCTCTGGCGGGAAAGGGTACGCAGCCATTAACCGTTTAGAAATGATCAATTTCTTATCTGGGGAAGTCCACGCTTCCTCACACACCTCATTTAATTCGTCAGATGCAGGAAAAAAATAAGATTTTACTTACCGATAAATCTATTTCTCGTAGTCCGTAGTGGATGCTGGGACTCCGTAAGGACCATGGGGAATAGCGGCTCCGCAGGAGACAGGGCACAAAATAAAAGCTTAAGGATCAGGTGGTGTGCACTGGCTCCTCCCCCTATGACCCTCCTCCAAGCCTCAGTTAGGATACTGTGCCCGGACGAGCGTACATAATAAGGAAGGATATTGAATCCCGGGTAAGACTCATACCAGCCACACCAATCACACCGTACAACTTGTGATCTGAACCCAGTTAACAGTATGATAAACGCAAAGGAGCCTCTGAAAAGATGGCTCACAACAATAATAATAACCCGAATTTTTGTAACAATAACTATATACAAGTATTGCAGACAATCCGCACTAGGGATGGGCGCCCAGCATCCACTACGGACTACGAGAAATAGATTTATCGGTAAGTAAAATCTTATTTTCTCTGACGTCCTAGTGGATGCTGGGACTCCGTAAGGACCATGGGGATTATACCAAAGCTCCCAAACGGGCGGGAGAGTGCGGATGACTCTGCAGCACCGAATGAGAGAACTCCAGGTCCTCCTCAGCCAGGGTATCAAATTTGTAGAATTTAGCAAACGTGTTTGCCCCTGACCAAGTAGCTGCTCGGCAAAGTTGTAAAGCCGAGACCCCTCGGGCAGCCGCCCAAGATGAGCCCACTTTCCTTGTGGAATGGGCTTTTACCGATTTTGGCTGTGGCAATCCTGCCACAGAATGTGCAAGCTGAATTGTACTACAAATCCAACGAGCAATCGTCTGCTTAGAAGCAGGAGCACCCAGCTTGTTGGGTGCATACAGGATAAACAGCGAGTCAGATTTTCTGACTCCAGCCGTCCTGGAAACATATATTTTCAAGGCCCTGACAACGTCAAGCAACTTAGAGTCCTCTAAGTCCCTGGTAGCCGCAGGTACCACAATAGGTTGGTTCATGTGAAATGCAGAAACCACCTTAGGTAGAAATTGAGGACGAGTCCGATAAAGCCGCCAATTCTGACACACGCCTGGCTGAAGCCAAGGCTAACAGCATCGACACCTTCCATGTGAGATATTTTAAGTCCACAGTGGAAAGTGGTTCAAACCAATGTGACTTTAGAAAACTCAACACCACATTGAGATCCCAAGGTGCCACTGGAGGCACAAAAGGAGGCTGTATGTGCAGCACCCCTTTGACAAAAGTACTGAAGCCAGTTCTTTCTGGAAGAAAATCGACAGGGCCGAAATTTGAACCTTAATGGACCCTAATTTTAGGCCCATAGACAGTCCTGTTTGCAGGAAATGAAGGAAACGACCCAGTTGAAATTCCTCTGTAGGGGCCTTCTTGGCCTCACACCACGCAACATATTTACGCCAAATGCGGTGATAATGTTTTGCGGTTACGTCCTTCCTGGCTTTGACCAGAGTAGGGATGACTTCTTCTGGAATGCCTTTTTCCCTCAGGATCCGGCGTTCAACCGCCATGCCGTCAAACGCAGCCGCGGTAAGTCTTGGAACAGACAAGGCCCCTGCAGTAGCAGGTCCTTTCTTAGAGGTAGAGGCCACGGTTCGTCCGTGAGCATCTCTTGAAGTTCCGGGTACCAAGTCCTTCTTGGCCAATCCGGAACCACGAGTATAGTTCTTACTCCTCTCCTTCTTATGATTCTCAGTACTTTTGGTATGAGAGGCAGAGGAGGGAACACATACACTGACTGGTACACCCACGGCGTTACCAGAGCGTCCACTGCTATTGCCTGAGGGTCCCTTGACCTGGCGCAATATCTGTCCAGTTTTTTGTTTTGACGTGACGCCATCATGTCCACCTTTTACAATCAGGTGGAAGACTTCTGGGTGAAGTCCCCACTCTCCCGGGTGAAGGTCGTGTCTGCTGAGGAAGTCTGCTTCCCAGTTGTCCACTCCCGGAATGAACACTGCTGACAGTGCTATCACATGATTTTCCGCCCAGCGAAGAATCCTTGCAGCTTCTGCCATTGCCCTCCTGCTTCTCGTGCCGCCCTGTCTGTTTACGTGGGCGACTGACGTGATGTTGTCCGATTGGATCAACACCGCCTGACCCTGAAGCAGAGGTTTTGCTTGACTTAGGGCATTGTAAATGGCCCTTAGTTCCAGAATGTTTATATGAAGAGATGTTTCCATGCTTGACCACAAGCCCTGGAAATTCCTTCCCTGTGTGACTGCTCCCCAGCCTCTCAGGCTGGCATCCGTGGTTACCAGGATCCAATCCTGAATGCCAAATCTGCGGCCCTCTAGTAGATGAGCACTCTGCAGCCACCACAGGAGAGACACCCTTGTCCTTGGCGACAGGGTTATCCGCTGATGCATCTGCAGATGCGATCCGGACCATTTGTCCAGTAGATCCCACTGAAACGTTCTTGCATGGAATCTTCCGAATGGAATCGCTTCGTAAGAAGCCACCATTTTTCCCAGGGCCCTCGTGCACTGATGCACTGAGACCTGGCCTGGTTTTAGGAGGTTCCTGACTAGCTCGGATAACTCCCTGGCCTTCTCCTCCGGGAGAAACACCTTCTTCTGGACTGTGTCCAGAATCATTCCTAGGAACAGTAGACGTGTCGTTGGAATCCGCTGCGATTTTGGAATATTTAGAATCCACCCGTGCTGACGTAACACTACCTGAGATAGTGCTACTCCGACTTCTAACTGTTCCCTGGATCTTGCCCTTATCAGGAGATCGTCCAAGTAAGGGATAATTAAAATGCCTTTTCTTCGTAGAAGAATCATCATTTCGGCCATTACCTTGGTAAAGACCCGAGGTGCCGTGGACAATCCAAACGGCAGCGTCTGAAACTGATAATGACAGTTTTGTACTACAAACCTGAGGTACCCTTGGTGAGAAGGGTATATTGGGACGTGGAGATAAGCATCTTTGATGTCCAGAGACACCATATAGTCCCCTTCTTCCAGGTTCGCTATCACTGCTCTGAGTGACTCCATCTTGAATTTGAACCTTTTTATGTAAGTATTCAAGGATTTCAGATTTAAAATTGGTCTCACCGAGCCGTCCGGCTTCGGTACCACAAACAGCGTGGAATAATACCCCTTTCCTTGTTGCAGAAGGGGTACCTTGATTATCACCTGCTGGGAATACAGCTTGTGAATGGCTTCCAAAACTGCCTCCCTGTCGGAGGGAGACTTTGGTAAAGCAGACTTCAGGAACCGACGAGGGGGAAACGCCTCGAATTCCAGTTTGTACCCCTGCGATACTACCTGTAGAATCCAGGGATCCACTTGCGAGTGAGCCCACTGCGCGTTGAAATTCTTGAGACGGGCCCCCACCATATCTGAGTCTGCTTGTAAAGCCCCAGCGTCATGCTGAAGACTTGGCAGAAGCAGGGGAGGGCTTCTGCTCCTGGGAAGCGGCTGCATGGTGCAGTCTTTTTCCTCTTCCTCTGCCCCGGGGCAGAAAGGAGTGGCCTTTTGCTCGCTTGTACTTATGGGAACGAAAGGACTGAGTTTGAAAAGACGGTGTCTTTTTCTGCTGATGTGAAGTGACCTGGGGTAAAAAGGTGGATTTTCCAGCCGTTGCCGTGGCCACCAGGTCCGATAGACCAGCCCCAAATAACTCCTCCCCTTTATACGGCAATACTTCCATGTGCCGTTTGGAATCCGCATCCCCTGACCACTGTCGCGTCCATAACGCTCTTCTGGCAGAGATGGACATACCACTTACTCTTGATGCCAGGGTGCAAATATCCCTCTGTGCATCACGCATATATAGTAATGCATCCTTTAAATGTTCTATAGTTAACAAAATATTGTCCCTATCCAGGGTATCAATATTCTCAGTCAGGGAATCCGACCATGCGACTCCAGCACTGCACATCCAGGCTGAGGCGATTGCTGGTCGCAGTATAACACCAGTATGTGTGTATATACTTTATAGGATATTTTCCAGCCTTCTATCAGCTGGTTCTTTGAGGGTGGCCGTATCAGGAGACGGTAACGCTACTTGTTTAGATAAACGTGTGAGCGCCTTATCTACCCTAGGGGGTGTTTCCCAACGCGCCCTAACCTCTGGCGGGAAGGGATATAATGCTAATAATTTTTTAGAAATTAGCTGTTTTTTATCGGGGGAAACCCACGCTTTATCACACACCTCATTTATTTCCTCTGACTCAGGAAAAACTATTGGTAGTTTTTCACACCCCACATAATACCCTTCTTTGTGGTACTTGTAGTGTCAGAAAGGTTCAATGCCTCTTTCATTGCCGTGATCATGTAACGTGTGGCCCTACTGGACATTACGTTTGTCTCGTCACCGTCGACACTAGACTCAGTATCTGTGTCAGGGTCTGTGTCGACCCACTGAGGTAACGGGCGTTTTAGCGCCCCTGACGGTGTCTGAGACGCCTGGACAGGCACTAATTGATTTGCCGGCTGTCTCATGTCGTCAACAGTTTTTTGGAAATTGCTGACATTATCACTTAATTGTTTAAATACAATCATCCAGTCAGGTGTCGACTCCCTAGGGGGTGACATCACCAACACAGGCAACTGCTCCGCCTCCACATCATTTTCCTCCTCATACATGTCGACACACGCGTACCGACACACAGCACACACACCGGGAATGCTCTGATAGAGGACAGGACCCCACTTAGCCCTTTGGAGAGACAGAGGGAGAGTCTGCCAGCACACACCCAGCGCTATATATATATATATATATATATATATATATATATATATATATATATATATATATATATATATACATACACAGGGATAACCTTATATAAGTGTTATTCCCTTATAGCTGCTGTTATTATCGTTATTTGCTGCCAAAAATGCCCCCCCTTCTCTTTTTTACCCTGATTCTGAAGCAGGACTGCAGGGGAGAGTCAGGGAGCCGTCCTTCCAGCGGAGCTGTGAGGGAAAATGGCGCTTGTGTGCTGAGGAGATAGGCTCCGCCCCTTCACGACGTCCTTATCTCCCGCTTTTTTGTATAAAAATGGCAGGGGTTAAAATACATCCATATAGCCCAGGAGCTATATGTGATGTATTCTTTTTGCCACCTAAGGTATATACTGTTATATTGCGTCTCAGGGCGCTCCCCCCCAGCGCCCTGCACCCTCAGTGACCGGAGTGTGAAGTGTGCTGAGAGCAATGGCGCACAGCTGCGGTGCTGTGCGCTACCTTAGTCTGAAGACAGGATGTCTTCTGCCGCCGATTTCACCGGACCTCTTCGTCTCTTCTGGCTCTGTAAGGGGGACGGCGGCGCGGCTCCGGTGACCCATCCAGGCTGAACCTGTGATCGTCCCTCTGGAGCTAATGTCCAGTAGCCTAAGAAACCCGATCCACTCTGCACTCAGGTGAGTCCGTTTCTTCTCCCCTTAGTCCCACGATGCAGTGAGCCTGTTGCCAGCAGGACTCACTGAAAATAAAAAAAAACCTAAACTAAACTTTTATTCTAAGCAGCTCAGGAGAGCCACCTAGATTGCACCCTTCTCGGCCGGGCACAAAAATCTAACTGATGCTTGGAGGAGGGTCATAGGGGGAGGAGCCAGTGCACACCACCTGATCCTTAAGCTTTTATTTTGTGCCCTGTCTCCTGCGGAGCCGCTATTCCCCATGGTCCTTACAGAGTCCCAGCATCCACTAGGACGTCAGAGAAATAAGAATTTACTCACCGGTAATTCTATTTCTCGTAGTCCGTAGTGGATGCTGGGAACTCCGTAAGGACCATGGGGAATAGCGGGCTCCAAAGGAGGCTGGGCACTCTAGAAAGATTTATGACTACCTGGTGTGCACTGGCTCCTCCCACTATGACCCTCCTCCAAGCCTCAGTTAGGACACCGTGCCCGGACGAGCAGACATAATAAGGAAGGATTTAGAATCCCGGGTAAGACTCTTACCAGCCACACCAATCACACCGTACAACTCGTGATACTATATCCAGTTTGACAGTATGAAAACAACTGAGCCTCTCAACAGATGGCTCAACAATAACCCTTTAGTTAACAATAACTATTTACAAGTATTGCAGACAATCCGCACTTGGGATGGGCACCCAGCATCCACTACGGACTACGAGAAATAGAATTACCGGTGAGTAAATTCTTATTTTCTCTGACGTCCTAGTGGATGCTGGGAACTCCGTAAGGACCATGGGGATTATACCAAAGCTCCCAAACGGGCGGGAGAGTGCGGATGACTCTGCAGCACCGAATGAGAGAACTCCAGGTCCTCCTCAGCCAGGGTATCAAATTTGTAGAATTTTGCAAACGTGTTTGCCCCTGACCAAGTAGCTGCTCGGCAAAGTTGTAAAGCCGAGACCCCTCGGGCAGCCACCCAAGATGAGCCCACCTTCCTTGTGGAATGGGCATTCACAGATTTTGTCTGTGGCAGGCCTGCCACAGAATGTGCAAGCTGAATTGTACTACAAATCCAGCGAGCAATAGACTGCTTAGAAGCAGGAGCACCCAGCTTGTTGGTTGCATACAGGATAAACAGCGAGTCAGAGTTTCTGACTCCAGCCGTCCTGGAAACATATTTTCAGGGCCCTGACAACGTCTAGCAACTTGGGAGTGCTCCAAATCCTTAGTATCCGCAGGTACCACAATAGGCTGGTTCAGGTGAAACGCTGACACCACCTTAGGGCGGAATTGAGGACTCGTCCCCAATTTCTCCCTATCCATATAGAAAATCAGATAAGGGCTTTTACATGATAAAGCCGCCAATTCTGACACTCGCCTGGCTGAAGCCAAGGCCAATAACATGACCACTTTCCACGTGAGATATTTCAGATCCACGGTTTTTAGTGGCTCAAACCAATGTGATTTTAAGAAGCTCAACATCACGTTGAGATCCCAAGGTGCCACAGGAGGCACAAATGGGGGCTGAATATGCAGCACTCCTTTCACAAATGTCTGAACTTCAGGTACTGAAGCTAGTTCTTTTTGAAAGAAAATCGACAGAGCCGAGATCTGTACTTTAATGGAGCCTAGTTTTAGGCCCATATTCACTCCTGCTTGCAGGAAATGCAGAAATCGACCTAGTTGAAATTCCTCTGTTGGGGCCTTTTTGGCCTCGCACCATGCAACATATTTCCGCCATATGCGGTGATAATGCTTTGCCGTAACATCTTTCCTGGCCTTAATAAGCGTAGGAATGACTTCTTCCGGAATATCCTTTCTTTAGGATCCGGTGTTCAACCGCCATGCCGTCAAACGCAGCCGCGGTAAGTCTTGGAACAGACAGGGCCCCTGCTGTAGCAGGTCCTGTCTGAGCGGTAGAGGCCACGGGTCCTCTGAGAGCATCTCTTGAAGTTCCGGGTACCACGCTCGTCTTGGCCAATCCGGAACCACGAGAATGGTGTTTACTCCTCTCTTTCTTATTATTCTCAATACCTTTGGTATGAGAGGCAGAGGAGGGAACACATAAACCGACTGGTACACCCACGGTGTCACTAGAGCGTCCACAGCTACCGCCTGAGGGTCCCTTGACCTGGCGCAATATCTTTTTAACTTTTTGTTGAGGCGGGACGCCATCATGTCCACCTGTGGTTTTTCCCAACGGTTTACCAGCATCTGAAAGACTTCTGGATGAAGTCCCCACTCTCCCGGGTGGAGGTCGTGTCTGCTGAGGAAGTCTGCTTCCCAGTTGTCCACTCCCGGAATGAACACTGCTGACAGTGCTAGTACAGGATTCTCCGCCCATCGGAGAATCCTTGTGGCTTCTGCCATCGCCATCCTGCTTCTTGTGCCGCCCTGTCGATTTACATGGGCGACTGCCGTGATGTTGTCTGACTGGATCAGTACCGGCTGGTGCAGAAGCAGGGATTTTGCTTGACTTAGGGCATTGTAGATGGCCCTTAGTTCCAGAATATTTATATGAAGGGAAGTCTCCTGACTCAACCATAGTCCTTGGAAGTTTCTTCCCTGTGTGACTGCCCCCCAGCCTCGAAGGCTGGCATCCGTGGTCACCAGGACCCAGTCCTGTATGCCGAATCTGCGGCCCTCTAGAAGATGGGCACTCTGCAGCCACCACAGTAGAGACACCCTGGTTCTTGGAGACAGGGTTATCAAGCGATGCATCTGAAGATGCGATCCGGACCACTGGTCCAACAGGTCCCACTGAAAGATTCTGGCATGGAACCTGCTGAAGGGAATTGCTTCGTAAGAAGCCACCATCTTTCCCAGGACCCGCGTGCCGCGATGCACTGATACCTGTTTTGGTTTCAGGAGGTCTCTGACTAGAGATGACAACTCCCTGGCTTTCTCCTCCGGGAGAAACACTTTCTTCTGGACTGTATCCAGAATCATACCCAGGAACAGTAGCCGTGTCGTCGGAACCAGCTGTGACTTTGGGATATTCAGAATCCAGCTGTGCTGGTGCAGCACCTCCTGAGATAGTGCTACTCCCACCAACAACTGTTCCTTGGACCTCGCTTTTATTAGGAGATCGTCCAAGTACGGGATAATTAAAACACCCTTTCTTCGAAGGAGTATCATCATTTCCGCCATAACCTTGGTGAATACCCTCGGTGCCGTGGACAGTCCAAACGGCAGCGTCTGGAATTGGTAATGGCAATCCTGTACCACAAATCTGAGGTACTCCTGGTGAGGATGGTAAATGGGGACATGCAAGTAAGCATCCTTGATGTCCAGGGATACCATGTAATCCCCCTCGTCCAGGCTTGCAATAACCGCCCTGAGCGATTCCATCTTGAACTTGAATTTCTTTATGTACGTGTTCAAGGATTTCAAATTTAGAATGGGTCTCACCGAACCGTCCGGTTTCGGTACCACAAATAGTGTGGAATAATAACCCCGGCCTTGTTAAAGTAGGGGTACCTTGATTATCACCTGCTGGGAATACAGCTTGTGAATTGCCGCTAGCACCGCCTCCCTGTCTGAGGGAGCAATCGGCAAGGCAGATTTTAGGAACCGGTGGGGTGGGGACGCCTCGAATTCCAGCTTGTACCCCTGAGATACTATTTGCAGGATCCAGGGATCCACCTGTGAGCGAACCCACTGAACGCTGAAATTTTTGAGGCGACCCCCCACCGTACCAGGCTCCGCCTGTGGAGCCCCACCGTCATGCGGCGGACTTGGACGAAGAAGCGGGGGAGGACTTTTGCTCCTGGGTACCTGCTGTTTGTTGTAGCCTTTTTCCCCTACCTCTGCCTCTGGACAGAAAGGACCTGCCTTTTCCACGCCTGTTTTTCTGGGTCCGAAAGGACTGAACCTGATAAAACGGCGCCTTCTTAGGCTGTGAGGGGACATGGGGTAAAAATGCTGACTTCCCAGACGTTGCTGTGGAAACTAGGTCCGAGAGACCATCCCCAAATAATTCCTCACCCTTATATGGTAACACTTCCATGTGCTTTTTTGAATCTGCATCTCCTGTCCACTGGCGAGTCCATAAGCCTCTCCTAGCAGAAATGGACAATGCACTTACTTTAGATGCCAGTCGGCAGATTTCCCTTTGTGCATCTCTCATATATAAGACTGAGTCTTTTATATGGTCTATGGTTAACAGGATCGTGTCTCTGTCTAATGTGTCAATATTTTCTGACAGTTTATCTGACCACGCAGCGGCAGCACTGCACATCCAAGCTGACGCAATAGCTGGCCTAAGTATAATGCCTGTGTATATACAGACTTCAGGATCGCCTCCAGCTTTCTATCAGCAGGTTCCTTGAGGGCGGCCGTATCCGGAGACGGTAGTGCCACCTTTTGAGACAAACGTGTGAGCGCTTTATCCACCCTAGGAGGTGTTTCCCAACGTGACCTATCCTCTGGCGGGAAAGGGAACGCCATTAGTACCTTCTTAGGAATTACCAATTTTTTATCAGGGAAAGCCCACGCTTCTTCACACACTTCATTTAATTCCTCTGACGGGGGAAAAACTACGGGTAGTTTTTTCTCCCCAAACAAAATACCCTTTTTAGTGGTACCTGTATTTATATTAGAAATGTGTAACACCTCTTTCATTGCCTCAATCATGCAGTGAATGGCCTTAGTGGGCATCAGGTTAGACTCATCGTCGTCGACACTGGTGTCAGTATGTGTCGACATCTGGGTCTGCTTGAGGTAGCGGGCGTTTTAGAGCCCCTGACGACCCATGCGACGCCTGGGCAGGCACGAGCTGAGAAGTCGGCTGTCCCACATTTGGCATGTCGTCTATTTTCTTATATAAGGAGTCTATACGTGCACTCATTACTTTCCATAAGCCCATCCACTCAGGTGTCTGCCCCGCAGGGGGTGACATCCCTTCTAAAGGCATCTGCTCCGCCTCCACATCATTATCCTCATCAAACATGTCGACACACCCGTACCGACACACCGCACACACACAAGGAATGCTCCGAATGAGGACAGGACCCACAAAAGCCCTTTGGGGGGACAGAGTGAGAGTATGCCAGCACACACCAGAGCGCTATATAATGCAGGGACTAACTGAGTTATGTCCCCTATAGCTGCTTTTTATATTATATATATTGCGCCTAAATTTAGTGCCCTCCCTCTCTGTTTTTACCCTGTTCTGAAGTGTAGACTGCAGGGGAGAGCCAGGGAGCTTCCTTCCAGCGGATCTGTGAAGGAGAAATGGCGCCAGTGTGTCTGAGGGAGATAGCTTGGCCCCTTTTCCGCGGCCTATTCTCCCGCTTTTTCCTGGATTCTGGCAGGGGTATTTACCACATATATAGCCTCTGGGGCTATATATTGTGGTATTTTGCCAGCCAAGGTGTTTTTTATTGCTGCTCAGGGCGCCCCCCCCAAGCGCCCTGCACCCTCAGTGACCGGAGTGTGAAGTGTGCATGAGGAGCAATGGTGCACAGCTGCAGTGCTGTGCGCTACCTTGGTGAAGACTGATGTCTTCTGCCGCCGTTTTTCCGGACCTCTTCTTGCTTCTGGCTCTGTAAGGGGGACGGCGGCGCGGCTCTGGGACCGAACACCAAGGACTGGGCCTGCGGTCGATCCCTCTGGAGCTAATGGTGTCCAGTAGCCTAAGAAGCCCAATCCGGCTGCAAGCAGGCGAGTTCGCTTCTTCTCCCCTTAGTCCCTCGCTGCAGTGAGCCTGTTGCCAGCAGGTCTCACTGAAAATAAAAAACCTAAACTATACTTTCTTTCTAAGGGCTCAGGAGAGCCCCTAGTGTGCATCCAACCTCGGCCGGGCACGAAATCTAACTGAGGCTTGGAGGAGGGTCATAGTGGGAGGAGCCAGTGCACACCAGGTAGTCATAAATCTTTCTAGAGTGCCCAGCCTTCTTCGGAGCCCGCTATTCCCCATGGTCCTTACGGAGTTCCCAGCATCCACTAGGACGTCAGAGAAACTACTGGTAGTTTTTTCTCACCAAACATAATACCC
Organism: Pseudophryne corroboree; assembly: GCF_028390025.1. Taxonomy (NCBI): domain Eukaryota; kingdom Metazoa; phylum Chordata; class Amphibia; order Anura; family Myobatrachidae; genus Pseudophryne; species Pseudophryne corroboree. The sequence continues at coordinate 300,227,987 of NC_086444.1, read as the reverse complement.
TTTTTTGTGGTACCTGGGGTATCATCAGAAATGTGTAAAACATTTTTCATAGCCTCAATCATATAACGGGTGGATCTATTGGAGGGTACACTCGTCTCATCATCGTCGACACTGGAGTCGGTATCCGTGTCGACATCTGTATCTGTCATCTGAGGTAGCGGGCGTTTTATAGCCCCTGATGACATTTGAGACGCTTGGACAGGCACAAGCTGAGTAGCCGGCTGTCCTATGTCGTCAAACCTTTTATGTAAGGAGCTGACACTGTCACGTAATTCCTTCCATAAGTCCATCCACACTGGTGTCGACCCCGCAGGGGGTGACATCACATTCACAGGCATTTGCTCCGCCTCCACATCATTATCCTCATCATACATGTCGACACAGCAGTACCGACACACAGCAGACACACAGGGAATGCTCCAACAGAGGACAGGACCCCACAAAGCCCTTTGGGGAGACAGAGGGAGAGTATGCCAGCACACACCAGGGCGCTATATAACACAGGGATATCACTATACAGAGTGTTTTCCCCTATAGCTGCCTATAATATATATATATTGCGCCTAAATTGTGCCCCCCCTCTCTTTTTTACCCTTTCTGTAGTGCAGGACTGCAGGGGAGAGCCAGGGAGCTTCCTTCCAGCGAAGCGGTGAGGGAATAATGGCGCCAGTGTGCTGAGGTAGTTGGCTCCGCCCCTTTTTCGGCGGGCTTTCTCCCGCTATTTTATCGTTTCTGGCAGGGGTTAATATACACCTATATAGCCTCTGGGGCTATATATGGTGTTAGTTTTGCCAGCCAAGGTGTTATTATTGCTGCTCAGGGCACCCCCCCCCCCAGCGCCCTGCACCCATCAGTGACCGCAGTGTGTGGTGTGCATGAGGAGCAATGGCGCACAGCTGCAGTGCTGTGCGCTACCTTGGAGAAGACAGAAGTCTTCAGCCGCCGATTTTCCGGACCACCTTCTTGTTTCTGGCTCTGTAAGGGGGACGGCGGCGCGGCTCCGGGAACGGACGACGAGGTCGGGTCCTGTGTTCGATCCCTCTGGAGCTAATGGTGTCCAGTAGCCTAAGAAGCCCAAGCTACCACCACTTAGGTAGGTTCGCTTCTTCTCCCCTTAGTCCCTCGTTGCAGTGAGCCTGTTGCCAGCAGGTCTCACTGAAAATAAAAAAAACCTAAACTATACTTTCTTCTAGGAGCTCAGGAGAGCCCCTAGTGTGCATCCAGCTCAGCCGGGCACAGAAATCTGAGGCTTGGAGGAGGGTCATAGGGGGAGGAGCCAGTGCACACCAGATAGTCCTAAATCTTTCTTTAGATGTGCCCAGTCTCCTGCGGAGCAGTCTATTCCCCATGGTCCTTACGGAGTCCCCAACATCCACTAGGACGTCAGAGAAAATGTATTAGCTCCCGCCAGCAAAGTGAGGCGGAATGAAATGGACGAAATTGCTGTCGAAAAGCACTGTTGTCGAATCGACATTCTTCAATTGAATATACTTTTGTCGAAAAGCCGCATTTTGACCATTGCAGACATGTCGAATTTTGAAAATGTCGATTTGCAAAAAGTCGAATCTGAAACGGCAGGTATTTTGACGAAAAGTACTGTATTGCATTGACGAATCCAATTAGACATGTTTTTTTTTGACGAAAATGTCCCGTTTTTCGACTTTCGCGTCAATTCGACCGCAATTGCATATACCCCTTAATCTTTTACCTTGATCAATACCGGGAATAACTTTATTTCAACCAATAACGCATTTAGCATATTTTAAGTGTGGTCAAATGCATAGTGTTTCTCTGGGAATCTCAATTACCACCCTCTCTTGCATCCATCACTGAAGCAATATGGTTTACTTACCAGATGGAACATATTTCCACTATTAAAGCAATGCTGGGCTCTTCTGTTGGCAGAAGTGGCCAAGCCACATCTTGGTAGATAAATTTCAAGTTTCACTTTCTAGTCAACACTAGTATCGCTATAAACAAAGCTAAAGAATTAGACCACACAGATATCAATCTATTTTTTCCCCCCACTAAACAGAACAGACGTGTCACAGAAAACATACATATCTGAAGTGCTTTGTACCAATAATGATAACGTATACAAACTTGAATTGAAATCGCACATGGAAAGACATTAACTGCTAGGCCAACTGTGCAGATTTTTTCCCCCTGTACAAAAGCCCACTGTTCTGAACCCCCCCCCCCCCAAAAAAAAAAACACTTGAGAAAATACCCCATGTAGAAATCCTGTATTTAGCCCTGATATTTAGACCATGGTTACCTACCCGCCCTATATGGCAACTAGAAAACCTATACAACCGTCAGCTCTGTTGGAAGTTAGGTTTGGAATATTTCACAACAATTCAGGACATCAAGTCCCCACCTATGTTTTTGTTATCCGTAAATAAGGGTCTTAAATCTAGAAGAATAGTCAGTAGAATGCACAACTTGACTTGACTTAAGTTTTGTAGGTCTACTCATGAAGTGGTAAAAAATAAAAAAAAAAAGCAGAGAAGTTGCTTACAGCAACCAATCAACTGCTACATATAGTTTTAGAAAGCACTTGGTAAAAGGGGGCAGATGTATTAACTTGGAGAAGGCATAAGGAAGTGATAAACCAGTGATATGTGCAAGGTGATAAAGGCACCAGCCAATCAGTTCCAATATGTAAATTAACAGTTAGAATCTGATTGGCTGGTGCCTTTATCACCTTGCACATATCACTGGTTTATCACTTCCTTATGCCTTCTCCAGGTTAATACATCTACCCCAAGGTTTCTTAAAAAGCTCCACTCTGTTCCCTGCTTCATGAATAGAACAGTGTTTAAACTATACCAAATATTTGTTGAGCAATCACATGAAGTAAAAACTGATTGAATCAAGACCAAATATTGCAAAGAAGTAACCAGCATAACATCTATAATATTCTCAGAACAGCTGAAGTAGAGCTGGGTACACACCTATACAATCTATGGCCCGATCCCCAGATATCGGGTGAACTGGCTGACAACTGTATAGGTGTGTATGCAGAAAGAGTTAGCCAATAAACGGCTTATAAACACTGCTGCAATGGTTGTGATCAGGAAATCACATCTTCTGAGTGGTTTAATAGTTCTTCAGATCCCATAGAGGAGCTGCTCACCGCCTCACAGGGAATCACGCTGAAAACACACTGCTCACCTGATCAGTAGTGTGAAACCCGATCAGTCGAGTGGTTGTAAGTGTGTACCCAGCTTTAAAGCTCATTGACAGGCCAGTAACAAATTGTGCCTTAAGAAATCTCTCAAATCAGCACCACAGTCCCCAAACTTGTGCCATGAGAGTAGCAGAGGGTGGGGGAATTCATGATTGCTTATGTATGTTTTTGCTTTTTAAATCCACTAGGTGGTAGAGGCAAATCTGTTCATGGAGATGGACTCCATTTATCAGTATTCGATCCCGTGGATTCAGTTCGCAGAAACCATTTTTTAGCCAGAATACAGCCTGTGAATCTAGAGTAGGCCCAAGAATTGCATGTTTAGTTATTACCACGTCATCATTGGTTCCATAGCACAGTGGCTCTCAAACTGTGTGGCGTGGCACCCTGGGGTGCCTTAGGACACTTGCCCTGGGTAGGTGGTCCAGGACCAATTCAAATTATTTATGATCAATGTAATAGGCAAAAACAGTGGTGGTGCCTGTCACAAACTATGTGGACAAACAGAAGCAAGTCTTATCCACCACACAAATGAACCTGAGAAGGACATATAAACACAGTTTACTTAATATAAATGTAATATTTCTTGCATAAAATGTCTGCCCACCAGTTAGCAGACAACAGGGAAACACTAATAGCTGTTGGAGAGATCATGAGAGAAGAATGGGAACTCAAACCTTTCATATTTCAGCAACAAAGTGAACAAGTAAACTCATGTGACCCAAACAAAGTTCTTTATTAAGAAATAAAAAAGGCTGGTAAACATTAAGTGACAACTTTGGCATGTCCTAATTCTGATATTTTAACGAGTGATAATTTTGCCTTTGAGGCCATTTTAAAAACCAGTCACTATTATGTAATGCCATTGTGAAGTGCATTGGTATGTCTTAACCATTCTTGCATTACTTCTCTGCTACCATGCAAAAACCACAGATGCAAATCCAACTTCTTTGCTGTGGAAGACATGAGCAATACACGGATACAGATACAAGTTTCAGGAAATAGAACACTTAAAATGATGGCTTTAATTTCAGTTAAAGAATACAGTACGGGGAGGGGAAAAAAAAAAAAAAGTGCTTTAATTAAATATACATCAAACCAGTGATGCTGGCAAAGTCTAAGGAGATTTTTTGAATATTGATAATAATGGCTATACAAGTGTAGACATGACATTAAAAGAAAATCCCTTTAAAACAAGTTTTAAAAAAAATGATAATGTTCACAGTGGTTTGTATAAACAATATGCAGAATATAGCAGTGACATTCCTAGTCTCACCAGCCCATGAGTGTCCTTATTTAAGTACTAAAGTATGAAACGAGCATTTACAGTTCATGTGAATTGTACAAAGCTACATGGGGGAGAGAAGAAAAAAAAAAAAAAGATTTGGAGTGTACAATAACACTGGCATAAAAGGAAACAATTTAGGAGCAAAAATAATGGTGTGGTTTCCGAATAAAAAGGAGTGAAGACCGAAAATGTGAGCGATGTAGCAAATACAATTCAGAAGAAAAATAAAAAATTGAGCCACTATCAAGATGGATGAAGCGAGAACCAGTACACATTACACAATTTAAAATAAAAAAAGTGATTATATACTATAATACAAGTCTAAACTGACTAAAAGGGGCTCATTTTTTTGCCTGCTTTGTGATCATGCCTCGTGGAGGTGTTACGGGTCTGCTTGCATTGGGCTTCTTTTTCTCGGCAGGTTTTAGAATCTGACAACAAAAAAAAAAAAAATTACTGCAAGAAAGCAATTTATTTTCAAAGTCTACTTCAAATGTACATTTTATAACGTCCGACTCCCTAGTAATAGTAGAAAATACTCGACCAAACTACTCAAACCAATTATGGATTAGTGGCTGCTTCAATTTATTAATCTATTTAAATTTGAGATACAGATGTGTCCTCATACATCTGATGCAGTCATGCCAAACAGCCCCTCTGGTCATGACATGTCGAGGGAGACTCCTCTAGAGTCCGGCGTCTGCAATCTGCTGAAAATGCGTCTTTGTCGCAACAGTGTGACTAGAACACACAAGGAGACTGCTGATTATATGACGCTTGCATGTCCGTGTGCGACTTAGTCTATGAATCTGTACACAAAGTGTTATGACGTAGCTGTAATTAAAAATAATCCCAACAGTGGCGTTTCATGGGACCTGGCAGCTCACTCACACCAGTTATCTTGCGCTGCATTGCGTATTGAAGCTGGATGTATGAAGACACATCTAACGTTAATATAGGCATTTCAACATACATAATATTGGGGCAGATGTATTACGCCAGGAGAAATGATAAAGCAGTGATAATGCACCAGCCTATCCGCTCCAATACGTAAATTGACAGTTAGGAGCCGATTGGCTGATGCATTGTCACTTTCCACTTATCACTTCTCCAGGCTTAATACATCTGCCCCATTTTGCATGAAGTAATTCAGACACATGAAGCCATAAATCGTTCACCAAGCGGACAATATTGTGGAAAACAAACACATTTGATGATCTCTATGGGGTATATTCAATTAAGGTCGAAACTGCCATCTTCTCGAAAAGACGGCAGTTTTCGACTTTCAGGTTGGAAGGGTTTCCGACCTATTCAGTCCCCAGCTTTTTTATTCTACAAGTCGGGGAATTCCACTTGTCGAATAGTACGGTATAGCTGCAGATTCACGTGCTTCTGAGGGAAACGGGGCCAAATTCGACAGGTTTTGGCCCCGTTTCCGACCGTCTCAGTTCGACTTAAAAAAAAAAAAAAAAGTGTCGAACTGAGATTAGGGACCTGAGGAGGAGAGGGGGGAGAGCCACGGGCAGACAGGGGAGAGCAGTGCTACAGCGCAGCGCTGCAGGAGCATGTGGCACAGCCGCCGCTCACGGCAGCATCCACCCGGGCTCCAGCAAGTGAGGTCCCGCTTGCTGGAGCCGGGTGGACGCTGACGTGAGGTCTGGCAGCTGTGCCACATCCTCCTGCAGCGCTGCTGTCCCCCCGTCTGCCCGTGGCTCTACCCCCTCTCTGGTCCCTCATCTCAATTCGACTTTTAAAGTCGCATTGAGTAGCCCTTGTCGGATCCATTCCGACAAATGGATGTCGGAATGGATCAGACTTCAGTTGAATATACCCCTATATCTCTAGGAGATATTTTCTCCATCTGTCTTAAATGCCGATAAAACTTGTCAAAACTTATGCTTGGAAAAACTGACTGACTACCAGGATTAGTTACTATACCTGAAAAGAGCACATTAATGTTTCATCTACACTCATCATTGCTCCAGCATTGTCAAACTCTCCACAATAGTTTGGAGCAGAGAAAAGGGTTACCAATTGTCGCTTGGCAAAAAACTCATAACCATCTTCAACCACCTACAAGAAATATGAAAACCATTAGTGAGCGTTGTTCATAAGCAGTAAAGTGTACATTAAGCCCAGGTATATTATGTCTATCAGCAGAAAACAGTTGCACATTTTTAGACGCTATACAGAGTCATATGTAACCTCTTCACGAGTGAAATATGTACAGCACAAGTGCAAATTTCCCCACATGCATGTTGAAAACTGCACAGTAGGGCCGGCTCGATTCTCATGTCTACACCAACTTCATAGTCAAGTGTAATTGTCTTCTTGTGTGTGATTTCTATTGTGTATGATAAATGATGCAAAAGTCTAAATCTTTCCAGATTTGCTGATAAACTAGATATTGTACACAGAGCAGGCATAAAGATGTTGATTGCAGACACCAGCAACTTAGCCAGAACAGCAAAATAGATATGAGGAGAATGCCAATAAGGGGGCGAGCGCAACGAAGCCCCTTGTGGGCTTGCTGTGCTCACCATGCTGCGGGCTCAGTGGCTCGTTTTGCTTGCCACAGGTTCTATTCCCACTCTATAGGGGTAGTGGACACCCACGAGTGGGAATAGTCCTGGGCCCCATGCCGGCATTCTGGCGGCCGGGGTACCAGTGTCTGTATGCCGACTGCCGGGATCATAACTACATCCCTTTTCAGGCATCGTCCAAGAACTTGAGCTTGTGGTGCTCATCTCCATCATGGCAACGCATCTGTCCATAAGTCCAGGAGGAGAGTGGTGGATTTTCTAGCCCATGAACACATCCAGGAGGTTGATCAGCCGCCGTACAGTCCAGATCTGGCACCCCCGAGACTTGAGTTCCCACAAATGAAGCGCAAAATGTGTGGGATTCGTTTTGAGTCACTTGAAGCTGCAACAGAGACCTTCAGCCAGCATGTCAAAGACATACCTGCTTCGGACTGGTCCAGCTGCTTCACCAACATACTCACACATCAATGATCAATACAGTGGAATAGTTTAAGACCATAACACAGCCAGTAGGTCAGCAGAGAGAAAAAAAAACCAGAAACTTTCCACACAACATCTGTGGTAAGCAAGTAAACCAGTTTCCACCCACAACGCACAGAAACTTCAACATATCAGTTTATCAATGCACAGAAATGGACAAGTGTAATATACCTGATGAGCTCGACAGATGAGATCCAAGTCGTGTTTATGAAGGAACTTTGCCACAACTTCTGCACCAAAGGTGAAGGATACACCTCTGTCATTTTCACCCCAACCTAGAACATCCTTATCAGGGTCTGACCAAAGCAAGTCACACAAAAGACCCTGGTCTGGTACATCAGTGGGACGCATGATTCTCCTGATTTGTTCCATTGATTGAAGGTCTGGAGATAAACCTGTACAAAGAACCACTGTTCAATCTCTATATGTGATAGTCCCCCTTTACATGCATAATTAAGATGAAACCACCTATGTGGGGTAGTGGAACAAGTGTTTGACTTAATAAATGTACACCCCCCCACCCCTGCCTTGTGTACCGACAAATATCAATGTTAGAGAATTAGAGAAGGGAGACAAGGATTCTAAGCTTCTCCACACCAACAGCATAAAAAACAGAAAAAAAGAAAAAAAAAGAAGGACTACTAATTTGTTCATAGGCATCTTCCCATAAGAGAACAGGTGAGCACCGAGCACCTTGAAGCATACTTCACTGACTGTACAGGTGTCAAGACTGAATCAGACATTTTACAATGTGCATTGCAAATTAACTTTAGACAGGGATATTCATGATTCTTTACTTTCAACAGGTTTGTAAGCAGTTTAAAAAATAGTCAATAAATAAGATTTTAAACCTACCGGTAAATCTTTTTCTCCTAGTCCGTAGAGGATGCTGGGGACTCCGTAAGGACCATAGGGGGGTATAGACGGGCTCCACAGGAGACATGGGCACTCTAAAGACTTTAGAATGGGTGTGCACTGGCTCCTCCTCCAGACCTCAGTTAGAGAAACTGTGCCCAGAGGAGACGGACACTACGAGGAAAGGATTTTTGTTAATCTAAGGGCAAGATTCATACCAGCCCACACCATCCACTCCGTATAACCTGGAATATACGCAACCAGTTAACAGTATGAACAAAACAGCATCAGCAAACAACTGATCTTAACTGTAACATAACCCTTATGTAAGCAACAACTATATACAAGTCTTGCAGAAATATGTCCGCACTGGGACGGGCGCCCAGCATCCTCTACGGACTAGGAGAAAAAGATTTACCGGTAGGTTTAAAATCTTATTTTCTCTTACGTCCTAGAGGATGCTGGGGACTCCGTAAGGACCATGGGGATTATACCAAAGCTCCAGACCGGGCGGGAGAGTGCGGATGACTCTGCAGCACCGAATGAGCAAACATGAGGTCCTCATCAGCCAGGGTATCAAACTTGTAGAATTTTGCAAAAGTGTTTGAACCCGACCAAGTAGCTGCTCGGCAAAGCTGTAAAGCCGAGACGCCTCGGGAAGCCGCCCAAGAAGGGCCCACCTTCCTAGTGGAATGGAATTTGGTAACGGCAATCCAGCCGTAGAATGAGCCTGCTGAATCGTGTTACAGATCCAGCGAGCAATAGTCTGCTTAGAAGCCTTGTTGGCTGCATACAGGACAAACAGTGCCTCTGTTTTCCTAACCCGAGCCGTCCTGGCTACGTAAATTTTTAAAGCCCTGACTACATCCAGGGACTTGGAATCCTCCAAGTCTCCCGTAGCCACTGGCACCACAATAGGTTGGTTCATATGAAACGATGAAACCACCTTAGGCAAAAATTGAGGACGAGTCCTCAACTCTGCTCTATCCACATGGAAAATCAGATAGGGGCTTTTGTGAGACAATGCTGCCAATTCGGACACCCGCCTTGCAGATGCCAAGGCCAACAACATGACCACCTCTTCCCAGTGACAAATTTTAATTCAACCGTTTGAAGAGGTTCAAACCAGTGAGATTTTAGGAACCGTAACACCACGTTAAGGTCCCATGGTGCCACTGGAGGCACAAAAATAAGAATTTACTTACCGATAATTCTATTTCTCGGAGTCCGTAGTGGATGCTGGGGTTCCTGAAAGGACCATGGGGAATAGCGGCTCCGCAGGAGACAGGGCACAAAAGTAAAGCTTTCCGATCAGGTGGTGTGCACTGGCTCCTCCCCCTATGACCCTCCTCCAAGCCAGTTAGGTACTGTGCCCGGACGAGCGTACACAATAAGGGAGGAATTTTGAATCCCGGGTAAGACTCATACCAGCCACACCAATCACACCGTACAACTTGTGATCTAAACCCAGTTAACAGTATGATAACAGCGGAGCCTCTGAAAAGATGGCTCACAACAATAATAACCCGATTTTTGTAACTATGTACAAGTATTGCAGATAATCCGCACTTGGGATGGGCGCCCAGCATCCACTACGGACTCCGAGAAATAGAATTATCGGTAAGTAAATTCTTATTTTCTCTATCGTCCTAGTGGATGCTGGGGTTCCTGAAAGGACCATGGGGATTATACCAAAGCTCCCAAACGGGCGGGAGAGTGCGGATGACTCTGCAGCACCGAATGAGAGAACTCCAGGTCCTCCTTAGCCAGGGTATCAAATTTGTAGGATTTTACAAACGTGTTTGCCCCTGACTAAATAACCGCTCGGCAAAGTTGTAAAGCCGAGACCCCTCGGGCAGCCGCCCAAGATGAGCCCACCTTCCTTGTGGAATGGGCATTTACATATTTTGGCTGTGGCAGGCCTGCCACAGAATGTGCAAGCTGAATTGTATTACACATCCAACTAGCAATAGTCTGCTTAAAAGCAAGAGCACCCAGTTTGTTGGGTGCATACAGGATAACAGCAAGTCAGTTTTCCTGACTCCAGCCGTCCTGGAACCTATATTTTCAGGGCCCTGACAACATCTAGCAACTTGGAGTCCTCCAAGTCCCTAGTAGGTGCAAGGCACCACAATAAGCTGGTTCAGGTGAAACACTGACACCACCTTAGGGAGAGAACTGGGGACGAGTCCGCAGCTCTGCCCTGTCCGAATGGACAAAAAAATATGGGCTTTTTTGAGAAAAAAAACCCACCAATTTGACACTCGCCTGGTCCAGGCCAGGGCCAAGAACATGGTCACTTTTCATGTGAGATGCTTCAAATCCACAGATTTGACTGGTTTTAAACCAATGTGATTTGAAGAATCCCAGAACTACGTTGAGATCCCACAGTGCCACTGGAGGCACAAAAGAGGGTTGTATATGCAATACTCCCTTGACAAAGTTCTGGACTTCAGGAACTGAAGCCAATTCTTTCTGGAAGAAAATTGACAGGGCCGAAATTTGAACCTTAATGGACCCCAATTTGAGGCCCATAGACACTCCTGTTTGCAGGAAATGCAGGAATCGACCGAGTTGAAATTTCTTTGTGGGGCCTTCCTGGCCTCACACCACGCAACATATTTTCGCCACATGTGGTGATAATGTTGTGCGGTCACCTCCTTTCTGGCTTTGACCAGGGTAGGAATGACCTCTTCCGGAATGCCTTTTTCCCTTAGGATCCGGCGTTCCACCGCCATGCCAACAAACGCAGCTGCGGTAAGTCTTGGAACAGACATGGTACTTGCTGAAGCAAGTCCCTTCTTAGCGGCAGAGGCCATAAGACCTCTGTAAACATCTCTTGAAGTTCCGGGTACCAAGTCCTTCTTGGCCAATCCGGAGCCATGAGTATAGTTCTTACTCCTCTACGTCTTATAATTCTCAGCACCTTAGGTATGAGAAGCAGAGGAGGGAACACATACACCGACTGGTACACCCACGGTGTTACCAGAACGTCCACAGCTATTGCCTGAGGGTCTCTTGACCTGGCGCAATACCTGTCCCGTTTTTTGTTCAGACGGGACGCCATCATGTCCACCTTTGGTATTTCCCAACGGTTTACAATCATGTGGAAAAAACTTCCCGATGAAGTTTCCACTCTCCCGGGTGGAGGTCGTGCCTGCTGAGGAAGTCTGCTTCCCAGTTTCCATTCCCGGGATGAAACACTGCTGACAGTGCTATCACATGATTTTCCGCCCAGCGAAAAGTCCTTGCAGTTTTTGCCATTGCCCTCCTGCTTCTTGTGTCGCCCTGTCTGTTTACGTGGGCGACTGCCGTGATGTTTTTCCCACTGGATCAATACCGGCTGACCTTGAAGCAGAGGTCTTGCTAAGCTTAGAGCATTATAAATTTACCCTTAGCTCCAGTATATTTATGTGGAGAAAAGTCTCCAGACTTGATCACACTCCCTGGAAATTTTTTCCTTGTGTGACTGCTCCCCAGCCTCTCGGGCTGGGCTCCGTGGTCACCAGCATCCAATCCTGAATGCCGAATCTGCGGCCCTCTAGAAGATGAGCACTCTATAACCACCACAGGAGAGACACCCTTGTCCTTGGATATAGGGTTATCCGCTGATGCATCTGAAGATGCGATCCGGACCATTTGTCCAGCAGATCCCACTGAAAAGTTCTTGCGTGAAATCTGCCGAATGGAATTGCTTCGTAGGAAGCCACCATTTTCTACCAGGACCCTTGTGCAATGATGCACTGTTTTTAGGAGGTTCCTGACTAGCTCGGATAACTCCCTGGCTTTCTCTTTCGGGAGAAACACCTTTTTCTGGACTGTGTCCAGAATCATCCCTAGGCACAGCAGACGTGTCGTCGGGATCAGCTGCGATTTTGGAATATTTAGAATCCACCCGTGCTGTTGTAGCAGTATCCGAGATAGTGCTACTCCTACCTCCAACTGTTCCCTGGACTATGCCCTTATCAGGAGATCGTCCAAGGGATAATTAAGACGCCTTTTCTTCGAAGAAGAATCATCATTTCGGCCATTACCTTAGTAAAGACCCGGGGTGCCGTGGACAATCCAAACGGCAGCGTCTGAAACTGATAGTGACAGTTCTGCACCACGAACCTGAGGTACCCTTAGTGAGAAGGGCAAATTTGGGACATAGAGGTAAGCATCCCTGATGTCCCGGGACACTATATAGTCCCCTTCTTCCTGTTCGTTATCACTGCTCTGAGTGACTCCATCTTGATTTGAACCTTTGTAAGTGTTCAAAAAATTTTTAGATTTAGAATAAGTCTCACCTAGCCTTCTGGCTTCAGTACCACAATATAGTGTGGAATAATACCCCTTTTCTTGTAGTAGGAGGGGTAATTTAATTATCACCTGCTGGGAATACAGCTTGTGAATTTTTTCCCATACTGCCTCCTTGTCGGAGGGAGACCTTGGTAAAGCAGACTTCAGGAGCCTGCGAAGGGGAAACGTCTCGACATTCCAATCTGTACCCCTGGGATACTACTTGTAGGATCCAGGGGTCCTGTACGGTCTCAGCGCCATGCTGAGAACTTGTCAGAAGCGGTGGAACGCTTCTGTTCCTGGGAATGGGCTGCCTGCTGCAGTCTTCTTCCCTTTCCTCTATCCCTGGGCAGATATGATCTTATAGGGACGAAAGGACTGAGGCTGAAAAGACGGTGTCTTTTTCTGCAGAGATGTGACTTAGGGTAAAAACGGTGGATTTTCCAGCAGTTGCCGTGGCCACCAGGTCCGATCCCAAATAACTCCTCTTCCTTTATACGGCAATACACCTTTGTGCCGTTTGGAATCTGCATCACCTGACCACTGTCGTGTCCATAACATCTTCTGGCAGTTATGGACATCGCATTTACTCTTGATGCCAGAGTGCAAATATCCCTCTGTGCATCTCGCATATATAGAAATGCATCCTTTAAATGCTCTATAGTCAATAAAATACTGTCCCTGTCAAGGGTATCAATATTTTTAGTCAGGGAATCCGACCAAGCCACCCCAGCTCTGCACATCCAGGCTGAGGCGATCGCTGGTCGCAGTATAACACCAGTATGTGTGTATATAGTTTTTATGATATTTTCCAGCCTCCTGTCAGCTGGTCCTTGAGGACGGCCCTATCTATAGACGGTACCGCCACTTGTTTTGATAAGCGTGTGAGCGCCTTATCCACCCTAAGGGGTGTTTCCCAACTCGCCCTAACTTCTGGCGGGAAAGGGTATACCGCCCATAATTTTCTATCGGGGGGAACCCACGCATCATCACACACTTTATTTAATTTATCTGATTCAGGAAAAACTATGGTAGTTTTTTCACATCCCACATAATACCCTCTTTTGTGGTACTTGTAGTATCAGAAATATGTAACACCTCCTTCATTGCCTTTAACGTGTGGCCCTAATAAGGAATACGTTTGTTTATTCACCGTCGACACTGGATTCAGTGTCCCTGTCTGTGTCTGTGTCGACCGACTAAAGTAAACGGGCGTTTTAAAACCCCTGACGGTGTTTTTGAGACGTCTGGACCGGTACTAATTGTTTGTCGGCCGTCTCATGTCGTCAACCGACCTTGCAGCGTGTTGACATTATCACGTAATTCCCTAAATAAGCCATCCATTCCGGTGTCGACTCCCTAGAGAGTGACATCACCATTACAGGCAATTGCTCCGCCTCCTCACCAACATCGTCCTCCTACATGTCGACACACACGTACCGACACACAGCACACACACAGGGAATGCTCTGATAGAGGACAGGACCCACTAGCCCTTTGGAGAGACAGAGGGAGAGTTTGCCAGCACACACCAAAACGCTATAATTATATAGGGACAACCTTATATAAGTGTTTTCCCTTATAGCATCTTTTTTATATATTTCTAACGCCAAATTAGTGCCCCCCCTCTCTGTTTTAACCCTGTTTCTGTAGTGCAGTGCAGGGGAGAGCCTGGGAGCCTTCCCTCCAGCCTTTCTGTGAGGGAAAATGGCGCTGTGTGCTGAGGAGATAGGCCCCGCCCCTTTTTCGGCGGCCTCGTCTCCCGCTCTTAACGGATTCTGGCAGGGGTTAAATATCTCCATATAGCCTCCGGAGGCTATATGTGAGGTATTTTTAGCCAAAATAGGTTTTCATTTGCCTCCCAGGGCGCCCCCCTCCCAGCGCCCTGCACCCTCAGTGACTGCCGTGTGAAGTGTGCTGAGAGGAAAATGGCGCACAGCTGCAGTGCTGTGCGCTACCTTTAGAAGACTGAGGAGTCTTCTGCCGCCGATTCTGGACCTCTTCTTATTTCAGCATCTGCAAGGGGGCCGGCGGCAAGGCTCCGGTGACCATCCAGGCTGTACCTGTGATCGTCCCTCTGGAGCTGATGTCCAGTAGCCAAGAAGCCAATCCATCCTGCACGCAGGTGAGTTCACTTCTTCTCCCCTAAGTCCCTCGTTGCAGTGATCCTGTTGCCAGCAGGACTCACTGTAAAATAAAAAACCTAAGCTAAACTTTTCTAAGCAGCTCTTTAGGAGAGCCACCTAGATTGCACCCTTCTCGGCCGGGCACAAAAATCTAACTGGCTTGGAGGAGGGTCATAGGGGGAGGAGCCAGTGCGCACCACCTGATCGGAAAGCTTTACTTTTGTGCCCTGTCTCCTGCGGAGCCGCTATTCCCCATGGTCCTTTCAGGAACCCCAGCATCCACTAGGACGATAGAGAAAGGGGGCTGGATGTGCAGCACTCCCTTTACAAAAGTCTGGACTTCTGGGAGAGAAGCCAATTCCTTCTGAAAGAATATAGGTAGGGCCGAAATCTTTACCTTAATGGAGCCTAACTTCAGGCCCATATCCACTCCTGTCTGTAGAAAGTGGAGAAAACGGCCCAGGTGGAAGTCTTCCGTAGGAGCATTCTTGGCTTCACACCAAGATACTTAACTCCTCCAGATACGGTGATAATGTTTCGCCGTCACCTCCTTCCTATCCCTTATCTGAGTAGGGATGACTTCCTCCGGAATACCTTTCCCAGCTAGGAGTCTTTTCAACCGCCATGCTGTCAAACGTAACCGCGTTAAGTTTTGGAACACACAGGGCCCCTGCTGCAATAGGTCCTCCCTGAGAGGAAGAGGCCATGGATCTTCTGTGACCATCTCCTGAAGATCCGAATACCAGGCCCTTCGAGGCCAATCTGGAACAATGAGTATTGTCTGCACTCTTTCGTCTTATGATTCTCAATATTTTTGAGATGAGAGGAAGAGGAGGGAACACAGACAGACTGAAACACCCATGGTGTCACCAGGGCGTCTACTGCTACTGCCTGAGGGTCCCTTGACCTGGCACAATACCTCCGAAGCTTCTTGTTGAGGCGTGACGCCATCATGTCTATTTGAGGAAGTCCCCAAAGACCAGTTATCTCTGCAAAAACTTCCTGATGAAGTCCCCACTCTCCTGGATGGAGATCGTGTCTGCTGAGGAAGTCTGCTTCCCAGTTGTCAACTCCCGGAATGAAGACTGTGGTTGACAGAGCGCTTACGTGATTTTCCACCCAGCGAAGAATCCTGGTGGCTTCCGCCATTGCAACTCTGCTCCTTGTCCCGCCTTGGCGGTTTACATGAGCCACGGCTGTGACGTTGTCTGATTGAATCAGAACCGGTAGGTCGCGAAGAAGATTCTCCGCTTGTCGTAGGCAGTTGTATATGGCCCTTAATTCCAGTATATGGATATGTAGACAAGCCTCCTGGCTTGACCATAGGCCCTGAAAGTTTCTTCCTAGTGTGACTGCTCCCCATCCTCGGAGGCTCGCGTCCGTGGTCACCAGAACCCAGTCTTGAATGCCGAACCTGCGACCCTCTAGAAGGCGAGTACTCTGCAGCCACCACAGGAGACACACCCTGGCCCTGGGGGACAGACTTATTTTCTGATGAATTTGAAGATGGGACCCGGACCACTTGTCCAGAAGGTCCCACTGAAATGTCCTTGCAAGAAACCTGCCGAAGGGGATGGCCTCGTAGGTCGCCACCATTTTTCCCAGTACTCGAGTGCATTGATGGACTGACACTCTTGTCGGTTTTAACAGGTCTCTGACCATGTTCTGGAGTTCCTGGGCTTTTTCCATTGGGAGAAAAACCCTCTTTTGTTCCGTGTCCAGAATCATGCCTAAGAAAGATAGCCGAGTCGTTGGAACCAACTGTGACTTTGGTAGAATTAGAACTCAAGCCATGTTGCTGCAGCACTCTCAGGGAGAGCGACACGCTTTTCAGCAACTGATCTCTCGATCTCGCTTTTATCAGGAGATCGTCCAAGTACGGGATAATTGTGACTCCCTGCCTGCGCAGGAGCACCATCATTTCCACCATTACCTTGGTGAAAATCCTCAGGGCCGTGGAAAGCCCAAAAGGCAACATCTGAAACTGGTAATGACAGTCCTGTACAGCGAATCTGAGGTACGCCTGATGAGGGGGATATATGGGGACATGAAGGTATGCATCCTTTATGTCCAGTGACACCATAAAATCCCCCCCTTCCAGTCTGGAGATAACTGCCTGGAGCGATTCCATCTTGAATTTGAACTTTCAAGTACAGGTTTAGGGATTTTAGATTTAGAATGGGCCTGACCGAGCCATCCGATTTCGGGACCACAAACAGGGTTGAATAGTACCCCTTCCTCTGTTGAACTAGGGGAATCTCGAAAACCACTACTTGACAGTTTTTGAATTGCAGCTAAAACAATCTCCCTTTCTGGGGAAGAAGCTGGTAAAGCCGATTTGAAAAACCGGCGAGGAGGCACGTCTTCGAATTCCAGCTTGTATCCCTGGGATACAATTTCCATTGCCCAAGGATCCACGTCTGACTGAACCCAGTCGTTACTGAAGAGTCGAAGACGTGCCCCCACCGGCGCGGACTCCCTCAGTGGAGCCCCAGCGTCATGCGGTGGATTTAGTAGAAGCCAGGGAGGACTTCTGCTCCTGGGAACTAGCCGTAGCAGGCATTCTTTTCCCTCTACCCTTACCTCTGGCGAGGAAGGAAGAGCCCCGACCTCTTCTGGACTTATGCGGCCGAAAGGACTGCATCCGATATTGAGGTGTTTTCTTTTGCTGTGGGGGAACACAAAGTAAAAAAAATAAGAATTTACTTACCGATAATTCTATTTCTCATAGTCCGTAGTGGATGCTGGGGACTCCGTAAGGACCATGGGGAATAGCGGCTCCGCAGGAGACTGGGCACATCTAAAGAAAGCTTTAGGACTATCTAATGTGCACTGGCTCCTCCCCCTATGACCCTCCTCCAAGCCTCAGTTAGGATACTGTGCCCGGACGAGCGTACACAATAAGGAAGGATTTTGAATCCCGGGTAAGACTCATATCAGCCACACCAATCACACCGTATAACCTGTGATCTGAACCCAGTTAACAGCATGATAACAGAGGAGCCTCTGAAAGATGGCTCACAACAATAATAACCCGATTTTTGTAACAATAACTATGTACAAGTATTGCAGACAATCCGCACTTGGGATGGGCGCCCAGCATCCACTACGGACTATGAGAAATAGAATTATCGGTAAGTAAATTCTTATTTTCTCTAACGTCCTAAGTGGATGCTGGGGACTCCGTAAGGACCATGGGGATTATACCAAAGCTCCCAAACGGGCGGGAGAGTGCGGATGACTCTGCAGCACCAAATGAGAGAACTCCAGGTCCTCCTCAGCCAGGATATCAATTTTGTAGAATTTTACAAACGTATTAGCTCCTGACCAAGTAGCTGCTCGGCAAAGTTGTAAAGCCGAGACCCCTCGGGCAGCCGCCCAAGATGAGCCCACCTTCCTTGTGGAGTGGGCATTTACAGATTTTTGGCTGTGGCAGGCCTGCCACAGAATGTGCAAGCTGAATTGTACTACAAATCCAACGAACAATAGTCTGCTTAGAAGCAGGAGCACCCAGCTAGTTGGGTGCATACAGGATAAACAGCGAGTCAGATTTCCAGACTCCAGCCGTCCTGGAAACATTTTCAGGGCACTGACAACGTCTAGCAACTTGGAGGCCTCCAAGTCCCTAGTAGCCGCAGGCACCACCAATAGGTTGGTTCAGGTGAAACGCTGAAACCACCTTGGGGAGAAACTGAGGACGAGTCCTCAATTCCGCCCTGTCCGAATGGAAAATCAGATAAGGGCTTTTTCAGGATAAAGCCGCCAATTCTGACACGCGCCTGGCCCAGGCCAGGGCCAACAACATGACCACTTTCCATGTGAGATATTTTAACTCCACAGATTTAAGTGGTTCAAACCAATGTGACTTTTGGAACCCAAAACTACATTGAGATCCCAAAGTGCCACTGGAGGCACAAAAGGAGGCTGTATATGCAGTACCCCTTTTACAAACGTCTGAACTTCAGGGACTGAAGCTAGTTCTTTTTGGAAGAAAATTGACAGGGCCGAAATTTGAACCTTAATGGACCCCAATTTCAGGCCCATAGACTCCTGTTTGCAGGAAATGTAGGAATCGACCCAGTTGAATTTCCTCCGTCGGGCCTTACTGGCCTCGCACCACGCAACATATTTTCGCCACTTGCGGTGATAATGTTTTTGCGGTTACATCCTTCCTGGCTTTGATCAGGATAGGGATGACTTCATCCGAAATGCCTTTTTTCCTTCAAAATCCGGCGTTCAACCGCCATGCCGTCAAACGCAGCCGCGGTAAGTCTTGGAACAGACAGGGTCCTTGCTGGAGCAGGTCCCTTCTTAGAGGTAGAGGCCACGGATCCTCCGTGAGCATCTCTTGAAGTTCCGGTTACCAAGTCCTTCTTAGCCAATCCGGAACCACGAATATAGTGCTTACTCCTCTCCATCTTATCAATCTCAGTACCTTGGGTATGAGAGGCAGAGGAGGGAACACATACCATGACTGGTACACCCACGGTGTTACCAGAGCGTCTACAGCTTATTGCCTGAGGGTCCCTGGACCTGGCGCAATACCTGTCGAGTTTTTAATCATGTGGAAGACTTCTGGGTGAAGTCCCCACTCTCCCGGGTGGAGGTCGTGCTGAGGAAGTCTGCTTTCCAGTTGTCCACTCCCGGAATGAATACTGCTGACAGTGCTATCACATGATTTTCCGCCCAGCGAAGAATCCTTGCAGCTTCTGCCATTGCCCTCCTGCTTCTTGTGCCACCCTGTCTGTTTACGTGAGGGACTGCCGTGATGTTGTCCGACTGGATCAACACCGGCTGACCTTGAAGCAGAATCTTGCTAAGCTTAGAGCATTGTAAATGTCCCTTAGCTTCAGGATATTTATGTGAAGTGATGTCTCCAGGCTTGACCATAAGCCCTGGATATTCCTTCCCTGTGTGACTGCTCCCCAGCCTCGCAGGCTGGCATCCGTGGTCACCCGGACCCAGTCCTGAATGCCTAATCTGCGGCCCTCTAGAAGATGAGCACTCTGCAACCACCACAGGAGGGACACCCTTGTCCTTGGTGACAGGGTTATCCGCTGATGCATCTGAAGATGCGACCCGGACCATTTGTCCAGCAGGTCCCACTGGAAAGTTCTTGCGTGGAATCTGCCGAATGGGATTGCTTCGTAGGAAGCCACCATTTTACCCAGAACCCTTGTGCATTGATGCACTGAGACTTGGCTCGGTTTTAGGAGGTTCCTGACTAGCTCGGATAACTCCCTGGCTTTCTCCTCCGGGAGAAACACCTTTTTCTGGACTGTGTCCAGGATCATCCCTAGGAACAGAAGACACGTCGTCGGAACCAGGTGCGATTTTGGAATATTGAGAATCCAAATCGTGCTGCCGCCACACTACCTGAGATAGTGCTACACCGACCTCCAACTGTTCCCTGGATCTTACCCTTATCAGGGAATTGTCCAAGTAAGGGATAACTAAAATTCACTTCCTTCGAAGGGATATCATCATTTCGGCCATTACCTTGGTAAAGACCCGGGGTGCCGTGTACCATCCATACGGCAGCGTCTGAACTGATAGTGACAGTTCTGTACCATAAACCTGAGGTACCCTTGGTGAGAAGGGTAAATTTTGACATGAAGGTAAGCATCCTTGATGTCCCGAGACATCATGTAGTCCCCTTCTTCCAGGTTCGCAATCACTGCTCTGAGTGACTCAATCTTGAATTTGAACCTCTGTACGTAAGTGTTCAAAGATTTTAGATTTAGAATCGGTCTCACCGAGCCGTCCGGCTTCGGTACCACAACAGTGTGGAATAATACCCCGTTCCTTGCAGGAGGGGTATCTTGATTATCACCTGCTGGGAATACAGCTTGTGAATGGCTTCCAAAACTGTCTCCCTGTCAGAAGGAGACATCGGTAAAGCAGACTTTAGGAAACGGCGAGGGGGAGACGTCTCGAATTCTAATTTGTACCCCTGAGATATCACCTGAAGGATCCAGGGGTCTACTTGCGAGCGAGCCCACTGCGCGCTGAAATTCATTGAGACGGGCCCCCCACCGTGCCTGATTCTGCTTGTAAAGCCCCAGCGTATACTGAGGGCTTGGCAGAGGCGGTAGAGGGTTTCTGTTCCTGGGAACTGGCTGATTTCTGCAGCCTTTTTCCTCTCCCTCTGTTTTTAAATGCTCTATAGGCAAAAATATACTGTCCCTATCTAGGGTATCAATATTTTCAGTCAGGGAATCCGACCACGCCAACCCAGCACTGCACATCCAGGCTGAGGCGATTGCTGGTCGCAGTATAACACCAGTATGTGTGTAAATACCTTTTAGGATACCCTCCTGCTTTCTATCAGCAGGATCCTTAAGGGCGGCCATCTCAGGCGAAGGTAGAGCCCTTACAAGCGTGTGAGCGCTTTATCCACCCTAGGGGGTGTTTCCCAACGCACCCTAACCTCTGGCGGGAAAGGATATAATGCCAATAACATTTTAGAAATTATCAGTTGTTATTGGGGGAAACCCACGCATCATCACACACCTCATTTAATTTCTCAGATTCAGGAAAACTACAGGTAGTTTTTCCTCACCGAACATAATACCCCTTTTTTGGTGGTACTCGTATTATCAGAAATGTGTAAAACATTTTTCATTGCCTCAATCATGTAACGTGTGGCCCTACTGGAAGTCACATTCGTCTCTTCACCGTCGACACTGGAGTCAGTATCCGTGTCGGCGTCTATCTGCCATCTGAGGTAACGGGCGCTTTAGAGCCCCTGACGGCCTATGAGACGTCTGGACAGGCACAAGCTGAGTAGCCGGCTGTCTCATGTCAACCACTGTCTTTTATACAGAGCTGACACTGTCACGTAATTCCTTCCAACAGTTCATCCACTCAGGTGTCGACCCCCTAGGGGGTGACATCACTATTACAGGCAATCTGCTCCGTCTCCACATCATTTTTCTCCTCATACATGTCGACACAAAAGTACCGACATACAGCACACACACAGGGAATGCTCTGATAGAGGACAGGACCCCACTAGCCCTTTGGGGAGACAGAGGGAGAGTTTGCCAGCACACACCAGAGCGCTATATAAATACAGGGATAACCTTATATAAGTGTTTTTCCCCTTATAGCTGCTGTATAGTTAATACTGCGCCTAATTAGTGCCCCCCTCTCTTTTTTAACCCTTTCTGTAGTGTAGTGACTGCAGGGGAGAGCCAGGGAGCTTCCCTCCAACGGAGCTGTGAGGGAAAATGGCGCCAGTGTGCTGAGGAGATAGGCTCCGCCCCTTTTTCGCGGACTTTTCTCCTGCTTTTTTATGGATTCTGGCAGGGGTTAAATGCATCCATATAGCCCAGGAGCTATATGTGATGCATTTTTTGCCATCCAAGGTGTTTTTATTGCGTCTCAGGGCGCCCCCCCCCCCCAGCGCCCTGCACCCTCAGTGACCGAAGTGTGAAGTGTGCTGAGAGCAATGGCGCACAGCTGCAGTGCTGTGCGCTACCTTGTTGAAGACAGGACGTCTTCTGCCGCCGATTTTCCGGACCTCTTCTGCCTTCTGGCTCTGTAAGGGGGCCGGCGGCGCGGCTCTGGGACCCATCCAAGCTGGGCCTGTGATCGTCCCTCTGGAGCTAATGTCCAGTAGCCTAAGAAGCCCAATCCACTCTGCACGCAGGTGAGTTCGCTTCTTCTCCCCTTAGTCACTCGATGCAGTGAGCCTGTTGCCAGCAGGTCTCACTGAAAATAAAAAACCTAAACTAAAACTTTCACTAAGAAGCTCAGGAGAGCCCCTAGTGTGCACCCTTCTCGTTCGGGCACAGAGATCTAACTGAGGCTTGGAGGAGGGTCATAGGGGGAGGAGCCAGTGCACACCAGATAGTCCTAAAGCTTTCGTTAGATGTGCCCAGTCTCCTGCGGAGCCGCTATTCCCCATGGTCCTTACGGAGTCCCCAGCATCCACTTAGGACGTTAGAGAAAAGTAGATTTACCCGCGGTAGCTGTGGAAACCAGGTCTGCGATACCTTCACCAAATAAAACCTCACCCTTGTAAGGCAAAACTTCCATATGACTGAGTCGGCATCACCCGTCCATTGGCGGGTCCACAGGGCACGCCTAGCAGAAATCGCCATGGCGTTGGATCTCGAACCTAGCAGCCCAACGTCTCTCTGAGCGTCTCTCACATATAAGACTGCGTCTTTAATGTGACCTATGGTCAATAAAATGGTATCCCTATCTAGGGTATCAATGTCAGCTGACAAGGTATCTGTCCAAGCTGCTACAGCGCTACAAACCCAAGCAGACGCTATTGCCGGTCTGAGCAAAGCACCCGTATGTGTATAAATTGATTTTAAAGTAGTTTCCTGTCTGCGATCAGCAGGATCCTTGAGGGCTGCTGTGTCTGGAGACGGTAGCGCCACCTTCTTGGACAAGCGCGTTAAAAGCCTTGTCCACACTGGGCGATGATTCCCACCGTACACTCTCCTGTGCAGGGAAAGGATACGCCATAAGAATCCTCTTGGGAATCTGCAGTTTTTTGTCTGGAGTTTCCCAAGCTTTTTCAAATAACGCGTTCATCTCATGAGATGGGGGAAAGGTTACCTCAGGTTTCTTTTCCTTAAACATGCATACCCTCATGTCAGGGACAGAGGGCTCATCTGTGATATGCAAAACATCTTTTATTGCAATCATATAATGAATACTTTTAGACACCCTTGGGTGTAACCTCGCATCATCGTAGTCGACACTGGAGTCAGAATCCGTGTCGGTATCAGTGTCTGCTACCTGGGACAAGGGACGTTTCTGAGGGATGCAGTCAGTTTACCTCCAATCAAAATCCAGACGTTCAAAATCCCGACATCAATTGACCGATGGTCAAAATCCTGACATGAGTTTTTCATTGAAAATCGACTTGTTCATACTTTACCATCCCAGTGGACCTGGAGGGGGAATATTATAGTGTGCCGAGCGCAGCATGGCGAGCGCAGCGAGCCATGCGAGGGGACGCGGTACACTTTATATGGTGTCCATGTTGACTTATGTCGACATACACACAGAAAACCCAACAAAAACAGCATGTCGGTATTTTGACCTGTCAGCATTTTACATGTCGGTATTTTGACCTTGTCGGTATTTTAAATGTCGGTATTTTGTCCATGTCGGGATTTTGACCATCGGTCAATTGGTGTCGGGATTTTGATTGGAGGTATTTCATACCGATCCCGTTTCTGAGACCCTGAAGGGCCCTGTGACACAGTCAAAGCCATGGATTGACTCCCTGTTTTATCCATGGACTCTGCTTTGTCCAATCTCTTATGTAATAAAGCCACATTTGCATTTAAAACATTCCACATATCCAACCAATCAGGTGTCGGCGTTGCCGACGGAGACGCCACAATCGTCTGCTCCACCTCCTCAGATGAGCCTTCCGCTTCAGACATGCCGACACGTACAGACACCCCCACACACACTCAGGGATAGATATAGATATTATAATAGATAGATATAGATATTATAATAGATAGATATAGATATTATAATAGATAGAGATAGATATTATAATAGATAGAGATAGATATTATAATAGATAGAGATAGATATTCTAATAGATAGAGATAGATATTCTAATAGATAGAGATAGATATTATAATAGAGATATTATAATAGAGATATTCTAATAGATAGAGATATTCTAATAGATAGAGATATTCTAATAGATAGAGATATTCTAATAGATAGAGATATTCTAATAGATAGAGATATTCTAATAGATAGAGATATTCTAATAGATAGAGATATTCTAATAGATAGAGATATTCTAATAGATAGAGATATTCTAATAGATAGAGATATTCTAATAGATATAGATATAATAATAGATATAGATATAATAATAGATATAGATATAATAATAGATATAGATATAATATATATATATATATATATATATATATATATATATATATATATACACACAATGCAGCAGGCCCGGCACTCCACGAGGAACAAATCACTAGGTTTGGTGCCCTTACACAAAGGAAAGTACAGATGCGCAGATGTACGGCACTCACAACCATTTGTTAAGAAAAACAAGAAGCACGTTTGCTATACAACGTTTCAAACTCTATTTGAGTTTTTCTTCAGGTAAACATACAGTACATAAAACACACTCACCTTAAATCCCCTCTAAACAACATAGTGAAGTGCATTGATTGGTGGCAATTTCGAGCGTGGAAAGTCCCGCCCGCCTCACTGTCTCACACGGATGACGTCACCACGTATCAGCGCGGCGCACGCCATGCACGTTACCTGGCAACCACACGCTCCATTGTGCAAACAGAGCGGCCTGTTGCCATAACAACATCCCCAAACATGATGTAACTTTACCGGTATAGGCATCCATTAAACAAATCTAGACAAAATTAATCAACTCTAGAAAACACATCAGGAGGGTATTAAAAATATATCAAGAACTCAGATGTATTCCACTCATTGTGTGTGTTGTAAGAGTCCAGATATCATGGAATTTGTAATGTATTAAGTGGTGTGATTAAAATAAGCGATCTAATATCCACTAACAGATTACTACCACCTGAACTTATAAAAAACTGATAAATGAATTAACTTCATTAAGACCTCTTGGATGGATAACATCCATCCTATGAATCCATTCAGTTTCACGTCTAAGCAATCTAAGATTGCGATCGCCCCCTCTGCGGTCAGATGGTATATGGTCAATCATTCTGTATCTAAGACTGTTTAGCGCATGTCGCGCTTCAACAAAGTGGCGAGCCACCGGTTGCTCACTAGTTCCCTTATTCAGGGCCAAGCGGATGGAAGAGCGATGTGCTGCCATACGCTCTTTAAATTTACATTGGGTTTTCCCAATGTATGAGAGACCACACGGGCAAAGAAGCTGATAAATAACATGCGTGCTTTCGCAAGTAAGGTGATGCCTGATTTTATATTTAGTACCAAGATGAGGGTGGCAAAACGTGTCACCTACCAGCAAAAAATTGCAAGTAGTGCATGGGCATTTAAAACAGCCTTTACGTATTGTGGACAAAAAATGTTGTTTAGTATTAGCAGAAGTTGTAGAAATATCTGGTTTGACTAATAAATCCCTCAAGTTTTTAGCACGGGAGTAGCAAGATCTAATTGTGCTATCTTTTAAACCGATTTCACTATCAGAGGAGATAACCGGCCATAATTTTCTGGACACAGAACTAACAATTGGAGAGGCTGTATTAATTAATTAATTCATTTATCAGTTTTTTATAAGTTCAGGTGGTAGTAATCTGTTAGTGGATATTAGATCGCTTATGTTAATCACACCACTTAATACATTACAAATTCCATGATATCTGGACTCTTACAACACACACAATGAGTGGAATACATCTGAGTTCTTGATATATTTTTAATACCCTCCTGATGTGTTTTCTAGAGTTGATTAATTTTGTCTAGATTTGTTTAATGGATGCCTATACCGGTAAAGTTACATCATGTTTGGGGATGTTGTTATGGCAACAGGCCGCTCTGTTTGCACAATGGAGCGTGTGGTTGCCAGGTAACGTGCATGGCGTGCGCCGCGCTGATACGTGGTGACGTCATCCGTGTGAGACAGTGAGGCGGGCGGGACTTTCCACGCTCGAAATTGCCACCAATCAATGCACTTCACTATGTTGTTTAGAGGGGATTTAAGGTGAGTGTGTTTTATGTACTGTATGTTTACCTGAAGAAAAACTCAAATAGAGTTTGAAACGTTGTATAGCAAACGTGCTTCTTGTTTTTCTTAACAAATGGTTGTGAGTGCCGTACATCTGCGCATCTGTACTTTCCTTTGTGTAAGGGCACCAAACCTAGTGATTTGTTCCTCGTGGAGTGCCGGGCCTGCTGATTTGTATATGGATCACAGTGATACTGGATCGGACCAGGGCACCTGAGTCGTGTTTGCTCCGGGTTAAACAACATATTGTCTTGCTGACCAGTCTGCAAATTCAAGTGGAAGTGGTATGTGTACTGGTTCAGTACGGTTTTTTTACTGTTTTTTTCACTTGCACTTAGATGTTTATTTTTACATCAAGTTTGTTGTAAGCACTTGCACTTTTAACGATTGTGGTAAATCTCCTGATCACATCGAGTTTGCACAATGGCAGAATTACCTGATAACATCAATGAACATTTTAACCCATTGTTGGTACCACTTCATGATATGTTCAGTTACTCAGAATCTGAATCTGAAACTATTTTACATCAGGAACATATGAGTGACCAGGTAGAAGGTTTACCAAATGATATTATCTTCCGTGATTTATTATCTTTAAAAAAGAAATTAATTGATTTCCATCTTCATGGAGTGTCTTTGAGCGACTACTATCGTGCAAAACAAATACCCAGAGGGTTTAGGGTTCGAAATTGCCCGACAATTGGTCGATATGATCCGGCTTTTTGTAAAAAATGGATCAATATACTCAATAAATGCTCATTCGATCTCATGCTATTGGTGATTGAACAGTCCAAAAAGGAGGAGATCGTTATTACCACCAAAATTGCTGCATTTGAAACAGTACATCTTGCATGCCTCCAGACAGATGCAGATACTGATTGGTTAAGCAAATTGAATAACCAATTGACCATTTATAAAAAAGGACATTCTGAAATTCAAACGTGAGAAACTGCGCAAAGTCGAGCTTGATTACGAGCAACATCAAGTTTATCGATGGTTGACGGGCCACAGGGAGTCTAAAACCTTTGATCACAAAAAAACGTTTTTTAGAAGAAATCGTTCACAGAAAAACAGTCGATACAGAATCCTCACAAGAAGGAAGTAGTGCAACAAGTGACAGTGAGAGGCCAAATGCTGCACGCAGAAATAAGGTGTTTATCCCTTTAGCGGCAGAGACGCGAAACCGCGTCAGGCAAGATCAAGAAGGTTTAACCGAAGAGGGGGGCAAAACCGGAGACAAAAATGTTTCCAAAAAACCTCCATTACAGAAGAAAACCAAATAATCTTCAATTTGTCCTCCCATACATTGAGTGCAAGTGAGACCAGTTTGTTGTCAAAAGGACTCTCTTTTATCCCAAGTTCACATTTCAGTGATTTCCAATGGCAGATTGAAAAGTTTTGTCTACACAGGCAATTGAAAATTAAAGAATTTTTTTCAAAATCTACGACTGAAGCCAGTAACACGACAACAATTAACATACCACTTCAGCTTAAGAAGGTTCAAGAAAAATCGTCATTTGATCCACCCTCAACTAACGCTTCAATTAAAACGTTCATGCGTATGTTAGAAGCTGAGACACAAGCGAGTATTAAGAAGCTACCACGGCAACATCTCAACATGACCATGTTGGAAAAAGAGGCAATCAAGAGCTTGTCGCAAAACGAACAGTTGGTAATCCGTCCTGCGGATAAGGGCGGTGGTATTGTGTTGCAAGACCTGAGCAATTACCGCAATGAAATATTGCGACAATTGAGTGATACCACTGTATATCAACTTCTTCATAAGGATCCAACGATAGAGGTCAGGAAGAAATTACGGGATGTGTTGCTTACCGCCTTGGATGCTGATATCATTGACGATAAGATTTTGTCCATTTTGCTGCCTAAACATCCGATCATGCCTGTGTTATATACACTACCCAAGGTGCATAAGGGTATTTTTCCGCCTCCCGGACGCCCTATTGTTTCGGCCCGTGGGTCCCTTCTACAACCAACCTCTATTTTTCTGGACTCTATATTGCAACCTCTAGTGCAACAACACAAAAACTTTCTTTTGGACACAACAGCTTTACTTAATAAATTGTTGGCTCTGGAGACTTTACCTGCAGAGGCGTGGCTTATTACAGCCGATGTCTCCAGTTTATACACTATCATCCCCCATGATGAAGGGATGAGATCTGTTAGGGAGTTACTGGTACTACAGGGTGGTGTGGATACCTCCCATGTTGAGATTTTACTTAACATGTTGGAAGTTGTTTTGAAATGTAACTTTTTTCTGTTTGACAGCAAAATTTATCTACAGTCAATGGGCTGTGCTATGGGGTCCTCTGTGGCCCCTAGCTATGCTAATGCATTTATGTTTGATGTCGAACAGAAATTATTTTTTGATCAGCCTGATGTCTTGTCTAAAATTATGTTTTATACCAGATTTATTGACGATTTATTTTTGATTTGGATTGGCTCACAAGATAGTTTTCATGTATTGATGGAGGAGCATAATAGTTCTCCATCACCAGTTAAATTCACTTTTGTTATGAGCCAGCATGAGATTTCATTTCTTGATGTTAAAATTGTCAATGAGAATGGGGTTCTTTCCACTACATTATTTACTAAAGATACTGATAGAAATACGGTTTTGCACTATCAGAGCTGTCATCCAGTACATGTTAAAAAAAGTTTACCATTCTCCCAGATGCTCCGCATTAGAAGAATTAACAACAGTGATACAGCCGCGTCTGTGCAAATTGATGCGCTGATTGACAAATTTCTACAGAGGGGATACTTTTTACGTGATCTATTGAGTGCCAAGGAAAAAGCCATGTCCCTAAGCCGGGCATCATTATTACAGAAACAGGCCCCTAAAATTAAGAATACCACCTTTAATTGGGTTAACCGTTTTAATACAGCCTCTCCAATTGTTAGTTCTGTGTCCAGAAAATTATGTCCGGTTATCTCCTCTGATAGTGAAATCGGTTTAAAAGATAGCACAATTAGATCTTGCTACTCCCGTGCTAAAAACTTGAGGGATTTATTAGTCAAACCAGATATTTCTACAACTTCTGCTAATACTAAACAACATTTTTTGTCCACAATACGTAAAGGCTGTTTTAAATGCCCATGCACTACTTGCAATTTTTTGCTGGTAGGTGACACGTTTTGCCACCCTCATCTTGGTACTAAATATAAAATCAGGCATCACCTTACTTGCGAAAGCACGCATGTTATTTATCAGCTTCTTTGCCCGTGTGGTCTCTCATACATTGGGAAAACCCAATGTAAATTTAAAGAGCGTATGGCAGCACATCGCTCTTCCATCCGCTTGGCCCTGAATAAGGGAACTAGTGAGCAACCGGTGGCTCGCCACTTTGTTGAAGCGCGACATGCGCTAAACAGTCTTAGATACAGAATGATTGACCATATACCATCTGACCGCAGAGGGGGCGATCGCAATCTTAGATTGCTTAGACGTGAAACTGAATGGATTCATAGGATGGATGTTATCCATCCAAGAGGTCTTAATGAAGTTAATTCATTTATCAGTTTTTTATAAGTTCAGGTGGTAGTAATCTGTTAGTGGATATTAGATCGCTTATGTTAATCACACCACTTAATACATTACAAATTCCATGATATCTGGACTCTTACAACACACACAATGAGTGGAATACATCTGAGTTCTTGATATATTTTTAATACCCTCCTGATGTGTTTTCTAGAGTTGATTAATTTTGTCTAGATTTGTTTAATGGATGCCTATACCGGTAAAGTTACATCATGTTTGGGGATGTTATGGCAACAGGCCGCTCTGTTTGCACAATGGAGCGTGTGGTTGCCAGGTAACGTGCATGGCGTGCGCCGCGCTGATACGTGGTGACGTCATCCGTGTGAGACAGTGAGGCGGGCGGGACTTTCCACGCTCGAAATTGCCACCAATCAATGCACTTCACTATGTTGTTTAGAGGGGATTTAAGGTGAGTGTGTTTTATGTACTGTATGTTTACCTGAAGAAAAACTCAAATAGAGTTTGAAACGTTGTATAGCAAACGTGCTTCTTGTTTTTCTTAACAAATGGTTGTGAGTGCCGTACATCTGCGCATCTATATATATATATATATATATATATATATATATATTATAATAAGAATTTACTTACCGATAATTCTATTTCTCGTAGTCCGTAGTGGATGCTAGGGACTCCGTAAGGACCATGGGGAATAGCGGCTCCGCAGGAGACTGGGCACAAAAGTAAAGCTTTAGAACTACCTGGTGTGCACTGGCTCCTCCCCCTATGAACCTCCTCCAAGCCTCAGTTAGGATACTGTGCCCGGACGAGCGTACACAATAAGGAAGGATTTTGAATCCCGGGTAAGACTCATACCAGCCACACCAATCACACCATATAACTTGTGATCTAAACCCAGTTAACAGCATGATAACAGAGGAGCCTCTAGAACAGATGGCTCACTACAGCAATAACCCGATTTTTTGGTAACAATAACTATGTACCAGTATTGCAGACAATCCGCACTTGGGATGGGCGCCCAGCATCCACTACGGACTACGAGAAATAGAATTATCGGTAAGTAAATTCTTATTTTCTCTGACGTCCTAGTGGATGCTGGGGACTCCGTAAGGACCATGGGGATTATACCAAAGCTCCCAAACGGGCGGGAGAGTGCGGATGACTCTGCAGCACCAAATGAGAGAACTCCAGGTCCTCCTCAGCCAGGGTATCAAATTTGTAGAATTTTACAAACGTATTTGCTCCTGACCAAGTAGCTGCTCGGCAAAGTTGTAAAGCCGAGACCCCTCGGGCAGCCGCCCAAGATGAGCCCACCTTCCTTGTGGAATGGGCTTTTACAGATTTTGGCTGTGGCAGGCCTGCCACAGAATGTGCAAGCTGAATTGTACTACAAATCCAACGAGCAATAGTCTGCTTAGAAGCAGGAGCACCCAGCTAGTTGGGTGCATACAGAATAAACAACGAGTCAGATTTTCTGACTCCAGCCGTCCTGGAAACCTATATTCCCAGGGCCCTGACAACGTCTAGCAACTTGGAGTCCTCCAAGTCCCTAGTAGCCGCAGGCACCACAATAGGTTGATTCAGGTGAAACGCTGAAAACCACCTTAGGGAGAAACTGAGGACAAGTCCTCAATTCCGCCCTGTCCGAATGGAAAATCAGATGAGGGCTTTTACAGGATAAAGCCGCCAATTCTGACACGCACCTGGCCCAGGCCAGGGCCAACAGCATGACCACTTTCCATGTGAAATATTTTAACTCCACATATTTAAGTGGTTCAAACCAATGTGACTTTTGGAACCCAAAAACTACATTTAGATCCCAAGGTGCCACTGGAGGCACAAAAGGAGGCTGTATATACAGTACCCCTTTCACAAACGTCTGAACTTCAGGGACTGAAGCTATTTCTTTTTGGAAGAAAATTGACAGGGCTGAAATTTGAACCTTAATGGACCCCAATTTCAGGCCCATAGACACTCCTGTTTGCAGGAAATGCAGGAATCGACCTAGTTGAAAATTCCTCCGTCGGGGCCTTACTGGCCTCGCACCATGCAACATATTTTCGCCAAATGCGGTGATAATGTTTTGCGGTTATATCTTTCCTGGCTTTGATCAGGATAGGAATGACTTCATCCGGAATGCCTTTTTCCTTCAGGATCCGGCGTTCAACCGCCATGCCGTCAAACGCAGCCGCGGTAAGTCTTGGAACAGACAGGGTCCTTGCTGGAGCAGGTCCCTTCTTAGAGGTAGAGGCCACAGATCCTCCGTGAGCATCTCTTGAAGTTCCGGTTACCAAGTCCTTCTTGGCCAATCCGGAGCCACGAATATAGTGCTTACTCCTCTCCATCTTATAATTCTCAATACCTTGGGTATGAGAGGCAGAGGAGGGAACACATACACTGACTGGTACACCCACTGTGTTACCAGAGCGTCTTCTGCTGAGGAAGTCTGCTTCCCAGTTGTCCACTCCCGGAATGAATACTGCTGACAGTGCTATCACATGATTTTCCGCCCAGCGAAGAATCCTTGCAGCTTCTGCCTTGCCCTCCTGCTTCTTGTGTCACCCTGTCTGTTTACGTGGGTGACTGCCGTGATGTTGTCCGAATGGATCAACTCCGGGTGACCTTGAAGCAGAGGTCTTGCTGAGCTTAGAGCATTGTAAATGGCCCTTAGCTTCAGGATATTTATGTGAAGTGATGTCTCCAGGCTTGACCATAAGCTCTGGAAATTCCTTCCGTGTGACTGCTCCCCAGCCTTGCAGGCTGTCATCCGTGGTCACCAGGACCCAGTCCTGAATGTCGAATCTGCGGCCCTCTAGAAGATGAGCACTCTGCAACCACCACAGGAGAGACACCCTTGTTCTTGGTGACAGGGTTATCCGCTGATGCATCTGAAGATGCGACCCGGACCATTTGTCCAGCAGGTCCCACTGGAAAGTTCTTGCGTGGAATCTGCCGAATGGGATTGCTTCGTAGGAAGCCACCATTTTTCCCAGTACCCTTTCATTGATGTACTGAGACTTGGCTCGGTTATAGGAGGTTCCCGACTAGCTCGGATAACTCCCTGACTTTCTCCTCCGGGAGAAACACCTTTTTCTGGACTGTGTCCAGGATCATCCCTAGGAACAGAAGACGAGTCGTCGGAATCAGCTGCGATTTTGGAATATTGAGAATCCAATCGTGCTGCCGCAACACTACCTGAGATAGTGCTACACCGACCTCCAACTGTTCCCTGGATCTTACCCTTATCAGGGAATCGTCCAAGTAAGGGATAACTAAAATTCCCTTCCTTCGAAAGAGTATCATCATTTCGGCCATTACCTTGGTAAAGACCCGGGGTGCCGTGGACCATCCATACGGCAGCGTCTGAAACTGATAGTGACAGTTCTGTACCACAAACCTGAGGTACCCTTGGTGAGAAAGGTAAATTGGGACATGAAGGTAAGCATCCTTTATGTCCCGAGACATCATGTAGTCCCCTTCTTCCAGGTTCGCAATCACTGCTCTGAGTGACTCAATCTTGAATTTGAACCTCCGTATGTAAGTGTTCAAAGATTTTAGATTTAGAATCGGTCTCACCGAGCCGTCCGGCTTCGGTACCACAACAGTGTGGAATAATACCCCGTTCCCTGTTGCAGGAGGGGTACCTTGATTATCACCTGCTGGGAATACAGCTTGTGAATGGCTTCCAAAACTGCCTCCCTGTCAGAGGGAGACATCGGTAAAGACGACTTTAGGAAACGGCGAGGGGGAGACGTCTCGAATTCCAATTTGTACCCCTGAGATATCACCTAAAGGATCCAGGGGTCTAATTGCGAGTGAGCCCACTGCGCGCTGAAATTCATTGAGACGGGCCCCCACCGTGCCCGATTCTGCTTGTAAAGCCCCAGCGTCATACTGAGGGCTTGGCAGAGGCGGGAGAGGGCTTCTGTTCCTGGGAACTGGCTGATTTCTGCAGCCTTTTTCCTCTTCCTCTGTCACGGGGCAGAAATGAGGAACCTTTTGCCCGCTTGCCCACGAAAGGACTGCGCCTGATAATACGGCGTCTTCTTATGTTGAGAGGCGACCTGGGGTACAAACGTTGATTTCCCAGCTGTTGCCGTGGCCACCAGGTCTGAAAGACCGACCCCAAATAACTCCTCCCCTTAATAAGGCAATACTTCCAAATGCCGTTTGGAATCCGCATCACCTGACCACTGTCGTGTCCATAACCCTCTACTGGCAGAAATGGACAACGCGCTTAGACTTGATGCCAGTCGGCAAATATTCCGCTGTGCATCACGCATATATAGAAATGCATCTTTTAAATGCTCTATAGGCAATAATATACTGTCCCTATCTAGGGTATCAATATTTTCAGTCAGGGAATCCGACCACGCCAACCCAGC
This sequence comes from Pseudophryne corroboree, assembly GCF_028390025.1. NCBI lineage: Eukaryota > Metazoa > Chordata > Amphibia > Anura > Myobatrachidae > Pseudophryne > Pseudophryne corroboree. The sequence goes on along the minus strand of NC_086444.1, from coordinate 300,193,609 downwards.
ACTGCACATCCAGGCTGAGGCGATTGCTGGTCGCAGTATAACACCAGTATGTGTGTATATACTTTTTAGAGTATTTTCCAGCCTCCTATCAGCTGGATCCTTGAGGGCGGCCGTATCAGGAGACGGTAACGCCACTTGTTTTGGATAAACGTGTGAGCGCCTTGTCCACCCTAGGGGGTGTTTCCCAGCGCGCCCTAACCTCTGGCGGGAAAGGGTATAACGCCAATAACTTCTTTGAAATTAGCAGTTTTTTATCAGGGGTAACCCACGCTTCATCACACACGTCATTCAATTCCTCTGATTCAGGAAAAACTAAGAATTTACTTACCGATAATTCTATTTCTCGGAGTCCGTAGTGGATGCTGGGGTTCCTGAAAGGACCATGGGGGGGGGTAGCGGCTCCGCAGGAGACAGGGCACAAAAGTAAAGCTTTTACAGGTCAGGTGGTGTGTACTGGCTCCTCCCCCTATGACCCTCCTCCAGACTCCAGTTAGGTACTGTGCCCGGACGAGCGTACACAATAAGGGAGGATTTTGAATCCCGGGTAAGACTCATACCAGCCACACCAATCACACCGTACAACTTGTGATCTAAACCCAGTTAACAGTATGATAACAGAGGAGCCTCTGAAAGATGGCTTCCTAAACAATAACCCGAATTAGTTAACAATAACTATGTACAAGTATTGCAGATAATCCGCACTTGGGATGGGCGCCCAGCATCCACTACGGACTCCGAGAAATAGAATTATCGGTAAGTAAATTCTTATTTTCTCTATCGTCCTAAGTGGATGCTGGGGTTCCTGAAAGGACCATGGGGATTATACCAAAGCTCCCAAACGGGCGGGAGAGTGCGGATGACTCTGCAGCACCGAATGAGAGAACTCCAGGTCCTCCTTTGCCAGGGTATCAAATTTGTAAAAATTTACAAACGTGTTCTCCCCTGACCACGTAGCTGCTCGGCAGAGTTGTAATGCCGAGACCCCTCGGGCAGCCGCCCAAGATGAGCCCACCTTCCTTGCGGAATGGGCCTTAACAGATTTAGGCTGTGGCAGGCCTGCCACAGAATGTACAAGTTGAATTTTGTTACAAATCCAACGAGCAATCGACTGCTTAGAAGCAGGTGCACCCAACTTGTTGGGTGCATACAGTATAAACAGCGAGTCAGATTTTCTGACTCCAGCCGTCCTTTAAATGTATATTTTTAAGGCTCTGACAACGTCCAACAACTTGGAGTCCTTCAAGTCGTCTGTAGCCGCAGGCACTACAAGAGGCTGGTTCAGGTGAAACGCTGATACCACCTTAGGGAGAAAATGCGGACGCGTCCGCAGCTCTGCCCTATGTCGAATGGAAAATTAAATAAGGGCTTTTATAAGACAAAGCCGCCAGTTCAGATACTCTCCCGGCCGAAGCCAGGGCCAGTAACATAGTCACTTTCCATGTGAGATATTTCAAATCCACATTCTTTAGTGGTTCAAACCAATTGGATTTGAGGAAATCTAAAACTACATTTAGATCCCACGGTGCCACCTTAGGCACCACAGGAGGCTGTATATGCAGTACTCCTTTGATAAAAATCTGGACCTCAGGGACTGAGGCCAATTCTTTTTGGAAGAATATTGATAGGGCCGAAATTTGAACCTTAATAGATCCCAATTTGAGACCCATAGACAATCCTGATTGCAGGAAATGTAGGAAAACGACCCAGTTGAAATTCCTCCATCGGAGCACTCCGCTGCTCGCACCACGCAACATATTTTCGCCAAATACGGCGATAATGCTTCGCGGTGACTTCCTTCCTTGCCTTTATCAAGGTAGGAATGACTTCTTCTGGAATGCCTTTTCCTTTTAGGATCTGGCATTCAAACGCCATGCCGTCAAACGCAGCCGCGGTAAGTCTTGAAAAAGACAAGGACCCTGCTGAAGCAGGTCCCTTCTCAGAAGTAGAGGCCACGGATCGTCCGTGACCATCTCTTGAAGTTCCGGGTACCAAGTCCTTCTTGGCCAATCCGGAGCCACTAGTCTTACTCCTCTTTGCCGTATAATCCTCAAAACCTTTGGTATGAGAGGCAGAGGAGGAAACACCTATACCGACTGGTACACCCAATGTGTTACCAGCGCGTCCACAGCTATTGCCTGCGGATCTCTTGACCTGGCGCAATACCTGTCCAGTGTCTTGTTGAGGCGAGACGCCATCATGTCCACCATTGGTTTTACCCAACGGTTTAATAGCATGTGGAAAACTTCTGGATGAAGTCCCCACTCTCCCGGGTGAAGGTCGTGTCTGCTGAGGAAGTCTGCTTCCCAGTTGTCCACGCCCGGGATGAATACTGCTGACAGTGCTATCACGTGATTCTCCGCCCAGCGAAGGATCCTGGCAGCTTCTGCCATTGCCCTCCTGCTTCTTGTGCCGCCCTGTCTGTTTACATGGGCGACTGCCGTGATGTTGTCCGACTGGATCAACACCGGTCTTCCTTGAAGCAGAGGTTTCGCCTGGCTTAGAGCATTGTAGATTGCTCTTAGTTCCAGAATGCTTATGTGAAGAGACTTTTTCAGGCTCGACCACACTCCCTGGAAATTTCTTCCCTGTGTGACTGCTCCCCAGCCTCTCAGGCTGGCATCCGTGGTCACCAGGATCCAATCCTGCATGCCGAATCTGCGGCCCTCCAATAGATGAGCCTCCTGCAACCACCACAGAAGGGATACCCTTGTCCTCGGCGACAGGGTTATCCGCAGGTGCATCTGAAGATGCGACCCTGACCATTTGTCCAACAGATCCCTTTGCATGGAATCTGCCGAAAGGGATTGCTTCGTAAGAAGCTACCATTTTTTCCCAGGACTCTTGTGCATTGATGTACAGACACCTTTCCTGGTTTTAGGAGGTTCCTGACCAGGTCAGATAACTCCTTGGCTTTTTCTTCGGGAAGAAAAACCTTTTTCTGAACTGTGTCCAGAATCATCCCCAGGAACAGCAGACGAGTTGTCGGCATTAATTGGGATTTTGGAATATTCAGAATCCATCCGTGCTGCTTTAGCACCTCTTGAGATAGTGCTAAACCCATCTCTAGCTGTTCTCTGGACCTTGCCCTTATTAGGAGATCGTCCAAGTATGGGATAATTAATACGCCTTTTCTTCGAAGAAGAAATATTATCTCGGCCATTACCTTTGTAAAGACCCGAGATGCCGTGGACAAACCAAACGGCAGCGTCTGAAACTGATAGTGACAGTTTTGTACAACGAACCTGAGGTACCCCTGGTGTGAGGGGTAATTGGAACGTGGAGATACGCATCCTTGATGTCCAAGGATACCATAAAGTCCCCTTCTTCCAGGTTCGCTATCACTGCTCTGAGTGACTCCATCTTGAACTTGAACTTCTTTATGTACAGGTTCAAGGACTTCAGATTTAGAATAGGCCTTACCGAGCCATCCGGCTTCGGTACCACAAAAAGAGTGGAATAATACCCCTTCCCTTGTTGTAGAAGAGGTACCTTGACTATCACCTGCTGAGAATACAGCTTGTGAATGGCTTCCAAAACCGTCTCCCTTTCTGAGGGGGACGTTGGTAAAGCAGACTTCAGGAAACGGCGAGGTGGCTCTGTCTCTAATTTCAACCTGTACCCCTGAGATATTATCTGCAGGATCCAGGGATTTACCTGCGAGTGAGCCCACTGCGCGCTGTAATTCTTGAGACGACCGCCTACCGCCCCCGAGTCCGCTTGCGAAGCCCCAGCGTCATGCTGAGGCTTTTGTAGAAGCCGGGGAGGGCTTCTGTTCCTGGGAAGGAGCTGCCTGTTGCTGTCTCTTCCCTCGTCCTCTGCCTCGTGGCAGATATGAATAGCCCTTTGCTCTCTTATTTTTAAAGGAACGAAAGGGCTGCGGTTGAAAGGTCGGTGCCTTTTTCTGTTGGGGAGTGACTTGAGGTAGAAAGGTGGATTTCCCGGCCGTAGCCGTGGCCACCAAATCCGATAGACCGACCCCAAATAACTCCTCTACGCATCGCCTGTCCACTGTCGTGTCCATAAAGCTCTTCTGGCCGAAATGGACATAGCACTTACCCGTGATGCCAGTGTGCAGATATCTCTCTGTGCATCACGCATATAAAGAAATGCATCCTTTATTTGTTCTAACGACAGTAAAATATTGTCCCTGTCCAGGGTATCAATATTTTCGATCAGGGACTCTGACCAAACTACCCCAGCACTGCACATCCAGGCAGTCGCAATATCTGGTCGTAGTATAACACCTGCATGTGTGTATATACCTTTTTGGATATTTTCCATCCTCATATCTGATGGATCTTTAAGTGCGGCCGTCTCAGGAGAGGGTAACGCCACTTGTTTTGATAAGCGTGTTAGCGCTTTGTCCACCCTAGGAGGTGTTTCCCAGCGCTCCCTAACCTCTGGCGGGAAAGGGTATAAAGCCAATAACTTCTTTGAAATTAGCAGTTTTTTTATCGGGGCACCCCACGCTTCATCACACACGTCATTTAATTCTTCTGATTCGGTAAAAACTACTGGTAGTTTTTTCACACCCCACATAATACCCTGTTTAGTGGTACCTGTAGTATCAGCTAAATGTAACATCTCCTTTATTGCCAAAATCATATAACGTGTGGCCCTACTGGAAAATACGGTTAATTCGTCACCTTCACCACCGGAATCAGTGCCTGTGTCTGGGTCTGTGTCGACCGACTGAGGCAAGGGGCGTTTTACAGCCCCTGACGGTATTTGAGGCGCCTGGACAGGCACTAATTGAGTGTCCGGCCGCCTCATGTCGGCAAACGACTGCTTAAGCGAGTTGACGCTATCCCGTAATTCCACAAATAAAGGCATCCATTCTGGTGTCGACCCCCTAGGAGGTGACATCCTCATATTTGGCAATTGCTCCGCCTCCACACCAATAACGTCCTCATACATGTCGACACACACGTACCGACACACAGCAGACACACAGGGAATGCTCTATACGAAGACAGGACCCACTAGCCCTTTGGGGAGACAGAGGGAGAGTCTGCCAGCACACACCAAAAAGCGCTATATATGACAGGGATAGCCTTATGATTAAGTGCTCCCTTATAGCTGCTTTTATATTAATATATTGCCATTTATTTTGCCCCCCCTCTCTGTTATACCCTGTTTCTGTAGTGCAGTGCAGGGGAGAGACCTGGGAGCCTTCCTGACCAGCGGAGCTGTGACAGAAAATGGCGCCGTGTGCTGAGGAGATAGGCCCCGCCCCTTTTTCGGCGGGCTCGTCTCCCGCTATTTAGTACATTTAGGCAGGGGTAAATATCTCCATATAGCCTCTGGGGCTATATGTGAGGTATTTTTAGCCTTTTTAAAGGTTTTCATTTGCCTCCCAGGGCGCCCCCCCCCAGCGCCCTGCACCCTCAGTGACTGCCGTGTGAAGTGTGCTGAGAGGAAAATGGCGCACAGCTGCAGTGCTGTGCGCTACCTTAAGAAGACTGCAGGAGTCTTCAGCCGCCGATTCTGGACCTCTTCTTGCTTCAGCATCTGTGAGGGGGCCGGCGGCGTGGCTCCGGTGACCATCCAGGCTGTACCTGTGATCGTCCCTCTGGAGCTTCATGTCCAGTAGCCAAGAAGCCAATCCATCCTGCACGCAGGTGAGTTCACTTCTTCTCCCCTCTGTCCCTCGTTGCAGTGATCCTGTTGCCAGCAGGAATCACTGTAAAATAAAAAACCTAAGCTAAACTCTCTAAGCAGCTCTTTATGAGAGCCACCTAGAATTGCACCCTTCTCGGCCGGGCACAAAAATCTAACTGGAGTCTGGAGGAGGGTCATAGGGGGAGGAGCCAGTACACACCACCTGACCTGTAAAAGCTTTACTTTTGTGCCCTGTCTCCTGCGGAGCCGCTACCCCCCCCCATGGTCCTTTCAGGAACCCCAGCATCCACTTAGGACGATAGAGAAACTACAGGTAGTTTTTTCAGACCCCACATAATACCCCTTTTTGTGGTACTTGCAGTATCAGATATGCAAAGCCTCCTTCATTGCCGTGATCATATAACGTGTGGCCCTACTGAAAAATACGTTCGTTTCTTCACCGTCGACACTAGATTCGGTGTCCGTGTCTGGGTCTGTGTCGACCGACTGAGGCAAAGGGCGTTTTACAGCCCCTGACGGTGTATGAGACGCCTGTACAGGTACTAACTGGTTTGCCGGTCGTCTCATGTCGTCAACCGACTTTTGCAGCGTGTTATCACGTAATTCCATAAACAAAGCCATCCATTCCGGTGTCGACTCCCTAGGGGGTGACATCACCATTACCGGCAATTGCTCCGCCTCCACACCAACATCGTCCTCATACATGTCGACACACACGTACCGACACACAGACACACAGGGAATGCTCTGATAGAAGACAGGACCCCACTAGCCCTTTGGGGAGACAGAGGGAGAGTTTGCCAGCACACACCAAAGCGCTATAATTATATAGGAACAACCTTATATAAGTGTTGTTTCCTTATAGCTGCTTAAATATATATAATATCGCCAAAAAATGCCCCCCCTCTCTGTTTTTTACCCTGTTTCTGTAGTGCAGTGCAGGGGAGAGCCTGGGAGCCTTCCTAGCAGCGGAGCTGTGTAGGAAAATGGCGCTGTGTGCTGAGATAGGCCCCGCCCCCTATTCCGGCGGGCTCTTCTCCCGGTTTTTCTGAGACCTGGCAGGGGTGAAATACATCCATATAGCCTCATGGACTATATGTGATGTATTCTTTTTAGCCAGAAAGGTATTAACATTGCTGCCCAGGGCGCTCCCCCCAGCGCCCTGCACCCTCAGTGACTGCCGGTGTGAAGTGTGCCTGAGCGCAATGGCGCACAGCTGCAGTGCTGTGCGCTACCTCATGAAGACTGAAAAGCCTTCAGCCGCCGGTTTCTGGACCTCTTCTTACTTCGGCATCTGCAAGGGGGTCGGCGGCGCGGCTCCGGTGACCCATCCAGGCTGTACCTGTGATCGTCCCTCTGGAGCTAGTGTCCAGTAGCCTAAGAAGCAAATCCATCCTGCACGCAGGTGAGTTCACTTCTTCTCCCCTAGGTCCCTCGTTGCAGTGAGCCTGTTGCCAGCAGGACTCACTGAAAATAATAAAACTATCAAAACTTTTACTCTAAGCAGCTCTTTATGAGAGCCACCTAGATTGCACCCTGCTCGGACGGGCACAAAAACCTAACTGAGGCTTGGAGGAGGGTCATAGGGGGAGGAGCCAGTACACACCACCTAGTGGTCAAACTTTTAAATTTTGTGCCCCGTCTCCTGCGGAGCCGCTATTCCCCATGGTCCTGACGGAGTCCCCAGCATCCACTAGGACGTCAGAGAAATATATTATATATATATATATATATATATATATATATATATATATATATATATATATACACATACACACACATACATATATACATATACACACATACATATATACATATACACATACATACAGTCCCCCACTAAGGCCCTTTGGGGCGGCGGGGGGGGAAGAGAGAGAGAACACTCCCAGCGCCACCTGACACTGGAATTAAGTCCCAGCCAGTACAATGTGTGTGTGATATATAAATATACATACTCACTGCGCCAATTGAATGTGCCCCCCCTCCCCCCTCTTCTTTGCCCTCTGTAACAGTGTTCAGCAGGGGAGAGTCCGGGGAGCCAGCTTCTCTGCAGTGTGCTGTGGAGAAAACGGCGCTGGTTAGTGCTGGAGGATCAAGCTCCACCTCCTCAGCGGCGGGCTTCAGTCCCGCTCAAATTATTTATACTGGCGGGGGTTTATTAATATACTGCCTCCGCAGTATCTACTCTAAATGCCAGTGTCCCTTGAGGCTTATATTGCTGCCCAGGGCACCCCCCCCCCCCCCCTGCACTCTTACAGTGCCTGCTGTGTATGTGTGGGAGCAATGGCGCGCAGGGTTACCGCTGCGTGTTACCTCAGTGAAGATCTGAAGTCTTCTGCGCCTTTGAAGTCTTCTTTCTTCTTAATACTCACCCGGCTTCTATCTTCCGACTCTGTGAGGAGGAAGGAGGCGCGGCTCCGGGACGAACGGCGAGGGTGAGACCTGCGTTCCGACCCTCTGGAGCTAATGGTGTCCAGTAGCCTAAGAAGCAGAGCCTATCATTTAAGTAGGTCTGCTTCTCTCTCCTCAGTCCCATGATGCAGGGAGCCTGTTGCCAGCAGTGCTCCCTGAAAATAAAAAACCTAACAAAAAGTATTTTTTCAGAGAAACTCAGGAGAGCTCCCCTGCAGTGCACCCAGTCTCCTCTGGGCACAGGATCTAACTGAGGTCTGGAGGAGGGGCATAGAGGGAGGAGCCAGTGCACACCCATTCTAAAGTCTTTAGAGTGCCCATGTCTCCTGCGGAGCCCGTCTATACACCCCCCCCCCCCCCCCCCCCCCCCCATGGTCCTTACTGAGTCCCCAGCGTCCTCTAGGACGTAAGAGAAAATATGTTGTACTGAAAACAAGTTTCCCCATTTCTGTTTTTTTATGTAATCTATTGTTTGAGCTTCATAGTGCAGGTAGGTGGTGCTGTGTCTTCAGGAGATTGCTGCATTATAGGAAAGTAGTCTACAATGCTCTGAAAGTAGTGGTGATGTTTGTTATGCTCTATGGACTCTACTGCAAATATACCTTAAGCCAAATGTGGACAAACCAGTCAGTGTTAAAGGGAAACGCATTCCAATTCTTGGTTCCCCAATGTTTTCCCAAACCCGGGAAACAGCCAGGTAGATATTCGATCCAAGCGTTTTGTTATCTTTAAATAACCTATAAAATCTTAAAATCAAGCAGAGTCTAAAACTTTTCCGACAGTATATAATGATACATTTATATAGTCCACGATAGAAGGAAACAATACAGACTGATGGGAAGGGGGCATGGAGCTTCACCACCACTTACCTCCATGGCAGCAGAAAATCTTCTCATCTACAATGGCAGCTATTGGCAGGCAGTTGAAGCAGTCAGTGAAAGTTTTCCATAACTTAATGTTATACCTTCTTTTACCTATTAAAAAAAAAAAGACACACAGAAGTACAGTTACATTTACCAACTTAACCAACCGGAGAAAGTATCTTAAAAGAATTCTGCACTACTATATACAAGGCACAAACTTCCACTGAAAGCAAGTTACACCACTGGGGGAAGGGGGGGGGGGGGGGGGGGGGGGAGCAACACAGAGGTTATGGGGCATCACATGTACCACCAATCTCTAAAGCTGTACAGGCAATGACCATCATATAGTGTGTACCCTCAAATCCACCTAATTCACCGTTTAATGATTTGCGTGGTTGCATTATATGTTCTGCACACCCAATGGGATGATTCCACAGACCTGGTATTGTTACATGATGCATGCAACAGCATTTTGTGTCATCATGTGATGCGTTGTGTGAAGCAATATATGGTTACAGCACATCACCAAGTCGCATCATCGTTTAGGTGTGTGCCCAGCTCGTCTGACATATCGTCTGGTGTATAGCAAGGGTTAGAGTTAGGCACATCTTATACTAGAATTAGTTATATGCTCCCAGAGAGGAAACCCGACGGGATGAGAAGTCTACAAATTACCACTAGATAATCCTGTAGAACAGCATTATATACAAATAAAATCCATTATGCTGGCATTAAGTTTGATGATAAAAAATTACGTAAATAATGTCCATCACTATATCCCCATTGTTACTGCGCTCCAGTGTCCCCTAAGTGGATGAAGAAGAAACATACAGCACTTACATTCATCATAAAAGCCATAGATTCTGTTAATGCTGGCACACTCATGATTGCCTCGAAGGAGGAAGAAATTCTCTGGGTATTTTATTTTGTATGCCAAAAGGAGGCAAATTGTTTCTAAAGATTGCTTCCCTCGATCCACATAGTCACCAAGAAATAGATAGTTGCTTTCTGGAGGGAAACCACCATATTCAAAGAGTCGGAGAAGGTCATAGTATTGTCCATGAATATCACCTGCAAGGAAAGGGATTGTTATTAAAACTGAGGAGCAGTCACTTGGGGTCGGTGTAACCAAAAATGCACTGGTATAACTGTTGGTACTTACTAAAGGGGTATTGTTCAAAGCTCCTAGGGGGTGATTCAATTGTTTATCGCTCCAGTCTTAACTGTAGGCAGCGATAAACAATTATCTGCACAACCAGCCATGAGCTGGTCGTGACTGCTGCATTCTCATGCCCATATGCACAAAATGGGTATCTAGACATACACAAAATCCTGTACTTACCGCAAATTTTAAGAGGGGCTTCAAGTTCAAGTAAAATTGGTTGACTGAGAAAGATTTCTCGAGACTTCAGGCACAACCCTCTAATCTCATTCTCTTGAAGCTGGACATTTTTTCCAGGCTTTGAGCCTCTTACTAGAAACAAAACAAAAAAAAAAAAGACCATTTCACTAAAATATGTGCCAACACAAAAAATTTAGAATGTGTAGATTTAGAGTTGGGCAAATCTTACTCAACTCTAAACTGCAATGAAAATAAAAACAAACCACTAATTTTCCCTGTATGAAAACAAAGGGGTAATGCTGTTTTCTGCAACAAGCCTAGCACATTAGTTGTGAGAACCAGCATTCTCTGACTTAACACCATGTTTCAAGGTGCGAGAACAGGGATTCTCCGACTTAACATTGCGCTGAATTAAATAGCTCCAGGAGCTCTCCCCCGTAGTTATTAAATTTGTTAAAATAGAGCCCAAATATTAAAATATTCTAAATGAGACTTTAAGGGTGAAATTTAAATGTTATTGCAGGTCCCCGCACCTGCCCACGCTACTCAATTGATTCTTCCAGCGGATGCGAGACCTTCATTTCGTCTCGCTACACCGGGGCCGGTGAGCTGAAATTAGTTGCGCTCATTCGTTTAGTTGGGTTTTGCCTCTTTACGCGGCTAAACCAGGCTGATATGGGCACGATCAAGGGGAATTGAATATCGCCCTGCGATCTCCTGTCATTTTAGACAGGAGATCAGGCGCAATTAAACAATTTAATTCCCCCTAAAAGTCTATGTAGAGCAGATCAATAATTTAGAATACTCATGTTTCAGTGCAATGAAATGTGTAATGCAAATTAAGAGTTACTTAAGTGTGAAATTAGAATATAGCCATTACACGTTTGTGTACAACCAGCTGACAAATTAAATCAATGACAATTATGATTGAAACAGATAACCCCCCACATGCTAAATGGTTGTAGTCACTTCAAAGCCTCAGGCACAGCTTTTAGACCACTAGAAGTCCGTCATATTTTAAAATATAAATGCAGCAGAGGACACAGGCAAGAGATGATAGTTTCCAGTATTAGGTTCCGTGTAGAATAAGGAATACGGGGTGTAATTTCTAGAACAATGTTAGAAATTATTAAATGGTTTAGTAGCAGACACATAGCCAAACAATTCTGCAGAGGTTCATTTGGGGTGGAGAGATTAAGGGGTATATGCAATTGCGGTCGAATTCCCGAAAATGTCGAAAAACGGGACATTTTCGCCCAAAAAAAATTCGACAATGCAATTCAGTACTTTTCGTCAAAAAAACGGACTTTCAAAATTCGACATGTCAAATTCGACATTTCTGCAATGGTACAAATGCGGCAATTCGACAAAAGTATATTCAATTGAAGATTGTAAATTCGACAACAGTGCTTTTAGACCATGCATTCCCAACCACGGTCCTCAAGGCACACCAACAGTGCAGGTTTTTGTGATATCCAGGCTTCAGCACAGGTGACTTACTTAGTAGCTCAGTTATTTTGATTTACCCACCTGTGCTGCAGCCTGGATATCACTAAAACCTGCACTGTTGGTGTGCCTTGAGGACCGTGGTTGGGAATGCCTGTTTTAGACAGTAAATTCGTCATTTTCAATCCGCCACACTTTGCTGGCGGAATCTAATAAAAAAATTTAAAAACATTTTTTTTTGTGTTTTTTTTATTGGTAGTAGCATATCTATTTATATTAGAAGGGATTAGGTACTTGGTTTGTCTATTTGGGAGGCACAAGTATTTATATATTTTTAATAATATTTTTTTTTTTTTTAAATGGAATGGTAAAAATCAGAAGAAAAAAAAATGCGTGGGGTCCCCCCTCCTAAGCATAACCAGCCTCGGGCTCTTCGAGCTGGTCCTGGTTCTAAAAATCCAGGGAAAAAACGGACATGGGATCCCCCGTATTTTTAAAACCAGCACCGGGCTCTGCGCCTGGTGCAAAAAATACGAGGGACAAAAAGCGTAGGGGTCCCCCGTATTTTTTACACCAGCATCGGGCTCCACTAGCAGGGTAGATAATGCCACAGCCGGGGGTCACTTTTATACAGCGCCCTGCGGCCGTGGCATTAAATACGCAACTAGTCACCCCTGGCCGGGGTACCCTGGAGGAGTGGGGACCCCTTCAATCAAGGGGTCTCCCCCCCTCCAGCCACCCAAGGGCCAGGGGTGAAGCCCGAGGCTGTCCCCCCCATCCAAGGGCTGCGGATGGGGGGCTGATAGCCTTTTGAAAATTGAAAGAATATTGTTTTTTTCCAGTAGTACTACATGTCCCAGCAAGCCTCCCCGCAAACTAGTACTTGGAGAACCACAAGTACCAGCATGCGGGAGAAAAACGGGCCCGCTGGTACCTGTAGTTCTACTGGAAAAAAAATACCCAGAAAAAACAGGACACGCACACCGTGAGAGTAAAACTTTATTTCACACATGTCGACACACACATACCTACCCTATGTTCACACGCCGACCTCTGTCCACTTGTTCAAGTAGAATCCACGGCGTACCTGAAAATAAAATTATACTCACCTGTTCCAGTGTCCTGTGGTCTTTTATTATAATCCACGTACTTGGCAAAAAAAAAAAAAAAAAAAAAAAAAAAAAAACGAACACTTGGACCAGGCGGACTGAAAGGGGTCCCATGTTTACACATGGGACCCCTTTCCCCGAATGCAGAGACCCCCCCGTGACTGCTGTCACAGAAAGGTCTCTTCAGCCAATCAGGAAGCGCCACTTCGTGGCACTCTCCTGATTGGCTGTATGCGCGTCTGCTGGCAGACAGCGCATCGCACAGCTCCCTCCATTAGTTTCAATGGTGGGAACTTTGCGGTCAGCGATGGGGTTACCCGCGGTCAGCCGCTGACCTCACCGCTGACCGCAAAGTTCCCACCATTGAATATAATGGTAAGGCTTTGCGATGCGCTGTCTGACAGCTCAGGCGCGCATAGCCAATCAGCAGAGTGCCACGACGTTGTGCTCGCTGATTGGCTGAAGGGACCCTCTGTGACAGCAGTCACGGGGGGGGGGGGGGGGGGGGTCTCTGCATTCGTGGAAAGGGGTCCCATGTGTAAACATGGGACCCCTTTCAGTCCGGGTTGCCGTTTTGTTGTTTTGCCAAGTACGAGGATTATTTAAAAAGATCCGGACACTGGATCAGGCGAGTATAATTTTATTCACAGGTACCCCGGATTCTTCAGTGACGAGGGGGGCGTGGCAGTCGGCGGGTCAACATAGGTAAGTATATGTGTGTCGGCATGTATGAAATAAACTTTTACTTTCACGGTGTGTCTCCTGTTTTTATTTGGGTATTTTTTTTCCAGTAGAACTACAGGTACCAGCGGGCCTGTTTTTCCACCCGCATGCTGGTACTTGTGGTTCTCCAAGTACCAGCTTGCGGGGGAGGCTTGCTGGGACTTGTAGTACTACTGGAAAAAACAATATTCTATCATTTTACTAAAGGCTATCAGCCCCCCATCCGCAGCCCTTAGATGGGGGGGGGGGCAGCCTCGGGCTTCACCCCTGGCCCTTGGGTGGCTGGGGGGGGGACCCCTTGATTGAAGGGGTCCCCACTCCCCCAGCCAGGGGCGACTAGTTGGATATTTAATGCCACGGCCGCAAGGCGCTGTATAAAAGTGTCCCCCGGCTGTGGCATTATCTGTCCAGCTAGTGGAGCCCGATGCTGGTGTAAAAAATACGGGGGACCCCTACGCTTTTTGTCCCCCGTATTTTTTGCACCAGGCGCACAGCCCGGTGCTGGTTTTAAAAATACGGGGGATCCCCTGTCAGTTTTCCCCCCCGGATTTTTAGAACCAGGACCGGCTCGAGGCTGGTTATGCTTAGGAGGGGGTACCCTACGCAATTTTTTTTCGGGGTTTTTCCCGTTTTTTTTTACATTTTTACAAGTCTAATCAAAATCCGTCAAATCGCCCGTTTTTCGACAGCGGGACTGTCGAATCCGTTTTTTATTGAATATGTTGAATTCCGGCACCCACTTGCCGGAATTCGACGGTCGAATTGTGTCGAATTAAAAAACTGGCGAAAAATTGCCGCGATTCGCCGGCAATTGCATATACCCCTAAAGCTGGTTGCACTCTGCAATAGAGCAGCCAACATTTCCTTAAAATCTTAATTTTGTATTGTATGTGGCACTAAACTGTAATGGCACAATTATGATCGGGCACGGCATAAAAGGAAGCTACCGGCCTCTCAAGACACCAACAGGACAAATGGGCAGAAGTACGTACGTAGTTATATTGTGCCTGATCTCCCATCTAAATTGGTGGAGATCGCGGGGCAATAGTCAAGGCAGAACAATTGAACTGCTGTCGTCGGGTGCCATCCAGCGGCAGCAAAGATTAAAACAATTGAGTCGGCCCTTATGTTTTCAAAATATAAATTTTTCAATTATTTACTAATCGTGGTTTATTTATTACAGTTTAATTGAAGTATCACAGGTGTTTATTAAGGAATCACCTCGAAATTAGGACCCATAAGGTAACTTCCTCCAGAATCCAAAACCCCAAACCAAATCATCATATCCACCTTAGGAATTATGTTTTACAGCAAAAATACAAGTTTTTGAAATGGAGTTAAAACTGCTAGGTTAAGTCAACATGGTACTCATGTTAAGTGCCTTCTATCCAATAAAGTACTGGAAGGCAGTATACACTGTCTGCTGTACCTTAAGGGAAATTAGACTATTACAAGAGGCTCCAAACAAGGGGAAAATAAAGTGACTGTTGACTTCACTTCTGTTAGGTTTTTAAATTTCATGGTTTGTTTAAATTATGTAAGCGGGGGGGGGGGGGGGGGGGGGGGGGGCGTGGCCTGGACGAGCATGGAGTAGCACTTGCACAGTGCAGCTCTCCAGCCAATATATCCTGAAATAGCATCCTGGACTCCCTCCCTGGGTCTGAAATCTAGGTCACCCCTGCATGAATGCCCCCTGCCCCTCCGGAGTAAATTTGGGCTGGATGCCTGTATTCCCCTAACTCCTGCAGCCCTATCTACCCGGCGGGCCCTGCTCGGCGTTGGAGCGACTGCCTCGCGCTGACCCCGGACCGGAAGTTCGGCTCCCGCTCTCCGCCGCTGCTCGTCTCTTCGTGAGAGGGATATCTACCCGCCACCCGGAGTGCCCGCTGCAGGGATCTTGGAGGAGTCTGCGGCACCTGGGGCGCTCTGCACCGCCGCAGATTAGTGCCGCCCGGGGGACCGGAAGTTCGGCTCCGGCTTCGTACCGCCGCCCGCGCTTCTGTGGAGAGGAAGGGGGAGAGCTCGACTGCCGCCCTGTACACCTGCTGGGGGACAAGAACCAGAGCTGAGGCTGCCCGGATTGCCACCCTCCGCTGCCGCGGGCCCGGGGGACCGGAAGTGTACCTCCTGCGATCTCTCCCTGCCAGCTGCAGCCATCAGGGACACTTGGCTCTGTAGGGGCATATCTGGGCTGGCTGGAAATCCGTTGGGTCGCGTGTGCCCTTCCCCCCTCTCCCCCCGCTGCACACCCTGGCTGCTCCTGGACTCACCCTGCCTGGAGATTAGTACGGGGGCCTGTGTATCCTCACTGCACGGCTCTGATTAAGGGGGAATGCCTGGCTCTCTGCTCCATCAGGCGGATGCACATTATATCCGGAGCCCCTGGCCCTGCTGTTTAACTATACATATTCATACTCTGCCCTGAACCCGCTGACCTTTCTATAGGGTGTCGGCGTGGACGCCCCCCTCTTGCTTACTTATATTTGCTTTGATATATTTGCTCGGCTGAGCAGAGCGACACCGTGTTGTCTAAAATGGTGCGCGGCCGCCAAAGTAATGCGGCGGCGGGCGCAATGGATAAGTTTGTCCGAAATCCTGGCAATCAGCGTCGGGGGGGTGAAAATGCTGGATCTGAATCTGCACCACCATCTCCTGCATATAGTTCTGCCTCCTCGGACCATCCCGATGCTACTCTGCAGAGAGTATTAGATGCGGTGAATGCCAGCGAGACGCGTCTGGCGGACAAGATTGGGCAAGTGCAGTCTGATCTCTCCATTATACATCAGGACCTTCAGCGGGTGAGGGAGCGAGTGGGCGAAGCTGAGACCCGTATATCTAATGTCGAAGACTCCGTCGGCCCGCTGGGTCGGCGCACTGATGTTTTGGAATCTCAAATGACTGAGGTGCGCAAAAAACTGACGGATATGGAGGGGCGCTTGCGGCGCAATAACGTCCGTTTTGTTGGCTTGCCGGAAAAGGAGGAGGGCTCAACTCCTGAAGAATTTCTTGTGAAATGGCTCCGTGATGCTTTTGGGACTGAGGAATTCTCACCTTACTTTACCGTGGTACGGCCCATAGAGTTCCGATGCACCCGCTGCCTCCAGGGGCTCCACCTCGCACCTTTATTGCTAAGTTCCTCCATTTCAGAGACCGCGACACAGTCCTAAGGCTGGCCCGTACTAAGGGCCCCTTGAAATGGAATGGATCGCCCATATCAGTCTTCCCAGACTTTGCCGTGGATGTACAAAAGGACAGGGCTCAGTTCATATCTGTTAAGAGGAGGCTCCGTGAACTTGACCTGCCGTATGCCATGCTCTTCCCTTCTAAGTTACGAGTAGTGGCTGATGGAGAAACGAAGTTTTTCACGACTCCCCGTGAGGCCACGACGTGGCTGGATAGACGATTCCCGGCGAGACGTGCTCTCGCAGATCCCTGAGTCTCCGACCTATCTTTAATGCTAGTTCTACCATGATTGCTTTAGTTGTGTCCTCCCCTTTTTTTTTTTTTCTCTCCTTATGTGCTCCTCTTGTTATTATTTATGTGGGTGGTACATGCGTGTTAATTAATATGTGGCATTAGGCTGCGGGAGTGTTGAACTGAGGTCATTGTCCTCTATATTTCAGTATCCTAGTTACATTACTCTGTTATCACAGGCACGACAGGTCGAGTGACTACTCGTTTGTTTATCTCGATGCTTCGGGTAGGCTTTGTAATTTCTATTATCCCCTGTTGCCTCTGGGGGGTGGGGGGTTGCACCCATAGTTCGCTATGTTGGCTCTGGTCTACGCAGGCATGCTGTTTTGTTTTAGTTATGCACAGACCATGGGGGGGGGGATGTCTGTGATTTCCCCTCCTATCTGGATCGGGGAGGGGGGGGGGGGGGGATGTGGTTGGTGGCTGGAGGCTATCTCTGTTCTCCCGAGAGTCATTATATTCTTGGCCCCGATCAGGGTGTACTTGCATTACTTAATGGTGCTACGAAAGCTGTGTATTTGAATTTGGGTACTTGTGTTTAGTTTTGGGATCCAAGTATGCTGCAAGTTGGGGGTGGTATACAGGGAGGGGGGTGGGGGAGGGTTCTGGGTTATGGTTCTAATGTGTGTGGAGAGGTATGGTGTACGTGGACATGGTTCATTGTTGTATTATCTGAGTATTGGTATCTGGTGACTGAGCATAAGCATGGTGGATTGGGCTGGCCGCGGGGTACTACATTTATTTTACTTTTGATGCACTATGGCTGGGACTAAAGTGTTATCGTGGAATGTGCGGGGTCTCAGTGACAAAGTTAAGAGGTCCTTGGTACTCCGACAGATTAAAACTTGTGCCGCTGATGTAGTCTGCCTTATGGAAACACACTTGGTGGGGAATAAGATTCTTTCACTAAAAAGGCCTTGGGTGGGATGGGCGTACCATTCCACGTATACTTCTGCCTCTCGTGGAGTTTCAGTCCTCATTAAGTGGACCGTCCCCTTCGTGCTGGAATCTGTGCAGACGGATCCGTGGGGGAGATATGTGTTTCTAAAATGTAGATTATTTTACGTCCCTGTCCTTCTTCTGGCGGTTTGTGTGCCCCCTCCCTATTCCCCTGAAGTACTTAAGAGGGCTGCCGGGTTCATGGCCTCTTCCCCCGGGATTTCGGTTATTTGCCTCGGGGATTTTAACAATGTTATAGATGCAGCGATGGATAGGCTGTCTAGGTCTCCGTCGACTGCATGCCCTGGGAATCTCTCTTTTGCCAATGTGGTGTCGGGGTTGGGCCTGGTTGATCCTTGGAGATTGAGACACCCGTCTCTTAGACAATACTCCTGTTTCTCTCACTCCCATTCTTCGTTCTCCAGGATTGACCTGGCCCTCCTCTCGAGCGACATGGTTCCCCGGGTGGGCGATATTAGGTATGAAACTAGGGGTATATCGGATCACTCCCCTTTGACTCTTACCTTAGATTTTAATTGTTCTAGGGGCCAGAATGTATGGAAATTTAACCCGTTCTGGCTTGTCCACATGGGGGATGGTTCTGACCTGGTGGCCGCATGGCGGGAATTCTTTGAGTTAAATAGTGCCGGAACTGCTATCTCTATCCTCTGGGACACGTTTAAGGCCTTTATGCGAGGGAGTTTGATTAAACGGGTAGCTAACTTGAAGTCCTTTTATAAACAACGGGAGATGGTGTTGGAGGCCCAGAGTGTCGCCGCAGAATTGCAGTACTTGCAGGATTCCTTGAATAGTTCTAAGTTAGCCTGGTTATCGGCTCAGAGAGAATGGAAGGATTATCTAATGGAGAAGACTCAGCATAGACTCCTTTTCTCCTCCCATAAATTTTACGCTACGGGTGATAGGCCGGGGGCGTACTTGGCCTCCCTGGCCCGGGGTGACAGACCTACTAATGTAGTGGTTGAGATTTTAAATTCTGATGGCATTTCCCTAACTCAGACCCCACAAATGGCGGCTGAATTTGTGTCCTATTATAGCCGCTTATATGAATCCAAGCTGGAGTGCACTCAATTGCATCTCAATGATTATTTGGACGCTGTTTCCTTCCCCACCCTGTCCAGCGAGGCTTGTGATCTACTGGAAGCGCCTATTTCACCCGAAGAGATTATGGCTGCTATTAAGGCCTCCCCTAGTGGTAAAGCCTCCGGCATAGACGGCATACCTTCAGAGGTCTACGGGCACCATCTGGATTTTTTTGTCCCTCGCCTCCTGGAGCTTTACGGCCAAATTTTTGCAGAGGAGTCTCTCCCTCCGTCTATGGCGGAGGCTTTGATTGTAGTTCTCCCTAAACCAGATAAGGATATTAGGAGAGTTGAGTCCTATCGCCCTATATCCCTTTTACCCACTGATATTAAAATATTGGCTAAGGTTGTGGCCGGCAGATTAAATACAGTCATATCTCATATTATACATCCGGATCAGACGGGATTTATGCCCAATAAGTCGACATCCATTAACCTTAGACGTCTGTTTACCCATCTACAACTCCCCTGTAAGGATCCCACCTCCTCCATAGTCGTCTCGTTGGACGCCGCTAAGGCTTTTGATTCCGTAGAATGGGCATATTTGTGGGAAGTTATGCGTAGATTCGGTATGGGTCCAAACTTCATTAAATATGTTCAATTGATGTATTCCTCTCCCTTGGCGAGAGTGGCAATTAACGGTTTTGTGTCTCATTCCTTTCCTTTATCTAGGGGTACGCGACAGGGTTGCCCACTGTCCCCTGCTCTATTTGCTCTGGCCATTGAGCCCCTTGCCTGCCTCCTGAGGGCGGATGCGGGGATCACTGGCTTCAGGGTGGGTGCCCGCGAGGACAGGGTGGCACTATATGCCGATGGTGTTCTGTTATTCGTGGATCGCTATGCTGAGTCTATGCCTAGGATCTTGGGAATTATTGTTGAGTTCGGGCGATACTCTGGGCTCCTGATTAATTGGGAGAAATCCTTTATTATCCCACTCCAGGGGGAGGTTCCTGCTTTCCCATTGGTGGCTCTTCCGTTGCGGTGGGTGGACTCATTCAAATACTTGGGCATATGGGTGTCTAATGATCCTCAAAAGTTCTCCTCCCTAAATATCACTCCACAAATAACATATCTCCGTGGTCGGGTGAAGGTATGGGGGAAACTACCCTTAACAGTCACAGGGAGGGTAAATATGGTAAAAATGGTCTTTCAGCCCAAACTTCTGTATGTTCTCCAACAATCTCCCGTTTATATCCCGCTGAAGACTTTTAAACAAATAAATGGGCTGCTTTCCTCCCTAGTGTGGGCTAGTAAGCGGGCACGTCTGCGATTAGATGCTTTGACCAGGTCAAGGGACATGGGGGGTTTGGCCCTCCCCAACTTCTGCTTTTATTATTATGCTGCGCAGCTGGCGCATGTCTGGGAGTGGATTACCGACCTTGATGCCCTGGCTTTGCACTCACTGATGTTGCACCATGACTACCCCTGGGGGCTCCCCATTGCAGCTGCTCTTGTGTGGTAGCGTCAAAATGTCCACATTGCCACTGATTAAACAATCCATCCTGATATGGAAATTAGTGCACTCTGTGATGCGGGGCCAGGGTATTGATCCTGATACCCCACTGGATAACGCGTACGGGCTGCCGGAGTTATGTCAACTTCAGGTTAGGGAAGTGTGGGGTAGCTGGGGAGTACACTCCATGGGACAGATATATAGTGATGGGACCCTTACCTCATTTCAACAACTTCAACAGGCACATAATATCCCCTCGGGGTTCTTTTATCGATTCCTTCAGCTGAGACACGCTTTGGCTACCCAGTTCCCAGATGGCCCTCCGACCCTTGTTGACTCCCCTGTCAAACTAATGCTGCAGACGCTAGACTCGGGACACTTGGTCTCTAAGATATATGGCCGTATTCTGCAGCTACATCATACGGATCCTCTAACTGCTCTCCGGGGAAAGTGGGAATCGGATGTGGGTATGTTGTCGGACGATGCATGGAGTACCGCTATGGGAGCCCATCGGATCTCCACTTCCTCTGCCAGGTACCAGCAAATACAACTATATATCCTGCATAGAGTATATATGACCCCGGTGAGGTTAGCACATATTGGGGGATCTCACAGCTCCCAGTGCCCTAAGTGTGGAACCACGGGTGCGGATTTCTGGCATCTGCTCTGGGTGTGCCCTGGCGTGTCTCGTTTTTGGATGGCTGTCATACGCACTATAGGTGATACGGGGGTCCCCTCCGCCATATGCACACCTGCTTTATGTACCCTGTTGATAGTGGACGAGGAAGCTCTAGACCCACCTAGCAGAAGATATGTTATCAACCTATGCGCTCTAGCCAGAGTCTGTATAGCCCGGCTGTGGCTGGCGGGTGAGGCCCCGACAGTTAAGGCCTGGATAGCCCTGGTCAACGAAACTGTCGCACACGAAAAATTTGTGTTCCTGGCGAGGAAATGGTGTACAATTTGGGGCAGATGGATAGAGTCTAAATACTTCAAGGATTCATAAAATCCTGCAATGTGCCTTTCTCCTTACTTTGTCCCGGTACATTTTGGGGGTGGTTGCCCCGCGGCCGGCCTTGCAGAAACTCAGTGTATTCTACTGTGTTTGCTCTGATATACTGGTGTCTGTTTCGGAAATTTATGTTTGTGATGCGATACTCTCAAGAATAGTCCATCTGAGATTATACGATATAGGAGGTATTATATATA
Organism: Pseudophryne corroboree; assembly: GCF_028390025.1. Lineage (NCBI taxonomy): Eukaryota > Metazoa > Chordata > Amphibia > Anura > Myobatrachidae > Pseudophryne > Pseudophryne corroboree. Next base: position 300,171,917 of record NC_086444.1, on the reverse strand, counting down.
ATTGATGTACCATGTGCTCTGTATATGTGCAGTTGTTTTGCGCATATTGGGTATGTATGTAATGTTATGCATGTTTTCGTTTTTTTTTGTTGTGTGAAATGTTCTTGAAACATTTAAAATTCTAATAAAAAATTATTGAATTTAAAAAATTATGTAAGCGGGACAAAATAAGAATTTACTTACCGATAATTCTATTTCTCGTAGTCCGTAGTGGATGCTGGGGACTCCGTCAGGACCATGGGGAATAGCGGCTCCGCAGGAGACAGGGCACAAAAGTAAAAGCTTTAGGATCAGGTGGTGTGCACTGGCTCCTCCCCCTATGACCCTCCTCCAAGCCTCAGTTAGGATACTGTGCCCGGACGAGCGTACACAATAAGGAAGGATTTTGAATCCCGGGTAAGACTCATACCAACCACACCAATCACACTGTACAACCTGTGATCTGAACCCAGTTAACAGCATGATAACAGCGGAGCCTCTGAAAAGATGGCTCACAACAATAATAACCCGATTTTTGTAACAATAACTATGTACAAGTAATGCAGACAATCCGCACTTGGGATGGGCGCCCAGCATCCACTACGGACTACGAGAAATAGATTTATCGGTAAGTAAAATCTTATTTTCTCTAACGTCCTAGTGGATGCTGGGGACTCCGTCAGGACCATGGGGATTATACCAAAGCTCCCAAACGGGCGGGAGAGTGCGGGTGACTCTGCAGCACCGAATGAGAGAACTCCAGGTCCTCCTCAGCCAGGGTATCAAATTTGTAGAATTTTACAAACGTGTTCCCCCCTGACCACGTAGCTGCTCGGCAAAATTTTAAAGCCGAGACCCCCTCGGGCATCCGCCCAAGATGAGCCCACCTTCCTTGTGGAATGGGCATTGACAGATTTTGGCTGTGGCAGGCCTGCCACAGACTGTGCAAGCTGAATTGTACTACAAATCCAACGAGCAATAGTCTGCTTAGAAGCAGGAGCACCCATCTTTTGGGGTGCATACAATATAAACAGCAAGTCAGACTTTCTGACTCCAGCCGTCCTGGAAATAAATAAATAAATATATATATATATATATATATATATATATATATATATATATATATATATATATATATATTTTTTTTTTTAGGGCCCCGACAACGTCTAGCAACTTGGAGTCCTCCAAGTCCCTAGTAGCCGCAGGCACCACAATATGTTGTTTCAGGCGAAACGCCGACACCACCTTAGGAAGAAACTGGGGACGAGTCCGCAGTTCTGCCCTGTCCGAATGGAAAAACAAATATGAGCTTTTTTTTTAAGACAAAGCCCCCAATTCTGACAATCGCCTGGCCGAGGCCAGGGCCACAACATGGTCCCTTTCCATGTGAGATATTTCAAATCCACAGATTTGAGCGGTTCAAACCAATATGATTTGAGGAATCCCAACACTACGTTGAGATCCCACGGTGCCACTGGAGGCATACAAGGGGCTGTATATGCAATACTCCCTTGACAAACGTCTGGACTTCAGGAATTGAAGCCAATTTTTTCTGGAAGAAAATCTACAGGGCCGAAACTTGAACCTTAATGGACCCCAATTTGAGGCTCATAGACACTCCTGTTTTCAGGAAGTGCAGAAATCGACCTAGTTGAAATTTTTTTTTTTCTTTTCGTGGGGCCTTCCTGGCCTCACCCACGCAACATATTTTCACCACATGTGGTGATAACGTTGTGCGGTCACCTCCTTCCTGGCTTTGACCAGGGTAGGTATGACCTCTTCCGGAATGCCTTTTCCCTTAGGATCCGGCGTTCAACCGCCATGCCGTCAAACGCAGTCGCGGTAAGTCTTGGAACAGACAAGGTCCCTGCTGGAGCAGGTCCTTTCTTAGAGGCAGATGCCACGGTTCCTCTTGGAACAGACATGGTTCTTGCTGAAAGCAAATCCCATCTTAGCTCCCGAGGCCATTAGTCCTCTGTGAGCATCTCTTGAAGTTCCGGGTACCAAGTCCCTCTTGGCCAATCCGGAGCCACGAGTATAGTTCTTACTCCTCTACGTCTTATAATTCTCAATACCTTGGTTATGAGAAGCAGAAGAGGGAACACATACACCGACTGTTACACCCACGGTGTTACCAGGACGTCCACAGCTATCGCCTGAAGGTCTCGTGACCTGGCGCAATACCTGTCCCGTTTTTTGTTCGGGCGGGACGCCATCATTTCCACCTTTGGTCTTTCCCAACGGTTCACAATCATGCGGAAAATTTCCCGATGAAGTTCCCACTCTCCCGGGTGGAGGTCGTGCCTGCTGAGGAAGTCTGCTTCCCAGTCGTCCACTCCCGGAATGAACACTGCTGACAGTGCTATCACATGATTTTCCGTCTAGCGAAAAATCCTTGCAGTTTTGACCACTGCCCTCCTGCTTCTTGTGCCGCCCTATCTGTTTACGTGGGCGACTGCCGTGATGTTATCCCACTGGATCAATACCGGCTGACCTTGAAGCAGAGGCCTTGCTAAGCTTATAGCATTACAAATTTGCTCTTAGCTCCAGTATATTTATGTGGAGAGAATTCTCCAGACTTGATCACACTCCCTGGAAATTTTTTCCCTGTGTGACTGCTCCCCAGCCTCTCAGGCTGGCCTCCGTGGATACCAGCATCCAATCCTGAATGCCGAATCTGCGGCCCTCTAGAAGATGAGCACTCTGTAATCACCACAGGAGAGACACTCTTGTCCTTGGATATAGGGTTATCCGCTGATGCATCTGAAGATGCGATCCGGACCATTTGTCCAGCAGATCCCACTGAAGAGTTCTTGCGTGAAATCTGCCGAATGGAAGCGCTTCGTAATAAGCCACCATTTTTTACCAGGACTCTTGTGCAATGATGCACTGACACTTTTCCTGGTTTTAGGAGGATCCCGATTAGCTCGGATAACTCCCTGGCTTTCTCCTCTGGGAGAAACACCCTTTTCCTGGACTGTGTCCAGAATCATCCCTAGGACCAGCAGACGTGTCGTCGGAACAACTGCGGTTTTGGAATATTTAGAATCCACCCGTGCTGTCGTAGAACTACTTGAGATAGTGCTACTCCGACCTCCAACTGTTCTCTGGACCTTGTTCTTATCAGGAGGTCGTCCATTTTCTTTGAAGACGAATCCTCATTTCGGTCATTACCTTGGTAAAGACCCGGGGTGCCTTGGACACTCCAACGGCATCGTCTGAAACTGATAGTGACAGTTCTGTACCACGAACCTGAGGTACCCTTGGTGAGAAAAGCAAATTTTGGGACATGGAGGTAAGCATCCCTGATGTCCCGGGACACCATATAGTCCCCTTGTTCCCAGTTCGCTATCACTGCTCTGAGTGACTCCATCTGGATTTGAACCCTTGTAAGTGTTCAAATTTTTCAGATTTAGAATCGGTCTCACCTAGCCTTCTGGCTTCAGTACCACCCTATAGTGTGGAACAATACCCCTTTCCTTGTTGTAGGAGGGGTAATTTTATTATCACCTGCTGGGAATACAGCTTGTGAATTGTTTTCAATACTGCCTCCCTGTCGGAGGGGGACATTGGTACAGCAGACTACAGGAACCTGCGAGGGGGGAAACGCCTCGACATTCCAATCTGTGCCCCTTTGATACTACTTGTAGGATCCAGGGGTCCTGTACGGTCCCAGCGTCATGCTGAGAACTTAGTAGAAGCGGTGGAGGGCTTCTGTTACTGGGAATGGGCTGCCTGCTGCAGTCTTCTTCCCTTTCCTCTATCCCTGGGCAGATATCTTATAGGGACGAAAAGACTGAGGCTGAAAAGACGGTGTCTTTTTCTGCAGAGATGTGACTTAGGGTAAAAAACGGTGGATCTTCCAGCAGTTGCCGTGGCCACCAGGTCCCATGGACCGACCCCAAATAACTCCTCCCCTTTTATACGGCAATACATCTTTGTGCCGTTTGGAATCTGCATCCCCTGACCACTGTCGTGTCCATAAACATCTTCTTGCAGATATGGACATCGCATTTACTCTTGATGCCAGAGTGCAAATATCCCTCTGCGCATCTCGTATATATAGAAATGCATCCTTTAAATGCTCTATAGTCAATAAAATACTGTCCCCGTCAAGGGTATCAATATTTTTAGTCAGGGAATCCGACGAAGCCACCTCAGCTCTGCACATCCAGGCTGAGGCGATCGCTGGTCACAGTATAACACCAGCATGTGTGTGTATACTTTTTAGGATATTTTTCTGATAAGCATGTGAGCGCCTTATCCACCCTGAGGGGTGTTTCCCAATGCGCCTTAACTTCTGGCGGGAAAGGGTATACCGCCAATAATTTTCTATCGGGGGAAACCCACGCATCATCACACACTTCATTTAATTTATCTGATTCAGGAAAAACTACAGGTAGTTTTTTCACCTCACACATAATACCCTTCTTTGTGGTACTTGGAGTATCAGAAATATGTAACACCTCCTTCATTGCCCTTAACGTGTGGCCCTAAAGGAAAATACGTTTGTTTCTTCACCGTCGACACTGAAATCAGTGTCCGTGTCTGGGTCTATGTCGACCGACTGAGGTAAATGGGCGTTTTTACAAGCCCCTGACGGTGTCTGAGACGCCTGGACCGGTACTAATTTGTTCGCCGGCCGTCTCATGTCGTCAACCCACTTGCAGCGTGTTGACATTATCACGTAATTCCATAAGTAAGCCATCCATTCCGGTGTCGACTCCCTAGAGAGTGACATCACCATTACAGGCAATTTGCTCCGCCTCCTCACCAACATTTTCCTCATACATGTCGACACACACGTACCGACATACAGCACACACATAGGGAATGCTCTGATAGAGGACAGGACCCACTAGCCCTTTGGGGAGACAGAGGGAGAGTTTGCCAGCACACACCAAAATGCTATAATTATACAGGGACAACCCTTATATAAGTGTTCCTCCCATATAGCATTTAATATATATGTATATCGCCAAATCAGTGCCCCCCCTCTCTGTTTTAACCCTGTTTCTGTAGTGCAGTGCAGGGGAGAGCCTGGGAGCCTTCCCCTCAGCCTTTCTGTGAGGGAAAATGGCGCTGTGTGCTGAGGAGAATAGGCCCCGCCCCCTTTTCGGCGGGCTTCTTCTCCGGAGATTGTGAAGTCTGGCAGGGGTTAAATACATCCATATAGCCTCAAGGGCTATATGTGATGTATTTTTCGCCATACAGGTATTCTACATTGCTGCCAGGGCGCCCCCCCCCGCGCCCTGCACCCTCCGTGATCGCTGTGGGAAGTGTGCTGACAGACAATGGCGCACAGCTGCAGTGCTGTGCGCTACCCGAGGAAGACTGAAAAGTCTTCTGCCGCCTGGTTCCGGACCTCTTCAATCTTCAGCATCTGCAAGGGGGTCGGCGGCGCGGCTCCGGGACGAACCCCAGGGCGAGACCTGTGTTCCGACTCCCTCTGAAGCTAATGGTGTCCAGTAGCCTAAGAATCCAATCCATCCTGCACGCAGGTGAGTTGAAATTCTCTCCCCTAAGTCCCTCGATGCAGTGAGCCTGTTGCCAGCAGGACTCACTGAAAATAAAGAACCTAAAAACTTTTTCTAAGCAACTCTTTAAGAGAGCCACCTAGATTGCACCCTTCTCGGACGGGCACAAAAACCTAACTGAGGCTTGGAGGAGGGTCATAGGGGGAGGAGCCAGTACACACCATGTGATCCTAAAAGCTTGCTTTTGTGCCCTGTCTCCTGCGGAGCCGCTATTCCCCATGGTCCTGACGGAGTCCCCAGCATCCACTAGGACGTTCGAGAAAACCCGATTTTTGTAACAATAACTATGTACAAGTATTGCAGACAATCCGCACTTGGGATGGGCGCCCAGCATCCACTACGGACTACGAGAAATAGAATTATCGGTAAGTAAATTCTTATTTTCTCCGACGTCCTAAGTGGATGCTGGGGACTCCGTCAGGACCATGGGGATTATACCAAAGCTCCCAAACGGGCGGGAGAGTGCGGATGACTCTGCAGCACCGAATGAGAGAACTCCAGGTCCTCCTCAGCCAGTGTATCAAATTTGTAGAATTTTTCAAACGTGTTTGCCCCTGACCAAGTAGCAGCTCGGCAAAGTTGTAAAGCCGAGACCCCTCGGGCAGCCGCCCAAGATGAGCCCACCTTCCTTGTGGAATGGGCATTTACATATTTTGGCTGTGGCAGGCCTGCCACAGAATGTGCAAGCTGAATTGTACTAGACATCCAACAGTTTGTTGGGTGCATACAGGATAACAGCAAGTCAGTTTTCCTGACTCCAGCCGTCCTGGAAACCTATATTTTCAGGGCCCTGACAACATCTAGCAACTTGGAGTCCTCCAAGTCCCTAGTAGCCGCAGGTACCACAATAAGCTGGTTCAGGTGAAACGCTGACACCACCTTAGGGAGAAACTGGGGACGAGTCCGCAGCTCTGCCCTGTCCGAATGGACAATCAGATATGGGCTTTTGTGAGACAAAGCCGCCAATTCTGACACTCGCCTGGCCGAGGCCAGGGCCAACAGCATGGTCACTTTCCATGTGAGATATTTCAAATCCACAGATTTGAGCGGTTTAAACCAATGTGATTTGAGGAATCCCAGAACTACGTTGAGATCCCACAGTGCCACTGGAGGCACAAAAGGGGGTTGTATATGCAGTACTCCCTTGACAAACTTCTGGACTTCAGGAACTGAAGCCAATTCTTTCTGGAAGAAAATCGACAGGGCCGAAATTTGAACCTTAATGGACCCCAATTTGAGGCCCATAGACACTCCTGTTTGTAGGAAATGCAGGAATCGACAGAGTTGAAATTTCTCCGTGGGGGCCTTCCTGGCCTCACACCATGCAACATATTTTCGCCAAATGCGGTGATAATGTTGTGCGGTCACCTCCTTCCTGGCTCTGACCAGGGTAGGGATGACCTCTTCCGGAATGCCTTTTTCCCTTAGGATCCGGCGTTCAACCGCCATGCCGTCAAACGCAGCCGCGGTAAGTCTTGGAACAGACATGATCCTTGCTGAAGCAAGTCCCTTCTTAGTATCTCTTGAAGTTCCAGGTACCATCTTGGCCAATCCGGAGCCACGAGTATAGTTCTTACTCCTCTCCGTCTTATAATTTTCAGTACCTTGGGTATGAGAGGCAGAGGAGGGAACACATACACCGACTGGTACGCCCACGGTGTTACCAGAGCGTCCCAGCTATTGCCTGAGGGTCTCTTGACCTGGCGCAATACCTGTCCAGTTTTTTGTTCAGACGGGACGCCATCATGTCCACCTTTGGTCTTTCCCAACGGTTCACAATCATGTGGAAGACTTCCAGATGAAGTCCCCACTCTCCCGGGTGGAGGTCGTTCCTGCTGAGGAAGTCTGCTTCCCAGTTGTCCACTCCCGGAATGAACACCGCTGACAGTGTTATCACATGATTTTTCGCCCAGCGAAGAATCCTTGCTGCCATTGCCCTCCTGCTTCTTGTGCCGCCCTGTCTGTTTACGTGGGCGACTGCCGTGATGTTGTCCGACTGGATCAGCACCGGTTGACTTTGAAGCAGAGGTCTTCCTAGGCTCAGAGCATTGTAAATTGCCTTTAGCTCCAGTATATTTATGTGGAGAGAAGTCTCCAGACTTGACCACACTCCTTGGAAATTTCTTCCCTGTGTGACTGCTCCCCAGCCTCTCAGGCTGGCATCCGTGGTCACCAGAACCCAGTCCTGAATGCCGAATGTGCTGCCCTCTAGTAGATGAGCACTCTGCAGCCACCACAGAAGAGACACCCTTGTCCTTGGAGACAGGATTATCCGCTGATGCATCTGAAGATGCGATCCGGACCATTCGTCCAGCAGATCCCACTGAAAAATTCTTGCGTGAAATCTGCCGAATGGAATCGCTTCGTAAGAAGCCACCATTTTTCCAAGGACTCTTGTGCATTGATGCACTGACACTTGGCCTGGTTTTAGGAGGTTTCTGACTAGCTCGGATAACTCCCTGGCTTTCTCCTCCGGGAGAAACACCTTTTTCTGGACTGTGTCCAGAATCATCCCTAGGAACAGCAGACGTGTCGTCGGAAACAGCTGCGATTTTGGAATATTTAGAATCCACCCGTGCTGTCGTAGAACTACTTGAGATAGTGCTACTCCGACCTCCAACTGTTCTCTGGACCTTGCCCTTATCAGGAGATCGTCCAAGTAAGGGATAATTAATACGCCTTTTCTTTGAAGAAGAATCATCATTTCGGCCATTACCTTGGTAAAGACCCGGGGTGCCGTGGACAATCCAAACGGCAGCGTCTGAAACTGATAGTGACAGTTCTGTACCACGAACCTGAGGTACCCTTGGTGAGAAGGGCAAATTGGGACATGGGAGGTAAGCATCCTTGATGTCCAGGGACACCATATAGTCCCCTTCTTCCTGGTTCGCTATCACTGCTCTGAGTGACTCCATCTTGATTTGAACCTTTGTATGTAAGTGTTCAAAGATTTCAGATTTAGAATAGGTCTCACCGAGCCGTCTGGCTTCAGTACCACAATATAGTGTGGAATAATACCCCTTTCCTTGTTGTAGGAGGGGTACTTTGATTATCACCTGCTGGGAATACAGCTTGTGAATTGTTTCCAATACTGCCTCCCTGTCGGAGGGAGACGTTGGTAAAGCAGACTTCAGGAACCTGCGAGGGGGAGACGTCTCGAATTTCCAATCTGTACCCCTGGGATACTACTTGTAGGATCCAGGGGTCCACTTGCGAGTGAGCCCACTGCGCGCTGAAACTCTTGAGACGACCCCCCACCGCACCGGAGTCCGCTTGTACGGCCCCAGCGTCATGCTGAGGACTTGGCAGAAGCGGTGGAGGGCTTCTGTTCCTGGGAAGGGGCTGCCTGCTGCAGTATTCTTCCCTTTCCTCTACCCCTGGGCAGATATGACTGGCCTTTTGCCCGCTTGCCCTTATGGGGACGAAAGGACTGAGGCTGAAAAGACGGTGTCTTTTTCTGCTGAGATGTGACTTGGGGTAAAAAATGGACCGACCCCAAATAACTCCTCCCCTTTATACGGCAATACTTCCATGTGCCGTTTGGAATCTGCATCACCTGACCACTGTCGTGTCCATAAACATCTTCTGGCAGATATGGACATCGCACTTACTCTTGATGCCAGAGTGCAAATATCCCTCTGTGCATCTCGCATATATAGAAATGCATCCTTTAAATGCTCTATAGTCAATAAAATACTGTCCCTGTCAAGGGTATCAATATTTTCAGTCAGGGAATCCGACCAAGCCACCCCAGCGCTGCACATCCAGGCTGAGGCGATCGCTGGTCGCAGTATAACACCAGTATGTGTGTATATACTTTTTAGGATATTTTCCAGCCTCCTATCAGCTGGCTCCTTGAGGGCGGCCGTATCTGGAGACGGTAACGCCACTTGTTTTGATAAGCGTGTGAGCGCCTTATCCACCCTAAGGGGTGTTTCCCCAACGCGCCCTAACTTCTGGCGGGAAAGGGTATAACGCCAATAATTTTCTATCGGGGGAAACCCACGCATCATCACACACTTCATTTAATTTCGGATTCAGGAAAAACTACAGGTAGTTTTTTCACACCCCACATAATACCCTTTTTTGTGGTACTTGTAGTATCAGAAATATGTAACACCTCCTTCATTGCCCTTAACATGTAACGTGTGGCCCTAATGGAAAATACGTTTGTTTCTTCACCGTCGACACTGGAGTCAGTGTCCGTGTCTGTGTCGACAGACTGAGGTAAATGGGCGTTTTAAAGCCCCTGACGGTGTTTGAGACGCCTGGACAGGTACTAATTGGTTTGCCGGCCGTCTCATGTCGTCAACCGACCTTGCAGCGTGTTGACATTATCACGTAATTCCCTAAATAAGCCATCCATTCCGGTGTCGACTCCCTAGAGAGTGACATCACCATTACAGGCAATTGCTCCGCCTCCTCACCAACATCGTCCTCATACATGTCGACACACACGTACCGACACAGCACACACACAGGGAATGCTCTGATAGAGGACAGGACCCCACTAGCCCTTTGGGGAGACAGAGGGAGAGTTTGCCAGCACACACCAAAACGCTATAATTATACAGGGACAACCTTATATAAGTGTTTTCCCTTATAGCATCATAATATATAATAATATCGCCAAATAAGTGCCCCCCCTCTCTGTTTTAACCCTGTTTCTGTAGTGCAGTGCAGGGGAGAGCCTGGGAGCCTTCCTAGCAGCGGAGCTGTGTAGGAAAATGGCGCTGTGTGCTGAGGAGAATAGGCCCCGCCCCCTTTTCGGCGGGCTTCTTCTCCCATTTTTCTGACAACCTGGCAGGGGTTAAATACATCCATATAGCCCCAGAGGTTATATGTGATGTATTTTTAGCCAGCATAGGTACTTTCATTGCTGCCCAGGGCGCCCCCCCCAGCGCCCTGCACCCTCAGTGACCGTTGGTGTGAAGTGTGCTGAGAGCAATGGCGCACAGCTGCCGTGCTGTGCGCTACCTTAAGAAGACTGGGAAGTCTTCAGCCGCCGATTTCTGGACCTCTTCTCTCTTCAGCATCTGCAAGGGGGTCGGCGGTGCGGCTCCGGTGACCCATCCAGGCTGTACCTGTGATCGTCCCTCTGGAGCTAGTGTCCAGTAGCCTAAGAAGCCAATCCATCCTGCACGCAGGTGAGTTCACTTCTTCTCCCCTAAGTCCCTCGTTGCAGTGAGCCTGTTGCCAGCAGGACTCACTGAAAATAAAAAACCTAACAAAACTTTTACTCTAAGCAGCTCTTTAGGAGAGCCACCTAGATTGCACCCTTCTCGGCCGGGCACAGAAACCTAACTGAGGCTTGGAGGAGGGTCATAGGGGGAGGAGCCAGTGCACACCACCTGATCCTAAAGCTTTTACTTTTGTGCCCTGTCTCCTGCAGAGCCGCTATTCCCCATGGTCCTGACGGAGTCCCCAGCATCCACTTAGGACGTCAGAGAAAAGTAATTTAACATCTAATTAACTTTTTCTCCTCCACTACGAAACACCATGACAAACAATTGTCACTATTCAATTTTTCTTTTAGCACCCCCAAAAAGACAAGGTTTAGCCACCTAAAACTGCTAAACTGTAGCTTTGGGCATCCAAAGTGCAGTTTGCACATGTTTTTTTCTCACACCACAGGAGGTTGCGATAAAGTGTCTTCAATGGCAGCTGGGCGCTTGAACGGCAAAACAATTGAATTGCTGCCATCAGACACCATCTAGTGAGCTACAAAAAACTACTGATTGGCCCCATTTTTTGATTTACCTAGAATTGCGAGAGAAAGAAAAAAAAAAAAGTGTTAAAAATCTGTAGTGGTGACCAAACCTGGACGTTGGACACCCATTCAGGCTTTTTAGAAGACTGCTTTAGCCGCTTTGCGTGGCTAAACCCGGAGCCGACAGACGCCTTAATTAGCAATGATCAGAGCAACAATTGAATAGTTCCAATAGGCGCCCATTGCTAAAGGCACCCAACAAGGGGCGAAAAAACAAACGAAACAGCTCCTAAGAGGAAAATCTGGGGAGAAATGGACTCCGCAAAAGTAGTTGCATGGGACCTGGTGCGCCATAAAGGGCTGTTTGGCATGACTTCAGGAACAACCTATGAGAAAAAAAAAATCTGTATATGCACAGCAAATAAATGTTTAAGACAGCCAATTAAGCTTCTTTCAAGGAGGAACTGGTGGAAATACTTGCCACTTTTAACTGCCTACAAATGAAAGAAAAGAACAGGTTTATTTATGACTAAGGAAAGTATTTTATCCAATTATACAGGGGCTAAGAGTGCATAGAGGCATACCAGTGCATGGGCAAACACTGCACTATGGGCCTGGCTCATTGTTATACGCTAAGCCAGAGGTTCCCAAACTATGTGCCGTGGCTCCCTGGGGTGCCTCGGGACACTTGCAGGGGTGCCCTGGGTTGGTGGTCCAGGACCAATTCAAATTATTCATGGTCAATATAATAGGCAAAACCAGTGCTGGTAGCTGCCGGTCATAAAATATGTGGCTAAACAGAAGCAAATCTTGTCCCTCACCACACAACTGACCCTAAGGATGACATATAAACGCAATCTACTTAATGTAATATTTATTTCTACATTTTTCATTAAGACATTTTTGGCCTAGGGGTGCCGTGAAAAAAAATTCTGATATTCTAGGGCGCCGTGATTCAAAAAAGTTTGGAAACCACTGCGCTAAGCAGTAGCCAAAATTATGCTAATGCAGTCTTGTGTAAATAGACGCCTCCTGCCGGCTTCTGTGATCTGCTGCTGCGTCTGAACACGTAGATTGTATTACTTGTGGACATTAGCCATCTGGGTAACCTGAGGCTTACTCAGAGTGGCTAGGCTGTTCACTTTACATGCAAACCTGAATCAGACCTATATCCTAAACATGTGCTCTCAAATACGCAGCAAGATGGAGATATTAACAGGCTCATCCTTTCGCTATCTCCACAATGGAGCACTGCTGCAGATAGCTCTGTAGGGAGCATACAAAGTTATTACAGGTGAAACAGATTACAGACCATACAGGGAAAGTTAAAAATGAATAACTCAGAAGAAATTAGAGCTGGAGCAGTTTTTTTCCATTGAACTTTGAGAACCAAACATCTCCTTTCAAAAGCTATAATTCAAACAAAATGTGCTATACCAGAAAGGGTGGAAGGAAAAATCCCAAGTACAGAAAGTTTGTTGCTACATGTATAAAGAGATCTCCTTTTCTAATCACTTGCCTTCAGAAAGCTGAATGTGTAAGTAGACTCTTAGGGGTCGATTCTATTCGGCAACTTAAGAATAGCGCCGGGAATTAGCTCCCGACGCTATTCAATTCAGCTCCAGTTAAGTCGGCGATGTCCCGTTCTCGCCGACTTAACAGGTAGTTTTGTCGGGAGAACGGGCATTCTCCGACTTAACTACCAGCGGCGATGCTGATTCCCGACAGAATCAGCCTCGCGCCGGCCGCGAGGCAGCACTTTTGTCGGGTTTCTTCTCTCATCCCCCGGGGATGAGAGAAGAATTCCCGACAATTGCGGGTCACTAGCAGCTGAATTGAATAGCGTCAGGAGCTAATTCCCGGCGCTATTCTTAAGTTGCCGAATAGAATCGACCCCTTAGAAAACTTAATAGACAAGACCAGCATAAATATAGGCAGCCTATTGGCCAGATACAATTGGATGCAGTAATGTACCGCGCCGGGAAAAAAGGGTGGTAGCCCTGGCCTTTAACACACAGGGATAGTCAATCACAGCTTTTTCCCAATAACCCTGGCAGATCAATTAGCGAAGGCTAATCGAGTCTGGCTCTATGTTATACCCCTTTCACATCGCACAAATAACTCGGTATCGACACGGTATATTGCCGTGTTGAAACGGGTCAGTGTGCGATGTGAAAGCGCCTTTCCCGAATTAGCGGGTCGCCTGACCCGGTAATTCAACCCGGTTAAAAATAAGAATTTACTTACTGATAATTCTATTTCTCGTAGTCCGTAGTGGATGCTGGGAACTCCATAAGGACCATGGGGAATAGCGGCTCCGCGGGAGACTGGGCACAAAAGTAAAGCTTTAGGACTACCTGGTGTGCACTGGCTCCTCCCCCTATGACCCTCCTCCAAGCCTCAGTTAGGATACCGTGCCCGGACGAGCGTACACAATAAGGAAGGATTTATGAATCCCGGGTAAGACTCATACCAGCCACACCAATCACACCGTACAACCTGTGATCTGAAGCCAGTTAACAGCATGATAACAGAGGAGCCTCTGGATAGATGGCTCACAACAATAACCCGATTTAGTTAACAATAACTATGTACAAGTATTGCAGACAATCCGCACTTGGGATGGGCGCCCAGCATCCACTACGGACTACGAGAAATAGAATTATCGGTAAGTAAATTCTTATTTTCTCTGACGTCCTAGTGGATGCTGGGAACTCCGTAAGGACCATGGGGATTATACCAAAGCTCCCAAACGGGCGGGAGAGTGCGGATGACTCTGCAGCACCGAATGAGAGAACTCCAGGTCCTCCTCAGCCAGGGTATCAAATTTGTAGAATTTTGCAAACGTGTTTGCCCCTGACCAAGTAGCTGCTCGGCAAAGTTGTAAAGCCGAGACCCCTCGGGCAGCCGCCCAAGATGAGCCCACCTTCCTTGTGGAATGGGCTTTTACAGATTTTGGCTGTGGCAGGCCTGCCACAGAATGTGCAAGCTGAATGGTATTACAAATCCAACGAGCAATAGTCTGCTTAAAAGCAGGAGCACCCAACTTGTTGGGTGCATACAGGATAAACAGCGAGTCAGATTTTCTGACTCCAGCCGTCCTGGAAACATATTTTCAGGGCCCTTACTATGTCCAACAACTTGGAGTCCTCCAAGTCACTAGTAGCCGCAGGTACCACAATAGGTTGGTTCAGATGAAACGCTGAAACCACCTTAGGGAGAAAATGAGGACGAGTCCTCAATTCCGCCCTGTCTGAATGGAAGATCAGATAAGGGCTTTTACAGGATAAAGCCGCCCATTCTGACACGCGCCTGGCCGAGGCCAGGGCCAACAGCATGACCACTTTCCATGTGAGATATTTTAACTCCAAAGATTCAAGTGGTTCAAACCATTGTGACTTTAGGAACCCCAAAACTACATTGAGATCCCAAGGTGCCACTGGAGGCACAAAGAGGCTGTATATGCAGTACCCCTTTTACAAACGTCTGAACTTCAGGAACTGAAGCTAGTTCTTTCTGGAAGAAAATTGACAGGGCCGAAATTTGAACCTTAATGGACCCCAATTTTAGGCCCATAGACACTCCTGTTTGCAGGAAATGCAGGAATCGACCTAGTTGAAATTCCTCCATCGGGGCCTTACTGGCCTCGCACCACGCAACATATTTTCGCCAAATGCGGTGATAATGCTTTGCGGTTACATCCTTCCTGGCTTTGATCAGGGTAGGGATGACTTCATCCGGAATGCCTTTTTCCTTCAGGATCCGGCGTTCAACCGCCCTGCCGTCAAACGCATCCGCGGTAAGTCTTGGAATAGACAGGGTCCTTGATGGAGCAGGTCCCTTCTTAGAGGTAGAGGCCACGGGTCCTCCGTGAGCATCTCTTGAAGTTCCGGGTACCAAGTCCTTCTTGGCCAATCCGGAGCCACGAGTATAGTTCTTACTCCCCTCCGTCTTATAATTCTCAGTACTTTTGGTAAGAGAGGAAGAGGAGGGGACACATACACTGACTGGTACACCCACGGTGTTACAAGAGCGTCCACAGCTATTGCCTGAGGGTCCCTTGACCTGGCGCAATACCTGTCCAATTTTTTGTTTAGGCGGGACGCCATCATGTCCACCTTTGGTTTTTCCCAACGGTTTACAATCATGTGGAAGACTTCTGCTGAGGAAGTCTGTTTCCCAGTTGTTCACTCCCGGAATGAACACTGCTGACAATGCTATCACATGATTTTCCGCCCAGCGAAAAATCCTTGCAGCTTCTGCCATTGCCCTCCTGCTTCTTGTGCCGCCCTGTCTGTCTACGTGGGCGACTGCCGTGATGTTGTTCGACTGGATCAGCACCGGCTGACCTTAAAGCAGAGGTCTTGCTTGGCTTAGGGCATTGTAAATGGCCCTTAGCTCCAAGATATTTATGTGAAGTGATGTCTCCAGGCTTGACCACAAGCCCTGGAAATTTCTTCCCTGTGTGACTGCTCCCCAGCCTCGCAGGCTGGCATCCGTGGTCACCAGGACCCAGTCCTGAATGCCGAATCTGCGCCCTCTAGAAGATGAGCACTCTGCAACCACCACAGAAGAGACACCCTTGTCTTTGGTGACAGGGTTATCCGCTGATGCATCTGAAGATGCGATCCGGACCATTTTTCCAGCAGGTCCCACTGGAAAGTTCTTGCGTGGAATCTGCCGAATGGAATTCGTTCGTAGGAAGCCACCATTATTTCCCAGGACCCTTGTGCACTGATGCACTGACACTTGGCCTGGTTTTAGGAGGTTTCTTACTAGTTCGGATAACTCCCTGGCTTTCTCCTCCTGGAGAAACCCTTTTTCTGGACTGTGTCCAGGATCATCCTTCGGAATAGAAGACGTGTCGTCGGGATCAGCTGCGATTTTGGAATATTAAGAATCCAACCGTGCTGCCGCAACACTACTTGAGATAGTGCTACCCCGACTACCAACTGTTCCCTGGATCTTACCCTTATCCGGAGATCGTCCAAGTAAGGGATAATTAAAACTCCCTTCCTTCGAAGGAGTATCATAATTTCGGCCATTACTTTGGTAAAGACCCGGGGTGCCGTGGACAAACCAAACGGCAGCGTCTGAAACTGATAGTGACAGTTCTGTACCACAAACCTGAGGTACCCTTGGTGAGAAGGGTAAATTGGGACATGGAGATAAGCATCCTTGATGTCCAGAGACACCATATAATCCCCTTCTTCCAGGTTTGCAATCACCGCTCTGAGTGACTCCATCTTGAATTTGAACCTTTGTACGTAAGTGTTCAAGGATTTCAGATTTAAATTAGGTCTCACCGAGCCGTCCGGCTTCGGTACCACAAACAGCGTGGAATAATACCCCTTTCCCTGTTGTAGGAGGGGTACCTTGATCACCTCCTGCTGGGAATACAGCTTGTGAATGGCTTCCCATACCGCCTCCCTGTCGGAGGGAGACGTCGGTAAAGCAGACTTTAGGAAAACGGCGAAGGGGAGACGCCTCGAATTCCAATTTGTACCCTTGAGATACCACCTGAAGGATCCAGGGGTCCACCTGTGAGTGAGCCCACTGCACGCTGAAATTTTTGAGACGGGCCCCCACCGTGCCTGAGTCCGCTTGTAAAGCCCCAGCGTCATGCTGAGGACTTGGCAGAAAACGGGAGAGGGCTTCTGTTCCTGGGAACTGGCTGTTTGCTGCAGCCTTTTTCCTCTCCCTCTGCCACGGGGCAGAAATGAGGAGCCTTTTGCCCGCTTGCCCTTATGGGGCCCAAAGGACTGCGCCTGATAATACGGCGTCTTCTTATGTTGAGAGGCTACCTGGGGTAAAAATGTGGATTTCCCAGCCGTTGCCACCAGGTCTGTTAGACCTACCCCAAATAACTCCTCCCTTTTATAAGGCGATACTTCCATATGCCTTTTGGAATCAGCATCACCTGACCACTGTCTTGTCCATAACCCTCTTCTAGCAGAAATGGACAGCGCACTTACTCTTGATGCCAGTCGGCAAATATCCCTCTGTGCATCACGCATATATAGAAATGCATCTTTTAAATGCTCTATAGTCAGTAATATACTGTCCCTATCTAGGGTATCAATATTGTCAGTCAGGGAATCCGACCAAGCCACCCCAGCACTGCACATCCAGGCTGAGGCGATTGCTGGTCGCAGTATCACACCCGTGTGAGTGTATATACATTTTACTGCTTTCTGTCAGCAGGTTCCTTAAGGGCGGCCGTAGCCGGGGACGGTAGTGCCACCTGTTTAGACAAGCGTGTGAGCGCTTTATTCACCCTAGGGGGTGTTACCCAACGTGCCCTATCCTCTGGCAGGAAGGGGTATGATGCTAATAACTTTTTAGGAATTAACAGTTTTTATCGGGGGAAACCCACGCATCATCACACACTTCATTTAATTCCTCAGATGCAGGAAAAACTACAGGCAGTTTTTTCTCACCCAACATAATACCCTTTTTAGTGGTACTGGTATTATCAGAAATGTGTAAAAACATTTTCCATAGCCTCAATCATGTAACGTGTGGCCATACTGGAAGTCACATTCGTCTCTTAATCGTCGACACTGGAGTCAGTATCCGTGTCGGCGTCTGTATCTGCCATCTGCGGTAACGGGCGTTTTAGAGCCCCTGATGGCTTTTGAGACCCCTGGACAGGCACAGGCTGAGTCGCCGGCTGTCTCATGTCATCAATCTTTTGTAAAGAGCTGACACTGTCACATATTCCTTCCATAAGCTCATCCACTCAGGTGTCTACTCCCTAGGGGGTGACATCTCTGTTACAGGCAATTTCTCCGCCTCCACATCATTTTCCTCCTCATACATGTCGACACAACGTACCGACAGCACACACACAGGGAATGCTCTGATAGAGGACAGGACCCCACTAGCCCTTTGGGGAGACAGAGGGAGAGTATGCCAGCACACACCAGAGCGCGCTATATTATATATATATATATATATATATATATACATACATACATACATATATACATATATATACAGTGATCGCAAAAACGCGCTATGGCGCGTATTTTACCCGAGAATTGATGATGGGGACTCAAAAAGAAAAAAATGCAGGGTCCCTCAGGACGCGCTCTGACCAGCAGCGCTATCCTGTGCTGTCAGTCAGTTCCGTCTCCAGGGCAGCAGAGGAGGAACTTGTAAGGGGAGGAGACCATGCACAGTGTGTTCTCCCGCCCCGCCTCCCCTCACCGTCTGCTCCGCGCGCATATGACAGGGATTATCCTGCTGTCACAGCAGTCAGTGACAGCAGCGGTTTGTAGTGTAGTGGACGCTGGCTCCCTGCTACGATCGGAAGTCTCAGCTCCGATCCCGCAGCAGAGCCAGAGGGGGCAGAACTAGCCTCAATGAAGTGCCCGTGGCCGGCGGCATTATGCAAGACAGCCAGGTACTACTACTATAGTGAGTCAGCCTGACTCATTATAGTGCGCTGGCAGGTGTCCGCATCGCTGAGGGAGGAGGTGAGGCTGTCCGGCCGGAGAAATGTACCTTTCCCCTTCACTTCTGGCCGTGGAGAAAGGGGGAGAGAGGTGGAGGATCTGAGTACTATGCTGACTGGAAACCACTGCGGTGGCTGCAGCCTGTGTATAGCGGGAGCTGCAGGCAGCCACGGAGGATGTAGCACGGGGGGGGGGGGGGTTTGGGAGAGAGAGTACTAAGCCTGGCCCTGTCAGTCTGCTCTGCAGTGTCTGCCCCTAGTACATGCAGGTCATGCCGTGATTCGCGGGTAATTAGGGGGCGGGGCTTAACGCAATGAACTGCCGGACCCATCAGAGACCTGTGCCTGAGCTGCTGTAGTTGGTAGTGTCTCTCATGCTGCTCCCCCCCCCCCCCCCCCCCCCTCTCTCCCATGGACACTCACTGTCTTTTTCCTCTATATCTAACTCTCTCACATGCCCCTCTCCCTCCCTGACACTCTTGCCCCTCTCTCCCTGACAATCTCTCATGCGTCTCTCCCTCCCTCTCCCTAACACTCTCTCATGTGCCTCTCCCTCTCTCTCCCTGACACTCTCGCTCATGTGCCTCTCCCTCTCTGCCTGACACTCTCTCATGCGCCTCTCCCTCCCTCTTCCGGACACTGTCTTGCTCCACTCTCTCTCATGTGCCTCTGACTCTCATATGCCTCTTCCTCTCTCTCCCTGACACTCATGTGCCTCTCCCTTTCTCTCTCATGCGCCTCTCCCTGACACTCTCTCATGTGCCTCTCCCTGTCTCACGCAGCTCTCCCTCCCTCTCCCTGACATTCTGTCTTGCTCCTCTCCCTGAGACTCATGCGCCTCTCCCTCTCTCCCTGACACTCTCATGTGCCTCTCCCTCTCTTCCTCGTGCAGCTCTCCCTACCTCTCCCTTTGTCTTGCCTCTCTCTCTCCCTGACACTCATGTGCCTCTCCCTCTCCCTGACACTCATGCGCCTCTCCCTCCCCTCTCCCTGACACACTCATGCGCCTCTCCCTGACTCTCTCATGTGCCTCTCCCTCTCTCACGCAGCTCTCCCTCCCTCTCCCTGACACTCTGTCTTGCTCCTCTCCCTGACACTCATGCGCCTCTCCCTCTCTCCCTGACACTCTCTCATGTGCCTCTCCCTCTCTCCCTCATGCAGCTCTCCCTACCTCTCCCTTTGTCTTGCCTCTCTCTCTCCCTGACACTCATGTGCCTCTCCCTCTCCGACACACTCATGCGCCTCTCCCTGACACACTCATGCGCCTCTCCCTCCCCTCTCCCTGACACTCTCTCATGTGCCTCTCCCTCTCTCACGCAGCTCTCCCTCCCTCTCCCTGACACTGTCTTGCTCCTCTCCCTGACACTCATGCGCCTCTCCCTCTCTCACTGACACTCTCATGTGCCTCTCCCTGACACTCTCTCATGTGCCTCTCCCTCATGCAGCTCTCCCTCCCTCTCCCTTTGTCTTGCCTCTCTCTCTCCCTGACACTCATGTGCCTCTCTCTCTCTCTCCCTGACACACTCATGCGCCTCTCCCTCCCCTCTTCCTGACACTCTCATGCGCCTCTCCCTCCCTCTCCCTGACACTCTCTCATGTGCCTCTCACTCTCTTACGCAGCTCTCCCTCCCTCTCCCTGACACTCTGTCTTGCTCCTCTCCCTGACACTCATGCGCCTCTCCCTGACACTCATGTGCCTCTCCCTCCCTCTCCCTGACACTCATGTGCCTCTCCCTCTCTCTCCCTGACACACTCATGCGCCTCTTCCTCTCTCCCTGACACACTCTCATGTGCCTCTCCCTCTCTCCCTCATGCAGTTCTCCCTCCCTCTCCCTTTGTCTTGCCTCTCTCTCCCTGACACTCATGTGCCTCTCCCTCTCTCTCCCTGACACTCATGCGCCTCTCCCTCCCCTCTTCCTGAAACTCTCTCATGCTCCTCTCCATCTCTCTCATGCAGCTCTCCCTCCCTCTCCCTTTGTCTTGCCTTTCTCTCTCCCTGACACTCATGTGCCTCTCCCTCTCTCTCCCTGACACACTCATGCGCCTCTCCCTCCCCTCTTCCTGACACTCTCATGCTCCTCTCCATCTCTCTCCCTGACACACTCTCTCATGCTCCTCTCCATCTCTCTCCCTGACATACTCTCTCATGCACCTCTCTCTCTCCCTGACGCTGTCTCTCTGTACCTCTCTCTGACACTGACTCTCTTTCTTACTCCCTCTCTCTCTCTCTCCCTCCCTCCCTAACACACTCACTCGCATCCCTCCCTATCTCCTGCTCCTTCCCCTCTCTCTAACACCCTCCAGTGATCACAAAATACACGTTATAGCGCATTGACACAGTTTTTAAAAATGAGCGGGTCCTGCAGGACGCGCTGATGCCTGTGTGCACAGTGTCAGCAAATAAGATTTTACTGACCTGCTCCACTTGTCTGCCCTGATACACCGACAGCGGCCAGCCGCATCAGAGCGGCCTGACCCCACTGCCTAACAGTAACAACCCATGCAGCAGCTAGCGTACCTCCTGGGCAGCAGAATGTCTGTCTTCAGCCTTCACCCTCTCCCTGTGACAGAGACCGGCCAAGCTGTCACGCGCAGAGCCGTCTCACGAGTCCCGAAAGGAGCATCTGCCGAGCACCGGACATCGCCTCCTAGATACCAGCCGTCACCCCTCCTACACACCCAGCGCTTCAGCATCTTCTCCTTGGCTGCAGCTCTGCTGACCAGGATGCCATCATTGGAGAGTGCCCACACACAGCCACGGCTACTTCCTCAGCCTTACTTCCTGCACTCGGCACCTGGTAAGATGTGTATAGTACTATAGGGGTGCTGTCATATACGCCCAGGGTCCCCGCTGCCAGCCACACACATCGTGACTCCGGTGCCCCAGCAGCCATCTACCCTTACCCTACCCCCAGTACTTCCTGCCTCTAACCCCCTCGCCCCCCTGCACTGTCCCACTTATCCACTGCCCCCAGTATCTACCCATGCTGTCTCTCTAGCCCCAGCACTTCCTGCATCTAACCCCCTCCTTGACCCCAGTACAGCCCCAGCTATTCCCTACCCACAGTATCTACCCATGCCTCCTTTCTATCCCCAGTATCTATCCATGCCCCCTCCCTATCAGTACTTCTGCCCCTAACCCCCCCTTGCTCTCCAGTACTGCCCCAGCTGCTATCTACCCAAGCCACATCCCTACCCCCAGTACTGCCTGACCCTAACCCTCTCCTTGCCACCCTGTACCACCCAAGCTATCTACTTGTGCCCCCTCTATACCCCCAATACTACCAGCCCCTAAACCCCTCCATGCCCCCACTACTGCACTAGCTGCTATCTAGCCATGCCTCTTTTGTACCCCCAGTACTTCCTGCCCCTAAATCCCTCCTTGCCCCCCAGTACTGCCACAGCTGCTATCTACAAATAACCCCTAACTACTCCCAGCACTGCCTGCCACTAGCCACCCCAACACTGTTTCAACTACTGTCTGAACTTACCCTCTCCCTACCCCAAGTGCTGCCTGCCTTTACAGCACCCCTCTACTCCCAGCTCTGCCCCAACTTCTCCCTGCTTCTGCCCCAACTGCTACTTGCTTTTTTACCCCTCTATCCTAAATGCCACCTGGCCCCCGCACAGTCCCAACTGCAGCCTTCCCTCACCCCTCAAAGTGTGATGCGACCCAGAAACGGTGAAGTAGGACCCCAATTTTTTATAGTGAGGGGTCCCTAGGACCCACAATTTATTTTGCTCGGCGCGATCACTGTATATATATATATATATATATATATATATATATATATATATATATATATATATATATATATATACACACACACACACACACACACACACACACACACACACAGGGATAACCTTATATAAGTGTTTTTCCCCTTATAGCTGCTGTATTGTTATACTGCGCCTAATTAGTGCCCCCCTCTCTTTTTTAACCCCTTTCTGTAGTGTAGTAACTGCAGGGGAGAGCCAGGGAGTTTCCCTCCAACGGAGCTGTGAGAGAAAATGGCGCCAGTGTGCTGAGGAGATAGGCTCCGCCCCCTTCTCGGCGGCCTTTTCTCCCGTTTTTCTGTGGAATCTGGCAGGGGTTAAAATTCATCCATATAGCCCTGGGGGCTATATGTGATGTATTTTCGCCAGCCAAGGTGTTTTACATTGCTGCTCAGGGCGCCCCCCCCCTAGCGCCCTGCACCCTCAGTGACCGGAGTGTGAAGTGTGCCTGAGTAACAATGGCGCACAGCTGCAGTGCTGTGCGCTACCTTGTTGAAGACAGATGTCTTCTGCCGCCGCTTTTTCCGGACCTTTTCTTGCTTCTGGCTCTGTAAGGGGGCCGGCGGCGCGGCTCTGGGACCGAGCTCCGAGGCTGGGCCTGTGTTCGGTCCCTCTGGAGCTAATGGTGTCCAGTAGCCTAAGAAGCCCAATCCACTCTGCACGCAGGTGAGTTCGCTTCTTCTCCCCCTAGTCCCTCGATGCAGTGAGCCTGTTGCCAGCAGGTCTCACTGAAAATAAAAAACCTAAAACTAAACTTTCACTAAGCTCAGGAGAGCCCCTAGTGTGCACCCTTCTCGGCCGGGCACAAAAATCTAACTGAGGCTTGGAGGAGGGTCATAGGGGGAGGAGCCAGTGCACACCAGGTAGTCCTAAAGCTTTACTTTTGTGCCCAGTCTCCTGCGGAGCCGCTATTCCCCATGGTCCTTACGGAGTTCCCAGCATCCACTAGGACGTCAGAGAAAAGGGTTATTACCGGGTCAGGTGCAGTGTGAATGGGAGCCGTTCCGATGCGACACGTCTCCCAGTCACAGCATAGGGAGAGGCGGCGCAGGAGATGAGCTCCCCGCTGCTATGGCAACCGACCCAGTATATTGCCGGGTTGGAAAGCCAGCAGAGGAGAGCAAATGCCGGATCCCACCCGGTAAGGACACGTTTCTCTTACCGGGTAGGAACCGGCATTTGCGATCTTAAGCAGCATTAGTATCCTGCTTAAATCAGGAATAATCCCAAGGGACTAAAGCTGGACATATACTACAGCAATATGCAGCTAGAAGATGGCAGTAGCAACTTGCGGGCTCGGTGGTGACTGGGAATAGAATTGGGCAGGATGATGTAGGGGGAGGAAACTACATCCCATGGCTAATGGGTCACATTCTCATAACAAAACGTACCGGCCCAGTATTGGCGCTCATCATTTGTCCCTAGTATTAATACCTGTGCTTGTAAAGTATTTTAAAAAAAAAAACAAAAAAAACACCCCCCCCCACAAATTCAATATATATATATATATATATATATATATATATATATATATATATATATATATATATATATATATATATATATATATATATATATATATATATACACACACACACACATATATATACATACACCACAGTTGACTGGACAGAAAACATTAAGAACCCGCAACATATAAAGTGCAGTATAGTATGATCTTTTATATAAAACACTACTCCCCAGGAGGCTTATTAAGGATTTGCCCATATAGCGGCAAATAATAATCACTTTAATACTAATTATGATGGTTCAATTACGACTATAGCGCTGCAGTTTTATGTGCACGTGTCATAGGGGTCGATTCAATTCACTGACAGTTGAATAGCGCCGGGCTATTCAATTCAGCTCAAGTTAAGTCTGCGAAGGCCCGTTCTCCCGGACTTAACAGGTTGAATTGTCGGGAGAACAGGCATTCTCCGACTTAACTCCCCGCCGCGATGCTGATTCCCAACAAAATCAGCCTCGTGCCGGCCGCGCAGCAGCACTTTTGTCGGATTTCTTCTCTCATCCCCCAGAGGCGAGAGAAGAAATCCAGACAATTGAGGGTCACTTGTCGCTGTATTGAATAGCGCCGGGAATTTGCTCCCGGCGTTATACAACTGTCAGTGAATTGAATCGATCCCAATGAATGCTTTCTAATTTGTGTTTTAAGGGGTTGAGTAATCCCCTCTCTGACAGAGCTGCTAGGTAAAGGGATTTTTACAGGGTAAACCAGGCGCTTTGTCATTTTTCTGTCTGTTTAGTATGGATACCATTGACAATGTCAATCAGTTTCAAGAGTTTGAAACAGTGGGTTACACGTACTCCTCTTCAGCTTCCAACCCATACTTTGGTTCCCCTGGAGTGAGTATTGGACAATAAGAATAACCCTTCCACTTCTCTCACCGTCTTAGTGCATACCTTTTTATTATTTTTTTTTTTTTAAACCTGAGCAACTACGTTTTACTGGTATATTGTATAACTTTTGTGGGGTTTCAAACGTTATCGCCTCTGTTCTAAAGAGACAGGAGATCGCAGGGGGCGATACACAATCGATGTCCCCCATCGTGCCTATTACTGTCACGGCTAAACTAATAGGCACCTAGCGGGTGAGAGCTGAAATGTAGGTGCCGGCAGCCGATTGCACCCGAACGGACCTACATTAGAATAGCATCTACTGGCTGCCGGCATTCAAAACATTTGAATCTCGCCCATACACTTATGATGCTCTGGATTCCTAGGGCGGAATAAAAAAATGTTGCCACCCCCTCCCAGCCACTATTGCGCCTGCTGGCAGGTTTTGGCCCTGTTTTCTACCATCTCAGTTCGAAAAGTCGAGATGAGGGACCCGAGAGGAGGAGGGGCGGATTGCCACGGGCAGATGGGGGAGAGCAGCGCTACAGCACAGCAGGAGGATGTGTCAGACACCGCTCATGGCAGCGTCCACCCAGCTCCAGCAAGTGAAGTCCCGCTTGCTGGAGCCGGGTGGACACTGCCGTGAGGTCTGGCGGCTGTGCCACATCCTCTGCAGCGCTGCTGTCCCCCCTCTCCCGTCCCTCATCTCAATTCAACTTTTTTTAAAGTCGAATTGAGATGGGCACTTAATAGCCCTTGTCGGACCCATTGCGACAAATGCATGTCGGAATGGATCCAACCTCAATTGAATATACCCCATGGTGTTAAATACCCAGAGCTAGGCAATTACTGCCTACGGTTTCTATTTCTATGGCTAGCACAGAGGGTGAAGTTAATGCACATTTCTGTGTGCACCTTAGTAGGGTAGAAGCAGAAATAATCATTAACTAATGTTTCCTGTGATAGTTGCAGGTGGAAAACTGTATTGCTCCTGTAACTTTACCCAACAGCTATGATTTACAGCTGGCTTACTGCAGGAAGTATAGCACTCCACACCTAATTGAATTGGCAGCTAGGACAGAATACTAGGTTTCCCAAATGCTTACTCTAGGAAAGACATCACAACTACTGGGTAATGTATGCTTTTTTTCCCCAGTTACCGCCAGCTGTGACATGGCCACGAAAGACCAGTTTTTACTGACAGGATTGCGGATGGTAAATGTCCTTGAGATAATCTGCATTTACCAGCTTTTTTGGAGGAACAATTCACCACAATCATTTTAAGGAGTACACACTAGAAAGATGGTCATGGGGTCAAATGAAGACTCACCTGATGGTGTGCAATCCTTGCAAAGCTAACTACTGTATAAGGAATCAACAAACTTCTTTATATTCTACACGGGATATAAGCATTTGAACCTGGGATACTTTCATTTTGAAAGTGTGAAAATACTGAAGTACACCCAAAGTGGAGAAGGGTATTTTTTGGGAGTGTTTCCTGACATTAAGTAATCTTGGAAGGGAGAGGTGAATTGTATTCATGATAATGGACTGACATGTATTTATAGATGCAACTTTCAATTGGATCTACAGGATAGTGTAAACAAAACATGACAGTATATCCATCCACATCTAAAAGACATTAACTTAAGGTGGGTACACACTATTAGATATATCTGCAGATCAACTGATCTGCAGATATATCTATGTACGGATCGGGCAGTGTGCTGTGCATACACACAGCCCGATCCGTCGGGGGACTGACGTCATGAACTGGGCGGGCGCTCGCGCCCGCCCAGTTCACCTGTCAATCACCGCCGGCCACCGCAGCATGTGTACGGGCGGTCGGACGACCGCCCCGTACACACACAGCGATGCGCCAATATATCGTTAGATATATTGGCTGTGCTGCGCGGCCGACGCGATACGTCTGTGAACGACGGAGTTCACAGACGTATCGCCCGTACACACTGGCCGACGGTCCCGCAATGTATCGGCCGTTCAAGAGAACGCCCGATACATCAACCAGTGTGTACGGGCCTTTAGTGTGATCTGTCTCAGGTAGAAAGCTAAATGCTGTAGTGCTGACATGACATCACTGGCCTTACTGTACATGAATCCACACAGTGCACTGCTGCCCTTCTGTCTCTTATTAGAGAATCACTTCGCTAATAGAATAGCAATCTAGCATGGTTGACACGTTCAATTAAGTAAAAGCACTCAAGGGACAAAGCAGGATTAGCCACTATTCATAGGCTAGAAGTGCCAATGGTATTGTGAGTGTGAAGTGTGGCTCAATAAAAATAAATAAATAAGATTTTACTCACCGGTAAATCTATTTCTCGTAGTCCGTAGTGGATGCTGGGAACTCCGTAAGGACCATGGGGAATAGACGGGCTCCGCAGGAGACTGGGCACTCTAAAAGAAAGATTAGGTACTATCTGGTGTGCACTGGCTCCTCCCTCTATGCCCCTCCTCCAGACCTCAGTTAGGATACTGTGCCCGGAAGAGCTGACACAATAAGGAAGGATTTTGAATCCCGGGTAAGACTCATACCAGCCACACCAATCACACCGTATAACTCGTGATACTATACCCAGTTAACAGTATGAAATATAACTGAGCCTCTCAACAGATGGCTCAACAATAACCCTTTAGTTAGGCAATAACTATATACAAGTATTGCAGACAATCCGCACTTGGGACGGGCGCCCAGCATCCACTACGGACTACGAGAAATAGATTTACCGGTGAGTAAAATCTTATTTTCTCTGACGTCCTAGTGGATGCTGGGAACTCCGTAAGGACCATGGGGATTATACCAAAGCTCCCAAACGGGCGGGAGAGTGCGGATGACTCTGCAGCACCGAATGAGAGAACTCAAGGTCCTCCTCAGCCAGGGTATCAAATTTGTAGAATTTAGCAAACGTGTTTGCCCCTGAGGAATTGATTTGGACCGAGCGCTTGTGTATGCTGTTGTGATGTACTGAATGAATAAATAAGAAATAAATTTAAATAACAAACAGAAGTAAATAAAAATAAAAATAAAAATAAAACAAAAATAAAAACAAAATAAAAACAAGGGGAAGGGTGGGATGGAAGGTAGGGGGAAGTGCAATGTTTACAGCTCCTCTTGTGTATTTTTTGGAGCTTATGGACACTTTAAATGAAAAAAGGGCTCAGTCTGTTCGTTTGTAGCAGAAAAAACTTTCCCTGACTTACCCTACTATCCACTATGGATGTGGTTCTGGTGTTGCTCTGGCGGGGCAGGGGATGGCTTCTCCTGCCTGTGCTGTTCAAACCGGCTCCACTCTTTCTGGCCACACTATAGCCGCTGCGTCGTTCGCAAACCGGAAGTTCGGGTTTTTACTTCCGGTGTTCGGGCGCTTGCGGCGGCGGGCTCCGTGTCCTGTGTTTAAGGCTTCTTCTTGTACAAACGAACAGACTGAGCCCTTTTTTCATTTAAAGTGTCCATAAGCTCCAAAAAATACACAAGAGGAGCTGTAAACATTGCACTTCCCCCTACCTTCCATCCCACCCTTCCCCTTGTTTTTATTTTGTTTTTATTTTTGTTTTTATTTTTATTTTTATTTTTATTTTTATTTACTTCTGTTTGTTATTTAAATTTATTTCTTATTTATTCATTCAGTACATCACAACAGCATACACAAGCGCTCGGTCCAAATCAATTCCACATACGTTAAACACTAACCTGAGCAGCTTTAATTCACAAGCGCAGCACACTATACTTATCCGTGTTTGCCCCTGACCAAGTTGCAGCTCGGCAAAGTTGTAAAGCCGAGACCCCTCGGGCAGCCGCCCAAAATGAGCCCACTTTCCTCGTGGAATGGGCTGTTACTGATTTAGGATGCGGCAATCCAGCCGCAGAATGCTCCAGCTGAATTGTGCTACAAATTCAGCGAACAATAGTCTGCTTAGAAGCAGGAGCACCTATTTGGTTGGGTGCCTACAGGATAAAAAAACGAGTCAGTTTTCCTGACTCCAGCCGTCCTGGAAATAAAAATTTTTAAGGCCCTGACTACGTCCAGTAACTTGGAATCTTCCAAGTCCCTAGTAGCCGCAGGCACTACAATAGGTTGGTTCAAGTGAAAAGCTGATAACCTTAGGGAGAAACTGGGGACGAGTCCTCAATTCTGCCCTATCCATATGGAAAATCAGATAAGGGCGTTTACATGACAAAGCCGCCAATTCTGACACGCCTGGCCGAAGCCAAGGCCAATAACATGACCACTTTCCACGTGAGATATTTCAAATCCACAGTTTTAAGTGGCTCAAACCAATGTGATTTTAAGAAACTCAACACCACGTTGAGATCCCAAGGTGCCACAGAAGGCACAAAAAAGGGGCTGAATATGAAGCACTCCCTTTACAAATGTCTGAACTCCAGGCAGTGAAGCCAGTTCTTTCTGGAAGAAAATCGACAGAGCCGAAATCTGGACCTTAATGGAACCCAAATTTAGGCCCATAGTCACTCCTGACTGTAGGAAGTGCAGAAAACGACCCAGCTGAAATTCCTCTGTTGGGGCCTTCCTGGCCTCACACCACGCAACATATTTTCGCCAAATACGGTGATAATGGGTTGCGGTTACTTCTTTCCTGGCTTTTATCAGCGTAGGAATGACTTCCTCCGGAATGCCCTTTTGCTTTAGGATCCGGAATTCAACCGCCATGCCGTCCAACGCAGCCACGGTAAGTCTTGGAACAGACAGGGCCCCTGCTGTAGTAGATCCTGTCTGAGCGGTAGAGGCCATGGGTCCTCTGATATTATTTCTTGAAGTTCTGGGTACCAAGCTCTTCTTGGCCCATCCGGAACCACGAGTATCGTTCTTACTCGTTTTCTTATTATTCTCAGTACCTTTGGTATGAGAGGCAGAGGAGGGAATACATAAACCGACTGGTACACCCACGGTGTCACTAGAGCGTCCACAGCTATTGTCTGAGGGTCCCTTGACCTGGTGCAATATCTAGTTTTTTGTTTAGGCAGGACGCCATCATGTCCACCTGTGGCCTTTCCCAACGGTTTACCAACAGTTGGAAGACTTCTGGATGAAGTCCCCACTCTCCCGGGTGTCGGTCGTGTCTGCTGAGGAAGTCTGCTTCCCAGTTGTCCACTCCCGGAATGAACACTGCTGACAGTGCTAAGACGTGATTTTCCGCCCATCGGAGAATCCTTGTGGCTTCTGCCATCGCCATCCTGCTTCTTGTGCCGCCCTGTCGGTTTACATGGGCGACTGCCGTGATGTTGTCTGATTGGATCAGTACCGGCTGGTTTTGAAGCAGAGGCCTTGCCAGACTTAGGGCATTGTAAATGGCCCTCAGTTCCAGAATATTTATGTGTAGGGACGACTCCTGACTTGACCAAAGTCCTTGGAAATTTCTTCCTGTGACTGCCCCCCAGCCTCGAAGGCTGGCATCCGTGGTTACCAGGACCCAGTCCTGTATGCCGAATCTGCGGCCCTCTTGAAGATGAGCACTCTGCAGCCACCACAGTAGAGATACCCTGGTCCTTGGAGACAGTGTTATCAGCCGACGCATCTGAAGATGCGATTCCGACCACTTGTCCAAGAGGCCCCACTGAAAAGTTCTTGCATGGAACCTGCCGAATGGAATTTTGTTTCGTAAGAAGCTACCATTTTTCCCAGGACTCGTGTGCAGTGATGCACCGATACCTGTTTTGGTTTCATGAGGTCTCTGACTAGAGATGACAGCTCCTTGGCTTTCTCCTGCGGGAGAAACACTTTTTTCTGTTCTGTGTCCAGAACCATCCCCAGGAACAGCAGGCGTGTGGTAGGAACCAGCTGTGACTTTGGAATGTATAGAATCCATCCGTGCTGTTGTAGCACTTCCCGAGATAGTGCTACTCCGACCAACAACTGCTCCATGGACCTCGCCTTTATAAGGAGATCGTCCAAGTACGGGATAATTAAAACCTCCCTTTTTTCGAAGGAGTATCATCATTTCTGCCATTACCTTGGTAAAGACCCTCGGTGCCGTGGACAATCCAAACGGCAATGTTTGGAATTGGTAATGGCAATCCTGTACCACAAATCTGAGGTACTCCTGGTGAGGATGGTAAATGGGGACATGTAGGTAAGCATACTTGATGTCCAGGGATACCATGTAATCCCCCTCCTCCAGGCTTGCAATAACCGCCCTGAGCGATTCCATCTTGAACTTGAATTTTTTTATGTATGTGTTCAAGGACTTCAAATTTAAAATGGGTCTCACCGAACCGTCCGGTTTCGGTACCACAAACAGTGTGGAATAGTAACCCCGTAGGGACACCTTGACTATCACCTGCTGGGAATACAGCTTGTGAATTGCCTCTAGCACAGCCTCCCTGCCTGAGGGAGTTGTCGGCAAGGCAGATTTGAGGAACGGCGGGGGGGGGGGGGGGGAGACGCCTCGAATTCCAGCCTGTACCCCTGAGATACTACTTGAAGGATCCAGGGATCCACCTGTGAGCGAGCCCACTGATCGCTGAAATTTTTGAGGCGGCCCCCCACCGTAACTGGCTACGCCTGTGGAGCCCCCGCGTCATGCGGTGGACTCAGAGGAAGCGGGGGAAGAATTTTGATTCTGGGAACTGGCTGACTGGTGCAGCTTTTTCCCTCTTCCCTCGTCTCTGTGCAGAAAGGAAGCGCCTTTGACCCGCTTACTTTTCTGAAGCCGAAAGGACTGTACCTGATAATACAGTGCTTTCTTAGGCTGTGAGGAAACCGGGAGGTAAAAAAAATTTCTTCCCAGCTGTTGCTGTGGATACGAGGTCCCAGAGACCATCCCCAAACAATTCCTCACCTTTATAAGGCTCTATGTCCCTTTTAAAGTCAGCATCACCTGTCCAGTGTCGGGTCTCTAATACCCTCCTGACAGAATGGACATTTCATTAATTCTGGATGCCAGCCGGCAAAATATCCCTCTGTGCATCCCTCATATATAAGACATCTTATGTTCGCAAAATAGTATCCCTGTTTGACAGGGTTACAGACCACGCTGCAGCAGCACTATCTGCAGGTCTCAGTCTAGTACCTGAGTGTATAAATACAGACTTCAGGATAGCCTCCTGCTTTTTATCAGCAGGTACCTTCAAAGTGGCCGTATCCTAAGACGGCAGTGCCACCTTTTTTGACAAACGTGTGAGCGCCTTATCCACCCTAGGGGATATCTCCCAGCGTAACATATCCTCTGGCGGGAAAGGGTACGCCATCAGTAACTTTTTAGAAATTACCAGTTTCTTATCAGGGGAACCCACGCTTTTTCACACTCCATTCACTCATTTGATGGGGGAACAAAACACTGCCTGCTTTTTCTCCCCAAACATAAAACCCTTTTTTAGTGGTACTTGGATTAATGTCAGAAATGTGTAACACATTTTTTATTGCCGAGATCATGTAACGGATGTTCCTAGTGGATTGTGTATATGTCTCAACCTCGTCGACACTGGAGTCAGACTCCGTGTCGACATCTGTGTCTGCCATCTGAGGGAGCGGGCGTTTGAGCCCCTAATGGCCCTTGAGACGCCTGGGCAGGCGCGGGCTGAGAAGCCGGCTGTCCCATAGCTGTTACGTCATCCAGCCTTTTATGTAAGGAGTTGACACTGTCGGTTAATACCTTCCACCTATCCATCCACTCTGGTGTCGGCCCACAGGGGGCGACATCCCATTTATCGGCATCTGCTCCGCCTCCACATAAGCCTCCTCATCAAACATGTCGACACAGCCGTACCGACACACCGCACACACACAGGGAATGCTCTGACTGAGGACAGGACCCCACACAGCCCTTTGGGGAGACAGAGAGAGTATGCCAGCACACACCAGAGCGCTATATAATGTAGGGATAAACACTATCACTGAGTGAATTTTCCCCAATAGCTGCTTGTATAAACAATATTGCGCCTAAATTTTGTGCCCCCCCCCCTCTTTTTAACCCTTTGAGCCTGAAAACTACAGGGGAGAGCCTGGGGAGCTGTCTTCCAGCTACACTGAAGAGAAAATGGCGCCAGTGTGCCGAGGGAGATAGCTCCGCCCCTTTTTCGCGGACTTTTCTCCCGCTTTTTTATGGATTCTGGCAGGGGTAATTATCACATATATAGCCTCTGGGGCTATATATTGTGATTATTTTGCCAGCCAAGGTGTTTTTATTGCTGCTCAGGGCGCCCCCCCCCCCCCAGCGCCCTCAGTGACCGGAGTGTGAAGTGTGTATGAGGAGCAATGGCGCACAGCTGCAGTGCTGTGCGCTACCTTGGTGAAGACTGAAGTCTTCTGCCGCCGATTTTCCGGACCATCTTCATGCTTCTGGCTCTGTAAGGGGGACGGCGGCGCGGCTCCGGGAACGAACACCAAGGACGGGTCCTGCGGTCGATCCCTCTGGAGCTAATGGTGTCCAGTAGCCTAAGAAGCCCAAGCTAGCTGCAAGCAGGTAGGTTCGCTTCTTCTCCCCTTAGTCCCTCGTTGCAGTGAGCCTGTTGCCAGCAGGTCTCACTGTAAAATAAAAAACCTAACATATACTTTCTTTCTAGGAGCTCAGGAGAGCCCCTAGTGTGCATCCAGCTCAGCCGGGCACAGAAATCTAACTGAGGTCTGGAGGAGGGGCATAGAGGGAGGAGCCAGTGCACACCAGATAGTACCTAATCTTTCTTTTAGAGTGCCCAGTCTCCTGCGGAGCCCGTCTATTCCCCATGGTCCTTACGGAGTTCCCAGCATCCACTAGGACGTCAGAGAAAATAAGAATTTACTTACCGATAATTCTATTTCTCGTAGTCCGTAGTGGATGCTGGGGACTCCGTCAGGACCATGGGGGTTTAGCGGCTCCGCAGGAGACAGGGCACAATAATAAAAGCTTTAGGATCAGGTGGTGTGCACTGGCTCCTCCCCCTATGACCCTCCTCCAAGCCTCAGTTAGGATACTGTGCCCGGACGAGCGTGCATAATAAGGAAGGATATTGAATCCCGGGTAAGACTCATACCAGCCACACCAATCACACCGTACAACCTGTGATCTGAACCCAGTTAACAGTATGATAACAACGAAGGAGCCTCTGAAAAGATGGCTCACAACAAGAATAACCCGATTTTTGTAACAATAACTATGTACAAGTATTGCAGACAATCCGCACTTGGGATGGGCGCCCAGCATCCACTACGGACTACGAGAAATAGAATTATCGGTAAGTAAATTCTTATTTTCTCTAACGTCCTAAGTGGATGCTGGGGACTCCGTCAGGACCATGGGGATTATACCAAAGCTCCCAAACGGGCAGGAGAGTGCGGATGACTCTGCAGCACCGAATGAGAGAACTCCAGGTCCTCCTCAGTCAGGGTGTGCCCCTGACCAAGTAGCAGCTCGGCAAAGTTGTAAAGCCAAACCCCTCGGGCAGCCGCCCAAGATGAGCCCACTTCCTTGTGGAATGGGCTTTTACTGATTTTGGCTGTGGCAAGCCTGCCACAGAATGTGCAAGCTGAATTGTACTACAAATCCAGCGAGCAATCGTCTGCTTAGAAGCAGGAACACCCATCTTGTTGGGTGCATACAGGCTAAACAGCGAGTCAGATTTTCTGACTCCAGTCGTCCTGGAAACATATTTTCAGGGCCCTGACAACGTCAAGTAACTTGGAGTCCTCCAAGTCCCTAGTAACCGCAGGTACCACAATAGGTTGGTTCATGTGAAAAACAGAAAACACCTTAAGGAGAAATTGAGGACGAGTCCTCAATTCTGCCCTGTCAGAATAAAAAATTAAGTAAGGGCTTTTATATGATAAAGCCGCCCATTCTGACACACGCCTGGCTGAAGCCAGGGCTAATAGAATTTTCACCTTCCATGTGAAATATTTTAATTCCACAGTGGTGAGTGGATCCAACCAATGTGACTTTAGGAAACTCAAAACAACATTGAGATCCCAAGGTGCCACTGGGGGCACAAAAGGAGGCTGTATATGCAGTACCCCTTTTACAAACGTCTGAACTTCAGGCACTGAAGCCAGTTCTTTCTGGAAGAAATTCGACAGGGTCGAAATTTGAACCTTAATGGACCCTAATTTTAGGCCCATAGACAGTCCTGTTTTCAGGAAATGTAGGAAACGACCCAGTTGGAATTCCTCTGTAGGGACCTTCTTGGCCTCACACCACGCAACATATTTTCGCCCAATGCGGTGAAAATGTTTTGCGATTACATCCTTCCTGGCTTCGACCAGGGTAGGGATGACTTCATCTGGAATGCCCTTTCAGGATCCGGCGTTCAACTGCCATGCCGTCAAACGCAGCCGCGGTAAGTCTTGGAACAGACAAGGCCCCTGCTGGAGCAGGTCCTCTCTTAAAGGTAGAGGCCACGGTTCTTCCGTGAGCATCTCTTGAAGTTCCGGGTACCAAGTCCTTCTTGACCCATCCGGAACCACGAGTATCGTTCTTACTCATCTCCTTCTTATGATTCTCAGTACTTTTGGTATGAGATGCATAGGAGGGAACACATACCCTGACTGGTACACCCACAGTGTTACCAGAGCGTCCACCGCTATTGCCTGAGGGTCCCTTGACCTGGCGCAATATCTGTCTAGTTTTTTGTTCAGGCGGGACGCCATCATGTCCACCTTTGGTTTTTCCCAACGGTTTACAATCATGTGGAAGACTTCCCGCTGAAGTCCCCACTCTCCCGGGTGGAGGTTATGCCTGCTGAGGAAGTCTGCTTCCCAGTTTTCCACTCCCGGAATTAACACTGCTGAGAGTGTTATCACATGATTTTTCGCCCAGCGAAGAATCCTTGCAGTTTCTGCCATTTCCCTCCTGCTTCATGTGCCGCCCTGTCTGTTTACGTGGGCGACTGCCGTGATGTTGTCCCACTGGATCAATACCGGCTGACCTTGAAGCAGAGGTCTTGGTAAGCTTAGAGCCTTGTAAATTGCCCTTAGCTCCAGTATATTTAAGTGGAGAGAAGTCTCCAGACTTGATCACACTCCCTGGAAATTTTTTCCTTGTGTGACTGCTCCCCAGCCACTCAGGCTGGCATCCGTGGTCACCAGGACCCAGTCCTGAATGTCGAATCTGCGGCCCTTTCATAGATGAGCACTCTGCAGCCACCGCAGAAGAAAACACCCTTGTCCTTGGAGACAGGGTTATCCGCTGATGCATCTGAAGATGCGACCCGGACCATTTTCCCAGCAGATTCCACTGAAAGGTTCTTGCGTGAAATCTACCGAATGGGATCGCTTTGTAAGAAACCACCATTTTTCACAGGACCCTTGTGCAATGATGCACTGATACTTTTCCTGGTTTTAGGAGGTTCCTGACTAGCTCGGATAACTCCCTGGCCTTCTTCTCCGGGAGAAAACATCCTTTTCTGGACTGTGTCCAGAATCATTCCTAGGAACATTAGACGTGTCGTCGGAAAAGCTGCGATTTTGGAATATTTAGAAACCACTCGTGCTGTCGTAGAACTACTTGAGATAGTGCTACTCCGACCGCCAACTGTTCTCTGGACCTTGCCCTTATCAGGAAAGCGTCCATATTTCTTTTAGGAAGAATCATCATTTCGGCCATTACCATGGTAAAGACCCGGGGTGCCGTGGACAATCCAAACGGCAGCGTCTGAACTGATAGTGACAGTTCTGTACCACGAACCTGAGATACCCTTGGTGAGAAGGGCAAAATTTGGACATGTAGGTAAGCGTCCCTGATATCCAGTGACACCATATCGTCCTGGTTCGCTATCACTGCTCTGAGTGACTCCATCTTGATTTGAACCCTTGTATGTAATTGTTCAAATCTTTTAGATCTCACCGAGCCGTTTGGCTTCAGTACCACAATATAGTGTGGAATAATACCCCTTCCCTTGTTGTAGGAGGGGTACTTTGATTATCACCTGCTGGGAATACAGCCTGTGAATTTTTTTCCCAATACTGCCTCCCTGTCGGAGGGAGACGTTGGTAAAGCAGACTACAGGAACTTGTGAGGGGAAGACGTCTCGAATTTCCAATGTACACCTGGGATACTACGTGTAGGATCCAGGAGTCCACTGCGTGCTGAAACTCTTGAGATGACCCCCCACCGCACCTGAGTCCGCTTGTATGGCCCCAGCGTCATGCTGCGGACTTGGCAGAAGCTGTGGAGGACTTCTGTTCCTGGGAATGGGCTGCCTGCTGCAGTCTTCTTCCCTTTCCTCTAACCCTGGGCAGATATGACTGGCCTTTTGCCCGCCTGCCTTTATGGGTACGAAAGGACTGAGACTGAAAAGACTGTGTCCTTTTCTGCTGAGATGTGACTTGGGGTAACAAAAGTGGATTTTCCAGCTGTTGCCATGGCCACCAGGTCCGATGGACCGCCCCTTTATACGGCAATACTTCCATGTGCCGTCTGGAATCTGCATCACCTGACCACTGTCGTGTCTATAAACATCGTCTGGCAGATATGGACATCACATCTACTCTTGATGCCAGAATGCAAATATCCCTCTGCGCATCTCGCATATATAGAAATGCATCCTTAAAATGCTCTATAGTCAATAAAATATTGTTCCTGTCAAGGGTATCAATATTTTCAGTCAGGAAATCCGACCAAGCCCCCCCAGCGCTGCACATCCAGGCTGAGGCGATTGCTGGTCGTAGTATAACACCAGTATGTGTGTATATACTTTTTAGGATATTTTTCAGCTTCCTATCAGCTGGCTCCTTGAGGGCGGCCGTATCTGGAGACGGTAACGCCACTTGTTTTTATAAGCGTGTGAGCGCCTTATCCACCCTAAGGTGTGTTTCCCAACTCGCCCTCACTTCTGGCGGGAAAGGGTATACCTCCAATAATTTTCTATCGGAGGAAACCCACGTATCATCACACACTTTAATTTATCTGATTCAGGAAAAACTACAAGTAGATTATTCCCACCCTACATAATACCCTTATTTGTGGTACTTGTAGTATCAGAAATATGTAACACCTCCTTCATTGCCCTTAACATGTAACGTGTGGCCCTAAAGGAAAATACGTTTGTTTCTTCACCGTCGACACTGAAGTCAGTGTCCGTGTCTGTGTCGACCAACTGAGGTAAATGGGCGTTTTTACAAGCCCCTGACGGTGTCTGAGACGCCTGGACAGGTACTAATTTGTTTGCCGGCCGTCTCATGTCGTCAACCGACCTTGCATCGTGTTGACATTATCACGTAATTCCTAAATAAGCCATCCATTCCGGTGTCGACTCCCTAGAGAGTGACATCACCAATACAGGCAATTTGCTCCGCCTCCTCACCAACATCGTCCTCCTACATGTCGACACACACGTACCGACACACAGCACACACACAGGGAATGCTCTGATAGAGGACAGGACCCCACTAGCCCTTTGGGGAGACAGAGGGAGAGTTTGCCAGCACACACCAAAAACGCTATAATTATACAGGGACAACCCCTTATACAAGTGTTTTCCCTTATAGCATTTTCACATATGTAATCATATCGCCAAATAAGTGCCCCCCCTCTCTGTTTTAACCCTGTTTCTGTAGTGCAGTGCAGGGGAGAGCCTGGGAGCCTTCCTCACAGCAGAGCTGAGCAGGAAAATGGCGCCGTGTGCTGAGGAGAATAGGCCCCGCCCCCTAAAACGGTGGGCTCTTCTCCCGGAGTTTGTGAGATCTGGCAGGGGTTAAATACATCCATATAGCCTCAAGGGCTATATGTGATGTATTTTAGCCATAAAAAAGGTATAATACATTGCTGCCCAGGGCGCCCCCCCCAGCGCCCTGCACCCTCAGTGACCGCTGGTATGAAGTGTGCTGACAACAATGGCGCACAGCTGCAGTGCTGTGCGCTACCTTATGAAGACTGAAAGTCTTCTGCCGCCTGTTTCTGGACCTCTGGACCTCTTCAACTTCGGCATCTGCAAGGGGGGTCGGCGGCACGGCTCCGGGACGAACCCCAGGGTGAGACCTGTGTTCCGACTCCCTCTGGAGCTAATGGTGTCCAGTAGCCTAAGAAGCAAATCCATCCTGCACGCAGGTGAGTTTACTTCTCTCCCCTAAGTCCCTCGTAGCAGTGAGCCTGTTGCCAGCAGGACTCACTGAAAATAAAAAACCTAACTTAAACTTTTATTCTAAGCAGCTCAGGAGAGCCACCTAGATTGCACCCTTCTCGGCCGGGCACAAAAATCTAACTGAGGCTTGGAGGAGGGTCATAGGGGGAGGAGCCAGTGCACACCACCTGATCCTAAAGCTTTTATTATTGTGCCCTGTCTCCTGCGGAGCCGCTAAACCCCCATGGTCCTGACGGAGTCCCCAGCATCCACTTAGGACGTTAGAGAAATAAGAATTTACTCACCGGTAATTCTATTTCTCGTAGTCCGTAGTGGATGCTGGGGACTCCGTAAGGACCATGAGGAATAGACGGGCTCCGCAGGAGACTGGGCACTCTAAAGAAAGATTCAGTACTATCTGGTGTGCACTGGCTCCTCCCTCTATGCCCCTCCTCCAGACCTCAGTTAAGGAAACTGTGCCCGGAAGAGCTGACATTACAAGGAAAGGATTTTGGAATCCAGGGTAAGACTCATATCAGCCACACTGTACAACTTGTGATAAACCTACCCAGTTAACAGTATGAACAACAACTGAGCATCCCTCAACCGATGCCACATAAACATAACCCCTTGTTAAGCAATAACTATATACACGTATTGCAGAGAGTCCGCACTTGGGATGGGCGCCCAGCATCCACTACGGACTACGAGAAATAGAATTACCGGTGAGTAAATTCTTATTTTCTCTAACGTCCTAGTGGATGCTGGGGACTCCGTAAGGACCATGGGGATTATACCAAAGCTCCCAAACGGGCGGGAGAAAGCAGATGACTCTGCAGCACCGAATGGGCAAACACAAGGTCCTCTTCAGCCAGGGTATCAAACTTATAGAACTTAGCAAATGTGTTTGAACCCGACCAAGAAGCAGCTCGGCAAAGCTGTAATGCCAAGACCCCTCGGGCAGCCGCCCAAGAAGAGCCCACCTTCCTTGTGGAATGGGCTTTCACCGATTTCGGCTACGACATCCCGCCGCAGAATGAGCCTGCTGAATCGTGTTACGGATCCAGCGAGCAATAGTCTGCTTTGAAGCAGGAGCACCCAGCTTGTTGGATGCATACAGGATAAACAGCAAGTCAGTTTTCCTGACTCCAGCTGTTCTAGATACATAAATCTTCAAAACCCGGACTACGTCCAGCAACTTGGAGTCCTCCAAGTCACGAGTAGCCGCAGGCACCACAATAGGTTGGTTCAAATGAAAAGATGACACCACCTTTGGCAGAAACTGCGACGAGTCCGCAATTCTGCCCTGTCCATATGGAAAACCAGATAGGGGCTTTTACATGACAAAGCCGCCAATTCTGATACACGCCTAGACGAAGCTAAAGCCAACAGCATGACCACTTTCCACGTGAGATACTTTAGGTCCACAGTTTTAAGAGGCTCAAACCAGTGGGATTTCAGGAAATACAACACCACGTTTAGATCCCAAGGTGCCACTGGTGGCACAAAAGGGGGCTGAATATGCAGCACTCCCTTAACAAACGTCTGAACCTCAGGCAGTGAAGCCAGTTCCTTTTGAAAGAAAATGGATAGGGCCGAAATCTGGACCTTTATGGATCCTAATTTTAGGCCCATAGTCACTCCTGACTGTAGGAAGTGCAGGAATCGACCCAGTTGGAATTCCTCTGTAGGGGCCTTCCTGGCCTCACACCAAGCAACATATTTTCGCCAAATACGGTGATAATGTTTTGCAGTCACATCTTTCCTAGCCTTTATCAGCGTAGGAATAACTTCATCCGGAATGCCCTTTTCCGCTAAGATCCGGCGTTCAACCGCCATGCCGTCAAACTCAGCCGCGGTAAGTCTTGGAACAGACAGGGCCCTTGATGTAACAGGTCTTGTCTGAGAGGCAGAGGCCACGGGTCCTCTGTGAGCATTTCTTGCAGATCCGGGTACCAAGTCCTTCTTGGCCAATCCGGAACAATGAATATTTCTTTTTAGATTTTTGTTGAGGCGGGACGCCATCATGTCCACCTGTGGCAGTTCCCACCGCTGTGCAGTCTGCATGAAGACCTCTTGATAAAGTCCCCACCCTCCCGGGTGGAGATCGTGTCTGCTGAGGAAGTCTGCTTCCCAGTTGTCCACTCCCGGAAACACCGCTGACAGTGCTTGCACGTGATTCTCTGCCCAACGAAGAATCCTGGTGGCTTCCGCCATCGCCACCCTGCTTCCTGTGCCGCCCTGGCGGTTTACATGAGCCACTGCGGTGATGTTGTCTGACTGAATCAGCACCCGTTGGTTGCGTAGCAGAGGCTCCGCTTGACTCAGGGCATTGTATATGGCCCTTAGTTCCAGGATATTTATGTGCAGACAAGCCTCCTGACTTGACCACAACCCTTGGAAGTTTCTTCCCTGAGTGACTGCCCCCCATCCTCGGAGGCTCGCATCCGTGGTCACCAGGACCCAGTCCTGTATGCCGAACCTGCGGCCCTCGAGAAGGTGAGCACTCTGCAGCCACCACAGAAGAGACACCCTGGCCCTCGGGGACAGGGTGATCAGCCGATGCATCTGAAGATGCGATCCGGACCACTTGTTCAACAGATCCCACTGAAAGATCCTTGCATGGAACCTGCCGAAGGGAATGGCTTCGTATGAGGCCACCATCTTTCCCAGGACTCGCGTGCAGTGATGCACCGACACCTGTTTTGGTTTTAGGAGGTCTCTGACTAGAGTCACGAGCTCCTGAGCCTTCTCCGCCGGGAGAAACCTTCTTCTGGTCTGTGTCCAGAATCATGCCCAGAAAGGGCAGACGCGTCGTAGGAATCAGCTGAGACTTTGGAATATTCAGAATCCAGCCGTGCTGTTGCAACACTTCCTGAGAGTGTGCTACGCTGACCAGCAACTGCTCCCTGGACCTCGCCTTTATGAGGAGATCGTCCAAGTATGAGATAATTGTTACTCCTCGCTTTCTCAGGAGCACCATCATTTCCGCCATTACCTTGGTAAATATTCTCGGTGCCGTTGAGAGCCCAAACGGCAACGTCTGGAATTGGTAATGACAGTCCTGTACCACAAATCTGAGGTACTCCTGATGAGGTGGATAAATAGGGACATGCAAGTAAGCATCTTTGATGTCCAGAGACACCATAAAATCCCCCTCTTCCAGGCTTGCAATGACCGCTCTGAGCGATTCCATTTTGAACTTGAATGTCCTCAGATAAATGTTCAGGGATTTTAAATTCAAGATGGGTCTGACCGAACCGTCCGGTTTCGGTACTACAAACATAGTGGAATAGTAACCCCTTCCCTGTTGAAGGAGAGGAACCTTTACCACCACCTGCTGGAGGTATAGCTTGTGAATTGCTGCCAGCACCACCTCCCTTTCCCTGGGGGAAGCTGGCAAGGCCGATTTTAGGTAACGGTGAGGGGGCGTCACCTCGAATTCCAGCTTGTATCCCTGAGACACAACTTGTATAGCCCAAGGATCCACCCGTGAGCGAACCCACTGGTGGCTGAAAAGTCGGAGACGCGCCCCCACAGCACCTGGCTCCGCCTGTGCAGCCCCAGCGTCATGCGGTGGATTTAGTGGAAGCCGGGGAGGACTTTTGTTCCTGGGAACTAGCTGCATGGTGCAGCTTTTTTCCTCTACCCCTGCCTCTGGCAAGAAAGGATGCACCTCTGACTTTCTTGCTTTTTTGTGAAAGAAAGGACTGCATTTGGTAATACGGTGCTTTCTTTGGCTGTGAGGGAATATATGGCAAGAAATTTGACTTCCCAGCCGTAGCTGTGGAAACTAGGTCGGAGAGACCGTCCCCAAATAACTCCTCACCCTTATAAGGTAAAACCTCCATGTGTTTTTTAGAGTCGGCATCCCCTGTCCATTGCAGAGTCCATAAGACCCTTCTGGCAGAAATGGACATTGCGTTTATTCTAGAGCCCAGCAGGCAAATGTCCCTCTGGGCATCCCGCATATATAGGACCGCGTCCTTGATATGTGCCAGGGTCATCAGAACAGAGTCCCTGTCCAGGGTATCTAACTCCTCAGACAGAGTATCCGTCCATGCCGCTACCGCGCTACACATCCAAGCTGAAGCAATTGCTGGCCTCAGCAGTGTACCAGAATGTGTGTAAACAGACTTCAGGATAGCTTCCTGCTTTCTATCCGCAGGATCCTTTAGGGCGGCCGTATCCTGAGACGGCAGGGCCACCTTTTTAGACAAGCGCGTCAACACCTTGTCTACCCTGGGTGAGGATTCCCAGCGTAACCTGTCCGTTAGCGGGAAAGGATACGCCATCAGTAATCTTTTGGAAATCACTTTCTTCCTATCAGGGGAATCCCATGCTTTTTCACATAATTCATTCAATTCATGTGACGGGGGAAAAGACACTTCTTGCTTTTTCTCCCCATACATATAAATCCTCTGGTCAGGGACAGGATTTTCCTCAGAAATGTGTAATACATCCTTCATTGCCATAATCATGTAGCGGATAGCTTTAGTCATTTTAGGCTGCAACTTTGCATCATCGTCGTCGACACTGGAATCAGATTCCGTGTCGACATCTGTGTCAACTAACTGGGATATTGGGCGCTTTTGAGACCCTGACGGCCTCTGCGCTGTGGGAGCAGGCATGGGTTGAGACCCCGACTGTCCCAAGGCTACAGCTTTATCCAATCTGTTATGTAAGGAGCTTACATTATCATTTAACACCTTCCACATATCCATCCAATCCCGTGTCGACCCCATCGGGTGCGACATCACATCTGTTTGCACTTGTTCTGCCTCCACGTATCTTTCCTCATCAAACATGTCAACACAGGCGTACCGACACACCGCACATACAGGGAATGCTCTGACTGAGGACAGGACCCCACAAAGGCTTTTGGGGAGACAGAGAGAGAGAGTATGCCAGCACACACCCCAGCGCTATATAACCCAGGAATTACACAGTACTTTAGTGTTTACCCGGTAGCTGATATATATATCTGCGCCTAAATTTGTGTGTCCCCCCCCCTCTCTTTTTTACCCTCTAATGCACCTGTATACTGCAGGGGAGAGCCTGGAAAGCGTCCTTCCAGCGGAGCTGTGAAGAGAAAATGGCGCTGGCGTGCTGAGGAAGAAGGCCCCGCCCCCTCAGCGGCGGGCTTCTGTCCCGCGTCTTATGTGTAAAAATAGGGGGGGGGGCTCGCACATATATACAGTGCCTGACTGTATGTGTGTGTACTTTTGCCATCAGGTATCTTAATTGCTGCCCAGGCCCCCCCCCCCCCCCCCCGCGCCCTACAGTGACCGGAGTGTGCGGGTGTGCTGTGGGAGCAATGGCGCACAGCTGCAGTGCTGTGCGCTACCTTTAGTGAAGACAGGAGTCTTCTGCCGCCGATTTCAATGTCTTCATGCTTCTGTACTTCTGGCTCTGCGATGGGGACGGCGGTGCGGCTCCGGGAACGGACGATCAAGGTTAGGTTCCTGTGTTCGATCCCTCTGGAGCTAATGGTGTCCAGTAGCCTAAGAAGCGCAACCTAGCCACAGTTAGTAGGTTTGCTTCTCTCCCCTCAGTCCCACGTAGCAGAGAGTCAGTTGCCAGCAGA
The DNA here is from genome assembly GCF_028390025.1 of Pseudophryne corroboree. NCBI lineage: Eukaryota > Metazoa > Chordata > Amphibia > Anura > Myobatrachidae > Pseudophryne > Pseudophryne corroboree. The sequence goes on along the minus strand of NC_086444.1, from coordinate 300,127,502 downwards.
AGCTCAATGAAAATAAAAAACCTGACAAAATACTTTCTTTTCTAGCAAGCTCAGGAGATCCCACTAGGAGCACCCAGCTCTGGCCGGGCACAGATTCTAACTGAGGTCTGGAGGAGGGGCATAGAGGGAGGAGCCAATGTACACCAGATAGTACTGAATCTTTCTTTAGAGTGCCCAGTCTCCTGCGGAGCCCGTCTATTCCCCATGGTCCTTACGGAGTCCCCAGCATCCACTAGGACGTTAGAGAAATTAATACACACCCAACGTCTTGTTCTACATACTCAAGACATGGGTTTTTTCCCCACACTTATCACTAGAGCTATTCAATTGCTCCTCCGTTTAGGCGCCAGGCAGCCATGGGGGTGACCTTTCTTCTTGTAGCCTCCAGATGTGCTAGGAGAAATATGCGGCATCCAAACAGTAGGTTAAACCTGTCTAAACCCCAACTACAGATACACTGTACATGAATAAAAGTAATCATGCTTTCAGTATTTTCTCCAGTCACATCATGTGGGGGGGGGGGGGGGGGGGGGGGGTTATTCAATTGTTGTCACGGGCCAATCTCTCGTCTAAAGTGACAGAAGATCGTGGGTTGATATTCAGTTGATGTTTGTTATCGAGGCCATTAGTGTCTGCTTTAGCCACTTAAAGCAGCTAAACCAGACTAAATAGGCGCAACCGCAAAAAGTGCAGTTTGGGAACACAAACAGTTCACTTTTCACACATTTTAGCTTTCCAGCATGGGAGGAAGTCAAATGAGCGCCTGTCAGGATCCAGACGCTGGAGTCCCGACACCAGCTGAAATACCCGCTTTCGGAGTTCTGACCGCCAGCTGATTACCCCTCTTGGGTGGTGGTCCACGCCAACAGCCGAAGGGGATTAGAAACCTGTGGCGACCGAAGGTCACCAACGTGCCCAGCACAGGCATCAGTACGAGGGCTCTCGTACGGATCCCTGCCAGCACGGGAGGCTAGTGTTCGGCAGAAAAGGGGGCAGGGCCATGCAAATCAGGGGCTGTGGCCATGCAACATTTAAGTGGGAGGTGCGGCCAACAGATGTTATTACAGGGGGGGGGGGGGGGCGCAGCGTCACTGTTGGGGGCGTGCCCAGCACCCACGGAGGTGCTTGGCTTCCCACACCGTGAATGGATGCCGGCATCTTTACATGCTGGGAGGGCAGGAAGCGGGCGGCTGTTTTAGCAGGGCGCCACAGAAAGGGCAGGGTAGATTTTGCCCCCCGAAAAAGCCCTGCTAAAACAGCGTAGCATGAACACTGGAGGCTGCGAGCTGAAAAGTGTCTCCCCATGGCTCAGCACACCCTAACAGCCCATGGAATCAAATGGATTTATTAAACATTTTTTTTTACCAAACACAGCTGAAAGCCAAGTTTTATATTACCACTGCAAGGATTACATGCATTTGGGGGGTGGGGGGAGATTGTTCAATTTAATGCGACGTGCTGTTGCAGGAGTCCAACGGCCAGTTACAGTAGTGCCAATAGTCAGCAGACCATACCCCTGTTTCACAATCAAGCATTTACTACAATCACCAGAAGTCTGCCCTACCACTCCAACAAGATGCAGGTCATCACACCCACAGCAGTTACAGCGCTACACCACAAATGGTGTGACTCAATTCAACGTGATGTTAATAGCACCAGGAAGGAGGTCCCAGAGCTATTCAATTGTCCTCATGGCTAGTCGGGAGATGACAGTTATGTCTTAAGCCGGGTGTTTAGTCGAGAGTCTAGTCAGACTTAACATCTCAGCCAATTGATTACCTCCTGGACCTCCTTCCCAGCGCTATTAACATTGCTTTGAATCAATCCAAAGTTAGCTTCAACAGCAGTGAAGACCCACATGGGAGTGGACTATAAGATATAGTGCTAGAAGCATGGGAATCCGAGGACAATTTATTTTTATTTTTTTATATATACTCATTGGAAAGTTCCGGGCAGGATAAATACTATCATTAAAACAATATACTATAATAAGACTTTTCAGTTTGATTATGGTGACAGAGCCATCATGATAAATACAGAGAACATATAATCCAAGTTATGCTTGCTATTTCACATTTGTTGAATCTGATTAAAAGACAGGAACACATTTTGTCCCATTTGTAAACACATTTCTATTTCCCAAAGTGCATGCTATCCTACTGTACACATTACTGCAGAGATTCTCAACCTTTTACAACTCGCGGCAACATTTAAATATTGCCAAGGCACACTCAAATATAATGGTGATGCATGGTGCAGCTGCGTGTCTTAGGTTGTCATGTCACAGCTTCTCCATAGGTAACGCCTTAGCCACATCTGAGAAGGCCAGAAGAGTCCAACACTGCACGTGCCCGAAATTAGAACTGACTCTGCAACCACTAAACCCACCAGTATTGATCATTCCAGGGCCTCAGTAGCGGCAAAACACTGATGGGCCTGGCTGTGCTTCTATGGCGGCACACCTGGAGACTGCTCCATGGCACACTAGTGTACCACAGCACAGTGGTTGAAAAACACTGCATTACTGGGTTCAACCAGAACATTCAAAACATTGGAAAGACATAGCAACACAAGTACACACGCCATTTCCAACACTAAGGGGCGGATTCAATTGTTTTGTGCAAAAGTTTTAGGCATGTGTGGAAAAAATGCTGCAAAGAATGCTTTCAGAAATAGAAGTGTAAACAGTTTATTTTTATCAATTAAAATGCAGTGAATGAACAGGACAGGAATCTAATGGGCCCTACACACTAAGTAATAACGCAAAGATATAAACGATCTCGTTCATTAATGAACAAGATATTGTTCATATCTTTCAGTGTGTATGCATCGATGCATGGCCCTGCACTCGTTCATCGTTGGTGCCGGGTCGTTGATACATGCATGCCAATATGGACAATCTTGTAGTTTACACGGGTTTAGCAGTTATACGCGGCTAAACCCTGTCTGTTTGAGCGCGACGTGCATGGGCACCCAAACAACGAATGAATAGTGACAATTGTTTGGGCATCTAAACAATCCTGTTTAGATTTTCAGATGCCCAAAACAATTGAATTACCCCCAATTGGAGTTATTTAATTGTTGCTTTGATCAGACGCCCATTGCTAGTTAAGGCACCTATCGGATCTGGGTTTAGCCATGCAAAACAACTGAACTGCTCTGATAGAGGCCCATTACTATAGATGGCCCGTAGGGTGCATGCAGCACAGTTGAATTCCCCCCAATTGGTTTTACTGAAGCACTGAATTTATGTATTGCATAAAACTAACTTTGCACCACAAAAAAAAAAAAAAATCGTTTGCTCTCAAGTTAAGTGACTAAATAGATAAATTAAACTTAAAATTTGTAAAGTTATGAGGATGGACAAACCTAAACAATGTTAAAGTAGCCATTAGAGCCTCTAAAGCCATATAGCTTCCGTATCAAATTTAGGGGTCAATTCAATTAGGTGCAAGTTTATTTTATAAAACTTGCAGACCGCACAAACACGCGCACACAAGAGTTATTAACAATACGCAATGTGGGAGAAGTGCACAAAAAGTGTGGAGACCTTCCATGGACGCCAGAAAATTGACAATTTAGTTTGCAAAATCACATAGAAGGAAGTTAGTGGGCAATAGGAAAGACTTAAAAAGGTATTAAATTGCTGAATTGTATGTTAAATTTAAGTTTGGAATGCATAATCTAACGAAAAAGTTGATTTTGGGGTAGTTTGAGGCTTTTTTTTTTTTTTTTTACTCCCAAAAATTACGTGAAATTTTTTGCCCATTTAAGCCAACTGAAAACTTCCAAATGCCTAATTAATCAGAAAGGAAAAAGGTGCCCAAGGGGTTCTGCAGTGTCCCCATATTTTAACCTGAATTTGGAAGAAGGAAAAATAAAGATTTTCCCTATCATCTCTCAGTGAGGTATGAACGAAGAAATTAGTTTCTATTTGGATTGCTAAATGAATTCGCAGAGAAACCAGCACCTCACACCTCATTGGATCGACCCCTTAGAAGATCATCAATATGGCCACACATGAGTTTTACATACATTTGGCCCCACACCCATGCTGAACCGATACAGCAGCTAAGCGTACATGCTTAGCAACAAGGCAAGTGGATCTTTTGGTGCAAACACACATGTAGCAAGCTGTTCCCAGAAACGTACGGAGCTGATCCGGAAAACGTTCGGTTGTATTTTTAGCAATTATCCATGCAGGTGCACAGAATTTTGTTAATAAAAAATAATAATAATTATTATTATTTCAACTAACTACCACCTACAAAAACATTAAGCATATTTGCAGTCATCCCAGTATGTTATACCTATCTTAATGTATTCTACGGCAAGTTCTTATATGAATTTTGAAGACTGAAAACTACACTGGGTCGCTCAACAGAAAAAAGCGGGTGTCTTGGAGAAAATGAATTGGACGACCTAAATACCAAAGACAGCCACCTAACTCACTTCTCACCATCACCAGGCCCCTCTATCCGTTTAGGAGTCGTACACTACTACTGCTGAGAGAAATGGGAGAGCAGCAGTGACCTAGTGGGACTTCCAAAAACAGACTCAGCGAGGAATCATCCAGCCTGTACTGGTACTTAGGCAGTAGTAGGGAGGGGTGATTCAGTTAAGCAAGATAACATCCAAACCCTCCAAGAAATGACAGGTGGGCTGGGTCCATAATAAAAAGTAGGCCACCTTATAACAAGTACCGTACCACAAGTTTATGCACACTTCTTTAGACACTGCCTTCACTAGTCAGACTGGGCATTTCATTGTTAAAATAAGACCTTTAAAAACATTCAGGAAAACAATTACAACACAACCAAATACCACCATAAAGAGGGTTTATATGCGGAATACGCATCTTGCAATAGGTTCTCTTTAAGGGTTAAAATATCTATTCTGTTGCCCACTTAATTTCCAGAAGCCACACCTTTGCTTAAGTCAAAAGCTCCCACTCCTCTATTCATTAAATACAAGGATAAAGCTGGTGCATGAAAGATTTCGCATTCTAGAGCGATGCGATCCATGTATGCCTGATGAGAACAGGATAAATGCAAAGCTCCCAGGCCAGTGAGTAACACCAGCACAGCGACAGGTCTTGCACTGGCTATAAAACATTGCACAAGCATACTGCAAGTATCATGTAAGATATGCGCGATAACCATCCCAGATGCAGCCACAGTAACATGGATATTGACCCTTCCTAAGGGGCTGCTGCAGATCACACGCTGGTACATGGATCTGCAGCACATGGGCTGTAACACTGCTCCAGACTCCCACTAATGACTATAAGAAACTTTTATAATTAATCTTCAGTAGTCGGTAGCTCCACGCCATTGTGGAACTGCAAGTGACAGCATGCACTGCCTTCAGCAGTCAGGGAAAGCTGGGACCTCTAGTACCACAACAGCTGGAATCCCATAGAGCATACTACCCTTCAAAATCGCCCAGGAACCGTGTGGACACCAGCATATTACCCCTGACACGGCCTGCTAACAAAGCACCTTTCCCACCCCCCAACCCATCGGCCGGGCGGCCTGTATCCGATCAGCAGCCCAGCACCGGGCCTTCCCGGGCCGCCTCACCTTCTAGCAGCCGCTGGATGATGCTGTCAATGTTCAGTTTGTCGACATCTGCCATGATGGCCTCGAACGCCTAAATGCGACACAGAATCAAGAGCGACAACAACGCAAAGAGGGGAAAGGCAGCAGCCCGAATGTGGCGGAGCAAGCTGCTGCGGTCTCGGCGTCTCCCAGGAAGCCTCTTCCCCTCTTCCGTTACAGGATCCGAGAACACAGCAGCACAAAATGGCGCCGCCTCCTCCTCCTCTGCCGGCCCGCGCAAGGATCTCGTCACTGCAAGAGGAACTATTTCATATCAAGACGCGGACACGTCTGTCAGACTACAGCTCACGCTCGTGTTCCTCCGCGTGCCGTTTTTGCGCGCTGCTCAAGATGATGCTGTGTTATTATGTGGCCAAGCCGCTGCAGCAGCAGCATTATATATTATAATTATTCAGGGTTAGTCAGAGTTTTGTTTATTTGCCACTGTGTGGTACTGTATATAATGTGTTTTTCTTATATGTGTACACGAAAGCAATAAGTAAACCCTAAGTGCACACTGGCAGATAATATTGGTCGGCAATTCATTGTGCAGATTATTTGCTTAGAGGGGATCCCGACAATTGTGATATACGCTTTTTTTTATCCCTTGAAACATTGCCCAATTTCTCCTAAATTATTGAGAAATTGGGCAATGGAAATAATCAGCCTCAACCACACACTAGCCTATTTACCCACCTTGATATGTGGTCAGATTATTGAAAATGCACACACACTGGCCACAAGCTTTTGCTTTGGAAAGATCGGAACATTGATTACTCGTGTTTGTGGCCAAGATTTTCAATATATATTGCTGAAACAATCCGTCATACAGGATGCTGTTAATTTACTGGCTGTCGGGACCCCGGTAGTCAGGGTACCAACACTGGAATCCCGGCAGCTGGCAATGTCGACAGACAGAATTCTGGCGCTCAGGGTCTATTCCCATAGAGTGGTAATAGAACCTGTGGCGAGCAGCATCCCGGCCGCCAGAAACTCGTACTGAACCCCTTCATACACACTATACAGTAAATTTGGCCGATCTTCCAATTATTGTCAAGTCGTCACAATAATTGTATGGTTTGTACCGATTTACCAAATTGCCTCCTGTAACACTAATATATATAGAGGTTTGTAAAGTTTTAGCATAGATGAAATCAATTATCATTCAGGTGGACTAATTATAAACCGTGTTGGTTAAGGCAGGGCCAAAACTAGGACTTCTGTCTCCTAGGTCAAGGCAGTATTTTGTTCCCCCCCCCCCCATCCCAATTCAAATGACACCACACAGAAGTACCCCTTATTCACATTACACCACACAGAAGTACCCCTTATTCATGTTACACCACACAGAAGTACCCCTTATTCATGTTACACCACACAGAAGTACCCCTTATTCATGTTACACCACACAGAAGTACCCCTTATTCATGTTACACCACACAGTAGTATCCATTATAGTGTACCCAGTACAAACAGTGCCCCATGGGATCAGACTAGACAGAGTGTTATAGGTACACCAGCGTAAAGGGCCCCATACACTAGAACGATTTTGCTCAATTTCAGCTCAATTCGGTCATTCGGGCCGATATATTGGGTGAAATCGTGCATTTTTTGCTGTGTGTCTGATCCGATGCGCGGCCCCGTGAGCGTCGGGTCGACTACTCCAGGTTGTTGGTGCTGCACTCTTTATTTATCGTGATCAAGTGGAATTGTATGGAATCGAACATGGTTTTTGTGCTTGCGATATATCGCTTTTGATCTATAGTCCGAAGTTTGACTGACATTCACAACACTCCCATCAGCGGCAGCATCAGCAGCACAGCACACGACCACGCAGCAGGCGCCCCCAGATACAAACAAATCGGATATTTGTTGTTTAAACCCTAAGTAGGTATTTCCAATCGATCACACTGACCACCAATGTATTCACACTGACCACCAATGCATTCACACTGACCACCAATGTTTTCACAATGTATTCTAATTATTATTTTCATGTGTGCCCAAAGTCATTTAACCCCCCTACTGACCATGTGTTTTCCCTGCCACTGTTACGCCATGCTGCACCATGTGTTTCAGGGGCCCCAAAGTCATTTAACCCCCCAAATTGACAATTAGCACAATTGTTGTTTGTGTAATGAGGAAACTTTTTACTAAAAACAAAAACTTTTTATTAAAAACATATTATTTCAAATTAAACACCATGTAAACAAAAAACCCATTGAAACATATAAACATTTCACAATAACATTTAACCATTGTCAAAGTCGAAAAATATTGTAATGCATATGCCTTTTTACTAACCCCATGCACATGCCCGCTGCGCGTGCACTCGCTCTGCCGTGCGTGTGCATATCCGCAATTTGCGTAACGGAGCTTTTCACGGCCATGCGCCTTAGCGCGTGGTATGCGCATTTACGGTAGAGTTTGTGAACGCATAGAGGGTTATTAGAACATTACATATTTAACCCTTATAGTATACATTGTAGATATAGCTCCCCTAGACCATGTCAGCGAGTATTAATAGTTTAAACAGTTCATGGACTAAGGGATTCGCCTATGCATAATAGGAAGGGTCAGATAAAGGTTGGAAGGTGATGTCTAGTATCCAGCTGTAGGATATTTTGAGGGTAACATTCCGGTGTTGGTTAGAGAAAGATCGCATGTTCCTGCGTATAGTTATGTACAAAAGTAGAATATGAACATTAACTGTATTTACTGTATTTTATGTATGCGGCGGGAATCCAGAGGATACCACCCACAAGAGTAGTAGGGGAAAGACATCGCCCACCTATTCAAATCCACCTATGACCTCTTCTGTAATGTAAAGACACATCCCTGTGTCCAATGGACAATGAGATTACAGTGACCATTGTATTGTGTATGCATGTTGTGTATAAAAAGACCATTGTTGACTGGCCGGTCAGAAGACTCTGAACGCTATCTGTATGACCAGCGGAGGATCGGCCGGGTTGCGCTTGCGAACATTCTCATGTATGTACATTCTCTGTAGCCATTATTCTGTTTAGATTTACTTGTTAGCCTGTAGTGTATGATTTGTATTGTTTTACCTTTTGGAATTAATCCACTGTGGCCTTAGAACCCTGTGGTTGCAACTACAAATCAGTGTTGTGTTTTCACTTTCCTGCAAGGGCTTTAAAGTAGATTTATCTGTATAAGGTGTATTGGTATTGATAAGGTGTACGCACTGCGGATACTTTATACCGCCAGCGCTACTTAAGGTTTAAAGGTATTACATCATTACAGCACTTCGCTGTTAAAGGGTTTAAAGTGTAAGCATATCATTACATTGTATCATAAATAAGGTTTAAAGGTTACCCATTGTGTGTGCGCACGCTGAGCGTACTCTGTACACTCAGCGCGGCGTGAGTACGCCAAGTACGTACCACGTGCGGGACTCTGTACGCAAATAGCGTACAAAGTGCGTAGCACGTGTATTCAGTCTAGCGGCCATAGCGGCTCCACGGTAAAATTGTATTTAGAGGTATAGCTTTGCGGTCTAAGATAATATCGACATTATCAATTGGGGGCATCGTCCGGTTCTTCCTCATACCCGCAGCCTAGCAGAGTTTTCGCAGACTTTATCTATCACCAAAGGGCGGAAAGGTATCCCCTGGAAACCTTCTCTTGGTCGGTGGATACACTAGTGCTGATTAGATAAGCGTCTGCGCTGCATGGTTTGAAGGGATGCTGGAGGGATCCGTAAGGAAGGAACGCAAAAGCTATTTTTTTTTAAATCTGTAAATTTCTGTTTTGGCGCCAAATGCGCACGCAACACACGCATACACCTGTATTTTGTACTTTGCATATCTGCTCGCATTATTGCCATAAGCATTGATTACTAGATTCATTTTGACCTGTACTGAGAAAATTTGTTGCTATTTAGTTAAAATATAGAGTTAATAGTTAAAGAAGTAAGTGTAAGACGCACACGCAGCCTGGCCTAGTTGTAAAGGTTTATACAGTAGAAACTGTGTGTGTGTTAAGTAAGTGATTATAGTTAAATATCGCTTACATTTATAGAAGTGTGTGTTTTGTAGTACTGCGGACGTACGGCCTTTGTACACGTGTCTCGGGCAGCGTACAGGACTGCGTACGCAACGTAAAGGCATATACACGTGGCGTGTTCACGCAACGTGCGTAAAAGTACGACCGCTAAAATACAAAGCACACAATAGCATTGTTTTAATTTAGGCGCGAAACGGTAGCCACGCGATAATAGCACAAATTGATCAGTTTTCCAATATTTAGTTTAAATACCTTTTTACTGTATCACCTCTGGAATTAAGGCTGTTTTCCTGAATGAAAGTAAATTTTCTGTACAGAAAAACCAAAGTGTATATGAGTGAACGTGCGTGAGTGTGCAAACAATAAAGGTTTTGTGGACCCAGGGAATTCGGGATCCCGTCGGAGACCACACCAGGTGAGTGGACACTTGGTGGCGTGAGAGTGGCTTGCTCACGTTAACATTGATTAAGGTATAAAGGAGCAATTAGTATAACAGCAGACCAAGAGGTCAGCGAAGTCAGAAAACCACTGACAAAGTCAAGCAAAGCTCTGAATACCGCGGCCTAAAAGGTCCGCGAGGTTTTGAGAGCGCAGCCCAGGTGGTTGGCGTAGTACCCATATAGGCCCGTTCAGATACGCTCCGGCTGAGGTTTCGCAGCCTGAAAAACGATTCCATTGGTCGTACAGCGGATAAGTAACAGTTACCTATACGCTGGGTGATTGTACCGCGCGTTCGTGAGTGCAATACTTAGCCCACCGCGATACCCTTTTACGAGTTGTGCGTAAAAATCGCGGGATCATTGGCGCTAAGTGTGGCACACGCAACGTGATTTGTGTAACAATTTTTTTGTTTTAAGGGAGTTTCGCTGGTCACTCAGGAAATCTCCAACGACCAATATTTACTGGGAAGGGTAAGTCACTCCCACACACTCTCAGTAAATAAAGGTTACACAGGGGCCCGAGGTTGGGTACGACCGGCGCTGACTACAGTGTTTAGGTGTATTGGCCAACGTGGGCGTGAGTGGGTGAGAGCGCTCGGAGAACTTTCACCGTTGCCTTACCACTGAGTATTTTGTTTTTTTGTAGGAATTTGCTGAGAAGGTAATACCTGCAAAAGATGGGGGCCAGTTGCTCAAGTAAGGGACGATCAACCAGGGTTCAGGTTGATATTCCGCGGCCCAAGGGGTCGGCGAGGTACATAATGTGTGAGAAATATGGCTCACACACAGAGGTTTTATGCAATGAATGGGAACGTATGACTGCGGAAGATAGGGAACCATTCCCTAAAGTAGGCAGTTTTAATCCAGAGGTGTTGCAGAATTTAAGGATTAGGATATGTCTGTTAAAATCCTGAAAAGAAAGGATCAGACACTCAAACTGTTTACATTTATGGCAATGTGTCAGGTCCCCGCCGCGGCCGCCGGGCTTGTCCCTCCGAGGCTGCTGGCTGCCCGGGTAGCCGTCCCCGCTGGCGGTTTCTGTCGCCCGGCGTCCTGTGCTTCCAGCATTCCGTGCTTCCAGCATCCTGTGCTTCCAGCGTCATGTGCTTCCAGCGTCCCGTGCTTCCAGCGTCCCGTGTCTCCGTGCCTCAGCATCTCCGTGCCTCAGCACCTCCGTGCCTCCAGCACCTCCGTGCCTCAGCACCTCCGTGCCTCCAGCACCTCCGTGCCTCAGCACTCAGCACCTCCGTGCCTCAGCACCTCCGTGCCCCAGCACCTCCGTGCCTCAGCACCTCCATGCCTCCAGCACCTCCGTGCCTCAGCACCTCCGTGTCTCAGCACTCAGCACCTCCGTGCCTCAGCACCTCCGTGCCTCCAGCACCATCGTGCCTCCAAGCACCTCAACGTCTCTCAGCGCCTTCAAACACCTCAGTACCTCTAGCATTTCAGTGCCTCTAGCACCTCAGTACCTCCAGCACCTCAACATCGTTCACAGTAAGCTTTTGGTACTCTCCACCAATTCACCAGCACCTTTGCAAGTCTTGTTTTTCAGGAAACCTTCAAGCATCCACCCGTGCCTCCTGCCTACCGTCCTAATCCTGTATGAGGAAGACCTACATCCGGCCATCTCTACTGCGACCCAGTAGCGGTTCCTCTTCCCGGTCACCGGAAGAAACCCCGAGTCCACAACACTTCCAAACCAGGTCAGTGATAGTATACTGAGGCCCCATGGACCCGGGGGATCGGAACACAGAGTCGAGTGCCATCCAAAGTTTGGCTTCCCGAGTTCAGTCTCAAGAGGCGACACAGGGTCAGGTGATGCAATATCTCCAGGAATTGTCCGGCCGATTGGATCAAATTCAAGCATCCTTAGCCTCCGCAATTCCCGCTCCAGTTCCCGTAACTGCTCCAGCTGCTGTTTCCAGTAATGTCCAGCCTCCGGCTGGTACCAGGTCACGTCTTCAGCTTCCTACTCCTTCCCGTTATAATAGGAACCCAAAGAATTGCCGTGGTTTTCTAAATCAGTGCGAGGTGCACTTTGAGCTGCTCTCTCATAACTTGACTACGGATCGCTCTAAGGTAGCGTATATCATTTCCCTGCTTGAAGGGTCAGCGTTGGATTGGGTGTCTCCGTTATGGGAACGATCTGATCCCGTGGTTTCCAACTACACCAACTTCATCACGTCCTTTCGAAGAATCTTCGACGAGCCCGGCAGGATGACCACTGCTTCTTCCGACTTGCTCCGTGTTCGTCAGGGCTCCCGTTCCGTGGGTCAGTACGTGGTTCATTTCCAGACCATTGCCTCTGAATTGTGCTGGAATAATGACGCTCTGAGGGCTGCCTTCTGGAACGGTCTCTCCGACCGGCTGAAAGATGAGTTGGTCACAAGGGATCCGCCGGATCCATTAGAAGAGTTGATTTCCCTTTGCTTCAAGGTGGATCTTCGGATGCAGGAGCGTGGAAGAGAACGTAGCCGTTCAGATCGTTCCAGGTTCCGGAATCCTACTCCTAGACCGGTGGCTGTGCCTAGTTTGGACGAACCCATGCAAATTAACCGATCCCGACTGTCTCCGGAAGAACGACAGCGTCGTCGTGAGGGTAAACTTTGCCTTTACTGTGGAGCCGCAGATCATTTCCTCAAGTTTTGTAAATCCCATCCGGGAAATGGGCAGGCCTAGCTTGTTCCGGAGGAGTCAAGCTGGGGGTCACGACTAAATCTTCTCCAATTTTGGACTGTTTGCTTCCTGTAACTTTAATCACCAATTCAGTTTCCAAGTCTTGTGAAGCCCTGTTGGTTTCCGGAGCTGCGGGGTACTTCGTTTCTTCCTCCTGTGTCCAAAGCATGGAGTTAAAGTTACGGCCTAACGAGCGCCCTATTTCGTTGACGGCTATCAACGGTACTAGGATTTCCAAGGGTCTCATAATGTGGCGCACGGAGCCAGTTAAGCTGCAGGTCGGGGCTCTACATCAAGAAAGTCTGGAACTCTTGGTGATTCCAGAAATACATCACTATCTGGTCCTTGGAATGCCTTGGCTTAAAATTCATAATCCCCACATTGACTGGAAGTCTTCTCAAATTCTGTCTTGGAGTTCCTTTTGTCACACTAACTGTCTCACTCCCGTTTGTCCGCTCCGTGTCTCTTCTAAGACGGATGAAGAGCATATTCCGGAGGCGTATCAAGGGTTCAAAGATGTGTTTTCGGAACAGGCAGCTGATCTGTTACCACCTCATAGGCCTTGGGACTGCCCTATTGACCTTGTCCCAGGGAAGACGCCACCTCGTGGTCGCACATATCCCCTGTCACTTCCCGAGACTCAAGCTATGTCGGACTATATTAAGTCCAATCTGCTCAAGGGATTCATTCGCTCCTCTTCCTCCCCTGCTGGAGCGGGCTTCTTTTTCGTGAAGAAGAAGGATGGGGGGTTGAGACCATGTATCGACTACCGTGGCTTAAACGATATCACCATCAAGAATAAATACCCCTTGCCACTAATCACAGAGTTATTTGATAGGGTTCGTGGCGCCCGCGTTTTCTTCAAACTCGACTTGAGGGGAGCTTATAATCTTATACGCATCCGAGAAGGGGATGAATGGAAGACCGCCTTCAATACCCGGGATGGGCATTACGGATACCTGGTGATGCCGTTCGGCCTTAGTAATGCTCCTGCTGTTTTCCAGGGATTCGTCAACAAAATCTTCCGAGACATGTTATATCAAAGTGTTGTGGTATATTTGGACGACATACTGATTTTTTCCAAAAATCTTGTTGAACACAGGACTCAAGTCAAAGAAGTGCTCCACCGTTTACGAAAGAATCATCTCTATGCTAAGCTCTCCAAATGTACCTTCGAAGTAACATCAATTCCGTTCCTCGGTTATATCATCTCGGGGACGGAGCTTCGCATGGATCCGGAGAAGCTCTCTGCCATTCGTGACTGGACTCAGCCTCTCTCTTTAAAAGCAATACAAAGATTCCTGGGCTTTGCGAATTACTACAGGAAATTCGTTAGAGGTTTCTCCACCATTGTCGCACCCATTTCTGCCTTGACGAGAAAGGGCTCTAATCCGAGTTTGTGGCCTCCCGAAGCCATTGAGGCCTTTTCCCACTTGAAGTTAGCTTTCATGTCCGCTCCAGTTCTACAACAACCAAATTTCAATGAACCTTTCTTCCTAGAGGTTGACGCATCTTCAGTTGGAGTTGGGACCGTTCTCTCTCAGTACTCCTCTGATAAGAAATTACATCTGTGTGGCTTCCACTCTCGGAAATTCTCTCCGGCCAAACGAAATTACACTATTAGAGACCAGGAACTTTTGGCAATTAAATCCGCCTTGGAAGAGTGGAGATATCTCTTGGAGGGGGCTAAACATGTGTTTACCATTTACACGGATCACAAAAATTTGTCGTATATCAAATCCGCACAATGCTTGAATCCTCGCCAAGCGAGATGGGCACTTTTCTTTACTCGATTTTCTTTTGTTATCAAGTACCGGGCCGGGACTCTCAATACTAAAGCGGATGCGTTGTCCCGTTCACAGATTTCCACAGACGAGCATGAATCTTTCCAGCGGAGTTTAATTCTAAATCCAATTTCTGTCTCCGCTGCTTTAACTACTCCAGCTCCTCCTCCTGGAAGAATGTCCGTACCAGCTAGATTTCGGCCAAGAATTCTACAGTGGGCCCATAACTCCAAGTTTTCCGGTCATCCCGGTGCCCAGAAGATGTACAAGTTTCTGGAAAGGTCTTACTGGTGGGACACCATGAGGAAAGATGTACAGGATTACGTTAATTCTTGTCCACAGTGTACACAACATAAATCTCCTCGCCTGCCTCCTGCTGGGTTGCTTCGTCCTCTACCTATCCCTGTGAGACCTGGACTCACATTTCCATGGATTTCATCACTGACTTGCCCTGTTCCAAAGGTTGCAACACCGTCTGGGTGATTGTCGACCGTTTTTCGAAGATGGCACACTTCGTTCCATTGACTGGTCTACCGACAGCTCCGAAACTAGCTCTACTATTCATCCGAGAACATTTTCGGTTACACGGGTTGCCTCAGGAAATAGTCTCTGATCGTGGGGTACAGTTTACCGCGAGGTTTTGGAAAGCCCTCTGCTCGGCCTTACAGATTAAACTTAAGTTTTCATCCGCTTATCATCCCCAAACTAATGGACAAACGGAACGAGTCAATCAAGATCTAGAGACTTTCCTTCGTCATTATCTCTCCCCTTCACAGGACAGCTGGGTGGAGTTGTTACCTTGGGCGGAGTTTGCCCATAACCATTCATTTCATTCTTCCACTGGTGAATCTCCATTCTTCTTCAACTATCGGTTCCATCCACGTGTTCCGGAATTACCAAGCCTTCCGATAGAAGAGGTTCCAGCTGTAACGTCCACTCTACTACACTTCGGACGAATTTGGCGTGGGATACATGCTAGTCTTAAAAAAGTCTCTGTCCGATACAAGTTCTACGCCGATAAGAAACGACGAGCCGCTCCTCAGTACAAGGTTGGTGATAGGGTATGGCTGTCCACACGTAATCTCCGCTTAAAGGTGCCCACTATGAAGTTTGCTCCAAGATTCATCGGTCCTTACCCTGTGCTACAAGTCCTGAATCCTGTGGTCTGTAAGTTGGGTTTACCTTCTCACCTGCGTATTCCAAATGCCTTCCATGTTTCTCTTCTTCGCCTTCTTGTCCTTAATCGTTTTCATTCAAAGTCCTCTAGTCCCACCTCGGTGGAAGCTGATACAGGAACAGACTTCGAGATCAAAACAATTCTGGACTCTCGTTACCTTCACAAGAATCTGCAATATCTGGTGGAATGGAAAGGGTACGGTCCGGAGGAGAGAAGTTGGATAAAGGCTTCTGAGGTCTCGGCTCCTCGACTAGTCCGGATTTTCCATTCTAGACATCCTACAAAACCGGGGAAGTGTCCAGGGGCCACTCCTAGAGGAGGGGGTACTGTCAGGTCCCCGCCGCGGCCGCCGGGCTTGTCCCTCCGAGGCTGCTGGCTGCCGGGCGGCCGTCCCCGCTGGCGGTTTCTGTCGCCCGGCGCTCCGTCCGAGGTCCATAGGGTGGACGTCGCGGGCGCGTCCGACGTCTCCGGGGACGGGTGACGTCATCAGCGCCTCTCCAACCAGGGGCTGGCGGGAAGTACAAATCCAGACGCCGGGCAGAGCTCCGGCGCCTGAGTATCATCGCTACTACCGTACCTGTGATCTCCAGAGCTCCTGTGTTTCCAGCATTCCGTGCTTCCAGCATCCTGTGCTTCCAGCATCCTGTGCTTCCAGCGTCCTGTGCTTCCAGCGTCCCATGCTTCCAGTGTCCCGTGTCTCCGTGCCTCAGCGTCTCCGTGCTTCAGCACTCAGCACCTCCGTGCCTCAGCACTCAGCACCTCCGTGCCTCAGCACCTCCGTGCCCCAGCACCTCCGTGCCTCAGCACTCAGCACCTCCGTGCCTCCAGCACCTCCGTGCCTCAGCACTCAGCACCTCCGTGCCTTCAGCACCTCCGTGTCTCAGCACCTCCGTGCCTCAGCACCTCCGTGCCTCCAGCAGCATCGTGCCTCCAAGCACCTCAACGTCTCTAAGTGCCTCAGCGCCTTCAAACACCTCAGTACCTCTAGCATTTCAGTGCCTCTAGCACCTCAGTACCTCCAGCACCTCAACATCGTTCACAGTAAGCTTTTGGTACTCTCCACCAATTCACCAGCACCTTTACAAGTCTTGTTTTTCAGGAAACCTTCAAGCATCCACCCGTGCCTCCTGCCTACCGTCCTAATCTTGTATGAGGAAGACCTACATCCGGCCATCTCTACTGCGACCCAGTAGCGGTTCCTCTTCCCGGTCACCGGAAGAAACCCCGAGTCCACAACACTTCCAAACCAGGTCAGTGATACAACGAGAGAGTGATATGCAAAGGGAACTAGCTCACACAGCTGGTTCCAACCCTAGCAGGAAACTGATTGCAACTGCACCACCACCACCGTATATTACAGGGGAGAAAGTGGCTACAGAGAATGGCATACTAATATATGATAAGAGTGAACTTGATAAATGTATTAATGCTAACCCGTGCAAGTTGTATCCCATCTTAAACTTCCCTCAGGACTGCGACCAAGAAGATGAGCCCAGCACGATATCGGCACTCTCTCTGGCAGCCACCATACAAGACACACAAGTGGGCACGGCCCAACCAGTAAGAATAGTAGCAAAGGCCCCTAGCGGAGGGACAGGTGAGGTCGTGTCTACAGGTAAGTACGGTACAGTACATTGTGCAGAAACAATTGCACCTCACATTGTAGAAGCCACCCAGAATGATGTAATTGAACTAAATCCTGTCAGGGTGATCGCAGTCCCCAATGGGAAGACTGACGCTCAGGGAATCACTCCCGTCAGGAACATTGCTATGCATTGTCCCTGGTCCCGGACAGAATTGAGAACAATTATGTCTGAATTTCCCGATCCCAGAAAGGATCTAGCCGCATGTCAGAGGTTTATTAGAGAACTAGGTAACGCCACCGAACCCACAAACAAAGATTGGCGGACAGTGCTACGGGCATGTTTGCCCTCCAATATTGACCCTGTGAAATTCATTGCTGATTGTAAATTAGACGCAGAGGTACCTCTCACTGATGAATACACTCAGGAGAATGTACGACAGATCAATCTGCAGTTAGGAGTATATTTCCCTACTGTTGTCAAGTGGAATAAAATCTTTTCTATAAGACAAAAAGAAGGTGAAGTTGCTTCTGAATATTTCCATCGAGCACTGCAGGAAATGGCTAGATACACTGGGGTCGAGGATATTAAGGAAAATGTACATCATAGAGAGGTAGCTGTGTCCGTATTAATGGACGGCATGAAAGAAACGTTGAGAACAAGGGTACAAACCACTCAACCTAACTGGAGAGGTATTTCGGTGGCTGCATTAAGAGAGTCCGCTATCGAGCATGATCGGAACATCAGTAAGCACAGGGAGTCACAGGGGGATAAGCTGATGACCGTAAGTATCAAAGCCCTGACAACGAAGCCACATCAGCCTAAACCCCAGACCCCTGATGGTAAGTCGTATGTAGTAAAATGTTATAATTGCCAGAGGGAAGGACATTACTCACGGAACTGTAATTATAAAAGCAACGTATATCGACCCCCTAGACCAGAACATGACTCACAGCATAACACACGTAATTGGGACCAGGGACCTCATAGGAGGAATTATGAGCCACATGCAGGGGAAACAAGGAGGTACCCACCTAGGAAGGACTGGCAGACCTCTGGAAATTCTCAGCTACCCCCCTCACATATTGTAGCTGCCAGCGCGCTGCGGGAGGGTCACAACATACAATAGGGGTTAGGCCACACCTGCAGTTTGCAGCCAGTGAAGTTGATTGCTAGCCTTGGAAATGAACCTGAGGTTACAGGTGATGTAGCTGGTAGATCACTACCTTTCCTTGTAGATACAGGGGCAGCCAGGTCAGTGTTAAATTCAACGGTAGGTATGAAAACAACGGGTAAAACAATTTCAGCAATAGGGGTAACAGGAGTAGTGCAACACTATCCTCTAAGTAGACCAGCAGAGATTACGATAGGGCCTTTGCAGACCAAGCACTCCTTTTTGCTAGCTGCATCGGCTCCGACTAATCTACTTGGGAGAGATTTATTGTGCAAAATGAGGTGTGTCATATATTGTACTCCTGAGGGTGTCTTCTTAGATATACCCGAGAATCACGTTCAGGAAGTGCAGGATATGTTAGACACCCCACAAAGGTTAATGTCACACTCTGCTGTTATAGACAAGTGTCCATCCAAGGTAGAGGAAATGATCTCCCAGATACCGGAATCCCTCTGGACCAAAGATGAACAAGACACTGGATTGATGGCGAATGTAGCTCCTGTAGTAGTGCAAGTAAAAGATGGTAGGATAGCTCCAAAAATCCCACAGTATCCTCTGAAGCCAGAGGTGGAATTAGGAATGTACCCAGTCATAGAGCGCTTGCTACAACAGGGCATCCTAGTTAGGACGTCCAGCACTGCCAATAGTCCCATCTTCCCTGTGAAAAAGAGTGGGGGGAGGGGTTACAGGCTAGTGCAGGATCTAAGGGGGATAAACAAGATAGTTGAGAGCCAATTCCCCGTAGTGCCAAATCCAGCTGTCATCCTCATGCAAATTCCCCCTACTGCGAAAATTTTCACTGTCATTGACCTCTGTTCCGCTTTCTTTTCGGTCCCTCTGCACCCTGACAGTCAATATTTGTTTGCATTCACATACAGAGGAGTACAGTACACTTGGACTCGTCTCCCCCAAGGTTTCATTGACAGCCCAAGTATTTTCTCCCAGGCTTTGCATGACTGTTTACAATCCTTTCAACCTGAGAGCGGATCAGTATTAATACAGTATGTAGATGACCTACTGCTGTGTTCAGATTCACTCGAAGCATCCTTGAAAGACACGAAACAGCTTCTGTTTCACCTTTCTAATACGGGACACAAGGTTTCAAAGGATAAGTTACAGTTGTGCCAGACCAAGGTAAAATATTTGGGACATTGCTTGACACAAGGACTGAGACACCTCACGCTGATAGAATACAGGCGATTCGCGACATGACTCTACCACAAACCCAGCAGCAGATCCGCACTTTCCTTGGAATGTGTGGGTACTGCCGAAACTGGATCCGAGGTTTCTCCATACTGGCTTTACCTTTGCAGGAAATGGTCTCCTCGAACAAACCAGATCGGATCTCTCACACAGATGACTGGCATTTGAGAGACTTAAACAATGCCTATCACAGGCACCTGCATTAGGCATGCCAGATTATGGGAAACCTTTTGAGTTGTACTGTACGGAAAGTGCTGGGTGTGTGGCAGGTGTTCTAACCCAGAGACATGGTGATGCCAGCAGGCCGGTAGCTTACTACAGTGCACAGTTGGACACCGTAGCACGGTCTCTCCCCACATACTTGCGAAGTGTTGCAGCGATAGCATTGCTAGTGAGTAAAAGCGAAGATGTAGTGTTGGGACACAACCTGACCATCCATACACCTCATGCAGTATCAGCCTTACTGAACTCTGCCCAAACCAGACATGTCTCATCAGCACGGTTTACAAGGTGGGAATTAGCACTAATGGCACCTGTGAACATCACAATAAAGAGATGCAGCGCACTAAATCCTGCAACTTACCTCCCGGGTATGCCTGGACAGGCACAAAGGGTGGAGGATGAGAGTGATGGTGAAGGAGGATTTAGTACAGACACTGACACACATGATTGTATGGAATATCTGAACCATACTTTCACTGCAAGACCAAACATTAGTGACAACCCACTGGAAGGCGTAGATTTTACTTTTTACACTGACGGTAGTTGCCACAGACAGACGGACTCGGGAGACTTGTGTACTGGATATGCAGTCGTATATGACAAAGGTATCATAGAAGCTGAACCCCTGGGCCCACCGCACTCAGCACAAGTTGCTGAGCTGGTCGCCCTAACCAGAGCGTGTGAATTGGCTAAGGGTAAGTCAGCCAATATTTATACAGATTCTAGGTATGCCTTTGGAGTAGTGCATGATTTCGGGGCCCTATGGCGCCTCAGAAATTTCATGACGGCAGCTGGCACACCTGTAGCGCATGCATCCCATATAAAAAGGCTTCTAACAGCGATACATGAACCTGACAGAGTGGCTGTTATCAAGTGCAAAGCCCACACTTACAGTCAAGACCCAGTGTCACTTGGTAACAGCCGGGCAGACGAAGCTGCTAAATCAGCAGCCAGCACCCCCATACAGACAGATATCACACAACTGATGGTATTCAATACCGTCAACACACAAAAATTAAGTGAAATGCAAAATTTGTGTTCTCCACAGGAAAAGGCAGTTTGGCGGTCAAAAGGATATGGCCAGGAGTCCTCAGGACTCTGGACAAATGGACAAGGTAAGCCAGTAGCCCCCAGAGCATATCTTCCAAGCTTAGCTGAGGCGGCACACGGTCTGACTCATCTGGGCAAAGAGGGTATGTGTAAGCTGGTGAGAGCCTACTGGTGTGCGCCAGGATTCTCTTCTCATGCGGGTAAGAGAGCAATGACATGTCTTATCTGCTTGAGGAAGAATATTGGAAAGTCAATACCAACAGAACCATCCCATATCCCGCCAACAGACGTCCCTTTTCAGGTAATACAAATTGATTTCATACAGTTGCCACCCTGCAGAAATTTAAAGTATGTGTTAGTTTGTATCGACGTGTTTTCAAATTGGGTAGAAGCGTTCCCCGCTGCCACAAATACTGCTACATTCACTGCAAAGAAAATCGTGCAGGAATTTGTGTGCAGATATGGTATCCCTAGGATAATTGAATGCGATAGGGGTACCCATTTTACAGGTGAAGTCTTTCAGGTTATGTGCAAACTGATGGGAATTAATAGTAAGCTGCATACTCTGTACCGCCCACAGGCGAGTGCGAAAGTGGAAAGAGTAAACAGCACTATTAAGAACAAGCTGAGCAAAGTGATGGCTGAAACTGGATTGTTATGGCCAGAAGCTTTGCCACTTGTATTGTACAGCATCAGAACCACTCCCAGGTCCCGCCTTAACTATCACCCTTTGAGATTCTTTTTGGTCGACAACCCCATGTAATGATTGACCTCCAGGATGATTTGAAATGCAATAATGAGGTGACTGTAAAATATATGGTTAAGATGAGTCAGCAGTTGAGGAATCAAAACAGAAATCTAAAGCTGGTGATTCCTGACCTACCAAACAGTAATTGTCATGACATTGAACCTGGGGATTATGTAATGATTCAAAATTTTCTACGCTCAGGTTGCCTTATTGACCGGTGGGAAGGACCGTACCAAGTCTTACTGACCAGCACGACAGCATTAAAGGTTGCCGAGAGAGAGACTTGGGTCCACTCGTCCCACTGTAAGAAGGTCGCTGACCCAGAGAAAGCCCGTGACAAAGAGCAGAGTGTAGAGGAAATCGTATCACTGGAGTGCCTGTTTCGGGAAGGTTGAGAGGCAGGACTGTTGGCACGGCACCTGAGCACAGAGAACTACAAGACCAGAGGCGGTTGTCGCACCAAACTTCTTTTTCCTTTTTATTATTTTCTCCATCTCCCATTACCCTCCTTTCCCCCCTTCCTTGCTCCTTTTTCTCTCCCCTTAGCAAGATGGACTTACCCCAAGAGACTGCATTCCGGGTTTTCCTGTTGACCCTGTTGTTGACCAGAGCAGTCTGTTTCGGTGAGAGTACCAGAGAGGTCGAGAAAGGATCTGGAATGGGTTCTGATGGCAAGGACGGATTTGTAGAATTCCAAGGGCAACACATCCATCTAGCAAAGGCGAGTATCAGAAGACGATCTAGTAGGCAAGAAACTAGGAGGCACTGTGAAGGGTTATTGGCTGAGGAAAATTGTATTTGTAGAAACTGTGAAAACATAGTTGAGGACGGGTGCATCCAGAGATGTCAGTCCAGCCTTAATATCAACATGGACCGTCATCCATTGAGTGATTATCACTCATTAGTGGGTAAGGTTTTGAACCAAACAGAATGCTGGGTGTGCTCACAAGTACCTCAAGGTCAGAGCAAGTCAGGACTAGTACCGTATCCTTTAACAATAGATGAGGTACTTGAATTAAGGGGTGGGAAACCGGTGGACAAGAAATTTAATATTTCTAGGCCCCCTAGTTTGAAGCTCCACCAATATCATGTGGATAGATCCTTAGTATGTTTCAACATTTCCAATTCCCGAAAGCCGGGAAATTGGGAAGTGACATGGAATAACCAAACCATGGCATTTTCACACAGAGCCGACAGAATGCCCGTAGACACTGAACTTATACGCCAAATAGCCGACGGTGGAAGGTATTTTCGGTACAGGTATACTCTAGGAAGTAGGACCATGCGGGTTGGAGAAGTATCACCAGGATACTGTGCGCATATCATACAGCCTGATACGTGTACTGAACAGATGAGAGAGTTTTTTTTCACTTGGAAGGTTTGCAATATGGTAATGTCATATTCTGTCCCATATGTTCTCCCCGATGATGCATATTTCATATGCGGGAGAAAGGCGTATAAGTGGCTTGCCCCAAACTCAGAGGGATTGTGTTACATTGGAAGAGTGTTGCCAGAAGTTATGACCATAACCCATAATAAGATGAAATATGTTCACCGCAATGCTCAAGCTCCTTACACTCACACTCACTATGAACACATTGTTAAGAGACACCTTATAGATAGGACAGAGCACGCAGCCTCTGATTTTATACACGAATCCACCGGGATTCAATTCCTACTCGTGTTAGATATCACCCGTACCACCAGAGGAATTATAAATTATAGGTATATTCATGCGCTAGCGAACCTGATAGATAATATCACCGAGATGTATGATGACACCTTCAGGTATACTGGGAGGGAGTTGCAAGCTTACAAACCGGAACTGATCCAGCACAGGATGGTTCTAAATTATATCACAGCGGTGACAGGCGGGTACTGTGTCACCTTGGTAACTCAGTATGGTGTGAAGTGCTGCACGTACATTACAAACAGCACTGATGACCCAACCGAGGTCATAGATCAAAAGATGGACGATATCTTGCAATTGAAGTGGGAGTTCCGAAGGAGACACAACCTTACCCTTACTGCTGTGAGTAATGAACTGACCGGCTGGGTCTCATGGTTGAACCCACGCAATTGGTTCTCAGGTTTAGGAGAATGGGCTCAAAATGTTATCGTGAGTGTAGGAAAGTTTCTCCTTTGTATCCTGGGAGTTGTCATAATGATTGGTTTGATATTTAGATGTGTTCGAATTTCTCTGACGTCCTAAGTGGATGCTGGGACTCCGTAAGGACCATGGGGAATAGCGGCTCCGCAGGAGACTGGGCACAACTAAAGAAAGCTTTAGGACTACCTGGTGTGCACTGGCTCCTCCCTCTATGACCCTCCTCCAGACCTCAGTTAGAATCTTGTGCCCGGCTGAGCTGGATGCACACTAGGGGCTCTCCTGAGCTCCTAGAAAAGAAAGTATATTTTAGGTTTTTTTATTTTCAGTGAGATCTGCTGGCAACAGACTCACTGCTACGAGGGACTAAGGGGAGAAGAAGCGAACCTACCTGCTTGCAGCTAGCTTGGGCTTCTTAGGCTACTGGACACCATTAGCTCCAGAGGGATCGAACACAGGGCCCGACCTCGATCGTCCGGTCCCGGAGCCGCGCCGCCGTCCCCCTTACAGAGCCAGAAGCAAGAAGATGGTCCTGAAAATCGGCGGCAGAAGACTTCGGTCTTCAACAAGGTAGCGCACAGCACTGCAGCTGTGCGCCATTGCTCCTCATGCACACCTCACACTCCGGTCACTGATGGGTGCAGGGCGCTGGTGGGGGGGGGGCGCCCTGAGCAGCAATATTAACACCTTGGCTGGCAAAAAAAATCACAATATATAGTCCTAGAGGCTATATATGTGAAAAATACCCCTGCCAGAGATCCATAAAAAAGCGGGAGAAGTCCGCCAAAAAAGGGGCGGGGCTATCTCCCTCAGCACACTGGCGCCATTTTCCCTCACAGCTCCGCTGGAAGGATCGCTCCCAGGCTCTCCCCTGCAGTTTCCAGACTACATAGGGTAAAAAAGAGAGGGGGGGGCACTAAATTTAGGCGCAATATTGTGTATACAAGCAGCTATTGGGAAAATCACTCAGTTACAGTGTTAATCCCTGTGTATATATAGCGCTCTGGTGTGTGCTGGCATACTCTCTCTCTGTCTCCCCAAAGGGCTTTGTGGGGTCCTGTCCTCAGTCAGAGCATTCCCTGTGTGTGTGCGGTGTGTCGGTACGGCTGTGTCGACATGTTTGACGAGGAGGCTTATGTGGAGGCGGAGCAGATGCCGATAAATGTGATGTCACCCCCTGCGGGGCCGACACCTGAGTGGATGGATAGGTGGAAGGTATTAACCGACAGTGTCAACTCCTTACATAAAAGGCTGGATGACGTAACAGCTGTGGGACAGCCGGCTTCTCAGCCCGCGCCTGCCCAGGCGTCTCAAAGGCCATCAGGGGCTCAAAAACGCCCGCTACCTCAGATGGCAGACACAGATGTCGACACGGAGTCTGACTCCAGTGTCGACGAGGTCGAGACATATACACAATCCACTAGGTACATCCGTTGCATGATCTCGGCAATGAAAAATGTGTTACACATTTCTGACATTAACCCAAGTACCACAAAAAAGGGGCTTTATGTTTGGGGAGAAAAAGCAGCCAGTGTTTTGTTCCCCCATCAGATGAGTGAATGAAGTGTGTGAAGAAGCGTGGGTTCCCCCGATAAGAAACTGGTAATTTCTAAAAAGTTACTGATGGCGTACCCTTTCCCGCCAGAGGATAGGTCACGTTGGGAGATATCCCCTAGGGTGGATAAGGCGCTCACACGTTTGTCAAAAAAGGTGGCACTGCCGTCTTAGGATACGGCCACTTTGAAGGAGCCTGCTGATAAAAAGCAGGAGGCTATCCTGAAGTCTGTATATACACACTCAGGTACTATATTGAGACCTGCAATTGCCTCAGCATGGATAGTGCTGCTACAGCGTGGTCTATTACCCTGTCAGGACAGGGATACTATTTTGCTAACCATAGAGCATATTAAAGACGTTGTCTTATATATGAGGGATGCACAGAGGGATATTTGTCGGCTGGCATCCAGAATTAATGCAATGTCCATTCTGCCAGGAGGGTATTAGGGACCCGGCAGTGGACAGGCGATGCTGACTTTAGAAGGCACATGAAGATTCTGCCTTATAAGGGTGAGGAATTGTTTGGGGATGGTCTCTGGGACCTCGTATCCACAGCAACAGCTGGGAAAGAAAATTTTTTACCTCAGGTTTCCTCACAGCCTAAGAAAGCACCGTATTATCAGGTACAGTCCTTTCGGCTTCAGAAAAGCAAGCGGGTCAAAGGCGCTTCCTTTCTGCACAGAGACAAGGGAAGAGGGAAAAAGCTGCACCACAGAGCCAGTTCCCAGGATCAAAAATCTTCCCCCGCTTCCTCTGAGTCCACCGCATGACGCTGGGGCTCCACAGGTGGAGCCAGGTGCGGTGGGGGCCCGTCTCGGGAACTTCAGCGACCAGTGGGCTCGCTCACAGGTGGATCCCTGGGTTCTGCAAGTAGTATCACTGGGATACAAGCTGGAGTTCGAGGCGACTCCCCCTCGCCGTTACCTCAAATCAGCCTTGCCTGCTGCCCTCGAGGGGAGGTAGTACTGGCGGCAATTCACAAGCTGTACTCCAGCAGGTGATAATCAAGGTACCCCTCCTTCAACAAGGCCGGGGTTACTATTCCACAATGGTTGTGGTACCGAAACCAGACGGTTCGGTGAGACCCATTCTAAAATTGAAATCCTTGAACACTTATATACGAAGGTTCAAGTTCAAAAGGGAATCGCTCAGGGCGGTTATTGCAAGCCTGGACGAAGGGGATTACATGGTATCACTGGACATCAAGGATGCTTACCTGCATGTCCCCATTTACCCTCCTCACCAGGAGTACCTCAAAATTGTGGTACAGGACTGTCATTACCAATTCCAGACGTTGCCGTTGGTCTGTCCCCGGCACCGAGGGTATTTACCAAGGTAATGGCCGAAATGATGATACTCCGAAAAAAGGGAGTTATAATTATCCCGTACTTGGACGATCTCCTTATAAAGGCGAGGTCCAGGGAGCAGTTGTTGGTCAGGGTAGCACTATCTCGTGAAGTGCTACAACAGCACGGCTGGATTCTGAATATTCCAAAGTCGCAGCTGGTTCCTACGACGCGTCTACTGTTCCTGGGTATGGTTCTGGACACAGAACAGGAAAAAGTGTTTCTCCCGTAGGAGAAGGCCAAGGAGTTGTCATCTCTAGTCAGAGACCTCCTAAAACAAATACAGGTGTCGGTGCATCAATGCACGCGAGTCCTGGGAAAGATGGTAGCTTCTTACGAAGAAATTCCATTCGGCAGGTTCCATGCAAGGATCTTCCAGTGGGATCTGTTGGACAAGTGGTCCGGGTCGCATCTTCAGATGCATCGGCTGATAACCCTGTCTCCAAGGGCCAGGGTGTCGCTGTTGTGGTGGCTGCAGAGTGCTCATCTTCTAGAGGGCCGCAGATTCGGCATACAGGACTGGGTCCTGGTGACCACGGATGCCAGCCTTCGAGGCTGGGGGGCAGTCACACAGGGAAGAAACTTCCAAGGACTATGGTCGAGTCAGGAGACTTCCCTACACATAAATATTTTGGAACTAAGGGCCATTCACAATGCCGTAAGTCAGGCTAGACCCCTGCTTCAACACCAGCCGGTGCTGATCCAGTCAGACAACATCACGGCGGTCGCCCATGTAAACCAACAGGGCAGCACAAGAAGCAGGATGGCGATGGCAGAAGCCACAAGGATTTTCCGATGGGCGGAAAATCATGTGTTAGCACTGTCAGCAGTGTTCATTCCCGGAGTGGACAACTGGGAAGCAGACTTTCTCAGCAGGCACGACCTCCACCCGAGAGAGTGGGGACTTCATCCAGAAGTCTTCCAAATGATTGTACACCATTGGGAAAGGCCACAGGTGGACATGATGGCGTCCCGCCTCAACAAAAAGCTAAAAAGATATTGCGCCAGGTCAAGGGACCCTCAGGCGATAGCTGTGGACGCTCTGGTAACACCGTGGGGGTACCAGTCGGTGTATGTGTTCCCTCCTCTGCCTCTCATACCCAAGGTACTGAGAATAATAAGAAGGAGAGGAGTAAGAACTATACTTGTGGTTCCGGATTGGCCAAGAAGAGCTTGGTACCCAGAACTTCAAAAAATGATCTCAGAGGACCCATGGCCTCTGCCGCTCAGACAGGACCTGCTGCAGCAGGGGCCCTGTCTGTTCCAAGACTTACCGCGGCTGCGTTTGACGGCATGGCGGTTGAACGCCGGATCCTGAAGGAAAAGGGCATTCCGGAGGAAGTCATCCCTACGCTGATTAAAGCTAGGAAAGAAGTGACCGCAAACCATTATCACCGCATATGGCGAAAATATGTTGCGTGGTGTGAGGCCAGGAAGGCCCAACGGAGGAATTTCAGTTGGGCCGTTTTCTGCACTTCCTACAGTCAGGGGTGACTATGGGCCTAAAATTGGGTTCCATTAAGGTCTAGATTTCGGCTCTGTCGATTTTCTTCCAGAAAGAACTGGCTTCACTGCCTGATGTTCAGACATTTGTTAAGGGAGTGCTGCATATTCAGCAACCTTTTGTGCCTCCAGTGGCACCTTGGGATCACAACGTGGTGTTGGATTTCCTAAAGTCACATTGATTTGAGCCATTAAAAACCATGGATTTGAAATATCTCACGTGGAAAGTGGTCATGCTGTTGGCCTTGGCTTCGGCCAGGCGTGTGTCAGAATTGGCGGCTTTGTCATATAAAAGCCCTTATCTGATTTTCCATATGGATAGGGCAGAATTGAGGACTCGTCCCCAGTTTCTCCCTAAGGTGGTATCAGCTTTTCATTTGAACCAACCTATTGTAGTGCCTGCGGCTAATAAGGACTTGGAGGATTCCAAGTTGTTGGACGTAGTCAGGGCCCTGAAAATTTATGTTTCCAGGACAGCTAGTGTCAGGAAAACTGACTCGCTATTTATCCTGTATGCACCCAACAAGCTGGGTGCTCCTGCTTCAAAGCAGACTATTGCTCGCTGGATTTGTAGTACGATTCAGCTTGCACATTCTGCGGCTGGACTGCCGCATCCTAGATCAGTGAAAGCCCATTCCACGAGGAAGGTGGGCTCTTCTTGGGCGGCTGCCCGAGGGGTCTCGGCTTTACAACTTTGCCGAGCAGCTACTTGGTCGGGGTCAAACACATTTGCTAAATTTTACAAGTTTGATACCCTGGCTGAGGAGGACCTAGAGTTTGCTCATTCGGTGCTGCAGAGTCATCCGCACTCTCCCGCCCGTTTGGGAGCTTTGGTATAATCCCCATGGTCCTTACGGAGTCCCAGCATCCACTTAGGACGTCAGAGAAAATAAGATTTTACTCACCGGTAAATCTATTTCTCGTAGTCCGTAGTGGATGCTGGGCGCCCATCCCAAGTGCGGATTGTCTGCAATACTTGTATATAGTTATTGTTAACTAAAGGGTTATTGTTGAGCCATCCGTTGAGAGGCTCAGTTATATTTCATACTGTTAACTGGGTATAGTATCACGAGTTATACGGTGTGATTGGTGTGGCTGGTATGAGTCTTACCCGGGATTCAAAATCCTTCCTTATTGTGTCAGCTCTTCCGGGTACAGTATCCTAACTGAGGTCTGGAGGAGGGTCATAGAGGGAGGAGCCAGTGCACACCAGGTAGTCCTAAAGCTTTCTTTAGTTGTGCCCAGTCTCCTGCGGAGCCGCTATTCCCCATGGTCCTTACGGAGTCCCAGCATCCACTACGGACTACGAGAAATAGATTTACCGGTGAGTAAAATCTTATTTTTAATGCGGTGCAAGCGCAGTACCAAAGTGATGAGTTTGAGGAGCGGGGGCATTGTTACACAAACTGTTTTAATTTATGACCCATCAATAGAGACAATGTTGTGATAAGACGTGATTCCACGGTCCGTTTCTTTCATCCGTTTCTCCTTTGTTTTCCCTTAAGCAAAAATATACCCATTCGGAAAAGACTTTGATGGACACTCTAAAGACTTTGATGGACACTCTAAAGACTTTGATGGACACTCTAAAGACTTTGATTAACACTCACAGCAAAGATACACCCATCCGGACAAGACTTCAACCAAACACCTAAGAACGATTGCACAAATGTTATGTGATTGTATTTGTGATACGTGTCTTATCTTCATCTCTACAACCTTCATGTAGTGACACACATAGTCGACAGTCGATATATATACATATATTAGCATTCACATGTGTTTCCCCCTCTATGTATCATCAACTAAATGTGCACCCCATTTGTTGGAACAAGAAGCCGAAAAGAGATCGGTAGTGTTTGTTAGCCCACTTACAGACCCTTAATACGGGATAAGAAGGATTTAATGTATACTTCGCAATACCTCAAAGCTTATCTAGAACATGTACGGCACGATGATACATGCCCCTCAGACATGGATTTCATACATACATGCTTTTACTATCCCACTAGGTCATACATTTCCCACCTACTCCTCTCATCTTACCATCCAATTATTTTATAGATATTGGCCCTCATTCCGAGTTGTTCGCTCGCAAGGCGAATGTAGCAGAGTTACACACGCTAAGCCGCCGCCTACTGGGAGTGAATCTTAGCTTCTTAAAATTGCGACCGATGTACGCGCAATATTGCGATTACAAACGAGTTAGCAGTTTCAGAGTAGCTCCAGACTTACTCTGCCTGTGCGATCATTTCAGTGCTTGTCGTTCCTGGTTGACGTCACAAACACACCCAGCGTTCGCCCAGGCACTCCCACCGTTTCCCCGGCCACTCCTGCGTTTTTTCCGGAAACGGTAGCGTTTTCAGCCACACGCCCCTGAAACGCCGTGTATCCGCCCAGTAACACCCATTTCCTGTCAATCACATTACGATCGCCGGAGCGAAGAAAAAGCCGTGAGTAAAAATACTTTCTTCATAGTAAAGTTACTTGGCGCAGTCGCAGTGCGAACATTGCGCATGCGTACTAAGCGGATTTTCACTGCGATGCGATGAAAAATACCGAGCGAACAACTCGGAACGAGGGCCATTGTATTGTATATTTTTCTGTTTAATGTTTAGATAATGGCAGTTATTGTTGACTGCCAAAGGGTGGACTGTCAAAGTCGAAAATATTGTAATGCATATGCCTTTTTACTAACCCCATGCACATGCCCGCTGCGCGTGCACTCGCTCTTCCGTGCGTGCGCATATCCGCAATTTGCGTAACGGAGCTTTTCACGGCCATGCGCCTTAGCGCGTGGTATGCGCATTTACGGTAAAGTTTGTGAACGCATAGAGGGTTATTAGAACATTACATTTTTAACCCTTATAGTATACATTGTAGATTTAGCTCCCCTAGACCATGTCAGCGAGTATTAATAGTTTAAACAGTTCATGGACTAAGGGATTCGCCTTTGCATGATAGGAAGGGTCAGATAAAGGTTGGAAGGTGATGTCTAGTATCCAGTTGTAGGGTATTTTGAGGGTAACATTCCGGTGTTGGTTAGAGAAAGATTGCATGTTCCTGCGTATAGTTATGTACAAAAGTAGAATATGAACATTAGCTGTATTTTATGTATGCGGCGGGAATCCAGAGGATACCACCCACAAGAGCAGTAGGGGAAAGACATCGCCCACCTATTCAAATCCACCTATGACCTCTTCTGTAATGTAAAGACACATCCCTGTGTCCAATGGACAATGAGATTACAGTGACCATTGTATTGTGTATGCATGTTGTGTATAAAAAGACCATTGTTGCCTGGCCGGTCAGAAGACTCTGAACGCTATCTGTATGACCAGCGGAGGATCGGCCGGGTTGCGCTTGCAAACATTCTCATGTATGTACATTCTCTGTAGCCATTATTCTGTTTAGATTTACTTGTTAGCCTGTAGTGTATGATTTGTATTGTTTTACCTTTTGGAATTAATCCACTGTGGCCTTAGAACCCTGTGGTTGCAATTACAAATCAGTGTTGTGTTTTCACTTTCCTGCAAGGGCTTTAAAGTAGATTTATCTGTATAAGGTGTATTGGTATTGATAAGGTGTACGCACTGCGGATACTTTATACCGCCAGCGCTACTTAAGGTTTAAAGGTATTACATCATTACAGCACTTCGCTGTTAAAGGGTTTAAAGTGTAAGCATATCATTACATTGTATCATAAATAAGGTTTAAAGGTTACCCATTGTGTGTGCGCACGCTGAGCGTACTCTGTACACTCAGCGCGGTGTGAGTATGCCAAGTACGTACCACGTGCGGCACTCTGTACGCAAATAGCGTACAAAGTGCGTAGCACGTGTATTCAGTCTAGCGGCCATAGCGGCTCCACTGTAAAATTGTATTTAGAGGTATAGCTGTGCGGTCTACGATAATATCGACATTATCACCATATACCTTTTTAAAACCATTTGTACCCAACTTTTTTTACTGTACAGATATGTCTGTCGATTCTGACATTGATTTTATTACCAGCCTTTTGGAGATGTACCGAGGCCACAAATGTTTGTGAAAAGTAAAGTCCAAGGGCTATTCGGATAAAGTCCGCCGGAATGCAGCAGTGGATGACTTAGTGGTGTACTGCAAGCCCTTTGTGTCCAGTGCTGACAAACAATGGGTGAGGAAAAAGCTACAAAACCTGCGCACGGTGTTCCTTAAGGAACATAAAAATATCCAGGATTCCAAAAGGTCTGGAGCAGGCTCGGGCCAGTTACACAAAACAACGCTGTGGTACTACAGCATGCTCAAGTTCGTCCTGGAACAGGAGCATACCCGGACGGGTTTCACCTCCCTCCCTCGGACTGAGACACCAGAGCCGGAATACGTTGACCCATCTCTGACAGCATCTATAAGTATATGTAAGTATATTTTTAAAAATAAGTATTTAAGTTTAGCAAAGTTCCACTAACAGTCCAACACATGACACTAATTAAATGTGGTCCTCCTGCCAATCGACTGCACCCACCCCGTTAAAATCGGCCAGGGTACTCGTCCCTGACCTGTTTTGCCCATAGATTTGCCCTTGAATGGAGTAGAGATGGTTCCACAGAGGGAAACGCTGAAGTGTCCTCTGGGTGTTCTGGGCCTGGGTCTCCTGGCGTTCTTCTGGGCTGTGTCCTATGCTGGGTGGTTTTGATGTGAAAATAGTTATGCAGGACACAGCACGAAGTCACCACCCAATCAGTCTTCTCCACCTGCAAATTGATAGCCGTTAGGAATATGCGGAAGCAGCTAGACAGGATCCCAAAAGTATTCTCTACAATTCGTCATGCGTGGGTTAGCCTTATGCACTTCTCCCTTGTCAGGTGCCTTTGGGGCACGGCTTCCTAATGTTCTCGTGGAGTGCGAATGTCTCATCAGCCACAAAAATAAAATTCAGTCCGTGCTGGGTTTGCTCCATAGATAGCAAGTTGAGGGTCTTTGTGGTGAGCTGCTTGTAGAAGGTGGAATTCTCCAGCGGGCCACCGTCTGATGCACGACTGTTTTTGTCAACATCAATAAAGATGAATTCATAGTTGGCATTCACCACTGCCATCAACACGATGCTGAAATACCCTTTATAATTAAAAAAAAAGGGGCCGCTGTTTGCAGGAGGCTTGATGCGGACGTGCTTGCCATCTATCGCTCCACCACAGTTCTGGAGATGCCAGGTGGCGGCAAACTCCTCTGCCACAGCTTACCATTCTGATGTACTTGCAGGGAGCTATAATAAAAGATATAAAAATATTAGATAACATGTATTTCAACTTTGTGTTTTGGTTCTAACCACTACAGAATACAAGTGTGGAGATTCCCTCCACCCCAGACCTGAGCTTCAGCTTGGAGATGGAGGATTCCCAGCGCCAGCTTCCGAACACAGAAACACCTGACACCTCAGACACATCTGCAGCACCAGCTCTTCCGCCCCTCCCCCCTCTCCCCGGAAGAGAGGTCAAAAGAAAAAACACAGCGGCCAAGAGGGCGAAGATCTGATCCTTGAAGAGATCATGTCAAGACTTTCCCGTAATCCCGCCTCCCTCCCCCCAACCACTTCTCCAATTTCGGTGTGTTTATGGCATCATCGATGAGAAAATTTCCTCCCGACCAGACGGAGCAGATTGAGAGGCTTTGCATCGAAATCATGAACAAAGCCAGAAAGTCGGAACTCCATGATGATGTGGTCCTATTTGACCGCCGACCCCTCTCTCTATCAACACCCCAAATCCAGCGTATTACGACCACACAACCACCTCACAATCCGCACACCGAAACACATCCTACTCCCCCAGCCACCTGCTCCATGGCCAGATACTCAGCTATGCTGGAGGCAGAGGAGGACATGCCCCTGTTTGAGGAGTTGTAAACATCTTAAAATTCACCATAAATATGGGGCGCTGTAGGCTAAATGGTGTTTTGGGCCCCATTTTTGGGGGGAGGATACACGCATGCTTTTGGTGCATGAGAATGGGGCTGGGACCATTCCTTGTGCACTTAATAGCATGTGTGTATTCTCCCTATCAAATCTGGGGCCAAAACACCATTTGGCTCTCAATCTTAGGAGTTTTTGTACCGCTCCATATTTATTGGGAGTTTTAATTTTTATAAAACAGTTATTTATTCGTTTTACTGCTTTCAATATATATATATATTTATTTAAAAAAAATGCAATTTCATGCCATGTTGGCAAATAAATGCATACAGTTCGATTCTATGTGCCATGTTGGCAAATCAAAGTACACTTTTTGCACAGTTTCCAAGAGGGAACAACAACCTTTTTTCTATAAACACTTTAAGTAGCTAAACAGGTGTGGTGTCTTTACTGTCAGGTTCTGTTTAGTTTGTGTTCCCGGAGGGGGCGCTAGTGGGTCAATGGAGGTAGGATGGAAGAAGTGAGGAGGCCGGATTGGATTCCTGCGCATGTGCGCAATGTTGTTTATTAAACAGTAGGTTTAAACAATAAGGCAGCAGGAATACTTGATAATAACAGTAACAAATGCAATTGTGAATATGCAGCGTGGAAGCTGAGAGTCTATGGCAAAGTCTGTAGGATAGGTTCAATCGATCAGGGGATCGACGTGTCGGTATAGGAACCGATAGTTGTTGGGCCGTGGAGCCAGCAGAGATGTTGGTGGGAATAGCAAGCCTGGTAGCAATTGCAGGAGACAAGTGTTAAAGTTCTCAGTGCAGTTTGAAATAACACTGGCAGCTTGCAGGCTGATGAACAGGTGTAGATGACGAGATGCACCTTGATAATGTCAATTATTATCTTTAAACATAAAGCTATACACTATTATCGTGGAGCCGCTATGGCCGCTAGACCACGTGCACGTGCTACGCACTTTGTACGCTATTTGCGTACAGAGTCCCGCACGTAGTACGCACTTGGCGTACACACGCTGCGCTGAGTGTACGGAATACACACAGCGGGCGCACACACAGTTGATAACCTTTAAACCTTGTTAATAAAACACAGTAAGAATATGCTTATACTCTAAACCTTGGTAGTTAAATACTGTAATGATGTAGTGCTTAAAAACCTTAACCAATGTGTATGCTATTTGAGCGATTGAGACGCTAAGAGAGCCCTTTGCAGGAAATTGAAAACACAACACCGTGTTTTGGTTAAAACCACAGCAGCTCTAACACTGCCGTGGATTATTCAGAGAAAAAGGGGAAAACAATACAAGTTATACACTACAAGCTAACACAGAAATCTAACATAATAACAGAGAATAAGACGAACAATGGCGAACAATGGCTACAGAGAATATACATACGTGGGGGATCTTTCGCATGCGCGACCTGGAATCCAGTCCTCAGCTATCAGGTAGAAAGCCTTCAGAGACATCAGGCTGGCCAGGCAACAGTGGTCTTTATATACACAACATACATTCACAATACAATGGTACCTGTAATCTCATTGTTCATTGGACACAGGGATGTGTCTCTACATTACAGCAAAGGTCATAGGTGGATTTGAACAGGTGGGCTGTGTCTTTCCCCAACTGCTCTTGTGGGAGGTATCCTCAGGATTCCCGCATGTGTAATTTACAGCAAATACAGTCAATGTTCATAATATACTTCTGTACATAACTATACGCAGGACCGAGCGATACTTTCCTAACTAACACCGGAATGTTACTCTTAAAATACCCTACAGCTGGATACTAGACACCACCTTTCAACCTTTATCTGACCCTTCCTATCATGCAAAGAGGAATCTCTCTATCCAGGAACAGTTTAAACTAATCATACTCGCTGACATGGTCTAGGGGAATATTAACTACAAAATGCACTATTTGGGTTAAATATGCTACGATCGAGTCGCATGCTACACGCTCACAAACTCCGCCGTAAATACACATCTCATGCGCACGATCGCCGGAGCGATCTTACGCAACTTGCGGGTATGTGCACGCACGGGGGAACAGGTGCACGAGCAGCGTGCATGTGCATGAGGGGGTTAGTACAAGGGGTATGCATCATGATATTTTTCGACTTTGACAGTCCACCCTTTGGCAGTCAACAATAACTGCCACTATCTAAACAATTAAGCAGAAAAATATACAATACAATGAAATACTTATAAATGATTGGGTGGAGGGAGGAGAGGAGAAGGTGGGAAATGTATGACCTAGTGGGATAGTAAAAGCATGTATGTATGAAATTTATGTCTGAGGGGTCATGTATCATCGTGCCGTACATGTTCTAGATAAGCTTCGAGGTATTGCGAAGTATACATTAAATCCTTCTTATCCCGTATTAAGGGTCTGTAAGTGGGCTAACAAACACTACCGAGCTCTTTTCGGCTTCTTGTTCCAACAAATGGGGTGCACATTAGTTGATGATACATGGAGGGGGAAAATATGTGAGTGCTAATATATGTACCTATATCACCTGTCGACTATGTGTGTCGCTACCTGAAGATCGTAGAGATGAAGATAAGAAACATGTGTTATAAATACATTCATATGATAATGTGTGTAATTGTCCTTGGATGTCTTGTTGAAGTCTTGTCCGGATAGGTGTATCTTTGCTGTGGGTGGTAAGCAAAGTTTTTCAAGTGTCCATAGAAAGTTAAAGTCTCTAAAGTGTCTCGCAAAGTCTGTGAAAAAGTTCATCAAAGGTCTGTAGAAATGTTCATCAAAGGTCTGTAGAAATGTGCATCAAAATCTTCTTCCGAGTGGATGTCTTTTTACCTTGGAGAAAAACAAAGGAGAAACGAGTGAAAGAAACGGACCGTGGAATCACGTCTTATCACAACATTGTCTCGATTGATGGGTCATAAATTAAACCAGTTGTTGTAACAATGCCCTCGCTCCTTAAACTCATCAATTTGGTACTGCGCTTGCAATGCATTAAAATCCGAACACATCTAAATATCAATCCAATCATTATGACAACTCCCAGGATACAAAGGAGAAATTTCCCTACATTCACGATAACATTTTGAGCCCATTCTCCTAAACCTGAGAACCAATTGCGTGGGTTCAACCATGAAACCCAGCCGGTCAGTTCATTACTCACAGCAGTAAGGGTAAGGTTGTGTCTCCTTCGGAACTCCCACTTCAATTGCAAGATATCGTCCATCTTTTGATCTATCAAACAGGATTTACACAACTGCGCCTACTTGCAAAATAAATTGTCAGTATAAGTGAAAGAACCACGGAATAATATGTAGTATGAAAAATACTGACGTTTATTTGTATATAAATAATATAGGGTCAAAATTTGCTTTTACCCAAATGTATGAAAAAAATGATAGTGATAATCATGAAGTTGGGCAAAGAATGATGATAAAGAAAAAAAAGAAAAAAAAAATATAATATAAAAAAAGAAAATGAAAAATATAAAGTGGAAATGAAAAAATTAGAAAAAATATGTCTAAGTCCCAAAATGTCTGGTGTGAGCAGAGTGTGGCGTCCCACCTCTTTTCCACCTTATTGTCGTTTTTTACTATCCGGTATCACAGTATAGATTGATATTTCTGGATTAGCAGGAATGTTGAATTCCACAGTTAGTCACAGTATCGCTGTGGGGTACCCCAATCTGGACAGTGGTGGGATGAGGTGATCAGGGTGAAGGTAAAATTAAATATCCCCGGACTCCCCGCTAACCTCCTCCGTCCTGTGCAGCAGGAGACGTCCGCAAACACAGACGTCTGCCAGTGTTCAAAACCGGAGGGACGCGGTCATGCCTCTGGGGGGAAGGTATCGACGACTTCTGGACCCACAAGGGGACTGTCCGCCGTGAACCTTCCCTCCTACGGGGTGTATTACCTTTTCTCCTGCGCTCGATCCCGTCACACACTTCCACTCCTTTCTTCTGTCTTCTCTCAGCCTGACGATCGGTGCTCCGCTCTCAGGTCTGTGTCCTCTCGGCCGTGCGGCTCCGTTTCTCCTCCACAGTGTCTCTTGCAAATCAGTTTGTTCCGCCCAGATATATTTCAAAATACTGTTGTTTTCTATAGATGATATGGAGAGTGGTGATGCAATGCTCAGTTCCTTCTCCAACGCGTATCGACCCGTTTGGGTCTTCCTCAGGGAGTCCTTATTCACCATCTTAGTTGAGGGCTTTTTATACCCATACTTGATTGTATCATCCCAAAAAGGGGTGTGTCCATACTACCTCTGTATAAGCTAAATGGATACAATGTGTGTTTGGATTTGTCACATAGTTAAACAGGCTTGTATAAGAAAACGATGATTGCTATTTGTGGCTGTGTGCAAAACCAAAGAAAAACAACTAATAATGTATATAACAAAATAAAATAAAATAGAATAAAATAAACATCTTGTATAATCTTCTTATGTTGATTCTGCAAATAATAAGTTTTAATACTAGAAATAAAAAAACTCTTTTTCTTCGTTTGTTTTAGAAATGATTGATTTAGCCGTATGTATACAATCTAACACAATTCATTTTGTATTTTTATGTTGATATATATTATCAATTTATCTACGGGAATAAAATAAATGAAATACATTGTTTTTATTGACTTCCTTTGATAGTTATTGGTATAATAGAAGATACAGCTTATTGTGAGAAAAGCTATTTCCCAGTAGTTATACCCAATTGTTGTGTGTTATTTAGTGGTTATGCGTAATTGCTGGTTTTTTGAAATACGTGGATGAGCTGAGGTTATGCAGAAGACCTTCACATGATATAACAGGATGTATCTTCTTACATGTTGTTTGTGCACTGGAACATATTTATGATGGTATGAAATGTAATACTGACGTTTTGTGATGTCATGCTAGCCATTAAATAAACTAGACGGAATATAGGCTCTGAATATTCATCAGTTCATCACTATTGACCTCACTTCATTGTCTAAGTTCAAACCCTGTGGTCTCAGTGTTTTTAGCGTGTACATCCATCTTAATTCCTCTTTGTTTATTTTTTTCAAAAAGTCTCCTCCTCTCCAATTTGGTGGTACTAACTTAATTCCCAGTATCTTCAAACCTGTCGAGTTGCTGTCGTGTGTTTCTTTGAAATGCTGTGACAAATTGTGTGTTTCTAAACCGTGTTTGATGTTTCTGACATGTTCAGCTATTCTCGTTTTAAGGGGTCTTGTTGTTCTCCCTACATACTGTAGTTTGCATGGGCATTCAGCTAGGTAGATCACCCCTTTGCTGTGGCATGAGATGTGTTCTTGTATATCAAAAACTACTCCTGTTTTGTTGGAAATAAAGTTGGTGACCCTTTTGGTGCTCACTTTGTGTGTTCTACAGTAGTTGCAGGTGCCACAATAAAAAAAACCTTTATTGAGTTTCTGTCCTAACATGGTAGTCTGTATTTTTTCTACTTTTCTAAGGTGACTATGTGACAATCTTGATTTTAGGTCTGGTGCTCTTTTGTAGATAACTTTTGGCCTTGATGGGAGTTTGTCTGCTAAGATGTCGTCTTCTAGTAGAATATGCCAGTGTTTGTATAGGATTTTTTCTAACTGCCGGTTGTTTGTGCTGTATTGTGTAATGAAGGCTGTTTTGAAAGCTTCATTTGTTGTGTCTTTATTCTTGTATGTTAGGAGGGTGTTTCTGTCTATTTCTTTTGCTTTTTCTAAGTCTTTCTCCAGAGTATCTTCCTTGTAGCCTTTATCTATAAATTGGCATTTCATTTCTTCTGCTTGTGTTTCGAAATCCTCTATTTTTGTACAGTTTTTTCTAATCCGTTTAAACTGGCCTAGTGGGATGCTCTTTAGCCAGTTCGGGTGATGTGCACTACTGTTTAGAATGTAGCTATTCACGTCTACACTCTTCTGAAAGGTTTTTGTATGGATAGTAGAATTTTCTATGAAAATCGTTATATCTAAAAAATTCACTGTCGATTTGCTGTGTTCTGTAGTGAAAACCAAATTCTTATTGTTTGCATTGATGTATTTGAGAAATTCTAAAAGTCTTTCTTCTGTGCCCTGCCAGATGAAGATCACGTCGTCTATGTATCTTCGCCATAGGACCAGGTTTGCCCCAAAGCCATGCCCGCACCATATGTTGGTATCCTCCCAGTGACTCATGAATAGATTGGCATAACTCGGAGCAAACCTGGTCCCCATGGCTGTTCCTTTGGTCTGTCTGTAGTATGTGTCGTTGAACCAAAAATAGTTGTGTTCTAAGATGAATCTTATGCATTCTATGATAAATTCTGTTTGTCTTGGGTCTAGATTCTGATCTAAAGAAAGAAAATGTTTTACAGCTGATATTCCCTGTTCTTGGTTAATTACTGTGTACAGTGAGGTGACGTCACTTGTACATATCCAGTAGTCGTCTGCCCAAGTGACGTCTCTCAGTGTTCTGATGATGTCAGTGGTGTCCTTTATGTATGATTTTTGTGTTTTTACGTATGTCTGAAGGTATGAGTCTATATACTGTGATAGATTCGATGTGAGAGAGCCTATTCCTGATATGATCGGTCGACCTGGTGGGTTATGTCTGTCTTTATGTACTTTTGGCAAATAATAAAATACTGGAAGTATGGGATTGTCATTATTTATGAATTCGTGTTCTTTTTTGTTCAGAATTCCTACATCTAAACCTTCTTTTGTTAGTATGTCCAAGCTTCTTTTGTAGTTTTTGGTGGGGTCTTGTGTGAGGGTTTCATATGTTTCTTTATCACTTAAAATTCTGAGTGATTCATTTATGTATGCTTTCTTGTCTAGCAATACGACCCCCCCCCCCTTTGTCTGCAGGTTTTATCACTAGTTCTTTGTTGTCACTGAGATCCTTTAATGCGTTTTTTTCAGTTTTTGTCAGATTAAGTGTCTTAGGTTTTGTTTCTATTTTGTCTATGTCCCTTGTTACCAAATGTTCGAATGTGTTGATTAGTGAACCTCTCATGTATTGTGGGTAGAATGTGGATTTGGGTTTTAGATCTGAGTGCTTGTATGTTCTTTCTGCATCTTTTTGTTCAGTGAATGCAATTGGTCCTTTGTTGTAATATTTAGCGAGTGTTAATTTTCTTGTGAACTTGTGTAAGTCTAAGTATGTTTCAAATTTATTTAACTGTTTTGTCGGTGCAAATTTCAAACCTTTGTTTAATAGGGAGATGTGTTCCTTTTTTAGTGTGACTGTGCTCAGGTTAAATATCCCTTTGTTTTCTATCTCTGGTTGTTGTTCCTTTTGTGTCTTCCTGTTTCTTCCACCTCTACATCCTCGTCTAGTTCTATTAATTTTCTTTTGTTTGGTGTTGCTGTTTTCTGGTCGCAGGACCGGAGGCCTGCACTCTTTCCTAAAAAATGGTCTGCACATGTTTCTTGTGTTATCGGTTCGCTAGCTACTGTGTCTTTCTCAGTGGTGGAGATGTCCTCTAGGTGAGCTGAAACTTGGAAACCTTTTTCTAGGGACAGTCTAGCTAGTTTTTCATAGTCGATTTCTTCTTCAATACTGTATGTGGAAAAATCTGTATCTAAAGTGCTGTCGAGGATAGAGTGATATTGTGTGTCTTCTCTGCTTTTGTTGCTTGCTGTATTGTATGTTAATCTAGGATTTTTTGAGTGCAATCTTGTCATGTATTGTTGATAGGTGAGATTTAGTCTTTTGTACACAGGTGTGGTGTGTAACTGTTTCTTTGTTTTGTTGGGGTCTGTCTTTCTTGGAGTTTTCAGTAAAGTTGATGTGTGTTTTTGTTTAGCTGTGAATTTTTTGTCTGGCTTCTTTTTGCCTATCTTGTCCCTTAGGATTTTTGATTCCTTGGTTGCTATTATGTCCTCCTCTGTTCGTCTCAATCTGTTTTTCGATACTGTTTAATTCTTGAAATTCTTTGTCCTCCTTATGTTCTTCTAGAGCTACTTGTAGTGACTCTATTTCTTTCTCTAATTCTTTGAGTTCATTATCGTGTGTATTGATAATTAACTGAATCAGTTGCATGGAGCAGTCTTGTAGTATGTTTTCCCATTTCTTTGTAAACTGTGGATTATCTTTATTATGTGTAGGGATTTTCTTGATTCTAAAACCCTTAGGTATCAATTTGTGTGATAAGTACCAATTAAGTGTTTTATTGTCCCACCATAGTTTGGATTCTTTAGTTGCTAGTCTTTCCAATTTCAAAAATAGATCACAGAATTTGTTTACACTATCGTGCGTGGCAGTAGTGTGTTCTATATTGTTGAAGATTTTGTCCGCCCTACTGGCTCTATCTTTTCTTAAGTCTAGTATACCCATATAAGGAGCTGCTGATGACCGGGTTTGTAGAATCTGTTTCTTTGTAA
Organism: Pseudophryne corroboree; assembly: GCF_028390025.1. NCBI lineage: Eukaryota > Metazoa > Chordata > Amphibia > Anura > Myobatrachidae > Pseudophryne > Pseudophryne corroboree. The sequence continues at coordinate 300,085,079 of NC_086444.1, read as the reverse complement.
ATGTGACCAACGCTCTACTTATATAAGTAATACTGGGGTGGCAGCAGTACGTGTGAGAGGTTAAACCCAGAAACCTCCAGTATTTAAAGTTCAAACAGGATTTACACAACTGCGCCTACTTGCAAAATAAATTGTCAGTATAAGTGAAAGAACCACGGAATAATATGTAGTATGAAAAATACTGACGTTTATTTGTATATAAATAATATAGGGTCAAAATTTGCTTTTACCCAAATGTATGAAAAAAATGATAGTGATAATCATGAAGTTGGGCAAAGAATGATGATAAAGAAAAAAAAAGAAAAAAAAATATAATATAAAAAAAGAAAATGAAAAATATAAAGTGGAAATGAAAAAATTTGAAAAAATATGTCTAAGTCCCAAAATGTCTGGTGTGAGCAGAGTGTGGCGTCCCACATCTTTTCCACCTTATTGTCGTTTTTTACTATCCGGTATCACAGTATAGATTGATATTTCTGGATTAGCAGGAATGTTGAATTCCACAGTTAGTCACAGTATCGCTGTGGGGTACCCCAATCTGGACAGTGGTGGGATGAGGTGATCAGGGTGAAGGTTAAATTAAATATCCCCGGACTCCCCGCTAACCTCCTCCGTCCTGTGCAGCAGGAGACGTCCGCAAACACAGACGTCTGCCAGTGTTCAAAACCGGAGGGACGCGGTCATGCCTCTGGGGGGAAGGTATCGACGACTTCTGGACCCACAAGGGGACTGTCCGCCGTGAACCTTCCCTCCTACGGGGTGTATTACCTTTTCTCCTGCGCTCGATCCCGTCACACACTTCCACTCCTTTCTTCTGTCTTCTCTCAGCCTGACGATCGGTGCTCCGCTCTCAGGTCTGTGTCCTCTCGGCCGTGCGGCTCCGTTTCTCCTCCACAGTGTCTCTTGCGAATCAGTTTGTTCCGTCCAGATATATTTCAAAATATTGTTGTTTTCTATAGATGATATGGAGAGTGGTGATGCAATGCTCAGTTCCTTCTCCAACGCGTATCGACCCGTTTGGGTCTTCCTCAGGGAGTCCTTATTCACCATCTTAGTTGAGGGCTTTTTATACCCATACTTGATTGTATCATCCCAAAAAGGGGTGTGTCCATACTACCTCTGTATAAGCTAAATGGATACAATGTGTGTTTGGATTTGTCACATAGTTAAACAGGCTTGTATAAGAAAACGATGATTGCTATTTGTGGCTGTGTGCAAAACCAAAGAAAAACAACTAATAATGTATATAACAAAATAAAATAAAATAGAATAAAATAAACATCTTGTATAATCTTCTTATGTTGATTCTGCAAATAATAAGTTTTAATACTAGAAATAAAAAAACTCTTTTTCTTCGTTTGTTTTAGAAATGATTGATTTAGCCGTATGTATACAATCTAACACAATTCATTTTGTATTTTTATGTTGATATATATTATCAATTTATCTACGGGAATAAAATAAATGAAATACATTGTTTTTATTGACTTCCTTTGATAGTTATTGGTATAATAGAAGATACAGCTTATTGTGAGAAAAGCTATTTCCCATCTATGACCTCGGTTGGGTCATCGGTGCTGTTTGTGATATACGTACAGCACTTCACGCCATACTGAGTTGCTAGGGTGACACAATACCCGCCTGTCACCGCTGTGAGGTAATTGAGAACCATCCTGTGCTGGATCAGTTCCGTTTTGTAAGCTTGCAATTCCCTCCCAGTATACCTGAAGGTGTCATCATACATCTCGGTGATATTGTCTATCAGGTTCGCTAGCGCAGTAATATACCTAAAATGTATAATTTCTCTGACGGTATCGGTGATATCTAACGCGAGTAGGAATTGAATCCCCGCGGATTCGTGGATCAAATCAGAGGCTGCGTGCTCTGTCCTATCTATAAGGTGTCTCTTAACAATGTGTTCGTAGTGAGTGTGAGTGTAAGGAGCTTGAGCATTGCGGTGAACGTCTTTCATCTTATCATGGGTAATGGTCATTACTTCTGGCAACACTCTTCCAATGTAACACAATCCCTCTGAGTTTGGGGCAAGCCACTTATACGCCTTCCTCCCACATATGAAATATGCATCATCGGGGAGGACATATGGGACAGAATATGACATCACCATATTGCAAACCTTCCAGGTGAAAAATCCTATCCCTAACTCTCTCATCTGTTCAGTACACGTATCAGGCTGTATGATATGCGCACAGTATCCTGGTGATACTTCTCCAACCCGCATGGTCCTACTTCCTAGAGTGTACCTATACTCAGAATATCTCCCACCGTTGGCTATTTGGCGTATAAGTTCTGAGTCTACGGGCATTCTATCGGCTCTGTGTGAAAATGCCATGGTTTGGTTGTTCCATGTCACTTCCCAATTTCCCGGCTTTCGGGGATTGGAAATGTTAAAACATACTAAGGACCTATCCACATGATATTGGTGGAGTTTCAAACTAGGAGGCCTAGAAATATTAAATTTCTTGTCCACCGGTCTCCCACCCCTTAATTCAAGTGCCTCACCTATTGTTAAAGAGTATGGCACTAGTCCTGACTTGCTCTGACCTTGAGGTACTTGTGAGCACACCCAGCATTCTGTTTGGTTTAAAACCTTACCCACTAATGAGTGATAGTCACTCAATGGATGACGGTCCATGTTGATATTAAGGCTGGACTGACATCTCTGGATGCACCCGTCCTCAACTATGTTTTCACAATTCCTACAGATACAATTTTCTTCAGCTAACAATCCTTCACAATGTCTCCTAGTGTCATGACTACCAGATCGTTTTCTGATACTCGCCTTTGCTCGGTGATTGTGTTGCTCTTGGAATTCTACGAATCCGTCCACGTCATCAGACCCATTCCAGATCCTTTCTCGACCTCTCTGGTACTCTCACCGAAACAGACTGTTCTGGTCAACAACAGGGTCAACAGGAAAACCCGGAACGCAGTCTCTTGGGGTAAGTCCATCTTGCAGGAGGAGAAAGAAAAAGTGGTAATGGGAGGTAAAGAAAATAATTAGAAGGGAAAGAAAACTGGCGCGACAACCGCCTCTGATCCTGTAGTTCTCTGTGCTCAGGTGCCGTGACAACAGTCCTGCCTCTCAACTTTCCCGAAACAGGCACTCCAGTGATATGGTTTCCTCTATACTCTGCTCTTTGTCACAGGCTTTCTCTAGGTCAGCGACCTTCTTACAGTGGGACGAGTGGACCCAAGTCTCTCTTTCGGCAACCTTCAATGCTGTCGTGCTGGTCAGTAAGACTTGGTACGGTCCTTCCCACCGGTCAATCAGGCAACCTGAGCGTAGAAAATTTTGAATCATTACATAATCCCCAGGTTCAATGTCATGACAATTACTGTCTGGCAGATCAGGAATCACTAGCTTTAGATTGCTGTTTTGATTCCTCAACTGCTTGCTCATCTTAACCAAATACTTTACAGTTGCTTCATTGTTGCATTTCAAATCATCCTGGGGGTCAATTATTACATGGGGTTGTCGACCAAAAAGAATCTCAAAGGGTGACAGGTTAAGAGGGGACCTGGGAGTGGTTCTGATGCTGTACAATACAAGTGGCAAAGCTTCTGGCCACAACAATCCAGTTTCAGCCATCACTTTGCTCAACTTGTTCTTAATAGTGCTGTTTACTCTTTCCACTTTCGCACTCGCCTGTGGGCGGTACGGAGTATGCAGCTTACTATTAATTCCCATTAATTTGCACATTACCTGAAAGACTTCACCTGTAAAATGGGTACCCCTATCACTTTCAATTATCCTAGGGATACCATACCTGCACACAAATTCCTGCACAATTTTCTTTGCAGTAAACACAGCAGTATTTGTAGCAGCGGGGAACGCTTCTACCCAATTTGAAAACACATCAATACAAACCAATACATACTTTAAGTTTCTACAAGGTGGCAATTGTATGAAATCAATTTGTATCACCTGAAAAGGGCCGTCCATTGGGGGGATATGGGATGGTTCTGTTGGTATTGCCTTTCCAATATTCTTCCTCAAGCAGGTGAGGCATGTCATTGCTCTCTTACCCGCATGAGAAGAGAATCCTGGCGCGCACCAGTAGGCTCTTACCAACTTGCACATACCTTCTTTGCCCAGATGAATCAGACCATGTGCCGCCTCAGCTAAACTTGGAAGGTATGCTCTGGGTGCCACTGGCTTACCCTGTCCATCTGTCCAGAGTCCTGAGGACTCCTGGCCATATCCTTTTGACCTCCAGACTGCCTTCTCCTGTGGGGAACACAAATTTTGCATTTCACTCAATTTCTGTGTGTTGACAGTATTGAATACCATCAGTTGTGTGACGTCTGTCTGTATGGGGTTGCTGGCTGCTAATTTAGCAGCTTCGTCTGCCTGGCTGTTACCAAGTGACACTGGGTCTTGGCTGTACGTGTGGGCTTTACACTTGATAACAGCCACTCTGTCAGGTTCCTGTATCGCTGCTAGAAGTCTTTTGATGTGGGTCACATGCGCCACGGGTGTGCCAGCTGCCGTCATGAAATTTCTGAGGCGCCATAGGGCCCCGAAATCATGTACTACTCCAAAGGCATACCTAGAATCCGTGTAGATATTGGCTGACTTACACTTAGCCAATTCACACGCTCTGGTTAGGGCGACCAGCTCAGCAGCTTGTGCTGAGTGTGGTGGACCCAGGGGTTTCGCTTCTATGGTACCTTTGTCATCTACGACTGCGTATCCAGTACACAAGTCTCCCGAGTCCGTCTGTCTGTGGCAACTACCGTCAGTGTAAAAAGTAAAATCTACACCTTCCAGTGGGTTGTCACTGATGTCAGGCCTTGCAGTGAAATTTTGGGTCAAATATTCCATACAATCATGTGTGTCAGTGTCTGTACTAAATCCTCCTTCACCATCACTCTCATCCCCCACCCTTTGTGCCTGTCCAGGCACACCTGGGAGATACGTTGCAGGATTTAGTGCGCTGCATCTCCTTATGGTGATGTTTACAGGGGCCATTAGTGCTAATTCCCACCTTGTAAACCGTGCAGATGAGACGTGTCTGGTTTGGGCAGAATTCAGTAAGGCTGACTCTGCATGAGGTGTATGGATGGTCAGGTTGTGTCCCAACACTACATCTTCGCTTTTACTCACTAGCAATGCTATCGCTGCAACACTTTGCAAGCATGTGGGGAGGGATCGTGCTACGGTGTCTAGCTGAGCGCTGTAGTAGGCTACCAGCCTGCTGGCATCACCATGTTTCTGGATTAAAACACCTGCCGCACACCCAGCACTCTCCGTACCGTACAATTCAAAGGGTTTCCCATAATCTGGCATACCTAATGCTGGTGCCTGCGATAGGCACTGTTTGAGTCTCTCAAATGCCAGTTCGGACTCGTCTGTGTGCGAAATCCGATCTGGTTTGTTTGATGAAACCATCTCTTGCAAAGGTAAGGCTAGCATGGAAAACCCTGGAATCCAGTTGCGGCAATATCCACACATTCCTAGGAAAGTGCGGAACTGTTGCTGGGTTTGTGGCAGAGTCATGTTGCGAATCGCCTGTATTCTATCAGCGGTGAGGTGTCTCAGTCCTTGTGTCAAGCAATGTCCCAAATATTTTACCTTGGTCTGGCATAACTGCAACTTATCCTTTGAAACCTTGTGTCCCGTATCAGAAAGATGAAACAGAAGCTGTTTCGTGTCTCTCAAGGACGATTCGAGTGAATCAGAACACAGCAGTAAGTCATCTACATACTGTATTAATACTGATCCGCTCTCAGGTTGAAAGGATTGTAAACAATCATGCAAAGCCTGTGAGAAAATACTTGGGCTGTCAATGAAACCTTGTGGTAAGCGAGTCCAGGTGTACTGTACTCCTCTGTATGTGAATGCAAACAAGTATTGGCTGTCAGGGTGCAGAGGTACCGAGAAGAAGGCGGAGCAGAGGTCAATAACAGTGAAACATTTCGCAGTGGAAGGGATTTGCATAAGGATGACAGCTGGATTTGACACTACGGGGAATTGGCTCTCAACTATTTTGTTGATCCCCCTTAGATCCTGCACTAGCCTGTAACCCCTCCCCCCACTCTTTTTCACAGGGAAGATGGGACTATTGGCAGTGCTGGACGTCCTAACTAGGATGCCCTGTTGCAGCAAGAGCTCTATGACTGGGTACACTCCTAACTCCACCTCTGGCTTCAGAGGATACTGTGGGATTTTTGGAGCTATCCTACCATCTTTTACTTGAACTACTACAGGAGCTACATTTGCCATCAATCCAGTGTCTTGTCCATCTTTGGTCCAAAGTGACTCCGGTATCTGGGAGATCATTTCCTCTACCTTGGATGGACACCTGTCTGTAACAGCAGTGTGTGACATTAACCTTTGTGGGGAGTCTAGCATATCCTGCACTTCCTGAGCGTGATTCTCGGGTATATCTAAGAAAACACCTTCAGGAGTACAATATATGACACACCCCATCTTACACAGTAAATCTCTCCCAAGTAGATTAGTCGGAGCCGATGCAGCTAGCAAAAAGGAGTGCTTGGTCTGCAAAGGCCCTATCGTAATCTCTGCTGGTTTACTTAAAGGGTAGTGTTGTACTACTCCTGTTACTCCCATTGCTGGAATTGTTTTACCCGTGGTTTTCATACCCACCGTTGAATTTAACACTGACTTGGCCGCCCCCGTGTCTACAAGGAAAGGTAGTGATCTACCAGCTACATCAATTGTGACCTCAGGTTCACTTCCAAGGCTCGCAATTAATTTCACTGGCTGCAGACTACAGGTGTGGCCTGACCCCTATTGTAAGTTGTGACCCTCCCGCAGCGCGTTAGCAGCTACAATATGTGAGGGGAGTAACTGAGAATTTTCAGAGACCTGCCAGTCATTCTTTGGTGGGTACCTCTTTGTTTCCCCTGCATGTGGCTCATAACTCCTCCTCTGCGGTCCCTGATCCCATTTGCGTGCGCCATACCGTGTGTCATGTTCTGGTCTAGGGGGTCGATATACCTTATGTGGGTATCTAGAGTTGCAGTTCCGTGCGTAATGTCCTTCCCTCTTACAGTTATAACATTTTATCACATACGACTTACCATCAGGGGTCTGGGGCTTAGGCTGAGGTGGCCTTGTTGTAAGGGCCTGTATACTTACTGCCATCAGCTTATCCCCCTGTGACTACCTGTGTCTAATGATGTTCTAATCATGCCCGACAGCGGACTCTCTTAATGCAGCCACCGAGATACCTCTCCAGTTAGGTTGAGTGGTCTGTACCCTTGTTCTCAACACTTCCTTTAAACCGTCCATTAATACGGACACCGCTACCTCCCTATGATGCATATTTTCCTCAATGTCCACGACCCCAGTGTATTTAGCCATTTCCTCTAGTGCTCGATGGAAATAGTCAGAAGCAGTTTCACCTTCTTTTTGTCTAATGGAGAAAATTTTGTTCCACTTGACAACAGTTGGGAAATATCCTCGTATCTGCAGATTGATCTGTTTAACATTTTCCTGATTGTATTCATCAGTGAGAGGTACCTCTTCATCTAATTTACAATCAGTAATGAATTTCACAGGGTCAATACTAGAGGGCAAACATGCCCGCAGCACTGTCCGCCAATCTTTGTTATTGGGTTCGGCGGCGTTACCTAGTTCTTTAATAAACCTTTGACATGCGGCTAGATCTTTCCTGGGATCGGGAAATTCAGACATAATTGTCCTTAATTCTGTCCGGGACCAGGGACAATGCATTGCAATGTTCCTGACGGGAGTGACTCCCTGTGCGTCAGTCTTTCCATTGGGGACTGCGATCACCCTGACAGGATTAAGTTCAATTACATCACTCTGTGTTATGCACACCAGTGCCTGCAGGAAAGTACTAGTGTCAGAACTGTTATGCACTCCAGTGTCTGCAGGAATGTACTGGTGTTTGAACTGTTATGCAAAACAAATGGACTCACAGACAAACTGGGGAATATGACATAACGTACACAGAAGGTGATAGGGTAACAAAATACACACACAGTGAACAGAGAAGCCCAGAGGCTAAGGAACTGGGTATCTCCCTTGTATTAGAACTGCTCAGATGTAAAAAGCAAGATGTTGTGTTTTAATACGTAGAGAACCCGAAATGCTGTTGCTAAGGGCAACAGCAAAACCCTAAAGGGTTACCAACGGGTGTGGCAGTAAACTCCTTGGTCAGAGATGGAATGATAGACACAAGGAGAGCCTCCACAATCCTGATTCTCACTTGCAGTGCACAGGTTTAAGCTTACTGCCACTAAACTGACCCCTGACACCTAGCACAGTGAGACAGGATTAGACAGGCAAGTGTTAGAATACAGCCGCAAACTTGCTAAGTTCACAGAGTAATAACAGAACCCCAGCAAGCTAAACGACTGACTCCAGTCTTACTGCTAGGTCTGGATTGGCAGAGTGTAATACCAAATCCCCAGGCCTATTTGCAGTAAGCAACAAACAAATACAAAGCTACACAGTACTGGCTAACTTTCATGAACTGACTAACCAACAGAGATTCAGCAGCATCTGCTTACCCTGAAAAGAGGCCTTATAAAGCAGGTGCTGTCCACGCCCCACTCAGACCTCACAGACTGTGAGCACAAAAACCAGCACCGGATCCCCTGCCGTGCACAGAGCCTATAACCACTGCACAGCAAAAGACCCGAACCGGAGTATCAGCTGCGCTCAGGTTACTCCACTAGCACTTGTCTCCCGGTTGCCATGACGACGTGGCAGCACAGGGCAGGAGACCCTAACAGTACCCCCCCTCTGACGAGGGGTCAAAGAACCCCTACCACCGGGTTTATCGGGGAACTGCGAGAAGAAAGAGCGTATCAGTCTGGGGGCATGAAGATCACAACTGCGCACCCACGACCGCTCCTCCGGGCCATACCCCTTCCAGTGCACCAAAAATGACAGCCGACCCCGAACCACCTTGGAGTCAAGAATCCTTTCAACAACAAACTCCCTCTGGCCACGTATCAGAAGAGGGGAAGGTCTTCCCCTGGAAGAAGGATTACTAATCGCCCGTTTTAAAAGGGAACAATGAAATGTTTTATTGATACCCAAAGAACGGGGCAGATCTAACTGAAATGCCACCGGATTGATAACCCTGGTGATCTTATAAGGGCCGATGAACCGGGGCCCTAACTTATGAGATGGCTGTCTCAACTTCAAATTCTTGGTAGACAACCAGACGAAGTCTCCTAATTTGAAGCTGCAGGGTCTTTTCCGCTTATCAAAAACCCTTTTGGTCACTAATGACACAGACACAAGGGCTTTCTTCACTTTCCGCCAAATACCTCTAAGGACCGAAACCACAGAGGAACCACCAGGCGTGGAGTCCAGGGGGTCAAAAGAATTGGCCTTAGGATGATGCCCATACACACAAAGGAAGGGAGAGATCCCTGTAGCAGAGTGAGCCGCGTTGTTATAGGCAAACTCCGCCATGGACAGATGAGCAACCCAGTCAGTCTGACACTTGGAGACATAACACCTGAGGAACTGCTCCAAGGACTGGTTCACCCTTTCAGTCTGCCCATTAGACTGCGGATGGTAGCCTGACGACAAGCTGACAGAAATCTGGAGATCGGAACAAAATGCCCTCCAGAATTTGGCCACAAACTGGGATCCGCGGTCAGAGACCACATCAAGTGGCAACCCGTGGAGACGCACAACATGCAGCATAAATAATTCAGACAGGCGTCTGGCTGATGGCAGCCCAACCAGTGGAACGAAGTGCGTCATCTTCGAAAACCTGTCAACGACAACCCAGATGGCTGTCATCCCCGAGGATTTGGGCAAGTCCACCACAAAATCCATTGAAATGTGGGTCCATGGCTTAGATGGGATAGAGAGTGGATGTAATGGGCCAACAGGAACCCCTCTAGGAGTCTTATTTCGGGCACAGATGTCACATGCCCGAACCCACTGATCCACATCCTTAGCCACCGAGGGCCACCACACCGCCCTAGATAGCAACTCCCGAGTTCTGGCAATACCCGGGTGACCTGCCGACTTCTTGGCATGGAATTCCAGGAACACTCGCTGTCTTAACCTAGGAGGCACAAACAAAAGACCTACCGGAAGGTCTGGAGGAGCCTGCTCCTGTGCTCTAAGGACTAATGATAAGAGGTCCTGGGTAATGCCCACTTTAATACATGATGGGGAAACAATGGGCAACGGCTCCTCGGTGGTCTCCTGGATTGGAGCAAAACTCCGCGAGAGCGCATCAGCCTTGATGTTTTTTGACCCAGGGCGATATGTTATCAAAAAATTAAAGCGAGCAAAAAACAAAGCCCATCGTGCCTGCCTGGCATTGAGACGCTTCGCTGACTCTAAATATGCCAGATTCTTATGGTCAGTGAGAATTGAGACCAGAAACTTAGCCCCCTCAAGCCAGTGTCTCCACTCCTCGAGTGCATCCTTAATAGCCAACAATTCCCGGTTACCCACGTCATAATTCATCTCGGCAGGCGAAAATTTACGGGAAAAGTAAGCACAGGGATGAAGGCGATTATCAGACACTCCCATCTGAGAAAGCACTGCCCCAATACCCATCTCAGAGGCATCCACCTCCACCACAAAAGGACGCTCTGGATCTGGGTGTCGCAGCACCTTGGCCGAAACAAATGCCCTTTTGAGACGGGCAAAAGCCGCTTTAGCCTCACAAGACCAGTGAGCAACATCCGCCCCTTTCTTAGTGAGTGCCACCAAGGGCGCCACTATAGACGAAAATCCAGCGATAAATCGTCTATAAAAATTTGCAAAGCCCAGGAAACGCTGAAGCGCCTTCAAACTAGTGGGCTGCACCCAATCCAGGACTGCCTGTACCTTGGAACCCTCCATTTGGAAACCTTCTGGGGAGATAATATATCCTAGAAATGCGATTTGCTGAACTTCAAATTCGCACTTCTCCAGCTTCGCCCCAAGCCGGTGGTCTCTGAGTTTCTGGAGGACTAAGCGTACATGCTTCCGATGTTCCTCCAGGGAATGGGAGAAGATTAGGATGTCATCTAAGTATACAACTAAGAATCTATCCAAATATTCCCTGAGCACATCATTCATGAAATCCTGGAAGACTGCCGGGGCATTACAGAGCCCAAAAGGCATCACCAAATATTCATAATGCCCTGAGTGGGTATTAAAGGCAGTCTTCCATTCATCCCCCTCTCTTATTCGGATTAGATTGTACGCACCGCGTAGGTCAATCTTAGAAAAAATGGTGGCAGTACGAAGCTGGTCAAACAAGACCGAAATGAGAGGCAGTGGGTATGAGTTTTTAATCGTGATACGGTTCAATTCCCTGAAGTCGATGCAGGGTCGCAACGAACCGTCCTTTTTACCCACGAAGAAGAACCCCGACCCAACTGGAGACTGTGAAGGTCTGATAAATCCCTTAGCCAAGTTCTCCTGAATGTACTCTGCCATAGCCTGAGTCTCAGGACGTGACAGGGAGTACAACCTGCTCTTGGGAAGCTTAGCATTTGGCAACAAATCAATGGCACAGTCATAGGGGCGATGGGGAGGTAGTACCTCTGCAACTTTTTTGGAGAACACGTCCGCAAAATCTGCATAACACCCTGGCAATCCTGGCAAACTTAGCTGCGAGAGCCTGACTGGAAGGCTCAAGCAACTCCTGAAACAATCAGTACCCCAACTAAGAATCTCCCCAGAGACCCAGTCAAATTGAGGATTGTGGGCCCTTAACCAGGGTAACCCCAACACCAATGGGGCAAAAGTACAGACAGTCACATAAAAGGACAATTTTTCAGAGTGTGTGGCTCCAATAAACAAAGAAATCTGGCTAGTGCAAGAGGTAATTTTACCTTGGGATAATGGTTCCCCATTTAACCCACAATTCTCAATTTCCGATGCCAAGGGTACTAAGGGAACAGAGTGTTTCAGGGCGAATTGGCGGTCCATAAAAACCCCGTCGGCCCCACTGTCCACAAAGGCCTCAGTCTTGACAGTTTGACCGAGGATCTTCAAGGTCACCGGAATGATAAAAGTCTTCTTGGGAAATTCTGACTTCTGGCCTGACAGGATATTTCCCATCACCCTCAGGCCCTGAAGTTTTCCGGCTTTTCTGGGCATGATACTACCACATGACCTTTATTCCCACAGTACAAACACAACCCCTGCTGTCTCCTCCGCGTCTTCTCACGCGAGGAGAGGCGGGTAGCCCCAATCTGCATAGGCTCCTCAGAAAATTCCTCAGAGTCTGAGGTTCCCTTGGGAAGGAAGGAAATCTCAGTCTCCCTTTCAAGCCTACGCTCTCTCAGCCGTCTATCCACCCGGATGGATAACTGCATGAGCTGATCCAAGCTATCAGGCAAGGGATATTGTACCAGTTGGTCCTTTATCTGGTTAGAAAGACCTCTTCGGTACTGGTGTCTCAGGGCTGGGTCATTCCACTGGGTATCATGGGCCAACCTCCGAAACTCCGTACAGTAAACCTCAACTGGCCTTCGCCCTTGCTTAAGGATCGAAATCTGAGCCTCGGCTGAGGCCGTCTTGTCAGGGTCATCATACAACATGCCCAGTGCCGTAAAAAAAGCATCAACACTTTTAAGCGACGGACAGTCAGGCTGCAACCCATATGCCCAGACCTGTGGGTCTCCTTGTAGCAAGGAAATCACTATGCCCACCCGCTGAATCTCCGACCCAGAAGACTGAGGCCTAAGCCGGAAGTATAGCTTGCAGCTCTCCTTTAAACAAAAGAACTGCGAGCGATCTCCAGAAAAACGATCCGGGAGATTTACTTTCGGCTCCTTAACCCCTGCAGGTGCTGCTGCTGCGGGAGCTCCGCCAGCAGCCTGGGAGGTGTGCATTTTAATGGACAAATCATTAAATTGCCGAGTCAGGACCTGCACCTGATCGACCACCTGTTGCAACGTATTTTGAGGGGTATGCTCCATATTCCCACAAAATTTCAACAGGAGTATTAGGCTGCTGAATATGTTATGCACACCAGTGCCTGCAGGAAAGTACTAGTGTCAGAACTGTTATGCACTCCAGTGTCTGCAGGAATGTACTGGTGTTTGAACTGTTATGCAAAACAAATGGACTCACAGACAAACTGGGGAATATGACATAACGTACACAGAAGGTGATAGGGTAACAAAATACACACACAGTGAACAGAGAAGCCCAGAGGCTAAGGAACTGGGTATCTCCCTTGTATTAGAACTGCTCAGATGTAAAAAGCAAGATGTTGTGTTTTAATACGTAGAGAACCCGAAATGCTGTTGCTAAGGGCAACAGCAAAACCCTAAAGGGTTACCAACGGGTGTGGCAGTAAACTCCTTGGTCAGAGATGGAATGATAGACACAAGGAGAGCCTCCACAATCCTGATTCTCACTTGCAGTGCACAGGTTTAAGCTTACTGCCACTAAACTGACCCCTGACACCTAGCACAGTGAGACAGGATTAGACAGGCAAGTGTTAGAATACAGCCGCAAACTTGCTAAGTTCACAGAGTAATAACAGAACCCCAGCAAGCTAAACGACTGACTCCAGTCTTACTGCTAGGTCTGGATTGGCAGAGTGTAATACCAAATCTCCAGGCCTATTTGCAGTAAGCAACAAACAAATACAAAGCTACACAGTACTGGCTAACTTTCATGAACTGACTAACCAACAGAGATTCAGCAGCATCTGCTTACCCTGAAAAGAGGCCTTATAAAGCAGGTGCTGTCCACGCCCCACTCAGACCTCACAGACTGTGAGCACAAAAACCAGCACCGGATCCCCTGCCGTGCACAGAGCCTATAACCACTGCACAGCAAAAGACCCGAACCGGAGTATCAGCTGCGCTCAGGTTACTCCACTAGCACTTGTCTCCCGGTTGCCATGACGACGTGGCAGCACAGGGCAGGAGACCCTAACACTCTGGGTTGATTCTACAATGTGAGGTGTGATTGTTTCTGCATAATGTACAGTACCGTACTTACCTGTGGACACGACCTCACCTGTCCCTCCACAAGGGGCCTTCGCTACTGCTCTTACTGGTTGGGCCGTGCCCACTGTAGTATCTTGTATGGTGGCTGCTAGAGAGAGTGCCGATATCGTGGTGGGCTCATCTTCCTGGTCGCAGTCCTGAGGGAAGTTTAAGATGGGATACAACTTGCACGGGTTAGCATTAGCATCAATACACTTATCTACTTTACTCTTATTACCATTAATACATTTATTAAGTGCACTTTTATCGTATACCAGTATACCATTCTCTGTAGCCATTTTCTCTCCTGTTATGTATGGTGGTGGTGGTGCTGTTGCTATCAGTTTCCTGCCAGGGTTGGAACCAGCTGCTTGAGCTAATCCCTGTTGTATCTCACCCTCCTGTTGCCATAACTGTAAATAATCATAATGTCTAATCCTTTGTTTCTTGGATTTTATCAGACATATCCTTCTCCTTAGATTTTGCAACACCTCAGGATTAAAACTGCCTACCCTAGGGAACGGTTCCCTATCATCCACAGTCATTCGTTCCCATTCATTGCATAAGACCTCTGCGTGTGATCCATATTTTTCACACATTATGTACCTCGCCGACCCTTTGGGCCGCGGAATGATATCAACGTGAACCCTTGTTGATCGTCCCTTACTTGAGCAACTGGCCCCCATTCTTTGCAGGTATTGCTTTCTCAGCTAATCCTTACAAAAACCAAATTTCTCTAACGTCCTAGTGGATGCTGGGGACTCCGTCAGGACCATGGGGAATAGCGGCTCCGCAGGAGACAGGGCACAAAAGCAAGCTTTTAGGATCACATGGTGTGTACTGGCTCCTCCCCCTATGACCCTCCTCCAAGCCTCAGTTAGGTTTTTGTGCCCGGCCGAGAAGGGTGCAATCTAGGTGGCTCTCTTAAAGAGTTACTTAGAAAAAGTTTTTAGGTTCTTTATTTTCAGTGAGTCCTGCTGGCAACAGGCTCACTGCATCGAGGGACTTAGGGGAGAGATTTTCAACTCACCTGCGTGCAGGATGGATTGGATTCTTAGGCTACTGGACATAGCTCCAGAGGGAGTCGGAACACAGGGCTCGCCCTGGGGTTCGTCCCGGTGCCGCGCCGCCGACCCCCCTTGCAGACGCTGAAGATGAAGAGGTCCGGAACCAGGCGGCAGAAGACTCTCAGTCTTCATCAGGTAGCGCACAGCACTGCAGCTGTGCGCCATTGTTGTCAGCACACTTCACACAGCGGTCACGGAGGGTGCAGGGCGCTGGAGGGGGGCGCCCTGGGCAGCAATGTATAATACCTGTATGGCGAAAAATACATCACATATAGCCCTTGAGGCTATATGGATGTATTTAACCCCTGCCAGATATCTAAAACTCCGGAGAAGAAGCCCGCCGAAAAGGGGGCGGGGCCTATTCTCCTCAGCACACAGCGCCATTTTCCCTCACAGAAAGGCTGGTGGGAAGGCTCCCATGCTCTCCCCTGCACTGCACTACAGAAACAGGGTTAAAACAGAGAGGGGGGGCACTGATTTGGCGATATGTATATATATATTAAAATGCTATAAGGGAGGAACACTTATATAAAGGTTGTCCCTGGATAATTATAGCGTTTTGGTGTGTGCTGGCAAACTCTCCCTCTGTCTCCCCAAAGGGCTAGTGGGTCCTGTCCTCTATCAGAGCATTCCCTATGTGTGTGCTGTATGTCGGTACGTGTGTGTCGACATGTATGAGGAAAATATTGGTGAGGAGGCGGAGCAAATTGCCTGTAATGGTGATGTCACTCTCTAGGGAGTCGACACCGGAATGGATGGCTTATTTATGGAAATTACGTGACAATGTCAACACGCTGCAAGCCGGTTGACGACATGAGAGGGCCGGCGAACAAATTAGTATCTGTCCAGGCGTCTCAAACACCGTCAGGGGCTGTAAAATGCCCATTTACCTCAGTCGGTCGACACAGACACGGACACTGATTTCAGTGTCGACGGTGAAGAAACAAACGTATTTTCTTTTAGGGCCACACGTTAAGGGCAATGAAGGAGGTGTTACATATTTCTGATACTCCAAGTACCACAAAAAAGGGTATTATGTGTGAGGTGAAAAAACTACCTGTAGTTTTTCCTGAATCAGATAAATTAAATGGGTTTCCCCCGATAGAAAATTATTGGCGGTATACCCTTTCCCGCCAGAAGTTAAGGCGCGGTGGGAAACACCCCTCAGGGTGGATAAGGCGCTCACACGCTTATCAGAACAAGTGGCGGTACCATCTACGGATAGGGCCGTACTTAAGGAGCCAGCTGATAGGAGGCTGAAAAATATCCTAAAAAGTATACACACACATGCTGGTGTTATACTGCGACCAGCGATCGCCTCAGCCTGGATGTGCAGAGCTGAGGTGGCTTGGTCGGATTCCCTGACTAAAAATATTGATACCTTTGACAGGGACAGTATTTTATTGACTATAGAGCATTTAAAGGATGCATTTCTATATATGCGAGATGCGCAGAGGGATATTTGCACTCTGGCATCAAGAGTAAATGCGATGTCCATATCTGCAAGAAGATGTTTATGGACACGACAGTGGTCAGGTGATGCAGATTCCAAACGGCACAAAGATGTATTGCCGTATAAAGGGGAGGAGTTATTTGGGGTCGGTCCATGGGACCTGGTGGCCAGGGCAACTGCTGGAAAATCCACCGTTTTTTACCCTAAGTCACATCTCTGCAGAAAAAGACACCGTCTTTTCAGCCTCAGTCCTTTCGTCCCTATAAGAGTCATATCTGCCCAGGGATAGAGGAAAGGGAAGAAGACTGCAGCAGGCAGCCCATTCCCAGGAACAGAAGCCCTCCACCGCTTCTACCAAGTTCTCAGCATGACGCTGGGACCGTACAGGACCCCTGGATCCTACAAGTAGTATCCAAGGGGTACAGATTGGAATGTCGAGAGGGTTCCCCCCTCGCAGGTTCCTGTAGTCTGCTGTACCAATGTCTCCCTCCGACAGGGAGGCAGTATTGAAAACAATTCACAAGCTGTATTCCCAGCAGGTGATAATAAAATTACCCCTCCGACAACAAGGAAAGGGGTATTACTCCACACTATATGGTGGTACTGAAGGCTAGGTGAGACCTATTCTAAATCTGAAAAATTTGAACACTTACAAGGGTTCAAATCCAGATGGAGTCACTCAGAGCAGTGATAGCAAAGAACAAGGGGACTATATGGTGTCCCGGGACATCAGGGATGTTTACCTCCATGTCCCAAAATTTGCTTTTTCTCACCAAGGGTACCTCAGGTTCGTGGTACAGAACTGTCACTATCAGTTTCAAGACGATGACGTTGGATTGTCCAAGGCACCCCGGGTCCTTACCAAGGTAATGACCGAAAGGAGGATTCGTCTTCAAAGAAAATGGACGACCTCCTGATAAGAACAAGGTCCAGAGAACAGTTGGAGGTCGGAGTAGCACTATCTCAAGTAGTTCTACGACAGCACGGGTGGATTCTAAATATTCCAAAACCGCAGTTGTTCCGACGACACGTCTGCTGGTCCTAGGGATGATTCTGGACACAGTCCAGGAAAAGGTGTTTCTCCCAGAGGAGAAAGCCAGGGAGTTATCCGAGCTAATCGGGATCCTCCTAAAACCAGGAAAAGTGTCAGTGCATCATTGCACAAGAGTCCTGGTAAAAATGGTGGCTTATTACGAAGCGCTTCCATTCGGCAGATTTCACGCAAGAACTCTTCAGTGGGATCTGCTGGACAAATGGTCCGGATCGCATCTTCAGATGCATCAGCGGATAACCCTATATCCAAGGACAAGGGTGTCTCTCCTGTGGTGATTACAGAGTGCTCATCTTCTAGAGGGCCGCAGATTCGGCATTCAGGATTGGATGCTCGTGACCACGGAGGCCAGCCTGAGAGGCTGGGGAGCAGTCACACAAGGAGTGTGATCAAGTCTGGAGAATTCTCTCCACATAAATATACTGGAGCTAAGAGCAAATTTATAATGCTCTAAGCTTAGCAAGACCTCTGCTTCAAGGTCAGCCGGTATTGATCCAGTGGGATAACATCACGGCAGTCGCCCACGTAAACAGAAAGGGCGGCACAAGAAGCAGGAGGGCAGTGGCAAAACTGCAAGGATTTTTCGTTAGGCGGAAAATCATGTGATAGCACTGTCAGCAGTGTTCATTCCGGGAGTGGACGACTGGGAAGCAGACTTCCTCAGCAGGCACGATCTCCACCCGGGAGAGTGGGAACTTCATCGGGAAGTTTTCCGCATGATTGTGAACCGTTGGGAAAGACCAAAGGTGGACATGATGGCGTCCCGCCCGAACAAAAAATGGGACAGGTATTGCGCCAGGTCACGAGACCTTCAGGCGATAGCTGTGGACGTCCTGGTAACACCGTGGGTGTAACAGTCGGTGTATGTGTTCCCTCCTCTGCTTCTCATAACCAAGGTATTGAGAATTATAAGACATAGAGGAGTAAGAACTATACTCGTGGCTCCGGATTGGCCAAGAGGGACTTGGTAACCGGAACTTCAAGAGATGCTCACAGAGGACTAATGGCCTCGGGAGCTAAGAAGGGATTTGCTTTCAGCAAGTACCATGTCTGTTCCAAGAGGAACCGTGGCATCGGCCTTTAAGAAAGGACCTGCTCCAGCAGGGACCTTGTCTGTTCCAAGACTTACCGCGACTGCGTTTGACGGCATGGCGGTTTGAACGCCGGATCCTAAGGGAAAAGCATTCCGGAAGAGGTCATACCTACCCTGGTCAAAGCCAGGAAGGAGGTGACCGCACAACGTTATCACCACATGTGGTAAAAATATGTTGCGTGGGTGAGGCCAGGAAGGCCCCACGAAAAAATTTCAACTAGGTCGATTTCTGCACTTCCTGCAAACAGGAGTGTCTATGAGCCTCAAATTGGGGTCCATTAAGGTTCAAGTTTCGGCCCTATAGATTTTCTTCCAGAAAGAATTGGCTTCAGTTCCTGAAGTCCAGACGTTTGTCAAGGGAGTATTGCATATACAGCCCTTGTGTGCCTCCAGTGGCACCGTGGGATCTCGACGTAGTGTTGGGATTCCTCAAATCATATTGGTTTGAACCACTCAAATCTGTGGATTTGAAATATCTCACATGGAAAGTGACCATGCTGTTGGCCCTGGCCTCGGCCAGGCGATTGTCAAAATTGGCGGCTTTGTCTTACAAAAGCCCATATTTGATTTTCCATTCGGACAGGGCAGAACTGCGGACTCGTCCCCAGTTTCTTCCTAAGGTGGTGTCAGCGTTTCACCTGAAACAACCTATTGTGGTGCCTGCGGCTACTAGGGACTTGGAGGACTCCAAGTTGCTAGACGTTGTCAGGGCCCTGAAAATATATATATATATATATAATTCCAGGACGGCTGGAGTCAGAAAGTCTGACTTGCTGTTTATATTGTAGGCACCCAAAAAGCTGGGTGCTCCTGCTTCTAAGCAGACTATTGCTCGTTGGATTTGTAGTACAATTCAGCTTGCACATTCTGTGGCAGGCCTGCCATAGCCAAAATCTGTAAATGCCCATTCCACAAGGAAGGTGGGCTCATCTTGGGCGGCTGCCCGAGGGGTCTCGGCTTTACAACTTTGCCGAGCAGCTACTTGGTCAGGAGCAAACACGTTTGCTAAATTCTGCAAATTTGATACCCTGGCTGAGGAGGACCTGGAGTTCTCTCATTCGGTGCTGCAGAGTCATCCGCACTCTCCCGCCCGTTTGGGAGCTTTGGTATAATCCCCATGGTCCTGACGGAGTCCCCAGCATCCACTAGGACGTTAGAGAAAATAAGATTTTACTTACCGATAAATCTATTTCTCATAGTCCGTAGTGGATGCTGGGCGCCCATCCCAAGTGCGGATTGTCTGCATTACTTGTACATAGTTATTGTTACAAAAAAATCGGGTTATTATTGTTGTGAGCCATCTTTTTTAGAGGCTACTTCATTGTTATCATACTGTTAACTGGGTTCAAATCACAAGTTGTACGGTGTGATTGGTGGGGCTGGTATGAGTCTTACCCGGGATTCAAGATCCTTCCTTATTGTGTACGCTCGTCCGGGCACAGTACCTAACTGAGGCTTGGAGGAGGGTCATAGGGGGAGGAGCCAGTACACACCATGTGATCCTAAAAGCTTGCTTTTGTGCCCTGTCTCCTGCGGAGCCGCTATTCCCCATGGTCCTGACGGAGTCCCCAGCATCCACTACGGACTATGAGAAATAGATTTATCGGTAAGTAAAATCTTATTTACTCAGTGGTAAGGCGACGGTGAAAGTTCTCCGAGCGCTCTCACCCACTCACGCCCCTATTGGCCAATACACCGAACACTGTGCCCAATGCTGGTCGTACCAAACCTCGGGCTCCTGCGTAACCGTTATTTACTGAGAGCGTGTGGGAGTATGCTACCCCTCCCAGTAAATATCAGTCGTTGGAGATTTCCTGAGTGAACAGCGAAACTCCCTTAAAATAAAAAAAACCTGTTACACAAATCACGTTATGTGTACAATTAGCGTCTATGACCCCGCAAATTGAGTGGGTGAACTAACTAATGCACACAGTAATGTGCGGTACAGTCGCACTGCGTATAAGTAACTATTACTTATCCGCCGAACGACCAACGGAATTGGTTGTTTAGGCTGCGAAACCTCAGCCGAAGCGTATCTCAAAACGGGCCTATATGGGTACTACGCAAACCCTCGGGGCTGCGCTCTCTACCTCTGACCTTTCTTAGGCCAGGGTTTTCAGAGCTTCGCCTGACCTGGTCAGCGGATTTCTGAATTCGCCGACCTTTTGGTCTGCTGTAATACTAATTGCTCCTTTATACCTTATACAATGTTAACGTGAGAAAGCCACTCCCACGCCACCAAGTGTCCACTCACATGATGTGTTCTCCTACGGGATCCCGAATTCTGGGTTCACAAAACCTTTATTTGCACACTCACTCTTGCTCACTCATATACACTTCGATTTTTTTCTGTACAGAAAATTAGTTTCATTCAGGTAAAACAGGCTAATCCCAGAGGTGATGCAATAAGAGAAGGATCTTTTAAACTAAAATATTGGAAACTGAACAAATTTGTGCTATTATCGCGTGGCTACCGTATCGCCTAAACTAAAACAATGCTATCGTGTGATTTGTATTAAGTAGGCGTATCTGTACGCACGCTGTGTAAACACGCCACGTGTGTAGGCCTTTGCGTTGCGTACGCAGTCCCGTACACTGTCCGAGACACGTGTACAAAGGCCGGATACACCCGCAGTAACACAAATAACACGTTTCTATAAATGTAAACGATATTCAACTATAATCGCTTACTAACACCACCGAGTATCTCCTGTATAAACCTTTATAACTGGGTCAGGCTGCGTGTGTGTTTTACAATTACTCCCTTAAATATTACTCTTTACTTTTAACTAAAATAGCAACAAATTTTCTCAGCACGTGATCAATGCTAATGGCAAACAAGAGGGTAGATATGCGAAAATACACAAGTGAAATACAGGTGTGTGCGTGTGTTACGTGTGTTGCGTGCGCAGTTGGCACCAAACAGAAATTTAACAGATTTAAAACCAAACAATAGCTTTATGTTCTTACCTTCCGGATTCCACCAGCATCCCTTCAAACCAAGCGGAGCAGACGCTTATCTAATCAGCACTAATGTATCCCCGACCACAAAATGGCTAACAGGGGATACTACCTTCCCGCCCTTTGCTGATAGATAAAAGTCTGCCTTGTCCTGCTAGGCTGCGGATATGAGGAGAACCGGACGAGCTCCCAATTGATAATGTCAATTATTATCTTTAAACATAAAGCTATACACTATTACCGTGGAGCCGCTATGGCCGCTAGACCACGTGCTACGCACTTTGTACGCTATTTGCGTACAGAGTCCCGCACGTAGTACGCACTTGGCGTACACACGCTGCGCTGAGTGTACGGAATACACACAGCGGGCGCACACACAGTTGATAACCTTTAAACCTTGTTAATAAAACACAGTAAGAATATGCTTATACTCTAAACCTTGGTAGTTAAATACTGTAATGATGTAGCGCTTAAAAACCTTAACAATGTGTATGCTATTTGAGCGATTGAGACGCTAAGAGAGCCCTTTGCAGGAAATTTAAAACACAACACCGGGTTTTGGTTAAAACCACAGCAGCTCTAACACTGCCGTGGATTATTCAGAGAAAAAGGGGAAAACAATACAAGTTATACAATACAAGCTAACACAGAAATCTAACATAATAACAGAGAATAAGACGAACAATGGCGAACAATGGCTACAGAGAATATACATACGTGGGGGATCTTTCGCATGCGCGACCTGGAATCCAGTCCTCAGCTATCAGGTAGAAAGCCTTCAGAGACATCAGGCTGGCCAGGCAACAGTGGTCTTTATATACACAACATACATTCACAATACAATGGTACCTGTAATCTCATTGTTCATTGGACACAGGGATGTGTCTCTACATTACAGCAAAGGTCATAGGTGGATTTGAACAGGTGGGCTGTGTCTTTCCCCAACTGCTCTTGTGGGAGGTATCCTCAGGATTCCCGCCGCATGTGTAATTTACAGCAAATACAGTCAATGTTCATAATATACTTCTGTACATAACTATACGCAGGAACGAGCGATACTTTCCTAACTAACACCGGAATGTTACTCTTAAAATACCCTACAGCTGGATACTAGACACCACCTTTCAACCTTTATCTGACCCTTCCTATCATGCAAAGAGGAATCTCTCTGTCCAGGAACAGTTTAAACTAATCATACTCGCTGACATGGTCTAGGGGAATATTAACTACAAAATGCACTATTTGGGTTAAATATGCTACGATCGAGTCGCACGCTACCCGCTCACAAACTCCGCCGTAAATACACATCTCATGCGCACGATCGCCGGAGCGATCTTACGCAACTTGCGGGTATGTGCACGCACGGGGGAACAAGTGCACGAGCAGCGTGCATGTGCATGAGGGGGTTAGTACAAGGGGTATGCATCATGATATTTTTCGACTTTGACAACCTGGAGGAGAGTCTCTACTGCAGAGGGCTGGAGCACACTGTAGCCGGTTAAGGTGTGAAGCTTGAACTCAAGTACAAGGGTTGCTGGTGCTTGTGGTTCCACGGTAGTACAGGTTAAAACTGGAAGGCAAAGCAGGTAAACGGAGGAACTGGAGAACGGAGCCAGAGACACAGGTCATAGGAGTGACACGAAGTCCAGGACAAGGACTGATTCACCCTGCTGCTCCTGATATACCCCCCGGTCTGTAGGTATTGGCGGGAAGTGAATGAGGAGGTGCGGCCAAGCTCCGGATTGGCCGATGCGGTAGTCTGATGGAAACTGTCATGGCGGCGCCCATGCCACGGCCCGGCAGGAACGCGGCGTGCATGTACGCCCGCTGACAACAGGCGTGTTCCTAGGCCCAAGATGACGTCCTGCGACAAGGCGACCAGTGACAGCGAGACGCAGAGACCCCGGATGGGGACCGCACCGACGGACAGATGCAGCTGTGGTAAGTCGATTCCTGACATTTACCTTTAAATAATGGTCTTGCAGCACCTTGACAATGGCCTTGCAGGTGTCAGGGATGATCTGACCCAAAGCCTGGAGTCAGATGAAGGTCTCATACTTCAGGTACTCCAACGACCGCCCTGTAGCCAGGAACCTCAGCGTAGCAGTCAGCCTCTCCTCAGCAGGGATGGTCCTCCGCACGATGTAGGGAGGCACAAGGCCCAGCCAAACAAAGCAAAGCACACTAGCAATGTGGAACACTCGGAAGGTATAAACTAGCCTCACTAATCACAAAGCAGCAGTGTGCACATGGGTAAAATGGCTGCTGCTATTTCTATGCCTATTTGGCCCACCACCCTAGCACAAATCCAGCCAATCACATAGATGCAGTGTCCACAGGCAAATTGCCTGCTACTAGTTAATTTGCCTTTGGGCCTGCCCCCCTAGCACCCTAATCCAGCTCATCAGATGTATCTGATGGTACCTGTGAATGCATGCTATACATCCTATGTGATATGTAGGCGCTTGACATATCCTATGTGATGTATAGCATGCTCAAAAAAGTCACATTGTACCAAATCATTTAGAATCGTATGTAAACACTCCCGGGAAGCTCCCGGGAGAGTTCAAGGGAAATTGCCCTGACTTCAGCCTCTAGACATATCGTTCTAGTGTATGGGGCCCTTAGTCACTCACCCAGGAGTACAGCTCGTTTCAGTCTTTGGTAGCAGGGTAGCCCCAGTCCTCGGCAGCAGTGTGGCTCTAGTTCCCTGCAGCCGAGTGGCCCCAGTCCTCAGGCAGCAGAGTGGCCCTAGTCCCCGGACGCTGCTCCCTGGACATGGAACTGCAGCAGCTGTCATCTCTGAAAGGGCCTCATGGGATTTGTAGTTTATCTTTTACTATTCAGAGTCTGGGCAGTAAAAGATTAACTACATATCCCATGCCACTCCTCTTTCTTATCGGTCGACCGGGTGCTGCATGTGTCCAGCTGGCTGGGTGCTGTATGTGACCGGCGCCCGGTTCACATGGCCCCTGAGAACCACTCTAGTTGCGGCCCTGAGTAGGGTATACATATTTTCCCTTAGAGACTTGCTAGTCACCTTTTACAAAGCTGTGGGGGACACAGCGAAACGTGTTAGTGTATCTACACCCCCAACTCCTCTGAATCTTTAGGACCTGCAGCTACCTACCATAGCCTGAATCAGACCTCCTAATGTCTATTACCACTAAGACAGTGGATAGCTGAACTATGTGTGACACTCTGGAGTTCCACTTCCAGCTATCTTTACACCGATTCCAAGGGATACAAGTATTAGTGAGTGAAATTCTTCACCCTATTCAACGCGAGTGTGGTAAATATGAAATTGCTGGACTTACCTACCCAATAATTTGGAGGATATTATAGGAACAGGACTATTGACTATATGCTGCTAACCCATTATGATGAAAAACAGAAAAATGAGGAAAGAGGATTGTGTGTATGAATTTTGTTTTTATATCATGCAATTGCCTTTTTAACCTATATATATTTTTTTACACACTAAATACGGATGTTTTAAATCTATTCCATCTGGTGTATGTTAACAATCGTTCTTTTCAAATAAGTGCTGTGTATTGGGGGTCATTCCGAGTTGATCGTAGCTGTGCTAAATTTAGCACAGCTATGATCATGTTCCCAGACATGCGGGGGGACGCCCAGCATGTCTGGCCGCACCCCACCCCCCATCCACATACACTTCCCCGCACAAGTACTTGTACTTGTGGAGTATCTCCCGGCCAGCGCAGCTTCTGCGGCTGGCCGGGAGTTGATCGTCGCTGCCCCTGGTCACAGCGGCTGCGTGTGACGACTGCGTTGGCCGGACCGCCCCCCTAAAACGGTGGGCAAACGCCGCCGTGCCGCCCCCTCCCGTCCAGCGACCGCCTCTGCCTGTCAATTAGCGATAAACTGCAGCGATCGATCAGGTGTAATCAGATTTCTGCGTCTAAGGGGCCCATGAGCAGTAGAAATTCTTTGCCAACTTGTTGAGATATATTCTAAAAATGTTATGGCACGAAACAGGTATTGGGTTTGGTGCACTGCCTGTGGTGGACGTGCTTAGCCAACTGTATTGCTACTCATCTTGAACGTCTGTCCTACCATTAACAAAGGCAGTGCACCAAAACCAAACCTGTTTCCGTGACATGACGTTATCACCGTACATCTCAAGTAGGCGATAAATTTCAGTTGCTGATGGGCCCTTTAGACGCATACATCTAATTACACTATGCACCTCAATGTTTGACCATGTTTCTGCCAGCCCCACCATCTTACAACTGATGATGTGACAGTATGAATGATATGTGGCACAGTCTAGTGGCTGTGAGGGGGAAGTAGTAGTCTACACACTCTGGCCTGACAGTAAATTAGAATTAAATAGAGAACATTACAGACGTGAGAGATTTTGTTACCTTACTTATTGAACCGCCTTTGTATTAGACATGCTATATAATATAATACGAGTTCTAAAAGCAATAAT
Source organism: Pseudophryne corroboree (assembly GCF_028390025.1). NCBI lineage: Eukaryota > Metazoa > Chordata > Amphibia > Anura > Myobatrachidae > Pseudophryne > Pseudophryne corroboree. The sequence continues at coordinate 300,059,063 of NC_086444.1, read as the reverse complement.
ACTATAAAAATAAAAGAATTAGAAAAGAAAGAGGAGAACCATCTCTCTGGGCCAGAAGCAGGGCCGAATTTACTGCGAGGCAACAAAGGCACCTGCCTAAGTCCCATGGGGCCCATCGCCTCGGTTGAAGAGAGGGCATTTCCGGCAGAGCACTGTGCTAACTGAATGAAATAAGACTTCAGTAGCTGTGAAATTGCTGCGCCAACAGCCTGCCGGGCGTAGGCTACAGGTGCACTCTCACTCTACTGTAGTTCCTGCCATGTTCATACTGCCCAACTGTCCCGATTTTTGCGGACAGTCCCATTTTTTGGGATTGTCCCGCTGTCCTACCCATGGGCTGCAGTTAGGAGGCAACCTGTTACTCGCTGCTCTGCTGTAGAGCAGTAATAAATAGATGTGCACACAGTGTCTAGTTACAGAGACAGAGGGACTGGGTTCATGCCAGCAGCACACAGAGTGCTGGCCATGCCCCCACAGGGATGGAAAATGGTGGCGTGACAGGCGAGTATCACATTATTGTGAAACCAAGCCCCCTTTTGCTAAGGCCACTCCCCTCTTTGTTTATCTTGAAAGTTGGGAGGTATGTGTGTAAGATTGTAGGTCTGCCTTCTACAATCAGGGGAAGAGGGGCACTTATGTACAGCCCAGTACTACAGTATAGTAGTCGGTACAGATGCAGCACGGGAGGGGGTGCAGATAAAAGCTAGGGTGCAAAGAAGAGGGCACAGGTAAGAGCCAGGGTGCAGGGGAAGAGGTGCATATAAGTCAGGGTGCAGGACACAGGCTACAGATATGACAGCCAGGAGGTAGGGAATGGGGTGCCTACTACAATCAGTGGGGTGGATGGGAGGGGAAGACACTGACATACAGCCCAGTACTATAGTATATTGTGCTCAGGGCTGTAACAAGGGTGGTGCAGATGGTGTCTTGCACACTGCGAATTTGCCCTGCAGGTGCACCATCCTCATCAACTCCGATTCGCGCAGACAGCGGCAATGTTGGGCAGTTTATACATAACAGCAGGCACTGCTGGGTAGTGAGAGTATCTGAGTCTGTCCTCCGTGTGATCTGCCTCCCCTCATCCTCTCCTGTGGGACTTCCATATACAGGAGCTGGCTGCTGGCTGCTCTGGCAAAGGCACAAGTCATGTAAGCAAAACATAGGTGCTCCAGGGAGCAGGTTCGGGGGTGATCACTCTCTCTCTCTCTCTTTCTAGGGGCTTTACCTGGCGTAATGTGTTTAAGAGTCTCTACCTGGTGTAATATGTATAAGGGGACCTACCATGGCATAATGTGTGTAAGGGGCTTCTCCTTGGTGTAATATGTATAAGTGGTACTACTGTATATAGGGGACTACTGTGTGGTGTAATGTGTATAAGGGGTACTACTGTGCGGTGTAATTTGAATAATGGTCACTACTGTGTAGAGTAATGTGAATTGGTACTATTTTGTAGAAGAAAAAGGACCAATGCTCATATCACCCATAGAGTCAACATTGGAGGCATCTCTGTATCTCTCACTGAATGCCACCTCATGATAACATAGTAACATAGTATCTAAGGTTGAAAAAAGACAATTGTCCATCGAGTTCAACCTATTTGTGGTCTCCTATGCATGATCATTTTGTATAAAATTTTGACTGAAGTTGATGACTGCCATTACGTTTTACCCCTCTTTTTTTATAATAACCATAGTGCGTGACTATGCCCCATAACCCTGGATATCCTAATCCATTAGGAATTTATCTAACCCATTCTTAAAGGTGTCGACTGATTCGGCCATTACAACTCCTTCAGGCAGGGAATTCCAAACACGTATCGTCCTTACCGTAAAAAAGCCCTTACGCCGTATTGTGCGGAATCTCCTCTCCTCTAACCTGAGTCAGTGTCCACGAGTTCTCTGTGTTGATCTAACCAAAAACAGATCCTGCGCAAGATCTGTATATTGTCCCCTTATATATTTGTAAATGTTGATCATGTCCCCTCTTAATCTCCTCTTTTCCAGTGTAAACATGCCTAATCTTGCAAGCCTTTCCTCGTATTCCATTGTCTCCATACCCTTAATTAGTTTGGTCGCCCGCCTCTGAACCTTTTCTAGCTCCAGGATATCCTTTTTGTAGTAAGGTGCCCAGAATTGTACACAGTATTCAAGGTGTGGCCTCACAAGTGATTTATATAATGAGAGTATAATACTCTCGTCCCTTGCATCAATTCCCTGTTTTATGCATGCTAATATCTGATTAGCCTTCTTTGCTGCAGTCCTACTTTGGGTACTACTGCTTAGTTTGCTATCTATGAGGACACCTAAGTCCTTTTCCAGTACAGAATCCCCTAATTTTACCCCATTTAGTAGGTAGGTGTTATTTTTGTTCTTGTTACCACAGTGCATTACCTTACACTTGTCTGTATTGAAGTGCATTCTCCATTTCGCTGCCCAAGCTTCTAATTTAACTAAGTCGTTCTGAAGCTACTCAGCATCCCCCTCCGCATTTATAACTTTACACAATTTGGTATTATCTGCAAAAATTGACACCATGCTCTCTAGACCTTCTGTTAGGTCGTTAATGAAAATATTGAACAATAGCGGTCCTAATACTGAGCCTTGCGGCACACCACTTAGCACTTCAGTCCAATTTGAAAAAAGATCCGTTAACCACAACGCGCTGCTCCCTATTATCTAACCATTTTTTGACCCAAGTGCATATTGTGCTTCCTAGCCCTGTTTCTTGTAACTTGAAGATAAGTCTCATGTGTGGTACAGTGTCGAATGCTTTGGCAAAATCTAAAAAGATTACATCCACCTCTTTACCCTGATCTAGGTTTGCGCTTACTGTTTCATAAAAGCCAAGTAAGTTGGTTTGACAGGATCTGTCCTTCATAAACCCATGTTGATTCCTTTTAATGACCTTATTGACTTCAAGGAACTTCTGAATACTATCTCTTAGAATACCTTCCAATACTTTCCCCACGATAGATATAAGACTAACTAGTCTATAATTACCTGGTTCAGCTTTACTTCCCTTTTTGAATATAGGCACTACTTCCGCTATAGGCCAGTCTTTGGGAACCATACCTGATATTACTGAATCCTTACAGATCAAAAATAGCGGATTTGCAAGTTCAGAGTGAAGCTCCATTAGAACCCTTGGGTGAATACCATCGGGACCTGGTGACTTATTAATCTTTAAATGTTTTAATCGGTCACAGACTACTTCCTCGCTTAAATAAGTACCTATCAGTGGGATATTCTTATTATTGAGATTATGTGTTAGTCCCTGAATTGGGTCCTCTCTAGTAAATACTGTTGAAAAAAACTCATTTAGTGTGTCCGCTATGTCATTATCATTTTTGCTTAAGACTCCCAACTTGTCTTTTAAAGGGCCTATACTCTCCTTCTTTATTCTCTTGCTATTAATGTATTTAAATAATTTTTTAGGATTCGCTTTGCTTTCCTTTGCTACTAGTTTTTCAGTTTCTACTTTAGCCGCTCTTATTTCCTTTTTGCATATTTTGTTACATTCCTTATAGTGCTGAAATGACTCTGCTTCCTCGTCAGATTTGTATTTTTTAAATGCTCGCCTTTTCTTGCCCATAAGTTCCTTTATCTTTTTGTTAACCACATCGGTTTATGATTTTTATTCCTTTTTTTGCTGCTCGTAGGAATAAATTTTAGAGTATTTTTAGCTTGCAGGAATTTTAGTAATGATAATGACAATTTGCAGCAAGAGTTCCTCATACTTAACTACATGCTGCAGCTCACCCCCCAGGCCCATTCCCTCTTGTGATTCCTTTAACCCCTTCAATGCCAGAGTGAATTGAGTCTCAGCTTATACTGTGATGTCTCTTAGAAATACTAGCAGGGTTGATGGCCTTATCTTTTAATTGTTTATTTGAAGCTCTGGGCTAGGGTTTACAACCTTATCTCAGGAAGAGCAAGTCACACCCTTCTTGCCATAGCTCTGGTTCTTGGGTAATCAAACTAGCTCTAGTCAGGAAGATTTTCATACCTGGGTAGCCATTGTGTATCTGCTAGATCTGTGGCTATAATGAAATACCAGCAGATCAATTAAGTTTCCACCATTTGACGTGCAAAGACATTTAACTGGTATCATCAGAATCAGCTTTATTGGCCAGGTGTACTCACGTACACTAGGAATTTTTTGTGGCACAATGCATCGCCAAGCAGCAACATGAAGGGGGAATACATAGCATAAGAAGGGGGAAAAACGTAGCATACATTACAAATATTACACATATGAGTTCATACTGCACATTGCAATTGTACGATAGACTCAAAATATTAGACATATTATACATGTTAGACTTTTTATATATTGTTCAGCTGGTGGACAGCTAGTGGGAAGAAGCTTTTAATGGATCTGGTCGACTTCGCAGGAATGGATCTGTAGCGTCTGCCTGATGGAAGCGGTTTAAAAAGTTTGTGACCTGGGTGCTGCATATCTGCCACGATTTTCTCCGCTCGCTTCCTGACCCTTGACTGGTATAATTCCTGGACGGGAGGGAGGTCAGCCCCAAAAATATTTTCAGCTGTCCTCACCACCCATTGCAGGCTCCATCTGTCACGCTCATTGGCACCTCCATACCAAACTGTGATCGAGGAACATAGGACCGATTCTACGATCGCTGTGTAGATGAGCAGCGGCTTCTGCGGGATGCTGAATTTCTTGCTGGGCCTTCATTATAACAGTGCTTATGTTGGGCCCCCATTTGAGGTCTTGGGAAATTTTTGACCCTAGGAATTTGAAGGAGTTGACCCATACCTTGGTACATTGATACATCAATCAGAATAATCCAAATTTTAATCATGCCCATTTCGATAAAATATTGGATGTAACTTACAGAAGTGGTGCAGATATAATCCTGGGTGCAGGGGAGGGCGTGCAGACATAAGCTCCACTCTATGTAATGGTTTTGGCTACACCTCTCCCCTCCCCAGGTACAAAAGGTTGACATGGTCAAAATGTCGACATCATAGTAGTTGACACACAAATGTCAGTACACTACAGTTGTGAATAGTAACCTTGCCTAAGCGTGGTGAACGAAGTGAGCCTGCGATGGTATGCCTTTTACACCAATTGTGCTTAGATATGGTTAGACATGCAAAATGAAACCCAAAAAACGAAAATAAAAAAACACAAAACTTGTGTCAACCTTTCTTGTTGATCATTGTCACAGTGACCTTTTGACCGTGTCAAACTTATTAACAGCCTACCTTTTACCTGCCATCTTCTGACCCTAATGACCTTTTGATCCTGTCAACATAATGTATGTCCACCATATTGAGTCGACCTAATGACTGTCTATCTAGACAGTGTAGATCTTCTATACCACACCCTGTGGAGCTATATAAATAAAGAATAATAATAATAATAATAACAACAACAACTAGGTGATGTGCCCCGTTTCAACTGGGTAAAGGTTTGCTGGGCAGACCGCCTTAGGAGTTGAATTTTAAAAAATACCTCCTTAGTGGGCGGCTGAATATAACTGTAACAGTTTTCAGACCACCCAGCAGGTCACGTTTTAGGTCACCCAGCAGGTCACGTTTTAGGTCACCCAGCAGGTGCACTGGGCGAGTTCACCAACTGTTCAATTTTCTAGAGCACAATGGTGATGCACTGTAAATGGCAGATGGACATTTTGCCACATAACTCCGAAATAAGGCAACCTTTTACAACACTACATTTTTTCCTGCAAATCTACGGACCAAAATTTGGTATATGATGTTTCCTGCTCAACGACATCATAGAAATATGTCACTCATAAAAGTAATTTTTTTCTTAATATACAGATAGCCCTATTAATATATAGATAATAATACTTATTTATCTATAACACATATTAATAACATCTTAAATTATTTAACTCATGGTTTAACATTTTTTTCCAATATATTTATGTCTGAAGTATGTGCACCCATTACAGAAACGCCAATGCCTCTACTCTATGTTTTATTTATGCGTGTGTAAGCACTGTAGTCTACCCTTACATCGTCATTTTACACGTCTGCATTCATTTAGTCACCTTCTGAGCAGGTATGAAATATTTCTGAATTATTAGGTATATATATACACATTTATGTTTGAATTATGCGTTTAATAAAGGAGAGCTTGCCCATGCCATTGGCTGGACACTTACCGAACTCTCAGCATAATATTCATGAGAAACGTTCTGTGACACCATGAATTTGCATGAAGTCTGCCAACTTTGAGTATGCAAAGTGACTCTGAATGAGCACATTATATTAAGGTCACAGGATATTTAACAAATAGTATAGTTCCCAATTAAAACCTTCCTGTTCAGCAGGAAGTACAAGGAGGGAAATGTAGGCGCTGCTCCAGCACAGTGCATCACTTTCCTGTAGGGAGAGATGCAGCAGGGCTGCTGGTACTGTTACGCAGCTGTAAAAGGGCACCACTGAGTCAACCAAACAAAATAACTGAAGGCTGTCTCTATCACTTGACACCTGGGGGTATATTTACTAAAGGTCGATTTTGTTTTGTTTTGTTCAATGTTAGATTGATTTTAAATCGATTTTAATCGATGTTGGGCTTCCAGGATTAAAACATACATTCAATAGCAGTTGATTTTTTTTAATATACATTTTTAAATGTTAGTAAATTGTGTGTTTTAACCCTGAAAGACCAACATCAATTAAAACCGATTTAAAATCGATCTAAAACAAACCAAATCGACCTTTAGTAAATATACCCCCTGATGGCCACAGTTGAGGTCTAATCAGCAGCTGCTATCACCCAACAAAGGGGATCATTCAGATCTGATCGCTAGGGAGCGATTTTTGCAGTCCTGCATTCAGATAGGTGCCTCCTACAGGGGGAAGTGTATTTTCGCTGTGCAAGTGTGCGATTGCATGTGTAGCAGAGCTGCACAAACTGATTTTGTGCAGTCTCTGCGCAGCCCAGGACTTACTCAGCCGCTGCGATTGTTTCTTGCTGATCGGGGCCAGATTTGATGTCAGACATCCTCCCTTTAAATGCTTGGACCCATCTGTGTTTTTCCGGACACTCCCTAAAAAAGGGTCAGTTGTCACCCACAAACGCCCTCTTCCTGTCAATCTCCTTGCGAACGCATGTGCGAATGGATCATTCGCACAATCCCGTCGCTGACCGGCGATCCCCGTTGCAGACGTCCGTCGCTCCTGCACATTGCAGTGCATACGCATGCACAGTTAGGATCTGATCGCCCGCTGTGTGAAAACGCAAAGCAGCGATCAGATCTGAATGACCCCCACTGACAGTTCCAGCAGGTCTCTACTGCTGCTGTTTACACTGTCAGCTTCAGCACTGGTGATGTGTGCTATATTAACAGCACAAGTGCCCACCCTCCAGCTCTCTCCTCCGCTTCTCTCAACTCCACCTCTTCCAGGCTTTGAGAAGACAAGGGGGCTAATTCAGACCTGATCGCTGCTGTGCGAAGCAATCAGGTCTTAAGTGCGCATGCGCTGGCGCTGCAGTGCGCCAGTGCATGGCAACCAGCCGATGGCTGTTGTAGCCCAGCGATCACCTCTGCCCGGGAGGGAGTGGGCCGGCGGCATTTAGCCGTCGTTTAGGGGGCGCGGTCCGGGCAACGCAGGTGTGCCCGGACCATTGGGAGGGCGGGCCGCGGCGGCTGCGTGACATCACACGCAGCCGCTACGACCCAGGCAGCGACGAGTAGCTCCCTGACAGCACGTAGGAGCTGCGCTGGCTGTCAGCTACTCCTACAGTACAAAAGCATCACTGCTGTGCGATGCTTTTGTACTTCTACGACGGGGTTGGGCCTGACATGCTAGCCCTGTGCTGCGCTTCCCCCCGCATGTCAGGGAAGCTGATCGTAGATGTGCTCAATTTAAATTGAGCACATCTACGAATACGAACAGGTCTGAATCACCCCCAAGGAGCAAAGCAAACTGCCGTTTGCGTATAGAAGGCTAAGGGCTTTTTTTGTGGAAATCCCCAAATAAGAATCTGAAAGAAGTGGGAATGTGGGTCACTTTAAAGGGTATTTAATGCAAACAGCAATCAATGCACAGTATTCACATGTAAAAAAATATATAAATTAAACATATTGAAATAAAATAAATACAATTAAGAGGCACAGTGCCGTATTTTTAGTGGGTACAAGGTGTGCCATGCACACAGTCCCCTGGTCCAGGGGTCTCACACTGCGCACCCTGCACCCATATTCTTCAGTATTTACCTCTCCGGAGTTCCGCGCCATCGGTGGTAGCATTTTGCATATGCGCAGTAGGGAAATAGCCACTGCCATTTTCCAGAGACCTGCGTATGCACAGTAGATTCTAGCACAGTGCTAGAGTCTATTAGTGCTCAATGCAGCCAACTAGAGAGGAGGGGGCCCAGACAGACGGTGCCCCTTACTCTCTTAATACGCTTCTAAGAGGCATATACCATATATACAGATTGGGGATATATGGTTCTAGCAGGGGCGTTTCTACAGAGGATGGGGCCCGTGTGCACCTCCGGGTGGGCCCCCTCCTCTGCATGGCGCTGTAGACGATGTTGTAGACTCTGGCACTGTGCTGGAGTCTACTGCGCATGCGCAGATCTCCGGAAACATGGCGCCCACCATGATCCGGAGACCAATTTGGCTACCGCGCATGCGCGGCAGCCATTTTAGCGGTGATTTTCACCGCGATTGCAGCTCCCGCACTGGACTCCGGAAAGATAAGTATTAAAATGGGTGCAATGGGTGTGGTGTGGGCCCCCACTGGACCCAGGGGCCCCTGTGCACCGCACCCATTGCACCCATTACAGAAACGCCAGTGGGTTCTGGGACTCGTAGCAGCACATCCACACACTGAGCCTGATTCATGTTTGTAAATAAAACAAATTATCAAACAACTGAGCAAAACCATGTTGCACTGCAGGTGGAGCAGATGTAACATGTGCAGAGAGAGTTAGATGTGGATGGGTTATATGTTTTCTGTGCAGGGTAAATACTGGCTGCTTTATTTTTACACTGAAGTTTAGATTTCAGTTTGAACACACCCCACCCAAATCTAACTCTCTCTGGACATGTTACATCGGGATGTAGTTGGCATCTTGACGGGATGCCGGCAGTCAGGAGACCTGTACCGGACTTTTGACACTGGAATCCTGACAGCTGGAATCCCGAACGTAATTCCGAAGAGCTTTATGATTAGGCTGTGGGCGGAACATTAGGGTTAGGCTGCAGGTGGAGGGTTAGGCTATGGGGGAGGGTTGGGGATAGGCCATACTTGCCTACCTGACCCTCTCCATGAGGGAGAAAATGCTCTGTTCCTGGACTTTCCTGGTAATGTATAATTGCCATCACCTGTGGTGAGCTAGTTAATTGATAAGAAAGGCGTTTCACCACAGGTGATGGTAATCATACATTACCAGGAAAGTCCAGGAACAGAGCATTTTCTCCCTCATGGAGAGGGTCAGGTAGGCAAGTATGGGATAGGCTGTGGGGAGGGGGGGTTAGGGTTAGGCTGCAGCAGGTGACGGTTGGGTTTAGGCTTCGTGAAGGGAAGGTTATGTTTAGGCTGCATGGGGGAGGGTTAGTGAAGGATTAGAGTTAGTTTAGTTAAGCGCGCCCCTGTCAGGATGCCGGGGTCGCTATTCTGACCGTCAGCATCCTAACTGCTGGCAACCTGTACACAACCCGTTACATCTGCCCCACCTGGAGTACAACATGGTTTTGCCCAGTTCGGGCCCAGTGCGCGAATGAGCTTCTATGAGTCCAAGATGCATACATCCCCAATCCCACTTTTTGATGCTCCTCCACAAATAGTTTTTGGTGCAATGTGATATGAATTGGGACATTGATGCTGCTATTTTTCCTGTGTCACAATTGAGCATTTTATTGTATTATTTACATTGGTTTATTTATGAATATAAATGCACTTCATGTAAATTGCATCTATATACAGTAGCAAATAAAAATGTACTATAGAAGCGAACGGCTTGTCATTGTGTATGGCTAAGAAATGATCTGAGAATACATACTAATCTGGGTAAGTTTATAGGGCCTGATTTGGAAGCAAGGCAGAAAAAAACATGTAAGTTTGTATCTGGAACAAACCATTTTGCAGTGCAAGGGGAGGAAACACATTTAGACTTTTTCTGTGCAGGGTAAATACTGTCTGTTTTTCCATGTAGCCCACAAATGTTAAACCGCTTTATTCTGACTCTGCAATTTAGATTTGAGTTTGGACACAGACCACCCAAATCTAAATTTCTCTGCACACGTTACATCGGGTTCACTACGATATGCCGGCGGTCGGGCTCCCGGCGACCAGCATACCGGCGCCGGGAGCCCGACCGCCGGCTTACCGACAGTGTGACGAGCGCAAATGAGCCCCTTGCGGGCTCGCTGCGCTCGCCACGCTACGGGCACGGTGGCGCACTACCATGCTATTTTATTCTCCCTCCAGGGGGGTCGTGGACCCCCATGAGGGAGAATAAGTGTCGGTATGCCGGCTGTCGGGATCCCGGCGCCGGTATACTGTGCGCCGGGATCCCGTCAGTCGGTATACTGAAGACCACCCGTTACATCTGCCCAGAGCCGGATTAAGGGTCAGTACCCTGGGCCCCCTGTCATAAGGACCCCCCCCCCCCCCCCAGCTGAAGATGCTCTACCCCGCTCTAGTGCTGCTGTCCCCTCTCCAGCCTCCATCGCCAGCAGTAGCTCTCCTGGCAGCAGTGGAGGCTGGAGATTGCTGCCTGCCCTGTATCAGTCCCTGACCCGTGCTACCCGTGAGGAGGGAGCCACACGCACAGCCGCAAGTGGGACATCACACACCCGCTGGCAGCGCGGAATCCTCCCTCCCCAGCATCCGGAAGTCTTCTCCTCCCCGCTGCAGTGTGGGGCCTTGCCGGTGTCTGGCTGTGTGCGGGGGCAGGGGGGGAACCAAATGTTGTGGTTTTTAAATGGCCGCCGTTCTACGGTCGGCATTCGGAGCCCCACCCCCTCGTGGCTGTATGCCGCGATTCAGGGGTCGGAGCAGAAGGGACGGAGCTAATATGAGATAATTGTTATAGAATCACATCATGTTGGCTCCGCCCACTACCCGCCGACGCGTGAATCACTGCATTTTTTGCAGTGGTGGTGGGGCCTAATGGTAACTGTGCCCCTAGCTGGCTCCCAGCAATGTGTCCTGGCTGCAGCATCCTCACCCCTTTCCTCAGGGCAGGCTTCAGTGTAAGTGTGCTCACAGTCTGTGTTTTATGGGGGTCATTCCGAGTTGTTCGCTTTTTTTTTTTCCGCAACGGAGCGATTAGTCGCTAATGCGCATGCGCAATGTCCGCAGTGCGACTGCGCCAAGTAAATTTGCTATGCAGTTAGGTTTTTTACTCACGGCATTACGAGGTTTTTTCTTCGTTCTGGTGATCGTAATGTGATTGACAGGAAGTGGGTGTTTCTGGGCGGAAACTGGCCGTTTTATGGGTGTGTGTGAAAAAACGCTGCCGTTTCTGGGAAAAACGCGGGAGTGGCTGGAGAAACGGAGGAGTGTCTGGCCGAACGCTGGGTGTGTTTGTGACGTCAAACCAGGAACGAAACTGACTGAACTGATCGCAGTTGCCGAGTAAGTGTGGAGCTACTCAGAAACTGCTAAGAAGTGTCTATTCGCAATTCTGCTAATATTTAGTTCGCAATTTTAATAAGCTAAGATTCACTCCCAGTAGGCGGCGGCTTAGCGTGTGCAAAGCTGCTAAAAGCAGCTTGCGAGCGAACAACTCGGAATGAGGGCCCATGTGTGTGTTTTATGTATTCTATCTGTGTATACTGTATGTACTGTATGTGTATTTGTTCGATTCGTGTATATAGATATATATGTGTGTATATGTTCTATGTGTGTGTATGTGTTTTATGTGTATGTATTTGTATATACATGTGGGTGTATGAGTTCTATGTAACGTGTGTGTGTGTGTGTGTGTGTGTGTGTGTGTGTGTGTGTGTGTGTGTATATATATATATATATACTGTATATATATATATATATATATATATATATATAAAAAAAGGGCTTTGGGGGTCATTCCGAGTTGATCGCTCGCTAGCAGTTTTCTGGCAGCCGTGCAAACGCATTGTTGCCGCCCACTGGAGAGTGTATTTTCGCTTTGCAGAAGTGCGAACGCTTGTGCAGCAGTGCGCCTGCAAAATCTTTTTGTGCAAAACAAGACCAGCACTGTAGTTACTTTTCGTGTGCGTTAATTCTAATGACGGAGGGGCGGCTTTTGACGTCACACACCCGCCCAGCGAATGCCCAGCCACACCTGCGATTTTTCTGCCACGCCTGCGTTTTTCTAAGCACTCCCTGAAAACGGTCAGTTGACACCCAGAAACGCCCACTTCATGTCAATCTTCCTGCGTTTGGCCATGCGTCAGGAATGTTCGTCAGACTCTGTGCAAACCCACGATTCCCACTGTACCTATACGACGTGCCTGCGCATTGCGGTGTATACGCATGCGCAGAAATGCCAATTTTTAACCTGATCGCTGCGCTGTGAACAACGGCAGCTAGCGATCAACTCGGAATGACCCCCTTAATCTAGCCCTGCATCTGCCCCACCTACAGTGCAACATAGTTTTGCCCAGTTGCTTACTGTTTTTGTTTGCTTCCACATCTGAATAACCCCCAACGTCTCTATCCCTTTAACTTTATTAGAATATCTTGTCCCACAAAATGAAATCCTATTTTTGAATTTGTGCAAATTACTAAGGATTGTCCACACACGTGTCTGCAAATGTCTAGAGAGTGCTTATGTTATAAGGGAAATTGTGTTTTATACACAGTAGATACCATATTGAGATGTGAAGTCTCATAGAAACAGATGCAAATGCACAGAATGTTGTGGTAAATTGAATCCATTTTGTCATTATTCTTCTATGTTGCACCAAACTATGAATTTCTGTAATATATCAAACTTATTTGCTAAATTGTGAGCTCAGTTTCGAGTTAGTGCCTGCAGCAGCAGGTCACTTAACAGGGGGGCTGCACTGGGCAGCCCTGAAAAGCTTTCTAAGAAGACCTCAAGGGCTGCAGCGCTGTTATATCAGTGTGACATTCACTGCTGCGGCTCCATCACCTCCCAAGCGGTGACGCATACTCCCGCGGCCTGTTCCTGGGTACATGCAGCCGAGGCGCTCCGGCTTTAGGCACGCGGTCGCAGACTCTCTCCTAGTTTGCGTAGCTGCTATAGGGAGGAGGTACGAGGGTCCACCATGCGAGATCCGCCATTAAATCGCGTTCCATCTGCAACCGAGGGAGAAGGGTCGCAGCGCTGGCGTGGACACTGTCACCGAGCAGGGACCCCACTAGACCATCAGGGCGTATTGAGTACAGGTCGGGTGTACTAACACCCCATTTAATAAGGCTCACGGGACCCGGGTGGAAGTCCAGCATAGGGGAATCAGCGCTTGACTTGTAGGCGCTATCCACTACAGATTTTCCCGCCCTGGAGCTGCCTCACACTCTCCCTCACTCCCTGACTGAGACGCTGGGCGCCATCTTCTAAGCATAGCTGCGGCTGGTGTCCGCAGGGCCGGCGCCACCACTAGGCAGCTTTAGGCAGCTGCCTATGGGCGCCGGCCACTTGAGGGCGGCAGCTCACGCTGCCGATGAATGCTTCCCTTACTGAAGAGGAGTATGACAAGTGTTGCTGGCTGCAGAGAGGAGCGGAAGTCAGTTGCTATAGCAACTGTAATAATAGCCGGCAGTACGCTGCTTTCTCTATGTACATAGAACATTAGCGCCGCTGCCGATGGTTACACTCACACTGTCAGGGCGGCCGCGGCATCCCTGCAGCACTGACTATGTGAGTGTAAACCATCGGCAGCGGCGCTAATGTTCTATGTACATAGAGTACGCGGCGTGCTGCGGCTATTATTACAGTTGCTATAGCAACTGTCTTCCGCTCCTCTCTGCAGCCAGCAACACTTGTCATACTCCCGCCCCCCACGAACTCGCTCCACATATTACACCCGCCCGTGGCTGTGTGTGCGCTGCAGCCGGTGCTCTGCTTCCCGCCTCCACTCGCTATTTCCTGGATTAGATGGCTGCAGTCTCTTCCTCCTTCATGGTTCCAGTGCCCGCTCCCACATTGCAGCTCCCTGCAACAGAGCACTGCAGCCTCCACCCCTCTTCCGGTGCTCCGGTACCAGCTCCCACATCCTGCAATGGCAGTCAGACCCAGGAGACTACCACACACAGCGGACTTGCGCTGTGCTGTCCTGTCCAGGTAAAGGTGTGTGTGTGGTGGGCTTTGTTTCAGTGTGTGTTTGTGTATTTCGAGGGGGGAGGGTTGGGGGGTGTTTGTCATCTATTTTAGTGGTGGAGGAACCCACAACCTTGTTGCCCCGGGCCCCCATCAGTCTTATGGCCCCTACACACTGGCCGATATATCGTCCGTTCTCTTGAACGGCCGATATATCACGGGACCGTCGGCCAGTGTGTACGGGCGATATGTCTGTGAACTCCGTCGTTCACAGGCGTATTGCGCCGGCCCCACAGCACAGCCGACGGCCAATATATCTACTGATATATTGGCGCGTCGCTGTGTGTGTACGGGCGACCAGCCGCCCACCCGTACACATGCTGTGGCGGCCGGCGGTGATTGACAGCTGAACTGGGCGGGCGTGTACACACGCCCGCCCAGTTCATGACATCAGTCCCCGACGGATCGGGCAGTGTGTATGCACAGCACACTGCCCGATCCGTCCATAGATATATCTGCAGATCAATTGATTGGCAGATATATCTACCAGTGTGTACCCACCATTAATACTGCCCTGGAGGGGGGAAATACTTAAGGGGTGGGGAGGATCATTAAATCTATACAGTAAAGGGTGGGGGTGAGGCTAGATCTTATAATATATAAGAGGTAGAGGTGAAGGGTTGCTGGAAGGGGGAAAGGAAAGACATACATATATATGTAGAACACCTGCAGCAATTTGTCTTGAGGTTCCTACTAAGGAGGGTATTCGATTAGTGCAGTTTTTTTCGTCTAAAAATTGCACTTATCGCCCTTTTGTAGGTTGAATTCACAATCAACCTATTCAAAGCCCGTTCCAATTTTTCAACTTGTCGAAAAATCCGCCCGGGAGAACATTTTTTGAATTTGCGGGTGTTTTCAACAGTTTTTTGGTCCGTTTTTGACCATGACGATTCAACAAATTAAATTTTTTTAAAAGGCATGTCAAAAATGGAGCAAAACCTGTCAAACGCCCGCTATTGAATACCCAACGGATGAATTAGTGCTGATTTTCCGACTGTCGGAAAACTTAGCACTAATTTAATATCTCCCTAAGAGTCAGCTGGACAGGATGTACGAACAGGAAAATGCAATAAAAACATGTTTTTTGGGTTTTACTGCATTTACTGTATGTACTAAGCCTCAGTGTGCGGATTGGGGTGGGATGGGGGGGGGGGGGGGGGGGGGGCAGCAGGCTGAAATTTTGCCTAGGGTGTCAAGAAACCTTGCACCGGCCCTGGGTGTCCGGGACTGCAGGGCAAGGTCTCCCTTGTAAAGCCGCCCGTATACAGCGCTTTAACTTTACAAACACTTGAGTATTCTACATGTTTTTATACAGACAGCGTTAGTTAAGAAAGGGTGTACCTATTACAGGATATATTGTACAAGTATTCTGATATATATACCTCCGGTCTAGGGCCGCGCTGTGTTTTTATTTATAAATATATATATATATATATATTAGTTCAACGCAGTTTTATTGTAATATAATAATTATCTGCATTGCTAATGTGACTGTGTGTGCCTGTATCTGCTGTGAGGTTTTACTTTCAGTGTTTCCCAGAGATCTATCACTATATTCTGTACCCTAGGGGACTAGGTGCGTCAGGGTCGTTTATGTAGTGCATCACAGTATTTACCTATTATGTGTATTCTACTGTGTACTCAGTCACATAATACCAGATTTATTTACTATCTGTGTATGTTGGTCTGTGTACTATGTGACATACACCCCCTCGTCAGTCCGCGGCTCCTATAACCAATCAAGAACCACCCTGGTCCGCGTTCTCAAATCTACTGGGTACTCTAGTGCAGTGATTTTCAACCTTTTTTTACTCGCGGCACACCGAACAATATTTTAAAATTGCCAAGGCACACCATCAGTTCCCCACAGGAAAAAAAAAAAAACAAAACACACTTTGGCCCTCATAGTAAAAAAAAATCCACACATACATTAGCCTACACAGAAAAAACAATCACATTGCTCCCCACATAAATCATATTGCTCCCCACATGAATTCTTCACATTGTTCCCCCCATAAATCCTTATTTTCCCCACATAAATCCTATTGTTCCCCACAGGAGAAAAAAACAACAACAAATATTAGCCCCTACCGGTCAGCTGTCTCCTTCCTGTCCCTCAGTGGTGGGGATTGTTCATAGCGGAGTGCTGCGAATACTGAGCAGCGGGCAGGTGTGGATGTGGGTAGGCAAGGAAAGCTGTGTATGCAGGCAGGAACTGGAAGATGTGTATGCAGTCGGGTGGGCTGCCTGGGTCGTGAGACGCGGCGGCCGTGACCTATGATATCACACCGCCGCGTCTTCAAGGCATACGTCACGGCCGGAGCACGACTGATCCTCTAAGAAGAAACTGAGCCAACAGTTTACTCTGAAGCTGCTCTGGCTCCGCGGCACACCTTGCAACTGGTCGCGGCACACTAGTGTGCCACGGCACACTGGTTGAAAAAGCCTGCTCTAGTGGAACACCTAACGCACCCTATGGGACCACCTGTACCATTATAGCCTCATATAGTCCCTATGGTCAATCTGCCTTGGGCTGAAAGTTTGTCTAACCAGTTGCAGCAATTAAATCAATCCTTGGTAAGACAAAAATCTACTCCAGGTCTCTCTGGTAGGTTCCAGTCTATAGATAGACAGTTAAAAGATAGACAGTCAGTAGGTAGACACCATATGGTCGACAGTCAAAAGTCAGACAGGGTCAAAAGTCAGACAGGGTCAAAAGTCCGACAGGGTCAAAAATCAGGGTTAAAAGCCAATGCCGTTTCTTGTACCCAGCGCTTTAATGTCTAGTTACGGCACTGGCTATACCACAGCCCACTCTAGTGTCTCTGGATCATCTTAACGGGCTGCTTCCTCCTCACACTCCACTAATCTCTCCGATGTTTCATCTGAAGATGAGGGGGAGCATACTGTCCTGTCAGACACTGAATCAGGCGTTTCTGATGAGGATTCTCCATTGCAAATTGATGTCCCTGCCCTAGTGTTTGCTATTAAGCAAATCCTACAAATCACTGATGATGAGGATTCCACTACTGTGGCAAAGAAAACTGATATGTTTAAACAGCAGAAGGTGGTTAAAAATCTATTACCCCATTCTGACCATTTGGTGGACATCAGGCAGGAACCCTGGTCTAATCCAGGGAAGAAATTCCCTCTGTCTAAACGGGCCTTGGCTCGCTACCCTCTCCCTGCAAAGTTATGTAACAAGTGGGAAAATTCACCGCTGGTGGATTCTCATGTCACCCGCCTAGTGGTGTCATCTACTCTGCCTGTCACCACTGTTACTTCACTGAAGGAACCGACAGATAAGCATGTGGAGGGATACCTGAAATCTATTTACTCCCTTACTTGCTGTACGTAGACCCACTATTGCACCCTCTTGGGCTGCAAAAGGTATTGAAGCATGGGTTCAGGCATTAGAGGAAGAGCTGCCCGAGGATATATCTAACAATGCCAGACGGTACCTGTCTCACATTACCACCACTGCCTATTACATTCAGGAGGCATCCTCTGAGGCGGGTGTGTTGGCAGCCAAGGCGTCGATTACGTCTGTCCTGGCTCGCCATATTCTGTGGTTGAGGTCATGAAAGCTGGGCCTAGACTCCAAAAAGACCTTGGAGGTGCTCCCCTTTAAGGGGGACATTTTGTTTGTGGAAGAACTAAATAAAATTGTGTCTCAATGGGCGGCTGCTAAGACTCCAAGACTCCTTTCTCCCAAAATGCTAATCGTTCTGCACAGACGGCTAAAGGTACCACTTTTAGTTTCTTTCGGCCTGAAGGGAATGCAAAAGGTCAGGCATACCGGAGACAATCTCGTGCTTCCAAAACCACTAAGCTCAAGGTAAAGCAGCCCTGGGCGGCCCGTCAGCCTGCTACTAAACAAGACAATCGTGCCGCATGACGGGATGGGCCTCCCCCTGGGGGACGCCAAGGTGGGAGGCCGACCTCTGCAGTTCACTCAGGTCTGGTTAAAGACAACTTCAGATGCATGGGTGCAGGAAGTTGTCTCTCACGGGTACGCAATCTCCTTAAAGAGACGTCCCTCTTGCCAGTTTTGCACCACAGTTATCCCTTCAGATCTGTTAAAGGCGCAAGCTCTGCAAAAGGTTGCGAGTACTCTCCTGAATACAGAAATGGTAGTGCCGGTACCTCTGTCCCACAGAGGCAGAGGTTACTACTCAACCCTGTTTCTAGTTCCGAAACCCAAAGGGTCTTTCTGGCCTATCCTCAACCTCAAATCACTGAACAAGTTTGTGAGAGTGTCCAAGTTCCGTATGGAAACACTGCACTCAATTGTACTGGCTATGGAACCCAGAGACAATATAGAATCCCTTGATATACAGGATGCATACCTGCATATACCTATTGCCATGTTGCATCAGCAGTATGCGGTTTGCTATTGGCAACCTTCACTATCAGTTCCAGGCTCTGCCATTTGTACTGGCCACGGCCCCTCAGATCTTTACCAAGGTCATGGCCGTAATGACAGACCATCTCCGTCGCCAGGGAGTCAGGATCCTGCCGTATCTGGACGACTTGCTGATTCTGGAAAACTCCCATGATGTCCTCCTCAGTCATTTGCAACTGACGGTAAGCTTCCTACAAGCCCACGGATCGCTCATCAATTGGAAGAAATCCTCGCTGGTCCCAGCTCAAAGCATGGTGCACCTGGGGGACACACACAGTCATCGGCTGTTTCTGTCTCCAGAAAAAGTCCAGAGACTTCAAGACAGGATAAGATACTTCCTTTGTCGCCCTAGATTGTCGATGCACTCGGCGATGCAAGTACTTGGCCTGATGGTGTCGGCATTCAACATGGTAGAGTACGCTTAATTTCACTCCCGCCCTCTGCAGAGATTAATAATTTCCAAGTGGGATGGCCTACCTCATTGGATCAGATCTCACATGATCACTTTGACTCTGGAGGTTCGTCTGTCGCTGACCTGGTGGCTACAGAACCATAGAGCAGGGTTTTCCCTTCTGGATCCCCGACTGGGTCCTGCTGACAACGGACGCCAGTCTGAGGGGATGGTGTGCGGTATTGGAGCAACACTCATTTCAAGGTCGCTGGACCAAGGAAGAATCACTCCTCCCAATAAACATTCTGGAGTTGCGGGCGGTGTTCAATGCATTGACCCTCGCCCTGCCTCTGGTACAGAAAAGGCCGGTTCAAGTATGGTCAGACAATGCCACCATGGTGGCTTACATAAACCATCAAGGTGGCACTTGAAGCCGCATGGCCATGATGGAAGTGTCAAAGATCCTTCGTTGGGCGGAACGCCATCTGCCAGCAATATCGGCAATGTTCATTCCAGGTGTCCTAAACTGGGAAGCGGACTTCCTCAGTTGCCAGGACTTGCACGCCGGAGAGCGGAGTCTTCATCCAGAAGTCTTTCAACTCCCAGTGGACAAGTGGGGCCTACCATATGTAGACCTGATGGCGTCTCGACACAATCACAAGGTTCTGGTCTTCGGATCAAGGACTAGGGATCCTCAAGCAGCGTTCGTGGACGCACTAGCAATTCCATGGAACTTTCGGCTTCCCTACGTGTTCCCTCCAGTCTCACTCCTGCCCAGGGTCCTGCGGAAGTTCAAACAAGAAGTAGGAATACTACTTCTAGTCACTCCAGCGTGGCCCAGACAGCATTGGTTCTCAGACCTGCAGGGTCTGTCGACAGAGCATCCCCTTCCACTTCCTCAGCGCCCAGACCTCTTCGTACAGGGCCCTTGTCTTTATTTGGACCTGGCCAGACTGGCTTTGATGGTGTGGCTCTTGAAGTATCACTCCTGAGGGCAAAAGTATTCTCTGAGGAGGTCATCCAAACTATGTTGAAAGCCCGCAAACTAGCATCTGCCCGGATTTATTACAGGGTCTGGAATTCTTACTTCACCTGGAGTGCTGATAAGAATTATGATGCATACAGATTCAAAACTTCCAGAATTCAGACTTTTCTGCAATGCGGCCTGGATTTAGGCCTTCATCTGGCCTTCCTCAAGGTTCATATATCTGCCTTGACGGTTTGGTTTCAGAGAAAAATTGCATCTATACCTGACGTTCATACATTCACTCAGTGGGGGAAATTTACTAAGCTCCCGATTTTGACCGAGATGCCGTTTTTTCATCAAAGTGTCATCTCGGTAATTTACTAAGCAATAATCACGGCAGTGATGAGGGCATTCGTAATTTTTTGCAAGTCCAAGAAAAAAATTACGAATGAATACACCATCGGTCAAAACGCGGCTGTTTAAGTATGAATCTCGGTCATTTACTAAGAAGTGCAAAGCAAAAAAAAAACAAACACTGCCGTGAAAAATTACAATTCGTAAAAAAGTGCTAAAAAAAAACAGACCTGCTTTTTTTTTCCGTGATTGGATAGGCATGCAGGGATCCATGAGATCCGTGCATGTATATCAGTGGGAAGGGGTGGGAAAGTTGTTATTTTATTAAAAAAAATTGCGTGGGGTCCCCCCTCCTAAGCATAACCAGCCTCGGGCTCTTTGAGCCGATCCTGGTTGCAGAAATATGGGGAAAAAATTGACAGGGGTTCCCCCATATTTAAGCAACCAGCATCGGGCTCTGCGCCTGGTCCTGGTTCCAAAAATACGGGGGACAAAAAGAGTAGGGGTCCCCCGTATTTTTAAAACCAGCACCGGGCTCCACTAGCTGGACAGATAATGCCACAGCCGGGGGTCACTTTTATATAGTGCCCTGCGGCCGTGGCATCAAAAATCCAACTAGTCACCCCTGGCCGGGGTACCCTGGGGGAGTGGGGACCCCTTCAATCAAGGGGTCCCCCCCCCCAGCCACCCAAGGGCCAGGGGTGAAGCCCGAGGCTGTCCCCCCCCCATCCAATGGGCTGCGGATGGGGGGGCTGATAGCCTTTGTTGTAAAAGAAAAGATATTGTTTTTAGTAGCAGTACTACAAGTCCCAGCAAGCCTCCCCCGCATGCTGGTACTTGGAGAACCACGGAAAAACGGGCCCGCTGGTACCTGTAGTACTACTACTAAAAAAATACCCAAAAAAACACAAGACACACACACCGTGAAAGTATAATTTTATTACATACATACACACATACATACATACTTACCTTATGTTCCCACGCAGGTCGGTCCTCTTCTCCAGTAGAATCCAAGGGGTACCTGTTGAAGAAATTATACTCACGAGATCCAGGTGTCCAGGGTCCTCGGGGAATCCAGGTGTAATCCACGTACTTGAAAAAAATAACAAAACGGACACCCGAACCACGCACTAAAAGGGGACCCATGTTTGCACATGGATCCCCTTTTCCCGACTGCCAGAAACCCACTCTGACTGATGTCTAAGTGGGTTTCTTCAGCCAATCAGGGAGTGCCACGTTGTAGCACTCTCCTGATCGGCTGTGTGCTCCTGTACTGAGTGACAGGCGGCACACGGCAGTGTTACAATGTTGCGCCTATGCGCTCCATTGTAACCAATGCTGGGAACTTTCTGCCCTGCGGTTGACCTAAAGTGACGTCACCGCTGAGCAGAAAGTTCCCTTTTAGTGCGTGGCTCGGGTGTCCGTTTTGTTATTTTTTTCAAGTACTATACTTTCACGGTGTGTGTGTCTTGTGTTTTTTTGGGTATTTTTTTAGTAGTAGTACTACAGGTACCAGCGGGCCCGTTTTTCCGCCGCATGCTGGTACTTGTGGTTCTCCAAGTACCAGCATGCGGGGGAGGCTTGCTGGGACTTGTAGTACTGCTACTAAAAACAATATCTTTTCTTTTACAACAAAGGCTATCAGCCCCCCCATCCGCAGCCCATTGGATGGGGGGGGACAGCCTCGGGCTTCACCCCTGGCCCTTGGGTGGCTGGGGGGGGGGACCCCTTGATTGAAGGGGTCCCCACTCCCCCAGGGTACCCCGGCCAGGGGTGACTAGTTGGATTTTTGATGCCACGGCCGCAGGGCACTATATAAAAGTGACCCCCGGCTGTGGCATTATCTGTCCAGCTAGTGGAGCCCGGTGCTGGTTTTAAAAATACGGGGGACCCCTACTCTTTTTGTCCCCCGTATTTTTGGAACCAGGACCAGGCGCAGAGCCCGATGCTGGTTGCTTAAATATGGGGGAACCCCTGTCATTTTTTTTCCCATATTTCGGCAACCAGGATCGCCTCAAAGAGCCGAGGCTGGTTATGCTTAGGAGGGGGGACCCCACGCAATTTTTTTTTAAATATTTGACAGTGTTTAATTTAAAAAAAACAAAAAAAATGAACCCCAGCACGGATCACACAGATCCGGCCGAGATTCATTGTAAAAAAGTCGGCAGTGTTTTGCTAATCACTGCCGTAAAAATAGAAAAAAAACCACGAATGACATCGACATCGGAACAAAAGAAAAACCCGAATACGACAGCTTAGTAAATTAGTCGTAATCAATTCAAAAAGTTGCAGTTTTACACTTTCGATGTCATTCGTGATTGAACTTTGACCTGAAACGGGAAAATACGAATCTTAGTAAATTTCCCCCAGTGTGTCTTACGGATTCAGCCACCCTATGTCCCTCCTGTAGCTCCATGGGATCTGTCTGTTGTCCTGAATGCCCTGCAAGAGTCTGCATTTGAACCTCTTGAGTTAGTGGACCTTAAATGGCTCACAGCCAAGGTCTTGTTTTTACTGGCTATTGCCTCTGCTAGAAGGGTGTAGTTAGGCGCTTTGTCCTATTGTCCACCCTTTCTGATATTTCATCGTGACTGAGCAGTTCATAGAACTCGCCCAGGTTATTTATCTAAGGTGATGTCATCTTTTCACTTTAACCAAGAGATTGTGGTTCCGGCCTTTATCTCTTCTGATTTGTCCTCCAAAGAGCGGTCTTTGGATGTGGTGCGGGCTCTCTGTATATATGTGGAGAGGACTGCCTGTATCAGGAGGTCAGATTCCCTTTTTTGTCTTGTTTGGTTTTCACAAACGTGGCTGGCCTGCGAGTAAGCAAACTCTGGCCAGATGGATTAGAATGGTGATTGCACAAGCTTATGCGCAGGCTAGACTCCCAGCTCCTGTTGCTATTAAAGCCCATTCTACTCGGTCTGTTGGACCTTCTTGGGCGGCCCACTGTGGCGTGTCGGCAGAACAATTGTGCAATGCGGCTACGTGGTCATCTGCGAACACGTTTATTTGGTTCTATGCTTTTGATACTTCCGCCTCCCAGGATGCTTCTGTTGGACGCCGGGTTTTCATACCCGCTAAGTCGCGTCCCCTCCCTTGAGAAACTGCTTTAGGACATCCCCGATGTTTCCCCGTGGAAACCAATGTAACCTGCTGCAGAAAAGGAGAGTTATGGTAGACTTACCATTGTTAACTCTCTTTCTGCAAGGTACATTGGTTTCCACAGGTCACCCGCACCAGTGGCGGAACTAGCGAGAGGTGGGCCCAGTTGCGACAAAATGCTTTGGGCCCCCCCTCATCCCATCCAAGTCCACCCCCTCACCCCTGGAGAGGATCTGGTGAGGGGACCTGCTCAGGGCCAGAGAAATGGATACCTAGCAACAGTGCCGTAACTAGACATTTTAGCACTGTGTGCAAGAAACGGCATCGGAGCCCCACCCCTGCATGCAAAACAGGGGCAGTGCGCGCCTTAGGCGCGCGCAAAAATACATAGGGACATGGCTTCGTGGGGAAGGGTGTGGCCACAAAATAATACCAATTCATAAAACGGTGCACAGTAGTCTCCATTATTCAAATTATGCCGCACAGTAGCACCACTACATCAGGTAGAGACCCTTTTTCACCTTACGGCGGACAGATTCCCCTTTTTACACATTACGGCAGACAGCGTGCCCTTTTTACACATAACGGCAGACAGCGTGCCCTTGTTACACATAACGGCAGACAGCGTCCCCCTTTTTACACATAACGGCAGACAGCATCCCCCTTTTTACACATAATGGCAGCCAGCGTGCCCTTTTTACACAACGGCAGACAGCGTGCCCTTGTTACACATAACGGCAGACAGCGTCCCCCTTTTTACACATAATGGCAGACAGCGTGCCCTTGTTACACATAACGGCAGACAGCGTGCCCTTGTTACACATAACGGCAGACAGCGTGCCCTTGTTACACATAACGGCAGACAGCGTGCCCTTGTTACACATAACGGCAGACAGCGTGCCCTTGTTACACATAACGGCAGACAGCGTGCCCTTGTTACACATAACGACAGACAGCGTCCCCCTTTTTACACATAACGGCAGACAGCGTCCCCCTTTTTACACATAACGGCAGACAGCGTGCCCTTGTTACACATTACGGCAGACAGCGTCCCCTTTTTACACATAACGGCAGGCAGATTCCCCCTTTTTGCACATTAAGGCAGACAGAAAGCAAGAAAGAAAGCAAGAAAGAATTATACTTACTGTCTCCGCTGGCACAGGCTCCTCGGTGCAGCTTCTGGCAGAGATCCTGATTCCCAGGCAGGAGAGAAGGAAGTGGAGGGAGGTGGAGGAGGGAGCCGCAGCAGCGCTGTGTTATAGGTTGAGGAGCTGCTGCTGCTGTCCCAGTCCTTCACCATAGGCTGTTCTCTGCCGCTGTGAATGCTGGGATGCGCTTCACAGCGTCGGAAGACAGCCTATGGTGAAGCAGAGGGACAGCAGCAGCAGCGCCTCAACCTATAACACAGCGCTGCTGCGGCTCCCTCCTCCACCTCCCTCCTCCTCCTTCCCCCCGTGTCCACTGCGCTCCGCTCCTCTCCTCTCCGGGCGGTTGTGTGCCGCGGGCGGCGGTTGCCCGCAGCACACAGCGGCATGTAATGAGTCAGTTTGACTCATTACATGCTTTGGGCCCCTGGACAGTGGCGGGCCCCAGTGCAACGCACTGGTTGCACTGGCGGTAGTTCCACCTCTGACCCGCACCTAGCTTCTATGGGTTTTCTATTAGCCGCTGATCCCTTCTCCTGTCGTAAGAATGTGCTTCTATGTGACCGACATCTGCCTTCTCTCTTACCTGCTCCTGCATTGGACTGGTTAACGAAACTGAGCTCACAGTGCGTAGAAGCGGGGTTATAGAGGAGGCCTCTATGCATCCTGGGACAGCCTAAAGCTATAGCCTGTTGGTGCCATTGGATCAAGATCCACTCTACACCCCGATGTTTCCCTGTGGAACCCAATGTACCTCGCAGAAAGAGGGTTAACAATGGTAAGACTACCATAGCTCTCCTTTTCATGCACATACACTGTCCATTTTATAAGGAACACCCTTGTAGTAATTGATAGGACCCTCATTTTCCCCCAGAACAACTGGAATTCTTCATGACATGGATACATAAGGATGCTTCAATCATTATGGTGGGTACACACTGATCTATATATCTGCAGATATATCTATAGGAGGGGAGGCACTAAACTGGGCGGGCACATGTAAAGGCCTGCCCAGCTGAGTCGCCAATCACCAGCGGCCTCTGCAGCATGTGTACGGGCGGTCGGCTGACTGCCCATACACACAGAACGATGCACAAATATAACTATAGATATATTGGTCATTGTGTGTGCAGCAGGGCCAACGTGATATGTCCGTGATCGACAGCATTCACAGACATATCGTTGATACACACTGGATAGAACGGCCGATATATCGGCCAGTGGTTACCCAGCTTTAGCGATTCAGCTGCTGTGAATCTCCTGTTTCACCAAATCTCAAAGCAATGCTTAAAAAGTTGTTAAGCATAGAACACAGCGTGACAACGGCTGTTCTATCAGAGGGCGAAAACTAATTTTTGCTGAAGAAAAAGTTTATATTTTTGCTGGCTAAAGAGATTGTTTATGCATTCTTTAACATCTTTTCTTATTTGATTAAGGAAGTGAAAATACTGAAAAGTGTGTAAGAATAAAAAAAACAAACCATCATGTTTGAGATTGTATTGCTCCAAAATCCATCAAAATAGTATTACATGGGCAGGGCCGAAACTAGGATTTTCGTCACCTGGGGCAAGGCAATAGTTTGCGCCCCCCCCCCCCCCCCCTAAAGAAAAAAACAACAACAACAACAACAACAGTAAAACATACTCTGTCAGACTAAAATATCAGATTGCGTTTTTCCACACACTCCCAGAAAACGGTCAGTTTCCGCCCAGAAACACCCACTTCCTGTCAAACACACTCCGATCACTTCAACGATGAAAATTCTTCGTTCGGATGTGAGTATATCTACTAAGTTTTGTGCTAAAATACTTAGCGCATGCGCACTGCGTACCATGCGCGTGCGCATTTTTGCCTTAATCGCTCCGTTGCGAAAATCGGCAACGAGCGAACAACTCGTAATGACCCCCAATATTCCCCTATGTGCCTCAAATGCCCCACAGTATGCGTCACATGCCCTTCCAGCGTGTTCAACTACATGCTCCACTGTGTGTCCCCATACATTGCACTATATCATAACACTTCGTCACTGCACTACATTCCCCTATCCACTGCACTACATCACTATACTACATACCCTACACCCTGAACTATACTACATGCCCCTATGCACTGCACTACATACCATATATGCTACACTACATCACTACACTACATCCCCTTATATGCTACACCACATCAGTGCATTACATGCACCTATATACTGCAATACATTACTATACTACATATTCAATATGGTACATTACATCACTACACTACATCCCCCTATAAGCTACATCAAATCCCCCCATCTGGAAGGCAAAGAAGAGCGAATCGCCCCACACCTCAGAAAGATGGGTGGCAAGTATGATTTGTATGCCCCCTGGTAACATCAGTTGCTGTGCATCCTACACAGCAGGGTTTATGCAATAGCCTGCGAGCTGCATGTTCTGCGGAAATTCCATCAAGTCTCCGTAGTTTTGAATAATTTAAAAGGGTTTTGCCGGAATTTCCACAGAGTGTGCAGCGTGTAGGCTATTACATAGGTTGTCATTCCAAGTTGTTCACTAGCAGATTTCGGTCGCTGTGCAGCGATCAGGCAAAAAAATCGGCACTTCTGCGCATGCATATGTGGCGCAATGCGCACGCGCGTCGTACTATTACGACGAACGATGCAGTTTTGCACAAGGACTAGCGAAGCTTTTCAGTCGCACTGCTGGCCGCAGAGTGATTGACATGAAGTGGGCGTTTCTGGGTGTCAACTGACCATTTTCAGGTAGTGTTCGAAAAAACGCAGGCGTGCCAGGAAAACCGCAGGCGTGGCTGGGTCAACGCAGGGCGTGTTTGTGACGTCAAAACAGGAACTGAATAGTGTTTTGGTTTTGGATTCGGTTCCGCGGCCGTGTTTTGGATGCGGACGCGTTTTGGCAAAACCTCCCTGAAATTTTTTTGTCGGATTCGGGTGTGTTTTGGATTCGGGTGTTTTTTTTCAAAAACCCCTCAAAAACAGCTTAAATCATAGAATTTGGGGGTAATTTTGATCCTGTAGTATTATTTACCTCAATAACCACAATTTCCACTCATTTCCAGTCTATTCTGAACACCTCACACCTCACAATACTATTTTTAGTCCTAAAATTTGCACCAAGGTCGCTGGATGACTAAGCAAAGCGACTTAAGAGGGCGGCACAAACACCTGGCCCATCTAGGAGTGGTACTGCAGTGTCAGACAGGATGGCACTTAAAAAAATTGTCCCCAAACAGCACATGATGCAAAGAAAAGAGAAAAAGAGGTGCACTGTGGTCGCTGGACGGCTAAGCTAAGCAACACAAACATCTCAATATCACAGGAATTATTCGTTCTAATCAATGGTATTATTGGTCCAAATCACTGGAAGAAAATGACAAAATCACTGGAAATATTCGTTCTAATCAATGGTATTATTGTTCCAAATCACTGGAAGAAAATGACAAAATCACTGGAATTATTCGTTCTAATTAATGGTATTATTGGTCCTGTCGAAGTCGAAAAATATTGCAGTACACACATCACGTACAAACTACACACAGATGGCCTCTGTGCGCGTACTTGTTCTGCCGTGCGTGCGCATATTCGCAATTTGCGCATGCTCGCTCCCGCGGTCCTGCGTATTAGCGCGTGGTATGAGTAATTACGGTAGAGTTTGTGATCGCATGGAAAAGCCATAAAAACACATTACATATTAAATCCAAATAGTGCACAATGTACACATAGTCTCCCTGCACCACACCAGCAAGTTACAACAGTTTAAATGGTATCAGAACAAAGGGATTCCCCTTTACAGGATAGGAGGGGACAGAACTAGGTTATAAGGTGGTCTTTGGTATCCAGCTGTAGGGTATATTAAGGGAAATATTCCAGTGTTGGTTTGCAGAAGATCGCATGCTCCTGCGAATAGTTATGCGCAGGAGCAGAATATAAATATTAACTGTATTTACTGTACATTTGGTATGCGGCGGGAACCCAGAGGAGAACATCTGCAAGTGCATCTGGAACAGACATCGCCCACCTATTCAAACCGACCTATGACCTCTCCTGTACTGTAAATGACCATCCCTGTGTCCAATGGACAAAGAGATTACAGTATCCATTGTGTTAGGTTTTGGACTATTGTATAATGCTGCTTTCAGATTGCAAATGCCGTCCCTACCCGGTAAGAGAAACGTGTCCTTACCGGGTGGGATCCGGCATTTGCTCTCCTCTGCTGGCTTTCCGACCCGGCAATATACCGGGTCGGTTGCCATAGCAGCGGGGGGCGCAGCAGGGGCGGGGGTGGAGGTGGCGCTGGGAGATGAGCTCATCTCCTGCGCCGCCTCTACCTATGCTGTGAATGGGAGCCGTGTCGCATCGAAACGGCTCCCATTCACACTGCACCTGACCCGATATTCAAACCGGTAATAACCCTTCTTTTTAACCGGGTTGAATTACCGGGTCAGGCGACCCGCTAATTCGGCAAAGGCGCTTTCACTTCGCACACTGACCCGTTTCGACACGGCAATATGCCGTGTCGATACCGGGTTATTTGTGCGATGTGAAAGGGGTATAAAAGAGCCAGCTGCATGCCCGGTCAGACACAGACTCTGAAGGTCATCTACCTTGATGACTGAGGACCAGACTGGGAAACGCAGGTGAAACCAAACACGTATGTACCATTGACTGTAGCCATTTTTCTATTGTATTATATTGTATTGTATATATTGTAACCCCCTGCAAGTAAAGAACCGTTGGTGGGTTAGAGCCCAACATAGTTTTGAATTACAATTGGTGTCGTGTCCCATTTCCTTGCTAAGGTTTAAAGTGTATTTACAGCCACTCAGGCTGCTGCATTGTGCTAACAACGTATAGGCCTGTGTACGCAAACTGTGTAGTCACTACGCCCTTTCGGCATACGAACGCAGAGTGCGGACACTATACAATCTTGTGTATGTTAGGTTTGTGAACAATATAAGGGAGAAAGGTTAATTA
The DNA here is from genome assembly GCF_028390025.1 of Pseudophryne corroboree. NCBI lineage: Eukaryota > Metazoa > Chordata > Amphibia > Anura > Myobatrachidae > Pseudophryne > Pseudophryne corroboree. The sequence goes on along the minus strand of NC_086444.1, from coordinate 300,029,429 downwards.
CAGCGGCCGCGGCGGCTCAATATTAAAGTGTATTACGTGTGTTTAAAGTATAGCTTTTAGTCCTGCAAGTAAACCGACGTTTACAATTGGGGACTTGATCCGGTTTTCACATGCTCACAGCCTAACAGGTCATAGCAGACTTAATCTATCAGCAAAGGGTGGAAAGTTATCTTACGCAACCTTTTCCTGGTTGGAGGATGTTCTAAAAACCCTATTTGTGTGCTGTTAGATTGTGTCTGCTCTGTCGGGTCTGCAGAGGTGCTGATAGAACCCGTAAAACAGGAAAAAAGCTATTTAAAAATCTGTGAATTTTTTTTTGGGCGCCAAAAGCGTACACAAAGGGCACCGACACTTTGCATACCTTCTCACATTGTTGCCGCAAGATTTAGAATGCTAGATTTGTTTAGATCTGTGTGAAATCGGATACATTTGGTGCTATATAGTCAAATTTGAAATAAAAGTATTTAAGGAAGCAAGTGTAAAGACACAAGCGTAGGTCTGGCCCAGTCATAAAGGGTTACACAGAACAAGTTGTGTCTAGTGGGCAATAGTAGTTTTTTTATTGCTCACATTTATCGAAGTTGTGTGATTTGTTTTATTGCGTACGCACATTGGTACACATGGGCCCTCATTCCGAGTTGTTCGCTCGGTATTTTTCATCGCATCGCAGTGAGAATTCTCTTAGTGCGCATGCGTAATGTTCGCACTGCGCATGCGTCAAGTAACTTTACTAAGAAGAAAGTAATTTTACTCACGGCTTTTTCGTCGCTCCGGAGAACGCATTGTGATTGACAGGAAATGGGTGTTACTGGGCGGATGTACGGCGTTTTAGGGGCGTGTGGCAGGAAACGCTACCGTTTCCGGAAAAAACGCAGGCGTGTCTGGAGAAACGGTGGGAGTGCTTGGGCGAACGCTGGGTGTGTTTATGACGTCAGCCGGGACCGAAAAGCACTGAATTGATCGCACAGGCAGAGTAAGTCTGGAGTTACTCAGAAACTGCTAACTCGGTTTTGATCGCAATATTGCGAATACATCGGTCGCACATTTAAGATGTTTAGATTCACTCCCAGTAGGCGGCGGCTTAGCGTGTGTAACTCTGCTATAATCGCCTTGCGAGCGAACAACTCGGAATGAGGGCCATGGTACGGAACGGGAGGACAGCGTACAAAAACGTGCACGTGGCGCAAGGCCGCACACGTGGCATAGGGGTACGCACGGTTGCGTAATTACGCAAGCTTGTGTAGGGTTGTGTGCACATAATAAAACCACACGATAGTCTTGTTCAATTAAAAGGTGGGACAGTAGCCATGCTACAATAGCACATAACTATCCGGTTTAAAAAGCAGATTATTAGAAAACTTTTGTTTAAACTGTATTTCCTCTGGGGGTAAAGCTGCCGACCAGAACGAGTGGAAATTTTCTGTACAGAAAAACAAAGCGTATTTGAGTGAGTGAAAGCAGGAGTGAGTGGATTGAACCCCGGGAATTCGGGATCCCGTAGTTGGTACACCAAGTGAGTGGAGGCTTGGCGGCGTGAGGCGGCTGACTCACGTTAGTATGGATTGAAATACGCAAGTCGTGAGAAGACTTACACAGGATCATGGTAGGGAATTGTGAATTGTGACCCATATAGTTTTTTTGAGACGCTGCGGCTGAGGTTTCGCAGCTTGTGATTCGATTCCAGTGGTCGTAGGGCGGATAGGTAACAAGTACCTATACGCTGTGCGATTGGACCGCATGTTTGTGGGTGCGATACATAGCGCAACTTGATACCCCTTTATGAGCTTTTGCGTAAAATCACGGTATCATTATCACTGTATAGAGCATACGCAAGCGTGATTTGTGTACAAGTGCATAAAGGGAGTTTTCGCTGGTCTCTCTCAGGAAAATCTCCAACGACAGATATTTACTGGAAAAGGTAAGTCACTCCTATAAACTTCCAGTAAATATAGGTCAATTAGGGGCCCTAAGTTGGGTACATTGCCTTCCGCTATCAACAGTGTATCGCAGTACCGGCCAACGTGGGCGGGAGTGGGTGAAAGCGCTCTAAGAACTTTCACCATCTGCTTATATTGAGTATTTTGGTGTTTGTGGGAAAAGGCCCACAATTATGGGAGCCAGTTGCTCAACTAAGAGACGTATGGTAGCCAGGGTTCAGGCAGAAGAGTCGCAGCCCGAGGGGTCCGCGAGGTTTATAATGTGTGAGAAATATGGTTCACACACTGAAGTTTATTGTGACGAATGGGTACGTATGACTGACAAAGACAGGGTATCATTCCCTAGGGTGGGCAGCTTTGAACCAGAGGTACTGCAGAACTTAAGGATAAGGATATGTATAATAAAATCCAGAAAACAAAGGATTAGACATACAGATTGTTTAAATCTATGGCAACAAGAGGGGGAGGTGCAAAGGGAACAAACTCGCAAAGCAAGTTCCAAACCTAGCAGGAATGAGGACACAAACACACCATTATCGACACAGGTCGAGAGGGAAGAGATGGCTACAGTCAATGGTATATCTATGAATGATAGTAGAATGCAAGAGAAATGTATTAACCCTAATCTTTGCAAGATGTATCCTGTTTTAAAGTCTCTGCAAGGTTATAGGTCACAGGAAGACGAAGGACTCAGCCAAATCGCAGCTCTCATTCAGGCAGTCACCTTGCAGGAAACTCAGATGGGGCCTGTCCAATCAGAAAGAGCAGTAACAGTACCCCCCACTGAAAGAACTGGTGAGGTCACAGCTACCGGTAAGTGTGAGACGGGTCATTGCACAGAGACAACAACACCTTAAGTAAACAGATTAGGAATGGAATGGTAGGATTACATCCTGTCTTGGAAATAGTAACTCCCAATGGGGGAACCGATAGTCAGGGAGAAATCCTCACCAGGAATAATGCAATGTATTGCCCGTGGTCCAGATCTGAGCTGCGGTCAATCATTTCAGAATTCCCTGATCCCCGGAAGCATTTAGCCAGATGTCAGAAGTTTATCAGAGATCTGGGTAATGCTTATGAACCAGCTAACAAAGATTGGCGGATACTTTTAAAAGCGTAGCTACCCCCTAATATTGACACCCAAAAATTCATCACTGATTGTAGATTAGAGCCGGATAGTCCTATGACTGACGGAAACAATCAGGAGAATGTGGAACGAATTAACAGGCAACTAGAGTTGTATTTCCCCATTACTGTTAAGTGGAGAAGAATTTTCTCCATAAAACAGAGGGAAAATGAAATGGCATCTGAATATTTCCATCGGGCTCTGCAAATAATGGATAGATACATTGGGGTATCAGATACAGGGAACGATGCGAATTACAGGGAGGTGGCTGTCTCTGTGCTAATGGACGGGCTCAATAAGACAGTAAGGGACAGGGTACAAACATCTTTGCCTAATTGGAGAGGGGTCACAGTAGCCTGTCTTAGAGAGTGCGCAATTGAACACCACAAGAATATTGCTATGCGCAGAAAACAACAGGAGGGGAAGCTGATGACAATAAGTCTACAGGCTCTGACAGGAAAGCCCCATCAGACCAAACCCCAGACCCCTGCTGTTTGGAAAAGACCGAGAATATGTTACATTTGTAAAAAGGAAGGACATTTTGCAAGGGACTGTAGGAATAGTAGAACACATAGCCAATAAAGACCCCTAGACAGAGAAAACAAGCCACATTATTAAACACATAGACGGGATCAAGGGACATATAGTAAGGAATCACGAGCCATATAGAAAACACAGATTCGGTTAATGGGAAGAACGGAATAAATGCAACTTTACCCTTTTGACAAAACTTGCTGGGGTTAAGATGAGGCCTCTAAACTTTTGCTTCATTCTCTAGCAGTAATGGCCCCTGATTAACTTAACAGGAGTTCTGTTAGATATGGTATACATATAATGTCCTCCCGCCCAGGAAGTACAAAGTATGTTGGATACCCACGAAGACTAATGTTGCATTTCACTGTTCTAGATGCATGTCCATCACAGGTAGAGGAAATTATCTCACAGATACCGGGTTCCCTATGAACTTAGGATGGACAGGACACTGGATTGATGGCTGGTATAGTCCCAGTAGAGATACGACACACATAGAAAGTTTTTTTAAGGGGAGCAGACCTAGTAGAAAAGTCATTCCCCGTAGTGCCCAATCCAGTTGTCAAATTTTATAAAATCCTCTTTGCCTCTACAAACTTATCTGTTACTAACCTCTATGTGATTTTTCTTCAAAGTTTCCTCCTCATCTCTTACGTTCACCGACAGGAGGGTACAATATATGGACCCGATTACAGTTCAAACGTCACATGCCTACTCGGCCCTTCAGAGTCCTGCCCAAATCCAATATATCTCACCAGCACAAGGACACCAGTATTTATGCAGTGTGCCTGTCATGCACAAAGGGTGGAGAATGAGAATACTGGTGAAGGGGGACTGTGTACAGACACCGATATGCATGATGGTGTGACAGCCTGTTGGTGAATGCCAAACCTGACATTTCCAAACCTGACATTTTCTTTTTTCTTACTATTATTCCCCTCTCTTCTCCCATTTACTTCACACAACTGATAACACATGACAGTAAATTGAAATGCAAAATTTGTGTTCCCTACAGGAAAGGGCAGTCTGGAGGTCAAAGGGATATGGCCAGGAGTCCTCAGGACTTTGGACAGGTGGACACGGTAAGCCGGTGGCCCCCAGAGCATATCTTCCAAGTCTAGCTGAGGCGGCACACGGTCTGACTCATCTGGGCAAAGAGGGTATGTGCAAGTTGGTAAGAGCCTACTGGTGTGCGCCAGGATTCTCTTCTCATGCAGGTAAGAGAGCAATGAGAAAGAATATTGGTAAGACAATACCAACAGAGCCATCCCATATCCCTCCGACAGACAGACCTTTTCAGGTAATACAAATCGATTTCATACAGTTACCACCCTGTAGGAATTTGAAATATGTGTTAGTATGTATTGATGTTTTTTCCAACTGGGTAGAAGCGTTCCCTGCTGCCACAAATACTGCTACGTTCACTGCAAAGAAAATTGTGCAAGAATGATTGAAAGTGATAGGGGTACCCATTTTACAGGTGAAGTCTTTCAGGTCATGTGCAAACTGATGGGAATTAATAGCAAGCTGCATACTCCGTACCGGCCACAGGCGAGTGCAAAGGTAGAGAGAGTGAACAGCACTATTAAGAACAAGCTGAGCAAAGTAATGGCTGAAACTGGATTGCTGTGGCCAGAAGCTTTGCCACTAGTGTTGTATAGCATCAGAACCACTCCCAGGTCTCCACTTAACTTATCACCCTTTGAAATTCTTTTTGGTCGACAACCTCATGTAATGATAGACCCCCAGGATGATTTGAAATGCAATAATGAAGTGACTGTGAAATATTTGGTTGGGATGAACCAGCAGCTGAGAAATCAACAAAGAAATCTAATGCTGGTGATTCCTGACCTACCGAACAGTAATTGCCATGACATTGAGCCTGGGGATTATGTGATGATTCGAAATTTCTTACGCTCAGGTTGCCTCATAGACAGGTGGGAAGGACCATACCAAGTTTTGTTAACCAGCACGACAGCATTGAAGGTCGCCGAAAGAGAGACTTGGGTCCACTCGTCCCACTGCAAGAAGGTCGCTGACCCGGAGAGACTCGTGACAAAGAGCAGGGTGTGGAGAACCTCGTATCACTAGAGTGTTTGTTCCAGGAAAGTTGAGAGGCAGGACTGTTGAAAGGCATCTGAGTACGGAGAGCAACAAGATCTAGGACGGTTGTCGCACCATTTTCTTTTTTTCACCTCCCCCTGCATTTTTCTTTCTTTTCTCCTTCTTATTTTCCTTCTTTCTCCTAACGAAATGGATCTATCACAAGAGACTGCGTTTCGGGTTCTGCTAGTAATTCTGGTTTTGATCAGGACAATTTGCTTTGGTGAGGGTCCCAGAGACGTTGAGAAGGGATCTGGAATGGGTTCTGATGGCGAGTACGAATTTGTAGGATCTCAGGAGCAGCACATCACTCAAGTAAAGGCTGGTATCAGTAAGTGCTTGTCACAACTGAGGGCCTGAGCTGACGGGAGGCAGCCTCAGTTGTAGGGGCTGAAATGTACCGGAACCTGGGAGGTTGTATCAGACCCCTGGACATGTAAGTAACATAAATAATAACTGCCCGAAGGCGTGACCATGACAACTTGGATAAAAGTCAATGATGTTTATTATGACAACTCCGCAACACAGCAGCAGTAAAAGAAAACGTAAAAGTCAGCAAAGAATAAATACAGTTCCTGGGTACTACAGGATGGCAGGAGCCACAGGGCACTGGTAGTGTGAGATAGTTCTTATGATCTTCTAGATGGAAAGTCCTTACCAGGCCCGACTGTAGCAATGGAGATAACCCAGGATTGTGCCAGCTGGTGTTCCAGGAAAAGCTGGGTTGCTGAAGATAAAACGGCTGCTGTGGATACTGGCTGGAACCAGACTGTTGTTAGCACGGAGTGGATACTGGCTGGAACCAGTTAAATAATAAATGAACTTGGGAGCGATGAAATATGAACTGAAATGTAGAACTTGAGAGCGGAGAAATAATAATACCGGTGGAGAGTGGTAAAGTGTAGAAAGGACACCGGCCCTTTAAGAGAAGCTGTACTCTGCTGGAAGCTGAGCTGGAAGCAGGTAATGTTGTAGCTGGAAACAGATGAATCCACAATGGATCGGAGAGTCAGGCTACACCGCAGGTGGAATGCTGGTGCGGGTCTCTATGGTGGAAGTCTTGAGACAGGAGCTGGAACCTGGAAGACAATCACAGGAGAGAGACAAACAGGAACTAGGTTTGACAACCAAAGCACTGACGCCTTCCTTGCTCAGGCACAGTGTATTTATACCTGCAGCAAGGAAGGGATTGGCTAGGCAATTATGCAGATTATCAATACTGAGAACAGATTGGTGGAAATGATCAGCTGACAGAATCCAAGATGGCTGCGCCCATGCAGACACTTGGAGGGAAGTTTGGTTTGTAATCCATGTGGTAATGAAAACAGTAATGGCGGCGCCGGCCACCGGAGACAGGAGGCGCCAGGCTGACAGATGCACATCCAACCACGCGGACACAGCGGAGGCCGCGGCTGACGTAATCGCCACTCAGACACTCTGCATGCAGAAGTTCAGGGACGGCGGCGGAGGCCGCGGGAGACGCCATGCCAGGTGTAATATGGCGTTTACTGTGACAGCGTCCCAGAGTGACAGGAGAGGATACAGGAATGTACACATCAGGATAACAGATGGGATCCGGTCCTGGAGCGCTGAGCCAGCCTTAGGAGGCATCTGATGGGTAAGAAATGGCGTCCAGATACCCGGATCGTGACAGCACCCCCCCCTTTAGGAGTGGCCCCAGGACACTTCTTTGGCTTTTGAGGAAACTTGGAATGGAATCTCCGGACCAAGGCAGGAGCATGGACATCAGAAGCATTGGTCCATGAACGTTCCTCAGGACCATAACCTTTCCAGTCAATAAGATATTGTAGTTGACCGTAACGGTGACGTGAGTCCAGGATCTTGGCCACTTCATACTCAACGCCTCGTTGAGTTTGGACTTTCGGAGTTGGAGGAAGTGAGGAATGAAACCGATTCAAGATCAGCGGTTTCAACAGGGAAACATGGAATGTCCTGGGTATTTTTAAGAAGGGAGGCAACTGGAGTCTGTAAGCAACAGGATTGATGACTTGTTCAATCTTGAAAGGACCGATATAGCGAGGTGCAAACTTCATACTGGGAACTCTTAACCTCAAATTCTTCGTGTATAACCATACCCGATCACCCACCTTGAGAGCAGGAACTGCTCGACGCTTCTTATCCGCAAACTTCTTGTACCTGAACGATGCCTTGAGCAGAGCTGATCGTACGCTCTTCCAGATATTGGCAAACTGATGCAAGGTGATATCCACTGTGGGAACAGAAGTTGCTGGAAGCGGTTGGAACTCAGGGACTTTAGGGTGGAATCCAAAGTTAGTGAAGAATGGTGTTGAAGCAGATGAAGAATGATACTGGTTGTTATGACAGAACTCGGCCCAGGGAAGTAATTGAACCCAGTCATCTTGAGAGGAGGACACATAGATGCGGAGGAAGGCCTCCAAGTCCTGATTCACCCTCTCGGTTTGACCATTGGTCTGAGGATGGTAAGCCGTGGAAAACTTTAGCTTGACTTGGAGGACTTGACATAAACTTCGCCAGAATTTGGCTGTGAATTGAACTCCTCGATCTGAGATAATTTCTTCAGGAAGACCGTGGAGTCGGAAGATCTCTTGTATGAATACTTGAGCCAACTTGGAAGCTGACGGAAGACCGGTGAGAGGAATGAAGTGTGCCATCTTGGTGAACCGGTCAACTACCACCCAGATGGTATTGAACTTGTTGCACATGGGTAAATCTGTAATAAAATCCATCGACAAATGGGTCCAAGGTCGACGGGGAACAGATAGTGGAACCAGTTGCCCCGCAGGCGACTGGCGGGATACCTTATGTTGAGCACACTTTGGGCAAGATGCAATAAACTCCAAGACGTCCTTTTTCAGAGTTGGCCACCAATAGGACCTAGAGATAAACTCCAGGGTTTTTTGGATACCTGTATGTCCAGCAAAACGGGAAGCATGGGCCCAATGCATGAGCTTCTTCCTTAGCATCGGTTTCACAAAACTTTTCCCTGATGGGGGCGTAGAGTCCATCCCTACCGTGGAGAATGCCAACGGATTTATAATAGGATGCTTGTCTGAAGACTCTGACTCATTTTCTTGCTCCCATGAGCGGGAAAGGGCATCGGCCTTGCGATTCTGAGAGCCCGGACAGAACTGGAGTTTAAAGTCGAACCTGGAAAAGAAAAGTGCCCATCTGGCCTGACGAGGGTTGAGACATTGTGCGCCTTTCAGATATAAAAGGTTCTTGTGGTCTGTAAGTATGGTGATTGAATGAGAAGCTCCCTCCAACAGATACCTCCACTCTTCTAGAGCGAGCTTGATGGCTAGCAACTCCTGGTCGCCAATGGCATAGTTGCGCTCAGCTGGGGAGAACTTCCGGGAGAAGAAACTGCAAGGGTGTAAATGGCCATCTTTAGCCCTCTGAGATAACACCGCTCCTACTCCAACGGAGGAGGCATCCACCTCTAAGATGAAAGGAGAGTCGATGTCAGGCTGTTTCAGAACAGGCGCAGAGATGAACCTTTGTTTTAAAAGATGAAATGCTTGCATGGCTTCTTCAGACCACTTCGACGGGTTAGCACCCTTCTTAGTGAAAGCAGTAATAGGCGCCACAATGGTGGAAAAGTCTCGTATAAACTTTCGGTAATAGTTGGCGAACCCTAAGAACCTCTGGACCCCTTTGAGGGTTAAGGGTACCGGCCAATTTTGGATTGCTTGTAGTTTCTCAGGATCCATCTCTAGTCCGGAACCGGACACAATGTACCCTAGAAACGGAATGGACTTGACTTCAAAGACGCATTTCTCTAATTTGCAATAGAGATGATTGACACGGAGACGGGACAGAACCTCTTTAACCCAAAAACGATGTTCCTCTAAATCGTTGGCAAAAATGAGGATATCGTCTAGATAGACCACGACATGACGGTATAGAATGTCTCTGAAGATCTCATTGACAAAATGCTGGAAGACAGCTGGAGCATTGCTCAATCCGAAGGGCATGACGAGGTACTCATAATGTCCGTCACGGGTGTTAAAGGCGGTATTCCACTCGTCACCCTCACGGATCCGGATGAGATTGTATGCACCTCTCAAGTCCAGCTTTGTAAAGATGGTAGCTCCGCTAACTCTGTCAAAGAGCTCAGTAATCAGGGGTAAAGGATAACGGTTCTTGATGGTAATGTCGTTCAAACCTCTGTAGTCGATGCACGGCCGCAGACCACCATCTTTTTTTTTTACAAAAAACAAGCCTGCGCCGGCTGGAGAAGAAGAAGGTCGAATGAACCCCTTTGCTAGGTTCTCTTTAATATATTCCTCCATAGAATGCGTCTCAGGCAGAGACAACGGATAAGTTCGGCCTCGAGGTGGAACCTTCCCTGGAACGAGATCAATCGGGCAGTCCCATTCTCTATGAGGAGGAAGGATATCAGCAGAAGCTTTACTGAACACATCCGTGAAATCTTGATATGGAGGAGGTGGAACATCAGACGACCTGGGGGAGGAAGAACAGACAGGCAATACTTTAAACAAACATGTCTCAGCACAGGAGGAACCCCATGCCAGGATTTGCGTAGTCGTCCAATCAATTGTAGGATTGTGAAGACGGAGCCATGGAAGGCCCAGGACCACAGGATGTGTGGCTCTTGGAATCACTAAAAAAGAAATAAGTTCGGAATGAAGAACTCCCACTCTCAGACGAACTGGTAGAGTCCTTAAAGAAATAACTGCATCAAAAATTTTGCTGCCATCCACGGCAGTTAAAGAAATGGACGAAGGAAGTCTCTCGGTGGGTAGGGACCACCGTTTAACATAGGCTTCGGTAATAAAGTTCCCAGCTGCTCCGGAATCGAGGAGGGCAATGACGTTCCGATAACGTTGAGCAACTTGAAGCGAGACTGGGAGATTACAATCTTGAGGAGATGGAGAGGAGATCATTACTCCTAGCCGGCCCTCTCCTTGGCGAGCTAGGATTTGGAGTTTCCCGGACGTTTGGGACAAGCATTAATGGTGTGAGACGGAGCTGCACAATAGAGACAGAGAGACTCGGAGAGACGTCTTCGGCGCTCGGCAGGAGTTAAACGGGAACGGCCAAGTTGCATGGGCTCATCTTTAGATGGTGACAGTTGACGAGGAGGAGGAGCAGAAGATTTTGGAGCAGATGATCTTCCACGCTCAGTTGCTCTCTCTCTGAAACGTAAATCAACTTTCGTGCAGAGTGAGATTAGCTCATCTAACTTAGAAGGTAAGTCTCTGGTAGCTAACTCATCTTTAATACGCTCAGATAAGCCATGCCAGAATGCAGCATACAGGGCCTCGTCGTTCCATGCCAGTTCGGATGCCAGGATCTGGAACTGTATCAGATATTGTCCTACAGTACGTGACCCCTGGCGTAAACGGAGAATCTCGGATGAAGCTGAGGTTACCCGGCCTGGCTCGTCGAAGATGCGCCTGAATGTTGACACGAAGGCAGTGTAGGAAGATAGCAGGGTGTCGGACCTCTCCCATAACGGTGATGCCCAATCAAGGGCTGAGCCACTGAGAAGATAAATAATGTAGGCAATTTTTGTACGGTCACTGGGAAAATTGCCAGGTTGTAGCTCAAACTGAATCTCACACTGGTTGAGAAATCCCCTGTAGAATCTTGGAGATCCGTCAAATTTTGCTGGCGTTGGAAGATGAAGACGTGGAGCAGAAATGGGTAAGGTGGGTGGGGTTATAGCTGGAGTCACTGTGGTTGACGCACCAGACACGCCTGATCCACGGAGAGTTGTCTGAATCCCATCCAGCCGAGTAGAGAGATCCTGGAGACAGCGGATGATGTGGCCCTGTGCAGCCTCCTGATGTTCTAGTCGGGCTGCCAGTTCTTGCATCGGCCTGGCCGCTTGATCCTGGTCTCCGGCTGGATTCATTAGGTCAGTGCTTACTGTCACAACTGAGGGCCTGAGCTGACGGGAGGCAGCCTCAGTTGTAGGGGCTGAAATGTACCGGAACCTGGGAGGTTGTATCAGACCCCTGGACATGTAAGTAACATAAATAATAACTGCCCGAAGGCGTGACCATGACAACTTGGATAAAAGTCAATGATGTTTATTATGACAACTCCGCAACACAGCAGCAGTAAAAGAAAACGTAAAAGTCAGCAAAGAATAAATACAGTTCCTGGGTACTACAGGATGGCAGGAGCCACAGGGCACTGGTAGTGTGAGATAGTTCTTATGATCTTCTAGATGGAAAGTTCTTACCAGGCCCGACTGTAGCAATGGAGATAACCCAGGATTGTGCCAGCTGGTGTTCCAGGAAAAGCTGGGTTGCTGAAGATAAAACGGCTGCTGTGGATACTGGCTGGAACCAGACTGTTGTTAGCACGGAGTGGATACTGGCTGGAACCAGTTAAATAATAAATGAACTTGGGAGCGATGAAATATGAACTGAAATGTAGAACTTGAGAGCGGAGAAATAATAATACCGGTGGAGAGTGGTAAAGTGTAGAAAGGACACCGGCCCTTTAAGAGAAGCTGTACTCTGCTGGAAGCTGAGCTGGAAGCAGGTAATGTTGTAGCTGGAAACAGATGAATCCACAATGGATCGGAGAGTCAGGCTACACCGCAGGTGGAATGCTGGTGCGGGTCTCTATGGTGGAAGTCTTGAGACAGGAGCTGGAACCTGGAAGACAATCACAGGAGAGAGACAAACAGGAACTAGGTTTGACAACCAAAGCACTGACGCCTTCCTTGCTCAGGCACAGTGTATTTATACCTGCAGCAAGGAAGGGATTGGCTAGGCAATTATGCAGATTATCAATACTGAGAACAGATTGGTGGAAATGATCAGCTGACAGAATCCAAGATGGCTGCGCCCATGCAGACACTTGGAGGGAAGTTTGGTTTGTAATCCATGTGGTAATGAAAACAGTAATGGCGGCGCCGGCCACCGGAGACAGGAGGCGCCAGGCTGACAGATGCACATCCAACCACGCGGACACAGCGGAGGCCGCGGCTGACGTAATCGCCACTCAGACACTCTGCATGCAGAAGTTCAGGGACGGCGGCGGAGGCCGCGGGAGACGCCATGCCAGGTGTAATATGGCGTTTACTGTGACAGCGTCCCAGAGTGACAGGAGAGGATACAGGAATGTACACATCAGGATAACAGATGGGATCCGGTCCTGGAGCGCTGAGCCAGCCTTAGGAGGCATCTGATGGGTAAGAAATGGCGTCCAGATACCCGGATCGTGACAGTGCTCTGGTAGTCATGGAGCTCGGAGGCACTGTGAAGGGTTATTGTCTGATGAATATTGTATTTGTAGGAATTGTGAGAATATAGTATAGGATGGGTGCATCCAGAGATGTTGGTCCAACCTTAATATCGACATGGACCGACATCCGTTGAGTGTTTACCACTCACTAGTGGGTAAGGTCTTAAACCAGACAGAATGCTGGGTGTGCTCACAGGTACCTCAAGGTCAGAGTAAGTCAGGATTAGTACCATACCCGTTAGCAATAGACGAGGTACTCGAATTACGGGGTGGGAGACCGGTGGACAAGAAATTCAATATCTCTAGGCCCCCTAGTTTGAAGCTCCACCGGTATCATGTAGACAGGTCCTTATTGTGTTTTAATATTTCCAATTACCGAAAACCAGGAAATTGGGAAGTGACGTGGAACAACCAGACAATGACTTTTTCACACAGAGCTGATAAGATGCCCATAGACTCTGAACTTGTACGCCAAATAGCCAACAGTGGGAGGTATTTTCGGTATAGGTATACCTGTGGAAGCAAGACCATGTGAGTTGGAAAAGTATCGTCAGGGTATTGTGCCCATATCATCCAACCCGATACTTGTACTGAGCAAATGGGAGAACTAGGGATTGGTTTCTTTACTTGGAAAGTTTGCAATATGGTGATGTTACATTTTGTCCCCTATGTTCTCCCAGATGATGCCTATTTCATATGTGGGAGGAAAGCGTACAAGTGGCTTTCCCCGAGCTCTGAGGGATTGTGTTATATTGGGAGAGTACTACCGGAGGTCATGACCATAACCCACGATAAAATGAAAGATGTTCACCGCAGTGCTCAGGCTCCTTATACTCATACTCACTATGAACACATCATCAAGAGACACCTCATAGATAGGGCAAAGCACGCAGCCTCTGATTTGATCCACAAATCCACCGGGATTCCGTTCCTTCTCGCATTAGACATCACCCGTACTGCCAGAGGAACTATATATTATAGGTATATCCATGCGCTAGCGAACTTGATAGATAATATCACTGAGATGTATGACGACACCTTCAGGTATACGGGAAGGGAGTTACAAGCCTACAAGAAGGAACTGATCCAGCACAGGATGGTCCTTAATTATGTTACAGCCGTGACAGGTGGGTACTGTGTTACTCTGGCAACTCAATATGGTGTGAAGTGCTGTACGTATATTACGAACAGCACTGACGACCCCACGGAGATCATCGATCAGAAGATGGAAGAGATCTTGCAGTTGAAGTGGGCGTTCAGGAGGAAGCACAACCTTACCTAAGCGACTGTGGGTAATGAACTGACCGGCTGGGTCTAATGGTTGAACCCACACAAATGGTTCTCAGGTTTAGGAGAGTGGGCTCAAAATGTCATTATGAGTGTGGGGAAGTTTCTCCTTTGTATCCTGGGAGTCATCATAATTATTGGTTTGATATTTAGGTGTGTTCAAATTCTAACGCGGCGCAAGCACAGCACAAATTTGATGAGTCTAAGGAGCAAGAGCGCTGTTACAGCAGCAGATTTAATTTCTGATCCATCCATAGAGCGTTATGATAAGGATTGCAAATGAATTTCATGGCCTGTTTCTTTCACCCGTTTTTCTTTGTCTCCCCCTATGCCCAGATACATCCAACCAGAAAAGACGTCAGCCCTCCCCAAACCGTTTATGTGAATGTATTTTTATATATGTGTCTTATCTTCATCTCTACAACCTCCAGGTAATGGCACACATAGTCGACAGGTGATATCCACATATACTAGCACTCACATATGTTCCCCCTTCATGTATCATCAACTAAATGTGCACCCCATTTGTTGGAACAAGAAGCCTAAAAGAGCTCGGTAGTGTTTGTTGGCCCATTTACAGACCCTTAATATGGGATGAGAAGGATTTAACGTATACTTCGCAATACCTCGAAGCTTATTTAGAACATATACGGCACGATGATACATGCCCCTCAGACATGGATTCATACATACATGCTTTTTACTATCCCACTAGGCCATACGTTTCCCGCCTACAACTCTCCTCCGATCATCTTCTGTATATATTGTATAGATATTTTTCTGTTTATAGATTAGTTAGTGGCAGTTATTGGTGACTGCCAAAGGGTGGACTGTCGAAGTTGAAAAATATTGCAGTACACACATCACGTACAAACTACACACAGATGGCCTCCGTGCGCATACTTGCTCTGCCGTGCGTGCGCATATTCGCAATTTGCGCATGCTCGCTCCTGCGGTCCTGCGTATTAGCGTGTGGTATGAGTACTTACGGTAGAGTGTGTAATAAAAACACATTACATATTAAATCCAAATAGTGCACAATGTACACATAGTCTCCCTGCACCACACCAGCAAGTTACAACAGTTTAAATGGTATCAGAACAAAGGGATTCACCTTTACAGTATAGGAGGGGACAGAACTAGTTTATAAGGTGGTGTTTGGTATCCAGCTGTAGGGTATATTAAGGGAAATATTCCGGTGTTGGTTTGCAGAAGATCGCACGCTCCTGCGAATAGTTATGCACAGGAGCAGAATATAAATATTAACTGTATTTACTGTACATTTGGTATGCGGCGGGAACCCAGAGGAGAACATCTGCAAGTGCATCTGGAACAGACATCGTCCACCTATTCAAACCGACCTATGATCTCTCCTGTACTGTAAATGACCATCCCTGTGTCCAATGGACAAAGAGATTACAGTATCCATTGTGTTAGGTTTTGGACTATTGTATAAAAGAGCCAGCTGCATGCCCGGTCACACACAGACTCTGAAGGTCATCTACCTTGATGACTGAGGACCAGACTGGGAAGCACAGGCGAAACCAAACACGTATGTGCCATTGACTGTAGCCATTTTTCTATTGTATTGTATTGTATATATTGTAACCCCCCTGCAAGTAAAGAACCGTTGGTGGGTTAGACCCCAACATAGTTTTGAATTACAATTGGTGTTGTGTCCCATTTCCTTGCTAAGGTTTAAAGTGTATTTACAGCCACTCAGGCTGCTGCATTGTGCTAACAGCGTATAGGCCTGTGTACGCAAACTGTGTAGTCACTACGCCCTTTCGGCGTACGTACGCAGAGTGCGGACACTATACGATCTTGTGTACGTAAGGTTTGTGAACAATATATGGGTGAAAGGTTAATTACAGCGGCCGCAGCGGCTCAATATTAAAGTGTATTACGTGTGTTTAAAGTATAGCTTTTAGTCCTGCAAGTAAACCGACGTTTACAGTCCAAATCACTGGAAGAAAATTACAAAATCACTGGAATTATTTGTTCTAATCAATGGTATTATTGGTCCAAATCACTGGAAGAAAATGACAAAATCACTGGAATTATTCGTTCTAGTCAATGGTATTATTGGTCCAAATCACTGGAATTATTCGTTCTAATCAATGGTATTATTGGTCCAAATCACTGGAAGAAAATGACAAAATCACTGGAATTATTCGTTCTAATCAATGGTGTTATTGGTCCAAATCACTGGAAGAAAATTACAAAATCACTGGAATTATTCGTTCTAATCAATGGTATTATTGGTCCAAATCACTGGAAGAAAATGGAATGGATGGATACTTGCAGTGACACAGAGCTGCAAGATACAGCAATGGCCTACTGTGCACAACTATACACTGTTAGTCACCAAAATGCTGCACTGTAATACTATATATACTGCTCACAAAAATGCCTCACAGATATGGAATGGATACTTGCAGTGATACAGAGCTGCAAGATACAGCAATGGCCTACTGTACAACTATATACTGTTTGTCACCAAAATGCTGCACTGTAATACTATATATACTGCTCACAAAAATGGCGCACAGATATGGAATGGATACTTGCAGTGACACAGAGCTGCAAGATACAGCAATGGCCTACTGTACTGTACTACTATAATTATTATATAGATGACAGATATAAAGTTATATTGTGGGGGAATCCAGTATATGTTCTGTCACCAGGTACCAGTGAATGGCCACATCATGTATATAGGTGACAGATATAATGTTACATTGTGGGGGAATCCAGTATATGTTCTGTCACCAGGTACCAGTGAATGGCCACATCATGTATAAAGGTGACAGATATAAAGTTACATTGTGATGGAATCCAGTATACGATCTGTCACCAGGTACCAGTGAATGACCACATCATGTATATAGGTGACAGATATAAAGTTACATTGTGGGGGAATCCAGTATACGTTCTGTCACCAGGTACCAGTGAATGACCACATCATGTTTATAGATGACAGATATAAAGTTACATTGTGGGGGGAATCCAGTATACGTTCTGTCACCAGGTACCAGTGAAAGGCCACATCATGGCCCTCATTCCGAGTTGTTCGCTCGCTAGTTGCTTTTAGCAGCATTGCACACGCTAATCCGCCGCCCTCTGGGAGTGTATCTTAGCATAGCAGAATTGCGAACGAAAGATTCGCAAAATTGCGAATAGAAATTTCTTAGCAGTTTCTGAGTAGCTCGACACTTACTCTGCCACTGCGATCAGTTCAGTCAGTTTCGTTCCTGGTTTGACGTCACAAACACACCCAGCGTTCGCCCAGGCACTCCCCCGTTTCTCCAGCCACTCCCGCGTTTTTCCCAGAAACGGTAGCGTTTTTTCACACACACCAATAAAACGGACAGTTTCTGCCCAGAAACACCCACTTCCTGTCAATCACACTCAGATCACCAGAACGAAGAAAAATCCTCGTAATGCTGTGAGTAAAATACCTAACTTTTGAGTTAAATAACTAAGCGCATGCGCTCTGCGAACATTGCGCATGCGCAGTAGGCGACTAATCGCAATATAGCGAAATTCGGCAACGAGCGAACAACTCGGAATGAGGGCCCATGTACATACTTATACTGGTGGTCCCCAGTCCCCACAATGCAGCACACTGATCAGATATTTGCAGCACACTGAGCACAGATATGGAGCGTTTTCAGGCAGAGAACGTAGATATTTTCAGCACACTGAGCACAGATTATTTGCAGCACACTGAGCACAGATATTTGCAGCACACTGAGCACAGATTACGGAGATTTTCAGGGAGAGAACGCTGCCACGTCCTCTCCGTTCAATCTCCAATGCACGAGGGAAAATGGCGGCGACGCGCAGCTCCTTATATAGAATACGAGGGAGAGCAGAATGGGGGGAAGGGGGTTCTGTTGCCAAACCTGATCCCAGTTACCATAGAGCTCTCAGCCAAGCATTCAAATAGGCCATTTTCATGCATATCCCTATTAGTTTGTGTATCTGTATCATGAGTTTATTCACGTGTTCTACAGGGGTGTGGGACCGTCACAGGGCCGGCTCCAGGCCTACTAGCACCCTGAGCGAGAAAATATAAAAGCGTCCCCCCCACCCCTCCAAACCCCTATGCGCGCGCCGACGGCGCGCACGTTCCAGGAAAAGTTGGTGTGGCCTCCTGGAAAAGTGGGCGTGGCCTCGTATATTATCAGACTATAAATATATTTTCACACCCCCTCTACGCACACAATTAGCAGCCTTACACATAACAGCCACGGTAGTGTTCCTTACACACAATGTCTCCAGTATAGTGCCAGATACACATGATATGCAGTGCCAGATAGACATATGTCCCCCAGCAGTGCCAGCTACACATGACATGCCCCGCAGCAGTGCCAGCTACACATGACATGCCCCGCAGCCATGCCAGCTACACATGACATGCCCCCCAGCAGTGCCAACTACACACAATATGCCCCCCAGCAGTGCCAGCTACACATGATAGTGCTCACTTTTTAGGGCAGGGTGCTGATCACAAGGAGGGCACATTTTTAAGTTAGGAGGGCGAAATATAGTACATACTGTAATGCTTGGTGCTCACCTACCCACATGCCAGAGCATGGACAGTGTGCGCCGAAGGCGCGCAGCAAAAATTTTGGGGCATTGCTTCGTGGGGAAGGTGCGTGCCACATAATAGTGGCAATTCATATTACACCACACAGTAGTGCAGCTAATATACATTGCACCAGGTAGAACCTCCTACACACTTTGCGCCAGGCAGAGTACGTTAGATACTTTGCGCCAGGCAGAGCAAGTTAGACACATTGCGCCAGGCAGAGCACGTTAGACACATTGCGCCAGGCAGCGCACTGAGATACACTGCGCCAGGAAGAGCACTGAGACACATTGTGCCAGGCAGAGCACTGAGACACATTGCGCCAGGCAGAGCACTGAGACACATTGCGCCAGGCAGAGCACTGAGACACATTGCCTAGCCACAGACGCCTAGCGGGAACACTACATGATATGCTCCCCAGCCGTGCCAGCTACACGTGACATGCCCCCCAGCCGTGCCAGCTACACATGATATGCCCCCCAGCAGTGCCAGCAACACGTGACATGCCCCGCAGCAGTGCCAACAACACGTGACATGCCCCCCAGCAGTGCCAGCAACACGTGACATGCCCCGCAGCAGTGCCAACAACACGTGACATGCCCCCCAGCAGTGCCAGATACACGTGACATGACCCCGAAGCAGTGCCAGATACACGTGACATGCCCTCCAGCAGTGCCAGCTACACGTGACATGCCCCCCAGCAGTGCCAGATACACACATGCCCCCACAGTGCCAAATAAATGCCCCCACAGTACCAGATAAATAAATGCCCCCACAGTGCCGATATGCCCCCCAGCATTGTTAGATACATAAATGCCCCCAGTGCCAGATAAATAAATGCCCCCACAGTGCCAGATACATAAATGCCCCCACAGTGCCAGATAAATATATGCCCCCACAGTGCAGATATGCCCCCACAGTGCCAGATACATAAATGCCCCCACAGTGCCAGATAAATATATGCCCCTACAGTGCAGATATGCCCCCACAGAGCCAGATACATAAATGCCCCCAGTGCCAGATAAATAAATGCCCCCACAGTGCCAGATACATAAATGTCCCCACAGTGCCAGATACATCAATGCCCCCACAGTGACAGATATGCCCTCACACAGTGCCAGCGCCCCCACAGTGCCAGATATGCCCCCACAGTGCATATATGACCCCACAGTGACAGATATGCCCCACACATTGTCAGTGCCCTCACAGTGAAGATATTACCCCACACAGTGCCCAATGATCCCCACAATGCCTGCGGCGGCGCTGGGAAGGGGAGTGCTGCTGTCTGAGGGCACCGACTGTCTGTTCCCGACAGCTTGAGCGCTCCATGCGCGCTGCCGGCATCTGACGTCAGACGCCTGCGCCGCGCAGCGCACACACAGTCAAAGGCCGGGGACGGCGAGGAGAGCTGCAGTGTACAGGGCCAGCTCCAGGTACGACTATGGCGGCGCCAGCGCGCGGCGCCCATTAAGGGTGGCGACCCGCGTGGCCGCTCTAGTCGAACATGCCTGGAGCCGGCCCTGGGGACCGTTGGTCAACATACTGACACCGGGATCATGGCAGTGGAATCCCGGTGCGGGGCGGCGAGTGCAGCAAGCCCCTTGCAGACTCGCTGTACTCGCCACTCTGTGGACTCGGTGGAGATGGATTCTATGCCTACTCTATGGGTGTCGTGGACACTCATGAGTGGGAATAGTCCCTGTTGGTCGTCAGGATTGTGAAGGGGTGGGATGTAGGGGGAGGTTATGTGACCGTCAGTCTCCTGACCTCCTGTGACATGGGATACGGTCATTAGGTCGACACCACTTAGGTAGACAATAATTAGGTCAACCACTATTGGTCGACAGGGTCATTAGGTCGACAGTTCAAAATGTCGACATGAGTTTTTCAAAATTTTCCCCCATTTTTTGACTTTTTCATACTTTACGTTCCACGTGGACTACAATTGCGAAGAGAGTCATGCGAGGGGACACGGTGCACTAATTGGGGTTCCCCATCACTTTACGAAGAAAACGACACCAAAAAAAAGTAAAAAATATCATGTCGACCTTTTTACCTGTCGACCTAGTACATGTCAACCTAATGACCCCGTCGACCTAATGCATGTCGACCAATAGTGGTTGCTCTAATGACTGTCGACCCAACGACCCATACCCGGTCACATAACTACATCCCGTTCTACAGAGGGTACAGCTAGGTACAGTGGGATTAGTGCCTTTTATACAGTAATTTTCTATTCTATCAGTGTACTCTTACTTATTTTACTACTCTATTTAATGATAGTGTACAATGTATCTATTATGAAACAGGAAATAAGAGAAAATAAAATATAGGCATAATATGCACTGAAAAGACCATTCATTTTAAATGTTATATTCATTTAATCATCAGGATACCCCGCGTGATAAACACAATGAATTCATTTTGTACAGCTCCAATTGACCCCCCCACAATGACTGCAGTAGCAAAATCAATGAAAATAAATGAAAACTATCAGCGTCCCATCCAGTCACTGTCAACAACATAAAATATTTTCATTATCAAGGATACAAACACATTATTGTTATCTTTTATTTATAAGGTGCCAACATATTATGCTGCACTGTACATCGAGGAAGTTACTATACAAATTGCATACAGTGACATGAAACAGAATATACAGGTGGCTCTGCCCTATTGACCTTACAATATAAAAAAAAAAACAAGATGAGAAATGTGGAGCAGGTAAATGGTTTGGGAGAGCAGATTTGTGGGTGATATTAAGGTTACGCTGGCAGTTTTGGGGTATTAAAATTAAGTGTAAGCTGGGTTTTATTATTGTTATGTCGGCTGTTATTAGCACAGAGCTGTCTTTTTCTTCTAGAACAGGCATTCCTAACCTCGGACCTCAAGCCACACTAACAGTCCAGGTTTTAGTGATATCCATGCTTCAGCACAGATGGTTAAATCAAAATAACTGAGGTACTGTGCTAATTAAGGGATAGATGAACTAAGCAGTGAAAACAGTGGAGAAGTGAGCCAGTGGAGAAGTTGCCCATGGCAACCAATTAGCATTGAAGTAACATTTATCATTTGTACAGTGGTGCAAGTAGACAAAATGTCTTATTGGTACTGTGTGTGCGCGCCTAAGATGTGCACGTAAAAAACTGGGTGTGGCCACATGCCACACGGGGCATGGCCAAAACAAATGGGGGCATGATACACATATGACCCCAATAGTGAAGTGCCAGATACACATATGCCCCCACTAGTGCAGTGCCAGATACACATTTGCTCCCAAAAGTGCCAGATACACATATGCCCCCAATAGTGCAGTGCCAGATACACATATGTCCCCAGAGTGCCAGACACACATATGCCCCTAGTGGTGCAGTGCCAGATACACATATGCCCCCCACAGTGCCAGATACACATATTCCCCGATGGTGCCAGATATGCTCCCACAGTGCCAGATATGCCTCCCCACATTGGCAGGTATATACATGCCCCCCACTCCTCAGTGCTGCTCTGGCATCAGGCATAAGAGAGACGGAGCTTGTGCTCTCTAGAGGAGGGGGTCCGGTGGCAGACAGCGGGAGCTGTAATTTGGGAGGCGGAGGACCAGATAAATAGAAGTGATCCAAGGGCGGCAGCAGTGGAAACAAGCGGCTACAAGGAGCTGTGTGTACTGTAAGTGCTGGCTGTAAGCAATTGAGCAGAGGAGAGGCTCTGTGAGGATACTCCTGGGGCTGTGTGTGTGTGTGTGACAGGGGAGGAAAGCGCAAAGCTCGCCTCTCCTGCCCCTCAGTGCTCAGTCCGTCAGCTACGTGTAGGATCGCAAACCAGGCGCCGGTTTGTGAGCCAAACAGAGCTCGCGGACCGACAGCAAAACAGGAGATGCCGGTCCGCGAGCTCTGATTGGTTCACGAACCGGCTTCAGGTTTGAGATCCTACCCGCCGCCGCCAGAGATAGCAATGAGGGGCAGGAGAGGCGCGCGCTGCGCTCTCCTCCCCTGACACACACACACAGCAGTGACTGCAAGTACAGGTGGACGGCCAACGGTACTGCGTACCAGCTGTCAATTTCTTACCGATACGCAGTACCGCCATACTTGCAGCACTGCATTTGAATACTATTAAATTATACAGACCAGCTGATTGGTTACCATGGGCAACTTCTCTACTGGTTTACTTCTCCACTCTTCACTACTTAGTTCATCTCCCCCTGAGTCACCTGTGCTCAACTGTGGATATCACTAAAACCTGGACTATTATTGGGCCTTGAGGACCGAGGTTTGGAATGCCTGCTCTAGAGTATCTGTTTTTTTGCTAGCTGATTCCTCTAAGGAATTCAGCCCTACACTAAGGGGCCCGTGTATCATGCAGTGAGGAGAATAGAGAAATGGGCCAGAGAAGTTAGCCATAGCAACCAATAAGCTTTGAGGTAGCATTTATCAAGTATACTCTAGAAAGTGATAGGTAAATGATGATTAGTAGCTACTGACAACTTCTCCACTGCTCCTCTAAATAGGTTATGGCTGCGTTCCACTATATTAGGAAGACCTCACACCAGGCATGCCCAACCTCGATCCTCAAGGCACACTAATAGTGCAGGTTTTAGTCATATCCATACTTGGTTAAATCAAAATAACTGAGGTTCTAATTAAGTAACCTGTGCTCAAGCATGGATGTTAGTGTGCTTTGAGGACCTAAGTTGGGAATGCCTGATCTACACTGTAGGTTTTCCTACAGTGTGACCAGTGCAGCCAGTAGTAGTCTGCTTTTCGTGGGAGGGCCTGAGCACTAGTGCGTCCTGCAATGCAGTGGTTATTGGCCCTTTCGTTGTGTCATGGTGCTTTTTCTTAACATTGGAATTGTTCCTACTGATGATTATCATCAACATGGATCTTTGCTCCAAGGGTCAAGCATATGCAGCTGGTAGATATCTGCAATTGAGCCCACCTGTAATTAATAATGATTATGTTACATTTCCTCATACTGTACTCTGATACCTTTACACAACTTTTCCCTGTCAGGAGATGGCGTTAGCGACCATGGCCAGGCACTGGAATGCATTGCATTCCGGGGCTTGGTAAATTCAGAAAATGAGCAACCCCATAGAAACTTATGTGGGTTGTTAATGCAAGCAAAAACTGGGGATTGCACCGGATATCTCCAATATCTGCCATCAGGGCCAGAACTAATGGTGTGCGAGCGGTGCTGCAGCACAGAGCACAGGGCTCTGTGGGCGGCATTGTCACTGGGGTGGCATTTCATATGCTGGCTGTTGGGATCCCGGCGCTCAGCATATCGACGCCGGGATCCCAACAGCCGGCATACCGACAACTACTCTCCCTCTTGGGATGTCCACGACAACCCTGGAGGTAGAATAAATAGCGTGGTGCGCATGGTGTGCCACCGCACCCGTAGCAAGGTGAGCGAAGTGAGCCCGCAAGGGGCTATTTTGCGCTCGCCCCGCTGCCTGCATGCCGGCGGTCAGGATCCCGGCACCGCTATGCTGGGTGCTGGGATCCCAAGCGCCGGCATAATGTAGCACACCCTTGTCACTGCCCCATAGACCTTGCTTGTGGTTAGCAGGGAGCTTGGATCGGCACCCTGAGGCCACTATCATTATCCATGGACTCACAATGCTGTCAGTGTAGAAGCATCCTCAGGACGCTCCAAGCGGCGCTGCACTGCCCTAGTGCCAGTGGCCCTGCAACGTCTATGCAACATCATGCACTTAGGGGCGGGGCCATCACAGGGTGCTCCGGAGCCCTGTTACGGCACTGTCTGCTGCAGTTCCTCCCCAGATACACATTTCAGGTGATATTGTAAATTTGCGGATATCCCCTGAAAATGGGTGTTTTCAAGGTATATCCTGCAATTTTACTTTGCTAAATAGGCCACTATGTTTAATAAATATAGAAAAATATACTATACTCAAATTTAGTAAACATAACATTGTGGTGTTTGTAGTGTTCCAGAGCCTGCATAACAATATTGCACACACAGTAACCAGCGGGAATATAGCATATTGGCAGCAAAGTGTCCCTGTTCAATATTTTAAAATGTTAGCAGCTATGGACTCTCATCCTGAGATGAGGTCACTGACTTTGTTGATATACTGTATGTCGTCTGTTATTAGGACATTTGTACAGATACTTTAGGAAGGATAAACCGAGAGGGTTTGGTCACAGAGTCATGAAACAGAGACAATTGTGCGTTATGTAAGTGTGCTTCCTCTAAGGTACAATTATGATAATTGAGGGAAAACTATTTCGAGGAGATTGCATCACAGTCTAATTTATGCTTTGGCGTTCTTATTGCAGCTCTTTAGAAGTTCCTTTGAAAGGACAGGCATTCAAATCTATCTGTGGAAGATACACTTTTATATCCCTTTCTTGCCACTGATAAAGTAAACTCATGGGAGGAATTAGGAATTGAAGTGAATGGTACTGGAAAAGAACATAATCTGAGCAGATGTAGCATGTTACAGTTTCACTGTTCCATTTGAGGTTAGATGGTCATATGTTTGTGGCTGGCAGTGCCTATGCATTTTTCTTTGAAATGAGTAAACAGTCAGTACGATAAAGGGTGTATCCAATTATCCGCAGTAATTTACTGCAGATAATGAATTTGCCAGGGGCTATCCAATTAGCCCCCATGTTGGCACTTATCCCCCAATGCCGCCACTTATCTGGGATTATGCTTTGCGTGCCTCAGGCATACGACGTATAGGGCCTAATTCTGAGTTGATCGCAGCAGCAAATTTGTTAGCAGTTGGGCAAAACCATGTGCACTGCAGGGGGGACAGATATAACATGTGCAGAGAGAGATAGATTTGGGTGGGGTGTATTCAAACTGAAATCTAAATTGCAGTGTAAAAATAAAGCAACCAGTATTTACCCTGCACAGAAACAAAATAACCCACCCAAATCTAACTCTCTCTGCAAATGTTATATCTGCCACACCTGCAGTACACATGGTTTTGCCCAACTGCTAACAAACTTGCTGCTCCTGGGACTGGTAAGTATAATTGGGGTGGGATCTTTGCGACGGGGGGCATACCGGTGGCGGCGGTATGATGCTACGGAGAGGCATTGCAGGGACAGATCTTTCTCACAAGCTCTGTCCATGCATGCGATAATTGATACATCTATGCAATGTTTTCAATTATCGTATTGCGAGTTTGCCCGATATTATTACACCACATCCGCATCATCAGATGCGGATGGTGATAAATCGACCCCTAAGTCCCCACAGTAATGCCCCTAACACCATATTATGCCCCACACAATAATGCACTTTTTACCATATTATGCCCAGTACCTGCTCGTTGTCAGGGGTTCTGCTCGTTGTCAGGGGATCGTCCCCCATGGCCGCTGCTGCCCCTGCTGCGGGTCTGCCGTCCCGGCAGGGGCTGCTGTTCGCCCTTGCCTGCTTTAAGCTATTGAAAACGTCCCTCCCAAAATGACCGCCGCCTCAGTAGAGACAGTTATTAAAGATACTAGAGGAGGCCTCCTCTAGTATCTTAAATAACTATCTCCTCTGAGGCGGCGGCCATTTTGGGAGGGACGTCTTCAATTGATTACTGCGGGTGGACAGGGACCGATGGTGACAAATGGCGGCTGGGGTAAAGAGGCGGTTGGATGACGGCATGAGCTTCCCAGGCCCTCCCCTCTCTGTCGGAGAGGCTGAGCTCGGGACAGCTCTGCCCCAGTACCCCCCTGATGGCGGTCCTCTCCTTATATGTATATGTGTCTGCCTCAGCTCACACTCATGCAAATACACAATTAACACACAAGACAATGGTGGTCATTCCGAGTTGATCGCTCGCTAGCAGTTTTTAGCAGCCATGCAAACGCTATGCCGCCTTCCACTGGGAGAGTATTTTTAGCTTAGCAGAAGTGCGAACGAAAGGATCGCAGAGCGGCTACAAAGTTTTTATGTGCAGTTCTGAGTAGCTCTAAACCTTCTCAGCGCTTGCGATCACTTCAGACTGTTCAGTACCTGTTTTGACGTCACAAACACGCCCTGCGTTCGCCCAGCCACGCCTGTGTTTTTCCTAGCACGCCTGCATTTTTCGGAACACTTCCTGAAAATGGGAAGTTTATACCCAAAAACGCCCCCTTCACGTCAATCACTCTGCGGCAGCCAGTGTGACTGTAAAGCATCGCTAGACCCTGTGTGAAACGACATCGTTCGTTGTAATAGTACGCTGTGCGTGCGCATTGCGCCGCATACGCATGCGCAGAAGTGCCGTTTTTTTGCCTCATCGCTGCACAGCGACCGAAAGCAGCTAGCGAACAACTCGGAATGACCACCAATGTGTACCCAACATGATATCATTGGCGACGGGAACCTGGCAGAGTGCCGGCATTGGCAAATGCATACACACTTGCTGATGCCGGCAGCGGCGAACGATGGCAAAGGAAGATATCGGGGCCATGCTCTATTCGGCAGTGTGGCAGCGCTAGTGACAGCCCCAGATCTTCTTGCATGTTCAAAATATCTGCGACCCGCGGGTGTGTGCATCGGCATTGTGATAGTGCGTACACACATTACTTTTTAAATGATTTGTCGTTCCGATCAGTTGAAAATGGCCAATCGTTTAAAATCTCGTCCCGTGTGTACTCACCTTACCTGTACATGGCCTTTGTTCACACATACCCATACCTCCCAACTGTTCTGATTTGGATGGGACAGTCTCGCTTTCTGGGCACTGTAACGCTCTCCTGGTCACTAGGACTGGAGGCATTGTTAGAAGCTCCCGGAGCATTGGACATGCCCACAGTGTGCCGAAAATGGGAGCTTGGCTCACGGGCACGGCATTTCCCAGGAGGCTATGTTTCGATGTCCACTTCAACAAAGTTGGGAGGAATGCATACCTTCCCTTCACTCTGCAACCTCTCCAAATGCTTGGAGGCACAATTGTCAATTTTGCTTTTTTGGTAAACATACTTGGTGAACATATGTAGTACAAATTTCAATTATTTACCCTACAAAAATGGTCAATCACATTTTTAGTAAAAGAACGTGGCTTAGTTAGTATGTGAATTAGGAGCATATTTATTAACAGTATTTTTACTAAAATAATGTGAAAAAAGTTGTTTTTACACCCTTTTCACATTATTGTAGTATCACTTGAATGTATTAAATGGCTATTGGAGCAGCTTTCATGAAAAATTGTTCCAAACCCTTTAATTCACTTTTTTTTATTAAGCAATGCGATCTGGGCAAATTTACTAAAAAAATACAAATAAAAAAAATTGTGAAAAAAGCCCGCAATGAGCTCTGTGATAATAACACCAGGGCTCAGTCCATTCTCCAAATTTTACCTTTAGAACTCTAAATTAGACTTTATGTTATGCATTTAGGGTCTTATTCAGAGTTGTTAGCAAACCAAAAAAGCAAGCAACTGGGCAAAACCATGTTGCACTGCAGGTGGGGCAGATGTACCGTGCAGATAGATTTAGATTTGGGTGGGGTGTATTCAAACTGAAATCTAAATTGCAGTGTAAAAATAAAGCAGCCAGTATTTACCCTGCACAGAAACAATACAAACCACCCAAATCTAAAGGGCCCCATACACTTATGCGACCACATGTCGCAGGCGATCACCCCGGCAGGCTTCCGGGGGGCAGGATCGGCCGAGATACATCGTATGCTGTCGTTTTGCATACAATGTATCTTGAACGATCCCGGGCGATCCCAGCCATGCCCTCGGGTCGGACCTGATTAAATGTGCAGCACATTCAATCTGGAGGATCCGATCCGATGCTCACGGAAATGCTCATCAGATCGGATTGGATCAGAAACTCCTCCAAAATGCCTGATTTCATCCGATATATCGGGCCGAATGCCCGAAATCAGATGAAATCGGGCATTATTGCTCTAGTGTATGGGGCCCTTAACTTTCTCTGCATATATTGCATCTGCCCCTCCTGCAGCGCAACATTGTTTTGCCTAGTTGCTTGCTTATTTGGTTTGCTTACAAACCTGACTGACCCCTTAGCTCAGTATAAGCACTGTAAGCTGCAGGTCACAAGGTACTGTATGCTAACATTTTATTGTACTTGAATTTTCTGGAACGTTGTTCCTATAATTTCTGTAATTACAATTTAGTATCTTTTATCTTGGAGATTTTGCCTGGACTTCAGCATCTAATAGAATGTTGTTGTTTTTTTCTGCTGAAAAATGTTGTGGTACACAGCAAACACCAGGCCCATAACTAGCGGTGTGCCATTGGTGCTTGGTACACAGTGCATATGCACTGTGGGCGAACACCACTGGCAACACCCACTGGGCCGTGTTGCTGCACTGTGTGGGGTTCACCCGGCCACCTGCCCACTGTGTATATCACTCGCACCACCGCTGCAGCTACCTCTTCTCACATATAGCCAGCGGGTAGCACTGCAGCTCGTCCAACCCACCTCCCGGCTGCCCCTCACCCCCGCCCCATCTTCTGGGAGAGATGATGTCTCTCCCAACCCGCCCCCAGCCCACCCACTGTGCCCTGCACTGCGAAGAGCTGCAGCGTAAGGCAGGAAGGACAGAGGACTGCTGGCCGGTGGATGCTGCTGCCCCGGACCAAACGTAAGTATAACACTCTCTCTCTCTCTTTCTCTGCCCCTTCCTTCCTCCCTATGTAAAAGGGGGCTCTGCCTGACGTAATGTGTAAAAAGGGAACTCTGCCTGCCGTAATGTGTAAAAGGGAACTCTGCCTGCCATAACGTGTAAAAACCTAAGGGGACTCTGCATGCCATAATGTGCAAAAAGGGGGCTATGCCTGGCATAATGTGTAAAAAGGGGGCTCTGCCTGGCGTAATGTGTAAAAAGGGGACTCTGGTGGAATGTGTATAAGGAGCTCTACCTGGTGTAATGTGTTTAAGTGGCACTACAGTGTGGAGTCATTTAAATAATGGAGACTATTGTGCGGTGTAAAATGAATTGGTATTGATTTGGGATCACCCCCCCCCCCTTCCCCATGAAACCATGCCCCTATATAGTTTGCATGCGCCTTTGGCGCGCACTGTCCCAGGTTTAAATATTAGTGGAGGGGGCACCAATTCTCTTTCTGGCACAGGGCACCAAAAGGTCTAGGGTTGTGGCTAAAACCAAATCAGGGAAAGGACCTCTGACGTTACCAGGGGGAGGAGAAAGGTCCGAACAGGGTACCCGAAATGTACCCTAGTGGGCTTGCTTCGCTCGCCACCGGGTTACTAAAGGTAGTAGTTGGTGGCGTGGATACTGAAAGTACTATCCCGCCGGCCTAGCTCCTCCCCCTGATGCCAGAGGTCCTTTAGCCCACGTGGTTCTAGCATCTACCAAAAGTCTAGTAATGGCTCTGGCAAACACTACTACTACTTGCAGTGTGACACATTTTGGGGTCCTTTTATTAATAATCACATTCGCACTGCGATCTGCGCCCAACATCCAAAATGCAATATGCAATGTATCAATGTGCTTGGAGTTGTAGCAGGACTCTTGCACATGTGTGGTTCAGCTGTCCACGCATAAGCACTGCAGTGGCCATTGCTGGGGAATGTTCCAGGGGAACCCTCTGGCAGCTAATTATGTGAAGTGTAACCTATAGGCTACAATGGGCTAACGCCATCTTCAGATGGCATTAGCAGTTGGGGGCCAAGCTTGGGAATGCTTTGGATTCTGGAGCTTGGTAATTCTGACAGTGTCACATGCCACATAGAAACCTATGGTCGCTGCAGCTGCTATTGGGAATGGCGGGATCACAGCAGATATTGGCAATATCTGCTACGGTCCCTAAAGCTGGCCATACACCTAAATATTTATTGTCAGATCTGGCCAGTTCAGGCTAGGCCAGGCTCAACTTAAAATTGGAAGAATAATTTCCAATACCCTGAGAGCGTGCCAATAAATCAAATATATAAAGACCTAACAAACAGTTAGAGGAACATACAGAAAACAAGACAAAGGGGGAGGAAAACACGAGAGGGAGAAGAGAGGGGGGTAGGAGTGGCAAGTAATAGACAAAGGGGGTAATTCTGAGTTGATCGCAGCAGCAAGTTTGTTAGCAATTGGGCAAAACCATGTGCACTGCAGGGGAGGCAGATATAACATGTGTAGAGAGCGTTAGATTTGGGTGGGTTATTTTGTTTCTGTGCAGGGTAAATACTGGCTGCTTTATTTTTACACTGCAATTTAGATTTCAGTTTGAATACACCCCACCCAAATCTAACTCTCTCTGCTCATGTTATATCTGCCCCTCCTGCAGTGCACACGGTTTTGCCCAACTGCTAATAAAGTTGTTGCTGCGATCAACTCAGAATTAGGCCCGAAGTACAAAAAAAGGTTCCAGAATTTAAGATGCGGGACGGGTGGGGCATCTCCAGTAGGATATACAGTAGATCAGAACTATAATAACAAAGTATCTTGATATGGTAGGCAGTCAATAGACAAATTGGTTAAATCAAATCGATTTAATCAATTTTTCTGATTTTCCCATTTGACCATTTTTGTCTGTTTTCCAGTGTTTGGGAGTAAATGGTCAATTGTCATTTGCTCCCATACATTACCAGATTTTCATTCCAACCAGCTTTAGTTATACATTTGTGTGATGCAGGGATGTGCAGTCAGGGGAGGCAGGGGAGGCAGTGCCTCCCCTGCCATTAGTGATTCCATTAATGATTAAAATAATATAAAGAAGATACTTATGACACATTCTGTGTCATAAGTATCTGCTTCATATTATTTAAAGCAACTTGGCTTTTAAATTGACTTTGGGAGGCACCGATAGTGGTGCCTCCAGCAGTCAATGGGACAGGGGACAAAGCGGGGGGCGGGGCCATGCTGCGGGCTGTAAAAGCCCGTTGGAAATCAATGAAGAAGCGGCACCATTAGAAGTGCCGCTGTGACACAGGGGCGTGCTTTCACCCATGAAAGCACGCACCTGTCAGTGAGGAGGGATGTGATTGGCAAGCGGCTCCGTCACTGGAGCCGCTGTCAATCATCACTGGGTGGTTGCAGGGCGGGCATATGCGGAGGCAGTGCGGGCAATAGTGGCGGTCAGGTCCGGATTGGCGAGTGCCCCTACAGGGGAACTCCCCGGTGGGCTGAACAGTGTATAGGTCCGCCTGTCATATGTGCGCCGCCCCCCCATCAGCATCACCTCTGTGTGTGAACTGTTTATTTAACTCAGTGCGCTGCGCTGTGGACATCAGCCGCCGCCGCCGCCCCCCCCCCCCCCCTCCACCCCCTCCCCACGGCTGCGACCACCAGCCACCAACCCCCCATCCGTCCGTGCGGCTGCGACCACCCACCCCCTTTTAACCCGCTCCCGCGGCACTCTGCGCTGGCCATGTCGGCGCAGTGGAAGGCTGGTTCACTAGCCTTGGCCTCCCTGCACCGCATATGTAGTGTGATGTCAGGACGTGTGACATCACTAGAGCACCACCCCGGCACCCATTCGCGCCTGGAATGGCAGTGTCAGCACCAGAGGTGAGGACTCTGAGGAGAGTCCTGCTGGCTGCTGATCCACTGCTGGTATTGTGATATATATATATATATATATATATACACATATATATATATGTACTAGATCACAGCCGCCCACCGATCACCACCACCAGCCACCCACCGCCGCCTGCCACCCATCACTCACCCCTGCCAGCCACCCACCACTCACCGCCGCCAGCCACCCGCCGCCACCTGCAACAAATGGCGGTCACCGTCAGCGGGACCTCACCACCGCTGCCCATGGGTGCCTCCGCCGACCACAGTCAGGTAATGTTCCCCTGCTGTCACCCACTCTCCCTGTCATTACCGTCTCTGTCCCTACTGTCACTCTCTCTCTCCCTGCTGTCACTCTCGTAACTCTCTCCCTGCTGTCACTCTCATCACTCTCTCCCCTTCTGTCACTCTCGTCACTCTCTCTCCCTGTCGTTACTCTCTCTCTCTCCCTGCTGTCACTCTCGTAACTCTTTCCCTGCTGTCACTCTCGTAACTCTCTCCCTGCTGTCACTCTCGTCACTCTCCCTGCTGTCACTCTCATCACTCTCTCTCCCTGTCGTTACTCTCTCTCTCTCCCTGCTGTCACTCTCGTAACTCTCTCCCTGCTGTCACTCTCATCACTCTCTCCCTGCTGTCACTCTCGTCACTCTCCCTGCTGTCACTCTCGTCACTCTCTCTCCCTGTTGTTACTCTCTCTCTCCCTGCTGTCACTGTCGTTACTCTCTCACCCTGTCGTTACTCTCTCTCTCTCCCTGTCGTCACTCTGGCTGTCCCTGCTGTCACAATTTCAGCTCATTCATTGTGCTACAATGTGAATTTCGGCTCATTCAGTGTGCTACAATGTGAATTTCGGCTCATTCAGTGTGCTACAATGTGAGTTTCGGCTCATTCAGTGTGCTACAATGTGAATTTTGGCTCATTCAGTGTGCTACAATGTGAATTTCGGCTCATTCAGTATGCTACAATGTGAGTTTCGGCTCATTCAGTGTGCTACAATGTGAATTTCGGCTCATTCAGTGTGCTAGAATGTGAATTTCGGCTCATTCAGTGTGCTACAATGTGAATTTCGGCTCATTCAGTGTGCTACAATGTGAATTTCGGCTCATTCAGTGTGCTACATTGTGAATTTCGGCTCATTCAGTGTGCTACAATGTAAATTTCGGGTCATTCAGTGTGCTACAATGTGAATTTCGGCTCATTCAGTGTGCTACAATGTGAGTTTCGGCTCATTCAGTGTGCTACAATGTGAGTTTCGGCTCATTCAATGTGCTAGAATGTGAATTTCGGCTCATTCAGTGTGCTAGAATGTGAATTTCGGCTCATTCAGTGTGCTACAATGTGAATTTCGGCTCATTCAGTGTGCTACAATGTGAATTTCGGCTCATTCAGTGTGCTACAAGGTGAATTTTGGCTCATTCAGTGTGCTACAATGTGAATTTCGGGTCATTCTGTGTGCTACAAGGTTAATGTCGGCTCATTCAGTGTGCTACAAGGTGAATTTCGGCTCATTCAGTGTGCTACAATGTGAATTTCGGGTCATTCTGTGTGCTACAAGGTTAATTTCGGCTCATTCAGTGTGCTACAATGTGAATTTCGGCTCATTCAGTGTGCTACAATGTGAGTTTCGGCTCATTCAGTGTGCTACAATGTGAATTTCGGCTCATTCAGTGTGCTACAATGTGAGTTTCGGCTCATTCAGTGTGCTACAATGTGAGTTTCGGCTCATTCAGTGTGCTAGAATGTGAATTTTGGCTCATTCAGTGTGCTAGAATGTGAATTTCGGCTCATTCAGTGTGCTACAATGTGAATTTCAGCTCATTCAGTGTGCTACAATGTGAATTTCGGCTCATTCAGTGTGCTACAATGTGAATTTCAGTTCATTCAGTGTGCTACAATGTGAATTTCGACTCATTCAGTGTGCTACAATGTGAGTTTCGGCTCATTCAGTGTGCTACAATGTGAGTTTCGGCTCATTCAGTGTGCTAGAATGTTTATTTCGGCTCATTCAGTGTGCTAGAATGTGAATTTCGGCTCATTCAGTGTGCTACAAGTGAATGTCAGCTCATTCAGTGTGCTACAATGTGAATTTCGGCTCATTCAGTGTGCTAGAATGTGAAGTTCGGCTCATTCAGTGTGCTACAATGTGAATTTCGGCTCATTCAGTGTGCTACAATGTGAATTTCGGCTCATTCAGTGTGCTACAATGTGAATTTTGGCTCATTCAGTGTGCTACAATGTGAATTTCAGCTCATTCAGTGTGCTACAGAGTGAATTTAGGCTCATTCAGTGTGCTACAATGTGAATTTCGGCTCATTCAGTGTGCTACAATGTGAGTTTCGGCTCATTCAGTGTGCTACAATGTGAGTTTCGGCTCATTCAATGTGCTAGAATGTGAATTTCGGCTCATTCAGTGTGCTAGAATGTGAATTTCGGCTCATTCAGTGTGCTACAATGTGAATTTCGGCTCATTCAGTGTGCTACAAGGTGAATTTCGGCTCATTCAGTGTGCTACAATGTGAATTTCGGGTCATTCTGTGTGCTACAAGGTTAATTTCGGCTCATTCAGTGTGCTACAATGTGAATTTCGGCTCATTCAGTGTGCTACAATGTGAGTTTCGGCTCATTCAGTGTGCTACAATGTGAGTTTCGGCTCATTCAATGTGCTAGAATGTGAGTTTCGGCTCATTCAGTGTGCTAGAATGTGAATTTCGTCTCATTCAATGTGCTAGAATGTGAATTTCGGCTAATTCAGTGTGCTACAATGTGAATTTCGGCTCATTCAGTGTGCTACAATGTGAGTTTCGGCTCATTCAGTGTGCTACAATGTGAGTTTCGGCTCATTCAATGTGCTAGAATGTGAATTTCGGCTCATTCAGTGTGCTAGAATGTGAATTTCGGCTCATTCAGTGTGCTACAATGTGAATTTCGGCTCATTCAGTGTGCTACAAGGTGAATTTCGGCTCATTCAGTGTGCTACAATGTGAATTTCGGGTCATTCTGTGTGCTACAAGGTTAATTTCAGCTCATTCAGTGTGCTACAATGTGAATTTCGGCTCATTCAGTGTGCTACAATGTGAGTTTCGGCTCATTCAGTGTGCTACAATGTGAATTTCGGCTCATTCAGTGTGCTACAATGTGAGTTTCGGCTCATTCAGTGTGCTACAATGTGAGTTTCGGCTCATTCAGTGTGCTAAAATGTGAATTTCGGCTCATTCAGTGTGCTAGAATGTGAATTTCGGCTCATTCAGTGTGCTACAATGTGAATTTCAGCTCATTCAGTGTGCTACAATGTGAATTTCGGCTCATTCAGTGTGCTACAATGTGAATTTCAGCTCATTCAGTGTGCTACAATGTGAATTTCGACTCATTCAGTGTACTACAATGTGAATTTCGGCTCATTCAGTGTGCTACAATGTGAGTTTCGGCTCATTCAGTGTGCTACAATGTGAGTTTCGGCTCATTCAGTGTGCTAGAATGTTTATTTCGGCTCATTCAGTGTGCTAGAATGTGAATTTCGTCTCATTCAGTGTGCTACAAGTGAATGTCAGCTCATTCAGTGTGCTACAATGTGAATTTCGGCTCATTCGGTGTGCTAGAATGTGAAGTTCGGCTCATTCAGTGTGCTACAATGTGAATTTCGGCTCATTCAGTGTGCTACAATGTGAATTTTGGCTCATTCAGTGTGCTACAATGTGAATTTCAGCTCATTCAGTGTGCTACAGAGTGAATTTAGGCTCATTCAGTGTGCTACAATGTGAATTTCGGCTCATTCAGTGTGCTACAATGTGAGTTTCGGCTCATTCAGTGTGCTACAATGTGAGTTTCGGCTCATTCAATGTGCTAGAATGTGAATTTCGGCTCATTCAGTGTGCTAGAATGTGAATTTCGGCTCATTCAGTGTGCTACAATGTGAATTTCGGCTCATTCAGTGTGCTACAAGGTGAATTTCGGCTCATTCAGTGTGCTACAATGTGAATTTCGGGTCATTCTGTGTGCTACAAGGTTAATTTCGGCTCATTCAGTGTGCTACAATGTGAATTTCGGCTCATTCAGTGTGCTACAATGTGAGTTTCGGCTCATTCAGTGTGCTACAATGTGAGTTTCGGCTCATTCAATGTGCTAGAATGTGAGTTTCGGCTCATTCAGTGTGCTAGAATGTGAATTTCGTCTCATTCAATGTGCTAGAATGTGAATTTCGGCTAATTCAGTGTGCTACAATGTGAATTTCGGCTCATTCAGTGTGCTACAATGTGAGTTTCGGCTCATTCAGTGTGCTACAATGTGAGTTTCGGCTCATTCAATGTGCTAGAATGTGAATTTCGGCTCATTCAGTGTGCTAGAATGTGAATTTCGGCTCATTCAGTGTGCTACAATGTGAATTTCGGCTCATTCAGTGTGCTACAAGGTGAATTTCGGCTCATTCAGTGTGCTACAATGTGAATTTCGGGTCATTATGTGTGCTACAAGGTTAATTTCGGCTCATTCAGTGTGCTACAATGTGAATTTCGGCTCATTCAGTGTGCTACAATGTGAGTTTCGGCTCATTCAGTGTGCTACAATGTGAATTTCGGCTCATTCAGTGTGCTACAATGTGAGTTTCGGCTCATTCAGTGTGCTACAATGTGAATTTCAGCTCATTCAGTGTGCTACAGAGTGAATTTAGGCTCATTCAGTGTGCTACAATGTGAATTTCGGCTCATTCAGTGTGCTACAATGTGAGTTTCGGCTCATTCAGTGTGCTACAATGTGAGTTTCGGCTCATTCAATGTGCTAGAATGTGAATTTCGGCTCATTCAGTGTGCTAGAATGTGAATTTCGGCTCATTCAGTGTGCTACAATGTGAATTTCGGCTCATTCAGTGTGCTACAAGGTGAATTTCGGCTCATTCAGTGTGCTACAATGTGAATTTCGGGTCATTCTGTGTGCTACAAGGTTAATTTCGGCTCATTCAGTGTGCTACAATGTGAATTTCGGCTCATTCAGTGTGCTACAATGTGAGTTTCGGCTCATTCAGTGTGCTACAATGTGAGTTTCGGCTCATTCAATGTGCTAGAATGTGAGTTTCGGCTCATTCAGTGTGCTAGAATGTGAATTTCGTCTCATTCAATGTGCTAGAATGTGAATTTCGGCTAATTCAGTGTGCTACAATGTGAATTTCGGCTCATTCAGTGTGCTACAATGTGAGTTTCGGCTCATTCAGTGTGCTACAATGTGAGTTTCGGCTCATTCAATGTGCTAGAATGTGAATTTCGGCTCATTCAGTGTGCTAGAATGTGAATTTCGGCTCATTCAGTGTGCTACAATGTGAATTTCGGCTCATTCAGTGTGCTACAAGGTGAATTTCGGCTCATTCAGTGTGCTACAATGTGAATTTCGGGTCATTATGTGTGCTACAAGGTTAATTTCGGCTCATTCAGTGTGCTACAATGTGAATTTCGGCTCATTCAGTGTGCTACAATGTGAGTTTCGGCTCATTCAGTGTGCTACAATGTGAATTTCGGCTCATTCAGTGTGCTACAATGTGAGTTTCGGCTCATTCAGTGTGCTACAATGTGAGTTTCGGCTCATTCAGTGTGCTAAAATGTGAATTTCGGCTCATTCAGTGTGCTAGAATGTGAATTTCGGCTCATTCAGTGTGCTACAATGTGAATTTCAGCTCATTCAGTGTGCTACAATGTGAATTTCGGCTCATTCAGTGTGCTACAATGTGAATTTCAGCTCATTCAGTGTGCTACAATGTGAATTTCGACTCATTCAGTGTGCTACAATGTGAATTTCGGCTCATTCAGTGTGCTACAATGTGAGTTTCGGCTCATTCAGTGTGCTACAATGTGAGTTTCGGCTCATTCAGTGTGCTAGAATGTTTATTTCGGCTCATTCAGTGTGCTAGAATGTGAATTTCGGCTCATTCAGTGTGCTACAAGTGAATGTCAGCTCATTCAGTATGCTACAATGTGAGTTTCGGCTCATTCAGTGTGCTACAATGTGAATTTCGGCTCATTCAGTGTGCTACAAGTGAATTTCGTCTCATTCAGTGTGCTACAATGTGAATTTTGGCTCATTCAGTGTGCTACAATGTGAATTTCGGCTCATTCAGTGTGCTACAATGTGAATTTCAGCTCATTCAGTGTGCTACAATGTGAATTTCAGCTCATTCAGTGTGCTACAATGTGAATTTTGGCTCATTCATATCACTGACCTGGTTTGGAAGTGTTGTGGACTTGGGGTTTCTTCCGGTGACCGGGAAGAGGAACCACTACTGGGTCGCAGAAGAGAAGGCCGGATGTAGGTCTTCCTCATGCAGGATTCGGACGGCAGGCAGAAGGTACGGGTGGGCGCTTGAAGGACTCCTGAAAGACAAGACTTGTAAATGTGCTGATGAATTGGTGGAGAGTACCAAAAGCTCGCTGTGAGCGGTGTTGTGGTGCTAGAGGCACTGAAATGCAAGAGGTACTGAGGTGTTTTGAAGGCGCTGAGGCGCTTAGAGACGCTGAGGTGCTTGGATGCACAGAGGTGCTGAGGCACGGAGGTGCTGGAGGCACGGAAATGCTGAGGCACGGAGGTGCTGAGGCACGGAGGTGCTGGAGGCACGGAAATGCTGAGGCACGGAGGTGCTGAGGCACGGAGGTGCTGGAGGCACGGAGATGCTGAGGCACGGAGACGCTGAGGCACGGAGATGCTGAGGCACGGAGGTGCTGGAGGCATGGAGATACTGAGGCACGGAGGTGCTGAGGCACGGAGATACTGAGGCACGAAGGTGCTGAGGCACGTAGGTGCTGAGGCACGGAGGTGCTGAGGCACGGAGGTGCTGGAGGCATGGAGATACTGAGGCACGGAAATGCTGAGGCACGGAGGTCTGGAGATCACAGGTACAGCAGTAGTAGCGATGATACTCAGGCGCCGGAGCTCTGCCCGGCGTCTGAATTTGTACTTCCCGCCAGCACCCGATTGGAGAGGCGCTGATGACGTCACCCATCCCCAGTGAGCGTCGGGCGCACCCACGATGTCCTCGCTATGGGCGCCGGACGGAGCGCCGGAAGGCAGAGACTGCCAGCGGGGACGACCGCCCGGGCAGCCAGCAGCCTCGGAGGGACAAGCCCGGCGGCCGCGGCGGTGATATGACAGTACCCCCTCCTCTAGGAGTGGCCCCTGGACACTTTCCTGGTTTCGTAGGATGTCTAGAATGGAAAATCCGGATTAGTCGAGGAGCCGAAACCTCAGAAGCCTTTATCCAACTTCTCTCCTCAGGACCGTACCCTTTCCATTCCACCAGATATTGCAGATTCTTGTGAAGGTAACGAGAGTCTAGAATTGTTTTGATCTCGAAGTCTGTTCCTGTTTCAGCTTCCACTGAGGTGGGGCTAGAGGACTTTGAATGAAAACGATTAAGGACGAGAGGACGAAAAAGAGAAACATGGAAGGCATTTGGAATACGTAGGTGAGAAGGTAAACCCAACTTACAGACCACAGGATTCAGGACTTGTAGCACAGGGTAAGGACCGATGAATCTTGGAGCAAACTTCATAGTGGGTACCTTCAACCGGAGATTACGTGTGGACAGCCATACCCTATCACCAACCTTGTATTGAGGAGTGGCTCGTCGTTTCTTATCAGCGAAGAACTTGTATCGGACAGAAACCTTTTTAAGACTAGCATGAATCCTACACCAAATTTGTCTGAAGTGTAGTAGAGTGGATGTTACAGCTGGAACCTCTTCTGTCGGAAGACTTGGTAACTCCGGAACTCGTGGATGGAACCCATAGTTGACGAAGAACGGAGACTCACCAGTGGAAGAATGAAATGAATGGTTATGGGCAAACTCCGCCCAAGGTAACAACTCCACCCAGTTGTTCTGTGAAGGGGAGATATAAAGGCGAAGGAAAGTCTCTAGATCTTGATTGACTCGTTCCGTTTGTCCATTCGTTTGGGGATGATAAGTGGATGAAAACTTAAGTTTAATCTGTAAGGCCGAGCAGAGGGCTTTCCAAAACCTTGCGGTGAACTGTACCCCTCGATCAGAGACTATTTCCTGAGGTAACCCATGTAACCGGAAATATTCGCGGATGAATAGTAGAGCTAGTTTAGGAGCTGTCGGCAGACCAGTCAATGGAACGAAGTGCGCCATCTTCGAGAAACGGTCGACGATCACCCAGACGGTGTTGCAACCTTTGGAACAGGGCAAGTCAGTGATGAAGTCCATGGAAATGGGAGTCCAGGGTTTCATAGGAATGGGCAGAGGACGAAGCAACCCAGCTGGAGGCAGACGAGGAGATTTATGTTGTGTACACTGTGGACAAGAATTAACGTAATCCTGTACATCCTTCCTCATGGTGTCCCACCAGTAAGATCTTTGCAGAAACTTGTACATCTTCTGGGCGCCAGGATGACCGGAAAACTTGGAGATATGGGCCCACTGTAGTATTCTCGACCGGAATCTAGCTGGTACGGACATTCTTCCAGGAGAAGGAGCTGGAGTAGTTGAAGCAGCAGAGACAGAAATTGGATTTAGAATTAAACTCCGCTCGAAGGAATCATCCTCGTCTGTGGAAATTTGTGAACGGGACAGCGCATCCGCTTTAATATTGAGAGTCCCGGCCCGGTACTTGATAACAAAAGAATATCGAGTAAAGAAAAGTGCCCATCTCGCTTGGCGAGGATTCAAGCATTGTGCGGATTTGATATACAACAAATTTTTGTGATCCGTGTAAATGGTAATCACATGTTTGGCCCCTTCCAAGAGATATCTCCACTCTTCCAAGGCAGATTTAATTGCCAAAAGTTCCTGGTCTCCAATGGTGTAATTTCGTTCGGCCGGAGAGAATTTACGAGAGTGGAAGCCACACGGATGTAATTTCTTATCTGAGGAGTACTGAGAGAGAACGGCCCCAACTCCCACCGAAGATGCGTCAACTTCTAGGAAGAAAGGTTCATCGAAATTTGGTTGTTGGAGAACTGGAGCGGACATGAAAGCTGACTTCAAGTGGGAAAAAGCCTCAATGGCTTCGGAAGGCCACAAACTTGGATTAGAGCCCTTTCTCGTCAAGGCAGTAATGGGCGCAACAATGGTGGAGAAACCCCTAACGAATTTCCTGTAGTAATTCGCAAAGCCCAGGAATCTTTGTATTGCTTTTAAAGAGAGAGGCTGAGTCCAGTCACGAATGGCAGAGAGCTTCTCCGGATCCATGCGAAGCTCCGTCCCCGAGATGATATAACCGAGGAACGGAATTGATGTTACTTCAAAGGTACATTTGGAGAACTTAGCATAGAGATGATTCTCTCGTAAACGGTGGAGCACTTCTTTGACTTGAGTCCTGTGTTCAACAAGATCTTTGGAAAAAATCAGTATGTCATCTAAATATACCACAACACTTTGATATAACATGTCTCGGAAGATTTCGTTGACGAATCCCTGGAAGACAGTAGGAGCATTACTAAGGCCGAACGGCATCATCAGGTATTCGTAATGCCCATCCCGGGTATTGAAGGCGGTCTTCCATTCATCCCCTTCTCGGATGCGTATAAGATTATAAGCTCCCCTCAAGTCGAGTTTGGAGAAAACGCGGGCGCCACGAACCCTATCAAATAATTCTGTGATTAGTGGCAAGGGGTATTTATTCTTGATGGTGATATCGTTTAAACCGCGGTAGTCGATACATGGTCTCAACCCCCCGTCCTTCTTCTTCACGAAAAAGAAGCCCGCTCCAGCAGGGGAGGAAGAGGGGCGAATGAATCCCTTGAGCAGATTGGACTTAATATAGTCCGACATAGCTTGAGTCTCGGGAAGTGACAGAGGATATGTGCGGCCACGGGGTGGCATCTTCCCTGGGATAAGGTCAATAGGGCAGTCCCAAGGCCTATGAGGTGGTAACTGATCAGCCGCCTGTTCCGAAAACACATCCTTGAACCCTTGATACGCCTTCGGAATATGCTCTTCATCCGACTTAGAAGACAAACGGGAGTGAGACAGTTAGCATGACAAAAAGGACTCCAAGACAGAATTTGAGAAGACTTCCAGTCAATGTGGGGATTATGAATTTTGAGCCAAGGCATTCCAAGGACCAGATCGTGATGCATTTCCGGAATCACCAAGAGTTCCAGACATTCTTGATGTAGAGCCCCGACCTGCAGCTTAACTGGCTCCGTGCGCCACGTTATGAGACCCTTGGAAATTCTAGTACCGTTGATAGCCGTCAACGAAATAGGCCGCTTGATAGGCCGTACCTTTAAATCCATGCTTTGGACACAGGAGGAAGAAACGAAATTCCCCGCAGCTCCGGAATCCAACAGGGCCTCGCAAGACTTGGAAACTGAATTGGTGATTAAAGACACAGGAAGCAAACAATCCAAAATAGGAGAAGATTTAGTCGTGACCCCCAACTTGACTCCTCCGGAACAAGCTAGGCCTGCCCGTTTCCCGGACGGGATTTACAAAACTTGAGGAAATGATCTGCGGCTCCACAGTAAAGGCAGAGTTTACCCTCACGACGACGCTGTCGTTCCTCTGGAGACAGTCGGGATCGGTTAACTTGCATGGGTTCGTCCAAGCTGGGCACAGCCGCCGGTCTAGGAGTAGAATGCCGGAGCCTGGGACGATCTGAACGGCTACGTTCTCTTCCACGCTCCTGCATTCGAAGATTCACCTTGACGCAAAGGGAGATCAACTCTTCTAACGGATCAGACAGATCCCTAGTAACCAACTCATCTTTCAGACGGTCAGAAAGACCGTTCCAGAAGGCAGCCCTCAGAGCGTCATTATTCCAGCGAAGTTCAGAGGCAATGGTCTGGAAATGAACCACGTACTGACCCACGGGGCGGGAGCCCTGACGAACACAGAGCAAGTCGGAAGAAGCAGTAGTCATCCTGCCGGGCTCGTCGAAGTTTCTTCAAAAGGACGTGATGAAGTTGGTGTAGTTGGAAACCACGGGATCAGATCGTTCCCATAACGGAGACACCCAATCCAACGCTGACCCTTCAAGCAGGGAAATGATATACGCTACTTTAGAGCGATCCGTAGGGAAATTGTGAGAGAGAAGCTCGAAGTGCACCTCGCACTGATTTAGAAAACCACTGCAATTCTTTGGGTTTCCATTATAGCGGGAGGAGTAGGCAGCTGAAGACGAGACCTGGTACCAGCCGGAGGTTGAGCATTACTGGAAACAGCAACTGGAGCAGTTACGGGAACTGGAACCGGAATTACGGAAGCTAGGGATGCTTGAATTTGATCCAATCGGCCGGACAATTCCTGGAGATATTGCATCACCTGGCCCTGTGTCGCCTCTTGAGTCTGAACTCGGGAAGCCAAACTTTGGATGGCGTTCGACTCTGTGTTCCGATCCCCCGGGTCCATGGGGCCTGAGTATACTATCACTGACCTGGTTTGGAAGTGTTGTGGACTCTGGGTTTCTTCCGGTGACCGGGAAGAGGAACCACTACTGGGTCGCAGAAGAGAAGGCCGGATGTAGGTCTTCCTCATGCAGGATTCGGACGGTAGGCAG
Organism: Pseudophryne corroboree; assembly: GCF_028390025.1. NCBI lineage: Eukaryota > Metazoa > Chordata > Amphibia > Anura > Myobatrachidae > Pseudophryne > Pseudophryne corroboree. The sequence goes on along the minus strand of NC_086444.1, from coordinate 299,985,653 downwards.
AAGGTACGGGTGGGTGCTTGAAGGACTCCTGAAAGACAAGACTTGTAAAGGTGCTGATGAATTGGTGGAGAGTACCAAAAGCTCGCTGTGAGCGGTGTTGTGGTGCTAGAGGCACTGAGGTGCTAGAGGCACTGAAATGCAAGAGGTACTGAGGTGTTTTGAAGGCGCTGAGGCGCTTATAGACGCTGAGGTGCTTGGAGGCACAGAGGTGCTGAGGCATGGAAGTGCTGAGGCACGGAGGTGATGGAGGCACGGAGGTGCTGAGGCACGGAGTTGCTGGAGGCCCGGAGATGCTGAGGCCCGGAGGTGCTGAGGCACGGAGGTGCTGGAGGCACGGAGATGCTGAGGCACGGAGATGCTGAGGCACGGAGGTGCTGGAGGCACGGAGGTGCTGGAGGCATGGAGATACTGAGGCACGGAGGTGCTGAGGCACGGAGATACTGAGGCACGGAGGTGCTGAGGCACGGAGATGCTGAGGCACGGAGGTGCTGAGGCACGGAGGTGCTGAGGCACGGAGGTGCTAATGCACGGAAATGCTGAGGCACGGAGGTGCTGAGGCACGGAGGTGCTGGAAGCACGGAGATACTGAGGCACGGAAATGCTGAGGCACGGAGGTCTGGAGATCACAGGTACAGCAGTAGTAGCGATGATACTCAGGCGCCGGAGCTCTGCCCGGCGTCTGAATTTGTACTTCCCGCCAGCACTCGATTGGAGAGGCGCTGATGACGTCACCCGTCCCCAGTGAGCGTCGGGCGCACCCACGACGTCCTCGCTACGGGCGCCGGATGGAGCACCGGACGGCAGAGACCACCAGCGGGGATGACCGCCCGGGCAGCCAGCAGCCTCGGAGGGACAAGCCCGGCGGCCGCGGCGGTGATATGACAATTCAGTGTGCTACAATGTGAGTTTTGGCTCATTCAGTGTGCTACAATGTGAATTTCGGCTCATTCAGTGTGCTACAATGTGAATTTCGGCTCGTACCGTGTGCTATAATGTGAATTTTGGCTCGTACCGTGTGCTATAAGGTGAAAGGGGCACCAGTACTAGATAGTATAAGGTGTTCTACTACACTGGACATGCCCCCTTTTGGTTGGCCATGCCCCTTTTTGGGGTGACCACGCCCACAAAAGGGGCGCACATCATTGCATCCTTGACTCTTGCATAGCCCCACTTCGAAATTTCCATTTCGACCACTGTGTCGTGTGTGTGTGTGTGTGTGTGTGTGTGTGTGTGTGTGTGTATATGTATATATATATATATATATATATATATATATATATGTGTGTGTGTGTGTGCCTCCCCAGCCAATTACCTCACCGCACATCACTGGTGTGATGCTACTGTAAATATCTGTGGATATCCCCCGAAAATTGGTGTTTTCAGGGAATAAGTTGCAAATATTAAATTATAAATGGGCCCCTTTGTGTCCTTATTAATGTCTGGTTTTGACCCATAGGATAAGCATAGGTGACTGGTCTTGCTGAATTCTACAAGCAAAATACAGGATAGATATCCACTGTACTTGCTCAGGATACAGGACAGATATCCACTCTGGATACAGGATAGATAGCTACGGTAGTTGCTCATGACACATGATAGCATCCTGTCACAACTGAGGGCTGGTGCTGACCAGGGGGAAGCCTCAGTTGTAGGGGCTGAGGTATATGTGTACCTGGGAGGCAGTACAGGGTTCTTGGACATGCAGGGAACCTTTAGAACAAATGCCCGAAGGCGTGACCACGACAACAAGGGAAAGTTCAAAGGTTTTATTAAACACAGTTCAGAGGAATACTGATGACTTGGTACTGGTAATAGGAAACACAGTTCAGAGAAATACTTGGGATCGATGACGGAACACCGATGGTGACTTGGAATCGATGACGGAACACCGATGGTTACTTTGGGATCGTTGGTAAGCTTTGAGTGAAGCTGGGGTTCGCAGATAGAAATGCACTATTGTACTTAGAAGCACAGGTGAAGCATGAAGTGATGCTGGGGAATGGCTGCTGGGAAGCCGGAGTTCAGACACAGGTGAATCAGGGTAGACTGTAGAGGGTTAATCACTGGAGTGTCGGGTTACACTGCAGAGTATAATCACCAGGGAGTCAGGCTGTACTGCAGAGAAAGTCCATGGGAGAACTGCACACTGGAATCACTGAAGACAATTGAAGCACTGACATCTTTCCACCCCAGGAACAGGATATTTATACCTGCTGGGAAGCAGGGATTGGCTGGCTGATTAACCAGAGACCAGAGTGCAGCTGCTGTGTAATCAGGCTGAGAGCAGAGTGCAGCTGATAGGCTGAAAGGTAACATGTGATTAGGAAAACATGGCTGCGCCCATGGTAGCTTTTGGAGGGAAAGATTGTTTGTAACTTGAATGTGAGCTTTAACCATGAAGCTGCCAGAATCACAGTAAAGAGATTTGAAACAATGAGATGCAGCGTGCTGCACACAGACAGTGCAGATGGAATCCAGGCTTGGAACACTGGGACAGTCTCAGGAGGCATTTGGAAGGTAAATAATGATAAGGAATTACCTAGATCGTGACACATCCTCTGTAGTACATGAATACTGAAACATCATTCTATTTTGTGAAACAAAATATTGTGGACTTCTTGAGGTTTTAAAGCGATTTTTTTTTTATTGGGTAATTTTTATTATTTTCAAAACGAAAACAGAAGCTGAATATAGTCACAGTATAATAGCTCATTTGACATACATGAAGTATTGCATAATACAAAGACAATGAAATAACGGGGAAAATAATACATTGGGGGCGGCTTCCAGTACCCAATGGAGCAATTTAATTGTTGATCCATTCATGCGTGAGTACCATGGGGGAACACATTTCTTCTAGCAGCCTACTGAAGCAGCAAGAAGAAATGTGAAAAAAGTCCGGAGTTTGGGCACTCCTGTTAGGGTCTCCTGCCCTGTGCTGCCACGTCGTCATGGCAACCGGGAGACAAGTGCTAGTGGAGTAACCTGAGCGCAGCTGATACTCCGGTTCGGGTCTTTTGCTGTGCAGTGGTTATAGGCTCTGTGCACGGCAGGGGATCCGGTGCTGGTTTTTGTGCTCACAGTCTGTGAGGTCTGAGTGGGGCGTGGACAGCACCTGCTTTATAAGGCCTCTTTTCAGGGTAAGCAGATGCTGCTGAATCTTTGTTGGTTAGTCAGTTCATGAAAGTTAGCCAGTACTGTGTAGCTTTGTATTTGTTTGTTGCTTACTGCAAATAGGCCTGGGGATTTGGTATTACACTCTGCCAATCCAGACCTAGCAGTAAGACTGGAGTCAGTCGTTTAGCTTGCTGGGGTTCTGTTACTACTCTGTGAACTTAGCAAGTTTGCGGCTGTATTCTAAGACTTGCCTGTCTAATCCTGTCTCACTGTGCTAGGTGTCAGGGGTCAGTTTAGTGGCAGTAAGCTAAAACCTGTGCACTGCAAGTGAGAAATAGGATTGTGGAGACTCTCCTTGTGTCTATCATTCCATCTCTGACCAAGGAGTTTACTGCCACACCCGTTGGTAACCCTTTAGGGTTTTGCTGTTGCCCTTAGCAACAGCATTTCAGGTTCTCTACGTATTAAAACACAACATCTTGCTTTTTCCATCTGTGCAGTTCTAATACAAGGGAGATACCCAGTTCCTTAGCCTCTGGGCTTCTCTGTTCACTTTGTGTGTATTTTGTTACCCTATTACCTTCTGTGTACGTTATGTCATATTCCCCAGTTTGTCTGTGAGTCCATTTGTTGTGCATAACAGTTCTGACACCAGTACTTTCCTGCAGGCACTGGTGTGCATAACATATTCAGCAGCCTAATACTCCTGTTGAAATTTTGTGGGAATATGGAGCATACCCCTCAAAATACGTTGCAACAGGTGGTCGATCAGGTGCAGGTCCTGACTCGACAATTTAATGATTTGTCCATTAAAATGCACACCTCCCAGGCTGCTGGCGGAGCTCCCGCAGCAGCAGCACCTGCAGGGGTTAAGGAGCCGAAAGTAAATCTCCCGGATCGTTTTTCTGGAGATCGCTCGCAGTTCTTTTGTTTCAAGGAGAGCTGCAAGCTATACTTCCGGCTTAGGCCTCAGTCTTCTGGGTCGAAGATTCAGCGGGTGGGCATAGTGATTTCCTTGCTACAAGGAGACCCACAGGTCTGGGCATATGGGTTGCAGCCTGACTGTCCGTCGCTTAAAAGTGTTGATGCTTTTTTTACGGCACTGGGCATGTTGTATGATGACCCTGACAAGACGGCCTCAGCCGAGGCTCAGATTTCGATCCTTAAGCAAGGGCGAAGGCCAGTTGAGGTTTACTGTACGGAGTTTCGGAGGTTGGCCCATGATACCCAGTGGAATGACCCAGCCCTGAGACACCAGTACCGAAGAGGTCTTTCTAACCAGATAAAGGACCAACTGGTACAATATCCCTTGCCTGATAGCTTGGATCAGCTCATGCAGTTATCCATCCGGGTGGATAGACGGCTGAGAGAGCGTAGGCTTGAAAGGGAGACTGAGATTTCCTTCCTTCCCAAGGGAACCTCAGACTCTGAGGAATTTTCTGAGGAGCCTATGCAGATTGGGGCTACCCGCCTCTCCTCACGTGAGAAGACGCGGAGGAGACAGCAGGGGTTGTGTTTGTACTGTGGGAATAAAGGTCATGTGGTAGTATCATGCCCAGAAAAGCCGGAAAACTTCAGGGCCTGAGGGTGATGGGAAATATCCTGTCAGGCCAGAAGTCAGAATTTCCCAAGAAGACTTTTATCATTCCGGTGACCTTGAAGATCCTCGGTCAAACTGTCAAGACTGAGGCCTTTGTGGACAGTGGGGCCGACGGGGTTTTTATGGACCGCCAATTCGCCCTGAAACACTCTGTTCCCTTAGTACCCTTGGCATCGGAAATTGAGATTTGTGGGTTAAACGGGGAACCATTATCCCAAGGTAAAATTACCTCTTGCACTAGCCAGATTTCTTTGTTTATTGGAGCCACACACTCTGAAAAATTGTCCTTTTATGTGACTGTCTGTACTTTTGCCCCACTGGTGTTGGGGTTACCCTGGTTAAGGGCCCACAATCCTCAATTTGACTGGGTCTCTGGGGAGATTCTTAGTTGGGGTACTGATTGTTTCAGGAGTTGCTTGAGCCTTCCAGTCAGGCTCTCGCAGCTAAGTTTGCCAGGATTGCCAGGGTGTTATGCAGATTTTGCGGACGTGTTCTCCAAAAAAGTTGCAGAGGTACTACCTCCCCATCGCCCCTATGACTGTGCCATTGATTTGTTGCCAAATGCTAAGCTTCCCAAGAGCAGGTTGTACTCCCTGTCACGTCCTGAGACTCAGGCTATGGCAGAGTACATTCAGGAGAACTTGGCTAAGGGATTTATCAGACCTTCACAGTCTCCAGTTGGGTCGGGGTTCTTCTTCGTGGGTAAAAAGGACGGTTCGTTGCGACCCTGCATCGACTTCAGGGAATTGAACCGTATCACGATTAAAAACTCATACCCACTGCCTCTCATTTCGGTCTTGTTTGACCAGCTTCGTACTGCCACCATTTTTTCTAAGATTGACCTACGCGGTGCGTACAATCTAATCCGAATAAGAGAGGGGGATGAATGGAAGACTGCCTTTAATACCCACTCAGGGCATTATGAATATTTGGTGATGCCTTTTGGGCTCTGTAATGCCCCGGCAGTCTTCCAGGATTTCATGAATGATGTGCTCAGGGAATATTTGGATAGATTCTTAGTTGTATACTTAGATGACATCCTAATCTTCTCCCATTCCCTGGAGGAACATCGGAAGCATGTACGCTTAGTCCTCCAGAAACTCAGAGACCACCGGCTTGGGGCAAAGCTGGAGAAGTGCGAATTTGAAGTTCAGCAAATCGCATTTCTAGGATATATTATCTCCCCAGAAGGTTTCCAAATGGAGGGTTCCAAGGTACAGGCAGTCCTGGATTGGGTGCAGCCCACTAGTTTGAAGGCGCTTCAGCGTTTCCTGGGCTTTGCAAATTTTTATAGACGATTTATCGCTGGATTTTCGTCTATAGTGGCGCCCTTGGTGGCACTCACTAAGAAAGGGGCGGATGTTGCTCACTGGTCTTGTGAGGCTAAAGCGGCTTTTGCCCGTCTCAAAAGGGCATTTGTTTCGGCCAAGGTGCTGCGACACCCAGATCCAGAGCGTCCTTTTGTGGTGGAGGTGGATGCCTCTGAGATGGGTATTGGGGCAGTGCTTTCTCAGATGGGAGTGTCTGATAATCGCCTTCATCCCTGTGCTTACTTTTCCCGTAAATTTTCGCCTGCCGAGATGAATTATGACGTGGGTAACCGGGAATTGTTGGCTATTAAGGATGCACTCGAGGAGTGGAGACACTGGCTTGAGGGGGCTAAGTTTGTGGTCTCAATTCTCACTGACCATAAGAATCTGGCATATTTAGAGTCAGCGAAGCGTCTCAATGCCAGGCAGGCACGATGGGCTTTGTTTTTTGCTCGCTTTAATTTTTTGATAACATATCGCCCTGGGTCAAAAAACATCAAGGCTGATGCGCTCTCGCGGAGTTTTGCTCCAATCCAGGAGACCACCGAGGAGCCGTTGCCCATTGTTTCCCCATCATGTATTAAAGTGGGCATTACCCAGGACCTCTTATCATTAGTCCTTAGAGCACAGGAGCAGGCTCCTCCAGACCTTCCGGTAGGTCTTTTGTTTGTGCCTCCTAGGTTAAGACAGCGAGTGTTCCTGGAATTCCATGCCAAGAAGTCGGCAGGTCACCCGGGTATTGCCAGAACTCGGGAGTTGCTATCTAGGGCGGTGTGGTGGCCCTCGGTGGCTAAGGATGTGGATCAGTGGGTTCGGGCATGTGACATCTGTGCCCGAAATAAGACTCCTAGAGGGGTTCCTGTTGGCCCATTACATCCACTCTCTATCCCATCTAAGCCATGGACCCACATTTCAATGGATTTTGTGGTGGACTTGCCCAAATCCTCGGGGATGACAGCCATCTGGGTTGTCGTTGACAGGTTTTCGAAGATGGCGCACTTCGTTCCACTGGTTGGGCTGCCATCAGCCAGACGCCTGTCTGAATTATTTATGCTGCATGTTGTGCGTCTCCACGGGTTGCCACTTGATGTGGTCTCTGACCGCGGATCCCAGTTTGTGGCCAAATTCTGGAGGGCATTTTGTTCCGATCTCCAGATTTCTGTCAGCTTGTCGTCAGGCTACCATCCGCAGTCTAATGGGCAGACTGAAAGGGTGAACCAGTCCTTGGAGCAGTTCCTCAGGTGTTATGTCTCCAAGTGTCAGACTGACTGGGTTGCTCATCTGTCCATGGCGGAGTTTGCCTATAACAACGCGGCTCACTCTGCTACAGGGATCTCTCCCTTCCTTTGTGTGTATGGGCATCATCCTAAGGCCAATTCTTTTGACCCCCTGGACTCCACGCCTGGTGGTTCCTCTGTGGTTTCGGTCCTTAGAGGTATTTGGCGGAAAGTGAAGAAAGCCCTTGTGTCTGTGTCATTAGTGACCAAAAGGGTTTTTGATAAGCGGAAAAGACCCTGCAGCTTCAAATTAGGAGACTTCGTCTGGTTGTCTACCAAGAATTTGAAGTTGAGACAGCCATCTCATAAGTTAGGGCCCCGGTTCATCGGCCCTTATAAGATCACCAGGGTTATCAATCCGGTGGCATTTCAGTTAGATCTGCCCCGTTCTTTGGGTATCAATAAAACATTTCATTGTTCCCTTTTAAAACGGGCGATTAGTAATCCTTCTTCCAGTGGAAGACCTTCCCCTCTTCTGATACGTGGCCAGAGGGAGTTTGTTGTTGAAAGGATTCTTGACTCCAAGGTGGTTCGGGGTCGGCTGTCATTTTTGGTGCACTGGAAGGGGTATGGCCCGGAGGAGCGGTCGTGGGTGCGCAGTTGTGATCTTCATGCCCCCAGACTGATACGCTCTTTCTTCTCGCAGTTCCCCGATAAACCCGGTGGTAGGGGTTCTTTGACCCCTCGTCAGAGGGGGGGTACTGTTAGGGTCTCCTGCCCTGTGCTGCCACGTCGTCATGGCAACCGGGAGACAAGTGCTAGTGGAGTAACCTGAGCGCAGCTGATACTCCGGTTCGGGTCTTTTGCTGTGCAGTGGTTATAGGCTCTGTGCACGGCAGGGGATCCGGTGCTGGTTTTTGTGCTCACAGTCTGTGAGGTCTGAGTGGGGCGTGGACAGCACCTGCTTTATAAGGCCTCTTTTCAGGGTAAGCAGATGCTGCTGAATCTTTGTTGGTTAGTCAGTTCATGAAAGTTAGCCAGTACTGTGTAGCTTTGTATTTGTTTGTTGCTTACTGCAAATAGGCCTGGGGATTTGGTATTACACTCTGCCAATCCAGACCTAGCAGTAAGACTGGAGTCAGTCGTTTAGCTTGCTGGGGTTCTGTTACTACTCTGTGAACTTAGCAAGTTTGCGGCTGTATTCTAAGACTTGCCTGTCTAATCCTGTCTCACTGTGCTAGGTGTCAGGGGTCAGTTTAGTGGCAGTAAGCTAAAACCTGTGCACTGCAAGTGAGAAATAGGATTGTGGAGACTCTCCTTGTGTCTATCATTCCATCTCTGACCAAGGAGTTTACTGCCACACCCGTTGGTAACCCTTTAGGGTTTTGCTGTTGCCCTTAGCAACAGCATTTCAGGTTCTCTACGTATTAAAACACAACATCTTGCTTTTTCCATCTGTGCAGTTCTAATACAAGGGAGATACCCAGTTCCTTAGCCTCTGGGCTTCTCTGTTCACTTTGTGTGTATTTTGTTACCCTATTACCTTCTGTGTACGTTATGTCATATTCCCCAGTTTGTCTGTGAGTCCATTTGTTGTGCATAACAGTTCTGACACCAGTACTTTCCTGCAGGCACTGGTGTGCATAACAACTCCCTAACTAGGACTTTAGACAAGTTTAGTCACTATATGTGGCCAAGTCTGGTGTTATAGCGATTCTTCATTGGATCCTAAACTTTGTATCTCAATACAACTATTCAAACTGCTCATTTTGTGACAGTAGTACACATTGTATTTGTTTTTGTTTATTCATTTCATAAGTTATATAGACCTTATGAAAAAGTAGAGCACAACATTTTAAGAAAACACAAGGATACAAAAAAAAAAACCATCTACGGAATGTATAGTACAGGTTGAGTATCCCATATCCAAATATTCCGAAATACGGAATATTCCGAAATACGGACGTTTTTGAATGAGAGTGAGATAGTGAAACCTTTGTTTTTTGATGACTCAATGTACACAAACTTTGTTTAATAGACAAAGTTATTTAAAATATTGTATTAAATGACCTTCAGGCTGTGTGTATAAGGTGTATATGAAACATAAATGAATTGTGTGAATGTAGACACACTTTGTATAATGCACAAAGTTATAAAAAATATTGTCTATAATTACCTTCAGGCTGTGTGTATAAGGTGTATATGTAACATAAATACATTCTGTGCTTAGATTTAGGTCCCATCACCATGATATCTCATTATGGTATGCAATTATTCCAAAATACGGAAAAATCTGATATCCAAAATACGTCTGGTCCCAAGCATTTTGGATAAGGGATACTCAACCTGTATTCACTTTAATGTTTGTTTTATTTGATTATATATCTGTACATGGTCTCCATATACTGCCTGTTACTGTGCCATTTTTTTCATACCTTGTTACTTTTCTATTGCTTTTTGGGGGTGTGGTGAAACCCTCTTTTGAATAAAAGTCACTCACCACAGGCTGCTCTGTGTACATTTTGGGAATCTCTACCCCCTTTTTTTTACTTATTTTGTATTTGTGGCCAAGCCCCGTCTATTTTGGCCCAACGAGTGCAATAATTAATGGGCGCCTGGAATAATTGAATTGCTCCATAGGGTACTCATTAATTGTAGCGGCACTCAAAAGAATTGAATTCCCCCTTTAAATCTCAAATATGGCATACATATTGGATTTCAAATAAACTCAAATACAATATACGCAAAGAACAATATAAATGATAGAACTACAGATGGGTCCATGTTTATCTTGACCTTTAATAGGATTAATTGAGACTGGGCAGTCGGACTTAATCCCCTGCTGTAATGATTTAATCCCCTGCTGTATTGTACTCTGTATTGTATTGTATTGCAGCTGAGAACAATAGATGAAGGGTTTATGTTAGTAAACCATGTTGTGCCTACGCTCAGCAAACTAGCCAAAATAACCGTGGACACATCTGTATATAAGCCACACCAGTAAGCAGTGTCTAAAACAGGAAATCCAGGAAACATAGAGAAAGATCCCAGTTAGAAGAGCATCATGGAAATGTGGGCAGAGATGAGGCCAACCCTGGGCATATGATTTAGAGAACCTAGATTGCAGCCATCTTCTCCAAATGCTGTCAAATTTGGTCTCAGCGTTTGAAGGAATATATAAATATTTTTCATGGTTGAGAGTGACATTGACCAGAGACCCAAGTATTGGAGTCAGGGCCAGAAGATGCCATCCAGGAGTGAGCTACACAAACCTTTGCCAGGGTACAAAGATTACAGGTTTTACAGATGTAAGAGGAATATGCCTACACTTTTTTACAAATAACACCCACAACATTATTATACCTCCTGTTGACAGAGGTTATTTTTCTTTCACTTTTACTTGAGGTACTTAAAGGGTGCATGACACAATACTGAGATGATTTCAAAATACAAAGTAAGCTCAGCTTTTTTTTAATCAAAACATTATAAATCAGTGAGACATAGCAAAGCGTGGACGTGACTTCAAAACTACATCTTCATAAGCTATAATAAGACATAACATACATGGCAGAGCCTATCCTTGTGGCAATAAATGAGTAGCAATCCAATGTGTGGGGCCCAGGCAGGATTATACATACTGGTATGGGGTATATGTTGGCGTATTTTGGCACAAGTTATATCATTATGGCATAGCCACCTTTTCTTATTGAGCGTGCACATACATTCTTCTAATCCATGGTGGAACAATAGCATGTAAATACCAAGGAAGATAGCTCTTACGCCACCAGACAACCAATCAGCATTGCAGTTGTTAATAGATCATTTCAGATGCAAGCATGAGGGCAGCATTTCCTCTTTGTGTTGTTAGTCATGTGTCTATGAAACAGGACAAACATCACATTAATGATTTACACTTGTGTCCAAAATCAGACTTTGGAGTTTTAATGGTCCTATGTACAGTGTCGGACTGGGGCATGGAGGGCCCACCAGGGCATTGCGGTGGTAGGGACCCTTGTTTAGATGCTTGGCCAACCATTAGCTAGTACATTGTCTGGACCCCTTGATAGTAAATACTGCTAGCGCATTCATGATAATGTACCAGATTAATAACAATGCACTGTAGAAAATACACCATGTAGTCCTGTGCAGTATAATGTAACATATGTATAATATATGATTCAAGTGCGCAGTCTGGAACCTGTTTCCTAGAAAAAACGGATGCCCCCCACTGGCCTGTACCCCCCAGGCCAGTCTAATCCTGTCTATGGATACATCTCTGTTTGCCAGATTTTATAAAGATCATGTTATGCTGACTGAATTTTTGGCATATATGAGTTTTAAGGCCCATCCATAAAAGGTATGAGTTTCATGTTTTACATATAATCTTATACATTTGAACTCTGTGAAACTTAAAAGCTTATTTCTTGTATTCGTATCATATTCCATGCATTATAAAGCTATGAAGATGATGATATCACTTCCAGTTGTTCTGTGTAGCTTTATGTTCTCTGCTCTTTAGCTATAATTAACATATACAGTGCATGATAAATATAAAGTGTCAAAGTCAGAAAAATATCATGCTACACGTTGCCATATATTCACCTCATGCGCGTGCCTGCTGCACGTGCACATTCTCTCCCGTGCGTGCGGATATACGCAGCCGCGTGATGGCGCTTCGGCCATGCGCTCGAGCGCGTGGTATGTGCATTTACGGTAGAGTTTGTGTGCGTCTAGCGGGCGACTCAATCGTTTAATAATAGAACCAAATAGCATGTTTTATAGATAATGTTCCCCTTAATAATGACTGTAAGTTTGGTTAATGTAAATGGTCGCTGGACAGAGGAATTCCTCTTTGTATGGTACGAAGGGTCAGACAGGGTTTGAACAGCTGTGTCTGGTACCTAACTAAAGAACATTTTAATAGCAACAATCCGGTGTTGGTTAGGTAAAGATTAATCGCTCCTGCGTATAGTTATGGCCATTAGTAGATTCTGGACATTTCATATATTTGCGATTCATTACCCATGCGGCGGGAATCTTCAGATTCCCTCCCACTTGAGCAGTTTGATATAGTCACAGCCCACCTGTTCAAACTAACCTATGACCTTTTGTTATGATGCGAGGAGACATTCCTGTGTCCAATGAACAATGAGATTATAGGTCCCTTTGTAGTATACTGTACTCAGTGTATATAAGATCAGCCAGCCTGGGCAGCTCTCTCTCACTCCACAAACGGTTTTCATATTGACTAACTCGGAGCTGGTACCAGGCTGCGCAGCGATCGTTCCCAGTGTGTGTGAGTAATTCTCTGCGAACCAACTTATTCTCTGTGTGTATTGGCCATTCCCTTTCTCTCTGTTATAGTATAAGTTTGTGACGCTATTGTATATTTTCTGTCTAGATATTCTGTTAGAATTATATGTTAGTCTGTAGTGTATGACTTGTGAACTGTTTACCTTTTTCGATATAACTTAAAAGCTTGTTAGTAAAGGTGTTGGATCCTTAGCACGGTATCGTGTGTTCATTACATTGCAGTGGGTGATAGGAGCGTCTCGATCGCTCAAACAGCTTTAGTGTTAATCAGGTTAAGCAGCGTTATATCGCTACAGTGTTTCAGTACAAGGTTTACAGTATAAGAGTATCATTTCTGTGTGTTACATACAAGGTTTACTGATTGTCATCTTGTGAGCGTCTGCGCCGCTCGTGATCTCCTCGTGGTCTCGAGCGTCCGCTACGCTGGTAGCGTAGCATTACGGTAGTCGCTCGCCTATAGCGTGCTCGACACCACGCATTAAGCTGTGAGCGAGCGTGCCGCATGTGCGTCTCGATCACGGCCGAGCGTATGCTACGCTAAGTGCGTACCCTTACGGTACCCCATACGCCAATTGCGTACTGTGTCTCTTACCCATTATTGCGAAGGTTATAAGGTAATCAAATCAGCATTATCAAAAGTCTGCTGTCTGATAATTCTTTATATTGACTTTCAGCAGTTTAAGAAAGAAAGAAAGAAAGAGAGAAGAAAGAAAGAAAGAAAGAGAGAAAGAGAGAAAGAGAGAAAGAAAGAAAGAAAGAAAGAAAGAAAGAAAGAAAGAAAGAAAGAGAAAGAAGTAAGTGAGGGTGGAATATCACAAATAAGTAAGTAACGTTTACTGAGATGGATAAGTCAGTTCATAATATTACAAGAATTTAAAACAGCAGTTTAGACCAATTCATAGTAGCCTACCCTCCTGCATTCTGCAGGAGACTCCCTGAAATAGCAGCAGCAATCTCCGTCACTCCCTGAATAGACCAGCAGTCTCCCTGATTACACCTTACCCCCCATTATGCAGCTGTTACCTTCTTGGGCGAAAAAATAAATCAGAGATACATACATTCAAAGGAGTTCATCAGTGCCATTTCCCTGCATTGGTTATAAGGCACAATGGGGCAGATGTATTAACCTGGAGACGGCATGAGGAAGTGATAAACCAGTGATCTGTGCAAGGTGACAAAGGCACCAGCCAATCAGATCCTAACTGTTAATTTACATATTGGAGCTGATTGGCTGGTGCCTTTATCACCTTGCACATATCACTGGTATATCACTTCCTTATGCCTTCTCCAGGTTAATACATCTTGATCAATGGTCCCTATGGCTACATGCATTTGTGAATAAGGTTCGTGGCCACTTACAGTATATGGAACCTGAAGTAAAACACAACACACAAACAAATCCTGAAAAATATCAGTGTCTTTTCTTCAACAAGTAGATCTTACTAACTTTGTGGCTCATTTACATTTGGATGTAAGTCATTTTTATCACATGCCTCTCATATGTAGCAGTACACGTCCGCACTGATAGGTGTTACTTTCATAATCTCCCTGAAATGCTTTTTCAAAAGTAGGCAAGTATATACCAAATAGACCAAAACAAGTGTTCAATGACATATAGGAGTATCTCAGTCCATAGGACAGGGAAGAAGGGATTATCATACATCTTAATGCAGGTATAACTTCAGGCTTCACCCACAGATCCCAGTAGAAAGCAGTCTATGAATTGCTCATAATGTGAATTCAGGTAATATATACATAGTTAGAGCCCATCAAGTTCAAGAGCAATTGGCTTATAAGGAAATAATTAAACGTTTACTTTTGCTTTATGTCTGGTTTAAACATTAGCAATATTAAACAGAATTTGCTATGTCTGACATGACGTAATGGATGTTACTTTGGTATGTTTAACTGTCATATCGAACAGCTGTTCAAGCAACCAGTATTAATTCCAGCAATATGTGCATTGATTACATGTGTTCTAGAACTAAGGCCCAGATTTATCAAGCCTTGGAGAGTGATAAATTGCATGGTAATAAAGTACCAACCAACCAGCTCCTAACTGCCATGCTACAGGCTGGGTTTGAAAAATGTCAGTTAGGAGCTGATTGTTTGGTACTTTATCACCGTGCAATTTATCACTCTCCAAGGATTGATAAATCTGGGCCTAAATGTAGAACTTTCCAAGTATAAACAAACCCACATTGCTGTCTTCAGTACAAAAGTGCTATGCCACTTCAACATCATCATCATCATTATCATCAATGTGAGCTCTCAGTGACAAGTCAAAGTTTACTTCTTACATGAATTACAATCCTATCACATCTATAATCAGTGGATAACATGGGGCCTGGAGAGCTAAAACTAAACTCAAACAGAGGCTGACGCGGTTTACTGGTCTGCGCTTATAGCGTCAGGATCATTGTTCCAGTTTTCCACACATGTGGGTGGCCAAATTGGATGAGTTCCCGTTGTTTAATGCTCGGAACAGCAGCTTGCTATCTCTGGCTTCAATACTGCATAATATTGTGTTACTTCATACAGTAGAAATTCTATGTAGCCCTTAATACAGCCTCATCCCTTCACATGTACACACTAATAGGTGATGAGGGAACATAATAATGCCTATTTCCTGTTCTGGAGCTTTGTATGGAAATATAAACTGTGATTATTATTATTATTATTGGTTAGTGACAACCAGTAAAGTGTATGTAGATGTCAATCAGGCACTAGTATAGCCAATACCAACTTGTGTCAAGTTAGCCCTGATTTGTAGAAATAAGAATAGAGTGTGGTAGGCAGGACATGAAACTGTCTTATTGTCCCACATGCCACCCTCTCTCATGCTAGCTACTAGCTGTCTGCTGTACACTGCACTGTCCCGCAACAAAAAATCTTATTTAAGAAACATTCTGCATCCAATACCTGTTCTCATACTGCCAACATATGTTGCACTATAACAGCTAATTTAAACAATTTCTACTACATTGCAACATTTGCCACAGAAAGAAAGAGCCTGATGCTTAAATTAATCAGGTTACTATTGAGCATGTTTTAAATGGGGTTGAAAAGTGGCCATCTTCTGACCCTACTAACAATTTAATGACTTCAGTGGTGGCACTGGTGGAGCTGCTGGGAGGAGTCTCATCTAATACACTTGTGGCTGTATTGCACATGGATGTTGCATTCTGCACTTATGGGGTCATTCCGAGTTGATCACTCGCTATCTATTTTTCTCTAACGTCCTAAGTGGATGCTGGGGACTCCGTAAGGACCATGGGGAATAGCGGCTCCGCAGGAGACTGGGCACAAAGTAAAAAGCTTTAGGACTACCTGGTGTGCACTGGCTCCTCCCCCTATGACCCTCCTCCAAGCCTCAGTTAGGATACTGTGCCCGGACGAGCGTACACAATAAGGAAGGATTTTGAATCCCGGGTAAGACTCAAACCAGCCACACCAATCACACCGTACAACTTGTGATCTGAACCCAGTTAACAGCATGATAACAAAGGAGCCTCTGAAAAGATGGCTCACAACAATAATAACCCGATTTTTGTAACAATAACTATGTACAAGTATTGCAGACAATCCGCACTTGGGATGGGCGCCCAGCATCCACTACGGACTATGAGAAATAGAATTATCGGTAAGTAAATTCTTATTTTGTGCCCGAAACGAGAAGGGTGCAATCTAGGTGGCTCTCCTGAGCTGCTTAGAGAAAAAGTTTAAAGTAGGTTTTTTACTTTCAGTGAGACCTGCTGGCAACAGGCTCACTGCATCGAGGGACTAAGGGGAGAAGAAGCGAACTCACCTGCGTGCAGAGTGGATTGGGCTTCTTAGGCTACTGGACATTAGCTCCAGAGGGACGATCACAGGCCCAGCCATGGATGGGTCCCGGAGCCGCGCCGCCGTCCCCCTTACAGAGCCAGAAGACTGAAGAGTCCGGAAAATCGGCGGCAGAAGACGTCCTGTCTTCATTAAGGTAGCGCACAGCACCGCAGCTGTGCGCCATTGCTCTCAGCACACTTCACACTCCGGTCACTGAGGGTGCAGGGCGCTGGGGGGGGCGCCCTGAGACGCAATAGAAATACCTTTTTTTTGGCTAAAAATACATCACATATAGCTCCTGGGCTATATGGATGTATTTAACCCCTGCCTAAATTACAATAAAAAAGCGGGAGAAAGGCCGCCGTAAAGGGGGCGGAGCCTATCTCCTCAGCACACTGGCGCCATTTTTTCCTCACAGCTCCGTTGGAGGAAGGCTCCCTGACTCTCCCCTGCAGTCCTGCACTACAGAAACAGGGTAAAACAAGAGAGGGGGGGCATAAAATTGGCATATAAAGATATACAGCAGCTATATTAGGGAAAAACACTTATATAAGGTTATCCCTGTATATATATAGCGCTCTGGTGTGTGCTGGCAAACTCTCCCTCTGTCTCCCCAAAGGGCTAGTGGGGTCCTGTCCTCTATCAGAGCATTCCCTGTGTGTGTGCGGTGTGTCGGTACGTTGTGTCGACATGTATGAGGAGGAAAATGGTGTGGAGGCGGAGCAATTGCCTGTGTTAGTGATGTCACCCTCTAGGGAGTCGACACCTGACTGGATGATCTTATGGAAAGAATTACGTGATAGTGTCAGCACTTTACAAAAGTCTGTTGACGACATGAGACAGCCGGATAATCAGTTAATACAGGCGTCTCAAACACCGTCAGGGGCTCTAAAGCGCCCGTTACATCAGGTCGATACAGACACAGACACGGACACTGACTCCAGTGTCGACGGTGAAGAAACAAACGTATTTTCCAGTAGGGCTACACGTTACATGATCACGGCAATGAAGGAGGTTTTGAACATTTCTGATACTACAAGTACCACAAAAAAGGGTATTATGTGGGGTGTGAAAAAACTACCCGTAGTTTTTCCTGAATCAGATGAATTAAATGAGGTGTGATGAAGCGTGGGTTTCCCCCGATAAAAAACTGCTAATTTCTAAAAAATTATTGGCATTATACCCTTTCCCGCCAGAGGTTAGGGCGCGCTGGGAAACACCCCCTAGGGTGGATAAGGCGCT
This sequence comes from Pseudophryne corroboree, assembly GCF_028390025.1. Taxonomy (NCBI): domain Eukaryota; kingdom Metazoa; phylum Chordata; class Amphibia; order Anura; family Myobatrachidae; genus Pseudophryne; species Pseudophryne corroboree. The sequence goes on along the minus strand of NC_086444.1, from coordinate 299,968,029 downwards.
CACACGCTTATCAAAACAAGTGGCGTTACCGTCTCCTGATACGGCCGCCCTCAAGGAACCAGCTGATAGGAAGCTGGAAAATGTCCTAAAAAGTATATACACACATACTGGTATTATACTGCGACCAGCAATCGCCTCAGCCTGGATGTGCAGTGCTGGGGTGGCTTGGTCGGATTCCCTGACTGAAAATATTGATACCCTGGACAGGGACAATATATTATTGACTATAGAGCGTTTAAAAGATGCGTTTCTATATATGCGAGATGCACAGAGGGATATTTGCACTCTGGCATCAAGAGTAAGTGCGATGTCCATTTCTGCCAGAAGAGGATTATGGACGCGACAGTGGTCAGGGGATGCGGATTCCAAACGGCATATGGAAGTATTGCCGTATAAAGGGGAGGAGTTATTTGGGGTCGGTCTATCGGACTTGGTGACCACGGCAACGGCCGGGAAATCCACCTTTCTACCCCAAGTCACCTCGCAGCAGAAAAAGATACCGTCTTCTCAGGCTCAGTCCTTTCGTCCCCATAAGGGCAAGCGGGCAAAAGGCCACTCATATCTGCCCCGGGGCAGAGGAAGGGGAAAAAGACTGCAGCAGACAGCCTCTTCCCACGAACAGAAGCCCTCCCCCGCTTCTGCCAAGTCCTCAGCATGACGCTGGGGCCTTACAAGCGGACTCAGGCACGGTGGGGGCCCGTCTCAAGATTTTCAGCGCGCAGTGGGCTCACTCGCAAGTGGACCCCTGGATCCTGCAGGTAGTATCTCAGGGGTACAAATTGGAATTCGAGACGTCTCCCCCTCGCCGGTTCCTGAAGTCTGCTTTACCAACGTCTCCCCCCGACAGGGAGGCGATATTGGAAGCCATTCACAAGCTGTATTCCCAGCAGGTGATAATCAAGGTACCCCTCCTACAACAGGGAAAGGGGTATTATTCCACGCTGTTTGTGGTACCGAAGCCGGACGGCTCAGTGAGACCCATTTTAAATCTGAAATCCTTGAACACTTACATAAGAAGGTTCAAGTTCAAGATGGAGTCACTCAGAGCAGTGATAGCGAACCTGGAAGAAGGGGACTATATGGTGTCTCTGGACATCAAGGATGCTTACCTCCATGTCCCAATTTGCCCTTCTCACCAAGGGTACCTCAGGTTTGTGGTACAGAACTGTCATTATCAGTTTCAGACGCTGCCGTTTGGATTGTCCACGGCACCCCGGGTCTTTACCAAGGTAATGGCCGAAATGATGATTCTTCTTCGAAGAAAAGGCGTCTTAATTATCCCTTACTTGGATGATCTCCTGATAAGGGCAAGGTCCAGAGAACAGTTAGAGGTCGGAGTAGCACTATCTCAAATAGTACTACGACAGCACGGTTGGATTCTAAATATTCCAAAATCGCAGCTGATTCCGACGACACGTCTGCTGTTCCTAGGGTTGATTCTGGACACAGTACAGAAAAAGGTGTTTCTCCCGGAGGAGAAAGCCAGGGAGTTATCCGACCTAGTCAGGAACCTCCTAAGACCAGGCCAGGTGTCAGTGCATCAATGCACAAAGGTCCTGGGAAATATGGTGGCTTCTTACGAAGCGATTCCATTCGGCAGATTCCACGCAAGAACTTTTCAGTGGGATCTGCTGGACAAATGGTCCGGATCGCATCTTCAAATGCATCAGCGGATAACCCTGTCTGGAAGGACAAGGGTGTCTCTCCTGTGGTGGTTACAGAGTGCTCATCTCCTAGAGGGCCGCAGATTCGGCATTCAGGATTGGGTCCTGGTGACCACGGATGCCAGCCTGAGAGGCTGGGGAGCAGTCACACAGGGAAGAAATTTCCAGGGCTTGTGGTCAAGCATGGAAACGTCACTTCACATAAATATCCTGGAACTAAGGGCCATTTACAATGCCCTAAGTCAGGCAAGGCCTCTGCTTAAGGGTCAGTCGGTGTTGATCCAGTCGGACAACATCACGGCAGTCGCCCACGTAAACAGACAGGGCGGCACAAGAAGCAGGAGGGCAATAACGGAAGTTGCAAGGATTCTTCGCTGGGCGGAAAATCATGTGATAGCACTGTCAGCAGTGTTCATTCCGGGAGTGGACAACTGGGAAGCAGACTTCCTCAGCAGACACGATCTCCACCCGGGGGAGTGGGGACTTCACCCAGAAGTCTTCCACATGATTGTGAACCGTTGGGAAAAACCAAAGGTGGACATGATGGCGTCCCGCCTCAACAAAAAACTGGACAGATATTGCGCCAGGTCAAGGGACCCTCAGGCAATAGCTGTGGACGCTCTGGTAACACCGTGGGTGTACCGATCAGTGTATGTGTTCCCTCCTCTGCCTCTCATACCCAAGGTATTGAGAATCATAAGAAGGAGAGGAGTAAAGACTATACTCGTGGCTCCGGATTGGCCAAGAAGGACTTGGTACCCGGAACTTCAAGAGATGCTCACGGAAGACCCGTGGCCTCTACCTCTAAGAAAGGACCTGCTCCAGCAGGGACCATGTCTGTTTCAAGACTTACCGCGGCTGCGTTTGACGGCATGGCGGTTGAACGCCGGATCCTGAAGGAAAAAGGCATTCCGGATGAAGTCATCCCTACCCTGATCAAAGCCAGGAAGGATGTAACTGTGCAACATTATCACCGTATTTGGCGTAAATATGTTGCGTGGTGTGAGGCCAGGAAGGCCCCTACAGAGGAATTTCAACTGGGTCGTTTCCTGCATTTCCTGCAAACAGGACTGTCTATGGGCCTAAAATTAGGGTCCATTAAGGTTCAAATTTCGGCCCTGTCAATATTCTTCCAAAAAGAACTAGCTTCAGTTCCTGAAGTTCAGACGTTTGTCAAGGGGGTACTGCATATACAGCCTCCTTTTGTGCCTCCAGTGGCACCTTGGGATCTCAATGTAGTTTTGGGATTCCTAAAATCACATTGGTTTGAACCACTCACCACTGTGGACTTAAAATATCTCACATGGAAAGTGGTAATGATGTTAGCCCTGGCTTCAGCCAGGCGTGTATCAGAATTGGCGGCTTTATCCTATAAAAGCCCTTACCTAATTTTTCATACGGATAGGGCAGAATTGAGGACTCGGCCTCAATTTCTTCCTAAGGTGGTTTCAGCATTTCACTTAAACCAGCCTATTGTGGTGCCTGCGGCTACTAGGGACTTGGAGGATTCCAAGTTGCTAGACGTAGTCAGGGCCCTGAAAATATATGTTTCCAGGACGGCTGGAGTCAGAAAATCTGACTCGCTGTTTATCCTGTATGCACCCAACAAGCTGGGTGCTCCTGCTTCTAAGCAGACGATTGCTCGTTGGATTTGTAGTACAATTCAGCTTGCACATTCTGTGGCAGGCCTGCCACAGCCAAAATCTGTAAAAGCCCATTCCACACGGAAAGTGGGCTCATCTTGGGCGGCTGCCCGAGGGGTCTCGGCTTTACAACTTTGCCGAGCAGCTACTTGGTCAGGGGCAAACACGTTTGCTAAATTCTACAAATTTGATACCCTGGCTGAGGAGGACCTGGAGTTCTCTCATTCGGTGCTGCAGAGTCATCCGCACTCTCCCGCCCGTTTGGGAGCTTTGGTATAATCCCCATGGTCCTTACGGAGTCCCCAGCATCCACTTAGGACGTTAGAGAAAATAAGAATTTACTTACCGATAATTCTATTTCTCATAGTCCGTAGTGGATGCTGGGCGCCCATCCCAAGTGCGGATTGTCTGCAATACTTGTACATAGTTATTGTTACAAAAATCGGGTTATTATTGTTGTGAGCCATCTTTTCAGAGGCTCCTTTGTTATCATGCTGTTAACTGGGTTCAGATCACAAGTTGTACGGTGTGATTGGTGTGGCTGGTTTGAGTCTTACCCGGGATTCAAAATCCTTCCTTATTGTGTACGCTCGTCCGGGCACAGTATCCTAACTGAGGCTTGGAGGAGGGTCATAGGGGGAGGAGCCAGTGCACACCAGGTAGTCCTAAAGCTTTTTACTTTGTGCCCAGTCTCCTGCGGAGCCGCTATTCCCCATGGTCCTTACGGAGTCCCCAGCATCCACTACGGACTATGAGAAATAGAATTATCGGTAAGTAAATTCTTATTTTTGCAATCAGATAGTCGCCGCCTATGGGGGAGTGTATTTTCGCAATGCAAGTGTGCGAACGCTTGTGCAGCTGAGCGGTACAAATTTTTTTTGTGCATTTCTGAGTAGGTCTGAACTTACTCGGCCGCTGTGATCACTTCAGCCTGTCCGGTCCCGGAATTGACGTCAGACACTCACCCTGCAAACGTTTGGACACGCCTATGTTTTTCCAACCACTCCCTGAAAATGGTCAGTTGACACCCATAAACGCCTTCTACCTGTCAATCTTCTTGCGATCGGCTGTGCGAATGGATTCTTCGTTAAATCCATCGCCCAGCACCGATCCGCTTTGTACTCGTACAACGCGCCTGCGCATTGCGGTGCATACGCACGTGCAGTTTTGCCGAGTTTTTACCTGATCGCAGCGCTACAAAAAAATAGCTAGCGTGCGATCAGGTCGGAATGACCCCCTTAGACCATCTTTATTTCTATCACATTTCTCTTATACAGTATGTCAAGGACCCTGATTTGCCATTCTATCACTATACTTTTATATGTATATTTTATACTAATATATGTTGAAGCTACAGTATGGGGGACATTTTGAAAACTAGAACACAGCAAACTGTGGTGTTGAATAAAAACCAGTCAGTTGTTTGCATTTATTTTCTAAACTGCACAACAAAAAGTAACAACTAGCACCTGATTGGTTGATAGGTTTCCTATGCATCGATTTGACCAGCAGTTATCCATGTTGTGTATCTTACATAACTGTACTATAGGGGAATTGAAAGTGGTGTGTCATAGCAACATATTTCATACTTTTGGATTTTTTTATTAATTAGTGATTAGCATAAGACCCTCCATCATTTTTTAAATTTTGTTCTAGCTGACTCACAATTGGATAACACATGGACATTTCAGAATGAGAAAGAGACGAGTGCCAAGGGTCTCATCAATGACGTATGTCCACATTTTACTTTTGTTTCCTCTCCTCAGAATACTTAAATCTTATGTAAAGAAGCATTATTATTTACTGCTTTTACCTGCTGCTAAAAATAACAGTTTTTAATGTCGGAAATTGTGTGCTATTTTATTTAGTGTTTATTTTATATTAACAGTCAATACATCAGAAGTGCTTTTAGAGGGGGTTTAAGCAGTATCACAACCTGGCACCAGTTTACGATAATATATATATTTAGTCAGGTACATAGAAGTAATTATGCTATTAATCAGAAACATTTGTAATCAGTATTGTTGTGATGATACAAGGCTTGAAAACAACTGTGTAGCCCTGTTTAGTATGCAGTACTATAGAAGGCTAAAGTTATCCAATGAGTCATCTTGTTGGCTTACAAATAAATAATGACACCAATTAATCTCCTGGTACCTGATGCGTAGGTTAAATGACTGGCACATATTTGTGCATTAGGTGTTTAACTCTGCACTCCCTTTACTATGCAGTGCTGTACATTAGTCATGTCTTTGTTTTACAATGAGCATTCCATCATTAGTGTCCTCAGCTACAGGTAGCAATTGGGCAAAACCATGTTGCACTGCAGGTGGGGCAGATGTAACATGTGCAGAGACATTTAGAGCTGGATGGGTTATATTGATTCTGTGCATGGTAAAGACTGGCTACTATATTTTTACACTGCAATTTAGATTTCAGTTTGAACACACCCCACCCAAATCTAACTCTTTCTGCAAATGTTACATCTGTCCCCCTGCAGTGCAATATGGTTTTTCCCAATTGCTAACTTTTTTGGTTTGCTAACAACTCTGAATAACCCCCGTAGTGCAGAGTACAGCACTTCTTGAAGAAGCTGCAGACCTCTCGTTACACAGGGATCATTAAATGTAATCCTGCACTTTTCCTAAGATTGACAGATAAGCTACTAACCATTTTTTCTTCTTGTATATGCAATATTTGTTATGTTTAAAATCAAGTTTATGTTTTTAAGTAATATAATTCTTTCTAGATATTCCTTATTTACTTTTATGTATTACTTTTTTTTTTTTTTTATGTGAGCATTGAAGAAACCTGCAGTGGAGGATTCCTTACTACTATCAGTGTATATAAGTGATGTATACTATAAGCTATTGCATTTCTTATTTTTGGTACGCTGCCATTTTTGCTGCACTCTGCACTTTATATTTGGTACGCAGTTGTTCCACACATTAAGGACTTGTCTCTATTTAATTTTAAAATGACTAAATAATTGTAGTTCCACCTTGTGCTCTAATCCTTGGAATCTGATATCATCAGCAAGAACATCTTCCATTCCCTTTGAGGTTTGGGACAACCATTATTCCAGATGCATTAAGCTGATTCACAGTTTAATTTTGTACACATATTTATTTATTTTTGTTGCATCACAACTATTTATTCCCTGTACTGCATATGTATACACAGGGCCAGTGCTACGGTGTTCTGCACCCACCTGAAAACCTATACATTTGCACCCTCCCATACTTTATATAGGGACAGCACACTTTTGGAGTGCACTGAAAAAAAGGGTGTGTGATCTCATAAGGAAGGGGCGTTGCCACACAATAGTACCGCCATTTCAAAATATGCCACACAGTAGAACAATCTTATTCACATTACACCGCACGTAGTAGTGCTGCTTGTACACATAATGACCACAGTAGTATTGCCACTTATACACATAATGACCCTAGCAGTAGTGCCCCTTATACATATAATGCCTCAGTAGTAGTGCCGCTTATACACATAATGCCCCCAGTCAGGGGCAAATGCAGGATTTCTAGAGGGAGGGTTCCAAATGCAATCCACAATATCTCACTCTGCGTAACATTGGAGCAAGTACAGGAATCTGGTGAAGCTGTAGAAGAACATAGTACAGACTCAAAACATATTTGTCTTTTTATACGCTGTATAGTGTATGGAATACACTATTAATAATTAACACTATAGATGGTCTATTGCATGGGTCTTCAACCTGCGTCCCTCCAGCTGCTGTGGAACTACACATCCCAGCATACCCTGCCTCAGTTTTAGCATGCCTTAATAGGAAAACTGTGGCAGGGTATGCTGGGATCTGTAGTTCCACAGCAGCTGGAGGGCCGCAGGTTGAAGACCCATGCAATAGACTATCTATGGTGTTTATTATTAATACATAAGTAGTCAGGGAAAAGTTAACCATCCCAAAGAAATAAAAATAAATAAGTAAACATAATAGAACCAGTACGAGACAGAACTGCACTTTCTAAGCACACATTCCCACCTCATGGTAAGGCACCTGTCTCTTCTTCCTGGCAGCTACTCTCTGGTCCAGTGCACTGATTGAGCTCAGGCACGCACGCACGCACGCACGCACACACACACACACACACACACACACACACACACACTTGGTAGAAGAAGCTGCCACCACTCTGTCCCTTAAACTGCATGTTGTGCTGGCTGCTCTAGTAATCGTATTATATATTATTGCTACTGTGGTTATAATTTGAGCTGCTGGCCAGGTGGAGGGGGGTTTCCAGGCAACTTACCTAACAAAGTCTGGCTGACCAGATCTGTAGCAACTCATCCTCCTCAGTAACAGCCTGGTCCTGTGTAGCTCCAACCCTCATTCCTCTGTAGCTCCACCACCTTTTCAGGTCCTGCACACTGCCGCTTTCACAGGGGTAGGAGGATGCTTAAAGCTGCCGGTGCCACTGCCTGTGATAGCTGCCCAGATGTTACTTAACTGCTGCCACCGATGTTAATTTATTTATTTATTAACAGTTTCTTATATAGCGCAGCATATTCTGTTGCGCTTTACAATTAGAACAACAGTAATAAAACAAAACTGAGTAAAAACAGACAGACATAGAGGTAGGAAGGCCCTGCTTGCAAACTTACAATCTATAGGGAAATAGGCATTGATACACAAGGATAGATGCTACCTATTGCATATTAGCCCACCAGATTGCTAGGTTCTTAATGGGTTGTATGATATGATCACCCAGCAATGTTAGCCAAGGGTCAGGAGGGTGTGAGAGTAAAGAAAGACAAGATATGTGAGGTTATGTGTACTGTACAAAGAGGATGTAATTAGACAGGGAAGCACTGGAGGTTATGTGGGTGAGTCTGGAATTTGATAGGTTTGTCTGAAGAGGTGAGTTTTCAGGGAACGTTCAAAGGTTTGGAGACTAGAGGTGAGTCTTATTGTGTGTGGGAGGGCATTCCACAGAGTGGGTGAAGCCCGGATAAAGTCCTGTAATTTTGAGTGTAAACAAGTGATACGTGTGGATGAGAGACGCAGATCTTGTGCAGAGCGGAGAGGTCGGGTAGGGAGATATTTTGAGATGGTGCAGTTTGGTTAATAGCCTTGTATGTAAGTAAAAGTACTTTATATTTAATACGGTAGAATACCGGTAACCAATGGAGGGACTGACAGAGCGGATCTGCAGACAATGAACGTCTAGTGAGGAAGATTAGCCTCGCAGCTGCATTCAAAATGGATTGTAGTGGTGAGAACCTATGTTTGGGAAGACCAGTCAGGAGACTATTACAATAATCAATGCAGGAGATAATGAGAGTAAGGATTAGAGTTTTTGCTGTGTCTTGTGTAAGATATGGTCATATTTTGGATATGTTTCTTAGATGTATGTAACATGATCTTGAGACAGATTGAATGTGGGGAACAAAGTACAGTTCAGAGTCAGGAATGACACCTAGGCAGCGAGCTTGTGGGGTAGGTATGATTGCGGAGTTATCAACAGTGATAGAGATATCAGGTTGGTAACTACTATTGGCCGGTGGAAATATAATTAATTCTGGTTTGGAAATATTAAGTTGAGGTGACGAGATGTCATCCAAGATGAAGTGGCAGATGATAATGGCAAATCTGTGGAGGAGAGGTAGATTTGAGTATCATCTGCATACAGATGGTACTGAAATCCGAAAGAGTTGATTAGTTTGCCAAGAGATGTGGTATAGATAGATAAAAGCAGAGGACCTAAGACTGAGCCTTGCGGTACTCCAACTGAGAGAGGTAGCAAAGAGGAGGTGGAATCCGAGAAACGAACACTGAAGGAGTGATTAGATACTGTAAGTAGGATGAGAAACAAGAAAGAGCTGTGTCCTGAAGACCTAGGGATTGTAGTGTTTGTGAGAAGAGGGTGGTCAACAGTGTCAAAAGCAGCAGAGAGATCAAGGAGAATAAGTAGTGAGTAATGGCCTTTAGATTTAGCAGTGACCAAATCATTCACTACCTTAGTCAGTGCTGTTTCTATGGAGTGTTGGGCATGAAATCCTGACTGAAGTGGGTCCAATAAGCTGTGTGAGTTAAGAAAGTGTGTGAGGCGAGTGTAGGCAAGTCTCTCAAGTAGGGTAAGGTGAAGTAAGACCAGATGTCGTGCGCTTATAAGATTAATGAAAAAAGGGGTACTTTCCTCACAAGTCTTCTGCTAAATACTTCATATAAATAGGATCCATATGTGGGGAAAAAAACAGAATTCCAAATATAGTGTAGTATATTCTAAATTTGAAAAATAAGTATATACGGATGATGTCAATAAAAATAGATGGGGGATTACCAGAACTAAGTGCAATACAAGCCACGATATATGCCTTTCAAAAGTATTCCGCAGCTAGGATGATCGTGTATCAATCCCCTCACAGGTCCTCTGTCGTCAACCGTTACCACAAACGCTCCCCAGAAACGAAATTCATATAGGGAAAACAGAATTCCAGATATAGTGTAGTAGGTTCAGAGAAAAGTAATTTTAATATATACAAATAAAAATTGCCAATACATAAAAGGTAATAGATGGAGAATTACCACAAATAATAATAAAATCAGCGTTGAATAATGAGTCTCACTGGAAAGAATACAGCTCAAATATCCCCTGATATAAAAAGGTAAAGTTGGAGGTTTACCGGATTTTCAAGAAATATGTGCCTTTGATGTTACGAGGAAGCTGGCTCCGGAACCCGTCTCCCAAAGTGACACACAGTTCCGTCCGTCCGGTGAAGCTCTTTGCCACACAAGTTTCTCCTGTCATGCAGTGCCGACCGGTTTCGGGATCTCTCCCTTCATCAAGGCTGTATGACAGGAGTTATGCTAAGTCTGGGCTATTTATGCTCTGTATGTAAATCACTTCCGGGTCAACAAGGTCACCTTGTTGATGTAAATCACTTCCGGGTCAACAAGGTCACCTTGTTGTATGTAAATCACTTCCGGGTCAACAAGGTCACCTATATATTCTTACATCAAGTTTTCCCTCCACAGATTCAAAATTGTTGTGTAGTCTAAACATAGCAGCTTTGCATAATAAAAACTATAAAACACAACCTATCTAAACTCAACTTTTAGTGCGAGGACCTAGCCTCCATATTTCCGTACTTCCGATACACAAAATTTTAATAATACTGGGGATCTCATAATTTTATGTTAATATCACGTTGGTGGTACTCGTGGATTATTTACTTAAAAAAATAGATAGGTATGGGAGCGGCCGCGTGCTTCCGGTCCATGGAACGCACCGCGGACCGCATCCCAGCTTTGACTCGTGCACTTCCTGTGTCGCGGCCGCGTGCATCCAGTCCATGGAACGCACGTGGACCGCATGACGGTCTACTTTAGATTATCTCCCTCCGCTGTGTGGTCGCGTGCTTCCAGGATATGGAACGCACAGCAGACCACGTCTTGACTTCCTGCTTTTGAGACGTCCATATACACCCAGTTTGACCTTGTTGACCCGGAAGTGATTTACATACAACAAGGTGACCTTGTTGACCCGGATGTGATTTACATACAGAGCATAAATAGCCCAGACTTAGCATAGCTCCTGTCATACAGCCTTGATGAAGGGAGAGATCCCGAAACCGGTCGGCACTGCATGGCAGGAGAAACTTGTGTGGCAAAGAGCTTCACCGGACGGACGGAACTGTGTGTCACTTTGGGAGACAGGTTCCGGAGCCAGCTTCCTCGTAACATCAAAGGCACATATTTCTTGAAAATCCGGTAAACCTCCAACTTTACCTTTTTATATCAGGGGATATTTGAGCTGTATTCTTTCCAGTGAGACTCATTATTCAACGCTGATTTTATTATTATTTGTGGTAATTCTCCATCTATTACCTTTTATGTATTGGCAATTTTTATTTGTATATATTAAAATTACTTTTCTCTGAACCTACTACACTATATCTGGAATTCTGTTTTCCCTATATGAATTTCGTTTCTGGGGAGCGTTTGTGGTAAAGGTTGACGACAGAGGACCTGTGAGGGGATTGACACACGATCATCCTAGCTGCGGAATACTTTTGAAAGGCATATATCGTGGCTTGTATTGCACTTAGTTCTGGTAATCCCCCATCTATTTTCATTGACATCATCCGTATATACTCATTTTTCAAATTTAGAATATACTACACTATATTTGGAATTCTGTTTTTTTCCCCACATATGGATCCTATTTATATGAAGTATTTAGCAGAAGACTTGTGAGGAAAGTACCCCTTTTTTAATTAATATTATAAGCGCACGACATCTGGTCTTACTTCACCTTACCCATTTTATCCTTGGTATTGGGGAAACCTTTTAGACCAGCCTGTGTGCAGCTGATTTTTTGTTGGCACCAAGGTACTTTTCTGTTATCCAAGCCTCTCAAGTAGCTTGAAGGGGCATTGGAGTTGAGAGATGGGACGATAGTTAGAGAGAGTTAGGGTCAGAGTTTTGTTTTTTCAGAATGGGAGTAATCAGTGCATGCTTGTACAGAGAAGGAAAGATACCAGTAGAAAGAGAGAGATTACAGATTTTAGTTAAGGTTGGGATGAGCACAGCAGACAGAGCTTTACTAATTTGTGACGGTATAGAGTCAAGAGGACAGGTAGAAGAGTAGGCAGATGAGAAGAATGCAATTACTTCATCTTCATTTGTGGGATCAAATGAAGAGAAGGTGTTAGAGAGTTCAGGAAGGGAATTGAGCAGGTCACTGGCTGTGGAAGAGCATACCATTTCATTTTGGATATTATCAATCTTGTCATTGAAATAGGAAGCAAGATCTTGCGCACTGATAGTGGTTGGTGGTTTGGGTGAGGGAGGGAGGGACAAGAAGTGATTTAAATGTATTAAAAAGTCGCTTGGGGTTAGAGGCTTGAGCAGAGATGAGAGATTGGAAATATGTTTGTTAGGCAGTGTCCAGAGCATTACGATAAGAGTGGTACACTGTCTAATATGTGAGAAAGTCACTTGAACTAGGAAATTTACGCCACTGGCGTACTTTACGTGAGAGTTGTTGTAGGTGTGTAGTGTATTTAGAGTGCCACGGTTGACATCTAAGTCTACGTGGAGTGTGATGGGTAGCCTGAGCCACTTCATCGAGTGCTGTTTCTAGAGTTTGGTTAAGGTGTGATACAGCAGTCTCAGGAGAGGTGAATGTAGAAGTTGGGGAGAGCAGTGATTGCAGTGAGGTAGATAGTTGTTGAAAATTAATAGCGTTAATGTTTCTGCAGGTTAGAGGAGCCTTGGTAGACTTCAGGGAGATTGAGTTTGAAGTAATGGAGAAGAGAATGCAGGTAATAAGATTGCGATCTGAGAAAGATATTAATGGATAAGTCTTGACAAATATCTTATTCTTGACCAAAATGTCGACATTATGTACATTGCCTGTGCAGCTACTGATGAATAAATTGGGTTGGATTGTTACCCAGTCTGGTGAGTGCCCTTATCTTTGCTTAATGTGAATGATAGAGGATATGTATGAAGCAGAAGCAGATATCGTTTTGTGTCTTATATAAATTAAACAAACCACACAGGTTTTTCTCCTCACAAGAAACCTTAAGCTTCTCACCTACCTATGAAGTCCAGATGATCATGTTTTGCCCTAAACTTCTAATTGGGTCAGGAGCATTTCAACAGAGGAGGGGGCCCGTGTGCACCTCCAGGTGGGCTCCCTCCTCTGTACAGTGCTGTGGACGCCGGCATTGTGCCAGAGTCTACTGCCCATGCGCAGGTCTCCGGAAACATGGCGCCCACCATGATCCAGAGACCAATTTAGCAACCTTGCATGCATGGCGGGCATTTTGGTTGCAATTTTTGCCGCGACCGCAGCACCCGACGCTGGACTCCGGAAAGAAAAGTATTAAAATGGGTGCAGTGTGTGCGGTGTGGGCACCCCCCTGGACTCAGGGGCCCATGTGCCCAACCCACATTGCACCCATTATAGAAACGCCAATGAATTGGGTATATTTGACACCATGTAGCTGCACTACAGTGGGAAAATTAATTATTAAAACAAGTAGGCACTTTTGTGATACGTATCCAAAGCACTCCTTAAATGAGGTATGCAGTAGTGAAACTAAGTCCAAAAATAAAGTTTAATACATAATTTGAGCATTTGCAAACCATCATACAAATGTACTGAGGTCTAGCTCGCTTAGAGGTTTAGATTGAAAAACATTCATAATATCAGTGATGAATAGACACTGTGGACCAGCAAGAGACATACATCCTATATGATAATAGTAATGCAGAAATCTCAGTTACATACAGCACGTTTGCAAAGATATAGTAAGACACCAATTACAGCAAGGTGTCTCTGCTCTGGTGGCCCTACGCTACATGATAATATACCACCTACTTTGGGTTATACATGTATGTATTTCTAAATTGAGAGCCAACACACCTGGGTGTACACCAAGATGGCGCTACAAGGATAATTTAAAAATAGTGTTTAGTTTTACATATTTTTTATAAGCAGATTTCTGATTATTTAAAAAAAAATCTTATGACTCCAAAAGTTATTATATACCTTTTTTTCTCTTAATATTTTTCTGCTGATTTTATTTGTAATTTTTATTATTGATTTTTATAGTACAAAGAATCCCTGTATTTTTTTTATCCTGTCTATAATTATTTGTCTATTTTACAATCAGTATATGGTTCACTTTTTAGAGATATAGTAGTGTTTGTATCAACATATATTTCAATATTGACACCATTGGTCGCTTACACCCCTATCCATTTATATATATGCTCAACGAGTCTCCTGTTAGTGAAAACATCCGTAAAAAAGACACTGGGAGGGTGCACAGAATTGGAGTGTTTGATTTATTGCTAGATAGTAAAAAATTAACTAAAAGTACTATTTATTACTATTAACTGTATTCATTGTCTCGTTATTATTCATTGTATTGTTTGTCTAAAACCAATGCCTATATTCTTCAGACTGTTATAAGGGTTCTGAACCTGAACTCCTGTATCATATACCAACACACAATATAGTTAGACCAAAGGCAACACAGGATAAATTACTATAAAAATAAAAAAAAGTATTAAACGATACAGATTTATTACCATGCGCATCTTACCCTTACAGTTTATTAGCCTACGTATTTCGTCTTGTAACGCAACTTCATCAGGAGCATATCTTACAAGTGATACAAAATTTTGAAATTATGATTTATCAAAAAAGGTGAGTCAAACTGGTTGTCCACCAGGCGGATTAGAACTTAATAGCATATCGAGGAAACATTGCACCTTAAAAGATGTATGCAATTGCAAATAAAAAGTCTATGGATGAATCAGAATGATGACCACCAAGCAAGCAAAATTATTGATGTCCACTAAATCCAATAGGATGGTCTGTGCCTCTGTCTATTCGCACAGATCATTGTTATACAGACCAGTGTCCTTTTAGGTTTCTATGGGGCTGCTAAACTGTCAGATCTCTGAAGATGGCGTTAGCTCATAGTTGCCTATGGGCTACTCTTTTGCAGATTTCATTGTTTCTGTTGGCCCCCACAGTAAGCATCAGAGCCTGTGTCCTGGTAAGAGAAAGATAATAAATTCTAGTAAAAATGTACATTTTCACTACGAGAATTTAGTCAATACAGGTTGAGTATCCCTTATCCAAAACGCTTGGGACCGGAAGAATTTTGGATATCGGATTTTTCCGTATTTTGGAATAATTGCATACCATCATGAGATATCATGGTGATGGGACCTAAGTCTAAGCACAGAATGCACTTATGTTTCATATACACCTTATACACACAGCCTGAAGGTCATTTTAGCCAATATTTTTAATAACTTTGTGCATTAAACAAAGTTTGTGGACATTGAGCTTCAGAAAACAAAGGTTTCACTATCTCACTCTCACGAAAAAAATCCGTAATTCGGAATATTCCGTATTTCGGAATATTTGGATATGGGATACTTAACCTGTACTATCATATTCACTCAGCATTTCAAATGTAACTATGATAAAAGGTGCCCCGTAGTATTGATATCTTTATGATTTTATTTGTTTTCTAATTATATGTTTTGAGAATCTGAACAGAGTCTGCAGCACTGGAACATGACTCTTTATGTGAGCAATCACCAGGACAGTAGGAAGGATGAAAAGAAACTGGTAGAACAGGAGCTAAAGAAAGTTCAGCATCAATTTAGGAATGTTGAAGTAATGAGAAGGACTTCTAATGAAATGTTTCAACATTTAATCCTGCATCAACAATAGTGCCTCATACTGTGTAACTCACCAGTGCAGCTTTAAAGGGGCGTAGCCAGAACATTGTGGGCCCAAAGCAACATTTTGAAGGAGCCCCTGTCCCAGTGCTTCTAAAGTGACACCTCTGTGCAGCAGTTGTTAATTTTATGCCCCATAGTAGTGCCCTAGTTCATTTTCTGAACCACATTAGTGTATTGGTTACGGTTAAGCTCCATAGTAGTGCCCTAGTTTATTTTATGCCCCATAGTAGCGCCCTAGATTATTTTATGAACCATAGTAGTGCCCTAGTTCACATTATGCCATATTGTAGGGCTGCCAATACACATTATGCAACACAGCATCCCCAGTTCACATTATAAAATACAGTGCCCCCAGTTCATATTGTGCCACAATACAGTGCCCCAGTTCATATTATATAACATTATAGTATCCTCCAGTTCATTTTATACCACATTATAATGAGCAGGTCCAGGGACATAGACAGATATATTGTAAGCCCCATGGCAAAAGATTGTAAGGGCCCCTAGGTAGCACCCAATGGTAAAAAATGTATAAAACACATGTAACTTTGACAGGGAAGGTGGGACCCTCACAGCTCTGGGCCCCATAGCAGTTGCACTCCCTGCACCTATGGTAGCTATGCTCTTGCAGCTTTATAGTAAAACATTTCTCTAATTATGTAGGCAACATTTATATTCCATTCATGCTACATAGGAAGGTGAAATGTCAATATTGTCTAGGCTAGGGTTAGGCTCTAGAAGGAGGGTTAGGGGTAGAGATTAGGGTTATGGATAGAGGAAATATACTTACCTGAGGGCCTAACCTTAAAGGCACAGTCACATTGCTGCTGGGACCTGGAAGACACAGCTGAAGACACTGCAGTTGCCTAGAGAAGGTAAGTCGCCGCTGGGCAACAAGGGATGGTATGTTGACATTCTAAAATGTCGACATTTCATCAGAGACTACATGGTAAATGTCAACATGTCCAACGGCGACATTTGAACTATATGCTTGTCTCTTTCTGGAACCACATTCATTATCATCACTCTCACCATGCCAATACATACGGTATAAAATTATAAAATTACAATTCATCTTAATAAATGGGCATATTTCTTTTTGCTATACTTAAACTGATGTCAGGTTTAGGGCTGTATATTACCAGGCTAGTCTATAAAATTTAGACATAGTGCCAATGTATTTAATAGGCAGAAAAACAACAGTGATAGTAAAGCAAGTATTATTTTCCACAAACAGATGGCAGCAATAGTTGGAATCATGGAACATTTTTTTAAATACATCACTATAAGGCAGTTTAATAATATTGCATATTTTAAAAAGCAACTGAAAACTTAGAATTTTGACCACCAACCCATCAATTTTAATGTACACTGATGTAGCCCCAACATAACTTTGGTGTGGGCCCCTTCACCTACCTCTCCAAGCATTGTGTAGTGGTATTAGTATGTCTTGCCTATATCCAGGGCCAGATTAACAATGGGGCGGATGGATCTACAAGTCCAGGCCTCCACATAAAGATAGGCCCATCATCATGACAGTATGATAACAAGCCGTCTAGCTGGCCACACGGTTGTCCATAAATCATAAGTGTTAAAATTGTATTTCTAGTTTTCTCACAAAATTATGCAATTTATCTATGTTTATGTATTTTGTGAGACAGTGGGTTTGATAGTGTAGGGGTGTACACACCCACATGGCGATGACCACACCCACACAGCACTGACCACAACCACACTGCACTGGTTACACCCACATGGAACTGACCACACCCACACAGCACTGGTCACAGCTCCTCCCCTTCTCAGTATAGGCCTGGAAAACATTTTCAGCCCCAGGCCCATGTGGTCCTTCATCCTGCCCTACCTATATCTTTTCTATGTACATTTTTCTTTGGTCTCTATTTATTGTACTGTACTTTTGAACTTCAATACAAATATATATACTGTATATACAGTTGTGCTCATAAGTTTACATACCCTAGCAGAATTGTGATTTCCTGGCCATTTGTCAGAGAATATGAATGATAACTCACAAACTTTTCTTTCACTCATGGTTAGTGGTTGGGTGAAGCCATTTATTGGCAAACAACTGTGTTTACTCTTTTTAAATAATAATGACAACAGAAACTACCCAAATGACCCTGATCAAAAGTTTACATACCCCAGTTCTTAATACCGTGTATTGCCCCCTTTAACATCAATGACAGCTTGAAGTCTTTTGTGGTAGTTGTGGATGAGGCTCTTTATTTTCTCAGATGGTAAAGCTGCCCATTCTTCTTGGCAAAAAGCCTCCAGTTCCTGTAAATTCTTGGGCTGTCTTGTTGGAACGTCCAAGTATGTCCCATGCGCAAATTCCGGGCTGATGAGTGCAAATTTTCCTCCAGTATTTTCTGATAACATGCTGCATTCATCTTGCCATCAATTTTTAACAACTTTCCAGTACCTTTGTAGCTCACACATCCCCAAAACATCAGTAATCCACCTCAGTGTTTCACAGTAGGAATGGTGTACCTTTCATCATAGGCCTTGTTAACTCCTCTCCAAATGTAACGTTTATGGTTGTGGCCAAAAAGTTCAATTTTGGTCTCATCACTCCAAAGGACTTTGTTCCAGAAGTTTTGAGGCTTGTCTCTGTGCTGTTTGGAGTATTGTAAGCGGGATGCTTTGTGGCATTTGTGTAGTAATGGCTTTCTTCTGGCGACTCGATCATGCAGCCCATTTTTCTTCAAATGCCTCCTTATTGTGCATCTTGAAACAACCACACCACTTTTTTTCCAAAGAGTCCTGTATTTCAGCTGAAGTTATTTGTGGATTTTTCTTTGCATCCCGAACAATTTTCCTGGCAGTTGTGGCTGAAATTTTTGTTGGTCTACCTGACCGTGATTTAGTTTCCACAGAATCCCTCATTTTCCACTTCTTAATTAGAGTTTGAACACTGCTGATTGGCATTCTCAATTGCTTGGATATCTTTTTATATCCCTTTCCTGTTTTATACAGTTCAATTACCTTTTCCCGCAGATCCTTTGACAATTCTTTTGCTTTCCCCATGACTCAGAATCCAGACACGTCAGTGTAGCACTGGATGAAAGATGCAAGGGTCTTTCAGGAGTCCAGAAACTCACTGACCTTTTATACACACACACTGATTACAAGCAAACAGATCACAGGTGAGGATGGTTACCTTTAGTAGCCATTCAAACCCGTTTGTGTCAACTTGTGTGCATGTTATCAGGCCAAAATCTCCAGGGTATGTAAACTGTTGATCAGGGTCATTTGGGTAGTTTCTGTTGTCATTATGATTTAAAAAGAGTAAACACAGTTGTTTGAAAATAAATGGCTTCACCCAACCACTAACCATGAGTGAAAGAAAAGTTTGTGAGTTATCATTCATATTCTCTGACAAATGGCCAGAAAATCACAAATTCTGCTAGGGTATGTAAACTTATGAGCACAACTGTATATGTGTATGTATGTATATATATATATATATATATATAAACTGCTAAAAGTGAGTCCTGTTTCTTAGGTACTATAGCCTGATAATCCCACTTATGTATATTTTATGGATATTTTGTTGCTGACAAAATATCTGATTCCCCTTAGTCTCCAACAAAACCTGCATAGATACAGCATATTATAAAACATGTAACTATGCATGTACACTATCGGTATGGTTCAGCAGTGTGTGTGCTCTCTCTCTCTCTCTCTCTCTCTCTCTCACACACACACACACACACACACACACACACACTTTAGACATGCAGGGATGTATTACAAGGGATAACATCTGCAGTTGTGCTGACTACCAGTAGATACTCACTGAATGCCATGTGTTTATGGTGCATTTGGACAAGCATCATGGGCAATAAGTGGGTCACAGGGCGATTAGCACAGAACAGAAGATTAGGGTGTGTTAGATATCAAATGTCCTTACACTGAATGCAACAAATAAATCATTTTACAAGCAGAGGCATAGGCAAATGAGGTCAAATATTCTGTCTAAGCATATTAGCTGTTTCTAAAGCCCTGGTACACTTCATATTCACTTATGACTCATGCACACATCGCTTTACATTCCAGCGTTCTCATTGTAAGCACAGCATCATGTTCTCTTGCCATGAAAACAGAAGCAGAGCCTAATTTCTAGAATTAACCCTGCATCGTTGGTAGAACTAACGGGGAGTAAGCATGAGTGGAGGTCCTGTACAAATAATTTCCCTAATAGGACCATTAAACCTAGAAAATGAATTGCCTTATTTAAATGAGTTAAAAGTAATATTCCCAAATCATGTCAAGAACTGATCAGCACAATCAAGTTTTCGTTGGTAACCATATTAAGAATAAATAAAAATATCTTTCATCGGGAGGCAATTAATCCCAACAGCCGGTAATGCTGCCAGCCGGAATACCAGTTCATGACACCGATAGAGCGGGAATAGATCGTGTGGTGAGCGTAGTTAGCCACCAGGCCCGCAAGAGGACTCGTACCGCTTGCCCCGTTGACGGCATTCTGGCGGACAGATTGCCGCTGTCGGGATACTGACAGCCGGCATCCCGTCTGCTGGGAATATATATGTATTCCCTTTCATAGACCCCTAATGGCTGATAGTGGGCAAGAATGTACAATGTTGCATAAAAGCGTATATTACGCTTTATAAACTTTTATGCATTGTATTTATTTATTTATTTTACTTTAATGTTAGTTGATTTACATAATAGTTTATTTTAGATCTGTATATCATATGCTACTGTCTTACTATATTTACTCCAACTCGGGGCATATTAATATTTTCTTTGGCATTCTTTTTCTTAATTTATGCTGCCGCTGTTTGTCATTTGTTGACGTACTGACGTGCCATATTGTTGTAGCTAACTTTTAGAGTTTGTTCTTTTGATCTGTAAATGAATAAAAATGATTTGCACTAAACGTGTATGCACTTATTAGTAATTGTTACACACTTCCTTAACTGGTGTGATTCCAGTAGTTAGCCTGTGTTTTTAAAGTTGCAATTTTTGAAATGGCAAATTTAGGTTGGTTTTCCTTTTAAATTATTGCTTTAAAAATTAGCTAACTCGCCGGATTCACGCCGGTGCCTGCATGTCGCAGGCTATTACAGAAGACATAATGTGTTCATTTAGAAAAGCATACTGTATTGCGTGCATCTAAAGATGGACCGCTCATATTAGTTTGCTGATATTAGACAGCTCATAAAAACTCTCTATAAATAATAAAGATGATGCTCTTTAAAATAAAACTTGGGGGTTTTATTAAATCCCAGGTGGCCATTTCTATATATTTAATCTGAGCACATTTTTTATCTGTTTGAACGGCTCTTATGCATTTGTTGCATAATAAGACAGTTCTAATAGTGAATTTGGCAATGAAAATATAAATATAGTAAGTGTGTGCTCTAAAAGCTCCACTTTAGTGCGGTTTGGTGGCTTTTCCCAAAATCAATTGGTTCCAAAATAGGGACAGATGGAGACGGTTATATAAGAAGGCCTTTGTCTTAAAGTGCATCAGTATTGTATATAATAATGGGAAAAATAAACCTAATTTGACTACAAGAGGGGTAATGGGTGGGGATAAGGCTACTGGGATGCTATGTGTGATAAGTGGTCATGCCAATGGTATATCTGCAATGGGTGCAGGGTGTGCAGTGCACAGAGGTCACTGACCCACAATGCACAGCCGGCACCCATTTCTTCAATACTTAACTCTCTGGAGTCCCACGTCGGTAGCATTACACAAATCATTGGGAAAATGGTGTCGCAGACATTTTCCTGGTATTTTACGCATGCACAGTGGGTTATTCTCCAAGAAAATGGCCACTGCGTCAACACTAGTGCCACAGTAGACACTAGTGCAGTGCTAGAGTCTACTAGTGTTCAGCGCTTCTGGCTAGAGATGAGGGGGCCTGGCTAGAGACTGCATTTAGCAAAAAGCTCTTCCTGGGGCATGTGCTCCTAAAAGAATCCATCTCAGCACAGAGCTGGAAGCTGAGTGATAGCTCAGCCATACTGCACCGTCAGCCTGCGTGTGCATCAGTGGGGGCAGATGGAAATGGAGTTGAAGGATCCCTCCTTTGTAAAATCGGTGATGGAGTAGCCCATACTAGTAAATCTGACAGCTTAGTATCCCTAGAGAAACCTATAGGGGCTGTTCTAAAGGGACAGCAGCAGATATCAGAGATTCCTGCTGAAATTCCTCCTTCTCGAATCCTTAATTCCTTTATATTTGCCCCACCTCCTACCCTGAAAATATGTGTTTTCCAGGGATATCCCATAAATAATGTTGAATAAATATGCCCCAAAATGAGAACATTGAGCAATTGTGTTTCCAAAAGATCAATTTTCACTTTGATTATCAGAGGATACTAAAAAACAAAATTTCACCAGCAGAAGACTGCCGTACACCAAGCTAGTGGTTCCCAAACTTTTTTGAGTCACGGAGCCATAGATTATCAGAATTTTTTTCATGGCACCCCTAGGCCAAAATTTTCTTACTGAGAAAATTTTAAAGAAATATTAAATTAAGTAAATTGTGTTTATATGTCATCCTTAGGTTCAGTTATGTGGTGAGGGACAAGATTTGCTTCTGTTTGTCCACATAGTTTATGATTAGAAGCCACCAGCACTAGTTTTGCCTATTACATTGACCATAAATAATTTTAATTGGTCCTGAACCACCAATCCAAGGCACCCCTGCAAGTGTCCCGAGGCACCCCAGGGTGCCATGGCACACAGTTTGAGAACCACTGCACCAAGCAACAAAACCTTCAGTTTTCTAATGTGAGCATAGGTGAGTGACTTCTATTCCATCAGAGGCAATGGCTTACAAGCAGTATTTTGGAGTAATAATCTACATTCTTTAAAAAAATAGTTTTTCATTATATAAATTACATCTCACCCCAGGGGGGTTTTAAGAGAGGGGGGGACCTACATACAGGCTCCATTGCGGGCCCCCTCTCCTCCGGCAGCTAGTAGACTCTGGCATAAAGCCAGAGTCTACTGCGCATGTGCAGGTCTCTAATCAGTGCGCATGCGCAAATCACTCAGAAATGGCCTGCAGTGCGGGCCAAGTGATTTGTTCCTGCACTGCAGGGCCACCGCCGTGGAACTCCAGAGAGATCAATATAATATATGGGTGCAGTGTGTGTGGTGTGGCACCCCCAGAACCTAGGGGCCTGTGTGCACCACACACACTACACCCATTATAGAAATGCCTATGTCTCACCCTAAGCTAATGTGTTTGCTAAATTAATTATGTGACTAACATTAATATTAGCCAAAAGCATTTTATACTTTTGGCTAAATTATTATCCTAATAATTTATAATATATATGTACATGTTCAGTTGTAAGTAGTCCACACATGCTCTCAAGGTTTAAACAGGTGAAATGTTCTCTCAAATGATATATACAAACACAGGGTGGAGTTAATGGCATAAGGGAAGGGAAGAACAACTCATTGTTGCTAGTAAAAGCAGTAATGAATCATCAGATTAAAGCCTAAAATGTTCTAAACAAAAAAAAAAAAAAATTTTTAAATCTCAATCCAGTCTGAAAAAAGGAGAGAAATGAAAAACTCAAAGGCATAGAACCTAAAGAACGTGTTCACTGAGGACCACGTAGCCGCCTTGCACAATTGTTCTGCGGACGTGCCACGGTGGACCGCCCAAGAAGGTCCAACAGACCGACTAGAATGGGCTTTAATAGCAGCAGGAGCTGGGAGTCCAGCCTGCGCATAAACTTGTGCAATAACCTTTCTAATCCATCTGGCCAAGGTTTGCTTATTCGCAGGCCAGACACACTTGTGAAAACCAAACAAGACAAAAAGGGAGTGATGCTTCAAGAGCCACGCCGTCAAAGCTAGTCTGACCAGGTCCGGGTTAAGACAAGGGCCCTGTACGAGAAGGTCTGCGTGCTGAGGAAGTAAAAGGGGACACTCTGTCGATAGACCTTGCTGGTCTGAGAACCAGTGCCATCTGGGCCACGCTGGAGCGACGAGAAGTAGTATTCCTCCTTTTTGTTTGAACTTCCGCAGGACCCTATGCAGGAGGGACACTGGAGGGAACACGTAGGGCAGCCGAAAGTTCCATGGAATTGTTAGTGCATCCACGAACGCTGCTTGAGGATCACTGGGCCTTGATCTGAAGACCGGAACCTTGTGATTGTGTCGAGACACCATCAGGTCTACATCTGGTAGGCCCCACTTGTCCACTAGGAGTTGAAAGACTTCCGGATGAAGACTCTGCTCTCTGGCGTGCACATCCTAGCGACTGAGGAAGTCCGCTTCCCAGTTTAGAACGCCTGGAGTGAACACTGCCAATTTTGCTGGCAGATGGCGGTCCGTCCAATGTAGCCATGCAGCTTCAAGTTCCGCCTTGATGGTTTATGCATGCTACCATGGTGGCATTGTCTGACCGTACTTGAACCGGCCTATTCTGTACCAGAGGCAGGGCGAGAGTCAATGCATTGAACACCATCCGCAACTCCGGTATGTTTATTGAGAGGAGTGATTCCTCCTTAGTCCATCGACCCTGAAAAGAGTGTTGTTTCAAAACCGCACCCCATCCCCTCAGACTGGTGTCCATTGTCAGCAGGACCCAGTCAGGGATCCAAAAGGGATGGCCCCTGCTCAATTGCTGGTCCTGGAGCCATCAGGAGAGTGACAGACGAACCTCCGGAGTCATATGAGATCTGATCCGATGAGGTAGGCTGTCCCACTTGGAAAGAATTAGCCTCTGCAGAGGGCGGGAATGAAATTGAGCGTACTCTACCATGTCGAATACCGACACCATCAGGCCAAGTACTTGCATCGCCAAGTGTGTCGACACTCTGGGGTGACAAAGGAAGCACCTTCTCCTGTCCTGAAGCTTCAGGACTTTTTCTTGAGACAGAAAGAGTCGCTGACTGTGTGTGTCCAGGAGTGACCCTAGGTGCACCATGCTCTGAGCTGGGACCAACGAGGATTTCTTCCAATTGATGAGCCACCCGTGGGCTTGTAGGAGGCTTACCGTCAGTTGCAGATTACTGAGGAGGACATCGTGGAAGTTTGCCAGAATCAGCAAGTCGTCCAGATACGGCAGGATTCTGACTCCCTGGTGACAGAGATGGGCTGTCATTATGGCCATGACCTTGGTTAAGATCCAAGGAGCCATAGCCAGTCCAAATGGCAGAGCCTGGAACCGATAGTGGAGGTCGCCAATAGCAAACCACAGATACTGCTGATGCGACATGGCAATAGGTATATGTCAGGGCCGAGTGTTTTTGTGAATCCATTAACCCTGGACCAATCAAAGGTGTGGGTGCGGTTGTATGATGAAAGCAGGGAGGACGAAGAAAGTTCTGTTTCATGTATTTATTAAAGGCAGCAATTCCAGTAAGGAGTTAAATGACAATTATTAGTCACCATATATATACTGACGTATTGCAATGAATGGTATAATGATAAGCAGGAACAGTCTTAAAGATGCATTGAAGAAATGTTCATACAACTGAATTTAAACAGGCTTGTGAAGAATTGTCCAAATGAAGCAATGACTGGTGCCAAACTGTAAGGAGTGTTAACTGGATATTGCAGACATAAATTAATAAACTGTAGAGACTTGTACTGAAGCTTAAAGGTTAAACTTGAAGGCTGTGAAGAATTGTCCTTGATTGCAGCAACAATGAAAATACAATACTGAATAGAATACTTGTAAATCGTGAAGAAGCACTGTGAAACTGCAGCAGACGATAATGGTGAAGAATGAGTTAAACTGAGAGCTGATTAAATGAGCACCTGAGTTTAGTAGAATCTTCCAAAGGCTGTGTGATTGAAGCAGGCAGACAGGGTAACCTCTCACAAGACTCTGGAAATCCACTTGTTTGCCACTGGCAGAGCAATTGACTGACAGCACAGCAGGGAGCTGGTGGATCGGAGGCGATATATGGACCATATCTGGACCACTGGAATCACACGGAAAACCACAGAGAGAGCACAGAGCTAGGGTACCGAGTAGCTACAACAAAGCACTGGCTCAGAATAACATAATCCCAGCCTACTTAAAGGAAGCACAGGCACAGGATTGGCTAACACTTACCCACAGGTGCTCTCAGGTGCTCATTTGGTCTCCAACATGGCCGCCCCCTATACTGCAACCACTCATCGGTGCCTTTGGCCATTTGGTCCCCGCACTCCCGGCTCCCAGAACCTGCATCACCTCTGCCGCTGACCACACCACATCCCCACATGGCCGCATAGAACCGCAAGCAACTGCGTCGGCAACGGACAGACCCCAGAACCCACAGAGGTGAGTGATCGGTTCGTGATAGTGCCCCCCCTTTAAGGGTGGACCCCGGACACCTTTGAGCTTTATCAGGATTCTTGGAATAGAATTTTTATACCAGTCTTGGAGCATGAACATCTTCGGCAAAAACCCAGGACCTCTCCTCTGGACCATAACCCTTCCAATCAACCAGAAACTGCAGACGTCCATATCGACAACGTGAGTCCACAAGCTCCTTAACCTCAAATTCCTCATCCTGCAAAGAGTGAACTATAGGAGGTTTGGACAGGGCAGTACGAAACTTATTGAGAATCAAAGGTTTCAACAACGATGTATGAAAGGTGTTAGGAATTTTCAAAGAAGGTGGCAACTTGACTTTGTATGACACAGGATTGAGTTGAAGCACTTGATCTGCTGCTGGAACCTCTTGAGCTGGCAACCGATGGAACTCTGGCACACGAGGATGAAAACCAAAGTTAGTATAAAACGGCATAGATTCTGAAGACGAATGAAAGAGATTATTATGAGCAAATTCTGCCAATGGAATGTAGTCAATCCAATCATCCTGTGAGGAAGATATGTATAACCGGAGAAAGGTTTCAAGATCTTGATTTACTCTCTCAGTTTGTCCATCTGTCTGGGGATAATATGCCGAAGAAAAATTCTACTTAATGTTTAAAGATGGACAAAGCGACCTCCAAAACTTGGCTACAAACTGTGTTCCCCGATCAGAGATGATCTCTTGAGGAAGGCCATGCAACTTAAAGATCTCAGAAATGAACAATCTGGCTAGTGAAGGGGCTGATGGTAATCCAGTTAATGGAATGAAATGTGCCATTTTTGAAAATCGATCCACTATCACCCAAATGGTATTCCACCCTTTTGATGGAGGTAAATCGGTTACGAAATCCATTAAGATATGAGTTAACGGTTGTTTGGGTATAGATAACGGATTTAACAAACCAGGAGGAGAAGCCCTTGGACTCTTATGTTGGGCACATTTAGGACATGCTGCTATAAACTCTTGAACATTGGCTTTGAGATGTGGCCACCAGTAAGACTGTTGAATAAAGTTGAGAGTCTTTAGGACCTCAGGATGACCCATGAAAGATGAAGAGTGAGCCCAAGTAAGTAGTCGTTTTCGAAGGTTTGTGGCGACAAAGGTTTTGCCAGGCGGAGGAATTGGGACCGGAGAAGTTCGGTCGTTAGAAAGGACGTAGGACTCCCAATGGCTTGATACGTGGTAGCATCATTTGATTCAGAAGAATTGAAAGACCGAGAAAGGGCATCTGCTTTTTTGTTTTGAGACCCTGGACGATAGGTGAGCTTAAAATTAAATTGGGTGAAGAAAAGAGCCCATCGAGCTTGTTATGGATTCAAACACTGAGCCGACTGCAGATACAGAAGATTCTTATGATCAGTATATACTGTAATGGGGTGTTGTGCTCCCTCTAAAAGGTATCTCCACTCCTCAAATGCCAATTTAATGGCAAATAATTCCTGCTCCCCAATTGCATAATTATGTTCGGCCGGTAAGAATTTACGGGAGAAATATCCACAGGGATGGACTTTTTTGTCTTCAAAGACTTGTGACAACACAGCTCCCACTGCTTCCATAGATGCGTCTACCTCCACTAGAAAGGGACGGTTCAAATCCGGCTGTCGAAGAATGGGGGCTGACACAAAGGCTTGCTTTAAATCGGCGAAGGCTCTGATTGCTTCAGAAGACCAGTTCGTAGGATTTGCTCCCTTGCAAGTCAGGGCTGTAATGGGAGCAGCCAACATAGAGTAATTCTTAATGCATTTCCTATAAAATTAGCAAAGCCAAGGAATCGCTGAATCCCCTTGAGAGTTGTAGGAGTGGACCGCTCTCGGATAGCTTGTACCTTTACAGGATCCATACATAGCTCTGATCCGGAAATAATGTAACCAAGGAACGGTATAGAAGATACTTCAAATGTACACTTCTCCAACTTACAATATAGTCGATTTTTTCTCAGGCGGGTCAGTACCTCTTTAACTTGGTGATGGTGAGACTTCAGATCCTGGGAGAATATTAAGATATCATCCAAGTATACTACTAAACACTTGTAGAGAAGATCTCAAAAAAGTTAATTCACATAGCTTTGGAAAACTGCAAGAGCATTGCAAAGACCAAAAGGCATTACAAGGTATTCGTAATGCCCATCCCGGGTATTAAAGGCAGTCTTCCATTCGTCCCCTGCACGGATGCGGATTAAATTGTAGGCTCCACGAAGATCTAATTTTGTAAACACAGTAGCTCCCTTTACCCGGTCAAATAATTCTGGAATTAATGGCAATGGGTACTTGTTCTTCACAGTGATCTCATTAAGTCTGCGATAATCTGTGCATGGTCGTAAACCACCGTCTTTATTCTTAACGAAGAAGAATCCGGCTCCTGCAGGTGAGGAAGATGGTCTAATAAATCCTTTGGTTAAATGCACTTGTATATAATCAGACATAGCTTGAGTCTCTGGGATGGACAGCGGATAAATTGGCCCCCTAGGAGGTGTTTTGCCTGGCCTCAAAACGATTGGGCAGTCCCATTCACAATGATGGGGTAAGGAGTCTGCCGCTTGTTTACTGAAGACATCCACAAAAGATTGATAGACTGAAGGTAACTCGGGAAGACTGACTGACTGGAGGGGTATAATTGAAGCTAAACAGTCCTTGGTACAAGATTCACCCCACAAAATAATTTCCATGGTTTGCCAGTTGAATTGTGGATTATGTTTCTGCAGCCAAGGTAATCCAAGTATCACATCATGAGAGGCTTTGGGAAACACGAGGAAGGAAATATATTCGGAATGGAGCACACCAACTTTCATCTTGAGACATACGGTTCGATGAGTAATTATACCGTCTGGAATATGAATTCCATCCACTGCTGTAACAGCAACTGCTACTTCCAGAGGCACAGTTTCAACTTTAGATCATATGACAAAGGATGAGGTGATGAAGTTCTCGGCTGCACCGGAATCTAGGAGAGCTGAAACTTTAACTGTAGAACTCGGAGATTCTAAATGAATAGGCAAAGTTGGCTCTTTCCCGGAACGTGATTCCAAGGTAACTCCTAGCTTAATCTCTCTTGAATAAGCTAGGAGCGAGAGTTTCTCGGCCGGAATTTGCAAGACTTAACGAAATGTTTGGAGGACCCGCAGTACATGCAGAGGTTACCCTGTCAACGACTAATTCGTTCCACCTCTGTGAGGCGAGAGCGCCTGATCTGCATAGGTTCTTCTGTCGTTACAGGAGACTGAGATTGTTGAGGTCTAGGACGATAGCACGGAGTAGATCGATTTGCCTTGGATTTCTCTAAACATCGCTCTCTGTAGCGTATATCAAGTTTATTACAGATAGAAATTAATTCATCCAGCTTAGTTGGCACATCACGAATGGTTAAATCATCCTTGATTCTTTCTGAGAGTCCATTCCAAAATGCTGCAACCAGGGCCTCCTCCTTCCAGTTTAACTCTGAAGACAACGTGCGAAACTGAATAATATATTGACTAACAGGACATAAACCTTGACGTAGACGGAGAATCTCCAAAGATGCAGAGGTGGTTCTAATTGGTTCATCGAAGATTTTCCAGAAGGATGATACAAACTCTTTATAATTAGAGAGAATAGGATCTCCCCTCTCCGATAGTGGCAACGCCTACTCCAAGGCCTGACCGGACAGGAGGGCAATAATATATGCAATCTTAGAACGGGCTGATGGAAAACTAGCAGACAACAGTCCGAACTGGATCTCGCATTGGTTCAGAAATCCTCTGCAAAGCTTTGGGGTTTCATCAAACTTACTTGGCAAAGGTAACTGCAGACGAGACATAGGCACCATCACTGGAGAAACCGTCTTGGGAGCTGAGACAACCGGAGCTGGAACTTGAACTTGTGGTGTCTTTATAGCCTTATGAAGAGCCTCCAAATGATCTGCCATAGTTTACATAAACTGAACTATTTGTGTTTGTATGGACTCCTGATTTTCCAGTCGGGAAAGGATGTTTGCCGTAGCACCGCATCCTGCGAATTGGTCACCCGACGGATCCATGTGGCCAGTGCTTACTGCATACCTTCCAACATGACCCTCTCCAGGAGGGTAGATGCCCTGAGGAAGGATTGGCTTATCCGAAACGCGTTGGCACCAGTGTTTTTAACCTTGGGTGGTAAGGTTTTCCTACACCTATAATTCTATTTTAAGGATCATTGATTGGAGGGATTTTAAAATTCCCCCTTTTTGCACCATTGGGAGGTATTTCTCCTGTTTGTCTCCTAGGGGAGTATTGGAGGAAAAACCCAGGCTGCCTTTTGGTGGGATTCCATTTGTTTTTGTTGTTTATTTTTATTGTGCTGCTATATGGTTACGGTGTTTTATTTGGAATAAATTTTTTAAATACTACCATTTTTTGATGGACTTTCTGATATCCACCTCATAAATATTTGAGGATCACTTGTTCTGAGGAAAGACGTGACGGTTCTACAGGAGGGGTCCAAGGAAGGATACGTTGGAAAGAAACCTTTCAAGGAATATAGGGCCTGACTCTAAGGTGAGCGTCACGTTGAAGGGGGAGGGTAATCCCTTGTTGTGTGAATAGAAAGTGATATGAGAAGATCTGAATAAAGAAACCTTTCAAGGCACATAGGGCTCTGTATTAAGGTGAGCGTCCGTACTAAGGGAGAGAGTAATCTCATATGAAACTAGAGGTGGTGTGAAAGAAACCTTTTGATGTACGTTCCCCGTTAAGAGGAGGTCAGTCCAGAGGTGCGAACCTGTTGGAAGAGTTTACTGTCTGAACATCAAAGAAG
The DNA here is from genome assembly GCF_028390025.1 of Pseudophryne corroboree. Taxonomy (NCBI): domain Eukaryota; kingdom Metazoa; phylum Chordata; class Amphibia; order Anura; family Myobatrachidae; genus Pseudophryne; species Pseudophryne corroboree. The sequence goes on along the minus strand of NC_086444.1, from coordinate 299,937,366 downwards.
TACCTGAGGAGCTTTTGGCTATATTGTAGCGCTTGTGAACTACTCCACAGTGTTGTACCATATATATACTGACCTATTGCAATGAATGGTATAATGATAAGCAGGAACAGTCTTAAAGATGCATTGAAGAAATCAGTAGCGGATCTTGCCACGGGCAAGCAGGACTTTTGCCCGGGGCGCCGCCTTCCGGAGGGCGCCGCACCATGGCAAGATCCGCTACTGTGCCCCCCGCTGTGTCCCGCTGTGTCCCCCGCTGTGTCCCCCGCTGTGAAGGGAATCAGACGCTACGCCTCTAGTTTCCCTTCGTGGAGAGGACCTTTGCTGTGCAGTGCGTGATGATGTCATTACGCACCGCACAGCATTGTGGGACTGACACAGATGCTAGGGGTCATATTTGACTTCTAGTGTCTGTGTATGCTGTGCTATGGGAGAGATGTCATGACGTCTCTCACATAGATCCGAGGAGAGGAGCGGCACTGGTGGAGGTCTGCAGCAGTCAGGAATCAGGAGCGGGGATTGTAAGTATTATTTTTGTGTGTGTAAGTGGCGCTACTCTACAGGGGGCACAAATGGGGGCACAACTCTACAGGGGGCATAACTGACCATGCCCCCTGTATGAGGCCACGCCCCTATGTTCTGCCCGGGGTGCCAAAAGAGCTAGAACCGGACCTGGAAGAAATGTTCATACAACTGAGTTTACAACATGCTTGTGAAGAATTGTCCAAATGAAGCAATGACTGGTGCCAAACTGTAAGGAGTGTTAACTGGATATTGCAGACATAAATGAATAATTGTAGAGACTTGTACTGAAGCTTAAAGGTTAAACTGGAAGGCTGTGAAGAATTGTCCTTGATTGCAGCAACAATGAAAATACAATACTGAATAGAATACTTGTAAATCATGAAGAAGCACTGTGAAACTGCAGCAGATGATAATGGTGAAGAATGAGTTAAACTGAGAGCTGATAAAACGAGCACCTGAGTTTAGTAGAATCTTCCAAAGGCTGTGTGATTGAAGCAGACAGACAGGGTAACCTCTCACTAGACTCTGGAAATCCACTTGTTTGCCACTGGGAGAGCGATTGACTGACAGCACAGCAGGGAGCTGGTGGATCTTTTGCAGTGAAGGCTGCAGGCAGACCTCTGGGAGCGGAGGCGATATCTAGACCACTGGAATCACACGGAAAACCACAGACAGAGCACAGAGCTAGGGTACCGAGTAGCTACAACAAAGCACTGGCTCAGAATAACATAATCCCAGCCTACTTAAGGGAGCACAAGCACGGGATTGGCTAACACTTACCCACAGGTGTTTCACAAGTGCTCTCAGGTGCTCATTTGGTCTCCAACATGGCCGCCCCCTATACTGCAGACACCTCAGCGGTGCCTTTGGCCATTTGGTTCCCGCACTCCCGGCTCCCAGAACCTGCATCACCTCTGCTGCTGACCACGCCGCATCCCCACACGGCTGCACAGCACCGCGAGCAACCGCGCCGGAAACAGATGGATCCCAGAACCCGCAGAGGGGAGTGATCGGTTTGTGACTGTATATGCAGGTACGCATCCTGTATATCCAGGGATACCATATAGTCTCCGGGTTCCATAGCCAGTACAATTGAGCACAGTGTTTCCATACGGAACTTGGACACTCTCACAAACTTGTTCAGTGATTTGAGGTTGAGTATAGGCCGGAAAGACTCATTGGGTTTCAGAACTAGAAACAGGGTAGAGTAGTAACCTCTGCCTTTGTGGGACAGAGGTACCAGCACTACCACTCCTGTATTCAGGAGGGAACTCACAACCTTTTGCAGAGCTTGCGCCTTTAACAGATCCGAAGAGATAACTGTGGTGCAAAACTGGTGAGGGGGACATCTCTTGAATGAGACTGGGTACCCGTGAGAGACAACTTCCCGCACCCATGCATCTGAAGTGGTCTTTAACCAGACCTAGGTGAACTGCAGAAGTCTGCCTCACACCCTGAGGTTCCCCAGGGGGAGGCCCGCCCCATCATGAGACAGGCTTGTCTTGTTTAGCAGCAGGCTGATGGGCCACCCAGGATTGTTTAGCCTTGGGCTTTGTGGTTTTGGGAGCATGAGTATGCCTGTCCTTTTGCTTTCCCTTGAGGCCAAAAGGAACGAAAAGTGGTACCTTTTGCCTTCTGTGCAGAAGGATTAGTATTTGGGAGAAAAGCAGTCTTAGCAGCTGCTAACTCAGACACAATTTTATTAAGGTCTTCCCCAAACAAAATGTCCCCTTTAAAGGGGAGTACCTCCAAGGTCTTTTTGGAGTCTTGGTCCACCTTCCATGACCTCAACCACAGAATACGGCGAGCCAGGACAGACGTAGTCGACGCCTTGACTGCCAACACATCCGCCTCAGAGGACGCCTCCTGAATGTAATAGGTGGCAGTGGTAATGTGAGACAGGTATTGTCTAGCATTGTCAGATATATCCTCGGGCAGCTCTTCCTCTAATGCCTGAACCCATGCTTCAATACCTTTTGCAGCCCAAGAGGCTGCAATAGTGGGTCTATGTACAGCACCTGCAAGGGAGTAAATAGAATTCAGGCATCCCTCCACACGCTTATCTGCCGGTTCCTTCAGTGAAGTGACAGTGGTGACAGGCAGAGTGGATGACACCACTAGGCGGGTGACATGAGAATTCACCGGCGGTGGATTTTCCCACTTGTTACATAACTCTGCAGGGAGAGGATAGCGATCCAAGGCCCGTTTAGACAGAGGGAACTTATTCCCTGGATTAGACAAGGGTTCCTGCCTGATGTCCACCAAATTGTCAGAATGGGGTAATAGATTTTTAACCACCTTCTTCCGTTTAAACATATCAGTTTTCTTAGACACAGTAGTGGAATCCTCATCATCAGTGATTTGTAGGATTTGCTTAATAGCAACCACCAGGGCAGGGACATCAATTTGCAATGGAGAATCCTCATCAGAAACACCTGATTCAGTGTCTGACAGGACAGTATGCTCCCCCTCCTCTTCCGATGAAACATGTGAGAGATTTGTGGATTGTGAGGAGGAAGCAGCCTGCTTAGATGACACAGAGACACATGAGTGACCTGGAGTCGATTTTTGTCTGACCAAGGATTGATTTAATTGCTGCAACTGGTTAGACAAATTTTACGCCCAAGGCGGATTAACCATAGGGACAATTTGTGGCTGTAGTGGCACAGGCGGTCCGATAGGGGGAGTAAGGCATTCCACCAGAGTACCTAGTAGGTTTGTGTACTCAACCCAGAAGGGCTCCTGATTGGTTACAGGAGCTGTGGACTGACTGGGAGATGTAAGACACATAGTACCAGGGACGTGCAGTCAGGGGAGGCAGGGGAGGCAGTGCCTCCCCTGTCATTAATGATTAAAATAATGCAAAGAAGATACTTATGACACATATACTGTTTCATAAGTATCTGCTTTAGTCTGTGTTTTATTTTAATAATTCTACCCTATAAAAAACTGTTTTAAATGTGTTCGGAGGCACCGTTCTCTGTGCCTCCCGCCGTCAGTGAGAAAGATCCAAAAGCGGGGGGCGGGGCCAAGCATGGGACAGTGAAAGCCAATTGAAAAAAGCCCTATAAGCGGCACCTACTAGCAGTGCCACTTTGACAGGGGCGTGATTTCAGCTCATATGAAAGCACGCCCCTGTCACTGAAGAAGATAGGATTGGGCAGTGGGAGGTCCGGCCTGATCATTACTCCTGGACCTGGTATGAGGCTGAGACGAGTTTAGGAGGGTGCCGCAGCGCTGCCCGACATATCCTGCCGCAGTGAGTGTCTACTGGTGTCCCCACTGCTATCACAGCCTGTATACAGACGGAGCGCACAGACCCCTGTGTTTCTCCTTCCTCCTGGTGTCTCCTTGTTTCACGCTGCCGGCGCCTGTGTGTTCTCCAGTCCCTCCTTCACCCTAGTGTCCCCACTGCCAGGAGCGCTTAACAGTCCCCTATGTTCTGTTTTCTCTCCCCCCCCCCCCCCCTTCCCTGTGTGACCCAGCAGACGGCGCGCAGACTACTTTTTTTTTTTGTTCAGAGACGGAGACAACCTTATCTCCGTCTCTGTACCAACTGCGCACCCACACCCCATTGCTGCTGCCCGGCGGTTCAGCTGTTAGCGCTAGGTGGCTTTCATATCCATACCACCTGACGCGGAGCGCAGGCAGCTGAATCGCCAGTGGCCGTGCAGCACGCCGCAAGCACTCCATGACAGCTGAACATAGACACAACCCAGCCCTGACAGTGAGGAGGAAGAGGTTCTGCGCCGCCAAGACATGCCAGCAGTCATGGAAGAGATCCTGACGCAGCAGCAGTCTGCATGTAAAGTATGGGGGAAAGGAAGGGAGGGGGGGGGGGTGCGTGTGCATGCCCTGTGTTTTTATAACGTGTGTGTGTACTTTGTATGTATGTATGCCCTGTGTTTTGTTATTGCCGCCACCTCCCACATACACCTATTTTAACATATTACTTATTGGATTATTAGTAGTAACATGCAGGCCACACTGACACTTTGCTGCTGTAAATTAATGTCCCCCTGAGGCTGTGAGCGGCGCCACCGGTGTGGGCGCTTGCTGCTCTCTCCTCCTCTGCAGGCGCTCTGCTGTTAATGCCCCCCCCCCCCTGAGGCTGTGGGCGGTGCTGTTGGTGCGGGGCAGGCACTCGCTGCTATCTCATCCTCTCCTCTGATGTCATTGTCAGTTCGATTTGCTACAGTGGCGAATTGACAGCAGAGAAGAGGAGAGAGTGGCGAACGCCGCCACAGCCACTGCGGCTCACAGCCTCAGGGGGACATTAACAGCAGAGGAGGAGAGAGCAGAGCAGCGAGCGGCGCCGCTCACAGCCAGGCGGACATTATCACTAATTTATCAGGAACCAGGGCTGCGCTGCCAGGAGTTGCCAGTGGGATATCAGCTAGACTAATGGGGGGGGGGGTGGAAATTAGCATGCCGCCCCCAGCAGGTGCCCAGTGGGAAATCTGGCTCTGGGGACCTTATAAGGCAGATACAGACTGCTGCTGCTGGGTCTGCCTAGTGGGATGAGAAGGCCTCTATGGCAGGAGGATTACTGCAGCAATGGACAGTCACAGAGCTGAGAAATCGGTGGGGAGACCGCAGGGAGGGATCTGAAAAGATCCCTCACCTGCACAAGCTGTCGCATCAGTGACGGCGGCAGTAACTGGCAATGGCTTGGGGGTAATAGCGGGCATCAGCACGGCGGCGGTATGGGTCATCGGCGGGACTCAGCAAACATTATGGCTGCAGTGCCTCACCAGCTACTGACTTCACCGCACGCCACTGACACAGACCATCATTCAAAACTTTCCCCTCTAGTAAATCCTTGGCGCATGCTCTGCATGATGCATGAGCGTCCACCGACTTACTGTCCTCCTTGTTAGACATTGTACACAAATGCAACAACAGAGCGCTTTAGTACGATAAAGCCAGAGTACAATACCTGCGCATAAATCCGTTAGTATGTGACTGAATACACAGTACACAGCACCTGCAAATAAATCCAGTATTATTTGACTGAGTACGCAGTAAAATACACGTAATGGGTAAATACTGTGACGCACTATATATATATATCTGGGAAACACTGAAAGTGAAACCACACAGCAGATACAGACACACACAGTCACAGGCAAAACAGATAATTATTATGACAATAAAACTTTACTGGGCTAGTATATGTACAGATATATATATATATATATATATATATATATATATATATATATATATAAAACACAGCGCGGTCCTAGACCAGAGGTATATATGAGAATACTCGTACAATATATCCTGTAATAGGTACACTCCTTTTTAACTAATGCGGTCTGTATAAAGACATGTAGGATACTCAAGTGTTTGTAAAGTCACAGCGCTGTATACAGGCGGCTTTACAAAGGAGACCTTGCCCTGCAGTCCCGGAGACCATCCGCAGCTATGCTTAGAAGATGGTGCCCAGCGTCTCAGTCAGGGATTGAGGGAGAGTGTGAGGCATCTCCAGGGCAGTAAAATCCGCAGTAGATGGCGCCCTGGGCCGGGGGAGGGGCTACAGGTCAAGCGTCGGCTCCCCTATGCTGGTCCTCACCGCCGGTACTACGGTGTCTTATTATATGCCCTGGTGGTCTAGTGGGGTTCCTGCTTGGTGACAGTGTCCATGCCAGTGTCGCGGTCCATCTCCCTAGACCGCAACAGGAATGCGATTTAATGGCATGTCCCGCCTGGGGGACCCTCTTACCTCCTCCCCGTTGCAGCCATGCGATCCAGGAGAGCATCTGCGACCATGTGCCCTAAAGCCAGAGCGTCTCCGCCGCAAGTACCAGGGAACAGGCTGCGGGAGTATGTGACTCCGCTTGGGAGGTGATGGAGCCGCAGCACAGAATGTTACACTGACATATCAGTGCTGCAGCCCTTGAAGTCTTCATAGAAAGCTTTTCAGGGCTGCCCAGTGCAGCACCAGGGCCGCTTCTACCCCTTGTGGCGCCCAGTGCGAGAGTTTCCACTGGCGCCCCCCCCCCCTCTCCGTGGCAAAACAGTTAGTGTGCGGGGGCGTGGCTTCATAGGGGAGGGGCGTGGCCAGTTATGCTCACAGTAGCTGTGCCCCCCAGTTGATTTGCCCCCTCTTTATTTGCCCCCAGTAGTTGTGCCCCCTCTTTATTTGCTCCCAGTATTTGTGCCTCCTCTTTATTTGCCCCCAGTAGTTGTGCCCCCTCTTTATTTGCACCTCCTCTTTATTTGCCCCCAGTAGTTGTGTCCCCAGTATTTGTGCCTCCTCTTTATTTGCCCCCAGTAATTGTGCCCTCTCTTTATTTGCCCCCAGTATTTGTGCCTCCTCTTTATTTGCCCCCAGTTGTTGTGCCCCCTCTTTATTTGCCCCCTGTCGCTGTGCCCCCGCTTACAAACACACACACACACACACACAAAATAATAAAAACAATACTTACCACTGCCCCGCTCCTGCTTCTTCTGCTGCTGCTGCTCCGTCAGTCTGGCCGCCCGCTCCTCTCTATGGGAGAGACGTCAATGACGTCTCTCCCATAGCGCCGCACAGACACTAGAGGTCAATAACGACCTCTAGTGTCTGTGCCTGGAGCCGGCTGCAGCGGACGCCCACACAGCCCACGGCGTCTGCTGCAGCCGTGGAGCGGGGAGCTGAGTGCGGGCAGGCGGCGGTGCCTCCGGGGTGACTGCGGCCGCGCCCCCAGGCCGCAGCGCCCCGGGCAAAGGCACTGCTTGCCCGCACCAAGGACCGCTCCTGTGCAGCACCCCTGTTAAGTGACCTGCTGCTGCTCGAAACTGGGCTCCAGTGCCTGGAGGCGGGGTTTATAGAGGAGGCCCCAATGCATCCATGGACAGCCTAAACCTTTAGCCTGTTAGTGTCTCTGGATCAAGATCACTTTACACCCCAAGATGTTTCCCTGTGGAACACAATGTACCCTGCTGCAGAAATTAAGTTTGTGAGTGCCCACAAATGTCAACATTTGTATATTTTTCACATTTTCAAACCCTTTTGAAATAAAAAACTACATGAGATAAAATATATATTTGAAGAACTGTATTCTGCTTTAATGTCTCATTTATTACACAGAGGTGCAATGGAAAAAAAATTGTGATGCAGTTCAGTTTTTTAGGCATTCTGCATTCTAAAAAATAAGCTTAGAATTGAATAGGCAATGGGAATTTCAGTTTCATTTGCTCACAGGCAACTGGTACATCTAGGATAAGTGGTATATAGTGGAAGTAGAGGAGATAAATATATATATTTTTTAATAATAGACAAATCACTAATTCACAGGAAGCATATGATTCCCCAGTGGCCAAACTGAATGCCCTTTCTGCCATAGAAATGTTCTTGTCTTATAAATCATTATAATTAAATTGCTGGTTAGAACATAGTTACAAACAATGACTACATTATAGAACTGCAGCAGAGAACATGAAATACTTGTGTGCTTGATATCTGCCTCAAAACATATATTTGCCAAAGAGAACTACAGTAGTAACTAGTAGTGACCTAAGGGGAGATGTATCAAGTCTTGGAGGGAAATGAGGTGAAGAAGTTGCCCACATCAACCATCGGCTTCTGGGGGTAATTCTGAGTTGATCGCAGCAGGACATTTTTTATCAGTTGGCCAAAACCATGGCCCTCATTCCGAGTTGTTCGCTCAGTAATTTTCTTCGCATCGCAGCAATTTTCCGCTAATTGCGCATGCGCAATGTTCGCACTGCGACTGCGCCAAGTAAATTTGCTAAGAAGTTTGGTATTTTACTCACGGCATTACAAGGTTTTTTCTTCGTTCTGGTGATCGGAGTGTGATTGACAGGAAGTGGGTGTTTCTGGGCAGAAACTGGCCGTTTTATGGGTGTGTGTGAAAAAACGCTGCAGTTTCTGGGAAAAACGCGGGAGTGGCTGGAGAAACGGGGGAGTGTCTGGGCGAACGCTGGGTGTGTTTGTGACGTCAAACCAGGAACGACAAGCACTGAACTGATTGTACTGGAAGAGTAAGTCTCGAGCTACTCAGAAACAGCACAGAAAAATCTTTTCGCAATATTGCGAATACTTCGTTCGCAATTCTGCTAAGATACACTCCCAGAGGGCGGCGGCTTAGCGTGTGTAATGCTGCGAAAAGCGGCTAGCGAGCAAACAACTCGGAATGAGGGCCCATATGCACTGCAGGGGGGGCAGATATAACATTTGCAGAGAGAGTTAGATTTGGGTGGGTTATATTGTTTCTGTGCAGGGTAAATACTGGCTGCTTTATTTTTACACTGCAATTTAGATTGCAGATTGAACACACCACACCCAAATCTATCTCTCTCTGCACATGTTATATCTGCCTCCCCTGCAGTGCACATGGATTTGCCCAAATACTAAAAAATTTCCTGCTGCGATCAGCTTGTGTTAGGATCTCCTGCTCTGTGCTGCCACGTCGCCATGGCAACCGGGAGGCAAGTGTTGGCGAAGTAACCTGAGCGCAGCTGATACTCCGGTCCGGGTTTTTACTGTGTAGTGGTTACAGGCTCTGTGCACGGCAGGGAATCCAGCGCTGGTTTTGTGCTCACAGTCTGTGAGGTCTGAGTGGGGCGTGGACAGCACCTGCTATATAAACCATCCTCTCAGGCTAGGCAAATGCTGCTGAATCTTTGTTTGTTAGTCAGTTCCAGAGAGTTAGCTAGTACTGTGTGACTTTGTATTTACTTGTTGCTTACTGCGAATAGGCCTTGGGATTCGGTACTTCATTCTGCCAATCCGGACCTAGCAGTAAGACTGGAGTCAGTTGTTTGACCTGCTGGGGTTCTTTTGCTATTCTGTGAACCCAGCAGGTTTGCGGCTGTACTCTCAGACCTGCTTGCTTAATCCTCCCTCACTGTGCAGGGCGTCCAGGTGTCAGTTTAGTGGCAGTAAGCTGAACCTGTGCCCTGCAAGTGGGGGTTAGGATTGTGGATACTCTCCTTGTGTCTATATTTCTATCTCTGACCAAGGAGTTTATTCCCACACCCGTTGGTAACCCTTTGGGGTTTTTTCTGTTGCTCTTAGCAACATCATTTCAGGTGCTCCACATGTTAAATCACAACACCTCGCTTCATTGTCCGCTCTATTCCATCTGAGTATTCCTGACACTAGGGAGACACCCAATTCATGAGCCTTTGGGCTTCTCCGTTCACTTTGTGTTTATTAGTTATTCCATCACCTCCTGTGTATGTTATGTTATACTGTCTGTGAGTTCGTTTGCTTCGCTTCCCTCTCTGTTCATACACCGGTATACTCCTGTTAGCACTGGTGTGCGTAACATATTCAGCAGCCCTACTCCTGTTGAAATTTTGTGGGAATATGGAGCATACCCCTCAAAATACTTTGCAACGGGGCGTGGTCTGGGGTCTGAAGGAGGCAGACGTGTTGGAATAGAGCTCCTTAGACCCATAGCCCAAATTAACTATCCCCCTTGTGTCTACGCCTACTAGGCCACCCCACTTCTTCTGCTGCCCTCCTGGTGCCCCCCAGCTGAGACCCCTGAGGTACCGCGGAATCGGGGAGCAGTTTTAACTGCTCCCGCGGATTGCGGCCTGCGGGGTCGGAAGAAGCCGGGGCCTCGATTTTAGCAGTAGGCCGGGGACGGCTCCGGGACCCGCTGATCGGGCCGCGAACATCAAAAAAGAACTTCAAACACCCACCTGCCGCCGGCCGCTTGCTGCGGCTAGTCGTTTTCTCCCTGCCTCCGGCTTCCACAGTGACAGGGACCCGGCAACTCGGCAGACGGGAGGAGGACGGAGGACGCCCGGCGGCCATCTTGGATTCAGTGAAAGGCACTGTACTGTGCTTTCACTGCAGCTGCAACTCCGTGCAGAAAAGAAATAAGGGAGACCCACAAAGCTGGGCCATATAGGCTTGCCCACACTACAAAATACTACAAAAACAATCATAGTTCTACCCCCACCCATCTATCCATCCATCCATCCATCCACCTATCCATTTAATTACTCTTTATAATTGCTGGCTGACTCCTTAAGCGGTGGCCTGGGGTCCTGTATATACACCCCGATCGAGATATATCAGAGGCACCACCATTACAAGTGAAAATATGGGCCCCTAGCCTCGTGCATGCCTGCCTGATGCCACCCTAAGACCACGAGGGGGGTTCTTGCACGATGACGGCCCTCATACTACATAATACCGAGGAAATGTGAAAGTGTAATTCTAATCTGCTCTATCTAAAGACCGATCATCGGTTCATCGGCCCTTTTAAGATCACCAGGGTTATCAATCCGGTGGCATTTCAGTTAGATCAATAAAACATTTCATTGTTCCCTTTTAAAACTGGCGGTTAGTAATCCTTCTTCCAGTGGAAGACCTTCTCCTCTTCTGATACGGGGTCAGAGGGAGTTTGTGGTTGAAAGGATTCTTGACTCCAAGATGGTTCGGGGTCGGCTGTCATTTTTGGTGCACTGGAAGGGGTATGGCCCGGAGGAGCGGTCGTGGGTGCGCAGTTGTGATCTTCATGCCCCCAGACTGATACGCTCTTTCTTCTCGCAGTTCCCCGATAAACCCGGTGGTAGGGGTTCTTTGACCCCTCGTCAGAGGGGGGGTACTGTTAGGATCTCCTGCTCTGTGCTGCCACGTCGCCATGGCAACCGGGAGGCAAGTGTTAGCGAAGTAACCTGAGCGCAGCTGATACTCCGGTCCGGGTTTTTACTGTGTAGTGGTTACAGGCTCTGTTATACTCCTGTTAGCACTGGTGTGCGTAACAGCTTGGAATTACCCCCTCTGTCGTTTCAAGACTGTGCTACATAAATGACAGTTAGAAGCTGACTGATTGGTTGTTTTGGGCAACGAATCCACTTTATCTCTCTCCAAGGCTTAATACATCTGCCCCATTCGGAGAACCATGAGTCAACGTCTGGACTATCGGGTACTTTTATGTCCATGTTCTGCAATTTATAGATTTCTACTAGAATTATTTTTGTCCCTACTACATTCCATCCAAATGAAAGTGTATATTGTATGTCACCTAAACAAAATGATGACATTAACAACCATTTTAATTGATGAATTCATTAGGAACTAATGACATCACCAAAGTAGTGATATCACTATAAGGAAGATTCATGAATGAAAACTTGGAGAGAGAGAGAGAGATAAAGTAGCAACCAATCATTGACAGCAGCTGACTGGTTAGTACTTTAACCTCGCCACTTTATCTGATTATCTCTCTGAAAGTTTTCAAGCGGTACCATATTAAATGGCAGAAAAATGTATGCACATTGTTATCATGAGCAGTCCTTAACACGTTTCCCCGCTTTGACTAATGTTCAGCAGCTTCCTCAGCAGCTTCCTCAGAAGGCGGGGAAACGCATTAAGGACTGCTCAGGCCAGCGCTGCTGTCCCTTCTGAGGATGACTTACGTGTACAAGGATTGGGGATAACTCCGGATAAGGCTGCATCATCTTCGCTAAAGCACTAACAGCCAGGAGACCCAAAACCTGGCCATCTGGATCAGAGGAACCAGCTACACTGGCGTATCTATAATGGGTGCAGTGTGTGCAGTGTACACGGGCCCCTTGGTCCAGAGGGGGCCCACACCGCAAACACTGCACCCATTTCTTCTATACTCACCTTTCCGGCGTCTATTGGTGACTGTGTGTGGGTCCCCTGCTTTCCCGTAGCCATCACCACCGCTGCTAGCGCACTGAGCGCTAGAGACTCTGGCACAGTGCATGCGCAGGACTCCGGAAAAATGGTGCAGCAGGTATTTTTTCAGAGTCCTGCGCATGCACTGTACACTCTGGCACTGTGCCAGAGTCTCGGTGCTGAGAGCGCTGACAGTGGCTGTGACGGCTACATGAGAGGAGGGGGCCCACACACGAAGTCTGCACACGGGTCCCCTCCTCTCTAGAAACGCCTCTGCCCAGCTATATGCCTGTTTGTTCCTTAAAGGAAGTTTAAAGTTTCTGGCCAGGACTCAAAAACTACAACAGGTAATATTACTCTAAAATTAACATCAGAGACAGTTTGTTCCTCTAATTACTACCAGACGAAACATGTTATTGCTACTCACCTGGACTGTCTAACACTGCTTGCTTAGTGACAGAATACCAATATAAATCTATGTATACATGTATATGTAACACTATGTATAGACACCGGCCGGCTACAGTATTTTATATATTATTACCATACAATATTGTGTTTGATAATAATGCAAAAAATATTTTTTAATGTTCTGATCTGTCAGCGCTGTCTTTTTCTGAAATATTCAGGGGTTTTTTAACTGAGGGTTGATGGTGTCTCTCTGAGAAGGCTGCAGACAGGTCCGTTTATCTAATTGTAGGCAGCAGCGCTGAGTATCCCATCCACTATTGATACACTTGCAAACAAGGGCTGGCTTAGGGTGTAACACAGAAACCGTATGGCCCATCTAGGCTGCCCGTTAGGGTATTAGGGTTAGGGATTGGGTTATGGTATTAGGATAGGATATTGCAGTTGGTTTATCAGTTTAGCTTAAGGTATTAGCGTTAGGGTTTATGATTAGGTAGAGGTTTGGGGTTAGGTTAGGGTCAGAGGTTAGTGTATTAGGGCCAGGGATAGGGTATTAGGGTTAATGTTTGGGGTGAGTAGGCAACACACAATGGTGCAGATGTATTAAGCCTCAGAGAGAGACAAAGCACCAATCACCTCTAGGATGGAGGTAAAGTGGACGGAGATAAAGTACCAGTCAGTCAGCTCCTAACTCTCTTTCTCTTACGTCCTAGAGGATGCTGGGGACTCCGTAAGGACCATGGGGTATAGACGGGCTCCACAGGAGATAGGGCACCTAAAAAGAACTTTGACTATGGGTGTGCACTGGCTCCTCCCTCTATGCCCCTCCTCCAGACCTCAGTTAGATCTTGTGCCCAGAGGAGAAAGGGTACAATGCAGAGAGCTCTCCAGAGTTTTCTGTTTTAAAGAATTTTGTTAGGTTTTTTATTTTCAGGGAGTCCTGTTGGCAACAGGCTCCCTGCATCGTGGGACTGAGGAGAGAGAAACAGAGCTGGCTTGTCAAGTTGGCCACTGTTTCTAAGGCTACTGGACACCATTAGCTTCAGAGGGAGTCGGAACACAGGTCTCACCTGGGGTTCGTCCCGGAGCCGCGCCGCCGCCGTCCTCCTCACAGATGCCGAAGATAGAAGCCAGGTGAGTATGAGAAGGCAAGAAGACATCAGGCGGCAGAAGACATTAGATTTTCATGAGGTAAGCATGCAGCGGTAAGCTGCGCGCCATTGCTCCCAGTACACACACACAAGCAGGCACTGAAGGGTACAGGGCGCAGGGGGGGGGGGGGCGCCCTGCGCAGCAATATTCCTCTTTTTGTGGCAATATAAGCAGGATTAGGCTGTGGCACAGTAAATCCACAAATCCCCCGCCATTTTTTTATATAAGTTTACTGGGACCGAAGCCCGTCGTCAGGTGGGCGGAGCTTGATCCTCAGCACTAACCAGCGCCATTTTCTCCACAGAAACTGCACGAGGAAAAGCTGGCTCCCTGATCTCTCCCCTGCTGAACCTTCACAGGCTGGAAAAAAGAGGAGGGGGGCACTTTGGACGCAGTGAGTGGGAATTGTGATGAGCGGATTCGGTTTTACTCGGTTGTACTCGGTTCTCAAAACCGAATCTTATTGGCTATCCAAAACACGTGACATCAGTGAGCCAATAAGATTCGGTTTTGAGAACCGAGTAAAACCGATAAGGCTATATATATAAAAAGCGCTATCTGGTATATATATTCCAGTGTTTTTAAGAGATGAGCGGGTTCGGATTTAACGCCAGAATTAACGCCAGTTCGGTTTTATCCGGATTTTTTCTATTGGCTATCCAAAACACGTGACACCCGTGAGCCAATAAGATGCCGTTTTGAGAACCGAGTAAATCCAAGTAAAACCGAGTAAAACCGAACCCGCTCATCTCTAGGACTGGCATACTCTCTCTCTGTCTCTCTTAAGGGCCTGGTTGGGGTTTTGTCCTCTTATAGGTTTATCCCTGTGTGTGTGGGGTGTCGGTACGTGTGTGTCGACATGTCTGAGGCGGAAGGCTTCTCCAAGGAGGAGGTGGAGCAAATGAGTGGTGTGTCCCCGTCGGTTGTGCCGACTCCGGGTTGGATGGACATGTTGCATATGTTGAATGCAAGTGTGGCATCTTTACATAAAAGGCTTGATAAGGCTGAATTAGGGGGGACATCAGGGGGTCAATCCTCGGATTGGACCGACTCACAGGGCCCGTCGGGGTCTCAAAAGCGTCCCTTAACACAAGACACTACTACCGACACGGATTCTGACTCCAGTGTCGACTACGACGAAGTAAAAATGCACCCGAGGGTGAATAAAACCATTCAGTGTATGATTGTGGCAATAAGGGATGTGTTACATATTGAGGATGAACCCTTGGTCCCCGACACAAGGTTACACATGTTTAAGGAAAAGAAACAGATTATTAATTTTCCCACATCTCATGAATTAAATGATTTCTTTGGAAAAGCTTGGGAGACTCCGGAAAAGAGACCGCAGATCCCCAAAAGTATTTATATGGCATACCCCTTCCCTAAGCAGGACAGGGAGATTTGGGAATCATCCCCCACTGTCGACAAGGCCCTGACGCGCTTGTCCAAGAAAGTGGCGCTACCGTCTCCTGACACAGCGGCCCTTAAGGACCCTGCAGATCGCAGGCAAGAAACTACCTTAAAGTGTATTTATTCTCATATGGGTGCTGTGCTAAGACCGACAATTGCGTTGGCATGGGTGTGTAGCGCAATTGCAGCTTGGACAGATGAGCTGACAGATCACTTTGATAATATGGATAAGGATACTATATTCTTAACTCTAGCCCATATAAAAGACGCAGTATTATTTATGAGGGATGCTCAAAGGGACATTGGATTGCTGGCTTCTAGGGCCAATGCCATGTCTATCTCAGCGAGAAGATCCTTATGGACTCGCCAATGGACGGGTGATGCGGATTCCATAAAACATATGGAAGTACTACCCTATAAGGGTGATGTATTGTTTGGGGGTGGGCTGACGGACCTGGTTTCCACAGCTACAGCGGGTAAATCAAATTTTTTACCATATATTCCCCAACAGCAAAAGAAAGTAACACCCTATCAGATGCAGTCCTTTCGGTCGCACAAGTCCAAAAGAAGTCGGGGATCCTCTTTCCTCGTCAGAGGTAAGGGCAGAGGCAAAAGAGCACCTGCTTCGGCAGGTGCCCAGGAACAAAAGTCCTCCCCGGCTGCTCCAAAACCCACAGCATGACGCTGGGGCTCCCCCGAGGGAGTCCGCACCGGTGGGGGCACGTCTTCGACTTTCAGTCAGGCCTGGGTCAGATCAGACCTGAATCCCTGGGTGTTGGAAATAGTTTCCCAGGGGTACAAACTGGAATTCGACGAGGTGCCCCCGCGCCGATTTTTCAAATCGGCCCTACCAGCTTCCACATCAGAAAGGGATGTAGTGTTAGCTGCAATTCAAACGCTGTGTATACATCAAGTGATAATCAAGGTTCCCCTGCACCAGCAGGGAAGAGGTTACTACTCAACCCTATTTGTGGTCCCGAAACCGGACGGTTCGGTCAGACCTATTTTGAATCTGAAATCCCTAAACCTGTACATAAAAAGATTCAAATTCAAAATGGAATCACTCAGAGCGATAATAGCCAACATGGAGGAGGGGGAGTTTATGGTGTCTCTGGACATAAAGGATGCGTACCTTCATGTCCCCATATATGCCCCCCATCAGGAATACCTGAGATTCGCTGTACAGGATTGTCATTACCAATTTCAGACGTTGCCGTTTGGACTTTCCACGGCCCCGAGGATTTTCACCAAGATAATGGCGGAAATGATGGTGGGCCTGCGCAAGCATGGAGTCACAATTATCCCATACTTGGACGATCTCCTGATAAAAGCGAGATCAAGGGAGAAATTGCTGAGCAGTGTGGCACTCTCTCTGAGAGTGCTCCAGCAACATGTTTGGATTCTAAATCTACCGAAGTCACAGTTGATTCCGACAACTCGACTACCGTTCCTAGGTATGATACTGGATACGGAACAAATGAAGGTCTTCCTCCCAATAGCCCAGGACATCCAGAACATGGTCAGAGACCTGCTAAAACCGAAAAGGGTGTCAGTTCACCAATGCACTCGAGTTCTGGGAAAAATGGTGGCGGCCTACGAGGCCATTCCCTTCGGAAGGTTCCATGCAAGGACTTTTCAATTGGACCTTCTGGACAAGTGGTCCGGGTCCCATCTGCACTTACATCGGAAAATAACTCTGTCCCCAGGGGCCAGAGTGTCTCTCCTGTGGTGGTTGCAAAGTGCTCACCTGCTGGAGGGTCGCCGGTTCGGAATTCAGGACTGGATCCTGGTTACCACGGACGCGAGCCTCCGAGGATGGGGAGCGGTCACACAGGGAAAAAAATTTCAGGGACTTTGGTCAGACCAGGAGTCCTGTCTACACATCAATGTGTTGGAACTCAGGGCCATTTACAACGGCCTTCGACAAGCGGAGAGTCTTCTTCGAAACCTACCGGTTCTGATTCAATCAGACAATGTCACAGCAGTGGCTCATGTGAACTGCCAAGGCGGGACAAGAAGCAGAGTCGCGATGGCGGAAGCCACCAGGATTCTTCGCTGGGCGGAAAATCATGTAAGCGCTCTGTCGGCTGTCTTCATTCCGGGAGTGGACAACTGGGAAGCAGACTTCCTCAGCAGACACGATCTCCATCCAGGAGAGTGGGGACTTCATCAAGAAGTCTTTACAGACATAACACGTCTTTGGGGAACTCCTCAAATAGACATGATGGCGTCACGCCTCAACAAAAAGCTTCGGAGGTATTGTGCCAGGTCTCGGGACCCTCAGGCAGTGGCAGTAGACGCTCTGATAACACCGTGGGTGTTCAAATCGGTCTACGTGTTTCCTCCTCTTCCTCTCATCACAAAAGTGTTGAGGATCATAAGGCAAAGAAGAGTACAGACGATACTCGTTGTCCCAGACTGGCCTCGAAGGGCCTGGTACTCAGATCTACAAGAGATGCTTACAGGAGATCCCTGGCCTCTTCCTCTGAGGGAAGACCTGTTGCAACAGGGGCCCTGTGTATTTCAGGACTTACCGCGGTTACGTTTGACGGCATGGCGGTTGAACGCCGAATCCTAGCGAAAAAGGGGATTCCGGAAGAGGTCATCCCTACTTTAATAAAGGCTAGGAAGGAGGTGACGGTTAAGCATTATCACCGTATCTGGCGAAAGTATGTGGCTTGGTGTGAGACCAAGAATGCACCTACGGAAGATTTTCATCTGGGTCGTTTACTCCACTTCCTACAGACAGGACTGGATATGGGCCTGAAATTAGGCTCTGTTAAGGTTCAGATTTCGGCCCTCTCGATTTTCTTTCAGAAGGAATTGGCTTCTTTTCCAGAAGTCCAGACGTTTGTAAAGGGAGTGCTACACATCCAGCCTCCTTTTGTGCCTCCAGTGGCACCGTGGGACCTCAACGTGGTGTTGCAGTTCCTAAAATCACACTGGTTTGAACCACTTAACAAGGTTGAGTTGAAATTTCTTACTTGGAAGGTGGTCATGTTGTTGGCCTTGGCATCAGCAAGGCGAGTATCAGAATTGGCGGCTTTGTCACACAAAAGCCCCTACTTGATTTTTCATGTGGATCGAGCTGAATTGAGGACACGTCCTCAATTTTTGCCTAAGGTGGTTTCTTCATTCCATGTGAATCAACCTATTGTGGTGCCTGTGGCTACAAGTGACCTGGAGGATTCCAGATCCCTGGACGTAGTCAGGGCCTTAAAGATTTATGTAGCCAGGACGGCTACAATTAGGAAAACAGAGGCTCTGTTTGTCCTGTATGCGGCCAATAAGATTGGCGCACCTGCTTCAAAGCAGACTATTGCTCGCTGGATCTGTAATACGATTCAGCAGGCTCACTCTACGGCTGGATTGCCGGTACCAAATTCGGTTAAGGCCCATTCCACTAGGAAGGTGGGCTCTTCTTGGGCGGCTGCCCGAGGCGTCTCGGCATTACAACTTTGCCGAGCGGCGACTTGGTCAGGGTCAAACACTTTTGCTAAATTCTACAAGTTTGATACCCTGGCTGATGAGGACCTAGTGTTTGCTCAGTCGGTGCTGCAGAGTCATACGCACTCTCCCGCCCGATTGGATGCTTTGGTATAAACCCCATGGTCCTTACGGAGTCCCCAGCATCCTCTAGGACGTAAGAGAAAATAAGATTTTAAACCTACCGGTAAATCTATTTCTCCTAGTCCGTAGAGGATGCTGGGCGTCCGTCCCAGTGCGGAAACTCTGCAAGACTTGTATATAGTTGTTGCTTACATAAGGGTTATGTTACAGTTGAAATCGGTCTTGGACCGTTACTTTTGTTGTTCATACGGTTAACTGGTTATGTATGATCCAGGTTACATGGTATGATCGGTGTGGGCTGGTATGAATCTTGACCTTGGATTTCTAAATCCTGCCTTGTATTGTCCATCTCCTCTAGGCACAGTTCTCTAACTGAGGTCTGGAGGAGGGGCATAGAGGGAGGAGCCAGTGCACACCCATAGTCAAAGTTCTTTTTAGGTGCCCTATCTCCTGCGGAGCCCGTCTATACCCCATGGTCCTTACGGAGTCCCCAGCATCCTCTACGGACTAGGAGAAATAGATTTACAGGTAGGTTTAAAATCTTATTTTTTCAAACACATCACTTTATCTCCATCCAAGGCTTGGTAAATAGACCCCACAGTCTGTAACATGACTGTTAGGAGCTGACCAGCTAGCACCTAATCTCTCCCCACTCCATCACTTCCCAAGGCCCAGTACATCTACTACCTCAATGTATTAACAAGCCAGTGCCATACGGGGTAGATATTACAGATACACACAATGGGGGGAATTCAAATCTTATCGCACCCCCCAATCTCCCATCTAAACATCTAAAGTGACGGGAGATAGAGGGGTGATATTCAGATGCCCCCCATTATTGCACTAATCACGCCCATTACAATCGGGTTTAGGCGCGCAAAGCACCTAAACCTGACTAAAATAATAGGTGCGCTTGTGCCCAAACGGGTCTCTTTACGCGCATTTCATTTCGCTACCCCCGGGAAAGCTGAAATTAACTTGTCGCACCTAGAATGCTGCCGGGTGGGCGCAATCACGGCCGAGAGGGGGGGACATTTGAATCCAGCCCACTGTCTTAGTAAGCCAATGTTATGCAGGGTAGGCTACTATAGGTACACACAATGGGTGGTATTCAATTGTTTGTGCTAATGGATGTGAGTGCCCAGGCTCCTATTAATTATTGTGCTTGTTGTGCCCAAGTGCACTGGGATTAGTCACATTAAGTAGCTAAACCCATGCAAAATACTAGACATGCTGAATTTGGGTGCCCAACAGCCCAACTTCAAGAGAGTGTGAGCAGAAATAATGGCCACCTGCAGCACTCGCGCCCATTGGTAAAAACAATTGCATATCACCCTATGTGTCAGTAAGCCAGTGTCATGAAGAGTAGGCTGCTAAAGTTACACACAATGTGTCAGTAAGCCAGTGCCATACAGAGTAAAAGTTACACTGATGGATAGAGTGCAGTGATTCACTCCAGCATTCCGAACTGTTATTAAATAACACACATATAATATTTATTTAGCTGAAAGAATCAACTTTAATTATAACTGTCTCTTTATCCCTATAGTCAGTAGATATATATTTGTTTAGACTGGAGGATCTCTAGTCTTACACTATAGATTAAGTGAGTCAGTATAGCCAATCAGCATTCAGCATCCAGCATCTATCTATTATATGGCTTGCAGGTAACTGTACTATCTAGCTCAACTGACTAACCATCACTCACACCCACTGACTAACCGTCACTCACACCCACTGACTAACCGTCACTCACACACAGTAACATATCACTGTTACCATAACAATACACAGCGGGCAGTCTACCAATACATGTGTCACTGTTATGGATTTATAAAGGCTGCACATGACCAGAAGAGGCATCAGCTCTGATCTTCTGAGCATAGAGGGTGCCCTGGGAGGCTGGAGCAGCATTGCCAGGCCCCTACCCAAACTTTATTATGGTGCTTAGCAATGCCTAATCCACCTTACAGTATTCAGACATGTGATATTAGTCCAAACTAAGCTCCATTCACTTTGGTTAAAAAACAGTATTGCCCCTTTCATGGTGTGTGGATTGCGGCAAATGGGATATATACTATTCTGCCCCTTCTTACTCCTACATAAAAATCATACAAATATTTGCTTGTATGGTGGCTGGTATTGTCTGTGCGATGACATCATAATGGTCCTATGATTAAGTGGTAAGCCAGAGCAACACACTATGGTTTATTCTGTTGCCTGGGCCAAGTGGTTATCTGCCATCAAATTCTATGGGGGAATCCAAATCTTATCGAACTCCCTATCTCCCGTCTAAAGTGACAAGAGATAGAGGGGCGATATTCAAATGGCCCCCGTTATCATGCTGATCGCGTTACAGTTGGGTTTAGGCGCGCAAAGCACCTAAACCGTACGGATGATGTAATGGTTAGCATTAATGCCTCACACACTGAGGTCATGGGTTCAATTCCCACCATGGCCCTAACTGTGTGGAGTTTATATATTCTCCCCGTACTTGCGTGGGTTTCCTCCGGGTACTCCGGTTTCCTCCCACAATCCCAAAATATACTGGTAGGTTAATTGGCTCCCAACAAAAATTAACCCTAGCGTGAATGTGTCTGTGTGTACATGTGATAGGGAATATAGATTGTAAACTCCACTGGGGCAGGGATTGATGTGAATGGACAATTATTCTATGTAAAGCCCTGTGGAATATGTGTGCGCTATATAAATAACTGGTAATAAATAAATAAATAATAATAAATAAACCCAACTAACGTAATAGGCGCGATCATGAAAATACCAATTTGGGTACCCAAATGGGTCTCTTTACGTGCATTTCAGCTCGCAACCCCCGGGAATAGGACGATGTCCACACCCCAACTGCTGGACATCATCCTATCCCTCATGAGGGACACTCACCTCCATTTTGTTCCCCGTGTGCCTTGAATGGTTTATTTTTCAGCGTCACCACCTGGGTTTCATCAGGATTCCGGATATTATCCACCACCGCAGTTATTGAAATGAACAATGTGGGTCGTGATAACAGTTTTATCCAAAAAAGGCCATTTATTCCAAAAAATATAAAAAGATTACAACCTTTAAAAACACAAAATTAAAAACAACCCCTAAAAGTTTGTTGGTTTATTCTACCATATACCCATAGGAAGCCGGTTCTTATAAGACATAGGTCCTCATTTAGGGTAAAAAAAAGGTGAAAAACTTATGACCAGGGGCCCAATTAGTACCAACGCGTTTTCGGATATAGCTATCCTTCCTCAGAGCATATGCATATGCCATGAGGAAGGAGAGCTATATCCGAAACAGGTTGGCATAAATGTCCTTTTTTTGGACAAAACTTTTATCACGACCCACATTGTTCATTTCAATAACTGCGGTGGTGGATAATGGTGGTCATTCCCAGTTGATCGCTGGCTAGCTGTTTTTAGCAGCCGTGCAAACGCTAAGCCGCCGCCCTCTGAGAGTGTATCTTAGCTTAGCAGAAGTGCGATCGAAAGGATCGCAGAGCGGCTACAAAAAAAAATTGTGCAGTTTCAGAGTAGCTCCAGACCTACTCAGCACTTGCGATCACTTCAGACTGTTCAGTTCCAGATTTGACATCACAAACAGGCCCTGCGTTCGGCCAGTCACGCCTGCGTTTTTCCTGGCATGCCTGCGTTTTTTCGAACACTCCCTGAAAACGGTCAGATAACACCCAGAAATGCCCTCTTCCTGTCAATCACTCTGCGGCCAGCAGTGCGACAGAAAAGCTTTGCTAGACCATGTGTAAAACTGCATCGGCCGTTGTGAATATACGTCGCGCGTGCGCATTGCGCTGCATACGCATGCGTATAAGTGCCATTTTTTTGCTTCATCGCTGTGCAGCGAACATTTTCTACTAGCGATTAACTCGGAATGACCACCAATATCCGGAATCCTGATGAAACCCGGGTGGTGATGCTGAAAAAGAAACCTTAGTTTGCTCACAGCGCCTATTCACGATTGACAGAGGGAGAGGGGGCATGCCAGCAGCTCATAGAGCGCTGGCCATGGCCCCTCACTGACGAAAACAGGGTGTGGCTTGCGATCACGGACCCTCCGCAAAGCCACGCCCCTTGCCCATAGGCCACGCCCCTTTCCGCGCCGCAATGTCCCTCTTTCAAGTTCTTAAATGTTGGGAGATATGACTAAGCTAAAAGGTAATTTATCATTATTTATGCCAGTTCTCAGTGGTCACAAATCGTAGGCATTATATGAGCTGAAATTTTTTTTCTAGTCCAGTGGGTTCAACATGCAGCCCTCCAGCCACTGCATAACCGCATATCCCAGCATGCCTTGCCACAGTGCTGCTATTAGGGAAAGCTAAAACTGCAGCAGGGCATGTTGGGATGTGCAGCCCCACAACAGCCCGAGAGCTGCACATTGAACTTCTCTGTTAATCTATCAAATTCTCACCTCATGTACCCATATGCCTGTACCTCACCTCATGTACCCAAAAACCCCACACGGTACGTGTGCTCTTTAATACTCTCGGGTGGTATAATTGCATCTTGCAATGCATTTTTGGGAGTTCATATTGTGACCACATTGCATTGCAAATTTGGTTGTTGATAAATGGGCCCCTTAGACTTTATTATAAGTAGATCACTTCTTGTGAGGACAGCCTAAGGGGATGGTGATGGTGGAAGTCTGTCTAGATGGGATGTTGCATATAACTGAACTTAACTATTTACAGTTTCTGTTCATCTTTATTTAAGGTGAGGCTGAAGGATGTGCCCCAACTGCCACCAGAGAGGCATGAGTCCCTGGCATCCCTGGGTAAGCATGAGCCCCTGGCGCCCCTGGAGAGGCATGAGCCCCTGGCACCTCTGGTCAAGGCAGATGCCCCTTACACCCAGGGCAAAACAGACACACTCTTCCACCCTGGCCAAGACAGGTGCCCCTGCCACCCCATCAAGATAGGTGCCCCCACCACCCCGGGCAAGACAGATGCCCCTGCCACTATGGGCAAGACAGATTCCCTCACCATAGACATGCAACCCCACCACCATCAAAGAGGCATGTGCCCCACCACCACCATCAGAGAGTCATGCACCCCCACCACCACCATCAGGGAGGCATGCACCCCCACCACTGGAGAGGCATGCACCCCCACCACCACCATCAGAGAGGCATGCACCCCCACCACCACCATCGGAGAGGCATGCGTCCCCGCCATCACCGTTGGAGACGCATGAGTCCCCACCATCACCATCGGAGACGCATGCGTCCCATCATCACCATCGGAGAGGTGCTTGAAGACATAATGAATTATTTACAAATGCTATGTTTTTTTATTAACATTATATAATAATACTACACTCTTTCTCTGTTTCCCCCCCCCAATTGGATTGTCTATATGCTGAATAAATTTTTGGGAGCTACTGTGCCATTGGAAGCATCATTAAATGGGTCAGATAAGCATATATTCATTATTACTCAGCATGGGCACACATTGATTTAATATTGGAAATTAAGACGCATTTTGGGGGTTATAGGTAACCAGCCTTATAACTGATAGCCAGTTTTGTGATCTTAAAACCAATTACACAGCCCCCATGGTGTGCGTTCATATAATTATGCCATTGCTGTATTTTTATGTCAGACTTAAACATGTCTCAGTAAGGTTCTACAAGTTGGGCTGCCACCTGAATAAATTGGATAACGTCTTCATGCACACTGAAGGTAAACACATTAAACTGAATGACAAGACTTAGTTTACAGCCCTGAACCATTTCCTATTTTCCAGAAAATAAAAGAAACAACCTACAAACTGCTTTGTGTGGCTCACTTCACATTAAAATATACAGTACAAGGTGTCATGGGTACAAACTGTTTATTTACCACAGTCCTTTCACTGCACATTTTACCCTGGCTACTAAGAGGGCACATACAGTGTCCTTCAGGTGCAAAGTCTGTACTTTTCTGTTATGTATAAGGACCACAGTGCAGAGCCGGATTAAGGGGGGGTGGGGGTGGGGGGTGGCCTGGGGGTATGTACCCTGGGCTCCCCTTTCTAAAAGGGCCCCCCTGTCGCCAGCCACAGATCGGATCTCTGTAACAGATCCGATCTGCAGCACTGGGCTCCCGGACACCACGCGTCTCCCCGTAGGTTGCCCTGCAACCTAACAGCGCTGGCGTTTCATGAAGTAAGGGACAGCTGAGCGACGGCTCAGCTGTCCAATGGGGAGAAGTAGTAGCAGCCTGCGGCTCAGTCACTGGCTGAGGGGTTGCATGGGGGAGCGAGCTGTAGCTGCTCTCCTGTCTCACCAGCAGCCTGCCAGCAGCAGATCAAAAAAGTAAGTTTGTTTGTTTTTTTGTTTTTTTTACCTGCTGCTGTGTTAAATTGTCATTTTTCGCTTTGTGTGTGTGTGTGCGTGTAATGTGTGGGTGTGTTTGTGTATGTATAGGTGTATGTATATATACACATATATATATATATGTGTGTGTGTGTATATATATATATATATGTGTGTGTGTGTGTATGTGTGTGTGTATATATATGTGTGTGTGTGTGTGTGTGTGTGTGTGTGTGTGTGTGTGTGTAAACATATACTGTATATGCAGGTGTATGTATGTATATAGTATCCCAATGGTGCAGCACTCCTGGCGGCTAAGTAATACCACTGTTTTAGGCATAAGTTTGGCAACGTTTCAGTGTTCTTTATTCGTGTGGCACTTTCTTCAAGACCTGATGAAAGTGCCACACTAATAAAGGGCACTGAAACGTTGCCAAACTTATGCCTAAAACAGTGGTATTACTTAGACGCCAGGAGTGCTGCACCATTGGGACAATTGTGGATTTATTTGTGCGGCCACCCAGCGGGCAACCGCTGCTGCATTGTTCATGCAGGAGGAAAGCCAGACATCATGCCTTTTGAGATATATATATATATATATATAAACTGGGGTAGACCTAATGAAAGCGCTAAGTATGGAGCTCAACCTCAAGGCGTACTCCCTGTTAGATGGAGTACAAAAGTGCAGGTAAAAGAAAAGGGGGTGTCTTAAGGGAGCTTAATCAAGGTATTATCTTCCAGCATTTGACCACAGTTCACTTAAAAAACTCCAATTTATTTGTATAAAAGTGTTAGACAGTGAATCACATTGAATAACAAATGGCTGACATATTTAAAATACAGACATCAGATATAAAACAATATAATGCGGACAGTTTGTTAATCTGAAGATGTTCCCTTAATTAATACATATCCGATGCTCTCATATCCGAACCAAAACCCAACGCGTTTCGTCCAACTGGACTTCATCAGGGGCTCATTATCAACAAGGTCGGAAGAACATAAAAGAATGGATGACCGATATATGATCGAATTTATCCCTCAAAAAAAATCAATAAAAACGCTTGCAGTAATGGATGTAATGAAAAGTGTGCTGAATTCACAGCTAAAATGAATGTGCCAACTCAGTGAGGCAAACAATAACACTATAGTGCTGAATTCACTACAAGCCACAATGTCGTTCATGCAGATAATGTGTACATGTGTAGAGAGAGTAAGATTTTGGGTGGGTTATTTTGTTTCTGTGCAGGGTAAATACTGGCTGCTTTATTTTTACACTGCAAATTAGATTGCAGATTGAACTCACCACACCCAAATCTCTCTCTCTCTGCACATGTTATATCTGCCTCCCCTGCAGTGCACATGGTTTTGCCCAATTGCTAACAAAAATCCTGCTGCGATCAACTTGGAATTGCCCCCATAGAGTGCTCCCACCCAGGAAGCACAAAATATGTTAAAATACCCACGAAGACTAATATTGCATTTCACTGTTTTAGATGCATGCCCATCACAGGTAGAGGAAATTATCTCAAAGATACCTGGTTCCCTATGAACTTAGAATGGACAAGACACTGGATTGATGGCTGGGATAGTCCCAGTAGAGATATAACACACATAGAATTTTTGTTTAGGGGAACAGACCGATTAGGGAATCATTCCCCGTAGTGCACAATCCAGATGTCAAACTTTGTAAAATCTTCTTTGTTACTAAACTCTGTGAGTTGTCTTCAAAGTTTCCTCTTCATCTCTGACGTTCACCGACAAGATTACAGCTCAATTGTCACATGCCTACTCGGTCTTTTCAGAGGTCTGCCCAAACCCAGTATATCTCACCAGCATCACTGTGCCTGGCCATGCACAAAGGGTGGAGAGTGGAAATACTGGTGAAGGGAGACTGTGCATAGATACCGATAGACATGATGGTGTGACAGCCTGATGGTGAACACAAATCTGACAAATTTTCTTTTTATTATTTCCTCTCTCTCTTTTTCACTTTCCACGGATGGTTTACTTCACACAACTGATAATACACAACAGTTAAACACATTGTAATGCAAGATTTATGTTCCCTACAGAAAGGTCGCTGTCTCGGAGAGAACATCGTATCACTGGAGTGTCTGTTCCGGGAAGGCTGAGAGGCAGGACTGTTGTCACGGCACCTGAGCGCGGAGAACAACAAGACCAGAGGCGGTTGTCGCACCAGTTTTTTTTTTTCCTTTTTATTATTTTCTCCATCTCCCACTACCCTCCTTTCCTCCCCCTTCTTGTTTCCTTTCTCTTCCCTTAACAAGATGGACTTACCCCAAGAGACTGCGTTCCGGGTGTTCCTGTTAACCCTGTTGTTGACTAGAACAGTCTGTTTCGGTGAGAGTCCCAGAGAGGTCGAGAAAGGATCTGGAATGGGTTCTGATGGCAAGGACGGATTTGTAGAATTCCAAGAGCAACACATCACTCGAGCAAAGGAGAGTATCAGAAAACGATCTGGTAGTCAGGGAGCTCGGAGGCACTGTGAAGGGTTATTGGCTGAGGAAAATTTCATTTGTAAAAATTGTGAGAACATAGTTGAGGATGGGTGCATCCAGAGATGTCAGTGCATGGACCGTCATCCATTGAGTGATTACCACTCACTAGTGGGTAAGGTCTTAAACCAAACAGAATGCTGGGTGTGCTCACAAGTACCTCAAGGTCAGAGCAAGTCAGGATTAGTACCGTACCCTTTAGCAATAGATTAGGTACTCGAATTACGGGGTGGGAGACCGGTGGACAAGAAATTTAATATTTCTAGGCCCCCTAGTTTGAAGCTCCACCAGTATCATGTAGATAGATCCTTGATATGCTTCAACATTTCCAATTACCGAAAACCAGGAAATTGGGAGGTGACATGGAATAACCAAACCATGGCATTTTCGCACAGAGCTGATAAGATACCCATAGACTCTGAACTTATACGCCAAATAGCCAACAGTGGAAGGTATTTTCGGTATAGGTATACTCAAGGAAGCAAGACCATGCAGGTTGGAGAAGTATCACCAGGGTACTGTGCTCATATTGTACAGCCTGATACTTGTACTGAACAGATGAGAGAGTTAGGGATAGGATTTTTCACTTGGAAAGTTTGTAATATGGTAATGTCATATTCTGTCACATATGTTCTCCCCGATGATGCCTATTTCATATGTGGGAGGAAGGCGTATAAGTGGCTTGCCCCAAACTCAGAGGGATTGTGTTACATTGGAAGAGTGTTGCCAGAGGTCATGACCATAACCCATGATAAGATGAAAGATGTTCACCGCAGTGCTCAGGCTCCTTATACTCATACTCATTATAAACACATCGTCAAGAGACACCTCATAGATAGGACAGAGCACGTAGCCTCTGATTTGATCCACGAATCCACCGGGTTTCAATTACTTCTCGCATTAGACATCACCCGTACTGCCAGAGGAATTATAAATTATAGGTACATCCATGCGCTAGCGAACTTGATAGATAATATCACTGAGATGTATGATGACACCTTCAGGTATACAGGAAGGGAGTTGCAAGCTTACAAAACGGAACTGATCCAGCACAGGATGGTCCTCAATTATATCACAACCGTGACGGGTGGGTACTGTGTCACTTTGGCAACTCAATATGGTGTGAAATGCTGCACGTATATTACAAACAGCACTGACGACCCCACAGAGATCATCGATCAAAAGATGGACGATATCTTGCAGTTGAAGTGGGAGTTCCGAAGGAGACACAACCTTACCCTGACTGCTGTGAGTAATGAACTGACCGGCTGGGTCTCATGGTTGAACACACGCAATTGGTTCTCAGGTTTAGGAGAATGGGCTCAAAATGTTATTATGAGTGTAGGGAAGTTTCTCCTTTGTATCCTGGGAGTCGTCATAATTATTGGTTTGATATTTAAGTGTGTTCGAATTTTAATGCGGCGCAAGCACGGCACAAAATTGATGAGTCTAAGGAGCGGGGGCATTGTTACAGCAGCAGATTTATTTTACGACCCATCCATAGAAACAATGTTATGATAAGGATTGCAAATGAATTCCATGGCCAGTTTCATTCATCTGTTTTTCCTTTGTTTCCCCCTCAGCAAAAATACACCCATCCGGAAAAGACTTCGATCAACACCCAAGAATGATTACGAAAATGTCATGTGAATGTATTTTAGATATGTGTCTTATCTTCATCTCTACAACCTTCAGTTAGTGACACACATAATCGACAGGTGATATCCACATATATTAGCACTCACATATGTTCCCCCTCCATGTATCATCAACTAAATGTGCACCCCATTTGTTGGAACAAGAAACCGAAAAGAGCTCGGTAGTGTTTGTTGGCCCACTTACAGACCCTTAATACGGGATAAGAAGGATTTAATGTATACTTCGCAATACCTCAAAGGTTATTTAGAACATATACGGCACGATGATACATGCCCCTCAGACATGGAGTCATACATACATGCTTTTACTATCTCAATAGGTCATACATTTCCCTCCTACACCTCTCCTCCCACCATCCAATCACCTGTAGATATTGTACTGTATATATTTTTCTGTTTAGTGTTTAGATAAGTGGCAGTTATTGTTGACTGCCAAAGGGTGGACTGTCAAAGTCGAAAAATATTGTAATGCATACATCATGTACTAACCACACACACATGCCCGCTGCGTGTGAACTTGTTCCGCCGTGCGTGCACATATCCGCAATTTGCGTATGATCGCTCCCGCGGCCCTGCGCGTGGTGTGGGTATTTACGGCAGAGTTTGTGAGCGCATAGAGGGTTATCAAAACATTACATATCTAACCCAAATAGTGCACTTTGTACACATAGCTCCCCTGCACCACATCAGCAAGTATCAACAGTTTAAATCAGGCATTCCCAACCCCGGTCCTCAAGGCACACCAACAGTGCAGGTTTTAGTGATATCCAGGCTGCAGCACAGATGGTTAAATCAAAATACCTGAGCTACTAATTAAGTCACCTGTGCTGAAGCCTGGATATCACTAAAACCTGCACTGTTGGTGTGCCTTGAGGACCGTGGTTGGGAATGCCTGGTTTAAATGATTCCAGGACTAAGGGATTCACCTTTGCATGATAGGAAGGGACAGACTAAGGTTATAAGGTGATGTCTAGTATCCAGCTGTAGGGTATTTTGAGGGTAACATTCCAGTGTTGGTTAGAGAAAGATTGCATGTTCCTGCGTATAGTTATGTGCAGAAGTAGAATATAGATATAAACTGTATTTACTGTATATTATGTATGCGGCGGGAATCCAGAGGATACCACCCACAAGAGCAGTTGGGAAAGACATCGCCCACCTTTTCAAATCAACCTATGACCTCTCCTGTAATGTAAAGATGCATCTCTGTGTCCAATGAACAAAGGGATTACAGTAACCATTGTATTGTTTATGGAAGTTGTGTATAAAAAGCCTGTTGCTGCCTGGCCGGTCAGAAGACTCTGAACGCTATCTACCTGATGAGCGGAGGACTGGTCCAGATTGCGCAAGCGAACATTCTCACGTATGTACATTGACTGTAGCCATTATTCTGTTGTAGATTTATCTTGTTAGCCTTGTAGTGTATAACTTGTACTGTTATCCCCTTTCAAATAATCCACTGTGGTGCTAGAACCCAGCGGTTAACTACAAATCGGTGTGGTGTCCTCATTTCCCTGCTAGGTTTTAAAGTGTATTTAACTGTATAAGGTTTAAGAGTGTATTGATAAGGTGTGTACGCACAGCGGGTACTTTATACCTTCAGCGCTGCGTAAGGTTTAAGGTGTAACATCATTACAGTGCTTTGCGGCACAAGGATTAGAGTGTAAGAATAACTTTGCATTGCATTACGAATAAGGCTTAAAGTTTATCAAGTGTGTGCGCGCGCTGTGCGTTCTTTGTACACCCAGCGCAGCGTGTGTACGCTAAGTACGTACACGGTACGGGACTCTGTACGCAAATAGCGTGCGAAGTGCGTAGCGTGTGTATTAAAGGTACGGCCGCAGCGGCTCCATGCTAAAAGTGTATTTAGAGGTATAGCTTTATGTTTTAAGATAATATCGACATTGGGGGTCATTCCGAGTTGTTCGCTCGGTAAATTTTTTCGCATTGCAGCGATTTTCCGCTTAGTGCGCATGCGCAATGTCCACAGTGCGACTGCGCCAAGTAAATTTACTATGCAGTTAGGTTTTTTACTCACGGTTTTTTCTTCGTTCTGGTGATCGTAATGTGATTGACAGGAAGTGGGTGTTACTGAGCGGAAACTGCCCGTTTTATGGGTGTGTGCGAAAAAACGCTACCGTTTCTGGGAAAAACGCGGGAGTGGCTGGAGAAACGGAGGAGTGTCTGGGCGAACGCTGGGTGTGTTTATGACGTCAAACCAGGAACGACAAGCACTGAACTGATCGCAGATGCCGAGTAAGTCTCGAGCTACTCAGAAACTGCACAGAGATGTCTTTTCGCTATATTGCGAATCTTTCGTTCGCAATTTTAAGAAGCTAAGATTCACTCCCAGTAGGCGGCGGCTTAGCGTGTGTAAAGCTGCTAAAAGCAGCTTGCGAGCGAACAACTCGGAATGAGGGCCATTATCAGAGGATTGTTCTCACTCCTTTTCTTCTTACTATTCTCAACACCTTGGGTATGAGAGGAAGAGGAGGAAATACATAGATGGACCGGAACACCCACGGTGTCACGAGGGCGTCTACTGCTACTGCCTGAGGGTCTCTGGACCTGGCGCAATACCTCTGTAGCTTTTTGTTGAGTCAGGACGCCATCATGTCTATCTGTGGCAGTTCCCACCGACTCACAATCTGTGCGAAGACTTCTGGATGAAGTCCCCACTCTCCCGGGTGTAGGTCGTGTCTGTTGAGGAAGTCTGCTTCCCAGTTGTCCACTCCCGGAATGAACACTGCTGACAGTGCGCTTACATGATTCTCCGCCCAGCGTAGAATCCTGGTAGCTTCCGCCATTGCCGCTCCGCTCCTTGTGCCGCCTTGGCGGTTTACATGAGCCACTGCGGTGATGTTGTCTGACTGGATCAGAACTGGTTGATCGCGAATTAAGGCCTCCGCTTGACGTAGGGCGTTGTATATGGCCCTTAGTTCCAGAATGTTGATGTGCAGACAAGTCTCTTGACTTGACCAAAGACCCTGGAAATTTCTTCCCTGTGTGACTGCTCCCCAACCTCGGAGGCTTGCGTCCATGGTCACCAGGATCCAATCCTGAATGCCGAATCTGCGGCCCTCAAGAAGGTGAGCACTCTGCAGCCACCACAGGAGCGACACCCTGGCCCTGGGGGACAGGGTGATCAACCGATGCATCTGTAGATGTGATCCGGACCACTTGTCCAACAGATCTCATTGGAAAGTCCTCACATGGAACCTGCCAAAGGGAATGGCCTCGTATGAGGCCACCATCTTTCCCAGGACTCGAGTGCAATGATGCACGGACACCTGTCTTGATTTCAAAAGGTTCCTGACCAGAGTCTTAAGTTCCTGGGCTTTTTCTATCGGAAGATAAACCCTTTTCTGGGTCGTATCCAGAATCATGCCCAAGAAAGGCAGACGAGTCGTAGGAACCATCTGCGACTTTGGGATATTGAGACTCCAGCCGTGTTGTTGTAACACATTCAGTGAAAGAGATACGCTGTTCAGCAACTGCTCTCTTGATCTCGCTTTTATGAGGAGATCGTCCAAGTACGGGATAATTGTGACACCCTGCTTGCGCAGGAGCACCATAATTTCCGCCATTACCTTGGTGAAAATCCTCGGAGCCGTTGAGAGACCACACGGCAATGTCTGAAATTGGTAATGACAGTCCTGTACCGCAAATCTTAGGTACGCTTGATGAGGTGGATAAATGGGGACATGAAGGTACGCATCCTTTATGTCCAGTGACACCATAAAATCCCCCCCTTCCAGGCTGGCGATGACCGTTCTTAGCGATTCCATCTTGAACTTGAACCTCTTCAAGTATAGGTTCAGAGATTTTAAATTCAATATGGGTCTGAACGAACCGTCCGGTTTCGGAACCACAAACATGGTCGAATAATAACCCCTTCCCTGTTGAAGGAGGGGAACTGCATTTAACACTATCTCCCTCTCTAGGGGGGAAGACGGTAGGGCCGATTTGAAAAACCGGCGAGGAGGCACCTCTTCGAATTCCAGCTTGTAACCCTGAGACACAATTTCTATTGCCCAGGGATTCACCTGGGAGTGAACCCACATGTGGCTGAAATTCCGAAGACGCGCCCCCACTGGCCCCGACTCCGCCAGTGGAGCCCCAGCGTCATGCGGTGGATTTTGCAGAGGCCGGGGAGGACTTCTGTTCCTGTGAACTAGCTGCTTCTTTCCTCTGCCCCTCCCTCTGGCAAGAAAGAACGCACCTCAGACTTTCTTGTTTCTTTGTGAACGAAAGGACTGCATTTGATAATGCGGTGCTCTCTTAGGCTGTGAGGGAACATAAGGCAAAAAAATTTGACTTTCCAGCCGTAGCTGTGGAGACCAGGTCCGAGGGACCTTCACCGAACAATTCCTCACCCCTGTAAGGTAAAACCTCCATATGTCGTTTTGAGTCGGCATCACCTGTCCATTGCCGAGTCCACAGGACCCTTCTGGCAGAAATCGACATAGCGTTTATTCTAGAACCCAGCAGACTAATGTCTCTTTGAGCAACTCTCATATAAAGGACAGCGTCTTTAATATGCCCCAGTGTCAATAAAACAGTATCCCTATCTAGGGTATCAAACTCCTCTGATAAGGTATCCGTCCATGCCGCTACTGCACTACAGACCCAGGCCGACGCGATTGCCGGTCTGAGCAAGGTACCTGAATGTGTATAAATGGACTTCAGGGTACCCTCCTGTTTGCGATCAGCAGCATCCTTGAGGGTAGCCGTATCCTGGGACGGCAGGGCTACCTTTTTGGATAAGCGTGTTAAAGCTTTGTCCACCCTAGGGGAGGATTCCCATCGTAACCTGTCCGTTGGCGGGAAAGGATAAGCCATAAGAATCCGTTTGGAAATCTGCAGTTTTTTATCTGGAGATTCCCAAGCTTTTTCACATAACTTATTCAGTTCGTGTGAGGGGGGAAAAGTTACCTCAGGTTTCTTTCCCTTATACATATAAACCCTTGTGTCAGGGACAGGGGTTTCCTCTGTGATGTGCAAAACCTCCTTAATTGCTATAATCATATATCGGAGTGATTTAGCCAACTTTGGCTGTTACTTTGCATCATCGTAATCGACACTGGAGTCAGAATCCATGTCGGTATCTGTCAACAATTTGGGATAGTGGGCGCTTATGAGACCCCGACGGTCCCTGCGACATAGGATCAGGCACGGGTTGAGACCCTGCCTGTCCCAATGCATCAGCCTTGTCTAATCTTTTATGCAAGGAATTTACATTATCATTTAAAACCTTCCACATATCCATCCAATCAGGTGTCGGCGCCGTCCGCGGAGACACCACATTCATTTGCTCCCGCTCTTCTCCCACATAGCCTTCCACATCAGACATGTCGACACAAGCGTACCGACACACCACACACACAGGGAATGTCCTTTCTGAAGACAGTTCCCCCACGAGGCCCTTTGGAGAGACTGAGAGAGAGAGTATGCCAGCACACACCCCAGCGCTATATAACCCAGGAATAACACAGTGACTTAATGTTAACCCAGTAGCTGCTGTTTGTTTATATACTTTTTTGTGCCTAATTATGTGCCCCCCCTCTCTTTTCAACCCTCTTCTACCGTGTATCACCAGGGGAGAGCCTGGGGAACTTCCTCTCAGCGTGCTGTGGAGAAAAAATGGCGCTGGTGAGTGCTGAGGGAGAAGCCCCGCCCCCTCGGCGGCGGGCTTCTGTCCCGCTTAAATTTTATTTCTTTGTCGGGGGCTCCTACATATATACAGTGCCCAGCTGTATATATGTGTTCATTTGCCAGAATGAGGTCCCAAATGCTGCCCAGGGCGCCCCCCCCCCCTGCGCCCTGCACCCTAACAGTGACCGGAGTATGTGTAGGTGTGTGGAGCAATGGCGCACAGCTGCAGTGCTGTGCGTTACCTCCAGTGAAGATCACGAAGTCTTCTGCCGTCTGTGAAGTCTTCTTGCTTCTCATACTCACCCGGCTTCAGTCTTCCGGCTCTGCGAGGGGGACAGCGGCGCGGCTCTGGGACGGACAGCGAGGGTGAGATCCTGCGTACCGATCCCTCTGGAGCTAATGGTGTCCAGTAGCCTAAGAAGCAGGACCTAGCTTCAGAGAGTAGGGCTGCTTCTCTCTCCTCAGTCCCACGATGCAGGGAGTCTGTTGCCAGCAGAGCTCCCTGAAAATAAAAAACCTAACAAAAAACTTTCTATCAGCAAACTCAGGAGAGCTCACTGAAAAGCACCTAGCTCCTCTGGGCACAGAATCAAACTGGAGGAGGGGCAGAGAGGGAGGAGCCAGTGCACACCAGGAACTAAATTCTTTCTTAAAGTGCCCATGTCTCCTGTGGAGCCCGTCTCTCCCCATGGTCCTTACGGAGTCCCCAGCATCCTCTAGGACGTTAGAGAAATGCAGGTGCACACTCCAAGCACCAAGAACACGGACAGTGAAAACAACTTTGATAAACTCTTACAATTAACACGAAGTACAAATGAAGTTCCCATCACAAATTTTACTAAAAATGTGGGTTTCTCTCACATATCAGAAAATGAAATGTAACCATCATTAATCTGAATTTCCTACTCAAAACCACCTAATTAGTTCACAATCCAACACGATATTCCAGAATTCAGAAAAGTACCAATATTATTGACACCTCCTTATTTGGTTATTGAGGCTTACTGCCAGATGTTTATTAAGTTAATATTTATTAACCAATATTTATTTAAACTCAGAGGAATTTTGTACTTGGATCACCAATCATGCTGCTAACAGTATTTGGCAAAATTGGTTTTGAGATGACAAAATTGCCTTTTTGTAATGTTTTGTACACAGTTATTGTTGATCACTTAGGGGGGTATTCAGTTAGCTCCAGTAATCTAGGAGTTGTTGAATTCGCCCCCTGCCTATTCAATAGAGGGCCGTTTTTGCCCGTTTTGAAGGCATTTTTGCCAATGCCTTTTCACTTTTTTTTAGTGAAAAGGCTTTGGCGAAAAATGCCTCAGAATCATCAAAAACGGCCGCGTTTTCACTGATGCAGGTGAGAAAACATGTGGATTCGCCAATCCACATGTTTTTCGCTCCTGCTGCAATTTCACCTAGGTGAAAAAACGACCCTGCGATTGAATAGGGCGAATCCCCATTCATCCTAAACATAGCACAAAAATCTAATTTTTTCACCTAGCAGAACCCCCCCCCCCCCCCAGACCTAATTGAATACCCCCCTTAGATTTTTCACTTCAAATGGATGGGTGTATTATAAAAAAGTGCTTTTAATACAGGTCTTTTTGTTATGTGATCTTGTCTGGATTTGGACATATTTGAGGTTAAGTCCCCCAAAACCAGTGTGTACAGGGCTTAAAGTGGTACTGGAGAGGTGGTGCCACTCATTTACCCAGCCACAGTAGTAGTGCCCCTTACACATAATTCCCACAGTTGTAGTGCCCCTTACACCTAATGCCCACAATAGTAGTGCCCCTTACACATAATTCCCACAGTAGTGCCGCTTATATACAGATTGCCCACAGTAGTGCACCTTATACACGTCTCTGCCTCTGTCACTCCAGCAGCTCATCACCTGTGTCCCTCCAGCAGCTTCCCCACTTCTCTTTTCCCTCCAGCCCTCTCTCATCTTGTATTCAAAATGCACAGAGCCTGCTCCTTTTCTTGGCTCCTCTTCACTTCAGCAGCGGTGATGGCATGACATCACATACACTGTGCTGGAAAATGATGCCACTTGGACCTGATGAGATTAATGCTGTCCAACAGACACAGCGTGTGCGAGTGCCAGGAGGAGTGAGCTGTAAATGGAGAAAGACCATGGAGCCACCAGGACCTGAGGACGGTGGAGGTGACTGCAGCTTATCAGTAACACTAGCACTGTGTGCATTTTATTATCTTTTATTAAAAAAATTATACTTAAACCACATCTACTATCTGTGCTAATCACCTGTGATGTAATAAAGTTTCAAAGTTGAAATATTTACTTATTCACAGGAACATGTGGAGCAATAAATGTGATACTAGGCAATTATCTAAAAAGAAATACAACCAAACATTGTTCTCCC
The DNA here is from genome assembly GCF_028390025.1 of Pseudophryne corroboree. Lineage (NCBI taxonomy): Eukaryota > Metazoa > Chordata > Amphibia > Anura > Myobatrachidae > Pseudophryne > Pseudophryne corroboree. Next base: position 299,900,148 of record NC_086444.1, on the reverse strand, counting down.
TACCTTATTTTACTTCGATGGTCATCAGGCAAAATACCCCTGGACTGGAGGATGCAGCAGCAGATCACACAAGCATGCAGGAGGCGTCTATTAACCACTTGCCTGGCTCTGTTGTATGTGAAGTGACCATCCAGCAAAATACCCCTGGATTGGAGGATGCAGCAGCGGATCACAAAAGCATGCAGGAGGCATCTATTAACCACTTGCCTGGCTCTGTTACATGTGAAGTGACCATCCAGCAAAATACCCCTGGATTGGAGGATACAGCAGCGGATCACACAAGCATGTAGGAGGCGTCTATTAACCACTTGCCTGGCTCTGTTGCATGTGAAGTGACCATCCAGCAAAATACCCCTGGATTGGAGGATGCAGCAGCGGATCACACAAGCATGCAGGAAGTGTCTATTAAGCACTTGCCTGGCTCTGTTGCATGTGATGTGACTGGAGCCAGGAGTACGTAACCTGGCCAGGTCACATCATATGCGACGTGCTGCCTCGCTGCGTGTCTGGCTTTTAGATTTAAAAATGAGATATCATCTGCTTTCTGGACACCAGCCCTTGTATCAGCTATCCCCTTACTTTTCTATGGGGATAGTATTTAACAATGGCGTCATCCCATTAACTGCAATGGGACAGCCCTGCTGGAGAGTGCTCCTACAATCCTTCTGGTGGCCTGCAGGATATCCTGGTGTGCATCATGGGATTTCCACATTGCACATGCACAACTGGAAACCTGCACATGCGCAGACGCCACCTAGTGTTCAAAGATGGACGTAAATGGTGTATACAATCACATTACATCAGAATGCAGTTAAAACACCACCTGTCAGGATCCCGGCATTCAGAACACCGACATCGAATCCTGACATCCTGTGAAATACCATCGGACAGAATCCCAATCTCCACAGGGTATTCCCACTCGGTTGGTGAAGCGAGCCACCAGGCCCCAAGCGTGCCGAGCGCAGCAAGCCTGCGAGAGGACTTAATGTCTCTCTGCCGGGATTCCGACAGATGGGATGCCACGGTCTGTATACTGACAGCCGTCATCCCATCTGTCAGTAACACATACCAATTCCATTACATCTTACTGATCACTGGGACTCTTACTGGAGCCCTTTTCACAGTGATTTCAATGAATACAGAATCCTTATTGTCGCGATATGGATTCTTACCATATGGAGGCTTGACGCTTGTTATAATATGCTCCTTTGAGAGTATAAGAATGAAATCAGTTATACAACATGGAACATACTGTACTTGCAGCTAAACTATGCACTAGTGTGCAGTGTATATATATAGCAGGATAATGGATTCTACTTTCTATTAGTATAGGATAGAGATTCACAAGAAGAAAAGTCCCTGTATTGGGCACACGCGGACAAATATACTTACTTAAAGTCAAATATCTGTTACGATAGATGACCACTAATTTTAAAATATAACTTTTATTATTATTACTTAAGACATTAGCGAAATATAGTGCATGTGAATTGTGATTAACGTGAATGAATTTATGTGAATAAATTTAATAAAGTGAATTAAAAAGCTTCGCCACTGTAATGATGTATTTCTTCACTGTCTCCAATGTTTTAAACAGTGTTTGAGTGTTAGTAACAACTATAGTTGCCAGATGTCTTGCAATGATACATTTGTATCCAGGAGTAAACAACTCCTACATGTGACTTAATAATACCACCACTTATGTAATTTTGACTTCGTATTTACAGTGTGCGCATCACTGACTATATTTTGCGATAATTAAATGGTGGGCCACAATATCTAGTTGCCTCCTCTGAATAGTGTATTGATTGCTTTGCTGCTAGCGGGATAATATCCCTGTGCCTCTGTCCTAAATGATTATATGATACTTTGTGTGTTATTTTCTCCTTGAAATGCCCTTATAGCTGTCTGACAGAAAATTCTCAGACAGATGGGGCTGGAAATTATTCTCTATACATGTGTATCTTTGATAATAGTCTTTACTATATGGGAGTGGGTCCTATATCGACATCACTTGCACATATGTTTATTATGCATTTACCATACAGTCACTGTTTTTTTATGATTTTACTCAACATCTGTTATGCACATGTGTAGTTTGTTGAACAATTTTTACCAAATACTTGTCCTTAATGTTCAAGCAATTGTGTCTTTAATATCACAGCCAAAGTGCTCATAAGGCAATCACCCCTATATATTATGACATTTCCTTATATCCCATTTACCACTTTCATAATAGGGCAGTTAGTTATTCAATATTGTATGCAGTGCATATGTTTCTAATAATAGATAGTGCCTGTTAATTCATCCACACTATAGCTGGGATTACTATGTGTCCCCTCTATAGTCTGCCACTACTACATAAAGTGTTGTCGGGCCGGCACAGTGGGATTTTATAAACTTTTTTCCAGTGCAGTGAAGACGTCAGTTCCTTCCCGCAGTGTATATCAGCGGGAGCAAGTGACAATATAGTGTCCCCTTAATATTTGGCTGTTTTTGTATTAAGTATTAGGGTCAGCACACTGAGACCTTAATAGAAAGTCCCAGTGTAGCAATGCCCTCAATTCCTTCCCACACGGTATGTCTGCAGGAAGCCGCTAGCCGCGGCTCTCCCGTATGAGACCACCCGTGTGGCTAAGTATACTGTGTAGCGGCCGTCTCCCGTGTAATCAGCACACAGGGGAACCCGCAGCAGCAGCACTGATTCTAGCCACGTGGCCAGGTATACTATGTAGCGGTCGTCTCCCGTGCAATTGTGAAGGGGATTGCAACCTTCCCCTCCACGGAGCGACGGGCGGCGGAGCGACGAGCGGCGACTCGGCGGGCGGTTTCCAGTCTGGAGGGGCTTGCATCCGAAAGGATTCAAGCCCCTCCAATCCCAGCGGCGCATTTCAAACGGCGCGCCAAGCGCGAGCCAATCAGGGCTCGCGCCTTGGCCGCCAATCAGGGCTCGCCGCGTCATAGCTCCGCCCGCTCCCGGCGCCATATAAGAGGCGCTGCGGAGCGGGAACAGTCAGTCGGACGGCGGACGGGAACAGAAGAGGAAGAAGAGCTCCAGCGAAGAGAGACGGCGGCCGAGCAGCGGAAGAAGACGGCGGCCGAGCAGCGGAAGAAGACGTCGGCGGAGCAGAAGACATCGGCAGTGCGGAAGAAGACGTCGGCGGAGTCACGCAGGAAGACAGAAGACGGCGACCAGCGGCGGAAGTCCGGCGGAGAGTGCTGCAGCGTGTGGAGAGCAAAAGAGCTAACGAAGCTCCCCGCTGCAGCCTCTCCCTCCGCGACAGGTAGGCGGCCTTGGGCTACCTCTACCTACCTATAATCCTCCCTAGAGCACCAGGGACAGGCACTAGGCCTGCGGGCAGAGTCAGGCCCTGTCGGCCTGTGCGCACGTTAGGCGGGCTCCGGCCTGTGCCCACTCCAGGCCTCCGGCCTGTGCCCACTCCAGGCCTCCGGCCTGTGCCCACTCCAGGCCTCCGGCCTGTGCCCACTCCAGGCCTCCGGCCTGTGCCCACTCCAGGCCTCCGGCCTGTGCCCACTCCAGGCCCCCGGCCTGTGCCCACTCCAGGCCCCCGGCCTGTGCCCACTCCAGGCCTCCGGCCTGTGCCCACTCCAGGCCTCCGGCCTGTGCCCTCACTCCAGGCTTCGGCCTGTGCCCTCACTCCAGGCTTCGGCCTGTGCCCTCACTCCAGGCTTCGGCCTGTGCCCTCACTCCAGGCTTCGGCCTGTGCCCTCACTCCAGGCTTCGGCCTGCGCCCCTCATTCAGGCTCCTGCCTGCGCCCCTCATTCAGGCTCCTGCCTGCGCCCCTCCGGCTGGAAGTGGGCTGTGTAGCAGCTCTTGAGGGGTCAGTGGCTGTTGTTTGTAGCAGACCGGCCCCACGCGGTGTATGACCCAGGGGATTGGAAGTGTGGAGTAACGTTCCCGTCCCACACGTCGCCATCCCCCGGTCATCGGAAGTGGGCCACCGTCTGTTCCAGACCCCCGTCCTTCATTGTGAGCCAAAGGCACCGGCTGGTGTCCAACATCCGGAAGGTAGGACTGGTAAATCGGGGTATACTGTTAGGCCGGGGAATTGTTCCACTGACTTGCCGGGTAGTGAACATGTTAATTGGTCCAGTCTCCGTTTGATTGGGGTAGAACCAGTAGCCTCCAGTTGTTTAAGTTAGTTTGTTAGGCAGGCGTAGTTGGCTGTATTGTTGTTAGCCGTAGAGTAGCCTGCAGGTAGGGAGGTTGTTCTTCTTGTCCCAACAGGAGCGGAGAGGTGCGACAATCAAGGTGACCCGCAAGTTGGAAGTGAGTATCACCCTGTGTCTGTCTGTCTGTCATCCCCCCTGTATACCGGTCCGGAGGGTTTGCTCGCGGACGCGAGGACCCCCTCTCACCACACAACGTGCGAGAGTGCGAGTGTGTGAGAATTGGGTAGCTGAGGCCTATTGGCCAGTGATGACCTTCCGCCCAGCCGGTGAAGGTCGCGGCTACCCCTGACGTGTCCCGTACTCTAGGCGGAGGTCGGGCGTACGTCTCAACCGACATATTCCTCTCTTTCCAGACCCCCGTCGTCCGCGGTGAGGTGGTGTCCGCCCCGAGGAGTGGTCTCGAGAGTGAAGTCTCTGACGCGTCTGGATATCGTCTGTGGCGGCGTTGCACAGGTGGGTGGAGTGACGACACCTGCACAGCAGCAGGCGGTACATCCTTGTTAGCCGCTCACACTTGGCGTAGTCGGCAGGATGGACGGAGATCGGTCACTACCCACGGCCGAGAAGCCGTGGACAGATGCGCCGAAACCACGCACTCGGAGAGGCTCGACTGCCAGCTCCACTGATGTGGTGGCGAGGGGAACGGACGACGAGCGACGGAGGTCATCGCGTCGACTCAACGTCGGACCAGCCCTCGCCCACCTACCCCGTTACGACGGTCGCAATATGACCTTAGAGGACTGGAAGGCCCGACTAGAGGCGACATTCCTCATCTATCGGGTGCCCGACGACCTGCAGGTGCCCCTCGCCCTGAATTCTCTGGAAGGCGAGGCTCGTAGGACGATTCTCTTGCGGCCCGACGATGAACGCGAGGAGCTGGAGGAGATCTATAATATCCTGGGGGATATTTATGGCGACACCTCTTCGGCGGGGACCCTCCGGCAGCGTCTGTTTGGCCGGTTCCAGAGGGAGGATGAGTCCATCCCCCAGTATGCAAACGCGCTCCAAGAGATGATGGGAGAAGTGCGTCGGAAAGACCCCGATGGGTTTGGGGCGCTCACCAACACCAGCCAAATATTGCGGGACCAGTTCGCCATGGGACTCCGGAACGTGCCCCTGAGGCAGGTGATGCTGGATAAGATATCCCAGGATGACACCCTGACCTTCCATCAGGTGGAGATCGACGCCGTAGCCAGGGACCGCAATGCCAATTACGGGCCACACGCCGTTTTTCCCCAGTGGGTACAGCCGATCTCCGCGCCCGTGGCTAGCCGGGAGACCAATCCCTTAGAGACCTGCGTGCAAGACCTGAAAGAGGCCTTCCTTCGGGTGACTAAGGAAATGAGGGAAGAGGTCTCCCAGCTGAGGGAGGAAGTGTACCGGCGTGACCAGCGGGGCACGGAGTCCCGTGAGCGGGACACCAGGCGGCCCCGTGGGCGAGGCGCGGAACCGGACGGCCGTCCGGGAGAGGGCCGGGGCCCTCGTTGTTACCGATGCCATCGGTATGGGCATATTGCGCGGACCTGTACCGAAGCAATCCCGGAGGCACAGTTAAACTGACCTCCCTCGCGGTAACGGGACCACCCGTGGGGGGGAGCGATGGGGAGAGATCAGCCATTAACGAACAGGCTGAATTGGTAGGAGAGTGTCCCGTGGTAGTCAGCCGCCTCGGTGGGAAAGAGCAGTCTTGCCTGTTGGATACCGGCTCTCAAGTATCCACCATTTCCGAGGCCTGTTTCCTTGAACATTACGCCCATCTTAAAAGTGAGGTGTCCGAGAGCTTCATTACCCTCACGGCAGCTAATAACCTACCCATTCCCGTGGTGGGGGTGGTGTGGATGGAGATGGTAGTTTGTGGCCGAGAGCTGGGTAGGAAGGGGCTGCTGGTAGTCAGCAGCCCGGGGCTGAGCCATGGCCCAGTGATCCTCGGGATGAATGTACTCCGACATCTCGACCAGCTCTTGTTCCAGGAAAATGGGCCACAATATTGGAAGAACCTGGGAGTCCGGCGCCCCGTCCAGCAGGCACTCCAACAAGTGGGACGACGGGGGACCAGGGCCCTAGGGGCAATCGATGAGCACCTGGGTCTTTTGAAGGTCGGTCACCACCAGCGCCTGGAGTTGCCACCTCGCCAAGAAGTCCTGATCCCTCTGGAAGTACGGACTCATCAGAGCCTAAATGGCATGGAGGTGATGGTAGAGCCCACTGATGCGCTGAGGGTGGGGTCTGGAGTGATGGTGGCACGGACCGTGTCGGTGGTGACCGGGGGAAAGGTCTCCGTCCGCTTTTGCAATCTCACCGATCAGCTTTGCCGAGTCCCGGCTGGGACAGTCATCGCTCAGGTGGTGGCGATTCACGAGGATAGCGTTCAGGGTATGCGAAAGCTCTCCCTACAGCCAGAGGCTTCCGAGGCATGGGCATTATCTGTTCAAGTGGAGGAGCAGGAGGGGCCCTGCCCCGAGTGGAACGGCACCATGATCCGTACGCAGATGGACGTGTCGCTGGAAGAGTGTGCGGCCGGGGACGTAGCCAAGCTGGACCAGATGCTCTGGAACCGTCAGAAGGTGTTCTCCCGGCATGAGGAAGACTTCGGGTATACGGAGGACCTGCAGCATGAGATCCGCACCGGAGACGCCCCCCCGGTTCGGGAGCGGTATCGGCCGATACCGCCCCGGTTGTACCAGGAAGTAAAGAGCATGTTGCGTCAGATGCTGGACAACCACGTGATCCAGGAGAGCAAAAGTCCCTGGGCTGCACCCATAGTCTTAGTCCGGAAGAAGGACGGGACTATCCGGTTCTGTGTGGACTACCGGAAGCTGAACAGTTGCACCGTCCGGGACGCTTACCCTCTCCCTAGGATCGAGGAGTCCCTAGCTGCACTGGGCAATGCGAAGTTTTTTTCGACCCTGGACCTGGCCAGTGGATACTGGCAAGTGCCGGTGGCCCCCCAGGATAGGGAGAAGACCGCATTCGTCACTCCCATGGGGTTGTTCGAATTCTGCCGCATGCCGTTTGGGTTAAACAATGCACCCGCCACATTCCAGCGGATGATGGAACGGTGCTTGGGAGACTTGAACTTTGAAGCCTTGCTGATTTACTTGGACGACATCATTGTGTTCGCCCCGACCTTGGAGGAACACTTTGCTCGACTCGACCTGGTTCTTCAGCGGTTGGAAGCATACGGCCTGAAGCTCAAGCCCCGGAAGTGCCACCTGTTGAAATCCAGCTTGGAGTACCTCGGGCATGTAGTGTCACGTGATGGGGTGTACCCAACCCCCAGCAAAGTGGCGGCCGTCCAGGAATGGAAGGTGCCCACCACCGTCACGGAATTGCGGGCATTTCTGGGCTTGGTGGGGTACTACCGGCGCTTCATCAAGGATTTCGCCCGGATCGCGGAACCCCTACATGCCTTGCTTCGGGGGATTGCGACCACTAAGAAAGCTGCCCTGGAGACTTGGGGAGAAGCGCAGAACCTGGCCTTTGACCAACTGAAAGGAAGTCTCACGGAAGCTCCAGTGTTGGGGTACGCAGACTTCGAGAAGCCCTTCGTCCTATACACGGATGGGAGTCTACAGGGGTTGGGCGCGGTCTTGGCCCAGGTCCAGGATGGGCAGGAGCGGGTGATTGCTTACGGCAGTCGTAGCCTGCGAGAGACCGAAAGGAACCCAGACAACTACAGTTCCTTCAAGTTGGAGCTACTGGCAGTGGTGTGGGCCGTGACCGAGAAGTTTGCGGAGTACTTGACCGCCACCCACGTGGATATTTTCACGGATAACAACCCCTTGGCGTACCTGGAGACCGCCAAGTTGGGTGCCTTGGAGCAACGATGGGTGGCCAGGTTGGCCAAGTTCTCCTACAAAATCCGCTATCGACCGGGGAAGAGTAATGCCAACGCAGATGCCCTGTCTCGTTTTCCGGTGGAAACCCCCGAACCTGGTGGGGAAGAAGAGGACTGCGGCGAAGAAATGCCGGATCTCACTCGTGTGCGGCAGGCCACGGCCGGAGGGTTGTACCGACAAAACGCCCAGACTGCCTTGCTTAGGTACACGGAGATGGACTGGGCACAGGAACAGCAGGCTGATGAGGATTTGGACCTCGTTCGACAGTGGGTACAGAGGGGTCATGTGCCATCCCGCCAAGAGCAGGATGGATTGACCGGGTTCTGTAGGAAGGTGGTACGTCGTTGGGACCATTTGCGGGTCTGCGCTGGTACCTTGCGGAGACGCTGCTACTTGGAACAGGAAATGCGTACTGTGGAGCAGATGGTCGTGCCAGAAGCCCGGGTGCGGTCGCTGGTGGAAGAGGCGCACGAGCAAGGGGCCCATTTGGGGCCCTATAAGACATACCATTGGTTGAGACGCCAATATTTCGCCCCCCGGCTGCAAGCGGTCGTGGACCAGGTGTGTCGTGAGTGCAGGCGGTGTGCGGTAGTTAAACCACCGGAACAACACGTGCCCATCCAGACGATCCGGACCAGTCGGCCACTGGAGATGCTGATGATCGACTACGTGTTGGTCGGGGAATCTGTAAGTGGGCACCAGTATGCCTTGGTAATGACTGACCACTTCACTAAATTCACGGTAGTGGTTCCCACCCGAAACCAGACCGCAGAGTCGGCAACACGAGCGATCGTCGAACATTTCATTCGGCAGTACGGTTGTCCTGAGCGGATCCATTCGGACCAGGGTGCCTGTTTCCAGGGGCAGCTGATGGAGCGCCTCTGCCAGCTTTATGGCGTTCAAAAGTCCCGCACGACACCTTACCATCCGCAGGGGAATGGCGCCTGCGAGAGATTCAACCGGACTCTGCTGCAGATGCTCCGCGTGTTGGAGCGTGCCGAGAAGCAGCGATGGCCCGAACGTGTTCAGGAGCTGGTCTGGACTTACAACAACAGAGTTCACCACACCACGGGATTTTCACCTTTTTTCTTGTTGTTCGGCCGACCCGGACGGGAGGCACACGACTTACAACTGTCCGGGACTGAGGAGGTAACGCCCCTCGCCCCTGCCGAATGGGTCGAGGACCATCGCCTACGTCTGAAGGCGGCGCACGAGTTGGCTGGGAGGCTGATCGCAGACCACCAGCATCCACCTGTGAGGTCCCACGAGCCTGGGTCGTTGGCCGTGGGCCAGCGAGTGTTGGTGCGAGAGGTTCGCCCAGGGGGGAAATTGTCTGAACGGTGGGAAGTTACCCCATACCTTGTTCGCCGTCGCTTGGACCCAGGTGGACCAGTGTATCAAGTAGAGTCTACCGATGGGACGGGGCGCCTGCGCACGCTACATCGGAGTAAACTGCGACCTTGTCCGTTCCCAGATCCGGTGAGCAGGGCTGAGTCCCCTGTAGCGGAGGACGGGTTAGGGGCCCCTATCGGGGAAGCTCTGACCCCTCTGTCAGACGAGGAATGGTGGTTGCCGGTTGAGGAGAATCAGCCGGAGGAGGCATCAGAGCCTCAAACCCCAGCCGAAGTAGTGGCCTCTCCCCTGCCAAGACGCTCTCTGCGTTCAAATAGGGGCGTCCCGGGCCCTCGCTACGCGGATCCGAACTTTGTATGGTCGGATTCTTGCTTTGCGGGGACCACAAAGGACAAAGGGGGGGGAAATGTGAAGGGGATTGCAACCTTCCCCTCCACGGAGCGACGGGCGGCGGAGCGACGAGCGGCGACTCGGCGGGCGGTTTCCAGTCTGGAGGGGCTTGCATCCGAAAGGATTCAAGCCCCTCCAATCCCAGCGGCGCATTTCAAACGGCGCGCCAAGCGCGAGCCAATCAGGGCTCGCGCCTTGGCCGCCAATCAGGGCTCGCCGCGTCATAGCTCCGCCCGCTCCCGGCGCCATATAAGAGGCGCTGCGGAGCGGGAACAGTCAGTCGGACGGCGGACGGGAACAGAAGAGGAAGAAGAGCTCCAGCGAAGAGAGACGGCGGCCGAGCAGCGGAAGAAGACGGCGGCCGAGCAGCGGAAGAAGACGTCGGCGGAGCAGAAGACATCGGCAGTGCGGAAGAAGACGTCGGCGGAGTCACGCAGGAAGACAGAAGACGGCGACCAGCGGCGGAAGTCCGGCGGAGAGTGCTGCAGCGTGTGGAGAGCAAAAGAGCTAACGAAGCTCCCCGCTGCAGCCTCTCCCTCCGCGACAGGTAGGCGGCCTTGGGCTACCTCTACCTACCTATAATCCTCCCTAGAGCACCAGGGACAGGCACTAGGCCTGCGGGCAGAGTCAGGCCCTGTCGGCCTGTGCGCACGTTAGGCGGGCTCCGGCCTGTGCCCACTCCAGGCCTCCGGCCTGTGCCCACTCCAGGCCTCCGGCCTGTGCCCACTCCAGGCCTCCGGCCTGTGCCCACTCCAGGCCTCCGGCCTGTGCCCACTCCAGGCCTCCGGCCTGTGCCCACTCCAGGCCCCCGGCCTGTGCCCACTCCAGGCCCCCGGCCTGTGCCCACTCCAGGCCTCCGGCCTGTGCCCACTCCAGGCCTCCGGCCTGTGCCCTCACTCCAGGCTTCGGCCTGTGCCCTCACTCCAGGCTTCGGCCTGTGCCCTCACTCCAGGCTTCGGCCTGTGCCCTCACTCCAGGCTTCGGCCTGTGCCCTCACTCCAGGCTTCGGCCTGCGCCCCTCATTCAGGCTCCTGCCTGCGCCCCTCATTCAGGCTCCTGCCTGCGCCCCTCCGGCTGGAAGTGGGCTGTGTAGCAGCTCTTGAGGGGTCAGTGGCTGTTGTTTGTAGCAGACCGGCCCCACGCGGTGTATGACCCAGGGGATTGGAAGTGTGGAGTAACGTTCCCGTCCCACACGTCGCCATCCCCCGGTCATCGGAAGTGGGCCACCGTCTGTTCCAGACCCCCGTCCTTCATTGTGAGCCAAAGGCACCGGCTGGTGTCCAACATCCGGAAGGTAGGACTGGTAAATCGGGGTATACTGTTAGGCCGGGGAATTGTTCCACTGACTTGCCGGGTAGTGAACATGTTAATTGGTCCAGTCTCCGTTTGATTGGGGTAGAACCAGTAGCCTCCAGTTGTTTAAGTTAGTTTGTTAGGCAGGCGTAGTTGGCTGTATTGTTGTTAGCCGTAGAGTAGCCTGCAGGTAGGGAGGTTGTTCTTCTTGTCCCAACAGGAGCGGAGAGGTGCGACAATCAAGGTGACCCGCAAGTTGGAAGTGAGTATCACCCTGTGTCTGTCTGTCTGTCATCCCCCCTGTATACCGGTCCGGAGGGTTTGCTCGCGGACGCGAGGACCCCCTCTCACCACACAACGTGCGAGAGTGCGAGTGTGTGAGAATTGGGTAGCTGAGGCCTATTGGCCAGTGATGACCTTCCGCCCAGCCGGTGAAGGTCGCGGCTACCCCTGACGTGTCCCGTACTCTAGGCGGAGGTCGGGCGTACGTCTCAACCGACATATTCCTCTCTTTCCAGACCCCCGTCGTCCGCGGTGAGGTGGTGTCCGCCCCGAGGAGTGGTCTCGAGAGTGAAGTCTCTGACGCGTCTGGATATCGTCTGTGGCGGCGTTGCACAGGTGGGTGGAGTGACGACACCTGCACAGCAGCAGGCGGTACATCCTTGTTAGCCGCTCACACAATCAGCACATAGGGGGACCCGCTGCAGCAGCACTAATTTTAGCCGTGTGGCTAAGTACAGTATACAGCGGCCGTCTCCCGTGCAATCAGCACACAGGGGGACCCGCTGCAGCAGCACTAATTTTAGCCGTGTGGCTAAGTACAGTATACAGCGGCCGTCTCCCGTGCAATCAGCACACAGGGGGACCCGCTGCAGCAGCACTAATTTTAGTACATACTGTACTTGCAGCTAAACTATGCACTAGTGTGCAGTGTATATATATAGCAGGATAATGGATTCTACTTTCTATTAGTATAGGATGTAAATGTATGGGTGCAGTATGTGCTGCCAATACAGTTTACTCTTGCTATGCAGGGAAACCAAGGCTGACAATTACAATTTTTATTATCTTAAAAAAATTCCTCTTAACAGAGTTAGTCAAAAGCATATGTCTTATAATAATCCTGTTTTGTAACGTTTAACAAAAAAAATGCAAGTATGCCTATAATTGCTGCAGAGCAATACTAATGTATTGTTCGCTATACCTGATTGAGTATGACCAGGATGCTAAAAATAAACAGCAAAAGAAAATAAAAGGTGGGAATGCCTCTGTCATGTAAATAATAAAGCCAGCAGGAACCAGGTTAGCATCATAGGGCATGGAAAAATTATTTTATTCTATGAACTGCATCGCATTACACTTATGCAGCTTCAAACTGGTTGATGATGCTAAAACTAGATTACATACCTTTTAATGTAACAGTGTAAGTAATGACTATAAAGATAGTGTGAACTGCAGTGCTGTGCTAGATCCTCTGGCAGGGTAGGGGTTAACAGAATACAGGCTTGTCCTTTTCATGCTGACAGAGAGGTGGGTAGGAGGGAAGGGCAGCTGTCGCTTGTGGGTGACTGTGTGCTGCTTTCTAGAGACATCACAGAAAAACGCGCCCACTCAATTTAACTGTGAGCCAATAGCATGATTCACGCTGTATGCAAGAACTATTTTGGGGACCTGTTTGAAGCAGAGTATCACCCATCCTCATGGATCAGCTAAACACAAGTTGATTTTTTATAACTGCATTATTTTAGCCTTATTTTAAAGCATTTTCCACAGCTTTGTACAATCAGTATTATGTTTTATCGTCCTAAAAATAGTACCACTTTCAGACCAAAATCCTAGGTCCGAATCAGGATCATCAACATGGTTTCAGACCCTTTCACACCGAGGCAAGGACACACGATTTAGGCCTGATGCTGCAGAGGCAACTCGAGTCCTGTGTAGACGGTATGGGTCGTCAGGTCGATACAACTTAGGTCGACAGGCATTAGGTTGACATGGGCATTAGGTCAACATGTACTAGGTCGACAGGTCAAAAGGTCAACATAAGTGTTTAACTTTTTGGACTTTTTCATACTTTATGATCTACGTGGACTACAATTGGGAATGGTAACCTTGCCGAACCGCGAGCCATGCGAGGGGACGCGGTGCACTAATTGGGGGTCCCCGTCACTTTACCAGAAAACGACACAAAAAAAAAGTCCAAAAACTCATGTCGACCTTTTCATCTGCCGACCTAGTACATGTCGACATAATACCCGTGTCGACATGCAGTGGCCGACCTAAGTAGAGTCGACCCAACGACCCCTATCCGTGTAGACCTGGGTTAATATTACACAGGCCTTAACCCGGCTTTTCGCATTTCCCACTTGCTTGTAAACATACAGTAGATCCAACTCTGGAAATAGTTCCTTTTATAATTGCTCTCCACAGAATGAGCTGCTGTTGTTCTACTTTGGTCTTCACCAAGTAATTATTCTTACTATCAGCATTAGACTGTTATGAAATATAAACAGAACCAGTGTGGGGCTGAAGTTCTTGTATATATTTAAAAAGTTTATCTAATCCTTAAAGTTGGTTTGGCATAATCACATAAGGTTATTTGTGTATACTGCCGTAGGGAGTCCGTGCTCTGGTGCAATTGCCGACCGGCTGCTAGTGCTTCCTATGTGCAGTGTTTACCTGGAGGATAAATGTTATTTGCGGCCGCCAACGTTTATTCCACTTAGGGGCTATGCATTATTAGAGGAGAATAACAATGTGTCCGGATAGAGACTCCGGTCAGCAGCGTGTCTGTACAGTGTTCGATAAAACTCTTTAGATTAATGTGCTGCTAGCCATTTAAACAGCGTGTCCACCTGGCAATAAACTTTCCTGTATGGCTTAGCAATGTACAATGACGCGTTTCCCCCACCTCTGTCTCGTATCAGCGGCTTCATCAGATTGGTGTGCCCCATATTTGCATTGTGTAATAGCCAGCCTACTTAGCACATCTGGATGGGTCCTCTTGGGGATTGGGGTGGGGGTGTGCACACTTCCTGATGTTTCAATTTTAGAAAATCACAGAGTTTAGAGTAAGTTTAATAATTAAAATAAAAACTGTAGTTTGTCTATTGGGTTATCATCGAAGTAAAATTCTTTTTAAGCATTTGGTTTTTGCTTGTTCACAGAAGAGTATAATCTGAGTTCTTTGTTTGAGCCAGTCAATCACCAAGCCCCTTGTTAAATCACATTTATGGCAAAGGAAGGATGTGGGAGTTCTGCTATAAAAGTACCAAGCCTTTCTCCCCATATATCATGTTATGCAACTGTGGTTGTCATGGTAACCTCATAACTCTAAACAAACTGTAAATTCGCAACATGATACAAATCCCTAAGGAAAATTACATAACTCCATATGTCAGGTAAATAGTTTGATTCATGTTAAAGAAATGTGTAACTTATTAAACGTGGATTTAACATTTAGTGCAATTCTGTAACAATTGACATATTTTACTTTTCTTGATATACTGTATGACATTAAGCAATATATTTACCTGTTTGTTCTGTCCTCTTGCTTTGTTTGCTCATTGCACTTTGTGGGATGCTGCTTCATTGAATGTGAGTAAACAGACATTTATTAAAATCAATGTCTAAATAAATCAATACCTAGCTACGGAAGGTTCTGAGTGGCTGATGCTTTCTGCTCCACTTCGGATTCCAGCGCTTGCCAACCCATGAAATAATGAAACAGGAGACGTTTGTTGTAGAAATTAGGTCACACAATTTTTTTTTTTAAGAATTAAGCAATGTAAACAGAAGAGAAAATTAGGCTATGCAAATATTTTGGCGGAAACTAGCTCTAAATCTGGCAGAGGGGCAGGTTCCTGTCTAGGGGTGAGATTTATCAAAGCTTGGAGAAAGAAAGTGGCGAGAGATAAATTAGGCTACCAACCAATTTTTCAAACACAGTGATTGGTTGGTACTTTCTCTCCAAGCTTTGATAAATGTAGCCTAAGGGGTCTATTCAATTGATGTTGGATCCTTTCCGACAGAAAGGATCAGACATTTCAGTATTTAATTTGCGTCCAAATCCGACAGGGCTAAAACCGGTCAGATTTGGCCGACAAAACACTTGGATCCGAGGCTAACCCGCCAATCCACGCGTTTTCCGACAAGTCAGAATTTCGGTCTTGTCAGATAAATGGCACTTTGATTGAATAGGTCGAATCTGGATTCGACCTTAAATTGTCGGAAACTGCTGTTTTTCCGACAAGTCGGGAATTCTGGCTTGAATTGAAGACTCCTATGTCTGCACCCATTGTGATACATGTGACCTTGACAAGTTCTCACTGATACCCTCACGTGGGATGTTCTATTTTTGTTTTTATAAAGCCAGCTGTAGTGACCTCTTTTGCCTACAATTGTGCCATTTTTCATGGTTGGCTGTAGAACTTACTAAATGTTATATGAGGCAGCAGGGCCGGTGCAAGATCTCTCTGCACCCTAGGCAAAACTTCAGCCCAGCGCCCCCTAACGTACAAACACCCTCAACCTCCCACAGGTGGCCACTAGGGTGGGCAGGGGTGAATTGCATCATTATATATATAAAGTATATTGTAACAAAGTCACCAAATTTTGCTTTCACTTTGAAAGTCCTTGAGTGCCATCTATTTATGTATACACTCTAGCCAGCATGTTAGGGATCATATAGAACAATGAGGCCAATTTCACATTTTTTAATATGTATATTCTATATATGTATATATACTGTGTGTATATATACATATATATATATACATACTGTATATGGGGTCTGGGGATATTTAATTGGGGTTGGGTTTGGAATGCCGACCAACTTATGCGAGCGCCAGGTCTCCCGTCCCCAACCTTTGTTTGCAAATGCAAACCACCCATTGGGCTGTAAGATCTGTACTGTCTGCGGACCCCCAAAACCCCCATGGCTTACTTACCTTAAGTTGTTTTCTTGATTACCTTCAGCATTGGCAGTATTCCCCTTTGAGGATGACAGCAGCATTACAGCGACGCCTCTGGTTCCAGACATGTAGTCAGGTGCTGCTTGCTGCTGGAGATCCAGAGGTCTAGAGGAGGTGCATCAGGGCCATGAGAAGCGGCTGTGTGGGCGCCCCTCGGGAGTCATAGATACATCCGCCTTCACATGACTTGATGTTACATGTGTAGGCATGAAGGATGCGCTGAGGCACTATGTGGTACAGCCTGATAGTGGTGGCTGCACCTGATTAGACCGGCAGCAGCATGCCAGCGCAGTGTAAAAGGAGGAGGCCGCATACAGTTTCAGTTTTCTGCTAGATGAAGTCAGTGGCGCCCTCCAGGGCCCGGCGCCCCTAGGCAGCCGCCTAAAGCTGCCTAGTGGTAGAGCCGGCCCTGTGAGGCAGGGATGTGCAGTGAGGTAAATAGCTTAGGAGGCACAGGCAAATACCATAGCCAGATTGCCACACAATATATGAACTTAAAGCTGGGTACACACTGGAGCGATGTCACTTCAAAACGCCATTTTGGAGCAACATATCGCTTACATCTCTCAGTGAGTATCCAGGACTGTGCACGCTCCAGTCACATATTATAGATCAGACCTGGCCAACATGTGGCTCTCCAGATGTTGTGAAACGAACCATCCCAGCATGCCTTGCCACAGTTTTAGCATTCCCTAATAGCAAAACTGTGGCAAAGCATGATGGGACTTGTAGTTTTACAACAGCTGGAGAGCCACAGGTTGGCCAGGCCTGTTATAGATGCTTGGTTTGATGTGCTGCACGTCAAACCAAGCGTCTGTCGCTAGCATCCTGTGTTATGTTATACATGGTCATTTATGTCCTTCATTAAAGTTACCCCAGTGTGTAGGGGCAATTCGGGCTGAATTCGTTCCTATGTCAGAAAAACCTCCATCGCACCAGTGTGTACCCAGCTTTAGGGTTCAGGTGGGCATTATACACAGGTGCAGCAGTACATACTGCTGGAAATTTGCCGAGATTTGATCACAGATGTGTGGAGAAGGTCGGCAGGGAGGCTCTGCCTCACCTGTCAGACTTTTTACTCCACAGTTTTGACTCTAGGTATTTATAATATATTCTTTGTATTTTTCATATACTTTATATAGTGAAAACTCTGGCGTATACTGGAGTATGACAGGAAAGGCTCGGCCCCACCTCACTGAACGCCACTGATATGAGGCCATTTTGTCAAGAAGTTGATGCCACGTTAATACTGAGCAATGGGGAAGAAATACGTTTTTTCATGAGACTGCTTTTATTTTATTTCTACATAAACACTGTGCTGGTGAAATTTTTGAAAATATTTTAGTTATATATGATGTTTGCAACGCAGTATAAGTATGGCTGTATAAAAGCCTATAAATCACACTACTGTGTGCTTGTTTGTGCTAGAAATGTGAACATATTTTTCTTCATATTATAATTAACCTGGTCTAGAGGCTATACATTTAGATAATAAGCTAGTAACCGGTCTCGATGATCAGACTGATTCATGTTTGCAAGTACAGCATAAACAAAAATTTAAAAAAAGCAAGTAACTTTGTGTCTGGAACAAACCATGTTGCCATGCAAGGGGAGCAAATACATTTATATATTTTTTTTGTGTGCAGGGTGTGCCTGCTTTTGGATGTAACCTACAAATGTTATCTGAATTGTAATGCAAAAATAAAGCTTTCAGTTTGAACACACCCTACCCAAATCTAACTCTTTCTGCAGGTTACGTTTGCCTCACCTGCAGTGCAACATGGTTTTGCCCACTTGCTAGGTTTTTTTTTTTAGATTTACTTGCAAACATGATTCAGGCCCTATGTTACTGTGTCCTGCCTACAGCTTGTCTATGACAGACCTGGCTAACCTGTGGCTCTCCAGCTGTTGTGAAACTATAGCTGCCCTGCCACAGGTTTAGCATTCCCCAATAGCAAAACTGTGGCTGGGCATGCTGGGACTTGTAGTTTTAAAGCAGCTGGAGAGCTACGGGTTGGCCAGGCCTGGTCTAGGATAAAATTGTTAATTTGCAGTCTGAATGTGAACAAATTCATAAAGTTAGAGATTGTCCTCATGTGTAATCATTACCACATATTGCAGTAAGCAGCGGTGTTAACTGTTGCTTTACTAACAGGAAGGGTGTATCCTTAATGTGTTGCAGTCTCCCTGCCAGATAGGTTGCCTGCTTCAATCTTATACCATATAATAATCTTATATGTCACCCAAACAAAAGTGGAGTATAATGTATGACTATATAAAATACATTCATACCGGATGATGAGAATTACGGTTGATGGCATAATGCTCCAATGCAGAGCCAGCCCTAGGCATAAGCAAACGCCTAGGGCATTCGGAATGCCTAGGGGCACAAGCAGCTTCTGCTAATTAAAATGATATGCGTCGGGGGCGTGGCTTAGCTGTGTGAGGGGATAGAAGTGCTGGGCCCGAGCTCCTGCGTGAAACCCACTAATTCACCCATCTCAGCCTCTTCGCCTGTTCCATGAACCCCATCGTTTGACCACTGTAGCTCCCCTGCACTGGGTGGGTGGGTCTGCGGAGCCGGCGGGTACCCCCTGTGCCCGTGCGGGTTGCGGCCTTCCTACCTAGTTGGAGCTGGGGACTCGCGCCGGGCGCTGACCCCAACCGGAAGTGACGCGGCGGGGCCTTTCCAGCACCATCGGATGGCAACGAGCCGGCCCCTGCCTCCCTTGAAGCTCCCTCCACTTGCCTGGGACCTGACCGCCGGGTACGTCAGCCCAACTACCCGTCACGGCACCCGCTGTGTGTATCCGTACGGCGGGAGAGTACACGGCTGCGCCCTCGGCGCCAGACGCTGCCATCTGCCTCCGCTCTTCAGTGACTTACCGTGCGGGGGGGCGCTGGCACTGCCGGGACAATCACCACTGCCACCAATGCACCAGACCGGAAACCAGGTACATGCAATATTCAGACACAGGACGTGAGTCTGACGGCGCCATCTTGCACACTGGCAAAGGGCACACATAGAAATCTCCTGCTGTGCAGTGCATTTTTGGCCCCTACTCTCCAGGCTTTCCAGGCTTAACTGTCTCCCAGCATACCCCACGTTCCTTTAGGATACTATTTTATTCTCCCACCTCGTGGTAGCTATTATACTATTCTACAGGGGACTTTAAGATTTCACTGGCGAGACCCTTATTTCTGGAGGGCGCACTGAACGACCCGGCCGCTCCCTCTGAGAGTTATCCTTCCGGGCATCACTAATAGCCCAGACCAACGGCTCTCCCTGAACCAGTAACCCTGCAACCACACCAGTGGGTCCCAGAGATACCCCGGAGCAAAGTGGCATAGGCCCTGGTGCACTCCCTCCCCCCATCGCACCCACCAGAACGCACACAAGCAGTGTGCAATAGATGAAGGCGGCCATTTTGGGTCTCGTGGAAATCGCTGACCCGGCTGCCTGAGGGATCCCTGGCTTCTCACAGCACCCCACTGTGCTCACCTGCCAGCCCCTTGGATCCCATACTGCTGGCTGACAGCTCCCCTCAACTCAACACAACACAGATACGTGAAACGGAACCCCACCTCACCACCGCAGAGGCCGCGATTCCCTGCTCCCCTGGCTGAAATTCTATACTGTCTGGAGCCTCTTGCCCCCTTAGAGGATATATTTCCCACCATGGAAAAATACGTGGCCAAAACGCTCCGTACGAATAAGAATTCTCAAAACAAAAATAAATCAACGGCCAAAGAGAGGGAACTCAGCCCTATTCTGCAGGGGTCTCCATCCTCACCAGGCAGGCGAATCACTGACGACATGGTGCCTGCTGACGTCCATGCTAGTCCATCCTCAACACAGAGGGCCAGAGAAATATCAGACATCATATCACCTTTACTGGACGCAAAATTAGCACCCCTAATGGAGGCAATTACGTCAGCAGCAGCTCAACTGACCCAACACACCCAACGCCTGGTTGAGGCCGAAGACCGAATATCTACCTTGGAAGATGATTATCAAACGATTCAATCCCAACAACAAACACACGACAACACCCTAATGGCCATGACCGATAAGATCGAAGATTTAGAAAATCGGAATCGCCGGAACAACTTACGCCTGATTGGTCTTCCAGAATCCGTCAGGCAGGCAGACCTACTGGACTTGGTTACTCGCTGGCTCCCCACGACCCTTGACCTGCCCCCCTCCCCCACCTCTTACCTGGTAGAACGAGCCCACCGCATTGGCCCCGACAGGCAGTCTTCACAATCCTCTCAGTCACGTCCTAGACCAGTCATTTTTAAGCTACTAAATTACCTTGACAAAGTGAAGATCATGGAAGCCTACCGCAAACGCTCTGACCTACGATATGAGGAATCCAAGCTTCTCCTGTTCCAGGACTTCTCCTTTCAAGTTTCGACGCAACGACGGTAATTCTCCCCTGTATGCAAGGAACTCTATGCTAAAAACATCAGATTTGCTCTCCTATACCTGGCAAAACTGAGAATCCTCCATGCCGGCAAACCTCATTTCTTCGACACACCAGATTCTGCTCGGAACTTTCTCAAGTCTCTGTCTTCATCACAGTCTAACTCTCGAATGGATGATGCTGATTGACTCTCCTAGACTTAAGTATCTTTCTATGTTATTCTATCTTTTCCTCTTTTCTAATGGATAGCACATGGTTGATTGTTGCTATATGGTTATTACACACAGGGTTAAATGGGAATTCTCCACACCTGCTGCAGATGCAGGCATGGTGGGGCTCCTTTATTCAATTTATTCAATTTTTCCTATCACCCTTTTTCCCCTCCCCTTTTTCTAATCAAACTAGAGTTTCTGTTACAGTTGGACGGTTATTATTACTGTCTTCTTGGGTTCAAAAATGTA
Source organism: Pseudophryne corroboree (assembly GCF_028390025.1). Taxonomy (NCBI): domain Eukaryota; kingdom Metazoa; phylum Chordata; class Amphibia; order Anura; family Myobatrachidae; genus Pseudophryne; species Pseudophryne corroboree. The sequence continues at coordinate 299,879,217 of NC_086444.1, read as the reverse complement.
AAAAATGTTATGACTGGTGGCCTATGCTACATTGGCTATCGTTTTCTTTTTGCATTGCATTGTTTAGTTACTGTATGTATACTCTAACTCCGTTAGTTTGCCCGACACATTATTCTTGTCCTCCCCTTGCGTGCTGGGACGGGGGATTGGACTTTCGCTTGTGGCTTCTCCTTCTGCGTTCCGCTAGACTGGGTATTGGATAATGCCAGCCCCTAGGGACGCTGAGGCCTCTACGGATGGCTCAAAGACGTCTCTTAAATTGGTCTCGTGGAACGTAGAGGGCCTGAACACACCAATCAAGAGGAAACAGATTTTGACCCACCTCAAAAAATTTCATCCTGACATAGCATTTCTGCAGGAGACGCACTGGCGTCTCAATAACCCCAATACACTTAGAGATACCTGGGTTGGGGACTTCAGAAGCGCTTCCTATACTACTAAAGCACGGGGAGTACTTCTTTTGTTTCGTAGATCTTTGAATTATAAGATCAAGGATGACTGGGTAGACCCTGAGGGCAGGTTTTTGTTTCTAAAGATGGAGATCGAAGGAGAGCTTTTTACTCTAGCATGTATTTACGCCCCTACAGGACCGAATGATTCCTTTTTCTCAGATATCTTTGTTAAATTACAGGACTGGATGGAGGGAGTCTTGATTGTAGGGGGAGACCTTAATATTGTGATGGACCTGCTACTAGATGTATCTGGTGGCCCCAGACAGTTGAACTGCAATAGATCCATGCCACCCTCCCTGTCCCTAATGCAGGACTCTTTACAACTTCTGGACCCATGGAGATTTCTCCACCCTGACTCTAGGGAGTATTCCTTCTTCTCACACCCCCATAAAATATTCTCCAGATTGGATTACTGGCTCATACCTGCCTCTTCAATACATAGAATAATAGACTCCACCATAGCTAGTATACTCATATCCGACCACGCCCCTATCACCCTGACAATAACGTTAAACACACCCCGACAATACTCCTATGTCTGGCGATTCCCTGAATACCTTGCCCATTCTGAGGACTTCAAACTCTTTTTGTCACAATCATATCTCAATTATACACATGATAACTCAGCACATATCAATGACGTAAATCTTTTCTGGCAGGCTTCTAAACCCGTTCTTAGAGGGCAGATTATTTCATATGTTGCCACCAGAAAAAGGCAACTTCGGGAAAGGATGGCAGAGGCATCCCTCCAGGTTGCCTCGGCCTATTCCCAACTGTTGGCTGACCCATCTGAGACTAACAGGAAATTATATAAAGACACCAAATTCATACATGATACCCTCTGTGCTGAACAGGCCAAGCTATTCCTCTCCTTCCAATCTAACAAATATTTTCGCTGGGGCAATCGCCCAGGGAAGTTATTGGCAAACATGGTAAAAACTCATGCAACACCAAAACATATCTCCTCAATTAGAGACACAGGCGGACCCCCCTCAGTGACACAGGAACAGATTAGCGACACTTTTCTGGCTTTCTTTGAGAAATTATACACCGCACCACCCGACCACCCTACTGCTGGCATGGACTTTTTGACACAGGCTAATCTCCCTACGCTTTCTGAGAGCGATAGAGAATTCCTTACCAACCCCGTTACTACAGAGGAATTGGAATCGACCATCAAATCCCTAGCAAATGGGAAAGCCCCAGGCCCCGACGGTATGTCGGCGGCCTATTATAAGCTACTTCTCCCACATTTAAGTGAACACCTTAGGCAATTGTATAATGCGCTCTTGACGGGACACCCTGCCCCGACAGGCTTTAATACGGCCCGAGTCATAGTCCTCCCTAAACCTAATAGGGACCATACTTTAGTTTCATCCTACCGGCCAATCTCACTGCTAAACCAGGATTTTAAAATATTCACAAAGATTCTTGCTACCCGTCTCCAAGTGACTCTACCCAAACTGCTACATCCTGCTCAGACAGGATTCATGCGTAATAGACACTCAGTACATAATGTTCGCTCATTGCTGGCAGCTATGTATAAAACACATGACTCATTGGAGCAGGACAATATGGTATTGAGCTGTGATGCAGACAAAGCCTTTGACAGAGTATCTTGGGCCCACATAGACAGAATACTTAGACTTCAAAATTTTGGTCCTGATTTTATCAAGGTATTTCACATCATCTACCAAACGCCCCAAGCCTTTTTGACGGTAAATGGTCACAACTCGAGACTATTCTCCTTATATCGAGGTACCAGACAGGGATGCCCCTTATCCCCCCTCTTATTTAATTTGGCCTTGGACCCCCTCCTTCGCCATTTCTGTAGAGAAAACAGATGGCACGGTATAAAACTGGCTAATCATGAAATTAAATTCTCAGCATTTGCAGATGACATTTTACTTTACTTCAGCAACCCCCGACAAGCAATACCGCACCTACTTGACATTCTAGACTCATTTGAACTAGTCTCTGGCTTTAAAATGAATCACTCCAAAACAGAAGCCTTGGCCTTCTTTCCCTCAATGAAAACAGGCTGGGGAGACGCGTTCCCATTTCACTGGGCCACAAACAATTGTATTACTTACCTAGGATTTTTATTCCCTGATCACCCATCCAAGCTATACTCACTTAATTTCCCCCCACTATTTACTAGGACATATGCAGACTTTGCCAGATGGACCCACCTTCCTCTCACATACACTGGCAGGAGTCACTTGTATAAAATGATAAGCTTCCCCCGCTTCCTTTATGTATTACAGATGCTCCCGCTGATTCCGCCCAAACACATGCTAGCTCAATTGGACAAAGCACTGTCCAAATTTATTTGGGCGGATAAACACCCTAGATTCTCACTATTAAAATTACGCCAACACCGTTCTCTTGGGGGCTTAAATTTACCATGCCTTCACTCGTATGCCTTGGCAGCCAACTACAGGATCGCTTTGGACTGGATTGGCGGTCGAGACATATATGCCAACACACATCTGGAACAATCTTTTACTCCCTCTCAGACCTTGGTGTCCTTGCTACATACCACCCCTACTTCCATACCGCACTGTGTGGCAGACAATATACTTATCTCCTCTACCTGTGTTGCCTGGCGACAGATTCGCTCACGACTAAAAATATCTCAATATATATCACTGCTCCTACCTCTCTGGGGTAACCCAGACTTCAAGCCTCACACTATCTCCCCCATATTTCAGACTTGGTATGATGGAGGCCTAAAATACATTCATCATTTTCTACATACCGAAACTCTGACCTTACTTACTCACTCCCAACTTATAGCACGTTTTCCATCCTTACGAATCCCATTTTTTTCCTTCCTTCAAGCATGTAGTTATGTACAAAAGGTCACATCTTTGTTATCTATACAAGATACCTCCCATACCCTGGACAAAACATTACGACTCACCCTAAATAGTAATTTTCCCACAGCGCTCATATACACACACTCCCGCACTCTATTAAACGTGGATTCCGGCTCAGTGGGCCTCCTAAAATGGAAACTGGAATTCCCAGATCTCACTATGAAACTGATTCTGGAGGCCAACACCTACTTAGATAAAACACTAAACTCAGTTTCATACTCAGAAATGCACCAGAAAATTCTACATAGAGCATATGTCACCCCCAAGCTACGATATCTCATCGGAGCAGCCCCCTCATCTCACTGTTTCAAGTGCACTGCTCCAGAAGCAGACCTTGTACACTGTCTGTGGTCATGCCCCAAGTACACTTTGGCAGGCACTCCAATCATACATCACGACCGACTTACAGTTACAATTTACTATCACTAAGACATGGGCATTCTGGGGCATATTCCCGAAAACACCCACCACCGGCCTGTCCAATGGACAACGTATTTTATTAATTAAACTGGCGGCTGCTACCAAAAAGACGATCCTTTCACAATGGATCTCCACTGATCCCATCCCCATCTCACTATTACACCCTAGGATCTCTCATCTATTCCATCTAGACTGGACCAATACTGCTTTACAGAAAGACAAACTGACCGAGAAATACTTCCATATATGGCTACCTTATGTCCGGACCCTCCCCCAGGTTACAAAGGAGGCCCTACGGAAATGTTTCAAAGACACTAAATGGTACTTGCTAGAGACCCTGGATTCCGTAGCCCCCTTTTGAACTCAAGGCTCTAAGCCGCTTCCATGTGCCAGCTAGATCTCTTACAGTTTTGATATTGGTATACATCCTCTACTGTTCCAACACTATTATTACCTAGGGCTTACACGGAGTATAATTATAATTATTGTTATTAAATGTATATGCTACAATGGTTATGTAATGCATGCTGTAACATTTTGTTCTATTTACCTCACCGGTCAATAAAAACTTTTGAAAAAAAAAAAAATGATATGCGTCATGCCTATATTCTGTGTGTGACTGCAACTGTATCTGCATACGAAATGCTATGTTACAGTGTATTCCCGGAAATCACTGTAACATAGCATTCCGTATGCAGGTACAGCCACAGTCGCACACAGAATATATGCATGCCATATATACTTTTAATTAGTAGAAGCTGCTTGTGCATCCTAGTTACACAGCAATGCAAATAAGATACATTTTAGTCAAAAAAGGCACCCAACGTTAGCAGAGCTGGTCGGGAGCTGCCAGCTGACCCACTCCATGCATCTCCTGCTGTAGGGCATATTGAGGCAAGATGTACTGTATGATAACACGTGTATCCAAGCAGAGGTCACAGTGTTAGCAGCTGTGTGAGTGCTGTGTGCAGGTGGGCTGGTTGTGCAATTGACATGTGTAAGGGGCACTATGTGATTCATGTGTATAAGTGCATTAATAATGTGCAGCATGCAGTATGTGTAAGGGGCAATGGGGGTCATTCAGAGTTTATCGTAGCTGTGCTAAATTTAGCACAGCTACGATCATGTTCCCAGACATGTGAAGGGACGGCCAGCACAGGGCTAGCCCGTCCCGTATGTCTGTCCGGCACCCCTTCCCCCGCACAAGTACAAAAGCATCGCACTGCGTTTTGTACTTGTTGAGTAACTCACGGCCAGCGCAGCTCCTGCGGCTGACCGGGGGTTGCTCGTCGCTTCCCCTGGTCGCAGCGGCTGCGTGTGACGTCACGCAGTGGCTGTGGCCCACCCCCCACATGGCCCGGCCACACCTGCGTTGGCCGGACCGCGCTTGCAAAATGGTGGCCAAACACCACCGTGCTGCCCCCTCCCACCCAGCAACTGCCTCTGCCTGTCAATCAGGCAGAGGCGATCGCTAGGGAACGATGGCCTTCGGCTGTCCAGCATGCAGCGGCACAGTTCCGGCCCGATCACTGCGAATTGCAGCGTGCAATCGGGTCGGAATGACCCCCAATATGTGTGTCATTATGTGTATAAGGTCATTAATAATGTTGCGGCATATGTTTAAGGGACATTATGTGTATAAGGTCATTAATAATGTTTGGCATATGTGTATAAGGGCATTAATAATGTGTAGCATATGTGTAAGGGACATTATGTGTATAAGGGCATTACTAAAGCGTGGCACATGTGTAAGGGACATTGTGTTTAAGGGCATTAATAATGTGCGCCATGTAGGGGGGCGTGGCTTCGCGGACATGGAGTAGCTGCTTCTGATCGGCGCTCTCCGTCTACACTATCCTGTATAACATCTCCTGATCTCCCACCTACACCCTGTGAGGCATCTAAGCGTGGGGGAACTAGCCCTGCCTGCGGTGATTCTACCCCTGGCTGTGTACGGCGGCTGTAGCGGCCGCACGAACCCGACGAGTGCTGCTGGCATCGCTGCGCGGGAAGGAGCCGGCGCCATCACGAGAGGGAGACGCCGGAACTACAGCTGAGACTCGCACGCAGGACGACGCCGGGACCAGCAGAAGACAGAGTCAGCGGCTCGGAGGGGTAAGCTTAACACTATGATTGGGCCCTGCTGTGCCCCCTCCTGAGCTCCCATCCTGCTGCCGTTAGAGCCCGTGCCCGACGAGCGGAGCGTGACCGAAGGCCGCTGGAAGGGGAGGAGAGCCTCGTGTCCATGTTAGGCCGCGAGGTGCCCTGGCCCCAATAACTCCCGGCTCAGTCGTGACTGCCTTGATCCCCTGCTGGAACCCGCACCCCATAAAGCCTGCAGTGTGGACGACAGCGGGAGGCGCCGCCATTTTACATATACTGTGCCTATGTACCCTTGAGGTGCGGCCGCCTGTCCCCTCCTGGCCGGAGTCTGATCTGGTACATGCCCTGCAACACAGTGCCTGTGTACCATCAAAGCGTGGATGCCTGCTTCCCTGTGACCGGAGCCTGATCTGATATTTACCCTGCGATACAGTGCCTGTGTACCTTTGCAGCATGGCTGCCTGCTCCCTTCTGACCGGAGTCTGATCTGATATATACCCTGCAATACAGTGCCTGTACACCCATAAAGCATGGTTGCCTGCTCCCCTCTGACCAGAGACTGATCTGTTATATACCCTGCAATATAACGTCTGCACACCTGTAAAGTGTGGCTGCCTGCTTCCTTCTGCCCGGAGACTGATCTGGTATATACCCTGCAATACGGTACCTGTGTGCCTCTGAAGTGGGGCTGCCTGCTCACTTCTGACCGGAGTCTGACCCGATATATACCCTGCAATATATCTTAGCTACTTTATTCTATACTATTGACTTTTGCCTAAGTGCTTCCCTTTACAACATAATGGTGAAACCGCAGCAGTCTACCGCTGCTAAGCTAGAGAAATATTCCCGGTCAACTAATCCTACCCGCAAAGAGGTGACCCCTGACCGCACCTCCTCTCCTCCGCCTGAATCCCCGCGGAGCTCGGCCACCCCGGACGCTCCTTCTGATGCTGCCCTGCAGAAGGTTCTGGAAGCCGTAGTGGCTAGTGAGGCTAGGTTGGCGGATAAAATTGGTCAAGTTCAATCTGATCTATCTATTATACATCATGACCTTCAGAAGGTCCGGGAACGGGTAGGAGAAGTGGAGGCTCGCACTTCCTCCCTTGAGGACTCAGTGAAGCCACTGGGAACCAAGATTATTAATATTACTACCCAAATGACGGATGTACAACACAAACTGCTGGATATGGAGGGGCGTTTAAGAAGATGCAACGTGCGATTCGTGGGTCTCCCGGAGCGTGAGGAAGGCCAGGCTCCTGAAAAATTTGTGGAAAAATGGCTCACGGACAACTACGGGATGGAATCCTTCTCACCTTTTTTCACCGTGGAAAGAGCCCACCGGGTCCCCTTCCACCCTCCCCCACCTGGGGCGCCTCCCCGCACCTTGATAGCTAAGCTCCTCAACTACCGTGACAGGGATGCTCTACTGAGGCTGAATCGTATTAAGGGTCCACTGATGTGGAATGGCTCCCGTGTATCCGTATTCCCTGACTTCGCGGTGGAAGTCCAAAAGAATAGGGCCCAATTTACCCCGGTTAAGAGACGTCTTCGAGAACTCAACATATCCTATGCCATGTTGTTCCCTTCTAAATTGAGAGTCGTGGTGGATGGTGAGGCGAAATTCTTTACAACCCCTCGGGAGGCCTCTGCGTGGCTGGACACTGCTAGGCCGGCTAGACGGGCATTGGCAGATGATTAAAGAGGACGCATGCTCACTCTTCTGCTATGAACGCTCTCTTCTACACCTGGACGTTCACTCCTGTCTGCAGCTTATGAGGGAGCTGGGGGGGTACATGCTGTAACTGTGGCACCTATACTTATCACTGCCTTGTAACATTACTGTGCTCGGGAGCTCAGAGTGGGCTTCATAAAGCGCCCCCTTAATAATGGATAGCTGGGAGGGGATGATCGGGGAGTCTGCCTTGAAAGGGTAGACTCCATACTGATTTACTTAGGAGAGTTTTGGAGTGGGGGACAGCCTAAAAGTTGTGCTTCATGCCATGATGCAGTGCCACATGGACTGTTTCTGTGGGGGAGAAATTTTTTCTTGTTTAAGTGGGAGGATGCCTTAAATGTACGGAGGGCGCTGAGCCATGTCTAGTCGCCACTGTATTTTTTGCCTACCGGTTTTCTACTGAATAGTTAGGATTTTAGAGAGTTTTTTTTTTTTTTTTTCCTTTGTAGACGGGGGGGTGGGGATAATTTCTTGTTGTAGGGATCCAAGTATGCCAATGTTCGGGGTGGTATACAGGGAGGGGGGTGTGGGACTCAGGGGTAAAGGTTTCTCAAGGTCTGGGATGATACCTGGGGGATTAGCCTTTAGGATTATTATGCAACTGCTGAACTGTTTTTGTTTTCTCTCCTTAACTGTATTGTGGTATGTGGAAAATGTGTATTGCCATGTTATTGGAAGTGCAATGTGGTGCTTGTTGGATGATGTGTGGGCTGACAGAGTCTTAATTACTCGGTATACAGCGGTCCAATGACAAATAACTTAGTTAAATTTCTCTCCTGGAACGTACGGGGCCTCAACGACAAGGTTAAAAGGACGCTGGTCCTTAGACAGATCAAACAGTTAGGGGTGGACATTGTATGCCTGATGGAGACTCACCTAGTTGGGGCTAGAGTTCTATCGTTAAAGAAACCATGGGTGGGTTGGTCCTATCATTCAACCCATACCTCTTCCTCTCGGGGAGTCTCCATCTTGATCAAGAAGCATGTCCCGTTCGTGATAGAGCAGGTACAGACTGACCCATGGGGTAGGTCGGTTTTTATTAAGTGCCAGATTCATGCAATATCACTTGTGCTGATAGCACTCTATATACCACCTCCATACTCCCCGGAAATCCTTAAAAAGGCTGCAGAGTTTTTGGCCTTGTTTCCTGATGCTCCCGTCATTAGCCTGGGGGACTATAACAACACCCTAGATCCGATCCTAGATAGACTTACGGCTGCTGGGACACCTACCGGATGTGGTGGTGGTTCATTTAGAGCACTGGTGGAGGGCATGGGGCTGGTCGATGTGTGGCGTCAAAGACACCCTGGTACTAAACAATATTCTTGCTTCTCACTTACACACTCTGCTTTTTCCAGAATAGATCTTGCTCTGATTTCTCCTGAATTGCTACCACGGGTGCGCTCGGTGCAGCTCGAAACCAGGGGGATCTCCGACCATTCTCCGGTCTCCCTGGTTCTCGATATGGGAGGGTTGAGAGGTCAGGCATTTTGGAAGCTAAACCCTTTCTGGCTTACTAGGCTGGATGCTGATGAGACGCTGGAGGGGCAGTGGGCGGAATTTCTGCAGTTTAATGAGGGTACTGCTCCTCTATCTATACTCTGGGACGCATTCAAGTCCCATCTACGGGGCACCCTTATACGGGCGGTTTCGATTTTGAAGAAATCATATAGGGAAAAAGAGGCTGCTTTGGAGGCTTCCTGTAGATCCCTGGAACTTGCCTACCTGACTGATAATCTGTCTTCCTCTAAGGAGGCTTGGTTGAGAGCACAGAGGGAATGGACCGACTGCCTGACTGACAAAGCTAAGTACAGTCTACTCTTTACTAAACATTAACTTTATGCTATGGGTGACAGACCGGGCAGTTTCCTCGCCAGACTGGCACGTACTGAGCAACCGTCTAATACTGTGATTAGCCTTATAGATCGTGACGGCATCGTATATGACCATACCCCAGACATAGTCAACCAATTTCTTGACTACTATATTCATTTGTATAATACTAGATTGACCTGCACGGAGGAAGATCTCATGTCATACCTTAACGCTGTCCCTCTGCCGTCACTGACCCCTGATGCGCGAGAATTCCTCGATTCCCCGATCTCTCTAGCCGAGGTGGAAAGGGCCATACAGTCCTTCCCTGGTGGTAAAGCGCCGGGGTTGGATGGTATACCAGCAGAATTCTACAAAAAGCACAGGGAATTCTGCGCGCCTAGATTGCTGGCTCTTTATGAGGGAATGTTTGGGGAGGGAAAGGTACCAGAATCTATGTCTGAGGCACTGATTATTGTTTTGCTGAAGCCCGATAAGGACCCCACCAGAGTGGAATCTTATCGGCCCATATCCCTGCTACCTACTGATATCAAAATCCTAGCTAAAATACTGGCGGTTAGACTTAACTCTGTTATAGCCCAGCTGGTTCATGATGATCAGACCGGGTTCATGCCTGGGAAATCTACGCTAATCAATCTTAGGAGACTGTTTACTCATCTGCAGGTCCCTCATGGGGATGACCACTCCTCGATTATTGTTTCACTGGACGCTGCTAAAGCGCTCGACTCTGTGGAGTGGAAGTTCCTCTGGGGGACCATGGAGAAATTTGGGATAGGTCCTGACTTTATAAAATGGGTCAAATTGTTGTACTCGAGTCCTACGGCTAGAGTATCGATTAATGGCTTTGTCTCCTCCTCATTCCCACTGCAGAGGGGGACCAGGCAGGGCTGCCCCCTGTCCCCTGCCCTATTCGCACTGGTGGTAGAACCGTTGGCGTGTCTCATTAGAAGCGCTGCTACTATACCCGGTTTTAAAATTGGCCCGAGAGAGGACAAAATAGCTTTGTACGCAGATGACATATTGCTTTTTGTCTCCAATTACTCTGTCACCATGCCTATAATCCTTACTATAATTAATGACTTTGGGGTATACTCGGGCCTTTTGATTAACTGGGATAAATCATGTATAATGCCATTCAGGGGTCGGTGTCCAGAAACTCCTAAAATATCCCTCCCACTTCAGTGGGTGGAGGCCTTTAAGTACTTGGGAATTTGGATATCTAACGACCCGTCCCGATATATAAACCTTAATGTACAACCCCAATTGGACTATCTGAAATCACGGATAGCGGTCTGGGGTAGGCTCCCGTTGACTGTCATCGGAAGAATTAGTCTAATTAAAATGACGGCACAACCTAAGTTATTGTATATACTGCAACACTCCCCGATTTATATCCCTCAAGCGATATTTAAACACATGGATAGTTACATATCCTCCATAATATGGTCTAGCAAGAGAGTACGGATTAAATTAAACACCCTGACGCGGGATAGGGACTCTGGGGGTATGGCGGTGCCATCTTTTAGACTGTACTATTGGGCCACTCAACTAGTACATATTTATGACTGGCTTAAAGACAAATCTGGGCTGGATCTTCCTTCTCTGGTGGTGTCGACATTGGCTCCTGGGCTCACTCCATTGAACTGCTTGCTATCTGGCAATAACAACTTAATTGGCTTACCAATATTTAAGCAGGCAGTGATGATTTGGAAGCAAGCTGGTATTCTGCTTTTGAGTGAGGGCTGGGATCCGGATGCCCCATTAGATGGCACCATTGGGTTTAAGGAACTGAGGGGTCTGAGGATCCGTGATGTATGGGGCAGATGGGGTATATATGTTATTGGGCAGTTATACTCTGGGAATGTGTTTAAATCCTTTTCGCAACTACAATCAGACTATCCAATTCCCCATACTTATTTTTATAGATATTTACAGTTGCGACATGCCTGCTCTGCTCAGTTCCCTGACAGCTCAATTCAGCTGCCGCAGTCCCCTGTTAGGCTAATGTTGCAATCCCTGGATGGCTCTCACCTCACGTCCCAGATATATTCTAACCTGATCACCTCGCAGCATCCGACTGACATGCCACTCCTTCGTTTAAAATGGGAGGCAGACTTGGGGGTCCTTGTCCCAGGATGCTTGGGATGCTGCTCTGAGTGGTCCTCGCACCTCCTCCACTTCAGCGAGATTTCAACAGATTCAACTATTCATACTCCACAGAGTGTACATTACCCCTATGCGCTTGCTTCAAATGGGGGGTAGGGGGGATTCCAAGTGCCCTAAATGTGGCTCGATGGAGGGCACGCTCTGGCATCTATTATGGGATTGTCCTATGGTTAAGGTGTTCTGGAATGAGGTTATTCGGGTTATGATTGACACCGGGATACCCTTGGACGTATGCACGCCTGCTGTATGTCTGCTAGCGGCTTTTGATGACGATGCCCTTGATAAAAATATGCAACGATACATTGCCAACCTCTGTATGCTGGCCAAGGTCTGCATAGCCAGACTATGGATGTCCACTAGCGGTCCTTGCACCGCAGCCTGGATATCCCTTACTAACGAGGTTGTCAAACACGAAAGGTATGTGTATATGAGTAGACGTGCTGAAACAAAATATTATTGTATTTGGGAAAGGTGGTTAAACTCACCATATATACACCGATAGTTGTGGGACCGAGTTTGGATGTTGGTGGCTGAATGGGGTTATTAACTAAATACCGATTGAAGTGTTTCTAAATTAGTGAATCTGTCAAGCCGGCGCACTCTGGTATGCACCTATACACAAGAACCACACGAGTTGCTAAATTCTTCCACATATAGTTGTTTATTTGCCTTACTTATATGTACAATCTCTTGGAAATTACCAAATGCAATTCTATTGTTATGCTCTACAACAGTTGCTGGGGAGGGTCTGTAGTTTGTTGTAATTGTACTTGAATGTTATGTAAAAATTTCAATAAAAACTTTTGAATTTAAAAAAAAAAAAATAATGTGCGCCATGTGTGTCAGGGGCATTATGTGTATAAGGGCATTAATAAAGGTTGGCATAATGTATAAGGTGCATTATGTTTATACAGACATTATTAATGTGTGTCATATGTGTAGGGGGCATTACTGTGTTGTATTGTGTATAAAGGCATTACTAATATGTGGTATGTGTAAAAGGTGCTCTGCCGTGTGGCGTAAACGTATAGAAAGGGCACCTACTGTGTGGTCTATTGTGAATGCAGAGCAATATGGTGTGGTGTAATGTGAATAAGGGGCACTACTGTGAGGAGTAATGTATATAAGGTAAAGTGGTACTACTGTGTAATGTAATGTGAATAAATTACATTATTGCATGATATAATGTGAATAAAGTTGCACTACTGTGTGGCGTAATTTGAAATAAGGGTACTATTATGTGGCCCTTCCCAGCAAGAACATGCCCCATTTTGGGCTAGGCACTGAATGTATGCACTGTTCCTATTTAAAATATAGGGAGTAGGAACACCAAAATGAGGACTGCAATGGGTGAGTGGTAATGGTGCTGGGAAATGGGTGCAGGGTCAGAGGTGGAACTAGCAGCGGTGCTAGGGGGCACCAGCAAAAATCTAGCCTAGGGAATCATATTGGTTAGGGCTGACTGCTCCACTGACACTGATAGGTGATACACTGATATTTGCAGCACGTTCCTTATACTTTTCTGCTAGTAACAAAATAAATGTTACGGGAGAAATTCTGATCATTCAGGTTTTGGAACGGTCTGGACACACTGAAGAAGGTCAAATTCGTTTCGCCACATAATTTTTTTTTTTTTTCTAGTGGGTTTGGTAGAAATGTTTACTGCAATATAAATACATGGGTTTTCCGGAATGGGAAAGGGGAGGAAAGCACTGAGAAAAACCTACGATCAACCAGGGTTTTCTTCATGCAAAGATTAACTGTAATCTTATAGCCAAGGGCCTAAGAATCTGAAGACAAAGACCAACAATCACAAAGGTTCAGTGGCGTCACAAGGGGGGTGTGGCCCACACCCAGGTGTCACCTACCGAGGGGCGACACCAAAATGCTGGCTCCTGCTCAGTGACAGGAGCTGGGTGCTGCACTGTGACATTATGTGCACCACTCAGCTCCTGTCACTGTGTAGGAGCCAGCACTACCCGGGGGCAGCCTACACCTCTCTAACCCCCAGGCATGTAAAAAACGGGGGTCCGTACACAAAGCCACACCCCCTTCCCGCAGCACTGCACCAGGCGTCACTGTGGTGGCACCTCTGCAAAAGGTTTTCACCAGAAACATTTTAAAAGAACAAAATTGAGTTGCCATAATATTAGAGGGATTGCAGACATGAAATGGTTTCTGAGGATTTTCTTGGTCATTGACAGAAGAGCATTAGCCCTGGTGTTTTTAAAATTAGTGAGAAGGGATAGGATTCCACCAAACTGAGAAACCAATTGGGTCTGTCAATGAATCAACCTGTGCGTTGATTGAAGGTATTGGAGTTTTTTTTTTTTTTTTTATTAGGCAGATGAGATGCAATACAGTTAAAGGCGGTAGCAGTGTGTCACAGCATTCTTACAGAGTCATCAAGATACATTTAACATCCCATTGGGGGCGATCAAGAACTGAAAGGAGCAAATTCCTGTGAACCTATATTCTATCTAAACAAAATTTAGACTCATCAATTTTCAAAATAGAAGTAGTATAGCAATAGAGAGAAAAGCAGAGGAAGAAAAAAATAGGATTTTAATACCTACCGGTAAATCCTTTTCTTAGTCCGTAGAGGATGCTGGGGACTCCAAAAGGACCATGGGGTATAGACGGGATACGCAGGAGACATGGGCACTTTAAGACTTTAATGGGCGTGAACTGGCTCCTCCCTCTATGCCCCTCCTCCAGACCTCAGTTATAGGAACTGTGCCCAGAGGAGACGGACATTTCGAGGAAAAGGATTTTGTTAAACTAAGGGTGAGATACATACCAGCTCACACCATAACACACCGTACAACATGGCATTTAACTAAAACCAGGTAACAGCGTGAACCAAAGAGATCAGCAACAGGCTGACCTTAACCGAAACACAACCTTTGTGTAACACAAGCAATAACCATTAACAAGTACTGCAGAAAAAAGTCTGCACTGGGACGGGCGCCCAGCATCCTCTACGGACTAAGAGAAAAGGATTTACCAGTAGGTATTAAAATCCTATTTTCTCCAACGTCCTAGAGGATGCTGGGGACTCCAAAAGGACCATGGGGTTTATACCAAAGCTCCAGACCGGGCGGGAGAGTGCGGATGACTCTGCAGCACCGACTGCAAACATGAGGTCCTCATCAGCTAGGGTATCAAACTTGTAGAATTTTGCAAAAGCGTTTGAACCCGACCAAGTAGCTGCTCGACAAAGTTGTAACGCCGAGACACCCAGGGCAGCCGCCCAAGAGGAGCCCACCCTCCTAGTGGAATGGGCCTTCACCAATTTCGGTAACGGCAATCCAGCCGTAGAATGAACATGCTGAATCGTATTACAGATCCAGCGTGCAATAGTCTGTTTAGAAGCAGGAGCCCCAACCTTGTTGGAAGCATACAGGACAAACAGCGTCTCTGTTTTCCTAATACAAGCCGTTCTGGCTACATACATTTTCAAAGCTCTGACCACATCGAGAGACTTTGACTCAGCCAAGGCTTCAGTAGCCACAGGTACCACAAATAGGTTGGTTCATGTGAAACGAAGAAACCACCTTTGGGAGAAATTGTTGACGAGTCCTCAACTCCACTCTATCTACACGGAAAACCAAGTAGGGGCTTTTGTGAGACAAAGCCGCCAACTCTGACACCCGCCTTGTGGACGCCAAGGCCAATAGCATGACCACTTTCCAAGTGAGAAATTTCAACTCAACCTTTTGTAAAGGTTCAAACCAATGCGACGTAAGGAACTGTAACACCACATTAAGGTCCCATGGTGCCACTGGGGGCACAAATGGAGGCTGGATGTGCAGCACGCCCTTCACAAAAGTCTGTACTTCTGGAAGCGAGGCCAATTCCTTTTGAAAGAAATTAGACAAGGCCGAGATCTGCACTTTAATGGAGCCTAACTTAAGGCCTGCATCCACACCAGCTTGCAAAAAATGGAGAAAACGACCCAGCTGAAATTCTTCTGTAGGCGCCTTCTTGGATTCGCACCAAGACACACATTTTCTCCAAATACGGTGGTAATGCTTCGCCGTTATCTCCTTTCTAGCTTTCAGTAGAGTGGGGATGATCTCTCCGGGAATACACTTTCAAGCTAGGATTTGGCGTTCAACCGCCATGCCATCAAATGCAGCCGCAGTAAGTCTTGGAACACGAACGGCCCCTGCTGTAATAGATCCTCTCTTAGAGGAAGAGGCCAGGGATCTCCTATGAGTAATTCCTGAAGATCCGGATACCAAGCCCTCCGTGGCCAATCTGGAACAATGAGTATCGCCTGAACCCTTGTTCTTCTTATGATCCTTATCACCTTTGGGAGAGAGGAAGTGGAGGGAACACATAGACCGACTGAAACACCCACGGTGTCACTAGAGCGTCCACAGCTACTGAGGGTCCCTCGACCTGGAACAATATGTCTGAAGCTTCTTGTTGAGGTGAGACGCCATCATGTCTATTTCAGGAATTCCCCAATGACCTGTCACTTCTGCAAAGACCTCTTGATGAAGACCCCACTCTCCTGGATGGAGATCGTGTCTGCTGAGGAAGTCTGCTTCCCAGTTGTCCACGCCTGGAATGAAGACCGCTGACAGAGCGCTTGCATGTTTTCCGCCCAGCGAAGAATCTTTGTGGCCTCCGCCATCGCCGCTCTGCTCCTTGTTTCGCCTCGGGGGTTTATGTGCGCCACCGCTGTTATGTTGTCTGACTGAATCAGGATGGGTAGGCCGCGCAGCAGATGTTCCGCTTGTAGAAGGCCGTTGTAGATGGCCCTTGATTCCAGAATGTTTATGTGTAGACAAGCTTCTTGGCTTGACCATTTTCCCTGGAAATTTACCCCCTGTGTGACTGCTCCCCAACCTCGGAGACTCGCATCCGTGGTCACCAAGATCCAATCCTGGATCCCGAACCTGCGACCCTCTAGAAGGTGAGAAAGTTGGAGCCACCACAGGAGAGAAATCCTGGCCCTGGGGGACAGGCTTATCTTCCGGTGCATGTGTAGATGGGACCCGGACCACTTGTTCAACAGGTCCCACTGAAAAGTTATTGCATGAAGCCAAACTGAATGGCCTCATAGGCCGCCACCATTTTCCCCAGCACTCGAGTGCATTGATGAATCGACACTCTTGCCAGTTTCAGAAGCTTCTTGACCATGTTCTGGAGTGCCAGAGCTTTTTCCAACGGGAGAAAAATTCTCTGTAGTTCCGTGTCCAGAATCATGCCCAAAAACGACAGCCGTATCGTCGGAATCAACTGCGACTTTGGCAAATTTAGGAGCCAGCCATGTTGTTGCAGAACTGTCAGGGAGAGCGCAACGTTTTTTAGCAACTGCTCCTGTGACCTCGCCTTTATCAGGAGATCGACCAAGTACGGGATAATTGTGACCCCTCGTTTGCGCAGGAGTACCATCATTTCCACCATTATCTTGGTGAAAATCCTCGGGGCCGTGGAAAGACCAAACGGCAACGTCTGAAATTGGTAGTGACAATCCTGAACAGCAAACCTCAGGTACGCCTGATGTGGAGGATATATGGGGACATGTAGGTAAGCATCCTTTATGTCTACTGACACCATAAAATCCCCCCCCCCCCTCCAGACTGGAGATCACTGCTCAGAGAGATTCCATCTTGAATTTGAATCTTTTTAAATACAGATTGAGGGATTTTAAGTTCAGAATCGGTCTGACCGAGCCATCCGGTTTCGGGACCACGAACAGGGTTGAATAAAACCCTTCCCCCCGCTGTAACGGGGGTACCGCGACAATGACTTGCTGCCGACAAAGCTTTTGTATTGCCACACACACTACCTCTCTTTCTGGAAGAGAAGCTGGTAAAGCCGATTTGAAAAATCGGTGCGGAGGCACGTCTTGAAACTCCAATTTGTATCCTTGGGTCACAATTTCCAGCACCCAAGGATCTAGGCCCGAGTGAACCCAGACCTGACTGAAGAGCTGAAGACGCGCCCCCACCGGTGCAGACTCCCGCAGCGGAGCCCCAGCGTCATGCAGTGGATTTGGCAGAAGCCGGGGAGGACTTCTGCTCCTGGGAGCTTGCCACAGCCGGCGATCTTTTTCATTTTCTCTTACCTCTGGCAGCAAGGAAAGAGGACCCTCGTCCTTTCCTGAATTGATGAGACCGAAAGGACTGCATCTGATATTGAGGGGTTTTCTTTTGCTGTGGAGGGACAAAAGGCAAAAAGGACGACTTACCCGTGGTAGCTGTAGAAACCAGGTCCGCGAGGCCTTCACCAAACAAAACTTCACCTTTGAAGGGTAGAGCCTCCATAGCCTTTATAGAATCAGCATCACCATTCCATTGATGCGTCCACAACGCCCTCCTAGCCGAGATTGCCATGGCATTGGCCCTTGAAGCCAAGAGGCCAATGTCTCTCGCAGCGTCCTTTAGATAGACTGCCGCGTCCCTGGTCTGACCCAGCGTCAAAAGCACGCTTTCCCTATCCTGGGTGTCTATTTCAGATGACAAGTGATCTGCCCACTTTTCAATAGCGCTACTCACCCATGCCGAAGCCACGGCCGGCCTGAGCAGCGTACCCGTAGTGACATAAATAGACTTCAAGGTAGTTTCCTGCTTACGATCGGCAGTGCTGCCGTGTCCGGGGACGGTAGCGCCACCTTCTTGGACAAACGCGTCAGGGCTTTGTCCACCGTAGGGGAGGATTCCCACCGTTATCTATCCACGGAGGGAACGCCATAGAAATCCTCCTGGGAATCAGTAGTCTCTTGTCAGGAGATTCCCAAGCTTTTTCAAAAAGAGCGTTCAGTTCATGAGAGGGAGGAAACGTTACCTCAGGTTTCTTACCCTTAAACATACAGACCCTTGTCTCAGGAGCAGCGGGGTCTTCCGTGATATGTAACACTTCTTTTATTGCTACAATCATGTACGGAATACTCTTAGCCACCTTAGGATGTAACTTGGCATCATTATAGTCGACACTGGAGTCGGAATCCGTGTCTGCTATCTGGGTAAATGAACGTTTCTGGGACCCTGAGGGGGTCTGAGATTGTGACAAAACATCTCCCATGGATTGTCTCCATGCTTGGTTCTGAGCCTCAAATTTGTCCAACCTCTTGTGCAACAAAGCCACACTTGTATTTAAAACACTCCACATCTCTACCCAATCAGCAGTCGGCGGTGCCGACGGAGTCACTCCCTCATTCTGTTCAGCCCCCACCACAGCCTCCTCCTGGGAAGAGCATTCAGCCTCAGACATGTCGACACATGCGTACCGACACCCACAAACACACTGGACTATAGGGGACAGACCCACAGTAAGGCCCTTCAGAGAGACAGAGAGGGAGTTTGCCAGCTCACACCCAGCGCCTCACCGGTCTGAAAGAATTAAATAATGCCCCAAACCTATAAGCGCTTTTATATAACAGTAATCAACACCAAATTGCTGTGCCCCCCCTTGTTTTTTGCACCCTGTTACTTGTGACAGCAGTGAAGGGCCAGGATCAGCGTCTCTGCAGCAAGCTGTGGAGATAAAATGGCGCTGATTAGAGCTGGAGGACGAAGCCCCGCCCCCTCAATGGCGCGCTTGTGTCCCGCTTTTCTTTATACTGGCGGGGGTCTGTATACAGTGCCTATGCACTGTATACCACCTTGCCAGTCTCAGAGGTTTTATTGCTGCCCAGGGCGCCCCCCCTGCACCCATGTAGTGCCGTTTGTGTGTGTGTGGGAGCAATGGATGGCGCGCAGCGCGGTACCTCAAGGAAGAACTGAAGTCTTCTTGCTTCTGCTACTCACCCGGCTTCGTACTTCAGGCTCTGTGAGGGGGACGGTGGCCCGGCTCCGGGAACGAACAGCTAGGCTATACCAAGTGATCAGACACTCTGGAGATAATGGTGTCCAGTGGCCTAAGAAGCAGAGCCTTTGAACTCACAGAAGTAGGTCTGCTTCTCTCCCCTCAGTCCCACGAAGCAGGGAGCCTGTTGCCAGCAGTGCTCCCTGAAAATAATAAACCTAACAAAAGTCTATTTTAGAGAAACTCTGTAGAGCTCCCCTAGTGTGTGACCAGTCTCCTCTGGGCACAGAATCTAACTGAGGTCTGGAGGAGGGGCATAGAGGGAGGAGCCAGTTCACACTCATTAAAGTCTTAAAGTGCCCATGTCTCCTGCGGATCCCTTCTATACCCCATGGTCCTTTTGGAGTCCCCAGCATCCTCTAGGACGTAGGAGAAAGAAGAGAGGAGGAACAGGGACTTAAGCTCAAAAGCCAAAGGAGGGGGAGAAGAGTAGTAAAATATCGGATGGTGGGGGGAGGGATGACTCGGCCGGCCCCGTCCAGGGGGAAAGAGCCGAAAAAACGTTGTGTGGTAACGTACACTGTTTAAAGGTTACGATAGAACCGGGCCCAATTAGTAGAAAGGTCTTGAAAAAGGACGTCCATGGTTCCCAGGTCCTAAGAAAGGCCTCAGAAGAGCCCTTTAAAATACTAGTGATATCTTCCATAGTATAGATGTGCCATATCTTCCCTATAATTTCTCCCAGAGTGGGAACCTTGGTGGATTTCCAGGACGATGCTATGGCACATCTAGCTGCCAGGACCATATGGGTGAATAATTTAGTCTGACATTGCGAGGCCCCGGGCAATGACACAGAGAGAAGGAAGTGCTTGGGGCACATGGGGATGGAAATCCCCAAGATCGAATTAAATAGGGATCCCAGTTCCCTCCAAAGGGGGGAGTAATCTAGGGCATTTCCACCAGATATGCAATAACATTCCATCCATTGTTTTACATCTCCAACAGAGGGGAGATAATTCTGGAAACATCTTAGCAAGTTGGGTGGGAACATAATACCATCTATAAAAGAGCTTATACGCATTTTCCTTCGCACGAACACAAATGGAGCTAGATGCTAGGCTAGTGTAGATATCCGACCACTCCTCAGAATCTAACGTTTCCCCCAGATCTAATTCCCATGCCCTTTCATGAGGTTCCTTATCTAATTGTTCGGGGGGCACCAATGATTTATAGATAGTGGAGATAAGTCCTTTAGCATGGTCCGTGCGCATTGCAAGAACTTCCAAAGAAGTTAACGGCCTATGATTAAGTTGTGTAAGGAGCGTGGGGTGGAAATGTCGGATCTGTAGGTATTGAAAGAAGAGTGTATGAGGCAAAGCAAATTTAGATTGGAGATCTTCAAAGGATGGGAACAGTGAGTCTGTGGCCAAATCATTTAGTAGCTTAACCCCCTCCTCCCACCAATGTGATAAGGCATTAGGGTGACAGCCTGGCTGGAACAAGGGGTTATCAAATAACGGGATTAAAGGGCTAGGAAGCAGCGCCAAATGGAATTTGAGGTTAGCCAAGTCCCAGACGTCTAAGGAATGGGAGATTACTGGGTGAGATTTTGCGGAGCGAGGGCGTGTTAAACAGGGGAGCCATAACAAGGAAGAAATATAGTTCAAATTAAGGGAGTCGGTTTCAATTGAGACCCAGACCATCTCAGTTTATGGAGTATTCCATTGGATACATTGTGCCAGTTTGGCCGCTATATAATAGGCCTTAAAGTCCGGGACGCCTAGGCCGCCCTCTGAGGTGTTTTTGTAGTGTTACACGTTTCACTCTGGGTTTCTTTTTGGAGCAGATAAATTGGGACGTGGCGTGCTGCAGGTTTTTAAAGACCTATGGCGGCACCCGAACAGGAAGAGTTTGGAACAAATAGAGGAGTGTGGGCAAAAGGTTCATTTTAACGGCGTTGATACGGCCGATCCAAGAGATATAATGGCTTCCCCAGTTTTCAAGGTCTCTTTGAAGGTGGGTGAGTAGTTTGGGGAAATTGACCTGAAAAAGGTGAGAAGAATTTTTGGTTATAGCAACTCCCAGGTACGCAAGTTGCCTTGTATTCCAACGAAAATTAAATCTGTGTGTCAGACTCTCTTTCATGCTTTGCGGGATATAAAAAAGTCTAAGACCTCATTCTTATCAGTATTAATTTTATAGCCAGAGTGTGCTCCAAACTCCTCTATTTCTCGAAAAAGATGGGGCAAAGAATGTATAGGATAGGAAATTGTAAGCAACACGTCGTCTGCATACAATGCAATTTTGTGCTCAACAGCACCTACCTTTATCCCTTCAATAAGTGGGTTGGCTCGGATCCGCGCAGCGAGGGGTTCTATAGAGAGGGCGATTATTAGTGGGGAGAGCGGACAACCCTGCCGCGTGCTATTAGCAATTCGGAAAGACGGAGACATCACTCCATTGGCAAGTACAGCCGCCCTGGGATTACTATATAATGCTGATACTCCTTGAAAGAAGTGGCCTGTAATCCCCACCTGCTGAAACGTGTGAAACATAAATGGCCATTGAATCCGATCGAATGCCTTTTCTGCCTCTAACCCCAGGACCAGATCCGGCATCTTTTGTCTGTATTTTGTGTATCAGATCAACCGTTCTACGCGTGTTATCTAAGGCTTGACGCCCAGGTATGAAACCGACCTGGTCCGGATGGATCAACTGAGGAAGAAGGGGCCCCAGACTATTTGCCAATAATTTTGCATAGATCTTGATATAAACATTTAAAAGCTATATGGGCCTATAATTAGCAACCAGCTCCGGATCCCGACCAGGTTTTGGGATAACAACTATACTTGCCAAAGAAGTCAAGACATCAAAAGATGCACCATGCAATATATTGTTAAAGAATCTTGTAAGAAAGGGAGTGAGTACCGCCGCACACTTTTTATAGTATTGGGGGGAAAAACCATCCGGGCCTGGGGCAGCTGACGCTTTGAGGTTCTTAATGGCACTAAGAAATTCTATATCCGTAAAGTCAGCGTTTAAGTCCAATAGGTGTTGGTCAGAGACACGAGGGAGTAATATGTTAGTGAAAAGAAAAAAAGAAAAAAAAAAAAGGAGGATAGAGGAGGAGTGTCCTGTGGTTCACGCTTTGGGGGTAGTAGGGAGATTGTAGAGTTT
This sequence comes from Pseudophryne corroboree, assembly GCF_028390025.1. Classification (NCBI taxonomy): domain Eukaryota; kingdom Metazoa; phylum Chordata; class Amphibia; order Anura; family Myobatrachidae; genus Pseudophryne; species Pseudophryne corroboree. The sequence continues at coordinate 299,856,685 of NC_086444.1, read as the reverse complement.
TTCATAGTAGGTTTGAAATTCTCGAACAATTGTCTCTGGGTCATATGTGGTGGTCCCTGTGTGTTGAGACCTCAGTTTGTTAATTAAGTTCGAGGCCTTTTTTCCCCCCAAAGCTTATTAGCTAAAACAGAATCGGCTTTGTCTGCCTTATCGTAATATTTCTGTTGAAGCCGTCGTAAAATGAAGGCCGATCTGCGAGATAATACAGTGTTAAGTCTGCCTCTTAGAGTGTTTATTTGAGAGAGCAAGGTAGGGGAGGGGCGCAGTTGATGTTCAATTAATAGTGACGATATTTCGGTTTCTAAAGAAGAGATTTCACATTGGGTCTGCTTCAGACTGTGAGATGCCGCACTGATGAGCTTACCTCTAATCGTGGCTTTATGAGCCTCCCAGATAATACTGTTAGCAATCTCATCAGATACGTTGATCTCAAAATATTCCGATATAGCAGATCTAACGTCCTGGAGAGTAGAAGGATCCAGCAGTAGAGCAGTAGGCTATCGTCCAACCTCCAGGACCCAGACCTACCACTGGAGTTAAAGAGATTAAACAGGAGAATAGTTCCCGAGTGGTCTGTCCACGAGATGGGTTTTTATACCTGCATAGGTAACAGTCGGCGCTAGGGAGCGAGAAACTAGTATCATATCAATTCTAGCATAGATTTGGTAGGGAGCCGAATAGTGGGTATAGTCTTTAGCCATGGAATTTTTAAGGTGCCAGGAATCTAGCAACATCATCCTATTCATACCATCTCCCAGGACCTGCGCCGTTCGTAGTACTTAGGGGGAATGTTTAATCTGTGTGGGAGCCTTTTTATCAAGGGATGGATCTAAAACTGCATTAAAATCCCCACCAATTAGTACATGACCTTGCGAGAACCGTTCAATTTGTCTAAATATACTGCGGAAGAAGCGTCCTTGAAGGTATTGGAGTTTTATTTGGAAAGTGAAAATGGTAACGAAGACAAGATTCACAGACAAAAGTTAGAAAGTCACCAACAGATTAGTAATTGGATAAATCTCTGTAGATGAACATTTCCTGGAAGAAATAGCTTTGTGGTTTATTTTTCTATAACTTTTTTGGACAGGGAAACTGGCCAAGTCCATTAGAAGAAACAACAACTTCTACTGAAAAAAGTTGCATAGAAGTCTGAGTAGAAAATTACACTTTTCAAAAATAGAGAGCTGCCAGGCAGTCCGGAAATGTTGCTACTTTTTGGGGCTGTAATAGGAATGCTTTTTACTTTTAATTAATTGGTGGCCATAAGATGAGCTAGTGAAGGAAATCAGATTAGTTCAAACAGGCAGCTGTATGGTGTGTGGTAGTGAAATATCTACACTTGTAATAAGGACAGTCAGTGGACTCGCTAACATGTCAGTAGGCTAAGAGGGGTATGCAATTACCTCAGTTTTTTACGCCTAGGCGAAAAATCCCCAAAAACAAACAAAACCTGGAGCTTTTTGTTAGTTTTAGAGTGAATGGGGATTCACCCTATGCAATAGCAGGGCCTGGTTTTCACCTAGACGAAAAATGCGGCAGAGGTGGAAAACACGTGTTTTGGCAAATCCACGTGTTTTCCGTCGATAAAACGCAGGCCATTTTTGCCAATTGAGGCATTTTTTGTCAGTGCCTTTTCACTAAAAAATAAATAAATAAAAAAAGTCAGATTATGTTTCAAAAGAGACTGGTTTATTGGTTTCCATAGTACCACACTTCCATCTACTGGCACTTTCTGTTATTGCATGTGCAACTTTATCAGACACAAAATTTGAGCTTTCAATTCCATGTTTACTTTAGGTTTGGTCATTTTTTTAGATCTCGGTTTTCACTAAAAGTCTGGATTCATTTAGATTTAATACTTAACGCGCAAAGAACATGTCTTGTAGACTCAGACTTTTACACCTTGAGGTATTCAATCACAAGCCCTTTTCCCCACTCGGCAAATCCACAGCTAACACAAGATAACCCACAGATTTCCCGGGAAAAGCACTCAGCGTTTTAGGTAACACATTCACAGCGGCTGTAATAAGAGCAGAAAGCTCTAATTACCGCTGTTTTCTGTGCCAGCCTCCTGATGCTCGAACAGAAATCAGCATTAAAAGCAGTCTGCAGGATGCACCTGAATAGCCTCGCGCACTGCTACAAGCCTGCAGTAAGTAGCACGCCTAATAGAATCCAGCTCTAGTTACAAATTCTAGTTTAAGTACTAAATCTTAATAAATCTTTTCATGTGGCACAGAGGTCCTCTTTGCTGATTTTAGGCGGATAAATGCTAGTTATACTAAATAAAACTGTAACGGGAACAATCTCTTCTATATCACCACCCTGCTTGAAACCCAACACTATGGTACAGAACTAGGTAGAAACATTTTATCCTGGAAAACGTAAAAGGAATAATAGTGTAAATGGGTAGTTGCTTAGGGTTCTATTTACAAAGCAGCCAGCTTCTTATTACTAAGTGGCCAGCTTGGTACATGATGTGCCCTGCTCAGACAGCGGCATCACAGAAATAGGTCCCTCATAAAAGACATCCCTGTTATAATTACTGTAGATTAAACATTTGTTCTAAGATTTTAAAACACAAAGGCCTGCAAGATTACTAAAAGCACACACACTACACATCAGAGCTGCTATGCCATAAGAAAATGGAGTTGAAGTTAGAAGGATTTAAAACATAGTATTAATTGCTAATGAGACCATAACTTTTAAATACTTCATGGCATCTTTGCCACAACCCCACATATCATATATAACTGAAATATTTTCAAGACCGTGGCTAGTGATTGGTCCTCCTGCCAACACCAGATCTGCCAAAGACCTGGAAGAAAGCACTATGGATAGGAAGAAGGGCACCTTTGGAACAAAAATGTAGTTCTTCAACTTAGGTGGCATTGCAACTTTCACTTCCAACTCCAGATATGGGACTCATATAAACAACAAGAACGGAAAGCGTACTGTGACAGACAGCACAAATCCCACATGGTTGTAAACTGTGGCTGAAGGAAATCCAGGCCAGGCATTTTGTTTGGCAGCGTTGAGAAGCAGCTAATTGCAGGTACCTGTCAGTTTCCGGTAAAAGGGAGACAGAAGGAAAAATGCTCCTGATGGTGGACAAGCTGCCCAGGTGATAGGCCAGGGGGTGGCAACTGTTAGGGGTCCTGGACTTTAGGGTACACTGAAGAACTTGTGTTTTTGCATTTTGAAGACTAAACTCTGCTTTGCTGTAACGGACCTGTAAATCCTGCACCAACTTGTGTAACAGCCTGTGGTTGAAAATGAACTTATCTTGGATTTTTCTCCAGTCTATGTGATTCCTGTCACAGTACCCATATGAGACCCATTTTCTCAGCTAAGTCTGTAATGTACAGCATTGCTCATGTAACATTTGTTAAAGTGTTACTCTTCATTGTTTCGAGCTAGAAATAAAATTACAAACCCTCAAATGCAGGAGTTTTCTACTACATTTTACTCATTTTAAAAAGGTCCTCAGACCACACTTCCTTCCACACCTTAAATACAAGTCTCCCAAGCAGGCAATCAATTACAGAAGCTGTAGCAGCATCTACCTAAATTATACTGCCATTTCTTAAAACGCCAACTTAGATATTGTTTTATCTTTAAATCAAGAAAATACTGTAGACTGTTTTCACAGAAAAATAATTCCCAACCAGTGTTATGAAACTAACTTTATTGTAACAGGAAGGTACAAAGACTGTAGTGAATTACAAGAAATGTGCCAACTTGTATAAAAGATTATGACAGCCTACTAGCTTTGTATTTCAGTATATTGCCATGAGTTTGTAAAGGACACCCAAGCAAACTACTAAAAATGGATGGCAATCTAACACAAGGCTTTATTTAACTTAACTTAAGTGCAAGCATGACAGGAATAGATTATTCTAGTAAAGCCAGCAATTGCAGAAAAAAGTGTTTAACTTTTAATAAAAGACAGAGCTGAAAGAAGTCTTCGTCAACGTCACATTCCTAAGTTCTAAAACTTGAAAATCAATGAGAACCTTCAGAGTCCTGGAGTCTTTTACGAATTCTTCTGTGGAATTTTAATGGTCACCTGCAAAAACAACATACATGTTAGATATTACAGGTACATCCCCAGGTAGAACACTATATGCCAGAGGTTCCTAAGCTACTATGGTGAGATCTCCTGTGCAGCCCAGAGCAGCTGTCAAAATCCATAGCTGCAGTTGTTGGAACGGTCAGTGCCACTGACCATTCATACATTGCCTGGCATAGCCGCGCCAATGACAGAGGAGCATAGAGCCCCTGTAATATTGCACACATCGCTGCAATCATACATGGGGAGAATCTGTATCAATGCACATAGCATGCACCGATAACACTTCTCCCCCATGATGGAGGATCATAAATCTACCCCCGAGTTTGGGAACCACTGCTATAGGCCTAATTCGTTCGTAATTCCGTCCACTCCCAGCCATCGGAAGTCCTATAGGAACATCTGTCTGTAATCTGAGTCAGATGCGTCAGACATCCGTCTGCGAGTGCAGCCATCATCCCCAGTAATGGCACTTCCACCTACCCCATGCTTGGCGTGCGCTCTGCATTCAGCTCAGAATAGATCTGACTGCATGCCCTTGACACGCACACACCTCTTACATGTGTACATCCAGTCTATTTGTCTCACAGCAATGCCCATTCAGCAGTCATTAAGAAGTGACTGAGATGCATACAACTATCGCCCGTAGCTGATCTAATCTGCGTATGTATGACGTGGAGCATGCACAGCTTCCTAAAAAGATGTGAGATGCGGCTGCATTCTAATTTCAGGCAAGTCAGGCCCTTTATATCAGTCGCACTGTGCAGCCTTAGCTTTGTATCTTTGGAACATCACACTAGGGCACAATGCTGACATTTTTTCTTCTCTATATTTCATATGCCGATCTGGATTCCCTTTAAAATGAATAAATGGAGGACTCAACACAAGAAACACACAAAAGCCAAACCAGCACAATAAGAACCTGGTAACTTCCTGTTAATGCAGCAAGATCCTTATTCTGATTATTAGACATTTACGGGACTCACATTTTTCACTTCTGTGTACGCCTCTAATCCATATTCTCCCAGTTCTCTCCCTGTGCCGGAGGCTTTGTAGCCCCCAAATGGTGCTTGAGCTCCAAAGACATCATAACAGTTGATCCTGAAAAGTACCAGACAGACTTCAGTTTAATGGGTCTGGGGTAAAATGGTTATGAAGCCAATTTTCACATCAGCAACAGTTAAATTTCAAAATAACCTTGTATTAGACTGGAGAAGATCAAAGTTCAAATTAGAAACATTTCAATGTGATCTTATTGTACAATGTTCTATAGGAACTTTCAAAGAGCCACCTTTATAATGCACAGTAACAAAAGGCGCCACCAGTTGTAATAAACCATTCTCTGTGAAATCTAAAACCCAAATAAGTGGGAAATATTTGCAAGATCGCTATTTGTTACAGAAGAGATTCTATTGCATCTAAAGCATGTTCTGATGGACAAGCGGCAGTAAATACAACTGGACTGTCCGGAAGTATCAACCTCCAAGCTAACAACCTCCATGATAAGGTGTGTACACACGGGTAAGATCTTTTCTTCCGATTCTGACTATATAGTCAGAATCGGAAGAAAAGATAGTGCAGATCGCAAGGTGACAGTCACCTTGCGATCCCGATCCGATGCGGTCGGCATCGGCCGAAAAAATAGGCTGTGCAGGCAAGTCAATCCTGACTATCTCTATAGAAGAGATAGTCAGGATTGACACTTAGGCAAAATCGCACAGAACCAGGATCGCAAGCACACTCCTTATGTGCTTGCGATACTGGCTAAGTGCCGACCCGGCCCCCCGTCGCACAGTGAGAATCGGATAAGTCCGAATCTCACCGTGTGTACACGGCCTTAGACTATCTGAAACAGAACACAGATTTTTTATTTAAACCCCACAATGCTAAATGAATTAAACAGTTATTGCACCTCCAGTTACTTATATAGTGACATCACCACCTCTTTTTGTAAATGCATGACCACTTAACAAACATCCTATTTTAATGGTGTAATTTGGGAATTATAGCAATATGCATGTGTATGGTATAAACAACCATGTTGTGGGGTGGGTTCTGAGGCTAGTAACACCCACAGCACACCTCTTATCCCCCCAATCCTGCTTTACAAACCAGAGCAGCAACAGGTGTTTCACACTCATCACAGCAAGCACCCTCAATGCTGTACAGCAGATGTTTCACCAGGTAACAGAAAAACATTTTCCCAGCAGAACTTCAGTAACAAAGTTGTATTGAAAAGGGTTCTCTGTGTGGACAACTTACCAAACTGTTCCAGCCCGCAGTGCTTGGGACACGTAGTTTGCTTTATCAATATCCTTTGTAAAAACAGCAGCTGCCAGACCATACATTGAGCTGTTGGCTCTCTCAATAACATCCTCAATTGTCTTGAATTTTAAAATCTGCATCACTGGTCCAAAGATCTATGGGGAAGTAAGGAGGATGAGAGGGGGGAGTTTGAGGACAGTTAATGCAGACTTATATGAAAATGGTAAGAGGAAGAAAAAAAAAAAAGGGGGAAAAGCCACATCTGTGACGTTTCCTCCTAAATTATACACTGTAGACCCAAAAGTGTCCATTGTGCATTCTAACGTGTTTGCTTAGTTTTATACACTCTTGTGGTCTGTATCTAAAGTAATCTAGTTCTCAAAAAAAACTCTCTTCAGTGGGATGAGGACTGTATGCAGAGGTCTGGTAACTATCACTACGGTTTTGAAATTCCTACGAATGGCATTAACAGAGTTGGAAGATTTGCCTACATAAATGTTTTTCCAGATAAAATCCCTTACAGGCAGATTCAAGTAGCCATGGAAGCTGCCAGAACACGCATTTACTACAAAAGGCAGATTGTGTTAACAGCGTACGGAGAAACGAGCAGAATCTGCCGAGCACAATAAGTGTATAAACGCACAACGATAGCTGTGAATAATTGAATTCGTCCCTTAATACCGAACAGTGCTACATGGCAGTCTGTACATATTAAAAGTGCACTAAAAACCATGTCATAAATGTTTTTAATAGGTGAAATGAAGAAATGTAGTTCCCCATGTAATACAGGGTGTCTTACGCACAGCAGCACGCCGTTTCCAATACGGAAGGAGGTTTCACCACAGTAGCACATACCTCCTCTCTAGCAATGGTCATGTTGTCAGTCACATCTCCAAACACTGTGGGCTGAATAAAGTAACCACGGTCAGCAGCAGGATTTCCACCACACAACAACTTGGCGCCCTCTTGTTTCCCAGATTTGATGTAGCCCAGGATCTTTTTATACTGCTCCTCGTCCACCTGAAACAGTTGAGTTCTTGTTTCATTAGATATTAGAACAGAATCATCATACAAACAAATCATTACTGTAACATCTGGAAATGAGGGAAAGCAAAAGTAAAATTTTGGGTGCTGGTACCCAAGTGAGACTACTAAAGTCAATGGGAGTTGACGTCTACTGGCTCTATAGTGTAATATTAATTTTGGAGTCAAACATGTCACATTCAGATATCCATGTGCAAGTTACCAATTAATCCCCATGTTCTAATAGAATTTTAAAAATATATACAGAAAAAAATCCAAGCAGCACACTTCACAAGTCCAGTAAAAGGAGTGCAAGGCACATAATATTGTAATATAGAAAAAGAATAAGCCAGCACATCCAAATAATGCAAAAATAGAGAAAAGGTTTATATGACCATAAAGTGCAAAAAAGTTCTTACAGCATAAGGAGGCAAAATGGTAGCAAGTGCAATGACATATACTCATCATATCATAGAGAAAAGGCACAGCCTCATCATATGCTGCCCGTTCGTCTGGGTCAACAGCCGTTTCGGTGCTGGTGTTGCATCAAGGACCACACAAAGACTGAACACACAAACACCCTATTTAAACACGTCCACTAATACACCAATAGAGCTCACCTGTTACCTCGCACGTACGCAGTGTACCAGTGTTCACAAAGACACAGGGGCGGATGTGACGTCACATTGTCATGGTAACCATGACAACGCTACAGTCTGCCGGTATTCCCGGAAGTTTGGGAGCAGATGTGACGTCACGTAGTCTTGGCAACCCGTACGTGACAGGAACATCACACGGGCTGCGTACTGCCAAAGCAGGAACACAAAGCCAATGGAGACCCCGTTAATGGTGCCATGACAACCAGTAAACATAGCGGGCAGGGCAAAACATAAATAAATAAGATTTTACTCACCGGTAAATCTATTTCTCGTAGTCCGTAGTGGATGCTGGGGACTCCGTAAGGACCATGGGGAATAGACGGGCTCCGCAGGAGACAGGGCACTCTAAGAAAGAATTAGGACTACTGGTGTGCACTGGCTCCTCCCTCTATGTCCCTCCTCCAGACCTCAGTTAAGGAAACTGTGCCCGGAAGAGCTGACATTACAAGGAAAGGATTTTGGAATCCAGGGTAAGACTCCTACCAGCCACACCGTATAACTTGTGATATATACCCAGTTAACAGTATGAACAACAACAGAGCATCAAACAAACGGATGCCAACATAACATAACCCTTAATTAAGCAATAACTATATACAAGCATTGCAGAAGAAGTCCGCACTTGGGACGGGCACCCAGCATCCACTACGGACTACGAGAAATAGATTTACCGGGGAGTAAAATCTTATTTTCTCTAACGTCCTAGTGGATGCTGGGGACTCCGTAAGGACCATGGGGATTATACCAAAGCTCCTAAACGGGCGGGAGAGTGCGGATGACTCTGCAGCACCGATTGAGCAAACAGGAGGTCCTCCTCAGCCAGGGTATCAAACTTATAGAACTTTGCAAAGGTGTTTGACCCCGACCAAGTAGCTGCTCGGCACAACTGCAATGCCGAGACCCCTCGGGCAGCCGCCCAAGAAGAGCCCACCTTCCTTGTGGAATGGGCTTTTACCGATTTTGGATGCGGCAATCCAGCCGCAGAATGAGCCTGCTGAATCGTGTTACAGATCCAGCGAGCAATAGTTTGCTTTGAAGCAGGAGCACCCAACTTGTTGGATGCATACAGGACAAACAGCGAGTCAGTTTTCCTGACTCCAGACGTTCTGGTTACATAAATCTTCAAAGCCCTGACTACATCTATTAACTTGGAATCCTCCAAGTCATGAGTAGCCGCAGGTACCACAATAGGTTGGTTCAAATGGAAAGATGACACCACTTTCGGCAGAAATTGCGGACGAGTCCGTAATTCTGCTCTATCCATATGGAAAACCAGATAAGGGCTTTTACATGACAAAGCCGCCAATTCTGACACCCGCCTAGCCGAAGCTAAGGCCAATAGCATGACCACTTTCCACATGAGATACTTTAGCTCCACGGTCTTAAGTGGCTCAAACCAGTGAGATTTCAGGAAACTCAACACCACGTTAAGATCCCAAGGTGCCACTGGTGGCACAAAAGGGGGCTGAATATGCAGCACTCCCTTTACAAACGTCTGAACTTCAGGAAGAGAAGCCAGTTCCTTTTGACCTGGCGCAATACCTTTGTAGCTTTTTGTTGAGACGGGATGCCATCATGTCCACCTGTGGCAGTTCCCATCGATTTGTAATCTGAGTGAAGACTTCTTGATGAAGTCCCCACTCTCCCAGGTGGAGGTCGTGCCTGCTGAGGAAGTCTGCTTCCCAGTTGTCCACTCCCGGAATGAACACTGCTGACGGTGCTTGCGCGTGATTCTCCACCCAACGAAGAATTCTGGTGGCTTCTGCCATCGCCACCCTGCTTTTTGTGCCGCCCTGGCGGTTTACATGAGCCACTGCGGTGATGTTGTCTGACTGAATCAGCACCGGTTGGTTGCGAAGCAGAGGCTCCGCTTGACTCAGGGCGTTGTATATGGCCCTTAGTTCCAGGATATTGATGTGCAGACAAGTCTCCTGACTTGACCACAGCCCTTGGATGTTTCTTCCCTGAGTGACTGCCCCCCATCCTTGGAAACTTGCATCTGTGGTCACCAGGACCCAGTCCTGTATGCCGAACCTGCGGCCCTCGAGAAGGTGAGCACTCTGCAGCCACCACAGAAGAGACACCCTGGCCCTGGGGGATAGGGTGATCAGCCGATGCATCTGAAGATGCGATCCGGACCACTTGTCCAACAGATCCCATTGAAAGGTCCTCGCATGGAACCTGCCGAAGGGAATGGCTTCGTATGACGCCACCATCTTTCCCAGGACTCGCGTGCATTGATGCACCGACACCTGTTTTGGTTTTAAGAGGTCTCTGACCAGAGTCACGAGCTCCTGAGCCTTCTCCGCCGGTAGAAACACCTTCTTCTGGTCCGTGTCCAGAATCATGCCCAGGAAGGGCAGACGCGTCGTAGGAATCAGCTGCGACTTTGGAATATTCAGAATCCAGCCGTGCTGTTGCAACACTTCCTGAGAGTGTGCTACGCTGATCAGCAACTGCTCTCTGGACCTCGCCTTTATGAGGAGATCGTCCAAGTATGGGATAATTGTGACTCCTTGCTTTTGCAGGAGCACCATCATTTCCGCCATTACCTTGAGAAATATTCTTGGTGCCGTGGACAGACCAAACGGCAACGTCTGGAATTGGTAATGACTGTCCTGTACCACAAATCTGAGGTAGTCCTGATGAGGTGGATAAATGGGGACATGCAGGTAAGCATCCTTTATGTCCAGAGACACCATAAAATCCCCCTCTTCCAGGCTTGCAATGACCGCTCTGAGCGATTCCATCTTGAACTTGAACCTTTTCAGGTAAATGCTCAGGGATTTTAAATTCAATATGGGTCTGACCGAACCGTCCGGTTTCGGTACCACAAACATTGTGGAATAGTAACCCCTTCCCTGTTGAAGGAGGGGAACCTTTACCACCACCTGCTGGAGATATATAATTTGTGAATTGCCGCTAACACTACCTCCCTTTCTATGAGGGAGGCTGGCAGGTCCAATTTTAGGTAACGGTGAGGGGGCATCACTTCGAATTCCAGCTTTTATCCCTGAGACACAATCTGTATAGCCCAGGGATCCACCTGTGAGCGAACCCAATGGTGGCTGAAATTTCGGAGACGCGCCCCCACCGCTCCCGGCTCCACCTGTGGAGCCCCAGCGTCATGCGGTGGATTTAGTGGAAGCCGGGGAGGACTTCTGTTCCCGGGAACTAGCTGTATTGTGCAGCTTTTTTCCTCTACCCCTGCCTCTGGCAAGAAAGGACGCACCTCTGACTTTCTTGCCTTTTTGTGATCGAAAGGACTGCATTTGGTAATACGGTGCTTTCTTAGGCTGTGAGGGAATTTATGGCAAAAAATTTTACTTCCCAGCCGTAGCTGTGGAAACTAGGTCCGAGAGACTGTCCCCAAACAATTCCTCACCCTTATAAGGTAAAACCTCCATGTGCTTTTTTGAGTCGGCATCACCTGGTCCATTGCCGAGTCCACAGGACCCTTCTGGCAGAAATCGACATTGCATTTATTCTAGAGCCCAGTAGGCAAATGTCCCTCTGGGCATCCCTCATATATAGGACAGCGTCTTTTATATGCCCCAGGGTCATATAAACAGACTTCAGGATACCTTCCTGCTTCCTATCCGCAGGATCCTTTAGGGAGGCCGTATCCTGTGACGGCAGGGCCACCTTCTTAGATAAGCGTGTCAAAGCTTTGTCTACCCTAGGGGAGGATTCCCAGCGTATCCTGTCCGTTGGCGGGAAAGGATACGCCATAAGTAACCTTTTGGGAATCTGCACTTTCCTATCAGGAGAATCCCAAGCTTTTTCACATAACTCATTTAACTCATGTGAAGGGGGAAAAGTCACTTCTTGCCTTTTTTTCCCCAAACATATAAACCCTCTTGTCAGGGACAGGGTTTACCTCTGAAATGTGCAATACATCCTTCATTGCTATAATCATGTAGCGGATGGCTTTAGCCACTTTAGGCTGCAACTTTGCATCATCGCCCTCGACACTGGAGTCAGAATCCGTGTCGATATCAACAATTTGGGATAGTGGGCGCTTCTGAGACCCTGACGGCCTCTGCGCTGTAGGATCAGGCATTGGTTGAGACCCTGACTGTCCCAAGGCTTCAGCTTTATCCAACCTTTTATGCAAGGAGTTCACATTATCATTTAACACCTTCCACATATCCATCCAATCAGGTGTCGGCGCCGTCAGCGGAGACACCACATTCAACTGCACCTGCTCTGCTTCCACATAGCCTTCCTCGTCAAACATGTCGACACAATCATACCGACACCACACACACAGGGGATGCTCTATTTGAGGACAGAACCCCCACAAGGCCTTTTGGAGAGACAGAGAGAGAGTATGCCAGCACACATCCCAGCACTATATGACCCAGGAATCACACAGTAACTTAGTGTTTACCCAGTAGCTGCTGTATTAGTGAATTTGCGCTACATTTATGTGCCCCCCCTCTCTTTTCACCCTCTTTCTACCGTGATTCTGCAGGGGAGAGCCTGGGGAGCTTCCTCTCAGCGGAGCTGTAGAGAGAAAATGGCGCTGGTGAGTGCTGAGGAAGAAACCCCGCCCCCTCAGCGGTGGGCTTCTGTCCCACGATTTTGTGAAAAATAATGGCGGGGGCTCATGCATATATACAGTGCCCAGCTGTATATATGCTCTATTTTGCCAGGAGGTACTCAATTGCTGCCCAGGGCGCCCCCCCCCTGCGCCCTGCACCCTACAGTGACCGGAGTGTGTGGGTTAGTGTGGGAGCAATGGCGCACAGCTGCAGTGCTGTGCGCTACCTCATATGAAGACAGGAGTCTTCTGCCGCCGATTTTGAGGTCTTCTTGCTTCACTCGCCGGCTTCTGTCTTCTGGCTCTGCGAGGGGGACGGCGGCGCGGCTCCGGGAACGGACGACCAAGGGTGAGTTCCTGTGTTCGATCCCTCTGGAGCTAATGGTGTCCAGTAACCTAAGAAGCACAACCTATCCGCAGTTAGTAGGTTTGCTTCTCTCCCCTCAGTCCCACGTAGCAGAGAGTCTGTTGCCAGCAGATCTCTCTGAAAATAAAAAACCTAACAAAATACTTTCTTATTAGCAAGCTCAGGAGAGCTCACTAAAATGCACCCAGCTCCATCCGGGCACAGATTCTAACTGAGGTCTGGAGGAGGGACATAGAGGGAGGAGCCAGTGCACACCAGTAGTCCTAATTCTTTCTTAGAGTGCCCTGTCTCCTGCGGAGCCAGTCTATTCCCAATGGTCCTTACGGAGTCCCCAGCATCCACTAGGACGTTAGAGAAAAAAAATTGAAGCCTGTTATAAACACTGCTATAAATTTCAAATATAACAGCGCTATATAAAAAAAACCAAAAAACCCCCCCACAAACTATAGAGACTCCAAAAGGGAAAATAGACCAGTGAATCACAGGTGGGTACCCGGTATAGTAGCAGACATGTTAAATAGTTAAAACCTATATACATTAAAAAACAATAGTACCACACAAGAAGAATCAAACTGGTTACTGCTGGAATTCCAAATTAACCTTATATACAATAAGAAAAACAAATTTCATAATATAGAACAGTTTACAAACTTTTTTTTTTTTTAGATATTGACCGTCATTAAGGCTACTGGGGCAACTGAATTTAGCCGATTGATCCAATAGCATTCTTTCTGTAACAATAGTCTATAGAGATCACCACCACGCCTTAGTGGTACAATATGATCAATAGGCGTATAACCAAAGTCCTTTATAGTATGTTTTGCAGAGGCAACATGTTTAGCTACTGGAGGGGTATTTTCATCAACAGTTAAGACAGCCTTTTTGATAGAAGACCGACGCATGGCAATTCTCTCTCTCAGGGTACGTATAGTTTTCCCCACATAAACGAGATTGCATGGGCACTTAAATTATACCATATAGCAGCTATCACAGTTCAAATGATGGCGATATAATGCAGTGTCCCTTTCTTAGGATCAGTAAACGTCTCTCCAACATGAAGGAATTGACAATTCACACAAGCGCAGCACCTGAGCGAGCCATTTTTAGGCGAGAACCAGTTTTTTATCCTAACTGGACCTATGTCAGACTTGCCAATGATCTTTTAAATTACTGCTCCTTTTATAGCAGAATATGGAGCTTTCTTTGCAAAAAGACCCCATTACACTGTCCTGCTGGAGTATATGCCAATGTCGCAATATCACCTCACGTATATGTCCAGATGCAAATGAAAAAGTAGAGGAAACAATCATGCGTTCTTTGTTAATCCACTCCTTACTACATAATGCGTCTACGTGCTTTATGGTCATACATTTGTTAATTGCCTCTTTAATTTCATCCTGTGAATAGCCTCGCTGTATAAATCTTTCACCCATCTCTTCAAATGTCTTGGGTAACTCCTTCAAAATATAAATACGATGAAATAGGGTCAGTGTAAGACCTAACAGCTAATACCTCACCTGAGGTCCTTGCTCAGTTTTGAAGTCAAAGGGGTTTCCAACAATTCTGCTCTTGGCTCGGTGAACACTTTTCTCCACAAATTGGTTGTAGATATCTTCCTGAACATAGGTGCGGGAGCCAGCACAGCAGCACTGTCCTTGGTTAAAGAACAGAGCAAAATGGGCCTGCTCCACTGCCCAGTCCACTGCATATAACAAGAAGAAACAGAGTAAAACAAGCTGCGGACAAAAATCGTAGCCAACAGCCAGACTGGTTTCACCTAAAGAACCAACCTATTTATTCAGTCTAATAAGCGCATCAATACCGCCCTTTGAGTTCCCTAGTGACCATTAGCAAATACATGCTGGGAATACATTTATTTCTTTAGACTACCTAAGTAATGGCAGATAGACTGATCTTTAATAAAAATACATTGGCACAGAAATCATTATTTTACCTAAATGTGTGCCAAATGGTAACACCAAATAAAGTCAGGCTCTAAGTCTATGGGCACCAGAAACAGAATGGATTATGAAATTGGTTATATATGTAATACAGCAGGTGCGGCAGAATTAGAAGTACGGGGGAGATGTGATTTGAGATTGTAGGACAACATATCTGAAATACACCTGCAACCAGCCATTGACTGTATTTCACCTAGTGCCCAAAATATCTCATGCAAGATTTGACTGAACAATCAGGTACACAACATGGCCACATCTATGTGGGCAACCTAACATCACACCCGTATGTGCCAAAACCATGGGTATTAATATGGGTGTGGATCATAGGGTTGACAGTAACTAGGTCGACAACTGAAATAGGTTGACATGGTCATTGGGTCAACATGGAAAAGGTCGACGTGGAAAAAGGTCGACATGAGTTTATATTTTTTGGGTGTTTTCTTCATAAAGTGACCGGGAACCCCAATTAGTGCGCAGTGTCCACATGCATGGCTTGCGGCTCCGCTACCGCTGTGCTCAGCACAGGTTACTATTCACAATAGTAGTCCACGTGGATTGTCAAGTCTGAAAAGGTAAAAAAAAAATGTAAACAAAATGAAAAACTCATGTCGACCTTTTCATGTGCCAACATTTGCAAGTCGACCTAGTGACCATGTGGACCTAATGACTATGTCGACCAATAGTGGTTGACCTAATGAGTTGATACCATTAATATTGCATGGTTTCCTCTTTTGTTGCTATAACAGCCTCCAGTCTTATGCAAAGGATGTATACTAGTTATCATACATGGCTGCAGAGATAGGCAACCAGCCAGCCAGCAACAAGAACATTAGCGAGATTGGCCACGACATTAAGCAATAAGGACTGTCTCATAGTTAGCATTCCAGTTCAATGCAAAGGTGTTCAATAGAGTTGAGGTTAGGAGGCTATGGGAGTAATTCAGTAACAACACAAGGGGGTTTGGGTACTGTGCTATAGTTAAAGGAATAGGTTGATCCTGGACAATGCAGCTGAAGGAGGCGGGGCTACTACCTTGCTCCGCTATAGAGAACACAACAACATGTAAAAGATTTTTTCCCAGCGCAAAGAACCAGAATGTGGAGAGATATATAGAAAATTCATTAAGGAGAATAAACACTTTATTTTAAATTTCTTACTCCTTTATTTTTTTTAATTAAAAAAGGTCAGGAACCGTAAAGTATATGGTGTGACTACCTATTACCGGTAAACAAGGACACAACACACACAAACGTGTAACATATAAGAATTGAGGTAAAAGTTCTTATACCCCACAGTAATGTGGTGGTCTCCAGTACATAAAAATCACTGCGGATAATGGAAATAGATGGGACGCGCTTAATCCCTCTATCTAAAGTCAATCACAAATGATATTTTTTCCAAGGATTATACTTAGTGGGCACACTTGGGACTATGTTGAAATATACCGACACCGTTGACAATGGGGTCTCCACATTGTCCGTTTAGTGCATCTGCACAGCCGCTGATATTATGTTTAAAAACAGTCCCTTTGTAATGCGGGGATACCTTACAGTCTTAGATGATATCCAAATGGCGTCCCCAATAAAGAGAACTCACTGGCTGTGAGGTTCCCAAAGCCACTGAAAGAGATCCGGATTCCGCCGGCGGAAATCCCGTGCACGCTGCTCGTAGCGTTACAAAGCGTTGCTCGGGATCGATGTTATCTGCACTCGACGCGTTTCGCTTGCAAGGGCTTCGTCAGGATTGCAGAATCCTGACAAAGCCCTTACAGGCGAAACGCGTGCACGAGTTTTTAAACATAATATCAGCGGCTGTGTAGATGCACTAAACAGTGAATGTGGAGACCCCATTGACAACGGTGTCGGTATATTTCAACATAGCCCCAAGTGTGCCCACTAAGTATAATCCTTGGAAAAAATTTAATTTGTGATTGACTTTATTTAGATAGAGGGAGTAAGCCGCGGACCGGCGCGTCCCATCTATTTCCATTATCCGCAGTGATTTTTATGTACTGGAGACCAACACATTATTGTGGGGTATAAGAACTTTTACCTCAATTCTTATATGTTACACGTTTGTGTGTTGTGTCCTTGTTTACCGGTAATAGGTAGTCACACCATATACTTTACGGTTCCTGACCTTTTTTAAATTAAAAAAAATAAAGGAGTAAGAAATTTAAAATAAAGTGTTTATTCTCCTTAATGAATTTTCTATACATCTCTCTTTAAATTCTGGTTCTTTGCGCTGGGAAAATATCTTTTACATGTTATGGGGGTATTTCAGACCTGATCGTAGAAGCAAATTTGTTATCAGTTGGGCAAAACCATGTGCAGAGACCATTAGATTTGGGTGGGTTATTTTGTTTCTGTGCAGAGTAAATACTGCCTGCTTTACTTTTACACTGCAATTTAGATTTCACTTTTACATACCTCCCAACATGACCCTCTCCAGGAGGGACAGAATGCTCTGCTCCTGGACTTCCCTCTTAATTTAGGATTGCCATCACCTGTGATGAAACACTTTTCTTATCCATTACCCTGTTCGAAACAGGTGTCTGTAATCATAAATTAAGAGAAAAGTCCAGGAGCAGAGCATTGTGTCCCTCCTGGAGATGGTCATGTTGGGAGGTATGGTTTTAACACAGCCCACCCAAATCTAACACTCTCTGCACAGGTTACATCTGCCCACCCTGCAGTGCACATGGTTTTGCCCAACTGCTAACAAATTTGCTGCTACGATCAGGTCTGAATTAACCTCCATATTCTCACACAAAAAAAACAACATTTTTTGATGGCCCTCACTTTTTGTGCACAGTGGCATTGTCCTACTGAAACAGGAAAAGACATTACTCAAACTGTAGCCGCAAAGGTGTTGGCACACAAGTCTCTATAACATCACTGTAGAGCGGCAGGAGAGGAAGAGAAGTCTAGCTGCAGAGTTGAGAACAGGTTGGAAGGGAGAAAGATGGGAGTGTGGGAAGGTCAGTTCAGTTCTGGCCTTTGCCTAAGGTGTAAGATTTGATTTACTATCCCAACACAAAGGTCAATTACGCTAACACAATGATTGTAAAAGGTAATATTATTATAGAGTGATTTGTTTTTCCTCCAAGTAAAATAATTGTTGTGGTAGACTTACCGTTGATAACACTATTTCTCCTAAGTCCACAGGATAACATTGGGATGTGAGGTAGTGACCGTGTATTGGCACCAAACGATCAAAACTTTCAGCCTCCCAGCATGCAACGGGCCTGTCCATATATCCCTGCCTCCTGGCTCAGGTAAAGCAGTTATTGTTTCAAAGCTCAAGGCAGGAGCATCATAGAGAGCCCTAATAAGGCGAGAAGAACACATGCACTCTTCCGTACAAGAAGGAAGAGGCTAGTTAGTGAAAGGATCCTCAAATCAGGTGCGTCAGGGTGGGATCCCTGTCGACTTAGGAGAAATAGCGTTATCAACGGTAAGTCTACCATAACGATTATTTTTCCGGCAGGGTCCACAGGTTATCCACAGGATAACATTGGGATGTCCCAAAGCAATTTAGTGGTGGGGACGCTCCTGACTGGACAGGAGAATCCTTTGCCCGAATTCAGCATCCTGAGAGGCAAAGGTATCAAAGGCATAATGTCTAATGAATGTGTTAATAGAAGACCATGTGGCTGCCTTACATATCTGTTCCACTGAAGCACCAAGTTGTGCTGCCCATGATGAACCTACCTTACGAGTAGAGTGAGCAGAGACATTAGCCGGAACAGGGAGATCAGCTTGAGTATATGATTCTGAAATCGTCATCCGAAGCCATCTTGCCAGTGTCTGCTCATCGGCAAGCCAACCTCTCTTGTGAAATCCTTAGAGAACAAAGAGTATCTGTTTTTCTGATGGCACTGGTACGATCCACGAAGATCCTTAATGCACGGACTACGTCCAATGATGTAGAAAGATCTCCCGAAGAAAGGTCCGGCCCCAGGAAGGCCGGGACTACAATTTTTGTTAAGGTGGAAACTAGACACCACCTTAGGAAGATACCCAGATTTGGTTCTGAGAACTGCTCTAAACGGATTTAAAAAAAAAAAAAAAAAAAAAAAAAAATCAGAAAAAGGGCGACAAATTCCCTAAATGTAAAACTCTCCTAGCTGAAACAATAGCCCGTAGAAAGAGAACTTTAACCGTCAACCATTTAAGATCCACTTGTTTTAGTGGTTCAAATGGTGCAACCTAAAAGGGCCTTCAGGACTAACCTTAAATCCCAAGGCACTGTAGGAGGAGCAAAAGGAGGTTGAATGTGCAGCATTCCCTGGAAAAAAGTGCACACATCCTGTAGGTTAGCAATTTTCTTTTGCAACCATACAGTCAATGCTGACACTTGCACTCTCAAGGAAGCCACCCGTAGACCTTCGTCCATTCCTGTCTGAAGGAATGCTAAGGCCAAGAAACTCTGAACGACAACCTAGGGTCAAATTTCCGTTCACTGCACCATTGAATATAGGCTTGCCATATTTGGTGATAAATGCGAGCTGAGGAAGGTTTCCTTGCTCTGAGCATTGTTTGAATTACCTGCTGTGAGAATCCTCTTGCTTACAGGATGGAAGTCTTAAGAGCCACGCCGTCAAAGACAGTCGATCCAGGTGCTTGTGATAGCAAGGACCCTGAGACAGTAGATCTATACAGAGGGAGTAGGAATGGAGCATCCATCGACATCCTCTGCAGATCTGTGTACCAATGTCTTCTGGGCCAAGACGGAGCTATTAGTACCACGGAGCCCTTTCCTTGTTTTAACTTTCGCATTACCCTGGGTAACAGGGCGACTGGTGGAAACATAGGCCAGACGAAAATCCCATCTCACTGACAAGGCATCCACAAAGATTGCTTTGGGATCCTTTGTTCTTGACCTGTATGCGGGAACTTTGTTGTTCTGACAGGACGCCATGAGATCTATCTCCGATAACCCCCACTTGTCTACCAGAATTTGGAGGAGCTCAGGGTGTAAAACCCATTTGTTTGCATGAATGGCATGTCGACTGAGAAAATCCACTTCCCAGTTTAGGACTCCCGGAATGAACACCGCGGACATGGCTGGATGATGAAGTTCTGCCCACTTTAACGTGCGGCTTGCCTCATTCATTGCATTCTGGCTGCGAGTTTCTCCCTGATGGCTGAGGTACGCTACTGCCGTTGCATTGTTCGAGCGGATTTGTACTGTTTCCCCTGAAGGATGTCCTTTGCCTGAATAAGTGCCATATATATATGGCCAGAAGTCTGGCATCCGTTGTCAATTTCCCAATCTGATATCCAAAAAAAGAGTCTCCCTCTGTCCAGATGGGATGTCTGTAGCCACCAGGCTAATGACATCCTTACTGTCAGAGGAAGGACCATAGTCTGCATTCTTATTGTCTGACGAAAACCATTCCATTTGGAAAGGATCAGACGTTCCAGAGGCCTCGAATGAAACCGAGCATACTCCACCATGTCGAATGTCGACACCATCAACCCCATCACACGAATTGCAGCGTGAATGGATACCCTTTGACTGTGTAGCAACTCCTGAATCCTTGACAGAATTTTGGATATTTTGTTCAGAGGTAGAATTACTCTGAAGACCTGAATCCAGCACAGCCCCCAAATGAGTCACCTGTTGTAACTGGGAACATGTAGGTAAACATCCTGGATATCCAGGGATATCATAAAATCCTCTGGCTCCATGGCCAAAATAATGGAACGTAAAGTCTCCATATGAAACCGTGGCACCCAAATGTACTTGTTCAGCACTTTGAGACCGAGTATGGGCCAGAACGACCCATTTGGCTTCTGGACTAAAAACAGTTGGAATAAAAACCTTGTCCTTGCTGCGCAGGAGGAACTGGATTATCACTCCTGACTGAAGCAACTTCTGAATGGCCTCTTGCAAAGCACTGGCCTTCGTTTCCACTGAAGACGGGCTGGTACAAAAAAAAACCTTTGAGGAGGGTGTTGCTTGAAAGCAAACGCATAACCGTGAGATATCGCTTCTTGCACCCAAGCATCTGTGGTAGATTGCTACCAGATCTGTGCAAACTGAAGAAGTCAGCCTCTCACCCTGGGGTATCCCCCAGGTGAAGGCCCGCACCATCAGGCTGATGGCTTATCTTCTGATTTTGAAGACTGTCCTCTGGTAGGCCCAATGCTTTTTAGTCTTACCAGACTTGTCAGATTGAGATTGTTTGCCATAACCCTTTCCTTTTCATAGAGTCCGAAAGGGCAGAAAAGCTGGAAATCTAGGCTTGGATTTGTGTGTGGAAGGAATCTTTACTTTCTTGGAATCTGCTTCTAATTCCAAAATACTGTTTAATTCTTTATTAAAAAGAATCTGCACTAAAAGGACAAAGACTCCAGAACCTCCTTGGATTCTGAGTCAGCTTTCCATGTTCGAAGCCAAACCTGTCTGCGAGCTGCTACTGCTAAGGCCGAGAGGCAATTGTACCCATATCCAAAAGCTGCTTCTTCCATAAAAACAGCCGCCTGTTTGATATGTGCAATATGGGAATTTTGCTCTCTAGATGCCATTGAAAGATCATCCTCCAATACATCAGCCCAGGCTGCCACTGCTTTTGCCATCCAGGCTGAAGCCATGGCTGGTCTTATGATTGCCCCAGACAAAGAAAATGGTTTTTAGAAAACCATCTATTTTCCTATCCGTGACATCAATTAATAATGTTGAAGGCAGAGGTAATGTAGATTTTCATACCAATCGAATGACATGCGTATCTACTTTGGGAGCCACCTCCCTTTTTAAACAGTCCCCAGCGGGAAAAGGATAATGGGAATTCCATTTCTTTGGAATCCTAAACTTCTTACTGGGCATAACCCCGGCCTCCTGCATCATTTCCGTCAGCTGATCTGACCCAGAAAACTTTTTTGGGACGATTAAACACAGGTGTCTTAGATTTTAACAAAGGCTCTGCTGCCTCCTCTAAGGATAGAATGGCTTTCATAGCACTATTTAGCTCAGGTATATCCACTGAGCTGAGGCTCATCCTCAGACGAGTCCTCATCTATACGTGTAGACTAAAGATGTTGTTTCATGTCTGTGATTTACTTAACACCAGCCTTTCAGCCTGCTTTGTTGAGAGGCTGCCAATTCCTGTGCTGGATGTGATAAACCCCAGGTGGAATGTTACATGTAAGTGTTAATAGGGTAACCTATCCCTGGTATAGGAGCTGGCATTATCCGCTCAGCTATACTTGATAATGTTTGTGCAAAAGTAGCCCATGGGGGTTCAACTTGAACCTGTGCCTGCCTCGGATTATTTAAGAGACTTTGGTGAACGCAAAAACAATTTGCACATAATCAATTTTGAACCAGATCCTGAGTGGTTAACCCAGCTTTACAAGACAAACATGACACGAGTGTTGGTGCTGCTGTTAAGAGTGTATCCTCCTCACCCTTGCCTCTCTTAGACATGACAAAAATCACACCCTTGTACCAGTGTTACTATAGTATTTTGTGACTGCAATCACTTTAAAATTCTGTTAAATTTTGTTAAAGTGACATACAATCCGATCCCTCCCTGCTCTGCACCAGCACGGAGGATCGGAATATACAGAAGACTGACAGAATTATTAGTAAACACAGCAATCACACTAGCAATCAGTCACAGGTTATACATTAATATAACAAGCAATATGAGCACATAATCAACTACAGATACATTTCAGGTATGTAGGAGAAACATATTACTACATTAACTTATACAGTTTAAAATGTATTCAGTCGCACAGCGAAAGAAACAGCAGTAATAGTTTACAGACTCCTATGCATCAGGCACTTATCCAACTATTTGTACTCAAAGGTGGATAGAGACTTAGCTTCCAGGATCAATCAATACGTTAGTGAACGCCGAGTGGATCCAGACGCTACTAGCGTACACAATCGCCCCATGAACCTACAGTGAACATAGTCGCCCAAGTGAACAACGACGCACCGCCTATGCTGTGACTGGATCCTTTTAGATACACAGCGTCTTAGACAGAAGCGGGAACTCAGTTCATGGCAGGAAGCTCGGAGAAAACTAGTCATGAACCGGAGGGAGGGGCGACCAAGGGAGAGAGTCTTACTCCCCACTGCTGACATCAAACCTAGGGATTGCAGCCTCATACTACCCCTGGAGCCTATGATCCCTGAGGCCTAGTGCTAGTGCACCTGAGGTGGCAGCCGCGTCAGACACTGTTCGGTAGTCTCCATCCCGAAGCAGTGCGGCTGTGTTTCGCATTTCCCCTACTAAGCGGAACCGATGCCTTACCTTCTACCCGTGCTCCGGCCACAGCCTGGTAACGTCTGCTGGACTTGCTAGAACATCCTACACAGACCCCTGCAGAAAAAGCACTGTACACGTGGGTAAGCGTCGTCGCGACCCGGCAGGGAGTTGTTTGAGCAACTCTAAGGTATGTATAATTCGCTTTTTAGAAAGATTGCTCAAAAGAGAGTAAGACTATAAAAATAAAATAAAAAGCTTATGGCTGCTAAAAACCAGCAGCCCATTGACCATGGTCCGGCTCCTGCCGCACTAAACAAAAAACTGATTTGCCTGAGCCAGGTGGTGTGAATATTGATCGTTTGATGCCAATCCGCTGTCGCCACCTCATATCCCAACGCTATCCTGTGGATAACCTGTGGACCCTGCCGGGGAAAAAGTATTCATATAAAACTTGCAGGTCTGAACACTCCTATATCTGAATACATAATTATCAAGAAAACATTGTGCATCTCTTCCAAGAATCATGGAATGACATGTACAGTAATTAAATGCTAATGATTCCTGGACACGTGTTGCTTACTTACAGTCAGCATCAGAAAGTATGATGTTAGGGCTCTTTCCACCAAGTTCCAGAGTGACTTTCTTCAAGTTACTTTTGCCAGCTGCCTGTTGGATTAATCTGCCCACCTGTAGCAAAGAATATACGCAAAAGTTTTCTTTAGAAATGCTGATCTACAACCCCACAGTATGCCCTGCAAGTCACCCATAGAGCAGCTAGCTGACACACATAGGAAATGTACACGACATAGATTAGCTTAGATACATGCTGCTTTCTAAATTTACCTTTACTAGAATGCCACATCTAAAACTAGTTCAATATAGGCATAAATTTCATGTGCTTCCAAATATATAAAGAGTGTTCTTACAACTGTAGTCACGTGATTGCTAGTTGACTCAATGCAGTGGCTTTGTCCTGACCATTCCTATGGTTTCCAATTGCTGTTGCCGATATGACATCAGCATTTAGCTCTGGGAGCATCAGAACAAGAGAGGCCTACAACAAAAGCTGCCCAAAGACCCACCATAAAAACATGGAGCATACTGTAGATTGGTTTGTTCAAGCCGACAAGCAAGATCTGCCCTGTACTGGAGGCACAAGCATCACTGAGGGGGTACGACCTGCACCTGGGTGGCACACTCAGAGGGTGACACCAAAATGCCGCTCCTCAGTGACTGGGAGCCAGGTGGTGCACTGACACATTATCTGTAGCGTCTGGCTCCTGTCAGGAGGAGCCAGTAGTACAGGCAAGATCTCCGGGGGCAATCCTGGAGTTGCCGCAGGCGCCCCCCCCCCCACCCCAAGTGATGAAAATGGGGGCATGCTGCAAGGCCACGCTCCTTTTCAGACACGTGCACAGAGGGTTCTATTTTGTGCACCGGGTCACATCTCTGACCAGAAGCAACAGTTAAGAAAGATTTTTGTAGAGTCAAACACTCTAGCTGGACTGATTCTGAGTCAGGCTCATCCGCAGCTACCTTTCTGTCTGCCCATTGCAGCCTGCTTACTACTCTATGGTAATGCCAGAATGCGCCTTTGTACAGTAAAAATCTGTGCCACTGCATGTGGAAGCCAATCCAGTCCACTGGACCTGATTCAGATGTAGACGGATGAGCAATCGCTGCTGCTTACATGGTAATGCTGCATGAGGCATCACACCTCCTGCATGCATTACTGATCTTAGCTGCGTACTAGGATCATCTGCGACACTATCGACTGGTTGCATAACCCATGGAGTCGTGCAAGCCAGCCGCCGGCTGTTTCCACCGTTTTGAGAAACTGAGGCTGTTGCCACCCCCTCCTCGCCCCCAAATTGCATCAGACTGTCAGCCACTGACAATCCTATGCCGTAGTGCAAGACGTCGCAGACCCGTACTGCGCATGAGCAGTATGTGTTGGCGCATGTGCAAAGTACCCAACAACAGTACTTTGCTTCTGCGTCAGGACCTGATTCAGGCCCACTGTTATGTCTGAGGATAGCTGTGGCACCAGTGTCTGGACTTCCTCCAGCCTCATGCCGGGTAGAAAAGATCCACCTGAAACACATCCGTCCACACACGGAGAATGAGCACAAAGTGGCTGACACTTCCACGACACAGAAGAGTTCTGTTACACTGCATGGTTGTCAACCAGTTATCTCCAAGAAATGCTAATTCCCTGAATAGTGTGATCCGCTGATCGACTGGCCAATCCATACGGACTAGGAATCTCCGTCCATGTATGGATGCCTGATCTGGCGCGTATCTAAGATCCGTGCGCATAAGCAACTTGCATGCAACTCAGAATCAACCCCTCAGATGTTCCATACAGGCTTCCAGACCAGACGTGTGAAAGTATGTAAAAGATCTAAACCATCTATAATAACGTCATGTGCCACACATTTATTCATTATTTTGAACAGATAATGTAAATGGGGATGCGAGTTTAAGTCAGAAAAAAAAACATTAAATTGGCATATCCATTTACGTATCACTGGGTTACCCTACTGAATATTTAAGCAGCACAGAAGACATGGCATAGGCTTCTTATTGGTGCCAGTTTATCTATAAAGGTTTACAAGTCTGGGGCCTAGTCCAGCCACAGAAGTTACATATAGCTATAGGCAACAGTACATCCTGTAAAATTATAATTGCCTAAAACAGAACTCTCATCAGATTCATTCTCTGCTAATTATGGCTATGAAGCTAGCTGTAAGAATCTCCAGTATTACACATTTGTGAGGACATAAGTTTTAGGAGGAGTAGTCCGTAAAATCCCATGCAGTGGTGGGGAACAGCAGGAACTGAAAAAAATGGGGATGTTTAACATTCAGATATAGGATAACATTTGATATGATTTTACATTTTAAAAACATTAGTATATGTGGGGATAATCATGATCTTGTACTTTAGCTGCTGTACACAGAACTGACTATTCTAGCAGGTCTCTTTTTTCAATACTTTGAAACCGTTTCAAAAATCATTAAAATGTCCCTATTGTCCAGCAATTCTAATCTAGATAAAAGCCCCACTACAGATGTATTCATGTACATTATATCGTATTATCATCTTATTAGCAAAAATATGCCGTTAATGATCTCTAGTACATTTTTACTGGTATTTGTTTGCATTCAAGATCACCAAAAACATACTTGTATAAAATAAGATTTTACTTACCGGTAAATCTATTTCTCGTAGTCCGTAGAGGATGCTGGGACTCCGTAAGGACCATGGGGAATAGACAGGCTCCGCAGGAGATAGGGCACTTTAAGAAAGCTTTGGACTCTGGGTGTGCACTGGCTCCTCCCTCTATGCCCCTCCTCCAGACCTCAGTTAGGGAAACTGTGCCCAGAGGAGATGGACAGTACGAGGAAGGATTTTTGTAAATCTAAGGGCGAGATTCATACCAGCCACACCAATCGCACCATGTAACTTGTGATAAACTTACCCAGTTAACAGTATGAACAACAACATAGCCACGGTTCCACCGAAAAACTATAACATAACCCTTATGTAAGCAATAACTATATACAAGTCTTGCAGAAGAAGTCCGCACTTGGGACGAGCGCCCAGCATCCTCTACGGACTACAAGAAATAGATTTACCGGTAAGTAAAATCTTATTTTCTCTAACGTCCTTGAGGATGCTGGGACTCCGTAAGGACCATGAGGATTATACCAAAGCTCCCAAACGGGCGGGAGATTGCGGATGACTCTGCAGCACCGATTGAGCAAACAGGAGGTCCTCCTCAGCCAGGGTATCAAACTTATAGAACTTTGCAAAGGTGTTTGTCCCCGACCAAGTAGCTGCTCGGCACAACTGTAATGGCGAGACCCCTCGGGCAGCCGCCCAAGAAGAGCCCACTTTCCTAGTGGAGTGGGCCTTAACCGATTTCGGTAACGGCAATCCTGCCGTAGAATGCGCCTGCTGAATCGTGTTACAGATCCAGCGAGCAATAGCCTGCTTTGAAGCAGGAGCGCCAACCTTGTTGGCCGCATAGAGAACGAACAAAGCTTCAGTCTTCCTGATTCTAGCCGTTCTGGTCACATAAATCTTCAAAGCCCTGACTACATCCAGGGACTCGGAATCCTCCAAGTCCCGTGTAGCCACAGGCACGACAATAGGTTGGTTCACATGAAAAGAGGAGACCACTTTTGGCAGAAAGTGAGGGCGAGTCCTCAACTCTGCCCTATCCACGTGAAAAACCAAGTATGGGCTTTTGTGTGATAAAGCCGCCAATTCGGAAACACGTCTTGCCGAAGCGAACGCCAACAACATGACCACTTTCCACGTGAGGTATTTCAACTCCACAGTTTTGAGTGGTTCAAACCAAGGTGACTTGAGGAAACGTAACACCACGTTAAGATCCCAAGGCGCCACCGGAGGCACAAAGGGAGGCGGAATATGCAGCACTACCTTCACAAAGGTCTGTACTTCAGGAATAGAGGCCAATTCTCTTTGAAAGAAAATGGATAATGCCGAAATCTGGACCTTTATGGACCCTAATTTTAGGCCCAAAGTCACTCCTGTTTGAAGGAAGTGAAGTAGACGGCCCAAATGGAACTCCTCCGTAGAAGCAGCTCTGGCCTCACACCAAGAAACATATTTCCGCCATATACGGTGATAATGTTTTAACGTCCCGTCTTTCCTAGCCTTGATCAGGGTAGGAATGACTTCCTCCGGAATCCCTTTTTCCGCTAGGGGTCGGCATTCAACCGCCATGCCATCAAACGCAGCCGCGGTAAGTCTTGGAACAGACAGGGCCCCTGCCGCAGCAGGTCCTGCCTTAGAGGAAGAGGCCACGGATCCCCTGCGAGCAACTCTTGCAGCTCCGGATACCAAGTCCTCCGTGGCCAATCCGGAACAATGAGTATTGTTCGGACCCTGCTTCTTCGTATTATTCTCAACACCTTGGGTATGAGAGGAAGAGGAGGAAACACATAGACCGATCTGAAAACCCAAGGTGTCACCAGAGCGTCTACCGCTACCGCCTGAGGGTCCTTTGACCTGGCGCAATACCGCGTCGATTTGAGGCAGTCCCCAACGATCCGTGATCTGTGCGAAGACTTCTTGATGAAGTCCCCACTCTCCCGGATGCAGGTCGTGCCTGCTGAGGAAGTCCGCCTCCCAGTTGTCCACCCCCGGGATGAATACCGCTGACAGCGCGCTTACATGGCCTTCCGCCCAGCGTAGAATCCTGGTCGCTTCTGCCATGGCCATTCTGCTCCTTGTTCCGCCTTGGCGGTTTATATGAGCCACTGCCGTGACATTGTTTGACTGAATCAGAACCGGTTTTCTCCGAAGCAATTCCTCCACTTAACGCAGGGCGTTGTATATGGCCCTCAACTCCAGGACGTTGATGTGGAGACAAGACTCTAGGCTTGACCAGAGACCTTGGAAATTTCTTCCCAGTATCACTGCTCCCCAGCCTCGGAGGCTTGCGTCCGTGGTCACCAGGACCCAGTCCTGAATGCCGAACCTGCGACCTTCTAGTAGGTGAGCACTGTTCAGCCACCACAGGAGAGATACCCTGGTCCTGGGAGACAGGGTGATCCTTTGATGCATTTGTAAATGGGACCCGGACCACTTGTCCAAGAGGTCCCATTGAAAAGTCCTCGCATGGAACCTGCCGAAAGGGATGGCCTCGTAGGAAGCCACCATCTTCCCCAGGACCCGCGTGCAATGATGCACTGAAACCTTTTTTGGTTTTAATAGGTTACTGACCATGGCTATGAACTCCTGAACCTTTTCGATCGGTAGAAAAACCTTTTTCTGGTCTGTGTCTAGAATCAGCCCCAAAAAGGTCAGACGCGTTGTAGGGACTAGCTGGGACTTCGGTATATTGAGAATCCAGCCGTGTATCTGCAACGTCTTCATGGACAGAGACACGCTGTCCAGCAACCTCTCCCGAGATCTCGCCTTTATGAGGAGATCGTCCAAGTATGGGATAATTGTGACCCCCTGCCTGCGCAGGAGCACCATCATTTCCGCCATTACCTTGGTGAAAATTCTCGGGGCCGTGGAAAGCCCAAACGGCAACGTCTGAAATTGGTAGCAACAGTCCTGCACTGCAAATCTCAGGAACGCCTGATGCGGGGGGAATATCGGAACATGAAGGTAAGCATCCTTTATGTCCAGGGACACCATCCAATCCCCCCCCCCCCTCCAGGCTGGCGATGACCGCCCTGAGTGATTCCATTTTGAACCTCTTCAAGTACAGGTTCAGAGATTTCAGGTTTAAAATGGGTCTGACCGAACCGTCCGGTTTCGGGACCACAAACAGGTTTGAGTAATATCCCTCTCCTTGCTGGAGATGAGGAACTGTGACAATCACCTGTTGAATATACAATTTTTGGATTGCTGCCAACACTAGCTCCCTCTCTGACGGGGAAGCCGGCAGAGCCGATATGAAAAATCGTCGAGGAGGCAAGTATTGGAATTCTAGCCTGTATCCCTGAGAAACAATCTCTAATGCCTAGTGATCCACCTGCGAGTAAACCCAGACGTGGCTGAAAAATCGAAGACGAGCCCCCACCAGATCTGCCTCCCCTCGGAAAGCCCCAGCGTCATGCGGTGGACTTTGCAGACGCAGGGGAGGACTTCTGCTCTTGGGAACTAGCTGTGTGCAGCTTTTTTCCCCTGCCTTTCCCTCTGGCAGCAAAGGATGATCCACGTACCTTCTTGTTTTTATTGGAACGAAAGGACTGCATTTGATAATGAGGTGCCTTTATTGTATGCTGCGGGGGGACATAAGGTAAGAAATTTGACTTACCAGCCGTAGCGACAAGATCCGAGAGGCCGTCTCCAAACAACTCCACCCCTTTGTAAGGCAAGGACTCCATATGCCGCTTTGAATCGGCATCTCCCGTCCACTGTCGGGTCCACAAGAGCCGCCTAGCAGAAATAGACATAGCATTTATTCTGGAGCTTAATAAACAAATGTCTCTCTGAGCATCCCTCATATACAAGGCAGCATCTCTGATATGCTCTATGGTCATTTGAATGGCGTCCCTATCTAAGGTGTCAATTTCCGTAGATAAGGAATCTGCCCATGCCACAACCGCACTACAAACCCAGGCCGACGCCATAGCCGGTCGAGCAATAGTACCGGAATGATTGTAAATGTGCTTTAAGGTAATTTCCTGCTTGCAATCAGCAGGTTCCTTGAGGGAAGCCGTATCCTGAGAATGCAGTGCCACCTTTTTGGACAAACGTGTCAGCGCCTTGTCAACTTTTGGCGAAGATTCCCAGCGTATCCTATCAGTTTGTGGAAAAGGATACGCCATGAGAATCCTTTTGGGAACTTGTGGTCTCCTATCCGGAGATTCCCAAGCCTTTTCGCACAAGTCACTTATTTCAAATGAGGAAGGAAAAGTGACTTCAGGCTTTTTCCCTTTATACATGTGTACCCTCGTGTCAGGGACAGGGGGTTCCTCAGTAATATGCAAAACCTCTTTAATGGCAATAATCATGTACCGTATACCCTTAGCCACCTTTGGCTGTAATTTTGCATCTTCATAGTCGACACTAGAGTCAGTATCTGTGTCATCGATCTGGGATATGGTGCGCTTCTGAGACCCTGAAGGACCTGGCGCCCCAGGGACAGGCATGGACTGGCTACCTGACTGATCCCTAGCTTCTGCCTTGTCTAATCTTTTATGCAATAGATTGACATTTGCATTCAAGACATTCAGCATATCCACCCATTCCGGTGTCGGCGTTGACCTCCCCCTCCACATTAAGCGAGCCTTCCTCGTCAAACATGTCGACACACGCGTACCGACACTTCACACACACACACAGGGAACCCCTTTCCTGAAGACAGTATCCCTGTCAAGGCCCTTTGGAGAGACAGAGAGAGAGTATGCCAGCACACACCCCAGCGCAATAACCCTGGAGACCAACACAAAATGTTTTTCCCCAGCAGCGCTGTATAATATGTAAACCGCCAATGATGTGCCCCCCCCCTCTCTTTTAAGCACCCTTTCACCATGTGTAAGCAGGGGAGAGTCCGGGGAGCTTCCTCTCAGCAGTGCTGTGGAGAGAAAATGGCGCTGGTGAGTGCTGAGGGAGAAGCCCCGCCCCCTCGGCGGCGGGCTTCTGTCCCGCTCAAACTTTGTAAAATATGGCGGGGGCTCTTTTATATACATGTACAGAGCCCACCTGTACATGTATATAGTCTTTTTGCCATGCAGAGGTTTATATTGCTGCCCAGGGCGCCCCCCATGCGCCCTGCACCCTTACAGTGACCGGAGTATGTGAGGTGTATGGGAGCAATGACGCACAGCTGCAGTGCTGTGTGTTACCTCAGTGAAGCTGAAGGCTTCTGCCGCCTGACTACTTCTGTCTTCTGTACTTCTAGCTCTGTGAGGAGAACGGTGGTGCGGCTCCGGGGGTGGACGCCCAGTAAGAACCTGCGTTCACCCCCTCTGGGAGCTAATGGTGTCCAGTAGCCGAGGAAGCAGAGCCCATCTTTGACAAGAAGGTCTGCTCCTCTCTCCTCAGTCCCTCGATGCAGGGAGCCTGTTGCCAGCAGTGCTCCCTGTGAAAAAGTAGTAAAAGGTAGAAGAAAAAAAAATCCAAACAAAAATGCTTCTAGGCAGAGAACTCTGGAGAGCTCTCTGCAGTGCACCCATCTTGCTCTGGGCACAGTGTAAAACTGAGGTCTGGATGAGGGGCATAGAGGGAGGAGCCAGTGCACCCCCAGAGTCCAAAGCTTTCTTAAAGTGCCCTATCTCCTGCAGAGCCCGTCTATTCCCCATGGTCCTTACGGAGTCCCAGCATCCTCAAGGACGTTAGAGAAAATGCATGCGTGTTCCATTTTCATGCATATGCCCCCCCCCCCCTTTTTTTTTTACTTTTTTTTTATTGTATTTTAAAACACAAGATACATACAGTAGTACATAAGATTCAAGATAAAATCACAATAGCTAATGTGTATAGCAATAAGATCAGTAGGATCATGACAAGATATCAAACTCATGCCCCAATATTCATCATACAGAAACACTGATGAGCACGATCTGCTGACACATTTTGAACTACAGTTTCATATGTTGCTGAAGAAGGATGTAGACAGAATATAAAGTTGTACCAACACAACATGCACATACGACGTAGCAAGATAAAAACAAAACACGAGACAAGACAGGGAAAAGGGAAAAAGAAGGGGGGGGGGGTTTCCCATTTGGCTGGATGCTAAAAAGTTTAAAACAAAAAAAAAATCAAACAGCCAAGAAACCTATAATCCCGCATGTTGTGTATTTGTCTGAATCAAGGATAAAGTAAATAAACATGAAGACCACACCCAATTCCTCCTCAGAATATCACTGGGCATTGATGCTACAATAGTACACCAGACAATAGAACAGTATATAACAGAAAGTGTCTCCAATCATTCAGAGCAGTGATTGTTTGCGAAGATACCGTGTTATGGAATCAAATATCTTCATAATATCAGTTTGTAAGGAGGTATTTAGGAGGCTAATATAGGCTCCCCATCTCTTGTAGAAAAAAAGTTTCTTACCAGTTACTATGTCAGGAAACCCTGAAAGTCTATCAAAATAGAGAATGCCTAGCAAGTGGTTTTGAACATCAGAGAGACAGGGGGATACTGGTTTCGTCCACTTTAAGAGAGCCTTCTTCACCATAGTTAAGATAATTGTGAGGAATGGGAACAGGTCAGAAACCCATTTATCAAAATTGCAAAAAGGTAATAGGTATAACATGAAATAGGAGTTGTACTTTGGTGACCTCTCTTATAAGCCCCATAACCTAAGTCGAGAATCAAGCCACCTTTCTATGTTCACAGAAACAAACAGCAGCTCTAGGCTGTTTGCATTTTGGACATAGTCCTTCCTCCTCAGTTAAGGGCCGTATTGACGGGGAGATTTCCCCAGAGATGTGCGCTGAACGGTCTAGCACAGACCGCTCAGCACACATCTCTCCCCCCGCTCAGCACAGTGCGATGTGCTGAGCGAGGGGGGGACGGACACGGGGGGCCGCTCATTTCACCCAGCGGTGAAATGAACGACCTGATAGATTGGCCTGCATGCAGACGCAATCTAGCACCGGCGATAATGACGCGTGGGACCGTGCATCACAGTCGCCAGCACCCCAAATCTAGTCAGATTGCTTAGAAATTAGCTGAAGATCGCTCCGTGTGTACCCCCCTTTACAAGATGACCTCTCTGTGCAGGTGAAATATACACTCTATTGACTTCCTGTAGGGTAGTACAATACAAGTACTTTAAAAAGGTACTGGTATAATGTCTGAGAAGAAAATCTGATGAATCCTGGCCCGCTATATAAAAGGAGCCCAGGCTTTAAATGTATTTGACTACACCCTAAACATATCTATTTGTTAATTCAGAATAAAGGAACCTAATTTTCTAGGGTTTAGTCTTAACAAGATGGAGTAATAGCTAATAGATGTGATGCTGAAGTGAATGTCCTAGCATTCCTGCAAAGTTGTAAGTACACGAAGAAGTCTGTTCTGGGTATACCAAACCTCTCTTGTAATTGCTGAAAGGAGTAGAGTTCTCCTCCCGAGTGAGCTTTTGATATGCTGTATGGTGTTTCCTGCCTTGCCATAAAAAGGGTATGAATTTTTGTCTAAGATTATGCTTATCTGATGCGGTCGTCCTAATGTAGAGAATCTGCATGAGATAAGTTATCTTAGGGTAAAGAATGGATTTTATAACAGTATTCCTACCAAGGAGTGATGGCAGTAGATGCTGCCATTGCTGGATAAGTTTGTCTATCAACACAAAATCCTTAAGAAAATTTTCTGCATATAGCTCACCCAGTGATCGCGTTATAAATACTCCCCAAATATTAAAATTTTTATCCTGCACCACGTTGAAGGATGAGAAGATAGCAGATCACCGCATTTTATTCTTGCTACTCCCAAGAGGTAATACTTCTGACTTATCAAAGTTTATTTTGTACCATGCAAATGAACTAAACATAGAAATGATAGATAATATACCGTATATACTCGAGTATAAAGCAGACTTTTTCAGCACTTTTTTTTGTGCTGAAAAAGCCACCTCGGCTTATACTCGAGTCAGCGTTAGGAGGGACACGGAGAGCACAGCGCGCGACTCTCCTGTGTCCCTCCTGCATCTCCGGCGGCAGCGGCGTGTGTGTGTTAAAGGAAGTGCACGAACCGGCACTTCCTTTAACACACGCCGCTGCCGGAGACGCAGGAGGGACACAGGAGAGCCACGCGCTGTGCTCTCCGTGTCCCTCCTTCAGAAGACAGTGCGGGAGCGACGGAGGGTAAGTATCTAGCACTGTGGGGCATATCGGGCACACCTGGCACTGTGGGGCACACCTGGCACTGTGGGGCACACCTGGCACTGTGGGGCACACCTGGCACTGTGAGGTCTGTGTACAGGTAGAGCTGCATTTCCCACCCTAGGCTTATACTCGAGTCAATAAGTTTTCCCAGGTTTTTGTGGTAAAATTAGGTGCCTCGTCTTATATTCGGGTCGACTTATACTCGAGTATATACGGTAGCTTGAGAGATCAAAAACACGTCGTTGGCAAAAAGAGTAAGCCTTGCCTCGTCCCTCTTTGGGAGTGGACAGCAATTAGTCAACCAAAATTTGGTTATAAGGGTTGTGATACATCATTTTTATAATAGTCAAATAGGTCTCCGGGAATCTGAACCTCCAGAGTCTCAAATACAGTAGATGACCATATCAAACGCTTTTTTTCGTCAAGGGATAAAAAGGACCTCCGGAACTGAACACCCAGAAAACCCTGAGTTTTTATCAAGGTCAATACCTTGTGAACATTTGTAACAGAATGGCGACCCCACCCTGTTTGGACTGTGAACTACTGAATGAATGAATGAATGAATGAATGAATACAAAATTTTAAACAATCCGCCAAAAGGTTTGTGAAAATGTTATCAGACTGAATTAAGTAAAGAAATGGGCCTGTAAGAAGTCAGTGAAGTGAAATTCCCGCTGGGTTTCGGTAACCATAGCAGCATTAAAGTGTAAATAAGAGTCAGTATCTGTGTTAATTTATCCCTTAGTAACCTATAAAAAAAAAAAAAAAACTCGGCACTAATCCCATCAGGGTCGTGAGCCTTAGGAGTTTAAGGTTTTAATGGCTTTACCACAAATCACCTCTCAGCAGGTGGAGGCACTTCTGGTCTCCATCACTGATGCCGAGGTGGAGAAGGTAACAGAGTCCCAAAAATAGGAATTTAGTACCTACCGGTAATTCCTTTACTAGTAGTCCATAGTGGATACTGGAGAAAAGTACTTTGAGTACCGTAGGGTATAGATCCGGTCCATTGGAGCCTGGGCACTTTAAGAATTTAAAAGTGTGCTGGCTCCTCCCCTCTATGCCCCTCCTGGCAGACTCAGTCTAGAAACTGCCCGAGGAGATAGACATACGGACATAACATGTAAAGCTCACAGACCGAGAGAATAACACAGTGCAGTGACAACACAGACAGTGACCCCAGACCGTTCTACTGGATTGACACAGAGAATCAAGCAGATGCACGCCCGAGCAGAGGAGAGCAACGCTAAACCTATGAGAATAACAACGTTAACCAACATGGAACAGGGGCAGCAACAGCAGACCCAACCAAGAACACTTACAACCTAGTAAGCAGGAAAAAACGAAGCACTGAGGTGGGCGCCCAGTATCCACGGACTACGAGAAAAGGAATTACCAGTAGGTACTAAATTCCTATTTTCTCTAACATCCTAGTGGATACTGATGAAAAGTACTTTCAGTATCGTGGGGAAGTCCCAAAGCTCCCAGAATGGGTGGGAGAGTGCAGAGCCTGACCAAACTGAAAGTCATCCTTGGCTAAGGTGTCGAACCTGTAGAACTTATCAAATGTGTTTGAACCAGACCAAAGTAGCTGCACGGCACAACTGTAGGGCCGAGACACCCCGAGCAGCTGCCCAGGAAGAACCCACAGACTTTGTTGAGTGGCATGTACAGAACTCGGCAGCGGCAAATCCGAAGAATAGGCTTGTTGAGTGGTCAACTGAAGCCAACGAGCAATGTACTGCTTAGAAGCAGGGCATCCAACTTTGGTAGCGTCATAAAGGACAAACAGCGAGTCAGACTTCCTGTGACGAGCAGCACTCTTGACGTAAAACCTCAAAGCACTAACCACATCCAAGGACTTTGGAGCAACCGACGTATCCGACAGTACCGGAACCACAATCGGTTGATTAACGTGAAAGGCCAAAACCACCTTCGGCAAAAACTGCGGGTGAGTCCTGAGCTCTGCCCTATCCTCATGAAATATCAAATATGGGCTCTTACAAGATAAGGCCCCCCCCAATTCAGACACATGCCTAGCCGAAGCGAAGATCAGTAACTTCCAAGTAAGATACTTCAATTCTACCCTATGTAAAGGGCTCGAACCAATCCGTCTGGAGAAAGGCCAAGACCACATTAAGATCCCACGGAGCTGTGGGAGGAACAAAAAAGGTGCCTGGATACGAAGAACACCTTTCAGGAAGGTCTGTACTTCCGGAAACACCACAAGTTGTTTCTGGAAGTAGATGGAGAGAGAGCCGAAATCTGCATCTTGATGGAACCTAACCTTAGGCCCAAATACACGCCTGCTTGCAGGAAGAGCAGAAAATGACCTAGTTGAACTCCGCAGGACAATATTTTCTACTCTCACACAGGAAACATATGTCTTCCAGATACGGTGGTAATGTTTGCACGTGACCCCCTTACGGGCCTGCACCATTGTTGAAATAACCTTGGAAGGGAGACCTTTTCTGGCTAGAATCTCCTTCTCAATCTCCACGCCGTTAAACATAGCTGCAGTAAGGTTGGATAGATGAACGGTCCTTGTTGAAGAAGGTCCTCCCGGAGCGGCAGAGGCCAGGGTTCTTCCAGAGACAGGGTCAGGAGGTCTGCATACCAGGCTCTTCGAGGCCAATTTGGGGAAACGAGAATTGCCTGAATGTTTTCCCTTTTGAGTCTTTTTAGAACTCTGGGAATGAGAGAGGGATTGGAGGAAACGGATACACAAACTGGTAAGTCCACTGTGCAGTCAGGATGTCCACTGCCACTGCTTGTGAATCCCTTGTCCTGGAACAGTTCCAATGTAGCTTCTTGTTGAGACGAGAAGCCATCAGGTCTATCTGTGGACAGCCCAATAGGCGAACCAGTTGTTGAAACACCTGATGATGGACTCTTTCTCCCAGATGGAGGTCGTGCCTCCTGAGGAAATCTGCTTCCCAGTTGTCCACTCCTGGAATGAATATCGCGGAGATGTCCTTTGCGTTGGCTTCCGCCCAATGGAGTATCCTGGACAACTCCCGTATTGCGGCCCTGCTTTTTGTTCCACCTTGTCGGTCTATGTACGTCACCGCCGTGGTGTTGTCCGACTGCACCTGGATGGCTTGGTTGCAAAGATGATAGGAGGCTTGTAGAAGCGCATTGTAAATTGGCCAGAGTTCCAGAATATTTATCGTGAGTGTAGTTTCCCGACTCGACCACTTCCCCTGGAACTGGGCCCCCTGGGTCACAGAACCCTAACCTCGGAGGTTGGCATCAGTCGTCAGCAAAGTCCAAGACTGCAAACTGAAACTTCCACCCTCCACAAGGTGAGGTACCTGAAGCCACCATAACCAGTAAATCCGTGCTTTTGGTGACAGAATTACACTCTGATTCATGTGCAGGTGAGACCCCGAGCACTTGTCCAGGAGGTCCAGTTGGAATGGACGTGCATGAAACCTGCCGTACTGGATTGCCTCATATGAGGCCACCATCTTACCCAGTAGGAGGATGCAAAAGATGAACAGAGACCTTGCGAGGCCAGAGCATAGACTGAATAGTCAGGGCCCTGTAAAGTGGAAGGAACCCCTTCTGCGATACCATGTCCAGTATCATTCCCAGGAACTGAATACTTTGAGACAGTTCCAGGTAAGACTTCTGCAAATTTAGGATCCATCCATGATCCATAAGCAGGCGAGTGCGATGCTGTGTAGCAGACGTTCCCTGGACACTGCCTTTATCAGGAGGAGATCGTCTAAGTAGGGGACTATGTTGACTCCCATCCTGCGCAATTGCAGCATCATTTCAGTCATGACTTTTGTGAACACCCTCGGAGCTGTGGACAGACCGAAGGGCAAGGCCTGAAACTTTAAGTGGTGGGCCATCATGGCAAACCGGAGGAAAGCCTGATGAGGAGGCCATATTGGGATATGCAGGCAAGCGTCCTTGATGTCCAGATATACTAGGAACTCCCCCTCCTCCAGACCGGAGATCATTCTGTAAATGGAAGATTTTCCACACCTTTCTTGGAGGCAGCATCCGCTGACCAAGTGCGCAGCCACAGGGCCCTACGGACAGAGACCGCCATAGCTGTGGTACACCCACTGATAAGACAATTCCTTAATTGCCTCACTGATAAAACTCGCAGCATCCTGGATATGATGCAGTAGAGTAAAGATCTCCTCCTGAGGGATAAAGCAGCTTCCACATGCAGCCTAGCAGCAGCAGGAAATGGCGCCCTCTGTGCCTCTGGTCCTGCTCTCCGGGAAGACCCATCCCTTCAGTGGCACGCGGGCCCTGCTATGATTATACTGGCAAATTGTGTTAGATATATAACCAAAGGAAGTTTAATAACCCCCCTAACTGTGCTGCCAGTGTTAGGTCCACAGTGGGCACCGCAGCCCATGACAGACGTGACCTTTTGCCGCCACACATCACCGGGAATCCGCTAGCCGGGACCCCGGTGTAAACAGTCACCGCACCTTTGGCATCTGCTTCGGCATTTGTTAAGGGGTGGCGGCATGCTGCTAGTGTGTGCACACACACTGCGGTGTGTGAAACAGCACCTCAGGCGCTCAGTGTCCTGTCAGCGGGATTACGAATCCATTAACAGTCAGGAGGTTGGTTCGGTCCCCCCCCCCCTAAGTTCCACGATGCAGGTAGACTGGTTGCCAACCAGTACTGCCTGAAAATAAACTAAAATAAATTCTGAAGAAAACTCTTGGAGCTTCCAACAATGCACCCGGCTCCTTGGGCACATTTTCTAAACTGAGTCTGCTAGGACGGGCATAGAGGGGAGCAGCCAGCATAGACTATTAAATTCTTAAAGTGCCCAGGCTCCAATGGACCCGATCTATACCCCCACGGTACTGAAAGTACTTTTACGAAGAATCCACTAGGACGTTAAAGAAATTAGATTTTATTCTCCATTGAAAAGGGGTCCTGCACATACAAAGTAGAACAGAAAGATTTGAATGTCGAAATCCTTAAACGAACAACACCTACCCCATCCTTTAGTGCTACTATGGTAGTCGAAGAACACTGCCTCAGAGCAAACGAGATAACATTTTACCCGATTTGTTCCCAAACCTATAAAATGTATATATTGACGACATAAGTCCGTTCAGCCGCGATCTGAGATATTATCGCATTAAACTGAACCTTGTTCTGAAAGTATTTGGCTTTATTTTCCGGAGTGGGGTCCTGAAAAAATAATAATCTGAAGGCTGTAGAAAAGGAGGTGTTTTTTGCTTTAAGAAACTCTACAGAATGAGAAGCGTTATGCACTCTTATAAAATGATAGGTCCTTTCAAGACCGATTTTGCCACCTGACAAAATAAGTTGGGCCAGATTCGTGTTCAGCATTAGTGCACAAATAATTCTGCTAAACTGATCGCATAAAGGAGCGGAAATTGCGGAAGAGGACAAATAAATTGGAAAATCTTCAATGTTTATAGGAGCCTTGAGCTGTATGTTATTTATCATAAGCCAAATCACAGCATGATCAGATAGGACGGTTGGGTCTCTTCACCTTAGAAGTAATTGGAGAAAATGGTGGTATATAAAATAATCCAACCATGAGACAACCCATGTGCTGCCGAGACACATGGACACATATGTATGAGCAGGTAGAAGGGTTCCTATATTTCCAGACATCACTGAGATGTAGCTGGTCACATATATATGAAGGCAGGATGTGGGGCCACAGTGTTGAAATCTTCCCCAAGTATAATATTGGAATCTATAGGCTTATATAATTTTTTTTACCAAAGTAATAAAAAAGGGTCTACAGTAAGTTGGTGCATAAATTGAACACAAATACATTATACAGGCATCAAGATACACGTAATAGTTTTGAGAATTGCGATAGAACAATACTGCACATCACATATGAAGAGCTCAAACTAAGCCTCAACATCAATACACGGAGCCAGTCATTCAAATATTAATGACTGTACAAACTGAAAGTGCAGTAAATTAGACCCCCCCACCAGGATCACGTTCACCATAAACATGAAGTCACATAACTGAGGTGGCGTTCAGGTGGGGTATAACCCATACATTTCTGCAGCATAATATCAAGCCAGAATACAATAAAGTCAAGCTAACTTAACTGCAGACAAAACTTTAATATAGAACATTCAGTAGAAATTAAGCCCACATTAGTCCTGATCTGACAAAACCAATTCCGTGGCGGATGTGTCTGCTTCCGCAAGCTCCACCTGAATGTACGCTTTAGCATCAGCTACAGAGAGAAAGTCTTTGAAGCCATGTTCTGAAAAGATTCTCATCCGTGCTGGAAAGGGTTGTAGTATGGTTTGCCGGCGGTCGGGGTCCCGGCGACCAGCATACCGGCGCCAGAATACCGACCGCCGGCATACCAACAGCTGGGCGAGCGCAAATGAGCCCCTGGCGCGCTATGCTATCTATTCTCCCTCCAGGGGGGTCGTGGACCCCCAAGAGGGAGGAAAGATGTCGGTATTCCGTCGCCGGTATGCTGGTCGCCGGTACCCCGACTGCCAGCAACCTTAAGACCACCCCTGGAAAGATGAGTGCAGAGTGTCTTTTGGATTTCACTAAATCAGAGAAAACTGGAGCAAAATCTCACCTATTCTTAGACACCTCTGCGGTAGTCTTGAAACAATAAAAGACTATGCAAGTCTCAGGTTACTGGAGCTTTTTCCGGAAGGCTCTCCACAGCTCTTCTTTGTGGGCATAGGCAGACAACGAAAAATAACCGCACTAGGGCGCGTGTTTGCAGATCCTCGAAAGGGCCCCAAATCAGTGAGCTTTTTCAATTATTAAAGAGCCTGCGCCCCCAGCTCCTATGGAGCACACTGGATCTGCAGAAGCTGGGACTAAGATGGCTGTTGCACGAGGGAGCGCCTGGTGTGCAGAGCAGTCACACTCTCCCTGTAAGCTGTCCCCAGCTGAGACCGCAGGAACAGGGCAACCGTAGGGGGAGGTATGGTCAGCCGCTTGCTAGGACTCACTAGCTGTGCGCAGCAGATGGGACTCCCAAAACCAGGCTCCGGAGGTCCATGGCCGGCTCTCCATCAAACTTTAGACCTCTGCCCAGCGAGAGTCAGCAGTCCTCAATGCACGGGAATGCTTGGAGCTCCCTGCAACGTTGCATCGGTCACTTCAGGGCTGTGTGCCCAGCGTCACTGTGGCAGTGCAGGTGTCAGAGATGGTAAATGCGCATAAAAGGAGGTTTTTGCGATGGGCAGGCAGAAGCTCCACAGAGATGCGTCTTCCTCCACTGCCAGTCAGGCCAAGCCGCCCCCCCATGTGCCCCTTTTTAATGCATATTAAATATTTTTAACAAAGTTAAAAATAACATGCACTGGATATGCATGTGGAGGATGCAGAGAGTCTTTAGAAATGACTTATTTAAACTGGAAACATGGGCTTCAAAATTGAGAATGAGGTTCAATATAGACAAATGTAAGGTAATGCACTTCGGTAGCTAGAACAAGAACACTACCTATATACTAAACGGGGAGAAACTAGGGGATTCTGTACTGGAAAAAGATGTAGGCATTCACATAGATAAACGGAACAGTAGTACCCAAAGTAGAAATGCAGCAAAAAAAGGCAAACAAGGTATTAACATGCATTAAGCAGGGAATTGATGCAAGGGATGAGAGTATTATACTCCCATTATCTAAATCACTAGTGAGGCCCCATCTCGAATACTGTGCACAATTATGGGCACCATACAACAAAAAGGATATCGTGGAACTAGAAAAGGTTCAGAGACGGGGAAACAAATTGATTAAGGGGATGGAGACGCTAGAATATGAGGAGAGGCATGTGTATACTGGAAAAAAGGAGATTAAGAGGGGTCATGATTAACATTTACAAATATATAAGGGGTCAATACTCAGAGCTAGCGGGGTAATTGTTTTTGGTAAGATCATCAAAAAGGACACGTGGCCATCTGCTTAGGTTAGAGGGGAGGAGATTTCGCACACAGAGACTGAAAGGTTTCTTCACAGGTAAGGACAATACGTATTTGGAATTCCCTGCCTGCGAGAGTAGTAACGGCAGACTCCGTAATTACTTTTAAGAATGTGCTAGATAAATTCCTAATGGATAAGGATACACAGGGTTATGGTGGGTGAATCATGTACTATAGTAGTAATAAAGAAAAAAAAAAAAAAGAAGGAGTATTTTAGTTTACGGCTAAACATTCACCACAGTTACAAATGGTCTTTTTTTCAACCTCAGAAACGATGTCACTATGTTACATGTACAGATACTGTATAGTTTCAGATGTGCTAAAACAGGACAAATGCATTTATTTAAACAAAACAGCAGGAGGAGAAAAAACGACTACAATATAAGTGCCAACACAGGTATGAAGTTACTTGGAACAGTGACTTTCAGTGTCAGATTTGTTTGTATGGTTAAGGATATGTACCATTCACTTGCTTTATTTGGCTAAATGAAGTACCTAATCTGTTCTATGCTGTAGAGAAGGAGAATTTAACATGCAGCCCTTCAGCTGCTGTAGAACTGCACGTCCCAGCATACCCTGCCACAGTTTTGCTACTAAAGGCAAGATAAAATGAGAAGGGCATGCTGTGATGTGTAGTTCCACAGCAACTGAAGAGCCACATGTTGCTTGGGACAGCAGAGGACATTGAAGAAAACTGTTCCATGGTTACATGCAGAAAAACCTTGTTGGACATAGCAGCTGTAAGTGTCTGTTCCAGTACAATTTAGAAGAATACAGCATTAGAAACCTGATTGGTTGCTATGAACATCTCCTTTTATACAGATACCCGTAAATCAGTTTCCTGTAAATGCCATCCATTGGCCTATGTGGTAGGACCATTACATAATGAGAATTGATGCTTACCTCTGTAGAACCAGTGAAAGCAACTTTATCCACATCCATGTGAGAAGAGAGGGCAGCACCTGCTGTGGGACCCATTCCAGTAATGATATTAACAACGCCTGGTGGGAAGCCAGCCTGGAAACAGAAGATTATGTTACTCAGACGCTGGGCTGGCTACAGCAAATATTAAGAGCCATTTGTATATTCCCTAAAAGCAATTATTTACAAGCATTGCACCATACTATGCAGAAAACATCAGCAGGACTAAGGCACGAAGTTCATTATAGAAACCAAAGACCACAAAACCCTTATCAAATGC
Organism: Pseudophryne corroboree; assembly: GCF_028390025.1. NCBI lineage: Eukaryota > Metazoa > Chordata > Amphibia > Anura > Myobatrachidae > Pseudophryne > Pseudophryne corroboree. The sequence continues at coordinate 299,813,085 of NC_086444.1, read as the reverse complement.
ATGCTTTTGCTACTTGTTCCTTTCCCATGGACAAGCATAATTTTCCCATGCTGTAAACTACTGCAGCAAGAAAACTGGTTCATCCCCTACACCAGATCAGACCTTGCAACACGTAGTGCTGTATTTGGAGACCCTTCTAAAAACATATACGGACCAATCTTTTTAAGCATTGGGTATTTTTGCCCATTAGGTTTATGCAGATTTTATGTGTCATTGAGCAAATAGCTTAGAAAGTCAATAGTCATTAGGACACCAGGACTCACAGAATCCAGGAATGTCCTGCATTACAGACAGCTTGTGCAATCTGGTTGTAGGCCATTTAGTGTCATCATCATTGGAGAGTGAGACCGGACTAGAGCCAAACCAAGCCAAGTACAAGGTGAATAAATCCCACGTTCACATGACATTTAAGGTCATTGTATTCTTTAGAACTTCATAGCGCATCAGAAAATAGTTCCATACAAGGTGTTGAAGGGTAATAAAAGGTCTTAAAGGATCTTATAGAAATTCAACTGTTCAGATTTTGACTCTTATGAGCAATGTATACCCAGTATCGCTAGAAATATATTTAAAATATCCAATTAAGTCCACTGAATCTAAAATAAAAATAAAAATATACATAGGACATACAGGTCATGGATTTGAGGCAGGGACAAGAGAAAAACGCCACACAACATACATGAGTGTAAGGGAAAATGAACTGTACCTCTTTCACCAAGCTGGCAATATGCAGGGCGGTGAGAGGTGTCTGTTCAGCCACCTTCATAACAATCACATTTCCAGTAGCCAGGGCAGGACCAAACTTCCATGCCAACATCAGAAGAGGGAAGTTCCACTGTAAGAAACCAGAATATGGACTCAGCTCTACCAGCTTACCATGAAAACAAGGAAAAGACGAGATGCGTATGTATGTATGTATGTATGTATGTATGTATGTATGTATGTATGTATGTATGTATCACTGGAAGAATAGATTTTTGATTATATTTCTTGCAATAAATAAATATTTCTGGTTGTGTATTTCATTGTAATGCCCTCTAGACTAAATGAAAACACCATTTGCAGCATAATACCGAGATACTGTCTCAGAAGGGATTATTCTTTTGATATTTATTACATCAAAAACGTTCCTTCTATTGCATAGAATAATTGGTTCTAAACATTTGGCTGCAACACTTAATTTGCCATCTTTTCAGTATCTCACGGTACTAATGTTTCTACTACCGGGTGACAGAATAATTGGTTGTTAGTATTTTGCTGCGGTGTATCTAGCAGCATATATCTAGGGTACCTCATGTAGTATTTGTTTTTTACATCTTATTTTATTTTCTGTGTGAGGTTAGTCTCCTAAATTCAATTAGTCACAGTGCACATATTTATTATCCTCTAATTTTAGGCACCAAATTACCTTAATTATCTACTAATGAATTAATAGAAGTCTGAAAGAATATCAACCAAATCTAAATAATATATAGGAAAAACAAAAAAACAAACAAAACATGACATGTAGATTGATAGCATTTTCCATAATAACTACAGAAAATACAGGATCATACATACTAAGTTATCAGAATAAACAAAAGATCTCTGCAATACATTTCTAATAGTATCAAAAGGAATAATGGAAAGAATAAATCTGGGTGATTACATCATATGTATTAGCACGATCAATCATTCCCCAAATCTAGCTGTAAAGGTGGGTACACACGAACATTTTGGCTAAGTTAAGATATCGTACACTATTTCCCTGAGCAAACAAAATAGTGCATAGACATGGTAAGATATAGCATAAGATTCAGCTTAAAATACAGCAGCATAAGATATGGCTTCTAACTTTACTGTGATAACACAAATTGGATACAACATTGTACGTTACCATACACATAGTACACTATCTAGTGCATATTGTACCATCTAGCCAAAATTGAGCAGTGTGTTCATCCAATATAGAACATGGGATCCGACCCACGGGAGCGTGCAGCGCACTATGGGAAGTAATTCAGAACTGATCACTGGGCTGCGTTGTTTGCTGCCCTGCAATCAGACAATCACCGCCTACAGGGGGAGGGGAAAAGCACTGTGCAAGTGTGCGATCGCTTCTGTAGCAGAGCTGCACAAATATCAGTTAGTGCAGTCTCTGCGCAGCCCAGGACTTACTTAGCCGCTGCGATGGAATCCTGCTGATTGGGGCCGGAGCTGATGTCAGACACCCTCCCTGAAAATGCCTGAGCCCACCTGCATTTTTCTGGCCGCTCCTGGAAAACGGTCAGTTGACACCCACAAACGGCCACTTCCTGTCAATCATCTTGCAATCGCCCGTGTGTTCGGATTTTTCGCTCCATCCCGTCGCTAGGCGTTGATGCCTGTTGCGCCAGCGCACTGCGGCTCAAATGCATGCAAAGCTCAGATCTGATCGCGCTGTGCGAAAATGCTCAGCAGCGATCAGATCTGAATTACCCCCTATATCGCATACAATGCAGTGCATACACACAGTGCAATAAAATGCACTAGACAGATATAGTGCAAAAAAAAATAAAAAATAAAAAATCGCACCATGGGGGTAATTCCAAGTTGATCGCAGTTGGGCAAAACCATGTGCACTGCAGGGGAGGCAGATATAACATGTGCAGAAAGAGTTAGATTTGGGTGGGTTATTTTATTTCTGTGCAGGGTAAATACTGTCTGCTTTATTTTTACACTGCAAATTAGATTGCAGATTGAACACACCACACCCAAATCTAACTCTCTCTGCACATGTTACATCTGCCTCCCCTGCAGTGCACATGGTTTTGCCTAACTGCTAAAAAATGTCCTGCTGCGATCAATTTGGAATTACCCCCCATGTGTTCTCAGCTTTAGACTGTGAAAGAATAGCTGCAGCAACGTGTCTTCATCTAGCAACTGTACATCTGCCAGGGAAAACAAATGTTACACTACCTGGGAATTGATACATGAACCCTGTGAGATACCTTGGGAGAGTTTATCAAAGCTTGGAGAAATATCAAATTGTGAGAGAAATTAAAAAAATTAAAATTAAATATAAGCCTCTGTCATTTTTTTCAAACACAGCTTGTAAAAGGAGTTAGAAGCTGACTGGTTGCTACTTTATCTCTCTCCAGGCTCTGCTAAACCTCCTCCATTGTATCTAATACCAAATGCAAAATTCTGACAATTTTAAATAACAATGTTCTAAAAGCTGTGGGGAAAGATAAACATTTAAACTATAATGGTGACAAATTATATGAGCGCACACAGAACATATTACAGCACTCCTATACATTTTCGACAAAGTGTTGCAATTTCCTGATCCCCTGACGCCTGGGTCAATGAATATTCAAAAAGCTTAAAAATCTTGATTTCCCTGAAAACAGTCAGGTTCAGCAAATCCAGGATTTTCAACATTAAGAATATTCCTAATTCCTCAATGGATCACCAATAATCAATGGCCACTGATTGGCAGAGTCCGTCAGGTTGGTGAAACGGCGGGTAGATGTATGGGGGCCTTTAACCAAGTGTTTTTTTTTTTTTTAAACAAAACGTCCAACAAACTAGAATTATTATTCAAATAGCAACAGAAGTTTCATTAAACTGATTGAAATTAACATTCAGAAATGATCTACTAATGAATTGAAGCCCGGCGACATGTTAACCAAATATTAATATATAGAACCACCCCCAAAAAAATCTAAAATAAAGATAAAACATGACAAAGTAAAATGGATTTTAAGTAATCCATAAGGGATACTGGGAAGACTTAGTACGATGGGGTATAGACGGAGTCCAAAGGAGCCGGTGCACTTTAAATTTCTTCACTGGGTGTGCTGGCTCCTCCCCTCTATGCCCCCTTCTACAGGCAGTTATAGGTAAAACAGTGGCCGAAGGAGAAAGGACATACAGTATATGACAGAAGGAACAGGACAACTAAGAGTGGTGAGATTTAACACCAGCACACCACAAACATATAACAACCAGCAACGGCTGGTAATAACAACAGCAACAGCTGAACAGGTAACCACACAACACAGAACCTGCAGAAAAGTCAACGCACTGATGCTGGCGCCCAATATCCCTTATGGACTACGAGGAAAGGATTTACCGGTAGGTAATTAAAATCCTATTTTCTCTAGCATCCATAAGGGATATTGGGGAGACTTAGTACGATGGGGACATCCTAAAGCTTCCAGAACGGGCGGGAATGTGCGGAGACTGCCGCAGCACCGCCTGCCCAAACTGGGTATCCTCTTTGGCCAGGGTATCAAACATGTAGAACTTCACAAAGGTGTTAGTCTCTGACCAGGTAGCAGCTCGGCATACAGGTAGTTGCAAGGCAGAGACTCCTCGGGCAGCCGCCCAGGAAGAGCCCACAGATCTTGTAGAGTGGGCTTTCAGAGACTTAGGAACAGGTAAGGCTGCCGATACATAGGATTGTTGGATAGTAAGCCTAAGCCAACGAGCAATGGACTGCTTTGAAGCAGGACAACCCTTCTCCTGTGCATCATAAACAGGGCCGGTTCAAGGGCGCTCTGCGCCCCGGGCAGGAAAAGGGGTGTGGTCTAATACAGGGGGCGTGGTCAATTACGCCCCCTGTACATTGCTAGCGCCGCTTGAATGCTGTGCGGTGCGCGATGACGTCATCGCGCACCGATCAGCAAAGTTACTCTCCACGAAGGGAAACTAGACGCTATGCGTCTAGTTCCCTTCACAGGAGGCGGACGGGGACGGCAGCGGGCAGCGGAGGCGGACGGGGGACACAGCGGGCAGCAGTGGCGGATCTTGCCATGGTGCGGCGCCCTCCGGATGGCGCCAGCGCCCTCCGGAAGGCGGCGCCCCGGGCAAAAGTCCTGCTTGCCCGTGGCAAGATCCGCTACTGATCATAAAGCATGAACAAGGAATCAATCTTTCTGATCTGAGCCATCCGCTTGACATAGATCTTCAGGGCTCGCACCACATCAAATGCCTCCGGAGGAGCAGAAGCGTCAGAACTGGATGGAACCACAATAGGTTGATTCAGGTGAAATGCCAAGACAACCTTTGGCAGGAACTGCTGCCTAGTCCTGAGCTCCGCTCTGTCCTGAGCTCCGCTCTGTCCTCGTAAAAGACCAAGTATGGACTTTTACATGATAAGGCCCCCAATTCTGAGACACGCCTAGCAGAAGCCAGGGCCAGTAACATTACTGTCTTCCACATGAGGTACTTGTCTTCTACCGTCATCAGAGGCTTAAACCAGGAGGACTGTAGAAATTCCAACACCACATTCAAAATCCCAGGGTGCCGTAGGCGGCACAAAAAGGAGGTTGTATGTGGAGTACATCTTGCAAGAAGGTCTGAAGTTATGGAAACAATTTCTTCTGGAAGAAAAAGGAGAGCTGAAATCCGGACCTTAATGGAACCCAGACGCAAGCCCTTATCCACACCAGCCTGCAGGAAACGTCCCAAGTGGAACTCTGCAGGTGGATAGGTACGTTCCTCGTACCAAGAGACATATCTTCTCCACATACGATAGTGTTTTGACGTCGGAGGAAGACAGATGCACACTCTTAGCACTAAGAACACTGATAGTAAAAATAACTTCAATAAACCCTCGCAATTAACATGGAATATAATTGAAGTTCTTAGCACACATTTGCGCAAATATGCGGGCCCATGTACCGCGGCCAGGTGACTTCATCACATGGGTCCCTAACATTCCTAATACTATCACAGTCTCTAAATTTATTCAGGACTTACCTCTAAATAGGGCCTTATCAATGTGTGATCTGAAATGTAAGTACCCAGCTAATTAAAACACCTGAGGGTGAAAGGGAGGAGTGCCAATACCAGAGGAAGGAAGCCTTGCCTTCCAGTGTACAATATATACACAAATATAGTGGAAAGGAAGATGGGGGGGGGGGGGGGACCTGGACTGCAAGTGTTTTGACGTCACAGGTTTCCTGGCCTGAACCATGGTAGCAACAACCTTTTTGGAAAGGCCCTTGTGAGCTAGGATGTTTCGCTCAACCTCCATGCCGTCAAACGAAGTAGCCGTAAGTCCGGGTAGACGAACGGTCCCTGTTGAAAAAGATCACTTCTTAGTGGTAGAGGCCAAGGGTATTCGACGGACAAGTCCAGAAGATCCGCGTACCACGCCCTCCGAGGCCAATCCGGGGCAATCAGAATTGCCTGGACTCCCTGATTTCTGATTCGCTTGAGCACCCTTGGAGCAATGGAATCGGAGGAAACAAGTAGACCAGCCGGTAAGGCCAAGGCGACGTCAGTGCGTCCACTGCCCTCGCCTGAGGGTCTCTGGTTCGAGAGCAATACCAGCGAAGCTTCTTGTTGAGACGGGAAGCCATTAAGCCATCTTGGATGACATCTCGCCACCTCAAACTTAATATTTCCAAAATAGAATTAATTATATTTCCACCAGCCAATAGTAGTTTCCAACCTGATATCTCTATCACTGTTGAGAACTCGGCAATCATCCCTACCCAAGCTGGCTGCCTAGGTGTCAATCTCGACTCTGAACGGTCCTTTGTTTCCCACATTCAATCTGTCTCAAGATCACGTTACATACATCTAAGAAACATATCCAAAATACGACCATATCTTACACAAGACACAGCAAAAACTCTAATCCATGCTCTCATTATCTCCCGCACTGATTATTGTAATAGTCTCCTGGCTCTCACCACCACAATCCATTGTGAATGCAGCTGCGAGACTAATCATCCTCGCTAGAGGTTCATCGTCTGCAGATCCGCTCTGTCAGTCCCTCCATTGGTTACCGGTATTCTACCGTATTAAATATAAAAAAACTTTTCTCTTACGTCCTAGAGGATGCTGGGGACTCTGTAAGGACCATGGGGTATAGACGGGCTCCGCAGAAGACATGGGCACTCTAAGACTTTAGATAGGTGTGAACTGGCTCCTCCCTCTATGCCCCTCCTCCAGACCTCAGTTAGATCCTGTGCCCAGAGGAGACTGGATGCACTGCAGGGGAGCTTCTCTGAGTTTCTCTGAAAAGACTTTTGTTAGGTTTTTTATTTTCAGGGAGCACTGCTGGCAACAGGCTCCCTGCTTTGTGGTAATCAGTAAGGGACAAGGGGAAAGGGAAAAACTTCTGCACTAGTCAAAGGTTAATTAATGTACTTTTTAATATGATACATACCCCATTAATAAATATATTGTAGTTTTAATTCGCAATCATATGTTGGGGGTGCTGCCATAGACAATAAGATTAAGGACAAAAGAGAGGATAGAGAAGATTGTCTCTTGGTTGGCGCACAAAGAAAAGAAGAAATTGATCAATCTAAAATATAACTTTTAATATTAGTCTATTAAAATGATGTGAAATATAAAAGGAAAAATATTTACTAATAAAAGATACTGTATCTATTAAAAATTGTATTCACTGTGTGTCATTTATTGTGTTCCCATTTATGGTGGTGTTGTTGTTTAAAGGACCTGGGCCACTTGTGTCACTATTCCCAGTGCGGCTGTGTAAATGAGGGTCCGACAAATTACTGCAATTCTTAATAACCTCAGGATTCTATAACCTCTAAGGTATGGATCATAGTTGGTCCTTAATTCCCTATTATCATAGAAATTCCTTATATTTCTGTCTGATCCTAATGTTGTTGCCCAAGTATGATGCTGGCATGAGCTGCCGTTGGTCAGTACTAAGTTCTCAACCTATCAGTTATTCATAATAAAAAGTAGGACAGTTGGCAATATAATGAATTAATCCATGCAAATCCCCTGTCTACGTTACTATGATAATTTGTTTATTAAGGAGGAATCACACTATAACGTATTGAGCCATACAATGTTGCGGTTCTATTATTTGATGCCGCAACACTGTCGCTGGTTATATAGAGTTAAATCTTTCAAATCCCCTATCCACGTTACGGTGATAAATTTATTTACTGAAAGAGACCACATTGTAACATATTGAGCCATACAATGTTGCGGTTCTGTTATCCAATGCCGCAACACTGTAGCTGCTTGTATAGTTAGGTCTCGTCTGTTACAGGAAAGCTCACAAACGGAATAGAGCAGGCTAGTTTACGTGGTGAGCTCAAATAATCAGCTTCACAAGCGTATCATTAATGTCATTGAGTGTGGCTAATTACCATATACACATTAACTATTAGAAATGTATGTTTGCATGACATGCTGCCTTTAAGTCAATTGCTACAGTTGACTATGTGTTGGTCCTACTATAATAATCTTAATGAGTAACCACTAGTACGTATTGTAAATCACAGCCCAATTATCACAGTATTTTAATGCCAGACATCATAATTTATGGCAAAAAGCTTTTAAATCTTTTATTGCACCACTGGGTTAACAATCTCATGCAGTATCTCTATTATTCTGAAAGTGGTCAGCTAAATGTAATTGCGGGAGTCTATCGTAGAGTGTGTTTGTTTTTATCTGTACTATGTAGCTCAAAAAATATAGTTAGCTCCGTAATTAGATCCTGTCCTAAACACTTTCTAGGGCATAGGATCAGGTGCTGCTGCCGGACTGGTTTGAGCAAAGTAACTAATGAGTGCAGACGGATCACCTTAACATAGATTCTCTCATTAAGCTAATCAACTTGATAGGATTGCGGGAATTAATCATAAAAGATATTCACATGCAGCTACTGATTTACACACATACAATTAATTCACGTGTCTTATCTATATGTAGTGCGTTGTATTTGCGTGATTGATTCCTCATGTGAATTTTTCCTAAAAAATAGGAATGAGGGACCGCTGAAACTTGTGCACAGAATTTTGTCTCAATTAGCATATCCATATAACAGCTTCTGATGCGTGTGTACCATGTATTACATTGGTTCACATGAGCTCATATTAAACTTCACATATTCAGAGGCCTATACCGCAGATGTTATACAGAGGATCGTAGGACTTTGGGTACTTTATGCTATGTTATTTATAGTCCCAATTAGTTATAACGCCTCATAAAATCTGGTAAGATCCGGCACCTTACAGTGAATATGGTCAAGCCAGGAGGCTTGTCTACACATCAATGTGCTGGAATTAAGGGCCATATACAACGGCCTGCTACCCTGGCTGATGAGGACCTCATGTTTGCTCAATCGGTGCTGCAGAGTCATCCGCACTCTCCCGCCCGGTCTAGAGCTGTGGTATAATTCCCCATGGTCCTTACGGAGTCCCCAGCATCCTCTAGGATGTAAGAGAAAATAAGACTTTAAACCTACCGGTAAATCTTTTTCTCCTAGTCCGTAGAGGATGCTGGGCGCCCGTCCCAGTGCGGACAATTTCTGCAAGGCTTGTATATAGTTGTTGCTTACATAAGGGTTATGTTACAGTTGTGATCAGTCTCTGGCTGATGCAGTTTTATTCATACCGTTAACTGGTTTGGTATATTCCATGTTGTACGGTGTGTATGGTGTGGGCTGGTATGTATCTCGCCCTTAGATTAACAAAAATCCTTTCCTCGTACTGTCCATCTCCTCTGGGCACACTTCTTTAACTGAGGTCTGGAGGAGGGGCATAAAGGGAGGAGCCAGTGCACACCCATCTAAAGTCTTAGAGTGCCCATGTCTCCTGCGGAGCACGTTTATACCCCATGGTCCTTACGGAGTCCCCAGCATCCTCTACGGACTAGGAGAAAAAGATTTACCGGTAGGTTTAAAATCTTATTTTACTCACATACAAGGCTATTAACCAAACTGAACCAACATAAATCTCTTCACTTATCTCAAAATATCTCCCTACCCGACCTCTCCGCTCTGCACAAGATCTACATGTCTCATCCACACGTATTACTTGTGCAGACTCAAAATTACAGGACTTTATCCGGACTTCTCCCACTCTGTGGAATGCCCTCCCACGCACAATAAGACTCGCCTCTAGTCTCCAAACGTTTAAACGTTCCCTGAAAACTCACCTCTTCAGACAAGCCTATCAAATTCCAGACCCACCCACATAACCTTCAGTGTTTCGTTATCTAATTACATCCTCTCTGTACAGTATACATAACATCACATATTTTGTCTCTCTTTACTCTCACACCCTCCTGACACTTGGCCAACATTGCAGGGTGTCATCATACAACCCATTAAGAACCTAGCAATCTGGTGGACCATTATGCAATAGATAGCATCTATCCTTGTGTATCTATGCCTATTTCCCTATAGATTGTAAGCTTGCGAGCAGGGCCTTCCTACCTCTATGTCTGTCTGTTTTTACCCAGTTTTGTTCTATTACTGTTGTTCTAATTGTAAAGCGCAACGGAATATGCTGCGCTGTAAGAAAAACTGTATATAAATAAATAAATAAATAAATAAATAAATAAATAAAATAAATAAATAGCAGCCCCACTGGGGGGTGATCTGCTGAAACACCTGAGGGTGGAGTCCGCACTCTCCCAGGTGGAGGTCGTGACGACTGATGAAGTCCGCTACCCAGTTGTCCACTCTCGGAATGAAGATTGCCGACATTGCTGTTGCATTTCTTTCCGCCCAGAGGAGTAGCTTTGACACTTCTCGCATGCAGGCTCTGCTTTTTGTCTCTCCTTGTCGATTGATGCACGCCACTGCTGTGGCGTTGTCCGACTGAACTTGGATTGCTTGATTCGCGAGCAGTGGAGAGGCCTGAAGCAGAGCACTGTAGATCGTCCGAAGTCCCAGAATGTTGATCGGAAGGAGGTCTTCGTGGGCTGACCACCTGCCCTGGAACTGCACCCCTTGGGTGACAGCACCACATCCTCGCATCCGTCGTGAGGGTCCAATCCTGAATACCGAAACTCCGGCCTTCCAAGAGATTGGAGGACTGCAGCCACCACAGGAGGGAAATCCTGGCCTGAGGTGACAGCCGAATCATCCGGTGCATCTGTAGATGTGATCCAGACCACTTGCTCAGGAGATCTAATTGAAATGTTCTGGTATGAAACCTCCCATATTGGATTGCCTCGTAGGAGGCGACCATCTATCCCAACAATCTGATCCAAAGATGGATGGATACACGATACTAGCACACCCCTAGCTGCACAGTCCCAGTGAGGCTGACAGCTAATTAGATCACAGTAACACGAATAATTTTTTAGTGTACAATAGAGACTCTCCCCCCTTTGCTACACCCTGTACCAGTATTCCAGCGTGTCTTGTGAGGCAGGAAGCGCTGTGGGTGCGCGCTGTCTGTGGCTGCATTAAGAAGAGGAAGGTGCCAAAATGCCTCTGGTCCCTTCCTGAGGTAGCTCCGCCCCATTGAATAGCGCCGGAGCTACAGTGATTTTTTAATACTGGTAATGTCTCCCGTTTGCTTAAAAACATCACACAAGTGCTAGTTCAAGCTGTTTGAAGTCAGTCTACACGGGGGGCTCTAGCGTGTCCCCCCATTCAGCCGCACCTTGAACCAGGGAACTCACCTAGCAGGGCCCCCGGTTTGTACCCCCCTTAGTCGTCACCTTCAGGCATATGTTAGGGGTCTGCGGCGTGCTGCGGCTGTGACAGCCAAGGCGCAGTGCCCCGCTGAACAACCCCCCCTCAGGACAGTGGTCTTGCAGCGGGGAAGCGGCTCTGCACCTGGCAAGGCTGGTGACCGATCCCACTCCTCCCCCTAACTCCCACAGTGCAGGTATACTGTTGCCCAAACAGTATACCGAAAATAACCAACATTTAAAAGAAAATTGGTGAAAACTCTCTGGAGCTGCAGAGATGTGCATCCTCTCCTGAGGGCACTTATTTCTAAACTGCCTGTGGGAGGGGGCATAGAGGGGAGGAGCCAGCACACCCAGTGAAGAAATTTAAAGTGCACTGGCTCCTTTGGACCCCGTCTATAGCCCATGAGTATCTACCAGTGCAGACTTTGTCTGGTTATAAATTTGGGTATGGGTCATTAGGATGACCACACTTAGGTCGACAGTCATTAGGTCGACATGGTAAAGGGTCGACATGAGTTTGACTGTTTTTGGTGTTGTTTTCTTCGTAAAGTGACAGAGAACCCCAATTAATGCACAGTGTCACCTCGCATGGCTCGCTTCGCCGGCCATGCTTCAGGCAAGGTGCTTCGCTGCGCTCGGCACAGGTTACCGTTCACAATTGTAGTCCACGTGGATTGTAAAGTATGAAAAAGTATGTGAAAAACTCATGTCTGCCTTTTTCCATGTCAGCCTATTGACCATGTCGACCAATAGTGGTTGACCTAATGACTGTCGACATAAGTGCTATCGACCTAGTGACTGTATCCCATAAATCTAAATTAAGAAGAATTTGGAATTTACTAAACATGCCTTATAACTCTTCTGTAAATAACAAAATATTTCAACACATTATTGCAAAAAAAAAAAAGAATTTACTCACCGGTAATTCTATTTCTCGTAGTCCGTAGTGGATGCTGGGAACTCCGTAAGGACCATGGGGAATAGACGGGCTCCGCAGGAGACTGGGCACTCTAAAGAAAAGATTAGGTACTATCTGGTGTGCACTGGCTCCTCCCTCTATGCCCCTCCTCCAGACCTCAGTTAGGGAAATTGTGCCCGGAAGAGCAGACATTACAAGGAAAGGAAATTTTGAATCCAGGGTAAGACTCATACCAGCCACACCGTACAACTTGTGATAACCTTACCCAGTTAACAGTATGAACAACAACTGAGCCTCACTCAACGGATGGCTCATAACAATAAACCTTAGTTAAGCAATAACTTTATACACGTATTGCAGAAAGTCCGCACTTGGGACGGGCGCCCAGCATCCACTACGGACTACGAGAAATAGATTTACCGGTGAGTAAATTCTTATTTTCTCTGACGTCCTAGTGGATGCTGGGAACTCCGTAAGGACCATGGGGATTATACCAAAGCTCCCAAACGGGCGGGAGAGTGCGGATGACTCTGCAGCACCGAATGAGCAAACACAAGGTCCTCCTTAGCCAGGGTATCAAACTTGTAGAACTTTGCAAATGAACCCGACCAAGTAGCCGCTCGGCAAAGCTGTAAAGCCGAGACCCCTCGGGCAGCCGCCCAAGAAGAGGCCACCTTCCTTGTGGAATGGGCTTTTACTGATTTTGGATGCGGCAAATCAGCCGCAGAATGAGCCTGCTGAATCGTGCTACAGATCCAGCGAGCAATAGTTTGCTTTGAAGCAGGAGCACCCAGCTTGTTGGGGGCATGCAAGATAAACAGCGAGTCAGTCTTCCTGACTCCAGCCGTTCTGAAAACATATGTTCAAAGCCCTGACTACGTCCAGCAACTTGGAGTCCTCCAAGTCCCGAGTAGCCGCAGGCACCACAATAGGTTGGTTCAAATGAAACGAGGACACCACCTTTGGGAGAAATTGGGGACGAGTCCTCAATTCTGCCCTGTCCATATGGAAGATCAGATAAGGGCTTTTACATGACAAAGCCGCCAATTCCGACACACGCCTAGCCGATGCTAAGGCCAACAGCATGACCACTTTCCACGTGAGATACTTCAGTTCCACGGTCTTAAGTGGCTCAAACCAGTGGGATTTCAGGAAATCCAACACAACGTTAAGATCCCAGGGTGCCACTGGTGGCACAAAAGGGGGCTGAATATGCAGCACTCCCTTAACAAATGTCTGAACCTCAGGCAGTGAAGCCAGTTCTTTTTGAAAGAAAATGGATAGGGCCGAAATCTGGACCTTTATGGACCCCAATTTCAGGCCCATAGTCACCCCTGACTGTAGGAAGTGCAGGAAACGACCCAGTTGGAATTCCTCTGTAGGGGCCTTCCTGGCCTCACACCAAGCAACATATTTTCGCCATATACGGTGATAATGCTTTGCGGTCACGTCTTTCCTAGCCTTTATCAGCGTAGGAATAACTTCACCCGGAATGCCTTTTTCCGCTAGGATCCGGCGTTCAACCGCCATGCCGTCAAATGCAGCCGCGATAAGTCTTGGAACAGACAGGGCCCTTGTTGCAGCAGGTCCTGTCTGAGAGGCAGAGGCCATGGGTCCTCTGTGCGCATTTCTTGCAGTTCCGGGTACCAAGTCCTTAATGGCCAGTCCGGAACAATGAGTATTGTTCTTATTCCACTCTCTTACTATTCTCAGTACTTTTGGTATGAGAGGAAGAGGAGGAAACACATATACCAACTGGTACACCCACGGTGTCACTAGGGCGTCCACAGCTATCGCCTGAGGGTCCCTTGACCTGGCGCAATATCTTTTTAGCTTTTTGTTGAGGCGGGACGCCATCATGTCCACCTGTGGCAGTTCCCATCGGTTTGCAATCAGTTGGAAGACTTCTTGATGAAGTCCCCACTCTCCCGGGTGGAGGTCGTGTCTGCTGAGGAAGTCTGCTTCCCAGTTGTCCACTCCCGGAATGAACACTGCTAACCGTGCTTGCACGTGATTCTCCGCCCATCGAAGAATCTTTGTGGCTTCCGCCATTGCCATCCTGCTTCTTGTGCCGCCCTGGCGGTTTACATGGGCGACCGCCGTGATGTTGTCCGACTGAATCAGCACTGGCCGGTTTTGAAGCAGGGGCTGTGCTTGACTCAGGGCGTTGTAAATGGCCCTTAATTCCAGTTTATTTATGTGTAGAGAAGTCTCCAGACTTGACCACAGCCCTTGGAAGTTTCTTCCCTGAGTGACTGCCCCCCATCCTCGGAGGCTTGCATCCGTGGTCACCAGGACCCAGTCCTGTATGCCGAACCTGCGGCCCTCGAGAAGGCGAGCACTCTGCAGCCACCACAGAAGAGACACCCTGGCCCTTGGGGACAGGGTGATCAGCCGATGCATCTGAAGATGCGACCCGGACCACTTGTCCAACAGATCCCACTGAAAGATCCTCGCATGGAACCTGCTGAAGGGAATGGCTTTGTATGAAGCCACCATCTTTCCCAGGACTCGCGTGCAGTGATGCACCGATACCTGTTTTGGTTTCAGGAGGTCCCTGACCAGAGATGCTAATTCCTGGGCCTTCTCCACCAGGAGAAACACCTTCTTCTGTTCTGTGTCCAGAATCATGCCCAGGAAAAGCAGACGCGTCGTAGGAATCAGCTGCGACTTTGGAACATTCAGAATCCAGCCGTGCTGTTGCAACACTTCCTGAGAGAGTGCTACGCTGATCAACAACTGCTCCCTGGACCTCGCCTTTATGAGGAGATCGTCCAAGTACGGGATAATTATAACTCCCTTCTGCCGAAGGAGTATCATCATTTCGGCCATTACCTTGGTAAATATTCTCGGTGCTGTGGACAGGCAAAACGGCAACGTCTGGAACTGGTAATGACAGTCCTGTACCACAAATCTGAGGTACTCCTGGTGAGGTGGGTAAATGGGGACATGCAAGTAAGCATCTTTGATGTCCAGCGACACCATAAAATCCCCCTCTTCCCCCTCTCCGCGATTCCATTTTGAACTTGAATTTCTTTATATAAGTGTTCAAGGACTTTAAATTCAGAATGGGTCTCACCGAACCGTCAGGTTTCGGTACCACAAACATTGTGGAATAGTAACCCCTTCCCTGTTGAAGGAGGGGGACCCTGACAATCACTTGCTGGAGGTACAGCTTGTGAATTGCCGCCAGCACTACCTCCCTTTCCATGGGGGAAGCTGGCAAGGCTGATTTGAGGTAACGGCGCGGGGGGGGGGAGTCGCTTCGAACTCCAGCTTGTATCCCTGAGATACAATTTGTATAGCCCAGAGATCCACCTGTGAGCGAACCCACTGGCTGCTGAAGTTTCGGAGACGCGCCCCCCACCGCACCTGGCTCCGCCTGTGGAGCCCCAACGTCATGCGGTGGACTTAGTGGAAGCAGGGGAGGACTTTTGTTCCTTCTTACCTCTACCCCTGCCTCTGGCAAGAAAGGATGCACCCCTGACCCTCTTTCCTTTTTGGGAACGAAAGGACTGCATTTGATAATCCGGTGCTTTCTTAGGCTGTGAGGAAACCTGAGGCAAAAAAGTGGACTTTCCAGCTGTCGCTGTAGACACGAGGTCCGACAGACCGTCCCCAAACAATTCCTCACCCTTATAAGGCAAAACCTCCATGTGTTTTTTAGAATCAGCATCTCCTGTCCATTGCCGAGTCCATAAGACCCTCCTGGCAGAAATGGACATAGCATTAATTCTAGAGCCCAGCAGGCAAATGTCCCTCTGAGCATCTCGCATATATAAGACGACGTCTTTGATATGGCCCAGGGTTAGCAAAACAGTATCTCTGTCGAGGGAATCTATGTTGTCTAACAGAGTATCTGTCCACGCTGCTACAGCACTACACATCCAGGCTGAAGCAATAGCAGGTCTCAGTAGAGTACCAGAGTGTGTATACACTGACTTCAGGATAGCTTCCTGCTTTCTATCCGCAGGCTCCTTTAGGGCGGCCGTATCCTGAGACGGCAGGGCCACCTTTTTAGATAAGCGTGTCAGCGCCTTGTCCACCCTAGGGGATGTTTCCCAACGTAACCTGTCCGTTGGCAGGAAAGGGTACGCCATCAGTAACCTCTTAGAAATCACTAATTTCTTATCAGGGGAACTCCACGCTTCTTCACACAATTCATTTAATTCATCAGATGGGGGAAAAGTCACTGGCTGCTTTTTCTCCCCAAACATATAAACCCTCTTGGTATTAACCGGGTTACTCTCAGAAATGTGTAATACATCTTTCATTGCAATAATCATGTATCGGATGGCCTTGGTCATTTTAGACTGTAAATGTGCCTCATCATCGTCGACACTGGAGTCGGACTCCGTGTCAACATCTGTGTCAACCATCTGAGATAGAGGGCGTTTATGAGCCCCTGACGGTTTCTGAGTCGCCTGGGCAGGCGCGGGCAGAGACCCCGGCTGTCCCAAGGCTGCAGCGTCATCAAACCTTTTATGTAAGGAGTTTACATTGTCATTTAAGACCTTCCACATATCCATCCAATCAGGTGTCGGCCCCGACGGGGGCGATACCACACTTATCTTCCCTTGCTCCGCCTCCACATAACCTTCCTCATCAAACATGTCGACACAGCCGTACCGACACACCGCACACACACAGGGAATGCTCAGACTGAAGACAGGACCCCACAAAGTCCTTTGGGGAGACAGAGAGAGAGTATGCCAGCACACACCACAGCGCTATATAACACAGGGATTTTCACTGCTAATAAGTGATATACCCAATAGCTGCTTTTTTTGTATTCTTTGCGCCTAAATTTATGTGCCCCCCCCTCTCTTTTTAACCCGTCTTGTACCTGGATACTGCAGGGGAAAGCCTGGGGAGCTGCTTCCAGCGGAGCTGTGAAGAAAAAATGGCGCTGGTGTGCTGAGGAAGGCGGCCCCGCCCCCTCAGTGGTGGGCTTCTGTCCCGCTTTCAGTGTAAAAAAATGGCGGGGGTTTTTACATATATACAGTGCTAGACTGTATATATGTATTTTTATGCCAAAGGTACTTCAATTGCAGCCCAGGGCGCGCCCCCCCCCCCCCCCCCCCCCAGCACCCTGCACCCTACAGTAACCGGAGTGTGTAAGTGTGCTGGGAGCAATGGCGCACAGCTGCGGTGCTGTGCGCTACCTTAATGAAGACAGGAGTCATCAGCCGCCGATTTCGTCATCTTCTAGCTTCTGTTCTTCTGGCTCTGCAAGGGGGATTGCGGCGCGGCTCCGGACGATCGAGGACAGGTGCCTGTGTTCGAACCCTCTGGAGCTAATGGTGTCCAGTAGCCTAAGAAGCACAAGCTAGCTGCAAGCAGGTAGGTTTGCTTCGCTCCCCTTAGTCCCACGTAGCAGTGAGTCTGTTGCCAGCAGAAGCTCACTGAAAATAAAAAACCTAATAAATACTTTTACTAGTAAGCTCAGGAGAGCCCACTAGGAGCACCCAGCTCTGGCCGGGCACAGATTCTAACTGAGGTCTGGAGGAGGGGCAAAGAGGGAGGAGCCAGTGCACACCAGATAGTGCCTAATCTTTTCTTTAGAGTGCCCAGTCTCCTGCGGAGCCCGTCTATTCCCCATGGTCCTTACGGAGTTCCCAGCATCCACTAGGACGTCAGAGAAAAAAATTATAGAAAAATAGAATATGAAAAAAACAAACACAAACAAAAACTGTTGAATTATTAAATGTATTTATCATTATTAAAAATAAAAATAGGGAAAACAAGTTAGGGAATTTTAACTTTTGCTACTTGGCATAAGACATAATTCTGTGACATACCGGTATAATCTGTGCACAGACGCCAACTGGTTCATGCCTTGTGTAAGTAAAGTAATCTCCATCGATTGGGATGGTTTTTCCATGCCACTTATCCGCCCATCCAGCGTAATATCTGGGGAACAGTACAAAAATTAACAAATCAGGATCGGACATCTTTTGAAGAGATTACACTTTAGAGACATGGGGTTGTGGACTATAAAATATACTTTCCCTTAAATGCTTTTAGTGTATTCAAAAGAATGTGGGTGATATCCAATTAGCCCCGGTAATTTACTGGGGCTAATTGTCCCGCCAGGGGCTATCCAATTACCCCCGATAAGCCAGCACGAGCGGTGGCTTATCGGGGGTTACCCGACGCTGCAGCGGGTGCTGGCTCCTAGTGCAGCGCGCCATCTGCCCATCAGACATACAGGAACGGCGCCGCACGCAGACCCCCAGCAGCAGTCATCCGGCGGCTTCCCCCAGCCAGCGGCCACACAGCATCGCGTCATCAGCAGGAGGACAGGGACGCTGCAGATTTTACCGGTCATGCGAAAATGGGGATGTTTCTACCGAAAACACACAGGTTTCACTGAACCTGTGTGTTTTCGGGAGAAAGGGCTTTTTTTTTTTTTTTTTTTGCAGGTGATCAATCTGGATAGCCTGTAAAAAATAAAAAATTGGTGCAATATCGGGGGGGGAAAAATTGCGAAACCCGATGTTTTACCGGGGCTAATAGGATATCCCCCTGTGTGAGAAAGGGTGAGCTTGGTCTCTTGGACCAGATCATGCATCTGCTGTAAGTGACATCCTCCAGGACACTGCTATTTTATAGCCTGTATACATAACATAGGAACTGCTAGATGCTATGTAAACTTGCATGTACTGTAGCAGACAGTGTATGAACACCGTTCGTGTCACGCTAAGAAAGCGCAGTATTGGAGCGGAACTCGGCCCATAGCGATTATTTGTCCTTATTCAGGGATGTACGCTGCTGTGTCTTCAGCTTCTAGAAGATAATACCTGGAATCTGATGGGTTGCTATGAGCAACATCCCATCTTAAATAAATAGAACTCTGATCTTAGTAAATTTACTCCATAGTTCCCTCAACTACTGAATTCAGTGGTGAGCGCAATGCTGATGTTTGGGTAGCTGAGTAATTTGTTTTCCGTACTCTGAATGTGTCTGTCGCACACACGGCAATTAATTAGCGCATGTTGCTCAGACGTGGGCGTCTCTGTATATTTCCCTGCAGCAGCGTCTTTACCATATTTTTGATGACACACTGCGGGCAAAAACTCTGCTGCAAATGTAACTAGGTCCACCTCTGTATCAGGCACATAGTACTTAAGGGAGACTGAGCTAGCAGTTGTTGAATATATATAATACTAGTTCCTAATTGAAACCATTGTGGGTGGTATCCAATTAGGCACGATAAAATATAAGTTTTTCTCGATTTTTCATTTTTTTCCCCTTCAGGCTATCCAATTAGATTACCCTTAAAAAAATAAGAACTTTCTAACGAAAACACACAGGTTCAGTGAAACCTGTGCGTTTTCACAGCTGTAGCCTCGTCTTCACATGAGCATCGAGCTGCTTTCGGGTGAAACTAAATCCCTGATATGCCGCAACTTGTGCTGGCTTATTGGGGATAATTGGATAGCCCCCTATGTATTGGTACTTCAGTTATTAAAAAGTAGTAATAATTGAATACATGATATTAGCATGTGGGCTGATTATACTTAAAATAGTTTAACAAATTAACAGATCCTACAATGACTTTTGTTGCTAGAAGCTTGCAATGGTCACCAGTCATAAGAGCCCAGAAATCTGCCAATTGTATGTACTGCTCACTGTTAGAGCAGTTATTGTAGGTCTGGAATAAACAGAGTCTGCCTCAAACAATCCTACAATTCACACTACAACTGTCCACTTATTGTGTATACTTATTGGATTTAAGCTGGGAACACACCTATATAATCCATGGCCCAAACACCTGATATTGGATGAATGGGCCTACGATTGTAAAGGTGTGTATGCACATCCAGTGTATGAGCATTAGACAATAATGGGCTTGTAACGCCCCTGCCATGTCCAGGACCTGGGAGGGGAAAGAGGGGGTTGTGCTGCATCTCATGTGCTGTTTAATATTTGTTGGCTCCACCTCCTGCACCCACAGAACCCCGGACACACTACGGTATTTCTAGCACAGTGTGTACAGGGCTTGCAGTGGGATCACAGCACTCGGCTGATCATGCGTGTTTATCGATGAGGTGTGTACCCAGCTTCGGCCACCACCACATGAAGTCTTTAGTTTTATTTCCTCCCGGGGTACTCTTCCCCTTCTATTTGTGAAAATATCAGTAAAATGGAGTTCTGTTAGTCATATAGTCTGCTGTATATTGTACTAGCAATTTCTGTATGCCTGTCATAAGAAATAATGAAAGGCAAATAGTGTGATTTGAATGCATCCTAGGTATATTAATCAGACAATCTTGTCTGGCTATCACACTTCAGTGGTCATCTATTTTGAGACCAAATATCTGACCCACTCATCTCCGCTTGCGCTGTCAGCTCCCCAACTTCCGCCACACTTAGGACAGACTCTGACTTAGAAGTAAGGCATAAAAAACTAAAAGCAAGTAACCGTGTACCTGGGCAAAACCATGTTGCACTGCAGGGGGTGGGGGGTGGGGCAGATATAACATGTGCAGAGAGATTTAGCTTTGGGTGGGGTGCGATCAAACTGAAATCTAAATTGCAGTGTCAAAATAAAGCAACATTTGTGGCTACATCCAAAAGTAGTCAGTATTTACCCTGCACAGAATAGAAATGTAACTACTTCCCTTGCATGGCAACATGGTTTGTTCCAGATACAAAGTTACTTGTTTTTTTTTTGCTTTACATCCAAAATCAGAAAATGGCGCTTGTACCCTTTTCCCAAGTCCTTACTCCTTCTGCCCCGTTTCAACTTAGAATACACTGCAGCAGCTCCAAGTATAGGAAATTATGGTTTGACCAATATAATCAGATATTAACTATTTACTATCATCAACTGATCTGATGTATGTATAATTGTATATGTTCAGTATATAAAGGAGTAGTAAATAGAAGAGACCACCAAGAATTTGCTTCTACTTAAACCATAATAAATGTTCTTGTATACAGCAGATTGAGGATGCACACACTACTGGAAGGACTAGGAATAACATTGGATTGCTGGGACACTTTTTGGGGGGCCAGTCTTACCTCAAACATTTTATTACAAGATCCAGATCCACTGCATAGGAAATTGTATAGGGCTTTCCATTGTCCAGGGTTTCTAGATTCTAAGAAAAACACTTAGATCAGGAAGGTCTTCTTTTAGTAAATAAGAATAATAAGTTATATTTAATTGACTGTTAGACCACAGGGTTAACTTCCTATACAGCTCTCCTAATGTGCTAGTCTATCGAGTGTACAGTAACATGTGTCACTGCCGTCTCTGTGCTGCATCACTATGCTATCCATCTATTTCCTGGCAGCTCTCATACTACTTTCAGGAAGCAGCAACAGAAACCTTGAGTATATGAGAAACAGCAACAAATACACTCTTTGATTTATTAATTCGATTATTGTACCATTTGGGTGTCAGAGCCGCTGGTGACCCCTAAATGAAAGGGGCAGTAAGTTTGTAAGAGGTTCAAAATAAATCTGACAATGAGGTCAACAGAGGTCAAGGTTATGTTGACCACGTGACCTACCAAGTGCGCCGATCACGAGTTCCCCAAGCAAACCCTAGCATGATGGCCAAGAATGATCATTCCATGCATATCTACTTACAGCCAGAATAGTCCTGTCCCGCTCAATAAGGTCAGCCAGTCTATTAAGCAAGACACCCCTATGAGAGGCATCAATTCTCCTCCATGGTGATCCCAGCTTAAAAGCATCTCTTGCCGCTTTCACCGCCTTGTCAACATCAGCCTATAAAAAGAACAGTTACAGATTAACACTAGGACAATGCTGCAAGAAGGCAGGATACAAACCTGAATGCAGATCACTTGCAGGGACATTCACATGAGCAGGCAATATTGAGAATTATAATTCCACGCACAATACAATGCAATTCATGGTTTCTAAGTGACACCTTTTGTAGCAACATTATTTACTATAGGTAGTTTTGCCAAGCGCAGTCATGTGGCATGTTATTGTTTAGTAATATGTTCCTTACATGGAGGACAAATGCACTATGATCTCTCCAACCGTATAACAGCAGCATTATACTTTTTACAAGTGTGATAAACTGGTTTCAAAGAAAAATGGTTCTGTAACATACACTCGCGCCAATAAAGCCGTCATTTAGCATATTGGACCTTCAAAGGAGACAGTCCATTAATAAAAATTTTTTTATTCCACTAAACAATTTTAATTAAGCTGCAAGAAGAGTGTTGTAGACAGGACATTCACCCTTCACCTCCAGTCACAACAAATACAGTGAATGACCTAGCTTCTCCTACACCTATCATACAGTCCACCATACGCAACCCATCATGCGGTGTTCAGATGCACCCCAGACAGTGTCACCTATACCCATCACTAGACCAAAGTTGTGGCTGGACTGATCTTTGTAAAACCCTCTCCTGCTGCTCCACTCCCACAGTCACTATATTGTCTGAATGTCACAGAAATCAATATAAAATAGTTCTACTTACAACATAAGGCTAGCAACCAGACTACACCACAAATTACTTTGGATCTCAAAATATCTCCCAACTCAACCCCTCTACTCTGCATAAGACTGTCTCTCATCCACACTCATTACCTGCTCCCATTCTTGGTTATAGGAGTTTTTGACCTCCTTTGCATGGCCGTAACTGGGGTAGGACAAACGGTGCCTCACACACCACGCTATTATCATGTGGGAGCACCATCTGCACTTACCCTGATTGGCCGGCTGTGTATGCATTGCCAGGGAAAGGTGCAGCGCTGTCCGCTGTGTAGGTTACAGCAAGCAATGCTGCGTAAGTCATCGTGCGGACCGCCCCGTGGTGCAGGGAGAGTAGTGTATTGACGGGTGCCGGAGCTACAGCGCTGTTATGAGCTGTGAGTTTAATGTATGTGGACAGGGGAGCAGGAGCTAGCTGGACATACAGACACACTCACTCACTCTTGGGCCTCTTCCTGGCGTAATGTGCATAAGAGACTCTGCTTGGCATAACATTTATAAGGGCTCTACCTGCCATAATGTGTATAATGATCTTTACTGTGGCGTAACGTTTATAAGGGGTACAACCGTGTGGTGTAATGTGACTAATGGACACTACTGTGCGGTGTAATGTGACCTGGTACTATTCTGTGACTATGCCCCTTCCCCATAAAGCCACACCCTATATTTTTTGCGCACAACTTCGTCACACTCTGAACCTATTTTAAAAAGGTGTGTGTCCCCCAAAACCTTCAATTGTTCACTGAAAACTTACCTCTTCAGGCATCTTATAATATTTCAGAACCACCTACAAAACCTCCATAGATTATTGTACTAATTACCTCCTCTCTACACAACTTACGTTCTCTTTTTACAGGTCACACAATCTACTGTCCCCAGGATAACATTGCTGTGCGAGTGAATCTTAAGGCCCATACACACTGGGCGATTTTGAGTTCAAAGAAGCTCACATTTACCGTTTTGGAGGTACTTTGAGCCCAAAATCTCCTAGTGTGTATGGCCGGGCGATGAGCGGTGATGCGCGCTCCCGCATCATCGCCAGTGCCGCCAGCCTGTTTTAGTGAACCACTTTCCACAGTATCCTACTGTTGAAAGTGGTTCACCGCCGTGAAATTTGCTGGGCCGGGTGAAAATCGCTCAGTGTGTATGCACTGTGCGATTTTCCCGCCAGCGATTTTCACATCTCCCTGTATACATACTGGGCAAAAACGCCCAGTGTGTATGTACCATTAGAACCCACCGAGAACTATTGCAATCTGTCTGGAGCATTTATCCTCAAATATCAAATTCCTGTTCGCCGAAAGTGTGCAAACTAGCAAGCAGGGTCCACCACTTTGTTAGCCTATTACCCAGCCTTGTTTTAGGTTAATACATAAATAAAATAAGACTGTAATGTTGCCAGTTTATGTTAAGGCAGTGAAGTGCCTGTTTTTGTTTTATTACA
Organism: Pseudophryne corroboree; assembly: GCF_028390025.1. Classification (NCBI taxonomy): domain Eukaryota; kingdom Metazoa; phylum Chordata; class Amphibia; order Anura; family Myobatrachidae; genus Pseudophryne; species Pseudophryne corroboree. The sequence continues at coordinate 299,788,839 of NC_086444.1, read as the reverse complement.
GTGCAGGCAGTGGGACCTACAGGTATATTTTATGTTGTGCATTTAAACAGACTTGCACCATTTCCTAATTTAAAGACATGATTTTTATGCATTATCCGTGCATATGCCAGAGTACCTCTGCACTTGGGATTACACATCGCTGCCTCCCTGGTTAAGGTCAAAATTAAATAGGACGTCCAAGTGATTATGAAATCAGTAATTTCACTTTATCAGGAAAAGTTTTAAACCAATGTTTGCAAGAGTAACAGTAGTCTCGGAGGTTAAGGTTTCTATAATCTCCACTAAATGACGCAAGAATATGCTGTATTGTATTGTATTGAATAATAGTTATTCAGGCTTAATAACTATGAGGTATATTTTATTGTGAGTTTTGCAGAACAAATTACCTTTACTATCCAAATAAGTCTTCCTACTAACACAGCAAGAAAAACCCTGATAAAAAGCCATGTAACGACACTAATACATTATAAATGGAGTGGAGTTTATTAGCATACATGGACACAGGGTAATTTAAGCCCTTTGATTAGATGTCCAATTGGCTTAGCTGAAGCCTTTGTTAATTAGAACTAGTATATGTGAGCATTCAGTTATGGGGCAGTTGTCAGAGTTTAGAAATTTCCGAAGTTTGGAAATTACAAAGTTAGGAAATTTTAAAAAGAACAGTTAAACCAACAGTTGAACAAACATTGAAAAACAGTGGAAAGCAGGTAAATCTACCATTTAACTAACATTTTCCATAAACACTTTCCCATCTATACTTTTCGCTTTAAAAACACCATGCTCCACAAACTGTTTTTCCTCATAGCTCTTCATGGTATCCTCCATAAAATGACATCGTCCTTCACTATTCCTGTTATGTATCGCTCTGTACACATTGCAGCCTCATTAATCCACTCCCCTCTTATCAACACTCATGAGCTTTTAACCTATCTATGTACACTGTCACATCCTCAACCTGTCACCATACGAAACTATCAGACACCTCCCCCAACTATACCTGTCTCTCTCCTCTCCTGCTTCTACTAGCTGGTGACATATCCCCAAATCCAGGTCCCATCCACATACCACGCTCACATTCAGCTAATTCACAACGGAATATAAAACCAACAAACCTTATCAACATCACATGTCTCCCATCTACCTCCATGTCACTAAAATGTGCTTTATAGATTGCACGCTCTGTTTGCAACAAATTAACAGCTATTCATGACCTTTTCATAGCAAAAAAATTCAATATGCTAGCCATAACAGAAACACAATCAGACACTGCCTCCCCTGCAGCACTGTCACATGGTGGCCTCCACTTCACACACCCCCCCAGACCTGGTAACATTAAAGGAGGTGGTGTTGGAATATTACTGTCCAAATCTTACACGCACATCGTTTTACCACCTGTTCCCTCACTCACATTTACATCCTTTGCAGTACAGTCTATTAGGATATTCACCCCTTTCTCTCTGCGTGTTGCAGCTATCCATCGCCCACCTGGGCAACCCAAGAAGTTTCTGGAAGATTTTTCTGCTTGGCTCCCTCACTTTCTATCCTCTGACATCTCCACCATCATTATGGGCGATTTCAATCTCTCTATTGACAGTCCACAATCTCCCCATGCCTCTAAACTACTCTCTCTAACCTCCTCTCTTGGCCTCTCCCAATGGACTGACTCCCCTACTCATCAGGAGGGCCACAGCCTTGATCTTGTATTCACCAGACTATGCTCTGTTTCTGAACTCACTAACACTCCTTTCCCTCTCTCAGATCACAACCTTATCACCTGCATGCTCTCCTCAATTACTTCAAACTCAATGTCCATAAAGTCTACAAGGATACCTCTTACCCACAGAAATATTAACGCTATTAATTTTCAACAACTATCTACCTTTCTGCAACCACTGCTCTCACCAATTTCTACATTCACCTCTCCAGAGACTGCTGTGTCACACCTTAACCAAACTATAGAAACAGCACTTGATGAAGTGGCTCCAGCTACCCATCACACTCCACGTAGACTTAGATGTCAACCGTGGCACTCTAAATACAACTCTCCCGTAAAGTTGAACGCCAGTGGCGTAAATCTCGTAGTTCAAGTGACTTTCGCACATATAAGACCACCTACCACTCTTATCGTAATGCTCTGGACACTGCCAAACAAACATATTTTCAATCTCTCATCTCTGCTCAAGCCTCTAACCCCAAGCGACTTTTTAATACATTTAAATCACTTCTTGTCCCTCCCTCACCTAACCCACCAGCCACTGTCAGTGCACAAGATCTTGCTTTCTATTTCAAGGACAAGATTGACAAGATCCGAAATGAAATGGTATGCTCTTCCACAGCAAGTGACCTGCTCAATTCCCTGCCTGAAACCTCTAACACCTTCTCTTCCTTTGATCCTACAAATGAAGATGAAGTATCTGCACTTTTTTCATCTGCCTACTCTAATACCTCTCCCCTTGACTCTATACCCTCACAAATTAGTAAAGCTCTGTCTACTGTGCTCATCCCAGCCTTAACGAAAATCTGTAATCTCTCCCTGTCTACTGGTATCTTTCCTTCTCTATACAAGCATGCAGTGATTACTCCCATTCTGAAAAAACAAAACTCTGACCCGAACTCTAACTATCGTCCCATCTCTCAGCTCCCATGCCCCTCCAAGCTACCTGAGAGACTAGCCTACACTCGCCTCACACACTTTCTCAACTCACACAGCCTACTGGACCCACTTCAGTCAGGATTTCGTGCCCAACACTCCACAGAGACAGCACTGACTAAGGTAGTGAATGATTTGGTCACTGCTAAATCTAAAGGACATTACTCTCTACTTATTCTCCTTGATCTCTCTGCTGCTTTTGACACTGTTGACCACTCTCTTCTCATACAAACACTACAATCCCTAGGTATTCAGGACACCGCCCTTTCTTGGTTCTCATCCTACCTATCTAATCGCTCCTTCAGTGTTCGTTTCTCCGATTCCACCTCTCCTTCGCTACCTCTCTCAGTTGGAGTACCGCAAGGCTCAGTCCTAGGTCCTCTGCTTTTCTCTATCTATACCACATCTCTTGGCAAACTAAATCAACTTTTTCGGATTTCAGGACCATCTGTATGCGGATGATACTCAAATCTACCTACCCTCCCCTGATTTGTCACCATCTGTATTGGGCCGTGTCACTGAATGCCTTTCTGCCATTTCATCTTGGATGACATCTCGCCACCTCAAACTTATAATTAATTCTGTTTTGGAAATATTATTTCCACCAGCCAATAGTAGTTTCCAACCTGATATCTCTATCACTATTGAGAACTCGGCAATCATCCCTACCCCACAAGCTCGCTGCCTAGGTGTCATTCTTGACTCTGAACTGTCCTTTGTTACCCACATTCAATCTGTCTCAAGACCATGTTACATACATCTAAGAAACATATCCAAAATACGACCATATCTTACACAAGACACAGCAAAAACTCTAATCCATGCTCTCATTATCTCCCGCATTGATTATTGTAATAGTCTCCTGACCGGTCTTCTCAAACATAGGCTCTCACCACTACAATCCATTTTGAATGCAGCTGCGAGGCTAATCTTCCTTGCCAGACGTTCATCGTCTGCAGATCCGCTCTGTCAGTCCCTCCATTGGTTACCGGTATTCTACCGTATTAAATATAAAATACTTTTACTTACATACAAGGCTATTACCCAAACTGCACCAACATACATCTCTTCACTCATCTCAAAATATCTCCCTACCCGACCTCTCCGCTCTGCACAAGATCTACGTCACTCATCCACACGCATCGCTTGTTCACACTCAAAATTACAGGACTTTATCCGGGCTTCACCCACTCTGTGGAATGCCCTCCCATGCACAGTAAGACTCGCCTCTAGTCTCCAAACCTTTAAATGTTCCCTGAAAACTCACCTCTTCAGACAAGCCTATCAAAATTCCAGACCCACCCACATAACCTTCAGTGCTTCCCTATCTAATTACATCCTCTGTAGAGTATTCATAACATCACATATCTTGTCTTTCTTTACTCTCACACTCTCCTGACACTTGGCCAACTTTGTGGGGTATCATACAACCCATTAAGAACCTAGCAATCTGGTGGACCATTATGCAATAGGTAGCATCTATCCTTGTGTATCTATGCCTATTTCCCTATAGATTGCAAGCTTGCGAGCAGGGCCTTCCTACCTCTATATGTTTGTTTTTACCCAGTTTTGTTCTATTACTGTTGTTCTAATTGTAAAGCGCAACGGAATATGCTGCGCTATATAAGAAACTGTTAATAAATAAAATATTTTCTGTAAATCTCCCATCAACAGTAAATCAGACAGTAGTTGTTAGGAATATAATTAATAGCTAGAGCAGTGGTGGGAAAAACAGGGCCTGGATGCAGCTGGCAATGTTACTGTGACAGGCTCGCTGGCTCTCACCTCCTTGCAATGTGCAGGCAACCCACTGAGGATTTCAAGCACCCAGCAGCATAAATGAGTGTACGAGACCGGAACTCCTCTGAGCCATAAGCACTCCGAACTCCCCCATCACACACCGACTGCTAAACTGGAAATAGCTGATGCTGCCTGCAGGCAGTGCAGCTCTCCAGCAGGCAAGATAAAGCCTATCACATGTAGGGGGGAGATGTACTAAGCCTTGGGGAGTAATATTCACAGGGAGCAGAGAGGCTGGCAGCATGGCCAGCAGCTCACAGAGCATGCCCCCAGGATGATGAAAACAGGGGCCTGGCTCACGATCGCAGCATTCCCACAAAGCCACGCCCCCCTCTGCCTTAGGCGCGCTGTAATGTCCCTCCTTGACTATTGACAATTTTGGGAGGTATGCCGTTAGGAGCTTATTGGTTGGCACTTTATCTCTCTCCACTTTATCACTCTTCAAGGCTCAGTGGATCTGCCCTGTAGTATAGTATGGTCTATCCTGATGTATTGAACTTTTGTTTTATACAAAATGTCCTCATGTATTTTACATTACTAATATTTATTAATTTGCAAGGGCGAAAATAAAAGCAGTTGAATTTCCCCTGTAGCTCCACTCCTCCCACTCCTGTATAGCCCAGACAATGATGGCTTCCGGTTGTATTCACCCAATGTCTTTTACCTGGGGGATGATCCTTTGTAACTGCTAGTCTTCTTTTAACAGGTTTGCAAAACTGTACCTGCAGGAATGCAAACTTCTACTCACTTGTGCTGTTCTGTAAAGAGTACTCTCTAATGGAGACAATGCCAGTGCAGTGTGCATCTACTTGTAGACTAATCCTTCTCCATTGTCTTCCTAACAGAACTAGCAGTTCTTCTCTGGACCTCAGATTAACACGTCTTTTGATCTCCACTCCAAAAGAGGTACTTGAGCCATCTGGACACAGGATGCTTCTGCGAGTGGGAGCATTTTAGTCTTTCTAATCTGTATACCCACAATGATCATTCATAAGTAGGCATTAGCAAAGACACATCTTTCTCTTCTCGCTACTGTGGAGTACACTCCTCCTCACTAGCTGGCTGTATAGACAAAAACAGAAGGTTTTATCATCTATATCACCAGGTAAACAACAGTAGTCCAAACCGCTGATTTCTGTGGGACCAAAAGGCACAGAAAAAAACGGGATTTATATACCTACCGGTAAATCCTTTTCTCGTAGTCCGTAGAGGATGCTGGGGTCCATTTAGTACCATGGACTATAGACGGGTCCTTGGGAGCCTTTGGCACTAAGACTTTAAATGTGTGGGCTGGCTCCTCCCTCTATGCCCCTCCTCCAGACCTCAGTATAGAAACTGTGCACAAGAAGACAAACAACTTCGAGAGAAGGATATTACACAGATAGTGGCGACATTCACACCAGCTCACACAAAATTAATAACCATGCCAATCAACATGTAACATAACCAAACATGCCAACAAGCATGAAACCAATACTGCAACTGCTGAAACATTAGTGAACAAGTAACAATGCAGGAAAAAGGAGCACTGGGCAGGAGCCCAGCATCCTCTACGGACTACGAGAAAAGGATTTACCTGTAGGTATATAAATCCCGTTTTCTCTAACGTCCTAGAGGATGCTGGGGTCCATTTAGTACCATGGGGATATACCAAAAGCTCCCAGTATGGGCGGGAGGGTATGGATGTTCCTGTAGAAATGACTGACCAAACTGAAGGTCATCAGAGGGCAAGGTATCAAACTTGTAGAACAGAGGTTCTCAAACTCGGTCCTCGGGGGTCCACACACTGCATGTTTTGCAGGTCTCCTCACAGAATCGCAAGTGAAATAATTAGCTCCACCTGTGGACCTTTTAAAATGTGTCAGTGAGTAATTAATACACCTGTGCACCTGCTGGGTTACCTGCAAAACATGCACTGTGTGGGCTCCCGAGGACCGAGTTTGAGAACATATGTTGTAGAACTTAGCAAACATGTTAGACTCTGACCAAGTTGCAGCTTGGCAAAGCTGAATAGCCGAGACACCCCGGGCAGCCGCCCAGGAAGAACCCACCTTACGAGTAGAGTGGGCCATAACAGAAGTAGGAACCGGCAAGCCTGCTGTAGAATAAGCATGCTGAATCGTACATCTGATCCAGCGAGCAATAGTCTGCTTAGAAGCAGGACACCGAATCTTATTGGGATCATAAAGAACGAACAATGCTTCCTTTTTCCTGAGACGAGCAGGACTCGTCACATATATCTTCAAAGCCTGGGCCACATCCAAAGACTTTGAAAAAAACTAAGGTGTCAGTAGGCACTGGCACCACTATCGGTTGGTTGATATGGAAAGCAGACACAACCTTTGGAAGAAATTGCTGACGAGTTCAAAGTTCAGCCCTATCTTCATGAAAGATCAAATAGGGACTCTTATGAGACAAAGCCTCCAACTCAGACACCCGCCGTGCAGAAGCCAAGGCAAACAGCGTGACCACCTTAAATGTAAGAAACTTTAAATCTGCTTCTTGTAAAGGTTCGAACCACTCCGATTGCAGGAACTGCAACACCACATTAAGATCCCATGGTGCCGTAGGAGGCACAAAGGGTGGTTGGATGTGCAGAACACCTTTCAGGAATGTCTGAACCTTCGGTATAGCAGCCAATTGTTTCTTGAAAAAAAAAAATAAAATAAAAAAATGGACAAGGCCGAAATCTGGAACTTGACAGAACCCAAACATAAGCCTACATCGACACTAGCATGGAGAAAAAGAAGAAAACTACCAAGTTGAAACTCCACGGTAGCAAACTTCTTGGATTCATACCAAGACACATATTTCCTCAAAATGCGATGGTAACGCTTAGACGTTACTCCCTTCCTAGCCTGGATAAGTGTGGGAATGACCTTGCTTGGAATGCCTTTACAAACTAGGATCTGGCGTTAAACCGCCATGCCGTCAAACATAGCCACAGTAAGTCTTGATAAACAAACGGCCCCTGCAGAAGCAGGTCCTCGCGAAGAGGAAGAGGCCAAAGCTCTCCTAGAAGCAACTCCAGAAGATCCGGATACCAAGCTCACCTTGGCCAGTCTGGGGCAATGAGGATCGCCTGAACTCTTGTTCTCTTTATCAGTTTAAAAAGTTTTGGAATTAGTGGAAGCGGAGGGAACACATACACTGACTGGGACACCCAGGGAGTTACCAGGGCGTCCACTGCCACAGCTTGTGGGTCTCTCTACCTGGAACAATACCTCCGATGCTTCGTGTTGAGACGAGACGCCATCATGTCTATCTGAAGAACGCCCCAAAGGCTTGTTACCTCTGAACACCTCCTGATGGAGGCACCATTCTCCTGGATAGAGATCGTGTCTGCTGAGGAAGTCTGCTTCCCAGTTGTCCACTCCTCAGAATGAAGATTGCTGACAATGCTTTTGCATGTTTTATCTGCCCAGAGGAGAATCCTCGACAACTCTGCCATTGCCGCTCTGCTTTTCGTTCTGCCTTGACGGTTTATGTAAGCCACCGCTGTTACATTGTCCAACTGGACCTGAATGGCTTGATCTTGCAGAAGATGCGCCGCTTGTAGAAGGCCGTTGTAAATTGCTCTCAACTCCACAATGTTTATGTGAAGAATTTCCTCTTGACTTGACCATCTTCCTTAGAAGCTTTACCCTTGCGCGACTGCTCCCCAACCTCGGAGACTTGCATCTGTGGTCAATAGGATCCAGTTTTGTATTCCGAACCTGTGGCTCTCAAGTAGGCGAGGTCTTTGCAGCCACCAAAGGAGCAAAATTCTGGCTTTTGGCGAGAGGCTTATCCGGTGATGCATGTGTAGATGCGAGCGGGACCACTTGTCCAGTAGATCTAACTGGAAGAACCTGGCATGGAACCGACCGAATTGTAAAGCTTCGTACGAGGCTACCATCTTTCCCAGCAGGTGGATGCATTGAAGAACCGATACCCGGGGTGGTTTCAAAACTTCCCGGACCATTAACAGCAGCTTCCCTAAAAATAAAAAAGCCTTAGAAATATCTTTACCAGTAAAACTCAGTAGAGCTTCACTAGCTGCGTCCGGTTCGACCGGGCACAATTTCTAAACTGAGGTCTGGAGGAGGGGCATAGAGGGAAGAGCCAGCTCACACATTTAAAGTCTTAAAGTGCCGAAGGCTCCCAAGGACCAGTCTATACCCCATGGTACTAAATGGACCCCAGCATCCTCTAGGACGTTAGAGAAATAATATTGCAATCGTTTAACATCTATGCTGCAGTTCAAACACAGCGTACATAGAGTAAAGGAAATATGAGGGGAATTATGTGAGGGCAAGGGGTGTTTCTGTGGGTGTGACGTGTATATGTGTGTCGGGAGGGCGGCATTTAGTACCATAAATCCAACGTCTCTAGTTCTTCTCAAGACCAGCATTAAAATCTTGGAGCGTCTCCCCTGATTATTGCACAGCAATGACTAATGCACATATAATTTATGTGGAGGAGTCTGATGGCATGAAAAGGGGTGTGTTCAGGGGTGTGAGTTCATAAAACAGGCATGTGGGAGGAGCCTGTTGACCAGTGGTGCAAGTAGAAAAAATGTTTTACGGGTACTGTGTGCACGCGCGCCAAAAAATGGGTGTGGCCAAATGCCACATGGGGCGTGGCCAATGAAAATGGGGGCCCTCCCTCTGCTGCTCCCCTCACATCAGCGGCGGCGCGGTGGTGAGCAGCAGAGGGAGGGAGGGACGGGGAGCGGCGGCCCGTCGGTGTGGGTAAATTCTCAAGGGTACGCCGTACCCGCACACTTGCACCGCTGCTGTTGACATTAAAGGGGCATGAGGATGGAATATTCTGTGTGCAGCCCTTCAAAACGTTTGATGGCTCTACCTCCAGCTAATCCTGGATTAGTAGTTCTTTAAATAGACCATAAAATAAAGTTAGCTGACGGGATGCTTTTGTGATCTGTTCACCTAGACCAGATGGAAGACACTGACAAAGCAGATTATGGGTAAGCAGAGACACCTGCTTGTGAAGGCTGAACTTAGAAGAGTCACCATCCATCACAGTGCCAGCTTAGGATACTGCAGCGCACTACCTGCAAATCCCACAGTAATAGCATTAAAAAGTTTAACATTTTAATATATCCAATTACAATAATCCATGATTGTGTCAAAGACAGAGTGGCCAATTAGAAATACTGACGAAGAACTCCTCAATTGGACAGTAAAAGGTTATTTGATTTTGCAAAGAGACTGGGTATCTCCGAAAAGTTCATTTTACTTCTTCTACCACAACACTACCATGAACTAAGATATATATATTATATTTTATTTATTTAATAGCTATATGTTAATTTGATCACTTTTAAACACATGACCTGCGGCCAGAGATATGTAGTGCACTAAAGTGTAGGATATTTTTATTATCTGCAATATAGTTGGGTTTGGCATGTCACAAATAAAATGTAAACAGTGTGGGAAGCTAAACTGTCTACTGCTAGCGGTTTACATTTACAGTCATCCACCATCATGTGTGGTCAATGTCATTAATTTACCAACTATTATCAACCTTTACCACTTCCATATTCACTTTTATTCTCAACCTATATTCAAAACCCTTCTTATCCATGGCTTGATCACACAGCCCCACTATAGCATGGAATCACATCACTGTGGGGCCCTTACCATTTGTCTATTAATCTTAAATTTGGGTTTTTTAATTACTGTGTGTCTCTCCAAGTGTAAAGCACTATAGAACAATGATTAGGCAGCGTTTCTCAACCTTAGTCATTACAGTCCCGGTTTTAAGGATCTCCATGCTTGAGTCCAGATGGTTAAATACAATTGACTGAGCTACTTATTAAGTCACCTGAGCTCATGCATGGATATTATCAAAAACAACTGAATAGTCACAGTTTTATTATATAGCAACAACCTTAAATTTTTTTATTTTTTTTAAAACTATATGACTATCACATGTAATGAGAAATAATTTGCACAACATTATATGGACTTTGGGACAGAGCCAATGTTCCTAAACACATTCAGTATATGTGATGCTTATAAACTGCTAATGAAGACTTCTTTCTTTCCAAGACTATCTGCTTCCACTGAATGCAAAATTCCAGCCTCTCAACTTTATTTATATTTCTGTAATGTTGGCTTAGAGCAGAGGTTCTCAAACTCGGTCCTCGGGGGCCCACACAGTGCATGTTTTGCAGGTCTCCTCACAGAATCGCAAGTGAAATAATTAGCTCCACCTGTGGACCTTTTAAAATGTGTCAGTGAGTAATTAATACACCTGTGCACCTGCTGGGTTACCTGCAAAACATGCACTGTGTGGGCTCCCGAGGACCGAGTTTGAGAACCTCTGGCTTAGAGTAAATTTCAGAACATTATGAAAACGATAGTAACATTTTTTTTTTTTTTATATTTTAGTACCAATTATGTTAATACATAATATTGTTCAAAGCTTGGAAGCAGAAAAATTGTTAAAAAATAAAGCACTATTCAGCTTCTAACTCTCATGTTACAGGCAGTGTTGGAAAAATGTCAGGGCTATTTCACACACTCAGGTTTTGTCCGGACGGTAAAAATACGGACAAAAGTGTCCATTTTTTTACCGGCTGGCAGAGAGAGACAGACACACACACAAACTGCCTTCAGCCGTGCTTACTGCTGTGAGCATGTGCGGCAGGAGCAGCAAACGCCACTGTGTGTGACAGCATTATATATATATATATATATATATATATATATATATATATATATATATATATATATATATATATATATATATATATATATATATATATATATACATACATATACATATATACACACACACACACACTGCCTTCAGGGACGGCACGGCCATGGCCCGGCAGCCGGGTATTTCAGTGGATAGATGCAGCTGCAAACTGGCAACCGTGACCGTGCTATCTGAAAGCCCCCAATACCAACAATACTTAAATAAAAAAAATAAAAAAACACACACGGGGAAAAAAAAAAACAAAACAAAAAAAAAAAACCAGATGGCTTTTTACCGTCCGGTCAAAACCGTAGTGTGTGAAATAGTCCTTAGGAGTAGATTGGTTAGTGCTTTATCCTTTTTTCATTTTCTCTCTCTCCATGCTTTGATAAATACACCCCTCACCCTCCCCCAACAGCTTACAGTAGTGCCTACAGCAGTTTTAAAGAAAAACTTGCTATAAAAAGCCTAAAGAAAATTAAAGATTAAGTAAGTCTGACCAAGGAGGATGAAGGACAAGACCCCAGTAAGTTACTCCAGTTAGGACAGTGAACACAAGGAGATGCTGCAATGGGAAAAGGAGCACAACACTGTAGGATTTCGAATTGTCTGATCTAGTGAACCCTAATTTTTTTTTTTATTACCTACCGGTAAATCCTTTTCACGTAGTCCGTAGAGGATACTGAGGATCCTTTTAGTACCATGGGGTATAGACGTGTCCACTAGGAGCCATGGGCACTTTAAGAATTTGATAGTGTGTACTGGCTGCTCCCTCTATGCCCTCCCACCAGACTCAGTCTAAGAAACTGTGCCCGAGGAGACGGACATACTTTGAGAGAAGGATAGATAAGGAAAGTGGTGAGATTATGAGCCAGCACATATAATAGGAAAGCCATGCTAACCAAACTTGAAATATGAACAGCAACAGCTGAACAAACCAGAATACTTAACCAAGTAACAGTGCAGAAAGAACGAACGAAGCACCAGGTGGGCGCCCAGTATCCTCTACGGACTACGAGAAGAGGATTTACCGGTAGGTAATTAAAAAAAATCCTATTTTTTACGCCCTAGAGGATACTGGGGGTCCATTTAGTACCATGGGGAAGTAACAAAGCTCCCAAACTGGGTGGGAGAGTGCTGAGGTTCCTGCAGAACCGATTGACCAAACTGAAGGTCCTCAGAGGCCAAAATATCGAACTTATAAAACTTTGCGAACGTGTTACAACCTGACCAAGTAGCTGCTCTGCAGAGCTGTAAAGCAGAGACACCCCAGGCAGCCGCCCAGGAAGAACCCACCGACGTAGTCAAGTGGGCCTGTACAGATATTGGAACCGGCAGTCCTGCCGTGAAATAAGCAAGCTGGATCGTGAACTGGATACAGAGTGCAATAGACTGCTTTGAAGCGGGACACCCAATTTTATTGGGATCATAGAGAACGAACAGCGAGTCGGATTTTCTGTGACGAGCTGTTCTCTTCACATACACCTTCAGAACACCTTTTAAGAACGTCTGGACCTCAGGGAGAGAAGCCAATTGTTTCTGAAAGAAAAACCAAAATCTGGACTTTAATGGAACCTAGGCGTAGGCCCACATTCACTCCTGACTGCAGATAAAAGCAGGAGACGCCCCGGATGAAATTCCACCGCAGAATATTGTCTGGTCTCACACCAAGAGACATACTTCTTCCATATACGGTGATAATGTTTAGACGTTACCCCATTCCTGGCTTGGATTATAGGCGGGAGGAGCTTGTAAGGAATCCCTGTCCTGGCTAGGATCAGCCGTTCAACCTCCATGCCGTTAAACGTAGCCGTGGTAAGCCCTGATAGACAAACGGGCCATGTTGCAGAAGAGGCAGAGACCACGGATCTTCGAGGAGCATCTCCAGGAGGTCTGCGTACCAGGCCCTTCTTGGCCAGTCCGGAACAATGAGTATTGCTTGAACCTTTTCACTTCTTATTCTTTTTAGAATTCTTGGGATCAGAGGAAGTGGGGGAAACACGTACACCATCTGGTAGACCCACGGAGTTGTCAGAGCATCTACCGCCACTGCCTGTGGGTCTCTCGACCTGGAACAATACCGCTTGAGCTTCTCGTTGAGACAAGAGGCCATCATGTCGATTTGTGGATATCCCCACCGACGTGTCAAGCACCTGAACACCTCCAGGTGAAGGCTCCACTCCCCCGGGTGCAGGTCGTGTCTGCTGAGGAAGTCTGCTTCCCAGTTGTCTACTCCCAGAATGAAAACCACCGACCCCACCACGGCTTTTTTTTTTTCACCCAGAGGAGAATTCTTGACACCTCTGACACTGCTGCTCTGCTCTTCGTTCCGTGCTGTCAGTTTATGTACGTTACTGCCATTACATTGTCCGACTGGACTTGAATGGCCTGATTCCGAAGTGGAGATGAGGCCTGCAGAAGGGCGTTGTAAATAGCCCCGAGTTCCAGGATGTTTATTGGAAGGACGACTTCCTGACTTGACCATCTTCCTTGAAACTGCACCCCAAACTCTGAGGCTTGCGTCCGTGGTTAGCAGAATCAAATTCTGAATCCCGAACCTCCAACCCTCGACGAGGTGAGAAGTCTGTAGCCACCAGATAAGGGAGATCCTGGCTCTAGGCGACAGACTCTGGTGCATGAGAAGATGCGAACCGGACCATTTGACCAATAGATCTCGCATGAATCCTTCCATACTGAAGTGCCTCGTAAGAGGCCACCATTTTCCCCAGTAGGCGAATGCACAGATGCACCAAGATCCGGGTTGACTTAAGGACAGCCCGAACCATCGACTGTATTTCCCATAGCCTTCTCCACGGGAAGGAACACTAAAATTCTGTGTCCAGTATCATTCCAAGAAAGGAAAGCCTCTGCGTCTGTTCCAGGTGAGATTTTAGGAAGTTCAGAATCCACCTGTAATCCAGGAGTAGTTTAGTTGAGAGGCGAATACTGGCCATCAACCGCTCCCTGGACGGTTCCTTTATCAGAAGGTCGTTCAGGGATGGAATTACGTTCACTCCGTTTGCAGAGTAGAAACATCATCTCTGCTATCACCTTGGTAAACACTCTCGGTGCCGTGGAGAGACCAAATGGTAGGAACTGGAACTGCTAGTGGCAGTCCTGCAGTGTAAACCGTAAATAAGCCTGATGAGGCAGCCAGATCGGAATGTGCAGGTACGTATCCTTGATATCCAGAGACACTAGGAATTCCCCTTCCTCCAGACCTGAGATTTCCGCTTTCAGAGACTCCATTTTGAATTTGATCACTCGTAAGTACGGGTTCAATGACTTGATGATTAATCTGAACAGGTGCTAATTGTATAGGTAACGGATATCCCTATATAAGAGCTGTATGAACCCAGCATTAATACCTTTGACAAAGTTGCCAAGTGCCAGCAAAACGCGTACGAGTGCCAGCCTCTGACCCAGATACCAAAAGGTTACCTCACAGGACGCCTTGCAGTTACTCCATCCTTGGAGGTTTCCAGTCGAATAACGTGGACATTAATAAAGGGAGAACCACCAATTTCTTGCGTAGGATCGGAAACATTCATTGGACTCTCGCTAGGTGGGATACCCGGCTGAATCCACGAGGAAAATCGGTAATTATTTACCACAGAGACTGGAAGTCCATTAAATATCTGCATATTACAGAAGGATCCTGTTAATGTGACAAGTCACAAGGACACTTATGGCATAATATGTGCCTAAACAAGTAACATTGGGGCAGATGTATTAACCTGGAGAAGGCATAAGGAAGTGATAAACCAGTGATGAGTGCAAGGTGATAACGCACCAGCCAATCAGCTCCAATATGTAAATTAACAGTTAGGAGCCAGACAAACAGGTGGGGCATGCGAATAGTTCCCTCAGGAGCGGTTGGAGCGTCGTCCCCCCCACCCCCACAAAGCAGGCAGGCTGGTGCCAACGAAGCCCCGGGCGGGCACCCAGTATCCTCTACGGACTACGAGAAAAGGATTTACTGGTAGGTAATTAAAATACTATTTTCTCTTACGTCCTAGGGGATACTGTGGTCCATTTAGTACCATGGGGATGTACCAAAGCTCCCAAACTGGGTGGGAGAGTGCGGAGGTTCCTGCAGAACTGATTGACCAAACTGAAGGTCCTCAGAGGCCAAAGTATCGAACTTGTAGAACTTAGCAAACGTGTTCGAACCTTACCAAGTAGCCGCTCGGCAGAGCTGTAAAGCCGATACACCGGGGGCAGCCGCCCAGGAAGAATCCACCAACCTAGTAGAGTGGGCCTGTACAGATTTTGGACACAGTAAACCTGCCGTGAAATAAGCATGCTGAATAGTAAGCCTGATCCAGCGTTCAATGGACTGCTTTGAAGCAGGACACCCAATTTTATTAGGATCATAAAAAACAAACAGTGAGTCAGATTTTCTGTGACTAGCTGTTCGCTTTACATACACCTTCAAAGCCCTCACAACATCCAAAGATTTTGAAGTAGCAGAGGTGTCGGTGACAATCGAAACCACAATAGGTTGGTTGATGTGAAATGCGGACACTACTTTAGGAAGAAATTGCTGACGAGTTCGGAGTTCAGCCCTGTCCTCATGTAAAATTAAGTAGGGACTTTTGTGAGACAAAGCCCCCAGCTCCGACACACGTCTTGCTGAAGCCAAGGCCAACAGTGTGAGGGTATTCCACGAAAGATATTTTACGCCCACCTCCTGTAACGGTTCAAACCAGTCCGATTGGAGGAACTGCAGCACCACTCTGAGATCCCAAGGTGCCGTGGTAGGCACAAAGGGAGGTTGGGTGTGCAGAACACCTTTCAAGAACGTCTGGACCTCAGGGGAGAGAAGCCAATTGCTTCTGAAAGAAAATGTACAAGGACGAAATCTGGACTTTTATGGAGTCCAGACGCAGGCCCACATCCACGCCTGCCTGCAGAAAAAGCAGGAAACGTCCCAGATGAAATTCCACCGCAGAATAATTTCTGCTCTCACACCAAGAGACGTATTTCTCCCAAATACGATGATAATGTTTAGACGTTATCCCCTTCCTGGCTTGGATCATAGTCGGGATAACCTTGTGAGGGATCCCTCTCCTGGCTAGAATCAGCTGTTCAACTTCCATGACGTCAAACGTAGCCGCGGCAAGTCCTGAAAGATGAACGGGCCCTGTTGCAGAAGATACTCGCGAAGAGGTAGACGCCACGTATCTTCGAGAAGCATCTCCAGAAGGTCCGCGTACCAGGCCCTTCTTGGCCAGTCCGGAGCAATGAATATTGCTTGAACCCTTTCTATTTTTATGCTCTTCAGAATTTTTGGCATCAGAGAAAGGAGGAAAAACGTACACCATCTGATAGACCCATGGAGTCGTCAAGGCATCCACCGTCACTGCCTGTGGGTCTCTCGACCTGGAACAATACCGCTTGAGCTTCTTGTTGAGCCGAAAGGCCATCATGTCGTGGATATCCCCATCGACTTGTCAAGCACCTGACCACGTCCAGGTGAAGGCCCCACTCCCCCAGGGTGCAGGTCGTGTCTGCTGAGGAAGTCTGCTTCCCAATTGTCTACTCCCGGCATGAAGACCACTGACAACACCACAGCATTTCTTTCTGCCCAGAGGAGAATTCTTAACACCTCTGACATTGCTGCTCCGCTGTTCGTTCCACCCTATCGGTTTATGTGCGTCACTGCAGTCACATTGTCCGACTGGACCTGAATGCCCCGATCTTGAAGATGTGAGGCCTGCAGAAGGGCGTTGTATATGGCCCAGAGTTCCAGAATGTTGATTGGAAGGATGACTTCCTGACTTGACCATCTTCCTTAAAACTGCACCCCCTGAGGGACTGCTCCCAAACCTCTGAGGCTTGTGTCTGTGGTTAACAGAATCCAGTTCTGAATTCTGAACCTCTGGCCCTCGACAAGGTGAGAAGACTGTAGCCACCACAGAGAAGGGAAGAGAAAGAGAGGGGGGGGGGGGGGGGGGGGGGGGGGGAGGAGAGAAGGGAAGAGAAAGAGGGGGGGGGGGGGGGAGAAGGGTAGAGAAAGAGGGGGGGGGGAGAGAAGGGAAGAGAAAGAGGGAGGAAGAGAAGAGAGGAAGGGAAGGGGGAGGAAAGGAAGGGAAGATGGAGGAAGGGAAGATGGAGGAAGGGAAAAGAAAAGAGAAGAGGGAGGAAGGGAAGAGAAGAGGGAGGAAGGGAAGAGAAGAGAAGAGGAGGGAAGAAAGGAAGGGGGAGGAAGGGAAAAGAGAAGAGAAGAGGGAGGAAGGGAAAAGAGAAGAGAAGAGGGAGGAAGGGAAAAGAGAAGAGAAGAGGGAGGAAGGGAAAAGAGAAGAGAAGAGGGAGGAAGAGAAGAGGGAGGAAGGGAAAAGAGAAGAGAAGAGGGAGGAAGGGAAAAGAGAAGAGGGAGGAAGAGAAGAGGGAGGAAGGGAAAAGAGAAGAGAAGAGGGAGGAAGGGAAAAGAGAAGAGGGAGGAAGAGAAGAGGGAGGAAGGGAAAAGAGAAGAGAAGAGGGAGGAAGGGAAAAGAGAAGAGAAGAGGGAGGAAGAGAAGAGGGAGGAAGGGAAAAGAGAAGAGAAGAGGGAGGAAGGGAAAAGAGAAGAGGGAGGAAGAGAAGAGGGAGGAAGGGAAAAGAGAAGAGGGAGGAAGAGAAGAGGGAGGAAGGGAAAAGAGAAGAGGGAGGAAGAGAAGAGGGAGGAAGGGAAAAGAGAAGGGAAGAGAAGAGGGAGGAAGGGAAGAGAAGAGGGAGGAAGGGAAGAGAAGAGGGAGGAAGGGAAGAGAAGAGGGAGGAAGGGAAGAGAAGAGAAGAGAAGAGGGAAGAAAGGAAGGGGGAGGAAGGGAAAAGAGAAGAGAAGAGGGAGGAAGGGAAAAGAGAAGAGAAGAGGGAGGAAGGGAAAAGAGAAGAGAAGAGAAGAGAAGAGGGAGGAAGAGAAGAGGGAGGAAGGGAAAAGAGAAGAGAAGAGGGAGGAAGGGAAAAGAGAAGAGGGAGGAAGAGAAGAGGGAGGAAGAGAAGAGGGAGGAAGGGAGGAAGAGAAGAGGGAGGAAGGGAAAAGAGAAGAGGGAGGAAGAGAAGAGGGAGGAAGAGAAGAGGGAGGAAGGGAAAAGAAGAGGGAGGAAGGAAAAAGAGAAGAGAAGAGGGAGGAAGGGAAAAGAGAAGAGAAGAGAAGAGAAGAGAAGAGGGAGGAAGGGAAAAGAGAAGAGAAGAGGGAGGAAGGGAAAAGAGAAGAGAAGAGAAGAGAAGAGGGAGGAAGGGAAAAGAGAAGAGAAGAGGGAGGAAGGGAAAAGAGAAGAGAAGAGGGAGGAAGAGAAGAGGGAGGAAGGGAAAAGAGAAGAGAAGAGGGAGGAAGGGAAAAGAGAAGAGAAGAGGGAGGAAGAGAAGAGGGAGGAAAAGAAAAGAAGAGGGAGGAAGGGAAAAGAGAAGAGAAGAGGGAGGAAGAGAAGAGGGAGGAAGAGAAGAGGGAGGAAGGGAAAAGAGAAGAGAAGAGGGAGGAAGGGAAAAGAGAAGAGAAGAGGGAGGAAGGGAAAAGAGAAGAGGGAGGAAGAGAAGAGAAGAGGGAGGAAGAGAAGAGAAGAGAAGAGGGAGGAAGAGAAGAGAAGAGAAGAGGGAGGAAGAGAAGAGAAGAGGGAGGAAGGGAAGAGAAGAGGGAGGAAGGGAAGAGAAGAGGGAGGAAGGGAAGAGAAGAGGGAGGAAGGGAAGAGAAGAGGGAGGAAGGGAAGAGAAGAGGGAGGAAGGGAAGAGAAGAGGGAGGAAGGGAAGAGAAGAGGGAGGAAGGGAAGAGAAGAGAAGAGGGAGGAAGGGAAGGAAAAAGAAGAGAAGAGAGAAAAAAAAAAAGAGGAAGGGAAGAGAAAAGAGAAAAGAGAGGAAGAGAAAAGAGAGGAAGAGAAGAGATCCGTTTCCGGTGCACAAAGGTTTAAAAAAAATATAGACTTTTATTGTATCCTTAAAATTATCAGGAAATTGTCGGATGAAATAGTAGGACATTTCCTGATTAATGTATCCTTAAAATTAAAGTCATTTTTAAACCTTTCTCCTCTTCTCTCTCTTCCTTTTTCTGCACCGGGAACAGGCAATACAATTTTTCGTGACAGCCTAGAGACTGATGCATCCACTATCGGTGGATTTTCCCAGGGAAAAGATGAGAGTAACCTTTTAGGGATCTGAAGTTTCTTATCAGTATTAACCCATGGTTCTTCAAACAGGGTATTCAATTCCTTTGACGCAGGAAAAGTGACTGAGGACTTCTTTTTTACATTAAAATAAGAGTCCTCACACTCATCTGACACCTTATCAGGAATATGCAGAACATCTCCGATAGCCTCTATTAGAGCCTCTATTCCCTGTGACAGAGTAGCATCCCCCCCTCCAAATCCACCTCACCCTCCTCCAAGTCTGACCCATCAGCGGCAGATTGCAGGATATGGGCCAGAGATCGCTTTTGCGGACAAATGGGAGGGGATTGAGAAGCTGTTCATAAACTCATCCACAGTCTGTTTTAAGTATTGCGTCTGTCTCATTGTGGGACAATTTTGTAGAAAGAGTGGAGATCATTCCTTTAAGAGAATTAACCCACTCCAGTTCAGCCCCGATATTCTGTGAACCCTGAGTATCCAGTAGTGAGCCCCCTGGTGAAGAGAAACTCTGCGGTACAAGAAACACATTCTTTGCCTGACATAATGTAAATGTGACAGCACACACACACACACAGGAAAAGGTTAAGCACAAGTAACCCACAAAGAGCCCTTCAGGGAGAAAGAGTTGTTTGGAGCCAGCCCCCACCGCGCCCTTGCCGCTAATGCCAAGGTTAGTCGGGTTGCAGACTAAGTACCCTGATAGGGAACTTAGTACACTAATAGTCGCTCCCCCCTGCTATGACCTCCTGGTATGGCTGAGGTAATTTGGAGTCACTCCGGAGGAGCTGCGCATCCCTGTCAGGCAGCGTCTGTGTCCACTGCAGAGGGAAAATGGCGCTGGTGAGCTGCTGGATCCTCATAGTGCAGCCCCGCCCCTTCAATGGCGCACGGTCTTCCCGCTTTTTGTATACTGACTGAGGTAATGTATGTGCTTAAAATGGAGCAGAACTGTTTTAAGGCTGGGTTTGCCAGTTTGGGTACTGTGTACAGTGTACAGAGACGCAGTCATGTACTGTGCCTGGAGATGCATTCCGCCCCGTTTAGAAGCTGTGCGTCTCTGTACCCTTGTGCCACCATAATGGCCTTGCCCCGCTAACCGGGACGCCGGCTCAGTACTCCCCACTCTTCATTGTTCTGGCTCTGTTAGGGGTGGCGGCATGCTGTGGGAATGTACGCTCGCCATGGTGGGGCTTGCAAATAGTTCCCTCGGGAGCTCAGTGTCCTGTCAACAGGGGAACGGGACCATTAACCCTTCAAGGAGGTTGGGCCTTTCTCCCCCCCCCCCCCCCCCCCTCCTAGGTCCCACGAAGCAGGCAGGCTGGTGCCATCCAGTTCTGCCTGAAAATAACAAACTCAGAAAATAAATGCAGAAAACTCATCAAAAGCTTCCAGTGACGTGACCGGCTCCTCCGGGCACATTTTCTAAACAGAGTCTGGTAGGAGGGGCATAGAGGGAGGAGACAGCGCACACTATCAAATTCTTAAAGTGTCCATGCATCCTAGTGGGCCAGTCTATACCCATGGTACTAAATGGATTCCCAGTATCCCCTAGGGCGTAAGAGAGAGCTTTTCTAAGCATTGATGTATATGCCCCAAAATAAAAGTGGCACAGCCACTGACCACTACAGAGGTGTCCTCATAAATCTAGGCTGCTAGTGAGTCGTGCAGAGTGGTGAAGTGTGGATAGCATAGTTTGTGCCTTATTTGCATGACAGGCACTGGTCATAGGCTAGATATAGTATTAATGGCACTATACGGGAAACGGGATCAGTATGTGATCCCGGAGGACATTATACCACCGTTGGGATCCCTGTCATTAGAATGCCGGCAAGGGGGGCGAATGCAACAAAGCCACTTGCAGGTTCTGTTCTCCCTCTATGGGTGTCATGGACACCCACAGAGGGGGAATCACCTACCTCGCCGGTATTTTGGTGGCGGTATGGTGCCCTTGGTGGGATCCCGGCGTCTGTGTATTATGTTGATCGGACACCCTGGAAACTATTGAGGAGGAAAGGGAACTAGGAGTCATTATTTCAGGTTGACTTTAAGCAGGTAAGCAATGTAACAAATTGTAGGTTTCTATTATTCTGTAAAATGTGAAGCATTTCTACTAACACAGAAAAACAGTCTACATTACAAGTACCTTATATAACCCCATTACAAAGAATACAGAATGCTGTTACACAAGGTTACATTTCTTTGCTAGGAAATGCTGCCAAGGAATTGCAAAACACTTTTTGCCACATGCAGCAGTCACTGAAATCCAAACTGTTGAAAACCTGGCCTGGCACACATTGGAGGCCTGGTCTGGCATAGTACATGCCAAGGGACAAGGAGCTCTCTTGCACGCACACACACACTTTATCAAAAACAAATAAAACAAATTATGTAACGTATTGCTCCAGAGACTCCATTTCTAGCAATTGTCAGCATGACTCTGCACTAGATCTCGGGATAACAGATTGTCTGGAGGACAGACACTTTAGAAATAAGCAAGCAGTGGAAGATAAATGTTTTTCCAAAACATTACAAAGTAAAATTATAGCTACCAAGATTCCTCAATGTGTGGTAATCAGATCACGCATGTGCTTGTTATAAGAAAGCAAGATATATACCTTGAAAAAGGGGCTACGAGCCGCGAAACGTCGGACATGCGTTTCTTACCAAATGCTTGAATACAACACGATTTGTTGACACACGACCCAGAGTGCCGCTGTTTCTTTCTCCTCTATGCACTTTATCTGACCGAGGGCACCCGGGCAGCGTTTCTAAAATATTACGGAGTGCCGGACTACCCCACAGTATGCATGTATAGAATAAATATATGAGATAGATAGACAGCATACGGAAAGTATTCACAGCGCTTCACTTTTTCCATATTGTTATGTTACAGCCTTATTCCAAAATGGAATAAATGTATAGCTAAAGTGGAGACTGATAAAGAGTGATAAAAGTGCCAGCTAACCAGCTCCTGTCATTTCTTGGTATCTGATTGATCAAATTAAGTTTAGACCGTATCTCGTGTGGAAACGCTACAGCGAAATTAGACAGACCCAGAACTCCAGGGTACCCACTCCTCAGTAAGGTAAAGGGTCCGCATACTACACAATCTAATACAGTACTCTTTTAGGCCCTTGCTCCCCAACACAAACTGTGTGATATTAACATGCTGGGTGAGGCCTCCGTGCAGTAAGAGCAATATACAGTGCATCCGGAAAGTATTCACAGCGCTTCACTTTTTCCACATTTTGTTATCTTACAGCCTTATTCCAAAATGGAATCAATTATTTAATTTCGCCTCAAAATTGTACACACAATACCCCATAACGACAACGTGAAAAAAAGTTGAGATTTTTACAAATTTATTAGAAATAAAAATAAAAATAAGGAATCACATGTACATAAGTATTCACAGCTTTTGCCATGAAGCTCAAAATTGAGCTCGGGTGCATCCTGTTCCCACTGATCATCCTTGAGATGTTCCTACAGCTTAATTGGAATCCGCCCGTGGTAAATTCAGTTGATTGAACATGATTTGGAAAGGCGCACACCTCTCAAAAAAAACTTTTTTTCACGTTGTCACTACGGGGTATTGTGTGTAAAATTTTGAGGGGAAAAGTAACATTAAATGTGGAAAAAGTGAAGCGCTGTGAATACTTTCCGGATGCACTGTAGACTACAAGTTATATAGCTATCAGAGAGATGACACAGGTGTCTGTCTTGAAAGCTGGAACCCCTTACTTGCAGGATTCCCAGGTATGTGTCCCCCGTCACACCTAATGGACGGCCCAGATTGAGGAGATATTTAAGGTCTGTAAATCCTCAGAAAATGGGTATTTAAGGATTGTATTGCAAAAATGCATAACTTATAATGACCATACACACTACCAGGAAAGAACTCCAAGCTACTGTACGGTTCAGACAAAAGCAGTTCTACAGTTATGTGAGCCGTCATAAAGACAAAGTACAGATGGCAGGATTGTGTGTGTAAGCACTGGAAAAACTTGTTTGTATAGTTTAGCAATAGGGTAGAGCAAATGCAGCACAACCTAGAGAATATTTACCCAGAACGGCGTATAGATCTGCCTCTTTATCCTAAACCTTACTGCATGTGAAAGATCACTCCACCTCTGCATTCACTGTCATATTAGACAGTTACCATAAATGTAGGGCCCTTCATCGGAGCGCGTAAGCCCGAAAGTGATGGGTTTAGTTGCACAAAGTGGCTACACCTGCCAAAAGGGGATGGCGACTATACCCACTCTGGTTCCACCCCCACCCCCCCTTGCATTCTGCGGCATTCCCCACTGCCTGTCACCTAGCCCCAACCCGTCAAAATATACGTTAAGGTAAGAACTTACCGTTGATAACGTGATTTCTCTTATGACCACAGGTATCCACAGGATAACATTGGAATATTGTCGAGCGACAGCGAAAATGGCACCAACACGGTCACGAGCTTTCTGGCCTCCCAGGATGCATTGGGGCCTTCACCATATAGTGCCGCCCACTGACACAGGCAGATCAGTTCTTTCCACAGCGATTTTAGGCAGGAACACCAGGCAGAGACCTGTTTAGGCGATAAGAACACACATGCACACCCTTCCATACAAGAAGGAAGAGGTTTTAGTGATAGTCTAGATCCTCAAATCAGATGCGTCAGGGTGGAATCCCTGTGGATACCTGTGGACATAAGAGAAATCACGTTATCAACGGTAAGTTCTTACCATAACGTATATTTCTCTGGCTGGGTCCACAGGATTATCCACAGGATAACATTGGGATTCCCAAAGCCATTTTAGTGGTGGGGACGCTCCTGATTGCACAGGAGGACCTTTTCCCCGAAGTCTGCGTCATGAGGCAAAAGTATCCAAGGCATAATGTCTAATGAATGTGTTTATGGAAGACCATGTGGCTTCCCTACATATCTGTTCTGCTGAAGCACCCTGTTGTGCTGCCCAAGAAGGACCTACCTTACGTGTAGAGTGTGCAGAGACATTAGCCGGAATAGGGAGATCTGCATGAGAATAAGCTTCTGATATTACCATTCGGAGCAGTCTCGCCAGCGTCTGTTTACTAGCAGGCCATCCTCTTCTATGAAATCCGTAGAGGATGAAGAGAGAATCTGTTTTCCTGATGGCACTAGTACGATCTATGTAGATTCTTAAAGCCCGGACCACGTCCGGCGACGCTTCTCCCGCAGATAGTCCAGATTCCTGAAAAGCTGGGACTACAATCTCTTCATTCAGGTGAAACTTTGATACCACCTTTGAAAGATAGCTAGATCTCGTTCGGAGAACTGCTCTGTCTGGAAAAAAAAAAAAAAAAAAAAAAAACACTTAGGAAAGGAGACTTACATGATAATGCTCCTAAATCCGACACTCTTCTGGCTGACGCCATTGCCAGTAAAAAAAGAACTTTAACCGTTAACCACTTAAATTTCTCCAGGGTCCTCTGTTTGAACCACTTGAGAGAGCAGATCTTAAGAACTAAATTCAAATCCCAGGGGGCTGCAGGAGGAACAAATGTAGGTTGAATATTTACTACTCCTTGAAAAAATGTACGTATATCCTGTAAATCAGCAATCTTCTGCTGAAACCATACAGTTAACGCTGAAACTTGAACCCTCAAGGAAGCAATTTTCAACCCTTTATCCAATCCTGCCTGAAGGAAATCCAAAATCCTAGCTACTTTAAAAGATCTCGGATTGAAATTTTTTCCAGTACACCAGTGAATATAGGCTTGCCATACTCTATGATACACACGGGCCGAAGAAGGCTTTCTTGCTCTAAGCATAGTTTGGATTACTTGTTTCGAAAAACCTTTAGCCTCTAAGATAGAGGTTTCAACAGCCACGCCGTCAAAGACAGGCGATCCAGATGACTGTGACAACAAGGACTCTGCATTAACAGATCTGGACGTTGAGGGAGCAGTATCGGTGCTTCCATGGACACTCTCAACAGATCTGTGTACCAATGCCTTCTTTGCCAAGCTGGAGCTATTAGAATGGATTGCTCCTTTTGCCTATTTTATCTTTCTCACTACTCTGGGTAACAGAGATATTGGCGGGAACAGATACGCCAGCTGAAACCTCCATTCTACTGACAGTGCGTCTACAAGGACCGCTCCTGGGTCCCTTGTTCTCGATCCATACCTTGGAACTTTGTTGTTCAGACGAGACGCCATAAGGTCTATCTCTGGTAGACCCCATCTGTTCACCAGTGTCTGAAACACTTCTGGGTGTAGTGCCCATTCGGTTTCCTGAATGGTGTGCAGACTGCGAAAGTCCGCTTCCCAGTTTAGTACACCCGGGACAAATACTGCCGACAATGCCGGGAGATGGAGTTCTGCCCATTTTAGAATGGGAGTTACTTCCTCCATCAATCTCTTGCTGCGAGTTCCTCCTTGATTGAAGTATGCTACTACCGTCGCATTGTCTGAGCGGATCTGGACTGGTCTTCCTTGTAGATTGTCCTTTGCCTGAACCAGAGCCAAGTAAATGGCTCTTATTTCTAACAGATTTATTGGCAAGCGACTTTCCCTTGCGGTCCATTTTCCTTGGAACCATAGGCTTCCGAGTACCGCCCCCCAGCCCTGCAGGCTGGCATCTGTTGTCAGGACTTGCCACTCTTTTCCAAAAGGGTCTCCCCTTGTTTAAATGGTCTGTCTGTAGCCACCACGCTAGAGACCTTTTTACGTTTACTGGAATCTTTATCATCTGCTTCTTTATCGTCTGATGATTTCCGTTCCATTTGGTCAGGTGCTGCAACGGTCTGGAGTGGAACTGCGCATATTGCACCATGTCGAAGGTTGATACCATCAGACCCAACAGTCGCATTGCTGCATGGACTGACATTGTCTGGGCTTGCAATGCTTCCTGAGCCATGACCTGCACCATGACTATCTTTTTCTCTGGTAAGAGAACCTTCTGTAGGTTTGAATCCGATATGGCTCCCAAATGAACCATCCGCTGTGACGGATTCAGGGACGACTTTTCCCAATTTATGAGCCACCCGTGTCTCTGTAAACAAACTATCGTCTGTTGAAGATGGCTCAACAGTAAATCTTGCGACTGTGCTAAGATTAACAGGTCGTCCAGGTATGGGAATATTCTTATCCCCTGTTTGCGCAGACAAGCTGCCATAACCACCATGATCTTGGTAAATACCCTGGGTGCTGTAGCTAGCCCGAAATGCAGAGCTTGGAACTGGAAATGTTCCTGGAGGATGGCAAACCTGAGGTAACACTGATGTGACAGTGCTATAGGCACATGTAAGTAAGCATCCCGTACATCCAGAGATACCATGTAATCTCCCGGTTCCATAGCCAACATTATGGAGCGTAACGTCTCCATGTGGAACTTCGGGATCCATATGTATTTGTTCAACATTTTCAGATTTAGAATTGGTCGATATGACCCATTTGGCTTCTGGATTAGAAATAGATTGGAGTAAAACCCCTGTCCCCTTTGTGATGGAGGTATTGGGACAATCACACCTGACTGCAGTAATTTTTGGACTGCTTCTTGCAGGGCATTGGCCTTCGACTCTATACGAGACGGGCTGGTGCAAAAAAATCTTTGAGGAGGCTGCCTCCTGAATGGGAACCCATACCCCTGAGATACTACCTTCTGCACCCAAGCATCTGCTGTGGACTGTTGCCATATGTGTGCAAAATGAAGGAGTCGGCCCCCAACCCTGGAATCCTCCAGGCGGAGGCCAGTCTCTTCAGGCTGGATGGTTTCTGTTCAGGCTTGGAAGCTGGCTTTTTGCTAGCCCACTGCTTCCTACCCCTGGTTTTGTACTGGGGTTGCTTAGGCTCCTCCTTAGCTTTCGCTTTGCAAACGAAATGAGCGAAATTTTAAACCCTTGGACTTAGGGTTATAAGCAGCCGGAAATCTGACCTTTTTCGATTCAGCCTCTGATTCTAGGATATCCGATAAAGGTTTTCCAAATAATATATTACTGACAAAAGGCAATGCTTCCAATTCTTTCTTGGATTCCGCATCTGCCTTCCAGGTACGTAGCCAAACTGCTCTGCGAGCGACTACTGTCAAGGCTGAAGCTTTAGAAGCAACTGTACCTACATCAATTGCTGCTTCTTCCAAATACTGGGCAGATTGTCTTTAACGGCAAAAACGATCCTCTTGCTCCCTAGTAGGAGAAGGGATGTCATTCTCTAGTTCCTCTATCCATTCGCCCATTGCCTTTGCTACCCAGGCCGAAGCCATAGCAGGTCTTACCACTGCTCCTACTAGAGAAAAAATATTTTTCAAAAGGCTCTCTACCCTTCTGTCTGTGACATCATTCAATGAGGTAGATGACAGTGGTAAAGCAGATTTATGCACTAGTCGCAGAACATGTGCATCTACTTTTGGAGGAACTTCTCTTTTCGAACAATCCACAGCAGGAAATGGATAATAAGAATCCCATCTCTTAAGAATCTTATACTTTTTACTGGACGCTGCCCAAGACTCATCCATCATTTCTGTCAGCTCATCTGATGCTGGGAATTCAGCTTTCACTGATTTTGTTCGTTTAAATACAGGTGCTTTAGCTTTAAACACTGTCTTGGCTGGCTCTTCCAACGAGAGAACAACCTTCACAGCATTAATAAGTTCAGCTACATCATCTGAACTAAAGCTTTGCGACTGAACATCATGCAGAGTTGAATCTATTGTATCATCATCATCCGATGTATCATCTTGTGTAGTCTGCCACACAGACGTATCTGTCTTAGTCTTACCTGTCCCTTGGTTGCTTGTAGAGGATACTGGAACCAAACCATAGGAAGGGAGCTGCATATATGGGTTCATAGTGTAACCTAACCCTTGAGGTGGTGTTACCGGAGTTAACCTGTCCGTTATTGAAGATAGAGTCTTTGCGAACATATTCCATGGTGGCTCTGTTGGTGGTTAAACCAACTCATGTTTTTTACTTCGCTGAAAAGCGAAACAGTTTGCACACAAACCCTCATAAGTGACCAATTGATTCATATCAATTACCCCTGACTTACAAGATAAGCATGTTAGGGCTGTAGGAGTGCTTGATAAATTCTCCTCATCACTTTTGCCGCTCACAGACATGGTATTAAATCTGTTATTGACTACACAATTTTGTGACTGAAAATCACCCTATGTGTCAGTATATAGAGGTGAGATCAATCTGACCACAGTGCACCTGATTTGAGGGTCAGAACAGGACTGACATTACACAGAAAAGTCAGCACACATACTAGCAGTCAGTCACATGTTAATGCATTAGACATTGCCATATGAGAATACAACCTCCATAACAACTTATACACAAGTAGGAAAATTGTACTTCTGTTTTAAACTGGTTCTTTTTTCAACATAGCATGCAGAAAACACAGTAATATACAGGTCTCATATGCAATAGGTACTAAAAATTAACAATGCATACTAAGAAGTAGAGAGAATTTTTAGTACTGTATACCCTGCCTCCGTAGAGCGGGATACAGGGAGACTCGCCACACTTCCATATCCAAGCAAATACGCTCGTAAGACGCTGAGTGGATTCAGACGCTACTGGTGTACACTGCCGCTCTTAATAACGGATACCGGACACGGACGCTCACCAACGGACACGGACGCTGAGCGACTTCCACGTGTATGCAGACGCTAAGGCCTGAGACTCGGTCTGGGCGGGTTTATCTCCAGTGTACACAACCGCAGCGTCTAAGCTGCGACCGAGTACCCTTGTGGTAGCGTCTGAGCCGGAACTGAGGTCATTAAGTTCATGAAACGAGACACCCGCGGGAACTGGCCATGAACTCGGAGGAGGGACGGCCAGGAGAGCATCTGAATCCCCCTGTTGACTTAAACTCCCCGGATCGCGGCCTCTACCTAGTCCTGCCGCCTATGCTCCCCGGAGTGTAGCGCTGTCGCACTCTAGATGTTCGGCGCATCAACACACTGTTTGTAGACTCACCGTCTCCCCATGCTCTGGCCACAGCCTGGTTACGTCTACTGGACCTGCTAGAACATCGGACACAGACGCCCGTCGAGACGGCACTGATAACCGAAGGTAAGAGTTGTTGCAACCCGGTGGGGAGTTGTTGGAGCGACTCTTTCTAGAATGTGTTTAAGACGCTGTTAAGATAAGTCGCTCAAAAATCCATATAGTAAGTCTATAAAAATAAAATAATAAAAATAATAAAAGCTTGAGGCTGCTCTCACAGCAGCCCTTGTGACCATGCGGCTTCCTGCCGCACCAAGCAAAAAAACTGATTTGACTGTGTCAGTGGGCGGGACTATATGGTGAAACTGATTTGACTGTGTCAGTGGGCGGGACTATATGGTGAAGGCCCCAATGCATCCTGGGAGGCCAGAAAGCTCGTGACCGTTTTGGTGCCATTTTCGTTGTCGCTCGACAATATCCCAATGTTATCCTGTGGATAATCCTGTGGACCCAGCCAGAGAAAGTACTAATTTGTGCAACCAAAGTGCCGATTTGCAACACACATTTCAGCCTGCACCTTGGAAATCTGTCTTCTCCCTTTGGTTACAACGCAAAAAAAAGACTAAAAAGACTAGGGGGGGGGGGGGGGGGGGGGTCGTCATTCCGACCCGATTGCTCGCTGCAGTTTATCGCGATAAACTGCAGCGATCGGGTCAGAACTGCGCCGGCGCATGCCGTCATTCCCTAGCGATCGCCTCTGCCTGAGGCAGAGGTGGTCGCTGGGCAGGAGGGGGCGGCATGGCGACCACAGGTGATATCTGCCCCACTCTGCAGTGCACATGGTTTTGCCCAACTGCGATCAACTCTGAATTGCCCCCAATTTCATTTGTCTGGGAGTTCCAGAGAATTCAATGGACATTGTTAGCAACATTGTATTGTTTGCATGTCATCTAGTGTGTAGCCAACTTTAAGATATAACAGTTGCTAAATACTATAGACGCCAGCATCATTGATAAACCTCTCATTAGTAGGTCCAAGAGTCTATCCCCGGAGGACTATTGTATACTCCGGCTTTTAAGACGTGCATACAAAGCCCAGTTGACAGAGGACACTTAATTTACTTTTTCATTCAGATGCCCAATTGTAACCCCTCCCCTAATATTCTAATAGGAGATCTTTAATTATCTCGATAAGGGGTGGTTACTTATATCTCTGCCTCCACCCAAGCTGATTGTTTTGGGCTTGCCTGGGTAAGCCTTTCTCTAGTGATGAATAGTAATTGCAAAATCAGTCTGTCTCATAAATGTATATATGTGCACATTCTTTACAATATTATACCTGTTCTTCTGTTTGCTTTCCAGGATCTCCGGATGGAATTTTCAAATCACATTACATATGGTAAGTATAAGTAAATGTATTTATTCATCACAAAGGTATTTAAAAAGTTAAAAGCAAATATATTTTACTAGCATAGTAAGACAAATTACATTTACTATCCTATCCCACTAATTCCCCTTAAGAACCTATACAAGATACTTAGCATGCAATACAAAAATTACCTTCGTTAAGCAACACCGTTAGGTGTTAGAGTGCCTCGGGTACTCTTGATATGATAATGCACTTTAAGGGCCCATATAACTTATAAAAGAAACAATAATTGATACTAAACATTTAACATCACACTTTAGTAATAATATTCTCCTTTCCTTTCGCAGTCTGTGGGAGAAGTGCTGGTCTCAATACAGAATGCTACTGTAGCAATTGCTGTCAAATATATTGCAATATATTGCCACTTATGTTTCTCTTTTGTCTGTTGTTATTTTTTTTACCTATCTTTTCCTCT
Source organism: Pseudophryne corroboree (assembly GCF_028390025.1). Taxonomy (NCBI): domain Eukaryota; kingdom Metazoa; phylum Chordata; class Amphibia; order Anura; family Myobatrachidae; genus Pseudophryne; species Pseudophryne corroboree. Next base: position 299,757,813 of record NC_086444.1, on the reverse strand, counting down.
GGTGTAGTGAACATCAGTAATAGATTAGTTCCTCCTTTACTATATAAGCAATAAAAAAAGTGTGGATGTAGCTGAACAATTCTATAATGAACTCCTTAGAAATATGGAAATTCTTATCTCTGGCAGCGATGTTCCTTTATCAACTGCATGCCTTAGTATTCCCGGTCATTAGTGTCCTCTCTATCCTGATGCAGCTTAAATGTAACCTGTCTCTTAGGTAAGGCAATATCTTGGTTAAAGACACTAAGGGGTATATGCAATTAGCGGCGAATCGCGGCAAATTATCGGCCGTTTTTCAATTCGACAGTGTAATTTCGGCAAGTGGGTGCCGAAATTGACCATATGCAATAAAAAACGGATTCGACAGTCCCGCTGCCGAAAAACGGCCGATTTGACGGATTTGTTCCGTTTTTGTAAAAACGGGAAAAAAACTTGGAAAAAAATGGCGTGGGGTCCCCCCTCCAAAGCATAACCAGCCTCGGGCTCTTCGAGCTGGTACTGGTTCTAAAAATCCGGGGGGAAAAAATGGACAGGGGATCCCCCGTATTTTTAAAACCAGCACCGGGCTCTGCGCCTGGTGCAAAAAAAATACGGGGGACAAAAAAAGTAGGGGTCCCCCGTATTTTTTACACCAGCATCGGGCTCCACTAGCTGGACAGATAATGCCACAGCCGGGGGTCACTTTTATACAGCGCCCTGCGGCCGTGGCATTAAATATCCAACTAGTCACCCCTAGCCGGGGTACCCTGGGGGAGTGGGGACCCCTTCAATCAAGGGGTCCCCCCCCAGCCACCCAAGGGCCAGGGGTGAAGCCCGAGAGGCTGTCCCCCCCCATCCAAGGGCTGCGGATGGGAGGCTGATAGCCTTGAGAAAATGTAAAGAATATTGTTTTTTCCTGTAGTACTACAAGTCCCAGCAAGCCTCCCCCGCAAGCTGGTACTTGGAGAACCACAAGTACCAGCATGCGGGAGAAAAACAGGCCCGCTGGTACCTGTAGTACTACTGGAAAAAAAATACCCAAATAAAAACAGGAGACACACACCTTGAGAGTAAAACTTTATTGCACAGCTGCCGACACACACATACTTACCTATGTTGACCCGCCGACTGCCACGTCTCCTGATCCGACGATCCGGGGTACCTGTGAATAAAATTATACTCACCTCAATCCAGTGTCCAGATATAAATCCCCGAATGCCGGGACACCACGTGACTGCTGTCACCGAGGTCCCTTCAGCCAATCAGGAAGCGCAACTTCGTTGCACTCACCTGATTGGCTGTATGCGCGTGTGACCTCAGACAGCACATCGCAAAGCCTCTCCATTATACTCAATGGTGGGAACTTTGCGGGTAGCAGTGGGGTTACCCGCGGTCAGCCGCTGACCGCGGGTGACCCCACCGCTACCCGCAAAGTTCCCACCATTGAGTATAATGGAGAGGCTTTGCGAGGCGCTGTCTGACAGCTCAGACGTGCAGCCAATCAGCAGAGTGCCAGGACGTTGCACTCGCTGATTGGCAGAAGGGACCTTGGTGACAGCAGTCACGTGGGGTCCCGGCATTCGGGGAAAGGGGTCCCATGTGTAAACATGGGACCCCGTTCAGTGCGTGGTCCGGGTAAATGCGGTTTGTTTTTTTGCCAAGTACGTGGATTTATATGTGGACACTGGATTGAGGTGAGTATAATTTTATTCACAGGTACCCCGGATCGTCGGATCAGGAGACGTGGCAGTCGGCGGGTCAACATAGGTAAGTATGTGTGTGTCGGCAGGTGTGCAATAAAGTTTTACTCTCAAGGTGTGTGTCTCCTGTTTTTATTTGGGTATTTTTTGTACTACTACTACTACTACTAATACTACTAATACTACTAATACTACAATATTCTTTACATTTTCTCAAGGCTATCAGCCTCCCATCCGCAGCCCTTGGATGGGGGGGGGGGGGGGACAGCCTCGGACTTCACCCCTGGCCCTTGGGTGGCTGGGGGGGGGACCCCTTGATTGAAGGGGTACCCACTCCCCCAGGGTACCCCGGCCAGGGGTGACTAGTTGGATATTTAATGCCACGGCCGCAGGGCGCTGTATAAAAGTGACCCCCGGCTGTGGCATTATCTGTCCAGCTAGTGGAGCCCGATGCTGGTGTAAAAAATATGGGGGACCCCTACTCTTTTTGTCCCCCGTATTTTTTGCACCAGCACCAGGCGCAGAGCCCGGTGCTGGTTTTAAAAATACGGGGGATCCCCTGTCCATTTTTCCCCCGGATTTTTAGAACCAGGACCGGCTCGAAGAGCCCGAGGCTGATTATGCCTTGGAGGGGGGACCCCACGCCATTTTTTTTCGGGATTTTACCATTCCATTTAAAAAAAAAAAAAACAACAAAATAAAAATATTTTTAAAAATATATAAATAATACTTGTGCCTCCCAAAAAGACAAACCAAGTACCTAATCCCTTCTAATATAAATAGATATGCTATTACCAATAAAAAAAACATGTTTTTAAAATTTTTTATTAGATTCACCCACCAAAGTGTGGCGGATTGAAAATGACGAATTTACTGTCTAAAAGCACTGTTGTCGAATTTCCAAACTTCAATTGAATATACTTTTGTCGAATTGCTGCATTTGTACCATTGCAGAAAAGTCGAATTTGACAAAAGTCGAATTTCAAAAAGTCGAATTTTGAAAGTCCGTTTTTTTTGACGGAAAGTACTGAATTGCATTGTCGATTTTTATTTTTATTTTGCGAAAAAGTCCAGTTTTTCGACAATTTCGGGAATTCGACCGCAATTGCATATACCCCTAAATGGAATATACTGTGGATCTCCGTTAATTTGCATACTCCAGCCCTTAACTACCAGTCTCTTCGCAATTACATACAATATGGCGGGTTCTTTTGGACAATAAACTCCTCCGTACGAGTAATGTAGAGCTCTCTCTTTACTATATATTAACTGACTTTGCCTTTATCCACTTTGTATGCACTGAAACTGTGACTTAGGTTTCTGTCCCTAATATTCCCCTGGACAATTTATGCAGCCTCTTTCCAGCGCTTAAACACTGCTTTATTGCTGACAACTGGGAGTGCCATAGTTATTTGTGCAGGCTAATGTGATCTGTTCCTTTCCTGTGACAAATAAATGTATATTGCTGCTGGTATATGGTGTAGGTAGCAGATTAGATGCACTAACACCTCCGCTCCCCAGTGCAGCAGTAACGACTCTCCAACTCTCCTTCTCTCAGCAGCTAACAGCTCTTTCCTATGGCTTCACGAATATATATTATATATATATATATATATATATATATATATATATATATATATATATATATATATATATATATATATATATATATATATATATATATATATATATATATATATATATATATATATTACACATATGGCACAATTAGATCAATGCACTGTGAGTTAGTGCGTAAGCTTAAGTGGTATGCCATCAATTGGTGCTAGCATTTGTTCAATGTCCCAGCAATATAACATACAATATCCTTAGTTCAGATCCTGCTAACACTCTTTGAACTCTATAATATAGTCAATGGTTACAGGAGACTACTTTCTGACATATTGGAATAAAACGCCTTTTACGCTCCTCTCCCTGAAATAATGCAGGATATATATTAATGTAACTCACTCCGGTTAATTAATATATATATATATATATATATATATATTATATATATATATATATATATATATATATATATATATATATATAACAACAGCCCGGCACTCCCTTGATATGGAGAGTTGAACAATGCCCCGGTGCCCTCAGAAAGTATGCACATCAAATAGAAACAGAAGGACTGCGGCACTCAGGGACGTCATGAGAAAATAGCTGTATTAAGTACGATACATCATGGCATCGACGTTTCGGGGATTTTAACCCCTTCCTCAAGATGCGGTAGAAACGTTTCTACCGCATCTTGAGGAAGGGGTTAAAATCCCCGAAACGTCGATGCCATGATGTATCGTACTTAATACAGCTATTTTCTCATGACGTCCCTGAGTGCCGCAGTCCTTCTGTTTCTATTTGATAGATATATATATATATATATCCCCTGCTCAATTAATGCTGCCTAGCACTGTTGTTCATAGCCTTTGTATAAGAGTTACTGGATATATGATAGTTACTTATACTTCGTGATGCTAGGCTAAGGTGTGAGTGAGGTGCATGATAATTTTCACTCACGCTTCAGTTGTACTGCTGCTGAAATGACCGCTCCGACTCCTGCCAGATAAGTGTCGCTCTCTCTCTGCCTGTGCATGCATCAGCTTCAGGCCACTCTGCTTCTTGTGAGGAGAGACCCAGCCAGCGTCAGCGTTGCTATGGTGCTCTGCCGGAGCTTCTCTCTGCCTCTTCCGCTGCTGGCGTCGGCTGTTTCTATGGTGCTGGCCGGAGCTTCACTGCCTCTTCCGGCCTCAGCGTCACCATTGCTATGGCGCTGACCGGAGCTTCCCTCAGCCTTCTTCCGCTGCTGCTCCCGGCACCAGCAGGCCACCGCAAGCACCCCGCCAGACCACGCCGTCCTCTCCTGCTGCCTGGATGACCCGGCAAGGCACCACAGCAGCGCAGCACCTCTGCGATCTCTGCTGCCGCTTCCGGAGGGCAGCTGGCAGGTACCCCCGATTCCGCTCTCCGCTTCTCCGGCCGCCCTGTTCTAGCCGCACTCTCCGTTGCCTTTTGCCGGCTGTGCTCCCTAGGCTCTCTGGCCGCCGCCCAGCTCTCAGCAGCGCCAGAGGCTCAGGTGCCAGCTCTACAAAGGGGGATCAGCAGACTGCTGTGCCGACGGGGAGCGCTTTTTATATTCTCCCAGTTAGTGGCACGCGGCCCTTCAGCCTCTCGTGGCCCCCCTTGTTTTCCCGCTCTGCCCGCGTGAACCCTGGCTCTATGAGCGCGGGGACACTCTGGAAGCTTCCCCAGCTTCTTCCATAGTGCCCAATGTAATGCATTTTAACCCCTTCAGCGCTGCTAAAAGGAGTCTGTTCCTTTATATTATTGTACCACAGTTCCTACCTCCCTATATTTACACTATATTATACATCTTTTACCACACAAATTAATAAATCCATATACATACATGAATACACCATTATATATTGAATACAAAATATATATATATACACACACACACACACTTTATACATGGCTACACTATATATTCCCTGTGTACAGTCTGTAAGTTCCAAGCTGCAGCAAGGACAAGATATAGGCCCAGATTTATCAAGCCTTAAAGAGTAATAAATAGCACAGTGATAAAGCACCAGCCAATCAGCTCCTTACTGCCATGTTACAGGGTGTTTTGTAAAATGACAGATGCCGCTTGGTTGGTACTTTATCACCGTGCTATTTATTACTCTCCAAGGCTTGCTAAATCTGGGCAATAGTTTCATAGCAGCGGAGCTAATGAAGTAGTTATTCACTGTTTTGCCGGATCAGCCTTTTTCCTCTGTGCTACTACAGCCAAGACTGGAGCTTCATTCTATTACTGTAACATGGCCTAAAAGACTTAAATATATATCCATATACTGTATATACCGATGCCTTCTCAACAGGTTAACGGACATAACTACAGCTAGTGCTTCCTTCTATGCACATTGTACAGTTGTTAAAAATGTATTAACAGAGGTGAACGAGGTTATGGTGATGTTATTTGCACGCATATTTTAAGAACTCATTACATAAACATTTGTGTACATGCCTAAAGGTATAGATCCGTATCACTGATCCAGGAAATTTTGCACTGTTCCTGCAAAAGATGTCGTCGGGACACGTCGTTCCAGAATAATTTTTGTATTATTTTCCTTGTACAAATTATTGTGAAAGAAGCGACAAGTGAATCTAATTATAACCAGCTGGTGATCGTAAGTTTAGGAAATTTGTAAAAAGTTAATAATCTTCTTTAATAAACCAATTCTCTGTTTAGACAAATTCTTTGAACAACTCTATGCCTGGACTCATCCCCTTTACCGCTCTGATGATCTGCATCTAGCACAACGATCCAGACCACCAGGTAAAAGAGAGCATAGCGACCTTGCATCTGTAAGTTACCAACTTACCTGGGTTTTACAGAATGCCATCAAGGAGCTTATCCTCTGGTAAAGCCTATAATGACCAGTGGTTTAGCACTTACCTTTTCACCCTCTGCAACATGGCAGATGACCTCTCCAGTGGAAGGGTTAATAGTGGGGAAGGTCTTCTTGCCGACTGCATCTTGCCATTCGTTGTTTATGAACAGCTGTAGAGATGGAGAGAGTGCAACGGTTACTGTAAGCTGTAAAAGACTAGAGACGCAGGGGTATATTTAAACTACTAAGAATTAAGTGGTGGTGTTGCCCATACAAACCAGATTCTAATGCGCATCCTAATAAATTGTACAGAATTTGATTGGTTGCTATGGGCAACACCACCGCTTTTCCTTTTTAGAAGATTAAGTATAGCTACCCCATAGACAAGAAAATCTCCTGACAGCATGGTACATTCACACAAGCCATCCTTTAACTAGATAGTGCATCTTGTTATTAAACAGTATACCAGTCAATAATACATTCACACTTTGATTACAGCAGGTTTGTTGACAAAATGTTCAGATAGTGGGGTCACAATCGCTTGTAATCACAGCAGAAGGAGCAACGGTGCTTTCAGAGTCTCCAATACTTAATTCCAACTAAAAGTCAATGGCCAAGAGACACGTGACACCACTGAAGGCTCCAAAAATCTGGAATTCTGCAGTCACGCAAAATACAAAAATAAAAATAAAAGTCTAAAACAAAAAACACAAAAATTATAAGAAATGAATTGCTTTAAACTAGGCATAGGCAAGAATATTGATAAAAGGGAGAACTTTGTCCCCTTGCAACACAGGACAAGCCTGACTCCAGCCAGTGGAACAGGAACTGATCCATTAGGGCCACCAAAGCTTGGCGATACTCACCCGATACTGTACCTGTATATCTAAATGTAATCTGTGCTTTGAGCTACTGTACAAAACATGAAGAATTTGCTTGCTTACCACAACTGATAAAAACTACCTGATTGGACAACACTCAATTCAGTTGTAACAAAGATTAGATAAATGGTGTACGTGTCCCCCCAAAAGATTCGGTATGATTGGCCGATGGACAGAATGCTGGCTGTCAGAATCCCAACAGCGGCATCCCGCCAGTCGGTGTCACGACAGAGTCCACTCGTGGGCTCACTGCGCTTGCCACAGGTCTTATTCCCACGCGGGTGGTGGTGTGGACCCACCACCCGACTGGGAATACCAGGTTTAGGTCAGGATTCTGACCACAGGTGGTATATTAACCGCATCCCTCCCCAAAAGACAATAAGAGTTGTTCAGTATAACAGCTACCAAAATCATTTTGAAAAGTCAAATGGTTACCGATTTCATGCCACAGACCTTGCAGATCATTACTAACGCCCCCTACACACTCGACGATGCGCCGCCGAGCTGCCCGACGGAAGGAAGGGGGGTGGGGGGAGGTGACAGGGAGAATGAAGTTTCTTCACTCCCCCCGTCATCCGGCTCCATAGCACTGCATGCTAATACGGATGAGATTGTCCATATTGGCCTCCATGCATAAGCAACTTGGCACCAACGACGCACGAGCGCGGGTCCGCGTATCGTTCATCGGTGGTGCCTACACACTGAATGAAATGAACGAGTTCTCGTTCATTAATGAACAATAACGTTCATATAGTTCAATAAAATCTATTAGTGTGTAGGGCCCATAACATCAGAACTGGCAGTTTGCACATAACTATAAGCTGTATTTGCTTTGTATAAATTTCAACAGCTACACTACTATACGCTGGTATATGTACACTACTGTATCGTGATGCTGACCAGGAACTCAGACAGCGGACGGAACGGCGACGCTGGAATCCCGACACCCCTATCGTAAGTATGCAGGGACTGTCAGCGTTATCCCATGTGGGGGGGGGGGGGGGTGAGGGGTGTTAGGCACGCCCGGGAAGGGTTGCGGTCAGGCACCACCGGTGGAGGGGTATACTTGCCTACCCCATCAGGATTCCGTAGTCAGGTCTTCTGACCGCCAAGATCCCGAACGCCGGTAAATCATATCACACCCACTCTACCCTGACATCCTAAAAAGTCTTGGCAATGGTAGAATCCAGGTTTCAGCTCCAAATTTAAAATGCACTAATATTAAATGCATAGCCCAGCACTTTATGAACATAATACATTTAAAGGTCACAAAGCCGCCTCTACTTAAATATGTTGCAATGCAATTACTCCTAGTGTAGCAAAGCTGCTCCTTGTTTTACAGAAGTGTGAACAGATATGCAAATCAAATTGGCAGCATCTGCACAGTATACAAATACTCCTTGCAAAATCACTTATGGAACACAGATCTGCTACAGGATAATATTGGGTACTTTAAAGTGATTTTGTACTTGCATTAAAAAAAAAAAAAAATAAGTATTTATAGGCAATGCAAAAGCCAGACATACAAATGTGACACCTGCAATAAAGACAGTCCTTGTGTATTGATAATCCACATATCTAGACACAGACTGATATTTGTAAGGCAGCTCCAACGACCGTGAAGCGGACAACAGCAACATGCTCCTAAACCAAGGAAAACAGACAAAAAATATCTTTCAGTTGTTCAAATCAAACCTATTTAACCAACTTGTCTAAAAAACAGACTGTCATTTGCTTCAATCCATTACCAGACTTTAATTCCAACCAACTAGTTGGATGAAAGTTGGTCTAGTCCCTGTGTGCCTAGGCACCCTGGCATTCCGCAAAGCTCTTGCAGGTGTGCCTTGGGTTGGTGGTCCAGGACCAAATCAAATTATTTATGATCAAAGTGATTGACAGCACTGGTTTTGCCCATCATAAAACATGTGGACAACTGTACACCATCACATAACGGACCCTAAGGATGACAGGTAGGCACAATTTACATCATTTAATATTTTGTTTCAAAATGTATTAAATAACTTTTATCCTAGGGGTGCCATGAAAAAAAACGCTAATACTCTAGAGCGCCATGTTTTAAGAAACCTTGGGAACCACTGGTCTAGTCACATCTTTCAAAAGACACTACATGGGCTATTTTAAGAACCAGGCAAGCCGTGCGTTCGTACAGGGCGCCTGCAGCCACTGCTTGCCTAGTATTTCATGCGGTTTGGCCATCCGCAGAAAATACTAATGAAAATGTCCCTCTCAAAATGGCTGCAGCCACAGAGGAGGAAGTTTTCAAGGATGCTAGAGGTGGCGGCAGCCATTTAGGGAGGGACGTCACTCCCCTGAAGAGCCTTCTGGGACTGAGTGACGGCTGCAGCATGAAAGCATCTAGAGGGAGGAGGCGGCAGTGGTGTGAAACCCCTGACAACGAGAAGGTAGTGGGGCTGGCAATGGTGAAAGGGGCATTAACTGTGTGGGACATATGGTGCTAGAGGCATCACTATGAGGGGCATATGGTGCAAGGGACATTTACTGTGTGGGGCATATGGTACAAGGGACATTACTGTGTGTCGCATAATATGGTGGAATTTCTATTTTCCTGTATTTGCCAATGTCTGGGGCTGCAGGTTCAAAAACTGGGATGTCAGGTAGCCTTTTACTGCAAGGCCATACCCATTTTAGTGTGACCATGCCCCTTTTGGAAGCACGTGCTGTCACTGACATCTTAAAATGTTTAGGGGGGGGGGGGGGGGGGGGGTGGAACACATTTTTCTATTGTTCACACTGGGAGCCAAATTGTCTAGAAACTGCCTTGGGCACCACTATGCAGCGGAATACATATGATTTACCGGTGGGCGGGATGCCGGCTGTCCATATACAGACACCAGAATGCCGGCAGCGGGGCACATGCAAAGAGTCCCACTGCGGGCTCAGCGGCTCGCTGCAAACAAAAAAAAATTAGATTTTAAACCTACCGGTAAATCTTTTTCTCCTAGTCCGTAGAGGATGCTGGGGACTCCGTAAGGACCATGGGGTATAGACGGGCTCCGCAGGAGACATGGGCATTTTAAGACCTTTTAATGGGCGTGAACTGGCTCCTCCCTCTATGCCCCTCCTCCAGACCTCAGTTATAGGAACTGTGCCCAGGAGACTGACATTTCGAGGAAAGGATTTTGTTAATTAAGGGTGAGATACATACCAGCGCACACCACAACACACCGTACAACCTGGGATATAACTAAACCAGTTAACAGTATGAACAAATAAGATCAGCAACAGCTTGATCTGAACTGCAACACAACCCTTGTGTAGACTTATCAATAATTATGTACAAGTACAGCAGATTTATTCCGCACTGGGACGGGCGCCCAGCATCCTCAACGGCAGTGATGGGGAACCTTTGGCACTCCAGCTGTTGAACTACACATCCCAGCATGCCCTGCTACAGTTTTACTATTTGGCAATGCTAAAACCGTAGGAGGCCAGGGTGGGATGTGTAGTTCAACAACAGCTGGAGTGCCAAAGGTTCCCCATCACTGCTCTACGGACTAGGGGAAAAAGATTTACCGATAGGTTTAAAATCTTATTTTCTCTTACGTCCTAAAGGATGCTGGGGACTCCGTAAGGACCATGGGGTTTATACCAAAGCTCCAGACCGGGCGGGAGAGAGTGCGAATGACTCTGCAGCACCGACTGAGCAAAAGAGAGGTCCTCATCAGCCAGGGTATCAAACTTATAGAATTTTGCAAAAGTGTTTGAACCCGACCAAGTAGCTGCTCGGCAAAGCTGTAACGCAGAGACGCCTCGGGCAGCTGCCCAAGAAGAGCCCACCTTCCTAGTGGAATGGGCCTTTACCGATTTTGGTAACGGCAATCCAGCCGTAGAATGAGCCTGCTTACAGATCCAGCGTGCGATAGTCTGCTTGGAAGCAGGAGCGCCAACCTTTTTGGCTACATATAGGATAAACAGAGCCTCCGTTTTCCTAATACGAGCCGTGCTGGCTACATAGATTTTTAAAGCCCTGACTACATCCAGGTACTTGGAATCCTCCAAGACATCCGTAGCCACCAGCACTACAATAGGTTGGTTCATGTGAAACGACGAAACCACCTTAGGTAGAAATTATGGACGAGTTCTCAATTCCGCTCTATCCACATGGAAAATCAGATAGGGGCTCTTGTAAGACAAGGCCGCCAATTCTGACACCTGCCTTGCAGATGCCAAGGCCAAAAACATGACCCCTTTCCAAGTGAGAAATTTTAACTCAACAGTTTGAAGTGGTTCAAACCAATGTGATTTAAGGAACTGTAACACCACGTTAAGGTCCCACGGTGCCACAAAAGGAGGTTGGATCTGCAGTACTCCCTTCACAAAAGTCTGCACTTCTGGAAGAGAGGCCAATTCCTTCTGAAAAAATATTGATAAGGCCGAAATCTGCACCTTAATGGGGCCTAACTTTAGGCCCATATCCAGCCCTGCTTGTAGAAAATGGAGAAAACGACCCAGCTGAAAAACCTCCGTAGGAGCATTCTTGGATTCACACAAAGACACATACTTCCTCCAGATACGGTGATAATGCTTCGCCGTTACCTCCTTCCTAGCTTTAAGTAGAGTAGGGATGACCTCTCCTGGAATACCTTTCCTAGCTAGGATTTAGTGTTCAACCGCCATGCCATCAAACGTAACCGCGTTAAGTCTTGGAACACACACGGCCCCTGTTGTAACAGGTCCTCTCTTAGAGGAAGAGGCCAAGGATCTTCTGTGAGCATTTCCTGAAGATCTGGATACCAGGCCCTTCGAGGCCAGTCTGGAACAATGAGTATCGTTTGAACTCTTGTTCTTCTTATGATCCTCAATATCTTTGGGATGAGTGGAAGTGGTGGGAACACATAGACCGACTGATACACCCACGGTGTCACTAGTGCGTCTACTGCTATTGCTTGAGGGTCCCTCGACCTGGAACAATACGTCCAAAGCTTTTTGTTGAGGCGTGACGCCATCATGTCTATTTGAGAGAGTCCCCAACCGTTTGTCACTTCTGCAAAGACCTCTTGATGAAGCCCCCACTCTCCTGGATAGAGATAGTGTCTGCTGAGGAAGTCTGCTTCCCAGTTGTCCACTCCCGGGATGAAAACAGCTGACAGCGCTTACATGATTTTCCGCCCAGCGAAGAATCCTGGTGGCCTCCGCCATCGCTGCTCTGCTTCTTGTTCCGCCCTGGAGGTTTACATGCGCCACGGCTGTGATGTTGTCTGACTGGATCAGTACAGGTAGGTTGCGAAGAAGATGCTCCGTCTGTCTCAGGCCGTTGTATATGGCCCTCAACTCCAGCACTTATGTGCAGACAAGCCTCCTGGCTTCACCATATTCGCTGAAATTTTTTTCCTTGTGTGACCGCTCCCCAGCCTCAGAGGCTCGCGTCCGTGGTCACTAGAACCCAATCCTGGATTCCGAACCTGCGACCCTCTAGGAGGTGAGCACTGTGGAGCCACCACAGGAGAGATATCCTGGCCCTGGGGGACAGGCTTATCATCAGATGCATTTGGAGATGGGACCCTGACCATTTGTCCAGTAGGTCCCACTGAAATGTTCTTGCATGGAACCTGCCAAACGGAATGGCCTCGTAGGCCGCCACCATCTTTCCCAGCACCCAAGTGCATTGATGAATCGACACTCTTTTTGGTTTCAGCAGATCCCTGATCATGTTCTGGAGTTCCAGAGCTTTTTGCATTGGGAGAAAAACCCTCTGCCGTTCCGTGTCCAGAATCATGCCCAAAAACGACAGTCGAGTTGTCGGCATCAACTGCGACTAAGGCAAATTTAATAGCCAGCCGTGTTGTTGTAGTACCCTCAGAGAGAGTGCCACGCTTTTCAATAACTGGTCTCTTGATCTCGCCTTTATCAGGAGATCGTCCAAGTACGGGATAATTGAGACACCTTGCTTGCGCAGGAGCACCATCATTTCCGCCATTACCTTGGTGAAAATCCTCGGGGCCGTGGAAAGCCCAAACGGCAACGTCTGAAATTGGTAATGACAATCCTGCACAGCGAATCTCAGGAACGCCTGATGAGGAGGATATATGGGGACATGAAGGTATGCATTCTTTATGTCTAGTGACACCATAAAATCCCCCCCCGTCCAGACTGGAAATCACTGCCCGGAGAGATTCCATCTTGAATTTGAATCTTTTCAAATACAGGTTTAGGGATTTTAGGTTCAGAATTGGTCTGACCGAGCAGTCTGGCTTCGGGACCACAAGTAGAGTTGAACAAAACCCTTTTCCCTGTTGCAACAGGAGAACCATGATAATCACTTGATGTTGACACAGCTTTTGTATCGCAGCTGAAACTATTTCTCTCTCTGGGAGAGAAGCTGGTAAGGCAGATTTGAAAAATCAGTGTGGAGGCACGTCTTCGAACTCCAGTCTGTATCCTTGGGTTACAATTTCTAGCACCCAAGGATCCAAGTTCGAATGAATCCAGACCTGGCTGAAGAGCTGAATACGTACCCCCACCGGTGCGGACTCCCGCAGCGGAGCCCCAGCGTCATGCGGTGGATTTGGTAGAGGCCGGAGAGGACTTCTGCTCCTGGGAACTAGCCGCAGCTGGTGTTCTTTTCCCTCTACCCTTGCCTCTTGAGAGGAAGGATGATCCACGTCCCTTTCTGAATTTATGAGACCGAAAGGACTGCATCTGTTATGGAGGCATTTTCTTTTGCTGTGGAGGAACAAAAGGCAAAAAAGAAAAAAAAAAAAAAAAAAAACTTACCCGCGGTAGCTGTGCAAACCAGGTCCGCGAGGCCGTCCCCAAACAAAAGTTCACCCTTGTAAGGCAAGGCCTCCATAAGCCTCTGGAGTCAGCATCACCAGTCCATTGACGGGTCCACAACGCCCTCCTAGCTGAAACTGTCATGGCATTGGCCCTTGATCCCGAGAGGCCAATATCTCCCTTAGGTATAACGCTGCGTCCTTGATGTGACCCAATGTCAACAATACACTCTCCCTGTCGAGGGTATCCATGTCAGATGACAAGTTATCTGCCCATCCTGCAATCGCGCTACTCACCCATGCCGACGCTACCGCCGGTCTGAGCAGGTTTCCCGTAGTCGCATAAATCGATTTCAAAGTAGTCTCCTGCCTGCGATACGCAGGATCCTTTAGTGTCGCCGTGTCCGGAGACAGTAGGGCCAAATTTTTGGATAAACGCGTTAAAGCCTTATCTACCGTGGGTGATAATTCCCACCGTAATCTGTCCTGTGAGGGGAAAGGATACGCCATAACAATTCTCTTAGGAATCTGCAGTCTTTTGTCTGGAGTTTCCCAAGCTTTTTCAAACAGAGCGTTCAGCTCATGGGATGGGGGAAATGTTACCTCAGGTTTCTTCCCCTTAAACATACAGACCCGTGTGTCATGGACAGAAGGGTCCTCTGTGATATGTAATACATCTTTTATTGCAATAATCATATATTCTCTTGGCCACCCTTGGGTGTAACCGAGCGTCATCATAGTCGACACTGGAGTCGGAATCCGTGTCGGTATCAGTGTCTGCTATCTGGATAAAGGGACGTTTCTGGGACCCTGATGGGTTCTGTGACACATTAATATCCATGGATTGTCTCCATGCCTGGTTCTGGGACTCAGATTTGTCCAACCTTTTATGTAATAAAGCCACACTTGCATTCAAAACATTCCACATGTCTACCCAATCAGCAGCCGACGGAGTCACTATTACATTCTGCTCCGCATCCTCTCTGGAAGAGCCTTCCGCCTCAGACATGTCGACACACACGTACTGACACCCCCACACACACTGGGATATAGGGGACAGACTCACAATAAGGTCCTTTAGAGAGACAGAGAGGGAGTCTGCCAGCTCACACCCAGCGCCACTGCGGTCTGAAATATTAATAGTGTCCCAGACCTGTAAGCGCTTTTTGTTATCACACTAGCACCAAATTAATGTGCCCCCCCTGTTTTGCACCCTGTTACTTGTATACAGCGGTGAAGGGTGTCCGGAAGCAGCGTCTCTGCAGCAAGCTGTGGAGAAAATGGCGCTGGTTAGAGCTGAGGGACTAAGCTCCGCCCCCTCGATGGCACGCTTCGGTCCCGCTAATTTTTATACTGGCGGGGGTCTGTATATACTGCCCATGCAGTATCTATGTGTGCCAGTGAACTTTTGAGGTAATCATTGCTGTCCAGGGCGCCCTGCACCCTTGTTGTGCTGTGTGTGTGGGGGAGCACTGGCGCGCAGCGCGACCGCTGCGCGGTACCTCACGAAGATCTGAAGTCTACTGCCGTCTTCGAAGTCTTCTTGCTTCTCATACTCACCCGGCTTCTATCTTCCGGCTCTGTGAGGACGGCGGCGCGGCTCTGAGACGAACAGCTAGGCGTACCAAGTGTTCCGACCCTCTGGAGCCAATGGTGTCCAGTAGCCTAAGAAGCAGAGCCTATCAGTAAAGTAGGTCTGCTTCTCTCTCCTCAGTCCCACGAAGCAGGGAGCCTGTTGCCAGCAGTGCTCCCTGAAAATAAAAAACCTAACAGTCTTTTTCCAGAGAAACTCAGTAGAACTCCCCTAGTGTGCAACCAGTCTCCTCTGGGCACAGAATCTAACTGAGGTCTGGAGGAGGGGCATAGAGGGAGGAGCCAGTTCACGCCCATTAAAAGGTCTTAAAGTGCCCATGTCTTCTGCAGAGCCTGTCTATACCCCATGGTCCTTACGGAGTTCCCAGTATCCTCTAGGACGTAAGAGAAATCGGGTTTGTTGGCGCTGAACAGTTTTGTGTGGGTTTACACCCTGGGATTAGCAGCCACCTGGTGAGGGGGTAGCCAGCCTCCTCAAACAATAAAACAACTGCAAGCAAATACCAGGCCAGCGCTTAATTCCAATGATGTTCCCAAAAGTATATAAAAAAAAAAAAACACAATTTATTAAACAAACCTAAAAAAATATGAACAATTAAAAAATTGATAGACCAAGATATATTAACCATATCAAGCTGAGGTATATCATACCTCTAATATTGACATTAATACATATATGATGTTATAAATTACACTAATTGTAAAAAGATAGAAGGTCGTCGCTGAAAACTTATATAGAAGAGACTCTCAATTTTGATTAGTCAGTCTCTCGTGCTTAGTTAGCAGCCTACAGTTTATGCAAGAATGAATCCTTCAGTTAGTGTGTTTAGCATCTAAAACCATACATGAATGTATCCTGAATCAGTATGGATTTTATCACAGCTGGAAAATGTCCATCAACTGAATATTCCACTGGGTAGATAAATAATGCAAAGATGTGAAGCTGTATAGTTACTGCTACTCGCTGTATGGTTGTAACTGTCCTTGCTGCACAGTGTTAGTTGTTGAAAGCCGCTCTATATCACCCTGTGCATGGGTAAGACATCTGTCAGCTGCACAATCGAGTGGGGAACCGCTCTCCGTCGTGCAGCACAGTTTAAATGCCCCGAGCCTCCGTACAACACCCCTGGCACAGTTAGAATAGTGCTTTGCAGGACGGGGTGTAAGGCGTTCCCGGTGCAGCAAGGAGCATGAATAGTGCAGTCTCGTCACAGATGAACAATTGCCGGCAAATGCTGGAGGACAATCAGCTGATATGACAGCGGGGTTTTCTTCTTGTGGGCACCATCAGTCTCAACGTCCCCTTCTCTCTGTACCCTGCGCTCGCCACAGGATCTAGTCCCGCTCTGTGGGTGTCGTGGATATCCAAGAGTGGGAATAGTCCTGTTTTGCCAGGATTCCAACTAGCGGCATTGCCGGCTGTTGGGATTCCGGCAGGGGTGTAGCGAGGGTGGCTCCAGTGGAGCGCGAGCTCTGGGCACCAAAAAAAAAAAGTTAGAGGGCGCAGATGGGACACACACTGACTCGGACTCAGAGACTAGGTGAGAAACAGGTCAGGCCAGTGGTGACAGCAGGAGACACTGACATCCAGCACATGCCGGAGCTATGCCCACCCTCTTTATGTCTCACTGTCTGCTTGTAGCTGTGCAGCTGGGTTACTTTTGTCCTGCAGCACCCCTCTCTGCCCCGGCTGCTGCAGCATAACATGTATAAATGGCTCTTCTGTGGTGTAACGTGTATAATAGACTCTACTGTGGCGTAACGGGTGTAAGGGGCTAAACAGTGGTGTAACGTATATAAGCGGCTGTGTGGCGTAACGTGTATAAGGGGCTCTACTGTGGCATAACGTGTATAAACAGCTCTTCTGTGGTGTAACATGTATAAGCATCTCTACTGTGTGGTGTAACATGAATAACGGTCTCTACTGGGTGGTGTAAAGTGATGAACGGAAACTACAGTGCAGTGTAATGTGAATTGGCACTATTCTGTGGTCACACCCCTAACCCCATGAAGCCACGATCCTGTATATTTATTGCATGCCTGCTGCATGCACTGTCCCTATTTTAAACTTGGGGTGCCCAGAAGAAACTTTCGCCCTGACCTCTACAAGGTCTAGAACTGGCCCTGTCAACAATTTAGAATTTTTTTTATATTTTTTATTTTCAAATATAACATGCCACCACATGTTGGCCAGGCTCCCAATTCTGTACAGGGCAGGGGGCACCGAAACATACCCTTGCTCCGGGCACCATGGCACCTAGCTACACCTCTGGATTACGGCATCGGTAACCTGACAGCCGGAAATTGAAAGGATCCCTTATGCAGCTATAGGATTGTTTACTCTCTGCATGAATCAATAACCTGGGCACCCAGGCTATATACTTGCAGCTTGATGATAAAATCGGAAGGCGGTCGTTAGGTCGACAAGCGTTAGAGCAAACATTGGGTCGACATGCTTTACGTCGACATGCATTAGGTCGACATGAGTTCACCTTTTTCATACTTAACGATCCACGTGGACTACAATTGGGAATGGTAACCTGTGCTGAGTGCAGTGGTAGCGCAGCGAGGCACCTTGCCCAAAGCATGGCGAGTGAACGTGGTGCACTAATTGGGGTTTCCTGTCACTTTACGAAGAAAACTACACCAAAAACAGTAAAAAAAAAAAAAAAAAAAAAACTCATGTCAGTCTTTTTCCATGTCAACCTTGTACATGTTGACCTAATGACCATGTCGACCCAATGCACCACACCCTATAAAATCAGTGGAGAGAGATTTTAGATGCAGATTTTTTTTTAGATTACTGCAACCGTCACTAATATTACACAGGTAATATTACTGTAAGCTATTCTCCATCAAAATTGAAGTATAAAACAAAACTAAATACTAGGAGTCAAAGAAGCTTCTACTAATGGTATTTTTTGGAATACAGTCAGACATTTCATAGGGAACTTTATTACGGGTAAAATGTTATTCTTCATTTGTAAGGTGCTATAAATGCTGCATTGTAAAGCATACATAAAATGTGACGTATGCAAATATGGTTTACAAAGACGACACAGAAGTGAGCAGGCCTGCACATACTGTAAGAGGTTACAGAAAGGGGGCAAATGCGGTGCACGTCTAAAAGTGCATATACATTGTAACCCCTCTCTTATTACTCTAATATGATGCTATTACTTATTTCACTAAGGGAGGGTTACTCAGTATCTGTGCCTCCACCCAAGCTGGTTATTGTAAGGCTCGCCTGGGTAAGCCTCCCACCTGCGGTGTATGTGTTAGTGTATTCAAATCAATTATTCATTACATCTTATATTGTACCTTTCTTCTCTTCCAGATTTCCACGATCCAATTCAAGCCACAAATATAAAGGTAAGTAATGTAATTTAATTACAGAATACCACTATAAAACATATATATATATATATATATATATATATATCTACTAATCCTATACATATTAGTTTGCATGCAATACAAAAACTTTCACCTGTTTTCAATTGAGACTGAGTTACCCGGGTACTCTTTAAAACCGATGTGCACAATTGGGGCCCATACCATAAAAAAACATTCCATATATAGAAGGACTCCGTAAACTGACTGTGGTATTTTATTCTTTGTTTTATATGGAACAGGAATTATTTAAGCCTTTGCTGATGATCCCCATTGCAATTGTATTCCAGTGTCATAGGTTTAATTAGCACTACTGTTCCTGGGATATTGTTGTGGTGATTTACTGCTTAAGGATATTTCAGTCCATGAAACACTGTAGCATTAACTTATATTAGTCACAGTATTTTGTTACTTGTGTTTCTCTTTGGGCAACTGAAATTATTATCTCTCTGAAACTTATGTAACAATTCCAGCTGTCTCCTTCACTTAGTGAGATAAGATATTAGTTACAGTCGCAAAGTAATACTGCTCTAACAGCTTTATCCAATTGACATAAATGTATGAATAACATATATATCATTAGATGGACTAATGATAAGCAATGTCTCCTCTTTCATACGAAGTGCAGAATTATACTATCCCATATATGAAATATAGTTAGAGTACCATTCTTTCCGCTTCACTGTAAATTCCGATGGGACACCCTTATATTTATCTAGCATATTACTTCAGTGTTTTGGGTTAACACTAGTCCAACAAATATGTTGTCTTGAAGTATTGTCTTATTCCACTCTGATATTTATATATTTAATGTAATATGCTACCATTACAGTTCTTTTCATATCCAGTCTTTAGAAACATCTAATATTTCCAATCACACCTAATCCGGTATTTCTATTACTCTCTAGGCTCCCTGGAATTTATCCCTAGTAATAGTCTATATAAGACTGTCAATTAGATCCCTTTCATATATATGATATTTCTCCCTCATTGCAGCTATTGCAGGGCTGTAATGACAGTTAAATGTATTCATAAGTGCCATATGCATTTCACTCTATTTATTGGCCAGTCTATGAATCTTTATAGCTATATTAGCTGCCTGAATTGAGATTCCAGCCTATTATGCCCCTCAGTTACTCTTTTGGGCTACTGCAAACTTATTGTTGACTTAGGCCACCGAGAACTGGTATCTGCAGTATGAAAATTACTTAAAGCAGAGTGTCAGCTGGAGTCTATGATGCCCAGTGTGTGTAGACTGCAGAGGGAAGTGTGGTTTTATCTCACTTACACGTCCCTAGTTATGCTGCTGCTGCGGCTGGATGACGCTCCCCCGACTCCTCCCCAGTGAGGTGGTGAGCAATTGAGCTGGGTTGTCCCTTGTGGGAGGCGGAAGATCCAGTCAGCTCCGCCTAGCCTGGATTGCTATGGAGACGTCTCTTCCGTCTTCCTCCGCTCATCGACCATCAGCCCAGCCAGACCGGGAGAGGCCACCGCCTCCTCGAGCAGCGGGCCGTCTCCAGCGGTGTCACCCCAGCTCTGCCTCCACTCCTTTCCCAAGGTATTGCCTGGCGTGGGTAGCGCTACTCAGTCCCTGCGGCGCCGCTGTATGTTCACAGCATACAGCTCTATTAGCGGCCTGCGGGAGATCTGAGCACACACACTAGCCAGGGGAACAGCAGCCAGCCCAGCAGTGTAGGCGAGCTCTGTTTATACCCACGGATAAAGGGACTCGCGCCGCACAGCCGTTCTCCATTGGTCCGCCGTCCCTAGCCACCACCAACCAGTGCCTCCCATCGTCAGCCGCTCGCGGTCAGCCCTGAACCCCGCTCGTGGACAAACTCTTCCCGCCCTGCAGGTTGTTGCTCCGCAGCGCGAGGTAAATGTTAAGGACCCGGTTTGCCGCCTTTTCTGCCCTGCAGGCTATTGCCCATCTTACCATGTCTCGAGCCCACCTTGAAGTACACACAACCACTGCTATATTAAAGAAACTATGGCAGCGGACCACCATCACAATGGATGACACAACTACTCCAATTCATTATACTCATATGAACCTCAGACCTATTGGATTTTACATGAACTACACATTCTAACAATAACTATATATTAATTTAAGGCTAAACAATCAATAATAAACAATATTCATGTTACAACATGGTCAGCCCTTTAGTGGGAGGTATAAGTGGAAGAGGCTCAACTTTTTAATAGAAGTAGTGTTGATAACAGTACATTAAAAAAGTCTGCAATCAGAGTAGTAAGAAAAAAAAACTGTCAAGTCTGAATGCTTAATTAAAGAAAGTACAAAAAAAAAAAAAAAACACACAATGAGACTAAATATTAGTGTTAGGGACAGAAAATTAATCTAGTTGTATAACAAAAGGGACACAACAGCAATTATGACATACTGTAATTTATGTTACATTAGATGGTTTCAGGAAACCACATGACTGAAAAATGCCATACTTGCAGATAGCACTGGCTTCTGTGTCAGGACTGTAAAAGTGAAAACAATTTAGGTGAAAGGTTTCCAACAATGCTGGTATACACTGCAGAGACTGACTCGTATCCCTTTCAGACCGCCAGTAATATCCCAGGTTATTGCACATTAACACACAGCAACCCTGGGACATTGGGGTTGATTCAATTCGGCAACAGTTGAATAGCGCCGGGAATTAGCTCCCGACGCTATTCAATTCAGCTCCAGTTAAGTCGGCGATGGCCCGTTCTCGCCGACTTAACAGGTAGTTTTGTCGGGAGAACGGGCATTCTCTGACTTATCTACCAGCGGCGATGCTGATTCCCGACAGAATCAGCCTCGCGCGGCAGCACTTTCGTCGGGTTTCTTCTCTCATCCCCCGGGGATGAGAAAAGAATTCCCGACAATTGAGGGTCAGTCGACCCCATTGTGCAGCATGAAAGCATCCTGTTGAAATAACATGGTTCCAGCAACCTGGTATTTCAACTCCGGTAGCGACCAGGGATGAACACAGCTTCAACCTGGGCCATGGTGCAGTGTGAATAGTTAAGCCAGGACGATTCATCCGGGACCCATTCACAATATGGGAAGAGCCTGAAGTCATCTCCAAGCGCCACCTCCACATGTGACGCAATCGACCTGTTCGAGGCCACCAGTCTCAAAGTTCTCTCAACCGGGTCACACTCGGGATGTACAAATGCTGGGTGCGACCCGGCATTTGCAGTGTGAAAGGAGTATAAGATGACGTAAAGGAGTAATGCAATACACGTTGAGGCCCAGTTATCAACGAGTGTAAAACGCTTTGTGAATGATGAAACTTGTTGCGTATGATAAATAGTGCTCCAGCCAATCAGCTCTCAACTGGCATTTTTCAAATACATGACAGGAGCTGATTGGCTGGGGCACCAGCATAGGCAATGACATACCTCCCAACATGACCCTCTCCAGGAGGGACAGAATGCTCTGCTTCGGCTCTTTCCTCTTAATAGGGCGGGATGTACTAATGTACATCGCCGCCCATCGCCACGATGCTGATCGCATATGTATTAACATATGCGATCAGCATTGCGGAGGAAAGCTCTTCCGATAAGAGCTGTCCTCTGCGATGCGCAGCGGCAGCCTGACTTCCGGGATTCGGCCCCAGAAGTCAGTCTGCGCATGCGCGGGGTGACGGGGGCGGCCGCAGGGCATGCTGGGAGGGATCCGATCGGATCCCTCACACAGCGCCGCGGAGAGAAGCCCATAGGCTTCTATGGACGTAAGCCAGCAAAAGCTGGCGTATCCTACCGCGGCGCTGTCCTGCCGGCCGGGGGTTAGTACATCAGGAAAATGCGGTAAACAGGGAGTTTACCGCATTTTCCGCTTAGTACATCCCGCCCAATGTATGATTGTCTGCACCTGTATTGAACAGGTTCCTGGATTAGAAAGGTATTTCAGTACAGGTGAAGGCAATCATAAATTAAGAGGGAAGTGCAGGAGCAGAGTGTTCTGTCCCTCCTGGAGAGGGTCATGTTGGGAGGCAAGCAACAAGTTTCATCATTCACGAGTTTTATCACTTGTTTATAAATGAAACCCTATTACCCATTTCACATCTCCAATGCCGAATACCACCCAGGAATTGGAAACTGGTCCTTCCCAGGTGGGATCCGGCATTGGAGCCTCTCTGCTGGCTTCCCGACTCAGTTGGCATAGCAGCAGGGGGCGGAGCCAGCAGCAGGGGTGGAGGCGGCGCTGGGAGAAAAGCTCATCTCCGCGCCACCTCCCCCTATGTAGTGAACGGGTCCCATCGACCCAGGAGTCCGTTTACGCTGCCACTGATCAGGTATTCAACCCAGGAATTCTCCAAGTCCCCTTTCACGTTGCACACTGACACGTGTCGACTCGGCAATAAGCCTGTCGATACCGGGTTATTTTTGCGATGTGAAACGGGTGTATGTCAGTCAAGTTAAAGCCACAACAATATGGCGTGATCTGGATTGCGAGCCTCACTGTACAGCACTACAGAAGGGGCTGACCAGTGACCACGTTACCAAACAGCACAGATGAGGTCAAAGGGGACATCCCTCCCGGGCCCAAAACTTCAGGGGGGCCCCCATCACTTGCTTGGTCCAGTTGATCTCCGCTTTGTTGCCTTCATTACGCTTGCGGCATGTTTCTCTGCCATCACGTCCTTGTCTGACGATCTGCTGCCGCTGAAGAGCCGGGCAGCAGAGCAGCAAACACGGGCTACACTGACTGTGCGAGTCAGGGCTCCTTATAGCAGCTGCCTGCAAGCACTACCTCTGTCCATACCTGCACCCTAAGTGCCTGGATGGCACCCTCACAGCCTCACTGTCAGGGCAGGATGTACTAAAGGGAAAATGCGGTACCGCATTTTCATATGTACTAAGGTCCCACCGCTGGGATTACGCCTCCGGGGGTATCGCCATCTTTTGATGGCAATACCCCATAGAAGCCTATGGGCTTCTTACAGCCTCTGCATCCCGCCGCCGACCTGCGCCGCTCACGACGATCTCTCTACCCCCGGCCCCCCTCCTCCTTTCAGCTGCAGGGGGGAGAAGGAGGATCATGGGGACTCCCTGCACGTCACCTCCCAGGGCTGCCACAAACCTTGTCCTGTGGAACATCACTGATCACAGGACACCCCTGGCATCGCTCTGTGATACTAATCGCATATGTTAGTACATATGCGATTAGTATCATTGCGTTGACCAGCGATGACCCGCGATCAGTGACAGTACATCCCGCCCTCATACTGTATACTATGTCAAAGCAATGCCATATTTTTCTATATAAATGTGTGTATGCTGAGAGATTACACATATATATTTTTTTTTTCACGATGCTGAAGTTAGCTTCTTAATCGGCCAGCTTCTTATTCACTTCTTATTCGAGCTCCAGCTTCTTAATCAGAAAATTTAGTTTTGCAAGGGTTAATGAGTCTTGGGTCACAAATTTTACCCCTGAAATTAACAGAGGGTGGTCACTTGCATGTGACCCATTTGTATTTTGCCTGGCCCAACGCTGGTTTGGGCATGAAATACACTAGCAAAGTGGGCACACACACCATAATTTTACTATTTTGAATAAGTAGCTGTAGTTTTGCAAGGGTTAAACAGTCTTGGGCCACAAATTTGACACCTGAAATCAACAGAGGGTGGTCACTTACATATGACCCACTTGTATTTTGCTTGGCCGAACGCTGTTTTGGGCATGAAATACACTGGCAAAGTGAGTACACGCACCATTTTGTAAATTGCCATTTTGAATAAGTAGCTGTAGTTTTGCAAGGGTTAACTAGTCTTGGGCCACAAATTTGACCCCCAAAAACAACAGAGGGTGGTCACTTGCATGTGACCCACTTGTATTTTGCTTGGCCCAACGATGTTTTGTGCATGAAATACACTGGTAAAGTGGGCACAAACACCATATTTTACCATTTTGAATAAGTAGCTGTAGTTTTGCAAGGGTTAACTAATTTTTTTGTTTGTACATTTTTCCTACCTTATATCTGTCTGTTTTTACCCAGTTTTGTTTTTTCACAGTTGTTTACAATTGTAAAGTTCAACGGAATTTGCTGCGCTATATAAGAATCTGATAATAAGGAGATTTAATTTCAGAACTTAACTTTGTTAAATCTCTTTCTGCGAGGTACACTGGATTCCGCAGGGAACAACATCGGGGTGTAGAGTTGGATATTAATCCGAGGCACCAACAGGCTAAAGCTTTGACTGTTCCCAGGATGCCTTGCACCGCCTCCTCTATAACCCCGCCTGCATGCACAGGAGCTCAGTTTTGTTAACCAGTCCAATGCAGTAGCAGGTAAAAGATACGACAACAGTTAGTAGCCACACAGACCCACATTCTCACAACAGGAGAAGGTACCAGCGGCCAATGCCATACAAACCCAAAGAAGCGAAGTGCGTCAGGGTGGGTGCCCTGTGGAGTCCAGTGTAACTCGCAGAAAGAGATTTAACAAAGGATAAGTTCTTTCCATAAATCTCCTTTTCTGCAGCTGGGTACACTAGTATTCCACAGGGAATAACATTGGGGATGTCCTAAAGCAGTTCCTTATGTGTGGGGATGCAGTGTAGTGGGCACAAGAAACCCGCGTCCAAAGGAAGCATCCAGGGAGGCGGAAGTATCAAAGGCATAGAACCTAATAAACGTGTTCACTTAGGACTACGTAGCCGCCTTGCACAATTTTTCGAGGGAGGCGCCACGGCAGGCCGCCCAAGAAGGTCCAACAGCCCGAGTAGAATGGGCCTTGATAGTTGAGGGAGCTGGAAGACCAGCCTGTACATAAGCTTGTGCAATCACCATTCTAATCCATCTGGCCAAGTTCTGCTTATTAGCAGGCCAGCCACGTTTATGAAAACCAAAAAGAACAAATAGAGAATCCGATCTCCTAAGGGAAGCGGTTCTCTTCACGTAGATACGGAGAGCCCGTACCACATCCAAATACCGCTATTTGGAGGACAAATCAGGAGAGATAAAGGCCGGAACCACAATCTCTTGGCTAAGGTGGAAAGATGATACTACCTTAGGTAAATAACCAGGGCGAGTTCAAATAACCGCACGGTCACAGTGAAAAATCAGAAAGTGTGACCGACATGACAAGGCACCCAAGTTCAAAACCCGTCTAGCAGAGGCAATAGCCAGCAAAAACAAGACCTTAAGCATAAGCCACTTAAGGTCCACAGACTCAAGAGGTTCAAACGTAGCCTCATGCAGGGCATCTAGAACAACAGACAAATCCCAAAGGAGCCACCGAAGGGACATAGGGAGGTTGAATCCTTAGAACACCCTGAGTGAAAGTATGAACGTCAGGCAGAGACGCAATTTTTCCCTGAATCCATATCGACAAGGCTGAAATATAAACCTTGAGGGAGGCCAGACGAAGGCCTAAGTCCAGGCCCTGTTGCAGGAATGACAAAAGTTTTGCAGTACTGAACTTGTATGCATCATAATTCTTAGCAGCAGACCAGGTGAAGTAAGAATTCCAGACTCTATAATAACGCCGAGCCGAAGCTGGTTTACAGGCTTTCAACATCGTTTGAATGACCGCCTCAGAAAAAACTTTGGCACTCAGGACGGAAGCTTCAAGAGCCACGCTGTGAAAGCAATCCTGGTAGACACAGGGGCCCTGAACTAGGAAGTCTGGGCATTGTGGAAGTAGAAGAGGACGCTCTATCGAGAGACCCTGTAGGTCTGAGAAGCAATGTACTCTGGGACATGCTGGAGCGAGTAGAAGTAGGATTCCTCCTTCTTGCTTGAACTTCCTTATTACCCTGGTCAGGAGTGACACCGGAGGGAACACGTACGGCAACCGAAATTTCCATGGAACTGCCAGTGCATCCACGAACGCTGCTTGAGGATCCCTTATTCTTGCTCCGAAGACCGAAACCTTATCATTGTGTCGAGACGCAATCAGGTCTACATCTGGTAGACCCCGCTTGTCTACTAGGAGTTGAAATACTTCAGGATGAAGGCTCCACTCTCTGGCGTGTATGTCCAGACGACTGAGGAAGCCCGCTTTCCAGTTTAGGACCCCCAGAATGAACACTGCTGATATGGCTGGCAGATGGCGTTCCGCCCGGTTCCGGTATGAAAGATAGATAGTGTCTAGTTAGACAGTCAATAGATAGACACCATATGTTAGACAGACATTAGGTCGACAGGGTCAAAAGGTCGACAGGGTCAAAAGGTCTACACAATGTTTTTTTTTTTTCATTTTTGTGGTTTGTGTGGATAGTTTTGTCATCTGGGACCCCCAATTGTAGAAAGGCTTCGCTCGCCACGCTTCGGGCACAGTGGCTCGCTGCGCTCGCCACAAGGTTTATAACCAACTCTATGCCGACATGGATAGAGAAAGTATGAAATAATCCAAAAACATGTTAAATAAAAAAAAACACATTTGTCTATCTTTTTTATGTCGACCATCATCATGTCGACCTTTTGACCATGTCGACCTTTTGACCCTGTCGACCTAATGTCTGTCTAATATATGGTGTCTATTGACTGTCTAACTAGACACTGACTATCTACTAAACGGATAGGGTTCCGCCCAGTGAAGGATCTTTGACACTTCCAACATTGCCATGCGGCTTCGAGTGCCGCCTTGATGGTTTATGTACGCCACTGTGGTAGCATTGTCCAATTGTACTTGAAAAGGCCTGTTCTGTACCAGAGTCAGAGCAAGTTTCAGAGCATTGAACACTGCCCGCAACTCCAGAATATTTATCGGGAGGAGAGATTCCTCCCTGGTCCACCGACCCTGAAGAGAATGTAGTTCCAACACTGCACCCCAACCCCGCAGACTGGCATCCGTCGTCAGAAGGACCCAGTTGGAGATCCAGAAGGGACGACCCCTGCTCAATTGTTGGTCCTGTAGCCACCAGGTCAGTGACAGACGAACCTCTGGAGTCAAGGATATCATGTGAGATCTGATCCGGTGAGGCAGGCTGTCCCACTTGGCAAGGATTAGCTTCTGCAGAGGGCGAGAGTGAAACTTAGCATACTCCACCATGTCCAAAGCCGACACCATGAGGCCTAGTACTTGCATCGCCGAGTGGATCGACACTCGTGGGCAAGAAAGGAAGTATTGTATACTGTCCTGACGCTTCAGGACCTTCTCCTGAGACAAGAACAACCGTTGGTTGAGTGTGTCCAACAATGCCCCCAGGTGCACCATGCTCTGAGCAGGGACCAGGGAGGATTTCTTCCAGTTGATGAGCCACCCGTGGGCTTGCAGAAATTGGACAGTCAGTTCCAGATGATGGAGGAGAACCTCTGGGGCGTTTCCCAGGATAAACAAATCATCCAGACCTGGTGGGATCCTGATACCCTAACGGCGGAGTAGGGCAGTCATAACCGCCATGACCTTGTTGAAGATTTGCGGAGCCGTGGTCAGGCAAAAAGGTAAGGCCTGGAATTGATAATGTAGGTTGCCAATAGCAAACCGCAGGTTTTGTTGATGCGATATGGCAATAGGTATATGTTGTCCATAGATACCATATAGTCCATGGGCTCCAAAGCCAGAACAATAGAGTGAAGGGTTTCCATACGGAACTTGGAAACCTTCACAAAATTGTTCAAAGACTTGAGGTTTAGAATGGGCCGGGAGGATCCATTCAGTTTCGGAACTAGGAACAAAATATGGTGTTTGTGCCCACTTTGCCAGTGTATTTCATGCCCAAAACAGTGTTGGGCAAAGCAAAGTACAAGTGGGCCATATGTAAGTGACCACGCTTTGTTGATTTCAGGTGTCAAATTTGTGGCCCAAGACTAGTTAACCCTTGCAAAACTGCAGCTACTTATTCAAAATGGCAATTTATAAAATGGTGTTTGTGCCCACTTTGCAAGTGTATTTCATGCCCAAAACAGCTTTGAGCCAAGCAAAGTACAAGTGGGTCATATTTAAGTGACCACGCATTGTTGATTTCAGGTGTCACATTTTTGGCCCAAGTCTGGTTAACCCTTGCAAAACTACAGCTACTTATTCAAAATTGTGAATTATGGTGTTTGTGCCCACTTTGCCAGTGTATTTCATGCCCAAAACAGCATTGGGCCAGGCAAAATACAAGTGGGTCACATTCAAGTAACCACCCTCTGTGGTTTTTGGGGGTCAAATTTGTGGCCCGAGACTGGTTAACCCTTGCAAAACTACAGCTACTTATTCAAAATGGTAAATTATGGTGTTTGTGCCCACTTTGCCAGTGTACTACATGCCCAAAACAGCTTTGGGCCAAGCAAAATACAAGTGGTCATATGTAAGTGACCACCCTCTGTTGATTTCAGGTGTCAGATTTGTGGCCCAAGACTGGTTAACCCTTGCAAAACTACAGCTGCTTATTCAAAATGGCAAAATATGGTGTTTGTGCCCACTTTGCCAGTGTATTTCATGCCCAAAACAGCTTTGGGCCAAGCAAAATACAAGTGGGTCATATGTAAGTGACCACCCTCTGTTGATTTCAGGTGTCAAATTTGTGGCCCAAGACTGGTTAACCCTTGCAAAACTACAGC
This sequence comes from Pseudophryne corroboree, assembly GCF_028390025.1. NCBI lineage: Eukaryota > Metazoa > Chordata > Amphibia > Anura > Myobatrachidae > Pseudophryne > Pseudophryne corroboree. The sequence goes on along the minus strand of NC_086444.1, from coordinate 299,728,605 downwards.
TACTTATTCAAAATGGCAAAATATGCTTTGCCAGTGTATTTCATGCACAAAACAGCGTTGGGCCAGGCAAAATACAAGTGGGTCACATGCAAGTGACCACCCTCTGTTGTTTTTGGGGGTCAAATTTGTGGCCCAAGACTAGTTAACCCTTCCAAAACTACAGATACTTAATCAAAATGGCAATTTATAAAATGGTGTTTGTGCCCACTTTGCCAGTGTATTTCATGCCCAAAACAGCATTGGGCCAGGCAAAATACAAGTGGGTCATATGTAAGGGAACCTACATCCAGGTGTCAAATTTGTTACCCAAGACTCATTAACCCTTTCAAAACTGAATAATCTGATTAAGAAGCTGGAGTTCGAATAAGAAGTGAATAAGAAGCTAGAGCTTGAATAAGAAGCTGGCCGAATAAGAAGCTAACTTCAGCCTCGTTTTTTTTTTACAGCCACTTTATGCTTTATAAGGGTGGGGGGGGGGGGGGGGGGGAGAGAGAGACACACTCAAGGCAGGTTGGGGGCCCCGGGGGGGATTGGTGTATCGGGCCCCAAGATTTCTCTTGCTGGGACACTGACTGACCAATGTCCCATTAGGATTTTCTCCGCACACAGGAGGCAGATGAGGAAGGGTTACAATGTGGGACCTTGCTTGCAGTGTGCGCTGCGCTGTGCAATACTAGCGTGAGCCGTCACTCGCTTCTGCTTCCGAATGTGTGCACTGTGCAGGCGGCCTGACGTTACATGCAGCTGCACTGCCAAATAAACAACTTTAGCGAATTGCAGGCAGCTGTGTCGGAGTGCGCGGACCTCTATACACAGACCGATGCCCCGATCCCCGCACTGCAGCCAGAAATCAGTAGCTGGCGATATAGGGATTTCCAAAATAAGAAAGGCATTACCTGGTTATATTGCACATCTGGCTTAGGGTTGGGGGCAGGGATGGCGGCAGCGGAGAATCTGCTGATCTGCACCCCGAAAGGCGATTTAGAGCACAGGTTTCCCAGCACAGCTCGGAGCATGGTGCAGCGCTGTCACTAACTCGTTCGTCCAGAGCAACTACCTGGCGGCCAAAGCAGCAGCTGCAGGGGATCAACTGGTGTTATCTACTCACACACCCAGAGAGTATAATGCCGGAGGACCCTCCCAGTTGTCACACACACTGCAGCCCCTCCCACATTCCCAATAAGGCCGAGCCCTCATGCATGACCTGCCAGCAGCAGGACGGGGCTAATTAGGCATCGCCCCCAGACTAAATGATAACTGCCTGAAAGGACTGAGCTCTTGGTGTAAAGAAAAGTTTTGATTCATCACCAGTCTTTGTTATACAGTATGTAGAGATGTGCAGCGGACACGTCTCAGGTTTTGGTTTTGGATCTGGATTGGTTTTGACAAAACCACCCTTTTGGGTTTTGGTTTTCGATCTGGATGATTTTTGAAAAAAAACATAAAAACAGCTAAAATCACAGAATTTGGGGGTAATTTTGATCCTATGGTATTATTAAAATCAATGGCATTCAGTTCCACTCATTTCCAGTCTGTTTTGAACACCTCACAATATTGTTCTTAGGCCAAAAGGTTGCACGAGGTCGCTGGATGACTAAGCTAAGCGACCCAAGTGGGCGGCACAAACACCTGGCCCATGTAGGAGTGGCACTGCAGTGGGAGACAGGATGGAAGTTTTAAAAACTAGGCCCCAAAGAGCACATAATGCAAAGAAAAAAAAGGGGCAAGATGGAATTGTCCTTGGGCCCTCCCACCCGTATGTTGTATATACAGGACATGCACACTTTAACAAACCAATCCTTTCAACGTCAGGGTCTGCCACACGACCAGAGGCGTAACTAGCATGGGGCGAGCAGGGTGCGTGCCCTGGCCGCCGTGGCATCCCCAGCAGAGGGGGGCGCCACCAGCACCTGCATGGCCCGCTCGCCCTATGCGCCCACTGCCGCCAGAGCTCTGCACTCCATCGTTGCGATGCTGCTGCTGGCCTCTTCCTGCTGGGAGCGTGCTCCCCTGTGCGAACAGCCCGCTGTTACCTGCCGCCTCAGCCCGCTGGCAGGGGAGGGGGGTGAAAGTCCCGCTCCCCCTGCCAGAAGCAGCTCCCGCTCCGTGCACAATGGCTGCAGCTCCCACTACCGCCCGCACCGCGGCTTCACGCCTCCTGCAAACACGTACACTGCAGCTTCCCCCCTATCTGGGAGCCAGGAGCAAGCCGGACCCGGCAGGTAAGGGGGGAAGTAATGCCTGTTTACCGGCAATGGGGAAAGCTCCTGCTTATTAAAGTCTGCTGCAGTCAATAGAGGTGCATGTCTCTATATCTGCCATCTCACCCTGCCAGTGTCACCTGCTGCCCCCAGATCTTCCCTCACCCCCTAACAGTGTCACGCGCAGCCCCAGATCTACCCTAACCCCCTGCCAGTGTCACCCACTGCCCTCACACCCTGCCAGTGTCACCCCCTGCCAGTGTCACCCGCTGCCCTCACCCCCTGCCAGTGTCACCTGTTGTCCTCACGCCCTGCCAGTGTCACCCACTGCCCTCGCCCCCTGCCAGTGTCACCCGCTGCCCTCACCCCCTGCCAGTGTCACCTGTTGTCCTCACGCCCTGCCAGTGTCACCCACAGCCCCCAGATCTGCCCTCAGCCCATGCCCCTAGATCTTCCCTCACCCTGTATCTAGATCTGCCATCACCCCCTATTCCCAGATCTTCCCTCACCCCCTGCTCCTAAATCTGTCCTTTCCCCATGCCAGTGTCACCCCTGTACCTATATCTGCCCTCACCCCCTGTACCCAGAGGTCTACCCTCACCCCCTGATAGGGTCACCTCCTGTACACTGATCTGCCTTCAACACCTGCCAATGTCTACCCCTACACCCCTGATCTGCCTTCACCCCTGCCAATGTCACCCCTGCACCTATATCTGCCCTCATCTGCTGCCATTGTCGCCCCCTGCACCCAGAGATCTACCCTAACCCCCACCAGAATCACCCCTCTGTACCCAGGGATCTGCCATCTGAGGGACACGGGGATGCTGTGAGACACAAGACAGGAGGCAGGAGTGAGGAGGCAGGAGTGACGGGGCATGATGCAAGAGTGACGGGGCAGGAGGCAGGAGTGAGGGGGCATGATGCAGGAGTGACGGGGCAGGAGGCAGGAGTGAGGGGGCAGGAGGCAGGAGTAACGGAACATGATGCAGGAGTGAGGGGGCAGGAGTGACGGCGATGATGCAGGAGTGACGGGGCAGGGGGCAGGAGTGAAGAGGCAGGAGTGACAGGGCATGATGCAGGAGTGAGGGGGCAGGAGGCAGGAGTGACAGGGCAGGATGCAGGAGTGAGGAGGCAGGAGTGACGGGGCATGATGCAGGAGTGACGAGGCAGGAGTGAGGGGGCATGATGCAGGAGTGAGGGGGCAGGAGGCAGGAGTGACGGGGCATGATGCAGGAGTGACGGGACAGGATGCAGGAGTGACGGGGCAGGATGCAGGAGTGACGGGGTATGATGTAAGAGTGAGGGGGCAGGAGGCAGGAGTGACGGGGCATGATGCAGGAGTGACGGGTAAACGATACTAATGCTTACCATGGCAGTAACAGCGGGGAGGATGGCGCACACCGGGATCCTGCAGCAGGAGAGAAGAACCCCTTCGGAGCGCAGCAGACCACACTGAAAAGGGTGCATCCCCGGACGTGGAGTGTCAGAGTTGGCAGAAGCGCCGCAGCTTGGGGTGAGAAACCGCTGCAACCCTTCCACTGCTAAACTCTGCAATTAGTCAATAAAGGGGGTAGGCTCCCCTCACCACAGTGCCCAGCAGGATTAGTTAATTAAGGGGATAGGATCCCCTCACTCTGTAATGTGAATTTCGGCTCATACCGTGTGCTGTAATGTGAATTTCGGCTCATACCGTGTGCTATAATGTGAATTTCGGCTCATACCGTGTGATATAATGTGAAAGGGGCACCAGTACTATAGTATAAGGGGTCCTACTACACTGAAGGTCACGCCCCTTTTGAGTGATCACGCCCCCTTTTCCGGAGCGGCGCGCGCATAATTGCTACCTTCACTTTTTCATTCTCCCTTCAAAAATTCCACTTCCACCACTGCACCTACATCTATACATACACACCCAGACATCCTTATATACAGTGACATCGGTGGCGTGTGCACATACTTTCCTTTTGTTTTTTTTGTTTTTTTTGGGGGGGGCATTATTGATCTTGCCCTGGGCTCCAAAAACCATAGTTATGCCTCTGCACACGACTGTGGCTGAAATGATTGGTTTGTTTGGGCCCGCACCAAAAAAGAAGCAATTAATCTTAAGTGAAATAAAGCCAGTTTGTGCAAGGGCATCTAAATTGCATCTTTTCTCTAACGTCGTAGTGGATGCTGGGGACTCCGTAAGGACCATGGGGAATAGACGGGCTCCGCAGGAGACAGGGCACTTTAAGAAAGAATTTGGATCCTGGTGTGTTCTGGCTCCTCCCTCTATGTCCCTCCTCCAGACCTCAGTTAGAATCTGTGCCCGGACGAGCTGGGTGTTACTTAGTGAGCTCTCCTGAGCTTGCTAAAAAGAAAGTATTTTGTTAGGTTTTTTATTTTCAGGGAGCTCTGCTGGCAACAGACTCCCTGCAACGTGGGACTGAGGGGAGAGAAGCAGCACTACTCTCTGAAGATAGGTCCTGCTTCTTAGGCTAATGGACACCATTAGCTCCAGAGGGATCGTACACAGGATCGCACCCTTGGTCGTCCGATCCCGGAGCCGCGCCGCCGTCCCCCTCGCAGAGCCAGAAGATAGAAGCCGGTGACAGAAGCAAGAAGACTTCGAAATCGGCGGCAGAAGACTCCAGGCTTCATATGAGGTAGCGCACAGCACTGCAGCTGTGCGCCATTGCTCCCACACTAAACCCACATACTCCGGTCACTGTGGGGTGCAGGGCGCAGGGGGGGGGGCGCCCTGGGCAGCAATCAGAGACCTCTTTGGCAAAAGTTTGCATATATACAGTTGGGCACTGTATATATGTATGAGCCCCCGCCAAAAATTGTACATTAAAGCGGGACAGAAGCCCGCCGTCGAGGGGGCGGGGCTTCTTCCTCAGCACTCACCAGCGCCATGTTTTTTCTCCACAGCACCGCTGAGAGGAAGCTCCCCAGCCTCTCCCCTGCAGTTACACGGTAGAAGAGGGTAAAAAGAGAGGGGGGGCACATAATTAGGTGCAAAAATCAATATAAACAGCAGCTACTGGGTTAACATTAAGTTACTGTGTTATTCCTGGGTTAATAGCGCTGGGGTGTGTGCTGGCATACTCTCTCTCTGTCTCTCCAAAGGGCCTTATGGGGGAATTGTCTTCAGATGAGCATTCCCTGAGTGTGTGGTGTGTCGGTACGTGTGTGTTCGACATGTCTGAGGTAAAAGACTCCCCTAAGGAGGAGATGGAGCAAATGTATGTGTGAGGGTGTCTCCATCGACAACGCAGACACCTGTTTGGATATGTGTAAGTGCTAAGGTGAATTTATTGCACAAAAGATTAGAGAACAGACAGGGAATCTACCCATGTCTGTCCCTATGTCGCAGAGACCTTCAGAGTCTCTCAATGATCACTATCCAAAATAATAGACACTGATATCGACACGGAGTCTGACTCCAGTGTCGACTACGATAATGCAAAGTTGCAGCCAAAATGGCAGGAAAGTATTCAATATATGATTATTGTAATAAAGATGATTTGCATATCACTGATGACTCATCTGTCCCTGACACGAGGGTACACATGTTTAAGGGGAAGAAAGCTGAGGTAAATTTCCCTCCTCTCATGAAGAAAAAGAGCGGGAATCTCCAGACAAGAGACTGCAGCTTCCCACAAAGAATTCTCAGGCAGTATCCTTTCCCTACTAGGGCCAGGATACGATGGGAATCTTCCCCTAGGGTGTCACGTTTGCCCAAAAGGTAGCCCTGACGTAACAGCTATTCTCAGGGATCCTGCAGATAGCGTGCACATTCTGGTACACTACTCAGACCGGCGATTGTGTCGGCATGGGTTTATAGCGCTGTGGCAGCGTGGTCAGGTACCTTATCAGCAGAGATTGAGACCCTAGTATGTATATAGATATACATATGTATATATAGAGATATATATATATATATATATATATATATATTAAAGATGCTGTCTTAAGAGATATGTATATATAAAACATGCCCAAAGAGACATGAGTCTACTGGGTCCTAGAGTCAAAGCTATGTCGATTTCTGCTTGACATGTCCTGTAGAATGTGCAATGGACAGATGATGCCGACTTAAGAGGCATATGGAAGGCTGAGGATTGTGTGGAGAAGGGTTCTCGGACCTGGTCTCCACAGCTATAGCTGGTAATTCTGATATTTTGCCTCATATTCCTGCACAGCCTAGGAAAGCACGACATTATCAAATGCAGCCTTTCGAATAAAGAAACAAGAAAGTCCGAGGTGCGTCCTTTCTTGCCAGAGGCGGGGGCAGAGGAATGAAGCTGCACAACACAGCTAGTTCCCAGGAACAGAAGTCCTCCCCGGCCTCTGCAAAAATCCACCGCATGTCGCTGGGCACAGGCGGAGCTAGGCCCGGTGGGGGCACGCCTTCGTAAGTTCAGCCACAAGTGGGTTCACTCCCTGTTAGATCCCTGGGCAATAGATATTGGGTCTCAGGGATACAAGCTGGACTTTGAGAAGATGCCCTCTCACCGACGGCCCTGCCGGCTTCCCCCCACGAGAGGGAAACAGTGTTAACTGCAATTCACAAATTGTATCTTCAACAGGTGGTGGTCAAGGTTCCCCTCCTTCAACAAGGAGGGGGTTATTATTCGACCATGTTGTAGTCCCGAAACCAGACGGTTCGGTCAGACCCATATTGAATTTAAAATCCCTGAACATATACCTGAAAAGGTTCAAGTTCAAGATGGAATCGCTAAGAACGGTCATTGCAAGCCTGAAAGGGGGAGACTTTATGGTGACTCGGGACAAAAAGGATGCATACCTTCATGTCCCCATTTATCCACCTCATCAGGCGTACCTTAGAATTGCGGTACGGGATTGTCATTACCAATTTCAGACGTTGCCGTTTGGTCTCTCCACGGCCTTGAGAATATTCGCCAAGGTAATGGCGGGAATGATGGTGCTCCTGCGGAAGCAAGGTGTCACTATTATCACGTACTTGGACGATCTCCTCATAAAAGCGAGATCAAGAGAGCAGTTGCTGAACAGCGTATCACTTTCTCTGGAAGTGTAACGGCAACACGGCTGGATTCTATATATTCCAAAGTCGCAGTTGGTTCCTACAGCTCATCTGCCTCTCCTAGGCATGATCCTAGACACAGACCAGAAAAGGGTTTATCTCCCGATAGAGAGAGCTCAGGAGCTCGTGACACTGGTCAGGAATCTATTAAAATCAAAACAGGTGTCAGTGCATCACTGCACTCGAGTCCTGGGAAGGAGGGTGGCATCATACGAGGCCATTCTCTTCGGCAGGTTCCATGTGAGGACCTTCCAATGGGACTTACTGGACAAGTGGTCCGGATCACATCTTCAGATTAATCACCCTATCCCCCAGGGCCAGGGTGTCTCTCCTGTGGTGGCTGCAGAGTGCTCACCTTCTCGAAGGTCGCAGATTCGGCATTCAGGACTGGGTCCTGGTGAACACGGATGCAAGCCTCCGAGGGTGGGGGGCAGTCACACAGGGAAGAAATTTCCAAGGGCTGTGGTCAAGGCAGGAGACTTGCCTTCGCATTAATATCCTGGAACTAAGGGCCATATACAACGCCCTAAGTCAAGCGGAGACCCTGCTTCACGACCAACCAGTTCTGATTCAGTCAGACAATATCACCGCAGTGGCTCATGTAAACCGCCAAGGCGGCACAAGGAGCAGGGTGGCGATGGTAAAAGCCACCAGAATTCTTCGCTGGGCGGAGAATCACGTAAGCGCACTGTCAGCAGTGTTCATTCCGGGAGTGGACAACTGGGAAGCAGACTTCCTCAGTAGGCACGACCTCCACCCGGGAGAGTGGGGACTTCATCAAGAAGTCTTCATGCAGATTGCAAGTCGGTGGGAACTGCCACAGGTGGACATGATGGCATCCCGCCTCAACAAAAAGCTGCAGAGATATTGCGCCAGGTCAAGAGACCCTCAGGCGATAGCTGAGGACGCACTGGTGACACCGTGGGTGTTCCCGTCGGTCTATGTATTTCCTCCTCTTCCTCTTATACCCAAGGTGCTGAGAATCATAAGGAAAAGAGGAGTGAGAACAATGGCCCTCATTCCGAGTTGATCGCAGTGAATCATCGCATCGCAAATGGGCAGAAATCAACAAAACGCGCATGCGCAATTGCGGAAATACGCATGCGCGAGCATAGCGATACGACACTTGTGCAGAAATACTACAAAGAAAACTGCTCGTTACACAGAAACGAAAATGGGGAGTGGCGAAGGCGTGACAGGGGCGCGACTTCGCAATCTGACGACATGGGCGTGAAAGTGGGCGTCTAGTGTGGGAGTATGCAACTAGCAGTAGGCGTGTTTTTGCAGAAATGCGTTTTCGATGTTAAATTTAACATAGCAATTCCTTGCAATCTTGACGCAGCAGCCGAGTAGGTCTGCAGTTACTCTGCATTTGCGAAGTAGTGTTACAAGTGTGTATGCAATAATTAGCAGTTAATTGGAGATGCCATTCATCTGTTGTCCAATTACTTGCTAAACACTGCTCTGCTGAAGTACTGCAAACAGCAATTGTGTGGACACATTACATGTTTATTCTAAGCACCTATGAATCTGTAACGCTGCCAAATAAGGTTTTAATTGTGAGTTAAGTTTTTGGATAAACATTCATGTTAAGTGCATGTTTTAATGTGCTAAATACTACCAAATGCAAACAAGTGAAATTATCAAAACTCCAAAACTACATCAGCAACATCTAAACTACATAAAATGTGACCTTTGTATATCCCAAATATCAGGACCAACATAATGCAGCATACACTTAATTTTTAACTTAAATAAAACTTTTATCTTTGGTTAGAATATCTGACAATGTTTAAAATTATGTCCTGTTGCCCATAGTAAAACAAAACCTGAGTTGTGACTATTTTTATAATATGGACATTAAAGTGTGGTGCAAGGCATACCTGTTGCATTTTTAAAGATGCAATGCTTGTATGTTTTTTCGGATTGTTCCCTTGTTCCCCAAGTGTCTATATGCTTTGCTAAACTTTCCTGGACTAAGATTAACATAATGCATTTACTTTAATAAAGTACACAAACTTTTTTTTTTGTTTTGTTTTATTACTGCTGTAATATATTTAGTGATCCAAACAACATGGCTACAGGTGAGTATCACAGGCAAAGATGGACCAAGCAGCAAGCAGATGCCACTGACACAAATGACATAGCAGAACTCAGTACTAGGGAAACTCCATCTTCTGACAAAATAATAATATTAATGCAAATAAATAATATGGTGTAAACACCCTGCCAGACAAATATATTTGGGGAACTGAGAAAGATTCAGGAGCCAGCACACAAACACAACAATACACAGCACACTAGGAAGAGGAAGATGGCTCTGGTGTACAGGAAAAAAAGCTCACAGGCTACAATATATCAAAACAGAAATAAGACATTTCACTAAGAGGGAGTTAGCCATTCTGGCCACACAAGCCAACACAAAAAAAACATAGAGACAACATGAAAAACATGGGTGCTGCCCATCTGGAGAGACATCACTTTCTTTTTTTTCCCCCCGCCTGATGCTGTTCTTCTTGGCTTGGTCTGCGGAGCGACCTTCGTGTGCCCTGCCCAGTGGGATGTTCTTCCTGGGCAGGGGCAGGGGAGGGAGCAGATGTGGCTGGCTCTCTGCCACTGTGGGCAAGGGAGACAGCGATGGCCTGGAGCCCTTGCAAGATGTTATTTGCAAGGTTTTGGAATGAGGAGGCAAGTTGATCTTGTCCCTGCCTGATCTCTGCCAGACCTTGGCAGAGTTGAGCAACACCTTGCTCCACACTGGTTCTGTGCTCAGTGAGCCGGACAGCTATCTGGCTTACCTCCCGGATCATCCTGTCCTGAAAAGCGTTTAGGCTCTCACCATACCTAGCTATTTCAAGCAGGATCTCCGGGATAGCAGAGGGTTGGGTGGGGGGGCCAGTTGGAACCTGGATAGGTGGGATTTGGGGTCCAACACTGCCAGACACACTATGTCCCTCCACCTCAGCCTCAGCCACATAACCCTCCTGTGACTCTACCTGCTCACCCCCCTGTGCTGTTATGTGCAAAGCAAATAGAAGAATGTGTGGAAAAAGAGTACAAAAAAACAATATGAGACTTTTGAAACAAAAACAATTAAACAATACAAATATGTGTGTAAACTTACCTGGCAAGTCATGTTCCGTCAGTATTTCAGGCAGGTCCGTGTCCATATAAGACACCCCTGTCCCCTCCTCATAACTGACACAGTCCATCGCCATCTCCTCCAACTCTGTATACTCCACAGCGACAGATGGTCCGCCCCCTGTAGCCCTTGAGGCATTCCACTCCGCAGACCTCTTGCCCTTCAGGCGGGATTTGAAGTCTGCCCAACTACATATATTAGGAAAAATAGGGTCAAGGTATATTTAATAAATAAATTCCAGCTTTAATATATAGGACACATGTTCTGCATTTGGTTGCTATAGACATCATATCTAATATATAGGACACATGTTCTGCATTTGGTTGCTATAGCCAACATCACATGTAACTAGCTTTTTAAGAATACTTTGCACAGATAATGGACTGCCAATATACACTTACCGTCGTCTAACTTCCTGTGATGTTCGGACTATAGAGCCGACTTCATTCACAGAATGAGTGATGTCCCTCCAGATTCTATCTTTGGTAGCAGCACCCATGTTTTTTGGTCCTCTATGTATTTTTGACATGGCCTGTGTGACCAAAACACGCAACTCCCTCTTAGTGAATGCGGGCTGCCTTTTTTTTCGCCTTGAAGTAGCCTGTGAGCTTTGATCCTGTTCCTCCTCACCATCTTCCTCGTCACTAGCTGCTTGTGTATGTTGTGGTTGTGTAGCTAATGCTGAATCGCCCTCAGTTTCCCCAGTCTGTCTGTCTGGCAGGGTAACCCCTCCTAACTGCTGGGTATCAGAAGGTGGAATGTCTCTAGTACTGAGTCCTGCTTCTTCAGAATCCGCAAAGGCGGATTCCAGCATTTGCCAACGCAATGCTATTTGTCTTTGTGCCAATGCTGCCTGCTGCCGCTGCACGCGGTCCATCTCTGCTGCCAAATCCTCACAAGTAGCCATGTTGCTAATGACATGTCTGTACGCACAGGTGTGTAGGTATTTATAGCTACGTGCGCAGCGAAAATTCACACAGGTGTAAATTATGCTAATTGTGTGACTGATTGTACTACTTATTTAAGAGCCTTGTTTGCAGCCTGTGTGAGTGGGTGTATGATGTTAAAAACTGCTGTGTTATCTTTGAAAGTGGTCGTCTTTGGTTCAACTTTGCAGTGAGTATTTTTTGCATTGTCTTGCAGACAGATGTCCGTTTATTCGCTTTAAACATTTTGTATAGCGTAGTGCGTTTTTTTGGCTAAGTTTCTTTTGAGAGTATTCCTACATTAGTCAATTATCAAGCCAAGTATGTATGGTGGTGCAATGGAACTGGGTTTATGTATTTTGGAGGATATCTGTTTGATATTTAAATGGTTTAGTATGGCATATGTTTTTATTTCTTACCTGTACTTTACAGTGTTTATGTTATATTGTTCACACAGTTTGTTTGATATCTAAGACTCCTTCTGTGTCTCTTGTAGGTGTGTCTGTTTTGGATTTTGTATCCAGATTTTGATTTAGAGTCGGTTGGCTTATTTTTTGTTCTTTATTCCACTAAATTGGTCACTTAATTGATTGACCAGGTAAGTAGGCTATCCCTGTGTGTGTTGCTATTTGTTGTAATTGTCTATATGATATCTAAGACTCCTTCTGTGTCTCTTGTAGGTGTGTCTATTTTGGATTTTGTATCCAGATTTTGATTTAGAGTCGGTTGTGTCCACCTCATATCCGCAGTCAAGCAAAAACAGGCAGACTTTATCGATCAGCAAAGGGCGGAAAGGTATCCCCTGTATCCGTGTTTGTGGTTGGGGATACAGTAGTGCTGATCGGATGAGCGTCTGCGTCTGCTTCTCTTGGTTTGTAGGGATGCTGGTGGAATCCGGTTCCAGAAGGTAAGAACGTTAAGCTATTGTCTTTTTAAATCTGGTTTTAATTTCTATTTGGTGCCAACTGCACACGCAACACATGTAGCACACGCACACACCTGTACTCTGCATATCTGACCATATAGTTGCGGAACGGGGTTCGAATGAGTCATATCGTGTTTGATTCAGATTGGATTGCTTGTCTGTTTAAATAGTTTTAAAAGTATTTTTAATCGCTCTGCATAGCTTGATTGTTTTATTTTTAACCCAGGCCTAAAATAACTTCAGGGGCTTGGATGGTGATTTTTTTTGTGACAATAGAAGCCGCATGGTCTGCCCTCCATTTTGTGTAACCCTCATGGATGTGGAAGGGGGAGGAGCAACGGCCATTTTGGGAAGGTCAAAATTTTTGTTTTTTTCTGAATGGCTGATTTTCAGTTGACTCAGGAATAATCAGCCATCCCTTGTCAAAAAGAAATCACCATTTATGAGTTTCCAATGCATTTATTTAATCCATATCATAATCAATTATAAATAGTTCAGATAGGGTTTAATGTAAGTTAATAGTAAAATGAATATTTTGATTTAAGAACGATACACAGATAAAACAAAGTTTTGTTTTTGTTTTTTTGGTTTCTTTACCTCCAAGCTTCTAGGATTCTCTGCTTGTTGTAGGATAGCCATTGAAATGCAAATTAACCTGTGTAATTGGTTTTTTTCCCCAGCAGTGAAGAGACTCACCCTCACACACAGTCAAGGGCACATTCATATGCAAATTAGAGAAGTGAATGGGTCTCATAGATGTAATAGTGATTAGTACATAGATGTAATACTATATATGTGTGCTTACAGCAATGTATGCTCTGCAAGATGGCTATCATACTATTGGAAGCATTGATTATTTGTTATGCACACCAGTGCCTGCAGGAAAGTACTAGTGTCAGAACTGTTATGCACTCCAGTGTCTGCAGGAATGTACTGGTGTTTGAACTGTTATGCAAAACAAATGGACTCACAGACAAACTGGGGAATATGACATAACGTACACAGAAGGTGATAGGGTAACAAAATACACACACAGTGAACAGAGAAGCCCAGAGGCTAAGGAACTGGGTATCTCCCTTGTATTAGAACTGCTCAGATGTAAAAAGCAAGATGTTGTGTTTTAATACGTAGAGAGCCCGAAATGCTGTTGCTAAGGGCAACAGCAAAACCCTAAAGGGTTACCAACGGGTGTGGCAGTAAACTCCTTGGTCAGAGATGGAATGATAGACACAAGGAGAGCCTCCACAATCCTGATTCTCACTTGCAGTGCACAGGTTTAAGCTTACTGCCACTAAACTGACCCCTGACACCTAGCACAGTGAGACAGGATTAGACAGGCAAGTGTTAGAATACAGCCGCAAACTTGCTAAGTTCACAGAGTAATAACAGAACCCCAGCAAGCTAAACGACTGACTCCAGTCTTACTGCTAGGTCTGGATTGGCAGAGTGTAATACCAAATCCCCAGGCCTATTTGCAGTAAGCAACAAACAAATACAAAGCTACACAGTACTGGCTAACTTTCATGAACTGACTAACCAACAGAGATTCAGCAGCATCTGCTTACCCTGAAAAGAGGCCTTATAAAGCAGGTGCTGTCCACGCCCCACTCAGACCTCACAGACTGTGAGCACAAAAACCAGCACCGGATCCCCTGCCGTGCACAGAGCCTATAACCACTGCACAGCAAAAGACCCGAACCGGAGTATCAGCTGCGCTCAGGTTACTCCACTAGCACTTGTCTCCCGGTTGCCATGACGACGTGGCAGCACAGGGCAGGAGACCCTAACAGTACCCCCCCTCTGACGAGGGGTCAAAGAACCCCTACCACCGGGTTTATCGGGGAACTGCGAGAAGAAAGAGCGTATCAGTCTGGGGGCATGAAGATCACAACTGCGCACCCACGACCGCTCCTCCGGGCCATACCCCTTCCAGTGCACCAAAAATGACAGCCGACCCCGAACCACCTTGGAGTCAAGAATCCTTTCAACAACAAACTCCCTCTGGCCACGTATCAGAAGAGGGGAAGGTCTTCCACTGGAAGAAGGATTACTAATCGCCCGTTTTAAAAGGGAACAATGAAATGTTTTATTGATACCCAAAGAACGGGGCAGATCTAACTGAAATGCCACCGGATTGATAACCCTGGTGATCTTATAAGGGCCGATGAACCGGGGGCCTAACTTATGAGATGGCTGTCTCAACTTCAAATTCTTGGTAGACAACCAGACGAAGTCTCCTAATTTGAAGCTGCAGGGTCTTTTCCGCTTATCAAAAACCCTTTTGGTCACTAATGACACAGACACAAGGGCTTTCTTCACTTTCCGCCAAATACCTCTAAGGACCGAAACCACAGAGGAACCACCAGGCGTGGAGTCCAGGGGGTCAAAAGAATTGGCCTTAGGATGATGCCCATACACACAAAGGAAGGGAGAGATCCCTGTAGCAGAGTGAGCCGCGTTGTTATAGGCAAACTCCGCCATGGACAGATGAGCAACCCAGTCAGTCTGACACTTGGAGACATAACACCTGAGGAACTGCTCCAAGGACTGGTTCACCCTTTCAGTCTGCCCATTAGACTGCGGATGGTAGCCTGACGACAAGCTGACAGAAATCTGGAGATCGGAACAAAATGCCCTCCAGAATTTGGCCACAAACTGGGATCCGCGGTCAGAGACCACATCAAGTGGCAACCCGTGGAGACGCACAACATGCAGCATAAATAATTCAGACAGGCGTCTGGCTGATGGCAGCCCAACCAGTGGAACGAAGTGCGCCATCTTCCAAAACCTGTCAACGACAACCCAGATGGCTGTCATCCCCGAGGATTTGGGCAAGTCCACCACAAAATCCATTGAAATGTGGGTCCATGGCTTAGATGGGATAGAGAGTGGATGTAATGGGCCAACAGGAACCCCTCTAGGAGTCTTATTTCGGGCACAGATGTCACATGCCCGAACCCACTGATCCATATCCTTAGCCACCGAGGGCCACCACACCGCCCTAGATAGCAACTCCCGAGTTCTGGCAATACCCGGGTGACCTGCCGACTTCTTGGCATGGAATTCCAGGAACACTCGCTGTCTTAACCTAGGAGGCACAAACAAAAGACCTACCGGAAGGTCTGGAGGAGCCTGCTCCTGTGCTCTAAGGACTAATGATAAGAGGTCCTGGGTAATGCCCACTTTAATACATGATGGGGAAACAATGGGCAACGGCTCCTCGGTGGTCTCCTGGATTGGAGCAAAACTCCGCGAGAGCGCATCAGCCTTGATGTTTTTTGACCCAGGGCGATATGTTATCAAAAAATTAAAGCGAGCAAAAAACAAAGCCCATCGTGCCTGCCTGGCATTGAGACGCTTCGCTGACTCTAAATATGCCAGATTCTTATGGTCAGTGAGAATTGAGACCACAAACTTAGCCCCCTCAAGCCAGTGTCTCCACTCCTCGAGTGCATCCTTAATAGCCAACAATTCCCGGTTACCCACGTCATAATTCATCTCGGCAGGCGAAAATTTACGGGAAAAGTAAGCACAGGGATGAAGGCGATTATCAGACACTCCCATCTGAGAAAGCACTGCCCCAATACCCATCTCAGAGGCATCCACCTCCACCACAAAAGGACGCTCTGGATCTGGGTGTCGCAGCACCTTGGCCGAAACAAATGCCCTTTTGAGACGGGCAAAAGCCGCTTTAGCCTCACAAGACCAGTGAGCAACATCCGCCCCTTTCTTAGTGAGTGCCACCAAGGGCGCCACTATAGACGAAAATCCAGCGATAAATCGTCTATAAAAATTCGCAAAGCCCAGGAAACGCTGAAGCGCCTTCAAACTAGTGGGCTGCACCCAATCCAGGACTGCCTGTACCTTGGAACCCTCCATTTGGAAACCTTCTGGGGAGATAATATATCCTAGAAATGCGATTTGCTGAACTTCAAATTCGCACTTCTCCAGCTTCGCCCCAAGCCGGTGGTCTCTGAGTTTCTGGAGGACTAAGCGTACATGCTTCCGATGTTCCTCCAGGGAATGGGAGAAGATTAGGATGTCATCTAAGTATACAACTAAGAATCTATCCAAATATTCCCTGAGCACATCATTCATGAAATCCTGGAAGACTGCCGGGGCATTACAGAGCCCAAAAGGCATCACCAAATATTCATAATGCCCTGAGTGGGTATTAAAGGCAGTCTTCCATTCATCCCCCTCTCTTATTCGGATTAGATTGTACGCACCGCGTAGGTCAATCTTAGAAAAAATGGTGGCAGTACGAAGCTGGTCAAACAAGACCGAAATGAGAGGCAGTGGGTATGAGTTTTTAATCGTGATACGGTTCAATTCCCTGAAGTCGATGCAGGGTCGCAACGAACCGTCCTTTTTACCCACGAAGAAGAACCCCGACCCAACTGGAGACTGTGAAGGTCTGATAAATCCCTTAGCCAAGTTCTCCTGAATGTACTCTGCCATAGCCTGAGTCTCAGGACGTGACAGGGAGTACAACCTGCTCTTGGGAAGCTTAGCATTTGGCAACAAATCAATGGCACAGTCATAGGGGCGATGGGGAGGTAGTACCTCTGCAACTTTTTTGGAGAACACGTCCGCAAAATCTGCATAACACCCTGGCAATCCTGGCAAACTTAGCTGCGAGAGCCTGACTGGAAGGCTCAAGCAACTCCTGAAACAATCAGTACCCCAACTAAGAATCTCCCCAGAGACCCAGTCAAATTGAGGATTGTGGGCCCTTAACCAGGGTAACCCCAACACCAATGGGGCAAAAGTACAGACAGTCACATAAAAGGACAATTTTTCAGAGTGTGTGGCTCCAATAAACAAAGAAATCTGGCTAGTGCAAGAGGTAATTTTACCTTGGGATAATGGTTCCCCGTTTAACCCACAAATCTCAATTTCCGATGCCAAGGGTACTAAGGGAACAGAGTGTTTTAGGGCGAATTGGCGGTCCATAAAAACCCCGTCGGCCCCACTGTCCACAAAGGCCTCAGTCTTGACAGTTTGACCGAGGATCTTCAAGGTCACCGGAATGATAAAAGTCTTCTTGGGAAATTCTGACTTCTGGCCTGACAGGATATTTCCCATCACCCTCAGGCCCTGAAGTTTTCCGGCTTTTCTGGGCATGATACTACCACATGACCTTTATTCCCACAGTACAAACACAACCCCTGCTGTCTCCTCCGCGTCTTCTCACGCGAGGAGAGGCGGGTAGCCCCAATCTGCATAGGCTCCTCAGAAAATTCCTCAGAGTCTGAGGTTCCCTTGGGAAGGAAGGAAATCTCAGTCTCCCTTTCAAGCCTACGCTCTCTCAGCCGTCTATCCACCCGGATGGATAACTGCATGAGCTGATCCAAGCTATCAGGCAAGGGATATTGTACCAGTTGGTCCTTTATCTGGTTAGAAAGACCTCTTCGGTACTGGTGTCTCAGGGCTGGGTCATTCCACTGGGTATCATGGGCCAACCTCCGAAACTCCGTACAGTAAACCTCAACTGGCCTTCGCCCTTGCTTAAGGATCGAAATCTGAGCCTCGGCTGAGGCCGTCTTGTCAGGGTCATCATACAACATGCCCAGTGCCGTAAAAAAAGCATCAACACTTTTAAGCGACGGACAGTCAGGCTGCAACCCATATGCCCAGACCTGTGGGTCTCCTTGTAGCAAGGAAATCACTATGCCCACCCGCTGAATCTCCGACCCAGAAGACTGAGGCCTAAGCCGGAAGTATAGCTTGCAGCTCTCCTTGAAACAAAAGAACTGCGAGCGATCTCCAGAAAAACGATCCGGGAGATTTACTTTCGGCTCCTTAACCCCTGCAGGTGCTGCTGCTGCGGGAGCTCCGCCAGCAGCCTGGGAGGTGTGCATTTTAATGGACAAATCATTAAATTGTCGAGTCAGGACCTGCACCTGATCGACCACCTGTTGCAAGTATTTTGAGGGGTATGCTCCATATTCCCACAAAATTTCAACAGGAGTATTAGGCTGCTGAATATGTTATGCACACCAGTGCCTGCAGGAAAGTACTAGTGTCAGAACTGTTATGCACTCCAGTGTCTGCAGGAATGTACTGGTGTTTGAACTGTTATGCAAAACAAATGGACTCACAGACAAACTGGGGAATATGACATAACGTACACAGAAGGTGATAGGGTAACAAAATACACACACAGTGAACAGAGAAGCCCAGAGGCTAAGGAACTGGGTATCTCCCTTGTATTAGAACTGCTCAGATGTAAAAAGCAAGATGTTGTGTTTTAATACGTAGAGAACCCGAAATGCTGTTGCTAAGGGCAACAGCAAAACCCTAAAGGGTTACCAACGGGTGTGGCAGTAAACTCCTTGGTCAGAGATGGAATGATAGACACAAGGAGAGCCTCCACAATCCTGATTCTCACTTGCAGTGCACAGGTTTAAGCTTACTGCCACTAAACTGACCCCTGACACCTAGCACAGTGAGACAGGATTAGACAGGCAAGTGTTAGAATACAGCCGCAAACTTGCTAAGTTCACAGAGTAATAACAGAACCCCAGCAAGCTAAACGACTGACTCCAGTCTTACTGCTAGGTCTGGATTGGCAGAGTGTAATACCAAATCCCCAGGCCTATTTGCAGTAAGCAACAAACAAATACAAAGCTACACAGTACTGGCTAACTTTCATGAACTGACTAACCAACAGAGATTCAGCAGCATCTGCTTACCCTGAAAAGAGGCCTTATAAAGCAGGTGCTGTCCACGCCCCACTCAGACCTCACAGACTGTGAGCACAAAAACCAGCACCGGATCCCCTGCCGTGCACAGAGCCTATAACCACTGCACAGCAAAAGACCCGAACCGGAGTATCAGCTGCGCTCAGGTTACTCCACTAGCACTTGTCTCCCGGTTGCCATGACGACGTGGCAGCACAGGGCAGGAGACCCTAACATTATTAGATTAATTAAGAATTGTATTGTATCTGTGTATTTTCACCTATCTACCTTCCTGTTTGCCATTTGCATTGATAACGTACTGAGAAAATTTGCTGCTATTCTAGTTAAAAGTAAACAGTAATATTTAAGGGTGTAATTATAAAAAGCACGCACGCAGCATAGCAGATACTGTGTGGTGGTCGGTAAGCGATTATAGCTAAATATCGTTTACATTTATAGAAGTGTGTTATTTGTGTCACTGCGGGCGTATCCAAGCTGTGTACATGTGTCTCTCACCGAGTGCGAGTCAAGCGTACGCGACACAAAAGCGTACACAAGGAGCGTATATTACGCAACTTGCGTACAGATACGCCCACTAGATACAAATCACACAATAACATTGTTTTAGTGTGGGCGGTATAGTAGCCACGTGATAATAGCACAAGTTCTTTCAGTTCCCAAAACTAGTTTTTAAAGGTTCCTTCTATTGCTGCATCTCCTCTGGGATTAACCTGTGTTACCTGAATGCAAGTAATTTTCTGTACAGAAAAAAATCAAAGTATATATGAAGTGATAGAAGCGTGTGTATGAAAGTAAATTTTTCTTTGGGGTGAACCTTGAGAAAATTCGAGATCTCATAGAAGTACACCCGTGAAGTGAACACGTGGTGGCGTGGGAGAAGGCCATCTCACGTTAAAAGTGATTTAAGGTAAAAGGAGCAATTAGTGTTAAAGCAGACCAGAAGGTCGCTAAGTTTAAAAACCCTGACTTAAGAAAGGTCAGAGGCAGTGGGCGCAACCCACAGAGAGGTTGGCGCAAAACCCATATAGGCCCGTGTTAAGAATTAAGCTCCGGCTGAAGGTTTCGCAGCCTAAACATTCGATTCTGCTGGTCGTAAGGCATATAAATAATAGTTATTTATACACAGTGCGACTGTACCGCACGTAATTGTGTGCATTAGTTTGTTACCTTGATACCCACTAAGATTTACTGTGGGATCATAAACGCTACTTGTACATTCTAACGTGATTTGTGTAGGTTTTTTTTATTTTAAGGGAGGTTTGCTGATCACACAGGAATTCTCCAGCAACTAATATTTACTGGGGAGGGAAATTGCTCTGCGGATCACTCCCACACGCTCCAGTAAATAGAGGTTCAGGTTGCAGGGGCCCTAGGTTGAGTACACCAGCGCTAAAGCAGCGTGTGGGCATATTGGTCGACGTGGGTGAGAGTGGGTGAAGGCACTCGTTGAACTTTCACCGTCGCCTTACCTCTGGGAACTTGGTTGTTTTTGTAGGAAATTTGCTGAAAAAGAAATACCTGCAAAATAATGGGGGCCAGTTGCTCAAGTAAGGGGCGATCAACCAAGGTTCAGGTTGATTCAGTACCCCGACCTGCTGGGTCGGCCAGGTACATAATGTGTGAGAAATATGGTTCACACGCCGAGGTTTTATGCAATGAATGGGAACGTATGACTGTGAATGATGGGGAAAAGTTCCCCAGGGCGGGCAGTTTTAATCCCGAGGTGTTGCACAATTTAAGAAGAAGGATATGTCTAATAAAGTCCGGGAAGCGAAGAATTAGACATTATGATTACTTACAGTTATGGCAACAGGAAGGTGAAATTCAAAGAGGATTGGCTCAAGCGGCTGGTACAAACTCTATCAGGAAACTGATAGCCACCGCACCACCACCATACATAACAGGAGAAAAAATGGCTGCAAAGAATGACATACTGGGATATGATGATAATTGTGCATTTAGTAACTGTATTATTAATGATAAGAGTAATTGTAATAAATGTAATAATGATAGAAGGAAAACTGATAAATGTACAAATTCTAACCCGTGCAAGTTGCACTCCATGTTAAACTTCCCTCAGGATTACAAGCAAGAAAGTGAGCCCAGCACGATGTCGGCACCTTTTCCAGCAGCCATCATACGAGACACCCAGGTGGGCACGAACCAATCGGTAAAGGCAGTAGTCAGACCCCCTAACGGAGGGTCAGGTGAGGTCGTGTCTACAGGTAAGTACGGTATTGTATATCATACACAGACAAATGCACCTCATAAAGTAGTAGTTTATGTATTAATGGATGGTTTAAAGGAAGTATTGAGGACAAGGGTACAGACCACCCAACCATGTTGGCGAGGTTTGTCGGTGGCTACTTTGAGAGAGGCCGCTATTGATCATGATCGGAACATCACGAGACACAGGGAGTCACAGGAGGGTAAGAAGCCCCAGACCCCTGTGGGTAAGTCGAATGTGATAAGATGTTATAGCTGCCAGAAGGAAGGTCATTATGCACGAGATTGTATGTTTAAAGATCTACAGAAGGTATATCAACCCCCTAGACAACAACATAACCGTGGTATCCAAGGAATCAGGGAAGCACAGGGAGAGCGGTTGATGGTGATGAGCATCCAAGCACTAGAGGAGGCATCAAATCGACCGAAACCCCAGGCCACTGGCACATGGAGGAAGCCAAGGGTTTGTTATCTTTGTAAAAGAGAAGGGCATTATGCCAGCAACTGTAACAGCCCACATAAAGTCAGACCCCCTAGACAAGAACACGAGCAAAGTTATGACACACAAAGTTGTAATCAGGGATCATATATGAAGAATTTTGGGCCGCACCTGTAATGTGCAGCCAGTAAAGTTGATCATTAGCCTTGATAGTAAGCCTGAGGTTACAGTTAATGAAATTGGGAGGTCATTTCCTTGTAAGACACAGGGACGGCCGGGTAAACTTTGTAATTTATCTTTAAATGTTTTCTTCTCATCTGTAACTTTCACCAGCAGAACTCAAATGTCACATGGCTACTTGGTCTTTTTAGAGGTCTACCTAACCCCAGTATGTCTTACCAACATCGTTGTGTTTGGCCAGACACAAAGGGTGGAGAGGGGAAATACTGGTGGGGGGAGATTATGCAGAGATACTGGTGGACATGTTGATGTGACAGCCTGTTGATGAAAATCTGATAATGTTTTTTCCTTTTCAAATTGTTCTCTCTCTTTTTGTTCTTTCATGTTTTACAGATGGTATGTCACACATCAGTTAGACAAATGGTAATGCAAGATTTTTGCTCCTTACAGAAAGATCGCTGATTTGGAGAGAATATTGTATCACCAGAGTGTTCGTTTTGGGAAGACTGAGAGACAGCACCTTTGAGATGACATCTGAGCAAGAAGAACAACAAGACCAGAGGACAAATCATCGTAACAAGTTTTTTTTCCCCCTTCAATTATTTCCTGTACCCCCATTACAACTTTCCCTTTCTCCTCCTGTAAGATGGACTCGCCCCAAGAGACTGCAGTCCGTGTTTTTCTGTTGACCCTGTTGTTGACCAGAGCAGTCTGTTTCGGTGAGAGTACCAGTGAGGTCGAGAAAGGATTTGGAATGGGATCTGATGATCAGGATGGAGGCGTAGAGTTCCAAGAACAACACAATCACCGAGCAAAGGCGAGTATCAGAAAACGATCTGGTAGCCATGTTATTAATAGACATTGTGAAGGATTGTTAGCTGAAGAGAATTGTATCTGTAGGAATTGTGACAACATAGTTGAGGACGGTTGCATCAAGGAATGTCAGTCCCGTTTTAATATCAACATGAACCGGCATCCATTGAGTGACTATCACTCATTGGTGGGTAAAGTGTTAAATCAGACAGACTGTTGGGTGTGCTCACAAGTACCTCAAGGTCATAGAAAGTCAGGACTAGTGCCATATCCTTTAACGGTAGAAGAGGTACTTGAGTTAAAGGGTGGGAGACCGGTGGACAAGAGATTTAATATTTCTAGTCCTCCTAGTTTGAAGCTCCAACAATACCACGTAGATAGGTCCCTAATATGTTTTAATATTTCCAATCCCCGAAAGCCGGGAAATTGGGAGGTGTCATGGAACAACCAAACCATGACATTTTCGCACAGAGCCGACAGAATGCCCATAGATTCAGAGCTTATACGCCACATAGCCAACAGTGGAAAATATTTCCAGTATAGGTACATTCTAGGAAGTAGGATCATGCGAGTTGGAGAAGTATCACCAGGATACTGTGCACATGTCATACAGCCTGATACGTGTACTAGACAAATGAGAGAGTTAGGGATAGGACTGTTTTCATGGAAAGTTTGTAATATGGTCATGTCCTTTTCTATCCCATATGTTCTCCCCGATGAGTCATATTTCATATGTGGGAGAAAGGCGTATAAGTGGCTTGCCCCAAACTCAGAGGGATTGTGTTACGTTGGAAAAGTACTGCCTGAAATAATGACCATTACCCTTAACAAAATGAAAGACATTCACAGCAATGCCCAAGCTCCTTACACTCACACTCATTACGAACACATCGTTAAAAGACACCTTGTAGATAGGACAGAGCATGCGGCCTCTGATTTGATTCACGAATCCACCGGGATTCAATTCCTACTCGCGTTAGATATCACCCGTACCGCCAGAGGAGTTATAAATTATAGGTATATTAATGCGCTAGCGAACCTGATAGATAATATCACCGAGATGTACGATGACACCTTTAGGTATACTGGAAGAGAGCTGCAAGCCTACAAAACAGAGCTGGTCCAGCATAGAATGGTTCTCAATTACCTCACAGCGGTAACAGGTGGGTATTGTGTCATCCTAGCGACTCAGTATGGAGTGAAATGTTGTACATACATCACTAACAGCACTGAGGACCCAACCGAGGTTATAGATCGAAAAATGGATGATATATTGCAATTAAAGTGGGAGTTTCGAAGGAGGCACAACCTTACACTCGCTGCTGTGGGAAATGAATTGACTGGCTGGGTGTCATGGTTGAACCCACGAAATTGGTTCTCAGGTTTAGGCGAATGGGCTCAGGTAGTCATCATGGATGTAGGAAAGTTCCTCTTGTGTGTTTTGGGAGTTATCGTACTGATTGGTCTGGTATTCAGATGTGTTCGAATTCTAACAAATTGCAAGTGTAGTACCAAATTGATGAGTCTGAGGAGTGAAGGCATTGTAACAACAACTAATTTGATATATGACCCGTCAATCGAGACAATGTTGTGATAAAATGTGATTCCACGGTCCGTTTCTTTCACCCGTTTCTCCTTTGATTTTCCCCGAGACATCAAGAGATCAGCCTGGAAGAAGAATTTGATGACCATTTATACAAGACCAATGATGAACTGTGTCACAGACACCTGATGAGCTTTTTAGAGAATGTAATTCTTCTTATGGACACTTGAAGAAGCTTTTTGTTTGCCAATAAACCTCAAAGCTACAGTAAAGACCCGACGATCCCAACAAGACACCAGACAAGACATCAACAAGACACAATCGGCGACTGTATACTAAACCTCACATAGTTATATGACTGCATTTATAACGCTTGTTTCTTATCTTCATCTCTACAACCTCCAGGTAGTATCCCACATAGTCGACAGGTGATTTTCACATATTAGCATTCACATATTCTCCCCCTTCATGTATCATCAACTAATGTGCACCCCATTTGTTGTAACCAAAAGCCGGAAAGAGCTCGGTAGAGTTTGACAGCCCATCCACAGACCCTTAATACGGGATAAGAAGGATTCAAATGTATACTTCGCAATACCTCGAAGCTTGATTTAAAACACGTACGGCACGATGATACATGACCCCTCAGACATGGATCTCATACACACATGCTTTTATTATCTCACTAGGTCATATCTTTCCCACCTTCTCCTCTCCTCCCTCTACCCAATCATAAAAAGGTATTTACATGATGACATATATTTTTCTGTTTGAATTGTTTAGGAAGTGGCAGTTATTGGTGACTGCCAAAGAGTGGACTGTCAAAGTCGAAAAATATCGTGCTTCACATTGCCATATACTAACCCCATGCACATGCCCGCTGCTCGTGCATTTAGTCTGCTGTACGTGCACATGTCCGCAAATTGCGTACGCTCGCTCTGGCGATTACGCGCGGTATATGCGTATTTACGGTAGAGTTTATGAGCTTGTAGCGGGCGACTCGTTTATAGCATAGTTAACCTTTATAGTGTGTTTTGTAGATATTAATCCCCTTAATAATGTCTGCAAGTATGTTTAGTGTAAATGGTTTGTGGACATGGGGATTCCTCTTTGCATGATATGAAGGGTCAGACAAAGGTTGAATGGTGGTGTCTAGTGTCTAACTAAAGAGTATTTTATTAGAAACATTCCGGTATTGGTTAGGAAGAGATTAGTCGCTCCTGCGTATAGTTATGTTTAAAAGAAGTTTATGGACATTTACAGTATTTGCTGTTTTATTACACATGAGGTGGGAGTCCTGAGGATGCCTCCCACCTGAGCAGTTGGATAGAGACACATCCCCCCGTACGAACCCACCTATGACCTTTTGTTATAATGCAGAGACAAATTCCTGTGTCCAATGAACAATGAGATTATAGGACCATTGTATTGTACAGTATACTGTGTATATAAAGACCCCCATAGCCAGACCAGCTCTCACTTCTCTCCACAAGGTTTTCCCCGTGATGACTGAGAGCTGGTTTCCAGATAGCGCATGCGATTCATTCCCAAGTGTGTAAGTTTTCTCTGTGGCCATTTCATTACTCTGTGTGTATGCAATTGTTCTCTTTTGTTATCCTTAAAGTGTTTGCCATTTATTCCCTTTCTGTTTATTTGTATTTGCGATCGTTCGCTATTGTGTATATTCCTGTATAGTTATTCTGTTTAGTTATTAATGTTAGGACTGTAGTGTATAAGCTGTTAACTGTACTTTTCCCTTTTACTTACTAAAAATCATCTGGTAAGGTGTTGGAACCTTAACAAGTGTTTGTGTGATTCACCATATACAGTAAGTGCTAAGGGTTTCAGAGCATCTCAATTGCTCAAACAGCTTGCATACTCACAAAGGTTCAGTGTTACACCATTATAGTACCACGGTATTAAGGTTTACAGTGTAAGCATATTCTGTGTTTAAAGTTTATAAAGGTTACTGTCTGTGTGTACGCTCGCTGTGTGTATTCCGTACACCCAGCGCAGCGTGTGTACGTAACTTGCGTACCACGTCTGAGGTCTTTGTACGCAAATAGCGTACGAAGTGCGTAGCACGTGCACGTGGTTTAGCGGCCATTACGGCTACACGGTATTAGTAAATAGCTTATGTTAAAAGGTAAATAATTAGCTTTATCAGTTGGCTTATTTTTTGTTCTTTATTCAACTAAATTGGTCACTTAATTGATTGACCAGGTAAGTAGGCTATCCCTGTGTGTGTTGCTGTTTGTTGTAATTGTCTATATGATATCTAAGACTCCTTCTGTGTCTCTTGTAGGTGTGTCTGTTTTGGATTTTGTATCCATATTTTGATTTAGAGTCGGTTGGCTTATTTTTTGTTCTTTATTCAACTAAATTGGTCACTTAATTGATTGACCAGGTAAGTAGGCTATCCCTGTGTGTGTTGCGGTTTGTTGTAATTGTCTATATGATATCTAAGACTCCTTCTGTGTCTCTTGTAGGTGTGTCTGTTTTGGATTTTGTATCCAGATTTTGATTTAGAGTCGGTTGGCTTATTTTTTGTTCTTTATTCAACTAAATTGGTCACTTAATTGATTGACCAGGTAAGTAGGCTATCCCTGTGTGTGTTGCTGTTTGTTGTAATTGTCTATATGATATCTAAGACTCCTTCTGTGTCTCTTGTAGGTGTGTCTGTTTTGGATTTTGTATCCAGATTTTGATTTAGAGTCGGTTGGCTTATTTTTTGTTCTTTATTCAACTAAATTGGTCACTTAATTGATTGACCAGGTAAGTAGGCTATCCCTGTGTGTGTTGCTGTTTGTTGTAATTGTCTATATGATATCTAAGACTCCTTCTGTGTCTCTTGTAGGTGTGTCTGTTTTGGATTTTGTATCCAGATTTTGATTTAGAGTCGGTTGGCTTATTTTTTGTTCTTTATTCAACTAAATTGGTCACTTAATTGATTGACCAGGTAAGTAGGCTATCCCTGTGTGTGTTGCTGTTTGTTGTAATTGTCTATATGATATCTAGGACTCCTTCTGTGTCTCTTGTAGGTGTGTCTGTTTTGGATTTTGTATCCAGATTTTGATTTAGAGTCGGTTGGCTTATTTTTTGTTCTTTATTCAACTAAATTGGTCACTTCATTGATTGACCAGGTAAGTAGCCTATCCCTGTGTGTCCTGGAGTGTGTTTGTAGCAAGTGTGTATCTTATTTTTGATTGGCCATTTCTCTATCTAGTAGGTGTTATTTCTTGGTTTTCAAAGCATTTACTTTTGACAAAGTCGGCCAGATTTTTGCTGTATTAGCTACTAAAGGACCCCCTTTTTTTCTAAAAGTTTTTTTTAAGTAACAAACTAAGTTACATTATTCATACTTAGTTGTTTGAATATATATTGTGTCAGTTATTATATGGGTATGTTTGAAATCTCAAATACTTTTTGATTTGTGATGTTAACCTATGTTTGTAATAATTAGCTAAAGGTTTTTTTTTTTCAATTTTCTGTTTTGGACCCGTATTTTGTTATTGAAGAAATGGAGTATGCTCCTGCAGTAAGTTAACACCCATACACTTTGTCTTTGATTATGGCTGATAATGTTTTTGTTTTTTTGTTTATTTTAAAAAATGATTCTTACCTTCATTTTAAGTTGGTGAAGTCCGTTCATGTGGCAGCTGAAGCCCTCCCACCCCAACCCACGGAATGACTCCCACCCCAACCGCTGCAAGCCCTCCAACCGCAACCGGCTCCTCATCATCCAAGGCAACGGAGGCATGCTAGGCCACCAATTTTCCATACCCGTGTCCTCCTTTTTGGGATGCCTGATGATGTGGTTGTGCGCAGATACAGGCTGCCACCTCATCTAATCCTAGACACTCTCTCCATAATAGAGAGTGATCTAGAACAATCCATTAGGTATCCTACAGCAATACCAGCTTTGACACAATTCCTTGCTGTGTTACATTTTGTGGCCACTGGTTCATACCAGCATGTTGTTGGTGATCTGGTTGGCATGTCGCAGGGCCAGTTCAGTAAGGTTCTGCGGCGTGTCAGCCAGGCTTTTATTAAGCGCGTTAAGCAATTTATTGCTATGCCTTTGGATGTTGGGGCCCTAGATGTGGTGAAGCGGCAATTTGAGGAAGGTGGTAGTTGCTTCCCACATGTTATTGGGGTTGTGGATGGCACACATGTAGCTATTGTACCACCAAGACATAATGAAGAAATTTCTAGAAACAGGAAACTGTTTCATTCTCTGAATGTAATGGTTGTTTGTGGGCCATCCCTCCAGATCCTGTCCCTGAATGCTAAGTTCCCGGGGAACTCCCATGATGCCCATGTCATTAGACAATCAGGGATATGGCACAGATTAAGATCGATGGAAGGTCAAGACATGTGGTTATTGGGTGAGTGTTTTGTTTTTTTTACTTACAATAATATTATAAAATGTAAGATTATAATTATTTTCTTTTCTTCTCATCAAACAGGAGACCGTGGATATCCTTGCACCCCCTGGCTCATGACTCCTTACAGTAAGCCCAGGCCAGGACCACAGACGGCATTTAACTCCGCGCTTACTGCCACTAGACAGCTGGTGGAGCGCACAATTGGTGTCCTTAAAGGGCGCTTTCGTGTGCTCCACCGCACTGGTGGCGACATCATGTATTCGCCGGAGATGGTAAGTAAAATTGTGGTCCTGTGCGCTATTCTACATAACATCGCTGTAAGGAGTCGCGTTGAGCTTCCTCACACAGAGGAATTGCCAGATGAGGAGCCAGGGGTTGGGCGGAGAGTCGGTGGGGGGAGTGTTTCCCGAAGGGGAAACGAAGTAAGGGCACGCATTGTGCACGAATATTTCAGGTATAGTGTTTTTTTTTTTTTAAATAAACACAAAGTCACTGTCTGTTTATGTTCATTTTGCTCTGATGTCATTTAGGTAGTTATTGAAAGCTCATTGTGTAATTGTTTTTGTGTGTGTGAATATATTATTAGTTGTTTCTGTAAATATTCAAACATGTTAACCTTACAATGTTTTTATTCTTTGTGAATTATTTTTACGTTGCTAAATTGTTGTAATTACTGTTTTTTTTTCTAATCCTGTTTTCAAAAACAAAAACACAACATATGATACTAAATGTTGTTCGTTTATTATCATGCTCTTCCGCGACTGCGAATTTCCGCTATAGCGAACTAACCCCTCTGCTCTACACAGCACTGCAGACAGCAATAAAGTTTAGTCAATGCACACATCAATAAAGTTTATTTAGATGACAGCATAGATTTTCCACCAATCACATGCCAACACACACTATAAATATATGCCCAAATATGGAAAACGCCATTGCCATGATGCGTGCTGCACCGTTCACCCGGCGTGAGCTCCGCGTGTTGGTGGCGGTGATGGACCGCCGCGTAGGCCGCGTACGGCGCTTTGTCCCAAATCGGGTAAAGCGCCAGGCCTACGTGGAGGTCCGCCACCTACTGAGGACCCGCGTCCACAGCAGGCGGACCATCATTCAGCTGGAGAGGAGATGGAGTGATCTCCGCAGGCGGACGCCGGAACTGTTGGCGGAGCTCCGCCAGCAAATCCGGCAACTGCGTGGACGCAGTAAGTTAAATACATTACATAACACAGAGATTATTAGCATAAACTGTGCACATTTACACTAAGTAATATTATTAGCATAAACTTTGCAAATTTACACTAAGTGATAGTGTCTAAATTGCCACACTGACTGAACTAGTTTAATACATATGACAGTGTGTGTGGTTAGGGCAAGCAGTACTGACTGTAGCAGAGTGATTTTAAACAAGTGCATGTTGTTGTACAGAATTGCTACACAGGCTGTAAACTGTACCAAATAACTTGCTCAGTGGTGTAAATTTAATAAGGTGGTTTGATTTTAGATCTGGTGATGTTGCCTATACCAATCAATATGAGTCAATCGAATAGATTCTGTAATGAGCTTCACAAATGTTATGTATAATCAGATTGGTTGCTATGGACAACATCACCAGATTACAAATTAGCCAAACAAAATAATGTTAGCCCTGTGTCTTTTACATGGGACAGAACAGTGTAATAAACAAATGGTGTTTATTAAATTTGTCATGCAACAACAAATATAAAACATATGTCATTCTAGGACCACCACAACGGCAAGCTGCTGCAGGGAGGCCAGACCAGTCCCCTTCTCAGCCCCCCTCCCCTTCACAGTCCCCCTCCTCTTCCCAGTCCCCCTCCCCTTCACAGTCCCCTTCTCAGCCCACCTCCCCTTCTCCTTCTCAGGCCCCCTCTCCTTCTCAGGCCCCCTCTCCTTCTCAGCCCCCTTCTCCTTCTCAGGCCCCCTCTCCTTCTCAGCCCCCTTCTCCTTCTCAGGCCCACTCTCCTTCTCAGCCCCCTTCTCCTTCTCAGGCCCCCTCTCCTTCTCAGCCCCCTTCTCCTTCTCAGGCCCCCTCTCCTTCTCAGCCCCCTTCTCCTTCTCAGGCCCCCTCTCCTTCTCAGCCCCCTTCTCCTTCTCAGACCCCCTCTCCTTCTCAGCCCCCTTCTCCTTCTCAGGCCCACTCTCCTTCTCAACCCCCTTCTCCTTCTCAGGCCCACTCTCCTTCTCAGCCCCCTTCTCCTTCTCCTTCCCAGTCCCCTTCTCAGCCCCCCTCACCCTCTATTGCCCAAACACTCTCTCCGCCCCCCTCGCCCTCTCAATCAGACCCACCCTCTGAAATGACATCCCCAATCCCTCCTCCTTCACCCATCCAGCCTCCTTCCCCAATCCAGCCTCCTTCCCCCATCCAGCCGCCTTCCCCCATCCAGCCGCCTTCCGCCTTCCCCCATCCAGCCGCCTTCCCCCATCCAGCCGCCTTCCCCACCCAGTGAATGGGCACAAGAAGCACCAGAGGAAAATTCGGGGAGTCCTCATGTGGCTGAAGAAAGTAAGTGTTTTAACATTTTTAAATTAATGATTACCTACTTACACTTACAATAACAAAAAATGCAGTGTTGTACTGTTTGAAATCTTGGACCAAGGAAAAATGTTTGTGTTCTTCTTCATGGTCTAGATGTAGCATTTACATTTTTGAGAGTGTCATAAGGGGGAGAGGTCGACCTACGGCGGCCCCCTTTGTTTCCGCTCACATAAGCTAATAAGCTCCCCTTGAAATAAAGAGTCTGACACGTTTCCTTTGGATCGAATTACTGGCCACAGTTTATTTCCATTACCTTACATGTTACCTTACAAGGTTGCGGGGCACGGATAGAAGTGGTGGGCAAGGCGCCCCTGGGTCCCTGACCCCTCCCGATTTCCTGGGGGCGTGCCCTGCCTACCCTGTAGGCACCGCGGCAACGCCCCTGGGGAACCAGCCCTCCTGGCGCATATCACGCTCACCTGGCGCGCAGCTCCCTGGCCCAACCGTCCAAAGCTGGAGCCGAGCATGCGCCCGTTCACCGAGGGTGAATCTGCCAACCTCGGCTGGCTCCCCCCGTTCGCCATGCCTTGCGCACCGCTTCTTCCCGCCGCCCGCTGACTGTGACATACGTATTCCTTAATTTTCCTTAACACATTAAACATACGACCGTATTATAACTTGCAACGATTTATACGATAAAACTCTGAACTGTAAGTATATGTACCTATATACACCTTTTCTAAATGGGTGGGTGGGTGGGTCACTCTCTGTGCTCCCCTCTCAGTGGCCGCCTCCTCCCCCCCGCCTTCCTATTTAACCCGCCCGCTATCCGGCCGGCCCCCTCGCCTTCTACAGGCTACCAGCGCCTGTAGGTGTGAAAGAGGGGACGGGCACACCTGCCCGCCCCTCCTTTCCATTGTGCCGCTGGCCCGCGGGCCACCTGCCGCCCCTCCCCCTTACCCCTCTCCGGCGCCATCACGGGCTCGGCGCCTTTGTTACCATAAGGGGGAGAGGTCGACCTACGGCGGCCCCCTTTGTTTCCGCTCACATAAGCTAATAAGCTCCCCTTGAAATAAAGAGTCTGACACGTTTCCTTTGGATCGAATTACTGGCCACAGTTTATTTCCATTACCTTACATGTTACCTTACAAGGTTGCGGGGCACGGATAGAAGTGGTGGGCAAGGCGCCCCTGGGTCCCTGACCCCTCCCGATTTCCTGGGGGCGTGCCCTGCCTACCCTGTAGGCACCGCGGCAACGCCCCTGGGGAACCAGCCCTCCTGGCGCATATCACGCTCACCTGGCGCGCAGCTCCCTGGCCCAACCGTCCAAAGCTGGAGCCGAGCATGCGCCCGTTCACCGAGGGTGAATCTGCCAACCTCGGCTGGCTCCCCCCGTTCGCCATGCCTTGCGCACCGCTTCTTCCCGCCACACGAGGATCTCGGCTGCCCCCCTCCCCCGAGACCCGAAGCCCCCACCCTGCAACCAGCTACTGACCCCCGGCCTCCAGTGCTTCCTGAAGCGCGTTATTGAAAAGGTCAATCCCAATGTCCGACAAATGGACCCCGTCGCTCCTATACATGCCCCCGATCTTTTGACTGATGTCCTTATGCCGTATGACCTGTCCCCCTAGTGCGGCCACGCATTTGCCCACGGCCGCGTTGACCCTTTTCCTAGCCCTCTCCACTCCTGCCCCTTTCCGAGCTCCGCGCCAAGCTAGCCTGGGAATGATGTTAGACCATATTAGCTCTACGCCCGGCCATCGCTCGCTTACCCATGCTAGATCGTCCCGTATTGTCCTGATTAAGTCTAGGGATTTCATGTCGCCCAAATCGTTGCCCCCCAGGTGTAATACTATGGTATCGGGGCTGCTTGTCGCCTCTTCCCCGGATAACAGGGTGCCCCTCAAGCCGTGCCACCTCATCCCTCTCTGCCCAAACCAGCATACCTTCCCCTCTTTCTCCGCTAGCCCCAACTGCTTTCCATACGGCCTCCCGGCGGCCCGTGCTGCCGCCCAGTGAACGTATGAGTGACCGACGATCCATATCCGCCTCGCCTCCTTTTTTCTTGCGGATGGGGCTGTGTGGGAGAGGGGGGGACATGATCGTTAGATGTTTTCTGTTTCGTCGTTGAGGGGTCTAATGTAGCGCCTGTAGCTGTTGGACCCCCACCTGCCTAATGCTTTGATCTCTTCGATCGCGCACCCTTCGTTAGCGGCTGACGTGGCCGCCCCTATTCTAAACGAGTGTGTCCCGAATCTCTCTGCCTGCCAGCCAAGTGCTCCTACACATTTCTTCAACACTGCTGCAAACTGGTACCTAGTGAGCGCCGCCCCGTCCTTGTGTACCAGAAAATTCCCTCCTCCTGCCGGCCTTGTTATCCTAAATGCTTCGACCGCCCTTACCGGGCAGACCGCAGCGTCGTCGTGCCTGCGCAGCTGCACCCATTTTCCCTTTCCGTTCTGGTCTGTCTTTGATCTGCGTATTTTACACAGTACTGTGTCCTCCGCTACGGTAACGCTACTGCACTGCAGCCCTGTTTCCCTTGCTGTTTTGGACTGCGCTACCAACTCGCTAACCCTGAATGCCCCCCTAAAAGCCATAATAAAAGCCGTTGTAAACAACCTTGCCTCACTCTGGTCGCGGCAGACGCTTGGGACCGCTTCTATCAGTTTCCTCAGCCTCTCGATTGTGATTGGTTCCCTAGCGTCTGGTTTCTTAACCTCCGCCCTTGCCCAGCCCTTCATTATCGTGCGTACTACGAAACTCTTCGTCTCGTCCCTTTCGCCTGCCAGTTTCTGGAAAAAGGATACCCCTGCTAGTATCGTGTTTGCTCCTGCCCTGGACGTCTGCTCCCTTCTGAGTTTGTCCAAGAACGCCAACACTTGTTGCTGCGGAGGCTTGGCTTCCATCTCCCCCTCCCCCTGGAACTGCCGCCATCTTCTCCATGCGGCCTTGTAGGCCTTCCAGGTTTTTGGCGCCAGGGATCGCTCCACCAATTTATCTAGTTCTGATCGACTATCTGCCAGAGATAGGAGGGGCATGTTAAACCTACTTCGCTTGCTCCTGGCGCTGCGGTCCTAAAAACTTCCCATTTCTGCCTGGACAATGCGTCCGCTATTACGTTCTTCTCCCCTGGCACGTGTCTAGCTCTGAATGTTATGTTGTGGTGCAAACAAACTGCCACCAACCTCCTGAGCAACCTGACCACCGGCGGCGATGATGCCCGCTGGTTGTTCACGGCTTGCACCACCCCCATGTTGTCGCACCAGAATTGGATCTGCCTGTTTGCCAGCACTTTACCCCATATGTCGACTGCCACGACTATCGGGAACAACTCCAATGCCGCTAAGTTCTTGGTGATCCCTGCGGTCTCCCATTCTGGTGGCCATCGCTGGGCGCACCATTCGCCCTGCAAGTATGCCCCAAACCCCGTAGCTCCTGCTGCGTCTGTGAATAACTGCAGCGCCCGGTTTGGTGCTACTTCCTTGGGCCAGATTTGCACCCCGTTAAACTGAAAGAGGAACTCCTCCCACACCCGCAGGTCCTCCCTAAGCTCCCTGGTGATGCGTATGAAGTGGTGCTTTGATGCCCTGCCTGCTGTGGCTTGTTCCAGCCTCCTCTTGAAGATTCTGCCCATTGGAATCACCCTGCAAGCGAAATTCAGGCTCCCCAGCAAAGACTGCAACTGCCCCAGCGTGACCTTCTTGGCCTTTGCGCAGTCGCTCACTTCCCTGACCAACTTTACCACCTTCTCTGTTGGTAGTCTGCACTCCTGCCTAACCGTGTCAATTTCTATGCCCAAATAGGATATAACCTCCGTCGGGCCTTCGGTCTAAAGCCCTCCCTAAAACCGTCCCGCAGTAATTTGGCTTCCTGCTGCTTCGGATACCTGGCTAGCCACCCCAGGATCCTGCTTAAATTCACTGGGCTAAACGCTTTTCCCAGCCCCTGCTGCCGCGGGTAGTTTTCTTGGGTGATTTGCTCTCTTCTTATAGCAATCCTTTGCTGCATGACTTGCGTTGCAAAAGGAACATGCGTGCCTGAATTTGCACTGCGCGCGGGTGCACTGAGATTCATTAAACGCCCAGCATTTGAGGTCATGTTTCTGCGTGCCAGGCCTCCCTGCCCCGGCTGCTTGTGCCGGTGCCGCCTTCTCCGCTATACCGCTTGCTAATGCCTTGAGCCACGCGTCGAGGTCCCTAACTCCGAAGTCGATGGGCTTACCGCCCTCTGCCTTCGCTCTAAAACTCTCGTCGTACCTCAGCCAGACTGATCCCCCTTGTTCCTTGTACACAGAGTATATAAAATCTGTATATTTCAACATGCTCATCGCTACGTCGGGGTACGCTTCTATGTAACAGCCGGAGTAAGCGAACATTCCGCTCAGCCAGTTCTCAATAGTCTTGTAGCTATTGACTTGTGTACCCCCTTTCGGTTTTGCCTTTTCCTTGTCGCTCAAGCCCTTCTCTGTCAATGAACATATATCGACAAAACCCCCTTTTTCTATCTCCTTTCTGATTTGTTTTGGCAAGTGGCCTGCCACTGCGCTAAACTCGCAACCCACACTGGATCCTGTCTGCAAAAATTTCTTAGCCGTTTCCTGCTGCACCTGCCCCATCTGTTCCCTAACCGCATCTGTCCCCGGCGTAAGCCCCTTCCTTTTCTTACATGTCGCTCTAGCTAACTTTAGCTGCTCCCTCAACACTCTACATGATTCGTCCTCGTCTGAATCCGTTGCGCTATCCCCCTGCTCCCTCGCCTGACCTGCTCCGCCCTTACCGACCACCCCCGTGAACTTAACCATCATGTTACCAACATTCTGCGATATATCTGGGGACACCATAACATTACACAAACTGTTCATATCGACATTGGTCTCACCCGTCCCGTGTGAGGATTCCCTCGCTGGACCGTCCGCGCTGGTCGTCGCGCCGGATGCTGTCTTCGGTGTGGTGGCCACTTGGACCGTGTTGACTGCTGGGGCATCG
Source organism: Pseudophryne corroboree (assembly GCF_028390025.1). Classification (NCBI taxonomy): domain Eukaryota; kingdom Metazoa; phylum Chordata; class Amphibia; order Anura; family Myobatrachidae; genus Pseudophryne; species Pseudophryne corroboree. The sequence continues at coordinate 299,692,580 of NC_086444.1, read as the reverse complement.
CCGGCCGTAGCGTAGCCCATGACGCCCTCTCCGCGCTGGAATTCCGCGCCTCCTGGCCGCTGCGTGTATGCCCTCTGCCGTTCCTGTGGCGTGATGGTACCGTGGACCGCCGTATTGCTCCCGTGCGTTGATCTTGCTGGCGTGGCGAAAACTTGCAAGTTCCTGTGCACTGCCTCCCTGTCGCCTTGTCTTGTCGGTGTGCTGTGCTGGCTGCTGTGCTGCACTGATCGCAGCCCTCCTCCCGTCGACTGATAACGCTGTTCCTGCCTGTCTTCTCTCCTGCTGCAGCTGCACCCTCGACAGCCGTGCCGTGATGTGATGTATGCCTCCGGCGGTGATGCGTGTCGGCTGTAACCCCTGACCGGTGATGACCTGCGTGTTGTGAAATGCAGGCTGTGCCGATGACGAGGGCTGGGCGGTGGCGAATGGTAACGCGGTGATCTCCGGCCGTAAGATGACTCCCTGCTTCCGTGCCCGTTGTGATGCCTCTCCTTGCTGTGACGGTGTCCGTTGTCATGCCTCCTCCTGTCCGGTTGCCCCGCCGCCGGAAGCTGTGACATCTCCTTGAACAGCTGGGTGGAAGCCTCCTGTACCCACGCATCACGGCCGCTTGATGATGTGCCGCCCTCTCCTTTCTCCCATCTACGGGCTGGGGTTTGCGGTTGTGTGGCGGGTGAAGTGGGATTGGCGCTGCTCAAAACTTTGCCCCAACCCTTCCGCCCCTCCCCCCCGGAGTCAGGTCCGTCTGACTCCGCTGCCGCGGGGATATCTTCGTAAATGGGCGGCAGGTCACTCACCCCGTATTGCTGCTCGCTGGCGATCGCTGCTGCCGGCTGCTTCTTCCTCTTCGCAGCCCTGGCTGCCGGATTGGAGCTGCTCTTCCTTCTCTTCGTCTCCTGCAGCTGTCCTCTTCCTTTCCTGCCGCCAGGGGGAGCTCCTGCATCATTCTCTCTGTGCTGCTGCTGACGTGCTCCTTCCCTCCCTGCAGGGTTAAAGTGCAACCCTGCGCTGTCCTCCGTCTCCTCCCTGAACCTGTGGGGTATGCTCCTTCTTCTGACCCCCCTCTCTGCTGGCCCATCCATGCTGCTTTCCTTTTTCTATTTCTGGAGGGGATGCAATGTGGCTTCTGCAGCTGCCCTGCGGTTCCGATCCTGCTGGTGGCCTTGTCCGCCGAAATGCAACCCTATTCTGGCCCCCACGCGCTGCACCCAGCCTCCGGAGCCGCCGCGCGACCGGAAGTGACCGGAAGTCGCTTCCGCAGCCTGTGCCCGACGTCTCTCCGTCCCCCCGCTGCTGCCTCTTCTCGTACCCGCCGAGCCGCACTCACCCGCGAGTGACCTTCTTCCTCCTGCTCGGCGGATGCTGGTGCCCTCCGTGGATCCTCTCCGCCGCCGTTCGTAGCACCGCCGCTGCTGCCGTCCGCTGGCTCACTCTCCTCACTCTCTGTGCTCCCCTCTCAGTGGCCGCCTCCTCCCCCCCGCCTTCCTATTTAACCCGCCCGCTATCCGGCCGGCCCCCTCGCCTTCTACAGGCTACCAGCGCCTGTAGGTGTGAAAGAGGGGACGGGCACACCTGCCCGCCCCTCCTTTCCATTGTGCCGCTGGCCCGCGGGCCACCTGCCGCCCCTCCCCCTTACCCCTCTCCGGCGCCATCACGGGCTCGGCGCCTTTGTTACCATTATATGTACAGTGTTTATGTGTGCAATGTTTTGTGTGACCACTGTAGGTCGACACTCATTAGGTCGACAGGGTTGCTAGGACAACAGGGTTTATATGTGCTAGGTTTTCTGGGTAACATTTATACCTGAGTGGAGTTTAGTATGTTGTTGATGTTTTACACTTGTGCCTGTGTATTCATAATGTTTGCACTTTCAAATCACATGCTTCACTTTGTTAGCCAGCCTAACGACACAATGTTTTGTGGTGTGAAAGTTACACTCACAAAATGCTTATTGGATTTATCCAAACCTGTTTGACCTTATTTAGTAAGGGCGGCTTTCAGGGAGTGTGGGCATGCCAGGATATGTTGATATGCAGTGTGATGATGCAGGGCCAACCCGCCAAAAATTGAATTCTCGTCACTCCAGATGTGAATGAATGCCAACATGGTGTAACATTTACTAAGATGGTAGTTCTCTTTAACATGGGATGTTTCCCATAGCAACCAATAAGATTATAATTTAAATTTTTTGAAACACTTTTACAAGATAATATTTTTAATTTTGATTGTTTGCTATGGTCAACGTTCCATCTTAAATAGAACTCACATAGTAGTAAATGTACCCCATGGTCTGGTACACTTTTTAAAGCCAAAAAAAAAAAATGCTGAGCAGGCTTGTGTGTTGTTCTGCTAATGATTTTTCTTAAAAACAGCCATGATGTAGTAACTTTGCCATTAAAGCAGGCCTGTCCAAACTGCGGCCCTCCAGCTGTTGAGAAACTACACATCCCAGCATGCCCTGACACAGCTTTTGCATTCTCTGACCACAAAACTGTGTCAAGGCATGCTGGTATATGTAGTTTCACAACAGCTGGAGGGCCGCAGTTTGGACAGGCCTGCATTAAAGTGTGGTTTGTTCCTTGCTTGTAGAATAGGTAATGTGAGTAAGTTAGTAATGTTTATTTTGCCTCTTAATTTCAGATGTTGCAGTTGGAGATCCCACAACTTTTGCTGGCATTCTGGCCACCATGCACCAAAATCTGCAATCCTTGCTGGCTAGTGTGGAGCAGCTGCAAAAATTTGGATGATTTTTTTGGTTAATTTAATATTTTCAGTTTTTATTTACAAAAAAATAAATAAATAAAAACAAATCATATTTCAAGTTAAGCGGGTGTTGTGTTTATTAATGCAATAAAGGAACAGCAGATTGCCTATCAGACATTTATTACCTTAGACATTTCACACATCTAACGTACGTTTTTAAAATAAAATTATAACAAAAATTAGGTTGTTATTGTCTAAATAAACATGCAAACACCTTCAATCACAAAATAAAACTCTACACCAAAAAATTAAAAAAAAAAACAATTAGACCAGGCACATTTCAAACATCTATATTTATAATTTAAAAAAATAAATGTTGCAGGACAATTATGGCTACAAAGTGTTCTTCAGGTTTTTTAAAATACTTAATTGATCATGAACATTACAATTCATTACACTAATTGGATTCGTAATTGAGGAGGACTTGTGGACTTTTAACAGAAAGGTGTAATTCCACTTAATAGGAAAAAAAAACCATTGTGGTGCGTTATTCAGCAAAAGTGTGCACTTTTTAGAAGAATGTGTAAATCTACGAAAACTTAGTATTTTTACGATGAGGTTTGTGTTAATGCGATGGTTTCGCATTGCTGCAACGTCATTTAGCGTACGCCCACTTTGTGTAATACTGCGTACGAATTAGCAAAAATACGTTGGGGCGGATATTCGCAATTTTGCAACATGTTCGCAATTTTGCACATACCGTGTGCGAACGAAAAAAATAGCGAACAACTCGGAATGACCACCAATACTCTTTGTTCCAGATTGGCCAAGAAGGACTTGGTATCCAGATCTGCAAGAAATGCTCACAGAGGACCCGTGGCCTCTGCCTCTCAGACAGGACTTGTGCAACAGGGGCCCTGTCTGTTCCTAGACTTACCGCGGCTGCGTTTGACGGCATGGCGGTTGAACGCCGGATCCTAGCAGAAAAAGTCATTCCGGATGAGGTCATTCCTACGCTGATAGAGGCTAGGAAGGATGTGACGGCTCAACATTATCACCGTATATGGCGAAAATATGTGGCTTGGTGTGAGGCCAGGATTGCCCCTACGGAGGAATTCCAGCTGAGCCATTTTCCTTCACTTCCTACAATCGGGAGTGACTTTGGGCCTGAAATTGGGTTCCATTAAGGTCCAGATTTCGGCCCTATCCATTTTCTTTCAAAAATAACTGGCTTCTCTTCCTGAAGTTCAGACGTTGTAAAGGGAGTGCTGCATGTTCAGCCCCCTTTTGTGCCTCCAGTGGCACCTTGGGATCTTAACGTGGTGTTGAGTTTCCTGAAGTCACACTGGTTTGAGCCACTCAAAATCGTGGAGTTAAAATTTCTCACGTGGAAGGTGGTCATGCTATTAGCCTTGGCTTCAGCTAGGCGTGTGTCAAATTAGCGGCTTTGTCACAAAAAAGGCCCTATCTGGTTTTTCCATATGGACAGGGCAGAATTTCGGACCCGTCCAAAATTTCTGCCAAAAGTGGTGTCATCTTTTCATATGAACCAACCTATTGTGGTGCCTGTGGCTACTCGTGACTTGGAGGATTCCGAGTTACTAGATGTGGTCAGGGCTTTGAAGGTTTATGTAGCCAGAAGCTAGAGTCAGGAAAACTGAGTCGCTGTTTATCCTGTATGCACCCAACAAGCTGGGTGCTCCCGCTTCAAAGCAAACTATTGCTCGCTGGATCTGTAACACGATTCAGCAGGCTCATTCTACAGCTGGATTGCCGCTCCCAAAATCACTAAAAGCCCACTCCACAAGGAAGGTGGGCTCTTCTTGGGCGGCTGCCCGAGGGGTCTCGGCATTACAGCTTTGCCGAGCAGCTCCTTGGTCAGGTTCGAACACTTTTGCAAAGTTTTACAAGTTTGATACCCTGGCTGAGGAGGACCTTGTGTTTGCTCATTCGGTGCTGCAGAGTCGTCCGCACTCTCCCGCCCGTTTGGGAGCTTAGGTATAATTCCCATGGTCCTTACGGAGTCCCCAGCATCCACTAGGACGTTAGAGAAAATAAGATTTTACTTACCGGTAAATCTATTTCTCGTAGTCCGTAGTGGATGCTGGGCGCCCGTCCCAAGTGCGGACTTCTTCTGCAAAATCTTGTATATAGTTATTGCTTAAATAAGGGTTATGTTTGGTTGCATCAGGGTTGATCTGATGCTCCGTTGTTGTTCATACTGTTAACTGGGTAAATTTATCACGAGTGACACGGTATGATTGGTGTGACTGGTATGAGTCTTGCCCTGGATTCCAAAATCCTTTCCTTGTACTGTCAGCTCTTCCGGGCACAGTTTCTCTAACTGAGGTCTGGAGGAGGGACATAGAGGGAGGAGCCAGAACACACCAGAATCCAAATTCTTTCTTAAAGTGCCCTGTCTCCTGCGGAGCCCGTCTATTCCCCATGGTCCTTACGGAGTCCCCAGCATCCACTACGGACTACGAGAAATAGATTTACCGATAAGTAAAATCTTATTTCTCTAACGTCCTAGTGGATGCTGGGGACTCCGTAAGGACCATGGGGAATAGACGGGCTCCACAGGAGACAGGGCACTTTAAGAAAGAATTAGGAATACTGGTGTGCACTGGCTCCTCCCTCTATGTCCCTCCTCCAGACCTCAGTTAGAATCTGTGCCCGGACGAGCTGGGTGCACTTTACTGAGCTCTCCTGAGCTTGCTGATAAGAAAGTATTTTGTTAGGATTCTTTATTTTCAGAGAGATCTGCTGGCAACAGACTCTCTGCTACGTGGGACTGAGGGGAGAGAAGCAGCCCTACTAACTGTGGATAGGTCATGCTTCTTAGGCTACTGGACACCATTAGCTCCAGAGGGATCGAACACAGGAACGCACCCTTGGTCGTCCGATCCCAGAGCCACGCCGCCGTCCCCCTCACAGAGCCAGAAGCCAGAAACCGGCGTGAGAAGCAAGAAGACTTCGAAAGCGGCGGCAGAAGACTCCAGTCTTCATATGAGGTAGCGCACAGCACTGCAGCTGTGCACCATTGCTCCCACATTAAACCCGCACACTCCGGTCACTGTAGGGTGCAGGGCGCAGGGGGGGGCGCCCTGGGCAGCAATTAAGTACCTCTTGGCATAAAAGAGCATATATACAGTTGGGCACTGTATATATGCATGAGCCCCCGCCATTATTTTACACAAAATCGCGGGACAGAAGCCCGCCGCTGAGGGGGCAGGGCTTCTTCCTCAGCACTCACCAGCGCCATTTTCTCTCCACAGCTCCGCTGAGAGGAAGCTCCCCAGGCTCTCCCCTGCAGAAGCACGATAGAAGAGGGTGAAAAAGAGAGGGGGGGCACATAAATTTGGCGTAAAAACAATGTATACAGCAGCTACTGGGTTAACACTACGTTACTGTTTGATTCCTGGGTCATATAGCGCTGGGGTGTGTGCTGGCATACTCTCTCTCTGTCTCTCCAAAGGGCCTTGTGGGGGAACGGTCTTCAAATAGAGCATCCCCTGTGTGTGTGGTGTGTCGGTACGTGTGTGTCGACATGTCTGAGGTAAAAGGCTCCCCTAAGGAGGAGATGGAGAAAATATGTGTGTGAGATGGTGTCTCCGTCGACAACGCCGACACCTGTTTGGATATGTGTAAGTGCTAAGGTGAATTTATTGCACAAAAGATTAGGGAACAGACAGGAAATCTACCCATGTCTGTCCCTATGGCGCAGAGACCTTCAGAGTCTCACAATGCTCACTATCCAAAATAATAGACACTGATATCGACACGGAGTTTGACTCCAGTGTCGACTACGATAATGCAAAGTTACAGCCAAAATGGCAGAAAAGTATTCAATATATGATTATTGTAATAAAGATGATTTGCATATCACTGATGACTCATCTGTCCCTGACACATTTTGAGGGGAAGAAAGCTGAGGAATATTTCCCTCCTCTCCTTAGGAAAAAGAGCGGGAATCTCCAGACAAGAGACTGCAGCTTCCCACAAAGAATTCTCAGGCAGTATCCTTTCCCCACTAGGGCCAGGATGTGATGGGATTCTTCCCCTATGGTGTCACGTTTGCCCTAAAGGTAGCCCTAGCTATTCTCAGGGATCCTGCAGATAGCGTGCACATTTTGGTACACTACTCAGACCGGCGGTTGTGTCGGCATGGGCTTATAGCGCTGTGGCGGCGTGGACAGGTACCTTATCAGCAGAAATTGAGACCCTAGGATGTATATATATATATATATATATATATATACACTGTATATATATAGAGATATATATATATATATATATATATATAGAGAGAGAGAGAGAGAGATAAATATTAAAGATGCTGTCTTAAGAGATATATATCATAAAACATGCCCAAAGAGACATGAGTATACTGGGTCCTAGAGGCAAAGCTATGTCGATTTCTGCTTGACGTATCCTGTAGAATATGCAATGGACAGATGATGCCAACTTAAGTGGTAAATGGAAGGCTGAGGATTGTGTGGAGAAGGGTTCTCGGACCTGGTCTCCACAGCTATAGCTGATAATTCTGATATTTTGCCGTATATTCCTGCACAGCCTAGGAAAGCACGTCATTATCAAATGCAGCCTTTCGAACAAAGAAACAAGAAAGTCCGAGGTGCGTCCTTTCTTGCCAGAGGCGGGGGCAGAGGAAACCAGCTGCACAACACAGCTAGTTCCCAGGTACAGAAGTCCTCCCCGGCCTCTGCGAAAATCCACCGCATGTCGCTGGGGCTCCACAGGCGGAGCTAGGCCCGGTGGGGGCACGCTTTCGTAAGTTCAGCCACAAGTGGGTTCATTCCCTGTTAGATCCCTGGGCAATAGATATTGTGTCTCAGGGATACAAGCTGGACTTTGAGAAGATGCCTCCTCACTGACGGCCCTGCCGGATTCCCTCCCCGAGAGTGAAACAGGGTTAACTGCAATTCACAAATTGTATCTTCAACAGGTGGTGGTCAAGGTTCCCCTCCTTCAACAAGGAGGGGGTTATTATTCGACCATGTTGTAGTCCCGAAACCAGATGGATCGGTCAGACCCATATTGAATTTAAAATCCCTGAACACATACTTGAAAAGTTCAAGTTCAAGATGGAATCGCTCAGAGCGGTCATCGCAAGGGAGGGGGACTTTATTGTGTCTCTGGACATAAAGGATGCTTACCTTCGTGTCCCCGTTTATCCTCCTCATCAGGAGTACCTCAGATTTGTGGTACAGGATTGTCATTACCAATTCCAGACGTTGCCGTTTGGTCTCTCCACGGCACCGAGAATATTCGCCAAGGTAATGGCAGTAATGATGGTGCTCCTGCGAAAGCAAGGAGTCACAATTTCCCCATACTTGGACGACCTCCTCATGAAGGCGAGGTCCAGAGAGCAGTTGCTGATTAGTGTAGCACGCTCTCGGGAAGTGTTACAACAGCACGGCTGGATTCTAAATATCCCAAAGTCGCAGCTGATTCCTACGACGCGTCTGCCCTTTCTGGGCATGATTCTGGACACAGACCAGAAGAAGGTTTTTCTCCCGACGGAGAAGGCTCAGGAACTCATGACACTGGTCAGAGACTTCTTAAAACCAAAACAGGTGTCGGTGCATCACTGCACGAGAGTCCTGGGAAAGATGGTGGCATCATACGAAGCCATTCCCTTCGGCAGGTTCCATGCGAGGACCTTTCAGTGGGATCTGTTGGACAAGTGGTCCGGATCGCATCTTCAGATGCAGCGGCTGATCACCCTATCCCCCAGGGCCAGGGTGTCTCTTCTGTGGTGGCTGCAGAGTGCTCACCTTCTCGAGGGTCGCAGGTTCGGCATTCAGGACTGGGTCCTGGTGACCACGGATGCAAGCCTCCGAGGGTGGGGGGCAGTCACACAGGGAAGAAATTTCCAGGGTCTGTGGTCAAGTCAGGAGACTTGTCTGCACATCAATATCCTGGAACTAAGGGCCATATACAACGCCCTAAGTCAAGCGGAGCCTCTGCTTCGCAACCAACCGGTGCTGATTCAGTCAGACAACATCACCGCAGTGGCTCATGTAAACCGCCAAGGCGGCACAAGGAGCAGGGTGGCGATGGCGGAAGCCACCAGAATTCTTCGCTGGGTGGAGAATCACGTAAAAGCACTGTCAGCAGTGTTCATTCCGGGAGTGGACAACTGGGAAGCAGACTTCCTCAGCAGGCACGATCTCCCCCCGGGAGAGTGGGGTCTTCATCAAGAAGTCTTCACACAGATTACAAGTCGTTGGGAACTGCCACAGGTGGACATGATGGCATCCCGCCTCAACAAAAAGCTACAGATGTATTGCGCCAGGTCAAGAGACCCTCAGGCGATAGCTGTGGACGCACTAGTGACACCGTGGGTGTTCCAGTCGGTTTATATGTTTCCTCCTCTTCCTCTCATACCAAAGGTGCTGAGAATCATAAGAAAATGAGGAGTGAGAACAATACTCATTGCTCCGGATTGGCCAAGAAGGACTTGGTATCCGGAACTGCAAGAAATGCTCACAGAGGACCCATGGCCTCTGCCTCTCAGACAGGATCTGGTGCAACAGGGGCCCTGTCTGTTCCAAGACTTACCGCGGCTGCGTTTGACGGCATGGCGGTTGAACGCCGGATCCTAGCAGAAAAAGGCATTCCGGATAAGGTTATTCCTACGCTATTAAAGGCTAGGAAGGACGTGACGGCTAAGCATTATCACCGTATTTGGCGAAAATATGTTGCTTGGTGTGAGGCCAGGAATGCCCCTACAGAGGAATTCCAGCTGGGCCGTTTCCTTCACTTCCTACAGTCGGGAGTGACTTTGGGCTTAAAATTGGGGTCCCTTAAGGTCCAGATTTCAGCCCTATCCATTTTCTTTCAAAAGGAACTGGCTTCTCTTCCTGAAGTTCAGACGTTTGTAAAGGGAGTGCTGCATATTCAGCCCCCTTTTGTGCCACCAGTGGCACCTTGGGATCTTAACGTGGTGTTGAGTTTCCTGAAATCACACTGGTTTGAGCTACTTAAAACCGTGGAGTTTGTCAAAGTCAGAAAAATATCACGCTGCACGTTGCCATATATGCACTTCATGCGTGTGCACGCTGCATATTTAATCAAAATAATGTATTTTATAAGTTAATATTCCCCTGAGTTCAACAGGTATCAGTGGGTCTCAAGATGGCTCTTTGACCTTAGAGATTCCCCAAACAATAGCTTTCATGTTGGGAGGGCTTCACATGTTCTTATGCATAGTTAAGCACAGGAATAGTAATTGAAGATTAATTGTATTCCGAATAAATTACACCTAAGACCAGTCAGTTTCTGTCCCGCAGACGGAATACAATAGCCTTTAATTACACTAAGCTTTGAGACTCAATGAAGAGGGCTAACACCTGTGTTTACGAATGGGGCTGGTTTTGTCTCCAGAAGAATGATTGCTGAGATGTCATTGTCTCAACTGAAAGTGGACATTGAGAATACCGAAAAAAACCCAGAGACAGGGGTTGTTTTGTATTCGCCAAACAATAGCTTTCCACAAGACAGGAATGTGTTAGTCATCACCCAACGTTTTGCATAACCAAGATCACATGCTCAGCTCATTGATACAGCTAGCAGACATGCTGTGAAAGACACACACTTCCTGTGGTTGACACACCCCCACAGCTGGAATGCAGGTATGATATATCCACTGGAAATCACAGGGCAGACTGACTCACACAGCTACCTAGCACCCAGAAGCATGGCTGGTTCATCACCAGGACTGACCTCCTTACGAAGGCTAAGTATTGAATTCACATGGCTTAATGGCATAGAATAGTTTAAATATGTGTTTGTGGTAAAGTAGTTGTGAAATGATTGGCATAGAATAGTTAGTTTGGAGATACAAATGGCTTAAGGTTAATGATGCTTGTGCAGTTGTGTGATTGTTGGGTGTTTGGGATGATACTCTATGAAATCTGTAATGAATTGGAACAGTAGACAATCTGTAGCATAGCATCTCTGGTATACATTTATGGATGGTGATTTATAACAGATTATAGTAGTTTTACATGATACATCTTGCTGAAGGTTAGAAGTCAAACATACTTCCTTTTGTTACTGTAGTCATGTGCTTGTAGCAATAGCAGGCAGATACTTGTGGGTACCTGGTGATCTGGTCTTGTGATGGCACATATGCTCTGGTTATTGAGATACTGTGTTGGCTTGAAATTGTGAAAGGTGATTTAGATGGTTTGGAATTGTAAAATCAGAACATATGCATTATATTGAAGCTTAGACATTTTGGAATATAGTGGAGTCTTATGTCTTCTGCTATGTGATTATGGTAAAGCAAAGAATGCCATGTGTTTGGACTTGCAAATCTAAAATGGCTGCTAGCATTCCCTTTTAAATCATATGTTACAGACTTTGGAATCATGGGAGTTTTTCCCAAAATGGAGTCTAGCTTCTGTCCCATGCGGTATTGTAGGGACCATTGTGTTGTTGCTGTGTGTTGTGTATATAGGGACAGCCAGCCTGGGTGAGCACAAGTTTCTCAACACAAGGGTTCTCAACATTGACTAACTGCGCAGCGATCGCTCCCACATGTGTAAATTCTCTGCAACCATATTGACTCTTATTTTAATGTTATAAGCCATTCTCTCTCTCCTTCCCCCTTAAATGTATTTGTATCTTTATTGTATTTTATGTGTAGTGATTCGGTTAGGTATTTTATGTTATCTTGGTAGTGTATAACTTGTATTGTATTATTCTTTTGCAATTGAACGTTCATTCATTTCCTTAAAAGGCGTTAGACCCTTAGACCGGTATTTGAGTGTTTATTATATTGCTAAGGGGTTCTCAGAGCGTCACATACGCTCATACAGCTTTTAAACTAACAAGGTTACACTGTGTTGCATTTACACCTTATCACTGCACAAGGGTTTACAGTATAAGTACATTGTTTATGGTATAGTTATAAAAGTTTAATTCTGTAAGTGTCTGCGACGCCTGTGCTCACACCCTGTGCACAGCGTCTGCTACACTAAGGTCGTACCCTTGCGGTACCTTTTGCGCCAATTGCGTACTGTGTCTCTTAACCTTTTAAAGTGTTTTAAATAGGATAAACATATAGGCTTTGTCAATTGAGGGCTCCTCCGGTCTTCACATATCTGCACTAGGTAACTTTAGCAGACATTATCGATCAGCAAAAGGCGGGAAGGTGCTATCCCTCGCAGTGCTGACCAGATAAGCGTCTGCTTCACTTAGTAAGGAGTGCTGAGGGAATCTGGAACCGGAAGGTAGGAACAGTACGTTATTGTCTTTGTAAATCTGGTTTTTATTTCTATTTGGTGCCAACTACACACGCAGATTGGATGGTGTCTGTTTAAATAGGTTTAAAAATTATTTTTAATCGCTCTGCATAGCGTGATAACTAAAAGGAGCTGGCATGATGATTTTCTTTGTGACAAAAGGTCTGTCCCCCATTTTGTGTAAACCTCATGGATGTGGAAGGGGGAGGAGCAGCGGCCATTTTGGGAAGGTCAAAAAAAAAATTTTTCTAAAATGGCTGATTTTCAGGAAATAATCAGCCATCCATTGTCAAAAATAAATCATCATTTAATGAGTTTTTTTTTTAATGCATTCGTTTAGTCCATATCATAGTCAATCATAAGTGGTTCAGATAGAGTTTAATAAAAAAATAATACATTAAATATTTGATTTAAGAAATACACAAATAAAACAAAGTAGTTTTTTTTTTTTTTTGGTCACTGTCTCTCTTCAAGAACCTGTTTTAACTCTGCTACTTGTAGGATGGCCATTGAAATGCAAATGAACCTGTGTGACTGGTTTTTTTTTTCTCCAAGCAGTAAAGAAAATCACCCTCACACACACAGTCAAGGGCACATTCATATGCAAATTAGAGAAGTGAATGGGTCTCATAGATGTAATATCTATATGTGTGTGACATCAATGTATGTTCTACAGGATAGCTATACAATGAGAATCATACTATTGCAAGCAGTGATTATTAGATTAATTTAGAATTGCATGTTCATCTGTGTATTTTCACATCTCATTCTCCTGATTGCCACATACCATTGGTAAAGCGCTGAGACATTTGTTGTTATTAATAGTTAAAAGATAAAAAGTAATATTTAAGGGTATAATTGTAAAAGGCACGCACACAGTCTCGCCTAAGAATACAAGGGAGATTTGGGTGGTGTATAGTGAATGATTACAGTTAAAGATCATTCACATTGATAAACGTGTAGTGTGTTACTGTGAACGTACTTGGTCTGTGTACATGTGTCCTTACAAGGACAGAGCGTACGCGACGCAAGGGTCGACGCACGGAGCGTACGGATACGCCCACATAATACAAACCGCACGATAGTATTGTTCTAGTAGGTGATAAGGAAATAACGCGATAATAACACAGATCTATCTCAAATCCAAAAGTTTAAAGTTAAAAGGAAAAAAAACCTTCTCTATTGCAATTCTTCTGGGTTAGGCTAATACTGAATGAAAGGATTTCTGCGCAGAAATAAAAATTAAAGTGTACATGTGGTAAGAGTGTGTGTATATATAAGAATTCTCTTTTATTACGGAAGCGGGAACCATAGGCCAGTAGAAAGAGATACACCAGCGAGAGTGATATCGTGGGGTGGCTTGGGAGGCGTCCCTTGTTAGACTCGACACATTAATGAGCAGTAGAGTCTGCTGTACATAACAGACCAGGAGGTCACAGACCAGGAGGTCACAGACCAGGCACAGACCAGGAGGTCACGGACCAGGAGGTCACAGAACAAGAGGTTCAGGTACAGCAGACTAGAAGTAGAGAGCACAACCGAAGAGGGTTGGTGCGAAACCCATATAGGCCAACAAAGCTCATCGCTGAAGGAATTCGCAGCAGAAATTTTCGATTCCACTGATCGTTCCGCACATAAGATTAGTTGCTTGTGTGCAGATACGATTGTACCGCATGTGATTGTGTGCATTAGCGTGTCTTGAATTCAGAAGAACGCTACTTGCACATTGTTAACGTGATTTGTGTAATTTTTTTTATTTTAAGGGAAGTAGCCTGATCACTCGGGGACATTCCAACAACCGATACTTGCTGGGGACTGGAAGGTCCAACACGCCCCAGTAAATAGAGGTTCATAGGGGCCCTAGGTTGGGTATGGAACCTCTGGGAACTTTGGTCGCCGTATTGGCCAGCATGGGCGGAGTTGAGTGGGCGGACCTCGAGGCAAAACCCCCACCGCAGCCTTACCCCGGACATTTTGGTTTTCTGTGAGGGTTGCCGGAGACCCTGATTGGAAGTCAGAGGTAGTGAAAGCAACGCCTGCAGAGATGGGGGCCACTTGTTCAGGTAAGGGGCGATCAACCCTGGTTCAGGTTGATTTGAAACCGATCAATCAGGTCGGCAAGGTCATGTGTGAGAAATCAGACCAAGATGGTCATCACACAGAAATATTATGCAATGAATGGGAAAGGATGACTGTGCATGACGGGGAAAAGTTTTCCCGGGTAGGTACTTTTAACCCAGAAGTGTTACAGAATTTAAGGAGAAGAGTGTGCCTGATTAAGTCTTCAAAAAGGCGTATTAGACATTATGATTATTTAAAATTGTGGCAACAGGAAAGTGAAATGCAAAGAAATTTAACTTACATATCTGACTCTCATCTTGGGAAGAGAGACATGGCAATGGAGATGATTATGGCTGCAGAGAATGGCGCGATGGTGTACGATAAAAATGCACTTAGTAACTGTATTAAGAATGAAAGTAACAAATGTAATAATGTTTATAAAAATGAAAGTGTCAAAATTACAAATGTTAACCTGTGCAAGTCGCACCCCATGTTAAACTCCCCTCAGGATTACCAGCGAGAAGGTGAAACCAACACGATGTCAACACTCTACCCAGCAGTCATCATACGAGACACCCAGAGGGACACGGCCAAGTTGGTAAAGGCAATAGCAGAACCCCCTAACGGAGGGTCAGGTGAGGTCGTGTCAACAGGTAAGTACGGTATTGTATGTTACTCACAGACAAATGCATCTTACACCAAAGAGTTAACACAAAATAGCATAATGGAACAAAATCCTGTCAGGGTGAACACAATATATTAAAACAAATGTACACTACAGGAAAGTAGCAGTTTAGGTGTTAATAAATGGTTTAAAGGAAGTATTAAGAACGAGTATACAAGCCTCTCTACCTAACTGGAGAAATAACTCAGTAACTGCATTAAGGAATTACGCTGTTGGGCATGAGCAAAACATCATCAAGCACAGGGAAACAAAGAAGCCCCAGATCCCTGTGGGTAAGTCAAAGGTGAAAAGGTGTTATAATTGCCAGAAGGAAGGTCATTTTGCAAGAGATTGTAGATCAAGAAGTAGACCAAATTCATATAAACCCCCTAGACAAAGATATGAGCAAAGTTATGACACACCAAATTGTAATCAGAGATCACATAGGAAGGAGTTTGGGCCACACCCATGATATGTAGTCAGGAAAGGTGATCATTAGGACTGATGGGAAGCCTGAGGTAACGGTTAATAAATTGGGAGGTCATTCCCTGAAGACACAGGAATGACCGGGTAAAATTTGTAATGTATCTGTGAAATGTTTTCTTTTTCCCCATCTCTGACGGTCATCGGTAGGACTCAAACATTGCATAGCTACTTGGTCTTTGCAGAAGTCTACCAAACCCCAGCATGACCTACCCGCATCAATGTATCCTGGCCAGATACAAAGGGTGGAGTATGGAGGTGCTGGTGGGAGGGACTGAGCAAGGATACCATTGGACATGTAGGTATGACAGCCTGATGATGAACGGCAGATCTGACAATGTTCTAAAATGTTTGAAAAATGTTTTTTTTTCCCTGTTGTTGTTTATTGTTGGTTTATGTAATATATATGTATATGAATTGTTCTCTCTCTTTTGTTTTTTTGTTTTGTTTTTTCTCTTCTCACTCATGTTTTCATGTTTTAAAGATGGTATGTCACACATCAGTTAGACAAATGGTGATGCAAGATTTATTCTCCTTACAGAAAGAGCGCTGGTTTGGAAGAAATATTGTATCACCAGAATGTTCGGTTGGAAGACTGAGAGACAGCACCTTTGAGATGACAGCAGAACAAGAAGAACAACAAGACTAGAGAACTAATTATCGTAACAAGTTTCTCTCCCCCTCAAACTGTTTTCCTGTACCCCCATTACAAATTTCTCCTTTCTCCTCCTGTAAGATGGACTCGCCTCAAGAGACTGTGGTCCGTGTTTTCATGTCGACCCTGATGTTGACCAGAGCAGTCTGTTTCGGTGAGAGTACCAGTGAGGTCGAGAAAGGATCCAGAAAGGTTCTGATGACAAAGATGGAGGCGTAGATTTCCAAGAACAACATAATCACCAAGCAAAGGCGAGTATCAGAAAACAATCTGGTAGCATTGACCATAGAAGGAATTGTGAAGGATTGTTAGCTGAAGAAAATTGCATCTGTAGGCATTGTGATAACTTAGTTGAGGATGGGTGCATCAAGAAATGTCAGTCCAGTTTTAACATTAACATGGACCGGCATCCATTGGGTGACTATCACTCATTAGTGGGTAAGGTGTTAAACCAAACAGACTGTTGGGTATGCTCTCAAGTACCTCAAGGCCATAGCAAATCAGGATTAGTACCATTCCCTTTAACTATAGGAGAGGTACTTGAGTTAAGTGGTGGGAGACCGGTGGACAAGAGGTTTAATATCTCTAGTCCTCCTAGTTTGAAGCTCCACCAATATCATGTGGATAGGTCCTTAGTGTGTTTTAACATTTCCAATCCCCGAAAGCCGGGAAATTGGGAAGTGTCATGGAATAACAAAACCATGACCTTTTCATATAGAGCCGATAGAATGCCTACAGATACAGAGCTCATACGCCACATAGCCGATAGTGGAAAATATTTCCGATATAGGTATACCCTAGGAAGTAGGATCATGAGAGTTGGAGAAGTATCACCAGGATACTGTGCACATATCATACAATCGGATACGTGTACCAGACAGATGGGAGAATTAGGGTTAGGAGAGTCCACATGAAAAATGTGTAACATGGTAATGACATATTCAGTCCCATATGTTCTCCCCTATGATGCATATTTCATATGCGGGAGAAAGGCGTATGAGCGGCTTGCCCCAAACTCAGAGGGATTATGTTATATTGAAAAAGTACCGCCTGAAGTAATGACTGTATCGCATAACAAAATTGATTTGACTTACGACCCAACCATTGAAACCACGCTGTGATAAAAGGTGATTCCACGACCTGTTTCTTTCACCCGTTTCTCCTTTGTTTTCCTCCAAGGTACAAGGACTCGCTTGGAAGAAGAATTTGACAACCTTTTACACAGACAACTGATGGACTATTGTTAGGGTCTCCTGCCCTGTGCTGCCACGTCGTCATGGCAACCGGGAGACAAGTGCTAGCGGAGTAACCTGAGCGCAGCTGATACTCCAGTTCGGGTCTTTTGCTGTGCAGTGGTTACAGGCAGGGGATCCGGTGCTGGTTTTTGTGCTCACAGTCTGTGAGGTCTGAGTGGGGCGTGGACAGCACCTGCTTTATAAGGCCTCTTCTCAGATTAAGCAGATGCTGCTGAATCTTTGTTGGTTAGTCAGTTCCTGAAAATTAGCCAGTACTGTGTAGCTTTGTATTTGTTATTGCTTACTGCAAATAGGCCTGGAGATTTGGTACTACACTCTGCCAATCCAGACCTAGCAGTAAGACTGGAGTCAGTCGTTTAGCCTGCTGAAGTTCTTTTGCTATTCTGTGAACCCAGCAGGTTTGTGGCTGTACTTTCAGACCTGCATGCTTAATCCTCTCTCACTGTGCAGGGCGTCCATGTGTCAGTTTAGTGGCAGGAAGCTGAACCTGTGCCCTGCAAGTGAGAAATAGGATTGTGGAGACTCTCCTTGTGTCTACTATTCCATCTCTGACCAAGGAGTTTGCTGCCACACCCGTTGGTAACCCTTTAGGGTTTTGCTGTTGCCCTTAGCAACAGCATTTCGGGTTCTCTACGTATTAAAACACAACATCTTGCTTTTTCCATCTGAGCATTTGTAATACTAGGGAGACACCCAGTTTCTTAGCCTCTGGGCTTATCTGTTCACTTTGTGTTGGTTTTGTTACCCTATCACTTTCTGTGTACGTGATGTCATATTTCCCAGTCTGTCTGTTAGTTCATTTGTTTTGCATCCCTCTCTGTTCAGACACCAGTACATTCCTGCAGGCACTGGTGTGCATAACATATTCAGCAGTCCAATACTCCTGTTGAAATTTTGTGGGAATATGGAGCATACCCCTCAAAATACGTTGCAACAGGTGGTCGATCAGGTGCAGGTCCTGACTCGTCAATTTAGTGATTTGTCCATTAAAATGCACACCTCCCAGGCCGCTGGCGGAGCTCCCGCAGCAGCAGCACCTTCAGGGGTTAAGGAGCCGAAAGTAAATCTTCCGGATCGTTTTTCTGGAGATCGCTCGCAGTTCTTTTGTTTCAAGGAGAGCTGCAAGCTATATTTCCAGCTTAGGCCTCAGTCTTCTGGGTCAGAGATTCAGCGGGTGGGCATAGTGATTTCCTTGCTACAAGGAGACCCACAGGTCTGGGCATATGGGTTGCAGCCTGACTGTCCGTCGCTTAAAAGTGTTGATGCTTTTTTTACGGCACTGGGCATGTTGTATGATGACCCTGACAAGACGGCCTCAGCCGAGGCTCAGATTTCGATCCTTAAGCAAGGGCGAAGGCCAGTTGAGGTTTACTGTACGGAGTTTCGGAGGTTGGCCCATGATACCCAGTGGAATGACCCAGCCCTGAGACACCAGTACCGAAGAGGTCTTTCTAACCAGATAAAAGACCAACTGGTACAATATCCCTTGCCTGATAGCTTGGATCAGCTCATGCAGTTATCCATCCGGGTTGATAGACGGCTGAGAGAGCGTAGGCTTGAAAGGGAGACCGAGGTTTCCTTCTTTCCCAAGGGAACCTCAGACTCTGAGGAATTTTCCGAGGAGCCTATGCAGATTGGGGCTACCCGCCTCTCCTCGCGTGAGAAGACGCGGAGGAGACAGCAGGGGTTGTGTTTGTACTGTGGGAATAAGGGTCATGTGGTAGTATCATGCCCAGAAAAGCCGGAAAACTTCAGGGCCTGAGGGTGATGGGAAATATCCTGTCAGGCCAGAAGTCAGAATTTCCCAAGAAGACTTTTATCATTCCGGTGACCTTGAAGATCCTCGGTCAAACTGTCAAGACTGAGGCCTTTGTGGACAGTGGGGCCGACTGGGTTTTTATGGACCGCCAATTCGCCCTGAAACACTCTGTTTCCTTAGTACCCTTGGCGTCGGAAATTGAAATTTGTGGGTTAAACGGGGAACCATTATCCCAGGGTAAAATTACCTCTTGCACTAGCCAGATTTCTTTGTTTATTGGAGCCACACACTCTGAAAAATTGTCCTTTTATGTGACTGTCTGTACTTTTGCCCCAATGGTGTTGGGGTTACCCTGGTTAAGGGCCCACAATCCTCAATTTGACTGGGTCTCTGGGGAGATTCTTAGTTGGGGTACTGATTGTTTCAGGAGTTGCTTGAGCCTTCCAGTCAGGCTCTCGCAGCTAAGTTTGCCAGGATTGCCAGGGTGTTATGCAGATTTTGCGGACGTGTTCTCCAAAAAAGTTGCAGAGGTACTACCTCCCCATCGCCCCTATGACTGTGCCATTAATTTGTTGCCGAATGCTAAGCTTCCCAAGAGCAGGTTGTACTCCCTGTCACGTCCTGAGACTCAGGCTATGGCAGAGTACATTCAGGAGAACTTGGCTAAAGGATTTATCAGACCTTCACAGTCTCCAGTTGGGTCGGGGTTCTTCTTCGTGGGTAAAAAGGATGGTTCATTGCGACCCTGCATCGACTTCAGGGAATTGAACCGTATCACGATTAAAAACTCATACCCACTGCCTCTCATTTCGGTCTTGTTTGACCAGCTTCGTACTGCCACCATTTTTTCTAAGATTGACCTACGCGGTGCGTACAATCTAATCCGAATAAGAGAGGGGGATGAATGGAAGACTGCCTTTAATACTCACTCAGGGCATTATGAATATTTGGTGATGCCTTTTGGGCTCTGTAATGCCCCGGCAGTCTTCCAGGATTTCATGAACGATGTGCTCAGGGAATATTTGGATAGATTCTTGGTCGTATACTTAGATGACATCCTAATCTTCTCCCATTCCCTGGAGGAACATCGGAAGCATGTACGCTTAGTCCTCCAGAAACTCAGAGACCACCGGCTTGGGGCGAAGCTGGAGAAGTGCGAATTTGAAGTTCAGCAAATCGCATTTCTAGGATATATTATCTCCCCAGAAGGTTTCCAAATGGAGGGTTCCAAGGTACAGGCAGTCCTGGATTGGGTGCAGCCCACTAGTTTGAAGGCGCTTCAGCGTTTCCTGGGCTTTGCAAATTTTTATAGACGATTTATCGCTGGATTTTCGTCTATAGTGGCGCCCTTGGTGGCACTCACTAAGAAAGGGGCGGATGTTGCTCACTGGTCTCGTGAGGCCAAATCGGCTTTTGCCCGTCTCAAAAGGGCATTTGTCTCGGCCAAAGTGCTGCGACACCCAGATCCAGAGCGTCCTTTTGTGGTGGAGGTGGATGCCTCTGAGATGGGTATTGGGGCAGTGCTCTCTCAGATGGGAGTGTCTGATAATCGCCTTCATCCCTGTGCTTACTTTTCCCGTAAATTTTCGCCTGCCGAGATGAATTATGACGTGGGTAACCGGGAATTGTTGGCTATTAAGGATGCACTCGAGGAGTGGAGACACTGGCTTGAGGGGGCTAAGTTTGTGGTCTCAATTCTCACCGACCATAAGAATTTGGCATATTTAGAGTCAGCAAAGCGTCTCAATGCCAGGCAGGCACGATGGGCTTTGTTTTTTGCTCGCTTTAATTTTTTGATAACATATCGCCCTGGGTCAAAAAACATCAAGGCTGATGCGCTCTCGCGGAGTTTTGCTCCAATCCAAGAGACCACCGAGGAGCCGTTGCCCATTGTGTCCCCCTCATGTATTAAAGTGGGCATTACCCAGGACCTCTTGTCATTAGTCCTTAGAGCACAGGAGCAGGCTCCTCCAGACCTTCCGGTAGGTCTTTTGTTTGTGCCTCCTAGGTTAAGACAGCGAGTGTTCCTGGAATTCCATGCCAAGAAGTCGGCAGGTCACCCGGGTATTGCCAGAACTCGGGAGTTGCTATCTAGGGCGGTGTGGTGGCCCTCGGTGGCTAAGGATGTGGATCAGTGGGTTCGGGCATGTGACATCTGTGCCCGAAATAAGACTCCTAGAGGGGTTCCTGTTGGCCCATTGCATCCACTCTCTATTCCATCTAAGCCATGGACCCACATTTCAATGGATTTTGTGGTGGACTTGCCCAAATCCTCGGGGATGACAGCCATCTGGGTTGTCGTTGACAGGTTTTCGAAGATGGCGCACTTCGTTCCACTGGTTGGGCTGCCATCGGCCAGACGCCTGTCTGAATTATTTATGCTGCATGTTGTGCGTCTCCACGGGTTGCCACTTGATGTGGTCTCTGACCGCGGATCCCAGTTTGTGGCCAAATTCTGGAGGGCATTTTGTTCCGATCTCCAGATTTCTGTCAGCTTGTCGTCAGGCTACCATCCGCAGTCTAATGGGCAGACTGAAAGGGTGAACCAGTCCTTGGAGCAGTTCCTCAGGTGTTATGTCTCCAAGTGTCAGACTGACTGGGTTGCTCATCTGTCCATGGCGGAGTTTGCCTATAACAACGCGGCTCACTCTGCTACAGGGATCTCTCCTTTCCTTTGTGTGTATGGGCATCATCCTAAGGCCAATTCTTTTGACCCCCTGGACTCCACGCCTGGTGGTTCCTCTGTCGTTTCGGTCCTTAGAGGTATTTGGAGGAAAGTGAAGAAAGCCCTTGTGTCTGTGTCATTAGTGACCAAAAGGGTTTTTGATAAGCGGAAAAGACCCTGCAGCTTCAAATTAGGAGACTTCGTCTGGTTGTCTACCAAGAATTTGAAGTTGAGACAGCCATCTCATAAGTTAGGCCCCCGGTTCATCGGCCCTTATAAGATCACCAGGGTTATCAATCCGGTGGCATTTCAGTTAGATCTGCCCCGTTCTTTGGGTATCAATAAAACATTTCATTGTTCCCTTTTAAAACGAGCGATTAGTAATCCTTCTTCCAGTGGAAGACCTTCCCCTCTTCTGATACGTGGCCAGAGGGAGTTTGTTGTTGAAAGGATTCTTGACTCCAAGATGGTTCGGGGTCGGCTGTCATTTTTGGTGCACTGGAAGGGGTATGGCCCGGAGGAGCGGTCGTGGGTGCGCAGTTGTGATCTTCATGCCCCCAGACTGATACGCTCTTTCTTCTCGCAGTTCCCCGATAAACCCGGTGGTAGGGGTTCTTTGACCCCTCGTCAGAGGGGGGGTACTGTTAGGGTCTCCTGCCCTGTGCTGCCACGTCGTCATGGCAACCGGGAGACAAGTGCTAGCGGAGTAACCTGAGCGCAGCTGATACTCCAGTTCGGGTCTTTTGCTGTGCAGTGGTTACAGGCAGGGGATCCGGTGCTGGTTTTTGTGCTCACAGTCTGTGAGGTCTGAGTGGGGCGTGGACAGCACCTGCTTTATAAGGCCTCTTCTCAGATTAAGCAGATGCTGCTGAATCTTTGTTGGTTAGTCAGTTCCTGAAAATTAGCCAGTACTGTGTAGCTTTGTATTTGTTATTGCTTACTGCAAATAGGCCTGGAGATTTGGTACTACACTCTGCCAATCCAGACCTAGCAGTAAGACTGGAGTCAGTCGTTTAGCCTGCTGAAGTTCTTTTGCTATTCTGTGAACCCAGCAGGTTTGTGGCTGTACTTTCAGACCTGCATGCTTAATCCTCTCTCACTGTGCAGGGCGTCCATGTGTCAGTTTAGTGGCAGGAAGCTGAACCTGTGCCCTGCAAGTGAGAAATAGGATTGTGGAGACTCTCCTTGTGTCTACTATTCCATCTCTGACCAAGGAGTTTGCTGCCACACCCGTTGGTAACCCTTTAGGGTTTTGCTGTTGCCCTTAGCAACAGCATTTCGGGTTCTCTACGTATTAAAACACAACATCTTGCTTTTTCCTACTGAGCATTTGTAATACTAGGGAGACACCCAGTTTCTTAGCCTCTGGGCTTATCTGTTCACTTTGTGTTGGTTTTGTTACCCTATCACTTTCTGTGTACGTGATGTCATATTTCCCAGTCTGTCTGTTAGTTCATTTGTTTTGCATCCCTCTCTGTTCAGACACCAGTACATTCCTGCAGGCACTGGTGTGCATAACAACTATGCCATAGACCCCCCATATCCCTAGTGACTTTAATTTTACGCTAGCCCAACACTTTTTTGTAAGTCTATGGACATTGAGAAAGCTTTTTGCTTGCATTTTGGTAAAAGCCCAAAGAGACTACAGTCAACATGTACATCAAGACAAGACACCAGACAAGACTTCAATCAACAAATGTATATTAAACTCACATAGTTTATGACTGCATTTACCATAATTGCTCCTTATCTTCATTTCTACAACCTTCAGGTAATGACACACATAGTCGATAGGGAATACAGGCACAGATATCAGCACTCACATATCCCCCCATTCATGTATCATCAACTAAAATGTGCTCCCCCATTTTGTTGCAACCAAAAGCCGAAAAGAGTTCGGTAAAGTTTGACAGCCCATCCACAGACCCTTAATACGGGATAAGAAGGAATTCAAATGTATACTTCGCAATACCTCGAAGCTTGATTTTAAAACACGTACGGCACGATGATACATGACCCCCCAAACATGGATTCATACACACATGCTTCTGCTATCTCACTAGGTCATACCCTTTTCCCACCTTCTTCTCTCCTCCCTTACCCAATCATAGAAATGTATTTACATATGACATATATTTTTCTCTTTTTGAAATGTTTTAGGAAGTGGCAGTTATTGGTGACTGCCAAAGGGTGGACTGTCAAAGTCAGAAAAATATCACGCTGCACGTTGCCATATATGCACTTCATGCGTGTGCACGCTGCATATTTAATCAAAATAATGTATTTTATAAGTTAATATTCCCCTGAGTTCAACAGGTATCAGTGGGTCTCTGTCACAACTGAGGGCCTGAGCTGACGGAAGGCAGCCTCAGTTGTAGGGGCTGAGATGTACCGGAACCTGGGAGGTTGTATCAGACCCCTGGACATGTAAGTAACATGAAGAGAAACCGCCCGAAGGCGTGACCACGACAACTTGAGTAAAAGTCAATGATATTTATTTATGACAAACTCCATGCATCACAGTAGCAGTAAAAAGTAACATAAAAATCAGCAGAGAAATAATAATACAGTTCCAGGGTACTACAGGGTGGCAGGGGCCACAGAGCTCTGGTGGTATGAGACAGTTCTTATTATCTGCAAGTTGGAAAGTCCTTACCAGGCTCAACTGTAGCAATGAGGAAAGCCCAGGGTCGTACCAGCTGGTGTTCCAGGGAAAGCTGGACTGCTGTAGATAAAATGCTGCTGTGGGTACTGGTTAGAACCAGACAGGTGTTGGCACGGAGTGGATACTGGCTGGAACCAGTTAAATAATAAATAAAGCTTGAGAGCGATGCAATGTAGATGAAATGTAGAATTTGAGAGCGGAGAAATAATAATACCGGTGGAGAGTGGTAAACTGCAGAAAGGACACCGGCCCTTTAAGAGAAGCTGTACACTGCTGGAAGCTGAGCTGGAAGCAGGTGATGTTGTAGCTGGAAACAGGTGAGTCCAGAATGGATCGGAGAGTCAGGCTACACCGCAGATGGAATGCTGGTGCGGGTCTCTATAGCAGAAGTCGGGAGACAGGAGCTGGAACCTGAAAGACATTCACAGAAGAGAGACAAACTGGAACTAGGTTTGACAACCAAAGCACTGACGCCTTCCTTGCTCAGGCACAGATTACTTATACCTGCAGCAAGGAAGGGATTGGCTAGGCAATTATGCAGATTAACATTGCAAACAGCAGATTGGTAGAAATGAACAGATGACAGAATCCAAGATGGCTGCGCCCATGCAGACACTTGGAGGGAAGTTTGGTTTGTAATCCATGTGGGAATTAAAACAGTAATGGTGGCGCCGGCCACAGGAGACGCCAGACTGATAAGTGCACATTTAACCACGCGGGCACAGCGGAGGCCGCGGCTGACGTAATCACCACTCTGACATTCTGCATGTAGAAACTCAGGAACAGCGGCGGAGGCCGCGGGAGACGCCATTCCGGATGTAACAGGCGTTGCGGTGACCGCGTCTCAGAGTGACAGGAGAGGAGGCAGGAATGTGGACATCAGTATAACAGATGGGATCCGGTCCTGGAACGCTGAGCCAGCCTTAGGAGGCATCTGAAGGGTAAGTAATGGCGTCCAGATACCCGGATCGTGACAGCACCCCCCCCCCCTTTAAGAGTGGCCGCAGGACACTTCTTTGGCTTTTGAGGAAACTTGGAATGGAATCTCCGGACCAAGGCAGGAGCATGGACATCAGAAGCATTGGTCCATGAGCGTTCCTCAGGGCCGTAACCCTTCCAGTCAATAAGATACTGTAGTTGACCGTAACGGTGACGCGAGTCCAGGATCTTGGCCACTTCATACTCAACGCCTCGTTGAGTTTGGACTTTCGGAGTTGGAGGAAGTGAGGAATGAAACCGATTCAGGATCAGCGGTTTCAACAGGGAAACATGGAATGTCCTGGGTATCTTTAAGAAGGGAGGCAACTGGAGTCTGTAAGCAACAGGATTGATGACTTGATCAATTTTAAAAGGACCGATGTAGCGAGGTGCAAACTTCATACTGGGAACTCTTAACCTCAAATTCTTCGTGGATAACCATACCCGATCACCCACCTTGAGAGCAGGAACTGCTCGACGCTTCTTATCCGCAAACTTCTTGTACCTGAACGATGCCTTGAGCAGAGCTGATCGTACGCTCTTCCAGATATTGGCAAACTGATGCAAGGTGATATCCACTGCGGGAACAGAAGTTGCTGGAAGCGGTTGGAACTCAGGGACTTTAGGGTGGAATCCAAAGTTGGTGAAGAATGGTGTTGAAGAAGATGAAGAATGATACTGGTTGTTATGACAGAACTCGGCCCAGGGAAGTAATTGAACCCAGTCATCTTGAGAGGAGGACACATAGATGCGGAGGAAGGACTCCAAGTCCTGATTCACCCTCTCAGTTTGACCATTGGTCTGAGGATGGTAAGCCGTGGAAAACTTTAGCTTGACTTGGAGGGCTTGACATAAACTTCGCCAGAATTTGGCTGTGAATTGAACTCCTCGATCTGAGATAATTTCTTCTGGAAGACCGTGGAGTCGAAAGATCTCTTGTATGAATACTTGAGCCAACTTGGAAGCTGACGGAAGACCGGTGAGAGGAATGAAGTGTGCCATCTTGGTGAACCGGTCAACTACCACCCAGATGGTATTAAACTTGTTGCACATGGGCAAATCTGTAATAAAATCCATCGACAAATGGGTCCATGGTCGACGGGGAACAGATAGTGGAACCAGTTGCCCCGCAGGCGACTGGCGGGATACTTTATGTTGAGCACACTTTGGGCAAGATGCAATAAACTCCAAAACGTCCTTTTTCAGAGTTGGCCACCAATAGGACCTAGAGATAAACTCCAGGGTTTTTTGGATACCTGTATGTCCGGCAAAGCGGGAAGCATGGGCCCAATGCATGAGCTTCTTCCTTAGTGTCGGCTTCACAAAACTTTTCCCTGATGGGGGCGTAGAGTCCATCCCTACCGTGGAGAATGCCAACGGACTTATAATAGGATGCTTGTCTGAAGACTCTGACTCATTTTCTTGCTCCCATGAGCGGGAAAGGGCATCGGCCTTGCGATTCTGAGAGCCCGGACAGAACTGGAGTTTAAAGTCGAACCTGGAAAAGAAAAGTGCCCATCTGGCCTGACGAGGGTTGAGACATTGTGCGCCTTTCAGATATAGAAGGTTCTTGTGGTCTGTAAGGATGGTGATTGAATGAGAAGCTCCCTCCAACAGATATCTCCACTCCTCTAGAGCGAGCTTGATGGCTAGCAACTCCTGGTCGCCAATGGCATAGTTGCGCTCTGCTGGGGAGAACTTCCGTGAGAAGAAACTGCAAGGATGTAAATGGCCATCTTTAGCCCTCTGAGATAACACCGCTCCTACTCCAACGGAGGAGGCATCCACCTCTAGGATGAAAGGAGAGTCGATGTCAGGCTGTTTCAGGACAGGCGCAGAGATGAACCTCTGTTTTAAAAGATGAAAAGCTTGCATGGCTTCTTCAGACCACTTGGACGGGTTAGCACCCTTCTTGGTGAAAGCAGTAATAGGCGCCACAATGGTGGAAAAGTCTCGTATAAACTTTCGGTAATAATTGGCGAACCCTAAGAACCTCTGGACCCCTTTGAGGGTTAAGGGTACCGGCCAATTCTGGATTGCTTGTAGTTTCTCAGGATCCATCTCTAGTCCGGAACCGGACACAATGTACCCTAGAAACGGAATGGACTTGACTTCAAAGACGCATTTCTCTAATTTGCAATAGAGATGATTGACACGGAGACGGGACAGAACCTCCTTTACCCAAAAACGATGTTCCTCTAAATTGTTGGCAAAAATGAGGATATCATCTAGATAGACCACGACATGACGGTATAGAATGTCTCTGAAGATTTCATTGAAGAAATGCTGGAAGACAGCTGGAGCATTGCTCAATCCGAAGGGCATGACGAGGTACTCATAATGTCCGTCACGGGTGTTAAATGCGGTCTTCCACTCGTCACCCTCACGGATCCGGATGAGATTGTATGCACCTCTCAAGTCCAGCTTTGTAAAGATGGTAGCTCCGCTAACTCTGTCAAAGAGCTCAGTAATCAGGGGTAAAGGATAGCGGTTCTTGATGGTAATGTCGTTCAAACCTCTGTAGTCGATGCACGGCCGCAGACCACCATCTTTCTTTTTTACAAAAAAGAAGCCTGCGCCGGCTGGAGAAGAAGAAGGTCGAATGAACCCCTTTGCTAGGTTCTCTTTAATGTATTTCTCCATAGAATGCGTCTCGGGCAGAGACAACGGATAAGTTCGGCCTCGAGGTGGAACCTTCCCTGGAACGAGATCAATCGGGCAGTCCCATTCTCTATGAGGAGGAAGGATATCAGCAGAAGCTTTACTGAACACATCCGTGAAATCTTGATATGGAGGAGGTGGAACATCAGACGACCTGGGGGAGGAAGAACAGACAGGCAACACTTTAAACAAACATGTCTCAGCACAGGAGGGACCCCATGCCAGGATTTGCGTAGTCGTCCAATCAATTGTAGGATTGTGAAGACGGAGCCATGGAAGGCCCAGGACCACAGGATGTGTGGCTCTTGGAATCACTAAAAGTGAAATAAGTTCGGAATGAAGAACTCCCACTCTCAGACGAACTGGTAGAGTCCCTAGAGCAATAACTGTATCAAAAATGTTACTGCCATCCACGGCAGTTAAGGAAAAGGAGGAAGGAAGTCTCTCGGTGGGTAGGGACCACCGTTTAACATAGGCTTCGGTAATAAAGTTCCCAGCTGCTCCGGAATCCAGGAGGGCAATGGCGTTCTGATAACGTTGAGCAACTTGAAGCGAGACTGGGAGATTACAATCTTGAGGAGATGGAGAGGAGATCATTACTCCTAGCCGGCCCTCTCCTTGGCGAGCTAGGATTTGAAGTTTCCCGGACGTTTGGGACAGGCATGAATAGTGTGAGACGGGGCTGCACAATACAGACAGAGAGACTCAGAGAGACGTCTTCGGCGCTCAGCAGGAGTTAAACGGGAACGGCCAATTTGCATGGGTTTATCTTTAGTTGGTGACAGTCGGCGAGGAGGAGGAGCAGAAGATTTTGGAGCAGATGATCTTCCACGCTCAGTTGCTCTCTCTCTGAAACGTAAGTCAACTTTTGTACAAAGTGAGATTAGCTCATCTAACTTGGAGGGTAAGTCTCTGGTAGCTAACTCATCTTTAATACGCTCGGATAAACCATGCCAGAATGCAGCATACAGGGCCTCGTCGTTCCATGCCAGTTCAGATGCCAGGATCTGGAACTGTATAAGATATTGTCCTACAGTATGTGATCCCTGGCGTAAACGGAGAATCTCAGACGAAGCTGAAGTTACCCGGCCTGGCTCGTCGAAGATGCGCCTGAATGTTGACACGAATGCAGTGTAAGAAGATAGCAGGGTGTCGGACCTCTCCCATAACGGTGATGCCCAGTCAAGGGCTGAGCCACTGAGAAGTGAGATGATGTAGGCAATTTTTGTACGGTCACTGGGAAAATTGCCAGGTTGTAGCTCAAACTGAATCTCACACTGGTTGAGAAATCCCCTGCAGAATCTTGGAGATCCGTCAAATTTTGCTGGCGTTGGAAGATGAAGACGTGGAGCAGAAACGGGTAAGGTGGGTGGGGTTATAGTTGGAGTCACTGTGGTTGACGCCCCAGATGCGCCTGATCCACGGAGAGTTGTCTGAATCCCATCCAGCCGAGTAGAGAAATCCTGGAGACAGCGGATGATGTGGCCCTGTGCAGCCTCCTGATGTTCAAGTCGGGCTGCCAGTTCTTGCATCGGCCTGGCCGCTTGATCCTGGTCTCCGGCTGGATTCATTTGTTCAGTGCTTACTGTCACAACTGAGGGCCTGAGCTGACGGAAGGCAGCCTCAGTTGTAGGGGCTGAGATGTACCGGAACCTGGGAGGTTGTATCAGACCCCTGGACATGTAAGTAACATGAAGAGAAACCGCCCGAAGGCGTGACCACGACAACTTGAGTAAAAGTCAATGATATTTATTTATGACAAACTCCATGCATCACAGTAGCAGTAAAAAGTAACATAAAAATCAGCAGATAAATAATAATACAGTTCCTGGGTACTACAGGGTGGCAGGGGCCACAGAGCTCTGGTGGTATGAGACAGTTCTTATTATCTGCAAGTTGGAAAGTCCTTACCAGGCTCAACTGTAGCAATGAGGAAAGCCCAGGGTCGTACCAGCTGGTGTTCCAGGGAAAGCTGGACTGCTGTACATAAAATGCTGCTGTGGGTACTGGTTAGAACCAGACAGGTGTTGGCACGGAGTGGATACTGGCTGGAACCAGTTAAATAATAAATAAAGCTTGAGAGCGATGCAATGTAGATGAAATGTAGAATTTGAGATCGGAGAAATAATAATACCGGTGGAGAGTGGTAAACTGCAGAAAGGACACCGGCCCTTTAAGAGAAGCTGTACACTGCTGGAAGCTGAGCTGGAAGCAGGTGATGTTGTAGCTGGAAACAGGTGAGTCCAGAATGGATCGGAGAGTCAGGCTACACCGCAGATGGAATGCTGGTGCGGGTCTCTATAGCAGAAGTCTGGAGACAGGAGCTGGAACCTGAAAGACATTCACAGAAGAGAGACAAACTGGAACTAGGTTTGACAACCAAAGCACTGACGCCTTCCTTGCTCAGGCACAGATTACTTATACCTGCAGCAAGGAAGGGATTGGCTAGGCAATTATGCAGATTAACATTGCAATCAGCAGATTGGTAGAAATGAACAGATGACAGAATCCAAGATGGCTGCGCCCATGCAGACACTTGGAGGGAAGTTTGGTTTGTAATCCATGTGGGAATTAAAACAGTAATGGTGGCGCCGGCCACAGGAGACGCCAGACTGATAAGTGCACATTTAACCACGCGGGCACAGCGGAGGCCGCGGCTGACGTAATCACCACTCTGACATTCTGCATGTAGAAACTCAGGAACAGCGGCGGAGGCCGCGGGAGACGCCATTCCGGATGTAACAGGCGTTGCGGTGACCGCGTCTCTGAGTGACAGGAGAGGAGGCAGGAATGTGGACATCAGTATAACAGATGGGATCCGGTCCTGGAACGCTGAGCCAGCCTTAGGAGGCATCTGAAGGGTAAGTAATGGTGTCCAGATACCCGGATCGTGACAGTCTCAAGATGGCTCTTTGACCTTAGAGATTCCCCAAACAATAGCTTTCATGTTGGGAGGGCTTCACATGTTCTTATGCATAGCTAAGCACAGGAATAGTAATTGAAGATTAATTGTATTCCAAATAAATTACACCTAAGACCAGTCAGTTTCTGTCCCGCAGACGGAATACAATAGCCTTTAATTACACTAAGCTTTGAGACTCAATGAAGAGGGCTAACACCTGTGTTTACGAATGGGGCTGGTTTTGTCTCCAGAAGAATGATTGCTGAGATGTCATTGTCTCAACTGAAAGTGGACATTGAGAATACCGAAAAAAAACCAGAGACAGGGGTTGTTTTGTATTCGCCAAACAATAGCTTTCCACAAGACAGGAATGTGTTAGTCATCACCCAACGTTTTGCATAACCAAGATCACATGCTCAGCTCATTGATACAGCTAGCCCACATGCTGTGAAAGACACACACTTCCTGTGGTTGACACACCCCCACAGCTGGAATGCAGGTATGATATATCCACTGGAAATCACAGGGCAGACTGACTCACACAGCTACCTAGCACCCAGAAGCATGGCTGGTTCATCACCAGGACTGACCTCCTTACGAAGGCTAAGTATTGAATTCACATGGCTTAATGGCATAGAATAGTTTAAATATGTGTTTGTGGTAAAGTAGTTGTGAAATGATTGGCATAGAATAGTTAGTTTGGAGATACAAATGGCTTAAGGTTAATGATGCTTGTGCAGTTGTGTGATTGTTGGGTGTTTGGGATGATACTCTATGAAATCTGTAATGAATTGGAACAGTAGACAATCTGTAGCATAGCATCTCTGGTATACATTTATGGATGGTGATTTATAACAGATTATAGTAGTTTTACATGATACATCTTGCTGAAGGTTAGAAGTCAAAACATACTTCCTTTTGTTACTGTAGTCATGTGCTTGTAGCAATAGCAGGCAGATACTTGTGGGTACCTGGTGATCTGGTCTTGTGATGGCTCATATGCTCTGGTTATTGAGATACTGTGTTGGCTTGAAATTGTGAAAGGTGATTTAGATGGTTTGGAATTGTAAAATCAGAACATATGCATTATATTGAAGCTTAGACATTTTGGAATATAGTGGAGTCTTATGTCTTCTGCTATGTGATTATGGTAAAGCAAAGAATGCCATGTGTTTGGACTTGCAAATCTAAAATGGCTGCTAGCATTCCCTTTTAAATCATATGTTACAGACTTTGGAATCATGGGAGTTTTTCCCAAAATGGAGTCTAGCTTCTGTCCCATGCGGTATTGTAGGGACCATTGTGTTGTTGCTGTGTGTTGTGTATATAGGGACAGCCAGCCTGGGTGAGCACAAGTTTCTCAACACAAGGGTTCTCAACATTGACTAACTGCGCAGCGATCGCTCCCACATGTGTAAATTCTCTGCAACCATATTGTCTCTTATTTTAATGTTATAAGCCATTCTCTCTCTCCTTCCCCCTTAAATGTATTTGTATCTTTATTGTATTTTATGTGTAGTGATTCGGTTAGGTATTTTATGTTATCTTGGTAGTGTATAACTTGTATTGTATTATTCTTTTGCAATTGAACGTTCATTCATTTCCTTAAAAGGCGTTAGACCCTTAGACCGGTATTTGAGTGTTTATTATATTGCTAAGGGGTTCTCAGAGCGTCACATACGCTCATACAGCTTTTAAACTAACAAGGTTACACTGTGTTGCATTTACACCTTATCACTGCACAAGGGTTTACAGTATAAGTACATTGTTTATGGTATAGTTATAAAAGTTTAATTCTGTAAGTGTCTGCGACGCCTGTGCTCACACCCTGTGCACAGTGTCTGCTACACTAAGGGCGTACCCTTGCGGTACCTTTTGCGCCAATTGCATACTGTGTCTCTTAACCTTTTAAAGTGTTTTAAATAGGATAAACATATAGGCTTTGTCAAGTTAAAATATCTCACGTGGAAGGTGGTCATGCTATTGACCTTAGCTTCGGCTAGGCGTGTGTCAGAATTGGCGGCTTTGTCACATAAAAGCCCCTATCTGGTTTTCCATATGGACAGGGCAGAATTACGGACTCGTCCGCATTTTCTGCCAAAAGTGGTGTCATCTTTTCATTTGAACCAACCTATTGTGGTGCCTGCGGCTACTCATGACTTGGAGGATGCCAAGTTACTAGATGTAGTCAGGGCTTTGAAGGTTTATGTAGCCAGAACGGCTGGAATCAGGAAAACTGACTCGCTGTTTATACTGTATGCATCCAACAAGCTGGGTGCTCCTGCTTCAAAGCAGACTATTGCTCGCTGGATCGGTAACACGATTCAGCAGGCTCATTCTGCGGCTGGATTGCCGCCTCCAAAATCAGTAAAAGCCCATTCCACAAGGAAGGTGGCCTATTCTTGGGCAGCTGCCCGAGGGGTCTCGGCATTACTGCTTTGCCAAGCAGCTACTTGGTCGGGTTCAAACACTTTTGCAAAATTCTACAAGTTTGATACCCTGGCTGAGGAGGACCTTGTATTTGCTCATTCGGTGCTGCAGAGTCATCCGCACTCTCCCGCCCGTTTGGGAGCTTTGGTATAATCCCCATGGTCCTTACGGAGTCCCCAGCATCCACTAGGACGTTAGAGAAAATAAGATTTTACTTACCGGTAAATCTATTTCTCGTAGTCCGTAGTGGATGCTGGGCGCCCGTCCCAAGTGCGGACTTCTTCTGCAATACTTGTATATAGTTATTGCTTACATAAGGGTTATGTTATGGTTGCATCAGGTTGGTCTGATGCTCTGTTGTTGTTCATACTGTTAACTGGGTAAGTTTATCACAAGTTATACGGTGTGATTGGTGTGGCTGGTATGAGTCTTACCCTGGATTCCAAAATCCTTTCCTTGTACTGTCAGCTCTTCCGGGCACAGTTTCCTTAACTGAGGTCAGGAGGAGGGACATAGAGGGAGGAGCCAGTGCACACCAGTATTCCTAATTCTTTCTTAAAGTGCCCTGTCTCCTGCGGAGCCCGTCTATTCCCCATGGTCCTTACGGAGTCCCCAGCATCCACTACGGACTACGAGAAATAGATTTACCGGTAAGTAAAATCTTATTTTTTTCCTGCCAGTACACATACGGACTATCTGACATTCCTACTTGGATGCTGTCACCCATATAACACGACAGCATCATATGCAGTGACAGTAGACATGTCAGTAATTGTTGGCAGCTCCTTCAGTCCGGACCAGATGTCAACACTTGCATCTGCCCTGCATCACCGCCAGTGGGTGGGCTCGGAAATGTTATCCTTTTCCTCGCAGCCCCAGTCGCGGGAGAAAATGGAGGAGCTGTTATGAATGTCAAATTGATTTCTCACAAATATTTAAAATGCCCACTCTAATATATATTGTAAATGCCTGCACCTCTTACTACCATATACGATAAAAGTGCGCTGTACATCGCAAAACACTGCATCCCATAAGAGAAAACAATACACCCACACATTATCTGAGTTCCAAAGCTCATTGATGTATATATTTGTTGTTAAAAGGGTATGGATTCAATATATATTACAAAGTACAGTATACCTATAGTTACATGGTTACAACTCACACAGTATGCAGTTAGAACATAGTTACATAGAGTTACATGCAGTTACATACAATTACATTTACAGTTACAGTTACATGCCAGCGATACAATACCATTATCCTTAAGTTATATAGATTCATCTTTCCATATCACTCTCTCTCTCTCTGTAAATAAATAAATACAGGAACTGATCTGCTAGCAAGTCCATCATCATCTGAGACCACACAGCCACTCTGAGACCAAAAATTCAAGTGAGCTCCAGTGTAATCAATATGTTATCTAGTTTCTGGGGGAGAGGACTCATGAGTCACCAGTTTCTTTGCATATGCTGATCAGGTTCAGCCCTGAAGACTGCCAAAGGGCTGGAGTGAGTTCCCTGTTCACTGTATCATTCATTGTTCTAACAAAGTGATTTTAGCTTTTATACATTCAATCATAACTATCCGCTGCAATGTCCTACAACTTAATAACAAGTATCAAATTAATCTACACACCAATCTGCTTGTTTTAAAAGTAAACATGACAGGTGTATCTGGTTCCATTCAAATAATACACATTCATGACATTAATTCATTAGGTGATTTTAAATCACCATGATGTCTGGCGCTTGATATTATTATGATTATGTACTGTATGAAATAAGTGTCGAATCCATCTCTGTGGCATGTCCATGTAAATGCGTGTGTTACCATATATTGCTGTGCTCGCTGCGCGTATTTGCAAGTATAGCGACTTAAATGTGTGTAGTTCGTATGTTCTCTCTATGTAATATTTTGACTTTGACAGTCCACCCTTTGGCAGTAAACAATAACTGCCATCAATTATTAACCTAAGAAAAAAAATATTTCATACAATAATCGGTGACCTAGACACAAATATGTATGCATTTCGCAAATCAGACACTTGACTATATTTGGGGAAGACAGGGAGGAGGACGGGACATCCTCTATATGCACTCGGCGGTCACGGGACCACTGGTTGGGTGTGGGACAACATTCAACCTATAGAGTATGCTGGGACAGTGCTTTGGCCTATAATGTCTGATTTGTGACGAACATTTCACACATACATGTACCTACGTCTTTGTACACTGATGTTTGGATTTGAGTGAGGTTCTGCTGGGTAGGTGAAAAAGACACAAACAAATCGTGACAGTGACATATAAAATTTTCGTGATCTACATATTCCTATAATTTTCTGAACATTGTTTCCATTTCTGGAACGTATGCTAGGTCTGTTTAATCATTGAACAAGGGTTATAAGTAGTGTCCTTCCTAAATAACATAAACCTTCGGAGTTCAGGGAGAGCCACTCATAAACCTTTCTTCCACATATGTTAGTGAGCTCTTTATCTGCAGTGTGTGAATAGCCATTGTCTGACTGTTCCTGATTACCTCTGAACTCCATAACTACTAGACCTTTGATTTTTCTCTGATTTTAACAAACTGATCGGCTAATCCTGGGATCCTATAAGGAGATCACTCCTTCCTACAGAACCAGTTCCAGTCCCACACTCGACTCCTCATAAAAAAACCTCGCAAAAATAGAATATCCTGAAAGAAAATGTTTGTCAGCGGGAAAGAGAGAAAAGAGAAATAGAACAAAACAACTCTTGTTCATAACAAATCAATTACAATGACTGGTCTTTCTGCAGTCCTTTAGTACGCTCAGGTAGTGTCCAACAGTGCCGTCTCTCAGTCTTCACGGAACAGAGTCTCTGGTGATACGAGGTTCTCTTTGCCTTGTTCTTTGAACACACAGTTCACTTGGAACACACAGTTCACTTTGCTCTCCACCTTGCTCTTTGAACACATAGTTCACTTCAAACACACAGTTCACAAACTCAATGAATGTGAGCAATAAACTACTTTGTCACGAGTTCTCTCCGGGTCAGCGACCTTCTTGCAGTGGGACGAGTGGACCCAAATCTCTCTTTCGGCGACCTTTAATGCTGTCAACAAATCTTGGTATGGTCCTTCCCACCCGTCTATTAGGCAACCTGAGCGTAAGGACAATCACACAGTATCTTGGTTCATAATCAAGACAGTTAGCATTTGGCATACCAGCAATCAACAGTTTCAAGTTCTTTTGTCAAGTTCTCAAATGCTGGCTCATCTCAATAAGGTACTGTACTGTCACCTCATTGGTGTATTTCTGATCATTATGCGGATCAATCATGACATGAGGTTGTCTTCCAAAAACAACCCAAAAAGACACAAATACCAAAACCAAAACAAAAACAAATTTCGAAGAGGGTGATTCGTCGAGTGAAGATCTGGGAGTGGTTCCGAAGCTATATAATACTAGTGGCAGTATCTATTATGACAATAGTACAATTTCAGGCTTTGCTCCTACTTCCAGGGGTATCCTTATCTACACACAAATTTCTGCGCAATTTTTCTTTGCGGTAAACACAGCAGCATCCGTGGCGGCAGGAAATGCCTCTACCCAGTTTGAGTAAACATCAGTGCACACCATTACATAACAATAATTCCTAAAGGGTGTTAACTGTACGAAGTCGATTTGTATTTCCTGAAAAGATCCGTCTGCAGGAGGGATATGGGATGGCTCTATTGGTATTGCTTTACTAATATTCTTCCTCAAGCAAGTAAGACAGGTCATTGCTCTCTTACCTGTATGAGAATAGAATCCTGGCGCACACCAGTAGGCTCTCATCAGCCTGCACCTACCCTCTTTGCCTAGGTGAGTCAGACCGTGTGCCGCCTCAGCTAGACTTGGAAAGGTTGCTCTGGGGGCTACTGGCTTACCGTGTCCACCTGCCCACAGTCCTGAGGACTCCTGGCCATACCCCTTTGTCCTCCAGACTGCCTCTTCCTGCAGGGAACACAAATTTTTATATCTTAATTTAACTATCGTGTGTTTGCAGTGTAGAGTACCATGAGCATAACTCAAAAAAAAAGAAAAAGAAAAAAGAAACATCTCTAGAGGAGAGAAAGAAGAAGAGAATGAAAAAGAAAATGTCAGGTTTGCCATTCACCAACAGGCATATCAGTGTCTATACAAAATTTCCCTTCACCAGTATTCCCATTCTCCACCCTTTGTGCATGACAAGGCACACTGCAGTAATACTGGTGTCATCGTGCTGTTGAGATATACTGGGTTTGGGCAGAACTCTGAAGGACCTAGGCATGTGGAGTTTGAACTGTACTTGGGTCCATGTATTGTACCACCCTGTGTGAACGCAAAAGATGAAGAGGAAACTGTAGAGAAACAGAATAGAGGTTGGTGACAGTGACAGATGAGTTTGTAGAGGTGAAGAAGATTTTATAAAAATTTGACAACTGGATTGGGCACTACGGGGAAAGTGATTCTCTACTTGGTCTACTCCCCTTAAAAAAAACATTTCTGTGTGTCTTATCTCTACTGGGACTATCCCAGCCATCAATCCAGTGTCCTGTCCATCCTAAGTTCATAGGGAACCCGGTATCTGTGAGATAATTTCCTCTACCTGTGATGGACATGCATCTAGAACAGTGAAATGTAACATTAGTAAGTTGCATTTATTTTGTTCTTCCCATTAGCCGAATTTGTGTTTTCTATATGGCTTATGATTCTTTACTATATGTCCCTTGGTCCCGTCTATGTGTTTAATAATGTGGCTTGTGTTTTCTCTCTAGGGGATCTATATTGACTATGTGTCCTACTACTCCTACAATCTCTGGCAAAATGCCCTTCCTTCCTACAAGTGTAACATATTATTGACAATTAGGGATCTGGGGTTTGGACTGATGGGTCTTTCCTGTATGTGCCAGTATACTTACCATCCTCAACCTCTCCACCTGTTGGTCTCTGCGCCTAACACTATTCTTGTGATGTTTAATAGCATACTATCTAAGATTAGCTACTGTGACCCCTTTCCAATTTTGCAAAGAAGTCTGCACCCTGACACTCAATGCCTTATTGAGCCCGTCCATTTGCACAGAGACAGCCACCTCTCATTTGCCGAATTAGTGTTTACCAGTCGTCTTATCCAGATGGAGAGTTTTCTATTACTGCAAGAGACACAAAACAAAAAAAAAGTTTAACAAGCTTCTAGGTCATGCGAAGTATTCATTCAATACTTCTCATCCCGTATTAAGGGTCTGTACATGGTCCATCAAACATTTCCGAGCTCATCTTTACTAGGGTCATTACTAGGAACAAATACTTCTTATATGGTAACTGAAAGAAATACCCTGGGGTTACCTTGTCTCTGTCCGCTTTCCTGCTGGCAAATACTAATGCGCGGACAGGTTTTTCTCCATTTCTGACGTTACTTTCTTGATTTTTTTGTTTAATTTTTTTGGATTTTACTATATATGTACACGAATGATACCATACTTACCTGTTCCACTGGTCTCAGCCACTTCCCCCACAGGCTACTGCTCTTCTTTTACCGGATGGATACTCCTCTGGGTGCATGAGAAATGGCTGAAAACGATCAGGTCACCTTCTCCTCCTAAATAAAACTTCAACATTCATTAGTATATATATATAGCCACAGTCATATTTTTCATATTTTTTTATTTTCTATAGTTTGTATGCTGGCCATAACTGCTTTCACATCTACATAAGGCGGTGTACTTGCATTCTCTTTTTTTTTTTTTCCCCTACTTATTTATTGTTGCTACAAGTTCAAACAGTTCTTATATTTCCATCCTTATCTTATATGACTTTGGTTAAACATACCACCTGCAATACCTTAGGATCAAACTCACCAACCCCTCTTGATGTCACAGGTTTAAACAATTTATATGTCTGACCCTTTGTTTTTGGGATTTTATCAGACATATTCTTATCCTTAAGTTCTGCAATACCTCTGGTTCAAAGCTGCCCACCTTAGGGAATGGTTCCCTATCTTTGTCAGTCACACGTTCCCATGTAGACAAAAAGTCTTCAATAGTTTTTCCTTTAAACTTCGCTGACCCCATGGGCCGCAGCTCTTCAACCTGAACCCTGGTTACAAAACGTCCCTTACTTGAGCAACTGGCTCCCATAATTGTGGGCCTTTTCCCACAAACACCAAAATACTCAATATAAGGTAACGGTGAAAGTTCTCCGAGCGCTCTTCACCCGCTAACCGCCCACGTTGGCCAGTACTACCATAAACTGTCGATAGCGAAGGCAATGTACCCAACTTAGGGCCCTATGTGACCTATATTTACTGGAAGTTTTTAGGAATTACTTACCCTTTCCAATAAAGTATCGGCCGTTGGAGACTTTCCTGAGAGAGACCAGCGAAAACTCCCTATGCACTTTATTATACGCAAATCACGCTTGCGTATGCTCTATACAGCGCTGATGATACCGCGATTTTACGCAAAAGCTCGTAAAAAGGATATCACTTTGCGCTATATATCGCACCCACAAACGCGCGGTCCAATCGCACAGCGTATAGGTACTTGTTACTTATCTGCCGTACGACCACTGGAATCGAATCACAAGCTGCGAAACCTCAGCCGGAGCGTATAAAAAAAAAAACTACATGGGTCACACAGTTCAAAATTCACAATTCCCTACCACGCTCCTGTGTAAGTCTCCTCACGACTTACGTATTAAACCTTATACTAACGTGAGTCAGCCGCCTCACGCCACCAAGTCTCCACTCACTTGATGTACCACACGACGAGATTCCGATTTCCGGGGTTCAAATTTCCACTTGCTCCTACGTTCACTCACTCAAATACACTTTGTTTTTTGTTTTTTTTCTGTACAGAAAATTATCATTCATTCAGATAAGCAGTTTTAGTCCCAGAGGCAATACAGTAAATAAGAGTTTTATACTAAACTTTGTTTTTTTACTAAATTTCTTTAGAAACTGGGTAGTTTGGTGCTATTGTAGCGTGGCTACTGTCCCACCTTTAAACTAAATGAACTATTGTGTAATTTGTACTTATCGACCATATTCTTACGCAATTTGCGTAAACACGCGACCGTGCTTACGCCGCGTGTGTAGTTCTGTACTTTGTCCGAGACACGTGTACAAAACCGTACATCCGCAATAGCACAAATCATACAATTTCTATAAATGTGAGCAATATTAACTCTAATTGCTCACTTAACACAACACACATTCTTTCTGTATAAACCCTCTTTCTACTGGGCCAGAACTGCGTTTTGCGATTTTACTCTTACTTCCTTAAATACTTATTTTAGTTTTAACTATATAGTAACAAAAATATCTCCGGTTTCACACAGATCTATAATGACTCTAGCAATAATCAATAATTTAAATGATATGATTCAGATTGGATAGCCATCTTGCAGAACATACACTGATATAAACACCCACATAATTATAATAATATTGTATATATGTATCATTCACTGGTCTCCTATGAAACTCATTTACCCATTTAGTGCTTCTAATTTGCATATCAATGCTGTGTGCTTTTGGCTGCCTGTAAACGTGGTTTTCACTGCTAAGAAAAAGCAGTTACACAGGTTAATTTGCATTTCAATGGCTATCTTATAGTAAGCAGAGTTACCTAAATCCTAGAGGTAAAAGAAAAAAAAGAAAAAAAAACTTAGTTTTTTTATCTGTGTGTACTTCTTACATCAAGTATTCATCTCACTATTAACTTTCACTAAGCCCCATTGAAACTATTTGTAATTGACTATGGCATGGGTTAAATAAATGCATTGGTAACATAAATTGTGTTTCATGTGACCAAGGAAAGTTGATTATTCTTGAGCAGACTGAAAATCAGCCATTTAGAAAAATGACCTTCCCAAAATGGCTGCTGATCCTCCCCCTTCCACATCCATGTGGGTTACACAAAATGGTGGACAGGCCATGTGGTTAGTCCAAAATGGAGGACAGACCATGCGGCTTCCTTTGTCACAAAGAAATCACACACCATGCAAGCACCTGAAGTTATTTTAGGCCTGAGTTAAAAATAAAAAACTATATCAAAGCTATGCAGCAACTTTTAAATATACTTTTAAACCTACTTAAACAGATAAACAATCCAATCTGAATCAAACACAATATGACTTATTTGAACCTTGTTTTGCAACAATAAAAATACATTTTAGCATCTTAAATATTATGAGAAACGCATTGTCCCTTAAATTTCATATCAGCATCTTACTAATAACACAACACAATACACGTGGATGTGATTTGTCAGCATTTTGCGATGCGTCCATCATTAGCCGGTCGATCACAGCCGCGTTTGTAATGTACAGTGCATCATCAATAACGTGATATCCCGTGAGAGCCCCCATCTATGAATGTCAAATTGATTTCTCACAAATATTTTAAATGCCCGCTCTAACATATATTGTAAATGCCTGCACCTCTTACTACCATATACGATAAAAGTGCACTGTACATCGCAAAACACTGTATCCCATAAGAGAAAACAATACACCCACACATTATCTGAGTTCCAAAGCTCATTGATGTATATATTTGTTGTTAAAAGGGTATGGATTCAATATATATTACAAAGTACAGTATACCTATAGTTACATGGTTACAACTCACACAGTAAGCAGTTAGAACATAGTTACATAGAGTTACATGCAGTTACATACAATTACATTTACAGTTACAGTTACATGCCAGCGATACAATACCATTATCCTTAAGTTATATAGATTCATCTTTCCATATCACTCTCTCTCTCTCTGTAAATAAATACAGGAACTGATCTGCTAGCAAGTCCATCATCGTCTGAGACCACACAGCCACTCTGAGACCAAAAATGCAAGTGAGCTCCAGTGTAATCAATATGTTATCTAGTTTCTGGGGGAGGGGACTCATGAGTCGCCAGTTTCTTTGCATATGCTGATCAGGTTCAGCCCTGAAGACTGCCAAGGGGCTGGCCTGAGTTCCCTGTTCACTGTATCATTCATTGTTCTAACAAAGTGATTTTAGCTTTTATACATTCAATCATAACTATCCGCTGCAATGTCCTACAACTTAATAACAAGTATCAAATTAATCTACACACCAATCTGCTTGTTTTAAAAGTAAACATGACAGGTGTATCTGGTTCCGTTCAAATAATACACATTCATGACATTAATTCATTAGGTGATTTTAAATCACCATGATGTCTGGCGCTTGATATTATTATGATTATGTACTGTATGAAATAAGTGTCGAATCCATCTCTGTGGCATGTCCGTGTAAATGCGTGTGTTACCATATATTGCTGTGCTCGCTGCGCGTATTTGCAAGT
This sequence comes from Pseudophryne corroboree, assembly GCF_028390025.1. Classification (NCBI taxonomy): domain Eukaryota; kingdom Metazoa; phylum Chordata; class Amphibia; order Anura; family Myobatrachidae; genus Pseudophryne; species Pseudophryne corroboree. The sequence goes on along the minus strand of NC_086444.1, from coordinate 299,650,087 downwards.
ATAGCGACTTAAATGTGTGTAGTTTGTATGTTCTCTCTATGTAATATTTTTGACTTTGACACTGTTGACAGGTCACGTTCCGCTTGAGTTGACAATTTTCTCACCAGCAGGTCTTGTGTCTGCCGGAAAGAGAGATACAATGAAGGCTTTAAATCTAGGATCGAGCATGGTGGCCAAAATGTAGTGCTCTGATTTCAACAGATTGACCACCCTTGAATCCTGGCAAAGCAAATTAAGGGCTCCATCCACAAGTCCCACATAGCGGAATCATTCCATCTTAGCTCCTCCTTCAATCTCTTCAGCTGCTTCTGCAAAAGCCTGATGAGGGGAATGACCTGACTCAAGCTGGCAGTGTCTGAACTGACATCATGTGTGGCAAGTTCGAAGGGTTGGAGAACCTTGCACAACATGGAAATCATTCTCCACTGCGCTTGAGTCAGGTGCATTCCCTCTACTTTGCCTATATCGTAGGCAGATGTATAGGCTTGAATGGCTTTTGCTGCTCCTCCATCCTCTGAAGCATATAAAATGTTGAATTCCACCTCGTTACCACCTCTTGCTTCAGGTGATGGCAGGGCAGGTTCAAGAGTGTTTACTGATGCTCCAGTCTTCGGCACACAGTGGCTGAATGTCGAAAGTTGCCCGCAATTTTTCGGGCCACCGACAGCATCTCCTGCACACCCCTGACATTTAAAACAAATTCTGCACCACCAAATTAATTGTATGTGCAAAACATGGGGCGTGCTGGAATTTGCCCAGTGTAATGCACACACAATATTGATGACGTTGTCATCAATTTGATACCCAGCGTAGCCTGCCTGGAACAAATTGGCATTTGTGAGATGCTGCTACTGGTGCCGCTGCTGTTGTTGCTGTGGGAGGCAATACTTCTACCCAGTGGGCTGTCATAGTCATGTAGTCCTTAGTTTGCCCTGCTCCACTTGTCCACTTGTCCATGGTTAAGTGGACAGTGGGTCATCCATATTTTTCAGGACACTGAGGACACTTTTCTTAATGTCCCTGTACAGTCTGGGAATAGCTTTCCTAGTGAAGTGGAATCTAGACGGGATATGGTACCGGGTACACAGTACGTCCATCAACTGTCTAAATCCCACTGCACAAATGGCGGATACCGGACACACGTCTTACACCAGCATAGTTATTATGGCCTCAGTAATCCGCTTTGCAACAGGGTGACTACTGTCATATTTCATCTTCCTCGCAAAGGACTGTTGGACGGTCAATTGCTTAGTTGCAGTAGAACAAGTGGTCTTCCAACTTCCCCTCTGGGATGACGATCGACTCCCAGCAGCAACAAAAGCAGAGGCAGCATCAATAGCAGTAGGCGTACCACTCCAGGATCTTCCAAAGGAATCCTGGTTAGGAGAGGACTCATCATTCATGCCAGTGACATGGCCTGTAAGACTACTTACGTTCCTCACTGAGGAGGAAATTGACGATGAGGGAGTTGGTGGTGTGGCTTGCAGGAGCTTGGGTACAACAGGAAGAAGGGATTTAGGTGTCAGTGGACTGCTTACGCTCTTACCCAAAGTTTCTGAACTTGACAATGCCTTCTGATGAATGCGCTGCAGGTGACGTGTAAGGGAGGATGTTCCTAGGTGGTTAATGTCCTTACCCCTACTTATTATGGGTTGACAAAGTCAACATTCGGCTTGACATCTGTTGTCTGGATTTGTGGAGAAATAATTCCACACAGAAGAGGTGGCTTTTTTGGTATTTTGCCCAGGCATGACAATGGGCTTTCTCATCCCACGGATAACAACTGACTCCACTTGTGCCTTATTCAAAATAATCACATCACCATCAGAATCCTCTTCGCCAACTTGCTCCTCAGCGCCAGCTACACCCATATCCTCCTCATCCTGGTGTACGTACAGTGACATCCTCAATCTCAATATCAGCAACTGGACTGGCGGTGCTCTTCCCAGCACTTGCAGGGGGCGTGCAAATGGTGGTAGGAGCCTCCTCTTTCCATACAGTCTTGGGAAGGTCAGGCCTAGATATCGCAACCACAGACACACTTGGACTCTCCTTTGGGATTTGTGATATCTCTGAACACACAGTTGTTTTTTCCTGTGCTTCAACAAGCTTAATTTTTTTTACATTTTTCGAGAGGGAGGAGGACTTCCATCCTCATGAGAAGCTAAGCCACCAGTCATGAACATAGGCCAAGGCCTTAGCCTTTCCTTGCCACTTCATGATATGAATGGCATATTGCCAATTTTACGGTTCTCGTCAGATAATTTCTTTTTTTTTCTGAGTAATAATTTTTGCTGCTTGCCTCTATGACATTGGGCATCGGCCTTTGCAGACAACGTTGATGGAATTGTATTGTCAATGTCATGACTGGTGGCAGCAGCAGCTTCAGCACTAGTACTTGGAACTGGAAGTGGTTCCCTATCTTTCACTATTATTCCTCCAAATTGTTGTTCTCCATTTCAAAGGACAGCACCCCTTTATTATTATAGCACACAGAACAGTGCCCCTTTATTTTCACAGCACTCATGTATTCTTACAGCATACGGGACCAGTGAGCTTTTATTTGAACAACTGCACCCTTTAATTTTTATAGCATACAGGGCCAGTGTAATATTATTTTAGCAGCAGCACCCCTATATTTTAGCATACAGGAGCAGTGTGTCTTTAATTTTTAACAACTTCACCCCTGAATTGTTACATCATACAGGGCCAGTGTAATTTTATTTTAACAGCAGCACTTCTATATTTTTACAGCATACAGGAGCAGTGTGCTTTTCATTTTTAACAACTGCACCCCTGACTTTTAACATACAGGGCCAGTGTAATGTTATTTGAAGAGCAGCACCCCTATATTTTACAGCATACAGGAGCAGTGTGATTTTCATTTTTAACAACTGCACCCCTCAATTTTTACAGCATACAGGGCCAGTGTAATGTTATTTTAACAGCATCACCCCTATAATTTACACCTTACAGGATCAGTGTGCTTTTAATTTTTTTTTAAATATATTTTTTATTGCGAAGAGAAAAACATATACAAACATTGTCACAGAAAGTACATTCATGTATACAGGTCAACACATTAGCGGTCATATACACATACAAAAAACACATAGTTCGAGCTCCACTTAAGGATATAATGTGTGAAAAGAGTAATTAGTAAGTGATGCAGATAAGATTGTCATTTTACCCAGAGGACCCATAGTATGAGTCAATTAAGTTTATGTCTTGTGAGCATTAGCAATCAATGAACTAATTATCAACTAAAAAAGGGGGGGATCCCCTCTCTAGTGTTGTCACATTATACAAAGAAGTTAAGTGGACTATGCTGCGGAGAAGCTCTTTATCCTCTACCGAGAGGGTCAGTATATAGGGAAGCCATATGCCAAAAAAAAATTGGTGATCTAGATTCTAAATCTAGCGCACATTCTATCCACTCCATCTTGTACACATGAGGCAATCTCGGCAACATGAGGGAGATAGGGATAGGAGCAGAGTGAATCCACTGAGATAGAATATTTTTTTAGATACTGCTGCTACTTTAGCCAGCAGTAGATCAATGCCCTTAGAATGTCACCTTGAAGGGGATTGGGGACAATTATTCCATAATGCCCACAACGCTGATAAGGAGAGGGGGATAAGTAACACATCATTCACATAAGATTGGACATTTGATCAAAAAGATTGAACCACCGGGCCGGACCATAGACAGTGAAACGTATTGGCATCGGTGGAGTGACATTTAAAGCAATTGGAGTTATCAGCTGCTCCGATAATTAATCTAAATTTTGGGGTATAGTAGGCTTGATAAAGAATCTTATAGTGCATTTCTGCAAATGAAGAAGACAGTAGTTGCTTATTCAGTATGATCGAAAGTTTCACTATAGTCTGTAAAGAGAGATCTGGGAAAGAGTTTCTCCACTTGGCCATACCTTTAGATAGAGTAGCAAGATCAATTTTCTTTCTCACCTGTTCATACAAATACGAGGTAGGAAAGGGAGTGCCCAAACCAGTTTTTATAACATCATGGGATGATTAGAAGTTTTCAAATCTAGCAATAGCTTAGTCGCAAAACTATGGGCCTGGAAAAAGCAAATAGGGATATTTGGATATCTGGGAACATGTCCCTGAGATGTGTCAAGATGTGGGTGGTGGAGAGATCTTCCCCTAACAAATGATATACCAGACTTAATCCATGGAGGTGCCAAGTTTGGAAAATTGTATGGGGTTTACCTCCCTGAAAATCATTATTATATAGTAATGGCGAGAAAATAGTATGAGTATATGACAATCCAAGTCGTTTACGGGTGACGCGCCAGGCCGTAAATGGGTTACATAGTAATGGGTTTGACTTGACCACAGAAGGCATAGAAATTGGAGGAGTGTGAAGAATGGAAATTAAAGAACAGTCAGTAAGGAAGCTTTGTTCAATGTCTAAATTAACAAAAGTGGAGGCCTCACCAATCCAGTCCAGAGCATATCGTAGGTTAGATGCAATTGCATAGTCCTGTACGTTGGGAAGGTTTATACCCCCCAGCAAGGCTGGTTGTTGTAATTTAAAAAGTGATATTCGAGGTTGCTTACCTGTCCATATAAATTTGGATAAGGCCTTGTTAATAGAGGCAATATCTTTGTCATTTAATAAAAAAGGTAGCATCTGGACCAGATATAGCAACCTTGGGAAAGAGATCATTTTGAATAAATGATCCCTTTCAATATATGATAGTGGAAGATGTCTCCACCTTTTTAAAATATTTCAACATTTCAGTTATAAAATATGAATAATTAAAAGTGTATAATTTGGATAAATCACTAGGGAATCTCAGACCCACATATAATAAATGATTCTGGGCCCAGCGAAAGGGGAAGGAAGAGCCCCAGTCAAGTTTGGCTGTAGGATGTAGAGCTAGAGCTTCTGTTTGTTTGTTTTAAAATTAACTATAAAACCAGATACCTGTCGAAAATCATTCAATATATTTTGAAAATAAGGAGCGCCTGTTTTGGGTTACTAAGATATAACAGGAGATCATCTGTGAAAGCAGACACTTTGATTTCTGTATCACCGAGTTTAACTCCCTGCCACATTGTATCTTTAACAAATACTCGGATTAAGGGGTCCAGCGCCAGATTAAATAACAATGGTGAAAGGGGGGCAACCTTGGCAGGTACCCCGGGGTAATGTGAAAGATTTTGAGTTTAGTCCATTAACAGTTAAATAAGCAGCTGGGTGTGAATACAACATGTCAAAAATCCCCATAAATTTTGAGCCAAACTGTTGGGCTTGGAGTATATGTGAAATATGTGTCCAAGAAACCCTGTCAAATGCCTTATCAGCATCACAGCTAACTATACTGGCATATCTGTTGTACAAGCATATGTACATTATGAACCGAAGTTTGACCTTTTACAAAACCATTTTGAGCTGGGTGTAATATCCTGGGAAGAAAGCCTTGCATAAGTTGTGCTAACAATTTAGTAAAGAGTTTCAGGTCCTGATATAAAAAAGATATAGGCCTATACGACTGGACCAATGTAGGGTCCTTGCCAGGTTTCGGAAAAACTATAATCCTCGCCTCTGTAAATTGTGAAGGAGGTCGACCACCTGAAAGCAAAGAATTAAACAATGTAGTCAGGGTCAGTAATAGCCGGTGTAAGAGGAGTTGATAGTATTCTGCTCCAAAGCCGTCAGAGCCTGGGGATTTGCCCTTAGCCAGCAATTTTATCAAAGAGGTCAACTCTGCATCAGTTACAGGCGCAGTTAGTAGATCTCTTTCCTCCTCCGTCAAAACAGGTAAGCCAGCAAGATCGAGGAAGCGTGCGCCATCAGATGGATTATCCGGTGGAGAGGCATAGAGCGATTGGTAATAATCTCTAAAACAGTCAGATATGGCAGTTGAATCAACAACTGGAGGGCCAGTTGTCGGGTTGATTTGTAATATACGAGAAGGGGCAATATGAGAGCGTACTAGATTACCAAGCAGTCTTCCCGATTTATTCCACCCATAAAAATATTTACTACGTTGTATATCATGGGCAAATTGAGCACGCTCCATACAGAGAGTATCAAAAGCGTGTTTAGAATCCAAGTATTGTTAACGAGATGTTAAAGAGTCAGAATGTAACATGGTGTCATAGGCTAATGTCAGCGATTTGCTAGGTTCTTCAATTATTTTCGAAAGCTTCTTTCTTTTCCTAGCCACATATTCCATCACCTGACCACTAACCACCGGTTTCGCTGCTGCCCAAAACAACTGAATATCATCAAGATGGCTTGCATTATCCTGATCATAGTTATGAAATGCTGGAGGTCATTCCGAGTTGTTCGCTCGGTAAAAATCTTCGCATCGCAGCGATTTTCCGCTTAATGCGCATGCGCAATGTCCGCACTGCGACTGCGCCAAGTAAATTTGCTATGCAGTTAGGATTTTTACTCACGGCTTTTTCGTCGTTCTGGCGATCGTAATGTGATTAACAGGAAATGGGTGTTACTGGGCGGAAACAGGCCGTTTTATGGGCGTGTGGGCAAAAACGCTACCGTTTCCGGAAAAAACGCAGGAGTGGCCGGAGAAACGGAGGAGTGTCTGGCCGAACGCTGGGTGTGTTTGTGACGTCAAACCAGGAACGACAAGCAGTGAAATGATCGCAGATGCCGAGTACGTCTGGAGCTACTCAGAAACTGCTACGAGGTGTGTAATCGCAATATTGCGAATACATCGGTCGCAATTTTAAGATGCTAAGATTCACTCCCAGTAGGCGGCGGCTTAGCATGAGCAAATCTGCTAAAATCCGCTTGCGAGCGAACAACTCGGAATGACCCCCGCTGTTTCTAGATGATTATGAAAATCAGTAGACTGAGCTGAATAGGCCGTGAATCTCCAATTATATGAGGTAAGTAGGGGATCTTTAATAGAGAGTGTCACCCAAACCGGTGAATGGTCTGAAAGAGCAATAAGGCCAATACCTGAGTCGACTACACTATTATATAATGTATCTGAGAGTAGCCAGAAATCACTGGATGTTGGCATCTCCATGGATCGCATAGCTTCAACGATTCAATCAGTAAGGCCAATGAGGACACATCACCCTCCACACCCCAACCTGAGGAGCGGTCAAGTCCCTTGAATACAACACAATTAAAATCACTGCCCAGCAATATTGCCCCTACTGCCCAATCTTGCAGTTTAGCATATAGAGCTGTGAAGAATTGTCTGGTCTAACCTGTTGGCGCATATATCGCAGCTAAAGTGTACAAGGAACCCATTATAGAAAGTCTTATAAATAAAAAGTGGCCATCTGGATCAGCCCATGTTTCTGTGATTGTGTAAGATAGATTCTTTCTAAACAGTATCAGCACCCCCCTACATTTAGAGGTAAATGAGGCCATTCTAATTTCACCTACCCATGGTCCCTTGAGTGTATTTGCGTCTTTTATATGCCAGTGGGTCTCTTGTAAAAATGCAACGTCCGGTTTAAGACGTTTCAGATATGTTAATATTTTGCGTCTCCTGATAGAGGAGTTAAGCACCTCAACATTCCAAGAGATGAATTTGAGAGAGGATTGAATCTTGGTGGAGCTAGCAGCTGGAATAGTCATTTCATCCTATACCTACCCTAAGCCAAAGAATGAGCAAAAGTCTAGAAAAAAATTGTGTCCAACCCGTCCCGGCGAGCGGGTGGAGACACGCATATAAGAACCTAGAGTATCGTGTTAAACCTGTACACATATGCCACAAATTCAAAACAATAAACCAAATATTTAAACTTCGTAGTAACTTAAATCGTTTCTGAACCCAAGCGGGCAATAGGTGAGATTGCCAAGAACTACAACAGTGGCCATAGGGCCATAGGGGGAGGGACAGGGAGAACATGGGGACATCATGGAATACCATAACATTATCAGTAACATGATATTGAAATAGAGAAAGAGCAATAACAGTGTATAACCATATATATAGTTGAATCCATAAAAGTGCAAGTAGTACAAAACATGACTCAAATAGAGCATAACAAAATCTCTCAAATAGCCACTTCCTTGTGGTCAGAAAAATTCCAAAGGCAACAGAGGCCTTAGAGGCCAATAGTAGTTTTAGAGACCTGAATGGGAAAAATTAGAAAGATTATATTGCAAATAAATTTACTCATCTTCAGTCCTCGTCTGATCCGCGTGCCATGGAATCTAAAGAGAGTGAGTCCACAAAGTTCTTGGCCGCCTGAGGTGTTTCCAGAAAGTGGGGTTTGCTATTATGAAAAACCCTAAGTTTAGCCGGATACAATAGCGAGAATCGGCATCCTGATTCAAAAATTTCTTGCACATTGGGGCAAATTCACGTCGTTTCATGGCCACCAGGAATGAGAAATCTTGAAATAACAAAAGCTTTGCACCTTGATATCGTAGGTCGGTACTTTTATGGTAAGCTTCTAGCAGACGTACTTTGTCGGCATAGTTCAGGATCCGTAATATCACTGGGCGAGGGTGATCTCTTTTTGCTTGTCTGTCCGGGCCTATACGGTGTACTCTCTCCACCAATAATGAGGCGCCAGCTGGAATGCATCCTAATTCCTGTGGTAACCACTCAGAGATGAGGTGCATTAAATCTTATTTGACTGTTTCGGGGAGGCCAATGATACGAACATTATTTCATAGATGTCTGTTCTCCAAATCTTCTAATTTGTCCGCCATGGTTAACACCGATTTCTCCTGGTCAGATAAAGTGGCCCTAGCCGTAGTGAGTTTGTCTTCCAAATCTAATATACGCTGTTCCGCCTCTGAGAGACGTTGATCGTGTTTTGTAAGCTGAGTTAATGCAGAATCAATAGAATCTTTTCGTGGCGCCAATTTCTGATCGAGTAGTGAGGCCAGTAGAGCGGTCAGTTCTTGAGAGGTTAAGTAGCCAGTGACAGCGGGAGTATCAGTGTCGTAGGCCAATTCCCTAGCCGCCTCTCCCCGCCTAATACTAGGGGATTGAGGTGAAGCTGTCAACGGAGTGTCGCTGCCGTGGCCTCTGCCTGACTTGCCTCCCTTTGTGCCTCTGTCAGACCGAGACACATATTTATCCATAATTACTGCAATACTTGAGAATTGTTGAACTCAAACAAAAGAAAATGTGGGGATTCAAAGCACTTAGATGTCAGACAACCTGGCCTGCCAGCAGCTATCAGCATCCAAGGCAATGATGTAGTGAGGAAATGCTCCCTATCCCTTGTCCCCAGGCCCCACAAACCACCGACGTATGAGTAAAAATAGATCAGGGATATGGGGAAGGGGTGTCCTGTGACCAGGGGCAGTGTGGTCACAGTGATGTGGGGGACACGTCACAGCTTACCCCAGGAGGCACCGTTGGTGGGGGTGCAGGATGGTGGATTGCAGCACCAGGAGCACAGCAGCCCTTACTCTGTAATATGCTGCTGTTGGTTAGCTGAGTGTAGGGCCCTTAGCCGAGGACCCCGCTGCCTATGGCTACTGTGATCCTCTGTGGGTCCTGTGGGTGTTGTGGGGCAGCGGTGGGCGCCGGCAGGCATGGAGCTGCGGAGGCCCGGACCGGAGCTCCATACTTTAGGACGCGGCTTTGTCCTGGGAGGTAGGCCGTGGATCGCGGGAGCCGAGATGTGCGTTCCCCGGCTCCGTGCTTCCTCCACTCGGTTCCCCTTGTGCTGCTGGTCCAAGGTAGCTAGCGGGAGGGGTGCCTGGATCGCTGAAGCTCCGCTCCCAAAATGGTTTAAGGGAGTCGGGCACCAGAGCTCAGCAGCGGCACGTCCTGTAGCTATACCCGCTAGGCCATGCCCCCGTGCTTTTAATTTTTAACAACTGCACCTCTGACTTTTAACAGCATACAGGGCCAGTGTAATGTTATTTGAACAGGAGCACCCCCATATTTTACAGCATACAGGAGCTGTGTGCTTTTAATCTTTAACAAGTGCACCCCTGAATTTGTAGAACATACAGGGCCAGTGTAATGTTATTTGAACAGCAGGACCCCTATATTTTACAGCATACAGGAGCAGTGTGCTTTTCATTTTTCAACAAGCGCACCCCTGAATTTTTACAACATACAGGGACAGTGTAATGTTATTTGAACAGCAGCACCCCTATATTTTACAGCATACATGAGCAGTGTGCTTCTAATTTTTAACAAGTGCACCCCTGAATACTTACAACATACAGGGCCAGTGTAATGTTATTTGAACAGCAGCACCCCTATATTTGACAGCATACAGGAGCAGTGTGCTTTTAATTTTTAACAACTGCACCCCTGAATTTGGTCAACATACAGGGCCTGTGTAATGTTATTTGAACAGCAGCACCCCTATATTTTACAGCATACAGGAGCAGTGTGCTTTTAATTTTTAACAAGTGCACCCCTGAATTTTTATAGCATACAGGGCCAGTGTAATGTTATTTGAACAGCAGCATCCCTATATTTGACAGCACACAGGAGCAGTGTGCTTTTAATTTTTCAACAAGTGCACCTCTGAATTTGTACAACATACAGGGACAGTGTAATGTTATTTGAACAGCAGCACCCCTATATTTTACAGCATACATGAGCAGTGTGCTTCTAATTTTTAACAACTGCACCCCTGAATTTTTACAGCATACAGGGCCAGTGTAATGTTATTTGAGCAGCACCCCTATATTTGACAGCATACAGGAGCAGTGTGCTTTTAATTTTTAACAAGTGCACCCCTGAATTTGTACAACGTACAGGGCCAGTGTAATGTTATTTTTTTTTTATTCAATGTTTTTTATTGAAATTTTTCAAATTTGCTTTAACACTTCACACAAACAACACACATAGAACTGCCCGCACACAGTATGTGCAGGAACAAGGGTACATGTATACAGTGCATAATATAACCGGTAGATATTCTTTCACATATAACATATAATCACTTAGCAACGGTGTCCTGAATCAACGCATCCTAAACATAACACGTCCATAATACTCGTAAACATAGCAGAAATGGCGCAATCTGTTACATATATCATAGCAAGGCATGGCCAGCCGCGGGGGTGCATACCCCCCAGAAATCCCATATTGATATACGGGGAGGGATACAGAACTATCTATTCCCTATCTTTGTAATATTTAGAGTCTATCCATCTGCCCCATATTGTGGACCATTTCCTCTCCACCTTCCTAGCCAAAAATACAAATTTTTCGTGCGCAATCGTTTCGTTGACCAGGGATATCCACGCCTTAAGTGTCGGGGCCTCACTAGCCAGCCATAGCCGGGCAATACAAACCCTAGCTAGTGCGCATAAATTAAGAACATATCGTCTACTAGGTGGATCTAAAGCTTCCTCGTCCACAATCAGCAGTGTACTGAGCGAAGGAGTACAGACGAAGGAGGGAATACCTGTATCACACATAATACGCATAACAGCCGTCCAAAACAAAGACACGCCAGGGCATAGCCACAGTAAGTGCCAGAAATCTGCATCCACGGCTCCACACCTAGGGCATTGCGAGCCGTGGGAACCCCCAATGTGCGCTAACCTCACCGGGGTCATATATACTCTGTGCAGGATGTATAATTGTATTTGCTGGTATCTGACAAAAGAAGTGGATATCCGATGGGCTCCCATAGCAGCATTCCATGCCTCGTCCGATAGCATACCCACATCTGTCTCCCACCTACCCCGAAGAGCTGTAAGAGGGTCATTGTGGTGCAATTGCAGGATACGACCATATATCCTAGAGACTAAGTGCTCCGAGTCTAGCGTTTGCAACATTAATTTAACCGGGGAGTCAGCCAGGACTGGAGGGCCATTTGGGAACTGGGCTGCCAGCGCATGTCTCAACTGTAGGAAATGAAAGAAGAACCTTGAGGGAATGTCGTGTGCACGCTGAAGTTGTTGGAATGAGTTAAGAATCCCATCACTATATAAATGGCCCAAGGATGATACTCCCCATTTTCCCCAAACTTCTCGGGCCTGAAGATGACACAGTTCTGGTAACCCATATATATTATCCAGTGGGGTATCAGGGTCAACACCATGGCCCCGCATCACAGAGTGCACCATTTTCCATATTAGTATGGATTGCTTAATAAGTGGTAGTGTGGACATTTTAACGCTACCGCAAAGAAGTAGTTGCAGTGGGGAGCCCCCCGGGTAGTCATGGTGCAGCATCAGCGAGTGCAGAGCCAGGGCATCAAGGTCATTAACCCATTCCCATATATGCGTCAGTTGTGCCGAGTAATAGTAGAAACGGAAGTTGGGGAGGGCCAGACCCCCCATTTCTCGTGATCTGGTCATGGTATCTAGTTTTGAACATGCCCGTTTACTGGCCCACACCAGGGAGGAAAGCAACCCATCTATTTGCCTAAATACCTTCTGTGGAATATAAACAGGAGATTGCTGCAATATATAGAGAAGTTTGGGCTGGAAAACCATTTTAACCATATTAACCCTCCCCGTGACCGTTAAAGGCAGCTTACCCCACGTTTGTACTCGGCCGCGGAGATACATTATTTGAGGGGTAATATTAAGAGAAGAAAATTTTTGAGGGTCGTTAGACACCCAAATACCCAAATATTTAAAGGATTCCACCCACCTTAATGGGAGAGCCACCAACGGGGAGGCAGGGACTTCACCTTTAAGTGGGATAATAAAGGATTTCTCCCAGTTAATCAGGAGACCAGAATAATGCCCGAACCCAACAATAATTTCCAAGATCCTAGGCATAGACTCAGCATATCGATCCACAAACATCAGAACGTCATCAGCGTATAGGGCCACCCTGTCCTCCCGAGCGCCCACCTTAAGTCCATATATTCCCGCATCTGCCCTTAGAAGACACGCAAGAGGCTCAATGGCCATAGCAAACAGGGTAGGAGACAAGGGACAACCCTGTCGCGTGCCTCTAGATAAGGGAAAGGAATGAGATACGAATCCATTAACCGCCACCCTTGCCGAGGGAGAGGAATACATCAGCCGAACATATTTGATAAAGTTCGGGCCAATGCCAAATCTACGCATAACTTCCCATAAATATTCCCATTCCACAGAGTCGAATGCCTTAGCGGCATCCAACGAAACGACTATGGAGGAGGAAGGGTCCGCGCGGGGTATCTGTAGATGGGTAAACAGACGTCTGAGGTTTATGGAGGTCGATTTATTGGGCATAAATCCCGTCTGATCCGGGTGTATAATGTGAGAAATAACTGTATTTAGTCTGCCAGCCAACACCTTAGCTAATATTTTAATATCAGTAGGTAGGAGGGATATAGGGCGGTAGGACTCCACTTTCCTAAGATCCTTGTCAGGTTTAGGGAGAACCACAATCATTGCCTCCGCCATAGACGGGGGGAGGGACTCCTGTGTAAATATCTGGCCGTACAACTCAAGTAGACGCGGGACGAAAAAATCCAAATTATGTTTATAGACCTCAGAGGGTATTCCATCCAAGCCCGGGGCTTTGCCGCTAGGGGAGGCCGCAATCGCTGCCCTAACTTCATCGGAGGAAATAGGTGCCTCCAGAAGGTCACAAGCCTCACTAGATAGGGTGGGGAAGCAGACCCCGTCTAAATAATCGTTCAATTGCGATGAGGTGCAGTCCATTTTAGATTCATACAAGCGGCTGTAGAAGGATACAAATTCAGCCGTCATTTGTGGGGTCTGGGTTAGGGGAACGCCCTCAGCGCTCACAATCTCCACCACTACACTAGTAGGTCTGTCACCCCGAGCCAGAGAGGCCAGGTATGTCCCCGGTCTGTCCCCAGTAGCGTAAAAGGTATGGGAAGAGAAGAGGAGTCTATGCTGAGTCTTTTCCATTAAGTAATCTCTCCAGTCCCTCTGAGCCGACAGCCAGGCCACCCTGGAACTGTCCAAAGAATCTTGCAAGTATTGCAGCTCTGCTGTGACACTACGGACCTCCAACTCAGCCTCCCTTCGCTTATAGAAGGATTTCAAATCAGACACCCGTTTAATCAAACTCCCCCTTAAAAAGGCCTTAAATGTGTCCCATAAATTAGAGATAGCTTGGCCGGCACTATTCAGCTCAAAGAATTCCCGCCATGCGGCCACCAGGTCAGAGCCGTCCCCCATGTGAACAAGCCAAAATGGATTAAACTTCCACACAGCTTGGCCCCTGTCACAATTAAAGTCTAAGTTAAAGGTTAAAGGGGAGTGGTCTCATATCTAATATTACAGACGCGAGGGACCATGTCGCTCGAGAGGAGGGCCAGGTCAATCCTAGAGAACGAGGAATGAGAGTGTGAGAAACACGAGTATTGTTTAAGAAAAGGGTGTCTCAGTCTCCATGGATCGACCAGGCCCAGCCCCGACACCACATTTGCAAAGCCGGATCTCCCAGGACATGCAGCAGACGGAGACATAGAGAGCCTATCTTTTGCCACATCTAGCACATTATTGAAGTCCCCGAGGCAGATGACAGACATCCCAGGGGACGAGGCCATGAACCCAGCAACCTTCTTAAGAACATCGGGAGAGTATGGAGGGGGCACATAAACAGCTAGTAGGAGGACAGGGACATAGAATAGCAAATGAGAAAAATAGTAAAGCAAGTGCTCTTGGCGCAAAGCTGCCTGTACGTTTCTAATGTCAAGGATAAATGTCACCACATTTATAAAGCACAAATATACACACAAAAAATAGACAATAGAATGCGTCCTAGGCGCTTACAAGGTGACTAAAAATGATATATACAATACGTCTTGACAAAGGTCCACTGACCGAAACGCGTCGACATTATCTGGACTGTGAGTAGCCATATTCCACATTCTTTCTTGGAAGGATTCTTCTCGATAGAGAGAGAATTTTTTCATGGTGATCTGATTTTTTAGGATTTTTTTCCATGTATTTTTTATGTATTTTATGTATTTTTTATAAACTAAACTCTCCTTTTGGAATGGATTAAAAACTTCTTTTAAAATTACCATACATTTTGGATTTTTTTTGGATATAATCACGTATTGTCATCAGTGAATAAATACCAGATTCCCCTCATCGCTATGCATTGATTGAGGAAATCTTTAAAAGACCGGGTAACCACACCAGTGTCAAAGATACCTTGATAGGATTTATCCATACCATTTCAACGTGAGTTTGGGTACGCCTACCGTTAAGAAATTTGGTGTAAAGATACCTTGATGGGAGTGTCTGACATGTATTTCTTGTGAGCTTGGTACGCCTGGGTGAATTATTATATTTCGGATATACTGTAATTTAAAGATTATCTTCACGGGCATATTACCATCTAAATCCTGTGGTGTTAGTGGGGTATGCGAGATATTGTCTATCCACTATTATTCACCAAGATAACCGTGCCTGTCAATTGACGCACTCGGAATTACAACAATAATACTACACATTGTCCTCCATTGTGTTCTTTTTTCTACATATTTGTGAGCTATCGAGTCAAACCATCAAAGTTTGGACAGGAGCTCCACGATTGAATGAAAGATACCTTGATAGGAGCAGACCATCCAGTTCCAGTGTGAGTTGGGGTACGCTTCATCTATATCTAAAACAAAGATACCTTTCAAGGAGTGCCGACCATACCCTTTTTGTGAGTCTAGGGTACGCTTGTGTTTGATTGGTTCACTTTTAATTGATGTCTGAAAACCTGAAAGTTGTGCCTATCACCATTTAAAAGATACCTTTATGGACACATCGACACTTATTCCAGTGTGAGTGGGGTACGCAAGACACTACAAAATCCCCATTATCCATAAAACATACCAAATATACCATTTGTCTATATCTTTTGTGAATATTGAATCTTTAAACAATATTACACATTGGGGTATATTTACTAACATTCGTAATTCTCCCGATTTGGTGGGAGAATAATCACGAATGACATCGAAAGTGTAAAACTGCAACTTTTTGAATTTATTACAACTAATTTACTAAGCTGCCGTATTCTGCATTTTCGGGTTTTCCGATGTCGATGTCATTCATTTTTTTAGGCAGTGTTTTACGTGAGTGACTTGTAAAACACTGCCGACTTTAACACAATGAATCTCGGCCGGATCTGAGAGATCCGTGCTGGGCTTCATTGTGCACTTTGTTTAAAAAAAAAAAAAGTTTAAAGGTTAAAAAAAAATTGCGTGGGGTCCCCCCTCCTAAGGCAAACCAGCCTCGGGCTCTTTGAGCCGATCCTGGTTGCAGAAATATGGGGGAAAAATGACAGGGGTTCCCCCATATTTAAGCAACCAGCATCGGGCTCTGCGCCTGGTCCTGGTTCCAAAAATACGGGGGACAAAAAGCGTAGGGGTCCCCCATATTTTTAAAACCAGCACCGGGCTCCACTAGCTGGACAGATAATGCCACAGCCGGGGGTCACTTTTATACAGTGCCCTGCGGCCGTGGCATCAAATATCCAACTAGTCACCCCTGGCCGGGGTACCCTGGGGGAGTGGGGACCCCTTCAATCAAGGGCTCGTCCCCCCCCAGCCACCCAAGGGCCAGGGGTGAAGCCCGAGGCTGTCCCCCCCATCCAATGGGCTGCGGATGGGGGGCTGATAGCCTTTGTTGATAGTTATGAATATTGTTTTTAGTAGCAGTACTACAAGTCCCAAACATGGGTCCCCTTTCAGTGCGTGGCTCGGGTCTCCGTTTTATTTTTTTAATCAAGTACGTGGATTACAAAAGGATTATCCGAGGAGCCTGGTACCCTGGATCTGGTGAGTATAATTTATTCATATTTCTGCAACCAGGATCGGCTCAAAGAGCCCGAGGCTGGTTATGCTTAGGAGGGGGGACCCCACGCAATTTTTTTTTCAAGAAATTAACACTTTCCCACCCCTTCCCACTGATATACATGCACGGATCTCATGGATCCGTGCATGCCTATCCAATCACGGCTCAAAAAAGCAGGTCTGTTTTTTTTTAGCACTTTTTTACGAGTTGTATTTTTTCACGGCAGTGTTTTTCTTTTTTTTGCTTTGCACTTCTTAGTAAATGACCGAGATTCATACTTAAACAGCCGCGTTTTGACCGATGGTGTATTCATTCGTATTTTTTTTGTTGGACTTGCAAAAAAATACGAATGGCCTCATCACTGCCGTGATTTCTGCTTAGTAAATTACCGAGATGACACTTTGAAGAAAAAACGTCATCTCGGACAAAATCGGGACCTTAGTAAATATACCCCATTGTATGTCATTATTTTTTCCACATGTACCGATAACTACGTAATGTTGCTATTGGATGAAATTGCAATTCTTCCCTGTTGAGTGAATCCTCTTCGAGATCACCCCTCTTTCAAAGGAACGTATTGTATATATCATTTTTAGTCAC
Source organism: Pseudophryne corroboree (assembly GCF_028390025.1). NCBI lineage: Eukaryota > Metazoa > Chordata > Amphibia > Anura > Myobatrachidae > Pseudophryne > Pseudophryne corroboree. The sequence continues at coordinate 299,632,818 of NC_086444.1, read as the reverse complement.
CTTGTAAGCGCCTAGGACGCATTCTATTGTCTATTTTTTGTAGGGACATAGAATAGTCTACATTTCAAAAACACATATCTCCCCCAGGGGTCCGTCTGTATAGATTCCATTACAAAGGGGACGGTCCGCCTAATAAGGACCGAAACCCCCCGTGAGGCAGACGTGTGCATAGAATGGTATGCCCATCCCACCCAGGGTTTCTTCAATGAGAGAACCTTACTCCCCACCAAGTGTGTTTCCATAAGGCAGACAATATCAGCGGCATAGTGTTTAATCTGTCGGAGTACGAGAGACCTCTTAATTTTATCATTGAGCCCTCTCACATTCCACGATAACACCTTAAGCCCCGCCATAGTATAACAAGAGTATAATAGGAGCATCACCCCGCGGCCAGCCAATTCCGCCACTTACGAATTCAGTAACCAGACACCGTTGCTTATACTGCACAGAAACAAACCATATACTTTCACAGCATACATTACCCTTCAGAAAACAAATATAGCGTAACATCCTCCCCCACCCCCCTCCCCGTATACCACCCCCAACATGCAGCATACTTGGATCCCAAAACTGAGTGTACATACCTAAAACAATAAAGAAACCAAACTTTGTCGCACCATCAACCAGTGCGACCTCTCCTTGATAGGGGCCAAGAATGTAATGACTCTTGGAAATGGAGAACAACTAGAAAAAAAAAAAGAAAAAGGGGGGGGGGGGGGAATCAGGAGGCAGCTCCCAGCCACCAACCATTCCTCCCTCAAAAACAAAAACAAATGAGGGGGAATCATAAAGGCCCACCCTCTAGGTCCATCAATTACCCGGATAGACCATACTCGGATATCTTGAACCACCCATATCAGGCCAAATAAATAACTAACAATCCACCCCCCCCCCCCGCCCCCCACACCTAGACCGAGAATAGAACAAAGGAAAAGGAGCAGAACCCCAGGAAGTCATAAACAAAAGCATACCAGGGCTAGCGTGGGTGATATAAAGAGTATACATATATCCTGTCTGAACTGCGAGAGCAAGGTAGCGGGGACTAAAGGGAACAGTGACAGCTATCAAATATTCCCGCATCCTGTCGCCTCGCCATAACTAGCACATATATCTAGAACAGACAAAATAAGTAACTAAGAGAAAGAAAAAAAAAGAGGAACAGGAGAAAATCAGCCTTCAGGATCAGCCGGATATTCACTATTCTGCAAGGGCACGTCTCGCCGGGAATCGTCTATCCAGCCACACCATGGCCTCACGAGGAGTTGTGAAAAACTTTGTTTCCCCATCAGCCACCACCCGCAGTCTGGATGGGAAGAGCATGGCATACGGCAGTTCAAGTTCACGGAGTCGCCTCTTGACAGGTAGGAACTGAGCCCTATCTTTTTGTACATCCACCGCAAAATCCGGAAATACCGATATTGACGATCCATTCCATTTCAAAGGGCCCTTAGTACGAGCCAGCCTCAGGATTGTGTCCCGATCACGGAAATGGAGGAACTTAGCAATAAAGGTATGGGGTGGAGCCCCCGGTGGCAGCGGGCGCATTGGAACTCTATGAGCCCGCTCTATAGTGAAATACGGTGAGAATTCCTCAGATCCAAAAAAATCACGGAGCCATTTTATGAGAAACTCCTCAGGAGCGGAGCCTTCTTCTTTCTCAGGCAGGCCAATGAAGCGGACGTTATTGCGCCGCAGACGCCCTTCCACGTCCGTAAGCTTTTTGCGAACATCATTCATCTGAGATTCCAAAGCAGCAGTGCGGCGACCCAGCGGGCCGACGGAATCTTCTATATTGGAAATTCGGGTCTCCGCTTCTCCCACTCTCTCTCTCACCCGCTGTAGATCTTGATGAATAATGGAGAGGTCGGACTGTACTTGCCCGATTTTATCAGCCAGACGCACTTCACTGGCATTTACCGCATCCAGAACTCTCTGCAGTGCAGCATCAGGAGGATCAGAGGAGACGGAGCTGTAGGCAGGAGAAGGGGGTGATACCTCAGATCTTGTAGCCTCCCCTCTCCGCAGCTGAGGGCCCTGGTCACGAACAAACTTATCCATCGCTGCCGCCGACGCGCCGGTCTGGCGGCCCTTCACCATTTTGGACAGCACGGTGTCGGTGCAGGAGATATCAAAGTAAATATAAGCAGAGAGAGGGGGGGGGGGTGCCCGCCCCAACCGGTCGTCGGGCGTCAGACAACTGCAGGTATGTATATATCGCCAGCAGGGTCACAGCTTCAGGATATATTTGCAAAGTGCTGGAGAGCTTCCCCAGCACCCGGATCACAGTATGGTAAAGGGGGTCCAGGTAATGGCCGCCAAGGCAGTATCTCCACAAGTACTCAGGGCGACCCAACACCCCTCCAGATTCCTCCTACAGGCTTAGAGGCAAATCACTTATGTCCTGCAGGCCCCCGCAAGTATATCTCGGCCGGCTGGTGCAGGCGGCGGTGGATAGCGGAGCCGCACTTCCGGCGTCGCGGGCAGCGCGTCCCGGCAGCAACGGAGACGGCAGACGGGTCCTCAGCCGCGGCCTCCCCCGGGCTCCACAGAAGACCAGCGGGGCGGTGGAGGAGATCACAACTCCCGCGATCTCCCTGCACTCCAGACGGCCGCAGCGAGCGGCGAGCAGCACAGGAGCCGAACTTCCGGTCCCCGCACGAGGCGGCTGCTCCAGGCACAGATCAGGGCCCGCTGGCGTCCAGAGCTCCCAGACCACCAGGGACAGCAGCGGCAAGTACAAGATTGCTCCAGGGGGGGCAGGGGGCACTCATAAAGCGATGGCTGCAGTGTGGGACCCAGATGGGGGTACAGGATAGAGTTACAGGATGAAGTGGCTGGAGAGCTGCACAATGTGAGTGCTACTCCATGCCCGTCCTGGTCACGCCCCCCCCAGTGTAATGTTATTTGAACAGCAGGACCCCTATATTTTACAGCACACAGGAGCAGTGTGCTTTTCATTTTTCAACAAGTGCACCCCTGAATTTTTACAACATACAGGGACAGTGTAATGTTATTTGAATAGCAGCACCCCTATATTTTACAGCATACATGAGCAGTGTGCTTCTAATTTTTAACAACTGCACCCCTGAATATGTAAAACATACAGGGCCAGTGTAATGTTATTTGAACAGCAGCACCCCTATATTTGACAGCATACAGGAGCAATGTGCATTTAATTTTTAACAACTGCACCCCTGAATTTGGTCAACATACATGGCCAGTGTAATGTTATTTAAACAGCAGGGCCCCTATATTTTACAGCATACAGGAGCAGTGTGCTTTTAATTTTTAACAACTGCATCCCTTAATTTTTACAACATACAGGTACAGTGTAATGTTGTTTGAACAGCAGCACCCCTATATTTTACAGCATACATGAGCAATGTGCTTCTAATTTTTAACAACTGAAACCCCTGAATATTTACAACATACAGGGACAGTGTAATGTTATTTGAACAGCAGCACCCCTATATTTTACAGCATACATGAGCAGTGTGCTTCTAATTTTTAACAGCTGCACCCCTGAATATTTACAACAAACAGGGTCAGTGTAATGTTATTTGAACAGCAGCGCCACTATATTTTACAGCATACATGAGCAGTGTGCTTCTAATTTTTAACAACTGCACCACTGAATATGTACAACATACAGGGCCAGTGTAATGTTATTTGAACAGCAGCACCCCTATATTTGACAGCATACAGGAGCAGTGTGCTTTAAAATTTTAACAACTGCACCCCAGAACTTTTACAGCATACAGGGCCAGTGTAATGTTATTTGAACAGCAGCATCCCTATATTTTACAGCATACAGGAGCAGTGTGCTTTTAATTTTTAACAACTGCACCCCTTAATTTTTACAGCATACAGGGCCAGCAGCACCGCTATATTTTACAGCATGCAGGAGGACAGCTACACCCATGTACAGCTGCAGCACCCATAACAGCACATGATATACCAGTGACAGCCAGGACAGCACCTCTTACACAGCACAGGTACACCACAGTGACTGCAGCAGCACCCCTACAGAGCACACACTAACCCCACCCAATGCAACCATCCACAGAGAGAGACAGAGGTCTGTCTCCCTCACTCTTCAAGTCCGGAGTGAAAATGGTGGCGACGCACAGCTGTTTTTATGGAATTCAAATCCCACAAGAATCCGACAGCGGGATGATGACATTTTGTCTCGTTCTGGTTTCTGAGTCTAGTGGGAATTCCCAAGCCGGACTCGGATTCGGGCTCGGAGTGTGAAGTTCATGGAGGTTCGATTCTCTGGGAACCGAACCCGCTCATCTCTAGTTATATCATGAATAATAAAATTAATTGAAAACTGAAGTTGATAGTATTGCAGGATAAAAGCCCTAGTATTGTTGATTTGGCGGTGCACCAGAGTCAGGAGATATAAATGGACTACAGACACGAAGAAGAAAAATAATAAGACTCCTTTTTGAGTGCACTCTTAAGGATTAAAGATTTACTATATTTGGAAAATATTAAAACATAACTTTCTCTTACGTCCTAGAGGATACTGGGGTCCACATTAGTACCATGGGTATAGACGGGTCCACTAGGAGCCATGGGCACTTTAAGAAATTGATAGTGTGGGCTGGCTCCTCCCTCTATGCCCCTCCTACCAGACTCAGTTTAGAAAATGTGCCCGGATGAGCCAGTCACGCTTGGGAAGTTCCTGAAGTTTTTTGTATTTATTTTCTTTTTTATTGTTTTCAGGCAGGTCTGTCTGGCACCAGACTGCCTGCTTCGTGGGACTTGGGGGGGGGGGGGGGGACGGCCCAAACCTCCCTGGTGACATTCCCCACTGACAGGACACTGAGCTCCTATTCACAAGCCCCACCACAGCGAGCATACAGACCCGCAGCACACTGCCTCCCCTAACAGAGCCAGAAGTAAGAAGAGTGGTGAGTAGGTGGCCGGCGTCCTGGTTAGTGGGTCGCCAGCTGTAATGGTGGCACAAGGGGTAGGAGCACAGCACTGACAAGCAGGCTGTATTTCCAGGCTTCAGAGGCATACAGGGTGCTGTGTGTTCCACTGTGAGGGGCAACCTGAAGCCACAACAAACATATACTGTTATGCACACCAGTGCCTGCAGGAATGTACTGGTGTTTGAACTGTTATGCACACCAGTGCCTGCAGGAATGTACTGGTGTTTGAACTGTTATGCACACCAGTGCCTGCAGGAATGTACTGGTGTCTGAACAGAGAGGGATGCAAAACAAATGAACTCACAGACAGACTGGGAAATATGACATAACGTACACAGAAGGTGATAGGGTAACAAAACCAACACAGAGTGAACAGAGAAGCCCAGAGGCTAAGAAACTGGGTGTCTCCCTAGTATTAGAAATGCTCAGATGGAAAAAGCAAGATGTTGTGTTTTAATACGTAGAGAACCCGAAATGCTGTTGCTAAGGGCAACAGCAAAACCCTAAAGGGTTACCAACGGGTGTGGCAGTAAACGCCTTGGTCAGAGATGGAATAATAGACACAAGGAGAGTCTCCACAATCCTAATTCTCACTTGCAGGGCCCAGGTACAGCTTACTGCCACTAAACTGACACCTGGACACCCTGCACAGTGAGAGAGGATTAAGCAGGCAGGTCTGAAAGTACAGCCACAAACCTGCTGGGTTCACAGAATATCAAAAGAACCTCAGCAGGCTAAACGACTGACTCCAGTCTTACTGCTAGGTCTGGATTGGCAGAGTGTAGTACCAAATCCCCAGGCCTATTTGCAGTAAGCAACAACAAATACAAAGCTACACAGTACTGGCTAACTTTCAGGAACTGACTAACCAACAAAGATTCAGCAGCATCTGCTTACCCTGAGAAGAGGCCTTATAAAGCAGGTGCTGTCCACGCCCCCCTCAGACCTCACAGACTGTGAGCACAAAAACCAGCACCGGATCCCCTGCCTGTAACCACTGCACAGCAAAAGACCCGAACCGGAGTATCAGCTGCGCTCAGGTTACTCCGCTAGCACTTGTCTCCCGGTTGCCATGACGACGTGGCAGCACAGGGCAGGAGACCCTAACATATACCCACACTGGCAGCACTTCTACAGGGGTTTTAACCCACTGTAGAACAGAAATTACCTCAGCCTGTATAATAAAAAGGGAAGACCGTGCGCCATTAAGGAGGCAGGGCCTTCACTATGAGCAGATCCAGCAGCTCACCAGCGCCATTTTCCCTCTGCAGCTATACACAGGAAGACTGGCTGGGAAGCGCAGCTCCTCCACAAGGACTCCAGAGCACCTCAGCGGTACCAGGGGGTCATAGCAAGGAGGAAGAGCAATATTTGGTGTACTAAACCCTATTAAGGGTACTTAGTTTGCAACTCAGCTAAACTTGTACTTTAGCTATAGGTGCACTGTGTGGCTGGCTCCAATATACTCTGTGTCTCCCTACTTCATCACTGAGGTATTGGCAATGTAAAAGAAGTTTGGTGCCTAAAGCAACAGCAGGGGGGATCCCAATTAATCATTATATGCTGCTGACTTTGAATACCACTGGTTTGTCACATATGAAAGAAATTCAGGCTTCAAAAGAGGCAGGAAATCGTTAAACAGTACATCCAATCAGGCACCCCTGAGGGGGATTAATCGAAACCATAGTGACTGGAAACACACCCTCTGATGAAACCGCCGTCCAATCAGGCAGAGAAACGCGTCAGATGACGTGAGCAGCGAGTGAACCACAGGTGGAACACATAACCGGGAGCCCCGAACCCGGAAGTTGTGGCACGGACTGTAGCCAGCGTTCCCCGGTCCTCAGGAGCCGCTGCACAGCTTTTTATACAGCACTTTGAGCTCATCACTCTTCAGGAGGTACTGTTAATCTCTATCTACAAGTGCCTTGAACAAACCAGCCTCTCCCATATAACCGGGACATTTGCATACTACCGGGACTTTCAAAATTACAAAACGGAGAGCATAAGAGGAAGTTTGGCACACCATTTGCATAAAGAGATATACCTATTGGATGGGTGAAGTATAAGTTTATCAAGTGCCTGCTATTAACATCATACTAATTTTATATACAGACTGCCTGTGCATGCTTATTAACACCTGGTCTAATTAAGCCAGCATTTAGCTATTACTAATCCCAGTTTTGTGGATATATAGTGCCATTTGAAATTTAACTTGCTGCTCATGTTTATATGTTTTTTTTTTATTGAATTAATTTTTGTAATGATTTTTTAAACATAATAAATATTGGTATATTATCAAACCAGCAGCCTATTATATATTTTGATTAAGAACTGGTAATCTGTGTTCCATATTGTCTATATCATTGTGCGCCTTTACAGGAAGCAATTAAAAAACTGGTACAGAGTCAGGTCATTGTTCCAGTTCCACTTCAGCTGCAAAACCAGGGTTATTATTCCAACCTGTTTGTAGTACCGAAGCCGGATGGTTCGGTAAGGCCCATTTTAAATCTCAAGTCGTTGAACCCATACTTACGGGTGTTCAAGTTCAAGATGGAGTCTCTGAGAGCAGTGATCTCAGGTCTGGAGGAGGGAGAATTCTCGGTGTCTCTGGATATCAAGGATGCGTACCTCCATATTCCGATTTGGCCGCCTCATCAGGCTTATCTAAGGTTTGTCTTACAGGACTGTCACTACCAATTCCAGGCCCTACCATTTGGCCTCTCTACGGCACCGAGGGTGTTCACCAAGGTAATGGCAGAGATGATGTTTCTCCTCCGCAAACAGGGAGTGAACATACTACTGTACCTGAACGATATGCTGATAAAAGCACCATCCAGGGAGAGGTTGTTAGTCAACATTGCCCTCTCGACCCGACTACTCCAGGATCACGGGTGGATTCTGAACCTACCAAAATCTCATCTGGAACCAACACGGAGGCTTCCGTTCCTGGGGATGATACTGGATACGGAGGCAAAGAAGGTATTCCTTCCGCTGGAAAAGGCATTGGCGATCCAATCGATGGTGCGGGATGTTCTAAGACATACCCGGATATCGGTGCATCTATGCATTCGCCTTCTGGGAAAGATGGTAGCCGCTTACGAGGCAATACAGTATGGAAGGTTTCACGCAAGGCCCTTCCAGCTGGATCTGTTGGACAAATGGTCCGGATCGCATTTTCACATGCGCCAGAGGATCCGTCTATCACAGGATTTCTCTTCTGTGGTGGCTTCAGACTTCTCACCTGACCGAGGGCTGAAGGTTCAGGATTCAAAATTGGATTCTACTAACCGCAGATGCAAGCTTTAGAGGTTGTGGAGCAGTCACCTAGGGGGAACAGTTCCAAGGAAAATGGTCATGTCAGGAAACCATTCTCCCGATCAACATTCTGGAACTAAGGGCCATATACAATGCCCTTCTACAGGCATCACATCTTTTTCAAGATCAAGCCACTCAGGTTCATTCGGACAATGTGACGGCAGTAACGTACATAAACTGACAAGGCGGAACAAAGAGCAGAGCAGCAATGTCAGAGGTAACAAGGATTCTCCTCTGGGCAGAAAGACACGCTGTGGCGTTGTCTGCGATCTTTATTCCGGGAGTAGACAACTGGGAAGCGGACTTCCTCAGCAGACACGACCTCCACCCAGGAGAGTGGGGCCTTCACCGGGAGGTGTTCGGGTGCTTGACACATTGGTGGGGAATGCCACAAATCGACATGATGGCCTCTCATCTCAACAAGAAGCTCAAGCGGTATTGTTCCAGGTCAATGGACCCACAAGCAGTTACGGTGGACGCTCTGGTGACTCCTTGGGTCTACCAGATGGTGTACGTGTTTCCACCATTTCCATTGATCCCAAAGATTCTCAAAAGAATAAAAAGGGAAAAAGTCCAAGCAATTCTCATTGCTCCGGACTGGCCAAGAGGGGCATGGTATGCGGATCTACTGGTGACGCTCCTGGAGGACCCTCTACCTCTTCGCGAGGACCTTCTCCAACAGGGAACATTCATCTATCAGAACTTACCATGGCTACGTTTGACGGCATGGAGGTTGAGCGTCAAATTCTAGCCCGGAAAGGGATCCCGGATAGGGTTATTCCAACCCTGATCCAAGCCAGAAAGGGGGTAACATCTAAACATTACCACCGTATTTGGAAAAAAATACGTCTCTTGGTGTGAGAGCAGGAAATTTCCTGCGGTGGAATTTAAACTGGGACGTTTTCTCCTTTTTCTGCAGTTAGATGTGGATGTGGGCCTACGTTTGGGCTCCTTAAAAATCCAGATTTCGGCTTTATCCATTTTCTTCCAGAAACAATTTGCTTCTCTCCCTGAGGTTCAGACATTTTTGAACGGGGTTCTGCACATCCAACCGCCCTTTGTGCCTCCTACGGCACCTTGGGATCTCAACGTGGTGTTGTAGTTCCTGCTATCGGAATGGTTTGAGCCTTTACAGGACGTTGACGTCAAGTTTGTTACGTGGAAGGCCGTCAAACTGTTGGCCTTGGCTTCTGCAAGGCGTGTGTCGGAGCTGGGGGCATTGTCTCACAAAAGCCCCTATTTGATTTTTCATGAAGATAGGGCTGAATTCAGAACTAGTCAGCAATTTCTTCCAAAGGTGGTGTCTGCATTTCATATCAACCAACCTATTGTGGTTCCGGTGGTTACCGACACCTCTGCTACCTCAAAGTCCTTGGATGTTGTGAGGGCTTTGAAGATCTATGTGAAGCGGACAGCTCGTCACAGAAAGTCTGACTCGCTGTTTGTTCTCTATGATCCCAATAAAATTGGGTGTCCTGCTTCAAAGCAGACAATTGCATGCTGGATCAGGCTTACTATCCAGCATGCTTATTCCTCGGCAGGTTTGCCATGTCCAAAATCTGTACAGGCCCACTCTACTAGGTCGGTGGGTTCTTCCTGGGGTGTCTCGGCTTTAAAGCTTTGCCGAGCAGCTACTTGGTCAGGTTCGAATACATTTGCTAAGTTCTACAAGTTCGATACTTTGGCCTCTGAGGACCTTCAGTTTGTTCAATCAGTTCTGCGGGAACCTCAGCACTCTCCCACCCGCTTTGGGAGCTTTGGTACATCCCCATGGTACTAATGTGCACCCATGTATCCTCTAGAACGTAAGAGAAAATAGGATTTTAATTACCTACCAGTAAATCCTTTTCTCGTAGTCCATAAAGGATACTGGGCGCCCGCCCAGTGCTTCGTTTTTTTCCTGCACGGTTACTTGGTTAAGTATTGATGGTTCAGCGGTTATTGTTCCTGGTTTAAAGTTTGGTTAGCTTGGCTTTCCTCTAGTTTATGTGTGCTGGTTCGGAATCTCACCACTGTCCTTTTATATCCTTCTCTCAAAGAATGTCCATCTCCTCAGGCATAGTTTCCTAGACTGAGTCTGGTAGGAGGGGCATAGAGGGAGGAGCCAGCCCACACTACCAATTTCTTAAAGTGGAAAAAAACAGGAAAAACAGACACCCAACCGACTTTTCAAACAATTGAATTCCCCCCAATGAGTGTAAATATGATGTAAGGTAAGGTATAATAGGTACTTGCTTGCCAAAATCTCTACTTGGGACAGTTAAGGGGGATACACACGGAGAGATCCGTTCTTAAAATCTAAGCAATCTGACTAGATTGCTTAGATTTTAAGCATGGATCTCTCGTGTGTATGCCCCCCAGCAATAGCGCAATGCTATCGCTGGTGCTAGATTGGCCTGCATACAGGCACAATATAGCACATCGCTCATTTCACCCGCTGGGTGATATGAGCGGCCCTCTCGTGCCCCCCCCTACCTCGCTCAGCACACATCGCACTGTGCTGAGTGTGGGGAGGAGATGTGTGCTGAGTGGTCTGTGACAGATAACTCAGCACACATCTCTCGTGTGTACTGGCCTTTAGGAACAACAGCAACAATGCCATAGGACAATTATGATCCTCTAGTGCAGGGGTGGCCCACCAGTCAGAGGCAAAGAGCAAAAAAATCTTATTAGGTACGTCAAAGAGCCGGCATCAAGCCGAAGGCATGCATACAAAAATTGGGTGTTTCCTTGGGACTGCTAGGCTTCTCCCCTGGTATAAAATACATTTAAAAAGCCAGATCCAACATAAAATAAGATTTTAAACCTACCGGTAAATCTTTTTCTCCTAGTCCGTAGAGGATGCTGGGGACTCCGTAAGGACCATGGGGTATAGACAGGCTCCGCAGGAGACATGGGCACTATAAAGAACTTTAGATGGGTGTGCACTGGCTCCTCCCTCTATGCCCCTCCTCCAGACCTCAGTTAGAGAAACTGTGCCCAGAGGAGACGGACAGTACGAGGAAAGAATTTTTGTTAATCTAAGGGCAAGATTCATACCAGCCCACACCATCCACACCGTATAATCTGGAATATATGCAACCAGTTAACAGTATGAACAAAACAGTATCAGCCAACGACTGATCTTAACTGTAACTTAACCCTTATGTAAGCAACAACTATATACAAGTCATGCAGAAATATGTCCGCACTGGGACAGGCGCCCAGCATCCTCTACGGACTAGGAGAAAAAGATTTACCGGTAGGTTTAAAATCTTATTTTCTCTTACGTCCTAGAGGATGCTGGGGACTCCGTAAGGACCATGGGGATTATACCAAAGCTCCAAAACGGGCGGGAGAGTGCGGATGACTCTGCAGCACCGATTGAGCAAACATCAGGTCCTAATCAGCCAGGGTATCAAACTTGTAGAATTTTGCAAAAGTGTTTGAACCCGACCAAGTAGCCGCTCCGCAAAGCTGTAAAGCCGAGACGCCTCGGGCAGCCGCCCAAGAAGAGCCCACCTTCCTAGTGGAATGGGCCTTTACTGAATTTGGTAACAGCAATCTAGCCGTAGAATGAGCCTGCTGAATCGTGTTACAGATCCAGCGAGCAATAGTCTGCTTATAAGCAGGAGCGCCAACCTTGTTGGCTGCATACAGGACAAACAGTGCCTCTGTTTTCCTAATCCGAGCCGTCCTGGCTACGTAAATTTTTAAGGCCCTGACTACATCAAGGGACTTGGAATCCTCCAAGTCCCCCGTAGCTACAGGCACCACAATAGGTTGGTTCATATGAAATGATGAAACCACCTTAGGCAAAAATTGAGGACGAGTCCTCAACTCAGCTCTATCCACATGGAAAATGAGATAGGGGCTCTTATGAGACAAGGCCGCCAATTCGGACACCCGCCTTGCAGATGCCAAGGCCAACAACATGACCACCTTCCAAGTGAGAATTTTTTTTCTCTGACGTCCTAAGTGGATGCTGGGAACTCCGAAAGGACCATGGGGAATAGCGGCTCCGCAGGAGACTGGGCACAAAAGTAAAAGCTTTATGACTAGCTGGTGTGCACTGGCTCCTCCCCCTATGACCCTCCTCCAAGCCTCTGTTAGATTTTTGTGCCCGAACGAGAAGGGTGCAATCTAGGTGGCTCTCCTGAGCTGCTTAGAGTATAAGTTTAAATTAGGTTTTTTATTTTCAGTGAGTCCTGCTGGCAACAGGCTCACTGCATCGAGGGACTAAGGGGAGAAGAAGCGAACTCACCTGCGTGCAGAGTGGATTGGGCTTCTTAGGCTACTGGACATTAGCTCCAGAGGGACGATCACAGGCCCAGCCATGGATGGGTCCCAGAGCCGCGCCGCCGTCCCCCTTACAGAGCCAGAAGAGCAGAAGAGGTCCGGAAAATCGGCGGCAGAAGACGTCCTGTCTTCAATAAGGTAGCGCACAGCACCGCAGCTGTGCGCCATTGCTCTCAGCACACTTCACACTCCGGTCACTGAGGGTGCTGGGGGGGGGCGCCCTGAGACGCAATAAAAATACCTTAGATGGCAAAAAAATACATCACATATAGCTCCTGGGCTATATGGATGCATTTAACCCCTGCCAGAATACATAGAAAAACGGGAGATAAGGCCTCCGATAAGGGGGCGGAGCCTATCTCCTCAGCACACTGGCGCCATTTTCCCTCACAGCTCCGTTGGAGGGAAGCTCCCTGGCTCTCCCCTGCAGTCACTACACTACAGAAAGGGTTAAAAAAGAGAGGGGGGGCACTAATTACGCGCAGTATTAAAGATACAGCAGCTATAAGGGGAAAAACACTTATATAAGGTTATCCCTGTATATATATAGCGCTCTGGTGTGTGCTGGCAAACTCTCCCTCTGTCTCCCCAAAGGGCTAGTGGGGTCCTGTCCTCTATCAGAGCATTCCCTGTGTGTGTGCTGTATGTCGGTACGTTTGTGTCGACATGTATGAGGAGAAAAATGATGTGGAGACGGAGCAGATTGCCTGTAATAGTGATGTCACCCCCTAGGGGGTCGACACCTGAGTGGATGAACTGTTGGAAGGAATTACGTGACAGTGTCAGCTCTGTATAAAAGACAGTGGTTGACATGAGACAGCCGGCTACTCAGCTTGTGCCTGTCCAGACGTCTCATAGGCCGTCAGGGGCTCTAAAGCGCCCGTTACCTCAGATGGCAGATATAGACGCCGACACGGATACTGACTCCAGTGTCGACGGTGAAGAGACAAATGTGACTTCCAGTAGGGCCACACGTTACATGATTGAGGCAATGAAAAATGTTTTACACATTTCTGATAATACGAGTACCACCAAAAAGGGGTATTATGTTCGGTGAGGAAAAAACTACCTGTAGTTTTCCTGAATCTGAGAAATTAAATGAGGTGTGTGATGATGCGTGGGTTTCCCCCGATAACAACTGATAATTTCTAAAATGTTATTGGCATTATATCCTTTCCCGCCAGAGGTTAGGGTGCGTTGGGAAACACCCCCTAGGATGGATAAAGCGCTCACACGCTTGTAAGGGCTCTACCCTCTCCTGAGATGGCCGCCCTTAAGGATCCTGCTGATAGAAAGCAGGAGGGTATCCTAAAATGTATTTACACACATACTGGTGTTATACTGCGACCAGCAATCGCCTCAGCCTGGATGTGCAGTGCTGGGTTGGCGTGGTCGGATTCCCTGACTGAAAATATTGATACCCTAGATAGGGACAGTATATTTTTGCCTATAGAGCATTTAAAAGATGCATTTCTATATATGCGTGATGCACAGCGGAATATTTGCCGACTGGCATCAAGTCTAAGTGCGTTGTCCATTTCTACCAGTAGAGGGTTATGGACACGACAGTGGTCAGGTGATGCGGATTTCAAACGGCATTTGGAAGTATTGCCTTATTAAGGGGAGGAGTTATTTGGGGTCGGTCTTTCAGACCTGGTGGCCACGGCAACAGCTGGGAAATCCACATTTGTACCCCAGGTCGCCTCTCAACATGAGAAGACGCCGTATTATCAGGCGCAGTCTTTTCGTGGACAAGCGGGCAAAAGGTTCCTCATTTCTGCCCCGTGACAGAGGGAGAGGAAAATGGCTGCAGAAATCAGCCAGTTCCCAGGAACAGAAACCCTCTCCCGCCTCTGCCAAGCCCTCAGTATGACGCTGGGGCTTTACAAGCAGAATCAGGCACGGTGGGGGGCCCGTCTCAATGAATTTCAGCGCGCAGTGGGCTCACTCGCAAGTAGACCCCTGGATCCTTCAGGTGATATCTCAGGGGTACAAATTGGAATTCGAGACGTCTCCCCCTCGCCCTTTCCTAAAGTCGGCTTTACCGATGTCTCCTTCTGACAGGGAGACAGTTTTGGAAGCCATTCACAAGCTGTATTCCCAGCAGGTGATAATCAAGGTACCCCTCCTGCAACAGGGAACGGGGTATTATTCCACACTGTTGTGGTACCGAAGCCGGACGGCTCGGTGAGACCAATTCTAAATCTAAAATCTTTGAACACTTACATACGGAGGTTCAAATTCAAGATTGAGTCACTCAGAGCAGTGATTGCGAACCTGGAAGAAGGGGACTACATGATGTCTCGGGACATCAAGGATGCTTACCTTCATGTCCAAAATTTACCCTTCTCACCAAGGGTACCTCAGGTTTATGGTACAGAACTGTCACTATCAGTTCAGACGCTGCCGTATGGATGGTCCACGGCACCCCGGGTCTTTACCAAGGTAATGGCCGAAATTATGATATTCCTTCGAAGGAAGGGAATTTTAGTTATCCCTTACTTGGACGATTCCCTGGTAAGGGTAAGATCCAGGGAACAGTTGGAGGTCGGTGTAGCACTATCTCAGGTAGTGTTGCGGCAGCACGATTGGATTCTCAATATTCCAAAATCGCAGCTGGTTCCGACGACTCGTCTTCTGTTCCTAGGGATGATCCTGGACACAGTCCAGAAAAAGGTGTTTCTCCCGGAGGAGAAAGCCAGGGAGTTATCCGAGCTAGTCAGGAACCTCCTAAAACCGAGCCAAGTCTCAGTGCATCAATGCACAAGGGTTCTGGGTAAAATGGTGGCTTCCTACGAAGCAATCCCATTCGGCAGATTCCACGCAAGAACTTTCCAGTGGGACCTGCTGGACAAATGGTCCGGGTCGCATCTTCAGATGCATCAGCGGATAACCCTGTCACCAAGAACAAGGGTGTATCTCCTGTGGTGGTTGCAGAGTGCTCATCTTCTAGAGGGCCGCAGATTCGGCATTCAGGACTGGGTCCTGGTGACCACGGATGCCAGCCTGCGAGGCTGGGGAGCAGTCACACAGGGAAGGAATTTCCAGGGCTTATGGTCAAGCCTGGAGACATCACTTCACATAAATATCCTGAAGCTAAGGGCCATTTACAATGCTCTAAGCTTAGCAAGACCTCTGCTTCAAGGTCAGCCGGTGTTGATCCAGTCGGACAACATCACGGCAGTCACCCACGTAAACAGACAGGGTGGCACAAGAAGCAGGAGGGCAATGGCAGAAGGTGCAAGGATTCTTCGCTGGGCGGAAAATCATGTGATAGCACTGTCAGCAATTCCGGGAGTGGACAACTAGGAAGCAGACTTCCTCAGCAGACACGACCTCCACCCGGGAGAGTGGGGACTTCACCCAGAAGTCTTCCACATGATTATAAACCGTTGGGAAAAACTCGACAGGTATTGCGCCAGGTCAAGGGACCCTCAGGCAATAGCTGTAGACGCTCTGGTAACACCGTGGGTGTACCAGTCAGTGTATGTGTTCCCTCATCTGCCTCTCATACCCAAGGTACTGAGATTGATAAGATGGAGAGGAGTAAGCACTATATTCGTGGCTCCGGATTGGCCAAGAAGGACTTGGTAACCGGAACTTCAAAAGATGCTCACGGAGGATCCGTGGCCTCTACCTCTAAGAAGGGACCTGCTCCAGCAAGGACCCTGTCTGTTCCAAGACTTACTGCGACTGCGTTTGACGGCATGGCGGTTGAACGCCGGATCCTGAAGGAAAAAAGGCATTCCGGATGAAGTCATCCCTATCCTGATCAAAGCCAGGAAGGATGTAACCGCAAAACATTATCACCGCATTTGGCGAAAATATGTTGCGTGGTGCGAGGCCAGTAAGGCCCGACGGAGGAAATTCAACTGGGTCGATTCCTACATTTCCTGCAAACAGGAGTGTCTATGGGCCTGAAATTGGGGTCCATTAAGGTTCAAATTTCGGCCCTGTCAATTTTCTTCCAAAAAGAACTAGCTTCAGTCCCTGAAGTTCAGACGTTGTAAAAGGGGTACTGCATATACAGCCTCCTTTTGTGCCTCCAGTGGCACCTTGGGATCTCAATGTAGTTTTTGGGTTCCAAAAAGTCACATTGGTTTGAACCACCTAAATCTGTGGAGTTAAAATATCTCACATGGAAAGTGGTCATGCTGTTGGCCCTGGCCTGGGCCAGGCGCGTGTCAGAATTGGCGGCTTTATCCTGTAAAAGCCCTTATCTGATTTTCCATTCGGACAGGGCGGAATTGAGGACTCGTCCTCAGTTTCTCCCTAAGGTGGTTTCAGCGTTTCACCTGAACCAACCTATTGTGGTGCCTGCGGCTACTAGGGACTTGGAGGACTCCAAGTTGCTAGACGTTGTCAGGGCCCTGAAAATATATGTTTCCAGGACGGCTGGAGTCAGAAAATCTGACTCGCTGTTTATCCTGTATGCACCCAACAAGCTGGGTGCTCCTGCTTCTAAGCAGACTATTGCTCGTTGGATTTGTAGTACAATTCAGCTTGCACATTCTGTGGCAGGCCTGCCACAGCCAAAAATCTGTAAATGCCCACTCCACAAGGAAGATGGGCTCATCTTGGGCGGCTGCCCTAGGGGTCTCGGCTTTACAACTTTGCCGAGCAGCTACTTGGTCAGGAGCAAATACGTTTGTAAAATTCTACAAAATTGATACCCTGGCTGAGGAGGACCTGAGTTCTCTCATTTGGTGCTGCAGAGTCATCCGCACTCTCCCGCCCGTTTGGGAGCTTTGGTATAATCCCCATGGTCCTTTCGGAGTTCCCAGCATCCACTAGGACGTCAGAGAAAATAAGAATTTACTTACCGATAATTCTATTTCTCATAGTCCGTAGTGGATGCTGGGCGCCCATCCCAAGTGCGGATTGTCTGCAATACTTGTACATAGTTACAAAAATCGGGTTATTATTGTTGTGAGCCATCTTTTCAGAGGCTCCTCTGTTATCATGCTGTTAACTGGGTTCAGATCACAGGTTGTACGGTGTGATTGGTGTGGCTGGTATGAGTCTTACCCGGGATTCAAAATCCTTCCTTATTGTGTACGCTCGTCCGGGCACAGTATCCTAACTGAGGCTTGGAGGAGGGTCATAGGGGGAGGAGCCAGTGCACACCAGCTAGTCCTAAAGCTTTTACTTTTGTGCCCAGTCTCCTGCGGAGCCGCTATTCCCCATGGTCCTTTCGGAGTTCCCAGCATCCACTACGGACTATGAGAAATAGAATTATCGGTAAGTAAATTCTTATTGTTCAACTGTTTGAAGAGGTTCAAACCAGTGAGATTTTAGGAACTGTAACACCACGTTAAGGTCCCATGGTGCCACTGGGGGCACAAAAGGAGGCTGGATGTGTAGCACTCCCTTTACAAAAGTCTGGACTTCTGGAAGAGAAGCCAATTCCTTCTGGAAGAATACAGATAGGGCCGAAATCTGTACCTTAATGGAGCCTAACTTTAGGCCCATATCCACTCCTGTCTGTAGAAAGTGGAGAAAACGGCCCAAGTGAAAATCTTCCGTAGGAGCATTCTTGGCTTCACACCAAGATACATATTTCCTCCAAATACGGTGATAATGTTTCGCCGTCACCTCCTTTCTAGCCTTTATCAGAGTAGGGATGACTTCCTCCGGAATACCTTTCCCAGCTAGGATTCGGTGTTCAACCGCCATGCCGTCAAACGTAACCGCGGTAAGTCTTGGAACACGCAGGGCACCTGCTGCAACAGGTCCTCCCTGAGAGGAAGAGGCCATGGATCTTCTGTGAGCATCTCCAGAAGATCCGAATACCAGGCCCTTCGAGGCCAATCTGGAACAATGAGTATTGTCTGCACTCTTTTTTGTCTTATGATTCTCAATATTTTTGAGATGAGAGGAAGAGGAGGGAACACATAGACCGACTGAAACACCCATGGTGTCACCAGGGCGTCCACCGCTACTGCCTGAGGGTCCCTTGACCTGGCACAATACCTCCGAAGCTTCTTGTTGAGGCGTGACGCCATCATGTCTATTTGAGGAAGTCCCCAAAGACTTGTTATCTCTGCAAAAACTTCTTGATGAAGTCCCCACTCTCTGGGTGGAGATCGTGTCTGCTGAGGAAGTCTGCTTCCCAGTTGTCCACTCCCGGAATGAATACCGCTGACAGAGCGCTTACGTGATTTTCTGCCCAGCGCAGAATCCTGGTGGCTTCCGCCATTGCCACTCTGCTCCTTGTCCCGCCTTGGCGGTTTACATGAGCTACGGCTGTGACGTTGTCTGATTGAATCAGAACCGGTAGGTCGCGAAGAAGATTCTCCGCTTGTCGAAGGCCGTTGTATAAGGCCCTTAATTCCAGTATGTTGATGTGTAGACAAGCCTCTTGGCTTGACCATAGTCCCTGAAAATTCCTTCCCTGTGTGACTGCTCCCCATCCTCGGAGGCTCGCGTCCGTGGTCACCAGAACCCAGTCTTGAATGCCGAACCTGCGACCCTCTAGAAGGTGAGCACTCTGCAGCCACCACAGGAGAGACACCCTGGCCATGGGGGACAGGGTTATTTTCTGATGTATTTGAAGATGGGACCTGGACCACTTGTCCAGAAGGTCCCACTGAAAAGTCCTCGCATGAAACCTTCCGAAGGGGATGGCCTCGTAGGTCGCCACCATTTTCCCCAGTACTCGAGTGCATTGATGTACTGACACTCTCTTCGGTTTTAACAGGTCTCTGACCATGTTCTGGAGTTCCTTCGGAAGAAAAACCCTCTTTTGCTCTGTGTCCAGAGTCATGCCTAAGAACGACAGCCGAATCGTAGGAACCAACTGTGACTTTGGTAGATTTAGAATTCAGCCATGCTGTTGCAGCACTCTCAGGGAGAGCGACACGCTTTTCTGCAACTGTTCCTTTGATCTCGCTTTTATCAGGAGATTGTCCAAGTACGGGATAATTGTGACTCCTTGCCTGCGCAGGAGCACAATCATTTCTGCCATTATCTTGGTGAAAACCCTCGGGGCCGTGGAAAGCCCAAACGGCAAGAGTCTGAAACTGGTAATGACAGTCCTGTACAGCGAATCTCAGGTATGCCTGATGAGGAGGATATATGGGGACGTGAAGGTATGCATCCTTTATGTCTAGTGACACCATAAAATACCACCCTTCCAGGCTGGAGATAACCGCCCTGAGTGATTCCATCTTGAACTTAAACCTTTTTAAGTACAGGTTTAGGGATTTTAAATTTAGAATGGGTCTGACCGAGCCATCCGGTTTCGGGACCACAAACAGGGTTGAATAGTACCCTTTTCCCTGTTGAATCAGGGGAACCTTGATAATCACTTGCTGTTGACACAGCTTTTGAATTGCCGCTAAAACCATCTCCCTCTCTGGGGGAGAAGCTGGTAAAGCCGATTTGAAGAATCGTCGAGGAGGCACGTCTTCGAATTCCAGCTTGTAGCCTTGGGATACAATTTCCATCGCCCAAGGATCCACGTCCGACTGAACCCAGACGTGGCTGAAAAGTCGAAGACGTGCCCCCACCGGCGCGGACTCCCTCAGTGGAGCCCCAGCGTCATGCGGTGGATTTAGTAGAGGCCGGGGAGGACTTCTGCTCCTGGGAACTAGCCGTAGCAGGCATTCTTTTCCCTCTACCCTTACCTCTGGCAAGGAAGAAAGAGCCCCGACCTCTTCTGGATTTATGCGACTGAAAGGACTGCATTTGATACGATGGTGTTTTCTTTTGCTTTGGGGGAACATAAGGCAAAAAAGTAGATTTACCCGCGGTGGCTGTGGAAACCAGGTCCGTGAGACCTTCCCCAAATAAAACCTCACCCTTGTAAGGCAAAACTTCCATATGCCTTTTTGAGTCGGCATCACCCGTCCATTGGCGGGTCCACAGTGCTCGCCTAGCAGAAATCGCCATGGCGTTGGCTCTCGAGCCTAGCAGTCCAACATCTCTCTGAGCGTCTCTCATATATAAGACTGCATCTTTAATGTGACCAAAGGTCAATAAAATGGTATCCCTATCTAGGGTATCAATATCAGCTGACAAGGTATCTGTCCAAGCTGCTACAGCGCTACAAACCCAAGCCGATGCTATTGCCGGTCTGAGTAAAGCACCCGTATGTGTATATGTGGCATACTGGAATGTTAGTAGACAAGAGATATTGGAAAGTTCCAAAAGCCTTTTAATTCTTATCAGTGAGTGGGGGAGTTTTATGGCCCCAAACCAGTTCTAGCAGACCTTGCAACATGTAGGGGGTTAGGACAGGAAGTGCAGGGGGATTTTAGGAAAAGGAACAAAGCACAGGACAGTGCAGGGTGAGCTGAGGACTGAGGATGGAAGGCACAGGCTAAGTGTCCAGGAGAAACGCAGGCTGGGGACTGTGGAACAAGAATGGCACTCCACAGTCCCTGGCATGATGGAAAGAAGAGCAGCGTGTGGGTGTTGCTATGAAGAGAGGGAGAGCCCATATCTGCAGTGTGACAGGAGAGCCAGCAGCTTCAGTGAGAGATGGAGAGTGCAGTGTGAGAGCCACAGTATGCAGAGTACAGTGGAAGGAACCAGGAACAAAGGACCTTCCGGGGTACCCAAGAAGCAGGACGGGAGGTGTGAGTCTGCGGGATAGGACGAGCTGAGTGAGTGGTAGGAACCACGTTTGGCGGAAGGCCCCCAGTAACGTGTACATGAGATCCCGTTTAGATGGAGCCCCTAGCGAATGGGGGAGAGCACACTAAAATGAATTTCAGTTTGCGAAAGCCGCACTACTGATTCCCAGAGACTGCGCTGGTATGTACTGTACTGTAATGATGTCACATCACTGTAAATGCTGTTATTGCCAGTGAAGCAAATGAAAGGAGATGTAACCTGATGTAACCCATATGAATATTGTGCTGGAGAGAAGAATGAGGAGTTAAATGTTATTGCCGTGATAACTCTGACTGAACTGTGAATAAACTGCTTGCTTATGTGATGAGATGGCCTGGCGTGCAATGCTTTTTAAAATGACTGATGGACCTAGCCCTGCCCGGCTATCACAATTTGACGTCCGTGAACCGGATCGGTACCGAAGATTTATTTGACCATTTGGGGAAAACTTTATTGGGAGGGGCCCATGAAAGCCACCTATCTCTTTTGACCCAGCAAACTGGGGGAGACAAGGGCCGGCATGGGCAGGTTCTAAGTGTTTGGCACAATTGCCAGAAGATGTTGGAACATTCATGATCATCTGTGACCCAGGACTGTAATTCACAGGAAATAGGCAGCAGTATATGTGATTTGTATTTCATGTGATGTTTTGCATGCCATGTTTTTCTGCTCATGTGATTGTTATATTGTGTGTTTGCATGCCATGTTTTTTGCTCATGTGATTGTTATATTGTGTATGATGTATACTTCAATTATGCTTGTTTAAATGTTATTGCCGTGATAACTCTGACTGAACTGTGAATAAACTGCTTGCTTATGTGATGAGATGGCCTGGCGTGCAATGCTTTTTAAAATGACTGATGGACCTAGCCCTGCCCGGCTATCACATATATATCGATTTTAAAGTCGTTTCCTGTCTGCGATCAGCAGGATCCTTGAGGGCTGCCGTGTCTGGAGACGGTAGCGCCACCTTCTTGGATAAGCGCGTTAAAGCCTTGTCCACCCTGGATGAGGATTCCCACCGTACCCTGTCCTGTGCAGGGAAAGGATACGCCATAAGAAATCTTTTGGGAATCTGCAGTTTCTTGTCTGGAGATTCCCAAGCCTTTTCAAATAACGCATTCAGCGCATGAGATGGGGGAAAGGTTACCTCAGGTTTCTTTTCCTTAAACATGTGTACCCTCGTGTCAGGGACAGAGGGGTCATCTGTGATATGCAAAACATCTTTTATTGCAATAATCATATAATGAATGCTTTTGGCCACCCTTGGGTGTAACCTCGTATCATCATAGTCGACACTGAAGTCAGAATCCGTGTCGGTATCAGTGTCTGCCATTTGGGATAGGGGACGTTTTTGAGACCCTGAAGGGCCCTGTGACACCGTCAAACCCATTGATTGACTCCCTGTATTATCCCTGGACTCTGCTTTGTCTAATCTCTTATGTAACAAGGTCACATTTGCATTTAAAACATTCCACATGTCCAACCAATCCGGTGTCGGCATTGCCGACGGAGACACCACAATCATCTGCTCCACCTCCTCCTTAGATTCAGACATGCCGACACACGCGTACCGACACCCCCACACACACAGGGATATACTTATATGGAGACAGTTCCCCAATAAGGCCCTTTGGAGAGACAGAGAGAGAGTATGCCAGCACACACTCAGCGCCAACTGACGCAGCAATAAAATAAAATTCCCAGATAAACAGCGCTTTTATATAATTATATGTATAAATCTATACACTCACTGTGCCTTACAAGTGCCCCCCCCCCCTCTTTTTTGCCCTGTGTCACCGTGTTCAGCAGGGGAGAGTCCGGGGAGCCAGCTTCTCTGCAGTGTGCTGTGGAAAAAATGGCGCTGGGTAGCGTGTGGGATCAAGCTCCGCCCCCTCAGCGGCGCGCTTCGGTCCCGCTCAATTTTTTAATACTGGAGGGGGATTATAATATATATTGCCTCCTCAGCCTATATATGCCTTTTAGCCAGTCCTAGAGGTTTATTATTGCTACCCAGGGCGCCCCCCCCCCCCATGCGCCCTGCACCTTTCCGTGCCTGTAGTGTGTGCTGTGTGTGGGAGCAATGGTGCGCAGCGTTACCTCAGAGAAGATCTGAAGTCTTCTGCCGCCTTTGAAGTCTTCTTTTTTCTTATACTCACCCGGCTTCTATCTTCCGGCTCTGTGAGGAGGACGGCGGCGCGGCTCCGGGACGAACGGCGAGGGTGAGACCTGCATTCGACCCTCTGGAGCTAATGGTTTCCAGTAGCCTAAGAAGCAGAGCCTATCATTTTAGTAGGTCTGCTTCTCTCTCCTCAGTCCCACGATGCAGGGAGCCTGTTGCCAGCAGTGCTCCATGAAAATAAAAAACCTAACAAAATTATTTTTCAGAGAAACTCAGGAGAGCTCCCCTGTAATGCACCCAGTCTCCTCTGGGCACAGGATCGAACTGAAGTCTGGAGGAGGGGCATAGAGGGAGGAGCCAGTGCACACCCATCTAAAGATCTTTATAGTGCCCATGTCTCCTGCGGAGCCCGTCTATACCCCATGGTCCTTACGGAGTCTCCAGCATCCTCTAGGACGTAAGAGAAAATACATTTTAAAAAGCCACTTCCACATAAAATAATTGAGGAAGAAAGATCCACATAAAATATACTGAAAAAGCCAGATTCACATAATACACTTAAGTTCCCCCATATGTCACTCCCCAGCTCCCTCAAGTGCTAGCACACTCCCATGTCACTCCATCCAGCTCCCCCATGAGTAATTCCTGCCAGCACTCTCCTGTGTCACTCCTGCCAGGACCCTCATGTGTCACTACAGCTCCCCCCCCACACACACCTTGTGCCACTGCAGCAGCTCCTTATGTGTCCTTTGTTTGTCAGTGGGTGTCTCACCTCTAGTATCTGGCTCCCTCAGTTCTCAGCCCCCGTAGTGCTGCTGCCTGTCTGGCTGGAGTGCAGCAGTTTCCGTATCTGTTGTGGTCATGTCAGAAGCCACATTTGAATATAGAAAGAGCCGCATGCGGCTCAAGAGCCACAGGTTGTCCACAGCTGCTCTAGTGGGATCGGAACTGGTGACACTTGCTAGATTGTTCCAGGTAGCGTAGGGAAACCCTATATTTGAAAGCATGTGCCAATTGCAGTAGGAAAGAAGAATTGGTGATTCTACTGTCAGAGTTAGGTGCAGAGTAATCTGAGTCACCAAAGTTTCTACAACACTTGGTATTCCCAGGAGGTCTCCTTCCAAGTACTGACCTTGGGCCTAATTCAGACCTGATCGCAGCGGCAAAATTGTTCTCTAATGGACAAAACCATGCGCATTGCAGGGGGGGCAGATATAACGTGCAAAGAGAGTTAGATTTGGGTGGGGTGTGTTCAAACTGAAATCTAAATCGCAGTGGAAAAATAAAGCAGCCAGTATTTACTCTGCACAGAAACAAAATAACCCACCCAACTGTAACTCTCTCTGCACATGTTATATCTTCCCCCCCACCAGCAGTGCACATAGTTTTGCCCATTAGAAAACAATTTTGCTGCTGCGATCAGGTCTGAATTAGGCCCCAAGCCCACCACTGCATAGCTTCTAAGATCGGATAGTATCGGACGTTTACAGTGTGGTGTGGTAGTAGATAAACTGCATTGTCCGTTACTCTGGGATCACTGATGAGAGTTCACTTAGCAGATTAAAGTTGAGATAGGATGAATCAGGGCAATTTAGCCATAGAAGGAAAATTAGACTGGAGTCATGGCCATCTGCTCCAGGTTGAAGGAAGTACAAGACGGATCTTCTGTCAGTGACCAGAGTCGATGTATGCGCAACTGAGGCGTGTTGACCCTGGAATTATTGATGAGGGTCCGTAGAGAAGGTAGGTGGCAGATAGCTAATTCACATATATTTTAAAGAAAATATATTATATTGTCAAGTATTTACATGTGCAGGATCCTTTCAAAGAGCAATCTTGTATAGACAATATTTTACCAAGTGGAAAGTTGCAGAATTTCTAACAATGTTGCAAACAAAAAAGATTGTGTTACTGTACTCTCACTTTAACATTTGATCTTTTATATTTCGACCAAGGCAAAAAAGTTGCAAAGTAGAATACCAGAGTACGTAGGCAATATTGTATTGCAAGTATCAGAATCTAGAATGCAGGTGGAGAGAATTCCTCACAAATGGTATAACTAATTATAGGTATAATCAGGAAAATAGATAGAACACCCGGAAGTGAACAGCGGGGGATACGCGTCCTCCCTCCTCCCCGTCCCGCTTGCAACAGCTGGGTCCAACGACAGGTATTTTGCACTACAGGTCTAAGGAATTTGAGCTGGATCATAATCATTGCCTTCCCGCTCCTATTTGCCATTTGCAGCCACTGGAGTTAAGTAAGGTTCTTTTCTCCCCATGCCGCTTACATCAGATATGTAAATGGCAGAGTCGGTGAAAGCTTTGTGAGAAGCTTGAATTGGATTCTGAAGGTGAAGGGGAGCCAGTGTTGGGCTTGTAAGAGATGGGAGGCAGACATACGTTTGGAGAGGAAGAGGAGCCAGGCTGCAGTATCGAGGACAGACTGGAGTGGAGAGAGGCAGTAGTCTGGAAGGCCAGATAGGAAGAGATTACAGTAGTCCAATCTGGAGATGACCAGAGACTGTATGAGGGTCTTAGCAGCATCCAGGATGAGAAAGGGTCTGATACTAGAATTATATTGTAAAATGTGGTGAATATGTGGTTTGAAGTTGAAGGAGGAGTTCCGGATAGCTCAAACACAGCATACTTGGGGGCTAGAGTAGATATGCCGTTAATAGAAAATGACATTTTGGGAGGTGAGGTTATGTGGGAGGGTGGGAATATGATCAGTTCAGTCTTAGACATATTAGGTTTACCACAGACATGTTTATACCACTGCACACTCCGGTCAGCAGCAACAGATCAACGCTCGACACACCACGGCGAGCTTTAACAAGCAATCCGTGTATATATCTCACAGCCACTACACTAACAATCCAGGACCACTGCCCAGAATACCAACAAAAAGGACAACCAGACAGGTAAGCGTGACACCACCCTTTGGGGGTGATTCAGAGATGGACACAGCCGTGCGTCTTTATGCAGCGGCCACGTCCATCTGGTCTGTGTACATGCACTGGCCGCAGTGGTGGGCCGAATAGGGACGGGCAGGGAGCATTTTCACATGGAGCTGCTCCGAGTAAAAAAATGGCAGCGGACGCATTGTGAGATGGCTCCACCACATGCTGGGCAGCCTTACCCTGTGCTGGGCGGCTTCCAGCATGTGAGGAGATGGACGCAGATCTTGCTGCATATGCAGGGATCTGCATCCATCTCTGAATCAGGTCCTTAGTTCTGTTTCACCTCTTCTATTGCTCATCACCAACAAGAGCCACTGGACATTTATTTTTGTTAAAACAAAATATCATTATTGGACGGACTTTTGCTTGGAATTTCCTATACACCAATCTGCACCGGACAGTGCACATATTCATTGCTTTATTGTCAAGCTACCCTCTGTAATATGTAACCATTTCTATGTGATAATTGTATACATTTGTGTTCGAATGTACGCTAACAAGAACTTGTGACTAAATTCCTAAAACTTGTCAAACACATACAGTCTGATTGTTTAATCACCATCCACACATAGCATATCAAACACATTGGTCACTTAGCCATAGCGACTGTTAGCTCCATCTATAGTGTAAGTTTAAGAAAGCGTTGGGATCAAATGTGGCCAGTCCCAGGCTGATTTATTTAATTGTCTATGGTCCTGTCCACTAATTCGTAGATTTTGGTTACAAGTGCTCAATTACTCCCAGGAACATTTGTTTAACTCCATGTCATTAACCCTCCAATAGGCATTGTTTGGCATTCTCTCACGAGGGCTTTGAATCTCAAAGGGAGGCAGACGACTACTACTGGTGGTCAACGCAGCTGCCCGAAAGTCTGTTCTACAGGTGTGGCAATATCCTGAGCCCCTTACCATATCTCTTTTAAAACAAAACTATTTTATCTTTTACGCATGGCATGGGTGGAGCAGTAAAAGGAGGCTAAAACTGAAAACGAGTTTTATGGTAAGAACTTACCCTTGTTAAAACTCTTTCTGCGAGGTACACTGGGCTCCACAAGTCTGGACAATGGGGTGTAGAGTAGGATCTTGATCAGAGGCACCAACAGGCTCAAAGCTTTGACCTTCTTCCCAAGATGCATAGCGCCGCCTCCTATATCACCCCGCCTCCCAGCACAGGAGCTCAGTTTAGTTAACCAGCCCAATGCAGTAGCAGGAAAAGAGACGACAACGGTTAGTAGCCACATACACCACACTCTCACGACAAGAGAAGTGTCAGCGGCTAATGCCATATCAACCCAAAGAAGCTAAGTGCGTCAGGGTTGTGGAGGCTTGTGGAGCCCAGTGTACCTTGCAGAAAGAGTTTTAACAAGGGTAAGTTCTTACCATAAAACTCGTTTTCTGCTGCGGGGTACACTGGGCTCCACAAGTCTGGACAATGGGGACGTCCTAAAGCAGTTCCTTATGGGAGGGGACGCACTGTAGTGGGCACAAGAACCCGGCGTCCAAAGGAAGCATCCTGGGAAGCGGCAGTATCGAAGGCATAGAACCTTATGAACGTGTTACCGGAGGACCACGTAGCCGCCTTCCACAATTGATCAAGGGTCGCACCATGTTGGGCCACCCAACAGACCGAGTAGAATGGGCCGTAATGTGAACAGGAGCTGACAGACCAGCCTTCACATAAGCATGTGCAATCACCATTCTGATCCACCTGGCCAGGGTCTGCTTGTGAGCAGGCCAGCCACGTTTGTGAAATCCAAACAAAACAAAGAGAGAATCAGACTTTCGAATAGAAGCAGTTCTCTTCACATAGATACGGAGAGCCCGTACCACATCCAAAGACCGCTCTTTGGGAGACAAATCAGGAGAGACAAAAGCTGGAACCACAATCTCCTGATTAAGGTGGAACGAAGAAACCACCTTAGGCAAATATCCGGGACGAGTCCTAAGAACCGCCCGGTCACAGTGAAAAATCAGATATGGGGAACTACAAGACAAGGCACCCAAATCCGACACTCTTCTAGCAGAGGCAATAACCAACAGAAACACCACCTTAAGGGAAAGCCACTTAAGTTCAGCTGAACCAAGAGATTCAAATGGAGACTCTTGTAACGCCTCCAAAACCACCGACAAGTCCCAAGGAGCCACAGGCGGGACATAGGGAGGTTGGATACGCAACCCACCCTGAGTGAAAGTATGAATATCAGGTAAAGTCGCAATTTTTCTCTGAAACCACACCGACAAGGCAGAAATATGAACCTTGAGGGAGGCCAGACGCAGGCCTAAATCTAGGCCCTGCTGTAGAAAGAAAAGCCAAAAGTTTGGCTGTACTAAACTTGGAAGCGTCATAATGGTTAGATGCGCACCAAACAAAGTAGGAATGCCAGACCCGATGGTAAATCCGAGCAGAGGCCGGTTTCCGGGCCCGCAACATAGTTTTAATGACCTCTTCAGAAAAACCCTCAGCTCTTAAGACGGAAGCTTCAAGAGCCACGCCGTCAAAGACAGCCGGGCTAGGTCCTGGTAGACACAGGAGCCCTGAACGAGGAGGTCTGGGCGTTGTGGAAGTAGAAGTGGATGCTCTGACGATAGGCCTTGCAGGTCTGAGAACCAGTGCTGTCTGGGCCACGCCGGAGCTATGAGAAGCAGATTTCCTTTTTCTTGCTTGAACTTCCGAATTACCCTGGGCAGGAGTGACACCGGAGGGAACACGTAAGGCCGCCGAAACCTCCACGGCACTGCCAGCGCATCCACGAATGCTGCTTGAGGATCCCTTGTCCTTGCTCCGAAGACCGGAACCTTGTGATTGTGTCGAGACGCCATTAGATCCACATCTGGAAGACCCCACCTTTCCACGAGGAGTTGAAACACTTCTGGATGGAGGCCCCACTCGCCGGCATGCACGTCCTGACGACTGAGAAAGTCTGCTTCCCAATTCAGGACTCCCAGAATGAATATTGCCGATATTGCTGGTAGATGGCGTTCTGCCCAACGTAGAATCCGTGAGCCTTCCATCATTGCCAAACGGCTTTGAGTGCCGCCTTGATGATTTATGTAAGCCACTGTGGTGGCGTTGTCCGACTGTACTTGAACAGGACGGTTCTGAATCAAATGCTGGGCTAGGTTCAACGCATTGAAGACCGCCCGCAATTCCAGAATGTTGATCGAGAGTAGAGATTCCTCCTTGGTCCACCGACCCTGCAAGGAGTGCTGCTCCAGCACCGCGCCCCAACCTCTTAGACTGGCATCTGTCGTCAACAGGACCCAGTTGGATATCCAGAAGGGACGGCCTCTGCACAATTGTCGGTCCTGGAGCCACCAGAGCAGCGACAGACGGACCTCTGGAGTCAAAGAGATCATTTGAGACCTGATCCGGTGAGGCAGGCCGTCCCACTTTGGCTAGAATCAGCTTCTGGAGGGGGCAAGAATGGAATTGAGCATACTCCACCATGTCGAATGCTGATACCATGAGGCCCAGCACCTGCATTGCCGAATGTATCAACACTTGCGGACGAGAAAGGAAGCAACGAATCCTGTCCTGAAGTTTCAGGACTTTCTCCTGAGACAAGAACAACCTCTGGTTGTGAGTGTCCAACAGCGCTCCCAGATGCACCATGCTCTGAGCAGGGACCAGGGAGGATTTCTTCCAGTTGATGAGCCACCCGTGGGCTTGTAGAAACCGGACCGTCATATCCAGATGACGCAGGAGAAGATCTGGGGAATTTGCCAGGATTAACAAGTCGTCCAGATACGGCAGTATCCTGACCCCTTGACGGCGGAGTACCGCCGTCATCACCGCCATAACTTTGGTGAAGACTCGCGGAGCCGTTGTTAAACCAAAAGGTAACGCCCGAAACTGGTAATGGAGGTTGCCAATAGCGAACCTCAGGTATTGTTTATGTGACACTGCTATAGGAATATGCAGGTAAGCATCCTGTATGTCCAGGGAGACCATGTAGACCCCAGGTTCCAAGGCCAGAACTATAGAGCGAAGGGTTTCAATACGGAACTTGGAAACCTTCACAAACTTGTTCAGTGCCTTAAGGTTGAGAATGGGCCGGGAGGACCCATTCGGTTTCGGGACTAGAAACAGCGGAGAATAGTAGCCCCGGCCCCTCTGAGCAAGAGGCACATGTACTACGACTCCTGTATCCAGGAGGGTCTGTACCACCGAATGCAGAGTGTTTGCCTTTGGTCCGACGGGACGTCTGTCTGGCAAAATCGATGAGGGGGTCGGTTTTTGAAGGCTATGGCGTAACCTCGAGTGACGACTTCCCGTACCCAGGCATCTGAAGTGGTCTTCAACCATTCCTGGGTATACCCTAGAAGCCGGCCCCCCACCCTGGGATCCACCAGGGGGTGGCCCGCCCCGTTATGCGGCAGGCTTATCGGTCTTGGCTGCTGGCTGACGGGCAGCCCAGGCTCTTTTGGGCTTCGGCTTACCAGGTTTGGAAGTGCGGGCCTGCTTATGGTACGCCTGACCTTTTGCTTTACCTGAAGGACGAAAGGATGTGCCTTTGGCATTCGACACAGAAGGAGCTGTATTAGGCAGACAGGCAGTTTTGGCAGTAGCCAAGTCAGCCACTATCTTATTTAAGTCCTCCCCAAACAGAATATCCCCCTTGAAAGGGAGTACCTCCAGGGTTTTTCTAGAGTCCAGATCCACAGACCAGGATCTCAGCCACAATATCCTGCGAGCCAGGACTGACGTAGTAGAGGCCTTGGCTGCTAGGATACCGGCATCAGAAGCCGCCTCTTTAATATAGCGAGAAGCTGTGACAATATATGATAAGCATTGTCTAGCATGGTCAGAGGAGATTTCAGCTTCTAACTCAAAGGCCCATGCTTCAATAGCCTCTGCCGCCCATGTAGCTGCAATAGTGGGCATTTGTGCAGCACCCGTGAGGGTGTAAATCGCTTTTAGACAACCCTCGACACGTTTATCCGTAGGCTCTTTTAGAGACGTGACGGTAGTGACAGGTAGAGCTGAGGAAACCACCATCCTAGCCACATGTGAGTCTACTGGAGGAGGCGTTTCCCAATTCTTAGACAGCTCTGGTGCGAGGGGATAGCGAGCCAGCCTCTTCTTTTGAGGCACAAACTTCGTACCCGGGCTTTGCCAGGGTTCCTGACGTATATCCACTAGGTGGTCAGAGTGAGGTAAAACTTGTTTATTCACCTTCTGACGCTTGAACCTATATGGTTTCTTAGGAGGAACGGATGGCTCGGGATCATCCGTAACCTGCAGAATTAACTTAATAGCCTCCAAAAGATCAGGAACATCCACATGTGAACTACCCTCCCCATCAGCCGTATCTGAGTCAGAACCTGTGGGGTCAGTGTATGTGCTGTCTTCATCAGACGAGATGTCAGTGACAGCAGTGGATTGTGAGGAGACGAGCGCTCGCTTAGAGGACCTCTTGGACTTAGGCGAGTGTTGGTCAGACTTTTTAGTAGTCAGGGACTGGTTCAACTTCTTTAATTGAGCAGATAAATCGTCCGCCCACGGCGGGTTAGCTGCAGGGACCACATACGGTTGTACCGGCATTGGGGGTCCCATAGGGGGTGTTAGTTTATGAACTAGCGTATGCAGAAGTGTGGAAAAAGCGGCCCACGGTGGGTCAATATGTGCCTCCGTTGCCACAGTCCCACTGGGGGTCAAGAATCTCCCAGAACCAGAGCCCACAGCTGCTATATTCTCCCCATATGTGCCTGTGGCTTCAGCAACACCAGCAGTGTGTTCCGCCCCAGAATCGTTACCCTCAGAAGCAGACATGATATAACTTGCAGTATGAGGTAACACAGTACAATTATCAGCAGCACAATATCCCAAACCCAAACCCCTGCGCAGTGTAGTCAGCACCAGCAGAGATAAAGGAGAGATATGGTGACTAAATCACAGAGAAAAATACGTAATACAGTATATCTTTGTGAAAATCCTATATTAAATAACACCTGACGCACCAAGCCCCCTCAGGTTATAGAATATAGGGATAGCAAGTTGAGTGAAAGACATGAGATGGACACCACTCAGCTATCAATGCACACACAAATAGTCAGTTTGTACAATGCACACGTTATTACAGACAATGGCCCTCATTCCGAGTTGTTCGCTCGGTATTTTTCATCGCATCGCAGTGAAAATCCGCTTAGTACGCATGCGCAATGTTCGCACTGCGACTGCGCCAAGTAACTTTACTATGAAGAAAGTAATTTTACTCACGGCTTTTTCTTCGCTCCGGCGATCGTAATGTGATTGACAGGAAATGGGTGTTACTGGGCGGAAACACGGCGTTTCAGGGGCGTGTGGCTGAAAACGCTACCGTTTCCGGAAAAAACGCAGGAGTGGCCGGGGAAACGGTGGGAGTGCCTGGGCGAACGCTGGGTGTGTTTGTGACGTCAACCAGGAACGACAAGCACTGAACTGATCGCACAGGCAGAGTAAGTCTGGAGCTACTCTGAAACTGCTAAGTAGTTAGTAATCGCAATATTGCGCATACATCGGTCGCAATTTTAAGAAGCTAAGATTCACTCCCAGTAGGCGGCGGCTTAGCGTGTGTAACTCTGCTAAATTCGCCTTGCGACCGATCAACTCGGAATGAGGGCCAATAATACTGCACTGGACTAGCTTACACAGCTATATAGACAATAGATATAACACTACACAGTAAGAAACAATGTATATCACAGGGTAATTGTACTATAAACCCCAGATTAAATGCACTCTTTCTTACTAACACTGACTAAAAAGGCAGGTAGAATACTTAAGTGTCATGTAAAGGCACAGCGCTGACAACCAGGCGGCTTTACATAGGAGGATTTGCCCAAGCAGTCCCAGGAACAGTGAGCTGAGGAGTAATGGCACCGCAGACACTGACAGGGAGTGAGGAAAAGACAGAGATGCAGCTCCAGGACGGGAACACTTGCTGGAAATGGCGCCCTGGGGCTGGGGGAGGGGCTTCAGGTCTAAGCCTTATCCCCCTTGCTGGCAAAACCACCGGGTGCTGTGGGCGATATTAAAATCGGTTTTAAGAGAAAACCTGACCTGCGCCCATGCCCTGGTGATCTAGTGGGATCGCCTGTATCCACAGTGTCCACCGCCAGCGTGCGCGGCCCGCCTCCCACTGACCGCACCGGATCACGATAAAGACCGGGTCCCGCGAGCGGGACCCACTTACCACCTCCCGAAGCGCAGCCACGCGATCCTGGAGAGCCCCAGCCGTCTGTGTCTAACATGAAGAAAACCGGAGCCTCTGCTGTAGGTACCCGGCAACCAGGGCTCGGGAGTGTACAGCGCCGCTGGGAAGAGCTGGAGCTGCAGCAGTGAATTACACAAGACATTTACCACCGCTGCTGCCCTTGAAGTCTTCACTTTTTACCTCATAAAAAGCTTTTCTCAGGGCTGCTTGGAGCAGCCCCTCTGTTAAGTGCCTGCTTACTGCAGCACCAACTGACAAACTGAGCTCCTGTGCTGGGAGGCGGGGTGATATAGGAGGCGGCGCTATGCATCTTGGAAAGAAGATCAAAGCTTTGAGCCTGTTGGTGCCTCGGATCAAGATCCTACTCTACACCCCATTGTCCAGACTTGTGGAGCCCAGTGTACCCCGCAGCAGAAAAATTATTTGAAATGTGCAAGAGTTTTGTGACCCTCTCCACAGCCATAGACACCCATATTTGAAACTCTCTGTGTAATACCTCTTAGTATCTCCTACAAATGGTTGAGGGTGATCCTCGAACTCAGTGTGATCATGGGGGGAGGAGGCACGAGCAAACACTTTTTTTATTAAGTTAAAACATCATGTAATTTTTATACTTGTTTTGTTATTTTTGTGGGTCTATCAACGACTGCTTTTTCCTTTGATGACTGTAAGAATATTTATTAATAGTCTACCCGTGTGTAACCAGTCCATTGCAATTCTTATTGGGCCTTCTTAAATGTGAACATTCATATACTACGTTCATTGTCTTTGATTTATGCATCGCTTCAATAAAAATAAAAAAATATAAAAAAAAAAGAAAAGAAAAGAGAGTCGTGACATCCAAGAAGAGATAGTAGAGAGACAGTTAGACATATGACTGAGGAGAAAGGGGTAGAGGTCAGGGAAGGAAAGATAGATCTGAGTATCATCAGCATCGAGATGATACTGGAGGTCAAAAGAGCTAATAAGCTCACCTAAAGAGGATGTATAGAGGAAAAATAGCAGATGTCCAAGAACAGAACTTTGTGGAACACCTACTTTTAATGGAAGTAAGTGGGGGGAATGGAGTCATGAGAGTAGACAAGGAAAGGAACGGTCAGAAAGGTAGGGGGACAGCCAGGATAGGGCAGTATTATATATGTGGAATGACAACTGTTTACTATGGAATGACAGCTGTTTTATTTGCTGGGTGTGGATTAATAGATCCTAATGCCCCTACCACAAGCATATGCACAGTACTTACTGTCAGTAAATCACAGTGTCTTATAACAGGTCTACTGCCTGTTTCCACAACTTTTATCAGCCTCCTACAGGTGCAGACACTAATTAGCCTGCTTTCAGTCATGAAGGCCTAAAGACCCGAAATAGGACTTGTGGAAGGGTCCCTTCCTTCCCTCTCACATCCACACTTCAGGAACCCTTATCCAGCTTTTATCAAAAGCCCAAAATCTCTCAGCAGAGCAACCACTATCTTCCTGGGGTTTTAAAATGCATAGGCCAAAAAGCTGGGTCAAACATATCTCCCGTTTATATCTTTACCAGTGCTTCTATCACAATCTACAATGTCTAGGTAGACAGTCATTAGGTCGATACCATATGGTCAACATCTGTTGACAGGTACAAAAGGTTGACATGACAATTGTCAACACACAAATGGTCAACACAAGTTTTTTTTTACATTTTTTGTCTATACCATGTTATGTGACCACAATCAGTACAAACGAATACCCTCATTTGCTTGCTTCCCTTCACATGCTTCGGGCATGGTGGCTCACTCCGCTATGCTTACCACAGGTTACTATTCCCAATAGTAGTCCATGTGGATGGTAAATCAAGCAAATGTTAAAAAACAGTGAAAATCCCCCCAAAAATCTGCTGACCATTTGTGTGTTCATTTTCATGTCGACCTTTTGTACCTGTCAAAATAATGCATGTCGACTATATGGTGTCGACCTAATTATTTTCTACCTAGGCATTGTAGAGCTGGGTTGGATGTGGGTTACCGGCGGCCGGGATCCCGACGTTTAGCATCCCGACGCTGGGATCCCAGCTGCGGAATGTCGGCAGGGGGGGGGGGGGGGGAGACGCTCACCACAGGCTCTATTCTATTCCCACTCTATGGGTGTCGTGGGAATAGTCCCTGCTGTTGGGATTAGGAGGGTGCGGGATGTAGGTGCTGGTAATATGACCTCGGTCTCCTGACTGCCGATCACATAACTACATCCCGTACAGCTATCCTCTGCATACCCTGTTTCCCATCCCTATTTAAAAATATTAAAACAGTGCACCTGTCCTATATAAAGACCCCTATATTCTCATGAACCCTAAAGCGAATATGACAATCCCTTTTCATATACGCTCACCTATAGCTGTACATCAATACCCATATCACATAATGTGGAATGACAACTATTTACTATGAAATGAGGGCTGTTTTATATGCCATCTCGATGCAAAAATATAATGAAAACAGTGCGGGTTGGGTTCAGGTGACCGGCAGCTGGGATCCCGGCAGTTAGCATACTGACTCCGGATCCTGGCTGCCAGAGTGCTTGCTGCCCTCGCCACAGGTTCTATTCCGACTCTATGGGTGACATGGGCACCCAGGAGTGGGAATAGTCCTGGGCCATCTGCTGGCATTCTGGCGGCCGTGATCTGACCGCCAGGATCATAAATACATCCCAACAGTGCATATGTCCCATATAAAGACACCAGTTTTTCTATGATTCCCTAAGTGCACACACTAATCCCTTTCCATATGCATTTGCCTCTGCTTGCACCCCACTATACGTGTCCCACAAGTGTTATGACAATTGTTTACTATGGAATGGCAGCTGTTTTATTTGCCGTCCCTAAAGAAATTATATTGTGTCTAACAACTCCTTGGGCTGTGGACATTGTTTACAGGTGTTGGGTGTCCCCTATTCCCATTTCTGGCCGCCTGGCGGTACTGTCGCTCCCGGGAATGGTTTAAGAAAATAAAC
Source organism: Pseudophryne corroboree (assembly GCF_028390025.1). Taxonomy (NCBI): domain Eukaryota; kingdom Metazoa; phylum Chordata; class Amphibia; order Anura; family Myobatrachidae; genus Pseudophryne; species Pseudophryne corroboree. The sequence continues at coordinate 299,596,397 of NC_086444.1, read as the reverse complement.
AAATAAATATCATCATCACAAAAAACAAAAAAATAATATTAGACACCCAACCTGGGGATAATACTCTAGTTGGGGATGGCAGAGAATAAATGGATGGCATCCCATCAACTGCCAACATTGACCATTAAGACTAGTGTGGGGAGTCCAATAGGGCACAATAGGTGAATCAGATCCCTTAGATCTTGAACTGGCAAAATACTGCAGGACAAAGCATCCTCCTTAATGTTCTTTGAACCCACTCTGAAGGTGATCACAAACCTGAATCTGGTGAAAAACAGGGCCAATGAGCCTGTCGATGATTCAATCTCTTAGCAGCCTCAATATAAGCCAGATTTTTATGGTCAGTAAACACAGTTATTACATGCCGCGCTCCTTCTAACCAATGGCGCCAATCTTCAAAAGCCCCCTTAATCGCGGTTCCCAACATGGGATACGGTCATTAGGTCGACAGTCATTAGGTCAACCACTATTGGTCAACATGGTCACTAAGTCGACATGGCCATTAGGTCAACATGTACTAGGTCGACATGGAAATAGGTAGACATGAGTTTTCATATAAAGACAAAAGCTTTATATTAAGAATAATACTTTTATAAGCTGGTGTAATTATGTCAACGTGTTTCTTGTTTCGAATGAAAAAAAAAAAGTTAAACAGTTTAAATAATAAAGACAAGAAATCATCACAGCACCAGAGAACAAATCATCACAGCACCAGAGATCTTTTACTAGCTTAGACGGAACATCTACTACATGACCATTACATCATAACACTTATGTTGGGCATACACGCTTCATTTATCTGGTCGATCAGCCCAATATCAGCAGATTGGCCAGAAAATTGCCGCATGTATGCAGGCAAAAATGTCAATTGGTTGGACATGCCGGAACGTCCAGCTTGTCCGATTCAATATTTTCAAAGTGTCATGACGGCTGCATTGGGCAGTGTATGCCCTTCCGTGGCCAACAGATGGCTATTTCTCCTGTTCCTTCACATGGGAAAGAACGGGGAAATGTCCCCTCCCCGGGGGCGGAGCGTTGATATCATGTGACATACATTGTTAGATATTGCACAGTTTATGTCCCGGATACCTGCAGTGTCAGATAAATGCCTGTCGGTTTTACAGGCATTTTATCTGCCTTTGCATGCCCAGCTTAACACAGATTGTTTTGAACTGCAATCAAAAATAAAAGAACACTGATGTGGCACAAAGTTGAATAGTAGCAATGGGAAAATTTTAATAAAGACAGTGGATGTTTTTTTGTACCAGATGTGTCTGTGCTTGGACCAGTAGCAAGTTGCTGTGAAATAAAAATGAATTAATTCAATGAAATATATATGTTTTGTGGCTCAGTCTTTATATTGTTCCTATGTGCTGAGAACACATATAAACTAATGTTATGATCCAATGATATAGAACATATATAAAAACATATTCTACTATACGTTATCTTAAAAGATTAAATAATTTTATCCTAAGTAAGTGTCATCAGTGTCGCAATCTACACATTCATGGACCGTGAGAATATCATCAATATGCTGAGAGCAGAATAATCTTGGTAAATAGACCACAGGCTGGACAATGGGATTCAGGATGGTTGCTGAACTGCTTGGTAAGATACTTTCAAAAGAAAAAGTTTTAAAAGATAAAAAAATTCACAAACTTGAACTCTAAAGACATTTTCAGCTATTTATCACCAGTACTGCAAATGTATGTGACCTACAACCAATTCAGATTTATTTCAGAACTTTGTAAAGTAAAACCAAGGGAGAACATACAAGTGCAATCTGGCTTTCTGAGCAACATAACAAAGCACAGCATACCTTTAGTTTAGCCCAGTGGTTCCTAAACTTTTTGGAATCACGACACCCTAAAGAATCAGAATTTTTTTAATGGCACCCCTAGGCCAAAGGGGAAATTCAGGAAAAAAAAAAAAAAAAAATAGTGCTTATATGTAATCCTTAGGTTCAGTTATAGGGTGAGGGACAGGATTTGCCTCGGTTTGTCCACATATTTAATGGTTGGAAGCCTCAAGCACTGGGTTTTCCTATTACATTGACCATAAATAATTAGAACTGGTCCTGGACCACCAACCCAGGACACCCCTGCAAGTGCACTAAGGCATCCAGGTTGGGAGACACTGGTTTAGCCAGCAACTTTTTGTTATTATTAAATGTATTTGCAAATTTGGGAACATTTCCTTTTTTAAAGACCATAATTAAATAGTCCCGAAACAAGATGATTTTTATTCTCAAACTAGAAAGTGTTTCCTTTTGAGATACCTGGCTCTCAGTTTGTCAGTTTTACAGAGTGAACCTTCATCCCCAGTCTGAATTTCTGAGTGTGAATCTGCTGCAGTGCCGATGTGCGAGAGATGTGTGCTGAGCGAACCGCTCAGCACACATCTCTCCCGCCGTTCAGCACAGCGCGATCTGTGCTGAGCGTGCGGGGGAAGACAGGGGGGGGGGGGCGCTCATTCCACCCAGCAGGTGAAATGAGCGACCCGCTAGATTGGCCTGCACGGCAGGCCAATCTAGCACCAGCGATAGCGATGCGCGGGGCTGCACATCGCTATCGCTGTATGGGGTACACACGGAGCGATCCTGCTTAAATTCTAAGCAATCTAGTCAGATTGCTTAGAATATCGCTCCGTGAGTACCCCCCCTTAAGAGACAAGTTTATGAATTTGTCACAGCAGACAAGGAACAGATAATCCAATGACTATTGGTAAAGGACATAATGCACACTTTGCTTGTATGAGCCCTGTTTCAAGAACAGAGGATCAAGTATCTGGTCATCTATCCTACAATGAGTAAAAAACAAATTAAGTGTTCTTGTTGGATAGATGAGGTCCTGATTGCTGCTTCTGAGAATAAGTGATTAAAGACAGCTGGGTGTAATTCACTCAAATGTTCCTGAAAAAGGTTCAGGGGAATAGGACAGGGAATTTTCTACTACCACTCATACCCGTTTCACACTGAGAGAAGGACACAGGAAAGACTCAGCTTGGTCTGATTCAGAAGTGGATGCTATGTCAATATTTGCGCAGTTGCCTATGTTTTTGTACCGTGCATGCACTGTGATGAGAAACTGGACACAGGGATTGACAGCCAGTGGGCATTTATGGGTGGTTACAGGAGGGTAGCTACCCACCCAGATGCAGGCGAGTCGTAATGGTTCCAGCAGGTTAGTTCCAACACATTCTGAGTAGCCATAGTGTTGCTTAGATGGTTGATGTGATGACCGATTGAGCATCTTTGTATGCTTGCGGCAAATTTGAGATGTATCCAGTGGGCGTCTTTTTACAAATTCCCTTGGGCTGTGGCATTAGCATACATTCGTAGTACAAAGACGCAGTCTCGTATCAGGCCCCCATGGCTATTTTAGTGACACACATGAAACTGAAGCTCTATGAGGACCCTGTATGCAGTAGACCATGACTAGGGGCTAAATTTAATAACCAGCAACTTTTGCAAGACGCCAAGTCACAGCGGATTTGACCCTAAAATTTTAAAAAGTAATAATATTAAATGCAAAACACCAGCACTATTGCATTTAATATTATGGTTGTTTAATTTTCAGGTATAAACCCAGGCTTAATACATCTAGCCCTAGATGTATATGAGTGAACAAGTGCCTCAATCTCAACGGTAAAATTATCAGAATGGAAACACAGCTGCCACTTGCAGGAGCAGCAGTCAGTAATGTGGTGGACAGCTTTTTGATAACCACTAGCCTGGCATGGTTGCATGGGATGTGACCACTGCAGGTGGGCTTTGCTGCTGTGGTCGCATCCCACGTGACTGCAGGCTTTTGCCAGCATTTTAAAGTCCTTGGCTGGCTCTGTCTTATGTAAGAAAGGAAATAATTTCCTCTTCATTTAAGTGTTGGGCTGTGTTTTCCGCAGCCTGTGCCGGACATCACGTGTTGTTTGTACGCTCCAGAAGGCTTTGCAGTCGGCTTTCTGGAAGTGTAGTTTTGAGTACTGCAAAAGTTGCCCTCTTTCAGCACTGGATTGCAGCTTGCTGCAGTACTCTCTGAGCTTATGAGTGATCATCAGCACCCGAGTGCTAGTTCCAGCTCAGGGATGACAGATCATCCTTTCCACTGGATATGCAGTCACTATGTCAACAATCATAAGAACATACAATATTGCTGACATTCTAATCAGGGTGACATTTCATTAGTGTCAACATTCTCATAAAACAAACCCGACCTAGGAGGGGAAGCAAATAGGGGTATCTACAGTCAATAAGGTGGGGGGATGTGGACACATTGGAATCTATGGCCACTGGGGTGTGTGGTGTGATCAAAGCCTACAGGGACTATGGTAATAAGGCAAGGGGCAGTGGTGTAAGTGCGGTGGTGGAGTAACCTTTAGAAATGAGTTGCCGGTACCCCTTACCACTGGATCCTCTTTCCACTGCCATTTGCTGCGCATGTGCCGCCAAGCAAGTTACAGTGCTTGGCAGCGTTACACCTACCAGATTCTCTTATTTTTATCAGCCAGGGCTGTCAGGAGAGCGACGCTAACCTTGTGATGTCACCCCCCCCCCCCCCCCCCCCCCTCCCTGTGAAAAGGAGATGCTGCCTGGTGCACAGTAATACAGAAGGCTGGTAAGACGGTTGAGGGGTGGGGCAGCGGCCAGAAATACAGGTGGGGCAGAAGGCTGGAAAGATGGGGGGACAGGAGGCTGGAGTGACATGAGGCAGGATGCTTGAGTGGTACAGGTAGCAAGAGGCTGGACTGACAAAGTGAGCTGGAGGTGAAACAAGTAGCAGGAGGTGACATGGGGAAGGAGGCTGGACAGACACAGTAGGACACAGGGAGCAGGAGGCTGGAGGTGAACAGGGCAGGTGACATGGGGTAGGAGAGACACAGAAGGCTGGAGCGGCATATGGCAGGAGGCGACAGAGCAGGAGACTGTAGGCGACACAGGGCAGGAGGCTGGAGACACGCATGGTGACACAGAAAGCAGGAGGTGAACAAGGCAGGAGATGACACGGAGCTGGGGGTGACACAAGGTAGGAAGCTAAGAGACACAGGAGGCAGGAGAAGACATACTGTAGGGCAGGAAGTGACACAGAGAGGAGGTTGGAGACGACACAGTGGGCATTGTAACTAGAAAGACACAGGGATGGACGGAGCAGGACGCTGGAGCGACAGGGAACACGAGGCTAAAGTAACGGGGGCAAGAGGCTGGAGGGAACACAAGTCTGGTTGAACCTTTATTGTATGATAATGACATCGAACCTCTGTTGTATGATAATGACATTGATTATATTCCTGTGCAGAAAGGCATCTTGTGGATCATGGGATTTCCTACATGAATAGTGAATACCGACTGAAGACACCATCTGACCAAGGAGGATCAATTCCTTCAGAGGTTCCCCATCACAAAGAAACCACCATATAGGTAAGGTGTATTTTTATTTAGTACACACACACAGTGCCTGTGCCAAATGTATTAGAATTGCACAGAGTACATGCGCTGGGGTTTTGGAATTGTATATTGAGTCCAATGAGATGCAAAACAAAAAACGTGGAAAAGCATTCCACAGATGCCATCTTCTGTCTTGCAGCTCATTGCGCTGCTCTCTTTCTATACAATTCTAAAGCCCCAGCACGTTTACTATGGGGGTAATTCCAAGTTGATCGCAGCAGGAAATATTTTAGCAGTTGGGCAAAACCATGTGCACTGCAGGGGGGCAGATATAACATGTGCAGAGAGAGATAGATTTGGGTGTGGTGAGTTCAATCTGCAATCTAAATTGCAGTGTAAAAATAAAGCAGCCAGTATTTACCCTGCACAGAAACAAAATAACCCACCTAAATCTAACTCTCTCTGCAAATGTTATATCTGCCCCCCCTGCAGTGCACATGGTTTTGCCCAACTGCTAAAAAATTCCTGCTGCGATCAACTTGGAATTACCCCCTATGTACAGTTCTATTTGGCACAGGTACTATGCAAACAGCCTGTTGTGAATGTTTTACGGACATAATGTTACTATGCCCCAGGAAGCAGATATCCAATTTGGCTCCCAGAGTGCAGAGAAACAGGGTTGTGTTGCGCAACCACGCCTCTTATGATGCATGACTGCACCTTTATGCTACGCCTTCAGCGCGAAGAAAGTACCTGTAAGAGAAAATTCCTACTTGCACCACTGCACAGGGGTGAGGGGGAAGATAATGTCTGGGGGCATCAACATTACAAGGAGGGAATGCTGATTCTACAATAATCAATGAAACTAATGGATCGGGAGGATATGCTACACAGATTAGCTAGGCCCGCCCATAAAATAGAGCTAAACACCTTTTATGCATTTTTTTCCACAAAAATATTAAATCTGCTTTTAAATAGGTATTATTTGCTAAATTCAAACAAAATATCAGAGACATTTTAAAAAAATATATTCACCAGTTAAACAATCAGAATCAATGCTAGAGAATGATATGCAATTTTTTTTATTAACTTCATTTTGAGAAACATTTCATAGAAAAAGAATAAATGTTTTCAGAACAAAAGTGATATTGTATATACATTAAAAATAATTTTTCACAATTAGCACCATTATAAATGAAATCTGTGTCATATTTTTTACCCATATGAGTGGAAAGAATTAAAAGTAATAAAAATATGGCACAAAACATGATTTGCAATGGTATGTTTAGCATACTTTCATAGACAACAGGCAGAGGCAACAGGGACTGCCGCACACTGCCAACTATGAAACTAAAGCAAAGCCTGGGGTGACATGTTCTAAACCACTTCACCTGCTTAGTAAATATCCAGAAACATTCACTACTTCCAGCCAAAAAGGGCTATTGAACATACACCCATATTCTGTTGCAAAGTAATGTTGTAGTGACAAGTACTCGTACATATATAAAGAAATGGATGGAAAATGAACTTTAAATGTATAAAGTAACATAATGTAGTCATATGGAGAGCAAAAAATATTAAAGTAGTGTAAAAACACCACTATTGGAAGTGTACATCCAGGTTTATGAGGTTATGTCACACATACACTGTACCCAGATTCTTTGTGACCACATATTGCTAGGCACATGGGCCCTCATTCCGAGTTGTTCGCTCGCTAGCTACTTTTAGCAGAAATGCAAACGCAAAGCCGCCGCCCTCTGGGAGTGTATCTTAGCATAGCAAAATTGCTAACGAAAGATTGGATTAAGTATTTCCTTGCAGTTTCTGAGTAGCTCCAGACCTACTCCTAGATTGCGATCATCTCAGTCCATTTAGTTCCTGGTTTGACGTCACAAACACGCCCTGCGTTCGGCCAGCCACTCCTCCGTTTCTCCAGCCACTCCTGCGGTTTTACCTGGCACGCCTGCGTTTTTTTAGCACACTCCCTGAAAACGGGCAGTTTCCGCCCAGAAACACCCACTTCCTGTCAATCACTTTACGATCAGCAGAGCGATTGAAAAGCTTTGTTCGCCCGTGAGTAAAATAGCATAGTTTTGTGTAAAAATACTTAGCGCGTGCCCCCTGCTGTGCATACGCATGCGCAGAACTGCCGGATTTTAGCCTATTAGCAATTCTGCTAAAAATAGCAGCGAGCGAACAACTCGGAATGAGGGCCATTGTCTATTGATTGGTAATCTTCAAGCAGGTCATAAAGTGATTTAATTAATGATGGATGTGACCCGTACACCGATCTTTATATTGCCTAACTATAGACCAGTCCTAACGTTTAAGTTCTATTTTAGCTACAGTTGCTCGATGAACTTCATCCGGTCCGTCTGCCAAGCGTAGAGCACGTGCCCAGGCATGGAACTGAGCAAGTGGGAAGTCATTGCTGAGACCTGCTGCTCCAAAAGCCTAAATAATTAATTCATATGGATTAAAAAATAATGTCAAAATTAGTAACACAGTTGAGAATACAGAAACACAAGCACATGGTTCTGCATAGTTTATCAGCAATCTAGTAAGCTTCTTTCCTTTATACTTTCAGAGAAGACTGAGTGGCTGTATACTTTTGGACAACCCCTGGTCAGTTTAGGGCCAAATTCAATTAGCCACAGTTAAGGAGGATTTCTGTTTGAGCCTAAGGAGGCTCGAACAGAAATCTGCGTTAAATGCCCTGATCGCGGGTGCAGGAATTTATCCCGGATTATACAGTATTACGTGCGTCAGCGGGTAATTTACCACGTGAGGAAAAGGGGCTGTAATTGAACAGGCCTGAGCGGAAAAGCCTGAGGCTACCACTCTTTTCCCAGAGTGCGGTAAGTGACTGCTGCAAACTGAATTCAGCCCATACCATCTTGTATAGAAAATATTGCTTTTAGCTATACAAAACAGGCATGTTTTACTGGACATGGGTTGGCCAAAAGTGGACAACCACTTTAAGATAGGAAAGTCATATGTATACCTAAAACTTCTGCTGCCGTCATCCAGCTGGAATTCTACTCATCCTTGCCAATTATTTACCTTTACTACAAACCAGTGGCGATGCGGCTTATCACTCATAGTAACCTAGTCTGCTCTACAGGACAAGGTTTCATTTCTGCTTCAAAATAACTTCGTAAATCTAAGCACTAAAACTTAGTACAAAATATAAATTTGACTTTAAAGACAGACACGTTTAAATACATAGATCAGTAAATAGATGGACCTTACCTGAATTGCTCTATCAACCACATTTTGAGCCATAGCAGGGGCGACCATTTTTATCAAAGCAATTTCCATAGCGGCTTCCTGCACACAAATGTGACACAAGTAATACAGCTGATGGCTTGCAAAATAACGCTTCACTTTCCAATTAGTTGCAAATGAAACACAAATGAATAGTATATACTACAACGGACTTCCCATTTGGCTTACGTTAATGTAGTAGTTCTCGCATAGGAACAAGTTGCACTACTTTTAAGGGATTTTATTGATCAGGTAGTGATATTAATATCAAACGTTGCCTGGCAACCGAATAATCTCTACCAACTTCATTCTTCTCAACAAGTGAGCAGATAATTGTTTTATTCATTTCTGAAAATATTTTCTTGTATTTTAAGAATTCAAAATTAGTCTATACCCCCCCACCCCTCCCCCCCAACACACACACACAAACACACAAAAACATTGCTTCAGAAATCCCAATGGGTATTGTATATCTGACAATGAGTAGATTTCCGGAAAATAATCTGGCACTGCACGTCATCTCTGATGTATACTCTTTAGACATTCATAACATATAGCACTGTTAGAACTAGTTACTGAATTTTCCCATTAAGAGTCACCTTACACACTGTGATCTACGGACTGTACTGTTTATGGTATACAGATTCCCCTTCATAATGACTACAGTACAATATGTATCCCTTTCTGGTGACCAGGGCACAATAGAGAACACTCACCTCCATTCATGTGGTTCCTGCAATTAAACCTAATCTTGCTGCTCGGTCATGGAGCTGCTATCTGCCCGTTTTATTACTGACTGATCACTCCTGGGGAGTAATTCAGACCTGATCGCTGCTGTGCGTTTTCGCACAGTGGGCGATCAGGTCTGTTCTGCGCATGCGTATGCTCCGCAATGCACCGGCGCTTCGGACAACTGCATCGGGCATCGGTGCATAACGACGGGATGGTGCGAAAAAAGCGATCGCATGGTGACTGACAGGAAGTCAGTGGGTTAGTGGGTGGCAACAGACCGTTTTGTAGAAGTGTCCGGGAAAGCACGGGAGGGACCAGGCGTTTGGAAGGAGGGTTTCTGACGTCAGCTCCGGCCCCAATCATCGCAGCGTCTGAGTAAGTCTTGGGCTGAGCAGAGACTGTACAAACTCATGTTTGTGCAGCTCTCCAACAAATGCGATCGCACACCTGCACACAGCAAATACCCTCCCCCTGTAGGCAGGGCCGTCTTTTCGTATGGGCTCAATGGGCTCTTGCCCAAGGGCCCCAGGAGTAAAAGGGCCCTAGGCTGATAGCTGAGGGTCCCCTCTTTCCAGGGGTACCAGATTTTTGAAAATCGGCCCTGGGGAACCAGAGATATCAGACTTCAAAGCAGTGGTCCCCATCCAAGCCTGTTAATTGTTCTTCCCAGCCAGATATCTCGGTTTCTGTTTGACTTAGAGTTTTTCTGAGGGTATACTCCAAAAGCTGAGACTCTCCCCTTTCAGTGGACACTGGCAGATTGTCTCTACTATGCCCAGAACCAGAGATATCAGCCTTCAAGCAGCTGTTCCCTGCTCCAGCTCCACACTCCTAATATGCAGTTTTATATTTTTGTTGGTGGATTGCTCTGGCTCCTGAATTCTGATCCCCAAGTCCCCAGTACCTCCTGACAGGTGTCCCCAGTACCTCCTGACAGGTGTCCCCAGTACCTCCTGACAGGTGTCTCCAGTACCTCCTGACAGGTGGGACTCTCTAGTTTTTTTTTTTTTCCCCATTAAAGCTAAGAAATCTATTTCCAGGAACTGGAGATATCGGCAGTAAAGCAAGCTGCCCTGACCCCCGGAAAATGATGAATATTAAGCCCACTCCACTATCCACCCCTCCCCTGTGTATTAAACACCCCCTACCACCCTGGAAGTCATGTACTGGGGCCCCTTCATTCAGCACAATGCCCCCTTCTACAGTTTAGCGTTCTCCTTCCCGCCCCATTTGTGCAGTAAAGGAGTAATTAGCAGAAATTATTTCTCCAGGTCCTACATGCTGAGCGAAAGATAGAACACCCCCTACCCCCCGCGGGACATCAAAGCTGCCGCTGATAGCACCCCCCACCCCTTCCGCTGACGGGTGGGTAGGGGCCCCAGTGCATTGCTGTGTCCAGGGGCCTACACTGCTGTTAAGACGGCTCTGCCTGTAGGCGGCGACTACCTGTTAGCAGGGATGCAAAAAACGCACCCTAGTGATCAGGTCTGAATTACCCCCCAGGTTTCCTATCTTGCACTGAATTTAGCCTTAGCAGACATAAATGAGGCAAATCAATGTAAGGAATGTCCTGCTCAGAGCATGAAAAGCATACTTTTGCGGCTTTTTTTAAATTCAATAGCTCTCCAACACATAGAGTAAAATCAGCATGTGTGTGCTCCATGCATTGTTCATTGGCTGAGCAGGACTCCACTTTATACTGCGCAGAGCATGAAAAACACCACCGCCCCCTTCCCCTGGGTGTGGATTATAAGATCTACTCTAAAAAGGATTACAGTTATTAGGTCTACCACTAAAGGTAGACATAGAATAGGTAGACAGTAAAAAATGTTGACAGGGTCAAAAGGTCAACATGGTCAAAAGGTAAACATGGAAATGGTCCACACAAAAAGGTAGACACAATTTGTAAAAAAAATTTTGGGGGTGTTTTGTCACTTTTCTGCCGCAAATAAGCCCCATTAGCGTACTGCGTCCCCTTGCATGGCTTGCTATTCAGAATCGTAGTCCACGTGGATGGTAAAATATGAAAAATTTGAAACAAATGAAGAAAAACAAACAAACCTTGTGTCGGCCATATGTGTGTCCACATTTTGAACTGTCTTCCTTTTACATATTGACATTTTGATCTTGTCGACCTAATGCATGTCTATTATTAGTGTTCAACCTATTGACCTTTTTAGTGTAGATCTATAGACCGGATACTCTTCCCCCAGGGCATGTACAGTGGCGCTAAAACAACATTGTGAGTTTACTAGACCTGAAGAACAGCCTTAAATCTGAATTGCAACAGCTTATTTTCCCTAATAGTGACAGTTAACAGCTCTTCATTAAAGAGAACAGTGTACAACGGGGGTGTCAAAATCACGGCCCCTACCACATCCTTTTGCCGCCCACGGCCAGGGGTCCTTATGCGGCCCACTGGCAGGTATTGGGCCAGAACGCTGACAGGGGACCTTACGTGGCAGGGTTGACTCAAACAGGAATAGGGCGGAACTGCGTCCCCGATGTTCTGCCCACACTGCGTCCTCGTCCGTCCGCCTCCATATACCCCACTTGTCTGCACCGCCCACCGCAGCAAGTCATGGCTGCTGCAGCCCACACAATACTGAGGCCTTGATATTTCGGCCCAGTTGGGATTTTGAGTTTGACATGCCTGGGGTACAATAATAATTTCACGATTTTATAACTATTAAACAAAATTCTGTCATTTTAATTAACAGGGATGGGAGGGGCCACAAAAAAGTATCGATTCACAACTGGCCTGCTGTCATGTATTCTACCTGTATGAGTGCGCTAGTGGGCAAGCAATGTATTGTCATAAAATTGTTAGTTTATGAGTGTGGAACTATACTTTATACTGATTTTCAGTATTTTCATAAATATTTAAGTTAAATGTTAAGAATACCAGAAAAAATTCCTGATATCACATTTATGAGTATCAGTAATTTTTCCACCGGATACTCTGTAAAATGAGCTATTTAAATTAATAAAATGAATAACAAGAGTTATGGTAGCCTTACCGTGGTTAACTCTGTTTCTCCGAGGTCCACAGTATCCACAGGATATACATTGGGTTGTAGGTGGCGTCAGAGGATAGGCACCAAATGGTTAAAGCATTTGGACTCCCAGGAAGTCCCTGTGCAGCTTCCTTATAACCCCGCCTCCTGGCCCAGGAAGTCAGTTTGTTACAAAGCTTAAGGCACACACTTCCATGCTAGTGGAAAGGAAGGAATTTAGTAAGTGTACAGATTCTCAAATCAGGTGCGTTAAGGTGGATTCCCTGTGGATACTGTGGACCTCGGAGAAACAGAATTAACCATGGTAAGTCTACCATAACTCTTGTTTTCTCCATCGGGGTCCACAGTAGATCCACAGGATATACATTGAGATGTCCCAAAGCAGCATTTAAGGGAGGGAACGTTCCTGATTAGGCAGGAGAGTCCCACATCCAAATGCAGCATCCTGAGAGGCAAAGGCATAATGTCTGAAAAACACAGAGTTGAGGCACCACAGTAGGCTGCCCATGAAGGACCCACTGAACGGGTAGAAAGGGCAGAGACATTATCCGGTAGATTGGCTCGAGAATATGCTTCCGTGATAGTCATCCGAAGCCATCTAGCCAATGTTTGCTTATTGGTAGGCCATCCTCTCTTGTGAAATCCATATAAGACAAAGAGTGACTGTTCTTCTGATGGCACTGGTATGATCAACGTAGATCCTAAAAACACGAACTACGTCCAATGTTGCATCTCCCACAGAAAGATCCAGCAATTGGAAGACCTTAACTATTATTTCTTCATTAAGATGGAATTTTGAGACCACCTTAGGTAGATATCCAGACTTGGTTCGGAGAACCACTCTGCCTAGATGGAATATCAGAAATGGAGAGCAACACGATAGTGTCCCTAGATCTGATACTCTTCTAGCTGAAACAATTGCCAGTAGAAAGAGAACTTTTGCTGTCAACCATCTGATGTCCACCTTTTTCAAAGGTTCAAATGGAGTGCCTTTAAGAGCCTTGATTACTAATCCCAGGTCCCAAGGAGCCGTTGGAAGTACACATGGAGCTGAATGTGAAGCATTCCCTGGAAAAAGATGCAAACATTGTGTAGATTTGCAATTTTCCTTTGGAACCATATGGTCAATGCTGACACTTGTACCTTCAGGGAGGTTAGGCGGAGACCTCTGTCCATTCCAGCTTGAAGGAATGCTAAAACTCTGAAAAACCTTGGGTCATACTTTCTAATGGAACACTATTGAAAATTAGCATGCCATATTCGGTAATAAATGTGAGCTGAGGATGATTTCCTTGCTTTTAGCATCGTTTGAATTACCGCCTGTAATAAGCCTTTAGCTTTTATAATGGATGTTTCAAGTGCCATGCTAACAAAGACAGCCAATCCAGATCTGAGTGCAGACAGGGACCCTGGATCAGTAGATCTGGTTGTTGAGGAAGTAGGAACAGAGTGTCCATGGATAGCCTCTGCAAATCTGTGTATCAATTTCGTCTGGGCAACGCCAAAGCTATTAATATCATGGCGCCCCCTTCCTGCTTGAATTTTCAAATCACCTTGGGCAACAGAGAGATTGGCAGAAACACATATGCCAGCTGAAATATAAATTTTACTGACAGAGCATCCACAAAGATTGCTTTGGGATCCCTTGTTCGTGACCCGTATACTGGTACCTTTTTGTTCTGTCGTGAAGCCATAAGATCCACTTCCGGCAGTCCCCATTTGTTTACCAGAATCTGAAAGACTTCTGGGTGCAGAGCCCATTCGCCTGCCTGAATATCCTGCCGGCTGGGGGAGTCTGCTTCCCAATTAAGTCTGGGTATGAATATTGCAGATATGGCTGGATGATGAAGTTCTACCCACTTTAATGTGCAGCTTACTTCCTTCATTGCCACCTGGCTACGGGTGCTTTCTTGGTGGTTGAGGTATGCTACTGCAGTGGCATCGTCCGATTGAATCTGAATCGGTTTACCCTGAAGCATTTCTTTTGCCTAGGTGAGAGCCGTGTAGATGGCCCGAAGGTCCAGGACATTAATTGGCAGACAACTTTTTTCCCTGGTTCAATGGCCTTGGAGAGAGAACGGTCCTGTTACGGCTCCCCAGCCTCTGAGGCTGGCATCGGTTGACAGAAACGCCCAGTCTGGAACCCAAAGGGGTCGACCTTTGTTTAAGTGGGACGTCTGTAGCCAGCAGGCTAATCACTGACGAACTTCCTGAGGAAGTGTCATTGTCTAACTGTTTATCATCTGATGCTGTCCATTCCATTTGGAGAGAATCAGATGTTGAAGGGGTCTTGAATGGAACTGGGCATATTCTACCATGTCGAATGCTGAGACCATTGATCCCATTATCCGCATTGCTGCATGCATGGATACTCTCCGACTGTGTAGGACTCCGCAGATTCTCATCTGTATCTTGGATATTTTTGTCCAGAGGAGTAAAGATTTTCTGAAGACTGGTATCCAACACAGCCCCTAGGTGTGTCATCCTTTGAGATGGAACTAGGGAGGGCTTTGTCCCATTTATGAGCCAGTCGTGATCCTGTAGGCAGGCTATTGCTTGTATATGGCAGAGAAGGGTTTCCTAAGATTGTCCAGGATTAACAGATCGTCTAAACAAGGGAAATTCCTTATTCCCGGACGATGTAAGTGAACTGCCATCACCACCATAATTTTGGTAAACAACTTTGGAGCTGCGGCCAGTCCAAATGGTAGTGCCTGAAACTGAAAATGTTACTGGAGGACTGCGAACCTGAGATACCACTGATGGGAGAGTGCTATTGGTACATGAAGGTAAGCCTTTGGAATGTCTAGAGACACCATGAAATTCCCCAGCTCTATTGCCAGGATAATGGTCCATAATGTTTCCATATGGAATTGCGGCACCCACCTGTATTTGTTCAGAACCTTGATATTGAGAATGGGCTGGTACGACCCATTAGGTTTCTGTACAAGGAATAGGGTAGAATAGAACCCCAGACCTCGTTGTGCTGAGGGAACCGGTACTATCACTCCTGACTGTAGCACTTTCTGTATTGCCTCTGTAGAGCCCTGGCCTTCATTGCCACTGAAGGTGGTCTGGTACAATAGAACTGAAGTGGAGGATGCTTCTTGAAGGAGAAGTCGTACCCCTGAGACACCGTTTCTTGCAACCAGGCATCTGTGGTGGACTGTTGCCCCACTTGTGTGATTTGAAGAAGTCGACCTTTCACCCTGGGATCCCCCAAGTGGAGGTCCGCACCATTAGGCTGATGGCTTGTCTTCCGGTTTACCAGTAGGGCGTCTGGTTGACCAAACCTGCTTGGCCTTATTCTTAACAGTTCTATTTGCCTGAGAATGTTTGACATAAGCTTTTCCCTTTGCTTTACCTTGAGACCGAAAGGACCGGAAAGCAGGGAATCTAGGTTTAGATGTTGGTGTTCTTTTTAGAGTCTGTTCAGACTTTATTTTATTATTCTTATTTTATTTAATCCAATTTATATCCCAACCGAATATTTCCAACAACGGATAGGGATTCCATAACTTTCTTGGAATCTGTATCAGCCTTCCATGAACGTAGCCATAATGCTCAGCGAGCTGATACTGAGGAAGCTGAAGCTTTGAGAAGCTAACACCCCGATATCTAGGGCTGCTTCTGCCATATAAGCAGCTGCCTGTTTTATATTTGTTATATGGGATATTTGTTCTCTTTTTCCTTGAAGCTGAGAGATAATTTTCCCAGGCATCTGCTCAGGCAGTTACGGCTTCAGCCACCCATGCTGTGGCCATAGCTCGTCTTGAACGCAATTGCTCCTCTTAGGGAAAACACAGTCTTAAGATAGCCATACATTTTTCTGTCCGTTACAACATTTTATGATGTTGAAAGCAGAGGTAGTGTAGGTCTGCGCACTAATCGAGCTACGTGAGCATCTACTTTGGGAGGAACTTCCCTTTTTAAACAGTCCACAGGTGGAAAAGGACAGTAAAAACACAATTTTTATGGTAGATTAAACCATTTACTAGGTGTCAACCTCTTGTATAATTTCCATCAACTTTTTATGGGACGTTTGAAAACTGGAGCCTTAGACATTTTCAGTATAGGCTTTTCATCTTCCTCCATAAACAATATAGATTTTACTGCATCATTTAACTCAGGTATATCTACTGAGGTACGTTGCTCCTCCTCTCTTGAACCAGATTTAGAGAGAGAGGTTTCAGCTTCATCCGCAGTGTCCTCAGACTCTAAAACATGTGTAGACTGTGAGGAAGATACCTCATGTTTACCCGCATTTAAATCCCTGGGCCTGTCTGCCGATAACATTTGAAAGGCAGCCGAGGTCTAAGCCAAATCTTCGCCAGAGGGGCATCCCATTCACCCATGGTGAATGCTGCATAAATGCAGTAGGGTTTAGTGAATATCCCAGAACCTTTGCAAATGAAGCCCAAGGGGGTTCCAGTTGCACTGAATCCTAACCTGTAGTCGATTGCTTAACCTGTTTGAGGTTTTGAATGAACCCAAACAGTTAGCACATAACCCATCCTGCACTGAGTTCCAAGGACCCAATCTTGCTTTACAGGACAAACAAGATGTTAATATAGGTGCTGGATCGTTATCTTTGCCTCGTGAGGATAAGTAACCATGGAGGTCATTCCGAGTTGTTCGCTCGCAAGCGGATTTTAGCAGATTTGCTCATGCTAAGCCGCCGCCTACTGGGAGTGAATCTTAGCATTTTAAAATTGCGAACGATGTATTCGCAATATTGCGATTACACACCTCGTAGCAGTTTCTGAGTAGCTTCAGACTTACTCGGCATCTGCGATCAGTTCAGTGCTTGTCGTTCCTGGTTTGACGTCACAAACACTCCCAGCGTTCGCCCAGACACTCCTCCGTTTCTCCGGCCACTCCTGCGTTTTTTTCGGAAACGGTAGCGTTTTTTCCCACACGCCCATAAAACGGCCTGTTTCCGCCCAGTAACACCCATTTCCTGTCAATCACATTACGATCGCCAGACCGATGAAAAAGCCGTGAGTAAAATTCCTAAGTGCATAGCAAATTTACTTGGCGCAGTCGCAGTGCGAACATTGCTCATGCACATTAAGCGGAAAATCGCTGCGATGCGAAGATTTTTACCGAGCGAACAACTCGGAATGAGGGCCCATATTCACAGAATAGTGTAATAAATCGCAGTGATGTGATAGTCTTCACTTATGAAACCTCAAAGTGAAGTACACCAGCATAGAGTGAAAAAACAGAGAGATAGAATGAGACTGACAAAAAAGATTAGTTTTAAAGTCAGACAGCAGCACTAGCAGACATCACAATAAAAAAAAATATATATTAATGCATTAGCAAATGAACATAGTCAATCTACACTTACTCTAAAGTAGATATTATTACTGTATAACCTCACTACAGGAAGCGGGTTACATGGAAATAGCGTATACAGACGCACATGCGAATAATACATCAATATTAATATATTGTTATTCATTTGCAAAAGGCACATATATTCAACTACATTTACCACCTAGGTAGGCAGAGACATCAGTGCTGTATCACCTGCCTCCGAAGATAAGGATACAAGGAGACTAGCGAATCTACACGCACAAGTGAATAATACAGCAATATACATAGTCATACAATTGCATTAGGCACATAATTCAACTACACCATACTGCATAGGTAGTAAGGAATTTTAGTACTGTATCACCTGCCTCCGGAGAGCGAGATACAGGAGACTGGAACCCGGCTTCCTATTTAAAAAAGAACAGTTAAAAAATGGCTATCAGTAAGAGACGCTTCAGTGAAAACAGTCGCACAGCGACTGAGACATATGTACTGCGACTCAGACTTTGGAAGCGGGTAAATACAGTTGATGGCGGAAAACTCTGAGGAAACTGGCCATGAACTGGGGGGAGGGGCGACAAGGGAGCCTTGACTCGCCACTGCTGACATCCACCCCAGGGATATACGGCCTCCAAATTTATCCCCGGAACCTATGATCCCTGAAGTCTAGCACAGGTGCACCCGAGGTGAGCGAGTGTATCAGTGACTGTCCAGTAGTCTCCAACCTGAGACAGTCAGGCTGTGTTACATGCGTCTGTATCCGCCAGCGGACAGAGATGCTCTTACCTTTCTTTCCAGTCTCCAGCCACAGCCTAGGATCGGCAGCATGAATCTGCTAGTTCATCCAGCTGTCGTCCGTCAAGACAGCAATGATTACACGAAGGTAACTGTTGTTGCGACAACGGCAGGAAGTTGGTGGAATAACATTTACCCTGTGTTTAAGACACAAAGAAAGGTTGCTCCAAAATAATTGTTATGGTAGACTTACCGTTGATAACTCTATTTCTCTTAAGTCCACAGGATAACATTGGGATATGAGGTAGCGACAGCGGATTGGCACCAAACGATCATAGCTTTCGGCCTCCAAGAATGCAACGGGCCCGTCCCCATATCCCCACCTCCTGGCTCAGGCAATTTAGTTGTTTTCCAAAGCTCAAGGCAGGAGCATCATAGATAGCCCTAATCAGGCGAGAAGAACACACATGCACACCTTTCCATACAAGAAGGAAAAGGTTAGTAAGTGAAAGGATCCTCAAATCAGGTGCGTCAGGTTGGGATCCCTGTAGATCCTGTGGACTTAGGAGAAAATAGGATTTTAATTACCTACCGGTAAATCTTTTACTCGCAGTCCGTAGAGGATACTGGGGTCCACATTAGTACCATGGGTATAAATGGGTCCACTAGGAGCCTTGGGCACTTTAAGAAATCAATAGTGTGCACTGGCTCCTCCCTCTATGCCCATCCTACCAGACTCAGTCTAGAAACTGTGCCCGAGAAAACGGACATATCCTGAGGAAGGCTGTAACAGAACAGTGGTGAGATTCGAACCAGCCCACACAAACAAGAGGAAAGCCATGCTAACCAAACTGAACAGGAACAGCAACAGCTGAACCAACAACATTACTTAACAAAGTAACAGGGCAGGAAACACGAAGCACTGAGCAGGCGCCCAGTATTCTCTACGGACTACGAGAAAAGGGATTTACCGGTAGGTAATTAAAATCCTATTTTCTCTTACGTTTTAGAGGATACTGGGGGTCCACATTAGTACCATGGGGATGTACCAAAGCTCCCAAACCGGGTGGGAGAGTGCTGAGGTTCCTGCAGAACTAATTGACCAAACTGAAGGTCCTCAGAGGCCAAAGTATCGAACTTGTAGAACTTAGCAAACGTGTTCGATCCAGACCAAGTAGCTGCTCGGCAGAGCTCTAAAGCCGAGACACCCCGGGCAGCCGCCCAGGAAGAACCCACAGACCTAGTAGAGTTGGCTTGCACTTTAGGAACCAGCAATCCTGCCAATGAATAAGCCTGCAGGATAGTAAGCCTGATCCAGCGAGCAATAGACTGCTTTGAAGCAGGACACTCAATTTTCTTGGGATCATAGAGAACAAACAGCGAGTCAGATTTTCTGTGATGAGCTAACCTCTTCACGTAGATCTTCAAAGCCCTCACAACATCCAGGGACTTTGAGGTAGCAGAGGTGTCAGTAAGCACCAGAACCACAATAGGTTGGTTGATATGAAACGCAGACACCACCTTAGGAAGAAATTGCTGACGAGTTCTGAGTTCAGCTCTATCCTCATGAAAAAATCAAATAGGGGCATTTGTGAGACAACGCCCCCAATTCGGACACACGCCTTGCGGTAGCCAAGGCCAACAGTGTAACAGTCTTCCACGTAAGAAACTTTACGTCAACCTCCTGTAAAGGTTCAAACCAGTCCGATTGCAGAAACTGCAACACCACGTTAAGATCCCATGGTGCCGTGGGAGGCACAAAGGGCGGCTGGATGTGCATAACACCTTTCAAGAACAGCTGAACCTCAGGGAGGGAAGCCAATTGTTTCTGGAAGAAAATGGACAAGGCCAAAATCTGGACTTTCAAGGAGCGCAAACATAGGCCCACATCCACACCTGACTGTAGAAAAAGGAGAAAACGTCCCAGTTGAAATTCCACTGCAGGAAATTTCCTTTTTTCACACCACGAGACATATTTTTTTCCAAATACGGTGGTAATGTTTAGACGTTTCCCCTTTCCTAACTTGGATCAGGGTTGGAATAACCTTGTTTGGAATGTCTTTCCGGGCTAAAATCTGACGCTCAATTTCCATGCCGTCAAACGTAGCCGCGGTAAGTCTTGATAGACGAACGGCCCCTGTTGCAGAAGATTCTCTCGCAGAGGCAGGGGCCACGGGTCCTCCAGGAGCAACTCCAGCAGATCCGCATACCAGGCCCTTTTCGGCCAATCTGGAGCAATGAGAATTGCTTGAACTTTTTCCCTTTTAATTCTTTTGATACCATCTGGTAAACCCACGGAGTCACCAGAGCGTCCACTGCCACTGCTTGTGGGTCCCTCGACCTGGAACAATAGCGCTTTAGCTTCTTGTTGAGACGAGAGGCCATCATGTCTATCTGTGGAATTCCCCACCGACTTGTCAAGGACTTGAACACCTGCGGGTGAAGGCCCCACTCTCCTGGGTGGAGGTCTTGTCTGCTGAGGAAGTCCGCTTCCCAGTTGTCTACTCCCGGAATGAAGATTGTGGACAGTGCCACCGCGTGTCTTTCTGCCCAGAGGATAATTTTTGTTATCTCTGACATTGCAGCTCTGCTCTTCGTTCCTCCCTGTTGCTTTATGTACGTTACTGCCGTCACATTGTCCAACTGAACCTGAATGGCTTGATCTTGAAGAAGATGCGATGCCTGTAGAAGGGCGTAGTATATGGCCCTTAGTTACAGAATGTTGATCGGAAGAATGGCTTCCTGACTTGACCATTTTCTTGGAACTGTTCCCCTTGGGTGACTGCTCCCTAACCTCTGAGGCTTGCGTCCGTGGTTAGCAGAATCCAATTTTGAATCCCGAACTGTCGACCCTCGGTCAGGTGAAAAGTTTGGAGCCACCACAGAAGAGAAATCCTGTCTTTTGGCGACAGACGTATCCTCTGGTGCATGTGAAGATGCAACCATTTGTCCAACAGATCCAGCTGGCATGGCCTGGCATGAAACCTTCCGTACTGCAGAGCCTCGTAAGAAGCTACCATCTTCCCCAGAAGGCGAATGCACAGATACACCGATATCTGGGTTGGTTTTAGGACATCGCGCACCATGGACTGGATTACCAATGCCTTTTCCAACGGAACACCCTTTGTTCCTCCGTATCCAGGATCATTCCTAGGAATGGAAGTCTCCGTGTTGGTTCCATGTGGGATTTCGGCAGGTTCAGAATCCATTCGTGATCCTGGAGAAGTCTGGTTGAGAGGGCAATGCTGTCCAACAACCTCTCCCTGGAAGGCGCTTTTATCATCAGGTCATCCAGGTATGGTAATTCACTCCCTGTTTGCGGAAGAGAAACATCATCTCTGCCATTACCTTGGTGAATACCCTCGGTGCCGTGGAGAGGCCAAATGGTAGGGCCTGAAACTGGTAGTGACAGTCCTGTAGTGCAAACCTTAGATACGCCTGATGAGGCGGCCAAATCGGAATGTGAAGGTACGCATCCTTGATGTCCAGAGACACCAGAAATTCCCCCTCCTCCAGACCTGAGATCACCGCTCTCAGAGACTCCATCTTGAATTTGAACACCCTTAAATATGGGTTCAGAGATTTGACGTTGAGAATGGGCCTCACCGATCCGTCCGGTTTCGGTACCACAAACAGGCTGGAGTAATAATCCTTGTTTTGTAGTTGAAGTGGAACTGAGAGTCAGCACCAGTTTTTGAATTGCCACCTGTAAAGTCACACTTGCTTCCGGAGAAGTTGGTAAGCCTGATTTGAAGAATCCGTGAGGTGGGAGTTCCTGAAGCTCCGGTCTGCATCCCTGGGCGATAAGGTCTGTGACCCAGGGGTCCTGGCAAGACGTTGCCCAAACGTGACTGAAATAATGTAACCGTGCTCCCACCTGCCTGTCTTCCAGGCAGTGCGGCCCAACGTCATGCTGAAGGCTTTGAGGAAGCAGACCCGGAGGTCTGTTCCTGAGAACATGCAGCTGCTGGTTTCCTGGTTTTACCTCTATTACCTTTGAAGGTAGAAGAGGGGCCCTTGGATTTGCCTTTGAATTTTGCTGTCCGAAAGGACTGCAGAGTTGGAGCAGTGTTGGTTTTCCTAGCTGTGGGTGTAGCGGTAGGAAGGTGTCACGTTCCGGCGGATCGGGTTCCGGGACCAGCGGTACTTACCTGTCCGGATGCTCTGTCGCAATACATCAAGGAAAATCTAGCTAGAGGATTTATTCGGCCTTCTACCTCTCCAGCCGGTGCGGGGTTCTTTTTCGTCCAAAAAAAGGATGGTGGTCTTCGTCCCTGCATCGACTACCGGGGTCTGAACGACATAACAATAAAAAATCGTTACCCGATGCCCTTGATCTCAGAGCTATTTGACCGGGTTAAGGGTGCCTCTGTCTTCACCAAGTTGGACCTCAGGGGAGCATACAACCTGATCCGGATCAGAGCGGGTGACGAATGGAAAACGGCGTTCTACACTCGTGATGGGCACTTCGAGTATTCAGTCATGCCCTTCGGGCTTAGCAACGCACCAGCAGTTTTCCAAAATTTTGTAAATGAAATTTTCAGTGATTTACTCTATAGTTCTGTAGTAGTCTATTTAGATGACATACTAATTTTCTCGACCAACCTGAAAGATCACCGTTCTCAAGTCCAAGAGGTGCTGCGGAGGCTTCGCCAACATCATTTGTACTGCAAATTGGAAAAATGTCTTTTCGAACAATCCTCCATGCCCTTCCTGGGCTACATAATATCTGGTTCAGGATTAGAGATGGATCCAGCCAAGGTACAAGCGGTTCTAAATTGGTCCAAACCCACCACCCTTAAAGCAATCTAATGCTTTTTGGGTTTTGCAAATTTCTACCGGAGATTTATCAAAGGATTCTCCTCTATAGTGGCACCTATCACCGCTCTCACTCGAAAGGAGGCTAATCCCAGAGAATGGTCAACATCTGCAGACGAAGCTTTCCAACGATTAAAACAGGCTTTTACTACAGCTCCAGTGTTGAGGCAACCCGATGTCAATAAAGCCTTTGTTTTAGAAGTAGATGCTTCGGCCGATGCTGTGGGAGCAGTTCTCTCCCAACGTCTGAATGACAACAAACTTCATCCTTGCGGGTTCTTTTCCAAGAAGTTCTTACCAGCAGAAAGGAACTATACGATAGGAGAGCAAGAACTACTGGCTGTTAAGTTAGCATTGGAAGAGTGGCGGTATTCTCTTGGAGGGGGCTAAGTTTCCTATCACTATTTTCACTGATCACAAGAATTTAATCTTTCTCAGGAATATTCAGTGTTTGAATCCTCGTCTAGCCCGATGGGCAATGTTATTCTCAAGATTTAATTTATCCCTAACCTTTCGACCTGGTTCTCAAAACCAGAAGGCAGATGCTCTCTCCGGATCCTACTCCTCTGAGGATTCCAACGACTCTCCTTCTCCTCAGCCTGTATTGGAGTCTCGGAACTTCGCCTCCACTAAACTACAGCCTCCATTGGGAAAAGATTTTGTACCTCCTCACCTTCGGAAGAAATTACTGACCTGGGCCCATACCTCTCGGTTTTCCGGTCATGCTGGAGTCCATAAGACAACCGACCTTATCCAACGCTCGTATTGGTGGCCTGCACTGAAGTCTGATGTTTCCTCTTATATCGCCTCCTGCACCAGGTGTGCACAGCATAAGATCCCTCGTCTTCGGCCAGCGGGAGAGCTAATACCCCTAACTATTCCTAAGATGCCATGGACCCACCTTTCTATGGACTTCACCATGGATTTACCCTCTTGTAAAGGATTTACTACTATTTGGGTAATCATAGACCGCTTCTCTAAGATGGCTCGTTTCGTACCTCTTAAGGGTCTTCCCACCGCACCCGAGTTAGTTCAGCTTTTCATTGCAGAGATCTTCAAGTCCCACGGTCTTCCAACCGAAATTGTTTCTGACCGGGGAGTCCAGTTCGTGGCTAGATTCTGGAGGGCTCTCTGTGCCGCCCTACGGGTACAGTTAAAATTCTCAACGGCATATCATCCTCAAACCAATGGAAGTACAGAGAGAGTCAATCAAGACTTGGAGATGTTCCTCAGAATTCATGTCTCTTCTTCTCAAGACGACTGGCTAGAACTACTACCATGGGCAGAGTTTGCTCACAACAACACCTACCACTCTTCTACAGGTCATACCCCTTTCTATACCGTATATGGCTTCCATCCTCGAGTTCCTCAGTTCCTGGCTTTACCAGCTCAAGATCTTCCTGCGGTTCAGGAATCTCTCAAGAGACTTTCCGGAGTTTGGTGAAAAGTTCACCAAAATCTACAAAAAGCCTCCGCTCGCTATAAGTTCTGGGCTGATAAGAAGAGAAGGGTGGTACCTAAATTGGCAGTTGGAGATCAGGTCTGGCTCTCTATGCGCAATTTAAGGTTACGTGTTCCATCTATGAAGTTCGCTCCTCGCTACATTGGACCCTTCCCAGTTGAACAAATCATCAATTCCGTAACTTATAGGCTTAAGTTACCCCCGTACCTGAAAGTCTTCCCAGCCTTTCATGTTTCTCTTTTGAAGCCTTTAGTGTTAAACAAGTTTTGTAAGATCCTTCCTCGCTCTCCAAAGGTTGTCACGGATCGTGGTATTGAATTAGAGATCAAGAAGATCATTGACTCCCGAGTAAGACATGGACATCTACAATATCTTCTGGATTGGAAGGGCTACACAGTCCTGAGGAGCGTTCCTGGGAGGATTCTTTGGCTGTTCATGCTCCCGCTTTACTTCACAAGTTCCATGAAGAAAATCCCAGCAAACCTGGTGGCTGTCCAGTGGCCATCCCTAAAAGGGGGGGTAATGTCACGGTCCGGCGGATCGGGTTCCGGGACCAGCGGTACTTACCTGTCCGGATGCTCTGGCGCGGTCCCTCCGGTGGGGGTGCGGGCTGCTGGCGAGGGGCACAACTTGCAGGCATGTCTGGGAGGAGAGGGCTCAGAGGCAGCAGCAAACATTTGTGCAGCTTCCAGCTGCAGAGGTCCGGGATGGGCGTCGCCGCCTTGGAAGGGTCAGCTAATCTAAAACACTCAGTCACCTGCAAGGTTTGCAAAACCAATGGGAAACAGTCTGCAGGTATAAATCTAGGGATTTCTGGGTAAGCAAATTGCCAGTGCAACGTCTCTCACACAGCCTTGTGTGTGCTAGTTCCCCGTGCTCCACAACATTGCTTCTAAAGCATCCTGTTCCCTGAGTTCTCACCTGGATTGCTGGATCTACACCCGGTTATTTCTCCTCGTATGCTGACCTCTCCGAGTCACCATCCCTCTCAGCGAGTCTCAGTTACCCCAGTCTACAGTCTTCCTATCCGGGTTTCCGCCAGACGTTCGTCCACAGACGTACAGGTCCTGCCGACGCAACCGCTCTAACAAGTAAACAGCTAGGGCACCTGTGGAACCTCCTTTAAAGCTCTATGAAAAGACTTTCATTCAACTTGCTCAGCTAATCCTGCCTAAAGTCACCGATACCAAACCGCACGCCACAATTCCGGATTCACAAAACCCAGTCCCCGTGACAGTTTGCACTGGCCCTATGGATCCGGAGGGTGCTCATGGTTCCGGTACGGATCTTCTGCAGGGCATAGCAGCTCGTCTGGAGAGTCTAGAGGAATCCCAGCGCCAATTAGCTCAATTTATTCAAGGGATGGCTACCCGCCAGGATTCCATGCAAGCCGACATTGCTCATGTCGCCACTGGTCGACGCCCGGAGACTCAGCAAGTGCCGACCACCCCAGTTCCTATGGTAGCTTCCCCTTCATCCCTGCGACTACCGATGCCCACCAAATTCGACGGGAACCCGAAGATGTGCCGCGGGTTCTTAAACCAGTGTGAGATTCATTTCTCTTTACAGCCCTTTAACTTCCCATCACAGAAGGCAAAGGTAGCATATATCGTCTCCCTCCTGGCCGGTCCATCCCTGGATTGGGTGTCACCCCTGTGGGAGAGAGCTGATTCTCTACTTGACAAATATGATGAATTCATCGCTACCTTTCCGAAAAAATTTCGATGAACCCGGAAGAACCACGTCGGCATCAATCGAGATAATGCGCCTCCGGCAGGGAGACCGGTCTGTGGGACAGTATGTAGTACAATTCCAGACCTATGCTTCAGAATTACGGTGGAATGAGGAGGCACTAGTATCGGCCTTCTGGAAAGGTCTGTCTGACAAAATCAAGGACGAGTTGGCTACCCGGGACCATCCGCCCAAATTAGATGACTTGATTTCCCTTTGTACCAAGATTGACCTTCGGACCTTCGTTTTAGAGAGCGCCAGTTAGAGAAGAATCGTGGGGAGCGCCCAAGGTTCCGTCCTCCTCCGCCTTCTTCCTCGAGTGTGTCAGCTGAAGCATCTCAGGATGAGCCTATGCAGATCAATAGGGCTCGTCTCTCGCCAGAGGAGTGTCAGAGAAGGCGCAGGGAGAACTTGTGCCTATACTGCGGAGGTTCAGGACATTTGGTAGCCTCTTGCACCCAGCGTCCGGAACTAGCTCTCCTAACCAGAAAAGGAGACATTAGGTTAGGAGTGGTGACATCGTCTCCATCTCGTTCTGAGCCTGTCCTAGAGGTTTCTTTGGGCCTGCCACAGGGTTCTAAAGGGTTTTTCTCTCTCCTAGATTCGGGAGCTGCTGAAAACTTTATCACGGCAGATGTGGTACAGCGACTACGGATTCCTACAGTTGAGCTTTCCCGACCAATTGCCCTTTCCGCTGTAGATGGAAGTCGAATCTGCAGTGGAGTAGTTACCCACCAGACTCTTCCCCTTCAGCTATGTGTAGGAGCTCTCCATAAGGAGTTACTTAATTTCTTGGTCCTTCCAATAGCTACTCATGAAATTGTTTTGGGACTTCCTTGGCTCCAGAAGCACAACCCAAGAATCGATTGGGTGAATATGCAAATTTTGGCCTGGGGAGAGTCGTGTGCTCAAACTTGTCTTACCAGTGTTAAACATGTGAATAAGAGCCAACTGGAGATCCAACCACAAATTCCGTCTCAGTATTCCTCCTTTTCTGATGTCTTCAGCAAACAGGCAGCAGAAGTCTTACCACCCCACAGACCCTGGGACTACCCTA
This sequence comes from Pseudophryne corroboree, assembly GCF_028390025.1. NCBI lineage: Eukaryota > Metazoa > Chordata > Amphibia > Anura > Myobatrachidae > Pseudophryne > Pseudophryne corroboree. The sequence goes on along the minus strand of NC_086444.1, from coordinate 299,568,873 downwards.
TTGACCTTATTCCGGGAAAGATTCCTCCTAGAGGGCGAATATATCCTCCATCGGCCCCTGAGACCGACTCCATGTCGCAATACATCAAGGAAAATCTAGCTAGAGGATTTATTCGGCCTTCTACCTCTCCAGCCGGTGCGGGGTTCTTTTTCGTCCAAAAAAAGGATGGTGGTCTTCGTCCCTGCATCGACTACCGGGGTCTGAACGACATAACAATAAAAAATCGTTACCCGATGCCCTTGATCTCAGAGCTATTTGACCGGGTTAAGGGTGCCTCTGTCTTCACCAAGTTGGACCTCAGGGGAGCATACAACCTGATCCGGATCAGAGCGGGTGACGAATGGAAAACGGCGTTCTACACTCGTGATGGGCACTTCGAGTATTCAGTCATGCCCTTCGGGCTTAGCAACGCACCAGCAGTTTTCCAAAATTTTGTAAATGAAATTTTCAGTGATTTACTCTATAGTTCTGTAGTAGTCTATTTAGATGACATACTAATTTTCTCGACCAACCTGAAAGATCACCGTTCTCAAGTCCAAGAGGTGCTGCGGAGGCTTCGCCAACATCATTTGTACTGCAAATTGGAAAAATGTCTTTTCGAACAATCCTCCATGCCCTTCCTGGGCTACATAATATCTGGTTCAGGATTAGAGATGGATCCAGCCAAGGTACAAGCGGTTCTAAATTGGTCCAAACCCACCACCCTTAAAGCAATCTAATGCTTTTTGGGTTTTGCAAATTTCTACCGGAGATTTATCAAAGGATTCTCCTCTATAGTGGCACCTATCACCGCTCTCACTCGAAAGGAGGCTAATCCCAGAGAATGGTCAACATCTGCAGACGAAGCTTTCCAACGATTAAAACAGGCTTTTACTACAGCTCCAGTGTTGAGGCAACCCGATGTCAATAAAGCCTTTGTTTTAGAAGTAGATGCTTCGGCCGATGCTGTGGGAGCAGTTCTCTCCCAACGTCTGAATGACAACAAACTTCATCCTTGCGGGTTCTTTTCCAAGAAGTTCTTACCAGCAGAAAGGAACTATACGATAGGAGAGCAAGAACTACTGGCTGTTAAGTTAGCATTGGAAGAGTGGCGGTATCTCTTGGAGGGGGCTAAGTTTCCTATCACTATTTTCACTGATCACAAGAATTTAATCTTTCTCAGGAATATTCAGTGTTTGAATCCTCGTCTAGCCCGATGGGCAATGTTATTCTCAAGATTTAATTTATCCCTAACCTTTCGACCTGGTTCTCAAAACCAGAAGGCAGATGCTCTCTCCGGATCCTACTCCTCTGAGGATTCCAACGACTCTCCTTCTCCTCAGCCTGTATTGGAGTCTCGGAACTTCACCTCCACTAAACTACAGCCTCCATTGGGAAAAGATTTTGTACCTCCTCACCTTCGGAAGAAATTACTGACCTGGGCCCATACCTCTCGGTTTTCCGGTCATGCTGGAGTCCATAAGACAACCGACCTTATCCAACGCTCGTATTGGTGGCCTGCACTGAAGTCTGATGTTTCCTCTTATATCGCCTCCTGCACCAAGTGTGCACAGCATAAGATCCCTCGTCTTCGGCCAGCGGGAGAGCTAATACCCCTAACTATTCCTAAGATGCCATGGACCCACCTTTCTATGGACTTCATCATGGATTTACCCTCTTGTAAAGGATTTACTACTATTTGGGTAATCATAGACCGCTTCTCTAAGATGGCTCGTTTCGTACCTCTTAAGGGTCTTCCCACCGCACCCGAGTTAGTTCAGCTTTTCATTGCAGAGATCTTCAAGTCCCACGGTCTTCCAACCGAAATTGTTTCTGACCGGGGAGTCCAGTTCGTGGCTAGATTCTGGAGGGCTCTCTGTGCCGCCCTACGGGTACAGTTAAAATTCTCAACGGCATATCATCCTCAAACCAATGGAAGTACAGAGAGAGTCAATCAAGACTTGGAGATGTTCCTCAGAATTCATGTCTCTTCTTCTCAAGACGACTGGCTAGAACTACTACCATGGGCAGAGTTTGCTCACAACAACACCTACCACTCTTCTACAGGTCATACCCCTTTCTATACCGTATATGGCTTCCATCCTCGAGTTCCTCAGTTCCTGGCTTTACCAGCTCAAGATCTTCCTGCGGTTCAGGAATCTCTCAAGAGACTTTCCGGAGTTTGGTGAAAAGTTCACCAAAATCTACAAAAAGCCTCCGCTCGCTATAAGTTCTGGGCTGATAAGAAGAGAAGGGTGGTACCTAAATTGGCAGTTGGAGATCAGGTCTGGCTCTCTATGCGCAATTTAAGGTTACGTGTTCCATCTATGAAGTTCGCTCCTCGCTACATTGGGCCCTTCCCAGTTGAACAAATCATCAATTCCGTAACTTATAGGCTTAAGTTACCCCCGTACCTGAAAGTCTTCCCAGCCTTTCATGTTTCTCTTTTGAAGCCTTTAGTGTTAAACAAGTTTTGTAAGATCCTTCCTCGCTCTCCAAAGGTTTTCACGGATCGTGGTATTGAATTAGAGATCAAGAAGATCATTGACTCCCGAGTAAGACATGGACATCTACAATATCTTCTGGATTGGAAGGGCTACACAGTCCTGAGGAGCGTTCCTGGGAGGATTCTTTGGCTGTTCATGCTCCCGCTTTACTTCACAAGTTCCATGAAGAAAATCCCAGCAAACCTGGTGGCTGTCCAGTGGCCATCCCTAAAAGGGGGGGTAATGTCATGGTCCGGCGGATCGGGTTCCGGGACCAGCGGTACTTACCTGTCCGGATGCTCTGGCGCGGTCCCTCCGGTGGGGGTGCGGGCTGCTGGCGAGGGGCACAACTTGCAGGCATGTCTGAAAGGAGAGGGCTCAGAGGCAGCAGCAAACATTTGTGCAGCTTCCAGCTGCAGAGGTCCGGGATGGGCGTCGCCGCCTTGGAAGGGTCAGCTAATCTAAAACACTCAGTCACCTGCAAGGTTTGCAAAACCAATGGGAAACAGTCTGCAGGTATAAATCTAGGGATTTCTGGGTAAGCAAATTGCCAGTGCAACGTCTCTCACACAGCCTTGTGTGTGCTAGTTCCCTGTGCTCCACAACATTGCTTCTAAAGCATCCTGTTCCCTGAGTTCTCACCTGGATTGCTGGATCTACACCCGGTTATTTCTCCTCGTATGCTGACCTCTCCGAGTCACTATCCCTCTCAGCGAGTCTCAGTTACCCAAGTCTACAGTCTTCCTATCCGGGTTTCCGCCAGACGTTCGTCCACAGACGTACAGGTCCTGCCGACGCAACCGCTCTAACAAGTAAACAGCTAGGGCACCTGTGGAACCTCCTTTAAAGCTCTATGAAAAGACTTTCATTCAACTTGCTCGGCTAATCCTGCCTAAAGTCACCGATACCAAACCACACGCCACAATTCCGGATTCACAAAACCCAGTCCCCATGACAGAAGGTACATAGACTTACCCGCCGTAGCCTTGGATATTAGCTTATCCAGTTCATCACCGAACAGGACCTCTCCTGGGAAAGGCAGATTTTCCACTCCTTTCCTGGAGTCCGCATCCGCAGTCCACTGGCGTAGCCACAATCCACTGCATGCTGACACTGCCATGGCAGTGGTGCGAGCGTTGAGCAAACCAATTTCCTTTAAGGCCTCCACCATAAAATTAGCAGAATCTTGGATATGCTGCAGGAGTAAAACAATGTCCCCCCTGGGTAAGGTGTCCAAACTGTCAATTAGGTTACCTGATCATTTTGTGATGGCTCTAGTGATCCATGCGCAAGCAATAGTGGGTCTCTGGGCCTCCCCCACTGACATGTATAGTGATTTGAGAGTGTTCTCAATTTTGCGGTCAGCTGTGTCCTTTAAGGATGCTGCCCCAGGCACCGGTAAGACAATCTTACGTGACAACCTAGATACCGATGCGTTGACAAACGGCGGGTTTTCCCATTTCTTTCTATCATCCAGGGGAAACGGAAATGATGTAATCAATGTTTTAGGGATCTGAAATTTCTTGTCAGGGTTAGCCCAAGTTTCTTCAAAGAGGGCATTCAATTTCTTAGATGCAGGAAAAGTAGCCGAGGATTTCTTTTTTACATTAAAAAAGGATTCCTCCTCCACATCCGCCATCGTGTCAGGAATGTGCAGGACATTTCTGATAGCCTCTATCAGGGCCTGTACGCCCTGTGACAAGACAGCAAGAATATCTCCAGTAAAAGGCAAAGACTCCAGAACCTTCTTAGATGCTGAGTCAGCTTTCCATGTACATAGCCAAACAGCTCTGCGAGTTGCTACTGCTGAGGCTGATGCTTGAGAGGCAATTGTACCCATATCCAAGGCTGCTTCCACAAAAATAGCTGCCTGTTTGATATGTGCAATATGGGATTTTTGCTCTCTAGATGCCATTAAAAGGTCATCCTCCAATGCATTAGCCCAGGCTGCCACTGCTTTTGCCATCCAAGCCGAAGCCATGGCTGGTCTTATGATTGCCCCAGACAAGGAGAAAATGGTTTTAAGAAAACCATCTATTTTCCTATCCGTGACATAATTTAATGATGTTGAAGGCAGAGGCAATGTGGATTTTCGCACCAATCAGATGACATGCATATCTACTTTGGGAGCCACCTCCCTTTTTAAACAGTCACCAGCCGGACTGTTCTGACCCAGGAAACTCAGTCCTAACTATTTTGGGACGTTTAAACACAGGTGCCTTCGGGGCTAATTCAGACCTGATCGCTGCTGTGCGTTTTCGCACAGCGGACGATCAGGTCTGAAGTGCGCATGTGCATGCCAGAGATGCTATCGGCATCTCAGCCCTGAGATCGCCTCTGTCTGCTTGACAGGCAGAGGTGTTCGCTGGGCAGGGAGGGGGTGGGTCAGCGGCGTTTGCCCGCCGTTTTGGGGGCACAGTCCGGGCAATGCAGGCGTGCCCGGACCAAGAGGGGGGACGGGCCGAGGCAGCTGCGTGACGTCACACGCAGTCGAAGCGACCCGGGATGCAACAAGTAGCTCCCTGCCAGCGTCCCCTTGCATGTCAGAGTAAATGTTCGGAGATGTGCTTAACTTAGCACATCTACGATCAACTCTGAATTACCCAATAGATGGCTCTGCTGCCTCCTCTAAGGATAGAATGGCTTTCATAGCACTAATTAGCTCAGGAATGTCCACTGAGCTGAGGCATTCCTCCTCATCTCTGTATGCAGACCTGGAGTGCGATGAGTCCTCATCCTCAGACGAGTCCTCATCTGAAACATGTGTAGACTATGAAGATATTGTTTCATGTGTATGTGATTTACTTACCACCAGCCTTTCACCCTGTTTCTGTCGAGAGACTGCCGATTCCTGTACTGGATGTGATAACCACCAGGTGGAATGTTGCATGTAAGGGTTAATAGGGTAACCTATCCTTGGTATAGGTGCTGTCATTATCCGCTCAGCTATAATGGATAATGTTTGTGCAAAAGTAGCCCATGGGGGTACAACCTGAACCTGTGACTGCCTCGGATTATTCAAGAGGCTTTGGTGAAAGCTAAAACAATTTGCACATAATCCATTTTGAATCAGATCCTGAGAGGTTAACCCAGCTTTGCAAGACAAACATGACATGAGTGTTGGTGCTGCTGTGGAGAGTGTATCCTCCTCAACCTTTCCTCTCTTAGACATGATAAATAAATCGCACACCTTTACAGTGTTACTACACAAATTGTGATTGCAATCACTTTAAAATTTGTTAAAATGACATACAATCCGATCCATCCCTGCTTTGCACCAGCATTGAGGATCGGAATTTACAGAAACTGACAAAAAATAGTAAAGTCAGCAATCAGTGACAGGTTATACATTAGTATAATAAGCAATATGAGCACATAATCAACTACAGATACATTTCAAGTATGTAGGAGAAACATATTACTGCATTCCTTATATAGGAGTTTAAACGTATTCAGTCGCACAGCGAAAGAAAACAGCAGCAATAGTTTACAGACTCATATGCATCAGGCACTTATTCAACTATTCTTACCAAAGGTAGGTAGAGAATTAGTGCTGTATCACCCGGCTCAGGAGAGTGGGATACAGGAAGACTTCACCCCGCTTCCAGGATCGATCAATACGTTAGTGAATGCTGAGTGGATCCAGACGCTATTAGTGTACACAATCGCTCTGTGAACCGACAGTGAACACAAACGCCGAAGTGAACACTGACGCATCAGTCATACAGCTGCCTGTGCTATGACTGCGTCCTTTAAGACACACAGCGTCTCAGACGGAAGCGGGAGCTCAGTTCATGGAGGGAAACTCGGAGGAAACTAGTCATGAACCAGGGGGAGGGGCGACCAAGGGAGTGTCTTACTCCCCACTGCTGATATCAACCCTATTGATCGCAGCCTCATACTACCCCTGGAGCCTGTGATCCCTGAGGCCTAGCCCTGGTGCACCCGAGGTGGCAGCCGCGTCTGCGACTGTTTGGTAGTCTCCATCCTGAAACAGTGCAGCTGTGTCTCACGTTTCCCCTACTAAGCGGAACCGATGCCTTACCTTCTCCCCGTGCTTCGGCCACAGCCTGGTAACGTCTGCTGGACTTGCTAGTACATCCTACACAGATACCCGCCGAAACAACACTGTACACGTGGGTAAGCGTTGTCGCGAACCGGCGGGGAGTTGTTGGAGCGACTCTTTCTAAGGTACGTATAAGACGCTTTTTAGAAAGATTGCTCAAAAAATATAGTAAGACTATAAAAATAAAATAAAAAAAGCTTGTTGCTGCTAAAAACCAGCAGCCCATTGACCATGGTCCGGCTCCTGTAGCACTAAATATAAAACTGAATTGCCTGAGCCAGGAGGCGGGAATATAGGGACAGGCCTGTTGCATTCTGGGAGGCTGAAAGCTTTTATCGTTTGGTGCCAATCCGCTGTCGCTATCTCATATCCCAATGTTATCCTGTGGATAACTTGTGGATCCTGCAGGAGAAAAAGGCTATATAAAATAATAAAAAGCTTATGGCTGCAAAATAACCACAGCCACACTGTCTACAGTGGTCCGACTCCTGCCGCACCAAACAAAAAAACTGACTTCCTGGGCCAGGAGGTGGGGTTATAAGGAGGTTGGACCGGAACTTCCTGGGAGTCCAAAAGCTTGAACCATTTGGTGCCGATCCTCTAAAGCCACTTACAACCCAATGTATAGCCTGTGGATCTACTGTGGACACGGATGGAGAAATAACTATTACATGCTATGCAAAAGGCTAATTAATGAATTCTATGCTAAAGGTAGTGAGAGTTTACCTTATTGCCAACAGTATCCATAAGATGGGCAGCTTTCAGAACCAGCAGTCTTGCCTGTTCGATCTCTGCTCTGGATTTTGCAATGTCTGCCAGGATAGTTCCTTGCTCAGCTAAAGGTTTGCCAAAAGCAATTCTTGATTTTACCTGGGGAAAATAAAGTAAAAATACGGTTACCTTGCTTTGGACCAGAATACATTATGTGCATGCTCAGCTGCTATACAGTATAAAGAGTAACTTACAAAAGATAACGTAATGTTTAGGTAGGAAATGCTATTACTTTAAAAAGCATGATAAGATAATATAAATTAATGACTAGGTTAGTGGTTCCCAAACTTTTTTTGAGTCTAGGCGCCCTAAAATAGCTCTACTTCTGTGGACTTCTGGGCTCCCTTAGCTGTAAGCTTTCAAGGTGGACACTTGGTTACTAGATCCAAACATCTGGAGTGAAAGATCCAGTCTGTTTCCTTATTACATCAGGATCACAAGAGTTCTGACCAGAAAGCCATTGCCTGCTGCTGTGTGCCATTTGGAGTGTATTTGATATGCTTTTAATCAACGTTTGTTTGCAACAAGTATATTAAATGTATGTTATACCAGGATAATCTGCACTATGTTTTGTTTCTCCTTTTTCTCCTAAACCATTGATGGAAGGGGAGATTTATTTTTCAGATCACCGAACGAATATTATGTTGCGACAGATGTCCTGAGTCATATGCTCTGAATACTATTCAAGATCCTTTACGGTGATTATTGTATTCATAATCTCTGTGGTGATACACCAATTACTTTGCTTTTCTTTCCACACACCTCCTTATTGAATTTGGTACTTTGAGAGCGCCTAATTTGGTGCATATATTTTCAATATGCCCTAAAGTATCAGTATTTTCATGACACCCCTAGATGAAAGGTTTCTTATTGAGAAATTCCCCCCCCCCAAAATTAAACAAATTGTGTTTATATGTTATCATTGGGTTCAGTTGGGAGTCGGTCACCATACCGCTGGTCGGGATCCCGGACGTCACAATGTCGATGTCGGAATCCTGACCAGCGGGGAAATACAGACGCCGGAATCCTGGCGCTACAGGCTTTCCTCCTTCTATCGTTGTCCACAACACCCATAGAGGGAGAATAAATCCTGTGGTAAACGCAGCGAGCCTGCAGGGGGCTTGCTAGCACTCGCTCCACTGCTGGCATACCCCTGGTTGGGATCCCGCTGTCAGTATACTGATGGCCAGGATCCCGATCGCCAGCTTTACATACTGATCCCGTTCAGTTATGTGGTGAGGGACAGAATTCATTTCTGTTTGTCCACATATTTAATGATTGGCAGCTGCAAGCACTGGTTTTGCCTATTACAATGACCAATTTGAATTGGTCATGGACCACCAACCCGAGGCACCCGAGGGTACCACGGCACTCAGTTTGGGAACCACTGGTCTAGGTAATAGCTCCTACGATCTGGTGAAAGGTGCCAACAGTTTGGACATACTCCTCAAATTGGGGCTGTCCAGACTAAATTGGGACAGTTGGAAGCTATGCTTAAGGTCTTGCACAGCGGCAGGACCGACCCTACATGTACACTCACATGCATGTCCAAATCTTAAGGAACTGATGTTTTGCATAGGGCCATATGCAGGTATCACCTGACCAGATTTACCAGACAATCCCTTTGAGATGTTGATCAGGTTCTGTGGCCATGCAGGTCTAAGATGACTTAATAAGTTTGCAATTTTGTAGCATGGATGCAGCAGTAGATTGTGGCCAAACAGAACTAAGATGACTTAATTAGTTGCAATATTGTAGCATGTATGTGCACTTGACTGGGTATGGGACTCAGGGTCGACGCACATTAGGTCGAAACCTATTGGTCGACAGTGACTAGGTCGACACGGCCATTAGGTCGACGTAAACAAGGAAAAAGGTTGACATGCATTTTTATTTTTTTTGGGTGTCGTTTTCTTTGTAAAGTGACGGGGAACCACAATTAGTGCACCGCTTCGCTCGCTATGCTTCGGGCAAGGTGCCTTGCTCCGCTACCACTGCGCTCAGCACAGGTTACCGTTCCCAATTGTAGTCCACGTGGATCGTAAAGTATGAGAAAATTAAAAAAAGAAGAAGATAAAAAAGTGGAAAACGCACGTCGACCTTTTTCCATGTCGACCTTGTTCATGTCGACCTAATGGTCATTTCGACCTACTCAATGTCGACCAATAGGTGTCGACCCAGAGTCTGGATACCCACTTGACTGAGACTGACTCACGGCCTAATTCAGACCTAATTGCAGCAGCAAAATTGTTCTCTAATGGGCAAAACCATGGGGGTAATTCTGAGTTGATCGCAGCAGGAACTTTGTTAGCAATTGGGCAAAACCATGTGCACTGCAGGGGAGGCAGATATAACATGTGCAGAGAGAGTTAGATTTGGGTGTGGTGAGTTCAATCTGCAATCTAAATTGCAGTGTAAAAATAAAGCAGCCAGTATTTACCCTGCACAGAAACAAAATAACCCACCCAAATCTAATTCTCTCTGCACATGTTATATCTGTCTCCTATTTCAGGTGTCGACCTAGTCACTGTTGACCAATAGTGGTCGACCTAATGACCCATACCCATGATAACAAACCAAAAAACCTAAAAGTATTAATACTATTGAAAAGGATTTATCCCGAAGGGTCACACCAATAGAGGCCACTACGCTACACCAAATAAAATGTATAGAGAGAGCCAAGCCAGGTGACAATGATGGATCACTAGCACAGTGTCCAAACACCTTAGGTATTGCAATATTAAGGAAGTTAACAACTAATAGCTGATGAATCTGTCCCATGTCCATTTATCCAAAGTATCTAACCACTGCCTCTTATTATTTGTCAATGTAAATTTGAAAATAAAATGGTGGTATTATCATGAGGAGCTGTCTGATAACTCTATGGGCAGAACTGTATCCTGTTGTATCCTGTTCTGAGTAAGCAGTTTCAGGCACACAACTTTATCAATAAGCTAAGGTGCAGTTTCTATGAACATTATACATCTCCGTGATAAGAAGTAAACTTACTTGGTCAACGTACAGCTTACTGATTGATTGTTATCGGGTCATTTTTGTAAAGGTTTTCAGGTTCTTAACCCTACGTTATCCTCCAAACCTGGCAAAGTGAAACCTATTATACATCCCACAAGTGTAGCACCTCTGCCCTCTAATGGACAAATGGGAAATGGAGTGTAGAAAAGCTTTTACATCGGCTCCTGTTCCAAGTTCACTCTCTAGGTAAAGTTACAGAAAGGCTAAATATCTCATCTGCTGCTTCCATTACTGGAAGAATCTATTCACTTACTGAGGCTGAGACTTGAGAGTCCCCAATAATCTTAATAATCCCTACAAGCCAGAGGTGGATTTAGACCTCACGGGCAGGGCCGATGCTAGGGTGTTCAGCGCCCCTGGCAAACTATAAATTTGCGCCGTCCCATATTTAATAAAGGGACAATACACACCGAAGGCGTGTGCCGCAAAGAGGGGGAGGAATAGTACCCCCAATTCAATTACAACCAGCTGCTGGATAGAAATGGGAAAGCAACCAAATTCTGGGCAAAGCGGGGAGTGGCAGCCAGATGATGGCCAGAGAGTGGGGGGACGGGGGACAGACGCTGGGCAGAGGGGGGGACGGGGGGGGGGGGGGGAGGGGTAGACACACAGATACCAGGCAGAGTAAGGAGGTGAAGGCAGATTATAGGCATAGAGAGGGGAAGCAGATGCTGGACAGAGAGAGGAGGGGAGGCGGATGCTGGGCAGAGCAGAGGAGGGGAGGCGGATGCTGGGCAGAGCAGAGGAGGGGAGGCACAGATGCTGAGGGGCAGAGGCTGGAGACAGATGCTGCGGAGAGAGGGGGGCAGATGCTGGGCAGAGAGAGGAGGGGAGGCAGATGCTGGGCAGAAAGAGAAGAGGGGACAGATGCTGGGGAGAGAGGGGGGCAGAAGCTCGGCAGAGACAGAAGGGGAAGCAGTTGCTGGGCAAAGAGAGGGGGTACAGATGCTGGACAGAGAGAGAGGAGGGGAGGCAGATGGTGGGCAGAGAGGGGGGGACAGATGATGGGCAGAGAAAGAGGTGTAGATGCTGGGGAGAGAGGGGGGAGACATGCTCGGGAGAGGGGGACAGATGCTGGAGAGAGAGGGGGGCAGATGCTGGGCAGAGACAGGAGGGGAGGCAGATGCTACGCAGAGAGAGGATGAGGACAGATGCTGGAGAGGGGGGTACAGATGCTGGGCAGAGAGAGGAGGGGTACAGATGCTGGGCAGAGAGAGGAGATGTGGCAGATGCTGGGCAGAAACAGGAGGGGGGACAGTGCTGGACAGAGAGGGGGACACACAGATGCTGGACAGAGAGAGCAGGGGGACAGATGCTGGACAGAGAGGAGTGGAGACAGATGCTGGACAGAGAGGAGTGGAGGCAGATGCTGTGCAGAGAGGGGGGGGGGCAGATGCTGGACAGAGAGAGGAGTGGAGGCAGATGCTGTGCAGAGAGGGGGAGGCAGATGCTGGACAGAGAGAGGAGAGGAGGCAGATTCTGGGCAGAGAGAGGAGAGGAGGCAGATTCTGGGCAGAGAGAGAGGTGGGGCAGATGCTAGGGAGAAAGGGGGGAGACAGATGCTGGGGAGATAGGGGGGAGACAGATGCTGGGCAGAATGAAGAGGGGGGGGGGGCAGATGCTAGGTAGATAGAGGAGAGGGCAGATGCTGGTGAGAGGGGGGCAGATGCTGGACAGAGAGAGAGAGATGGGGAGACAGATGTTGGAGAGGGGGTACAGCTGCTGGGCAGAGAGAGCAGGGGAGGCAGATACAGGGTAGAGAGAAGGGGGGGCAGATGCTGGGCAGAGAGAAGAGGGGATGCAGATGCTGGGGAGAAGGAGGGGGAGCAGATGCTGGGGAGAGAGGAGAGAAGGCAGATGCTGGGCAGAGAGGGGGGGCACAGATAATGGGGAAAGAGGGGGGAGACAGATGCTTGGGAGAGGGGGGACAGATGCTGGGGAGAGAGGGGGACAGATGTTGGGCAGAAAGAGGAGGGGAAGCAGATGCTAGGCAGATAGAGGAGGGGTGCAGATTCTGGGGAGAGAGAGAGAGGAGAGGAGGCAGATGCTGGGCAGAGAGAGGAGAGGAGGCAGATTCTGGGCAGAGAGAGAGAGGGGTGGGGCAGATGCTAGGGAGAAAGGGGGAGACAGATGCTGGGGATATAGGGGGGAGACAGATGCTGGGCAGAAAGAAGAGGGGGGGGCAGATGCTAGGTAGATAGAGGAGGGGGCAGATGCTGGTGAGAGGGGGAGCAGATGCTGGACAGAGAGAGAGAGATGGGGAGACAGATGTTGGAGTGGGGGGTACAGCTGCTGGGCAGGGAGAGGAGGGGAGGCAGATACAGGGTAGAGAGAAGGGGGGGGGGGGCAGATGCTGGGCAGAGAGAAGAGGGGATGCAGATGCTGGGGAGGAGGGGGAGCAGATGCTGGGGAGAGAGGAGAGAAGGCAGATGCTGGGCAGAGAGAGGGGGGAACAGATAATGGGGAAATCAGGATTTTGGTACTTACCGATAAATCCCTTTCTCCGATTCCACAGGGGCCACTGGACCATAGTTACAATGGGGAAATAGTAGGCAGTAGTTGGGAGCTGGCACTTTAAAATTTCAACACTGAGGCTAGCTCCTCCCCAACTATCTCCCCTCCAAGCCAGTCTACGTAAAACTGTGCCCGAGGAGAGCTGTAATAAACAAACCCTAAGGTAGAGGAGGTTAATGACGCCCTGTAAACCAGGAGAACACAAACCAAACCTGGAACAGAATTTAACAAAAACCAGACTAGCCTGAACTCAACAAGCAGTCATATAGTGATCTGCAAACCGTTAAGCAAAAAACAAGGAGGAACAGCGCTGGGCGGGCGTCCAGTGGCCCCAGTGGAATCGGAGAAAGGGATTTATCGGTAAGTACCAAAATCCTGATTTCTCCTTCATCCACTAGGGACCACTGGAGCGTAGTTACAATGGGGACGTCCCAGAGCTCCCAAAACGGGTGGGAGAGCACTGAGAATCCTGTAAAACCGCTCGGCCAAACTGTGATGCAGAGGCCGCAAAAGTGTCAAACTTGTAGAATTTGACAAAACGCATGTCGGTCCGACCAAGTAGCCGCTCGACAAAGTATTCATGGAGACCCCATGGGCAGCCGCCCACAAAGGTCCCACAACACTCGTAGAGTGCAATGAAAAAGGAAGCGGAGGCTCCAGAGCAACCGCCAAGAGGACTGTCTGATGGTCAGATGTATCCAACAGCCCAGCGTATGCTGGAACCCCGGCTATTTAGTACGTGAGCATCGTACAGAACAAAGAAGAAAACACTTCGTCGAATAGCCTAATTTCTCTGTCGAGAAAGTCGGTGAGCCCTGACAACATTCAAAAAGGGCCGAAAACACTAGTGTCAGATTTATATGAAAAACGGACATCCCCTTCTGGAAGAAACGACCGCTGAGTCTGAAACTCAGCCGGGGGAGTTGCCAATAGAGTACTCCCTGAAAGAGAGCCCGAACTTACAGCCGCCAGGCTCGTCTCTTTTGGAAGAAAACCGAAAGGACAGAGACTTAAAATTCAGGTCAATATATTTTGAAGCGCAGCCGAGCAAAAATCTCCCAGAGAAACTCAAGATGACGGCTGAATGGTAACTGAAAGAAGGGGAAAAACCCCTATTATCCTCACTATGCCCTATAAAGTTTTCCAAAAGTGGCAAAAGCGAGAAGAGGTAACAGACTTCTGAAATCGGGGCCCAGTAGGCATAACCGAACTAGGGAACTCCTCCCTTCTGAGGTCTCGTGAACAGTCACGCGGTTAAACGAACTCAGTGTAAGATTGAACAAAGAAAAGGACCCTGTTGAAGTAGACAGTCCAGTCGAGGTAGGAGCCAAGGCTCCTCTACTGACAACAGGTGCAGGCTGGATCTTTTAAGTCATGCGTGGCCCAACCGGAGCCACCGAGAGGACTAGCGCGCATTCTCCCCTCCTGTGTTACCGAAAGTGAGGTAGAAATAGACAAGGAGGCAGGATAGACTAACCAGAAACTCCAAGGAGCCCTAAGGGCATCCTCGGCTAATGCCGCCAGAGCTCACGTCCGAGAGTAGTAAAGGGTTAAAGAGTCAGTTAGAACGCCCTGAGGTCGATCCGAAATCTCCGTCAACAGCGGACCAGCTGACAAAACTCCGGGGAATGTATTCTCACCCGGGAGTCTGACCTGGCGGCTTGACCTGGAAAAAAGATTGTTGTCCTCCGCTCAGAGGGGAATGTAGGCGACCACTCATTGCGTCGCAACTTAACTGAAGAGAGAGAGTACCTGGTGCCAAGGAAGGAAAAAAAAATCCTCTGACGGACCGGGTTGAGAAACGTCTACTAGGAGCATAAATTGGATCCGTGTCGAACCCGAAACTCCTGGATCTTTCGGATATTCAGAAGCCACCTAATCTGCATAGTGGGATACTAGCAGTAGATTGTCCAATTAGGGAACCAACATCACTTCCTGTCCTTAAAAAAGAGTTATTCTGTGATCTTCCTGAACCCGGGGGAGCGGAAGAGAGATCGAATGGAAAGGACTGACCGTGAAAATGAGTATCCTGTAATGCGAATATGAGAAAAGCCCGATGAGGAAACCCAACGGAGTTCAGTAAACCGGCATCCCTGAAGACAAGGGACGCGTAAAACCCACTTTCTTGTTCAAAACTAGCAATCACAGACTGAAAGGATTCGAAGGCTAGAATAGGCCTGGTCGAGCCATCTGGCTTCGGCACGTGAAAAGAAAACAAAGGTCTGAGAACCGTTCTGATTCAAATGATATGTGACAACAGGGATCCACACCCTATGCGGTTAGAAGCATATGGAGCGCCGCCTGCAGTATGACTCTCTTGTCATCGTAAACCGGCCGACCCTTGCCGAGGGACCCCTGAGACGGTTGGACTCCAAAATCGAGTCTGTAACCGCCCAAGCCTTCCCAGTCCTCCCAGAAAGACCACAGACCTGCGCCTACCCTGGGACCTCCCAGGTGGTAGGAAGGTCTGACCTGTGGGTGTGTTGGAGGACCTAAAATCAGACTGGACCGAGGATGCTGAACCTTTGCTTCAGCCCGTCACCATGAGATCCCTTGGTGACGGAGATACCGCCCCTGACATGGAGTCGAAACCCTGAAAGGGCACGGAGAGATCTAAAGGAAGGACCTGTAAATGTCCGTCTTGGAGCTGGGGCAGCCGTAAAAGAAAGAAAAGTAGACTTACCCCAATGGTTCGAGAAATCATGCAGGAAGTTCCTTCCCGTGAACCATCTGCCCATTAGGATTCCCTGTTCGCCTGCCACTGTCGCAGCCCCAGAGGTCGTCGGGTTAAGACAGCCGAAGCGAAAATGCAGGTTCCGAGTATACAGACGTGGAGACCTCAAAAAAATATAAAGCAGAATCGTGACTCTGATCTGTCCCAAAGCATCAGTTGATGTAACCTAGAGTACAATTGTTCCACAACCTACCTGCTCCGGACAAGGTCGAACCTCTGCTGCGGCATATGTCTCTCAGATGGATCCTTCAGCAAGGTTGCCCCAGGAAAACGGCAGCCTGTTGGACCGGTGAGACATTGAGGGGTATACCCTGGAGAGGTCTGATATCGTTTCCTGCTATCTGCGGGAAAACGATAGGCTAGGCAAACAAACATTGTTCGATACCTGAAATTGTGAATTCGGATGTCTCCCGGCCGCCTACCGGAGCATATCCAGCTCATCCGAAACTGAACAAGTCGCTGTCATTTCCTCCTTGGCGTCAAACCCCGGGGGACCTGAAGAGTCCGACTCCTTTACCTGCAGCACCAGACGAACTGCTGTTCAATACGCCTCAATATCCTGAGATACTGGTTCAGACTCTACGAAACATAATCAGTATCCTGGACATCTATCGCCTCCTTAAAGAGAGGCCTCTCATCTGCAGTGTAACATGGAAGGTTAGCAAGGTTCTTTTAGAAACCTGGAGAGGAGAAATGACGTACAGGGTCTCTGGTTAATAGTGACATTACCTGCATAATCTGTGTTCAAAAAGTAGCGTGCTGTAGCTGCGCTGAGGGCTGAACAGATGGCTTCACCGCACAATCCACACCTAACAGGGATTTCTCTGACTGTACCAGGTGATACGAACGAAAAGAGAAAAGGTGGGTTAAAGAAGCGTAGCCCTATGTAATGTCTGCACTATAACGTGCAGTGACAGATATGTTTCAAATAAACTTATGTCTGGAGCAGCAGAGACCTGAACTGGTAACGCTGTGCTGCGGGTTAGGAGTCTTAGCCACTAGGCTATGAGAGCTCCTCTTAAGTTTTTTTTTTTATATAAATGTCCCTGCTACTAGCGTACTGAGCCACAGTGGCTATTCTTCTGATGCCACACACAGTCCCCCAAATTACAAATAGCATTATTTGTACCGCTAAATTAAGAAGAACTGGTGCAACACCTGTTTCTCGGAGGTTCCGCTGGTTTCTCAAAATGGCGGCCCGCCTGCGAGAAAAGCCAGGGGAAAATTTTGTTATGTGGCAAGAGCTATGTGGAAATGTGAACCCAGGTCTGTGTTATTAATAAACATTGTGGAAGGGTTTTGTTGTATCCACTATATATGGTATATACAGTATATATATATATATATATATATATATATATATATACACATATATCCATCTATAAATATCTGTATCTCCTATACACACCCCTATTGAACCCAATAGGGTAGAGAAATACATATGCCCGGGTGATATAAATACATTACATATATATCTATACACATAGTGAACCCAATAGGGTAGAGAAATACATATTCCAGGGTGATATAATAGTGAACCCAATAAATATACACTCTTCTGCTTAATATGCTATACTAGTGTTATGCAACTAGCCCTGAACCTTATTGAGCTGAGACACAGCTCCTGTTACAGAGCGGGCTTCCTCTATGAAATGCCCGGTAAAGGTCTCCCCTGCAGGGAGAGATCCCTCTGGGCTATAGAGCGTTGTGAGCCGTGGCCGGGGAGCGGGGAGCCCGCTGAGGAGAGCGGGATTAAGGTCCTTCCCCTCCTTATGTATCATGCACAGTACAGCCAGGCATGATACTATGTCAGTGTAGGGGAAGGAGCTTTCAGCGGCCGTGATTGAAGCGGTGAGTGGCATGCTGCAGCGGCAGGCCGGGGAGCGGAAGCGCTGAGCCCGCTGTACAGAGCGGGAGTTAGCTCTGCCCCCCCGTTTCGGCGCCAAATTTAAAACTGACCCGCTTCAGTGTAGCTGAAGCGGTGAGCGTCCTGTATCCCCCGCCGGCAATGTATGCCGCGGCCGGGAAGCGCTGAGCCCTCTGCACAGAGCGGGCGCTGTGCAGAGCGGGCTAAAGCTCCGCCCCCACCTAAATGGCGCCCATTTTAAATTTTAAGCAAAGGCTTTTATTAGAGGGGAGCCGGGATCTCTCTGGGTGAGTGCCGCCACAAATGCCCTCTATCACTCAGCACACTGCACAGTTAAATTGAGTAAATAAACAGTGGGCACACTGTAAATGTAAAATTATACAACAGTGGAGGGGGATAAATTGTACTCACCGCTGTCCCGATGTAGTGGCCCCGACACGCGCCGCACGCAGCGGTGTGCTGTCGGAATCTTCTGCCGACGGAGTGACCCTGACACGCGCCGCACGCAGCGGTGTCCGGCCACTGATACTCACTGCTGCCATGCTGCCGGAATCTTCTGCTGGATGGAGTGGTCCCAACACGCGCCGCACGCAGCGGTGTCCGCCAACTCAGGAGAGCTCAGTGTCTCCCTCAGCCGGGGCCCATCCCGAGCCGCACGCAGCTGCGATGGGACCCCGCCGGCAGCTCCCGCGGTGCAGACTGGCAGTGGCAGAGCTGCCAGTCTGTGCGTGTGTGAAAGAAAAATAAAATAATAAAGAAAAAATAGAAAATTCTTCAGCTAAACCCAAGTGAACCAGCTCACCTCGGGCACTAAACTAAGACTGGGTTGGAGGTGAGATAGTAGGGGAGGAGCTAGCCTCAGTGTTGAAATTTTAAAGTGCCAGCTCCCAACTACTGCCTACTATTTCCCCATTGTAACTACGCTCCAGTGGCCCCTAGTGGATGAAGGAGAAAGAGGGGAGAGACAGATGCTTGGGAGAGGGGGGACAGATGCTGGGGAGAGAGGGGGACAGATGTTGGGCAGAAAGAGGAGGGGAAGCAGATGCTAGGCAGATAGAGGAGGGGTGCAGATGCTGGGGAGAGAGAGAAATGGGGAGACAGATGCGGGAGGGGGGTACAGATACTGGGCAGAGAGAAGAGGGAAGGCAGATGCAGAGCAGAGAGAAGGGGGAGCAGATGCTTGGCAGAGAGAGGATGGGAGGCAGATGCTGGGCAGACAGAGGAGGTAGGACAGATGATGGACAGGGAGAGGGGGGCACAGATGCTGGGGAGGGAGGGGGGCACAGATGCTGGGGAAAGAGAGGGGGGAAGATGCTGGGCAAAAAGAGGAGGGGAGGCAGATGCTAGGGAGAGGTGGGGGTAGACGCTGGGGAGAGAGGAGGTAGATGCTGGGGAGAGAGAGAGAGCGATGGGGAGACAGATGTTGGAGAGGGGGTACAGATGCTGGGCAGAGAGAGGAGGGGAGGCAGATGCAGGGCAGAGAGAGGGGGCAGATGCTGGGCAGAAAGAGAAGAGGGGACAGATGCTGGGGAGAGAGGGGGGCAGAAGCTCGGCAGAGACAGAAGGGGAAGCAGTTGCTGGGCAAAGAGAGGGGGTACAGATGCTGGACAGAGAGAGAGGAGGGGAGGCAGATGGTGGGCAGTGAGGGGGGGACAGATGATGGGCAGAGAAAGAGGTGCAGATGCTGGGGAGAGAGGAGGGAGACATGCTCGGGAGAGGGGGACAGATGCTGGAGAGAGGGGGGCAGATGCTGGGCAGAGACAGGAGGGGAGGCAGATGCTACGCAGAGAGAGGATGAGGACAGATGCTGGAGAGAGGGGGTACAGATGCTGGGCAGAGAGAGGAGGGGTACAGATGCTGGGCAGAGAGAGGAGGGGTGGCAGATGCTGGGCAGAAACAGGAGGGGGGACAGTGCTGGACAGAGAGGGGGACACACAGATGCTGGACAGAGAGAGCAGGGGGACAGATGCTGGACAGAGAGGAGTGGAGACAGATGCTGGATAGAGAGGAGTGGAGGCAGATGCTGTGCAGAGAGGGGGGGGGGGGGCAGATGCTGGACAGAGAGAGGAGTGGAGGCAGATGCTGTGCAGAGAGGGGGAGGCAGATGCTGGACAGAGAGAGAGGAGTGAGGCAGATGCTGGGCAGAGAGAGGAGAGGAGGCAGATTCTGGGCAGAGAGGAGAGGAGGCAGATTCTGGGCAGAGAGAGAGAGGTGGGGCAGATGCTAGAGAGAAAGGGGGGAGACAGATGCTGGGGAGATAGGGGGGAGACAGATGCTGGGCAGAATGAAGAGGGGGGGGCAGATGCTAGGTAGATAGAGGAGGGGGCAGATGCTGGTGAGAGGGGAGCAGATGCTGGACACAGAGAGAGAGATGGGGAGACAGATGTTGGAGTGGGGGGTACAGCTGCTGGGCAGGGAGAGGAGGGGAGGCAGATACAGGGTAGAGAGAAGGGGGGGGGCAGATGCTGGGCAGAGAGAAGAGGGGATGCAGATGCTGGGGAGAAGGAGGGGGAGCAGATGCTGGGGAGAGAGGAGAGAAGGCAGATGCTGGGCAGAGAGGGGGGGAACAGATAATGGGGAAAGAGGGGGGAGACAGATGCTTGGGAGAGGGGGGACAGATGCTGGGGAGAGAGGGGGACAGATGTTGGGCAGAAAGAGGAGGGGAAGCAGATGCTAGGCAGATAGAGAAGGGGTGCAGATTCTGGGGAGAGAGAGAGAGAGGAGAGGAGGCAGATACAGGGTAGAGAGAAGGGGGGGGCAGATGCTGGGCAGAGAGAAGAGGGGATGCAGATGCTGGGGAGAAGGAGCAGGAGCAGATGCTGGGGAGAGAGGAGAGAAGGCAGATGCTGGGCGGAGAGAGGGGGGAACAGATAATGGGGAAAGAGGGGAGAGACAGATGCTTGGGAGAGGGGGGACAGATGCTGGGGAGAGAGGGGGACAGATGTTGGGCAGAAAGAGGAGGGGAAGCAGATGCTAGGCAGATAGAGGAGGGGTGCAGATGCTGGGGAGAGAGAGAAATGGGGAGACAGATGCGGGAGGGGGGTACAGATACTGGGCAGAGAGAAGAGGGAAGGCAGATGCAGAGCAGAGAGAAGGGGGAGCAGATGCTTGGCAGAGAGAGGATGGGAGGCAGATGCTGGGCAGACAGAGGAGGTAGGACAGATGATGGACAGGGAGAGGGGGGCACAGATGCTGGGGAGGGAGGGGGGCACAGATGCTGGTGAAAGAGAGGGGGGAAGATGCTGGGCAGAAAGAGGAGGGGAGGCAGATGCTAGGGAGAGGTGGGGGTAAACGCTGAGGAGAGAGGAGGTAGATGCCGGGGAGAGAGAGAGAGCGATGGGGAGACAGATGTTGGAGTGGGGGTACAGATGCTGGGCAGAGAGAGGAGGGGAGGCAGATGCAGGGCAGAGAGAATGGTGGAACAGATGCAGGGCAGAGAGAATGGGGGGACAGATGCTGGGGAGTGGGGGACAGATGCTGGGGAGAGGGGGCAGATGCTGGGCAAAGAGAGGGGGAGCAGATGCTGGACAGAGATAGGAGAGAAGGTAGATGCTGGGCAAAGAGAGAGGCGTACAGACAGAGAGAGCAGGGGGACAGATGCTGGACAGAGAGGAGTGGAGGCAGATGCTGTGCAGAGAGGGGGGGGGGGGCAGATGCTAGATAGAGAGAGGTGTGGCAGATATAACATGTGCAGAGAGAGTTAGATTTGGGTGGGTTATTTTGTTTCTGTGTAGGGTAAATACTGGCTGCTTTATTTTTACACTGCAATTTAGATTTCCGTTTGAACACACCCCACCAAAATCTAACTCTCTCTGCACATGTTATATCTGCCAGGCAGAGGCGGTCACTGGGCAGGAGGGGCGTTTGGTCGCTGTTTTAGGGGCGTGGTCTGGGCAACGCAGGCGTGCCTGGAGTGTGCGGGTGGCGGGCCGCGTGATGTCACACACAGCCACTGCGACTTGAACAGCGACGAGTAGCTCCCCGCCAGCGCGCAGTATCTGCGCTGTTAGGGAGCTACTCTTCAAGTACAAAAGCATCGCCGATGTGCAATGCTTTTGTACTTGTGCGGCGGGGTAGGGCCTGACGTGCGGGGCGGACTAGCCCTGTGCGGGGCATCCCCCCGCATGTCAGGGAAGCTGATCTAAATTTAGCACATCTACGATCAGGTCTGAATTAGGCCCTTAGGGGGTAATTCCAAGTTGATCGCACACTGGCCGATGGTCCCGCGATATATCGGCCGTTCAAGAGAACGGCCGATATATCGGCCAGTGTGTACGGGCCTTTAGATTTGGGTGTGGTGTGTTCAATCTGCAATCTAATTTGCAGTGTAAAAATAAAGCAGCCAGTATTTACCCTGCACAGAAATAAAAGAACCCACCCAAATCTAACTCTCTCTGCACATGTTAAATCTGCCTCCCCTGCAGTGCACATGGTTTTGCCCAACTGCTAACAAAATTCCTGCTGCGATCAACTTGGAATTACCCCCTTAGTACGGACGTCAGAGGTAGAAAAAAACATTCAGCTGTAAAAAACTTAGGCTGTTAGGCTGTTAAAACCAACACAGAGTGGTCCAGCTGTAGAAACAGACCTTGTTGCAGCAGATCTGGACAAAAGGGAGATGCCACCCAAGACTTGCCCACAATTTAAAAATCACTAGGATTACAATTACACCCTGATATGGGTTATTTTAGGTGGCAACCTTGGATTCGGTGGAAAAGGATACTCTAGACAAGAATTTCACAGAACTGTAATGGCAGTCACTGTGAAAAGCCACAGGTTCCTATATCTCACACAGAATTATGGAACTTTGAAGATGATTTGAAAAGCCATGAGATTCCCCTGTGGAAACTCACAAAGGGGATCATTCCAAATTGATTGCTCGCTAGCAGTTTTAGCAGTCGTGCAAACGCTAAGCCGCTGGGAGTGTATTTTAGCTTAGCAGAAGTGCGAATGAAAGGATCGCACAGCGGCTGCAAAAAAAAATTGTGCAGTTTTAGAGTAGCACCAGACCTACTCAGCGCTTGCGATCACTTCAGACCATTCAGTTCCGGATTTGACGTCACAAACACGCCCTGCGTTCGCCCAGCCACGCCTGCATTTTTCCTGGCACGCCTGCGTTTTTTCGAGCACTCCCTGAAAACGGTCAGTTGACACCCAGAAACGCCCCTTTCCTGTCAATCACTCTGCGGCCAGCAGTGCGACTGAAAAGCTTTGCTAGACCTTGTGTAAAAATACATAGGCCATTGTGAAAGTACGTCGCGCGTGTGCACTGCGCCGCTTACGCAGAAGTGCCGTTTTTTTACTTAATCGCAGCGCAGCAAACTTTTTCAGCTAGCGATCAACTTGGAATGACCCGCAATGTCTGAATCGGTCAATGGAAGATTCCTGTAAAGAGATGCCCCTGATTTTATAAGTAAGCGTACAGAAGTTAGCTTAATAATCTTCTACTGCTTAGTATGAACACTGCTAAGAACAACAACAGAAAAAATAAGAATTTACTTACCGATAATTCTATTTCTCGGAGTCCGTAGTGGATGCTGGGGTTCCTGAA
This sequence comes from Pseudophryne corroboree, assembly GCF_028390025.1. Lineage (NCBI taxonomy): Eukaryota > Metazoa > Chordata > Amphibia > Anura > Myobatrachidae > Pseudophryne > Pseudophryne corroboree. Next base: position 299,545,872 of record NC_086444.1, on the reverse strand, counting down.
AGGACCATGGGGAATAGCGGCTCCGCAGGAGACAGGGCACAAAAAAGTAAAGCTTTTACCAGATCAGGTGGTGTGCACTGGCTCCTCCCCCTATGACCCTCCTCCAGACTCCAGTTAGGTACTGTGCCCGGACGAGCGTACACAATAAGGGAGGCAATTTGAATCCCGGGTAAGACTCATACCAGCCACACCAATCACACCGTACAACTTGTGATCTAAACCCAGTTAACAGTATGATAACAGAAAGAGCCTCTTAAAGATGGCTCCTTAACAATATAACCCGAATTTGTTAACAATAACTATGTACAGTATTGCAGATAATCCGCACTTGGGATGGGCGCCCAGCATCCACTACGGACTCCGAGAAATAGAATTATCGGTAAGTAAATTCTTATTTTCTCTATCGTCCTAAGTGGATGCTGGGGTTCCTGAAAGGACCATGGGGATTATACCAAAGCTCCCAAACGGGCGGGAGAGTGCGGATGACTCTGCAGCACCGAATGAGAGAATTCCAAGTCCTCTTTTGCCAGGGTATCAAATTTGTAGAATTTTACAAACGTGTTTTCCCCCGACCACGTAGCTGCTCGGCAGAATTGTAATGCCGAGACCCCTCGGGCAGCCGCCCAAGATGAGCCCACCTTCCTTGTGGAATGGGCCTTAACAGATTTAGGCTGTGGCAGGCCTGCCACAGAATGAGCAAGTTGAATTGTGTTACAAATCCAACGAGCAATCGTCTGCTTAGAAGCAGGGGCACCCAACTTGTTGGGTGCATATAGTATCAACAGCGAGTCAGATTTTCTGACTTCAGCCGTCCTTGAAATGTATATTTTTAAGGCTCTGACAACGTCCAACAACTTGGAGTCCTCCAAGTCGCCAGTGGCCGCAGGCACCACAATAGGTTGGTTCAGGTGAAACGCTGATACCACCTTAGGGAGAAAATGCGGACGAGTCCTCAGTTCTGCCCTATCCGAATGGAAGATTAGATAAGGGCTTTTATAAGATAAAGCCGCCAATTCAGATACTCTCCTGGCGGAAGCCAGGGCCAGTAACATAGTCACTTTCCATGTGAGATATTTAAAATCCACCTTTTTCAATGGTTCAAACCAATGGGATTTGAGGAAATCTAAAACTACATTTAGATCCCACGGTGCCACCGGAGGCACCACAGGAGGCTGTATATGCAGTACTCCTTTAACAAAAGTCTGTACCTCAGGAACTGAGGCCAATTCTTTTTGGAAGAATATTGACAGGGCCGAAATTTGAACCTTAATAGATCTCAATTTGAGACCCATAGACAATCCTGATTGTAGGAAATGTAGGAAACGACCCAGTTGAAATTCCTCCGTCGGAACACTCCGATCCTCGCACCACGCGACATATTTTCGCCAAATGCGGTGATAATGTTTCGCGGTGACTTCCTTCCTTGCCTTAATCAAGGTAGGAATGACTTCTTCTGGAATGCCTTTCCCTTTTAGGATCTGGCGTTCAACCGCCATGCCGTCAAACGCAGCCGCGGTAAGTCTTGAAAGAGACAGGGACCCTGTTGTAGCAGGTCCCTTCTCAGAAGTAGAGGGCACGGGTCGTCCGTGACCAACTCTTGAAGTTCCGGGTACCAAGTCCTTCTTGGCCAATCCGGAGCCACTAGTATTGTTCTTACTCCTCCTCACCGTATAATCTTCAATACCTTTGGTATGAGAGGCAGAGGAGGAAACACATATACTGATTTGTACACCCAAGGTGTTACCAGTGCGTCCACAGCTATTGCCTGTGGATCTCTTGACCTGGCGCAATACTTGTCCAGTTTCTTGTTGAGGCGAGACGCCATCATGTCTACCATTGGTCTTTCCCAACAGTTTACTAGCATGTGGAAGACTTCTGGATGAAGACCCCCCTCTCCCGGGTGAATATCGTGTCTGCTGAGGAAGTCTGCTTCCCAGTTGTCCACGCCCGGGAAGAACACTGCTGACAGTGCTATTACGTGATTCTCCGCCCAGCGAAGAATCTTGGTAGCTTCTGCCATTGCACTCCTGCTTCTTGTGCCGCCCTGTCTGTTTACATGGGCGACCGCCGTGATGTTGTCCGACTGAATCAACACCGGTTTTCCTTGCAGGAGTGGTTCCGCCTGGCTTAGAGCATTTTAGATTGCTCTTAGTACCAGAATGTTTATGTGAAGAGACTTTTCCAGGTTCGTCCATACCCCCTGGAAGTTTCTTCCTTGTGTGACTGCTCCCCAACCTCTCAGGCTGGCGTCCGTGGTCACCAGGATCAAATCCTGTATGCCGAATCTGCGGCCCTCCAATAGATGAGCCTTTTGCAACCACCACAGAAGATATACCCTTGTCCTTGGCGACAGGGTTATTCGCAGGTGCATCTGAGGATGCGACCCTGACCATTTGTCCAACAGATCCCTTTGGAAAATTCTTGCATGGAATCTGCCGAATGGAATTGCTTCGTAAAAAGCCACCATTTTTCCCAGGACTCTTGTGCATTGATGTACAGACACCTTTCCTGGTTTTAGGAGGTTCCTGACAGGTCGGATAACTCCTTGGCTTTTTCCTCGGGAAGAAAAACCTTTTTCTGAACCGTGTCCAGAATCATCCCTAGGAACAGCAGACGTATCGTCGGAAAACAGCTGCGATTCTTGGAATATTTAGAATCCAGTCGTGCCGTCGAAGAACTACTTTAGATAGTGCTCTTCCGACCTCCAACTGTTCTCTGGAACTTGCCCTTTTTAGGTCGTGCAAGTAAGGGATAATTTAGATGCCTTTTTTCTTTGAAGAAACATCTTTTCGGCCATTACCTTGGTAAAAAGGCCCGGGGTGCCGTGGATAATTCAAACGGCATCGTCTGAAACTGATATTGACAGTTCTGTACCACGAACCAGAGGTACCCTTGATGAGAAGGACAAAATTTGGACATGGAGGTAATCCTTGATGTCCAGGGACACCATATAGTCCCCTTTTTTCCGGTTCGCTATCACTGCTCTGAGTGACTTTATCTCGATTTGAACCTTTTATGTAAGTGTTCAAAACATTTTAGATTTAGACTATGTGTCACCAAGCCGTCTGGCTTCAGTACCACAATATAGTGTGGAAAAATAATACCCTTTTCCTTGTCGTAGGAGGGGTACTTTGATTATCACCTGCTGGATATACAGCTTGTGAATTGTTTCCAATGCTGCCTCCCTGTCGGAGGGAGCCGTTGGTAAAGCAGACTTCAGGAACCTGCGAGGAGAAGATGTCTCGACTCTCCAATCTTTACCCCTGGGATAATACTCGTACGATCTAGGGGTCAACTTGCGAGTGATCCCACTGCGCCCTGAGACTCTTGAGACTACCCCCCCACCTTGAGTCCGCTTGCACGGCCCCAGCGTCATGCTGAGGACTTGGCAGACGCGGTGGAGGGCTTCTTTTCCTGGGAAAGGGCTGCCTGCTGCAGTCTACTTCCCTTACCTCTATGTCTGGGCAGATATGACTGGCCTTTTGCCTGCATGCCCTCATGGGAAAGGAAAGATTGAGGCTGAAAAGACGGTGTCTTTTTTAGCTGAGATGTAACTTGGGGTAAAAAAGGTTGGATTTCCCAGCTGTTGCTGTGGTCCCCAGGTCCGATGGACCGACCCCCAAATAACTCCTTCCCTTTATACAGCAATACTTCCATCTGCCGTATGGGATCTGTATCACCTGACCACTGTCGTGTCCCTGACATCTTCTGGGAGATATGGACAACGCACTTATCTTGATGCCAGAGAGCAAATATCCCTCTGTGCATCTCACATACATATATATAGAATGCATCCTATTAAATGCTGTACATGAATAAAATATTTTCAGTCAGGGAATCCGACCAAGCCAACCCAGCACTGCATCTCCAGGCTGATGGCGATCGCTGGTCGCAGTATAACCACCGTATGTGTGTATATACTTTTTAGGATATTTTTCCAGCTTCCTATCAGCTGGCTCCTTGAGGGCGGCCGTATCTGGAGACGGTAACGCCACTTGATAAGCGTGTGAGCGCCTTATCACCCTAAGGGGTGTTTCCCAACGTACCCTAATTTCTGGCGGGAAAGGGTATAACGCCAATATTTGCTATCGGGGTAACCCTACGCATCATCACACACTTCATTTTATTTTATCTGATTCAGGAAAAACTACAGGTAGTTTTTTCACTCCCACATAATACCCTTTCTTGTGGTACTTGTAGTATCAGAAACACGTAACACCTCCTTCATTGCCCTTAACGTGTGGCCCTAATGAGAAATACGTTTGTTTATTCACCGTCGACACTGTATTCAGTGTCCGTGTCTGTGTCTGTGTCGACCGACTGAGGTAAATGGGCGTTTTTTAAAAACCCCTGACGGTGTTTCTGAGACGCCTGGACCGGTCCTAATAGATTGTCGGCCGTCTCATGTCGTCAACCGACCTTGCAGCGTGTTGACATTCTCACGTAATTCTCTAAATAAGCCATCCATTCCGGTGTCGACTCCCTAGAGAGTGACATCACCATTACAGGCAATTTCTCCGCCTCCTCACCAACATCGTCCTCATACATGTCGACACACACGTACCGACACACAGCACACACACCGGGAATGCTCTGACAGAGGACAGGACCCACTAGCCCTTTGGGGAGACAGAGGGAGAGTCTGCCAGCACACACCAAAAACGCTATAATTATATAGGGACAACCTTATATAAGTGTTTCTCCCTTATAGCATCTTTTATATATATACAATATCGCCAAAATCAGTGCCCCCCCTCTCTGTTTTAACCCTGTTTCTGTAGTGCAGTGCAGGGGAGAGCCTGGGAGCCTTCTCTCCAGCTTTTCTGTGAGAGAAAATGGCGCTGTGTGCTGAGGAGATAGGCCCCGCCCCTTTTTCGGCGGGCTCGTCTCCCGCTATTTTTGAAGTTAGGCAGGGGTTAAATATCTCCATATAGCCTCTGTGGGCTATATGTGAGGTATTTTTTGCCTCTAATAAGGTTTTTATTTGCCTCTCAGAGCGCCCCCCCCAGCGCTCTGCACCCTCAGTGACTGTTGTGTGAAGTGTGCTGAGAGGAAAATGGCGCACAGCTGCAGTGCTGTGCGCTACCTTTATGAAGACTCAGGAGTCTTCAGCCGCCGATTTTGGACCTCTTCTCTCTTCAGCGTCTGCAAGGGGGCCGGCGGCGCGGCTCCGGTGACCATCCAGGCTGTACCTGTGATCGTCCCTCTGGAGCTAGTGTCCAGTAGCCAAGCAGCAAATCCACTCTGCACGCAGGTGAGTTCACTACTTCTCCCCTAAGTCCCTCGTTGCAGTGATCCTGTTGCCAGCAGGACTCACTGTAAAGTAAAAAACCTAAGCTAAACTTTCTCTAAGCAGCTCTTTAGGAGAGCCACCTAGATTGCACCCTTCTCGTTCGGGCACAAAATCTAACTGGAGTCTGGAGGAGGGTCATAGGGGGAGGAGCCAGTGCACACCACCTGATCTGGTAAAAGCTTTACTTTTTTGTGCCCTGTCTCCTGCGGAGCCGCTATTCCCCATGGTCCTTTCAGGAACCCCAGCATCCACTTAGGACGATAGAGAAATGTCCAGGCAGGAATGATTGAGCCTGCTAGCACTCTCTCGCTATTGGAGCTTCACAGATACCGTACCTAAACCAATGCCGTAGCGCTGAACAGCCGAATACGAAATGGCCAGCCAGGTCGAATTAAGATAGTTAGAAAAAGTGCTGTGAGCTCAAGTACAGTGATTGTCAGATCCGGCTATGATGACGACTATGGGGGTGATTAAGACTGGAACACTGCAGCGGCAGTCGCACGCAGCCGCTGCGGCCAAAAAACATGGCGGGTAGCCTCCTGCCTTTGCAGCTAGGCTGCATAGGCAAGGAGCTACTCGCCAGGTGTGAAAGCATTGCCGATGTCCAATGCTTTCGCACGTGTGTGGGGGTGGGGGTAAGGATTGGCGTGCGGGACAGACTAGCCCTGTGCTGTGCGCCCCCCTTGATGTTAGAGATTGTGATCGTAGATTTGCGTTTTTTCGCACATCTAAGATCAGCTCTGAATCACCCCCTATAGGTGTTGGTGCTGAAGATGTAATGTCACAACACTCCATGTTCAAAAACCTTGCAACAGTAGTCACAATGACCACCAGTGAGGTCTGTCCGAACTATAAAACCAAAAGGAAATGCTGAGCGGCACAATCGGCTTGAGAGTATTAACCACTGAAACAGCCGTTAGGGCAGCCTGGGGTATGAAACGGTCACCAAAAAGGAGACAATTGTGTGCAACAGAAAAAAAACCTTAGAAATTAAGTAATAATCATTTAGATACAATAAGAGCTGCATAGCAGCCCCTGAAAACGTGTCCTACTCCATGAGGCACATAAAGAAGACTGGAGTTCTGGGGTTGCAGGGGGGAGGATCTTAGAATGTATAGCTACAGTGTAGTTTATGTGCCAACTCTTCCAGTCAACTTGCAATCCCATGGTCCAGTGTTCCCTAGCCTTGCTGTTACAGGTATTTTTGCATGGACTTGTGAATGCTTATTGAAGGGACACTTCTCACCTGTTGTAAATCAAATTCATTCAGGGAATGATCTCTTTACTTACCCTCTGCTTCATGAGAGTTAAAGACCTCTCTGCATGCCCAATAAGCCTCATGCAGTGATGTATCCTCCCTGGACCTAGCCTGCCCTGTGCAATTTCAAATCCTCTGCCTCTACCCAGGAGGATGTTTTCCTTAGGCACACGTACATTGTCAAAGCGTAGTTCTCCATGTCCACCTGTGGGACAGAAACACACTGAAAGTCAGGGCATTAATATTACCCAAGAGAACACAAGTAGAGACCTATAAATCAGTACTTTAGTGGTGCCCAGGATTACCTACATGATGCATGGCTGTGCATTATTTTTCAGTCCCCTGTACATAGATCTTGTGACAGGCGCATTTGCCATTACCTCTGCTGTCTCTGACCCTGACAGCTACCTCCACTTTACTGGCTTCAGTTATTCATGGCCAATAATCACTCACTCATAGCTCTGAATGACCCCAGAACATCAAGAGAGCAGAATAGTGAGGCCAAAATTATCAGAAATAAATCTTCTCTCCAAAGCAGCTATCTGAAAACTTGGGGCCCATACCCAGCCCAATATACATTCTGATGACTATAATACAAAGTGCTCCTTGTTGGCTAGTATCTAAAGCAGAATTCGTTTTGGTGGCAACTATAGAAAATAGATCTTTCATCTGGAGGCCACCATATAGCAACATGTTAGTGACACCGTGAGTTGTTAACAACTTTGGGCAGGAAATTAATTGTAGCGGTTCCTATCTGACAATATGAACAAATCAGAATACAGGGAGCTGTCTGCAGGATGTTAATTACCGTTCCCCATATCTCACCCCTCTCACATTGTGCAAGTGTCAGAGAGAAGGCCTTGTGAGCTCCAAAGCTCTTTCACCGCAAATCACCTGGAAAGTTACTATACTCCCCTTATGGCGGCCCTGTTCCACTAGTACAGTGTTGGGAATGGAAGGTTGGTATGTGGGAGAAGAAGATAGGTAATTTGTGGAACAAAACTAGCACCTCCTAGAGGGTATGTGTGCATTTCTTTTATGGGTATTTGACTGCAGTATATTGCTGGCAATGTAATGTATTTGGACATAGTTTATGACAACAATGGTCAGTTTCCTTTGTACAACACATCTGGCAATAAATTTGGTTATTTTGCTCTGAAATATACTGTGGCTAAATTATCATGACCACCGGGTTAGCACTTTGTTGGGGCACCTATTGCCTTTAATTTGGCTTGAATTCTTCTAGACATGGATGTTACTAATGGTTAGTATGTTTGTGCTGAATATTACCCTAAATGCGATGAACTGCATCTTCCAGTTCCTGAAGGTTTGATGGCAGTGGATCTATTTATTGGATCCTCCATTCAACCTCCTCCCACAAATGTTCAATGGGATGGAGATCTGGAATTGAGGACAATGGGTCTTCATCACGCTCCTCAAACCATTTGCGTACAATAAGAGTTCTACGTCAGCTCCCCATTGTCCTGCAGGAAGTATACATCTCCATTGGAAAAAACCATCAAATAACCTTGGCCAGTCAGACGTTGCTCCACACGAAAAATGAAGGGCCCAGACACTCCCATGAAAACATGCCCTACAGCAGGGGTGGGGAACCTTTTTTCTACCGAGGGCCATTTGGATATTTATAAAATCCTTCGGGGGCCATACAAGTCTGCCCCCGCGCGCCCCCAAAAAATGGGTGTGGCCAGTTAAAATGGGACGTGATACACATATGCCCCCAATAGTGCAGTGCCAGATCCACAATTGCCCCCACAGTGCCAGGTATACAAATGCCCCCACAGTGCCAGGTATACAAATGCCCCCACAGTGCCAGGTATACAAATGCCCCCACAGTGCCAGGTATACAAATGCCCCTCACAGTGCCAGGTATACAGATGCCTCCACAGTGCCAGGTATACAAATGCCCCCACAGTGCCAGGTATACAAATGCCCCCACAGTGCCAGGTATACAGATGTCCCCACAGTGCCAGGTATACAGATGCCCCCACAGTGCCAGGTATACAAATGCTCCTCACAGTGCCAGGTATACAGATGTCCCCACAGTGCCAGGTATACAGATGCCCCCACAGTGCCAGGTATACAAATGCCCCCACAGTGCCAGGTATCCAGATGTCCCCACAGTGCCAGGTATACAGATGCCCCCACAGTGCCAGCTATACAAATGCCCCTCACAGTGCCAGGTATACAGATGCCCCCACAGTGCCAGGTATACAGATGCCCCCACAGTGCCAGGTATACAAATGCCCCTCACAGTGCCAGGTATACAGATGCCCCCCCACAGTGCCAGGTATACAGATGCCCCCCCGTCCCGCTTACCGCTCCTTTCGGCGGGGACACGGAGGAGAGCGCAGCTATGTTGGGCGGCGGCGTGTAAGACTTGAAACCAGCCGCCGGTTCGAGAGCCAATCAGAGCTCGCGGACCTGCAGCCGCGGCTCCTGATTGGCTGCCGGTCCGCGAGCTCTGATTGGCTCACGAACCGGCGGCTGGTTTCAAGTCCTACACGCCGCCGCCCGACAATAGCCGCGCTCTCCTCCGTGTGGTGACAGCTGAGACACGCTGCCGCCGGACTGTACGGTGGCGTCTCACTGAGAGGAGAGTGTGGGCCGGACCAAACGGCTTCGCGGGCCGGAGGTTCCCCACCCCTGCCCTACAGTATACAGTACCATAACGTTGAATCAACCAGCCTAAAGAGTCATGGCAATGCTTTTGTGCCATCTGCATGGTGTATTTGAAATTGTGATTTGTCAGACCACGTGACCTGTTTTCAATCATTTACTGTCCAATTCCTGTGTTTGTGAGCAAACTGGAGGCGTTTCACCCTGTTTGCAGCACACAGCAATGGCTTACGGACAGGCCTTCTGCTTCTGTAGGCCTTACAATCTAATGGGCAATGTATGGTATATTGAGAGGCCATCTGAATTGGTCCGATATAGATTATCAGTAAGTTGATGGACTGTTGTCCATCGGTTGAGCAGAACAAGTCTACATCCATTCTACTTCAGGATCCAGGAGCCGTTTATAACCACAGGCCTTGCATTCAGAACCAGCTCTTTGTCTGCAGGTTTCCTCTCTAAGCACTTTAACTGCCGCCCTCAAACAATTCTCCAGTGCAGCCTTTTTGCTAATGCTGGCACAACTGCTGCGATCACCAACAATCATTCTATGTTCAAAGTCCATCAAATTGCAACATTTACCCATTATTTCACGAGTGATACATTTCATTAGTCTCTGCATGCCTTCGCCTTTCCGTTCTGACATAGAATGTCTGAATTGTATAAATTTTATCTGTGGAATAGCTACTTTGCATAAATGTACGTGGTGATCATAGTAATTTACCCACTCGGTGTATATGGTTGGAAATTGTAATACATTGGCAATGTGGAATTTCGGAAGTGAGAATCAAATACTAATTTCCAGTACCACAGAGTGGTTCTTTTGATTGTATCACCAGTTTTCAAGAATAAATGCTCTTGCATGTTCCCTAAAATGTAAAAGAGTGCTTCCAAACTATTAACAGATACTGCAATTCATACCTGGAGCATCCTCTAATCCATAGACAGTAAGTGGCCTCAGAACTGTTACTCCAGGTGCATCCATAGGAACTAAGATCATTGTCTGCTGTTTATGGCGAGGGGCATCTAGGTCAGTCTTTCCCATAAAGATGCAGATTTTACAGTGTTGATCCAGTGCACCTGCAAAAAAAGGCTAGTGTCACATAAATAAAACTTAAGAAAAATAAGTGTTATGGTAGACTTACCACTGGTAATACTTTTTCTGCGAAGTACATTTGGTTCCACAGGGAAACATTGTGGTGTAGAATGGATCTTGCAAAAAAGAAGAGTAGAGGACTGCTGCGCCTGAGAGAGCTGCGGTCGGGAAATCAATGGGTGGTCACTCAAACACCGTAAAACAATCGTACACGAAAAAATATGAGATCCCTTCTGCGCTCATCAACGATTCACAATGTACAATACTGTAATAATGGGGTATATTCTCAGTCAATTAGTCCATGAAACAACTTCGATTTTTGACCAGATTCTTTTCAACACAGGAAGAGTTTATAAGTGGGAGGACTGAATGCGTACCATACTCACATGGAGTCGCACTATGTCCCTCGTATAAAGGTATCTTTTATTCCTCTGTTCTTTTTCTTCCCAAATTCTCCGGAGTGAAGAGTTAAAAAAAGAAAGAAGACAGGAGAACACCTAATAGTGAAGTACGTCCGTTTAGGCAAGAAGTCACTGGATGAAGATGCGTGAAAGGATGTGGTAAATGTGGTTTAAAAATCAATAATCCAGAATTTTCATCCTCTCTACGGGTGGAGGTGCAAATGTGGAGATATTCAGAGTAAACGCGTACCGTACTCACGTCAAATCACGGTTGTTGCTGCATATAAAGGTATCTTTGATCTTTCGTTCTCCCTTCTTCCTCTCCTTAGTCCAGTAGTGATCCTGAACCGATGATTCTTATTCTCGGCGACAAGGAGAGAAAAACACGAGGACGACTGATAGTGTAGTATGTTGGTAACACGTAATCATATACAAATTTTCCTTATGGTGGAGAGTGCTCTCTAAATTTATTCTGATAACTTGGTGCGTACCATACTCACATCCATAAAGGGAGGAGAGAAGTGTATAAAGGTATCTTTGCATGCACTGTTGTCTATTGAGACCTGGGGATGTTACTGGAAATCATTCATACTCCGATAGGACAGAGGCTATGCGAAAGGAATATAGGCGTACCTCACTCACACTTTATAATGTTGAGGCCTGTGTGTAAAGGTATCTTTGGAGTGGTCCTGGATATACAGAATCCCCGATTCTCTCGTATTGAGCGATGTATGTGTGGGGAGAAAGACCCAGTGTCAATAATTCCAACACGTCACCAACACGGCCTAGAAGCCACCGCCTATTTCTTGGAAAAAGGAACTGTCCCACACGACACAGCATCTTTTGTGTTGGAAAGCATTGAATTTATTTTGACCAACAATTTCTTCTGGTTCGATAATTCTTACTATCTTCAGTTACATGGGACAGCCATGGGCACCAGGTTTGCCCCTAGTTACGCTAATTTATTCATGGCCCATTGGGAAGAAACCTCCGTACATGGCAACCTTGAATATGGGGCGAACCTGGTGCTATGGAAGCGATATATAGATGACATCCTCTTCATTTGGAAAGGGGATGACATCTCACTAGACGCTTTTTGTGATTCCCTTAACATAAACGGTAAGAACATTATACTCTCTTACCAGAAGAGTAGAACGAATGTCAATTTTCTGGACTTATCCATATTCATCGAAGATAATACCATACAGACTAAAACATACACCAAGCCGACTGATTGTAATTCATTTATTCCTTCCAGTAGTAATCATCATCCTAACTGGCTTTCTTCAGTACCCGGCAGCCAGTTCCATAGGATACGGAAAAACTGTTCCAAGTTAAGCGATTACCACGAGCAGGGCGCTATGATGAAAGAGCAATTTCACAAGAAGGGTTACCAGACCAAGACATTAGAAGAACCCTATGAAAAATATGGCCAAATGGATAGAGAGCATATGGTGAAACCTTCAGAAAACTTGTTGAAAGGAAGAAAAAGACTGGAAGGTGTCACCTTTATTACAAAATTTAACAGTCAATATAAAGGGTTTGAACGCATTATAAGAAAGAATTGGGGATTACTTCTACAGGATCCTGTGCTTAAAGAATATATATCTGATAAGCCGCGTTTTATTTATCGAAAAGCTGATAACTTAAGGAAACGTCTAGTTAAAAGTGCACTAGAGGTCCCCAAGAGAACCATGACCATTAAAAATAAAGGCTTTTATCGGTGTGGCTCATGCCAAATGTGTCGAAACTGCAAGAACAATACATCAGTCATAACTAGCTACACGTCTACAAGTAACCAAAAGAAATATGACATTGGTGAATTCATAACGTGTGACAGTAAAAATGTTGTTTATCTCATACAATGCAAATGTAATAAACAATATGTTGGGAGAACAACTAGAAAGCTTAAAGAAAGAATGGCTGAACATCTCAGGAATATCAAAAAAGGACTACCAACACATGGGATTTCTGCACATTTTAAAGAAACACACGACTGCAAAATCTCTGAACTGGCTTCGTTCTGTGGCATTCAGGCGGTATTAGGGAATTGGAGAAAAGGCGATATAGAAGAAAGACTCGCCAGGACGGAAATGAGGAGTATATTCAATCTGGGTACATTGAAACCTAAAGGTCTCAATTTAGAATTTGAAACTAAATGGTTCCTCTAGAGAATGTCCAAGCCTATCTATGATTCCTGTCTTGGTACCACCCTATCCTGGGTCTATCCTCTTTCCACCCTACCTCCTGGCACTGTCCGTATATTTTTAACCTATTTTTTAACCTATTTTTTAACCTTTTTCAACCTTTCTTGATCATATAAGGTTTTTTCCATCATCGACCAATTCATCCTGTTTTTTTAACATCAGGGGTATTTCTAATATCAGGAGTATTTATGATTTATCAGGATTTGTGAACTTCACCAATAATTTTGGATATACCATTTTGTTCCTCTAAGGTCAATCTATTAAGAATTTTTAATTGTGCTAACGATTTACTGATTTTAGTATACCATCTTGTTCTTTTATGTGCAATCAGGCATTTTTTCATATTTTTTCATTTTATATTTTTGCTAATAATTTATTGATTCAGGATATACTTAATGTTATTATTATATTATTTCATGTTTTTATATTGTTTAGCATATTCTGCACAAACTTTATACAGCAGTATCTGTTGCCAGCCGCTGTCCGTGTTGGAACGCACAGCCATTACTTTATACAGCAGTATCTGTTGCCAGCCGCTGTCCGTGTTGGAACGCACAGCCATTACTTTGCGTTCCACAGACAGGCACCAGTGAATGTCCGCGGCCTGTGGAGCGCACTGACGCTACTTCCGGTTACGGACACGGAGGACGTATACGTCACCTCCGTGTCCGCGGGCACCCACACTATTTAGATATGTTATTTCTACCATCCAGCTATGATAAGGGGACCGAGTGGTTCATTCACTCGCCCCACTTTCAATTTGAGTTAATTTTAAAGTGGTTTGTCAATGGCAGTTGGTCCGAGGTGGAACGCACGGGCGTCACTTCCGGGCCGCTGTGCGTTCCACAGGACAGGAAGTTAACGCTATCTCGTCCGAAAAACGTTTTTAAAATGGTATATGAATTTTTTATTGTAGTCTTATATCCACTAGTGTACACTCCATGTTTGTGGAACATTCATGTGATATCTATATCCGATTTTATGCTTGTCTAAATTTTCTGGGATGTAATCCCACCCCCATCACATGACTTCCTGTTGGGGGGTATAAATAGTCCAACAAGTGCCCTCACTACACACCTTGAAAAAGACATTTTTGTCGAAACGCGTTGGTGTGAGGGCCAGGACCATTGGTGACTAACTTGGATGGTACTAGCTAAGGTGAGGATTGTCCGGACATCTTAAACATCTTTTTTCATCTTGGCTAGGACCTAACCTGTTTTAACCATGAGTTCACTGCCAGTCTTTGTCTGATTTTTTTTGTATTAAATAAATATTGTGTGTCAATCACTTCAATCTGGAATTATTGACACTGGGTCTTTCTCCCCACACATACATCGCTCAATACGAGAGAATCGGGGATTCTGTATATCCAGGACCACTCCAAAGATACCTTTACACACAGGCCTCAACATTATAAAGTGTGAGTGAGGTACGCCTATATTCCTTTCGCATAGCCTCTGTCCTATCGGAGTATGAATGATTTCCAGTAACATCCCCAGGTCTCAATAGACAACAGTGCATGCAAAGATACCTTTATACACTTCTCTCCTCCCTTTATGGATGTGAGTATGGTACGCACCAAGTTATCAGAATAAATTTAGAGAGCACTCTCCACCATAAGGAAAATTTGTATATGATTACGTGTTACCAACATACTACACTATCAGTCGTCCTCGTGTTTTTCTCTCCTTGTCGCCGAGAATAAGAATCATCGGTTCAGGATCACTACTGGACTAAGGAGAGGAAGAAGGGAGAACGAAAGATCAAAGATACCTTTATATGCAGCAACAACCGTGATTTGACGTGAGTACGGTACGCGTTTACTCTGAATATCTCCACATTTGCACCTCCACCCGTAGAGAGGATGAAAATTCTGGATTATTGATTTTTAAACCACATTTACCACATCCTTTCACGCATCTTCATCCAGTGACTTCTTGCCTAAACGGACGTACTTCACTATTAGGTGTTCTCCTGTCTTCTTTCTTTTTTTAACTCTTCACTCCGGAGAATTTGGGAAGAAAAAGAACAGAGGAATAAAAGATACCTTTATACGAGGGACATAGTGCGACTCCATGTGAGTATGGTACGCATTCAGTCCTCCCACTTATAAACTCTTCCTGTGTTGAAAAGAATCTGGTCAAAAATCGAAGTTGTTTCATGGACTAATTGACTGAGAATATACCCCATTATTACAGTATTGTACATTGTGAATCGTTGATGAGCGCAGAAGGGATCTCATATTTTTTCGTGTAGAATGGATCTTGATCCAGAGGCACCAACAGGCTAAAGCTTTAGCTGTCCCAGGATGCATAGAGGCCTCCTCTATGATCCCGCCTCCAGGCACTGAGAGCTCAGTTTCGATAACCAGTCCAATGTAGGAGCAGGCAAAAGGGAAGGAAGATGTTAGTCACATAGAACCACATACTCACGACAGGAGAAGGTACCAGTGGCTAATGCCATACAACCCAAAGAAGAAAGGTCCGGCAGGGTGGGCGCCCTGTGGAACCCTGTGTACTTCGCAGAAAAAGTGTTAACAATGGTAAGTCTTCCATAACACTTCTTTTCTGCAGCAGGATACACAGGTTTCCACATGGAAACATCGGGGATGTCCTAAAGCAATTCCTCAAGGGAGGGGACGCGCCTTAACGGATGTGAGAATATGGCGTCCAAAGGAAGCATCCTGAAAGGCAAAGGTATCAAAAGCATAGAACCTAAGAAACGTGTTTCCTGAGGACCATGCAGCCGCCTTACACAATTGTTCAGCGCAACGCGCCACGACGGGCCGCCCAAGTAGGTCCAACAGACTGAGTAGAACAGGCCTTAACTGCAGCAGGAGCTGGGAGTCCAGCCTGCGCATAAGCTTGTGCAATCACCATTGTAATCTATCTGGTCAAAGTTTGCTTGTTCGCAGGCCAGCCACGCTTGTGAAAACCAAACTGGATAAAGAGGGCATCTGACCGCCTAATAGAGGCAATCCTCTCCACGTAGACACGGAGAGCCCTTACCACATCCAATAAAACGTTCTTTGGCTGATAATTCCGAACAGATAAAGGTTGGGACCACAATCTCCTGGTTAAGGTGAAATGATGACACCACCTTAGGTAAATAACCGTGGCGAGTTCGCAGAACTTCCCGGTCACAGTGAAAGATCAGAAAGGGTAGACAGGACAACGTGCCTAAATCCTACACCCTTCTTCCAGAGGCAATAGCCAGCAAGAACAGGACCTTGATCATGATCCATTTAAGGTTCACCGACTCAATAGGTTTAAAGGGAGACTCTTGCAGAGCATTCTGCACAACAGACCGATCCAATGGAGCCACTGGAGGGACATAGGGAGGCTGAATACGTAGAACGCCCTGAGTGAACGTATGAACATCAGGTATAGTAACATAGTATCTGAGGTTGAAAAAAGACAATTGTCCATCAAGTTCAACCTATTTGTGGTCTCCTATGCATGATGATTTTACTAAAATTTCTGACTGATGCTGCTGTCAGCCGTTGCATTTTATCCCTATTTATAGTACAGGTTGAGTATCCCATATCCAAATATTCCGAAATACGGAATATTCCGAAATACGGACTTTTTTGAGAGAGAGTGAGATAGTGAAACCTTTGTTTTTTGATGACTCAATGTACACACACTTTGTTTAATACACAAAGTTATTAAAAATATTAAATATTGTATTAAATGACCTTCAGGCTGTGTGTATAAGGTGTATATGAAACAAAAATGAATTGTGTGAATGTACACACACTTTGTTTAATGTACAAAGTTATAAAAAATATTGGCTAAAATGACCTTCAGGCTGTGTGTATAAGGTGTATATGAAACATAAATGCATTCTGTGCTTAGATTTAGGTCCCATCACCATGATATCTCATTATGGTATGCAATTATTCCGAAATACGGAAAAATCCGATATCCAAAATACCTCTGGTCCCAAGCATTTTGGATAAGGGATACTCAACCTGTAACTATAATGCATGACTATGCACCATACCCCTGGATATCCTTATCCATTAGGAATTTATCTAACCCATTCTTAAAGGTGTTGACAGATTCCGCCATTACAACTCCCTCGGGCAGGGAATTCCAAACACGTATTGTCCTTACCGTGAAAAAGCCTTTACGCCGTATTGTGCGGAATCTCCTCTCCTCTAACCTGAGCGAGTGTCCACGAGTCCTCTGTGTTGATCTAACCAAAAACAGGTCCCGCGCAAGCTCTGTGTATTGTCCCCTTATATATTTGTAGATGTTGATCATATCCCCTCTTAGTCTCCGCTTTTCCAATGTAAACATGCCAAGTCTTTTAAGCCTTTCCTTGTATTCCATCGTCTCCATGCCCTTAATTAGCTTGGTCGCCATCCTCTGTACCTTTTCTAGCTCCAGGATATCCTTTTTGTAGTACGGTGCCCAGAATTGTACACAGTATTCAAGGTGTGGCCTCACTAGTGATTTATATAACGGGAGTATAATACTCTCGTCCCTAGCATCAATACCCCGTTTTATGCATGCTAATATCTTATTAGCCTTCTTTGCTGCAGTCCTACTTTGGGTACTACTGCTTAGCTTGCTATCTATGAGGACACCCAAGTCCTTTTCCAGTACAGAATCCCCTAATTTTACCCCATTTAGTAGGTAGGTGTAATTTTTGTTCTTGTTACCACAGTGCATTACCTTACACTTGTCTGTGTTGAAGCGCATTCTCCATTTGGCTGCCCATGCTTCTAACTTAACTAAGTCGTTCTGAAGAGACTCGGCATCCTCCTCTGTATTTATAGCCTTACACAATTTGGTATCATCTGCAAAAATTGACACCATGCTCTCTAGACCTTCTGTTAGGTCGTTAATGAAAATATTGAACAATAGCGGTCCTAATACTGAGCCTTGCGGCACACCACTTAGCACTTCAGTCCAAGTTGAAAAAGATCCATTAACCACAACGCGCTGCTCCCTATTATCTAACCAGTTTTTGACCCAAGTGCATATTGTGCTTCCTAGCCCTGATTCTTGTAGCTTGTAGATAAGTCTCATGTGTGGTACAGTATCGAACGCTTTGGCAAAGTCTAAAAAGATTACATCCACGTCTTTACCCTGATCTAGGTTTGCGCTTACTGTTTCATAAAAGCCAAGTAAGTTGGTTTGACAGGATCTGTCCTTCATAAACCCATGTTGATGCCTTTTAATGACCTTATTGACTTCAAGGAACTTCTGAATACTATCTCTTAGAATACCTTCCAATACTTTCCCCACTATAGATGTAAGACTAACTGGTCTATAATTACCTGGTTCAGCTTTACTTCCCTTTTTGAATATAGGCACTACTTCCGCTATACGCCAGTCTTTGGGAACCATACCTGATATAACTGAATCCTTAAAGATCAAAGATAGCGGTATTGCCAGTTCAGAGTGAAGCTCCATTAGAACCCTTGGGTGAATACCATCGGGCCCTGGTGATTTATTAATCTTTAAATGTTTTAATCGGTCACAGACTACTTCCTCGCTTAAATAAGTACCTATCAGTGGGATATTCTCGTTATTGCGATTGTGTGTCAGTCCCTGAATTGGGTCCTCTCTAGTGAATACTGTTGAAAAAAACTAATTTAGTGTGTCCGCTGTCATTATCATTTTTGAGTAAGACTCCCAACTTGTCTTTTAAAGGGCCTATACTCTCCTTCTTTAATCTCTTGCTATTAATGTATTTAAAGAATTTTTTGGGATTCGCTTTGCTTTCCTTTGCTACTAGTTTTTCAGTTTCTACTTTAGCCGCTCTTATTTCCTTTTTGCAAATTTTGTTACATTCCTTATAGTGCTGAAATGACTATGCTTCCCCGTCAGATTAGAAGGAAGGAATCTTGCGCTGAAACCACACCGACAATGCAGATATGTGAACCTTGAGGGAGGCCAGACGAAGACCTAAGTCCAGGCCTCTTTGTAGAAAAGCCATAATTCTGGAAGTCTTAAATCTACCAGCGTTATAGATCTTATCAGCACTCCAGGTGAACTAAGTATGCCAAACCCTGTAATAAATCCGGGCAGAGGACGGTTTGCGGGCCCTTCAGCATAGTTTGAATTACCACCTCTTTAAATCCTTTGGCCCTCAGCAGTGATGCTTCAAGAGCCACGCCATCAAAGGCAGTCTGGCCGGGTCCGGATAAAGACAAGGTCCCTGTACGAGGAAGTCTTGACGCTGAGGAAGTAGAAGGGGACGCCATGTCGACACACCCTGCAGGTCTGAGAACCAATGCCGTCTAGGCCACGCCGGAGCAACTAGGATTAACATTCCTCCTCCTTGTTTGAACTTCCGCAGTACCCTGGGCAGGAGTGACACCGGAGGTAATATGTAAGGCAGCCGAAAGCTCCACGGATCTGCCAGTGCGTCCATGAACGCTGCCTGTGGATCCCTGGTCCATGATCCGAAGACCAGAACCTTGTGATTGTGTCGAGACGCTATCAGGTCTACATCTGGTAGGCCCCACCTTTCCACCAGGAGTTGAAAGACTTCTGGATGAAGGCTCCATTCTTTGGAGTGAACGTTCTGGCGACTGAGGAAGTTCGCTTTCCAGTTTAGGATGCCTGGAATGAATACTTCCGAAATGGCTGGCAGATAGCGTTCCACCCAGCAAAGGATTTTTTACACTTCCATCATTGCTATGCGGCTTCGACTGCCGCCTTGATGGTTTTATGTATGCTACCATGGTGGCGTTGTCCAACTGTACCGGAACACGCCTGTTCCGTACTAGAGGCAGGCCAAGGGTTAGTGCATTGTACACTGCCCTCAGCTCCAGAATGTTGATTGGGAGGAGTGATTCCTTCTTGGTCCAACAACCCTGAAACAAGTGTTGTTCCAACACAGCTCCCCATCCCCGTAAACTGGCTTCCGTTGTCAGTAGGACTCAGTTGGGGATCCAGAAAGGACGGCCCCTGCACAATTGCTGCTCCTGGAGCTACCAGGATAGCGACAGACGAACCTTATGGTACCTGATCCGATGAGGTAGGCCATCCCATTCTGACAAGATCAACCGCTGTAAGGGATAAGAGTGAAATTGAGCGTACTCCACCATATTGAAAGACAACACCATCAGGCCAAGGACTTGCATTGCCGAGTGTATCGACACTCGAGGGCGACGAATTAAGTGCCTAATCCTGTTCTGAAGTTTCAGGACTTTGTCTGGAGACAGGAACAGTCTCTAACTGTGTGTGTCCAAGAGTGCCCCTAGGTGCCCAATGCTCTGAGCCGGGACCAGCAAGGACTTTTTCCAATTTATTAGCCAACCAGTCTGATTCCATGGCGACGGAGATGGGCCGTCATCACGGCCCATCTCCATCATGACCTTGGTGAAGATCCGAGGAGGCATAGCCAGTCCGAATGAAAAAGCCTGGAATTGGTAGTGAAGGTTGCAAATAGCAAACCACAGGAACTGCCGATGCGACGTGGCAATAGGAATATGCAGATACGCATCCTGTGTATCCAGGGATACCATATAGTCTCCGGGTTCCATAGCCAGCACAATTGAGTGCAGTGTTTCCATACTAAACCTGGATACTCTCACAAACTTGTTCAAAGATTTGAGGTTGAGTTTAGGCCGGAAAGAACCATTGGGTTTCGGGACCAGAAACAGGGTGAGTAGTAACCTCTGCCCCCTGGGACTGAGATACCGGCACAACCACTCCTGTACTCAGGAGAGAACCTACAACCGTTTGTAGCGCTTTCGCCTTTAACGGATCCGAAGGGAGAGCCGTAGTCCAGAACTGGTGAGGGGGGTGTCTCTTGAAGGAGACAATGTACCTGTGAGAGACAACTTCCAGTACTCATGCTTCTGAAGTGGTCTTTAACCAGACCTGGGCAAACTTTAGAAGTCAGCCTCCCATCCCGGGATCCCCCAGGGGGAGGCCCGCCCCGTCATGCAGCAGGTTTGTCATGTTTTGCAGCAGGCTGACAGGCTGTTCAGGACTGTTTCACATTGGGCTTGGTGGTTTTGGGAGCACGAGATTGTCTCGGGCATGACTGACCCTTGGCTTTTCCTTAAGGTCGAAAGGAACGAAAAGTGGTACCTTTTGCCTTCTGTGCAGAAGGATTAGAAATTGGGAGAAAAGCTGTCTTAGCAGATGCCAATTCAGACACAATTTTATTTAGGTCTTCCCCAAACAAAATGTCCCACGTAAAGGGGAATACTTTCAAAGTCTTTTTGGGGTCCATGTCCACTTTCCACGACCTCAACCACAGTATGCGGTGAGCCAGGACAGACGTAGTCGACACGCTGGCTGCCAATAGTCCAGCTTCAGAGGACGCCTCTTGAATATAATAAGAAGCAGTGGTAATGTGAGACAGGTATTTTCTGGCATTTTCAGAAATATCCTCAGGCAGCTCTTCCTCTAACGCCTGAACCCACAGCTCAATACCTTTTGCCGCCCAAGATGCAGCGTTAGTGGGTCTAAGAACAGCCCCTGTAAGGAAATATATAGATTTCAGGCATTCCTCCACACAATTATCTGTCGGCTCCTTCAGCGAGGTGACAGTGGTGACAGGCAGAGTGGACAACACCATAAGGCGGGTGACATGAGAATCCACTGGCAGTGGTAGTCTCCCATTTAATACACAACTCTGCAGGGAGAGGATAGCGAGTCAAGGCCCGTTTAGGAATAGGGAATTTCTTCCCTGGATTAGACCAGGGTTCCCACCTGATGTCCTCCAGATGCTCAGAATGGGGTAATACAGTTTTAACCACCTTCTGCTGTTTAAACTTATCAGTTTCCTTCAGGGGCCTGTGTGGCATTAGTGAGAACCACTGTTGCTAGTGTGCCAATCCTCTGGACAACCAGAGTAGCTCCTGGAAGGCTTCTAATGAACCTTGAATGTTCTGAGACTCCCAAAAGCAATGAGTGTCAGCTGCCATCAATTCCAGACTGTGCCCCAAACCTCTTGCAGCCAAATTACTCTCTGAGGTAGCACTATACTCTGAAGATTAAGTCCTGGAAGTCTGGACAGAGATCTAGAACTAGACATAGAGGTGCCAGTGCTAAAGAGCACTGAGCATCCTGACTGCACACTGACAGGATGTAGACAACTTATGTCACTCAAGTAAATGTAAAAATAGGATTTTGGTACTTACCAGATAAATCCTTTCCTTTGAATCCACAGGGGGCACTGGAGTACTCTTGGGATATGGACGGGGCGTTAGCAGGGATAGGCACATTTAAATATTTAAATTAGTAACTCTCCACCCCCTCCATACTCCCAAAGGTACCTCAGTTTTTACTGAGCCGAACAGGAGCGATAGAGAGAATGAACAATAGAGAATTACATATAACATTATAACATAACGGACAACAATAAGTTGACACATAACGTAACGGACAACTAAACAGTTGGCACAATAATAGATATCACCATAACATTTGAATGGGTGTAGTATGGTATGCCGACGGCTAGGCTCCCGGCGACCAGCATACCGGCGCCGGGAGCCCGACCGCCGGCATACCGACAGTGTAGCGAGCGCAAATGAGCCCCTTGCGGGCTCGCTGTGCTCGCCATGCTGCGGGCACGGTAGCACGCGTATTCTCCCTCCAGGGGGGTCGTGGACCACCACGAGGGAGAATATCTGTCGGTATGCCGGGTGTCGGGATTCCGGCGCCGGTATACTGTGCGCCGGGATCCCGACATTCGGCAACCTGAAGACCACCCCATTTGAACAAGTCGGTGAGAATGTGTTACCATAAGATCCACTGAACTTACCACCAGACAATTAAAAACTGCTTTGGGCGGGCATCCAGTGCCCCCTGTGGATTCAAAGAAAAGGATTTATCTGGTAAGTACCAAAATCCTATTTTCTTTTTTATTCACTAGGGGTCACTGGAGTACTCTTGGGACGTACCAAAGTTTCCCCCTTGGCGGGAGAGCTGTTTGGCACCTGTAACACTAGACGGCTAAAGCTAGAAGCTGATGCCGCAAACATATCAAACTAGTAAAAGCGCACAAACGTGTGCACTGATGACCATGTAGCCGCATGGCAAAGTTGCGTCGTAGAAGCTCCATAACCTGATGCCCATGAAGTTCCTACAGAACATGTGGAATGAGCTGAAACTGATGTAGGCGGTTGTAGCCTAGCATGAAGGTAAGCCTGACGTATGGTCGGTTTAATCCATCTGGATAAGGTCTGCTTGAAAGCTGGCCAACCAATTTTGACTGCATCATAGAGAACAAACAATGTATCCGTTTTACGTACAGTTGATGTTTGGGCCACATAAACGCGGAACACGCATACCACATCCAAAGTAGCTGGAGTTCCTGAACCTTCTGATAACACAGCAACTACGATTGGTTGATTGATGTGAAAAGAAGATACCATCTTTGGCAGGAAAGCGGGATTCATCCGAAGTTCCGCCCTATCATCATGAAACACCAAATACGGTGGCTTGCATGACAAGGCACCCAATTCTGAAACACGCCTTGCTGAAGCTAAGGCTAGAAGAAATACTGTTTTCCAAGTGAGAACCTTAACATCCACTTGTTGTAAGGGTTCAAAAATAGAAGACTGTAAAAAAATCGAAAACCAGATTCAAGTCCCATGGCGCTGTCAGTGGTATAAATGGAGGTTGAACTCTGAGGACACCTTGCACGAAAGTGTGAACTGTTGGGAAAAGGGCCAAATGCCTTTGAAAGTAAATTGACAAGACAGAGACCTGCACCTTTAGTGTAGATAACTGTAATCTTCCATCTAACCCAGTCTGTAAAAATAGCAACAGACGAGATAACTTGAAAGAAGATGTCGGAAACTTCCGAACTTCACACCACCCTATATAAGCACGCCAATTCTGTGGTAATGAGCTGCTGTAACTGGTTTCCTAGCACGTAACATGGTTGGTATAACTGATTCTGGATGCCTTCTCGCCTTAAGAGGGAAGTTTCAATAGCCACCCCGTCAAACGCAGCCGCGCTAAATTGGGGTAAAGAAACGGACCCTGTTGCAGCAGGTCTGGACATAGCGGGAGCGGCCACGGATCGTCCACGAGTAGACCGCGGAGATCCGAGAAGCACGCTCTCCGAGGCACCACTAGTATGACTGTTGTGGACTCTCTTTTGATTCGCTTTAGCAACCGAGGAAGCAGCGGAAATGGTGGAAACAGATACACGAGGCTGTATGGCCACGCGATTGTGAGAGCATCCACTGCCACTGCCTTTGGATCTCTTGTTCTGAACACATACTGGGGTGTCTGATGATTTTGGCGAGATGCCATTAGATCCACCTGTGGGTAACCCCACCGCTGGACCAACATCTGGAACACTTCTGGATTCACTGCCAATTCTCCTGGATGAAAATCCTGACGGCTGAGATAATCCGCCTCCCAGTTGTCCACTCCTTGAATAAACACTGCCGACAATATCACTTGGTGATGCTCGGCCCAATTCAGGATTCAAGCTACTTCCCGCATGGCCATGCGACTTCGAGTTCCTCCTTGTTTGTTGATGTATGCGACTGCCATCGCGTTGTCTGACTGGACCTGGACAGTCTGAGACTGAAGCATGTGCACTGCCTGTCGTAGCGCGTTGTAAATTGCCCTGAGTTCCAGGACATTTATTGACAGTAATCTTTCTTGGTCTGACCAGAGACTCTGGAGCTGACAATTTTTGACCACTGCTCCTCAACCTCTGAGACTTGTGTACGTCGTCAGAATTATCCAATTCCAAACTCCGAACCTTTTTCCTGCGGTGAGATTGTGAACTTGGAGCCAGAGTAGTGATACTCTGGCCCTTGGAGACAACCGAACCATCTGATGAATTTGTAGATGCAAGCCTGACCACTGTGTGAGAACATCCAGTTGAAAAGGACGAGAGTGAAATCTTCCGAACTGGAGTGCTTCGAAAGACAAAACCATCTTTCCTAACAGTTGAATGCACAAATGCACTGGAGATTGTCCGTGGTTTCAGCACTAACTGTACCAGAGGACAAATACTTTGCGCTTTCTGTTCTGGCAGGTAAATTCGTTGATCCACCGTACCGAGAATCATTCCTAGGAATTGAATTATTTGAGATGGAATCAGGCTTGATTTCTTGAGGTTGACAATCCAACCGTGCTGAACTAGTACATTGTATGTTAGTAAGGCATGTTGAAGGAGTGTCTGTTGAGACGGAGCTTTGAAGAGCAGATCGTCTAAGTACGGAACTATTATCACTCCCAGGGATCTGAGATGAGCTATCATCACATACATCACATTTGTGAATATCCGAGGCGCTGACGAGAGGCCAATCGGTATCACCTGAAATTGATAATGGTTTTGTTGTACTGCAAACCTTAAGTATGCCTGATGTGGTGGCCAAATTGGAATGTGTAATTCGCATCCTTGAGATACAGCAAAATCATGAATTCCTGTGGTTTTAAACCTGCAATCACTGACCACAGGGATTCCATCTTGAATCTGTAATAAGTGACGTACTGATTGAGCCCCTTTAGGTTCAATATCGGTCTGACAGAGCCATTCGGCTTTGGTACTACAAAAAGACTGGAATAATAACCCTGACCTTGTTGTTGAACTGGAACCGGAATAAAAACTGCTGAATCTACGAGAGACTGAATCGCGGTCTGCAGAACTGCCTTTTTGTCTTCTGACACAGGCAGACCTGTCTTGAAAAATCGCATTGGTGGAAGACAATCGAACTCTATTTTGTAACTGTTGAACACTAACTTGCGGATCCACCCATCTGTGGATGTGTGAAACCACGCCAAGTGAAATGTCTGAAGGTGTGCTCCCACAACTGAAGATCCGAGATGGGCTGGAAGCCCGTCATGCCACTGGCTTGTCGGCGGTCTTAGCGTCCTGACGACGGTTAGTGGTTTGTTGAAAACCACGTCCTCTACCACGTTTACCATTTGTGGTTGTTCCTCTAGCACGGCCTCGAAAGGACTGAGGTCTAAATGATTTGAACGCTGGTCCAGAGTATTTACGTTTAGGAACCTGTGTAGGCAATGGTAGGAAAACAGACTTTCCCCCAGTGGCCTGAGAAATCCATTTGTCCAATTCAGGACCAAACAACATCTCGCCAGCGTAAGGCAACGCTTCTATTCCT
Organism: Pseudophryne corroboree; assembly: GCF_028390025.1. Classification (NCBI taxonomy): domain Eukaryota; kingdom Metazoa; phylum Chordata; class Amphibia; order Anura; family Myobatrachidae; genus Pseudophryne; species Pseudophryne corroboree. The sequence continues at coordinate 299,519,911 of NC_086444.1, read as the reverse complement.
CGTTTGGACTCTGCCTCCGCCTGCCAAGAACGCAGCCAAAGTGCACGTCGTGCCGCTACTAGTGAAGCTGAGAGGCAAGAATTAACCTGACCGACGTACATAGAAGCCGTACATAGATACTGAGCGGATTCACAGATGTGATCAGTGAGAAGTATAAGGTGGTCTTCTTGTAGGGCCAACTTGAGCTGTGTTGCCCATGCAATTACAGCCTTATTAACCCAAACTCCCACCAAAGCAGGTCTATGCAACACCCCTACTGCTGTATACATTGACTTTAGCATAGCTTCTAGCTTACGCTCTGACGGGTCTTTAAGCGTTGTAGCAGCTGGCACTGGAATGGTTAACTTTTTAGAAAGTTTTGACATAGACGAATCCACAGTCGGTGGATTTTCCCATTTTGACATCATAAGACTCTGGGAACGGGTAACTAGACAGAAACAGGCGAGGTACAGAAAACAGTTTATCCGGATTCTTCCGAGCCTCTGTTAACTGCTTGTTAATAGAATCTGAATAAGGAACACACCAGAGATCTTTGTCGTTTAGCAAATAACACCTCATCATTTGAAAGAGGTTCTTCAACCTCCGTAAAATTGAGAACCTGACGTACTGCTCTGTTAAGATTATCAATGGGCGGGCTATTAGTAACCTCACTATCTGACTCCTGGCCCAATTCACCCTCCTCATGTTCTTCTTGCGATATGAGGTCTGGCATTGAATCGTCAGAATGCAAAATAGCTGAAACTGGTAAATTATAAGACAAATGGTAACTATCTTTCGGAACTGAGCTAGACTTGGACCTTTGTAACCCTTGAAAAGTTCTAGACATCTCCAGATCCTCCTCTGGTATCTCAGGCGGTATTACCCTAGCCTCAGATCTAGCCGCCTCACGCTCCTTTCGTGCAGTGGCCAATTCCGATTGTAACCCAGACGTTATATCCGCTAGCATTGCCCGCGGAGGATCAGGAGAATTGTATTTGTATTTACAAAACATACTGTGCATGTGGTAGATCCATCAGGTAACACACTCGCACAGACCTTGCAGTTAAGCTGCTTTTTTGATTTTGCAGGTGCCTTACTCATTATGTACACAGACAGACAAGTAGACAAAGACAGACAAGTCCCATTAACTAAAGTGTGTTAAGCCCGAAGTGCAGTGCTCATGGGACACACTACAATCAGTGAAACTTGAGCTGTACCAAATTCCTGCTAACACCCCTGCTCCTATGGTGGGCGAGTGTTGTAGGACAGCAGCAAACTTCCTGCAAGAAGAAGCAGGAAGTAAGGTTGAAATGGCATCCTGCCATGTGCTTGCCTATATCTCAAGTATAATAAAGCAGTCAAAATGAGATTTATCAGCATATTAGCGGATATATATATACATATATATATATATATATATATACATATATATACACACACACACATATATACACACACACATATATATATATATATACATACATACACCCATATACATATATAGACATACACACACCCATATATACACACATACACACCCCACAGGCTTAACAGCCTGATAATGTATGTGGCCAGCAGATCATTAAAATAACTGCCCGTACACAGGCTTAATGGCCTGAGAGCTGTTTGTATTAAAAACAGCTTAGTTCTGGGCGCGGTTATCCTCCCCCATCCCCCGCGATCTCCCGCTCACTGACGGACCGCTACAGCAGCGAGAGCTGTCCGCGGTCAGCCTTCCCCCTCCCCCTTCTGAAGGCAGAGCCGCGGCACCCGCCGTACGTGGCTCCGGAGCTCTGAATGTAGCGGTTAGCAGAAGCTAACCGCGAGAGAGAGGGAGGGAGTCGGGCAGGGATTCGGAGGCTATGGGGTGGGTACCTGGAGAGCGGTGGCGGCTTGGCGCCTGGCGGCGGCTGGGCAGGCAGCAGGGATCTTGTTAATAAAAAAAAAAAACTAACAGTCCCCACATGGCTGCCGCCCCTCACCCCCAGCAATACATAGCAAGTGAGCGGCGGCAGTGTGAGCTGCCTGACTGCTCATTCCCTGAAATCCGTGGAGGCTATGACGGGGCTTCTCTTCCAAGCTCTGTCCAGCTTCTTCTCTCAGCTGAAGTTGGTCTATGGTGGTGCTCCTCTCCTGAGCACCGAGAAGCCAATAGCTGCATGCAGCAGCACCAAAAATCCCAGACCCAAGCTTCTTTATAAGCTGGAAAGGGATTGTGTGTAAAAAATAAAAATGAAAAATAAAAGTAAAAAATAGTAATAAAGTGTAGAATTCTCCACGTGTGCTCTATACCGAGCACAGAAAAAACATTGAGGTACCTTTCGGAGTATGGAGGGGGTGGAGAGTTACTAATTTAAATATTTAAATGTGCCTATCCCTGCTAACGTCCCATCCATATCCCAAGAGTACTCCAGTGACCCCTAGTGGATGAAAGAGAAATGACAAGACTGACACTCATGTACAGATAAGGCGGTCGTCTGGATTGGTCAAAGGTGCAGCTTTACGCACCATGGGCCCGATTCATGTTTGTGTGGAATTGCACAACTGCAAGGAAGAGGTAGTGCAATTCCATCTTAATGCAGCAGGAGGCGTCTGTAGGAGATAAAGCCTCCTGCATCGCGATGGTTACAGGCACCGGCCAGACTGCTTAAGCTGAAGCCGTAGGATCCAGACACCAGGAAGTCTGTGTCCAATGATGCAGACCCTGGACCTGTCATGCCTTCAAATCGAGGGAGACACGCCCTTGTTTTGAAAAATGGTGCCAGGCGCTGTCTCCGTTCCGCCCCTTAAACACTGCAGCATGTCAATCATGTGCAGAACGGGTCTTGAGCCTGAGCAGACCCCCAAACATCATATTTGTACACAAACCCCCCCATGTGCAAAAAGAAAGAAAAACCTGTATACAAGAAGGCATTGTATGAATGTGAAGTTGCCAACAATCACTAAATCATTTTTGTGCACAAATTCTGTTCAAGGTCTATATGAAATAATACACACCATTGCTACTAAAATCCTGCTTGAACATTTGTGACGTCTGTCCCTGCTGTGTTCCTTTGGCCACCCTATTAGTGCACAATCTATCTCTAGGCTAACCTGTATTGAGCTCAGCATCCTGTATAAGTGCTCTTCTCAGTAGTCCAGATCCAAAGTAATTGGTAAGGAAGAATTAGAGTCAGAAGAATCGGCAAATAGAGCATTGTGGAATTGTGTGGTACCGTAAGCCCATCCCACCACAACAATACAATGCATTTTGATTGTGTATGCCAAAATAGCCTGTCTGCCTGTGATGATCCAGTGGCATGTTTTCTCTGTAACATTGATAACTGAACATTGCCTATAGTTTTCTTTTAAATTCATACCTGACGTCCACCACTTATGTCCATTAATAATATATGAGTTTTCATCTTCTCTTATTGATGATTCAATATTGGTAGCATCAGAAGAGGCAACCTACGGCAGAATCAACAAAGAGGGCATCTTTACTACGCTTAATGAAAATCTGTGTGTTTTGGTCAATAACGAAAGCCTGGCAACATTTCACGACAACTACCGTTTTATCATAAACTATAAACCTAATATATGTGAACAGTTTATTGATAGTATTATTGCGTTACGGAACATGCCTTAATAATTATATAAGACAAAAAAAAGGAAACTTAAAGCTGATCTCTATATGTATTTCAGTATGAGTTAGAATCTTTTTTTAAATTTGTGTAAACCTTAATACAACTTTTACTAAACTTAACATGTCTAAGACTGATCTGATCATCTTCCCACAACTTTACTGCACACAATTTCATTATCTTTTTGATGGCACTACAATGTTTTCAAGCCCCCACGTGTGCCGTCTTGGATTAAATCTTGACTACTCCCTCTCCCTCAAACCCCACATTCAGTACCTCTCACAAACCTGCTGTTTTCATCTCAAAAATATTCCCAAGATCAGACCCTTTCTCACCCAGGATGCCACTATGGGGGTAATAAATAGAAAGAGAAAACTTCTGCACCAGATAATATGTATGGTAGTTTAAGGATGGCCTTTATTGCTGAGCAAATATGAAATGTATTGTACCGTTGCTTATAATTGCCCCATGCATTTAATTCAGCACAATATAGAATATTTAATTCAATAGGTACATATTATACATTTGTCACAGAGTTTTGATTACAATGTGTTAGCTGTGTTTAATCTCCTTCAGTATATATGTTGTGTAGCGTGTGTTTTCACTGGTCATTTTGATGTGTCACTCAATCTCTCATATCTGAATTTGACCTTCATATTTGCTCGGCATTAAATACCAAGCGAGATAAGTGCCTAGCTGTGAAAAACAATGTGTGTAGTATCTGGCAACATTTTAATAATCGTTGCAGATGATACAGTTTGCAAACAGTAAATGCCAGGGTGATATGAATGCTTAGCTGTGAATTGTAACATATGTAATATCTGGTAACACTGTAACAACTGGTGCAGCTGCAAACACTTGTGAAACAAATGTGACAAGATCTATTTAATGTAACCACTGATCCTCAATGAACTGATAAAAAATCTTGGCACAATACAAGTGATTTACATATCGAGTGTGTACAGCTTTACAATACAATTTACTATCTACATTGGAGAAAAAGGACAGGACACAAGAAATAATTGTAATAAATATTTAATTTTACACTATTATTTATAATTTTTTTCCTATCACGTCACACAACTCCTCTTCACATTTTTCTTTTTATTATTTTGGTAATACTTTGCTTTACTTAACCTCATATTAGGTTAATTAGTAATTATAGATACGAGAATATAAAGCCTAACAGGCCAATTTAATGTGGAATGTTTATGATATCTTTTATATTAATATATAAATAAAGTTATATTTTAATTAACTAAGGGAAATTGTGCACCCAACAATCCAATTTCTTTCCTTTTCACATATACTCACTATGGGGGTAATTCAGATCTGATCGTTGGGCTGCGTTTTTTGCTGTCCTGCGATCAGATAGTCGCCGCCTCCAGGGGGAGTGTATTTTCGCTGTGCAAGTGTGCGTTCCTATGTGTAGACGAGCTGCTCAAAATCAGTTTGTGCAGTGTCTGCACAGCCCAGGACTTATTCTTCCAGTGCGATTGAATCTTGCTGATCGGGGCCAGAGCTGACATCAGACACCTTCCCTGAAAACGCTTGAGCCTGCCCGCGTTTTACCGGACACTCCCTGAAAACGGTCAGTTGCCAATCACAAATGTCCTCTTTCTGTCAATCACCTTGCGAACGCCCGTGCGAATGTATCCTTCGCACCATCCCGTCGCTGACCGCCAATGCCCGTTGTAGCCGTCAGACGCGCCTGCGCATTGCGGTGAATACGCATGCGCAGTTTGGATATGATTTCCTGTGGCGCGAAAACGCACAGCAGTGATCAGATCTGAATTAGGCCCTAAGACCCTCATACACTACTATAATCTTCTCCTTTCTGGCATTCCTAACAAATGCCTCTCTCCACTCCAACCTATCATAAATGCTCCTGCCCGGCTCATCTTCCTCACCAAACGTACTACGTCCACCTCCCCTCTCTTGCAAGCCCTTCACTGGCTCCCCTTCCCCTTCAGGATCCACTTCAAGCTTCTCACACTCACTTACAAAGCCCTCACCCACTCCTCTACCATTTACATCTCTGACCTTATATACCTTTATATTCCCGTCCATTCTCTTAGCTTCACTAATACATGCCGCCTCTCCTGCCTACTGATTACCTCTTGCCACTCCTACCTTCAAGATTTTGCACGTGCTGCTCATTTTCTCTGGATTCTCTGTCTCTCCCCCTCAGACTCTCCACAAAACTTCAAACAGGCTCTCATCCTAACCTTCTGTTCCTTGCTCACTGTTTACCCCATCTGTGTCACCTGTCTGTCTGCCCCCTCCCCTTTAGAATGTAAGCTCTCACAAGCAGTTTCCTCTTCCCACATGCACTTTTCCATCTCTTACTTAAACTATCATCTACTCCATACTCCCTTCGATGGCACCAAATACCTGTTTTCTGCCACCCTGATACTTATTTCAGTGTCGTCTGCGGGCACAGCTATGTTACAATACCCTGTATTATATTGAACTGTAAGTCACTGAATTCTTGCTTTGAATATTTGTTTATGTACTCTGTATGTACCTGTATAAATAAAGGTTATTATTATTATTATTAATAATAACAATAATAATAATGATAAAAAATACATGTATCCTACAGGTTGCTTTATATAGACAGAGAAATCTGCCCATACTGAAATCATAGACTGCAATAAGCTAGTGGTAAAGACCAGTACCCCCACTTCTTACTATTCCTGGCATTGCTTCTTCAGCCGGTACTGCCTCATCCTTTCAGTTCCTCCCGAATGCTGAATGTCACATAAGGTCAGTTTGAGAGCAGCCTGCTTCAAAGCGGATAGTCAGCAGATGGCAGTGTGGACTTCAACTCACTACCCCCATGTATCCGTCATTTAATTTACCTAACCCTAGTATTACTAACTGTGGCCCAGGTACATCTAATCCAGTGGGAAAAATAGGAATTTAATACCTACCGGTAATTCCTTTTCTCATAGTGTGTAGGAGATACTGGGAAACATAGTTACCATGGGGTATAGATCGGGTCCACTGGAGCCTGGCACTTTAAGAAATCATTAGTGTGTGCTGGCTCCTCCCCTCTATGCCCCTCCTGCAGACTCAGTCTAGGAAAACTGTGCCCGAGGAGACGGACATACTTTGAGAGAAAGATATAACATATACAGCGGTGAGGTAACGAACCAACACACAACATCAACAAAAGGTAGCAGTGCTACCCAAAACAAAGGACAGCAAGGCTAACAAAACAAGGAACAGGGACAGCAACAGCAGACCCAACCACTAAACTTACAATCAGGTTAGCAGGAAACGAAGCACTGAGGCGGACGCCCAGTATCCCCTACGGACTACGAGAAAGGAATTACCTGTACGTATTAAATTCCTATTTTCTCTAATGTCCCTAGGGGATACTGGGAAATGTAGTTACCACGGGGAAGTCCCAAAGCTCCCAGAACGGGTGGGAGAGTGCTGAGACACCTGTAACCAAGCGACCAACTGAAGGTCCTCAGTAGCCAAGGTATCGAACTTGTAGAATTTTACAAAAGTGTTCAAACCCGCCCAAGTAGCAGCTCGGCACAACTGCAAGGCGGAGAGGCCACGGGCAGCCGCCCAAGAAGGACCCACTGACCTAGTGGAGTTGGCCTAAATAGAACTCGGCAGCGGCAATGCTGCTGAAGAATAGGCCTGCTGAATAGTCAACCTGAGCCAACGAGCAATGGACTGCTTAGAAGCAGGACATGCAATCTTGGCAGCGTCATAAAGGATAAAGAGGGATTCAGACTTCCTATGACGAGCCGTCCTCTTGATGTGATCTTCAAAGCCCAAACCACATCCAAGGACTTTGGAGCAACTGATGTGTCCGACATCACAGGAACCACTATCGGTTGATTAATGTGAAAAGCCGAAATCACCTTCGGCAAAAACCGTGGGCGAGTCTTGAGCTCTGCCCTATCCTCATGAAATATCAAATAAGGGCTCTTACAGGATAAGGCCCCCAATTCAGACACACGTCTTGCAGAGGCCAATGCCAGCAACATGAGTCTTCCAAGTAAAATATTTCAAGTCCACCCTGTGAAGAGGTTCAAACCAGTCCGACTGGAGAAAGGTCAGCACCACAATGAGATCCCACGGGGTCGTGGGAGGAACAAAGGGCGGTTGAATGCGAAGAACACTCTTCAAGAATGCCTGTACTTCAGGAAGTACAGCCAGCTGTTTCTGGAAGAAGATAGAGGGAGACGATATCTGAACCTTGATGGAGCCTAACCGTAGGCCCAAATCCACAACTGCTTGCAGGAAATGCAGAAACCGGCCCAGGCGAAATTCCACAGCAGAATAACCTCTACCTTTACACCAAGAAATATACTTCTTCCAGATACGATGGTAATGCTTAGACATGAACACCTTACGGGCCTGAAATAGTTGAAATAACCCTCGATGGAAGACCCTTTCTGGCTAGAATCTCCCTCTCAACTTCCAAGCCATCAAACATAACCATGGTAAGTCTGGAAAGACGAATGGCTCTTGCTGAAGAAGATCTTTGAAAAGGGGTAGAGGCCAGGGCTCTTCGAGAGACTTGGCCAGGAGGTTCGCATACCAGGCTCGGCAAGGCCAAACCGGACAATTAGAATTGCCTGAACGTTTTCCCCTTTTGAGTCTTTTTAGAACTCTGGGAATGAGAGGAATTGGAGGGAATAGATACATGAACTGGCAAGGCATGTCCACAGTGCAGTCAGAACGTCCACTGCTGCAGCCTGCGAATCCCTCGTCCTGGAACAGTAGCGATGCTGCTTCTTGTTCCTCCCTGATGGCTTATGTACGCCATCACCACGGCATTGTCCGACTGCACCTGTATAGCCTGATATCGGAGAAGATAGGAGGCATGCAGAAAAGCATTGTAAATTGCCCTGAGTTTCAGAACATTTAGTGGAAGTGAGGATTCCTGACTCGACCATCTTCCCTGGAACTGGGCCCCCTGGGTCACAGTCCCCCAACCACGGAGGCTGGCAGCCATTGTTAACAGAATCCAAGACTGGGTTCCGAAACTCCGACCTTCCACTAGGCGAGAGACCTGTTCTTGCACTTGGTGAAAGGGATATTCTCTGGTGAATGTGCAGACAAGACCCTGACCACTTGTCCAGTGGATCCAGTTGAAACGGACGGGCATGGAACCCACCGTACTGGATTGCCTCGTAGGAGGCCACCATCTTGCCTAGCAGGCATACGCAAAGGTGTACTGTGACCTTGCGGGGTCTAAGCACAGAGTGAACCATAGCCTGAATCGTCAAGGCTTTGTCCATAGGGAGGAATACTCTCTGAGACACTGTGCCCAGGATCATTCCCAGGAACTGAAGTCTTTGCGTCAGTTCCATGTGAGACTCCTGGAAGGCTAGGATCCATCCATGGTCTGTAAGAAGACAAGTGGTCAAGTTGATGCTGTGCAACAGACTCTCCCTGGACACCAGGAATTTCCCTTCCTCCAGGCCAGAGTCTACTGCTCGTAGAGATTCCATACTGAACTTGAATACCATAAGGTGTTTAGGGATTTAAGGTTCAAGATCGGCCACACCGAACCGTTCAGTTTCGGTACCACGAATAGTGAATAAAACTGTCTGTTTTGTAACAGAGGAGGGACTGGAACATAACGTGCATTTGTAGCAGTTACTGAATGGCGTCCTGTAAGGTAACTCTTGCTACAGATGAAGCTGGCAAGCCTGACCTGAAGAATCTGAGATGAGGGAGTACATGAAATTACAACCGGTAACCATGAGAAACAAGGTCCTCTCTCAAGGGTCCCAGCTGATGTTCTCCCATACCTGAGCAAAATAGTTGAGCACCACCTGAAAGTCCCCCTGCAGCCAGGGCCAACCGTCACGCGGAGGGCTTAGTGGAGGAGGATCCAGAGGCCTGGTCCAGAGACCCAGCAGCAGCAGGTTTTCAGGATTTCCCTCTAGTACCTCTGGCTGTATCTGAGGAACCTCTGGACCTGACCATAAACCTTGTCACACGAAAGGACTGTAGCGAGGGGCCGGGGTAGGGACGTCTAGTCGGAGGGACAGCAGATGGCAGATAGGTAGACATACCTGCCGTTGCTTTAGAAATCTACTTGCTTAGTTCGTCCCCAAACAAGGCATCCCCTGTAAAAGGAAGATTTACCACACCTTACTTGGAATTAGCATCCGCTCCATTGTCGCAGTCACAGAGCTGAGACTGCCATAGTCTTGGAATGGGCATTAAGGAGGCCTATCTCCTTGAGTGCCTCACTCATGAAGTTAGCAGCATTTTGGATATGTTGTAGTAGCGTCAGGATATCCTCCTGAGACATAGTGTGAAACCCTTCAATTATATTACCAGACTACTTAGCCATGGCCCTAGTGATCCATCCACAGGCTGTGTGACGCCCACAGCTTTGTAAATGGATTTGAGTGTAATCTCAATTTTACGGCCAGCCGAGTCTTTCAGAGTGACAGGTAATACAATGTAACATGACAGCCTGGACACTGAGGTGTCCACAATCGGAGGGTTTTCGCATACCTTCCTATCCTCAGGGAAAACGGGAAGTAATGCATTAACCACTTTGGGTTTTGAAAATTTCGTTCTTTTAGGATTAACCCACACTTCCTGAAAAGGTGTGTTCAATTCCCTGGAGACGGGTAAAGTGGCCATAGATTTTGTTTTTACATTAAAAACAACTCCTCCTCAGGTTCAGTCTCCTAATAGTAGGGCTTCTACACCAGGAGATAAGTGTTGTCAGCAGTGTCTGCTTTCACTTGACCCTCTACCACATCTGGCATGTCATTTTCAGAGTCAGAATGGAATACATGTGTGAGTGTGCGTTTATGTGAGACCAGCAGGCTGAGCCGAGAAGCCAGTCTGTGGTCAGCATCATTTCCACAGATATTTAGAATCTGTCTCACTTGTCTGGCAGTAGACAAATTAACATTGGTTATAAGTCCACTAAAAGAGACCAACCATTGTGCCTCCTGAGTCCTAGGGAAGGGAGCACTGAATACACAGCAATGATCCCCCTGGTGAAAGGGAAAACTTTGTGTTGCATGAGGGACAAGCGGCCATTTTGCCAGACATTCTGATACAGCAGAACCCACACACAGTATAGGTGAAATAACACAGTTTAGTGAAATAACACACAATATATAAGTGAAATAACACAGTGCAGTGAAATAACGCATAAACCCCAAACATCTGAATGGAGTGGAATAGAGAGGGAAAGACCAGTACACAATGCCACACAGTCAAAGCAGTGCTCTGCTGGGCATAAACCAAAGCCTGCACTAAGACAGCTGGTTTCCATTACAATTATATGCTTCCCCCTTTCTATAATCCCCCTGGTATCATATATAGTGATTTTAACAAGGTTTTTGGAGGAGCAGTGTGCTGTGTGCAGCCTGTAGTTAGGAGCCGCTGGAAATGGCGCCTCTGAACCACTGGTCCTGCTCTCCGGGAAACCTCGCCCCCATAATGGTGCGCGGTCTCTATGTAAATATTTATACTGGCATTGTACTTTTTATGGCTAAAATGGGGTTAAAACCCCTTTTAGAGCTAGCACCAGACCAGTGTGGGTGTCCGCAGTGGGCACCTCAGCCGAGTGACCGCCGCGCCCTTATGCCGCCATTTCCACTGGGTACCTGCTAACCGGGACCCCTGTGCCTGCACTCACCGCACCGCATCTTCAGCATCTGTTAGGGGTGGTGGCATGCTGCCAGCGTGTGCACACACCCTGGGGGTATGTGAAACAACGCCTCAGGAGCTTAATGTCCTGTCAGCCGGGATATGAACCATTAACTCTACAGGAAGTTAGTTCGGTCCCCCCCCCCCCCCCCCTAAGTCCCACGATGCAGGCAGACTGGTGCCAGCCAGTGCTGCCTGAAAATAACAAACTAAAATACATTTCTGAAGAAAACTCTCTGGAGCTCCTTGGGCACATTTTTCTAAGCTGAGTCTGCAGGAGGGGCATAGAGGGGAGGAGCCAGCACACACTAATGATTTCTTAAAATGCCAGGCTCCAATGGACCCGATCTATACCCCATGGTAACTACATTTCCCAACATCCCCTAGGATGTTAGAGAAATGCCCCTCTGACACCTTAAAACCCACCACTGACTGTAAAGTCACAAAAGAAACGTTCAATACCTGTGGTTCAGTCATTGCAAAACAGGACTTGATCTTCCCTTCTAATAATGGCTTCAACCACCGCTCTCTCTGTTCCTCTGTTCCATACCGAACTAGCACCTCCATATTTCCAGTGTCTGGGGCAGCACAATTAAAGATCTAAATATTTGAAAAAGAAGTGTCACTAGAAAAGAATAAAACCGTGCACACAGATAACTAGAGACCTTCTAAGATTCCCATTTATGGTAATCTTAACAACAACAAAAAAAGACAAATGTATGTTTGACACACAACATTGCACAATACAATATATAAACCTTTTTATAAATGTTATTCTGGTCTTTTTTGCTGCAGTTTATGAATGTCTGCAATGGTCCAACTGATCTAGTGCTTACTGTTTTCCATCTTGTCCACATTCTACTATATACAGTATACCGTACCACATACCTCCGGTGCATAGAGAGAGGAGCCCATTAGCTCACAAAGATGAGCATATTCCATGTTTGTTAGTTTGGCGCCGTATTTGCCGTCTGGGTCACTTTCCAGAGGAAGGAAGAGATTCCACAATCCTTGGGACTTTGCTTTATGCTAGAAGATAAAGTTCAACCTTAACTAAATCCATCAATTAAACAGTTATAAATGCCCAAATCAGGCTACAGGGTGAATACATTTAACATTAAATACAATCAAACAAATGTGTATTCATTTACTCTGAATGAGTTCTAATCTACATTTAATTAATCTTTAATAGTTTCCATTAAAGTATATTAAAGAACACAGCTAATAATAAAAGACACCAATCACTGCAAACAAAGGTTATGGGGCCAATTCACAGTTTCGCACAAGTTGGCTGCAATCACACGCAAGCTGCATGCATGGACCTAAATGTCACTGCACCGTCCATATCCATACGCTTAGTTAACTATCCATCATCATTATTAGTGCACACTCGTACCAGCTCTGTACCTTTACTATGCATACACACACTTTGCATTGTCCGCAATTATGACTACATGCCCTCACTAAACTACTTGCAAATCCTCCTTACAACCAATTCATCCCCATTCAGCAGCAAGTGGAAACGCAACTGTAGATATGTTTAGCTACAGAGCAAGCAGTGCTAAACATGGCAAAGATCTGTTCACAAAACAGACTTGCGTGCTACTCTGAATTGCCCCTATAGCTACACATTTTCCTACAAGAATACTTGACAACAAAATAAAGTTACAAGTATTTTAGATAATAATAATTTTATTTATATAGCGCTCTTTCTCCAATAGGGGTCAAGGCGCTTAACAGATACATAGCATAATATAGTACAGAAACAATGAAGTACAGAACATCTTTTCATAAAATACAGAAGCATGTAGATACTAAAGGGATATTATGGAAATGCTTGAGTAAACAGGAAAGCCTTGAGTCTACTTTTGAAGGATTCTATAGTTGGGGCCTCTCGCGCTGTGCGGGGAAGTGAGTTTCAGAGTCGGAGCCACATGACTAAAAGCTCGACCCCCAGATGAATTAGGGGAAATTCTAGGTACTGCTAATAGTCCTTCATCTACAGATCGCAGTAATCGAGTGAGGCAGTATTTAATCAGAAGCTGCTTCAGGTACCTTGGGCCCTGGTCATGTAGTGCTTTGAAAGTCATTAAGCCAATCGTAAAGATGATTCGCAATCTTACAGGCAGCCAGTATAGGGTGTAGAGTATGGGTGCTATGTGGCTAGAATGGGGCTGGTTGGTTAACAGCCTGGCAGCTGTGTTTTGCACCAGCTGTAAGCGGTGCAAAACAAGCTTTGTCCCATATAAATTGTAGTCGAAAGCAGAAGCTGCAACTGATATATGCACCTTGGTGCATTATAGTCTCCACAAAGGAATATTGTAAAGAGTTCTTTTAAGCAGTACATAGAACTTGTACTTAGACTTTTAAACATATAGAACTGGATGATTACTGCACTGTATAGAATTGGGTTATTAGTGTAATGTTTTCATCTGTTCTCTTAGGAAGTTTAAGTTAGTTTAACTTTACCTTAAGGTCTTCAATCAATGGGTGAGGTGTCCATCTGTTCTCAGAAATTTGATAATTCCTTAGTTCTTGCTCAACAGGATAAATATGAACATCTATAAACTCCTTCAATTTACTGTACAAGTTTTTGGCCTCTGCAGAAAGACCATCGGGGGAGATGACCAGAATACCTTTCTGAGCAGAATGAACAGAGGCTGAAGAACTTGTAATAGAGGTTTTGTTCTCTGAAGGTCTCACGTTTAATATTCTATTCCATGTACTGTAAAATCTTGTTGTCGGATTTTTAGAAGTGGTTCCTGAATGAGATTTGAATACCCGAAAACCCTCTTTGGTAGCAAAATCCCAAGCTATGTCAGCCATGAGTTCAGCTACTTTTCCTCCAGCTTCTGCATTTGCTGAGCTAGCCTGTCCTGCAAGAGATTAAGGTGGGATTCAAAGGAGCATTACCTTCAAGCACCAAGTGTCAAAGATGCAAAAATGCTTGTTGGCTAGTAGTAAAATTTGGATTTAGACTGGAATTCCTTTCTACATGAATAGAATATAAGTAACAATGTAATGTACACATGCTAAAAGGACTGTATTAAAAGAAACAAGAAGTTTAAGTCATCACGAATAGACAACTATCTTGTTGTCTTATTAGACTGTCCTAATATTAACTAATACTTCTAGGCCAAAGTAGGGACCCATTTAAAACTTAGTACCTAAGGTTTCCATGTGTCTGTGTTTTCACAGTAGAGTTCATCTTTAACAGAGAAAATCTTGAATTTAAGATGCATAAAACCCTGAGACAAGTTTAAACAGGATGCGGTTAAGATGCCGCCGGCCGGAATCCCGGCGGTCGAAATACCGACGCCGGAATCCCGACCGCCACAATCCCGACCGCCACAATCCCGACATATTCTCCCTCCGTGGGTGTCCACGACACCCATAGAGGGAGAATATAATAGTGTGCCGAGCGTAGCGAGGCACCGTGCCCGCAGCGTGGCGAGCGAAGCGAGCCCGCAAGGGGCTGCGTTCCACTCGCCACCCCTGTCGGGATTGTGTGGTCGGGATTCCGGCGTCGGTATTTCGGCCGGCGGCATTTAGTACTGATCCCACTTGTTTATAGTCTTCTCTTTGGCGCCTGGACTGTACCTGTGAGTGAACGCTTGTATACACCTTGCAGGATTGCTGCCAGTCGGAAAAATGAGAAGGCCATGTAGATGTTCCAGCCCTCGACCTTAGGAATTCCTCTGTTTTCACAGTACTGATCAAAGTATTCCTCTGCAGTGGGAATCCCCAGCTCTTTCAAATCATAGGTTTTCAGCCCTTACATAAAGGAGAATTGTAAGCTAATATCCATGTCATAAATATGTGACGCTTTAATTGCAAACAATATACTGTAATTTTAGAAGCTCTCTGTTACCTAACTGTTCATGTTATTTTCAACTTTAATAAAAGAGAAATAATGCCTTGGTGACATATCATATTTTGTTACTACCATTCATAAACTGGGCATGTTTAAAACATACCATGTTTAAGTACTAAAAGTCATTCTCCCATAAATAAACATTAAATCATATGTATATTTTCAGACAGTGGATTGTGATTGCTTGGATGATGCATATAAATAGGAGACAGGTTAGAAAATGCAACCCACATCCCTTCATATGTAGGAAGTTCATAAAGTGAATGTCTGCCAAGCAAGTCTCCCAGCAATTGGCGGGATGTAATGGCGCCTGAGATCGCCGGAAGTGCGGGATGCCGGCTGATCTCGGACGTTTTTTTTTAAAAGGGGCAATCATTTACAAGGCAAAACCAGGCCTTGTAAATGATTGCCCCTTTAAAAACCCACACCAGCGATCGCCTGGCATCCTGCACCTCCGGCGATCTCGGACGCCATTACATCCCACCCATTATGTTCTAATATGACAACATAATTGTTTACATGAGAAAAGAGAATTTGTTATGTACTTATCTACATTACGTGTTGAAAGTGTTGTGCCTCTCTGGCCTCCCACAGCTGCAGAAGACATCTGCAGCCAGAAACAATGCTCACTGTGGAGGAACTTTATGAACTCCCTGTATATACTCGCAATTATTTTTCTTGTGAAGATCCATTCACCTGGATGTCAATCATGTTCTGACCCCAAGTGGAGGGCCTGAGGAGTTGTAGTAAGGGCCTGAGTCAGAGATGTGCGGTAATACAGTTACAGTTACGCAGCGGCTGTGCAAAAAATATTCAAATGCTGCAGCCACCTGAATTTATATCGAGACGCCCTCTGGTGGCTTTTCGAGTCCTGGCTACTGCGTAAAAAAGACGTGGCGTCTGTCGCAGACCATTTGATTATCAAACTTCTGCCCTATGGTCCTATGCACTATGGTCACAATGCATGGCCGCAGGAAGTAAAACACGAGAGCCATTGTAGCTGCATACAGGAGACACGCACCCAAAATGGTCACGATATGTCTGCATCTTTGCCGCCACTTCCCATTACCCCCCCAAGTGGTCCCACTGTCAATCACTTTGCAAATAAATCTCATTGCGGCACATGAGCAGTGCAGACTGCCGGTCATCAGGTCTGAGTACATCTCCGAATCAGGCACACTATTGGGTGAACTATGGGTCTTCCAGAGCCAAAGTTGGCGGAAACAAATAGAACAAAGCAAGCTCCAATTAAAAAAGCAAAATGTATACTTCTCCACTGGCACACTTATTCAAACTTTTCACTACTTCATACATCTGCCCCATAGAGCAGTACACCTCAGGAACACCACTATTACTGCATAACAATGTATTTAAAGGTGTTTAAATAAAGACGCAATAGCAAATAATGGGGCAGATGTTGATAAATGCAAGGTGATAAATGCAAAAGCCAATCAGCTCCAATATGTAAATTAACAGTTAGGAGCTGATTTGTTGGTGCGTGTATCACCGTGCATTTATCACTGGTTTATCACTTCCTTATGCCATCTCCATGTTAATACATCTGCCCAAATGGCACTTCATTTTTCATGTCATTTTCTCTAAAAAGTGGAGAAATAGATTTAAATGATGTGGGGACAATGGGACAGATGTATTAACCTGGAGAAGGCATAAGGAAGTGATAAACCAGTGATATGTGCAAGGTTATAAAGGCACCAGCCAATCAGCTCCAATATGTAAATTAACAGTTAGGATCTTATTGGCTGCTGCCTTATCACCTTGCACATATCACTGGTTTATCACTTCCTTAGGCCTTCTCCAGGTTAATACATCTGCCCCAATGTATGAGGATGTGTTGAAGGAATGGAACAGGGTTTTTTTTTTTAATTTGCAGTAGTTTGTTTTCCATTTTTTCCTACTTGTATATAAACACAAAACACAGTAGAGACATTCAAATGCCCACAAAATACTCTAAATAAATGTAGTTGCTGAAATACACTCGCTGGCTATCATTTTTCATCCATACATAAAATATTTAATATTCACGTCTGTGAGACCTCACAACAGACACCTACACTTTCCCTGTGGGCACTAGCTATCTTATTTACCACTTTTTTGAGGTTCAGCATGGTATTCCCACTCTTTCATGCACATTGGATAGATCGCGCACTGCAAAGTTAATGTGCGTCATCTGCCAGGTGGAACTAAATTAAGTTGTTCCAATATTATCAGCAATATTAACACACAAAGTGTGCCAATTATTAACATGGGAGAAAACATAAAATAACTCGCGGCTAATTGAGCCCAACATATAGCTTCAATTACCTTCTGCAGAATGGAATACACTGATGAGACTGCTACTCTTATTGCTGAACACACACACTTATACTGGACAACTGGTACGTGCAGGATCTGGATAATGAGAGTTATGGTCGATTTAACTTAACTCTCTTTCTTCGAGGTCCATAGCTTCCACAGGGGAACATTGGGGTTGTAGGTGGTGGGATCAGGTCCTGGGCTTTAAACAGTTAAGCTTTTCAGATTTCCCAGGATGCCTCAGTCAACCTCCTTATAACTCCGCCTCCATGCTCAGGCAGGTCAATTTTATTAACAAGGCCAAAGCAGGAAGAGGATAAGAGAGAAGAAAGCGATGGTACACATAAGAACACACTACCACAGACAGTAGAAAGGAACCAGTGACCAAAGCCGAAAACCTATATATGCCACGTGTGTCAGGGAGGGGGCTCTCTGGGGGATGTAGTTACTATCCTGGCGGTCAGGATCCCGGCAGTCAGAATACTGACTCCAGGATCCCGACCGCAGAGAATGCCGACAGTTGCGCCAAAGCTTTCTAGCGCTGCCAGCATTCTGGTGGACGGGAACCCGGAGTCGGAATTCTGACCTACGGGATCCCGACCACCGGGAATCCATTACCATCCACTCTGTGGACCCTATGGACCTCGAAGAAAGGGAGTTAACACAGGTAAGTCTACCATAACTCTCCTTTTCTTCTTCAGGTTCCATAGGACTCCACAGGGGAACATCAGGTATGTCCTAAAGCAGTACTTCAAGGGTGGGATGCTCCTGTGTGGATAGCAGAATCTGGCGTCCAAATGAAGCATCCTGGGAGATGAATGAGTCAAAGGCATAGAACCTAAGAAAGGTGTGGATAGAAGACCACGTAGCCACCTTGCATAACTGTTCAGCGGACGCACCACAGCGCGTCGTCTATGACGATCCCACAGACTGTGTAGTATGAGCAGAGATTGAAGCTGGTACTGGAAAATCTTGTGCGATAGCCATCCTAATCCATGTCCAACCACGTTTGTGAAATCCATAGAGGATGAAGGAGGAATCCGATTTTTTAAGCAAACTGGTCCGATCTACATAGATACGGAGATCCCGAACCACATCCAGAGAAATTTCTCCTGGTGAGAGATCTGGGGATACGAAGGCCGGAACTACAATTTCCCCATTCAAGTGGAAACGGGAGACCACCTTTGGTAGGTAACCCGGTCGAGTATGGAGAACAGTCCCTCCCTTGATGAAATATCAGAAAAGGATGGTGACAGGAGAGTGCGTCCAAATCCAACACCCGTCTGGTCGATGCAATGGCCAGAAGGAACAAAGGGCCTAATTCAGACCTGATCGATAGGCTGCATTTTCGTACAGCCTGCGATCAGGTCTGAGCTGCACATGCACCGCAATGCACAGGCGCATAAGTCCGCAACGAGAAAAGCGATCTTAAGGTGACTGACAGGAAGAGGCCGTTTGTGGGTGGCAACTGACCGTTTTTAAGGAGTGTCCAAAGAAACGCAGGAGGGACCAGGTGTTTGGAGGGAGGGTTTCTGATGTCAGCTCTGGCCCCGATCATCGCACTGGAAGAGTAAGTCCTGGGCTGTGCAGAAACTGCACAAACTTCTGTTTGTTGGCGCTCTCCTGCATTCGATCGCACCCCTGCACAGCGATTTCCTCCTCCCCTGTAGGCGGCGACTACCTGATCGCAGGGATGCAAAAAACGCACCCTAGCGATCAGGTCTGAAGTAGGCCCCAAGTCTTTGCAGTCAACCATTTCAGATCAACAGACTATAGAGGTTTAAATGGAGGCTGCTGAAGAGCATCTAGAACCACGGAAAAATCCCATGGAGCCACTTAAAATACGTAGGGAGGCTGGACCCAGACAATGCCCTGTAGGAAGGTGCAAACATCTGGTAGCGAAGCAATCCTGCGTTGAAACCATACCGGCAAAGCAGAAATAGGCACTTTGAGGGAAGCGAGGCGAAGCCCGAGGCCGAATCCACGTTGTGGAAGGGCAAGTATTATGGCTAGTCTGAAGACAGTAGGGTCATAGCGCTTGGTATTGCACCACTGTAAGTAAGTATGCCACACCCTATAGTATATATGGGCTGAGGCTGGTTTTCGTGCCTTAAGTATGGTTTGCACAACTGAGGAAGAAAAACGTTTTGCCCTCAATATGAAAGATTCAAGAGCCAAGCCGTCAAAGACAGTTGTGCCAGGACCAGGCGTAGATACGGTGCCTGAGACACGAGGTCTTGACATAGTTGCAGTTGGAGGTCAACACCAACTGACAGTGATGTGTGGTGAGGCGAGGCAAAGCCTTTCCTGTCATACCAACATTTGTGCCAAAGTTTTTACTGTATAACGTATATGAAAACTACAAATAATATGTTTGAAATATCTTCTTTGCATTATTCTAATTACTTTTACAGTCAAAACTCTGGAATAAAAAGTCTATAGAGGGTGAGGCAGTGCCTCACCTGTCTATCGTTTACGCACATCTCTGATCAAAACTCACAAAATCTCCAGGAGTTTATACTGCTGCACCTGTGTATAATGCCCAGATGTACACTTTGGCTCATATATTGTGTGTAAATCTGGCTCTGGTGCAAACCAGTGCCTACTGAGCCATTTACCTCACTGCACATCCCTCGCCACTGAGAGACACTGTAGGTTGGAGAACCAATGACGTCTGAGCCACTACGATGAAGTTGCCTCCTTCCTGTTTGAGTTTCCATAGAACCCTTGGCAGAAGGGATATCGGAGGGATGTAGGGACCATTCACCCACATGAACATCCTGACGACTGAGTAAGTCTGCTTCCCAGGTGAGGGTCCCTGGAATGAAAACGGCTGAGATGGCTGGAAAGTAAAGTCCGGCCCACTTGAGAATTTGGACCACTTTCTGCAACGCCATCTGACTGCGAGTGCCGCCCTGGTGATTGAGATAAGCCACTGCCGTGGCATTGTCGGACTGAACCTGGACAGGCCTGCCTTGAAGGACGCTTTGCGCCAGAGTTAAGGCTTTGTATACAGCTCGTAGTTCCAGGACATTCATTGGTAAATGAGATTCTATCTGGGTCCAATGCCCCTGAAACGAGTGCTGGCATCCTTGGTGAGGAGTACCCATTTTGGGATCCAAAAGGGTTGTCCTTTATCCAGGTGGATTGTCTGGAGCCACCAAATGAGAGACAGGCGTACTTCCGGAGTGAGAGTTATCATTTGTGATCTGATCAGATGTGGCTGTCCAATCCACTTGGCGAGGATCAGAAGTTGTAGTGGGCGAGAATGAAACTGAGCATATTCCATCACGTCGAAGGTGGAGACCATCATTCTGAGGACTTGCATGTCTGAATGAATGGACACTCGGCGAGGCTGAAGCAACTTGGGAACTCGGTCCTGCAGTCTTGAGATTTTGTCTGCTGGCCGGAAGAGCAGCTGACTTGCAGAATCCAATAGAGCTCCTGTCACATGCCAGGGGCAGCGGCCGCCGCGCTTACCCCTGCGTGACCGCTGGTCCTCCTGGCGGTCCCCGCCTCCGGTGGTCGCTGGGTCCCGGCGTCTGGCGGCGCTGCTCCCGGCCGTTCCCCGGAGCGTGGGCGCCGCCATTGCGCCCGGCTGTCACGTGGGTGGTGGGCGGATGACGTCGCTGGCTCCCCTCCGCCAATCGGAGGAAGGCGGGGAATTCAAAGGTGGACGCCGGACAGAGCCCGGCGCCTGAGCATCGTCTCTCCTTAGTGACAGACTTCAGTGCTCCCTTGTGCAAACGTGTTCCCTGTTCTGCAGTCTCCAGTGATTCCAGCATTCAGCGGGTCCTCCGTCTCACAGTCTCCAGTGTTCTCAGCGTCTCCACGCACCTCAGTGCCTCCAAGCACCTCAGCGTCTCCACGCACCTCAGTGCCTCCAAGCACCTCAGCGTCTCCACGCACCTCAGTGCCTCCAAGCACCTCAGCGTCTCCACGCACCTCAGCGTCTCCACGCACCTCAGTGCCTCCAAGCACCTCAGCGTCTCCACGCACCTCAGTGCCTCCAAGCACCTCAGCGTCTCCACGCACCTCAGTGCCTCCAAGCACCTCAGCGTCTCCACGCACCTCAGTGCCTCCAAGCACTTCAGCGTCTCCACGCACCTCAGTGCCTCCAAGCACCTCAGCATCTTCACGCACCTCAGTACCTCCAAATACCTCAGCGTCTCCAAGCACCTCAGTGTCTCCCAGCTCCTCAGTATCGCTCTCGGTGAGCTCACGGTATTCTTCACCAAATTCATCAGCACCTCTTCAAGTCTTGTCTTTTCAGGAGACCTCCCGCATCCACACGTGCCTCCTGCCTGTCATCCAAATCCTGCATGAAGAAAACCTACATTCGGCCATCTCTGCTGCGGCCCAGTTGCGGTTCCTCTTCCCGGTCATCGGAAGAAACCCCGAGTCCACAACACTCCCAAACCAGGTCAGTGATAGCTCCCAGGTGTAACATCCGCTGTGATGGCATAAGGGATGACTTTTTCCAATTGATGTGCCATCCGTGATGTTGAAGATAGGCCATCGTAATTTGAAGATGTTGTCTCAAGACCTCTTGTGAGGTGGCTAGGAGCAGTAAGTTGTCTAGATGACGCAGCCGTGCTGCCATGACTGCCATAATAATTCTGGGTGTCATAGCCAGCCCAAAAGGTAACACCTGGAATTAAAAATGTTGGTTGCATACAGCAAAACATAACTATTGTTTTGTGAAGGAGCAATAGGTATATGCAGATACACATCCTGAATGTCCACGGATACCACAAAGTCCCCCGGCTCCATAGTAAGGACTATGGAACACAGAGTTTTCATGCGAAACTTGGGGACTTGCACAAATCTGTTGATAGATTTGAGATTGAGGATGGGTCCTTGAGAACCGTTGGGCTTGGGCACGAGAAACAGGGAGGAATAATAGCTCTTGCCGCATTGAGACTGAGGAACCAGTATTATCACAACTGATTGCAGTAGCGATCGTAAAACTAGAATTAAAGCCTTTTGAGAGTCTGAGGGAAAGCCTATGCAAAAGAACTGTGGATAGGGGGCGTCTTTTGAATGAAACGGCATATACTAGTTAGAGACCACCTCTTGCACCTAAGCGTCTGAAGTGGTCAGATTCCAGACATGCACCTAGTGAAGAAGTCCGTCTCCCACGCTGGGGTCCCCCATGAGGAGGCCCGCCCCTTCAGGCTGCGGGCTTGTCAGGTTTTGATGGAGGTTGTCATGCAGACCATGGTTGCTTGGTCTTGAGCTTAGTCTTTGTGTTAGATGTTTGTCCTTTCGCTTTGCCTTGGGGGCAAAAGGAACGAAAACTAGAACTCTAAACACGTGGGGTAAGTGAACGTGAGAAAGGCTGTCTTAGCTGCAGCCAGGGCAGTGACAATTTTGTCCAATTCAGCTCCAACTAACACCTCACCCGTAAAGGGAGAAATTCCAATGTTTTCTTGAAATCAAGGTCAATTTTTCAGGAATGTAGCCAGAGAATGCGCCGTGTCAGTACATAAGTGGTGAACGCCTTTGCTGCCAATACTCCAGCATCAGAAAAAGCTTCACGAATGTAAGAAGCTGTGTGTTTAATGAGGGCCAAATATGACATGCAGTCCTCAGATATATTTGAGGGAAATTCCTCCTCTATGGCCTGTAACTATGATTCAATGGCTTTTGCAGCCCAAGATGCAGCTACTGTAGGTCTATTAACAGCGTCAGTGGAAAAATATAGACCTAAGGCAATTTTTGATTTGTCTATCTGTGGGATTTTTGTGAGGAAACAGTAGTGACAGGCAGAGTGGACGTCTTAACTAGACATGCGATATGCAAATCCACTGGAGGAGGAGCCTCCCACTTAGCACAATCCTCTGTAGGGATGGGGTAACGGGATGCCAATAATTTAGATATAGGAAACTTTCTACCCTGACTTTTCCAGGGTTCCTGTCTAATTTCCATGTGATGATCTGAATGTAGAAATTCTGATATAATTATCTTTTGTCGCTTAAAAACATCAGTTTTCTTAGCAACAGGCTCAGGTTCCTCTTCCGTCATTTGGAGAATCTACCTTATAGCATCAATCAAAGCTGCCACCTCCACTGTGTTGAGTTCTGTCCTCACCTCCCTCAGCAGATGACTCGAGTCTGACACAATGGATTGAGATGAAGGTGTGGTCCTGGTAGTGGGCCGAGAGGATTGTTTAGTCCCAGGTAACATCTTTTGCAAAGCCAGATGTCTGGGCTAGGCTCTTAACCGTATTATTAAGAGTATCCACCCAAGATGGATTAGTAATTGGGACACCAATTACAATCCTATGTTGCTAACATATGAGGTTCCATGGGGGGAGTGAGCCAGTCCACTAAAGTACCCAGTAACTGAGAGAAAGAAACCCATGGAGGCTCTTGATTAAGTGCTGGAGATGTTGACTAGCCAGGAGGTGCATAGCAGTTCACACAAAGCCCATCCTGTACAGATAATCCTGTAGAGCACAATCTACATGATGGTAAAACTGGGGTGTCTGGCTGTTGGCGACTTTTTGCCTTGTTAGACATAACTGCAATATAGGAGAGTCGCCCACACACAGTTGTATCATAACAACAGCATGGATGTCGTAATACAGTATATGACTATATTCAGCAGCAGTGCTGAAATATATGTAAAGACCCCTAAAAGCATCTGGTCACATGGCACAGAAAAAAGAGGGATAGATATCATACATGGAAAGCTGAAATGAGAAAAATCAGACAGCAGAAACTAGCACAAGTCACATACAATGTAGAGCACAGTTTCTCAAACTCGGTCCTCAGGACCCCCCACGGTTCATCTTTTGCAGGTCACCTGTAGATTTTTAAAATGTAACAGTCGGTCATACACAGTGCAGCTGCTGAGTGAGATGGAAAACGTGAACCGTGTGGGGTCCTGAGGACCGAGTTTGAGAACCACTGATGTAGAGAATTACAATAATACAACTGCAATGAGCACTTTAGCAACTAGTAAGCTTTGTTTGTAGCAGGTAGGATATAAGTGATTTCACAATCCTTGGAGACGTTTTTACAGGGAGATTAGACCCATCGTTCCCGGAGACATGGATTGCTTGCATTGAGATGGCTGCCCGAGTCTCTGAGGGGAGATGGGTGTGTTAAGGCAGCAAGAAGGCGGGAAGTCCGTGGTGGACCGGTGCCCAAAGCTGGGGGAGGGGCTACAGGTTGAGCGCTCCCTTCCCTATGCTGGCACTCAACCCCTGGTACTGAGAGGCCCCTTGTAAAATCAGTGCAACGCACTGCAACCTGTGCCTCAATGCCCTGGTGGTCTAGTGGAGTCCCTGAGCGGTGTCAGTGTCCACGCCAGCACCGCTGTCCATCTCCCGGGACGCACGGCGGACTGCAGTTTTAGTGGACCCTCTTACCTGCTCCCCGGTGCTGGCCACGCAGTCCAGGGGTCACCACATCGTGAGCGATGCTAGTTGCACCGTGTGGCCCCTCAGACTTCCAGTGCTGACAGGCTCAATACTGTAAAGTGAAAAAATAAAAATTAAGAAAAAAGCTTGGGGCTGCAAAATAACAGCCCCTTGTAAAAAGGTGCATCCAGCTTCCTGCTGGCACCAACAGAAAACTGACCTGCATGATCATGGAGGCGGGGTTATAAGAAAGAGGACCGAGGCATCCTGGGAAATCTGAAAAGTTTAACTGTTTGGTGCCTAGGACCTGATCCCAACACCTACAACCCCGATGTTCCCCTGTGGAGTCATATGGAACCCAAATTAAAAAAACACAATACCCTATCATGTCTTTTGTTATTATAGATTGACAGTCATTATTGTGAGTGTTGGTAAATGAATTTGGAAGAAAACAAATCAGCTGTTGTATGAAAATAGTATACAGACAAGAAGGCTGCAGTGACGCCAGAATTATTAGACTGCTTGGCCGATTCAAGTATTGGCCTACTTGGTCCCTCATGCATGCGACCATACTGAACAATGATTTGGCAGCTCAGTTCTTGGGCCAAGCAGCAGAAACCTTGGGTCTATAGCAAGTTTTAGCGTTTAGTATGTAGAAGTACGCATCAAGCTCGGTAACCGGATGACAGATTGACCTATATTAGGTCAACAGTCATCCCCATATGGTCAACAGGCAATAGGTCGACATGTAAAAGGTATAAAGAAGATAAGGTTGACAGGTACAAAAGGTCAACAGGGTCTAATGGTCAACACTTTTTTTTCCCCATCCTTTACCATCCACGTGGACTATGATTGGGAATAGTAACCCGCCCAAAGCATGGCGAGCAAAGTGGTACAGTAATTGTGCTTTAACATATAATGACACAAAAACAAAAAAAAGTGTCGACCATTTCCATGTCGACCTTTTCACAGTGTTGACCATTTCTACTGTCTACATTTCACATTTCTACCTATTGAACCTATCGACGACCATATGGGGTCAACCTATTGACTGTCGACCTAATATGGGTTGACCCAATGAACCATACCCGCAGACTCACACCCTGCCCTCAACTCCATCGACCCCAAAAAAGCAAGGGAGTGTGGAGTTTCTGTTATATAATCAAACAGCTTAAACGTAAATATATACAATACTGTGCAAAAGTTTTAGGCAGGTGTGGAAAAAATGCTGCCAAGTACGAATGCTTTCAAAAATAGAAGTGTCAATAGTTTATTTTTATCAATTAACAAAATGCAAAGTAAATGAACAGAAGAGAAATCTAAACCAAATTAATTTTTGTTACCACCCTTTGCCTTCCAAACCAGTAATTCTTCAAGGTACACTTGAACAAAGTCAGGGATTTTGTAGGATTATGGTCAGGTGTATTATTAACCAATCATACCAAATGGGTGAAAACGATCATAATTTAAATATGTAGGTTGAAACATATTTATGAACTGAACAGAAACAGCTGTGTAGGAGGCTCAAAACTGGGTGAGGAACAGCAAAACTCTGCTACAAAGGTGAGGTTGTGGAAGACATTTTCATTTCACAGGTCATACACCATGGAAAGACTGAGCACAGCAATAAGACACAAGGTAGATATAATGCATAAGCAAGGTTTCTCCCAGGCAAAGATTTAAAAGCAGACTGCGGATTCAAGATGTGCTGTTCAAGCACTTTTGAAAAAATACAAAGAAACAGATATTGAGGACTGAAGACACAGTTGTCGGCCAAGGAAACTTAGTGCATCAGATGAAAGACACATCATGCTTACTTCTCTTCGAAATAGGATTATGTCCAGCAGTACCATCTGCTCAGAAATGGCAGAAACTAGTTGGACCCAGGTACACCCATCGACTGTTTGGAGAAGTCTGTCCAGAAGTGGTCTTCATGGAATAATTGTGGCCACAAAGCCATACCTTCATGTGGAAACAAGGCCAAGCGACACAACTATGCACAAAAACACAGGAACTGGAGTGCAGAAAAATGGCAGCAGGTGCTCTGGACTGATGAGTTTGTTCTCCGAAGGGCTGGAGAGCAGTACAATAATTAATGTCTGCAGTGAAGCATGGTGGAGGTTCCTTGCAAGTTTGGGGCTGCATTTCAGCAAATGGAATTGGGGATTTGGTCAGGTTTAATGGTGTCCTCAATGCTGAGAAATACAGGCAGGTACTTATCCATCATACAAGCCCGTCTGATTGGCTCCAGATTTATTCTGCAGTAGGACAATGACCCCAAACATACAGCCAATGTCATTAAGAACTTTTTTCAGTGTCCTGGAAGTCATGATATGGCCCCCACAGAGCCCTGATCTCAACATCATCGAGTCTGTCTGGGATTACATGAAGAGACAGATGGATTTAAGCAAGCCTACATCCATGGAATATCTATGGGTAATTCTCCAGGATGTTTGGAACAACCTCCTCTCCTGAGGTCCTTCAAAAACTGTGTGCAAGTGTACCTAGAAGAATTGATGCTGTTGAAGGCAAAGTGTGGTCACACCAAATATTCATTTGATTTAGATTTTTCTTCTGTTCATTCACTGTGCATTTTGTTAATTGATAAAATAAGATTTTAAACCTACCGGTAAATCTTTTTCTCGTAGTCCGTAGAGGATGCTGGGGACTCCGTAAGGACCATGGGGATAGAAGGGATCAGCAGGAGACATGGGCACTTTAAGAAAGACTTTAGGTATGGGTGCGCACTGGCTCCTCCCTCTATGCCCCTCCTCCAGACCTCAGTTAGAGAAACTGTGCCCAGAGGAGACGGACAGTACGTGGAAAGGATTTTTGTTAAACCAAGGGCAAGATTCATACCAGCCCACACCATTCACACCGTATAACACGTGTATAAACTAACAAGTTAACAGTATGAAAAAACAACATAGCATCAGTCGGAGACCGATGAAAACTATAACATAACCCTTATGTAAGCAAAACTATATACAAGTCTTGCAGAAATAGTGCGCACTTGGGACGGGCGCCCAGCATCCTCTACGGACTACGAGAAAAAGATTTACCAGTAGGTTTAAAATCTTATTTTCTCTTACGTCCTAGAGGATGCTGGGGACTCCGTAAGGACCATGGGGATTATACCAAAGCTCCCAAACGGGCGGGAGAGTGCGGATGACTCTGCAGCACCGATTGAACAAACAGGAGGTCCTCCTCAGCCAGGGTATCAAACTTATAGAACTTTGCAAATGTGTTTGAACCCGACCAAGTAGCAGCTCGGCACAGCTGTAGTGCCGAGACCCCTCGGGCAGCCGCCCAAGACGAGCCCACTTTCCTAGTGGAATGGGCCTTGACCGATTTTGGTAACGGCAATCCAGCCATCGCATGTGCCTGCTGAATCGGGTTACAGATCCAGCGAGCAATAGTCTGCTTTGAAGCAGGAGCGCCAACCTTGTTGGCTGCATACAGGACAAACAGTGCTTCTGTTTTTCTGACTCTAGCCGTTCTGGCCACGTAAATTTTCTAAGCCCTGACCACATCAAGGGACTCGGAATCCTCCAAGTCTCGTGTAGCCACAGGCACCACAATAGGTTGGTTCATATGAAAAGACCACACCATCTTAGGCAAAAATTGAGGACGGGTCCGCAATTCCGCTCTATCCATATGGAAAACTAGATAGGGGCTTTTATGAGACAAAGCCGCCAATTCCGAAACTCGCCTAGCCGAAGCTAAGGCTAACAACATGACCACTTTCCTAGTGAGATATTTTAACGCCACTGTTTTAAGTGGTTCAAACCAGTGCAACTTAAGGAAACTCAACACCACGTTAAGGTCCCAAGGAGCCACCGGAGGTACAAAAGGAGGCTGAATATGCAGCACTCCCTTCACAAAAGTCTGTACTGCTGGGAGAGAAGCCAATTGCCGAAATCTGAACCTTAATGGAGCCTAATTTTAGGCCCAAATTCACTCCAGTTTGTAGGAAGTGAAGGAAACGGCCCAGATGGAATTCTTCCTTAGGAGCATTCCTGGCCTTACACCAAGAAACATATTTTCACCATATACGGTGATAATGTTTAGCTGTCACGTCCTTCCTAGCCTTTATCAGAGTAGGAATGACCTCATCCGGAATGCCCTTTTCCGCTAGGATCCGGCGTTCAACCGCCATGCCGTCAAACGCAGCCGCGGTAAGTCTTGGAACAGACAGGGCCCCTGTTGCAACAGGTCCTGTCATAGAGGAATAGGCCGCGGATCTTCTGTGAGCATCTCCTGCAGAGTCGGATACCAGGCCCTTCGTGTCCAATCTGGAACAATGAGAATTGTCTGTACTCCTCTTTTTCTTATTATTCTCAATACCTTTGGGACAAGAGGAAGAGGAGGAAACACATAGACCGACTGGAACACCAACGGTGTCACTAGGGCGTCCCCAGCTACCGCCTGAGGGTCTCTTGACCTGGCGCAATACCTCTACAGCTTTTTGTTGAGGCGGGACGCCATCATGTCTATCTGGGCAGTCCCCACTGACTTGCAATCTGTGCGAAGACTTCCTGATGAAGTCCCCACTCTCCTGGATGCAGGTCATGTCTGCTGAGGAAATCTGCTTCCCAGTTGTCCACTCCCGGAATGAACACTGCTGACAGTGCGCTTACATGATTTTCCGCCCAGCGAAGAATCCTGGTGGCTTCCGCCATTGCCATTCTGCTCCTTGTGCCGCCCCGGCGGTTTACATAAGCCACTGCGGTGATGTTGTCTGACTGGATCAGATCTGGTAAGTCGCGAAGCAAGGTCTCCGCTTGACGAAGGGCGTTGTATATGGCCCTCAGCTCCAGGACGTTGATGTGAAGACAAGTCTCTTGACTTGACCAAAGACCCTGGAAGTTTCTTCCTTGTGTGACTG
Organism: Pseudophryne corroboree; assembly: GCF_028390025.1. Lineage (NCBI taxonomy): Eukaryota > Metazoa > Chordata > Amphibia > Anura > Myobatrachidae > Pseudophryne > Pseudophryne corroboree. Next base: position 299,490,203 of record NC_086444.1, on the reverse strand, counting down.
CTCCCCAACCTCGGAGGTTCGCGTCCGTGGTCACCAGAACCCAGTCCTGAATGCCGAACCTGCGGCCCTCTAGAAGGTGAGCACTCTACAGCCACCACCGGAGAGATACCCTGGCCCTGGGGGACAGTGTGATCAACTGATGCATCTGTAGATGTGACCCGGACCACTTGTCCAGTAGGTCCCATTGGAAGGTCCTCGCATGGAACCTGCCGAACGGAATGGCCTCGTAAGATGCCACCATCTTTCCCAGGACTCGAGTGCAGTGATGCACTGACACCTGTTTTGGTTTCAATAGGTTCCTGACCAGAGTCATGAGTTCTTGAGCCTTTTCCGTTGGAAGAGAAACCCTTTTCTGGTCCGTATCCAGAATCATACCCAAGAAGATCAGACGAGTCGTAGGAACCAGCTGCGACTTCGGGATATTGAGAATCCAGCCGTGTTGCTGTAACACCTTCAGTGAAAGTGACACGCTGTTCAGTAACTGCTCTCGTGATCTCGCTTTTATGAGGAGATCGTCCAAGTACGGGATAATTGTGACACCCTGCTTGCGCAGGAGCACCATCATTTCTGCCATTACCTTGGAGAAAATTCTCGGGGCCGTGGAAAGCCCAAACGGCAACGACTGAAATTGGTAATGACAATCCTGTACCGCAAATCTCAGGTACGCCTGATGAGGTGGATATATGGGAACATGAAGGTACGCATCCTTTATGTCCAGAGATACCATAAAATCCCCCCCTTCCAGGCTGGCGATGACCGCCCTGAGCGATTGCATCTTGAACTTGAACCTTTTCAAGTATAGGTTCAGGGATTTTAAATTTAAAATGGGTCTGACCGAACCGTCCGGTTTCGGGACTACAAACAGGGTTGAGTAATATCTCCTCCCTTGTTGAAGTAGGGGAACCTTGACCACCACCTGTTGAAGATACAATTTGTGAATAGCATTTACCACTATCTCCCTTTCTGGGGAAGAAGTCAGCAGGGCCGATTTGAAAAACCGGTGAGGAGGCACCTCTTCGAATTCCAGCTTGTAACCCTGAGAAACAATTTCTATTGCCCAGGGATCCACCTGTGAGTGAACCCAGATGTGGCTGAAAATTCGAAGACGTGCCCCCACTGGGGCGGACTCCCTTAGCGGAGCCCCAGCATCATGCAGTGGATTTTGTAGAGGCCGGGGAGGCCTTCTGTTCCTGGGAACTAGCTGTGTTGTGCAGCTTTTTCCCTCTGCCCTTACCTCTGGCAAGAAAGAACGCACCTTGTACTCTCTTGTTTCTTGTGACCGAAAGGACTGCATTTGATAATGTGGTGCTTTCTTAGGCTGTGAGGGAACATAAGGCAAAAATTTTGATTTACCAGCTGTAGCTGTGGAGACCAGGTCCGAGAGACCTTCCCCAAACAATTCCTCGCCCTTGTAAGGTAAAACCTCCATATGCCTCTTTGAGTCGGCATCACCTGTCCATTGCCGGGTCCATAGGACTTGTCTAGCAGAAATCGACATAGCGTTGATTCTAGAACCCAGTAGGCCAATGTCTCTTTGAGCATCTCTCATATATAAGACAGCATCGTTAATATGACCCCGGGTCAATAAAATGGTACCCTTATCCAGGGTATTAATTTCCGTCGATAAGGTACCTATCCACGCTGCTACAGCGCTACAAACTCCAGCCGACACTATTGCCGGTCTGAGTAAGGTACTAGAATGTGTGTAAATGGACTTTAAGGTAGCCTGCTGTTTGCGATCAGCAGGATCCCTGAGGGTAGCCATATCTTGGGATGGCAGCTTACTTTTTTGGATAAGCGTGTCCACGCTTTTTTCCCCCCTTGGGGAAGATTCTCACCGTATCCTGTCCTTAGTCGGGAAAGGATACACCCTAAGAATCCTTTTGGGAATCTGCAGTTTCTTGTCTGGAGATTCCCAAGCCTTTTCAATAACTCGTTCATGAGATGGGGGAAAGGTTACCTCAGGTTTCTTTACCCTATACATGTGTACCCTCGTGTCAGGGGGTTTCTCTGTGATATGCAAAACATCTTTTATTACAATAATCATATATTGAATACTATTCGCCAATTCTGGCTGTAACTTTGCATCATCGTAGTCGACACTGGAGTCAGAATCCGTGTCGGCGTCAGTGTCTACTATTTTGGATAGTGGGCGCTTTTGAGACCCCGGAGGTCCCTGTGACATAGGGGAAAGGCAGGGTTTGACGCCTGTACATTCCCTAGACTCAGTGCAATAAATTCACATTAGCACTAAAACATTCCACATATCCAACCAGTCAGGTGTCGGTGTTGCCGACGGAGACACCACAGTCATTTACTCCACCTCATCCCTATGAGAGCCTTTTACCTCAGACATGCCGACACACCACACACTCAGGGAATCCTCTTATCTGAAGACAGTTCCCCCACAAGGCCCTTTGGAGAGACAGAGAGAGAGTATGCCAGTACACACCCAGCGCTATATGACCCAGGAAAAAACACACAATATGTTTACCCAGATAGCGCTGTAATCTTTATTTTTGCGCCAAATTATGTGCCCCCCCCCCCTTCTTTAAAACCCTCTTTCACTGTGGATAAGCAGGGGAGAGTCCAGGAAGCTTCCTCTCAGCGCTGTGCTGTGGAGAAAATGGCGCTGGCGAGTGCTGAGGAAGAAGCCCCGCACCGTCAGCGGCGGGCTTCTGTCCCGCTAAAATATATAAAAAACTGGCGGGGGCTCTTTATATATGTAGTGCCTAGCTGTATATATCTACTTTTGCCAGAAAATGAGGTTATATTGCTGCCCAGGGCGCCCCCCCCTGCGCCCTGCACCCTTACAGTGACTGCCGTTTGTGTGTGCTGTGTGGGAGCAATGGCACACAGCTTAACTGCTGTGCGTTATCTCAGTGAAGATCTGAAGTCTTCTGCCGCCTCTGAAGTCTTCTTTCTTCTCATACTCACCCGGCTTCTATCTTCCGGCTCTGTGAGGAGGACGGCGGCGCGGCTCCGGGACGAACTCCAGGGTGAGACCTGTGTTCCGACTCCCTCTGGAGCTAATGGTGTCCAGTAGCCTAAGAAGCAGAGCCTTGAAACTCACAGAAGTAGGTCTGCTTCTCTCTCCTCAGTCCCACGATGCAGGGAGTCTGTTGCCAGCATGCTCCCTGAAAATAAAAAAACCTAACAAAATACTTTCTTTCAAGAAACTCAGGAGAGCTCCCTGTAATGCACCCAGTCTCCTCTGGGCACAGTAGTAAACTGAGGTCTGGAGGAGGGGCATAGAGGGAGGAGCCAGTGCACACCCATACCTAAAGTCTTTCTTAAAGTGCCCATGTCTCCTGCGGAGCCCGTCTATCCCCATGGTCCTTACGGAGTCCCCAGCATCCTCTAGGACGTAAGAGAAATATAAACTATTAACTCTTCTATTTTTGAAAGCTTTCTTACTTTGCAGCATTTTTTCCACACCTGCCTAAAACTTTTGCACAGTACTGTATATATATATATAAATATATAAGATGATCATGTGTATTCATTGATGCAACACAAATAGAATTTCTTCTAGTAATGAAGCTTGGCCGTTCAATAGTGATAAAGCATACATGGCTCTCACTATTACCTTTCTGAATAGGGAGGTCCGGTGGAACGTAATGAGCAAAACAGTTGTAAGCCACATCTGACATGGGATCTCCCAGTGTAGACAATTCCCAATCCAAAACACCAAGGACTTCCACTTTATCTTGGTGAAATATCAAGTTGTCCAACCTAAACCCATAAGATAAAATAAGAAAATTTAGCACAAATGACTAGTAAAGTGTCTATATCTCAGTCTTTATTCACTACTGCTCCATTACAAAGTCACTGTGCAAGTTGCAAATGCTTGCAATAGGGCTCTACAAATGTTTCATGGGCTGAGTTTTCAAAAGCTTATAGATGAGCGAGGTCCATAGGTACCTCCCACTTACAAACAGACCATAATAGAAAAGCTAACACCTATAATGGCTGCAGTGACAAAGCTGCTGCCCACAGGCTTTTATTCATGACAAATATACGTTATGGTAAGAACTTACTGTTGATAACAGTATTTCTCCTAAGTCCACAGGATCCACAGGATAACATTGGGATATGATGAAGAAACAGCGGATTTGCACCAATCGGTCAAAGCTTTTCGGCCTCCCCGTCTATATAACCCCGCCTCCTGGCTCAGGCAAATCAGTTGTATTCCCAAAGCTCAAGGCAGGAGCATCATAGATTGCCCTAATCAGGCGAGAAGAACACACATATACACCCTTCCGTACAAGAAGGAAGATGTTAGTGAGTAAAAGGATCCTCAAATCAGGTGCGTCAGGGTGGAATCCCTGTGGATCCTGTGGACATCAGAGAAAAACCGTTATCAGCGGTAAGTTCTTACCATAACGTATATTTCTCCGGCAGGGTCCACAGGTTATCCACAGGATAACATTGGGATTTCCCAAAGTAATTTAGTGGTGGGGACAGGAGAATCCTTTGCCCGAGTTCGGCGTCATGAAAGGCAAAGGTATCCATGGCATAATGTCTAATGAATGTGTTATGGAAGATCATGTGGCTGCCTTACATATCTGTTGTGCTGTCCATGATGGACCTACCTTACGAGTAGAGTGAGCAGAGACATTAGCCGGAACAGGGAGATCAGCTTGAGAATATGCTTCTGAAATCGTCATCCGAAGCCACCTTGCCAGTGTCTGCTTATCAGCAGACCATCCTCTCTTGTGAAATCCGTAGAGAATGAAGAGAGAATCTGTCTTTCCAATGGCACTGGTATGATCCACGTAGATCCCTTAAGGCACGGACCATGTCCAGCGATGCATCTGCCGCAGAAAGGCCCGGTTACTGGAAAGCCGGGATTACAATTTCTTCGTTAAGGTGAAAAGGTGAAATTTACCTTGGGAAGATACCCAGATTTAGTTCTAAGAACCGCTCTATCTCGATAAAAGATCAGAAATGGAGGACGACATAACACTGCCCCTAAATCTGACACTCTTCTAGCTGACGCCATTGCCAGTAGAAAAATAACTTTAGCCGTCAACCATTTAAGATCCACTTTATCAAGTGGTTCAAATGGGGCAACTTGAAGGGCATTTAGGACTAAATTTAAGTCTCAAGGCACTGGAGGAGGAACAAAAAGGAGGTTGAATGCGCAGCATTCCCTGGAAAAAGTATGCACATCCTGTAAGTTAGCAATTTTCTTTTGGAACTATACAGTCAATGCTGACACTTGCACTCTCAAGGATCAAGGAAGCCACCTTCAAACCTTTATCCATTCTAGCCTGAAGGAATGCTAAGACCCTGGAAACTCTGAAAGACTTAGGGTCCATTTTCCGTTCACTGCACCAATGAATATAGGTTTGCCATATTCGGTGATAAATGCGAGCTGAGGAAGGTTTCCTTGCTCTGAGCATAGTTTGAATTACCTGTTATGAGAACACTCTTGACTTCAGGATAGAGGTTTCAAGAGCCACGCCATCAAAGACAGTCGATCCAGTATCTGTGATAACAAGGACCCTGCATCAGTAGATCTGGACGTTGAGGGAGCAGGAGTGGAGCATCCATCGACATTCTCTGCAGATCTGTGTACCAATGTCTTCTGGGCAAAGCCGGAGCTATTAGTATCAAGGCACCCTTTCCTTGCTTTGTCTTTCTCACCACCCTGGATAATAGGGTGATTGGAGGAACCACATAGGCCACATGAAAGTCCCATCTTACAGACAGGACATCCACAAAGATCGCTCTTGGATCCTTTGTTCTTTATCCGTATGCGAGAACTTTATTATTCTGACGGGACGCCATGAGATCTATCTCTGGCAACCCCCACTTGTCTACTAGAGTCTGGAAGACCTCCGGGTGTAGAGCCCATTCGCTTGCTGAATGGCGTGTCGACTGAGAAAATCCTTTTCTTAGTTTAGGACTCCCGGAACGAACACTGCGGACAAGGCTGGATGATGATGTCCTACCCATTTTATTGTGCGACTTACCTCCTTCATATCTTCTTGGCTGCCAGTTCCTCCATGATGGTTGAGGCATGCTACTGCCGTCGCATTGTCCGAGCGGATCTGCACTGGTTTTCCCCGAAGAATGTCCTTTGCCTGAATCAGTGCCATGTATATGGCCCGAAGTTCCAATATATTTATTGGCAGGCAATGTTCTTCCTTGGTCCATTTCCCCTGGAACCAAAACATTCCTGATACTGCTCCCCAGCCCTGGAGACTGGCATCTGTTGTCAGAATCTCCCAATCTGATATCCAAAAGGGTCTCCCCTTGTCCAGATGGGATGTCTGTAGCCACCAGGCTAATGACCTTCTTACTTCCATCATAAGGACCATAGTCTGCGGTTTTATCATCTGATGCAACCCATTCCATTTGGCAAGGATCAGATGCTGCAGAGGCCTCGAGTGGAACTGTGCATACTCCACCATGTCGAATGCTGACACCATCAATCCCATCACATGCATTGCTGCGTGAATGGATACCTTTTGACTGTGTACCAACTCCTGAATCCTTGATTGAACTTTGGATATCTTGTTCAGAGGTAAAATTACTCTCTGAAGGATTGAATCCAATACAGTCCCCAAGTGAGTCATCCACTATGACGATTTTGCCCAATTTATGAGCCACCCGTGCCTTTGCAAACACGTTATTGTCTGTTGCAGATGACATAGGAGCAATTCCTGTGACTGTGCCAGGACTAACAGATCGTCGAGGTATGGAAAAATTCTTATCCCCTGCTGGTGAAGATAAGCTGCCATTACCACCATAAATTTGGTAAATACTCTGGGTGCTGTGGCTAATCCAAAAGGTAGGGCCTGGAACTGAAAATGCTGTTGGAGGGGATAGCGAACCTGAGATAGCACTGATGGGACAGTGCTATAGGAACATGTAGGTAAGCATCCTGGATATCCAGGGATACCATATAATCCTCTGGCTCCATGTATTTGTTCAGCACTTTGAGATTGAGAATGGGCCGGAATGACCCATTTGGCTTCTGAACTAGAAACAGGTTGGAGTAAAAACCCTGTCCTCGTTGTGCAGGAGGAACTGGAATTATTACTCCTGATTGAAACAATTTCTGAACTGCCTCTTGCAAAGCCCTGGCCTTCGTCTCTACCCGAGACGGGCTGGTACAAAAAAAACCTTTGAGGAGGGTGCTTCTTGAAGGCAAAAGCATAACATAGAGATACCGTTTCCTGCACCCAGGCATCTGTTGTAGACTGCTGCCAGATCTGTGCAAACTGAAGTAGTCGGACCCCCACCCTTGGATCCCCCAGGTGGAGGCCCGCACCATCAGGCTGATGGCATATTCTCTGTGCTACCAACCAGTCCTCTGGTATCCCAATGCTTTTTAGTCTTACCAGACTTGTTGTATTGGGGCTGCCTGCCATCACTTTTTCCTTTAGCTTTTTCCTGAGACCGAAAGGGCCGAAAAGCTGGAACTTTAGGTTTGAATTTGTATGTGGAAGGAAACTTTTAACTTCTTGGAGTCTGCTTCTGACTCCAAAATATCTGTCAATGCTTTACCAAAAAGAATATCTCCAGAAAAAGGCAAAGAATCCAAAACCTTCTTAGATTCTGAATCAGCTTTCCACGTACGTAGCCAGTCTGCTCTACGAGCAGCTATTGTTGAAGCTGATGCCCTGGAGGCAATAGTACCCATATCCAATGCTGCTTCTTCCAAGAACATCGCAGCCTGTTTTATATATGCTATATGGGATTTTTGCTCTTTAGATGCCATTGAAAAATCACCCTCCAATGCATCAGCCAGGCAGCCACTGCCTTTGCCATCCAAGCTGAAGCCATGGCTGGCCTTATGACTGCACCAGACAGGGAAAAAATGTTTTTTAAAAAACCATCCACTCTCCTGTCCGTGACATCATTTAATGATGTTGAAGGCAGAGGTAATGTAGATTTCCGCACTAGTCAAATCACATGCGTATCTACCTTGGGAGCCACCTCAGCTGGAAAAGGATAACTGGAATTCCATTTCCTAGGAATTCTAAATTTCTTATTGGGCGTAGCCCAAGCCTCTTCCATGATTTCCATCAGCTGATCTGACCCCAGAAACTCAGTCTTAACTGTTTTGGGACGTTTAAACAAAGGTGCCTTGGTTTTTTACACAGGCTATGCTGAATCCTCTAAGGATAGTATGGCTTTCATTGCTTTAATTAACTCAGCTACATCCACTGAGCTGAGACCTTCCTCCTCCTCTTCATATACGGAAGCAGAGTTTATTGGGCTTTCATCCTCCGATGAGTCTTCATCTGAAACATGTGTAGCCTGTGAGGATGAAGCTTTACTTACCACTGGCTTATCAGCCTGTTTCTTTTGAGAGGCTGTTGCTGGAAGCGATAAACCGCAGGTGGGAAGCTGCATGTAAGGGTTAATTGTGTAACCTATCCCTGGTACAGGAGTTGGAATTATCCGTTCAGCTATACTGGATAATGTCTGTGCAAACATAGCCTAAGGCGAATCAACCTGCACCTGAATCTGCCTTGTATTTTTCAAGAGACCATGGTGAAAGCTAAAGCAATTTGCATACAAACCATCCTGAACCAGATCCTGAGAGATTAACCCAGTTTTGCAAGACAAACATAACATGAGTGTTGGTGTTGCTGTGAGTGTATCGTCCTCACCTTTGCCGCTCTGATGATAAATAATCAACAATTCCACAGTGTACTACACAATTTGCGACTATAATCACTTTAAGCTTTTTAAAGTGACATACAATCCGACCCTATCCTAATATGCACCAGCATTGAGGATCGGAATAGAAAAAAACTGACAGAATATATAGTAAAGTCAGTAATCACACTATCAGTCAGTCACGTTACACATTAGTATAATAAACAATATGAGCACATCATCAACTAAAAATAAATTTCAAGTATGTAGGAGAACATATTACTGAATCATGATTAAAACAGATCTACCATATTCAGACGCATAGCGAAAGAATCCACAGTAATAGCAGACAGATTCATATGCAATAGGCACTTATCTAACTATTAGTGCTCAAAAGGCAGATAGAGACTTAGTGCTGTATTACCCATACTCAGTAGAGTGGGATACAGGGAGACTCACCCCGCTTCCAGGACCGATCAATACGTTTGCGAACGCTGAGTGGATCCAGTGTACACTGCCGCTCCATGAACCTATATTGAACACAGACGCACCAGTCACACAGCCGCCTATGCTGCGACTGGGTCACCTTCGTTACAGCATCTCAGACGGAAGCGGGAAAACAGTTCATGGCGGGAGACTCGGAGGAAATTGGTCATGAACCGGGGGGAGGGGAGACCAGGAAAGCATCTGACTCCCCACTGCTGACATCAACCCTAGGGATCACGGCCTCATACTATTCCTGGAGTCTATGCTAAGGCCTAGTGCTGGTGCACCCGAGGTGGCAGCCGCGTCAGCGGCTGTTTGGTAGTCTCCTCCCATAACAGTGCGGCTGTGACCGTATTCCCCTTCTAAGTGGAACCGATGCCTTATCTTCTCCCCGTGCTCCAGCCACAGCCTGGTAACGTCTACTGGACCTGCTAGTATATCTGACACAGACGCCTGCTGAAACAGCACTGTACTCGTGGGTAAGCGTTGTCGTGACCCGGCGGAGAGTTGTTGAAGCGACTCTTTCTAAGGTACGTATAAGACGCTTTTTAGAAAGATCACTCAAGAAAAAAATAGTAAGACTATAAAAGTAAAATAAGAAAGCTTAGGGCTGCCGCAATAAACAAAAAACTGATTTGCCTGAGCCAGGAGGCGGGATATATGGACGGGCCCGTTGCATGCTGGGAGAACAAAAAGCTTTGACTGATTGGTGCAAATCCGCTGTTGCTTCATCATATCCCAACCTGTGGACCCTGCTGGAGAAATACCTTATTTAAATTATTCCCACCATTTACAACTGATTTGCTAACCTTCCCATGTGAAATACCATGAATGGAAAACTGCTATCTTGTGTACCAGATGCAGAACCAGGCTTAGGCACTACCCAAAACACTGGCCGACACAACCCCCTCCCCGCCCCCAAACGGCCGCAGCCTGTCAATTAGGTTGCACTATCGAGCACTGCGAGCATGATCACAGGACTCATTCTGCAAATGAGCAGATCGCCCCTCTTCGGATTAGTAGGTAAACCATACAATTTACATACTAATCTAAATCAGGCCCACTGTGATGCCCACAGTCTGTTCTAGCCCAGCTAAACCCACCAGACCCAGCACAGCAGTGATGGAAGAGGAGCAGGAAAGGGTGCAACACCAGGTGAAGGAGTGCATGTTGTTTTCACTCTCTACCATGCGCTGGCAACCAACTACCCGACCCTCTCCTAGAGCCTGTGCAGAGGTTGGATCACTGTAGGGCCCGTCTCCAAGAGTGCCATGAAGAGACGCTGTTCCTGTACGGGGTGTTATCCTTCACTGGCTCCTGTCTTGGCTGGGTGCTGTGTGCAGGGGTGTGACTCATGTTGCCGATGTTTGGGATGCCCACGGTCACATGACCAAATTTTATAATGTCGACTGTTTTGGGTGTTAACTATCCTAACCCCCCCACCCTAACATTCCCCTGGGGGCAGGTAGGGCTAAAGCTAGGGGGGTGGCAGCTATGGCTAACCACCCCCTAATGTCTAACCCTAACCCCCCTATGATGCCTAACCTTAACTCACCTTCCCAATGGCGCTAACCCTAAAACCACCCGGGATGTCACTGTCTGGGTTCCGGCGCGGGTCTTGCGATCTGTATCGGGATTCCATAGTCGGGAAATGTATACCGTGGGTCTGGTGGGTTTAGAAATAGGCTTTGCTGTTCAAAAAAAATTAATTTTAATTACCTACCGGTAAAACATTTTCTCGTAGTCCGTAGAGGATACTAGGGTCCATTTAGTACCATGGGGCATAGAAGGGTCCTTTAAGAATTTGATAGTGTGGGCTGGCTCCTCCCTCTACTGGCCCTCCTACCAGACTCTGCCCGAGGAGACGGACATACTTTGAGAGAAGGATAGATAAGGATAGTGGTGAGATTCCGAACCAGCACACGCAACAAGAGGAAAGCCAAGCTAACCAAACTTGAAACAGGAACAGCAACAGCTGAACCAACATTACTTAACGAAGTAACAGTCCAGGAAGAACGAAGCACTGGGTGGGCGCTCAGTATCCGCTATGGACTACGAGAAAACGATTTACCGGTAGGTAATTAAAATCCTATTTTCTCTTGTGTCCTAGAGGATACTGGGGTCCATTTAGTATCATGGGGATGTACCAAAACTCCCAAACCGGGTGGGAGAGTGCTGAGGTTCATGCAGAACTGATTGACCAAACTGAAGGTCCTCAGAGGCCAAAGTATCGAACTTGTAGAACTTAGCAAACGTGTTCGAACCTGACCAAGTAGCTGCTCGGCAGTGCTGTAAAGCCGAGACACCCCAGGCAGCCGCCCAGGAAGAACCCACCGACCTAGTAAAGTGGGCCTGTACAGATTTTGGGCATGGAAAACTTGCCGTGGAATAAGTATGCTGGATAGTAAGTCTGATCCAGCGTGCAATTGTCTGCTTGGAAGCAGGACACCCAATCTTATTGGGATAATAAAGAACAAACAGTGAGTCCGTCTTTCTGTGACGAGCTGTTCTCTTCACATACACCTTCAAAAGCCCTCACAACATCCAAAGACTTTGAAGTAGCAGAGGTATCGGTGACAACCGGAACCACAATAGGAAAAAATTGCTGACGAGTTCTGAGTTCAGCTCTGTCCACATGGAAAATTAAATAGGGACTTTTGTGAGACAAAGCCACCAGCTCCGACACACGTCTTGCTGAAGCCAAGGCCAACAGTGTGACGGTCTTCCACGTAAGATATTTTACGTCAACCTCCTGTAACGGTTCAAACCAGTCCGATTGGAGGAACTGCAGAACCACACTGAGATCCCAAGGTGCCGTGGGAGGCACAAAGGGAGGCTGGGTGTGCAGAACACCTTTCAAGAACGCCTGGACCTCAGGGAGAGAAGCCAATTGTTTCTGAAACAAAATGGACAAGGCCGAAATCTGGACTTTTATGGAGCCCAGATGCAGGCCCACATCCACGCGTGCCTGCAGAAAAAGCAGGAAATGTCCCAGATGAAATTCCACCACAGAATAATTTCTTCTTCCAAATACGATGGTAATGCTTAGATGTTATCTCCTTCCTGGCTTGGATCATAGTCGGGATAAACTTGTTAGGGACCCCTCTCCTGGCTAGAATCAGCCATTCAGCTTCCATGCCGTCAAACGTAGCCGCAGTAAGTCCTGATAGATGAACGGGCCCTGTTGCAGAAGATCCTCGCGAAGAGGTAGAGGCCACGGATCTTCGAGAAGCATCTCCAGAAGGTCCGCGTACCAGGCCCTTCTTGGCCAGTCCGGAGCAATGAGTACTGCCTGAACCTTTTCCCTTTTTATTCGTTTTAGAATTCTTGGGATCAGAGGAAGTGGAGGAAACACGTACACCAATGATAGACCCATGGAGTCGTCAGGGCGTCTATCGCCACCGCCTGTGGGTCTCTCAACCTGGAACAATACCGCCTGAGCTTCTTGTTGAGGCGAGAGGCCATCATGTCGATCTGTGGATATCCCCATCGACTTGTCAAGCACCTGAACACTTGCGGGTGCAGGTCGTGTCTGCTGAGGAAGTCTGCTTCCCAGTTGTCTACTCCCGGAATAAAGACCGCTGACAATGCCACAGCGTTTCTTTCTGCCCTGCGGAGAATTCTTGAGACCTCTGACATTGCTGATCTGCTTTTCATTCCGCCCTGTCGGTGTATGTGCGTTTACTGCCGTCACATTGTCCGACTGGACCTGAATTGCCCAATCTTGAAGAACATGTGAGGCCTGCAGAAGGGCGCTGTATATGGCCCTGAGTTCCAGAATGTTGATTGGATGGATGACTTCCTGACTTGGCCATCTTCCTTGAAACTGCACCCTCTGAGTGACTGCTCCCCAACCTCTGAGGCTTGCATCTGTGGTTAACAGAATCCAGTTCTGAATTCCGAACCTCAATCCTGCGACGAGGTGAGAGGACTGTTGCCACCACAGAAGGGAGATCCTGGCCTTTGGCGACAGACAGATCCTCTGGTGCATGTGAAGATGTGATCCGGACCATTTGTCCAACAGATAGAGCTGGAAGGGTCTTGCGTGAAACATTTCCGTATTGAAGCGCCTCGTAAGAGGCCACCATTTTCCCCAGAAGGCGAATGCATAGATGCACCGACACCCAGGTTGGCTTCAGAACATCCTGAACCATCGACTGGACCCATGCCTTTTCCAACGGAAGGAACACCTTTTGTGACTCCGTGTCCAGTATCATTCCCAGGAATGGGAGCCTCTGTGTTGGCTCTAGGTGAGATTTCGGAAGGTTCAGAATTCACCCGTGATCCTGGAGGAGTTTGGTTGAGAGAGCAATGCTGTCCAGCAACCTTTCCCTGGACAGAGCTTTTATCAGGAGTTCATCCAGGTACGGAATTATGTTCACTCCCTGTTTACGGTGTAGAAACATCATCTCTGCCATCATCTTGGTGAACACCCTCGGTACCGTGGAGAGACCAAATGGCAGGACTTAGAACTGGTAGTGACAGTACTGCAGTGCAAACCGTAGATAAGCCTGATGAGGCGGCCAAATCGGAATGTGAAGGTATGCATCCTTGATATCCAGAGACACTAGGAATTCCCCCTCCTCCTGACCTGAGATCACTGCTCTCAGAGACTCCATCTTGAATTTGAACACTCATAAGTACGGGTTCAAAGACCTGAGGTTCAGAATCAGTCCTACCAAACCGTCCGGCTTCGGTACTACGAACAAGTTGGAATAGTACCCCTTGTTTAGTAGATGGGTTGAAACTGGTAAAAATGACCTGAGTCTGTACCAGTTTTTGGTTGGCATGCTGTAAAGTTATACTTGCCTCTTGTGAAACTAGCAAGCCTGATTTTAAGAATCTGTGAGGTGGGAGCTCTGGAAACTCCAGTCTGTAGCCCTTGGAAATAAGATCTATGACTTAGGGATCCTGGCACGAATTTGACCAGATCTGACTGAAGAATTGTAGTCAGGCTCCCACCTGACAGCTTTCCAGGCATTGCGGTCCACTGTCATGCTGAAGTCTTTGAGGAAGCAGAGCCTGAGCTCTGTTCCTGAGCACCTGCAGTTGCTGGTTTGCGTGGTTTACCTCTTGCGCCGCTGGAGGACGTAGAAGCACCTCTGGATTTGCCCTTAAACTTGGCTGTCCGAAAAGGACTGTAACTTTGAAGTTGAATAAGTCTTCTTGGTTGGGGGGGCTGCGGAAGGAAGATACGTAGACTTACCCGCAGTAGCTGTGGAGATCCATTTGTCTAGTTCATCTCCAAACAAGGCCTCCCCTGTGAATGGTAGGCCTTCCACGCCTTTCCTGGAGTCCGCGTCAGCAGTCCACTGGCATAGCCACAAGCCCCTGCGTGCCGACACTGCCATAGCGGTGGTGTGTGCATTAAGCACATCTATTTCCTTTATGGCTTCTACCATAAAGTTTGCAGAGTCCTGTATATGCTGCAGGTGTAAGACAAGATCCCCCCTAGATAAGGAATCTAACCGCTCAACTAGGTTACATGACCATTTTGCAATGGCTTTAGAGATCCACGCACAAGCAATGGTGGGGCGTTGGGCTATGTACAATGATTTGAGTGTAGTCTCAATTTTACGATCAGCCGTGTCTTTTAGGGAGGCTGCACCAGGAACAGGCAAATACAATTTTACTTGACAGCCTAGAGACTGATGCGTCCACTATTGGTAGATTTTCCAATTTTTTCCTATCCTCTAGAGGAAAAGGAAAAAGAGCAACCTTTTAGGGATCTGAAACTTCTTATCAGGATTAACCCATGGTTCCTCAAACAGGGTATTCAATTCCTTTGACACAAGAAAAGTAACTGAGGGCTTCTTCTTTACATTAAAATAAGAGTCCTCACTCTCCTCTGGCACCTTATCAGGAATATGCAGAACATCTCTGATAGGCTCTATAAGAGCCTCTATTCCCTGTGACAGAGCCACACCTCCCCCCCCCCCCTCCAAGCCTACCTCTACCCTCCTCCAAGTCTGACCCATCAGCGTCAGAGTCAGATTGCAGTATATGGGCCAGAGATCGCTTTTGCGGACAAATGGGAGGGGACTGAGACGCTTTTTTGTCGACTGAGTCTCTGTTCATAAACTCATCCACAGTTTGTTTTAAGTATTGCGTCTATTTCTCATTGCGGGACAATTTTGCAGAAAGAGTAGAAATCATTCCTTTGAGAGAATTAACCCACTCCGATTCAGCCCCGCTAGCTTGTGAACCCTGAGTACCCAGTAGTGAGCCCCGTGGTGAAGAGGAACACCCTGCTGTACAAGAAACACACTCTTTGCCTGACATAATGTAAATGTGACAGCACACACACACACACACACACACACACACACACACACACACACACACACACACACAACAGGAAAAGGTTAAGCACAATTAACCCACAAAGAGCCCTTCAGGGAGACACAGAGTTGTTTGGAGCCAGCCCCCACCGCACCCTTATCGCTAATGCCAAGTTTAGCCGGGTCGCAGACTAAGTAACCTGATAGGGGACTTAGTACACTAATACTTGCTACCCCCTGCTATGACCCCCTGGTAAAGCTGAGGTAATCTGGAGTCACGCCGGAGGAGCTGTGTATCCCTGTCCTGTCAGCGTCTGTGTCCACTGCAGAGGGAAAATGGCGCTGGTGAACTGCTGGATCCTCTCATAGAGAAGCCCCGCCCTTTCAATGGCGCGCAGTCTTCCTGCTTTTTTTTATACTGGCTAAGGAATCTGGTGCTTACAATGGAGAGAAACCGTTTTAAGGCTGCGTTGCCAGTCTGGGTACTGTGTACAGTGTGCTGAGACGCAGTTGTGTACTGTGTCTGGAAACACATTCCGCCCCGTTTAGAAGCTGTGCATCTCCGTACCCTCGTGCCGCCATAATGGCCGGCGCCCCGCTAACCGGGACGCCGGCTCAGTACTCACCACTTTTCATTCTACTGGCTGTTAGGGGTGGCAGCGTGCTGCGGGAATGTACGCTCGCCGTGGTGGGGCTTGCGAATAGTTCCCTCAGGAGCTCAGTGTCCTGTCAGCGGGGAACGGGACCATTAACCCTTCAAGAGGTTGGGCCATTCCCACCCCTAAGTCCCACGAAGCAGGCAGGCTGGTGCCAACCAGCCCTGCCTGAAAATAACAAACAGAGAAAATAAATGCAGAAAACTGTTCAGGAGCTTCCTTCATTGTGACCGGCTCCTCCGGGCACATTTTCTAAACCGAGTCTGGTAGGAGGGGCATAGAGAGAGGAGCCAGTCCACACTATCAAATTCTTAAAGTGCCCATGGCTACCAGTGGACCCATCTATACAACATGGTACTAAATGGACCCCAGTATGCTCTAGGACGTAAGAGGGGAAAAAAAGAGGAGGGAATAGACATAGGATCTGATTCAGAGGCGTGACTGCAATTTCTCAGAGATTTTTGCAAATGATGGGAGTTTAAGCATTCCCCTATTTGCAAGCCCTGCAACTTCCACTTTGCATATTTCAGCAGTACTCATGTGCGTTGGTGGATCCGACCTCTCCACTTGTGAATTTCTTAACATAGGGCCACTGTGGCTGCAGTGCTGCGAAAGAGATAGCAGCCACATGCTGAAAAACACACATGACACTCCCATTACATGCCCATAAACCCTCCTATTTTATTTAAGGTCTCCTAAAATCTCCACCCTGAACCACCCATGGATTGCAGAAGTTGTCTCAAGTAATAGTAACGCCATACGCAAATGCTTACGCCATAGCACACTTTGGTTTGTGTGTGTGCAGTAAGGACTTACCAGACTTTTGCATATGCGCAGTAGTAAAAGGGAACACTCAACTGCACAAATATTGGTCCACCTCTCAATAAGTCCCATAGTGGTCTCCTGTTGCCTACTCTAAATCAGGGTCTCTTTTGTGGGTAGAGGGTACAATTTCTTCTAGGGACCACGACACACACAGCATGTGCATCCTACAGGCAAGACCTTCACCGTTTTGATAATAGGAGCAAAATAATTTTCCCACTGAAAAGAAGTGTACTTTAAAAGTATTAATGTAACAACATTAAAAAATCTGAAGATTTTCTCTGCGCTTGTTACCTAAAGTCTCCATGTACAACAGTAGAGTCCAGGCCAGCAGGGAGGTGAAGCGGAAGCCACTCAATAAGCCTCTCCATGGCTGGGATTGTATGAGTCTCACTAGATCTGTACTGCTTGGTCCATAACTGAACTTGGCGTTGAACATATGCACCTTATTTAAACAAAACATATTTGGGCTAGAGAATCAATTAAATCACAAAACATTCCACATTTAGAAATCACTGTAACCAAACCTCCAAAGTAGGTCAATCACCAAAGCACTGAAAGTTCCAGAGACCGGCTAAGAGAGTTATGCGCTCAGTGCAGATGTGCAGTATAGCTCAGGTTATTGAACAAGAGAGAATGCGCATGTTTCAGTAAAATGAAATATTGGCATTTATTCTAATGTGTATGCAGAATCTGGTCTCTAGGGCATTTGTTGCAATGTTGAAACTAATGCCCGCTGCTCCAGTGTATACCCAGCTTAAGACACAACTGCAACATAGCTAGAAGTACTGCTGGTTCTGGGGAACACACTGTCTACCTCGTACTACTTTGTCACTCCAACAGGGGCAGATCTTGAGGTTATCATCTATTTTATTTATTTTTATTTTTTTAAACTGTTATTCTGGCTCAACTTCAGAGACAGACTTACTGTAGTTTTACCCACCCCTTACTTTGAATTGCTCCCTTGGAATCTAGGAATTATTGAAGAGGGATTATCATTAATCAATAACTCGACCAAAATGATAATGCTGGACCTCACTTAACATCAAATTCTTACTACAACTTTTCACAGTCTTCAATATTTTTAAACAGTGTTTCAATTTGCCTATTTCTTGATTTAAGACCTAAGTATAACTCCATTGATGCTTACTGCACGATATCCCATTCTACTACGTTGAAGTCTCTATACCAATGCAAAGCAGGCTTTAAAGGCCTTATGTCTTAACTATACCAAACTCGTATAAAAACAGACACATAAAAGCAAATGGGAGGAAGACATTGGGAAGACTCTCGACCTGAAGGATAGGAAGAAGAAAATCTGTGAACAAATCTCACAGTGATGTATGTTAAGATCAAGAAGGAGCTTCTTTATCAGTGTTATTCAATTCAGCGCCAGAGGGGTGCGACCAGAAATCCAACAAAACTACTGGCGCGATAATGTTTTCGGCAGAAACAGCATCGTGCCAGGCACTTAAGTTTGAGAATGCCGGTTCTCACGATTAAACACCATGTTCAAGGCACGAGTACCCGCTTTCTCCGACATAACAGCATGCTGAATTGAATATCTCCAGTAGCTCCTTCCTGGCACTATTCAATTCATGGTGAATTTAATCAAGCCCAATGATTAAGAAGCACTGATGTTAATACTCTTATACGTTAGGAGTCTCTGCCCATATTAAATACGGAGGAGACCTCGTTGACACTGTTTATGGTAAAAAGAATGAATCACACTACACTTGGGACCTCCTACAGCTTTAGTTGCAGTTCTGCGATTGTAGCAGAACTGTAACTGCATAGAATCGCACAGCAAGAGCCGCCTTGCGTGTTCAAAAGGCCGCCAAGCATATAACAAGACACCCACCGATGCATTTGCAATTCTGTAAGCTGCAGAATTGCGCATACATCTTCAAAACCGAGGCACCATGTTTTTAAACATAGCTGACGTCAGATGCACGTGCTAAAAACGGCAATGAGATGCCTGAATTTTCCCGATCACTCCCCATAAATGCCATGTGAAGGCCCACAAATGGGTGCTGACTGTCAATCAAGATGCGATCGCAGGAGAATCGCTAATCGCAGGTCACACATGTGCAATCCGTTCGCAGCGTATGTGCAGACGGCCGATAATCGTTCGATCTGCGATTTTGCAACTGAAGCTAAATATGGCCCTTAGTATGTTAGTATATCAAAGCAAATAATGATCAATGTTTATCTTCACGTTATACAGCATCACCTTTTGTCATGTAGGTGTCGGGTGAACATAGTTAACATTCTATTTGAATTTAGTTACCCTGTTTCCCATAATTCTCCAGTCCAGCTTTCTGAATATCCACACTGTGAATTTTGCACAGAACTTTATTCATTGCATTATATATAGCTCGGCGTTGTTCTGCATCAAGTCCTGGCAGAGCAGCGTCTTTAAAAATGCGCCCAGTTAAATACTCCATCAAGTAGAAGGGAGTACCGATTATGCTGTCAGAAAGAATGCAATTTACATTTGTGTAAGATAATGGAAATAGTAATTTACAGTCACAAGAAAGAAAGCTAATCTTAAGTACCTATTATATATTACACTCACCTAGAATCTTCACAAAGGCTGTACACCTTTGGTACAGGGACTCCAGCTTCACCCATTGCTTTTAAGATCCTATAAGCATAGGATGGACATGGATAAACAGTAAACATCGAGCATGATTTATTTGTGGACTTTCATTTTTTATTATGTGCCAGCATTAACACTACCCTGTCACCTTACATACTTATGAATAGAGTCCCTTTAAATGACACACTGATATCCTTATTACAATTTGCTGATGAACGTATGATTTGTCTGGCAATTGAGTGACATGCGATCTTGCATTTTGTGATTTAAATACATAGGAACAAAAGTTACAGAATCCCTATGGTTCTACAGGAAAGGAGTACAGGTCTGCTACTCTCCTACCCTCACATAGGGAATCGGGTTGCTGCAGCCTGAACACTGTCAGACTTTTTGAACTAACCCGTGAACTGTGCAGGGAGCTTCTGTGGAGCCCCCAGTGTTCTCCCATTCCCTGAAAATGGGAACAGGGAAGACAAACCACACCACACTGAGCCACCAGTGATCATGTAAACCCAGAACAAACAATATTTTAAAAAAAAACAACACATTTGTTGCAGCTAATGCATGCACAGTGGTGGGCACACGTTATTCCACAGATAAGGATAACAGAAGTCACTGTCGTTCTGTGACCTGTGTAAAAACACTTGTCCTGTTGCCTTGTAATTGCACATTGTCTAAGAACTCCATGGTGATGTTTAATATCCAAATAAGTTTCCCATATGTATAGTAATTGGATTAATAAAGTAATTCCTACATATAACACTGTATTTAAAATATACTGTATATAACACTGTATAATGTGAAAACGTGTGCAGTAACAGCAACATTATAACTACGCAGGATAGATTACTTAAGGTCATTTTGTTATGTGTCAGCCTATACCCATTCAGCACCACTTACTCCGGCCACAACTTCTAGGTCTTCTAGGTCTCTCCCCCGCACTGCGGTGGAAACCATTACCAGTGAGGGGAAAGGCAAGCGCATGCTATGTCCCGCCCCCAAACTTCGGTGGAAACAGTTGGCAGGAACAGGAAAGGCATGCGCATGCTCTCTCTGTCTCTCCCCCGCACTGCGGTGGAAACAGCAGGGAGGGGAAAGGCACGCACATGCTCTCTGTGTCTCTCCCCCGCACTGCGGTGGAAACAGCAGGGAGGGGAAAGGCACGCACATGCTCTCTGTGTCTCTCCCCCGCACTGCGGTGGAAACAGCAGGGAGGGGAAAGGCACGCACATGCTCTCTGTGTCTCTCCCCCGCACTGCGGTGGAAACAGCAGGGAGGGGAAAGGCACGCACATGCTCTCTGTGTCTCTCCCCCACACTGCGGTGGAAACAGCAGGGAGGGGAAAGGCACGCACATGCTCTCTGTGTCTCTCCCCCACACTGCGGTGGAAACAGCAGGGAGGGGAAAGGCACGCACATGCTCTCTGTGTCTCTCCCCCGCACTGCGGTGGAAACAGCAGGGAGGGGAAAGGCACGCACATGCTCTCTGTGTCTCTCCCCCACACTGCGGTGGAAACTGTTAGTGTGGAGGGAAAAGGCATGTGTATGCTCTCTATGTCTCTTCCCCGCACTGCAGTGGAGGCAGTTAGTAGGAGGGGGAAAGGCACGCGTATGCTCTCTCGATCTCTTCATTGCACTGCAGTGGAAGCAGTTGTTTTCAAGCACTTGTTTTCAAGTCAGATTGAGTTTGTCAGAAACGGGGCTAAAGCCTGTCGGGTTTGACCCCGCTTCCGACAATGCACGCTGATCGGCGGCTGAAGCTGCCGATCAGCGTGCATTCCGACAGCATTCCCACAAGTCGGGTTTCCCGACTTGTCGGAAAAAAATAAGATTTTACTCACCGGTAAATCTATTTCTCGTAGTCCGTAGTGGATGCTGGGACTCCGTAAGGACCATGGGGAATAGCAGCTCCGCAGGAGACTGGGCACAACTAAAGAAAGCTTTAGGACTACCTGGTGTGCACTGGCTCCTCCCACTATGACCCTCCTCCAGACCTCAGTTAGGATACTGTGCCCGGAAGAGCTGACACAATGAGGAAGGATTTTGAATCCCGGGTAAGACTCATACCAGCCACACCAATCACACCGTATAACTCGTGATACTATACCCAGTTAACAGTATGAAATATAACTGAGCCTCTCAACAGATGGCTCAACAATAACCCTTTAGTTAGGCAATAACTATATACAAGTTTTGCAGACAATCCGCACTTGGGATGGGCGCCCAGCATCCACTACGGACTACGAGAAATAGATTTACCGGTGAGTAAAATCTTATTTTCTCTGACGTCCTAAGTGGATGCTGGGACTCCGTAAGGACCATGGGGATTATACCAAAGCTCCCAAACGGGCGGGAGAGTGCGGATGACTCTGCAGCACCGAATGAGCAAACTTTAGGTCCTCCTCAGCCAGGGTATCAAACTTGTAGACTCTTGCAAAAGTGTTTGAACCCGACCAAGTAACAGCTCGGCAAATTTGTAAAGCCGAGACCCCTCGGGCAGCCGCCCAAGAAGAGCCCACTTTCCTCGTGGAATGGGCTTTTACAGATTTAGGGTGCGGCAGTCCAGCCGCAGAATGTGCAAGTTGAATCGTGCTACAGATCCAGCGAGCAATAGTCTGCTTAGAAGCAGGAGCACCCAGCTTGTTGGGTGCATACAGGATAAATAGCGAGTCAGTTATCCTGACTCCAGCCGTCCAGGAAACATATATTTTTCAGGGCCCTGACTACGTCCAGTAACTTGGAATCCTCCAAGTCCCAAGTAGCCGCAGGCACCACAATAGGTTGGTTCACATGAAAAACTGATACCATCTTAGGAAGGAATTGGGAACGGGTCATCAACTCCGCCCTATCCATATAAAAAAATTAGATAAGGGCTTTTGCATGAGCCGCTAATACTGATACACGCCTGGCCGACGCCAAGGCCAACAGCATGACCACTTTCCACGAGAGGTATTTTAGTTCCACGGATTTAAGTGGCTCAACCCAATGCGACTTCAGGAAATCCAACACCACGTTGAGATCCCACGGTGCCACTGGAGGCACAAACGGGGGCTGACTATGCGGCACTCCCTTAACAAAAGTCTGAACTTCAAGCAGTGAAGCCAGTTCTATTTTGGAAGAAAATCGATAGAGCCGAAATCTGGACCTTAATGGAACCCAATTTTAGGCCCATAGTCACCCCTGACTGTAGGAAGTGCAGAAATCGACCTAGCTGAAATTCCTCCGTTGGGGCCTTCCTGGCCTCACAGCACGCAACATATTTCCGCCATATGCGGTGATAATGGTTTGCGTTCACTTCTTTCCTAGCTTTAATTAGCGTAGGGATAACTTCCTCCGGAATGCCCTTTTCCTTCAGGATCCGGCGTTCAACCGCCATGCCGTCAAACGCAGCCGCGGTACGTCTTGGAACAGACAGGCCCCCTGCTGCAGCAGGTCCTGTCTGAGCGGCAGAGGCCATGGGTCCTCTGAGATCATTTCTTGGAGTTCTGGGTACCAAGCTCTTCTTGGCCAATCCAGAACAATGAGTATAGTTCTTACCCCTCTCCTTCTTATTATTCTCATTACCCTGGGTATGAGAGGCAGAGAAGGGAACACATACACCGACTGGTACACCCACGGTGTTACCAGAGCGTCCACAGCTATCGCCTGAGGGTCCCTTGACCTGGCGCAATATCTTTTTAGCTTTTTGTTGAGGTGGGACGCCATCATGTCCACCTGTGGCCTTTCCCAACGGTGTACAATCATTTGGAAGACTTCTGGATGAAGTCCCCACTCTCCCGGGTGGAGGTCGTGTCTGCTGAGAAAGTCTGCTTCCCAGTTGTCCACTCCGGGAATGAACACTGCTGACAGTGCTAACACATGATTTTCCGCCCATCGGAGAATCCTTGTGGCTTCTGCCATCGCCATCCTGCTTCTTGTGCCGCCCTGTCGGTTTACATGAGCGACCGCCGTGATGTTGTCTGACTGGATCAGCACCGGCCGGTGTTGAAGCAGGGGTCTAGCCTGACTTAGGGCATTGTAAATGGCCCTTAGTTCCAGAATATTTATGTGTAGGGAAGTCTCCTGACTTGTCCATAGTCCTTGGAAGTTTCTTCCCTGTGTGACTGCCCCCCAGCCTCGAAGGCTGGCATCCGTGGTCACCAGGACCCAGTCCTGTATGCCGAATCTGTGGCCCTCTAGAAGATGAGCACTCTGCAGCCACCACAACAGCGACACCCTGGCCCTTGGAGACAGGGTTATCCCCAAATGCATCTGAAGATGCGACCCGGACCACTTGTCCAACAGATCCCACTGGAAGATCCTTGCATGAAACCTGCCGAATGGAATTTCTTCGTAAGAAGCTACCATCTTTTCCACGGCTCGCGTGCATTGATGCACCGACACCTGTATTTGTATTAGGAGGTCTCTGTCTAGAGACGACAACTCCTTGGACTTCTCCTCCGGGAGAAACCCATTTTTCTTGTTCTGTGTCCAGAACCATACCCAGGAACAGTAGACGCGTCGTAGGAACCAGCTGCGACTTTGGAACATTCAGAATCCAGCCGTGCTGTTGTAGCACTTCCCGAGATAGTGCTACTCCGTCGAACAACTGCTCCCTGGACCTCGTCTTTATAAGGAGATCGTCCAAGTACGGGATAATTATTTCGGCCATTACCTTGGTAAATACCCTCGGTGCCGGGGACAGACCAACGGCAACGTCTGGAATTGGTAATGACAATCCTGTACCACAATTTTGAGGTACTCCTGGTGAGGAGGGTAAATAGGGACATGCAGGTAAGTATCCTTGATGTCCAGTGATACCATGAAATTCTCCAGGCTTGCAATAATCGCCCTGAGCGATTCCATTTTGAACTTGAACCTTCGTATATAAGTGTTCAAGGATTTCAATTTTAGAATGGGTCTCACCGAACCGTCTGGTTTCGGTACCACAAACATTTTGGAATAGTAACCCCGGCCTTGTTGAAGGAGGGGTACCTTGATTTCACCTGCTGGAAGTACAGCTTGTGAATTGCCGCCAGTACTACCTCCCTTTCTCCGAGGGCAGCAGGCAAGGCTGATGAGAGGTAACGGCGAGGGGGAGTCGCCTCGAACTCCAGCTTGTATCCCTGTGATACTACTTGCAGAACCTAGGGATCCACCTGTGGGCAAGCCCACTGGTCCCTGAAGTTCCCGAGACGCGCCCCCACCGCACCTGTCTCCACCTGTGGAGCCCCAGCGTCATGCGGTGGACTCAGAGGAAGCGGGGGAAGATTTTTAATCCTGGGAACTGGCTGTCTGGTGCAGCTTTTTTCTTCTCCCCTTGTCTCTGTGCAGAAAGGAAGCGCCTTTGACCCGCTTGCTTTTCTGAAGCCGAAAGGACTGTACCTGAAAATACGGTTATTTTTTAGGCTGTGAGGAAACCTGAGGTAAAAAAATTTCTTCCCAGCTGTTGCTGTGGATACGAGGTCCCAGAGACCATCCCCAAACAATTCCTCACCCTTATAAGGCAGAATCTCCATGTGCCTTTTAAAGTCAGCATCACCTGTCCACTGCCGGGTCTCTAATACCCTCCTGGCAGAATGGACATTGCCTTAATTCTGGATGCCAGCCGGCAAATATCCCTCTGTGCATCCCTCATATATAAGACGACGTCTTTAATATGCTCTATGTTAGCAAAATATTATCTCTGTCTAGGGTATTAATATAACTGACAGGGTATCAGACCACGCTGCAGCAGCACTATTCATGCTGAGGCAATTGCAGGTCTCAGTATAGTACCTGAGTGTGTATATACAGACTTCAGGATAGCCTCCTGCTTTTTTTCAGCAGGCTCCTTCAAAGTGGCCGTATCCTAAGACGGCAGTGCCACCTTTTTTGACAAACGTGTGAGCGCCTTATCCACCATAGGGGATATCTCCCAACGTGACCTATCCTCTGGCGGGAAAGGGTACGCCATCAGTAACTTTTTAGAAATTACCAGTTTCTTATCGGGGGAACCCACGCTTCTTTACACACTTCATTCACTCATCTGATGGGGGAACAAAACACTGGCTGCTTTTTCTCCCCAAACATAAAACCCCTTTTATGTGGTACTTGGGTTCATGTCAGAAATGTGTAACACATTTTTTTATTGCCGAGATCATGCAAACGATGTTCCTAGTGGATTGTGTATATGTCTCAATCTTGTCGACACTGGAGTCAGACTCCGTGTCGACATCTGTGTCTGCCATCTGAGGTAACGGGCGTTTTTTGAGCCCCTGATGGCCTTTGAGACGCCTGGGCAGGCGCGGGCTGAGAAGCCGGCTGTCCCACAGCTGTTACGTCATCCAGCCTTTTATGTAAGGAGTTGACATTGTCGGTTAATACCTTCCACCTATCCATCCACTCTGATGTCGGCCCCACAGGGGGCGACATCCCATTTATCGGCCTCTGCTCCGCCTCCACGTAACCTTCCTCATCCAACATGTCGACACAGCCGTACCGACACACCGCACACACACAGGGAATGCTCTGACTGAGGACAGGACCCCACAAAGTCCTTTGGGGAGACAGAGAGAGAGTATGCCAGCACACACCAGAGCGCTATATAATGCAGGGATTAACACTATAACTGAGTGATTTTTCCCCCAATAGCTGCTTGTATACACATATTGCGCCTAAATTTAGTGCCCCCCCTCTCTTTTTAACCCTTTGAGCCTGAAAACTACAGGGGAGAGCCTGGGGAGCTGTCTTCCAGCTGCACTGTGAAGAAAAAATGGCGCCAGTGTGCTGAGGGAGATAGCCCCGCCCCTTTTTCGGCTGACTTTTCTCCCGCTTTTTTCATGGATTCTCGCAGGGGTATTTATCACATATATAGCCTCTGGGACTATATATTGTGATTTTTTGCCAGCCAAGGTATTCATATTGCTGCTCAGGGCGCCCCTACCCAGCGCCCTGCACCCATCAGTGACCGGAGTGTGAGGTGTGCATGAGGAGCAATGGCGCACAGCTGCAGTGCTGTGCGCTACCTTGTTGAAGACCGAAGTCTTCTGCCGCCGATTTCCAGGACCATCTTCATGCTTCTGGCTCTGTAAGGGGGACGGCGGCGCGGCTCCGGGACCGAACGATCGAGGTCGGGTCCTGTGTTCGATCCCTCTGGAGCTAATGGTGTCCAGTAGCCTAAGAAGCCCAAACTATCTCCAGTCAGGTAGGTTCGCTTCTTCTCCCCTTAGTCCCTCGTAGCAGTGAGTCTGTTGCCAGCAGATCTCACTGAAAATAAAAAACCTAAAATATACTTTCTTTTCTAGGAGCTCAGGAGAGCCCCTAGTGTGCATCCAGCTCAGCCGGGCACAAGATTCTAACTGAGGTCTGGAGGAGGGTCATAGTGGGAGGAGCCAGTGCACACCGGTAGTCCTAAAGCTTTCTTTAGTTGTGCCCAGTCTCCTGCGGAGCCGCTATTCCCCATGGTCCTTACGGAGTCCCAGCATCCACTTAGGACGTCAGAGAAACGGGGCTGTAATGAATAGGTTGGAACCACTTCCCACCAAAAACTGTCTGAAGCTGCCGTCTTTCCGACAAGATGGCAGCTTCCAACAGTTATTGAATATACCCCCATGTCTCTCCCCCACACTGCGGTGGAAACTGTTAGAAGGGAGGGGAAAGGTACACGTATGCTCTCTATGTCTCTTCCCGGCATTGCAGTGGAAACTGTTAGCAGGGAGGGGAAAGGCACATGCATGTCTCTCCCCTGCACTGCGGTGGAAACAGCAGGGAGGGGAAAGGCATGTACATGCTCTCTATGGCCCTCATTCCGAATTGATCGCCCGCTAGCTACTTTTATCAGCCGTGCAAACGCATAGTCATCGCCCACGGGGGAGTGTATTTTCACTTTGCAAGTGTGCGAACGTCTTTGCAGCGGAGCTTTGCAAAAACATTTTGTGCAGTTTCAGAGTAGGTCTGGACTTACTCAGTCCTTGCGATCACTTCAGTGTTTTTATTCCCGGGATTGACGTCAGACACCCGCCCTGCAAACGCCTGGACACGCCTGCGTTTTGCCAAACACTCCCAGAAAATGGACACCCACAAACGCCCATCTGTCAATCTCTTTGCGACCGGCTGTGCAAACGGAATCGTCATAGAAGCCATCGCTGGGTAACTAACCAATTTGTACTCGTACAACGCGCCTGCGCATTGCGGTGCATATGCATGCACAGATTAGCCCCGTTCTGTCATGATCGCCACGCTGCGAAAAACCATAGCGAGCGATCAACTCGGAATGACCCCCTACGTCTCTCCCTCGCACTGCAGTAGAAACTGTTAGTAGGGAGGGGAAAGGCAAGCGTATGCTCTCTATATATCTTTTCCTATTTTTTTTAAATATGAAAAAAAAGTGTACATTTAAAAAAAATATGCATATAAACTGCCATTTGCCCCAATTTAATTACACCAAATAGTTTTATTATGGCCACTAATAAACATCTATGTTTTCCACTATTAGTATGGCTTTTTTGCGGTACATTTTCTCCTATACTTATCTCCGGTTTCGAGGCTAAATTATCGCGCAAATCCTGTTTACGCCATTTTGTAACAGGATAGATGTGAAAAATGGGAGCGCACAGTATACAATAAACCGTTTTTTCCAGGAGATAGGTGCGGGAGCATTAGCCGCGATCGCGTATCATATTACTTCTAATTGGATAACCCCCTATGTCTCTTCCCCGCACTGCAGTGGAAACCATCAGCAGGACGGGGAAAGTCATAAGCATGCTCTCTATGGAATCAGTTCTTTGTGCACGCAGTGCAGGTGTAATTGTGTCTGACTTGCATCACTTCTGAATCGGTCCATGAAACTACACCTACCTATATTCTCTCTCTACAGCATGGGCTGCAGGCAGCAGCTTTCCTGGAGGTTTTTTACGCAGTACAAGCTCTTTTCCATTAAATTTAACATAATAAGTAGGGTTGGACTGTCCATGACTGAACTGCCGGACAAGCAGGGGACCTGCAAGATTTCAAAGAGACACAAAAAAAAAAGGAAAAGGGTTTTGCACCAGCGGGGGAACATAACAATGCATATGCCTAACTGTAACTGTTTACATGCCATTAATGAAGGCATCTGATTTTTGCTGTGACAGCTACCTACCGGACGATTCCTCTCCAAATAGACTTTCCAGATACTTATTTAAGGAATCTCTTGGAATATCCATAGTGGGCCTCACAGAACGAGTGTTTGGAACAAACTCTCTTAATGGAAATCCTAAGAGGTTTTCTAAATCTTCCAGAGCTTCTGTGACATTATTAACCTGCATAACATAAAAAACAGTACCACTTTGAAAAAT
This sequence comes from Pseudophryne corroboree, assembly GCF_028390025.1. Taxonomy (NCBI): domain Eukaryota; kingdom Metazoa; phylum Chordata; class Amphibia; order Anura; family Myobatrachidae; genus Pseudophryne; species Pseudophryne corroboree. Next base: position 299,461,439 of record NC_086444.1, on the reverse strand, counting down.
TAGCACAAAATTATTTTGTAATCAGAAACAAAAGTCATCATTTCAGTAAACCTTTTTTTATGCTTCCCTTCGAATCAGTATACTAAGTGCCGCCTAAAGAGATCACTGTCAATTAGATCATACTATAAATGTATACAGGAAATTGTATAAAGAGCATTTACAATTAATACATAAGTTTTGAATAAGGACACACAAAATACATCATTTTATATTTCAGAAGAATGATCTTTAAAAGGGCAAAATCATTGTTGACATGGTATATTTCAGGGATGAGCAAAATACGGCCTGGAAGCAGGTTGCTGCCCGCAAGGCAATTGGGGATGGCCCAATTCACTATGTAGCACCTGTGCTTGTACTGTAGCTGTTCCAAGTCAGCGCAGTGATCACAATAAACTACAGCTCCCAACAGCTCTTACGTCTGGAGCTAAACAGCCAAATACACATCGCTCTCAGAGACCAGCCTGTTAGCAAGCACTGCTGAGTATAGAGAGAGTGGGAGTTACAGACTGAATCCCAGTTTGTAATGTCCTGTGTAACCTGCAAGAAGAGCAGAAAGATCTGAGCCACACAGGGGAGTCAGGGAAAGGTTATGACAAAACCTGCCCAGTGGTCCCCTAACTGAAGTAATTGCCGACCCCTGGCATAGTGTGATGTCATCTGAAGTTTTATTTGTTTCCGATAACTCACTTACTGCCTTTTGTTTTAGCAAATGACACAGTTGACATGAAAGTACAGCGATTTATCAGTTATATACATATATCTGTAATGCAGGCAGGAATGCACTGGACGGAACACTTTTCCTTTTTATTGTACTACAGAACACATTTTTTGATACAGAACCACCCAATTTACATTGTATACAGAAAAAAAGCATTGGAGTTAACCGACATTGACATATATTCCATACAAATTATGCCCCAGAATCAGCCCAGATGCAATACAGTGAGTATAAAAATAACATACTTCTGTTAATAACTATTCATATCATATCTATTTGACCTATAAATACGAGATTGACTAGAATAATTCTAAATTGCATAGGAAAAATAAAAAAGAGAAGAATTATAGTGATCAGTGGTCTGCTGCAACATGAGGTCCCTGTAAAGCAGGGTTGGGGAACCTCAGGCCCGCGTGTCGTATATGGCCCACAAAGCCACTTGATCCGGCCCTCCCAGGCTCACCTAACCAAGGGAGATACCGAGCGCCCGCTGAGATTTTGTTACTAGCGGTCGCCCGGCTTCTTCCCCTCAGCAGCTCACTCCTGAGCTCTGGCAGTGTGCGTGTGCGCCTGTGCGGTGCTATGGGAGAGATGTCATGATGTCATGATGTCTCTCCCATAGTTCTGAGGAGCCTGCAGCCAGGCAGAGAGCAAGGGTCCGGAAGCAGGAGCGGGGCGTGTGTATGTGTGAGCGGTGCTACTAGGGGTCATATCTAATGTGGGCAGGCCAATTTTTAAGTTGATAATTTTTGTATGGCCCCCGAAGGTTTTTATAAATATCCAAATGGCCCTTGGTAGAAAAAAGGTTCCCCACCCCTGCTGTAAAGTATTGCTGTCACCTCAGCAGAATAATCAGCATTATGACTTGGTTTGTTTAGTTCAGCTAAAGGTCCGTTAGGTTAGGTTTCTAACCTTTTTATTCAGTTATTTTTCTCAAAGGTGTATACAATGTAGACAGCCACTTGCCTTTATTGTAGTGAAACCCAGTTGGGCGGCAGCTTTCAAATTATGTCCTATGTCATCCAGAAATATGGCCTCTGCGGGAAGAATACTGAGCCGCTCTGCGCACAGCTGGTAGATACGAGGGTTTGGTTTACACACGCCTTCAATGCAAGACTCAACAATCTACAATAACACACATCTGTGAGAATTACGCAAGTTCCATCACAACGCTCTACAATAAATTGAAATGATCATAATATGCAGTCCACCATCTATGATTGCTGGGAGGAACACGGTGGTACTGCTATCAGAATTCAGACGATAATTATCCTTACCACATCAAACTGTGAGCGGTCTACTGGCAGGAAACTTTCTCCACCATGTAGAAAGAAGTTGTTGCTCAGAACAGCAGTTTTGAGCCCTTCAGCTCGGATACACTGAATAGCTGCAGTCATTTCAGGAATCTGCTTTGCCATCTCTTTACTGGTGAGGTCGGTGAGGAAACTGTGAACGGGAACTGGACATCCTGCCTACAATATTTATGAGGAATGTGATTGCCACAACTGTATGTCTTGTCTACACATTTATCAAACATGAGCACACTTCCCGTGTTACAACTACTTGCATTGCAGAGTAAAGCAACTGTGTCCTGAGCACAGGTATCAACATGCAGATCGCCACTACTCAGCCACGTGTGTGCGTTTTCTGTAGGTGGTTGACGTTTAACTCCATTCAGGCCACAGATACTGTTGAGCCATTTAAGTCTTACACATGGTTACTGTATTCATAAAGCACATTAACATGCATCGTATTGTTCTCTCAAAAATGTGTTGCGGGGAATATTAATATCATTCTTTGGGAAACATACTTGACACCAATGCAGTGCAGTGGGGTGAGGTAGGTGAGGCAGAGCCTTTCCTGTCATACTAATGTTTAAACCAGAGTTTTGATTGTATAAAGTATATAAAAATACAAAGAATATACCTTTTCCGCACATTCCTAATCAAAACTCACCAAATTTTCAGCAGTATATACTGCTTCACCTGTGTATAATGCCCACATGTACCCTTAGGCTCATATATTGTGTGTAAATCTTGCTCGGGTACCAGCCAGTGCCTCCTGAGCCATTTACCTCACCACACGTCCCTGCTTGACACAATGTGATGTGTTACCTCAAAAGACAGCACATGGTAGAGTAATCAATTCACCTTGCATTAGAGAAACTTTTTGAATGTGCGCTGAATGTGAATGGGAAGAAAATATGGATTTTAAATATGCACAACCACTGCCTACTTATTGTAAGTGTATTTTACTTGCCACATGTATTGTGCTTACCAACCTCATATGTGTAGCGCTGCTTGCAATGCTGCGGCAATTGTGCAATTTGACACATCAAAAGACACAATGTCCTACATGCCCCAATAAAACAGACGAGAAGCAATAACTTTTAATACTCACTATCTTTGAGCAGAGGTTTCCAAATTCTTTCACAAAGCCTTGAGCCGATAACTCTCCTCTCATATATTTGACCCATGGCCCGTTATCTCCACCAGTTAGAATGGCTTGTTTTATTGTATCGTTACGAACGTTGTTACGGATTTCCCACTCTGAACAACAAAAGCAGTGAACCCATTTTAGCTGCTACCATATGTTAATACATACAAAGACAACTCTGGCCAATGTGAGGGAACTCACCATGTATGCAGATCCCACCAATACAATGATTTATTAGCGTCTGCAGACATTTTTATTATTTATAGAAATCATAAATCTATAATAAAAACATATTGGATAAATGGCTTTATGACATCAGAGAAAAGGCACTTCCACCACTTTGTGTGATAAGTAGTCATAACTACGGTATGTGCTGTAGACCAGTGACAATTACTGAGAGCAGTTACATGTACAAGGCAGTGCTGCAGGGATCAAACATAAACAATGGTGAGGCGCTCTAACGTCAGTATCCACATCAAATAGCTGATACCCTGCAGCCAAACGTACAAAAGAAGTATTTGTAAATTCTTCCAAACATCAAATCAGAATGACCACATGAAGTACTGGCCCCAGGATACAGAGAGTAAATGAATATGACATTCATAGAATGCAGTGCAACAACATTAAACAACTGGGATAGAACAAAAATAATGACATTTTTAAATGTAAAAGTAAATATACACTATGGCTAATAATAGGATTTTAATACCTACCGGTAAATCCTTTTCTCTTAGTCCATAGAGGATGCTGGGGACTCCAAAAAGGACCATGGGGTATAGACGGGATCCGCAGGAGACATGGGCACTTTAAGACTTTAAATGGGTGTGAACTGGCTCCTCCCTCTATGCCCCTCCTCCAGACCTCAGTTATAGGAACTGTGCCCAGGGAGACGGACATTTCGAGGAAAAGGATTTTTGTTAAACTAAGGGTGACATACATAGCAGCTCTCACCACAACACACCGTACAACATGGCTTTTTAAGAAAATACCAGTTAACAGCATGAACCAAAAACAGCAAAAGGCTGAACATAACCGAAACACCACCTTTGTGTAACAAAAGCAATAACTATCAACAAGTACAGCATATAGAGTCCGCACAGGGACGGGCGCCCAGCATCCTCTACGGACTAAGAGAAAATTATTTACCGGTAGGTATTAAAATCCTATTTTCTCATACGTCCTAAGGATGCTGGGGACTCCAAAAGGACCATGGGGTTTATACCAAAGCTCCAGACCGGGCGGGAGAGTGCAGACGACTCTGCAGCACCGATTGAGCAAATATAAGGTCCTCATCAGCCAGGGTATCAAACTTGTAGAACTTAGCAAAAGTGTTTGAACCCGACCAAGTGGCTGCTCGGCAAAGTTGAACCGCCGAGACTCCTCGGGCAGCCGCCCAAGATGAGCCCACCTTCCTGGTAGAATGGGCCTTCACTGATATCGGTAACGGCAATCCAGCCGTAGAATGAGCATGCCGAATCGTATTACAGATCCAGCGTGCAGTAGTCTGCTTAGAAGCAGGAGCCCCAATTTTGTTGGGAGCATACAGGATAAACAGAGCCTCTGTTTTCCTAATCTGAGCCGTTCTGGCGACATAAATTTTCAAAGCTCTGACTACATCGAGAGACTTCGAATCAGCCAAGGCTTCAGTAGTCACAGGCACCACAATAGGTTGGTTCATGTGAAACGAAGAAACCACCTTTGGCAGAAATTGCTGACGAGTTCTCAATTCCGCTCTATACACATGGAAGATCAAATAGGGGCTCTTGTGAGACAAAGCCGCTGTCATGCAGACGCCGCGGCCGCCGTACTTACCTCTCCGGGGGCGCTGGATCTCCGGGTGGCTGTCCTCGCTGGCGGTCTCCGGCTCCCGGCGCTCCGTCCAGCGCTCATAGTGTGGACGTCGCGGGTGCGGGTGACGTCATCAAGCGCTCCCCAATCAGACGCTGGCGGGAAGTTCAAATTCAGATGCCGGGCAGAGCTCCGGCACCTGAGTATCATCTATTCTGCTACAGAAGTTGTGATCTCCAGAGCTCCCGTATTCCTGTGGTTTCCAGCCTTCCCAGACGGACTTCAGCGCCTCCAAACACCTCAGTGCCTCCAAGCACCACAGCGCCTTCAAGCACCTCAGTGTCTCCAAGCACTTCAGCGCCTCCAAGCACCTCAGTGCCCCCAAGCGCCTCAGCGCGCCTCAGTGCCTCCAAGCACCTCAGTGCCTCCAAGCACTTCAGCGCCTCCAAACGCCTCAGCGCCTCCAGGCACTTCAGCGCCTCCAAGCACCTCAGCGCCTCCAAGCACCTCAGCGCCTCCAAGCACTTCAGCGCCTCCAAGCGCCTCCAAGCACTTCAGTGCCTCCAAGCGCCTCAGCGCCTCCAAGCGCTTCAGCGCCTCCAAGCACCTCAGCGCCTCCAAGCACCTCAGCGCCTCCAAGCACCTCAGCGCCTCCAAGCACTTCAGCGCCTCCAAGCACCTCAGTGCCTCCAAGCACTTCAGCGCCTCCAAGCACCCAGTGCACTTTAGCGCAGTTTGTGCCTCCAGCATCCGGTACTCTTCACTGATTCAGCAGCGCCTTTTCAAGTTCTGTCTTTCAGGAGACCTCCAGCGTCCACACGTGCCTCCTGTCTGCCGACCTAATCCTGCATGAGGAAAACTTACATTCGGCCATCTCTGCTGCGGCCCAGTTGCGGTTCCTCTTCCCGGTCACCGGAAGAAACCCCGAGTCCACAACACTCCCAAACCAGGTCAGTGATAGTATACTCAGGCCACATGGACCCGGGGGATCGGAACACGGACTCAAGTGCCATCCAGAATTTGGCTTCCCGCGTGCAAAGTCAGGAAGCAGCACAGGGCCAAGTGATGCAGTACCTCCAGGAGTTGTCCGGTCTTTTGGATCAGATTCAAGCATCCTTAGCTTCTGTAATTCCGGCCCCAGTTCCCGTAGCCGCACCAGTTGCCGCTCCCAGCAATGTTCAACCATCGGCTGGTATCAGTCCGCATCTTCAGCTCCCTACTACTTCCCGTTATAATGGGAATCCAAAAAATTGTCGAGGTTTCTTAAACCAATGCAAAGTTCATTTTGAGCTACTCGCACATAATTTTCCCACAGACCGGTCCAAGGTGGCATATATTATTTCTTTGCTTGAGGGATCTGCATTGGATTGGGTGTCTCCACTATGGGAACGATCTGATTCATTGGTTTCCAATTACACTGAATTCATCACGTCTTTCCGAAGAATTTTCGACGAGCCCGGCAGGATGACCACGGCCTCTTCTGACTTGCTACGCATCCGTCAGGGCTCCCGATCCGTGGGCCAGTACGTGGTTATTTTCAGACCATTGCTTCTGAACTTCACTGGAATAATGACGCCCTGAGAGCTGCTTTCTGGAACGGTCTCTCTGATCGCCTGAAGGACGAGTTGGTCACTAGGGAACTCCCAGATTCGTTAGAGGAACTGACTTCTCTCTGCGTCAATGTGGATCTCCGGATGCAGGAACGTGGAGGTGAACGTAGTCGATCGGAGCGTTCCAGGTTCCGGCTTCCTCCCTCTAGGCAAGCAGTGGTACCAAGTCCGGACGAACCCATGCAGATTAACCGGTCCCGATTGTCTCCGGAACAACGACAGCGTCGTCGTGAGGGCAAGCTCTGTCTGTACTGCGGGGCCGCTGATCACTTTATCAAATTCTGCAAATTCCGTCCGGGAAACGGGCAGGCCTAGCTTGTTCCGGAGGAGTCAAGTTGGGGGTCACGACTAAATCTTCTCCGACTTTGGATTGTTTGCTTCCTGTGTCTTTAATCACCAAGTCAGTCTCCAAGTCTTGTGAGGCCCTGTTGGATTCCGGAGCTGTGGGGAACTTCGTTTCTTCTTCCGGTGTCCAAAGCATGGATTTAAAGGTACGGCCTATCGAGCGGCCTATATCGTTGACGCCTATCAATGGTACTAGAATATCCAAGGGTCTCATAACGTGGCGCACGGAGCCAGTTAAGCTGCAGGTCGGAGCTCTACATCAAGAATGTCTGGAATTCTTGGTGATTCCGGAAATGCATCATGATCTGGTCCTCGGAATGCCTTGGCTCAAAATTCATAATCCCCACATTGATTGGAAGTCTTCTCAAATTCTGTCTTGGAGTTTTTTTTGTCACGCTAACTGTCTCACTCCCGTCTGTCTGCTCCGTGTCTATTCTAAGTCGGATGAAGAGCATATTCCGGAGGCGTATCAAGGGTTCAAGGATGTGTTTTCGGAACAGGCGGCTGACCAGTTACCACCCCATAGGCCTTGGGACTGCCCCATTGACCTTATCCCAGGGAAGATGCCGCCCCGTGGCCGCACATATCCTCTGTCACTTCCTGAGACTCAAGCTATGTCGGACTATATTAAGTCCAATCTGCTCAAGGGATTCATTCGCCCCTCTATCTCCCCGGCTGGAGCGGGCTTCTTTTTCGTGAAGAAGGAGGACGGGGGTTGAGACCATGTATCGACTACCGCGGCTTAAACGATATCACCATCAAGAATAAATACCCCTTGCCACTAATCACAGAGTTATTTGATAGGGTTCGTGGCGCCCGCGTTTTCTCCAAGCTCGATTTGAGGGGGGCCTATAATCTTATACGCATCCGAGAAGGGGATGAATGGAAGACCGCCTTCAATACCAGGTATGGGCATTATGAATATCTGGTGATGCTGTTTGGCCTTAGTAATGCCCCTGCCGTCTTCCAGGGATTCGTCAACTAAATCTTCCGAGACATGTTATATCGAAGTGTTGTGGTATATTTAGACGACATACTGATTTTTTCCAAAGATCTTGCTGAACACAGGACGCAGGTCAAAGAGGTGCTCCACCGTTTACGAAAGAATCATCTCTATGCTAAGATCTCCAAATGTACCTTCGAAGTAACATCAATTCCGTTCCTCGGTTATATCATCTCGGGGACGGAGCTTCGCATGGACGCGGAGAAACTCTCTGCCATTCGTGACTGGACTCAGCCCCTCTCTTTGAAAGCAATACAAAGATTCCTGGGCTTTGCGAATTATTACAGGAAATTCATTAGGGGTTTCTCTACTATAGTTGCACCCATTACCGCCTTGACCAGAAAGGGCTCCAACCCGGGTTTGTGGTCTCCCGAAGCCATGGAAGCTTTCACCTAATTGAAATCAGCATTTATGTCAGCCCCGGTACTTCAACAACCAAATTTCAAAGAACCTTTTTTCCTGGAAGTTGATGCATCCTCGGTCGGAGTCGGAGCCGTTCTCTCCCAGTACTCCTCGGATAAGAAATTGCACCCGTGTGGCTTCCACTCTCGAAAGTTCTCCCCGGCCGAACGGAATTATACTATTGGTGATCAAGAGCTCTTAGCAATAAAATCCGCTTTGGAGGAGTGGAGGTATCTTTTAGAAGGGGCCAAACATGTGATTACTATTTACACCGATCACAAAAATTTGTTGTACATTAAAACCGCACAGTGTTTGAATCCTCGTCAAGCTAGATGGGCGCTTTTCTTCACTCGATTTTCTTTTGTTATCAAGTACCGGGCCGGGACTTTCAATACTAAAGCTGATGCACTCTCTCGTTCACAAACTCCCACAGATGAAGAGGATTCTTCTGAACGGAATTTAATTCTGAATCCAATTTCTGTTTCAGCTGCTTCCACTACTCCGGGCCCTCCCCCTGGGAGAATGTCTGTACCAACTAAATTCCGGCCGAAAATACTGCATTGGGCCCATATCTCCAAGTTCTCTGGTCATTCCGGCGTCCAGAAGATGCTTAAGTTTCTGCAAAGATCTTACTGGTGGGACACCATGAGGAAGGATGTACAGGATTACGTTAATTCTTGTCCACAGTGTACGCAGCATAAATCTCCTCGTCTACCTCCTGCCGGGTTGCTTCGCCCTCTGTCCATTCCTATGAAACCCTGGACTCATATTTCCATGGACTTCATTACCGAATTGCCCTGTTCCAAGGGTTACAATACCATCTGGGTGATTGTTGACCGCTTTTCAAAGATGGCGCACTTCGTTCCATTGACAGGTCTGCCGACAGCTCCCAAATTGGCTTTATTGTTCATCCTGGAACACTTTCGGTTGCATGGTTTACCTCAAGAAATAGTCTCTGTTCGAGGGGTACAGTTCACCGCAAGGTTTTGGAGAGACCTCTGCTCAGCCTTACAAATTACACTTAAATTTTCGTCTGCCTATCATCCCCAAACGAATGGACAAACGGAACGAGTCAACCAAGATCTAGAGACTTTCCTCCGCCTTTATCTCTCCCCTTCACAGGACAACTGGGTGGAGTTGTTGCCTTGGGCGGAGTTTGCCCATAACCATTCATTTCATTCTTCCACTGGCGAGTCTCCGTTCTTCACAAACTATGGGTTCCACCCACGAGTTCCGGAATTACCAATTCTTCCGACAGAAGAGGTACCAGCTGTGACTTCCACTCTACTACACTTCAGACAAATTTGGAGTAAGATTCATGCTAGTCTTAAAAAGGTTTCTGTCCGATACAAGTTCTCCGCGGATAAGAAACGGCGAGCCGCTCCTCAATACAAGGTTGGTGATAGGGTATGGCTTTCCACACGCAATCTCCGGTTAAAGGTACCCACTATGAAGTTTGCTCCAAGATTAATCGGTCCTTATCCTGTGCTACAAGTCCTGAATCCTGTGGTCTGTAAGTTGGGTTTACCTTCTCACCTATGTATACCAAATGCCTTCCATGTTTTTCTTCTTCGTCCTCTCGTCCTTAATCGTTTTCATTCAAAGTCTTCTAGCCCCACCTCAGTAGAAACTGAAACCGGAACAGACTTCGAGATCAAAACTATTCTGGACTCTCGTTACCATCACAAGAATCTGCAATATCTGATGGAATGGAAAGGTTATGGTCCTGAGGAGAGAAGTTGGATAAAAGCTTCTGAGGTCTCAGCTCCTCGACTAAACCGGATTTTCCATTCTAGACATCCTACGAAACCAGGAAAGTGTCCAGAGGCCACTCCTAGAGGAGGGGGTACTGTCATACAGCCACCGCGGCCGCCATACTTACCTCTTTGGGGGCGCTGGATCTCCGGGCGGCTGTCCTCGCTGGCGGTCTCCGGCTCCCGGCGCTCCGTCCAGCGATCATAGTGTGGACGTCGCGGGTGCGGGTGACGTCATCAAGCGCTCCCCAATCAGACGCTGGCAGGAAGTTCAAATTCAGACGCCGGGCAGAGCTCCATTATCATCTATTCTGCTACAGAAGTTGTGATCTCCAGAGCTCCCGTATTCCTGTGGTTTCCAGCCTTCCCAGACGGACTTCAGCGCCTCCAAACACCTCAGTGCCTCCAAGCACCTCAGCGCCTCCAAGCACCTCAGTGTCTCCAAGCACTTCAGCGCCTCCAAGCACCTCAGCGCCTCCAAGCACCTCAGTGCCTCCAAGCTCCTCAGTGTCTCCATGCGCTTCAGCGCCTCCAAGCTCCTCAGTGCCTCCAAGCGCCTCAGTGCCTCCAAGCACCTCAGCGCCCCCAAGCACCTCAGTGCCTCCAGGCACTTCAGCGCCTCCAAGCACCTCAGTGCCTCCAAGCACTTCAGCGCCTCCAAGCACCTCAGTGCCTCCAAGCGCCTCAGCGCCTCCAAGCACTCCAGTGCCTCCAATCACCTCAGTGCCTCCAAGCACTTCAGTGCCTCCAAGCACCTCAGTGCCTCCAAGCACTTCAGCGCCTCCAAGCACCTCAGTGCCTACAAGCACCTCAGCGCCTCCAAGCACTTCAGCGCCTCCAAGCACTTCAGCGCCTACAAGCACCTCAGTGCCTCCAAGCACCCAGTGCACTTTAGCGCAGTTTGTGCCTCCAGCATCCGGTACTCTTCACTGATTCATCAGCGCCTTTTCAAGTTCTGTCTTTCAGGAGACCTCCAGCGTCCACACGTGCCTCCTGTCTGCCGACCTAATCCTGCATGAGGAAAACTTACATTCGGCCATCTCTGCTGCGGCCCAGTTGCGGTTCCTCTTCCCGGTCACCGGAAGAAACCCCGAGTCCACAACACTCCCAAACCAGGTCAGTGATAGCCGCTAATTCCGACACCCGCCTTGCGGACGCCAGGGCCAAAAGCATGACCAATTTCCAAGTGAGAAATTTTAACTCAACCTTTCGTAAAGGTTCAAACCAGTGTGACATAAGAAACTGCAACACCACGTTAAGGTCCCATGGTGCCACTGGGGGCACAAATGGAGGTTGGATGTGCAGCACTCCTTTCACGAAAGTCTGAACCTCTGAAAGGGTGGGCAATTATTTTTGAAAGAAAATTGATAAGGCCGAAATCTGTACTTTAATGGAGACTAACTTTAGGCCTGTATCCACACCTGCTTGCAAAAAATGGAGAAAACGATCCAGCTGAAATTCTTCCGTAGGAGCCTTCTTGGATTCACACCAAGACACATATTTTCTCCAAATACGGTGATAATGCTTCGCTGTTACTTCCTTTCTAGCTTTAAGTAGAGTGGGGATGACTTCACCGGGAATACCCTTTCGAGCTAGGATTTGGCGTTCAACCGCCACGCCGTCAAACGCAACCGCGGTAAGTCTTGGAACACGCATGGCCCTTGCTGTAACAGGTCCTCTCTTAGAGGAAGAGGCCAGGGATCTCCTATGAGTAATTCCTGAAGATCCGGATACCAGGACCTCCGTGGCCAATCTGGAACAATGAGTATCGCCTGAACCCTTGTTCTTCTTTTGATCCTTATCACCTTTGGAATGAGTGGAAGTGGAGGGAACAAATATACCGACTGAAACACCCACGGTGTCACCAGGGCGTCCACTGCACTGGCTTGAGGGTCCCTCGACCTGGAACAATATCTCTGAAGCTTCTTGTTGAGGCGAAACACCATCATGTCTATTTGAGGAATTCCCCAATGATTCATCACTTCTGCAAAGACTTCTTGATGAAGACCCTACTCTCCTGGATGGAGATCGTGTCTGCTGAGGAAGTCTGCTTCCCAGTTGTCCACGCCCGTAATGAAGACCGCTGACAGAGCGATTGCATGTTTTTCCGCCCAGCTGAGAACTTTTGTGGCCTCCGCCGTCGCCGCTCTGCTCTTTGTTCCACCCTGGCGGTTTATGTACGCCACTGCTGTTATGTTGTCCGACTAAATCAGGACGGGCAGACCGCAAAGAAGATGTTCCGCTTGTAGCAGGCCGTTGTAGATGGCTCTTAATTCCAGAATGTTTATGTGCAGACAAGCTTCCTGGCTTGACCATTTTCCCTGGAAATTTTCCCCCTGTGTGACTGCTCCCCAGCCTCGGAGACTTGCATCCGTGGTCACCAGGACTCAATCCTGGATCCCGAACCTGCGTCCCTCTAGGAGGTGAGAACTTTGGAGCCACCACAGGAGAGATACTCTGGTCCTGGAAGATAGGCTTATTTTCCGATGCATGTGCAGGTGAGACCCGGACCACTTGTCCAACAGGTCCCACTGAAACACCCTGGCATGGAACCTGCCAAACGGAATGGCTTCGTAGAGTGCCACCATCTTCCCCAGCACCCGAGTGCATTGATGAATCGACACTCTTGCCGGTTTCAGAATCTCCTTGACCATGTTCTGGATTTCCAGAGCTTTTTCCCCTGGGAGAAAAACTCTCTGCAGTTCCGTGTCCAGGATCATGCCCAAGAATGACAGCCGTGTTGTCGGGACCAACTGTGACTTTGGCAAATTTAGGATCCAACCATGTTGTTGCAGGACTGTCAGGGAGAGCGCAACGTTTCTTAGTAACTGCTCCTTTGATCTCGCCTTTATCAGGAGATCGTCCAAGTACGGAATAATTGTGACACCCTGCTTGCGCGCAGGAGCACCATCATTTCCGCCATTACTTTGGTGAAAATCCTCGGAGCCGTGGAAAGACTAAACGGCAACGTCTGAAATTGGTAATAACAATCCTGAACAGCAAACCTCAGGTAAGCTTGATGTGGAGGTTATATCGGGACATGTAAGTAGGCATCGTTGATGTCGACTGACGCCATAAAATCCACCCCTTCCAGACTGGAGATCCATCTTGAATTTGAATCTTTTCAGATCTAAATTGAGGGATTTTAAGTTCAGAATCGGTCTGACCGAGCCATCCGGCTTCGGGACCACGAACAGGCTTGAATAAAAGCCTTCCCCCCGTTGTGACGGGGGTCCGTGACAATAACTTGCTGCAGACACAGCTTTTGTATCGAGCGCATACTACTTCCCTTTCCGGAAGAGAAGCTGGTAAGGCCGATTTGAATAATCGGTGAGGGGGCACATCTTGAAACTCCAGTTTGTACCCTTGGACCACTATTTCTAGCACCCAAGGATCTAGTGCCGAACGAGCCCAGACCTGACTGAAGAGGTGAAGACGTGCCCCCACCGGTGCGGACTCCAGCAGCGGAGTCCCAACGTCATGCGGTGGATTTGGTAGGGGCCGGGGAGGACTTCTGCTCTCGGGAGCTTGCCACAGCCAGCGACTTTTTTCCCCTTCCCCTACCTCTAGCAGCAAAGAAGGAGGACTCTCGTCCTTTTTTGAATTTATTAGACCGAAAGGACTGCATCTGATAAAGAGGCATTTTCTTTTGTTGTGCGGTAGAAAAGATGACTTACCCGCGGTAGCTGTAGATACCAGGTCCGCGAGGCCCTCACCAAACAAAACACCACCTTTATACGGCAGAGACTCCATAGCCTTCATAACAAAGCCTTCATAACAAAAATTTATTACCTTGAACTTACGATCTGAACTTAGTTTTTGGAACCCTGTGGCTGATAGTACACTGCTCAAAAAAATAAAGGGCACACTAAAATAACACATCCTAGATCTGAATGAATGAAATATTCTTATTAAATACTTTGTTCTTTACAAAGTTGAATGTGCTGACAACAAAATCACACAAAAAATAAGAATTTACTTACCGATAATTCTATTTCTCGTAGTCCGTAGTGGATGCTGGGGACTCCGTAAGGACCATGGGGAATAGCGGCTCCGCAGGAGACTGGGCACAAAAGTAAAGCTTTAGAACTACCTGGTGTGCACTGGCTCCTCCCCCTATGACCCTCCTCCAAGCCTCAGTTAGGATACTGTGCCCGGACGAGCGTACACAATAAGGAAGGATTTTGAATCCCGGGTAAGACTCATACCAGCCACACCAATCACACCATATAACTTGTGATCTAAACCCAGTTAACAGCATGATAGCAGAGGAGCCTCTAGAAAAGATGGCTCACTACAGCAATAACCCGATTTTTTGGTAACAATAACTATGTACCAGTATTGCAGACAATCCGCACTTGGGATGGGCGCCCAGCATCCACTACGGACTACGAGAAATAGAATTATCGGTAAGTAAATTCTTATTTTCTCTAACGTCCTAAGTGGATGCTGGGGACTCCGTAAGGACCATGGGGATTATACCAAAGCTCCCAAACGGGCGGGAGAGTGCGGATGACTCTGCAGCACCAAATGAGAGAACTCCAGGTCCTCCTCAGCCAGGGTATCAAATTTGTAGAATTTTACAAACGTATTTGCTCCTGACCAAGTAGCTGCTCTGCAAAGTTGTAAAGCCGAGACCCCTCGGGCAGCCGCCCAAGATGAGCCCACCTTCCTTGTGGAATGGGCTTTTACAGATTTTGGCTGTGGCAGGCCTGCCACAGAATGTGCAAGCTGAATTGTACTACAAATCCAACGAGCAATAGTCTGCTTAGAAGCAGGAGCACCCAGCTTGTTGGGTGCATACAGAATAAACAACGAGTCAGATTTTCTGACTCCAGCCATCCTGGAAACCTATATGTCCAGGGCTCTGACAACGTCTAGCAACTTGGGAGTCCTCCAAGTCCCTAGTAGCCGCAGGCACCACAATAGGTTGATTCAGGTGAAACGCTGAAAACCACCTTAGGGAGAAACTGAGGACAAGTCCTCAATTCCGCCCTGTCCGAATGGAAAATCAGATGAGGGCTTTTACAGGATAAAGCCGCCAATTCTGACACGCACCTGGCCCAGGCCGGGGCCAACAGCATGACCACTTTCCATGTGAGATATTTTAACTCCACATATTTAAGTGGTTCAAACCAATGTGACTTTTGGAACCCAAAAACTACATTTAGATCCCAATGTGCCACTGGAGGCACAAAAGGAGGCTGTATATACAGTACTCCTTTCACAAACGTCTGAACTTCAGGGACTGAAGCTAGTTCTTTTTGGAAGAAAATTGACAGGGCCGAAACTTGAACCTTAATGGACCCCCATTTCAGGCCCATAGACACTCCTGTTTGCAGGAAATGTAGGAATCGACCTAGTTGAAAATTCCTCCGTCGGGGCCTTACTGGCCTCGCACCACGCAACATATTTTCGCCAAATGCGGTGATAATGTTTTGCGGTTATATCTTTCCTGGCTTTGATCAGGATAGGAATGACTTCATTCGGAATGCCTTTCTCCTTCAGGATCCGGCGTTCAACCGCCATGCCGTCAAACGCAGCCGCGGTAAGTCTTGGAACAGACAGGGTCCTTGCTGGAGCAGGTCCCTTCTTAGAGGTAGAGGCCACGGATCCTCCGTGAGCATCTCTTGAAGTTCCGGTTACCAAGTCCTTCTTGGCCAATCCGGAGCCACGAATATAGTGCTTACTCCTCTCCATCTTATAATTCTCAGTACCTTGGGTATGAGAGGCAGAGGAGGGAACACATACACTGACTGGTACACCCACTGTGTTACCAGAGCGTCTACAGCTATTGCCTGAGGGTCCCTTGACCTGGCGCAATACTTGTCGAGTTTTATAAACATGTGGAAGACTTCTGGGTGAAGTCCCCACTCTCCCGGGTGGAGGTCGTGTCTGCTGAGGAAGTCTGCTTCCCAGTTGTCCACTCCCGGAATGAATACTGCTGACAGTGCTATCACATGATTTTCCGCCCAGCGAAGAATCCTTGCAGCTTCTGCCATTGCCCTCCTGCTTCTTGTGTCACCCTGTCTGTTTACGTGGGTGACTGCCGTGACGTTGTCCGAATGGATCAACTCCGGGTGACCTTGAAGCAGAGGTCTTGCTGAGCTTAGAGCATTGTAAATGGCCCTTAGCTTCAGGATATTTATGTGAAGTGATGTCTCCAGGCTTGACCATAAGCTCTGGAAATTCCTTCCCTGTGTGACTGCTCCCCAGCCTCGCAGGCTGGCATCCGTGGTCACCAGGACCCAGTCCTGAATGTGCGGCCCTCTAGAAGATGAGCACTCTGCAACCACCACAGGAGAGACACCCTTGTGCTTGGTGACAGGGTTATCTGCTGATGCATCTGAAGATGCGACCCGGACCATTTGTCCAGCAGGTCCCACTGGAAAGTTCTTGCGTGGAATCTGCCAAATGGGATTGCTTCGTAGGAAGCCACCATTTTTCCCAGAACCATTTCATTGATGTACTGAGACTTGGTTCGGTTATAGGAGGTTCCCGACTAGCTCGGATAACTCCCTGACTTTCTCCTCCGGGAGAAACACCTCTTTTTCTGGACTGTGTCCAGGATCATCCCTAAGAACAGAAGACGAGTCGTCGGAATCAGCTGCGATTTTGGAATATTGAGAATCCAATCGTGCTGCCGCAACACTACCTGAGATAGTGCTACACCGACCTCCAACTGTTCCCTGGATCTTACCCTTATCAGGGAATCGTCCAAGTAAGGGATAACTAAAATTCCCTTCCTTCGAAGGAGTATCATCATTTCGGCCATTACCTTGGTAAAGACCCGGGGTGCCGTGGACCATCCATACGGCAGCGTCTGAAACTGATAGTGACAGTTCTGTACCATAAACCTGAGGTACCCTTGGTGAGAAGGGTAAATTGGGACATGAAGGTAAGCATCCTTGATGTCCCGAGACATCATGTAGTCCCCTTCTTCCAGGTTCGCAATCACTGCTCTGAGTGACTCAATCTTGAATTTGAACCTCCGTATGTAAGTGTTCAAGATTTTAGATTTAGAATCGGTCTCACCGAACCGTCCGGCTTCGGTACCACAACAGTGTGGAATAATACCCCGTTCACTGTTGCAGGAGGGGTACCTTGATTATCACCTGCTGGGAATACAGCTTGTGAATGGCTTCCAAAACTGCCTCCCTGTCAGAAGGAGACATCGTTAAAGCCGACTTTAGGAAACGGCGAGGGGGAGACGTCTCTAATTCCAATTTGTACCCCTGAGATATCACCTGAAGGATCCAGGGGTCTACTTGCGAGTGAGCCCACTGCGCGCTGAAATTCATTGAGACGGGCCCCCACCGTGCCTGATTCTGCTTGTAAAGCCCCAGCGTCATATTGAGGGCTTGGCAGAGGCGGGAGAGGGTTTCTGTTCCTGGGAACTGGCTGATTTCTGCAGCCTTTTTCCTCTCCCTCTGTCACGGGGCAGAAATGAGGAACCTTTTGCCCGCTTGCCCACGAAAAGACTGCGCCTGATAATACGGCGTCTTCTTATGTTGAGAGGCGACCTGGGGTACAACGTGGATTTCCCAGCTGTTGCCGTGGCCACCAGGTCTGAAAGACCGACCCCAAATAACTCCTCCCCTTAATAAGGCAATACTTCCAAATGCCGTTTGGAATCCGCATCACCTGACCACTGTCGTGTCCATAACCCTCTACTGGCAGAAATGGACAACGCACTTAGACTTGATGCCAGTCGGCAAATATTCCGCTGTGTATCACGCATATATAGAAATGCATCTTTTAAATGCTCTATAGGCAATAATATACTGTCCCTATCTAGGGTATCAATATTTTTAGTCAGGGAATCCGACCACGCCAACCCAGCACTGCACATCCAGGCTGAGGCGATTGCTGGTCGCAGTATAACACCAGTATGTGTGTAAATACATTTTAGGATACCCTCCTGCTTTCTATCAGCAGGATCCTTAAGGGCGGCCATCTCAGGAGAGGGTAGAGCCCTTGTTCTTACAAGCGTGTGAGCGCTTTATCCACCCTAGGGGGTGTTTCCCAACGCACCCTAACCTCTGGCGGGAAAGGATATAATGCCAATAACATTTTAGAAATTATCAGTTGCTATCGGGGGAAACCCACGCATCATCACACACCTCATTTAATTTCTCAGATTCAGGAAAACTACAGGTAGTTTTTCCTCACCGAACATAATACCCCTTTTTGGTGGTACTCGTATTATCAGAAATGTGTAAAACATTTTTCATTGCCTCAATCATGTAACGTGTGGCCCTACTGGAAGTCACATTTGTCTCTTCACCGTCGACACTGGAGTCAGTATCCGTGTCGGCGTCTATATCTGCCATCTGAGGTAACGGGCGCTTTAGAGCCCCTGACGGCCTATGAGACGTCTGGACAGGCACAAGCTGAGTAGCCGGCTGTCTCATGTCAACCACTGTCTTTTATACAGAGCTGACACTGTTACGTAATGCCTTCCAACAGTTCATCCACTCAGGTGTCGACCCCCTAGGGGGTGACATCACTATTACAGGCAATCTGCTCCGTCTCCACATCATTTTTCTCCTCATACATGTCGACACAAACATACCGACACACAGCACACACACAGGGAATGCTCTGATAGAGGACAGGACCCCACTAGCCCTTTGGGGAGACAGAGGGAGAGTTTGCCAGCACACACCAGAGCGCTATATATATACAGAGATAACCTTATATAAGTGTTTTTCCCCTTATAGCTGCTGTATTTTTAATACTGCGCGTAATTAGTGCCCCCCTCTCTTTTTTAACCCTTTCTGTAGTGTAGTGACTGCAGGGGAGAGCCAGGGAGCTTCCCTCCAACGGAGCTGTGAGGGAAAATGGCGCCAGTGTGCTGAGGAGATAGGCTCCGCCCCCTTCTCGGCGGCCTTATCTCCCGTTTTTCTGTGTATTCTGGCAGGGGTTAAATTCATCCATATAGCCCAGGAGCTATATGTGATGCATTTGTTTTGCCATCCAAGGTGTTTTTATTGCGTCTCAGGGCGCCCCCCCCCCAGCGCCCTGCACCCTCAGTGACCGGAGTGTGAAGTGTGCTGAGAGCAATGGCGCACAGCTGCAGTGCTGTGCGCTACCTTGTTGAAGACAGGGCGTCTTCTGCCGCCGATTTTCCGGACCTCTTCTGTCTTCTGGCTCTGTAAGGGGGCCGGCGGCGCGGCTCTGGGACCTATCCATGGCTGGGCCTGTGATCGGTCCCTCTGGAGCTAATGTCCAGTAGCCTAAGAAGCCCAATCCACTCTGCACGCAGGTGAGTTCGCTTCTTTTCCCCTTAGTCCCTCGATGCAGTGAGCCTGTTGCCAGCAGGTCTCACTGAACATAAAAAACCTAAAACTAAACTTTTCACTAAGCAGCTCAGGAGAGCCACCTAGTGTGCACCCTTCTCGTTCGGGCACAAAAATCTAACTGAGGCTTGGAGGAGGGTCATAGGGGGAGGAGCCAGTGCACACCAGGTAGTTCTAAAGCTTTACTTTTGTGCCCAGTCTCCTGCGGAGCCGCTATTCCCCATGGTCCTTACGGAGTCCCCAGCATCCACTTAGGACGTTAGAGAAATTATCAATGTAAATCAAATTTATTAACCCATGGAGGTCTGGATTTGGAGTCACACTCAAAATTAAAGTGGAAAAACACACTACAGGCTGATCCAACTTTGATGTAATGTCCTTAAAACAAGTCAAAATGAGGCTCAGTAGTGTGTGTGGCCTCCACGTGCCTGTATGACCTCCCTACAACGCCTGGGCATGCTCCTGATGAGGTGGCGGATGGTCTCCTGAGGGATCTCCTCCCAGACCTGGACTAAAGCATCCGCCAACTCCTGGACAGTCTGTGGTGCAACGTGGCGTTGGTGGAAGGAGCGAGACATGATGACCCAGATGTGATCAATTGGATTCAGGTCTGGGGAACGGGCGGGCCAGTCCATAGCATCAATGCCTTCGTCTTGCTGGAACTGCTGACACACTCCAGCCACATGAGGTCTAGCATTGTCTTGCATTAGGAGGAACCCAGGGCCAACCGCACCAGCATATGGTCTCACAAGGGGTCTGAGGATCTCATCTTGATACCCAATGGCAGTCAGGCTACCTCTGGCGAGCACATGGAGGGCTGTGCTGACCCCAAAGAAATGCCACCCCACACCATTACTGACCCACTGCCAAACCGGTCATGCTGGAGGATGTTGCAGGCAGCAGAACGTTCTCCTTGGCATCTCCAGACTCTGTCACGTCTGTCACATGTGCTCAGTGAGAACCTGCTTTC
The DNA here is from genome assembly GCF_028390025.1 of Pseudophryne corroboree. Classification (NCBI taxonomy): domain Eukaryota; kingdom Metazoa; phylum Chordata; class Amphibia; order Anura; family Myobatrachidae; genus Pseudophryne; species Pseudophryne corroboree. The sequence continues at coordinate 299,441,111 of NC_086444.1, read as the reverse complement.
ATCTGTGAAGAGCACAGGGCACCAGTGGCGAATTTGCCAATCTTGGTGTTCTCTCGCAAATGCCAAACGTCCTGCACGGTGTTGGGCTGTAAGCTCAACCCCCACCTGTGGACGTCGGGCCCTCATACCACCCTCATGGAGTCTGTTTCTGATCGTTTGAGTAGACATATGTACATTTGTGGCTTGCTGGAGGTCATTTTGCAGGGCTCTGGCAGTGCTCCTCCTGTTCCTCCTTGCACAAAGGCGGAGGTAGCGGTCCTGCTGCTGGGTTGTTGCCCTCCTACGGCCTCCTCCATGTCTCCTGATGTACTGGCCTGTCTCCTGGTAGCGCCTACATGCTCTGGACACTACGCTGACAGACACAGCAAACCATCTTGCCACAGCTCGCATTGATGTGCCATCCTGGATGAGCTGCACTACCTGAGCCACTTGTGTGGGTTGTAGACTCCGTCTCATGCTACCACTAGAGTGAAAGCCCCGCCAGCTTTCAAAAGTGACCAAAACATCAGCCAGAAAGCATATGAGCTGAGAAGTGGTCTGTGGTCACCACCTGCAGAACAACTCCTTTATTGGGGTGTCTTGCTAATTGCCTATAATTTCCACCTGTTGTCTATTCCATTTGCACAACAGCATGTAAAATTGATTGTCAATCAGTGTTGCTTCCTAAGTGGACAGTTTGATTTCACAGAAGTGTGATTGACTTGGAGTTACATTGTGTTGTTTAAGTGTTCCCTTTATTTTTTTTTAGCAGTGTATATCTTTGACAATGTTTTTATTTCCCTGTATTTTATGTTTTCAATGTTTCTTATGCAGAACTGTTGTAGATAATTCTGTTTATCTATGAATATGCTTTCATATTTACATACAGATGTAGCCATGCTCAGTCATTTACAAACCAACTCACCATTATCCATTTGTTTTGTTCATCACGATATCTATTAATAGGACATTTTTTCACATCCCCTATTACATTATTATTTTATTAACTCCATGTATTTGTTATATTTATCTTTTTCTGGTCTCATTTATTAGTGTGGTCAATGTCTTGTTACTGTTCATTACTTATTGTAGTGATTATCACCTAGTGTACATTTACTTTTACATAAAAAAAAAAAAAAAATCGCATTCTTTTTTTCTCTCAGTTGTTTTATTTTGTGCATTGCATTCTGCCAATACCACATTCAGTTACTCTGTATCCTGGCGCCAGTACTTCTTGTGGTCTTCCTAAAGTGCTTCAAAGATACCTCTCTGACCAGCAGCGGCTAACACATCGGCTACACGAGAGTCGTTGCTGGAAAGAGACGGGTCTTTCGACACTGCTCCTTTCCTACATTTCAATGTTCACAGGATTTCTTGAATAATTAAGCAAGGACATTTGTGTGAAAATCAGAAACACTTTACAGAATATTCTACAATAACTACTCAGGATTATATATTTCAGTCAACAGAAGCAGAATGATAACTGAACAAATATCCTAAAGAAAATGGATACAGATAATTGCTGAAATTCCAAGGTCATGATAAGGGGCTTTATCAAACAGGTATTGTTAATAACCGTTGTTTAGAAAACCCAATTTAGGGGTCTATTCAATTGATCCGACAAATCGGAAAAACGGCTTTTGCCGACCTTTTTAGGTCGAATCTGGATTTGACCTATTCAAGTAATTTGCAGTTTTTCCGACAGGTTTTTGCCCCGTTTTTCGACAATGCCGATCCGACTTTAAAAAAAGTCGGACCGGCATTGTTGAAATCAGGCTAAGGGGTATATTCAATTGAAGTCGAAACTGCCGTCTGTCGAAATGACGGCGCGGCAGTTTTCGACTTTTTAAGGTCGAATCGTGATTCAACCTATCCAATCAAACCCAAAATTTTTCGACAAGTCAAGGAATTCGACTTGTCGAAAAGCACGTGGATCGGCGGAATAGCTGCCGCTCCACGTGCTTGTGTTGAAAACAGGGCCAAAACCGACAGGTTTTGGCCCACTTTTCGACCATCTCAGTCCGACATAAAAAAATGTCGGACTGAGATGTGGGACCCAGAGGAGGAGAGGAGGGGGAGCCGCAGGGAAACGGGGGACAGCCGCGGGCATACAGGTGAGATCAGCGCTACAGCACAGTGCTGCAGCAGGATGTCTCACAGCTGCGCTGCTCACGGCAGCGTCCACCTGGCTCCAGCAAGTGACGTCACGCTTGCTGGAGCCGGGTGGACACTGCCGTGAGGTCTGGCGGCTGTGTGACATCCTCCTACAGCGCTACTGTAGTGCTGATCTCCTCCGTCTGCCCGCAGACTGTCCCCGCTGGTCTCCCCGCGGCTCCCTCCCTCTCCTCCTCTGGGTCCCTCATCTCAATTCGACTTTTTAAAAGTCGAATTGAGATGAGATTTGAATAGGGGTTGTTGGATCCATTCAGGGTTTTGCCTGTCTCTCTCCCTGCAGTGCCTCCCCCCGCCGGCCACCAATCTCAGCTCCCCCCACTGCCCAGCTTACCCCCGCCGCCGTCCCGCTGACGCCCGCCGCCATCTACACTCCTGGCCGCTGCTGTCAGCGCATTTCGCAGCCGCTGACAGCAGCGGCCATCCATTGAATAGGGGTTGTCAGATCCATTCCGACAACTGCATGTCGGAATGGATCCGACTTTTATTGAATATACCCCATAGGAATTGTACATTGGAGAATAGAGGAAAATGCTTGCTAAAGCTTATAATCTAAATGGCTGTACTCAAAGTAAAAGAAACCTTATGTGGCCGGATTCCCCCGGCCCACATGTTTAATGGTGGCCATGGCACTGCAGGGGTTAACCCCTGTGCTACAGTGCCATTTTTAAAAGGAACAAGGCGCCAAATTCAAATGTTAGAGGTGCTATGCGTAAGTGTGTGGACAGTGCTAAGCGCCGAAAGTGCAAAAAAAAATATTTTACGTAAATGTGCAGGGGTTACATACGTTAAACCGGCGGGCGGAATGCCGGCTGTCAATATCCCGACAGCGGCATTCCACCCGCCAAAATGCTGGCAGCGGGGAGAGCACTAAGAGTCCCCTTGCAGGTTCGGTGGCTTGCTGCGGTTGCCACAGAATCTATTCCCACTCTAAGGATATCGTGGACACCCACGAGCGGGAATAACCCTGGTGCGCCAGGATTCCAGCTGTTGGCACTGTCGATATTTCAGTGTCGGTGTCCTGAAAGCCGGTATCCCAACAGCCAGCATTTTAACTGTCTCCCATGTGCACCACTGAGCTGCACAAAGTGTATTTATATGATACGTGTCGATTAGCAAGCCTTTTGGTGGACAAACATCTTCTTTGAAACATAAACTAAGGTTTCTGAGAAAAGAAAGTTTGTACTTTTCAGAATCTCCTGTTGTGTGATAAGCTAAACTAGTTTTAGCCTACAGATGTGAAAGACGGAAGAGGATGCTGTATCAAATTGGGTTTTTACTAATGCAAACTAGGATGTCTTCCCAGTAGGTCTGTGTAAAAACAATTTGATTGAAGATTTCCTAGGCTGCACTATTTAGGATACCGATCTACGTTCAAACGACACAGGACTTTGGGAGTCATTCCAAGTTGGTCGCTCGCTGACGATTTTCGCAGTGCAGCGATCAGGTAAAAAAATGGCAAAACTGTGCATGTGTATGCACCGCAATGTGCAGGCGCGTCGTACGGGTACAAAGAGGATCGGTGCTGGGCGATGGATTTAGCGAAGATTCCATTCGCACAGCCGAACGCAAGGTGATTATATTATATTATTATATTGAGACAGGTGGGGATGGTACAAGGATAACATCAATTTAGCAAAAGATAAGTGAGTATGAATGACTTGGTAGTACATATTGCATTTTTATACACAAAAGAGAATATTCACCCTCCCTGTAATCAACACTCACCATTAGCCAGTTTGTAGGGTGATGGAAGAAGGACACCACCCATATCAAAAATGACGGCCTTATATGCACAGCTTGCAGCGTGACTCCATCTTATTGAGCTCCGCTGTGTAAATAGACAGTGTCTCCAAACTGAAGCTGCTTTGGAAGGTCTTAAATATGAGGCTTGAAATACTCTGGTTATCAGCATTGTCACCTATAAAAAGAAGATAATTTGAGTTTTTATCATCATTTTATTTGGAAAAAACTAGTACAGGTTAAGTCTCCCATATCTGCAATAAAAAATATTTTGAGTGTGACTGAGAAAGTAACACCTTTTGATTTCTGCTGGTTCACTGTACACAAACTTTGTTTCATACACAAAATTACTAAAAATATGGTAAAAAATTACCTTCAGACTATGGGCCGGATGTTATGGCTTACGAGACGGTCGGAGCTCCGAGACTCCGGTTAAACTCGTATGTTTTTTTAAAGCAGAAAACATTTACAAGTCAAAACCAACCAGGTTTTGCCTTGTAAACGTTTGCTGCTTTAAAATAAACGTACGAGTTCAGCCGGAGTCTCCGAACTCCGGCCGTCTCACAAGCCATCACATCTGGCCCTATGTGTATAAAAAAATAAGATTTTACTTACCGATAAATCTATTTCTCGTAGTCCGTAGTGGATGCTGGGACTCCGTAAGGACCATGGGGAATAGCGGCTCCGCAGGAGACAGGGCACAAGAATAAAAGCTTTAGGATCAGGTGGTGTGCACTGGCTCCTCCCCCTATGACCCTCCTCCAAGCCTCAGTTAGGATACTGTGCCCGGACGAGCGTACATAATAAGGAAGGATATTGAATCCCGGGTAAGACTCATACCAGCCACACCAATCACACCGTACAACTCGTGATCTGAACCCAGTTAACAGTATGATAACAACGAAGGAGCCTCTGAAAAGATGGCTCACAACAACAATAACCCGATTTTGTTAACAATAACTATGTACAAGTATTGCAGACAATCCGCACTTGGGATGGGCGCCCAGCATCCACTACGGACTACGAGAAATAGATTTATCGGTAAGTAAAATCTTATTTTCTCTGACGTCCTAGTGGATGCTGGGACTCCGTAAGGACCATGGGGATTATACCAAAGCTCCCAAACGGGCGGGAGAGTGCGGATGACTCTGCAGCACCGAATGAGAGAACTCCAGGTCCTCCTCAGCCAGGGTATCAAATTTGTAGAATTTAGCAAACGTGTTTGCCCCTGACCAAGTAGCTGCTCGGCAAAGTTGTAAAGCCGAGACCCCTCGGGCAGCCGCCCAAGATGAGCCCACTTTCCTTGTGGAATGGGCTTTTACAGATTTAGGCTGTGGCAGGCCTGCCACAGAATGTGCAAGCTGAATTGTACTACAAATCCAACGAGCAATAGTCTGCTTAGAAGCAGGAGCACCCAGCTTGTTGGGTGCATACAGGATAAACAGCGAGTCAGACTTTCTGACTCCAGCCGTCCTGGAAACATATATTTTCAGGGCCCTGACAACGTCAAGTAACTTGGAGTCCTCCAAGTCCCTAGTAGCCGCAGGCACCACAATAGGTTGGTTCATGTGAAAAGCAGAAACCACCTTAGGGAGAAATTGAGGACGAGTCCTCAATTCTGCCCTGTCAGAATGAAAAATTAAGTAAGGGCTTTTATATGATAAAGCCGCCAATTCTGACACACGCCTGGCTGAAGCCAGGGCTAACAGCATCGTCACCTTCCATGTGAGATATTTTAAGTCCACAGTGGTGAGTGGTTCAAACCAATGTGACTTAAGGAACCTCAAAACAACATTGAGATCCCAAGGTGCCACTGGAGGCACAAAAGGAGGTTGTATATGCAGTACCCCTTTTACAAATGTCTGAACTTCAGGCACTGAAGCCAGTTCTTTCTGGAAGAAAATCGACAGGGCCGAAATTTGAACCTTAATGGACCCTAATTTTAGGCCCATAGACAGTCCTGTTTGCAGGAAATGGAGGAAACGACCCAGTTGAAATTCCTCTGTAGGGGCCTTCTTGGCCTCACACCACGCAACATATTTTCGCCAAATGCGGTGATAATGTTTTGCGGTTACATCCTTCCTGGCTTTGACCAGGGTAGGGATGACTTCATCTGGAATGCCTTTTTCCTTTAGGATCCGGCGTTCAACCGCCATGCCGTCAAACGCAGCCGCGGTAAGTCTTGGAACAGACAAGGCCCCTGCTGGAGCAGGTCCTTTCTTAGAGGTAGAGGCCACGGGTCTTCCGTGAGCATCTCCTGAAGTTCCGGGTACCAAGTCCTTATTGGCCAATCCGGAACCACGAGTATCGTTCTTACTCCTCTCCTTCTTATGATTCTCAGTACTTTTGGTATGAGAGGCAGAGGAGGGAACACATACACTGACTGGTACACCCACGGTGTCACCAGAGCGTCCACCGCTATTGCCTGAGGGTCCCTTGACCTGGCGCAATATCTGTCTAATTTTTTGTTTAGACGTGACGCCATCATGTCCACCTTTGGTTTTTCCCAACGGTTTACAATCAGGTGGAAGACTTCTGGGTGAAGTCCCCACTCTCCCGGGTGAAGGTCGTGTCTGCTGAGGAAGTCTGCTTCCCAGTTGTCCACTCCCGGAATGAACACTGCTGACAGAGCTATCACATGATTTTCCGCCCAGCGAAGAATCCTTGCAGCCTCTGCCATTGCCCTCCTGCTTCTCGTGCCGCCCTGTCTGTTTACGTGGGCGACTGACGTGATGTTGTCCGATTGGATCAATACCGCCTGACCCTGAAGCAGGGGTTTCGCTTGACTTAGGGCATTGTAAATGGCCCGTAGTTCCAGAATGTTTATATGAAGAGATGTTTCCATGCTTGACCACAAGCCCTGGAAGTTTTTTCCCTGTGTGACTGCTCCCCAGCCTCTCAGGCTTGCATCCGTGGTCACCAGGATCCAATCCTGAATGCCGAATCTGCGGCCCTCTAGAAGATGAGCACTCTGCAACCACCACAGGAGAGACACCCTTGTCTTTGGTGACAGGGTTATCCGCTGCTGCATCTGAAGATGCGAACCGGACCATTTGTCCAGTAGATCCCACTGAAACGTTCTTGCATGGAATCTTCCAAATGGAATTGCTTCGTAAGAAGCCACCATTTTTCCCAGGACCCTCGTGCACTGATGCACTGACACCTGGGCTGGTTTTAGGAGGTTCCTGACTAGCTCGGATAACTCCTTGGCCTTCTCCTCCGGGAGAAAAACCTTCTTCTGGACTGTGTCCAGAATCATTCCTAGGAACAGCAGACGTGTCGTTGGAATCAGCTGCGATTTTGGAATATTTAGGATCCACCCGTGCTGACGTAACACTATCTGAGATAGTGCTACTCCGACTTCTAACTGTTCCCTGGACCTTGCCCTTATCAGGAGATCGTCCAAGTAAGGGATAATTAATACGCCTTTTCTTCGAAGAAGAATCATCATTTCGGCCATTACCTTGGTAAAGACCCGAGGTGCCGTGGACAACCCAAACGGCAGCGTCTGAAACTGATAATGACAGTCTTGTACTACAAACCTGAGATACCCTTGGTGAGAAGGGTAGATTGGGACGTGGAGATAAGCATCTTTGATGTCCAGAGACACCATATAGTCCCCTTCTTCCAGGTTCGCTATCACCGCTCTGAGTGATTCCATCTTGAATTTGAACCTTTTTATGTAAGTGTTCAAGGATTTCAGATTTAAAATTGGTCTCACCGAGCCGTCCGGCTTCGGTACCACAAACAGCGTGGAATAATACCCCTTTCCTTGTTGTAGGAGGGGTACCTTGATTATCACCTGCTGGGAATACAGCTTGTGAATGGCTTCCAGAACTGCCTCCCTGTCGGAGGGAGACTTTGGCAGAGCAGACTTCAGGAACCGGCGAGGGGGAAACGCCTCGAATTCCAGTTTGTACCCCTGCGATACTACCTGTAGAATCCAGGGATCCACTTGCGAGTGAGCCCACTGCGCGTTGAAATTCTTGAGACGGGCCCCCACCAAGTCTGAGTCTGCTTGTAAAGCCCCAGCGTCATGCTGAAGACTTGGCAGAAGCAGGGGAAGGCTTCTGATCCTGGGAAGCGGCTGCATGGTGCAGTCTTTTTCCCCTTCCTCTGCCCCGGGGCAGAAAGGAATGGCCTTTTGCTCGCTTGTATTTATGGGAACGAAAGGACTGAGTTTGAAAAGACGGTGTCTTTTTCTGTTGATGTGAAGTGACCTGGGGTAAGAAGGTGGACTTTCCAGCCGTTGCCGTGGCCACCAGGTCCGAAAGACCAGCCCCAAATAACTCCTCCCCTTTATACGGCAATACTTCCATATGTCGTTTGGAATCAGCATCCCCTGACCACTGACGCGTCCATAACGTTCTTCTGGCAGAGATGGACATAGCACTTACTCTTGATGCCAGGGTGCAAATATCCCTCTGTGCATCACGCATATATAGTAATGCATCCTTCAAATGCTCTATAGTTAACAATATATTGTCCCTATCCAGGGTATCAATATTTTCAGTCAGGGAATCCGACCACGCGACTCCAGCACTGCACATCCAGGCTGAAGCGATTGCTGGTCGCAGTATAACACCAGTATGTGTGTATATACTTTTTAGGATATTTTCCAGCCTTCTATCAGCTGGTTCTTTGAGGGTGGCCGTATCAGGAGACGGTAACGCTACTTGTTTAGATAAACGTGTGAGCGCCTTATCTACCCTAGGGGGTGTTTCCCAACGTGTCCTAACCTCTGATGGGAAAGGATATAGTGCCAATAATTTATTAGAAATTAGCAGTTTTTTGTCGGGAGAAAACCACGCTTTATCACATACCTCATTCAATTCATCTGACTCAGGAAAAACTATTGGTAGTTTTTTCACCCCCCACATAATACCCTTCTTAGTGGTATTTGTAGTGTCAGAAATGTGCAATGCTTCCTTCATTGCCGTGATCATGTAACGTGTGGCCCTACTGGACATTACGTTCGACTCATCACCGTCGACACTAGACTCCGTATCTGTGTCTGGGTCTGTGTCGACCCACTGAGGTAACGGGCGTTTTAGGGCCCCTGACGGTGTCTGAGACGCCTGGACAGGCACTAATTGATTTGCCGGCTGTCTCATGTCGTCAACAGTTTTTTGCAAAGTGTTGACATTATCACTTAATTGTTTGAACACGATCATCCAGTCAGGTGTCGACTCCCTAGGGGTGACATCACTAACGCAGGCAATTGCTCCGCCTCGACATCATTTTCCTCCTCATACATGTCGACACACACGTACCGACACACAGCACACACACCGGGAATGCTCTGATAGAGGACAGGACCCCACGAGCCCTTTGGAGAGACAGAGGGAGAGTCTGCCAGCACACACCCAGCGCTATATATATATACAGGGATAACCTTATATAAGTGTTATTCCCTTATAGCTGCTGTTTATATTGTCATTTGCTGCCAATAGTGCCCCCCCTTCTCTTTTTTACCCTGATTCTGAAGCAGGACTGCAGGGGAGAGTCAGGGAGCCGTCCTTCCAGCGGAACTGTGAGGGAAAATGGCGCTTGTGTGCTGAGGAGATAGGCTCCGCCCCTTCACGACGTCCTTATCTCCCGCTTTTTTGTGTAAAAATGGCAGGGGTTAAAATACATCCATATAGCCCAGGAGCTATATGTGATGTATTCTTTTGTCACCTAAGGAATTATCATTTATATTGCGTCTCAGGGCGCTCCCCCCCAAGCGCCCTGCACCCTCAGTGACCGGAGTGTGAAGTGTGCTGAGAGCAATGGCGCACAGCTGCGGTGCTGTGCGCTACCTTAGTCTGAAGACAGGATTGTCTTCTGCCGCCGATTTCACCGGACCTCTTCGTCTCTTCTGGCTCTGTAAGGGGGACGGCGGCGCGGCTCCGGTGACCCATCCAGGCTGTACCTGTGATCGTCCCTCTGGAGCTAATGTCCAGTAGCCTAAGAAGCCCAATCCACTCTGCACGCAGGTGAGTTCGCTTCTTCTCCCCTTAGTCCCACGATGCAGTGAGCCTGTTGCCAGCAGGACTCACTGAAAATAAAAAACCTAAATTAAACTTTTATTCTAAGCAGCTCAGGAGAGCCACCTAGCCTGCACTCTTCTCGTTCGGGCACAAAAATCTAACTGAGGCTTGGAGGAGGGTCATAGGGGGAGGAGCCAGTGCACACCACCTGATCCTAAAGCTTTTATTCTTGTGCCCTGTCTCCTGCGGAGCCGCTATTCCCCATGGTCCTTACGGAGTCCCAGCATCCACTAGGACGTTAGAGAAATAAGATTTTACTCACCGGTAAATCTATTTCTCGTAGTCCGTAGTGGTTGCTGGGGACTCCGTAAGGACCATGGGGAATAGCGGGATCCGCAGGAGACTGGGCACTCTAAAGAAAGATTTAGTACTATCTGGTGTGCACTGGCTCCTCCCTCTATGCCCCTCCTCCAGACCTCAGTTAAGGAAACTGTGCCCGGAAGAGCTGATATTACAAGGAAAGGATTTTGGAATCCAGGGTAAGACTCATACCAGCCACACCAATCACACCGTATAACTTGTGATAAACTTACCCAGTTAACAGTATGAACAACAACAGAGCATCAGATAAACCTGATGCAACCATAAAATAACCCTTAGTTAAGCAATAACTATATACAAGTATTGCAGAAGAAGTCCGCACTTGGGACGGGCGCCCAGCATCCACTACGGACTACGAGAAATAGATTTACCGGTGAGTAAAATCTTATTTTCTCTAACGTCCTAGTGGATGCTGGGGACTCCGTAAGGACCATGGGGATTATACCAAAGCTCCCAAACGGGCGGGAGAGTGCGGATGACTCTGCAGCACCGAATGGGCAAACACAAGGTCCTCCTCAGCCAGGGTATCAAACTTGTAGAATTTTGCAAATGTGTTTGAACCCGACCAAGTAGCAGCTCGGCAAAGCTGTAATGCCGAGACCCCTCGGGCAGCCGCCCAAGAAGAGCCCACCTTCCTTGTGGAATGGGCTTTCACTGATTTTGGATGCGGCAATCCAGCCGCAGAATGTGCCTGCTGAATCGTGTTACAGATCCAGCGAGCAATAGCTTGCTTTGAAGCAGGAGCACCCACTTTGTTGGATGCATACAGGATAAACAGCGAGTCAGTCTTCCTGACCCCAGCCGTTCTGGTTACATAATTCTTCAAAGCCCGGACTACGTCAAGCAACTTGGAATCTTCCAAGTCACAATCTTCCACCGCAATAGGTTGGTTCAAATGAAAAGATGACACCACCTTTTGCAGAAATTGCGGACGAGTCCGCAATTCTGCCCTGTCCATCTGGAAAACCAGATGGGGGCTTTTACATGACAAAGTCGCCAATTCTGACACACGCCTAGCCGAAGCTAAAGCCAACAGCATGACCACTTTCCACGTGAGATACTTTAGCTCCACAGTCTTAAGTGGCTCAAACCAGTGGGATTTCAAGAAACCCAACACCACGTTAAGATCCCAAAGTGCCACTGGTGGCACAAAAGGGCGCTGAATATGCAGCACTCCCTTAACAAACGTCTGAACCTCAGGCAGTGAAGCCAGTTCTTTTTGAAAGAAAATGGATAGGGCCGAAATCTGGACCTGTATGGACCCTAATTTTAGGCCCATAGTCACTCCTGACTGTAAGAAGTGCAGGAATCGACCCAGCTGGAATTCTTCTGTAGGGCCTTCCTGGCCTCACACCAAGCACATATTTTCGCCATATACGGTGATAATGCTTTGCTGTCACGTCCTTCCTAGCCTTTATCAGCGTAGGAATAACTTCATCCGGAATGCCTTTTTCGGCTAGGATCCGGCGTTCAACCGCCATGCCATCAAACGCAGCCGCGGTAAGTCTTGGAACAGACAGGGCCCTTGTTGCAACAGGTCCTGTCTGAGAGGCAGAGGCCATGGGTCCTCTGTGAGCATTTCTTGCAGTTCCGGGTACCAAGTCCTTCATGGCCAATTCAGAACAAAGAGTATTGTTCTCACTCCTCTTTTTCTTACAATTCTCAGCACCTTTGGTATGAGAGGAAGAGGAGGAAACACATAGACCGACTGGAACACCCACGGTGTTACTAGTGCGTCCACAGCTATCGCCTGAGGGTCCCATGACCTGGCGCAATACCATTTTAGCTTTTTGTCGAGGCGGGACGCCATCATGTCCACCTGTGGCAGTTCCCGTCGATTTGCAATCTGCGTGAAGACTTCTTGGTGAAGTCCCCACTCTCCAGGGTGGAGGTCGTGCCTGCTGAGGAAGTCTGCTTCCCAGTTGTCCACTCCCGGAATGAACACTGCTGACAGTGTGCTTACGTGATTCTCCGCCCAGCGAAGAATTCTGGTGGCTTCTACCATCGCCACCCTGCTCCTTGTGCCGCCTTGGCGGTTTACATGAGCCACTGCGGTGATATTGTCTGACTGGATCAGAACTGGTTGGTTGCGAAGCAGGTCTCTGCTTGACTTAGGGCGTTGTATATGGCCCTTAGTTCCAGGATATTGATGTGAAGGCAAGTCTCCTGCCTTGACCACAGCCCTTGGAAATTTCTTCCCTGTGTGACTGCCCCCCACCCTCGGAGGCTTGCATCCGTGGTCACCAGGACCCAGTCCTGAATGCCGAATCTGCGACCTTCGATAAGGTGAGCACTCTGCAGTCACCACAGGAGAGACACCCTTGCTCTGGGGGATAGGGTGATTAACCGATGCATCCGAAGATGTGATCCGGACCACTTGTCCAGTAAGTCCCATTGGAAGGTATGGAACCTGCCGAAGGGAATGGCCTCGTATGATGCCACCCTCCTTCCCAGGACTCGAGTGCAGTGATGCACTGACACCTGTTTTAGTTTTAATAGATTCCTGACCAGTGTCACGAGCTCCTGAGCTCTCTCTATGGGGAGATAAACCTTTTTCTGTTCTGTGTCTAGGATCATGCCTAGAAGAGGCAGATGAGCTGTAAGAAACAACTGCGACTTTGGAATATATAGCATCCAGCCGTGTTGCTGTTTCACTTTCGGAGAAAGCGATACGCTGTTCAGCAACTGCTCTCTTGATCTCGCTTTTATGAGGAGATCGTCCAAGTACGTGATAATAGTGACACCTTGCTTCCGCAGGAGCACCATCATTTCCGCCATTACCTTGGTGAATATTCTCAAGGCCGTGGAGAGACCAACCGGCCACGTCAGAAATTGGTAATGACAATTCTGTACCGCAATTCTGAGGTACGCCTGAATAGGTGGATAAATGGGGACACGAAGGTATGCATCCCTTTTGCCCTGAGACACCATAAAATCTCCCCCTTTTTTAGGCTTGCAATGACCGCTCTTAGCGATTTCATCTTGCACTTGAACCTTTCCAGGTATATGTTCAGGGATTTTAAATTCAATATGGGTCTGACCGAACCTTCCGGTTTCGGGACTACAACCTGGTGGAATAATAACCCCCTCCTTGTCGAAGGAAGGGAACCTTGACCACCACCTGTTGAAAATACAACTTGTGAATTGCAGTTAACCCTGTTACCCTCTCGCAGGGGGAAGCCGTCAGTGAGGAGGCATCTTCTCCAAATCCAGCTTGTATCCCGGAGACACAACATCTATTGCCCAGGGATCTAATAGGGAGTGAACCCACCTGTGGCTGAACTTACGAAAGCGTGCCCCCACCGGGCCTAGCTCCGCCTGTGGAGCTCCAGCGACATGCGGTGGATTTTTGCAGAGTTCGGGGAGGACTTCCCTGGGAACTAGCTGTTCCATTGCTTATTCTACAGGACACGTCAAGCAGAAATCGACATAGCTTTGACTCTAGGACCCACTATACTCATGTCTCTTTGGGCATGTTTTATATATATATATATATATATATATATATATATATATATACACACCTATCTCTTAAGACAGCATCTTCAATATATATATATATCTCTATATATACACATATATATATATATATATATATATATATATATATATATATATATATATATATATAAAAGGCTCCCGGACACAGGAAGTGGGCCGGAAATGACGTCAGAGACGTCCCGGACCGGAAGTCCGCACCCAGAGACTTCTTTTAAGAATTTTACCACTTTGCAACATTAGTTTTATAACGCAAACATGGCGTTTTACATGTCCCAGTATCCATCTATACAATTAGTACATTGAATATACATTACTAGATCTTAAACCCCTGGTGAGGTTAATTACAGGAAGTGAGGTAAGTAATCACTTCCTGACCCATAATGGTATATATAGATGATCTGTCCCACATGCATGATACCCCTTGATGAAGTCAGACCAGACGAAACGCGTTGGGTGAATCCTGATACTACTGAATCCTCAGTTAAGCTACTTCTATCCATCTCCATTATTATAATTGCATTTAAAACCTTTTTTTATCCCTCATCAATTCCGTGTTTTTAATTTTTAACATTTTAATTGTATTTTTTAGTAACCCCATGCTTTTCAATTTGTTTTCAAACTTTTTATGTGCTCCGTGTAAATTTTAAATTGTTCTCTTGCCAGTTTAATTCTGATGCTTTTTCATTGTTATGTGCCTAGGGTCCCATCGTGCTAGTATTTAGCACCTTGGATGTTGTAACCCCGTTTTGGCCAGTTGTGTGTTTTTTATAAGTCTTTTTATATATAAAACATCTTTCTGTTCATAAATAAACCCCCTTCTTTTAATTAAAATAGCAGTCCTTTTTAATCTTCTGACACCTTTGGTCGCTCAGATCTTATCCATTACTTCCAACTTTAATCTTTATCCTGCACTCGTACTAGTGCAGAACCCACTTAAGAGGTAGCAGACGCCCTTTATGTTTTAGGGAGTGGCATATAGAGACTGTTTTTTGGGGGTATTTTTAAGCTGACATACTGTGAAAAACTTGTGTGCACTGCATATATTTTTTTGGCGCTGTTTGCTCACCCCATACACATATATATCTATATGCATACTAGGGTCTCAATCTCTGCTGATAAGGTACCTGCCCACGCTGCCACTGCGCTCTAAACCCATGCCGACACAATCGCCGGTCTGAGTAGTGTACTAGAATGTGCACGCTATCTGCAGGATTCCTGAGAATAGCTAGTGCTACCTTCTGTGCAAACGTGACACCCTAGGGGAAGATTCCCATCACATCCTGGCCCTAGTGGGGAAAGGATACTGCCTGAGAATTTTTTTGTGGGAAGCTGCAGTCTCTTGTCTGGAGATTCTCTTTTTCCTCATGAGAGGAGGGAAATTTACCTCAGCTTTCTTCCCCTTAACATGTGTACCCTTGTGTCAGGGACAAATGAGTCATCAGTGATATGCAAATCATCTTTTATTACAATAATCATATATTGAATACCTTTCAGCCATTTTGGCTGTAACTTTGCATTATCGTAGTCGACACTGGAGTCAAACTCTGTGTCGATATCAGTGTTTATTATTTTGGATAGTGAGCATTGTGAGACTCTGAAGGTCTCTGTGACATAGGGACAGACATGGGTAGATTTCCTGTCTGTTCTCTAATCTTTTGTGCAATAAATTCACCTCAGCACTTACACATATCCAAACAGGTGTCGGCGGAGACACCCTCTCACACACATATTTGCCCTATCTCCTCCTTAGGGGAGCCTTTTACCTCAGACATGTCGACACACACGTACCGACACACCACACACACAGGGGATGCTCTATTTGAAGACAGTTCCCCCACAAGGCCCTTTGGAGAGACAGAGAGAGAGTATGCCAGCACACACCCCAGCGCTATATGACCCAGGAATCACACAGTAACTTAGTGTTAACCCAGTAGCTGCTGTATATATTGTTTTTGCACCAAATTTATATGCCCACCCTCTCTTTTTACCCTCTTATATTGCAGGGGAGAGCCTGGGGAGCTTCTCTCAGCGGATCTGTGGAGAGAAAATGGCGCTGGTGAGTGCTGAGGAAGAAGGCCCCGCCCCCTCAGCGGCGGGCTTGTCCCGTTTCTGTGTAAAAATAATGGCGGGGGCTCGTACATATATACAGTGCCTGACTGTATATATGTATAATTTTGCCAAAAGGTATCTTAATTGCTGCCCAGGGCGCCCCCCCCTGCGCCCTGCACCCTACAGTGACCGGAGTGTGCGGGTGTGCTGTGGGAGCAATGGCGCACAGCTGCAGTGCTGTGCGCTACCTTAAGTGAAGACAGGAGTCTTCTGCCGCCGATTTCGATGTCTTCTTGCTTCTGCTGCTTCTGTACTTCTGGCTCTGCGAGGGGGACGGCGGCGCGGCTCCGGGAACGGACGATCAAGGTTAGGTACCTGTGTTCGATCCCTCTGGAGCTAATGGTGTCCAGTAGCCTAAGAAGCGCAACTTAGCTGCAGTGAGTAGGTTTGCTTCTCTCCCCTCAGTCCCAAGTAGCAGAGAGTCTGTTGCCAGCAGAAGCTCTCTGAAAATAAAAAACCTGACAAAATACTTTCTTTTCTAGCAAGCTCAGGAGAGCCCACTAGGAGCACCCAGCTCTGGCCGGGCACAGATTCTAACTGAGGTCTGGAGGAGGGGCATAGAGGGAGGAGCCAGTGCACACCAGATAGTACTAAATCTTTCTTTAGAGTGCCCAGTCTCCTGCGGAGCCTGCTATTCCCCATGGTCCTTACGGAGTCCCCAGCATCCACTAGGACGTTAGAGAAAACATAATAGGATTTTAATACCTACCGGTAAATCCTTTTCTCTTAGTCCGTAGAGGTTGCTGGGGACTCCATAAGGACCATGGGGTATAGACGGGATCCACAGGAGACATGGGCACACTATAAGACTTTGAATGGGTGTGAACTGGCTCCTCCCTCTATGCCCCTCCTCCAGACCTCAGTTAGAAAACTGTGCCCAGAGAGACGGACATTTCGAGGAAAGAATTTAATGTGTAAACACGGTGAGTGTCATACCAGCTCACACCACGAACATACCGCATAACGTGGCATTCAATAGAACACCAGCCAACGGTATGAAAAAATACACAGCCACTTGCTGATAAAACATGTAACACAACCTGTGTGTCAACCCAACGAATAATAAGATACCGCATGCCGTGGCATGAACAACGTCAGCAACAGCCTGACATAAAAAGAAACACCACAAGAGTGTAACCATAACCAATAACTGCAGATACAGTACACAATGGGACGGGCGCCCAGCATCCTTTACGGACTAAGAGAAAAGGATTTACCGGTAGGTATTAAAATCCTATTTTCTCATACGTCCTAGAGGATGCTGGGGACTCCGTAAGGACCATGGGGTTTATACTAAAGCTCCAGACTGGGCGGGATAGTGCGGACGACTCTGCAGCACCGATTGAGCAAACAAGAGGTCCCCAACAGCCAGGGTATCAAACTTGTAGAGCCTAGCCAAAGTGTTTGAACCCGACCAAGTAGCCGCTCGGCAAAGTTGAACCGCCGAGACTCCTCGGGCATCCTCCCAAGAAAAGCCCACCTACCTAGCAGAATAGGTTTCCACCGACTTCGGTAACGGCAATGCAGCCGTAGAACGAGCACGCCGAATAGTATCATAGATCCAGCGTGTAACAGACTGCATAGCCGCAGGCGCCCCAAACATGCTGGGAGCATACCAGACAAACAGAACCTCTGTTTCCCCAATCAGAGCCAAATTGGCACCTTAAATAATCAAAGCCCTGACATCATCAAGAGACTTTGAATCAGCCAATGCTTAAGTACCACAGAGATCAACATAGGATGGTTTCTGCGAAACACAGAAACCACTTTTTGGCAGAACTATTATCAGAGTTCTCAATTCCGCTCTATCCACATGGAGGATCAAACAGGGGCACTTGTGAGACAAAGCCGCTACTTCCTACACCCGCCCTGCGGACGCCAAGGTCAATAGCATGACCACTCTCCAAGAGAGAAATTTTAACCCAACCTTCCATAAAGGTTCCTGACACAAGAAACCGCAACACCATGTCAAGGTCCCACGGTGCCAATGGGGCACAATTGGAGGTTGGATGTGCAGTATTCCTTTCACGAAAATCTGAACTTCCGGAAGGGTGGCCAATCTCTTTTTTTTGTTGTTTTTTTTAAATTTATAAGGCCAAAAACTGCACTGAAATGGAGCCTAACTTTAGGCCTGCCTCCACACCTGCTTGCCAAGAATGGAGAAGAACGACCCAGCTGAAAGCCTTCCGTAGGAGCCTTCTTGGATGCACACCAAGACACATACTTACGCCAAATACGGCGGTAAGGCCTTTGCCGTTACTTCTTTTCTACCCTGAAGAAGTGTGGAAACAACTTCATAGGGAATACCCTTTCGGGCTAGGATATGGCGTTCAACCGCCACGCCGTCAAACGCAGCTGCGGTAAGTCTTGATACACGTCCGGAACTTTGCTGTAACAGTTCCTCACGTAGAGGGAGAGGCCAGGAATCTTCTATGAGTAAATCTTGAAGAACTGGACACCAAGCCCTCCTTGGCTAGACCGGAACAATGAGGATCGCCTGAACCTTTGTTCTTCTTACGTTTATCACCTTCAGAAAGAGTGAAAACGGAGAGGACACATAACCCGACTGAAAACACCCAAGGTGTCACAAGGGCGTCCACTGCCATAGCTTGAGTGTCCCCTGACCTGGAACAATATCCTTGAGGTCTCTCGTTGAGGCGAGGTGCCAACATGTCCAATTGAGGCACTCCTCAAGACTTGTCACTTCTATGAAAACTTCTCGATGACGACTGCATTTCTCCCGGATGGAGATCGTGTCTGCAGAGGAAATTAATTTCACCGTCGTCTACATCCGGGACGAAGACTGCTATTATAGCATTTTCCTATCCTTCCACCCAGCGGAAAACTTTTTCGACTTCTGCCATTGCCGCCTTGCTCCGTGTTCCGCCCTAGCGGCTTACTCATGCCACTGCTGTCAAGTCGTCCAACAAAATTAACACAGGCAGAACACGAAGAATGTGTTCGTTGAAAATAGCTCTTAATTCAAGAAAGCTTATTGCAGACAAGCTTCCGAGCTTGACCGTTTCCTCTGGAAATACTTCCCTTGGAGAGACTGCTAACCAGACTCTGAGATCTGCACGCATGGACACCAGGATCTAATCCTGGATCCCGAACTTCGTCCCTCTAGGAAGTTAGACTGTGCAGACACCACAGGAGCGATATCCTGGCCATTAGGATTATATTCCGGTGCATGTGCAGGTGAGACCCGGACCACATTTTCAACTGGTCCCGTGAAAACCACTCTGGCATTTGACCTGCTCACCAAACAGGCCTCTTATGCCGCACTCATCTTCATCATTAACGGAACATATTGTCACTGCAAATCTGATCCGACTCTGGATCCTTAGACCTCTTTCCACAGGAAAACACAGAACCTCAACCGTTCAGTATCTACACTGATACCCCCTCCGGCATCCGCGTCGTTGGGAACAACAGCCATTCCCTGTGTTGAAGAACAGTCAGAGAGAAACAACGATGTGAACCACTTGTTTCTTGACCTCGCCGTGATCAGGAGAGCATCTCAGTACAAAATAACAATGGCCCTTACTATTGAAAGAAAACCATTATACTGCCAAAACTCTGGTGAAATGGGAAAGACATACCTGGATATCAACCCAGGTAGGCTAAATGCTGAGAAAAACGCATTTAAACCCTTTTTCTACCTTTACCTTTACGTGCCAGAGCTCCCTGGTTTAACAGGGACAGCAGGACAAAGTCCTGAACCTGGCGCAACTCTGTATGGCGTCGCGTACTACCTCCCCTTCCAGAGGGAATCGGTAAGATCTTTTTGAAAAATCAGTGAGGGGAATCATCTGTAAACTCCAGTATGACCCCCTTTGGATTCTATTATTAACTCCCAGGTCCAGGTCCATTCCCGGACTGACGGAAGAGCCTTAGACGAGTTCCCATCGGTGTGGGCTCCAGCCAGACAGACCCAGCGACATGTGGTGGATGTGGTAGAAACAGAAGACAATATCCTCTTCTGTGAACCTAACAAGGCTGCAGAGCTCTTACCTTTTCACCTTCCACTATCCGCACAGAAAGGGAAAAAAAAACTGTATCGAACTGGTTAAAATGACTGCATCCCACAAAAGAATGCGTCACCAACCGCTGTGAAGGAATCTAACCTACGAAGGTAGACTTACCAGTGGTATCCACCGAGAGTGACTTAACTGAGGCATCCCCAAACAGCGGTACACCGTCACAGGGAAAAACTCCAGTATCTCGGAGTCCACCTCAGCATTCCCCCGGCCACTCCTCCTGTATACGCACGGCAGCCTGCCGCAATGTTACAGAGAAGAACCAACATAAGAAAATCCCCTCTCTTTCTAGGGTAATTCTATCGGATGCCTTTCCGAATACAAGCACTCCCCCATGCGCATGTAATGCAAATAACTTCAAAGCATATAAATAAAATATCACTTAGCTTCCTGTATACGATCCTGTGTGACAAGGCCCCGTGCCGACCAGGAGTTGACTTTCACAGTATTCTATCCTCGGGGGGAAAAGAATAAACACTCGGACTCCTCGTGAGGATCTGAGACAAACTCGTCACGGCCGACCTAGAGCTTTATCAACAGAGCAACCAGCACATGACAAGGAATACTTTTACTTCAGCATTCATTAGAAATCGTAATATGAATATACATATTGTAATACACATATACACACATATCATATAAATAATAAGAATTTACTTACCGATAATTCTATTTCTCATAGTCCGTAGTGGATGCTGGGAACTCCGTAAGGACCATGGGGAATAGCGGCTCCGCAGGAGACTGGGCACAAAAGTAAAAGCTTTCTGACTAGCTGGTGTGCACTGGCTCCTCCCCCTATGACCCTCCTCCAAGCCTCAGTTAGGATACTGTGCCCGGACGAGCGTTCATAATAAGGAAGGATCTTGAATCCCGGGTAAGACTCCAACCAGCCACACCAATCACACCGTACAACTTGTGATCTGAACCCAGTTAACAGTATGATAAACGTAGGAGCCTCTGAAAAGATGGCTCACAACAATAAACAACCCGATTTTTGTAACAATAACTATATACAAGTATTGCAGACAATCCGCACTTGGGATGGGCGCCCAGCATCCACTACGGACTATGAGAAATAGAATTATCGGTAAGTAAATTCTTATTTTCTATAACGTCCTAGTGGATGCTGGGGACTCCGTCAGGACCATGGGGATTATACCAAAGCTCCCAAACGGGCGGGAGAGTGCGGATGACTCTGCAGCACCGAATGAGAGAACTCCAGGTCCTCCTCAGCCAGGGTATCAAATTTGTAGAATTTTACAAACGTGTTCCCCCCTGACCACGTAGCTGCTCAGCAAAGTTGTAAAGCCGAGACCCCTCGGGCAGCCGCCCAAGATGAGCCCACTTTCCTTGTGGAATGGGCTTTTACAGATTTTGGCTGTGGCAGGCCTGCCACAGAGTGTGCAAGCTGAATTGTACTACAAATCCAACGAGCAATCGTCTGCTTAGAAGCAGGAGCACCCAGCTTGTTGGGTGCATACAGGATAAACAGCGAGTCAGATTTTCTGACTCCAGCCGTCCTGGAAACATATATTTTCAGGGCCCTGACTACGTCCAGCAACTTGGAGTCCTCCAAGTCCCTAGTAGCCGCAGGCACCACAATAGGCTGGTTCATGTGAAATGCTGAAACCACCTTAGAGAGAAATTGAGGGCGAGTCCTCAGTTCTGCCCTGTCTGAATGAAAAATTAGGTAAGGGCTTTTATACGACAAAGCCGCCAATTCTGAGACACGCCTGGCTGAAGCCAGGGCTAACAGCATGACCACTTTCCATGTGAGATATTTCAATTCCACAGTGGTGAGTGGTTCAAACCAATGTGATTTTAGGAGACTCAACACTACATTGAGATCCCAAGGTGCCACTGGAGGCACAAAAGGAGGCTGTATATGCAGTACCCCTTTGACAAACGTCTGAACTTCAGGCACTGAAGCCAGTTCTTTTTGGAAGAATATCGACAGGGCCGAAATTTGAACCTTAATGGACCCTAATTTTAGGCCCATAGATAGTCCTGTTTGCAGGAAATGCAGGAAACGACCCAGTTGAAATTCCTCTGTAGGGGCCTTCTTGGCCTCACACCACGCAACATATTTTCGCCAAATGCGGTGATAATGTTTTGCGGTTACATCCTTCCTGGCTTTGACCAGGGTAGGGATGACTTCATCTGGAATGCCTTTTTCCTTCAGGATCCGGCGTTCAACCTCCATGCCGTCAAACGCAGCCGCGGTAAGTCTTGGAACAGACAAGGTCCCTGCTGGAGCAGGTCCTTCCTTAGAGGTAGAGGCCACGGGTCCTCCGTGAGCATCTCTTGAAGTTCCGGGTACCAAGTCCTTCTTGGCCAATCCGGAGCCACGAGTATAGTTCTTACTCCTCTCCGTCTTATAATTCTCAATACCTTGGGTATGAGAGGCAGAGGAGGGAACACATACACTGACCGGTACACCCACGGTGTTACCAGAGCGTCCACAGCTATTGCCTGAGGGTCCCTTGACCTGGTGCAATACCTGTCTAGTTTTTTGTTGAGGCGGGACGCCATCATGTCCACCTTTGGTTTTTCCCAACGGTTTACAATCATGTGGAAGACTTCTGGATGAAGTCCCCACTCTCCCGGGTGGAGGTCGTGTCTGCTGAGGAAGTCTGCTTCCCAGTTGTCCACTCCCGGAATGAACACTGCTGACAGTGCTATCACATGATTTTCCGCCCAGCGAAGAATCCTTGGAGCTTCTGCCATTGCCCTCCTGCTTCTTGTGCCGCCCTGTCTGTTTACGTGGGCGACTGCCGTGATGTTGTCCGATTGGATCAATACCGACTGACCCTGAAGCAGAGGCCTTGCTTGGCTTAGGGCATTGTAAATTGCCCTTAGTTCCAGGATATTTATGTGAAGAGACGTTTCCATGCTTGACCACAAGCCCTGGAAATTTCTTCCCTGTGTGACTGCTCCCCAGCCTCTCAGGCTGGCATCCGTGGTCACCAGAATCCAGTCCTGAATGCCGAATCTGCGGCCCTCTAGAAGATGAGCACTCTGCAACCACCACAGGAGAGACACCCTTGTCCTTGGAGATAGGGTTATCCGCTGATGCATCTGAAGATGCGATCCGGACCATTTGTCCAGCAGATCCCACTGAAAAGTCCTTGCATGGAATCTTCCGAATGGAATTGCTTCGTAAGAAGCCACCATCTTTCCCAGGACTCTTGTGCATTGATGCACTGACACTTGTCCTGGTTTCAGGAGGTTCCTGACTAGCTCGGATAACTCCCTGGCCTTCTCCTCCGGGAGAAACACCTTTTTCTGGACTGTGTCCAGAATCATCCCTAGGAACAGTAGACGTGTTGTTGGAATCAGCTGCGATTTTGGAATATTGAGAATCCACCCGTGCTGACATAGCACCACCTGAGATAGTGCTACTCCGACCTCTAACTGTTCCCTGGATCTTGCCCTTATCAGGAGATCGTCCAAGTAAGGGATAATTAAGACGCCTTTTCTTCGAAGAAGAATCATCATTTCGGCCATTACCTTGGTAAAGACCCGTGGTGCCGTGGACAATCCAAACGGCAGCGTCTGAAACTGATAATGACAGTTCTGTACCACAAACCTGAGGTACCCTTGGTGAGAAGGGTAGATTGGGACATGGAGATAGGCATCTTTGATGTCCAGAGACACCATATAGTCCCCTTCTTCCAGGTTCGCTATCACTGCTCTGAGTGATTCCATCTTGAATTTGAACCTTTTTATGTAAGTGTTCAATGAT
This sequence comes from Pseudophryne corroboree, assembly GCF_028390025.1. NCBI lineage: Eukaryota > Metazoa > Chordata > Amphibia > Anura > Myobatrachidae > Pseudophryne > Pseudophryne corroboree. The sequence continues at coordinate 299,417,469 of NC_086444.1, read as the reverse complement.
TTCAGATTTAAAATCGGTCTCACCGAGCCGTCCGGCTTCGGTACCACAAACAGCGTGGAATAATACCCCTTTCCCTGTTGTAGGAGGGGTACCTTGATTATCACCTGCTGGGAATACAGCTTGTGAATAGCTTCCAATACTGCCTCCCTGTCGGAGGGAGACGTTGGTAGAGCAGACTTCAGGAACCGGCGAGGGGGAGACGTCTCGAATTCCAATTTGTACCCCTGCGATACTACCTGCAGGATTCAGGGGTCCACTTGCGAGTGAGCCCACTGCGCGTTGAAATTTTTGAGACGGGCCCCCACCGTGCCTGAGTCCGCTTGTAAAGCCCCAGCGTCATGCTGAAGACTTGGCAGAAGCGGGGGAGGGCTTCTGATCCTGGGAAGAGGCTGCCTGTTGCAGTCTTTTTCCCCTTCCTCTGCCCCGGGGCAGAAATGAGTGGCCTTTTGCCCGCTTGCCCTTATGGGGACGAAATTCTTTTTCTGCTGAGAGGTGACCTGGGGTAAAAAGGTGGATTTCCCAGCCGTCGCCGTGGCCACCAGGTCTGACAGACCGACCCCAAATAACTCCTCCCCTTTATACGGCAAAACTTTCATATGCCGTTTGGAATCCGCATCACCTGACCACTGTCGTGTCCATAAACTTCTTCTGGCAGAAATGGACAACGCACTTACTCTTGATGCCAGGGTGCAAATATCCCTCTGTGCATCTCGCATATATAGTAATGCATCCTTTAAATGCTCTATAGTCAATAATATACTGTCCCTATCCAGGGTATCAATATTTTCAGTCAGGGAATCCGACCAAGCCACTCCAGCGCTGCACATCCAGGCTGAGGCGATTGCTGGTCGTAGTATAACACCAGTATGTGTGTATATACCTTTTAGGATATTTTCCAGCTTTCTATCAGCTGGTTCCTTGAGGGCGGCCGTCTCAGGAGACGGTAACGCCACTTGTTTTGATAAGCGTGTGAGCGCCTTATCTACCCTAGGGGGTGTTTCCCAACGCGCCCTAACCTCTGGCGGGAAAGGGTATAATGCCAATAATTTATTAGAAATCAGCAGTTTTTTATCGGGGGAAACCCACGCTTTGTCACACACCTCATTTAATTCATCTGATTCAGGAAAAAAATAAGATTTTACTTACCGATAAATCTATTTCTCGTAGTCCGTAGTGGATGCTGGGACTCCGTCAGGACCATGGGGAATAGAGACTCCGCAGGAGACAGGGCACAAAATTTAAAAGTTTGACCACTAGGTGGTGTGTACTGGCTCCTCCCCCTATGACCCTCCTCCAAGCCTCAGTTAGGATACTGTGCCCGGACGAGCGTACACAATAAGGAAGGATTTTGAATCCCGGGTAAGACTCAAACCAGCCACACCAATCACACCGTACAACTTGTGATCTGAACCCAGTTAACAGTATGATAACGTAGGAGCCTCTGAAAAGATGGCTCACAACAATAAACAACCCGATTTTTTTGTAACAATAACTATGTACAAGTATTGCAGACAATCCGCACTTGGGATGGGCGCCCAGCATCCACTACGGACTACGAGAAATAGATTTATCGGTAAGTAAAATCTTATTTTCTCTGACGTCCTAGTGGATGCTGGGACTCCGTCAGGACCATGGGGATTATACCAAAGCTCCCAAACGGGCGGGAGAGTGCGGATGACTCTGCAGCACCGAATGAGAGAACTCCAGGTCCTCCTTAGCCAGGGTATCAAATTTGTAGAATTTTACAAACGTGTTCTCCCCTGACCACGTAGCTGCTCGGCAGAGTTGTAATGCAGAGATCCCTCGGGCAGCCGCCCAAGATGAGCCCACCTTCCTTGTGGAGTGGGCCTTGACAGATTTAGGCTGTGGCAAGCCTGCCACAGAATGTGCCAGTTGAATTGTGCTATAAATCCAACGAGCAATCGTCTGCTTAGAAGCAGGAGCACCCAGCTTGTTGGGTGCATATAGTATAAACAGCGAGTCAGATTTTCTGACTCCAGCCGTCCTTGAAATATATATTTTCAATGCTCTGACAACGTCCAGCAACTTAGAATTCTCCAAATCGCTAGTAGCCGCAGGCACCACAATAGGCTGGTTCAGGTGAAACGCTGATACCACCTTAGGCAGAAAATGAGGACGCGTCCTCAATTCTGCCCTGTCCGAATGGAAAATCAGATATGGGCTTTTATATGATAAAGCTGCCAATTCTGACACTCTCCTGGCTGAAGCCAGAGCCAGTAGCATGGTTACTTTCCATGTAAGATATTTCAAATCTACCGATTTGAGTGGCTCAAACCAATGGGATTTGAGAAAATCCAAAACTACATTGAGATCTCACGGTGCCACTGGGGCCACAACCGGGGGCTGTATATGTAGTACTCCTTTTACAAAAGTCTGAACTTCAGGAACTGAAGCCAATTCTTTGTGGAAGAATATCGACAGGGCCGAAATTTGAACCTTAATGGACCCTAATTTGAGGCCCATAGATAATCCTGTTTGCAGGAAATGTAGGAATCGACCCAGTTGAAATTCCTCTGTCGGGGCCTTCCTGGCCTCACACCATGCAACATATTTTCTCCAAATGCGGTGATAATGTTGTGCAGTCACCTCCTTCCTGGCTTTGACCAGGGTAGGGATGACCTCTTCCGGAATGCCTTTTTCCCTTAGGATCCGGCGTTCAACCGCCATGCCGTCAAACGCAGCCGCGGTAAGTCTTGGAATAGACACGGTCCCTGCTGAATCAGGTCCCTTCTTAGAGGTAGAGGCCACGGATCTTCCGTGAGCATCTCCTGAAGTTCCGGGTACCAAGTCCTTCTTGGCCAGTCCGGAGCCACGAGTATCGTTCTTACTCCCCTTTGCCGTATAATTCTCAGTACCTTGGGTATGAGAGGCAGAGGAGGGAACACATACACTGACTGGTACACCCATGGTGTTACCAGAGCGTCCACAGCTATTGCCTGAGGGTCTCTTGACCTGGCGCAATACCTGTCCAGTTTTTTGTTGAGGCGGGACGCCATCATGTCCACCATTGGTCTTTCCCAATGGACCACAATCATGTGGAAGACTTCTGGATGAAGTCCCCACTCTCCCGGGTGAAGATCGTGTCTGCTGAGGAAGTCTGCTTCCCAGTTGTCCACTCCCGGAATGAACACTGCTGACAGTGCTATCACATGATTTTCCGCCCAGCGAAGAATCCTTGCAGCTTCTGCCATTGCCCTCCTGCTTCTTGTGCCGCCCTGTCTGTTTACGTGGGCGACTGCCGTGATGTTGTCCGACTGGATCAACACCGGCTGACCCTGAAGCAGAGGTTTTGCCAGGCTTAGAGCATTGTAGATTGCTCTTAGCTCCAGTATATTTATGTGAAGAGACGTTTCCAGGCTTGACCACACGCCCTGGAAGTTTCTTCCTCGTGTGACCGCTCCCCAGCCTCTCAGGCTGGCATCCGTGGTCACTAGGACCCAGTTCTGTATGCCGAATCTGCGGCCCTCTAACAGATGAGTACTCTGCAACCACCATAGCAGAGAGACCCTTGTCCTTGTCGACAATTTTATCCGCTGATGCATCTGCAGATGCGATCCGGACCATTTGTCTAGCAGATCCCACTGAAAAATTCGTGCATGGAATCTGCCGAATGGAATCGCTTCGTAAGAAGCCACCATTTTTCCCAGGACTCTTGTGCATTGATGCACAGACACTGTCCCTGGTTTTAGGAGGTTCCTGACTAGTTCGGATAACTCCCTGGCTTTCTCCTCCGGAAGAAATACCTTTTTCTGAACAGTGTCCAGAATCATCCCTAGGAACAGCAGACGTGTCGTCGGGATCAGTTGGGATTTTGGAAAATTCAGAATCCACCCAGGCTGTTGGAGCACTACTTGAGTTAGTGCTACTCCGACCTCCAGCTGTTCTCTGGATCTTGCCCTTATCAGGAGATCGTCCAAGTAAGGGATAATTAATACGCCTTCTCTTCGAAGAAGAATCATCATTTCGGCCATTACCTTGGTAAAGACCCTGGGTGCCGTGGACAATCCAAACGGCAGCGTCTGAAACTGATAATGACAGTTTTGTACCACGAACCTGAGGTACCCTTGGTGTGAAGGGCAAATTGGGACATGAAGGTAAGCATCCTTGATGTCCAAGGACACCATAAAATCCCCCTCTTCCAGATTCGCTATCACTGCTCTGAGTGACTCCATCTTGAACTTGAATTTTTGTATGTACAGGTTCAGAGATTTCAGATTTAGAATAGGTCTTACCGAGCCGTCCGGCTTCGGTACCACAAATAGCGTGGAGTAATACCCCTTTCCCTGTTGTAGAAGGGGTACCTTGACTATCACCTGCTGAGAATACAGCTTGTGAATGGCTTCCAATACCGTCGCCCTGTCGGAGGGAGACGTTGGCAAAGCAGACTTTTGGAACCGGCGAGGGGGAGACTTCTCGAATTCCAACCTGTAACCCTGAGATACTACCTGCAGGATCCAGGGGTCCACCTGCGAGTGAGCCCACTGTGCGCTGAAATTCTTGAGGCGACCCCCCACCGCCCCTGAGTCCGCTTGTAAGGTCCCAGCGTCATGCTGAGGCCTTTGCAGAAGCCGGGGAGGACTTCTGCTCCTGGGAAGGGGCTGCTTGGTGCAGTCTCTTACCCTTTCCTTTGCCTCGGGGCAAATATGAATGTCCTTTTGCTCGCTTGTTCTTATAGGAACGAAAGGACTGCGGCTGAAAAGACTGCGGCTTTTTCTGTTGGGAGGGGACTTGAGGTAAAAAGGTGGACTTCCCGGCTGTTGCCGTGGCTACCAAATCCGATAGACCGACCCCAAATAATTCCTCTCCTTTATACGGCAATACTTCCATATGCCGTTTGGAATCCGCATCGCCTGACCACTGTCGTGTCCATAGACTTCTTCTGGCAGATATGGACATCGCACTTACTCTTGATGCCAGAGTGCAGATATCTCTCTGTGCATCTCGCATATAAAGGAACGCATCCTTTAATTGCTCTATAGTCAATAAAATAATGTCCCTTTCCAGGGTATCAATATTTTCAGTCAGGGAATACGACCAAGCCACCCCAGCACTGCACATCCAGGCTGAGGCGATTGCTGGTCGCAGTATAACACCAGTATGTGTGTATATACTTTTTAGAGTATTTTCCAGCCTCCTATCAGCTGGATCCTTGAGGGCGGCCGTATCAGGAGACGGTAACGCCACTTGTTTGGATAAACGTGTGAGCGCCTTGTCCACCCTAGGGGGTGTTTCCCAGCGCGCCCTAACCTCTGGCGGGAAAGGGTATAATGCCAATAACTTCTTTGAAATTAGCAGTTTTTTTATCAGGGGTAACCCACGCTTCATCACACACGTCATTCAATTCCTCTGATTCAGGAAAAACTACAGGTAGTTTTTTCAGACCCCACATAATACCCCTTTTTGTGGTACTTGCAGTATCAGAGATATGCAAAGCCTCCTTCATTGCCGTGATCATATAACGTGTGGCCCTACTGGAAAATACGTTTGTTTCTTCACCGTCGACACTGGATTCAGTGTCAGTGTCGACCGACTGAGGTAAAGGGCGTTTTACAGCCCCTGACGGTGTCTGAGACGCCTGGACAGGTACTAACTGGTTTGCCGGCTGTCTCATGTCGTCAACCGACTTTTGTAGCGTGCTGACACTATCCCGTAATTCCATAAACAAAGCCATCCATTCTGGTGTCGACTCCCTAGGGGGTGACATCACCATTACAGGCAATTGCTCCGCCTCCACGCCAACATCGTCCTCATACATGTCGACACACACGTACCGACACACAGCAGACACACAGGGAATGCTCTGATAGAAGACAGGACCCCACTAGCCCTTTGGGGAGACAGAGGGAGAGTTTGCCAGCACACACCCAAGCGCTATAAATATATATAGGGACAACCTTAATAAGTGTGTTCCCTTTATAGCAGCTCAAATATTATAAATATCGCCAATAAGTGCCCCCCCTCTCTGTTTTTACCCTGTTTCTGTAGTGCAGTGCAGGGGAGAGTCCTGGGAGCCTTCCTCGCAGCGGAGCTGGGCAGGAAAATGGCGCTGTGTGCTGAGAATAGGCCCCGCCCCCTTTTTGGTGGGCTTCTTCTCCCGGTTTTTTTGGAACCTGGCAGGGGTTAAATACATCCATATAGCCCCAGGGGCTATATGTGATATATTTTAGCCAGAATAGGTATATTACATTGCTGCCCAGGGCGCCCCCCCCAGCGCCCTGCACCCTCAGTGACCGCTGGTGTGAAGTGTGCGGAGAGCAATGGCGCACAGCTGCAGTGCTGTGCGCTACCTCATGAAGACTGAGACGTCTTCTGCCGCCGGTTTCTGGACCTCTTCTCTATTCGGCATCTGCAAGGGGGTCGGCGGCGCGGCTCCGGTGACCCATCCAGGCTGTACCTGTGATCGTCCCTCTGGAGCTAGTGTCCAGTAGCCTAAGAAGCAAATCCATCCTGCACGCAGGTGAGTTCACTTCTTCTCCCCTAAGTCCCTCGTTGCAGTGAGCCTGTTGCCAGCAGAACTCACTGAAAATAAAAAACCTAACAAACTTTTTCTAAGCTGCTCTTTAGGAGAGCCACCTAGATTGCACCCTGCTCGGACGGGCACAAAAACCTAACTGAGGCTTGGAGGAGGGTCATAGGGGGAGGAGCCAGTACACACCACCTAGTGGTCAAACTTTTACATTTTGTGCCCTGTCTCCTGCGGAGCCGCTATTCCCCATGGTCCTGACGGAGTCCCAGCATCCACTAGGACATCAGAGAAACTATGGGTAGTTTTTTCACACCCCACATAATACCCCTTTTTGTGGTACTTGTAGTATCAGAAATGTTCAAAGCCTCCTTCATTGCCGTGATCATGTAACGTGTGGCCCTACTGGACATTACGTTTGTCTCGTCACCGTCGACACTGGAGTCAGTATCCGTGTCTGGGTCTGTGTTGATCTGAGGTAACGGGCGCTTTAGAGCCCCTGATGGTGTTTGAGACGCCTGGACAGGCACTAACTGATTTGCCGGCTGTCTCATGTCGTCAACAGTTTTTTGCAAAGTGCTGACACTATCACGTAATTCCTTCCATACTACCATCCAGTCAGGTGTCGACTCCCTAGGGGGTGACATCACTATTACAGGCAATTGCTCCGCCTCCACATCATTTTCCTCCTCATACATGTCGACACAATCGTACCGACACACAGCACACACACAGGGAATGCTCTGATAGAGGACAGGACCCCACGAGCCCTTTGGGGAGACAGAGGGAGAGTTTGCCAGCACACACCAGAGCGCTATATATATATATGCAGGGATAACCTTATATAAGTGTTTCTCCCTTCTATAGCTGCTGTATATGTATTTTCTGCCAATTAGTGCCCCCCCTCTCTTGTTTTACCCTGATTCTGTAGCAGGACTGCAGGGGAGAGACAGGGAGCCGTCCTTCCAGCGGAGCTGTGAGGGAAAATGGCGCTTGTGTGCTGAGGAGATAGGCTCCGCCCCCTTCACGGCGGCCTTTTCTCCCGCTTTTTTTTAGGAAAACTGGCAGGGGTTAAATGCATCCATATAGCCCAGGAGCTATATGTGATGCATTTCTTTAGCCATATAAGGTTTAAAACATGTTTTATTGCGTCTCAGGGCGCTCCCCCCCAGCGCCCTGCACCCTCAGTGACCGGAGTGTGAAGTGTGCTGAGAGCAATGGCGCACAGCTGCAGTGCTGTGCGCTACCTTATTGAAGACAGGAACGTCTTCTGCCGCCGATTTTTCCGGACCTCTTCGCTCTTCTGCCTCTGTAAGGGGGCCGGCGGCGCGGCTCCGGGACCCATCCAGGCTGAACCTGTGATCGTCCCTCTGGAGCTAATGTCCAGTAGCCAAGAAGCCCAATCCACTCTGCATTCAGGTGAGTTCGCTTCTTCTCCCCTTAGTCCCACGATGCAGTGAGCCTGTTGCCAGCAGGTCTCACTGAAAATAAAAAACCTATTTAAAACTTTTACTCTAAGCAGCTCTGGAGAGCTACCTAGCATGCACCCTTCTCGGCCGGGCACAAAAATCTAACTGAGGCTTGGAGGAGGGTCATAGGGGGAGGAGCCAGTGCACACCAGCTAGTCAGAAAGCTTTTACTTTTGTGCCCAGTCTCCTGCGGAGCCACTATTCCCCATGGTCCTTACGGAGTTCTCAGCATCCACTAGGACGTCAGAGAAATATATATATATAATACATATAAGCAGATTGTCCGGAACCTTCGGGTCCCTAGTGAATGCACTGAATGCCCCAGGTGTGGATCTAATCAGGAAAACTTATGGTCGACAGAAAAACCTAGTATTCGTCGACAGCAGGGAGTAGTAACCAGGCAAAATAACATTGTTGCGACCCCGAGAGGTCCGAGGGAAGTATGCATATATAATTTTAATCTCACTTCCACACAAATACTACCATGTCTGTGCTCGAGCTACAGGTCCATGGAACAGTACCATACATATACAACAAATATATATACAGGTTAGTTACAGCATGTTAATTTACACCCAGTAATAACAGTTGGTGCCAACATGGTCACCCACATACTACTGTGTCTCCCCTAGTGTTTACTTTTGAAAAGCATACAATTACCAACCTGTTGACACTTCATCTACTGAATCAAGTATCAACAGGAGTCGGCGATGCCGACAGAAAGAATCCCATAGCTGTTTGCGACATAGCACTCACACATGTCGACACATGCGTACTAAAAAGCTATAGTGGGTATATCTGACAGGGAAAACACAGACATATATGCACAACTCAATTGATTACATGCCCATTATCTAAGATAGTGCTATATTTCATACTATATTGCACTAATCACTGTGCCCCACCTTCGTTTACACTGTACAGTTTTGGCGGGGACATGGAGAAAATGGTGCTGTATCATGTTGTGAGGGCTAAGCCCCGCCCCTTCTCGGCGCGCTTCAGCCCCGCTAATATTTTAGCTTTTTTTGCTGGCAGTGGTCCGTATACAGTGCCTATGCACTGTAAACGTGTTTTACCAGGCTTAATGGAGAGTATATTGCTGCCCAGGGCACCCCCCCTGCGCCCTGCACCCTTGGTGTGTGGGAGCGATGGTGCGCAGCGCGACCGCTGCTTTATACTGGCGGGGGTATCGTACACGGTGCCCGGGCACCGAATATGCAGCTCTTGCCAGTGACCCTCAGTAACTTGCTGCCCAGGGCGCTCTCCCCCAGCGCCCTGCATCCTGTGAGTGCCGTTGGTGTGCGGAGCATGGAGCGCAGCACGACTGCTGCGCTGTACCTCCGTTACTGAAGTCTTCTGCCGTCACTGAAGTCTTCTGTTCTTCACATACTCACCCAACTTCTTTCTTCTGGCTACTGTGAGGGGGGTGACGGCGCGGCTCCGGGAACAAGCAGCTAGGCGCACCAAGTGATCGAACCCTCTGGAGCTAATGGTGTCCAGTAGCCTAAGAAGCAGAGCCCTTAACTAAGAATACGTAGGTCTGACTTCTTTCCCCTCAGTCCCACGAAGCAGGGAGCCTGTAGCCAGCAGGTCTCCCTGAAAATAAAAAAGCCTAACAAAGTCTTTCCAGAGAAACTCAGTAGAGCTCCCCTAGTGTGTGTCCCATCACTTCTGGGCTCAGAATCTAACGGAGGTCTGGGGGAGGGGCATAGAGGGAGGAGCCAGTTCACACCCATTCAAAATCTTATAGTGTGCCCATGTCTCCTGCGGATCCCGTCTATACCCCATGGTCCTTACGGAGTCCCCAGCATCCTCTAGGACGTATGAGAAAAATGCATTGGTCCCATCTCAAACATATCTCATTATGGTATGTAAATATTCCAAACTACGGAAAATCTGAAATCCAAAATACTTCTGGTTTTAGTAATTCAAGTATGGGAGACTCAACTTGTACATATACAGTAATGTAACAATCTATCAAACTGCCAGTGCATACTGTATGTAAGCAGCTGGCAATTCAGTTATTTAATGGTTCAAACCATTTTCTGAAGATTTGACCCTTATAATGGCATTTTTCCTAAAGTTGTAGAGAAGTCTTGTACAGTAAACTTCTAAAATACCAGTTTGCTGCACCTAAATACTGCCATACAAATTCAATTAGACTTGTACAATTTTTAACACAAACACACAGAAACAAGCGCTGTTTTCTGGGTGCACTAGGAACCTTACAATTGATATTTTAAAATGTAACTTTTATTATTAACAATTTTAATATAATTTTTATTCAGCCATTATGAAATATTTAAAAGTTTACAGAGTGTATAGAAAATAAAGAAACTGTTTAAAAATTAATTTTTAAAAGAGAGACTGCTACGTTTTTAATCGTTTTATTATCCTTCAAATAAAGGCTTTATAGCCCCCGCTGAATTAGTTGGTTTCTCATAGTAAGCTTCTATATTAGTGTTGATCCAGAGCCTGTTCCTGTTTAATCAGGAGATTAAGTCCACTTTCCTATGGATCCTTAACTTTGCTGAAACCAATACAATCTTACAAGTTTGTTGTTACAAAGAGTTGTAGCAATGTTGCAGCAATGCAGTGCTTATTTGTTTCTCTAATAATGAACAGTATCCTTTTTGTCAGCATAAAGCCTGCTGCTCTTCCCTTGGAACCATGGACTATGTCCTCAATGCCTGTGTTGTTTCTTTACTTCTCATAACATTGATAATCATGTGGTGTATGTACATTATTCATGACTGTTAGTATATAGAGGACTATTTCAATGGGGTTATCAGTTTGAATTAATTCTTTCTTCACCATGCTAGTGCTCCGCGGGTCTGCCAGTAACACTGCACCTTGTAATAATATGGCTCTTAAAACTCTAATATAAATTCCCTTGTGTCAGCGTCCGGAGTCTTACCGGTACGCTGGGGCCGCGGGGCTGGCTTCCTTGGCGTTGTGCGGGCAGCGGCGGACTGCTGCGCCGGATCCGTGGGCAGCAGTCGCGGCGGTGAGGGGGTCCGCTCGTGGCGGCGGGACACCGCTACAGCGAGTCGCTCTTGCTGAGCCGTTGCTAGGAGACCAGGGGCAGTGAGCAATGTGGCTTTGCAAAAAGGTCTGCATTACTGGGCGTCGCCATGTTGGAGACCAAGTTTTAAGCATAGTTCCTGTTTCTTCCAGCCAATCCAGGGGAAGCTCTCCCTATAAAAGGGGGTTGGTTTAGGACAGGGACGCCAGTGCTTCAAGTTACAACCCTGTTGTAGGTGCTTTTGCCTGTGCTCCCAGGATTCCTGTTGTATTCTGGTTCCTCCTGATCCTGCTTGGTCGATTCTCTGTTGCTGCTGCAGCCCTGCCGTTTTTAGCCTGCTATTGCCTGTGGAAGCGCTCCTGGAAAACCCGGTCCAGTAAGACTCTTTGGGCACAGTCGGCCCCGGATCTTCTGCCTCGTCTTTCAAGCCACACTCCACAGATCTCTTTCACCAGCCACGCCTTTGTACCACCGACCATAGCCTGCAGATTACCTTCAGCCTCGTTTTCCAAACCACAGTCCACAGTCATCGTCTCCAGCCACGTCTTCAACCACCATCCACAGTTCCTCATCTACAGTCTCGTCTTTCAAATCACAGTCCACAGTTCTTCGCCCCCAGCCACGTCTTTAACTATCGTGCTCCAGCCTCGGTTCTTTACCTCAGCCCTGTACATAATAAATACTTTCCATTGACTATCAAACCCCGCCTACGTTCTTCATTACTCCGTGTCCCATGCGAAGGAACTATATCCAGCCCCCTCATCTGGTTCATTCACAGCCTGCTACCTCCTCAGGCAAATCTCAGCTGCCGGATCCTCAAACTTTGCTAGACGTGACACCTTGTGTCCCCTATATTTATCATCTGATGTATCTTCAATCACTAGTCATGCATTCACATACAAAGGTAATGTATAATTATAACTTGTATTATCCTACAGAATATGTGACACTAATTACTAAGTTCACCAGTGATTTTGTTTCCAGTGTCTCCTATTAGTATTCTAATCTCTGGATATTCCATATATTGGATGCTGGTATATAATTAGGGAGGCCAATCCCGGGCCGTTTTTTCAATCCCGGGATTCGGGATTGAAAAACGATCAATCCCGGGATTCCCGGGATTGCAGTAGGGATCAGTGAAGAAGGGTGTAGGGAGCAGCGCTGGAGGGTAGGTAGCGGTGCGGGAGGGTGTAGGTAGCGGCGGGGAAGGGAGGGAGGGTGTAGGTAGCAGTGCAGGAGGGTGTAGGTAGCTGGGCGGGAGGGTGTAGGTAGCGGTGCGGAGGGTGTAGGTAGCTGGGCGGGAGGGTGTAGGTAGCGGTGCGGAGGGTGTAGGTAGCTGGGCGGGAGGGTGTAGGTAGCGGTGCGGAGGGTGTAGGTAGCTGGGCGGGAGGGTGTAGGTAGCGGTGCGGAGGGTGTAGGTAGCTGGGCGGGAGGGTGTAGGTAGCTGGGCGGGAGGATGTACAGTAGGTAGCGGGGAGGGTTGGTAGCAGCGCACGAGGGAGGGTGGGTGTAAGTACCACTTACTATTAGATGGGCGCCAGCCATGGACACACTGAACGCGGCGGCATTTCAAATGAAGCGCCGGCCGCCAGCCAACCAGAGCTGGCGGACCAGCAGCCAATCCGGGAAGCGGCCGCAGCAGTCGCTCCTGATTGGCTGCAGCGGCAGCTTCCCTGATTGGCTACCGGTCCGCCAGCTCTGATTGGCCGGCGCCACATTTGAAGTGCCGCCGCGTTCAGCGTTCGTCTATGGCTGCCGCCCGCCTAAGTGTAAGTAGTATTACTTACACACACTCCCTCCCGCACATGTGCAGTGCAATCCCGTGAATCCCGGGATTGGATGCTCCAATCCCGGGATTCAAATCCCGACATTTTTGGGCTTAAATCCCGGGATCCCGATCCCGGGATTGGCCTCCCTATATATATAATAGATAGACCTATTGGTCTATTATAGTGCACGGGTATATAACCTCTCCTTTTATAGGATTTTTGCACACAGATGTAACCTGGCTGATTAGCTCTCAATCTCAAACAATCATATCCCCACAATTCAAATATTTCTTATACTATTATGTAGATCCTCTGTTTATCATGGGGTATATTCTTTGAATTCTATTTTCTGAGTTCATTTTATAACTGACCAGCACCTCTATCTATACACATTTCGTTGTGTCAAATAAACCACTTTGTCTAGACCAGTGTCACCTACATAGATCTTACTTTTATAAGTGTATTTATTAACCTTTGTGCTTGTTGAACTTTCACCAGGCGGCTTTAGTAGTCTGTTTCCTGGTGTTCATACAGCGACTATTCATAAGCCGCTCCTACCTGCTGTTACGGGTCCGACCACGTGTGACCGCCCCGGGGCAGTGTGCTTGGTGCAGCTAGTTGGTTCACCGGCGCCCTCACCGCCTTAGCTTCCATCAAGTTAAGCCGTCTCCCGTTGTAGTCAATATCACAATTTTATATTTAATTGTAAAGTGGCAATCAGACTAGAACATTACAGCGGTAGTCTCAGCATAGCAGTCTCTGAAACGTCATATGCCTTGGCATATTGCTGTAAATTACATCCTAATAAAATTCTGTACATAAAAGTCACAGTTAATACACATGAATCCTATTATAGCAATATATTTGGTGACTGTTCAGCAATAGCAAATACTTAATGTAACTACTGTTGAAGGACTGACACATCGAGTAAATCCACTAATCACTCTCAAGCTGCTCTATGATAGGTGCATTTGAAGAATACATATAGGTCCCATTGGCAGAGTACCCATAATTATGGTCTCTAGCTAGGGGTCTTACAAAAACAATTTATACATGGGAATGAGCTCAATACAATATGATATGGAACTAAATCATTAATATACTCCTGTCAGAATCACACAGCTTACAGCATTGTAATATAACAATAATTTCTGCAAACCAAATCGAGGACTATTTAGATACTGAATATTAGTGGACCAATTTTATTCTCTACTGGTATACTCTTTGTAGCTCATTGAATAACTCACTTTGAAAGCTCTTATTTATAGTAAGATATATTCAAATAAAATATATGAATAGAGATTTGATACAGGTAGCGAGCCTTTGTTTTTAAAAGTCACTTTATTAAGTAATCTACTCACGGTGTATAGGAAGTGCATTTTTTGGTGTATTGTATCGTTCTATTTCGAGTTTGGACAGTTTTAATATATCTATTAAAAGTTAAGTTTTAAAATATCTTATGTGCGCCAACAAAGAGACATTCTCTCTCTCCTTTTTTCTGTACAACATAACTTGTCTCTGGTAGCACCCCCGAGAATCCAGTAACAAGTGGCTGATATTCTGACGGATATAAGACGGGGTTCTCCTTTCAAGTTAATACTAATAATTATTTAGCTGGTGCAGAGCGTATCCTATCCCCCCCCCCCCCCCCCCTGTTATGCTCAAAGTGTATTTTTAAACAGTTTCTTTATTTTCTATACACTCTGTAAACTTTTAAATATTTCCTAATGGCTGAATACAAATCAGGATTTTGGTACTTACCGATATATCCCTTTCTCCGATTCCACAGGGGCCACTGGAGCGTAGTTACAATGGGGAAATAGTAGGCAGTAGTTGGGAGCTGGCACTTTAAAATTCTCACACTGTGGCTAGCTCCTCCCCTACTATCTCCCCTCCAAGCCAGTCTACGTAAAACTGTGCCCGAGGAGAGCTGTAATAAACAAACCGTAAGGTTGAGGAGGTTAATGAAGCCCTGTAAACCAGGAGAACACAAACCAAACCTGGAACAGAACCTAACAAACAACCGGCTAGCCCGAACTCAACAAGCAGTCATATGGTGATCTGCAAACCGTTAAGCAAAAAACAAGGAGGAACAGCGCTGGGCGGGCGTCCAGTGGCCCCTGTGGAATCGGAGAAAGGGATTTATCGGTAAGTACCAAAATCCTGATTTCTCCTTCATCCACTAGGGGCCACTGGAGCGTAGTTACAATGGGGACGTCCCAGAGCTCCCAGAACGGGTGGGAGAGCGCTGAGAGTTCTGTAAAACCACTCGGCCAAACTGAGATGCAGAGGCCGCAAAAGTGTCAAACTTGTAGAATTTGACAAACGTATGACGGCCGGACCAAGTAGCCGCCCGACCTAAAGTATTCATGGAGACCCCACGGGCAGCTGCCCACGAAGGTCCCACCACGCACGTAAAGTGCGCTGAAATGGAAAACGGAGGCTCCCGAGCAACCGCCAAGAAGACTGTCTGATGGTCAGATGTATCCAACAGCCCAGCATATGCTGGGACCCTGGCTATTTAGTACGGGAGCATCGTACAGAATAAAGAAGAAAAAACCCTTCGTCGAATAGCCTAAGACCTCTGTAGAGAAAGTCAGCGAGCCCTGACAACAGTTAAAGAGGACTGAAAAACACTAGTGTCAGATTTATATGAAAAACGGACATGCCCTTTGGGAGAAACGACCGCTGAGGCCGAAGCTCAGCCGGGGGAGTTGCTAATAGAGTACTCCCTGAAAGGGAGCCCGAACTTACGGGCGCCAGGCTAATTTCTTTTGGAAGAAAACCGAAAAAGGCAGGGACCGAAAATTCAGGTCAATGTGGTTTGAAGCGCAGCGGAGAAAAACCTCCCAGAGAAACCAAAGATGACGGCTGAATGGTAACTGAAAGAAGGGGAAAACCCCCTTTTATCCTTATTATGTCCCATACAGCTTTCCAAAAGTGGCAAAAGCGAGAAGAGGTAACAGACTTCTGAAATCGGGGCCTAGTAGGCCTAACCGAACTAGGGAACTCCTCCCTTCTGAGGGCTCGTGAACAGTCACACGGTTAAATGAAACCAGTGTAAGATTGAACAAAGAAAAGGACCCTGTTGAAGTAGACAGTCCAGTCGAGGTAGGAGCCAAGGCTCCTCTACCGACAACAGTTGTAGCCGTATCTTCAAGTCATGGGTGGCCCAACCAGAGCCACCGAGAGGACTAGCACGCATATTCTCCTCCTGTGTTACCGAAAGTGAGGTAGAAATAGAAAAGGAGGCAGGATAGAATAACCAGAAACTCCAAGGAGCCCTGAGGGCATCCTCGGCTACTGCCACCAGAGCTCACGTCGGTGAGTAGTAAAGGGTTAAAGAGTCAGTCAGAACGCCCTGAGGTCGATTCGAAATCTCCGCCCACAGCAGACCAGCTGACAAAACTCCGGGGAATGTTCCCTCACCCAGGAGTCTGACCTGGTGGCCTGATCTGGAAAGAAGATTGTTGTCCCCCGCTCAGAGGGGAATGTAGGCGAGCACTCATTGCGTCGCAGCTTGACTGAAGAAATAGAGTACCTGGTACCGAGGAAGGAAAAATCCTCCGACGGACCCTGTTGAGAAAACGTTTATGAGGAGCATAAATCGGATCTTCAGAAGCCACGTAATGTACAGAGTGGGATAGTAGCAGTAGATTGTCCCATTAGGGAACCAACGTCAACCCCTTGAAAAAGAGTTATTCTGTGATCTTCCTGAACCCTGTGGGAGCGGAAGAGAGACCGAAAGAAAAGGACTTACAGTGAAAATGAGAATCCTGTAATGCGACTGAGTAAAGCCCGATGAGGAAACCCAACGGAAATCAGTAAACACGCATCCCTGAAGACAAGGGACGCGTAAAACTCCCTTTCTTGTTCAACTAGCAATCACAGACTGAAAGGATTCTAAGGCCAGAATAGGCCTGGCCGAGCCAACTGGCTTCGGAACGTGAAAAGAAAACAAAGGCCTGAGAACTGTCCCGATTCAAATGATATGTAAAAAACAGGGATCAACACCCTTTGTGGTTAGAAGCATATGGAGCGCCGCCTGCATTATGACTCTCTTGTCATCGTAAATCGGCCGACCCCTGCCAAGGGACTCCCGAGACGGTTGTACTCCCAAATCTAGTCTGTAACCGCCCAAGCCTTTTTCCACCGACCTGCGCCTACCCTGGGACCCTCCAGGTGGTAGGAAAGTCTGACCTTTAGTGTGTGTATAGGATGATGTAAAATCAGACTGGACCGAGGATGCTGAGCCTCTGCTTCAGCTTGCTTTTTTTTTTTTTTTTTTCCTTCTGGGATCCCCTGGCGACAGAGATATCGCCCGTGTGGAATCGGAAGCCTGAAAGGGCACGGTAAAAATCTAAAGGAAAGACCGGTAAAGGTCTGTCTTGGAGCTGGGGCAGAAGTAGGAGAAAGCAAAGTGGACTTACCTCCAATGGTTCAAGAAATCCTGCAGAAAGTTCCTTCCCCTGAACCATCTGCCCCGTAGGATCTCATGTTCACCTGTCACTGTCGCAGCCCCAGAGGTCGTCGGGTTAAGACAGCCCAAAGCGAAAATGCAGGTTCCGAGACTGCAGACGTGGAGACCTCCAAAGAACATAAAGCAGAATCGTGATTCTGACTCGTACCAAAGTATCAATTGATCCGGATTCGAAACATCCTGTAACCTAGAGGACAATTGTTCCACAACCTACCTGCTCTGGACAAGGTAGAACCCTGCTGCCGTATATGTCTTCGATGGGTCCCTGAGCAAGGTTGCCTCAGGAAAACGGCAGCTTGTTGGACCGGCAATACATCGAGGGGTATACCCTGGAGAGGTTCTGATACCCTTTCCTGCCGTCTGCGGGGAAAGGATAGGAAAACAAACATTGTTTGATACCTGAAATTGTGTATTCGGGTGTCTGCCGGCCGTCTACCGGAGCCTGCCCAGCTCATCCGAAACTGGACCAGTCGCTGTCATTTCGTCATCGGCGTCGAACCCTGATGGACTTGACGTGTCCGCCTCCTTTACCTGCAGTCTCAGACGAACTGCTGTATAATGCACCTGGATATTCTGAGACACAGGTTCAGACTCCACAGAAAACAGACATCATCAGTATTGTAACATGGAAGGTTAGCAAGGTTCCTTTAGAAACCTGGAGAGGTGAAATGACGTACAAGGTCTCTGGCTAACAGTGACATTACCTGCATAATCTGAGCTGTTCAAACCGGAGTGTCCTGCAGGTGCGTGGAGGGCTAAGCAGATGGCTCCACCGCATACTTCACACCTAAGAGGGAATTCTTTGACTATCCCAGGTGAGACCAACGAAAGGAGAAAAGATGGGTTAAATAAACACAGCCCTATGTAAGGTCTGCACTATAACGTGTAGTGACCGACACGATTCAAATAAACTTTCTGGAGCAGCGGAGACCTGAACCAGTAACGCTGCGCTGTGGGACAGGAGTCTTAGCCCTAGGCTATAGGAGCTCCCCTTAAAGTTTTGTTTGGATTCAAACCCCTGTACAGATACCCGCTACTAGCGTACTGAGCCGCAGCGCTATTTGTCTGATGCCTTACACTCATTCCCCAAATTACAAATAGCATTAGTAACTAGTGACACCAAGGAATAATAAAGGGAAGGCAACACCCCGCCCTGTATGTAGTGTACCGCTAATTAAGGTGCACCCGATGTTTCTCGGAGGTTCCGCTGGCTTTTCAAAATGGTGACCAGCCTGCGAGAAAAGATGGGTGAAAATGTTATGTGGCAAGGTGGGGTATTCTGTTTCTAGAAAACATTGCGGAAGTGTTTGTTTTATCCCCTATATTTGGTATTGTATGGATATATCTATATACATACCCACACACACTTAAATATATATATATACAAACATATCTATATATATCTATATACACACACCACAGTGAACCCATGCACCTAATAGGGCAGATAAATACTGTGCACCTAATAGGGTAGATAATTACTGTGCACCTAATAGGGTAGATAAATACTGTGTATTTGTAGGGTAAAGAAATACTGCACAGTAGATTTTTAATTATCAATGAGCTGAGTCCCAGCTCCTGTAATAGAGCAGATTCCCTGATCTAAATGTCTGAAATGGGGCAGAGGACTCCCCTGCAGGAGGAATGTAGCCAAAGCAAGATGTAACAATATTTCTGCAGCACACTGCACAGAAAATAAGAATTTACTTACCGATAATTCTATTTCTCGGAGTCCGTAGTGGATGCTGGGGTTCCTGAAAGGACCATGGGGAATAGCGGCTCCGCAGGAGACAGGGCACAAAAAGTAAAGCTTTAGGATCAGGTGGTGTGCACTGGCTCCTCCCCCTATGACCCTCCTCCAAGCCTCAGTTAGGATACTGTGCCCGGACGAGCGTACACAATAAGGAAGGATTTTGAATCCCGGGTAAGACTCATACCAGCCACACCAATCACACTGTACAACCTGTGATCTGAACCCAGTTAACAGTATGATAACAGCGGAGCCTCTGAAAAGATGGCTCACAACAATAATAACCCGATTTTTGTAACTATGTACAAGTAATGCAGATAATCCGCACTTGGGATGGGCGCCCAGCATCCACTACGGACTCCGAGAAATAGAATTATCGGTAAGTAAATTCTTATTTTCTCTATCGTCCTAGTGGATGCTGGGGTTCCTGAAAGGACCATGGGGATTATACCAAAGCTCCCAAACGGGCGGGAGAGTGCGGATGACTCTGCAGCACCGAATGAGAGAACTCCAGGTCCTCCTTAGCCAGGGTATCAAATTTGTAGGATTTTACAAACGTGTTTGCCCCTGACTAAATAGCCGCTCGGCAAAGTTGTAAAGCCGAGACCCCTCGGGCAGCCGCCCAAGATGAGCCCACCTTCCTTGTGGAATGGGCATTTACATATTTTGGCTGTGGCAGGCCTGCCACAGAATGTGCAAGCTGAATTGTATTACACATCCAACTAGCAATAGTCTGCTTAGAAGCAAGAGCACCCAGTTTGTTGGGTGCATACAGGATAACAGCAAGTCAGTTTTCCTGACTCCAGCCGTCCTGGAACCTATACTTTCAGGGCCCTGACAACATCCAGCAACTTGGAGTCCTCCAAGTCCCTAGTAGGCGCAAGGCACCACAATAAGCTGGTTCAGGTGAAACACTGACACCACCTTAGGGAGAGAACTGGGGACGAGTCCGCAGCTCTGCCCTGTCCGAATGGACAAACAGATATGGGCTTTTTTTGAGAAAAAAACCCACCAATTTGACACTCGCCTGGCCCAGGCCAGGGCCAAGAGCATGGTCACTTTTCATGTGAGATGCTTCAAATCCACAGATTTGACTGGTTTTAAACCAATGTGATTTGAGGAATCCCAGAACTACGTTGAGATCCCACAGTGCCACTGGAGGCACAAAAGGGGGTTGTATATGCAATACTCCCTTGACAAACTTCTGGACTTCAGGAACTGAAGCCAATTCTTTCTGGAAGAAAATCGACAGGGCCGAAATTTGAACCTTAATGGGCCCCAATTTGAGGCCCATAGACACTCCTGTTTGCAGGAAATGCAGGAATCGACCGAGTTGAAATTTCTTCGTGGGGCCTTCCTGGCCTCACACCACGCAACATATTTTCGCCACATGTGGTGATAATGTTGTGCGGTCACCTCCTTCCTGGCTTTGACCAGGGTAGGAATGACCTCTTCCGGAATGCCTTTTTCCCTTAGGATCCGGCGTTCCACCGCCATGCCGTCAAACGCAGCTGCGGTAAGTCTTGGAACAGACATGGTACTTGCTGAAGCAAGTCCCTTCTTAGCGGCAGAGGCCATAAGTCCTCTGTGAGCATCTCTTGAAGTTCCGGGTACCAAGTCCTTCTTGGCCAATCCGGAGCCATGAGTATAGTTCTTACTCCTCTACGTCTTATAATTCTCAGTACCTTAGGTATGAGAAGCAGAGGAGGGAACACATACACCGACTGGTACACCCACGGTGTTACCAGAACGTCCACAGCTATTGCCTGAGGGTCTCTTGACCTGGCGCAATACCTGTCCCGTTTTTTGTTCAGACGGGACGCCATCATGTCCACCTTTGGTATTTCCCAACGGTTCACAATCATGTGGAAAAACTTCCCGATGAAGTTTCCACTCTCCCGGGTGGAGGTCGTGCCTGCTGAGGAAGTCAGCTTCCCAGTTTCCACTCCCGGAATGAAACACTGCTGACAGTGCTATCACATGATTTTCCGCCCAGCGAAAAGTCCTTGCAGTTTTTGCCATTGCCCTCCTGCTTCTTGTGCCGCCCTGTCTGTTTACGTGGGCGACTGCCGTGATGTTTTTCCCACTGGATCAATACCGGCTGACCTTGAAGCAGAGGTCTTGCTAAGCTTAGAGCATTATAAATTTACCCTTAGCTCCAGTATATTTATGTGGAGAAAAGTCTCCAGACTTGATCACACTCCCTGGAAATTTTTTCCTTGTGTGACTGCTCCCCAGCCTCTCGGGCTGGCCTCCGTGGTCACCAGCATCCAATCCTGAATGCCGAATCTGCGGCCCTCTAGAAGATGAGCACTCTGTAACCACCACAGGAGAGACACCCTTGTCCTTGGATATAGGGTTATCCGCTGATGCATCTGAAGATGCGATCCGGACCATTTGTCCAGCAGATCCCACTGAAAAGTTCTTGCGTGAAATCTGCCGAATGGAATTGCTTCGTAGGAAGCCACCATTTTTACCAGGACCCTTGTGCAATGATGCACTGACACTTTTCCTGGTTTTAGGAGGTTCTTGACTAGCTCGGATAACTCCCTGGCTTTCTCTTCCGGGAGAAACCCCTTTTTCTGGACTGTGTCCAGAATCATCCCTAGGCACAGCAGACGTGTCGTCAGGATCAGCTGCGATTTTGGAATATTTAGAATCCATCCGTGCTGTTGTAGCAGTATCCGAGATAGTGCTACTCCGACCTCCAACTGTTCCCTGGACTTTGCCCTTATCAGGAGATCGTCCAAGTAAGGGGTAATTAAGACGCCTTTTCTTCGAAGAAGAATCATCATTTCGGCCATTACCTTGGTAAAGACCCGGGGTGCCGTGGACAATCCAAACGGCAGCGTCTGAAACTGACAGTGACAGTTCTATACCACGAACCTGAGGTACCCTTAGTGAGAAGGGCAAATTTGGGACATGGAGGTAAGCATCCCTGATGTCCCGGGACACTATATAGTCCCCTTCTTCCTGGTTCGTTATCACTGCTCTGAGTGACTCCATCTTGATTTGAACCTTTGTAAGTGTTCAAAATTTTTTTTTTTAGATTTAGAATAGGTCTGGCTTCAGTACCACAATATAGTGTGGAATAATACCCCTTTCCTTGTAGTAGGAGGGGTAATTTGATTATCACCTGCTGGGAATACAGCTTGTGAATTTTTTCCCATACTGCCTCCTTGTCGGAGGGATACCTTGGTAAAGCAGACTTCAGGAGCCTGCGAGGGGGAAACGTTTCGACATTCCAATCTGTACCCCTGGGATACTACTTGTAGGATCCAGGGGTCCTGTACGGTCCCAGCGTCATGCTGAGAGCTTGGCAGAAGCGGTGGAAGGCTTCTGTTCCTGGGAATGGGCTGCCTGCTGCAGTCTTCTTCCCTTTCCTCTATCCCTGGGCAAATATGACTCTTATAGGGACGAAAGGACTGAGGCTGAAAAGACGGTGTCTTTTTCTGCAGAGATGTGACTTAGGGTAAAAACGGTGGATTTTCCAGCAGTTGCCGTGGCCACCAGGTCCGATGGACCGACCCCAAATAACTCCTCTTCCTTTATACGGCAATACACCTTTGTGCCGTTTGGAATCTGCATCACCTGACCACTGTCGTGTCCATAAACATCTTCTGGCAGATATGGACATCGCACTTACTCTTGATGCCAGAGTGCAAATATCCCTCTGTGCATCTCGCATATATAGAAATGCATCCTTTAAATGCTCTATAGTCAATAAAATACTGTCCCTGTCAAGGGTATCAATATTTTTAGTCAGGGAATCCGACCAAGCCACCCCAGCTCTGCACATCCAGGCTGAGGCGATCGCTGGTCGCAGTATAACACCAGTATGTGTGTATATACTTTTATATGATATTTTCCAGCCTCCTGTCAGCTGGCTCCTTGAGGACGGCCCTATCTATAGACGGTACCGCCACTTGTTTTGATAAGCGTGTGAGTGCCTTATCCACCCTAAGGGGTGTTTCCCAACGCGCCCTAACTTCTGGCGGGAAAGGGTATACCGCCAATAATTTTCTATCGGGGGGAACCCACGCATCATCACACACTTTATTTAATTTATCTGATTCAGGAAAAACTACAGGTAGTTTTTTCACATCCCACATAATACCCTCTTTTGTGGTACTTGTAGTATCAGAAATATGTAACACCTCCTTCATTGCCCTTAACGTGTGGCCCTAATAAGGAATACGTTTGTTTATTCACCGTCGACACTGGATTCAGTGTCCGTGTCTGTGTCGACCGAATAAGGTAAACGGGCGTTTTAAAACCCCTGACGGTGTTTTTGAGACGTCTGGACCGGTACCAATTGTTTGTCGGCCGTCTCATGTCGTCAACCGACCTTGCAGCGTGTTGACATTATCACGTAATTCCCTAAATAAGCCATCCATTCCGGTGTCGACTCCCTAGAGAGTGACATCACCATTACAGGCAATTGCTCCGCCTCCTCACCAACATCGTCCTCATACATGTCGACACACACGTACCGACACACAGCACACACACAGGGAATGCTCTGATAGAGGACAGGACCCACTAGCCCTTTGGAGAGACAGAGGGAGAGTTTGCCAGCACACACCAAAAAACGCTATAATTATATAGGGACAACCTTATATAAGTGTTTTCCCTTATAGCATCTTTTTATATATTTCTAACGCCAAATTAGTGCCCCCCCTCTCTGTTTTTAACCCTGTTTCTGTAGTGCAGTGCAGGGGAGAGCCTGGGAGCCTTCCCTCCAGCCTTTCTGTGAGGGAAAATGGCGCTGTGTGCTGAGGAGATAGGCCCCGCCCCTTTTTCGGCAGGCTCGTCTCCCGCTCTTCAACGGATTCTGGCAGGGGTTAAATATCTCCATATAGCCCCCGGAGGCTATATGTGAGGTATTTTTTGCCAAAAAATAGGTTTACATTGCCTCCCAGGGCGCCCCCCTTCCAGCGCCCTGCACCCTCAGTGACTGCCGTGTGAAGTGTGCTGAGAGCAATGGCGCACAGCTGCAGTGCTGTGCGCTACCTTAAGAAGACTGAGGAGTCTTCTGCCGCCGATTCTGGACCTTCTTCTCTTTTCAGCATCTGCAAGGGGGCCGGCGGCGAGGCTCCGGTGACCATCCAGGCTGTACCTGTGATCGTCCCTCTGGAGCTTATGTCCAGTAGCCAAAGAAGCCAATCCATCCTGCACGCAGGTGAGTTCACTTCTTCTCCCCTAAGTCCCTCGTTGCAGTGATCCTGTTGCCAGCAGGACTCACTGTAAAATAAAAAACCTAAGCTAAACTTTTCTAAGCAGCTCTTTAGGAGAGCCACCTAGATTTCACCCTTCTCGGCCGGGCACAAAAATCTAACTGAGGCTTGGAGGAGGGTCATAGAGGGAGGAGCCAGTGCACACCACCTGATCCTAAAGCTTTACTTTTTGTGCCCTGTCTCCTGCGGAGCCGCTATTCCCCATGGTCCTTTCAGGAACCCCAGCATCCACTAGGACGATAGAGAAAAGCTACAAACTCCAGAGACAGGTGTGTTGTCTAGAGACAATGAGAGCTGGGAGCCTCCACCGGGGGGAATAAGCTTCACCCCCCTCATACCTTATACATGTAAAGAATCCTCCCTGCACAGCCAGGAGAGGAAAGGAGCTTTCAGTGGCCCGGGGAGCGGGGGACTGTGGAGCGGCGTCTCGTCATGCTGCAGCGGCTGGGGAGCGGAGAAAGCCCGCCGTACAGAGCGGGAGTTAGCTCCGCCCCCTACGCTTCGGCGCCAAATTCAAATCCGCTGTATAGTAAGCGGAAAGCGCCCATGCATCCCCCGGCCGCCTGTATGCTGCGGCCGGGGAGAGATGTGCGGCCGGGGAGCGGAAAGCCTGAGCCCGCCGAACGGAGCGGGAGTTAGCTCCGCCCCCCTGCTCCGGTCACTTTCAAATTAAAACCGCACTATCATACGGCTGCCTGTAAGTGTGTATGCTGCGGCCGGGGAGAGTGTGTCCTTTGCAGGAATCGAAAAAATTCTTCAGCTAAACCCAAGTGAACCAGCTACCTCGGGCACTAAACTAAGACTGGCTTGGAGGGGAGATAGTAGGGGAGGAGCTAGCCACAGTGTGAGAATTTTAAAGTGCCAGCTCCCAACTACTGCCTACTATTTCCCCATTGTAACTACGCTCCAGTGGCCCCTAGTGGATGAAGGAGAAATTATTATATTAAAATTGTTAATAATAAAAGTTACATTTTAAAATATCAATTGTAAGGTTCCTAGTGCACCCAGAAAACAACTCTTGTTTCTGTGTGTTTGTGTTAAAAGTCTATTAGTTATGGGTAGCACTCCCAAACAGTTATTGAAGTAGGTATGTTCATATAGTACCAGAAAAATGATAACCAAAAGGGAATAAAAGAACCGTGGAACAAATATACTTTTGCTGGTGCGGGATTATTTTTCTTTTGTGGATAAGTACACTTGTACAATAGACGGGTGTGGTATGAGTTGCTGGCTGCCGGGTCCCTGGTGGCCAGCATACCGGCGCCGGGATCCCGACCGCCGGCTTGCCAACAGCGGAACGGGCGTGGTGGCGTGCTACGTTATCTATTCTCCCTCCACCGGGGTCGTGGACCCCCAAGAGGGAGAAAAGGTGTCGGTATGCTGGTTGTCGGCGCCAGTATACTGTGCGCCGGGATCCCAACAACCGGTATACTGAATACCACCCCAACAGACACATCTACATTCATAAATGCATTTTTTAAACACTGCATCACAGTGTGGTGATTGGTCAGATCATGTGGTAATTACACAATGTATACAATTATATATAACATCACAATTTGTTTTGGATTGACCAAAGGGGGCTGATGTAATCTGCCATCTCTTCTGTTCTTGCAAACTACAATTTCCAACCTGCATTTCAGCCTCATGTAAACTCACCTAAGTTTTTAAAAGTTTTGTATTTAATTTTAAACTTCTGTAATTTCATGACTTGCTTGCTATTGTTAGCAATTGGGCAAAACCATGTGCACTGCAGGGGGGGCAGATATAACATTTGCAGAGAGAGTTAGATTTGGGTGGGTTATTTTGTTTCTGTGCAGGGTAAATACTGGCTGCTTTATTTTTACACTGCAATTTAGATTTCAGTTTCAATACACCCCACCCAACTCTAACTCTCTCTGCACATGTTATATCTGTCCCCCCTGCAGTGCACATGGTTTTGCCCAACTGCAAAAAAATTTGATCTGCTGCGATCAACTCAGAGTTAGGCCCTATGTCTCTTGGTGAATCTACGAGCCTGTGTGGCCCAAGCTACGTAGCAAAGTTTAAGTGAGATTGCAATTAACAATTTTGGATGCAGATTGTTGCAGAGGACTGTCTGGTGTCCATAAATTGATGTTTTGTGTTTCCCCTGCTCGGGCAGTAACAGGTTTTCTCATACGTCCTAGAGGATGCTGGGGTCCACTTCATGACCATGGGGTATAGACGGTTCCGCAGGAGCCATGGGCACTTTAGGACTTTTCAAGGGTGTGAACTGGCTCCTCCTTCTATGCCCCACCCCCAGACCTCAGTTTTAGAAATGTGCCCAGGCAGACTGGATGCACTGCAGAGGAGCTCTACTGAGTTTCTCTGAAAAGACTTATGTTAGATTTTTTATTTTCAGGGAGTACTGCTGGCAACAGTCTCCCTGCTTCGTGGGACTGAGGGGGCAGAAGTAGGAACCAACTTTCTAAAGAGTTTCATGGCTCTGTTTCTGGCTGACAGGACACCATTAGCTCCTGAAGGGAACTGAACGCTAGCCGTGCCTAGATGCTCACTCCCACAGCACGCCGTCACCCCCCTCACAGAGCCAGAAGTCAGAACACAGGTGAGTGTTAGAAGACAGATCTTCAATAAAGAAAGTGACGGCTAAAGGTACTGCGCGGCTGGCGGGAGCGCAGCACGCCATGTTGCCCACACATACACAGGCACTGCAGGGTGCAGGGCACGGGGGCGCCCTGGGCAGTATGAAACCTATGAAAACTGGCATAAATAAGGGGCATAAGTTGCTGAGGCACAGTCCTATCCCCGCCAGTATAAAAAATTACCTCATAAAAGCTGAGGAGAAAAACGCCATTGAAGAGTGGAGCTTCCTCCTCAGTCAGCCAGAACACTGCTCAGCGCCATTTTCTCTCTCTCCTCAGGCTGCAGAGACAACGCTGGTCCTCCTCCACTACTGAACAAGTATCAGGGTGCAAAACAGGGGGGGGCACAGTGAATTTGGTGCTATATAATTGTGTGATTAGCATTATAAAAGCGCTGCATGTCAGTGGGCATTTTGTGTTCACAGACATTGTGTTACTGGCGCTGGGTTGTGAACTGGCAAATCCTATCTGTGTCCCTCTGACAGATTTTACTGTGGGTCTGTCCCCTATAAGTCCCGGAGTGTCTGTGGTGTGGTTGTGCACGTGTGGGACATCTCTGTGGCAAGGAATCTCTTCCTCTGTGGGAGACGTTAGAGACACAGAAGTGTAATATGACACCAAGAGCCTGACTGGGTGAAAAGTTACATGATAGTGTGAATCATATCAGTAAGAGGTTGGACTGAATCTCATACAGAAAACTGAATAAAATCTGTTGAAGATGTGATTTTTAATAGTTCTACCTTTCATCCACAGGGACCTTTCTGGGTCACATACAAATTTGCACAAGTAGTACAAACTGATACCGACACGGACTCTGATTCCTGTGTCGACACTAGTGATTCCAGGGGAATAGGTCCTAAGTTAGCAAAAAGCATTCAAAACATGTTTTAGCTATAAAGGAGCTGTTAGAAGTTACGAAGCCCCCTCTTTTACCACAAGGAGAGGGTTTACTTTAGTAAAGAAGTAATGTAATTTTCCCTCCACCTCAGGAGTTGAACAGTCTCTTGGAAGAAGTCTGATTTAACCTGAAAAGAAATTTCAGATTCCCAAAAGGAATTCAGGCAGCTTACCTTTTTCCAAAAGGTGGGAGTCACCCTGCATTTTAGACAGGGCCCTGTCAGAAAAGAGGAAAGGTGTTTCTCCCTGCGCCTGGAATGGCTTCACTTAAGGAGCCGACAGACCGCAAGTGAGTGAGGTGATCTATTGATGTGGCCAATGGGACACTACTCAGGCCGACCATTGTCTGTGCGTGGGTGAGTAGTGCTATTGAACAGTGGTCAGAAAACTTGTCATTAGACATTGACACAATAGATGGAGTTGAGATACTCCTAACGTTAGGTCATATCAAAGACGCTGCTGCGTACGTACTAGAAACCATTAAATATATTGGTCTCTTGGGATCAAGAACCGCTACCATGGCAGTATCGGCTCGGATGGCGTTGTGGATTCGCCAGTGGAATGCTGATGCAGATTCCAAAAGAAATAAGGAAGCTCTCCCGTATAAAAGGTGAGGCCTTGTTTGGTGATGGGCTGGATGCGTTAGTCTCGGCGGCTACCGCAGGTAAGTCGACATTCTTGCCTTATGCTCCTACACAGGCAAAAAAAGACATCACTCTCACATGCAGTCCTTTCGGCTCAACAAATACAAAAAGGCCAAAGGTCTCTCCTTTTTTTGCAGGTAGGGGAAAAGGAAAGAAATCCGCAGCGTCTCCCGGATCGCAGGAGCAGAAGTCCACCCCTGCTTCTACCAAATCTGCAGCATAACGCTGGGGCTCCTTTGCGAGAGTCCGCTCGGGTGGGAGCACGTGTGAAACTTTTCAGTCAAATCTGGATTCAATCTGGCCTGGACCAATGGGTCTTACAAATAGTGTCCCATGGGTACAAACTAGAGTTTCAAGATGTCCCCCCATGCCGATTTTTCAAATCGACCTTGCCAGCTTCTCTTCCGGGAAGAGAGGCAGTAACAACGGCAATTCAAAAATTGTCAGGATCAGGTCATTGTCCTGGTACCCTTGGCACAGCAAGTAGAAGGTTTTTATTCAAGCCTTTTCATAGTCCTGAAGCCGGATGGCTCGGTCAGACGGAATTTAAACTTGAAAATTCTGAATCTCTACCTGAAAAGGTTCAAGTTCAAGATGGAATCCCTGAGGGTAGTGATTTCCAGTCTGGAGGAGGGGGACTTCATGGTGTCAGTAGACATAAAGGATGCTTACTTGCATGTTCCCATTTTTTCCTCCTCACCAAGCTTATCTGAGACTCGCAGTACAGGATTGCCATTACCAGTTCCAGACGGACTCTCCACAACACCGAGGGTATTCACCAAGGTGATGGCGGAGATGATGGTCCTCCTTCGTTAAAAAGGAGTCAATATAATTCCTTATCTGGACGATCTCCTGATAAAAGCGAGATCCAGGGAACAGTTGGTGCAGAACATCGCACTCTCCCTGTCAATACTCCAACAACATGGTTGGATCATGAATTTTCCAAAGTCGCAGTTGGAACCGACGACAAGATTGTCCTTTTTAGGGATGATTCTGGACACAGAAGTACGGAGAGTATTTCTTCCAGTGGAAAAGGCTCTGGAAATCCAGAAAATGGTCAAACAAATTGTCACGATCCGGGTATCTGGACGCCATTACTTACCCTTCAGATGCCTCCTAAGGCGGGCTCAGCGTTCCAGGACCGGATTCCGTTGTTCCTGAGTTTCCACATACAGAGTGGTCTTTTCATCAGCCGCGGCCTCCGCTGTGCCCGCGTGGTTAAATGTGCATCTATCAGCCTGGCGTCTCCTGTCTCCGGTGGCCGGCGCCGCCATTACTGTTTCCCAGACCACATGGATTACAAACCAAACTTCCCTCCAAGTGTCTGCATGGGCGCAGCCATCTTGGATTCTGTCATCTGATCATTTCCACCAATCTGCTGTCTGTGTTGTTGATTTGCATAATTGCCTAGCCAA
Organism: Pseudophryne corroboree; assembly: GCF_028390025.1. Taxonomy (NCBI): domain Eukaryota; kingdom Metazoa; phylum Chordata; class Amphibia; order Anura; family Myobatrachidae; genus Pseudophryne; species Pseudophryne corroboree. The sequence continues at coordinate 299,387,675 of NC_086444.1, read as the reverse complement.
CCCCTTCCTTGCTGCAGGTATAAGTAAGCTGTACCTGAGCAAGGAAGACGTCAGTGCTTTGGTTGTCAAACCTAGTTCCTGTTTGTCTCTCTTCTATGATTGTCTTCCAGGTTCCAGCTCCTGTCTCAAGACTTCCACCATAGAGACCCGCACCAGCATTCCACCTGCGGTGTAGCCTGACTCTCCAATCCATTGTGGATTCATCTGTTTCCAGCTACAACACTACCTGCTTCCAGCCTCAGCTTCCAGCAGAGTACAGCTTCCCTTAAAGGGCCGGTGTCCTTTCTACACTTTACCACTCTCCACCGGAATTATTATTTCTCCGCTCTCAAGTTCTACATTTCAGTTCACATTTCATCGCTCCCAAAGTTCATTTATTATTTAACTGGTTCCAGCCAGTATCCACTCCGTGCTAACAACAGTCTGGTTCCAGCCAGTATCCACAGCAGCTGTTTTACCTTCAGCAACCCAGCTCTTCCTGGAACACCAGCTGGTATAATCCTGGGTTATCTCCATTGCTACAGCCGGGCCTGGTAAGGACTTTCCATCTAGAAGATCATAAGAACTATCTCACACTACCAGTGCCCTGTGGCTCCTGCCATGCTGTAGTACTCAGGAACTGTATTTATTCTTTGCTGACTTTTACGTTTTCTTTTATTGCTGCTGTGATGCGGAGTTGTCATAATAAACATCATTGACTTTTATCTAAGTTGTCGTGGTCACGCCTTCGGGCAGTTATTATTCATGTTACTTACATGTCCAGGGGTCTGATACAACCTCCCAGGTTCCGGTACATCTCAGCCCCTACAACTGAGGCTGCCTCCCGTCAGCTCAGGCCCTCAGTTGTGACAGTAAGCACTGACCTAATGAATCCAGCCGGAGACCAGGATCAAGCGGCCAGGCCGATGCAAGAACTGGCAGCCCGACTAGAACATCAGGAGGCTGCACAGGGCCACATCATCCGCTGTCTCCAGGATCTCTCTACTCGGCTGGATGGGATTCAGACAACTCTCCGTGGATCAGGCGCGTCTGGTGCGTCAACCACAGTGACTCCAGCTATAACCCCACCCACCTTACCCATTTCTGCTCCACGTCTTCATCTTCCAACGCCAGCAAAATTTGACGGATCTCCAAGATTCTGCAGGGGATTTCTCAACCAGTGTGAGATTCAGTTTGAGCTACAACCTGGCAATTTTCCCAGTGACCGTACAAAAATTGCCTACATTATTTCTCTTCTCAGTGGCTCAGCCCTTGATTGGGCATCACCGTTATGGGAGAGGTCCGACACCCTGCTATCTTCTTACACTGCATTTGTGTCAACATTCAGGCGCATCTTCGACGAGCCAGGCCGGGTAACTTCAGCTTCGTCTGAGATTCTCCGTTTACGCCAGGAATCACGTACTGTAGGACAATATCTTATACAGTTCCAGATCCTGGCATCCGAACTGGCATGGAACGACGAGGCCCTGTATGCTGCATTCTGGCATGGTTTATCCGAGCGTATTAAAGATGAGTTAGCTACCAGAGACTTACCCTCCAAGTTAGATGAGCTAATCTCACTTTGTACGAAAGTTGACTTGCGTTTCAGAGAGAGAGCAACTGAGCGTGGAAGATCATCTGCTCCAAAATCTTCTACTCCTCCTCCTCGCCAACTGTCACCAACTACAGATGAACCCATGCAAATTGGCCGTTCCCGTTTAACTCCTGCTGAGCGCCGAAGACGTCTCTCCGAGTTTCTCTGTCTGTATTGTGCAGCTTCGTCTCACACCATTAATGCCTGTCCCAAACGTCCGGGAAACTCCAAATCCTAGCTCGCCAAGGAGAGGGCCGGCTAGGAGTAATGATCTCCTCTCCATCTCCTCAAGATTGTAACCTCCCAGTCTCGCTTCAAGTTGCTCAACGTTATCAGAACGTCATTGCCCTCCTGGATTCCGGAGCAGCTGGGAACTTTATTACTGAAGCCTATGTTAATCGGTGGTCCCTACCCACCGAGAGACTTCCTTCGTCCTTTTCCTTAACTGCTGTGGATGGCAGTAAAATTTTTGATACAGTTATTTCTCTAAGGACTCTACCAGTTCGTCTGAGAGTGGGAGTTCTTCATTCCGAACTTATTTCATTTTTAGTGATTCCAAGAGCCACACATCCTGTGGTCCTGGGCCTTCCATGGCTCCGTCTTCACAATCCTACAATTGATTGGACGACTACGCAAATCCTGGCATGGGGTTCCTCCTGTACTAAGACATGTTTGTTTAAAGTGTTGCCTGTCTGTTCTTCCTCCCCCAGGTCGTCTGATGTTCCACCTCCTCCATATCAAGATTTCACGGATGTGTTCAGTAAAGCTTCTGCTGATATCCTTCCTCCTCATAGAGAATGGGACTGCCCGATTGATCTCGTTCCAGGGAAGGTTCCACCTCGAGGCCGAACTTATCCGTTGTCTCTCCCCGAGACACATTCTATGGAGGAATACATTAAAGAGAACCTAGCAAAGGGGTTCATTCGACCTTCTTCTTCTCCAGCCGGCGCAGGCTTCTTTTTTGTAAAGAAGAAAGATGGTGGTCTGCGGCCGTGCATCGACTACAGAGGTTTGAACGACATTACCATCAAGAACCGCTATCCTTTACCCCTGATTACTGAGCTCTTTGACAGAGTTAGCGGAGCTACCATCTTTACAAAGCTGGACTTGCGAGGTGCATACAATCTCATCCGGATCCGTGAGGGTGACGAGTGGAAGACCGCATTTAACACCCGTGACGGACATTATGAGTACCTCGTCATGCCCTTCGGATTGAGCAATGCTCCAGCTGTCTTCCAGCATTTCGTCAATGAGATCTTCAGAGACATTCTATACCGTCATGTCGTGGTCTATCTAGATGATATCCTCATTTTTGCCAACGATTTAGAGGAACATCGTTTCTGGGTAAAGGAGGTTCTGTCCCGTCTCCGTGTCAATCATCTCTACTGCAAATTAGAGAAATGCGTCTTTGAAGTCAAGTCCATTCCGTTTCTAGGGTACATTGTGTCCGGTTCCGGACTAGAGATGGATCCTGAGAAACTACAAGCAATCCAGAATTGGCCGGTACCCTTAACCCTCAAAGGGGTCCAGAGGTTCTTAGGGTTCGCCAATTATTACCGAAAGTTTATACGAGACTTTTCCACCATTGTGGCGCCTATTACTGCTTTCACCAAGAAGGGTGCTAACCCGTCCAAGTGGTCTGAAGAAGCCATGCAAGCTTTTCATCTTTTAAAACAGAGGTTCATCTCTGCACCTGTCCTGAAACAGCCTGACATCGACTCTCCTTTCATCTTAGAGGTGGATGCCTCCTCCGTTGGAGTAGGAGCGGTGTTATCTCAGAGGGCTAAAGATGGTCATTTACATCCTTGCAGTTTCTTCTCACGGAAGTTCTCCCCAGCGGAGCGCAACTATGCCATTGGCGACCAGGAGTTGCTAGCCATCAAGCTCGCTCTAGAGGAGTGGAGATATCTGTTGGAGGGAGCTTCTCATTCAATCACCATCCTTACAGACCACAAGAACCTTCTATATCTAAAAGGCGCACAATGTCTCAACCCTCGTCAGGCCAGATGGGCACTTTTCTTTTCCAGGTTCGACTTTAAACTCCAGTTCTGTCCGGGCTCTCAGAATCGCAAGGCCGATGCCCTTTCCCGCTCATGGGAGCAAGAAAATGAGTCAGAGTCTTCAGACAAGCATCCTATTATAAATCCGTTGGCATTCTCCACGGTAGGGATGGACTCTACGCCCCCATCAGGGAAAAGTTTTGTGAAGCCGACACTAAGGAAGAAGCTCATGCATTGGGCCCATGCTTCCCGTTTTGCCGGACATACAGGTATCCAAAAAACCCTGGAGTTTATCTCTAGGTCCTATTGGTGGCCAACTCTGAAAAAGGACGTTTTGGAGTTTATTGCATCTTGCCCAAAGTGTGCTCAACATAAAGTATCCCGCCAGTCGCCTGCGGGGCAACTGGTTCCACTATCTGTTCCCCGTCGACCATGGACCCATTTGTCGATGGATTTTATTACAGATTTGCCCATGTGCAACAAGTTCAATACCATCTGGGTGGTAGTTGACCGGTTCACCAAGATGGCACACTTCATTCCTCTCACCGGTCTTCCGTCAGCTTCCAAGTTGGCTCAAGTATTCATACAAGAGATCTTCCGACTCCACGGTCTTCCAGAAGAAATTATCTCAGATCGAGGAGTTCAATTCACAGCCAAATTCTGGCGAAGTTTATGTCAAGTCCTCCAAGTCAAGTTAAAGTTTTCCACGGCTTACCATCCTCAGACCAATGGTCAAACTGAGAGGGTGAATCAGGACTTGGAGGCCTTCCTCCGCATCTATGTGTCCTCCTCTCAAGATGACTGGGTTCAATTACTTCCCTGGGCCGAGTTCTGTCATAACAACCAGTATCATTCTTCATCTTCTTCAACACCATTCTTCACCAACTTTGGATTCCACCCTAAAGTCCCTGAGTTCCAACCGCTTCCAGCAACTTCTGTTCCCGCAGTGGATATCACCTTGCATCAGTTTGCCAATATCTGGAAGAGCGTACGATCAGCTCTGCTCAAGGCATCGTTCAGGTACAAGAAGTTTGCGGATAAGAAGCGTCGAGCAGTTCCTGCTCTCAAGGTGGGTGATCGGGTATGGTTATCCACGAAGAATTTGAGGTTAAGAGTTCCCAGTATGAAGTTTGCACCTCGCTACATCGGTCCTTTCAAAATTGATCAAGTCATCAATCCTGTTGATTACAGACTCCAGTTACCTCCCTTCTTAAAAATACCCAGGACATTCCATGTTTCCCTGTTGAAACCGCTAATCTTGAATCGGTTTCATTCCTCACTTCCACCAACTCCGAAAGTCCAAACTCAACGAGGCGTTGAGTATGAAGTGGCCAAGATCCTGGACTCACGTCACCGTTACGGTCAACTTCAGTATCTCATTGACTGGAAGGGCTATGGTCCTGAAGAACGCTCTTGGACCAATGCCTCTGACGTCCATGCTCCTGCCTTGGTCCGAAATTTCCACGCAAAGTTTCCTTTAAAGCCTAAGAAGTGTCCTGGGGCCACTCCTAAAGGGGGGGGTGCTGTCACGATCCGGGTATCTGGACGCCATTACTTACCCTTCAGATGCCTCCTAAGGCGGGCTCAGCGTTCCAGGACCGGATTCCGTTGTTCCTGAGTTTCCACATACAGAGTGGTCTTTTCATCAGCCGCGGCCTCCGCTGTGCCCGCGTGGTTAAATGTGCATCTATCAGCCTGGCGTCTCCTGTCTCCGGTGGCCGGCGCCGCCATTACTGTTTCCCAGACCACATGGATTACAAACCAAACTTCCCTCCAAGTGTCTGCATGGGCGCAGCCATCTTGGATTCTGTCATCTGATCATTTCCACCAATCTGCTGTCTGTGTTGTTGATTTGCATAATTGCCTAGCCAACCCCTTCCTTGCTGCAGGTATAAGTAAGCTGTACCTGAGCAAGGAAGACGTCAGTGCTTTGGTTGTCAAACCTAGTTCCTGTTTGTCTCTCTTCTATGATTGTCTTCCAGGTTCCAGCTCCTGTCTCAAGACTTCCACCATAGAGACCCGCACCAGCATTCCACCTGCGGTGTAGCCTGACTCTCCAATCCATTGTGGATTCATCTGTTTCCAGCTACAACACTACCTGCTTCCAGCCTCAGCTTCCAGCAGAGTACAGCTTCCCTTAAAGGGCCGGTGTCCTTTCTACACTTTACCACTCTCCACCGGAATTATTATTTCTCCGCTCTCAAGTTCTACATTTCAGTTCACATTTCATCGCTCCCAAAGTTCATTTATTATTTAACTGGTTCCAGCCAGTATCCACTCCGTGCTAACAACAGTCTGGTTCCAGCCAGTATCCACAGCAGCTGTTTTACCTTCAGCAACCCAGCTCTTCCTGGAACACCAGCTGGTATAATCCTGGGTTATCTCCATTGCTACAGCCGGGCCTGGTAAGGACTTTCCATCTAGAAGATCATAAGAACTATCTCACACTACCAGTGCCCTGTGGCTCCTGCCATGCTGTAGTACTCAGGAACTGTATTTATTCTTTGCTGACTTTTACGTTTTCTTTTATTGCTGCTGTGATGCGGAGTTGTCATAATAAACATCATTGACTTTTATCTAAGTTGTCGTGGTCACGCCTTCGGGCAGTTATTATTCATGTTACTTACATGTCCAGGGGTCTGATACAACCTCCCAGGTTCCGGTACATCTCAGCCCCTACAACTGAGGCTGCCTCCCGTCAGCTCAGGCCCTCAGTTGTGACACAAATATTGAAACCAACAAGCGCGTCGATTCATCAATGCATTCGGTTGTTGGGGGAAAATGGTAACAGCCTACGAGGCCATACAGTTTGGCCGATTTCATGCCAGAGTATTCCAGTGGGACCTGTTGGACAAGTGGTCCGGATCCCACCTACACATGCACCGGAAAATAATCATGTCCCCCAAAGCCAGGATTTCGCTCCTGTGGTGGCTACACAGTTCTCACCTACTAGAGGGACGCAGGTTTGGGATTCACGACTGGGTCCTAATAACGACGGATGCAAGTCTCCGAGGCTGGGGAGCTGTCACTCAGGGGGAAAGCTTCCAAGGAAAATGGTCAAGCCTGCCTTCACATAAACGTGCTGGAATTGAGAGCCATTTACAACGGCTTTCTACAAGCGGTACATCTTCTTCAAGATCATCCCGTGCAGATCCAGTCGGACAATGTAACAGCAGTAGCGTACATAAACAGGCAAGGCGGAACGAAAAGCAGAGCAGCAATGGCAGAGGTGTCAAGGATTCTCCTCTGGGCAGAAAGACATGTAAGAGCTCTGTCGGCGATTTTCATTCCGGGAGTGGACAACTGGGAAGCAGACTTCCTCAGCAGACACGATCTCCATCCAGGAGAGTGGGGCCTCCACCAAGAAGTCTTCACAGAGGTGACAAGTCTCTGGGGAGTTCCTCAAGTAGACATGATGGCATCTCATCTCAACAAGAAGCTTCAGAGATATTGTTCCAGGTCGAGAGACCCTCAAGCAATAGCAGTGGATGCACTGGTGGCCCAGAGGGTATTCCGGTCGGTGTATGTCTTCCCTCCATTTCCGCTGATTCCAAAAGTTCTCAAGATAATGAGAACAAGAGTTCAAACAATATTCATTGCCCCAGACTGGCCAAGGAGGGCTTGGTACCCAGATCTTCAGGAGTTGCTCATAGAAGATCCTCGGCCTCTTCCTCTTCGAGAGGACCTGCTACAGCAGGGGTCGTGCGTGTATCAAGACTTACCGCGGCTACGTTTGATGGCATGGCTGTTGAGTGCCGGATCCTAGCCCGAAAGGGTATTCCCAAGGAAGTCATCCCCACTCTTATTCAGGCCAGGAAAGGAGTAACGTCTAAACATTACCACAGTATTTGGAGAAAATATGTGTGTCTTGGTGTGAATCCAAGAAGGCTCCTACGGAAGAGTTTGAGTTGGGACATTTTCTGCAGGCTGGTGTGGATGTGGGCCTTAGATTGGAGTCAATTAAGGTCCAGATTTCGGCCTTATCGGTTTTCTTCCAAAAACAATTGGCCTCTCTTCCTGAAGTTCAGACCTTCGTGAAAGGGGTTCTGCACATCCAGCCTCCATTTGTGCCTCCAGTGGCACCATGGGACCTTAATGTGGTGTTGCATTTCCTTCAATCGGATTGGTTTGAACCTCTACAGGAAATAGAGTTGAAGTTTCTCACTTGGAAAGTGGTGATGCTTTTGGCCTTGGCATCCGCAAGGCGGGTGTCTGAGTTGGGGGCCTTGTCTCACAAGAGTCCTTACCTGATCTTAAATGAAGATAGAGCGGAGTTGAGAACTCGCCAACATTTTCTTCCAAAGGTGGTTTTGTCTTTCCACATAAACCAACCTATTGTGGTGCCAGTGGCTACTGACACCTTATCTGCGTCTTGCAAAGGGAGAAAAAGAAAGCTCTTGTGTGGGCGCACTCGTAATTCGATCTAGGAGAATTCCTAGGATATATAAGGAATAGTGTTAAAACATCTATTTATTGTTCAAAGTTAAAAATTAATATAGTTACCCACGTATATGATCCAACCGTGACTGAGAAAGAAAATTGTTATGAAAAATTTTAAAATGTTCTGGTCTGTTAATCACAGGGAGTGATTAGAAGGGTGGGAGACACTTGATTGTCTGACACCTGTTTCTCCTGACCAGTACAGAAATTCTGTATTAATGGGACCAAGAGGAAGTCAGGGTAATCTTTTGTGCATTTATAAGAGACCATTTACTGGGTCAATACTATACACTTTGCTGGTTAAACGTCTGTTCCTAAAGACACGTATGAAATAATAAACAATTGAATAATTAATTAATTATTATCTTCATGGCCTGGTACTGAATTGATAATCAACAGACGGAAGATATGAAGGAAGAAAAAATGGTGATGCTGCTGTTGGTATCACTTTTCTCATAGAGAAAAATAATTCATACTCTACAACATCGGGTATTCACAGGAGGTCTCCTCCCCCGATACTAACCCAGCCCAACGCTGTTTGGCTTCCAAGATCGGACGAGATTGGGCATTTGCAGCGTGGTATGGTAGTAGAGAGGAATATGTGATTTGTGTACCAATGAGAGTGCACCTATATAGGAATTTTGAAGAAACAAAGTTATGCCAGAAAAGAGAAGTATAACATGTGGATCTACTTTCCACGTTAGTCACGGCCAAGCGAACACCACTCAATGGGTGCCGTGTGCCCTGAATCGTGAATGAGAGTCCACGGAAAAAAAAGTAAAAGTCAGAAAAAAATTATACCAAGGATTATATAATTATTTTAAACCATTAGGCCAATCCTAAATAATATGTAGATCATACGTGATCATATACGGAGACACTAAGTATAACCGTCACTTAGGATTAGAAAGAAAGCACAACCCGGACACAGGAACAATAATTCTCTGACAAGCTATGTGTTGGATATTAGGTATATGCCAAAAGCCGATAGACACTAGCAGAAATGAAAATGAGAATGTTATCCCTTTATAGGATGTCTAAATTAGTTTGTGATAATCTCTGTACGTATATTACAAGTATTTTGCCCAAGGTTATATACAGTATATTGGCACACAGAATTTGTAACTATACCCTGCAATAATACAAGTAATTTAGAGACGATGTATCGCACAATAATTATGCATTAGAAGGTAAGTATGTGTCAGTAAGGCGTATTGTACTATACTGTCGCTTAGATACATTCACCCTGCGGGTGCAGGCTTACGATACAGTCCATTGTGCGGTTAGATAGGGCTTGTTCACTTCCTGGAACATCTCTAACGGGTGAAACGCGTTTTCCACAGGACCACCACAGGGGACCTTCTCACGGAGTCATTTGCTGGCAGCAGTCTCTCCTATAACCGTGACACTCTGGAACATCTCTATCTAACTCCTAGATCGAATTAAGAGTGCGCCCACACAAGAGCTTTCTTTTTCTCCCTTTGCAAGTACTAGTACTTCCTAGCTCTGGGCGCACCGCCAAAAAGGACTATAATTTAAAGAGTTAATAAAATTCTCTCTCTAGAAATTATAAATCGTCCATCTTTGGTTTTTCACTTATTACCTATACTTTGACCTGTGCCCGGTCGTCCCCTTTTTGTCACCTTATCTGCGTCAAAGTCTCTAGATGTGGTTAGGGCTTTGAAGATTTATGTCGCTAGAACAGCTCGGATACGGAAAACAGAGGCTCTGTTTGTCCTGTATGCTCCCAACAAGATTGGGTTTCCTGCTTCCAAGCAGACTATTGCGCACTGGATCAGAGGTACGATTCAGCACGCTCATTCTACGGCTGGATTGCCGTTTCCGATGTTGGTGAAGGCCCATTCTACTAGGAAGGTGGGCTCATCCTGGGCGGCTGCCCGGGGGGTCTCGGCATTACAACTTTGCCGAGCAGCTACTTGGTCAGGGTCAAGCACAAGTTTGACACCTTGGCCGATGAGGACCTCAAGTTTGGTCAATCGGTGCTGCAGGGCATCCGCACTCTCCTGCCCGTACTGGAGCTTTGGTATAAACCCCATGGTCATGAAGTGGACCCCAGCATCCTCTAGGACATATGAGAAAACAGGATTTTAATACCTACCGGTAAATCATTTTCTCCTAGTCCGTAGAGGATGCTGGGCGCCCGACCCAGTGCGTACTTTACCTGCAGTTTTTTGTTTATTAGAGTTACACAAGTTGTGTTATATTAGTTTTCAGCATGTTGCTGTAATGGTTTATGCTTGTCGGCGTGAGTTCTGTTGAATGCCATGTTGTGCAGCATGGTTGAGGTGTGAGCTGGTATGATTCTCACCATTAGTATTACAGTATATCCTTTCCTCGAAATGTCCGTCTCCCTGGGCACGGTTCCTATAACTGAGGTCTGGAGGAGGGGCATAGAGGGAGGAGCCAGTTCACACCCTTGAAAAGTCTTAAAGTGCCCATGGCTCCTGCGGAACCGTCTATACCCCATGGTCATGAAGTGGACCCCAGCATCCTCTACGGACTAGGAGAAAAGGATTTACCGGTAGGTATTAAAATCCTGTTTTCATTAACCACACGTGCTGAGGTAACCATAAGTCACTGGTGGCAATTTTATGATTGAGGTATCTGGGAAATTGGCTGGCATGTTGTGACAATTATTATTACTGCTACCAGTTATTTATATAGCGCACACATATTCCACAATTTACAGATAATATTTGGCCAATCACATCAGTCCCTGCCCTAGTAGAGTTTACAATCTATATTTCCTACGTGTACATCAACACACATTAATGCTAGGGTAAACTTTGTTGGGAGCAAATTAACCAAGCAGTATATTTTTAGCGTGTGAGGGGAAATCGGAGTACCTGGAGGAAACCCATGCAAGTTCACTGAAAATATACAAACTCCACACTGCTAGGGGCCACGGTGGGAATCGAGCCCATGATTTCAGTGCTGTGAGGCAGTAATGTTATCCATTACACCGCCCATGCATATTCTGAACAACAGTAACACCTGTATCTTATTTGGAACAGGTTTTTTTTACATTTATGCTGCCAAGAAACAGTAATGTATTAACTTTATTTCTGCATGTTTTGTCTCCAGACTTCTACTCTAATTTAAACATTACATCAGCATCTGATAGCATTCATAAACCAATACCTATTACATTATATGTACCCTTAGGACTGGGACCCTAGGTTGAATGGCTCCTGCACATAGGGATAAGAATAATAGTGGATCCCCCATCCCATTCCTATATGGCATACTGACCAAATAAACAGCAATAAGACATGATAACAACGTAATGTTCTCATGATCAGTTTTTAAGTGGCACATAATTTATGGGATCCGGTCTCTAGGTCGACAGTAATTAGGTCGACCACTATTGGTCGACAGTAACTAGGTCGACAGGGTCTCTAGGTCGACGTGAGTTTATCACAATTTTGTTCTTTTTTTAAAACTTTTTCATACTTAACGATCCAATAGGAATAGTAACCCGTGCCGAGTGCAGCGGTAGCGGAGCGCGAGCCATGCGAGGGGACACAGTGCACTAATTGGGGTTCCCGGTCACTGTACGGAGAAAACTACACAAAAAAAACATTAAAAAACTCATGTCAACCTTTTGACATAGACCATGTCGACCTACAAACCCTATCGACCTAGTTACTGTCGACCAACAGTGGTCGACCTTCCATACACCCATTTTTGCTGATGAAATGTGTTACAGGTTGAGTATCCCATATCCAAATACGAAATATTACAAAATACAGAATTTTTTGAGTGATAGTGAAATAGTGAAACTTTTGTTTTCTGATGGCTCAATGTACACACACTTTGTTTAATACACAAAGTTATTAAAAATATTGGCTAAAATGACCTTCAGGCTGTGTGTATAAGGTGTATATGTAACATAATAAGAAATTACTTACCGATAATTCTATTTCTCATAGACCGTAGTGGATGCTGGGGACTCCGTCAGGACCATGGGGAATAGCGGCTCCGCAGGAGACAGGGCACAAAAGCAAGCTTTTAGGATCACATGGTGTGTACTGGCTCCTCCCCCTATGACCCTCCTCCAAGCCTCAGTTAGGTACTGTGCCCGGACGAGCGTACACAATAAGGAAGGATCTTGAATCCCGGGTAAGACTCATACCAGCCACACCAATCACACCGTACAACTTGTGATCTGAACCCAGTTAACAGTATGATAACACAGAAGTAGCCTCTAAAAAAAGATGGCTCACAACAATAATAACCCGATTTTTGTAACAATAACTATGTACAAGTATTGCAGACAATCCGCACTTGGGATGGGCGCCCAGCATCCACTACGGACTATGAGAAATAGAATTATCGGTAAGTAAATTCTTATTTTCTATAACGTCCTAGTGGATGCTGAGGACTCCGTCAGGACCATGGGGATTATACCAAAGCTCCCAAACGGGCGGGAGAGTGCGGATGACTCTGCAGCACCGAATGAGAGAACTCCAGGTCCTCCTCAGCCAGGGTATCAAATTTGTAGAATTTTACAAACGTGTTCCCCCCTGACCACGTAGCTGCTCGGCAAAGTTGTAAAGCCGAGACCCCTCGGGCAGCCGCCCAAGATGAGCCCACCTTCCTTGTGGAATGGGCATTTACAGATTTTGGCTGTGGCAGGCCAGCCACAGAATGTGCAAGCTGAATTGTACTACAAATCCAACGAGCAATAGTCTGCTTAGAAGCAGGAGCACCCAGCTTTTTGGGTGCATACAATATAAACAGCAAGTCAGACTTTCTGACTCCAGCCGTCCTGGAATTATATATATATATATATATATATATATATATATTTATTTTCAGGGCCCTGACAACGTCTAGCAACCTGGAGTCCTCCAAGTCCCTAGTAGCCGCAGGCACCACAATAGGTTGTTTCAGGTGAACGCTGACACCACCTTAGGAAGAAACTGGGGACGAGTCCGCAGTTCTGCCCTGTCCGAATGGAAAATCAAATATGGGCTTCTGTAAGACAAAGCCGCCAATTCTGACACTCGCCTGGCCGAGGCCAGGGCCAACAGCATGGTAACTTTCCATGTGAGATATTTCAAATCCACAGATTTGAGCGGTTCAAACCAATATGATTTGAGGAATCCCAACACTACGTTGAGATCCCACGGTGCCACTGGAGGCACAAAAAAGGGCTGTATATGCAATACTCCCTTGACAAATGTCTGGACTTCAGGAACTGAAGCCAATTTTTTCTGGAAGAAAATCTACAGGGCCGAAACTTGAACCTTAATGGACCCCAATTTGAGGCTCATAGACACTCCTGTTTGCAGGAAGTGCAGAAATCGACCTAGTTGAAATTTCTTCGTGGGGCCTTCCTGGCCTCACTCACGCAACATATTTTCACCACATGTGGTGATAACGTTGTGCGGTCACCTCCTTCCTGGCTTTGACCAGGGTAGGTATGACCTCTTCCGGAATGCCTTTTCCCTTAGGATCCGGCGTTCAACTGCCATGCCGTCAAACGCAGCCGCGGTAAGTCTTGGAACAGACATGGTACTTGCTGAAGCAAGTCCCTTCTTAGCTCCCGAGGCCATTAGTCCTCTGTGAGCATCTCTTGAAGTTCCGGGTACCAAGTCCCTCTTGGCCAATCCGGAGCCACGAGTATAGTTCTTACTCCTCTACGTCTTATAATTCTCAATACCTTGGTTATGAGAAACAGAGGAGGGAACACATACACCGACTGTAACACCCACGGTGTTACCAGGACATCCACAGCTATCGCCTGAAGGTCTCGTGACCTGGCGCAATACCTGTCCCGTTTTTTGTTCGGGCGGGACGCCATCATGTCCACCTTTGGTCTTTCCCAACGGTTCACAATCATGCGGAAAACTTCCCGATGAAGTTCCCACTCTCTCGGGTGGAGGTCGTGCCTGCTGAGGAAGTCTGCTTCCCAGTCGTCCACTCCCGGAATGAACACTGCTGACAGTGCTATCACATGATTTTCCGCCTAGCGAAAAATCCTTGCAGTTTTGCCACTGCCCCCTGCTTCTTGTGCCGCCCTTTCTGTTTACGTGGGCGACTGCCGTGATGTTATCCCACTGGATCAATACCGGCTGACCTTGAAGCAGAGGTCTTGCTAAGTTTAGAGCATTATAAATTTGCTCTTAGCGCCAGTATATTTATGTGGAGAGAATTCTCCAGACTTGATCACACTCCCTGGAAATTTTTTCCCTGTGTGACTGCTCTCCAGCCTCTCAGGCTGGCCTCCGTGGTCACCAGCATCCAATCCTGAATGCCGAATCTGCGGCCCTCTAGAAATGAGCACTCTGTAATCACCACAGGAGAGACACCCTTGTCCTTGGATATAGGGTTATCCGCTGATGCATCTGAAGATGCGATCCGGACCATTTGTCCATCAGATCCCACTGAAGAGTTCTTGCGTGAAATCTGCCGAATGGAATCGCTTCGTAATAAGCCACCATTTTTACCAGGACTCTTGTGCAATGATGCACTGACACTTTTCCTGGTTTTAGGAGGATCCCGATTAGCTCGGATAACTCCCTGGCTTTCTCCTCTGGGAGAAACACCTTTTTCTGGACTGTGTCCAGAATCATCCCTAGGACCAGCAGACGTGTCGTCGGAACAACTGCGGTTTTGGAATATTTAGAATCCACCCGTGTTATCGTAGAACTACTTGAGATAGTGCTACTCCGACCTCCAACTGTTCTCTGGACCTTGTTCTTATCAGGAGGTCGTCCATTTTCTTTGAAGACGAATCCTCATTTCGGTCATTACCTTGGTAAGGACCCGGGGTGCCTTGGACAATCCAACGGCATCGTCTGAAACTGATAGTGACAGTTCTGTACCACAAACCTGAGGTACCCTCGGTGAGAAAAGGCAAATTTTGGGACATGGAGGTAAGCATCCCTGATGTCCAGGGACACCATATAGTCCCCTTCTTCCCTTCGCTATCACTGCTCTGAGTGACTCCATCTGGATTTGAACTTTTGTAAGTGTTCAAATATTTCAGATTTAGAATAGGTCTCACCTAGCCTTCTGGCTTCAGTACCACCATATAGTGTGGAATAATACCCCTTTCCTTGTTGTAGGAGGGGTACTGTGATTATCACCTGCTGGGAATACAGCTTGTGAATTGTTTTCAATACTGCCTCCCTGTCGGAGGGAGACATTGGTACAGCAGACTACAGGAACCTGCGAGGGGGAAACGTCTCGACATTCCAATCTGTACCCCTTGGATACTACTTGTAGGATCCAGGGGTCCTGTACTGTCCCAGCGTCATGCTGAGAACTTGGTAGAAGCGTTGGAGGGCTTCTGTTCCTGGGAATGGGCTGCCTGCTGCAGTCTTCTTCCCTTTCCTCTATCCCTGGGCAGATATGACTCTTATAGGGACGAAAGGACTGAGGCTGAAAAGACGGTGTCTTTTTCTGCAGAGATGTGACTTAGGGTAAAAAACGGTGGATTTTCCAGCAGTTGCCGTGGCCACCAGGTCCCATGGACCGACCCCAAATAACTCCTCCCCTTTATACGGCAATACATCTTTGTGCCGTTTGGAATCTGCATCACCTGACCACTGTCGTGTCCATAAACATCTTCTTGCAGATATGGACATTGCATTTACTCTTGATGCCAGAGTGCAAATATCCCTCTGCGCATCTCGCATATATAGAAATGCATCCTTTAAATGCTCTATAGTCAATAAAATACTGTCCCTGTCAAGGGTATCAATATTTTTAGTCAGGGAATCCGACCCAGCCACCTCAGCTCTGCACATCCAGGCTGAGGCGATCGCTGGTCGCAGTATAACACCAGCATGTGTGTGTATACTTTTTAGGATATTTTCCAGCCTCCTATCAGCTGGCTCCTTAAGTACGGCCCTATCTGTAGATGGTACCGCCACTTGTTCTGATAAGCATGTGAGCGCCTTATCCACCCTAAGGGGTGTTTCCCAACGCGCCCTAACTTCTGGCGGGAAAGGGTATACCGCCAATAATTTTCTATCGGGGGAAACCCACGCATCATCACACACTTCATTTAATTTATCTGATTCAGGAAAAACTACAGGTAGTTTTTTCACATCCCACATCATACCCTTTTTTGTGGTACTTGTAGTATCAGAAATATGTAACACCTCCTTCATTGCCCTTAACGTGTGGCCCTAAAGGAAAATACGTTTGTTTCTTCACCGTCGACACTGAAATCAGTGTCCGTGTCTGGGTCTGTGTCGACCGACTGAGGTAAATGGGCGTTTTACAGCCCCTGACGGTGTTTTAGACGCCTGGACAGGTACTAATTTGTTCGCCGGCCGTCTCATGTCGTCAACCGGCTTGCAGCGTGTTGACATTATCACGTAATTCCATAAATAAGCCATCCATTCCGGTGTCGACTCCCTAGAGAGTGACATCACCATTACAGGCAATTTGCTCCGCCTCCTCACCAACATTTTCCTCATACATGTCGACACACACGTACCGACATACAGCACACACATAGGGAATGCTCTGATAGAGGACAGGACCCACTAGCCCTTTGGGGAGACAGAGGGAGAGTTTGCCAGCACACACCAAAACGCTATAATTATACAGGGACAACCTTTATATAAGTGTTCCTCCCTTATAGCATTTAATATATATTCATATCGCCAAATCAGTGCCCCCCCTCTCTGTTTTAACCCTGTTTCTGTAGTGCAGTGCAGGGGAGAGCATGGGAGCCTTCCCACCAGCATTTCTGTGAGGGAAAATGGCGCTGTGTGCTGAGGAGAATAGGCCCCGCCCCCTTTTCGGCGGGCTTCTTCTCCGGAGTTTGTGATATCTGGCAGGGGTTAAATACATCCATATAGCCTCAAGGGCTATATGTGATGTATTTTTCGCCATACAGGTATTATACATTGCTGCCCAGGGCGCCCCCCCCGCGCCCTGCACCCTCCGTGACTGCTGTGTGAAGTGTGCTGACAACAATGGCGCACAGCTGCAGTGCTGTGCGCTACCTGATGAAGACTGAAAGTCTTCTGCCGCCTGGTTCCGGACCTCTTCAATCTTCAGCATCTGCAAGGGGGGTCGGCGGCGCGGCTCCGGGACGAACCCCAGGGCGAGACCTGTGTTCCGACTCCCTCTGGAGCTAATGGTGTCCAGTAGCCTAAGAAGCCAATCCATCCTGCACGCAGGTGAGTTCACTTCTCTCCCCTAAGTCCCTCGATGCAGTGAGCCTGTTGCCAGCAGGACTCACTGAAAATAAAGAACCTAAAAACTTTTTCTAAGCAACTCTTTAAGAGAGCCACCTAGATTGCACCCTGCTCGGACGGGCACAAAAACCTAACTGAGGCTTGGAGGAGGGTCATAGGGGGAGGAGCCAGTACACACCATGTGATCCTAAAAGCTTGCTTTTGTGCCCTGTCTCCTGCGGAGCCGCTATTCCCCATGGTCCTGACGGAGTCCCCAGCATCCACTAGGACGTTAGAGAAAAATGCATTCTGTGCTTAGATTTGGGTCCCATCACCATGATATCTCATTATAGTATGCAATTATTCCAAAATACGGAATAATCCGTTATCCAAAATACTCCTGGTCCCAAGCATTTTGGATAAGGGATACTCAACCTGTATTAGAGAATGCAGCACTACAGTACATCCTTATTTCCTAGCAGGCTAGCCAGTGGCCTACTAATGCATAGCTGATGCAGTATAAAATAAGAATTTACTTACCGATAATTCTATTTCTCGGAGTCCGTAGTGGATGCTGGGGTTCCTGAAAGGACCATGGGGAATAGCGGCTCCGCAGGAGACAGGGCACAAAAAGTAAAGCTTTTCCAGATCAGGTGGTGTGCACTGGCTCCTCCCCCTATGACCCTCCTCCAGACTCCAGTTAGGTACTGTGCCCGGACGAGCGTACACAATAAGGGAGGATTTTGAATCCCGGGTAAGACTCATACCAGCCACACCAATCACACCGTACAACTTGTGATCTAAACCCAGTTAACAGTATGATAACAGAGGAGCCTCTGAAAGATGGCTCCCTAAACAATAACCCGAATTAGTTAACAATAACTATGTACAAGTATTGCAGATAATCCGCACTTGGGATGGGCGCCCAGCATCCACTACGGACTCCGAGAAATAGAATTATCGGTAAGTAAATTCTTATTTTCTCTATCGTCCTAGTGGATGCTGGGGTTCCTGAAAGGACCATGGGGATTATACCAAAGCTCCCAAACGGGCGGGAGAGTGCGGATGACTCTGCAGCACCGAATGAGAGAACTCCAGGTCCTCTTTTGCCAGGGTATCAAATTTGTAGAATTTTACAAACGTGTTCTCCCCTGACCACGTAGCTGCTCGGCAGAGTTGTAATGCCGAGACCCCTCGGGCAGCCGCCCAAGATGAGCCCACCTTCCTTGTGGAATGGGCCTTAACAGATTTAGGCTGTGGCAGGCCTGCCACAGAATGTGCAAGTTGAATTGTGTTACAAATCCAACGAGCAATCGACTGCTTAGAAGCAGGCGCACCCAACTTGTTGGGTGCATACAGTATAAACAGCGAGTCAGATTTTCTGACTCCAGCCGTCCTTGAAATGTATATTTTTAAAGCTCTGACAACGTCCAACAACTTGGAGTCCTCCAAGTCGCTTGTAGCCGCAGGCACTACAATAGGCTGGTTCAGGTGAAACGCTGATACCACCTTAGGGAGAAAATGCGGACGCGTCCGCAGCTCTGCCCTATCCGAATGGAAAATTAAATAAGGGCCTTTATAAGATAAAGCCGCCAGTTCAGATACTCTCCTGGCGGAAGCCAGGGCCAGTAACATAGTCACTTTCCATGTGAGATATTTCAAATCCACATTTTTTAGTGGTTCAAACCAATGGGATTTGAGGAAATCTAAAACTACATTTAGATCCCACGGTGCCACCGGAGGCACCACAGGAGGCTGTATATGCAGTACTCCTTTGACAAAAGTCTGGACCTCAGGGACTGAGGCCAATTCTTTTTGGAAGAATATTGACAGGGCCGAAATTTGAACCTTAATAGATCCCAATTTGAGACCCATAGACAATCCTGATTGCAGGAAATGTAGGAAACGACCCAGTTGAAATTTCTCCGTCGGAGCACTCCGATCCTCGCACCACGCAACATATTTCCGCCAAATGCGGTGATAATGCTTCGCGGTGACTTCCTTTCTTGCCTTAATCAAGGTAGGAATGACTTCTTCTGGAATGCCTTTTCCTTCTTACTCCGCTTTGCCGTATGATTCTCAATACCTTTGGTATGAGAGGCAGAGGAGGAAACACATACACCGACTGGTACACCCAAGGTGTTACCAGCGCGTCCACAGCTATTGCCTGCGGATCTCTTGACCTGGCGCAATACCTGTCCAGTTTTTTGTTGAGGCGAGACGCCATCATGTCCACCATTGGTCTTTCCCAACGGTTTATTATCATGTGGAAAACTTCTGGATGAAGTCCCCACTCTCCCGGGTGAAGATCGTGTCTGCTGAGAAAGTCTGCTTCCCAGTTGTCCACGCCCGGGATAAACACTGCTGACAGTGCTATCACGTGATTCTCCGCCCAGCGAAGGATCCTGGCAGCTTCTGCCATTGCACTCCTGCTTCTTGTGCCGCCCTGTCTGTTTACATGGGCGACTGCCGTGATGTTGTCCGACTGGATCAACACCGGTCTTCCTTGAAGCAGAGGTTCCGCCTGGCTTAGAGCATTGTAGATTGCTCTTAGTTCCAGAATGTTTATGTGAAGAGACTTTTCCAGGCTCGACCACACTCCCTGGAAGTTTCTTCCTTGTGTGACTGCTCCCCAGCCTCTCAGGCTGGCGTCCGTGGTCACCAGGATCCAATCCTGTATGCCGAATCTGCGGCCCTCCAATAGATGAGCCCTCTGCAACCACCACAGAAGAGATACCCTTGTCCTTGGAGACAGGGTTATCCGCAGGTGCATCTGAAGATGCGACCCTGACCATTTGTCCAACAGATCCCTTTGGAAAATTCTTGCATGGAATCTGCCGAATGGAATTGCTTCGTAAGAAGCCACCATTTTTCCCAGGACTCTTGTGCATTGATGTACAGACACCTTTCCTGGTTTTAGGAGGTTACTGACCAGGTCGGATAACTCCTTGGCTTTTTCCTCGGGAAGAAAAACCTTTTTCTGAACCGTGTCCAGAATCATCCCTAGGAACAGCAGACGAGTTGTCGGCATTAATTTGGATTTTGGAATATTCAGAATCCACCCGTGCTGCTTTAGCACCTCTTGAGATAGTGCTAATCCCATCTCTAGCTGTTCTCTGGACCTTGCCCTTATTAGGAGATCGTCCAAGTATGGGATAATTAATACGCCTTTTCTTCGAAGAAGAATCATCATCTCGGCCATTACCTTTGTAAAGACCCGAGGTGCCGTGGACAAACCAAACGGCAGCGTCTGAAACTGATAGTGACAGTTTTGTACAACGAACCTGAGGTACCCCTGGTGTGAGGGGTAAATTGGAACGTGGAGATACGCATCCTTGATGTCCAAGGATACCATAAAGTCCCCTTCTTCCAGGTTCGCTATCACTGCTCTGAGTGACTCCATCTTGAACTTGAACTTCTTTATGTACAGGTTCAAGGACTTCAGATTTAGAATAGGCCTTACCGAGCCATCCGGCTTCGGTACCACAAATAGAGTGGAATAATACCCCTTCCCTTGTTGTAGAAGAGGTACCTTGACTATCACCTGCTGAGAGTACAGCTTGTGAATGGCTTCCAAAACCGTCTCCCTTTCGGAGGGGGACGTTGGTAAAGCAAACTTCAGGAAACGGCGAGGTGGATCTGTCTCTAATTCCAACCTGTACCCCTGAGATATTATCTGCAGGATCCAGGTATCTACCTGCGAGTGAGCCCACTGCGCGCTGTAATTTTTGAGACGACCGCCCACCGTCCCCGAGTCCGCTTGAGAAGCCCCAGCGTCATGCTGAGGCTTTTGTAGAAGCCGGGGAGGGCTTCTTTTCCTGGGAAGGAGCTGCCTGTTGCTGTCTCTTCCCTCGACCTCTGCCTCGTGGCAGATATGAATAGCCCTTTGCTCTCTTATTTTTAAAGGAACGAAAGGGATGCGGTTGAAAAGTCGGTGCCTTTTTCTGTTGGGGAGTGACTTGAGGTAGAAAGGTGGATTTCCCGGCTGTAGCCGTGGCCACCAAATCTGATAGACCGACTCCAAATAACTCCTCCCCTTTATACGGCAAAACTTCCATATGCCGTTTTGAATCCGCATCGCCTGTCCACTGTCGCGTCCATAAAGCTCTTCTGGCCGAAATGGACATAGCACTTACCCGTGATGCCAGTGTGCAGATATCCCTCTGTGCATCACGCATATAAAGAAATGCATCCTTTATTTGTTCTAACGACAGTAAAATATTGTCCCTGTCCAGGGTATCAATATTTTCAATCAGGGACTCTGACCAAACTACCCCAGCACTGCACATCCAGGCAGTCGCTATAGCTGGTCGTAGTATAACACCTGCATGTGTGTATATACTTTTTTGGATATTTTCCATCCTCCTATCTGATGGATCTTTAAGTGCGGCCGTCTCAGGAGAGGGTAACGCCACTTGTTTAGATAAGCGTGTTAGCGCCTTGTCCACCCTAGGAGGTGTTTCCCAGCGCTCTGGCGGGAAAGGGTATAATGCCAATAATTTCTTTGAAATTATCAGCTTTTTATCAGGGGCAACCCACGCTTCATCACACACGTCATTTAATTCTTCTGATTCAGGAAAAACTATAGGTAGTTTTTTCACACCCCACATAATACCCTGTTTAGTGGTACCTGTAGTATCAGCTAAATGTAACGCCTCCTTCATTGCCAAAATCATATAACGTGTGGCCCTACAGGAAAATACGGTTGATTCGTCACCGTCACCACTGGAATCAGTGCCTGTGTCTGGGTCTGTGTCGACCGACTGAGGCAAGGGGCGTTTCACAGCCCCTGACGGTGTTTGAGGCGCCTGGACAGGCACTAATTGATTGTCCGGCCGCCTCATGTCGTCAAACGACTGCTTAAGCGAGTTGACGCTATCCCGTAATTCCACAAATAAAGGCATCCATTCTGGTGTCGACCCCCTAGGAGGTGACATCCCCATATTTGGCAATTGCTCCGCCTCCACACCAATATCGTCCTCATACATGTCGACACACACGTACCGACACACAGCAGACACACAGGGAATGCTCTACACGAAGACAGGACCCACTAGCCCTTTGGGGAGACAGAGGGAGAGTCTGCCAGCACACACCAAAAAAGCGCTATATATGACAGGGATAGCCTTATAATAAGTGCTCCCTTATAGCTGCTTTATATATATCAAAATATTGCCATTAATTTTGCCCCCCCTCTCTGTTTTACCCTGTTTCTGTAGTGCAGTGCAGGGGAGAGACCTGGGAGCCGTCCTGACCAGCGGAGCTGTGAGAGGAAATGGCGCTGTGTGCTGAGGAGATAGGCCCCGCCCCTTTTCCGGCGGGCTCGTCTCCCGCTATTTTGTGAATCCAGGCAGGGGTTAAATATCTCCATATAGCCTCTGGGGGCTATATGTGAGGTATTTTTAGCCTTTTAATAGGTTTTCATTTGCCTCCCAGGGCGCCCCCCCCCCCAGCGCCCTGCACCCTCAGTGACTGCGTGTGAAGTGTGCTGAGAGGAAAATGGCGCACAGCTGCAGTGCTGTGCGCTACCTTTAGAAGACTGCAGGAGTCTTCAGCCGCCGATTCTGGACCTCTTCTTACTTCAGCATCTGCAAGGGGGCCGGCGGCGCGGCTCCGGTGACCATCCAGGCTGTACCTGTGATCGTCCCTCTGGAGCTGATGTCCAGTAGACAAGAAGCCAATCCATCCTGCACGCAGGTGAGTTCACTTCTTCTCCCCTCTGTCCCTCGTTGCAGTGATCCTGTTGCCAGCAGGAATCACTGTAAAATAAAAAACCTAGCTAAACTTTCTCTAAGCAGCTCTTTATGAGAGCCACCTAGAATTGCACCCTTCTCGGCCGGGCACAAAAATCTAACTGGAGTCTGGAGGAGGGTCATAGGGGGAGGAGCCAGTGCACACCACCTGATCTGGAAAAGCTTTACTTTTTGTGCCCTGTCTCCTGCGGAGCCGCTATTCCCCATGGTCCTTTCAGGAACCCCAGCATCCACTAGGACGATAGAGAAATATACCACTTCATCAGTGTTTGAAAGATATTGGACACTGGGGGTCATTCTGACCTGATTGCACGCTGCCGTTCATTGCAGCGTGGCGATTAGGTTTGAAGTGCACATGCGCCGCAGGTCAGAAGTGCGCTGGGCAGGAGGCGGAGGCACAGCGGCGTTTGGCCGCCATTTTGTGGCCGCAGTCCGGCCAACGCAGGAGTGGCCGGACCGTGCGGGGGGCAGGCTGCAGCGGCTGCATGATGTCACACGCAGCCGCTGCAACCCAGGCAGCGACGAGTAGCTCCCGGCCAGCACGCAAAAGCGACGAGTAGCTCCCGGCCAGCATGCAAATGCTGCGCTGGCCGGGTGCTATTCCTGAAGTGCAAAAGCATCGCCGCTATGCAATGCTTTTGTACTTCTGCGGGGAAGGGGGGCAGGCATGACATGCGGGGTGGACTAGCCCTGATCGGCTACGATCAGGTCTGAATTAGGCCCACTGTCAATTCTAAAAGGAGTGAGATCATTGCAAACCAGTTAGTTTTCCAAAGTCTCAAATGAACACTCAAAAGTCTCAATTGTTTGAAAAGTCAGTTAGGTGCCTGTTTTTTCCTATCTAATAGACAGGAAAAACCAGACACCCAACATTTGAATATACAGGTTGAGTATCCCTTATCCAAAATGCTTGGGACAGAGATATTTTGGATATGGGATTTTTCCGTATTTTGGAATAATTGCATACCATAATGAGATATCATGGTGATGGGACCTAAGTCTAAGCACAGAATGCATTTATGTTTCATATACACCTTATACACACAGCCTGAAGGTCATTTTAGCCAATATTTTTTTATAACTTTGTGCATTAAACAAAGTGTGTGAACATTCACACAATTCATTTATGTTTCTTATACACCTTATACACACAGCCTGAAGGCCATTTAATACAATATTTTTAATAACTTTGTGTATTAAACAAAGTTTGTGTACATTGAGCCATCAAAAAACAAAAGTTTCACTATCTCACTCTCACTCCAAAATGTCCGTATTTCGGAATATTCCGTATTTCGGATATTTGGATATGGGATACTCAACCTGTACCCCTAAATGGCTATCCTGGTGCCGTCATGGCCATACAGACACAAACAAGCCAGCAAAGCATACTGGTTTCTGGGCCCTCAGAGCTCCAGGGTCAGAGTTGCTGTGACATACACAGTCCCTACATGGCATGTCATGTGGACAGAGCTATAAAGTAACTTTGTTTATGTTCAATAAACATTTTCTGTCAAAATGAATAGTAAATGACTGTATTTCCCACTACTGTCCTGCTGTGCAGATCTCACAGAGAGAATGATTCCCTCCTGGTTTCCTGACGGGGGGCCCGAATAAAGTCAAACTCACCCAGCAACTGACACTGGCAACGCCGCGGCTGTACCCAATGTCAGAGGGCGCTTCTGCTGCTGCTGCTGTTAGCTCCTAGCTGTGAGATGCAGGGAGCGCCGAGTGGCCGGCTCTACAAGCGATAGAGGCTAAACAGTAACCCGCGAGGAGGAGGAGGTCATTGCGGTAAGTCAAGTTACTGTAGATACTTGCTTAAAAAGTGAATACACACAAAATAATAAAGTACAGTGCTACAATAAAGAACAAATGTGCACAGTTGTGCCTGTAACAGTCACAGTTAGGTAAGCGGTACAGCTGCTGGCACACGCGTGACGCTGCATTATATCTGTATGGATATGTCTTTGTTTTCCCACACTAAAGATGGCCGCTGCGGCGCTCTAAAACGTAATCATTGGCAACCAATGAAATGTCTGAGGAAGAGGCACGGGGTGAAAATCCCGGAAGTGCAGTAATATTGACATCGTCGGAGAAAGTCGCTTTAGTCTCCGGTGTTGCCTGGTGTCGTTCAGTCCCTCCTGAAGCCAGACTCCCGGTCACGTTGCATCCTCCGGGCCGATCCTCGCCTGTGTTTGTGTGCGCCCCGTCTGACCAAACATATGAGTGTTTCACTGGTTGTCATCCGGCTGGAGCTTGCGGAGCACTCTCCCCTTCCAGTAGGCTTCCAGTACCGTGCCGGTGAGTGAGCCCACAAGCCCCAGCTCCCCGGTGGCCGCTGATGTCAGCTGTGTTATGCCATGGTATCTGTCCCAGCATTACAGGCACTTTGGGTCACTTGGTTACACACTCACACGGGTGGCTGTGGCAGTGCCACACAATGGTACAATAAATGACCTCTCACACTGTGGCAATGCAACATAAAGTGCCACATACTATTATAGTGGCTGGTCACTCTGTGCGATCTAGTGGGGAACAATAACAATTCACATTCTATTAGAACATTTTAAATGATGGGTTATATTACCTCCACATATATAGGGTTAAATTGCAGCTTGTGCATAATATTCTGTCACGTGTGAACTAAAATGTTTACTTTTGAATTCTTCTGTTTTTAGCATTTGCTATGACATACCACATTACAGATACTGTAGCAATTGTATTTGAGAATACATTAGAGATCTCAAGTTATGTTGATTAAATGGCTCATAGCAGATCAAGGGGTCTATTCATGAAGCAGTGAAAAGTGTGGCGAAGTGAGCCAGTGGAGAAGTTGCCCATGGCAACCAATCAGCTGCTGCGTATAATTTTGTAGTATGCACTTTATGGGGGATATTCAATTGTTTGAAAAGTCAGTTAGGTGTCTGTTTTTTCCTATCTAATAGACAGGAAAAGGCAGACACCCAACCCACTTTTCAAACATTTGAATTCCCCCCTATAAATGTTACTTCAATGCTGCTTGGTTACAATGGGCAATTTCTCCACTGGCACACTTCTCCATTCTTTTCTCTGCTTCATGAATAGACCCCCAAGTAATTGCTGCTTGCCACTTGTCTGAGAGATGCTTGGAGGTCATTGGTGAAGCATTAAGTCGTGACGTTGACATTTCCAGGAAATGAAATTATACTCTAATATAGAGCATTATCCAGTCTCTGGGTTCAGCAATGGGGAGTTCCATGATGTCATGTCAGCATTTGACAATTTTATATCTCTTCTCTGTGTTAAATCACACACAGGTAACAAATAGATTCAGATGATATACCCTACAGATATCACAGAGAAGGATGATGCTTTGCAGTTTGCTATTTGTAAAGATCTCTGCATTCATTTTCTGCTGAAATAAAGCATGTCTAAAACATTTATTTATTTTATATATATATATATATATATATATATATATATATAATTAGTTTAGTTTAGTTTTTTGTTTGTTAATTAACCAGAGTTTTATTAGAAGAATGTATTGTATGCATGATGTTTATCATGTTGTATGTATTGTCATCTATTGCCTTGCTGAGTTTTTGGAATGAGAGTGAAAGAATATATAATTATGAAACACATCTATATTTTTTAAATGTATTGCTTAATTATCTCATGAGGCCCAGTAGCTGAACTGTGATGAGGCCTCTAGAAAAGAAAATAATTTATTTCAGTTGGTATCCTAAAAGATTAGTTGACTTGCTCTTTATCTTTTGGAATGCTTACATTTTTAATGTGTTAAGTATATTTCTCTAACGTCCTAGTGGATGCTGGGGACTCCGTAAGGACCATGGGGAATAGCGGGCTCCGCAGGAGACTGGGCACTCTAAAGAAAGATTTAGTACTATCTGGTGTACACTGGCTCCTCCCTCTATGCCCCTCCTCCAGACCTCAGTTAGAATCTGTGCCCGGCCGAGCTGGGTGCTCCTAGTGGGCTCTCCTGAGCTTGCTAGAAAAGAAAGTATTTTGTTAGGTTTTTTTATTTTCAGAGAGCTTCTGCTGGCAACAGACTCTCTGCTACGAGGGACTGAGGGGAGAGAAGCAAACCTACTCACGGCAGCTAGGTAGCGCTTCTTAGGCTACTGGACACCATTAGCTCCAGAGGGATCGAACACAGGTACCTAACCTTGATCGTCCGTTCCCGGAGCCGCGCCGCCGTCCCCCTCGCAGAGCCAGAAGAACAGAAGCAGCAGAAGCAAGAAGACATCGAAATCGGCGGCTGAAGACTCCTGTCTTCACTTAAGGTAGCGCACAGCACTGCAGCTGTGCGCCATTGCTCCCACAGCACACCACACACTCCGGTCACTGTAGGGTGCAGGGCGCAGGAAGGGGGGGGCGCCCTGGGCAGCAATTAAGTACCTTTTTGGCAAAAAGAGGCACATATACAGTCTGGGACTGTATATATGCCCGAGCCCCCGCCATTTTTTACACATTAAAGCGGGACAGAAGCCCGCCGCTGAGGGGGCGGGGCCTTCTTCCTCAGCACACCAGCGACATTTTCTCTTCACAGCTCCGCTGGAAGGACGCTCCCCAGGCTCTCCCCTGCAGTATACAGGTGCATTAAAGGGTAAAAAAGAGAGGGGGGGCACATAAATTTAGGCGCAGTATATATATATATTAACAGCAGCTACAGGGTAAACACTAAGGTACAGTGTAATCCCTGGGTTATATAGCGCTGGGGTGTGTGCTGGCATACTCTCTCTCTGTCTCCCCAAAAGCCTTTGTGGGGTCCTGTCCTCAGTCAGAGCATTCCCTGTGTGTGTGCGGTGTGTCGGTACGAAACTTGTGTCGACATGTTTGAGGAAGGATACGTGGAGGCAGAACAAGTGCAGCTGAGTGTGGTGTCGCCGCCGACTGTGCCGACACCTGATTGGATGGATATGTGGAAGGTGTTAAATGATAATGTAAACTCCTTGCATAACAGATTGGATACAACTGTAACCGGGGGACAGTCAGGGTCTCAACCCATGCCTGATCCTACAGCGCAGAGGCCGTCAGGGTCTCAAAAGCGCACACTATCCCAGATAGTTGACACAGATGTCGACACGGAATCTGACTCCAGTGTCGATGACGATGAGGCAAAGTTGCAGCTTAAAATGACTAAAGCCATCCGCTACATGATTGTAGCAATGAAGGATGTATTACACATTTCTGAGGAAAATCCTGTCCCTGACAAGAGGATTTATATGTGTGGGGAGAAAAAGCATGAAGTGACTTTTCCCCCTTCACATGAATTAAATGAATTATGTGAAAAAGTGTGGGATTCCCCTGACAGGAAGGTGATAGTTTCCAAGAGATTACTTATGGCGTATCCTTTCCCGCCAACGGACAGGTTACGCTGGGAATCCTCCCCTAGCGTAGACAAGGCGTTGACACGCTTGTCCAAGAAGGTGGCCCTGCCGTCTCCGGATACGGCCGCCCTAAAGGATCCTGCGGTTAGAAAGCAGGAAGCTATCCTGAAGTCGGTTTATACACATTCTGGCACACTGCTGAGGCCAGCAATTGCTTCGGCCTGGATGTGTAGTGCGGTAGCTGCATGGACGGATTCTCTGTCTGAGGAGTTAGATACTCTGGACAGGGACACTGTTCTACTGACCCTGGCACATATCAAGGACGCGGTCCTATATATGCGGGATGCCCAGAGGGACATTTGCCTGCTGGGCTCTAGAGTTAACGCAATGTCCATTTCTGCCAGAAGGGTCTTATGGACTCGGCAATGGACAGGGGATACCGACTCTAAAAAAACACATGGAGGTTTTACCTTATAAGGGTGAGGAATTGTTTGGGGACGGTCTCTCTGACCTAGTTTCCACAGCTACGGCTGGGAAGTCAAATTTCTTGCCTTATGTCCCTCCACAACCTAAGAAAGCACCGTATTACCAAATGCAGTCCTTTCGTTCTCAGAGGAGCAAGAAGGTCAGAGGTGCGTCCTTTCTTGCCAGAGGCAGGGGTAGAGGAAAAAAGCTGCACCATGCAGTTAGTTCCCAGGAACAAAAGTCTTCCCCGGCTTCCACTAAATCCACCGCATGACGCTGGGGCTCCACAGGCGGAGCCAGGAGCCGTGGGGGCGCGTCTCCGACTTTTCAGCCACCAGTGGGTTCGCTCACAGGTGGATCCTTGGGCTATACAAATTGTGTCTCAGGGATACAGGCTGGAATTCGAGGTGATGCCCCCTCACCGTTACCTAAAATCGGCCTTACCAACTTCCCCCATGGAAAGGGAGATAGTGTTGGAGGCAATTCACAAACTTTTTCTCCAGCAGGTGGTGGTAGAGGTACCCCCCCTTCAAAGCGGAAGGGGCTACTATTCCACTATGTTTGTGGTACCGAAACCGGACGGTTCGGTCAGACACATTTTAAATTTAAAATCCCTGAACATTTATCTGAAGAAATTCAAGTTCAAAATGGAATCGCTCAGAGCGGTCATTGCAAGCCTGGAGGAAGGGGATTTTATGGTGTCTCTGGACATCAAGGATGCTTACTTGCACGTCCCCATTTATCCGCCTCATCAGGAGTACCTCAGGTTTGTGGTACGGGACTGTCATTACCAATTCCAGACGTTGCCGTTTGGCCTGTCCACGGCACAGAGAGTTTTTACCAAAGTGATGGCGGAAATGATGGTGCTCCTTCGGAAGCAAGGGGTTACAATTATCCCATACTTGGACGATCTCCTCATAAAGGCGAGGTCCAGGGAGCAGTTGCTGATCAGCGTAGCACACTTTCAGGAAGTGTTGCGTCAGCACGGCTGGATTCGGAACATTCCAAAGTCGCAGCTGATTCCTGCGACGCGTCTGCCCTTCCTGGGCATGATTCTGGACACAGACCAGAAGAAGGTGTTTCTCCCGGAGGAGAAGGCTCAGGAGCTCGTGACTCTGGTCAGAGACCTCCTAAAGCCAAAACAGGTGTCGGTGCATCGCTGCACGCAAGTCCTGGGAAAGATGGTGGCGTCATACGAAGCCATTCCCTTCGGCAGGTTCCATGCGAGGATCTTTCAGTGGGATCTGCTGGACAAGTGGTCCGGATCGCATCTTCAGATGTATCGGATGATCACCCTGTCCCCCAGGGCCAGGGTGTCTCTTCTGTGGTGGCTACAAGGTGCTCACCTCCTCAAGGGCCGCAGATTCGGCATACAGGACTGGGTCCTGGTGACCACGGATGCAAGCCTCCGAGGGTGGGGGGCAGTCACTCAAGGAAGAAACTTCCAAGGGTTGTGGTCAAGTCAGGAGACTTGTCTGCACATCAATATCCTGGAACTAAGGGCCATATACAACGCCCTGAGTCAAGCGGAGCCTCTGCTTCGAAACCAACCAGTGCTGATTCAGTCAGACAACATCACGGCAGTGGCCCATGTAAACCGCCAGGGCGGCACAAGAAGCAGGGTGGCAATGGCAGAAGCCACCAGGATTCTTCGGTTGGCGGAGAATCACGTACTAGCACTGTCAGCAGTGTTCATTCCGGGAGTGGACAGCTGGGAAGCAGACTTCCTCAGCAGACACGACCTCCACCCGGGAGAGTGGGGACTTCATCAAGAAGTCTTCACGCAGATTGCAAATCGATGGGAACTGCCACAGGTGGACATGATGGCGTCCCGTCTCAACAAAAAGCTAAAAAGATATTGCGCCAGGTCAAGGGACCCTCAGGCGATAGCTGTGGACGCACTAGTAACACCGTGGGTGTTCCAGTCGGTCTACGTGTTTCCTCCTCTTCCTCTCATACCAAAGGTGCTGAGAATTGTAAGAAAAAGAGGAGTGAGAACAATACTCATTGTTCCGGATTGGCCAAGGAGGACTTGGTACCCGGAATTGCAAGAAATGCTCACAGAGGACCCATGGCCTCTGCCTCTCAGACAGGACCTGTTACAACAAGGGCCCTGTCTGTTCCAAGACTTACCGCGGCTGCGTTTGACGGCATGGCGGTTGCACACCGGATCCTAGCAGAAAAGGGCATTCCGGAAGCAGTTATTCCTACGCTGATAAAGGCTAGGAAGGACGTGACAGCAAAACATTATCACCGTATATGGCGAAAATATGTTGCTTGGTGTGAGGCCAGGAAGGCCCCTACAGAGGAGTTCCAGCTGGGTCGATTCCTGCACTTCCTACAGTCAGGTGTGACTATGGGCCTAAAATTAGGGTCCATAAAGGTCCAGATTTCGGCCCTATCCATTTTCTTTAAAAAATATCTGGCTTCACTGCCTGAGGTTCAGACGTTTGTTAAGGGAGTGCTGCATATTCAGCCTCCTTTTGTGCCACCAGTGACACCTTGGGATCTTAACGTGATCTTGGCTTTCCTGAAATCCCACTGGTTTGAGCCACTTAAGACGGTGGAGCTAAAGTATCTCACGTGGAAAGTGGTCATGCTGTTGGCCCTAGCCTCAGCTAGGCGTGTGTCAGAATTGGCGGCTTTGTCATGTAAAAGCCCCTATCTGGTTTTCCATATGGACAGGGCAGAATTGCGAACTCGTCCGCAGTTTCTGCCAAAGATGGTGTCATCTTTTCATCTGAACCAACCCATTGTGGTGCCTGCGGCTACTCGTGACTTGATGTAGTCAGGGCTTTGAAGATCTATGTTGCCAGGACGGCTGGAGTCAGGAAGACTGACTCGCTGTTTATCCTGTATGCATCCAACAAGCTGGGTGCTCCTGCTTCAAAGCAAACCATTGCTCGCTGGATCTGTAACACGATTCAGCAGGCTCATTCTGCGGCTGGATTGCCGCATCCAAAATCGGTAAAAGCCCATTCCACAAGGAAGGTGGGCTCTTCTTGGGCGGCTGCCCGAGGGGTCTCGACATTACTGCTTTGCTGAGCTGCTACTTGGTCGGGTTCAAACACATTTGCAAAGTTCTACAAGTTTGATACCCTGGCTGAGGAGGACTTGGTGTTTGCCCATTCGGTGCTGCAGAGTCATCCGCACTCTCCCGCCCGTTTGGGAGCTTTGGTATAATTCCCATGGTCCTTACGGAGTCCCCAGCATCCACTAGGACGTTAGAGAAAATAAGAATTTACTTACCGGTAATTCTATTTCTCGTAGTCCGTAGTGGATGCTGGGCGCCCGTCCCAAGTGCGGACTTTCTGCAATACGTGTATATAGTTATTGCTTAATAAAGGGTTATGTTATGTTGGCATCCATTGGTTGATGCTCTGTTGGTTATTCATACTGTTAACTGGGTAAGTTTATCACAAGTTATACGGTGTGATTGGTGTGGCTGGTATGAGTCTTACCCGGGATTCCAAAATCCTTTCCTTGTAATGTCAGCTCTTCCGGGCACAGTTTCCTTAACTGAGGTCTGGAGGAGGGACATAGAGGGAGAAGCCAGTGCACACCAGATAGTACTAAATCTTTCTTTAGAGTGCCCAGTCTCCTGCAGAGCCCGCTATTCCTCATGGTCCTTACGGAGTCCCCAGCATCCACTACGGGCTACGAGAAATAGAATTACAGGTAAGTAAATTCTTATTTATTCAATAAATGAGAACTAAACATGTATACATTCACCTAATATATATATGAATCGGGCTATGTAGTGACTGTGTCACTGTTCTGAATATCGACATGCAGCACATCTACATAATAAACATGCGAATTAGAGTTATAGGCCCTACACACTGGCCGATATTCCTCAAAGATATGAACGATCTCGTTCATTATTGAACGAGATAACATTCATATCTTTGAGTGCGGAGTCACCAGCGATGAACGATGCGCGGCCCCTCGCGCGTTCATCGCTGGTGCCCCGTCGGCTGTGCATGCAGGCCAATATGGACGATCTCGTCCATATTTACCTGCACTTCAATGGAGCCGGGTGACGGGGGGAGTGAAGAAACTTCACTCCCCCCGTCACTGCCGCCGGGTCGCCCGTCGGCCGTATTCGCCGTCGGGCAGCTCGGCGGCGGATCTTTATATGTGTATGGCCCATTAGGCTGCGGTCAGGGAAAATAGTGCTGTCAGTAGTCTGAATATACAACACCCATGAAGCAGAATAATACCCCTTTTCCTCCATACTATTCTCCCAGGTCTTTGCTGGGGCAACCCAGGTCAATGTTTGGTGAGAAAGGGTCACATAAAAATAACCTTACAATGGTGCAGTGTAAATGGCACATCCCTGGTCAGGCTAAAAGTATACTTAAAAAAGCATCACCGGTGCTTGGAATAAGGTATGTTCTTTTAAGTTAAATCACTCTGATTACCTCCAAGACAATTCAGTTTTACTTGTTTCCTTAGAAATAAAAAAATAAAATAAAACCCTAAACTTGCTGTTAACAAAAAACAAAACAATTCTATGGATAATTGTGTTTTATTTTAATTAGGGCAATATTTCATAAGATGATGCTGATATTAGACAAAAATGGATTTGGTATAGTGTAAGAACAGTGTGTATTTTAGTATTGGCAGTTTTCTAAAATGTCTCCTTTTTGAAAAGGGTTTTATTTTATTTTTTAATTATTTATTTGCTAATAAAAACTAACCGCCTTACAGGCTTATTTTGCATACAAAGCACTTTTGAATTCTGCATAGTGCATATGGTAATTATTTCAAGTATGTTTATGTCAAGCAATCCTTTATTTTGCATGTAAGATGATCTGGAAACTCCTTGAATTTTTGAGTCTTGTGATATATTCTTCATTTTACGCACGCACACAGAAGTAATTGGCATTAAATGTGAGACCTTCTACTATATGAAATGTGAGATTTGCATGCACACTAGGCTTCCTATCCATGTGTCTATGCTATGGACTAAAAAGCTAATGAGCTTGAGGTAGAAACGCACACTAGACCGCAGCCTACTAATTGTACTGTATAACATTGCAAATATGTAACTTTTTTTTTTTTTTTTTGGAGT
This sequence comes from Pseudophryne corroboree, assembly GCF_028390025.1. Taxonomy (NCBI): domain Eukaryota; kingdom Metazoa; phylum Chordata; class Amphibia; order Anura; family Myobatrachidae; genus Pseudophryne; species Pseudophryne corroboree. The sequence goes on along the minus strand of NC_086444.1, from coordinate 299,353,870 downwards.
GTCCATGTACCAATTTTATTACAGTTTTACAGTGGAACTTTCCAATTAATGTTTACCTTGAAAAGATGAGTGTAGTCCCCTCATTACATAAGAAGAAACAATTTATTGCTCCTAATGGAACACTATCATTCTGACAAAGCTGCCTCTTTCTTCTTATAAATAAATTCTGGCAGACATTTCCAGATATGTAGCACTGCTGATTCTTTCCATTTTTTTTTTTTTTTTTTTTTTACATGGACAATGTACTTTCTGTCATCAAGGTGCAAGCAGTGATTTATGTTTGTTTGAGCCATCTCCTCAGCAGAGAACCAACAACCAATTACTGTAACCTGCTGAGTTCTGTGGTGGTTTAGCAAATTCACAGTGAGGTTTATCTACAGCTACTTGCGCTATTGTTATCTGGCCTTCCTGTAAACCACAAGACATTAACATTTGTGTTCCTGCACAGCCACCGAGATGTCTGATGAGGAAATTAAAGAGAAGACGTTACGTACTTCAGCAGCCTACTTGGAAGGAAAGGCGCCAGTGGAAAAGACAGCAATTTTGCATCAACACATTGGCAGGAGGGAAATGACGGACATGATAATAGAAACCATAAGTCCAGGTAAACATTGTCATGCAGTCTGCTTTACATTTTTATACCGTTTTACTTGCATATACAGGTTGAGTATCCCATATCCAAATATTCAGAAATACGGAATATTCCGAAATACAGAATTTTTTGAGTGAGACTGAGATAGTAAAACCTTTGTTTCTCTGACGTCCTAGTGGATGCTGGGTACTCCGTAAGGACCATGGGGAATAGACGAGCTCCGCAGGAGACTGGGCACTCTTTAAAGAAAGATTAGGTACTACATCTGGTGTGCACTGGCTCCTCCCTCTATGCCCCTCCTCCAGACCTCAGTTAGAATCTGTGCCCGGCCTGAGCTGGATGCACTTAGTGGGCTCTCCTGAGTTCACTATAAAGAAAGTATTTGTTAGGTTTTTTATTTTCAGTGAGATCTGCTGGCAACAGACTCACTGCTACGAGGGACTAAGGGGAGAGAAGCAAACCTACCTGCTTGCAGCTAGCTTGTGCTTCTAAGGCTACTGGACACCATTAGCTCCAGAGGGATCGAACACAGGGCCCGACCTCGATCGTCCGTTCCCGGAGACGCGCCGCCGTCCCCCTTGCAGAGCCAAAAGACGGAAGATTCCGGGAGAAAATCGGCGGCTGAAGACTCCGGTCTTCAATAAGGTAGCGCACAGCACTGCAGCTGTGCGCCATTGCTCCCACAGCACACCACACGCTCCGGTCACTGGTGGGTGCAGGGCGCTGTGGGGGGGCGCCCTGGGCTGCAATTTGTATACCTTTTGGCACAAAAAGCACATAATACAGTGTATAACACTGTATATGTGCAAAAACCCCCGCCATTAACATTATAAAAAGCGGAAGAAGCCCGCCGCTGAAGGGGCGGGGCTATCTTCCTCAGCACAGCCAGCGCCATTTTCTCTTCACAGCTCAGCTGGAAGGACGCTCCCCAGGCTCTCCCCTGCAGTATACACTACAGAAAGGGTAAAAAAGATAGGGGGGGGGGCACATAAATTTTGGCGCAAAATTGTGATATAAGCAGCTATAGGGGGAAAATTCACTTTGTGTATAGTGTATATCCCTCTGTTATATAGCGCTCTGGTGTGTGCTGGCATACTCTCTCTCCTGTCTCCCCAAAGGACTTTGTGGGGTCCTGTCCTCAGTCAGAGCATTCCCTGTGTGTGTGTGTGTGTGTGCGGTGTGTCGGTACGGCTGTGTCGACATGTTTGATGAGGACGCTTACGTGGATGCGGAGCAGGTGCCGATAAGTGTGATGTCGCCCCCTGCGGGGCCGACACCTGAGTGGATGGATATGTGGAAGGTATTAACCGACAGTGTCAACTCCTTGCATAAAAGGTTCGATGACGCAGCTTTGGGACAGCCGGCATCTCAGCCCGCGCCTGCCCAGGCATCTCAGAGGCCATCAGGTGCTCAAAAACGCCCGCTACCTCAGATGGCAGACACAGATGTCGACACGGAGTCTGACTCCAGTGTCGACGAGGATGAGACAAATGTACAATCCACAAGGGCCATCCGATGTATGATTACGGCAATGAAAAATGTGTTGCACATTTCTGACATTAACCCGGTTACCACAAAAAAGGGTATTATGTTTGGGGAGAAAAAGCAGCCAGTGACTTTTCCCCCATCTGATGAGTTAAATGAATTGTGTGAAGAAGCGTGGTGTTCCCCAGATAAGAAACTAGTGATCTCTAAGCGGTTACCAATGGCGTACCCTTTCCCGCCAACGGATAGGTTACGCTGGGAGACATCCTCTAGGGTGGACAAGGCGCTCACGCGCTTATCAAAAAAGGTGGCACTGCCGTCTCAGGATACGGCCGCCTTAAAGGAGCCTGCAGATAGAAAGCAGGAGGCTATCCTGAAGTCTGTGTATACACACTCAGATACTATATTGAGACCTGCTATTGCTTCAGCATGGATGTGTAGTGCTGCAGCAGCATGGTCTGATTCCCTGTCAGATAACATTGATTCCCTTGACAGAGATACTATTTTGCTAACTATAGAGCATATTAAAGACGTAGTCTTATATATGAGAGATGCACAGAGGGACATTTGCCGGCTGGCATCTAGAATTAATGCAATGTCCATTTCTGCCAGGAGAGTATTATGGACTCGGCAGTGGACAGGTGATGCTGATTCTAAAAGGCACATGGAAGTTTTGCCTTATAAGGGTGAGGAATTGTTTGGGGACGGTCTCTCGGACCTCGTGTCCACAGCAACAGCTGGGACGTCGACCCTTTTACCTCAGGTCCCCTCACAGCCTAAGAAAGCACCGTATTATCAAGTACAGTCCTTTCGGCCTCAGAAAGGCAAGCGGGTCAGAGGCGCGTCCTTTCTGCCCAGAGGCAGGGGTAGAGGGAAAAAGCTGCACCAGACTGCCAGTTCCCAGGAACAAATATCCTCCCCTGCTTCCACTAAGTCCACCGCATGACGCTGGGGCTCCACAGGTGGAGCTAGGTGCGGTGGGGGCCCGTCTCCGGAACTTCAGCGACCAGTGGGTTCGCTCACAGGTGGATCTCTGGGCTCTACAGGTATCACAGGGATACAAGCTGGAGTTCGAGACGTCTCCCCCTCGCCGTTACCTCAAATCAGCCTTGCCTGCTACTCCCAAGGAAAGGGAGGTAGTACTGGCGGCAATTCACAAGCTGTACCTCCAGCAGGTGATAATCAAAGTTCCTCTCCTTCAACAGGGACGAGATTACTATTCCACAATGTTTGTGATACCGAAACCAGACGGTTCGGTGAGACCCATTCTAAAATTGAAATCCTTGAACACTTATATAAGGAAGTTCAAGTTCAAAATAGAATCGCTCAGGGCGGTTATTGCAGGCCTGGAAGAGGGGGATATTATGGTGTCACTGGACATCATGGATGCTTACCTTCATGTCCCCATTTACCCACCTCACCAGGAGTACCTCAGGGTTGTGGTACAGAACTGCCATTACCAATTCCAGACGTTGCCGTTTGGTCTGTCCACGGCACCGAGGGTGTGTTCCAAGGTAATGGCCAAAATGATGATACTCCTTCAATAGAAGGGAGTTATAATTATCCCGTACTTGGACGATCTCCTTATAAAGGCGAGGTCCAAGGAGCAGTCGTTGATTGGAGTAGCACTATCTCAGGAAGTGCTACAACAGCACGGCTGGATTCTGAATATCCCAAAGTCGCAGCAGGTTCCTACGACGCGTCTGCTGATATTGGGCATGTTTCTGGACACAGAACAGAAGAAGGTGTTTCTCCCAGAGGAGAAGGCCACGGAGTTGTCATCTCTGGTCAGAGACCTCCTGAAACCAAAACAGGTGTCGGTGCATCATTGCACGCGAGTCCTGGAAAAGATGGTAGCTTCTTATGAAGCAATTCCCTTCGGCAGGTTCCATGCAAGGAATTTTCAGTGGGACCTGTTAGACAAGTGAGGATAGCATCTTCAGATGCATCGGCTGATCACCCTGTCCCCGAGGGCCAGGGTGTCTCTGCTGTGGTGGCTGCAGAGTGCTCATCTTCTCGAGGGCCGCAGATTCGGCATTCAGGACTGGGTCCTGGTGACCACGGATGCAAGCCTCCGAGGTTGGGGAGCAGTCACTCGGGGAAGAAACTTCCAAGGACAATGGTCGAGTCAGGAGACTTCCCTACACATAAATATTCTGGACCTAAGGGCCATTTACAATGCCCTAAGTCATGCAGAACCCCTGCTTCAAAACCAGCCGGTGCTGATTCAGTCAGACAACATCACGGCTGTCGCCCATGTAAACCGACAAGGCGGCACAAGAAGCAGGATGGCGTTGGCAGTAGCCACAAGGATTCTCCGATGGGCGGAGTATCACGTGCTAACACTGTCAGCAGTGTTCATTCCGGGTGTGGAAAACTAGGAAGCAGACTTCCTCAGCAGGCACGACCTCCACCCGGGAGAGTGGGGACTTCATCCAGAAGTCTTCACGCAGATTGTGAATCGTTGGGAATGGCCACAGGTGGACATGATGGCGTCCCGCCTCAACAAAAAGCTAAAAAAGTATTGCGCCAGGTCAAGAGACCCTCAGGCGATAGCTGTGTACGCACTAGTGACACCGTGGGTGTACCAGTCGGTTTGTGTTCCCTCCTCTTCCTCTCATACCCAAGGTACTGAGGATAGTAAGTAAGAGAGGAGTAAGAACTATACTCGTAGCTCCGGATTGGCCAAGAAGAACTTGGTACCCAGAACTACAAGAAATGATCTCGGAGGACCCATGGCCTCTGTCTCTCAGACAGGACCTGCTACTGCAGGGGCCCTGTCTGTTCCAAGACTTACCGCGGCTGCGTTTGAAGGCTTGGCGGTTGAACGCCGGATCCTAACGGAAAAGGGCGTTCCAGATGAAGTGATTCCTACGCTGTTAAAGGCTAGGAAAGACGCTGCCTGAAGTTCAGACGTTGTTAAGGGAGTGCTGTATATTCAGCCCCCTTTTGTGCCTCCAGTGGCACCTTGGGATCTCAACGTAGTGTTGGATTTCCTAAAATCACATTGTTTTGAGCCACTTCAGACCGTGGAGTTGAAGTATCTCACGTGGAAAGTGGTCAGGTTTTTGGCCTTGGCTTCGGCTAGGCATGTGTCAGAATTGGCGGCTTTGTCATGTAAAAGCCCTTATCTGATCTTCCATATGGACAGGGCAGAATTGAGGATTCGTCCCCAATTTCTCCCTAAGGTGGTATCAGCGTTTCATTTGAACCAACCTATTGTGGTGCCTGCGGCTACTCGGGACTTGGAGGATTCCAAGTTGCTGGACGTAGTCGGGGGCCCTGTAAATCTATGTTTCCAGGACGGCTAGAGTCAGCAATACTGACTCGCTGTTTATCCTGCATGCACCCAACAAGCTGGGTGCTCCTGCTTCTAAGCAGACTATTGCTCGCTGGATCTGTAGCACGATTCAACTTGCACATTCTGCGGCTGAACTGCCGCATCCTAAATCAGTAAAAGCCCATTCCACGAGGAAGGGGGCTCTTTTTGGGCGGCTGCCCAAGGGGTCTCGGCATTACAACTTTGCCGAGCTGCTACCTGGTCGGGGTCAAACACGTTTGCAAAATTCTACAAGTTTGATACCCTGGCTGAGGAGGACCTTGAGTTTGCTCATTCGGTGCTGCAGAGTCATCCGCACTCTCCCGCCCGTTTGGGAGCTTTGGTATAATCCCCATGGTCCTTACGGAGTACCCAGCATCCACTAGGACGTCAGAGAAAATAAGAATTTACTCACCGGTAATTCTATTTCTCGTAGTCCGTAGTGGATGCTGGGAGCCCGTCCCAAGTGCGGACTTCTGCAATACTTGTATATAGTTATTGCTTAACTATAGGGTTATTATTCTGAGCCATCTGTTGAATGAGGCTCAGCTATTGTTCATACTGTTAACTGGGTATAGTTATCACAAGTTGTACGGTGTGATTGGTGCGGCTGGTATGAGTCTTACCCTGGATTCCAAATCCTTTCCTAGTAATGTCAGCTCTTCCGGGCACAGTTTCCCTAACTGAGGTCTGGAGGAGGGGCATAGAGGGAGGAGCCAGTGCACACCAGATGTAGTACCTAATCTTTCTTTAAAGAGTGTCCAGTCTCCTGCGGAGCCCGTCTATTCCCCATGGTCCTTACGGAGTCCCAGCATCCACTACGGACTACGAGAAATAGAATTACCGGTGAGTAAATTCTTATTTTTCTGATGGCTCAGTGTACACAAACTTTGCTTAATACACAAAGGTGATCATTCCGAATTGATCACTAGCTGCTTTCGGTCGCTGCGCAGCGATGAGGCAAAAAAAGGCACTTCTGCGTATGCGGCGCAATGCACACACGCGTCGTAGTATTACAAAGAACGATGTAGTTTCACACAAGGTCTAGCGAAGCTTTTTAGTCGCACTTCTGGCCGCAGAGTGATTAACAGGAAGAGGGCGTTTCTGGGTGTCAATTGACCGTTTTCAGGGAGTGTTCGAAAAAACGCAGGCGTGCCAGGAAGAACGCAGGCGTGGCTGGGCGAGCGCAGGGCGTGTTCGTGACGTCAAAACAGGAACTGAACAGTCTGAAGTGTTCGCAAGCGCTGAGTAGGTCTGAAGCTACTCTGAAACTGCACAAAACTTTTTTGTAGCCGCTCTGCGATCCTTTCGTTTGCACGTCTGCTAAGCTAAAATACACTCCCAGTAGGCGGCGGCATAGCGTTTGCACGGCTGCTAAAAACTGCTAGCGAGCGAACAACTCGGAATGACCACCAAAGTTATTTAAAATATTGTATTAAATGACCTTCAGGCTGTGTGTGTATGAAACATAAATGAATTGTGTGAATGTACACAAACTTTATTTAATACACAAAGTTATTAAAAAAATTGTCTAAAATTACCTTTAGGCTGTGTGTGTATATGAAACATAAATGCATTCTGTGCTTAGACTTGGGTCTCATCACCATGATATCTCATTATGGTATGCAATTATTCCAAAATACGGAAAAATCCAATATCCAAAATGCTTCTGGTCCCAAGCGTTTTGGATAAGGGATACTCAACCTGCATATGTATTTGACAATGAACCTCTGCTGTTTTTCTTTGTGCTCTGTTTACTGCTGAATATAGAGTAAATCAGTGTTTCCTAATTGCCGTACTTTGGGAACCCTAACTGTGTATGTTTTCCAGATCTCCTTGCTGGACACTGTTGTATTCATTACTGATGCAATTTAAATTGCAATAATTGGTATACTGTAAATTATTTCACTTGTGATTATGTGAGGAGACCTGGAAAACACGCACTGTTAGGGTTTCCTGAGGACTGGAGTTCTGAATTAAAAGAGACTGCTTCACCTAAAGGACAGCTAGGTTATGTTTGCCATATGAGAAAGGGCATTGTATGAAGATAGAGATAATGTATTTTTTTTGTATTTCTTTTAGAGTCACCGGTGGACAAAACAGACGACTTGCAGGCAGCTTCTAATAAGGCCGCTCCTGACTCTCCATCAAAACAGCTGCCGGAGCAGATCACTTTCTTCAGTGGAAATCCCTCAGTGGAAATAGTTCATGGCATTATGCATTTGTACAAAACAAAGTAAGGAAAGTGTTAGTACTTCAGTATTAAGTAAACTGTACATCTTTCCTTATTTAGTGCATTCTTTCTATGTGGAGCCACTCCCTGTTGGGTTAATTACAAAAAAAGTATTTACTGAGGGGGTATTGGCGATATCGCCACTTTGGGAGTTGTCGATATGCCTCCCCGGCAGTCTTGAGGGCTGGGTCTGAGAAACTTTGTTGTCTCCCCCCCCCCCCCCCCCCCCCCCCATTTTTTTTTTTTTTTTAAATTTGGAACTGCTTTGGCTTTTACATCAAATAAGTTATATATATCCAATCAGTCTGAGAAGCCTCTATTCATTTCTGCCTCCCCTCTCTTACACGCTCTGTACTGGCACCCCTTCCGCTTCATAACCCAATTCAGACTCCCTACACTCTCTTACAAAGCCCTCACCCAATTTTCTATTCATGTCTCTAACTTTCTTTCTCTTCCATCATCCACCCACTTCGCTCCACAAATGATTGCTGTTTCTCCTTCCACCTGATTATTGTTTCCCACTCCCACATCCAAGGTTTTGCCCATGCTGTTCAGTACCTCTGGGACTCTTCCCCTCTTCCTGTCAGACTCTCCACCTCTATACAAAACTTAAATTGGACACTACTTTATCTCTCATCCTAACCCTCTTCTTCATGCTCTTTGCTCACTGTCTCCCTCCTCTGTGTCACCCCTGGCTGTCTGCTCCTCCCATTTAGACTGTATGCTGTCAAGAGCAGGGCCCTCTTATCTTATTTGCATTTCCTTTCCTCACTTAACCCTTGGGTTCTGCTACTCTGCTGCTTATTTGATTATTCTGACTGTTGACGCAGCATTGTTTATGAACCATGTCCATGTCCTGTAATGTTCCATACTGTAAGTCATTTTTTTATTTTGTTAATACCGTGTCTGGTTATGTGCCTTGTAAGGCACTGCGGACTTCTCGTGGCACTATATAAACACTGGATAATTAACTTGGTCTTGATGAAAGTGGGGATACTCCCTGAATCGTTGGCTTGGGTCATTCCACATCAAATAAACACCTTTTTTATTAAATATTCTGCCTTACAATCTCCAATTTCAGTGTAATTTTGGTATAATAAATGCTACCAATGGTGTAAAGAAAACCCCCAAATCTTCGTCTGAAATGTACAATGGTATTGAAATTATGCCTTTAAAGCTGCAATTTTGTTAACAAAAAAATTGCTATTAATATTTTTAAATTGCAGCTGCAGCTCATCTAATTTAGCTATAGGGTTGGGCAAAGTCTAATTTCTCTAACGTCCTAGTGGATGCTGGGGACTCCGTAAGGACCATGGGGATTAGCGGCTCCGCAGGAGACTGGGCACAACTATAAAGAAAGCTTTAGACTACTGGTGTGCACTGGCTCCTCCCACTAAGACCCTCCTCCAGACTTCAGTTAGATTCTTGTGCCCGGCTGAGCTAGATGCACACTAGGGGCTCTCCTGAGCTCCTAGAAAGAAAGTATATTTAGGTTTTTTATTTTACAGTGAGATCTGCTGGCAACAGACTCACTGCAGCGAGGGACTAAGGGGAGAAGAAGCGAACCTACCTAACAGGTGGTAGTTTGGGCTTCTTAGGCTACTGGACACCATTAGCTCCAGAGGGATCGACCGCAGGACCCGACCTTGGTGTTCGTTCCCGGAGCCGCGCCGCCGTCCCCCTTACAGAGCCAGAAGCAACGAAGAGGTCCGGAAAATCGGCGGCAGAAGACTTAGGTCTTCACCAAGGTAGCACACAGCACTGCAGCTGTGCGCCATTGCTCCTCATGTACACCTCACACTCCGGTCACTGATGGGTGCAGGGCGCTGGTGGGGGGCGCCCTGAGGGCAATATATGACACCTTGGCTGGCAAATCTACATCATATATAGTCCTAGAGGCTCTATAGATGTAAAATTACCCCTGCCAGTATTCCAGAAAAAGCGGGAGAAAGCCCCTTTTTCGGCGGACTATCTCCCTCAGCACACTGGCGCCATTGTTCCCTCACAGTTCCGCTGGAAGGAAGCTCCCTGGCTCTCCCCTGCAGTCTGAACACTACAGAAGGGTGAAAAAGAGTGGGGGGGCACTAAATTTAGGCGCAGTATAGATATATATATATATATATATATGATATATAAAAAAGCAGCTATAAGGGAAAACACTCATTTATAGTGGGATCCCTGTGTTATATAGCGCTCTGGTGTGTGCTGGCATACTCTCTCTCTGTCTCCCCAAAGGGCTTTGTAGGGTCCTGTACTCTGTCAGAGCATTCCCTGTGTGTTTGCGGTGTGTCGGTACGGCTGTGTCGACATGTTTGATGAGGAGGCTTATGTGGAGGCGGAGCAAATGCCTGTAAACGTGATGTCACCCCCTGCGGGGTCGACACCTGAGTGGATGGCGCTGTGGAAGGAATTACGCAACAGTGTCGACTCCTTGCATAAAAGGTTTGACGACATACCAAATGTGGGACAGCCGGCTTCTCAGCCTGTGCCTGCCCAGGCGTCTCAAAAGTCATCAGGGGCTCTAAAACGCCCGCTACCTCAGATGACAGACAGAGATGTCGACACGGATACGGACTCCAGTGTCGACGACGATGAGACTAATGTAACTTCCAGTAGGGCCACACGTTACATGATTGAGGCAATGAAAAATGTGTTGCATAGTTCTGATGTTACCCCAGGTACCACAAAAAAGGGTATTATGTTTGGAGAGAAAAAACTACCAGTAGTTTTTCCTCCATCTGAGGAATTAAATGAAGTGTGTGAAGAAGCGTGGGCTTTCCCTGATAAAAAGCTGGTAATTTCTAAGAGGTTACTAATGGCGTACCCTTTCCCGCCAGAGGATAGGTCACGCTGGGAAACATCCCCAGGGTGGATAAAGCGCTCACACGCTTGTCAAAGAAGGTGGCACTACCGTCGCCGGATACGGCCGCCCTGAAGGAATCTGCTTATAGAAAGCAGGAGGCTATCCTGAAATCTATATATACACACACAGGTGTTATACTGAGACCAGCTATTGCGTCAGCCTGGATGTGCAGTGCTGCTGCTGCGTGGTCAGATTCCCTGTCAGAAAATAAGGCAGAGGTAGGGGAAAGAAGCTGCAGCATACAGCCAGTTCCCAGGAGCAAAAGTCCTCCCCCCGCTTCCTCTAAGTCCACAGCATGACGCTGGGGCTTCACAGGCGGAGCCAGGTACGGTGGGGGCCCGTCTCAAATTTTTCAGCAATCAGTGGGCTCGCTCACGGGTGGATCCCTGGATTTTTCAGATAGTATCTCAGGGGTACAAGCTGGAATTCGAGACATCTCCCGCCCGCCGTTTCCTCAAATCTACCTTGCCAACCACTCCCTCAGGCAGGGAGGCAGTGTTACAGGCAATTCACAAGCTGTATTCACAACAGGTGATAGTAAAGGTACCCCTACTTCAACAAGGATGGGGTTACTATTCCACAATGTTTGTGGTACCGAAACCGGACGGTTCGGTGAGACCCATTTTAAATTTGAAATCCTTGAACACACATATAAAAAAATTCAAGTTCAAGATGGAATCGCTCAGGGCGGTTATTGCAAGCCTGGACGAGGGGGATTACATGGTATCACTGGACATCAAGGATGCTTACCTGCATGTCCCCATTTACCATCCTCACCAGGAGTACCTCAGATTTGTGGTACAGGATTGTCATTACCAATTCCAGACGTTGCCGTTCGGTCTATCCACGGCTCCGAGGGTCTTTACCAAGGTAATGGCCGAAATGATGATACTCCTTCGAAAGAAGGGTATTTTAATTATCCCGTACTTGGACGATCTCCTGATAAAGGCGAGGTCCAGAGAGCAGTTGTTGGTCGGGGTAGCACTATCTCGGGAGGTGCTACTACAGCACGGCTGGATTCTAAACATTCCAAAGTCACAGCTGGTCCCTACGACACGTCTACTGTTCCTGGGGATGGTTCTGGACACAGAACAGAAAAAAGTGTTTCTCCCGGAGGAGAAGGCCAAGGAGCTGTCATCTCTAGTCAGAGGCCTCCTAAAACCAAAACAGGTGTCGGTGCATCACTGCACGCGGATCCTGGGAAAGATGGTAGCTTCCTACGAAGCGATTCCATTCGGCAGGTTTCATGCAAGAACCTTTCAGTGGGACCTGCTGGACAAGTGGTCCGGATCGCATCTTCAGATGCATCGGCTGATAACACTGTCTCCAAGGACAAGGGTGTCTCTGCTGTGGTGGCTGCAGAGTGCTCATCTTCAAGAGGGCCGCAGATTCGGCATACAGGACTGGGTCCTGGTGACCACGGATGCCAGCCTTCGAGGCTGGGGGGCAGTCACACAGGGAAGAAACTTCCAAGGACTATGGTCAAGTCAGGATACTTCCCTGCACATAAATATTCTGGAACTGAGGGCCATTTACAATGCCCTAAGTCAGGCAAAACCCCTGCTTCAAAACCAGCCGGTACTGATCCAGTCAGACAACATCACGGCGGTCGCCCATGTAAATCGACAGGGCGGCACGAGAAGCAGGACGGCAATGGCAGAAGCCACAAGGATTCTCCGATGGGCGGAAAATCACGTGTTAGCATTGTCAGCAGTGTTCATTCCGGGAGTGGACAACTGAGAAGCAGACTTCCTCAGCAGGCACGACCTCCACCCGGGAGAGTGGGGACTTCATCCAGTAGTCTTTCAAATGATTGTAAACCGTTGGAAAAGGCCACAGGTGGACATGATGGCGTCCCGCCTGAACAAAAAGCTAGAAAAATATTGCGCCAGGTCGAGAGACCCGCAGGCGATTGCTGTGGACGCTCTAGTGACACCGTGGGTGTACCGGTCGGTTTATGTGTTCCCTCCTCTTCCTCTCATACCAAACGTACTGAGGATAATAAGGCGAAAAGGAGTAAGAACTATACTCATTGTTCCGGATTGGCCAAGAAGAGCTTGGTACCCGGAACTTCAAGAAATGAGGTCAGAGGACCCATGGCCTCTACCGCTCAGACAAGACCTGCTGCAGCAGGGGCCCTGTCTGTTCCAAGACTTACCGCGGCTGCGTTTGACGGCATGGCGGTTGAACACCGGATCCTGAAGGAAAAGGGCATTCCGGAGGAAGTCATTCCTACGCTGATTAAAGCTAGGAAAGAAGTTACCGCAAACCATTATCACCGCATATGGCGAAAATATTTTGCGTGGTGTGAGGCCAGGAAGGCCCCAACGGAGGAATTTCAGCTGGGCCGTTTCCTGCACTTCCTACAGTCAGGGGTGACTATGGACCTTAAATTGGGTTCCATTAAGGTCCAGCTGGAGTCAGAAAGACTGACTCGCTCTTTATCCTGTATGCGCCCAACAAGTTGGGTGCACCTGCTTCAAAGCAGACTATTGCTCGCTGGATCTGTAGTACGATTCAGCTTGCACATTCTGCGGCTGGACTGCTGCGTCCTAAATCAGTAAAAGCCCATTCCACGAGGAAGGTGGGCTCTTCTTGGGCGGCTGCCCGAGGGGTCTCGGCTCTTCAACTTTGCCGAGCAGCTACTTGGTCGGGGTCAAACACGTTTGCTAAATTCTACAAGTATGACACCCTGGCTGAGGAGGACCTAGAGTTTGCCCATTCGGTGCTGCAGAGTCATCCGCACTCTCCCGCCCGTTTGGGAGCTTTGGTATAATCCCCATGGTCCTTACGGAGTCCCCAGCATCCACTAGGACGTTAGAGAAAATAAGAATTTACTCACCGGTAATTCTATTTCTCGTAGTCCGTAGTGGATGCTGGGCGCCCATCCCAAGTGCGGATTGTCTGCAATACTTGTATATAGTTATTGCTTAACTAAAGGGTTATTGTTGAGCCATCTGTTGAGAGGCTCAGTTGTTATCATACTGTTAACTGGGTATTGTATCACGAGTTATACGGTGTGATTGGTGTGGCTGGTATGAGTCTTACCCGGGATTTAAAATCCTTCCTTATTGTGTCAGCTCTTCCGGGCACAGTATCCTAACTGAAGTCTTAGTGGGAGGAGCCAGTGCACACCAGTAGTCTAAAGCTTTCTTTATAGTTGTGCCCAGTCTCCTGCGGAGCCGCTAATCCCCATGGTCCTTACGGAGTCCCCAGCATCCACTACGGTCTACGAGAAATAGAATTACCGGTGAGTAAATTCTTATTTTTAAACGTCTTTTTATGGGCTTTCATATATAACACAGGAGTATGTTTCAATAAAAATTTAAACCTTTTCAAAAATAAAAGTCTTTAACACTTATTTCTCTGACGTCCTAGTGGATGCTGGGAACTCCGTAAGGACCATGGGGAATAGACGGGCTCCGCAGGAGACTGGGCACAACTAAAAGAAAGCTTTAGGTCTAACTGGTGTGCACTGGCTCCTCCCTCTATGCCCCTACTCCAGACCTCAGTTAGATTTCTGTGCCCGGCCGAGCTGGATGCACACTAGGGGCTCTCCTGAGCTCCTAGAAAGAAAGTATATGTTAGGTTTTTTATTTTACAGTGAGACCTGCTGGCAACAGGCTCACTGCAACGAGGGACTAAGGGGAGAAGAAGCGAACCTACCTGCTTGCAGCTAGCTTGGGCTTCTTAGGCTACTGGACACCATTAGCTCCAGAGGGATCGACCGCAGGACCCGTCCTTGGTGTTCGTTCCCGGAGCCGCGCCGCCGTCCCCCTTACAGAGCCAGAAGCATGAAGATGGTCCGGAAAATCGGCGGCAGAAGACTTCAGTCTTCACCAAGGTAGCGCACAGCACTGCAGCTGTGCGCCATTGCTCCTCATACACACTTCACACTCCGGTCACTGAGGGTGCAGGGCGCTGGGGGGGGGGGGCGCCCTGAGCAGCAATAAAAACACCTTGGCTGGCAAAATAATCACAATATATAGCCCCAGAGGCTATATATGTGATAATTACCCCTGCCAGAATCCATAAAAAAGCGGGAGAAAAGTCCGCGAAAAAGGGGCGGAGCTATCTCCCTCGGCACACTGGCGCCATTTTCTCTTCACAGTGTAGCTGGAAGACAGCTCCCCAGGCTCTCCCCTGTAGTTTTCAGGCTCAAAGGGTTAAAAAGAGAGGGGGGGGCACTAAATTTAGGCGCAATATTGTTTATACAAGCAGCTATTGGGGAAAATTCACTCAGTGATAGTGTTTATCCCTACATTATATAGCGCTCTGGTGTGTGCTGGCATACTCTCTCTCTGTCTCCCCAAAGGGCTGTGTGGGGTCCTGTCCTCAGTCAGAGCATTCCCTGTGTGTGTGCGGTGTGTCGGTACGGCTGTGTCGACATGTTTGATGAGGAGGCTTATGTGGAGGCGGAGCAGATGCCGATAAATGGGATGTCGCCCCCTGGGGGCCGACACCAGAGTGGATGGATAGGTGGAAGGTATTAACCGACAGTGTCAACTCCTTACATAAAAGGCTGGATGACGTAACAGCTATGGGACAGCCGGCTTCTCAGCCCGCGCCTGCCCAGGCGTCTCAAAGGCCATCAGGGGCTCAAAAACGCCCGCTCCCTCAGATGGCAGACACAGATGTCGACACGGAGTCTGACTCCAGTGTCGACGAGGTTGAGACATATACACAATCCACTAGGAACATCCGTTACATGATCCCGGCAATAAAAAATGTGTTACACATTTCTGACATTAACCCAAGTACCACTAAAAAAGGGTTTTATGTTTGGGGAGAAAAAGCAGGCAGTGTTTGGTTCCCCCATCAAATGAGTGAATGAAGTGTGAAAAAGCGTGGGTTCCCCCGATAAGAAACTGGTAATTTCTAAAAAGTTACTGATGGCGTACCTTTTCCCGCCAGAGGATAAGTTACGCTGGGAGATATCCCCTAGGGTGGATAAGGCGCTCACACGTTTGTCAAAAAAGGTCTTAGGATACGGCCACTTTGAAGGTACCTGCTGATAAAAAGCAGGAGGCTATCCTGAAGTCTGTATTTACACACTCCGGTAGTAGACTGAGACCTGCAGATAGTGCTGCTGCAGCGTGGTCTGTAACCCTGTCAAACAGGGATACTATTTTGCGAACATAAGTCGTCGTCTTATATATGAGGGATGCACAGAGGGATATTTTGCCGGCTGGCATCCAGAATTAATGCAATGGCCATTCTGTCTGGAGGGTATTAGAGACCCGACACTGGACAGGTGATGCTGACTTTAAAAGGCACATAGAGCCTTATAAGGGTGAGGAATTGTTTGGGGATGGTCTCTGGGACCTCGTATCCACAGCAACAGCTGGGAAGAAAATTTTTTACCTCAGGTTTCCTCACAGCCTAAGAAAGCACTGTATTATCAGGTACAGTCCTTTCGGCTTCAGAAAAGCAAGCGGGTCAAAGACGCTTCCTTTCTGCACAGAGACGAGGGAAGAGGGAAAAAGCTGCACCAGTCAGCCAGTTCCCAGAATCAAAATTCTTCCCCCGCTTACCCTGAGTCCACCGCATGACGCGGGGGCTCCACAGGCGTAGCCAGGTACAGTGGGGGGCCGCCGCAAAAATTTCAGCGATCAGTGGGCTCGCTCACAGGTGGATCCCTGGATCCTTCAAGTAGTATCTCAGGGGTACAGGCTGGAATTCGAGGATTCTCTTCCCCGCCGTTTCCTCAAATCTGCCTTGCCGACAACTCCCTCAGGCAGGGAGGCTGTGCTAGAGGCAATTCACAAGCTGTATTCCCAGCAGGTGATAGTCAAGGTGCCCCTACTTCAACAAGGACGGGTTTACTATTCCACACTGTTTGTGGTACCGAAACCGGACGGTTCGGTGAGACCCATTTTAAATTTGAAGTCCTTGAACACATACATAAAAAAATTCAAGTTCAAGATGGAATCGCTCAGGGCGGTTATTGCAAGCCTGGAGGAGGGGGATTACATGGTATCCCTGGACATCAAGGATGCTTACCTACATGTCCCCATTTACCATCCTCACCAGGAGTACCTCAGATTTGTGGTACAGGATTGCCATTACCAATTCCAAACACTGCCGTTTGGACTGTCCACGGCACCGAGGGTCTTTACCAAGGTAATGGCAGAAATGATGATACTCCTTCGAAAAAAGGGTATTTTAATTATCCCGTACTTGGACGATCTCCTTATAAAGGCGAGGTCCATGGAGCAGTTGTTGGTCGGAGTAGCACTATCTCGGGAAGTGCTACAACAGTACGGATGGATTCTATACATTCCAAAGTCACAGCTGGTTCCTACCACACGCCTGCTGTTCCTGGGGATGGTTCTGGACACAGAACAGAAAAAAAAGTGTTTCTCCCGCAGGAGAAAGCCAAGGAGCTGTCATCTCTAGTCAGAGACCTCCTGAAACCAAAACAGGTATCGGTGCATCACTGCACACGAGTCCTGGGAAAAATGGTAGCTTCTTACGAAGCAAAATTCCATTCGGCAGGTTCCATGCAAGAACCTTTCAGTGGGACCTCTTGGACAAGTGGTCGGAATCGCATCTTCAGATGCAGCGGCTGATAACCCTGTCTCCAAGGACCAGGGTATCTCTACTGTGGTGGCTGCAGAGTGCTCATCTTCAAGAGGGCCGCAGATTCGGCATACAGGACTGGGTCCTGGTAACCACGGATGCCAGCCTTCGAGGCTGGGGGGCAGTCACACAGGGAAGAAATTTCCAAGGACTTTGGTCAAGTCAGGAGTCGTCCCTACACATAAATATTCTGGAACTGAGGGCCATTTACAATGCCCTAAGTCTGGCAAGGCCTCTGCTTCAAAACCAGCCGGTACTGATCCAATCAGACACCATCACGGCAGTCGCCCATGTAAACCGACAGGGCGGCACAAGAAGCAGGATGGCGATGGCAGAAGCCACAAGGATTCTCCGATGGGCGGAAAATCACATCTTAGCACTGTCAGCAGTGTTCATTCCGGGAGTGGACAACTGGGAAGCAGACTTCCTCAGCAGACACGACCGACACCCGGGAGAGTGGGGACTTCATCCAGAAGTCTTCCAACTGTTGGTAAACCGTTGGGAAAGGCCACAGGTGGACATGATGGCGTCCCGCCTAAACAAAAAACTAGATATTGCGCCAGGTCAAGGGACCCTCAGGCAATAGCTGTGGACGCTCTAGTTACACTGTGGGTGTACCAGTCGGTTTATGTATTCCCTCCTCTGCCTCTCATACCAAAGGTACTGAGAATAATAAGAATACGAGGAGTAAGAACGATACTCGTGGTTCCGGATGGGCCAAGAAGAGCTTGGTACCCAGAACTTCAAGAAATAATATCAGAGGACCCATGGCCTCTACCGCTCAGACAGGATCTGCTACAGCAGGGGCCCTGTCTGTTCCAAGACTTACCGCGGCTGCGTTTGACGGCATGGCGGTTGAATTCCGGATCCTTAAGCAAAAGGGCATTCCGGAGGAAGTCATTCCTACGCTGATAAAAGCCAGGAAAGAAGTAACCGCAAACCATTATCACCGTATTTGGCGAAAATATGTTGCGTGGTGTGAGGCCAGGAAGGCCCCAACAGAGGAATTTCAGCTGGGTTGTTTTCTGCACTTCCTACAGTCAGGAGTGACTATGGGCCTAAAATTGGGTTCCATTAAGGTCCAGATTTCGGCTCTGTCGATTTTCTTCCAGAAAGAACTGGCTTCACTGCCTGGAGTTCAGACATTTGTAAAGGGAGTGCTACATATTCAGCCCCTTTTTTTTGTGCCTTCTGTGGCACCTTGGGATCTCAACGTGGTGTTGAGTTTCTTAAAATCACATTGGTTTGAGCCACTTAAAACTGGATTTGAAATATCTCACGTGGAAAGTGGTCATGTTATTGGCCTTGGCTTCGGCCAGGCGTGTGTCAGAATTGGCGGCTTTGTCATGTAAAAGCCCTTATCTGATTTTCCATATGGATAGGGCAGAATTGAGGACTCGTCCCCAGTTTCTCCCTAAGGTGGTATCAGCTTTTCACTTGAACCAACCTATTGTAGTGCCTGCGGCTACTAGGGACTTGGAAGATTCCAAGTTACTGGACGTAGTCAGGGCCTTAAAAATTTATATTTCCTGGACGGCTGGAGTCTGGAAAACTGACTCGTTTTTTATCCTGTAGGCACCCAACAAAATAGGTGCTCCTGCTTCTAAGCAGACTAGTGCTCGCTGAATTTGTAGCACAATTCAGCTGGAGCATTCTGCGGCTGGATTACCGCATCCTAAATCAGTAACAGCCCATTCCACGAGGAAAGTGGGCTCATCTTGGGCGGCTGCCCGAGGGGTCTCGGCTTTACAACTTTGCCGAGCTGCAACTTGGTCAGGGGCAAACACGTTTGCTAAATTCTACAAATTTGATACCCTGGCTGAGGAGGACCTTGAGTTCTCTCATTCGGTGCTGCAGAGTCATCCGCACTCTCCCGCCCGTTTGGGAGCTTTGGTATAATCCCCATGGTCCTTACGGAGTTCCCAGCATCCACTAGGACGTCAGAGAAAATAAGATTTTACTCACCAGTAAATCTATTTCTCGTAGTCCGTAGTGGATGCTGGGCGCCCATCCCAAGTGCGGATTGTCTGCAATACTTGTATATAGTTATTGCCTAACTAAAGGGTTATTGTTGAGCCATCTGTTGAGAGGCTCAGTTATATTTCATACTGTTAACTGGGTATAGTATCACGAGTTATACAGTGTGATTGGTGTGGCTGGTATGAGTCTTACCCGGGATTCAAAATCCTTCCTTATTGTGTCAGCTCTTCCGGGCACAGTATCCTAACTGAGGTCTGGAGGAGGGGCATAGAGGGAGGAGCCAGTGCACACCAGATAGTACCTAATCTTTCTTTTAGAGTGCCCAGTCTCCTGCGGAGCCCGTCTATTCCCCATGGTCCTTACGGAGTTCCCAGCATCCACTACGGACTACGAGAAATAGATTTACCGGTGAGTAAAATCTTCTTATTATATAAGCAGCTATAAGGAAAAACACTCAGTTATAGTGTTAATCCCTGTGTTATATAGCGCTCTGGTGTGTGCTGGCATACTCTCTCTCTGTCTCCCCAAAGGGCTTTGTGGGGTCCTGTCCTCTGTCAGAGCATTCCTTGTGTGTGTGCGGTGTATCGGTACGGCTGTGTCGACATGTTTGATGAGGAGGCCTACGTGGAGGCGGAGCAGATGCCGATAAATGTGATGTCACCCCCTGCGGGGTCGACACCTGAGTGGATGGTTTTGTGGAAGGAATTACGCGACAGTGTCGACTCCTTGCATAAAAGGTTTGACGACATACCAAATATGGGACAGCCGGCTTCTCAGCCTGTGCCTGCCCAGGCGTCTCAAAAGCCATCAGGGGCTCTAAAACGCCCGCTACCTCAGATGGCAGACACAGATGTCGACACGGATACTGACTCCAGTGTCGACGACGATGACACTAATGTAACTTCCAATAGGGCCACACGTTACATGATTGAGGCAATGAAAAATGTGTTGCATATTTCTGATGTTACCCCAGGTACCACAAAAAAGGGTATTATGTTTGGAGAGAAAAAACTACCAGTAGTTTTTCCTCCATCTGAGGAATTAAATGAAGTGTGTGAAGAAGCGTGGGCTTCCCCCGATCAGTAACTGGTAATTTCTAAAAGGTTACTAATGGCGTACCCTTTCCCGCCAGAGGATAGGTCATGTTGGGAAACATCCCCTAGAGTGGATAAAGCGCTCACACGCTTGTCAAAGAAGGTGGCACTACCGTCTCCGGATACGGCCGCCCTAAAGGAACCTGATAGAAAGCAGGAGGTTATCTTGAAGTCAGTATATACACACACAGGTATTATACTGAGACCAGCTATTGCTTCAGCATGGATGTGCAGTGCTGCAGCTGCGTGGTCAGATTCCCTGTCGGAAAATATTGATACCCTAGACAGGGACACTATATTGCTAACCGTAGAGCATATTAAAGACGCAGTCTTATACATGAGAGATGCACAGAGGGATATTTGCCGGCTGGCATCTAAAATAAGTGCAATGTCCATTTCTGCCAGGAGAGGGTTATGGACTCTGCAGTGGACAGGTGATGCAGATTCTAAAAGGCACATGGAAGTTTTGCCTTATAAGGGTGAGGAGTTGGCATTCCGGAGGAAGTCATTCCTACGCTGATTAAAGCTAGGAAAAGTGACCGCAAACCATTATCACCGCATTTGGCGAAAATATGTTGCGTGGTGTGAGGCCAGGAAGGCCCCAACGGAGGAATTTCAGCTGGGCCGTTTTCTGCACTTCCTACAGTCAGGGGTGACTATGGGCCTCAAATTGGGTTCCATTAAGGTCCAGATTTCGGCTCTATCGATTTTCTTCCAGAGAGAACTGGCTTCACTACCTGAAGTTCAGACTTTTGTTAAGGGAGTGCTGCATATTCAGCCCCCTTTTGTGCTTCCAGTGGCACCTAGGGATCTCAACGTGGTGTTGGATTTCCTAAAGTCACATTGGTTTGAGCCACTTAAAACCGTGGAATTGAAATATCTCACGTGGAAAGTGGTCATGTTGTTGGCCTTGGCTTCGGCCAGGAGTTTATCAGAATTGGCGGCTTTGTCATGTAAAAGCCCTTATCTGGTTTTCCATATGGATAGGGCAGAATTGAGGACTCGTCCCCAGTTTCTCCCTAAGGTGGTATCAGCTTTTCATCTGAACCAACCTATCGTGGTGCCTGCGGCTACAAAAGACTTGGAGGCTTCCAAGTTGTTGGACGTAGTCAGGGCCCTAAAAATTTATGTTTCCAGGACAGCTGGAGTCAGAAAGACTGACTCGCTATTTATCCAAGTTGGGTGCACCTGCTTCAAAGCAGACTATTGCTCGCTGGATCTGTAGTACGATTCAGCTTGCACATTCTGCGGCTGGACTGCCGCATCCTAAATCAGTGAAAGCCCATTCCACGAGGAAGGTGGGCTCTTCTTGGGCGGCTGCCCGAGGGGTCTCGGCTCTACAACTTTGCCGAGCAGCTACTTGGTCGGGGTCAAACACATTTGCTAAATTCTACAAGTTTGACACCCTGGCTGAGGAGGACCTAGAGTTTGCCCATTCGGTGCTGCAGAGTCATCCGCACTCTCCCGCCCGTTTGGGAGCTTTGGTATAATCCCCATGGTCCTTACGGAGTCCCAGCATCCACTTAGGACGTCAGAGAAAATAAGAATTTACTCACCGGTAATTCTATTTCTCGTAGTCCGTAGTGGATGCTGGGCGCCCATCCCAAGTGCGGATTGTCTGCAATACTTGTATATAGTTATTGTTTAACTAAAGGGTTATTGTTGAGCCATCTGTTGAGAGGCTCAGTTGTTGTCATACTGTTAACTGGGTATTGTATCACGAGTTATACGGTGTGATTGGTGTGGCTGGTATGAGTCTTACCCGGGATTCAAAATCCTTCCTTATTGTGTCAGCTCTTCCGGGCACAGTATCCTAACTGAAGTCTGGAGGAGGGTCATAGGGGGAGGAGCCAGTGCACACCAGTTAGACCTAAAGCTTTCTTTTAGTTGTGCCCAGTCTCCTGCGGAGCCGCTATTCCCCATGGTCCTTACGGAGTCCCAGCATCCACTACGGACTACGAGAAATAGAATTACCGGTGAGTAAATTCTTATTTTTAATAAATCCCCAAAGTTGTATCTTGGGAATATGATAGGATCACTTGCTATAAGAGCTATCATTGTTGAGTGATTCATGAAAATTGTATTTATTGGGGCACTACACATCTGAGAAAAACAACAAAACAATATATTTTCCAGTTCACTTCATTAGAGGAATACACATTCCTCTTCAGGTGTGTTTGGGGACAAGACTATAAAGACAGCGCCTGTGCTGCATAGGTGTGCAACTGCAAACTTAAGTGGAAAGACACTTGAGTTGTATTGAATAGGCCCGCTTGTCCTAACAGTCCCTGGACCACTTGTTCTGTGTAAGGTGAATCTGTTTAATTCAACCGGTTGAATGTACACCCTTTCTGAAATGGAAATACTTAAAGCCTTCACCCATCAAGTAGCACCGTCCATCCAAAGCCGCAGCACCAAATGGAATTATTATTTCTCTATCGTCCTAAGTGGATGCTGGGGTTCCTGAAAGGACCATGGGGAATAGCGGCTCCGCAGGAGACAGGGCACAAAAAAGTAAAGCTTTACTAGGTCAGGTGGTGTGCACTGGCTCCTCCCCCTATGACCCTCCTCCAGACTCCAGTTAGATTTTGTGCCCGAACGAGAAGGGTGCAATCTAGGTGGCTCTCCTAAAGAGCTGCTTAGAGAAAGTTTAGTTTAGGTTTTTTTCTTTACAGTGAGTCCTGCTGGCAACAGGATCACTGCAACGTGGGACTTAGGGGGAAAGTAGTAAACTCACCTGCATGCAGAGTGGATTTGCTGCTTGGCTACTGGACACCATTAGCTCCAGAGGGATCGAACACAGGCCCAGCCGTGGAGTCCGGTCCCGGAGCCGCGCCGCCGACCCCCTTGCAGATGCTGAAGCGTGAAGAGGTCCGGAAACCGGCGGCTGAAGACTCCTCAGTCTTCATAAGGTAGCGCACAGCACTGCAGCTGTGCGCCATTTTCCTCTCAGCACACTTCACTGGGCAGTCACTGAGGGTGCAGAGCGCTGGGGGGGGGCGCTCTGAGAGGCAAATATAAACCTTATACAAGGCTAAAAATACCTCACATATAGCCCATAGGGGCTATATGGAGATATTTAACCCCTGCCTGACTGGAAAAATAGCGGGAGAAGAACCCGCCGAAAAAGGGGCGGGGCCTATCTCCTCAGCACACGGCGCCATTTTCTGTCACAGCTCCGCTGGTCAGAACGGCTCCCAGGTCTCTCCCCTGCACTGCACTACAGAAACAGGGTAAAACAGAGAGGGGGGGCACATTAATGGCTATATATATATATATATTAAAGCAGCTATAAGGGAGCACTTAATATAAGGATATCCCTTGTATATATAGCGCTTTGTGGTGTGTGCTGGCAGACTCTCCCTCTGTCTCCCCAAAAGGGCTAGTGGGTCCTGTCTTCATTAGAGCATTCCCTGTGAGTTTGCGGTGTGTGTCGGTACGTGGTGTCGACATGTATGAGGACGATATTGGTGTGGAGGCGGAGCAATTGCCAAATATGCAGATGTCACCCCCCAGGGGGTCGACACCAGAATGGATGCCTTTATTTGTGGAATTACGTGATGGTTTATCTTCCCTTAAACAGTCAGTTGAGGACATGAGGCGGCCGGACAATCAATTAATGCCTGTCCAGGCGCCTCAAACACCGTCAGGGGCTGTAAAACGCCCTTTGCCTCAGTCGGTCGACACAGACCCAGACACGGGCACTGATTCCAGTGACGACGGTAGAAATTCAAACGTATTTTCCAGTAGGGCCACACGTTATATGATTTTGGCAATGAAGGAGACGTTACATTTAGCTGATACTACAGATACCGTAAAACAGGGTATTATGTATGGTGTGAAAAAACTACAAACAGTTTTTCCTGAATCAGAAGAATTAAATGACGTGTGTGATGAAGCGTGGGTTGCTCCTGATAAAAAGTTGATAATTTCAAAAAAGTTATTGGCATTATACCCTTTCCCGCCAGAGGTTAGGGCGCGCTGGGAAACACCCCCTAAGGTGGACAAGGCGCTCACACGCTTATCCAAACAAGTGGCGTTACCCTCTCCTGAGACGGCCGCACTTAAGGATCCATCAGATAGAAAGATGGAAGTTATTCAAAAGAATATATACACACATGCAGGTGTTATACTACGACCAGCTATAGCAACTGCCTGGATGTGCAGTGCTGGAGTAGTTTGGTCAGAATCCCTGATTGAAAATATTGATACCCTAGATAGGGACAATGTTTTACTGTCGTTAGAACAAATAAAGGATGCATTTATCTATATGCGTGATGCACAGAGGGATATTTGCACACTGGCATCTCGGGTGAGTGCTATGTCCATTTCAGCCAGAAGAGCCTTATGGACACGACAGTGGACAGGCGATGCGGATTCAAAACGTCACATGGAGGTTTTGCCGTATAAAGGGGAGGAGTTATTTGGAGTTGGTCTATCAGACTTGGTGGCCACGGCTACTGCCGGGAAATCCACTTTTTTACCTCAAGTCACTCCCCAACAGAGAAAGGCACCGACCTTTCAACCGCAGCCTTTTCGCTCCTACAAAAATAAGAGAGCAAAGGGCTTGTCGTACCTGCCACGAGGCAGAGGAAGAGGGAAGAGACACCAACAGGCAGCTCCTTCCCAGGAACAGAAGCCCTCCCCGGCTCCTGCAAAAACCTCAGCATGACGCTGGGGCCTCTCAAGCGGACTCGGGGACAGTGGGGGGCCGTCTCAAAAATTACAGCGCGCAGTGGGCTCACTCGCAGGTAGACCCCTGGATCCTGCAGATAATATCTCAGGGGTACAGGTTGGAATTAGAGACGGATCCTCCTCATCGTTTCCTGAAGTCTGCCTTACCAACCGTCTCTTCCGAAAGGGAGAGGGTGTTGGAAGCCATTCACAAGCTGTACGCTCAGCAGGTGATAGTCAAAGTACCCCTATTACAACAAGGAAAGGGGTATTATTCCACTCTATTTGTGGTACCGAAGCCGGATGGCTCGGTAAGGCCTATTCTAAATCTGAAGTCCTTGAACCTCTACATAAAAAAGTTCAAGTTCAAGATGGAGTCACTCAGAGCAGTGATAGCGAACCTGGAAGAAGGGGACTTTATGGTATCCTTGGACATCAAGGATGCGTATCTACACGTTCCGATTTACCCCGCACACCAGGGGTACCTCAGGTTCATTGTTCAAAACTGTCACTATCAGTTTCAGACGCTGCCGTTCGGATTGTCCACGGCGCCTCGGGTCTTTACCAAGGTAATGGCCGAGATGATGATTCTTCTTCGAAGAAAAGGCGTATTAGTTATCCCATACTTGGACGATTTCCTAATAAGGGCAAGGTCCAGAGAACAGCTGGAGACAGCTTTAGCACTATCTCAAGAGGTGCTAAGACAACACGGGTGGATTCTGAATATTCCAAAATCCCATTTAATCCCGACAACTCGTCTGCTGTTCCTAGGAATGATTCTGGACACGGTTCAGAAAAAGGTTTTCCTTCCAGAGGAAAAAGCCAAGGAGTTATCCGATCTGGTCAGGAACCTCCTAAAACCAGGAAAAGTGTCAGTACATCAATGCACAAGAGTCCTGGGAAAAATGGTGGCTTCTTACGAAGCAATTCCATTCGGCAGATTCCATGCAAGAATATTCCAAAGGGATCTGTTGGACAAATGGTCAGGGTCGCATCTGCAGATGCACCTGCGAATAACCCTGTCACCAAAGACAAGGGTGTCACTTCTGTGGTGGTTGCAGAAGGCTCACCTATTAGAAGGCCGCAGATTCGGCATTCAGGATTGGATCCTGGTGACCACGGACGCCAGCCTGAGAGGCTGGGGAGCAGTCACACAAGGAAGAAACTTCCAGGGAGTATGGACGAGTCTGGAAAAGTCTCTTCACATAAACATTCTGGAACTAAGAGCAATCTACAATGCTCTAAGCCAGGCGGAACTTCTCCTGCAAGGAAAGCCGGTGTTGATTCAGTCGGACAACATCACGGCGGTCGCCCATGTAAACAGGCAGGGCGGCACAAGAAGCAGGAGTGCAATGGCAGAAGCTGCCAAGATTCTTCGCTGGGCGGAGAATCACGTGATAGCACTGTCAGCAGTGTTCATCCCGGGCGTGGACAACTGGGAAGCAGACTTCCTCAGCAGACACGATCTTCATCCGGGAGAGTGGGGTCTACATCCAGAAGTCTTCAACATGTTAATAGACCGTTGGGAAAGACCAATTGTAGACATGATGGCGTCTCGCCTCAACAAGAAACTGGACAAATATTGCGCCAGGTCAAGAGATCCACAGGCAATAGCTGTGGACGCACTGGTAACTCCTTGGGTGTACCAGTCAGTGTATGTGTTTCCTCCTCTGCCGCTCATACCAAAGGTATTGAAGATCATACGGCAAAGAAGAGTAAGAACAATACTAGTGGTTCCGGATTGGCCGAGAAGGACTTGGTATCCGGAACTTCAAGAGATGCTCACGGACGAACCGTGGCCTCTACCTCTGAGAAGGGACCTGCTACAGCAGGGTCCCTGTCTTTTTCAAGACTTACCGCGGCTGCGTTTGACGGCATGGCGGTTGAACGCCAGATCCTAAAAGGGAAAGGCATTCCAGAAGAAGTCATTCCTACCTTGATTAAGGCACGGAAGGAAGTCACCGTGAAACATTATCACCGCATTTGGCGAAAATATGTAGCGTGGTGCGAGGATCGGAGGGTTCCGACGGAGGAATTCCAACTGGGTCGTTTCCTACATTTCCTGCAATCAGGATTATCTATGGGTCTCAAATTGGGATCCATTAAGGTTCAAATTTCGGCCCTGTCAATATTCTTCCAAAAAGAATTGGCCTCTGTCCCTGAGGTCCAGACTTTTGTCAAGGGAGTACTGCATATACAGCCTCCTGTGGTGCCTCCGGTGGCACCGTGGGATCTAAATGTAGTTTTAGATTTCCTCAAATCCCATTGGTTTGAACCATTGAAAAAGGTGGATTTGAAATATCTCACATTGAAAGTGACTATGTTACTAGCCCTGGCCTCTGCCAGGAGAGTATCTGAATTGGCGGCTTTATCTTATAAAAGTCCTTATCTAATCTTCCATTCGGATAGGGCAGAACTGCGGACTCGTCCGCATTTTCTCCCTAAAGTGGTATCAGCATTTCATCTGAACCAACCTATTGTGGTGCCTGCGGCCACTAGCGACTTGGAGGACTCCAAGTTGTTGGACGTTGTCAGAGCCTTAAAAATATACATTGCAAGGACGGCTGGAGTCAGAAAATCTGACTCGCTGTTTATATTGTATGCACCCAACAAGTTGGGCGCACCTGCTTCAAAGCAGTCGATTGCTCGTTGGATTTGTAACACAATTCAACTTGCACATTCTGTGGCAGGCCTGCCACAGCCTAAAACTGTAAAAGCCCACTCCACAAGGAAGGTGGGCTCATCTTGGGCGGCTGCCCGAGGGGTCTCGGCATTACAACTCTGCCGAGCAGCTACGTGGTCGGGGGAGAACACGTTTGTAAAATTTTACAAATTTGATACCCTGGCAAAGGAGGACCTGGAGTTCTCTCATTCGGTGCTGCAGAGTCATCCGCACTCTCCCGCCCGTTTGGGAGCTTTGGTATAATCCCCATGGTCCTTTCAGGAACCCCAGCATCCACTTAGGACGATAGAGAAAATAAGAATTTACTTACCGATAATTCTATTTCTCGGAGTCCGTAGTGGATGCTGGGCGCCCATCCCAAGTGCGGATTATCTGCAATACTTGTACATAGTTATTGTTAACTAATTCGGGTTATTGTTAAGGAGCCATCTTTAAGAGGCCCTTTCTGTTGTCATACTGTTAACTGGGTTTAGATCACAAGTTGTACGGTGTGATTGGTGTGGCTGGTATGAGTCTTACCCGGGATTCAAAATGCCTCCCTTATTGTGTATGCTCGTCCGGGCACAGTACCTAACTGGAGTCTGGAGGAGGGTCATAGGGGGAGGAGCCAGTGCACACCACCTGACCTAGTAAAGCTTTACTTTTTTGTGCCCTGTCTCCTGCGGAGCCGCTATTCCCCATGGTCCTTTCAGGAACCCCAGCATCCACTACGGACTCCGAGAAATAGAATTATCGGTAAGTAAATTCTTATTTTATTTTATTAACCGTTTTTATAGCGCAGCAAATTCTGCTGCGCTTTACAATTGGACACAATGATACAACAAACCTGGGTAATAAACAAACAGTCAGAGGTAGGAAGGCCCTGCTCGCAAGCTTACAGTCTATAGGGAAATAGGCATTGATACAGAAGGAAAAGCACTATCTATTGCATATTTGACCACCGGATTGCAAAGGTTCTAGGTGGGTTGCATGATATCACCAGAGGCGTAACTAGGGCTTTTGGAGCCCAGGGAAAGATGAAGAGTGGCGCCACCACCCCCCCCCCCCCCAAAAAAAAAACCACACAAAACAAAACACACACAAAAAGAAGTATGTGTGCGCGGCGTGGCCACGCACCAGAAGGGGTGTGGCCACTGAAAATGGGGCATGCCAACATGACTATCACCTACCCACTGTGTTGCCTTTCAGCACAGTATGCATGCAGAGTCCCCTTTTTACACAGTGCCAGACACACAATTGCCCCACAGTGCCAGACACACAATTGCCCCACAGTGCCAGACACACAATTGCCCCACAGTGCCAGATACAAGACCCCCCCCCCCCCCCCCTCCGCCGCTTACTTCAGCCAGGATCCCGTCGGGCTGTCAGTCACCGCTGCCCTCTGCTATGTGAGGGGAGGAGAGCGCAGCGCCTCTCCTGCCCCTCAACGCTTCATGAAGTCCGGTCTCCGGCGGCGGCTATCTTAAATGTGGCTCCGGTTCGTTAACCAATCAGGAGCCGGTCCGCAAGCTCTGATTGGCTAACGCCACCGGAGACAGGACAGACACGCAGCGCGGCAGTGGCAGTGAGCACATTGAGGGGCAGGAGAGATGCTGCGCTCTTCTCCCCTCACATTGCAGCGGGACGGGGGCAGGTGGGCATGATGCCCCACTCGCCCTGCCTTAGTTACGCCTCTGGATATCACATCACAGCAATGATGAACCATGGTCAGAAAGAAGGGAAAGTGAAGAAAGAGAAAATATGTGGAGGATATGTGCGGACTGTACAGTGGGGATATAATCGGATAGGAAAGCTTATGAAGGTTGAGTGAGCGGTTCTGGAATGTGATAAGCTAGCCTGAAGAGGTGAGTTTTCAGGGAACATTTGAAGGTTTGGAGACTAGGAGAGAGTCTTTTTGTGCATGGTAGGGCATTCCACAGAGTGGGTGCAGGCCGAAGGAAGTCCTGCAATCGTGCATGGGAGGAAGTAATGAGTGTGGATGAGAGACGTAGATCTTGTGAAGATCGGAATTGATCTGTATTAACCTTTTTTCAAATATGTGAAAGACATAAAACTATCACAATAGTTTTAAATATTTTAGTATTAGTATTAACATCAAAGGGATTGTTTAAAGAAGTTTAATTAAAAGTAATGAACCTAGATTGTTAAAATAATGGCAATGAGAACTAACAGTCCAAAATAAAACCTTGTAGCAGATGATCCCAAAATAAAACTTTGGGGATTTATTAACAACAGTATGAATAATTTTGTGGATTTTTTTTTTTTCAAAACTTTAAAAACTTATCTTTTTGATAAAATCCAAATTTTGAGTCTGAACATTTTCAATTTCTCTTTCAGCATGGCTGGTGGGACACTGGACCATGGGATCGCAGGTTGGGCTGGAGTTTGGCACTTAAACTATTGTAACTTTAATTGTAAGCTCCTCCCCTCTGTAACCCTATCATGTTCTTTAGGTGCCTCAAGGAGTAGGGCACGTTTTCGGAGGCTGCTATTCATCCTGTCTTATAGATGGTTTATGTTACTTTAAGGTTCCTCCGTTTTGTGCGAGTTCCAGAGACCACTGGCTTTCACAGGAGGAGGATCATTCAGGTGCGGTCGAAAAACATCTATTCTATGCACATCGGTTAATGTTTTCTTACTGCGCATCTAAGCCGCAGTGCGCACGCGCATAGAGTGAAATGCGATTGTGGTCGCACCGAGGAATTAGTCACAAAGTGAGTGACAGGAAGACTGTGTTTGGGGATGGGAACGGGGAGTGGTTGGGTAAATGCAGGCATGTCATGGCCGTTCAGACGTCGTTTTCAAGGCGTGCATAAACATAGAAACACAGAATTTGACATCAGATAAGAACCACTTGGCCCATCTAGTCTTACCCTTTTTTTTATCCTTTAGGCAATCTCAACCCTTTTTGAACCTTAATTCTTTGTAAGGATATTCATATTCCTAACCCAAGCATTTTTAAATTGCTCTACGCTCCTAGCCTCTACTACCTCTGATGGGAGGCTATTCCACTTATCCACTACCCTTTCTATGAAGTAATTTTTCCTTAAATTTCTCCTGAAACCCCCCCTCCTCCAGTCTCAGTGTATGTCCTCGAGTTCTAATACTTCTCTTCCTTTGAAGAATGTTTCCCTCCTGAACTTTAAGACCCTTGATATATTTGAAAGTTTCTATCATGTCCCCCCTATCCCTTCTCTCCTCCAAACTATACATGTTAAGATCTTTTAGCCTTTCCGGGTAAGTTTTGTGGTGTAGGCCATACACCATTTTAGTTGCCCTTCTTTGTACACTCTGTAATGTATTTATATCCTTCTGGAGATATGGTCTCCAGAACTGGACAAAGTATTCCAGATGGGGCCGTACCAATGACCTATACAGTGGCATTATCACTTCTTTCTCTAACGTCCTAGTGGATGCTGGGGACTCCGTAAGGACCATGGGGAATAGCGGCTCCGCAGGAGACTGGGCACAGCTAAGAAAGAATTAGGACTACCTGGTGTGCACTGGCTCCTCCCACCATGACCCTCCTCCAGACTTCAGTTAGAATCCTGTGCCCGGCCGAGCTGGATGCACACTAGGGGCTCTCCTGAGCTCCTAGAAAGAAAGTATATGTTAGGTTTTTTATTTTACAGTGAGATCTGCTGGCAACAGACTCACTGCAGCGAGGGACTAAGGGGAGAAGAAGCGAACCTACCTAACTGGTGGTAGCTTGGGCTTCTTAGGCTACTGGACACCATTAGCTCCAGAGGGATCGACCGCATGGAACCGGCCATTGGTGTTCGGTACCGGAGCCGCGCCGCCGGCCCCCTTACAGAGCCAGAAGCATGAAGAAATCCGGAAAATCGGCGGCAGAAGACATCAGTCTTCACCAAGGTAGCGTACAGCACTGCAGCTGTGCGCCATTGCTCCTCATACACACTTCACACTCCGGTCACTGAGGGTGCAGGGCGCTGGGGGGGGGCGCCCTGAGAAGCAATACATACACCTTGGCTGGCAAATATATCACAATATATAGCCCCAGAGGCTATATATGTGATAAATACCCCTGCCAGAATCCATAAAAAAGCGGGAGAAAATTCCGCGAAAAAGGGGCGGAGCTATCTCCCTCAACACACTGGCGCCATTTTCTCTTCACAGTGTAGCTGGAAGACAGCTCCCCAGGCTCTCCCCTGTAGTTTTCAAGCTCAAAGGGTTAAAAAGAGAGGGGGGGCACTAAATTTAGGTGCAATATTGTTTATACAAGCAGCTATTGGGGGAAAAATCACTCAGTTATAGTGTTAATCCCTGCATTATATAGCGCTCTGGTGTGTGCTGGCATACTCTCTCTCTGTCTCCCCAAAGGACTTTGTGGGGTCCTGTCCTCAGTCAGAGCATTCCCTGTGTGTGTGCTGTGTGTCGGTACGGCTGTGTCGACATGTGGGATGAGGAAGGTTACGTGGAGGTGGAGCAGAGGCCGATAAATGGGATGTCGTCCCCTGTGGGGCCGACACCAGAGTGGATGGATAGGTGGAAGGTATTAAACGACAATATCAACTCCTTACAAGGCTGGATGACGTAAAACTGCTGTGGGACAGCCGGCTTCTCAGCCCGCGCCTGCCCAGGCGTCTCAAAGGCCATCAGGGGCTCAAAAAAGCGCCCGTTACCTCAGATGGCAGACACAGATGTCGACACGGAGTCTGACTCCAGTGTCGACGAGATTGAGACATATACACAATCCACTAGGAACATCCGTTACATGATCTCGGCAATAAAAAATGTGTTACGCATTTCTGACATGAACCCAAGTACCACATAAAAGGGGTTTTATTTTTGGGGAGAAAAAGCAGCCAGTGTTTTGTTCCCCCATCAGATGAATGAATGAAGTGTGTAAAGTAGCGTGGGTTCCCCCAATAAGAAACTGGTAATTTCTAAAAAGTTACTGATGGCGTACCCTTTCCCGCCAGAGGATAGGTCACGTTGGGAGATATCCCTTAGGGTGGATAAGGCGCTCACACGTTTGTCAAAAAAGGTGGCACTGCCGTCTTAGGGTACGGCCACCTTGAAGGAGCCTGCTGATAAAAAGCAGGAGACTATCCTGAAGTCTGTATATACACACTCAGGTTATATACTGAGACCTGCAATCGCCTCAGCATAAATAGTGCTGCTGCAGCGTGGTCTGATACCCTGTCAGATAATATTAATACTCTAAGACAGGGAAAATAGTTTGCTAACATAGAGCATATTAAAGACGTTGTCTTCTATATAAAGGATGCACAGAGGGATATTTGCCGGCTGGCATCCAGAATTAATGCAATGTCCATTCTGCCAGGAGGGTATTAGAAACCCGGCAGTGGACAGGTGATGCTGCCTATAAAAGGCACATGGAGACAGGTGCGGTAGGGGCGCGTCTCGGGAACTTCAGGGACCAGTGGGTTTGCCCACAGGTGGATCCCTAGGTTCTGCAAATAGTATCACAGGGATACAGGCTGGAGTTCGAGGCGACTCCCCCTCGCCGTTACCTCACCTCAGCCTTGCCTGCTGCCCTCGGAGAAAGGTAGTACTGGCGGCAATTCACAAGCTGCACTTCCAGCAGGTGAAATCTAGGTACCCCTCCTTCAACAAGGCCGGGGTTACTATTCCAAAATGTTGTGGTACCGAAACCAGACGGTTCGGTGAGACCCATTCTAAAATTGAAAGCCTTGAACACTTATATACGAAGGTTCAAGTTCGAAATGGAATCGCTCAGGGCGATTATTGCAAGCCTGGAGGGTATCACTGGACATCAAGGATGCTTACCTGCATGTCCCTATTTACCCTTTTCACCAGGAGTACCTCAAAATTGTGGTACAGGATTGTCATTACCAATTCCAGACGTTGCCGTTGGTCTGTCCCCGGCACTGAGGTATTTACCAAGGTAATGGCCGAAATAATTATCCCGTACTTGGACGATCTCCTTATAAAGGCGAGGTCCAGGGAGCAGTTGTTCGGGCGAGTAGCACTATCTCGGGAAGTGCTACAACAGCACGGCGGAATTCTGAATATTCCAAAGTCGCAGCTGGTTCCTACGACGCGTCTACTGTTCCTGAGTATGGTTCTGGACACAGAACAGGATAAAAAGGTTTTCTCCCGGAGGAGAAGTCCAAGGAGTTGTCGTCTCTAGACAGAGACCTCCTAATACGTATACAGGTGTCGGTGCATCAATGCACGCGAGCCCTGGGAAGGATGGTAGCTTCTTACGAAGAAATTCCATTCGCCAGGTCCCATTCAAGGATTTTCCAGTGGGATCTGTTGGACATGTGGTCCGGGTCGCATCTTCAGATGCATCGGCGGATAACCCTGTCTCCAAGGGCCAGGGTGTCGTTGTTGTGGTGGCTGCAGAGTGCTCATCTTCTAGGGGGCCGCAGATTCGGCATACAGGACTGGGTCCTGGTGACCACGGATGCCAGCCTTCGAGGCTGGGGAGCAGTCACACAGGGAAGAAACTTCCAAGGCTATGGAAAAGTCAGGAGACTTCCCTACACATAAATATTCTGGAACTAAGGGCCATTTACAATGCCCTAAGTCAGGCTAGACCCCTGCTTCAACACCGGCCGGTGCTGATCCAGTCAGACAACATCACGGCGGTCGCTCATGTACACGACAGGGCGGCACAAGAAGCAGGATGGCGATGGCAGAAGCCACAAGGATTCTCCGATGGGCGGAAAATCACGTGTTAGCACTGTCAGCAGTGTTCATTCCCGGAGTGGACAACTGAGAAGCAGACTTTCTCAGAAGACACGACCTTCACCCGGGAGAGTGGGGACTTCATCCAGTAGTCTTCCAAATGATTGTACACCGTTGGGAAAGGCCACAGGTGGACATGATGGCGTCCCGCCTCAACTAAAAGTTACAAGGACCCTCAGGCGATAGCTGTGGACGCTCTGGTAACACCGTGGGTGTACCAGTCGGTGTATGTGTTCCCTTCTCTGCCTCTCTTACCCAGGGTAATGAGAATAATAAGAAGGAGAGGAGTAGGAACTATACTCATTGTTCCGGGTTGGCCAAGAAGAGCTTGGTAACCAGAACTCCAAGAAATGATCTCAGAGGACCTATGGCCTCTGCCGCTCAGACAGGACCTGCTGCAGCCGGGGGCCTGTCTGTTTCAAGACGTACCGCGGCTGCGTTGACGGTCTGGCGGTTGAACGCCGGATCCTGAAGGAAAAGGGAATTCCGGAGGAAGTTATCCCTACGCTATTTAAAGCTAGGAAAGAAGTGAACGCTAACCATTATCACCGCATATGGCGGAAATATGTTGCGTACTGTGAGGCCAGGAAGGCCCCAAAGGAGAAATTTCAGCTAGGTCGATTTCTGCACTTCCTACAGTCAGAGGTGACTATGGGCCTACAATTGGGTTCCATTAAAGTCCAGATTTCTCTAACGTCCTAGTGGATGCTGGGGACTCCGTCAGGACCATGGGGAATAGCGGGCTCCGCAGGAGACAGGGCACATCTAAAAAGCTTTTTAGGTCACATGGTGTGTACTGGCTCCTCCCCCTATGACCCTCCTCCAAGCCTCAGTTAGGTTTTTGTGCCCGTCCGAGAAGGGTGCAAACTGGATGGCTCTCTTAAGGAGCTATTTAGTAAAGTTTTTTTTTAGGTTTCTAATCAGTGATTCCTGCTGGCGACAGGATCACTGCAACGAGGGACTTAGGGGAGAGACTGGCAACTCACCTGCGTGCAGGAGGATTGAAGTCTTAGGCTACTGGACACTGAGCTCCAGAGGGAGTCGGAACACAGGTCAGCCTGGGGTTCGTCCCGGAGCCGCGCCGCCGATCCCCCTTACAGACGCTGAAGAAAGACGGCGGAACGGAGGTCCGGAAACAGGCGGCAGAAGACTTCACAGTCTTCAGAGAGGTAGCGCACAGCACTGCAGCTGTGCGCCATTGTTGTCACACGGCTCACTGACACGGTCACGGAGGGTGCAGGGCGCTGCTGGGGGCGCCCTGGGCAGCAATATAAATACCTATTTGGCAAATAAATACATCACATATAGCCATTAAGGCTATATGTATGTATTTTAACCCAGGCCAGTTATTAAAAAACCGGGAGGAAAAGCCCGCCGAAAAGGGGGCGGAGCTTATTCTCCTCAGCACTCAGCGCCATTTTCCTGATCAGCTCCGCTGGTGAGGAAGGCTCCCACTCTCCCCTGCACTGCACTACAGAAACAGGGTTAAAAGAGAAGGGGGGCATAAATTGGCGATATAATGATATATTAAGAGCGCATATATAGAAACAACACCTTCTAGGGTTGTTATATACATTATAGCGCTTTTGGTGTGTGCTGGCAAACTCTCCCTCTGTCTCCCCAAAGGGCTAGTGGGTCCTGTCCTCTATCAGAACATTCCCTGTGTGTGTGCTGTATGTCGGTACGTGTGTGTCGACATGTATGAGGAAAATGTTGGTGAGGAGGCGGAGCAAATTGCCTGTAATGTTGATGTCACTCTCTAGGGAGTCGACACCGGAATGGATGGTCTACTTATGGAATTACGTGATAATGTCAACACGCTGCAAGACGGTTGACGACATGAGATGGCCGGCGGACAAATTAGTACCGGTCCAGGCGTCTCAGACACCGTCAGGGGCTTGTAAAAACGCCCATTTACCTCAGTCGGTCGACAGACACAGACATGGACACTGACCCCAGTGTCGACGGTGAAGAAACATACGTAATTTTCCTTTAGGGCCACGAGTTACATGTTAAGGGCAATGAAGGAGCTGTTACATATTTCTGATACTACAAGTACCACAAATAAGGGTATTTTGTAGGGTGTGAATAAACTACTTGTAGTTTTGCCTGAATAAGATAAATTAAATGAAGTGTGTGATGATACGTGGGGTTCCTCCGATAGAAAGTTATGGGCGGTATACCCTTTCCCGCCAGAAGTAAGGGCGAGTTGGGAAACACACCTTAGGGTGGATAAGGCGCTCACACGCTTATAAAAACATGGCGTTACCGTCTCTAGATACGGCCGCCCTCAAGAAGCCAGCTGATAGGAAGCTGAAAAATATCATGACAGTATATACACACATACTGGTGTTATACTACGACCAGCAATCGCCTCAGCCTGGATGTGCAGCGCTGAGGGGGCTTGGTCGGATTTCCTGACTGAAAATTTTGATACCCTTGACAGGGACAAGATTTTATTGACTATAGAGCATTTTAAGGATGCATTTCTATATATGCGTGATGCGCAGAGGGATATTTGCATTCTGGCATCAAGAGTAAATGTGATTTACATATCTGCCAGACGAAGACACGACAGTGGTCAGGTGAGGCAGATTCCAGACGGCATGTGGAAGTATTGCCGTATAAAGGGGCGGTCCATCGGACCTGGTGGCCATGGCAACAGCTGAAAAATCCACTTTTTGTTACCCCGAATCACATATCGGCAAAAAAGGACACAGTCTTTTCAGTCTCAGTCCTTTCGTCCCCATAGGGGCAGGCGGGCAAAGGCCAGTCATATCTGCCCAGGGGTAGAGGAAAGGGAAGAAGACTGCAGCAAGCAGCCCATTCCCAGGAACAGAAGCCCCTCACAGCTTCTGCCAAGTCCGCAGCATAACGCTGGGGCCGTACAAGCGGACTCAGGTGCGGTAGGGGGTCATCTCAAGAGTTTCAGTACGCAGGGGGCTCACTCGCAAGGGAACTCCGGGATCCTACATGTAGTATCCCAGGTGTACATTGGAAATTCGAGACATCTCCCCCTCACACAATTCACAGGCTGTATTCCCAGCAGGTGATAATCAAAGTACCCCTCTTACAACATGGAAGGGGGTAGTATCCCACACTATATTGTGGTACTGAAGCCAACCGGCTCGGTGAGATCTGAAATATTTGAACACTTACATACAAGCGTTCAAATCAAGATGGAGTCACTCAGAGCAGTGATAGCGAACCAGGAAGAAGGGGACGATATGGTGTCACTGGATATCAGGGACGCTTACCTACAGGTCCAAATTTGCCCTTCTCACCAAGGGTACTTCAGGTTCCTGGTACAGAACTGTCACTATCAGTTCAGACGCTGCCGTTTGGGTTGTCCACGGCGCCCCGGGTCTTTACCAAGGTAATGGCCGGAAGGATGATTTTTCTTAAAAGGAAACATGGACGCTTTCCTGATAAGGGCAAGGTCCAGAGAACAGTTGGAGGTCGGAGTAGCACTATCTTAAGTAGTTCTACGTCAGCACGAGTGGATTCTAAATATTCCAAAATCGCAGCTTTTTCCGATGACACGTCTACTGTTCATAGGGATGATTCTGGACACAGTCCAGAAAAACGTGTTTCTCCCAGTGGAGAAAGCCAGGGAGTTCTCCGAGCTAATCGGGATCCTCCTAAAACCAGGAAAGGTGTCAGTGCATCATTGCACAAGAGTCCTGGTAAAAATGGTGGCTTATTACGAAGCAATTCCATTCGGCAGATTTCCCGCAAGAACTCTTCGGTGGGATCTGCTGGACAAATGGTCCGGATCGCATCCTCAGATGCATCAGCGGATAACCCTATATCCAAGGACAAGGGTGTCTCTCCTGTGGTGATTACAGAGTGCTCATCTTCTAGAGGGCCGCAGATTTGGCATTCAGGATTGGATGCCGGTGACCACGGAGGCCAGCCTGAGAGGCTGGAGAACAGTCACACAGGGAAAAAATTTCCAGGGAAGTGTGATTAAGTCTGGAGAATTCTCTCTGCATAAATAAGCTTAGAGCAAATTTATAAGGCTCTAAACTTAGCAAGACCTCTGCTTCAAGGTCAGCCGGTATTGATCCAGTGGGATAACATCACGGCAGTCGCCCACGTAAACAGAAAGGGCGGCACAAGAAGCAGGAGGGCAGTGACAAAACTGCAAGGATTTTTCGCTAGGCGGAAAATCATGTGATAGCACTGTCAGCAGTGTTCTTTCCGGGAGTGGACGACTGGGAAGCAGACTTCCTCAGCAGGCATGACCTCCACCCGGGAGAGTGGAAACTTCATAGGGAAGTTTTTCAGCATGATTGTGGACCGTTGGCAAAGACCAAAGGTGGACATGATAGCGTCCCGCCCGAAAAACGGGACAGGTATTCCGCCAGGTCATGAGACCTTCAGGCGATAGCTGTGGATGTTCTGGTAACACCGTGGGTGTACCAGTCAGTGTATGGGTTCCCTCCGCTGTTTCTCATAACCAAGGTATTGAGAATTATAAGACATAGAGGAGTATGAACTATACTAGTGGCTCCGGATGGGCCAAGAGGGACTTGGTACCCGGAGCTTCAAGAGATGCTCACAGAGGACTAAGGGCCTGGGGAGCTAAGAAGGGACTTGCTTCAGCAAGTACCATGTCTTTTCCAAGAATTACCGCGGCTGCGTTTGACGGCATGGCGGTTGAATACCGGATTCTGAAGGGAAAAAGGCATTCCATAAGAGGTCATACCTACCTTGGTCAAAGCCAGGAAGGAGGTGACCGCACAACGTCATCACCACATGTGGTGAAAATATGTTGCGTGGGTAAGGCCAGGAAGGCTCCACGAAGGAAATTCAACTAGGTCGATTCTGCACTTCCTGAAAACAGGAGTGTTTTGAGTCTCAAATTGGGGTTCATTAAGATTTAATTTTCGGCCCTGTAGATTTTCTTCCAGAAAAAATTGACTTCAGTTCCTGAAGTCCAGATTGTAAAGGGTGTATTCCATATACAGTTCTTTTGTGCCTCTAGGGGCACCGTGAGATCTCAACATAGTGTTGGGATTCCTTAAAATCATATTGGTTTGAACCGCTCAAATCTGTGGATTTGAAATATCTCACATGGAAAGTGACCATGCTGTTGACCAATATCTCACATGGAAAGTGACCATGTTGTTAGTCCTGGCCTCGGCCAGGCGATTGTCAAAAAGAATGGGCGGTTTTGTTTTACAAAAGCCCATATTAGAATTTTCCATTTGAACAGGGCAGAACTGGGACTCGTCTCCAGTTTCTTCCTAAAGGGGTGTCAGCGTTGTCACCTGAAACAACCTATTGTGGTGCCTGCGGCTACTGGGGACTTGGAGGACTCCAAGTTACTAGACGTTGTCAGGGCCCTAAAAATATATATATATATATATATATATATATATATAGTTAGGACGGCTGGAGTCAGAAAGTCTGACTTGCTGTTTATATTGTATGCACCCAACAAGCTGGGTGCTCCTGCTTCTAAGCAGTCTATTGCACGCTAGATTTGTAGTACAATTCAGCTTGCACATTCTGTGGCAGGCCTGCCACAGCCGAAATATGTAGATGCCCATTCCACAAGGAAGGTGGCCTCATCCTGGGCGGCTGCCCGAGGAGTCTCGGCATTATAACTTTGCCGAGCAGCTACGTGGTCAGGGGAGAACACGTTTGTAAAATTTTACAAATTTGATACTCTGGCTAAAGAGGACCTGGAGTTCTCTCATTCGGTGCTGCAGAGTCATCCGCACTCTCCCGCCCGTTTGGGAGCTTTGGTATAATCCCCATGGTCCTGACGGAGTCCCCAGCATCCACTAGGACGTTAGAGAAAATAAGAATTTACTTACCGATAATTCTATTTCTCGTAGTCCGTAGTGGATGCTGGGCGCCCATCCCAAGTGCGGATTGTCTGCAATGCTTGTACATAGTTATTGTTACAAAAATCGGGTTATTACTATTGTTGTGAGCCATTTTTTCAGAGGCTACTTCGTTTTGTTATCATACTGTTAACTGGGTTCAGATCACAAGTTGTACGGTGTGATTGGTGTGGCTGGTATGAGTCTTACCCGGGATTCAAGATCCTTCCTTATTGTGTACGCTCGTCCGGGCACAGTACCTAACTGAGGCTTGGAGGAGGGTCATAGGGGGAGGAGCCAGTACACACCATGTGACCTAAAAAGCTTTTTAGATGTGCCCTGTCTCCTGCGGAGCCCGCTATTCCCCATGGTCCTGACGGAGTCCCCAGCATCCACTACGGACTACGAGAAATAGAATTATCGGTAAGTAAATTCTTATTTTCGGCTCTATCGATTTTCTTCCATAATGGAACTGGCTTCACTGCCTGAAGTTCAGACATTTGTCAAGGGAGTGCTGCATATTCAGCCTCCTTTTGTGCCTCCAGTGGCACCGTGGGACCTCAACGTGGTGTTGGGTTTCCTAAAGTCACATTGGTTTGAGCCACTCAAAACCGTGAATTTAAAATATCTCACGTGGAAAGTGGTCATGCTTTTGGCCTTGGCTTCGGCCAGGCGGGTGGCAAAATTGGCGGCTTTGTCATGCAAAAGCCCCTATTGGATTTTCCGTATGGATAGGGCAGAATTGAGGACTAGTCCCCAGTTTCTTCCTAAGGTGGTATCAGCTTTTCACTTGGACCAACCTATCGTGGTGCCTGCGGCTACTAGGGACTTGGAGGACTCCAAGTTACTGGACGTAGTCAGGGCCTTGAAAATTTATGTTTCCAGGACGGCTGGAGTCAGGAAGACTGACTCGCTGTTTATCCTGTATGCACCAAACAAGATGGGTGCTCCTGCTTCAAAGCAGACTATTGCTCGCTGGATTTGTAGCACAATTCTGTGGCTGGCCTGCCGCAGCCTAAATCTGTAAAAGCCCATTCCACGAGGAAAGTGGGCTCTTCTTGGGCGGCTGCCCGAGGGGTCTCGGCTTTACAACTTTGCCGAGCTGCTACTTGGTCAGGGGCAAACACGTTTGCTAAATTCTACAAAATTGATACCCTGGCTGAGGAGGACCTTGAGTTCTCTCATTCGGTGCTGCAGAGTCATCCGCACTCTCCCGCCCGTTT
This sequence comes from Pseudophryne corroboree, assembly GCF_028390025.1. Classification (NCBI taxonomy): domain Eukaryota; kingdom Metazoa; phylum Chordata; class Amphibia; order Anura; family Myobatrachidae; genus Pseudophryne; species Pseudophryne corroboree. The sequence continues at coordinate 299,312,603 of NC_086444.1, read as the reverse complement.
GGGAGCTTTGGTATAATCCCCATGGTCCTTACGGAGTCCCCAGCATCCACTAGGACGTTAGAGAAAATAAGATTTTACTCACCGGTAAATCTATTTCTCGTAGTCCGTAGTGGATGCTGGGCGCCCGTCCCAAGTGCGGACTGTCTGCAATACTTGTATATAGTTATTGTTAACTAAAAGGGTTATGGTTGAGCCATCTGTTGAGAGGCTCTGTTATGTTCATACTGTTAACTGGGTATAATATCACGAGTTATACGGTGTGATTGGTGTGGCTGGTATGAGTCTTACCCGGGATTCAAAATCCTTTCCTTATTGTGTCAGCTCTTCCGGGCACAGTATCCTTACTGAAGTCTGGAGGAGGGTCATGGTGGGAGGAGCCAGTGCACACCAGGTAGTCCTAATTCTTTCTTAGCTGTGCCCAGTCTCCTGCGGAGCCGCTATTCCCCATGGTCCTTACGGAGTCCCCAGCATCCACTACGGACTACGAGAAATAGATTTACCGGTGAGTAAAATCTTATTTTTTTTCCTGCTACTGATTCCTCTCCCTATGTAACCAAGCATCTGACTTGCCTTTCTCATTGCTTTGTTGCATTGCTTTCCTGCCTTCAAGTCACTTGAAATAGTGACTCCTAAATCCCTTTCCTCCTCAGTAGTTTCCATTATAGTACCCTTGATACTATATTTAGCCTTTGGGTTTTTGAGACCCAAGTGCATGATTTTGCATTTTTTAGCATTAAACTGTAGTTGTCACGTTCTTGACCATTTCTCAAGCCTACCTAGCTCATCAATCATTTGTTTAACCCCTTCCGGTGTGTCTACCCTGTTGCATATCTTTGTATCATCTGCAAAAAGGCATACCCTACCTTCAATACCATTTGCAATGTCACCAACAAAGATATTAAAGAGAACTGGACCAAGTACAGATCCCTGGGGTACTCCACTAGTAACATTTCCCTCCATATATTGCACTCCATTAACTACAACTGTCTGTTTCCTATCCTGCAACAAGGTTCTTATCCATTTAACTGTTTTATAATCCACCCCAACACTTCCAAGTTTATTTAGCAGTCTGCGATGTGGGATAGTGTCAAATGCCTTACTAAAGTCTAGATATGCTACATCTACAACTCCCCCTTGATCTATTATTTTCATAACAGAGTCAAAAAAGTCAATAAGATTTGTTTGGCATGGTCTCCCACCAGTAAATCCATGCTGTTTTGTATCCTGTAAGTTGTTTGATTTAAGATATTCCACAACTCTTTCTTTTAATAGTTTTTCCATTACTTTCCCTACTACTGATGTAAGGCTTACTGATCTGTAGTTACTTGCTTCTTCCTTGCTTCCACTTTTGTGCAGTGGAACTACATTTGCTCTTTTCCAGTCCTCTGGAATGGCACCTGTATTTAGTGACTGGTTAAATAATTCTGTTAAAGGTGTAACCAGCGTAACTTTTAGCTCTTTGAGTATCCTTGGGTGTATCCCATCTATTGATTTGTCCACTTTTACTTTTGAAAGTTCTGTTAGCACCTTCTCTTCTGTAAATGTACTTTTCATCTACCTTATTTTTATGAATGTCCTTGCAACTTAACTGTGGCCCCATTCCTTCTTCTGTAGTAAATACTGAGCAAAAATAATTATTTAGGTGAACTGCTATTGCCTTTTCTCCCACCAAATGCTCACTCTCTGTCTTAAGTCTTTTATTATTCCTCCATTTGATTTTCTCCTTTCACTTATATACTTAAAAAAAAGTTTTGCCCCCTTTATTTACTGACTGGGCCATTTTCTTCTCAGCTTCTACCTTTGCACGTCTGATCACTTTCTTAGCATCCTTCCGTCTGTCAAGATACACCTCTTTGTCATTATTATTTTGAGTCTGTTTTTATTTCCTAAAAGCCATCTTTTTTGCTTTCACACTAGTGGATACTACTTTTGTGAACCACACTGGCTTCCTTTTCCTGGTACTTTTCCTAACCCTTTTGTTACAAAGGACTGTTGCACTTAGTATTGCACTTTTTAGTTTTTCCCACCTCTCCTGCACTCCTTCCAAGTTCCTCCAGTCCGCCAATGAATCCCTTAAACATCTCCCCATTTTTGCAAAGTCAGCATTTCCAAAATCCAACACCTTTGTTTTTGTGTGACAGGAGTTGGATCCTGTCTTTATACTAAACCATACTGCTTGATGATCACTGGATCTCAGGTGCTCACCCACATATATGTCGGATATCCTATCACCGTTTGTAAGAATTAAATCTAATATTGAGTCTTTGCGAGTGGGGTCCCTCACCAATTGCTTGAGAGATGCTCCCTGTAAGGAATGTAGAAATTTGCCACATGTAGCTGAACTTGCAAAATACCCCTCCCAATTTACATCAGGTAAATTAAAGTCTCCCATGATTATGACTTCTCCCTTTAAAGCCTTTTTAGTGATGTCCAACAATAGGTTCCCGTCCAAATCCTGCCCCTGGCCTGGTGGTCTATAGATCACCCCAATGCGAATAATGTCCTTCTCCCCGGTTTCTATGGTGACCCAAAGGGCCTCATAAATTAGCAGTTGCGATTTTACTTTCTACTGGTGAGCTTTCTGCATTCCGAGAGAGTAGCTCCGCTGCACATCTTCAGAGGCACTCAAGATTCTCAGACATGACCCAATTTGTGATGATGGTACCATTGTATCATCAATTATACGCTTTTGGATGGAAATGATGCGACAACACTGGGCATCCCTAAGCTCAGGTTAGCTTCTGCCCATATTATCATATAACTTCAGTTGCATACAGCAAAAGACAGCGACGGCAGCAGCAAGAACTACCACACCTGAATGAGCCTTTGGATGCCATGGCTGTTATGCAGGACTTTCATCTAGCATATCTGTTTCCTCCGTACCCCAATGTTGCCTCGGGTAGTCAAGCGCATCAAGGATTAGTGGGTGATGGTAATCCTAGTGGCTCCAGACTGGCCACGCAGGTAAAATGTCGGCAGGTTCCAGGTGGCATCTTCTACTCCATCAAGGCCTGTATCTATATGAGGACCTTCCTTGGTTGGCTTTGACGGCTTGGCTTTTGAGACCGAGCTTTTGAAAGCTAAAGGTTTCTCTCCATTAGTAGTCCGCTCTATGCTACGAGCCCAGAAACCTGTTTCAGCAAGCAATTACCACAGAGTATGGAAGATCTACGTTTTGTGGTGTAAACAGAGAAGTGTTTCTTCAAGTTTCACCTTTCTCATTTCTTAGCCTTCCTTCAATGTGGTTTGGAAGCCGTTTTAAAGCTTTGTTCTTTGAAAGTGCAGATATCAGCCATATCAATAAATTTCCAGTGGCGCTTGGTCCTTCTTCCAGAGGTCCGAACCTTTTTACGGGGTGTGGTGCGTATTCAACCACTGTTTTGTCTACCTGTAGCACCATGGGATCTGAGGGCCTAATTCAGACCTGATCACTCGTTTGCAGAGGTTTGCGATAAGATAGTCGCTGCCCAGCAGAGTGAATACCCACCCCTTGCAAGTCTGCGTACGCTGTGCAAAAAGCTTTGCAAACACGGTCAGCTGCAAATCCGTTCACAACTCACTCGCCATCGAAAATTTTTGACAGTCTGTGCATAGCACAGGACCTACTCCTACAGTGTGATAGAAACAGGCTGTTCGGGCCGGAGCTGACGTCACACACCCTCCCTGAAAACGCTGCAGAACGCCTGCGTTTTTCTTGACACTCCCAGAAAACGTCCAGTTACCACCCCCAAATGCCCGCTTCCGGTCAGTCAACTTGCGTACGCCTAGCGATCAAAAAAGACGCTGGATTCTTTCGTAGTATGACCTCATGCTTGTGCACTACGATCCATATGCATGCGCAGTCTATCGATAATCATCCGCCTTGCGAATTTTCACAACAGCGATCAGGTCTAAATTAGGCCCCTAATCTGGTCCTTTTGGAACTCAGACAGGCTTTATTGAGTCTTTAGATTCTCCAGTTCTTCATTTTGTTACTTGGAAGCTGGTCCTCTTTATGGCTATTTCCTCTGCCTGGCTTGTTTCCAAGTTAAGGGCTTTGCCTTGCAAGCCGCCTTTTCTCATCTTCCATGACGATAGAGTGGTTCTTCTTACGGTTCCTACATTCCATGTGAAAGTTGTTTCGGCTTTTCACTTAAACCAGGAAGTTGTTTTACTGATTTTCCTCCTTTGGCGACTTCCCTGGCCCGGAATGACTAGGCCCTACAAGACCTAGTTCGAGCTTTGCGGATTTACTCCGACAGATTCTCTGCTAGTTGTGTATAGCGCACATAAATGTGGTTGGCCGGGTACAAAATAGACCATTGCATGTTAGATCTGCTCTGTCATAACTCGAGCCTATTCTAGTGCGGGGTATGTCGGCGCATTTCACTAGGGCAGTAGCGTCTTTCTGGGATGTGCGACACAGGGCTTTGGTGGAACAGGTCTGTCGGGCAGGTACCTGGTCCTCTGTCCACACGTTTCCACGTTTTTACAGTTTTCATGTTTTTGCCTACGACAACGCTCACTTTGGGCATACAGTTTTCCGGTCAGACAGTCTAAAGCTGGCCATACATTAAAACGACTTGCAAACGAGTGATGTCACTAACAATTTCTCTTGAACTCCCCGGCAGTCCCGGACTCACAATTTCGGAGGCGATTCAGCGTGAATCGCAATGGTGCTGAAATCATTAGTGACGGTGTGTCGATGACCCATTTTGTGGGTGTCAACACACCATTTGGGGGAGTGCGGTCCAGACAACCCAGGCATGTTCGGACCGTCACGCAGCCATTTCGACCCAAAAGATGGCGGGTAGCTGCCTGCCTTACAATTGGAAACAATTGGGTGATAACAGACGGACATAGAGGTAGGAATGCCTTGCTCGCAAGCTTACAATCTATAGAGAATTAGGAAGGATACACAAGGATAGGCACTATCTATAGCACAGTGGTCCCACCAGATTGCAAAGACAGTCCTCATAGGATGCAATTAGATATGAGTGCTTTTGAAGGTTAGGAATTTGTTAGGCTTGCCTGAAGAGGTGAGTTTTCAGGGAACGCCTGAAAGTTTGGAGGCTAGAGGAGAGTGTTATTGTGCGTGGGAGGGTATTCCATATGGTGGGTGCTGCCCAAAGAAAGTCCTGCAATTGTGAATGGAAGCGAGTGATCTGTGAAGAGACGAGAGACGAAGATCTTGTGAAGAGCGGAGAGGTCGAGTTGGGAGATATTTTGAGATAATCAAAGAGATATATGTTGGTGTAGTTTGGTTAATAGGTTTATATGCGAGTAGAAGTATTTTAAATTGAATACGGTAGAATATGGGCAACCAATGGATGGACTGACAGAGTGGATCCGCAGATGAACGTCTTGCATTCAAAATGGATTGTAGTGGGGAGAGTCTTTTCTTGGGAAGACTAGTAAGGAGACTATTGCAATAATCAATGCAGGAGATAATGAGAGCATGGATTAGAGTCTTGTGTAAGAGACGGTTGTATTTTGGATATGTTTTTAGATGCATGGAACATGATTTAGAGACCGACTGAATGTGTCACACAAATGACAGTTCAAATGAAGGATGACACCAAGGCAGCGAGCTTGTGGGGTAGGGTAGATTGTTGAGTTGTCAACAGTATGGAGATATCAGGTTGGTTACTACTCTTGGCTGGTGGGAATATAATTAATTCTGTTTTGGAAATATTGAGTTTGAGGTGGCAAAATGACATCCAAGATGAAATGGCAGAAAGGCATTCAGTGACACGGCCTAATACAGATGGTGACAAATCTGGGGAGGATAGAATAGTATCCTCAGCGTGCAAATGATACTGAAATACGTAGGAGCTGATTAGTTTACCAAGAGATGAGGTATAGATTGAAAAAATAATGTGACCGTTGCATCCTATCAGACTGTACTCTTACAACACAGGTGAAAACGGGATGCGGTCAACATCCCGCCGGACGGAATCCCAGCGGTCGGAATACAGACACCGGAATCCCAACCGGCACAATCCCGACATATTCTCTCTCCGTGGGTGTTCACGACACCCATAGAGGGAGAATAAAATAGTGTGCCTGCAAGGGGCTGCGTTCCGCTCGCCACCCCTGTTGGGATTGTGCTGGTCGGGATTCCGGTGTCGGTATTTCGACCGCCAGGATCCCGTCCAGTGGGATTTCGTACTGATCCCGTGAAAACTAGTGTTATAATTGTTAAGTAGAGTGTGTTCTATATTAGGGATGTAGTTGGGATCCCGCACTCGGGAACCCAGCCGTGAAAATGCCGACGCTTGAATCTCGACACCTGTTAAAATGCTGGCGCTGGCATCCCAACAGCCGGGATCCCGATTGTAAGTATCCCGGCGAGGGTTAGGTTTAGGCTGCAGGAAGGGAGGGTTTGGGTCAGGCTGCGGGCAGGGGTGGTTAGGTTTAGGCTGCGGGGAGGGTTAGGGGTAGGGAGAGAATTAGGGGTAGCTGCTCTTGCGGCCCTGTTGGGATTTCAAAAAGTTGGGATGCTGTTGTCTGTATTCTAACTGCCAGCATCCCGACTGCTAGTGTCTTGTACCCAACTCCTATATTAGGTTTAATTAATTCATTATCATTTTATTAGGTGACTATTAACAGGTTGGGGTAAGAAATTCATTGGTTGCCCAATATAAAGAGACTGAAATGTAAAATGGTCATAGCACATAGGACCTAACTCACATGTGGTTGTTATTGCTGCTACTGCTATCCTTTGCTGTACGAATTTGTGATTATTTGCTAATATGGGCAGAAGCTAACTTGAGCATAGGGATGCCCACTGCTATCTCATCATTTCCGTCAAACGATGTATAATTGTTGATACATCGGTACCATTGTCACAAATCGGATCATGTTGCAGAGTCTGAGTGCCTCTGTAGACATGCAGGCTAAGCTGCTCTCCTGGAATGCAGAGGGCTCTCCAGTAGCAAGTAATTTATGCAGGCCCAGAAAATGCCTTCTGAACTGTGACGGTGGGAGTGAAGAAACTTTATATTATATATATGTATATGTATATATATATATATATATATATATATATATATATATATATATATATATATATATATATATATATATATATATTATTTATGAACCCATTATAATGAATTTTGTATTAAGTTGGTGGCACAGTGGAGATTGGTGGGGCAGTGGGTGAAAATTAATTGGTTGGGCAGTGGGAGACGCTGGGCCTGCGGCTCCCATCAGCGGCTCAGCTAGAATGGAGCTGCTGCCGGGGAGGAGGAGCATTGTTTACATCGTGAACATCGCTCATCGTGGCATGTCGTGATGAACGATGTCACAAGCGACCACCAACCTGCAATCAATGAACACGGGGGCGCACATCGTCGATTGCTAAGACCCTACACACTAGACGTGAACGATATTTCATTTACAATCGTCGGTATCGGCCATACCAGTCATAATAATCGTCTAGTGTGTATGGCCCTTAAGTCTGTTAGCTGCCAGTGAATTACATGTTTGTTTAAACTTGCTGTGTAGCATTCTTTGCTGATCTATTCGTTACATTAATTCCTATGCTTCTCTTTTCATTAAAGACATCTAGAACCCCCCCCCCCCCCCCACCCCTGTCCTTTGTAAAAGAACTGCCAAAATGTAACTACTTCTGAAGTACTAGAACACAATAGGAGAAAGAAAGGAACTCTTTGTAGGAGCACTCTGCTTATGTCAGTAATATTACTTTAGGTATGCATTAAAATTGCAGTCATCCAAGGGGCAATAAAAATCCGTAAAAATTCTATAATAGAAGAGAAGTTATATTCTAGACATAGGCAGAGTGCCCCTACAAAGAGAGTTCCTTTCTTTCTCCTATTTTGTTCTAATACATATTTCTCTGACGTCCTAGTGGATGCTGGGAACTCCGTAAGGACCATGGGGAATAGCGGCTCCGCAGGAGACAGGGCACATCTAAAGAAAGCTTTAGGATCACCTGGTGTGCACTGGCTCCTCCCCCTATGACCCTCCTCCAAGCCTCAGTTAGATTTTCTGTGCCCGACGAGAAGGGTGCACACTAGGGGCTCTCCTGAGCTCTTTGTGAAAGTTTTAGTTTAGGTTTATTATTTTCAGTGAGACCTGCTGGCAACAGGCTCACTGCATCGAGGGACTAAGGGGAGAAGAAGCGAACTCACCTGCGTGCAGAGTGGATTGGGCTTCTTAGGCTACTGGACATTAGCTCCAGAGGGACGATCACAGGTTCAGCCTGGATGGGTCACCGGAGCCGCGCCGCCGGCCCCCTTACAGAGCCAGAAGAGCGAAGAGGTCCGGGAAAAATCGGCGGCAGAAGACTTTCCTGTCTTCAGATAAAGGTAGGCGCACAGCACCGCAGCTGTGCGCCATTGCTCTCAGCACACTTCACACTCCGGTCACTGAGGGTGCAGGGCGCTGGGGGGGCAGCGCCCTGAGACGCAATAAATCGTTAGAAAACCTTTTATGGCTAAAATAAATGCATCACATATAACTCCTGGGCTATATGGATGCATTTAACCCCTGCCAAAACATACAAGAAAACGGATGATAAGGACGCCGAGAAAGGGGCGGAGCCTATCTCCTCAGCACACTGGCGCCATTTTCCCTCACAGCTCAGTTGGAGGGAAGCTCCCTGGCTCTCCCCTGCAGTCACTACACTACAGAAAGGGGTTAAAAAAGAGAGGGGGGCACAAATTAGGCGCAGTATAAACAATACAGCAGCTATAAAGGGAAAAACACTTATATAAGGTTATCCCTGTATATATATATAGCGCTCTGGTGTGTGCTGGCAAACTCTCCCTCTGTCTCCCCAAAGGGCTAGTGGGGTCCTGTCCTCTATCAGAGCATTCCCTGTGTGTGTGCTGTGTGTCGGTACGTTTGTGTCGACATGTATGAGGAGAAAAATGATGAGGAGACGGAGTAGAGTGTCTGTAATAGTGTTGTCACCCCCTGGGGGGTCGACACCTGAGTGGATGTACTGTTGAAATTGCGTGACAGTGTCAGCTTTGTATAAAAGACAGTGGTTGACATGAGACAGCCGGCTACTCAGCTTGTGCATGTCCAGACGTCTCATATAGGGGCTCTAAAGCGCCCGTTACCTCAGATACAGACGCCGACACGGATACTGACTCCTGTGTCGACGGTGAAGAGACAACCGTGATTTCCAAATAACACATTGCATGATTGAGGCAATGGAAAAAGTTTACACTTTTCTGATAATATGAATACCACCAAAAAAAGGGGTATTATGTTGGTGAGGAAAAACTTCCTGTAGTTTTCCTGAATCTGAGAAATAAAATGAGGTGTGTGATGATGCGTGGTTTTCCCCCCGATAACAATTGATAATTTCTAAAAAGTTATTGGCAGTATACCTTTTCCCGCCAGAGGTTAGGGTGCGTTGGGAAACACCCCCTAGGGGGGATAAGACGCTCACACGCTTGTAAGAACAAGGGCTCTACCCTCTCCTGAGATGGCCGCCCTTAAGGATCCTGCTGATAGAAAGCAGGAGGGTATCCTAAAATGTATTTACACACATACTGGTGTTATACTGCGACCAGCAATCGCCTCAGCCTGGATGTGCAGTGCTGGGTTGGCGTGGTCGGATTCCCTGACTGGAAATATGATATCCTAGATAAGGACAGTATATTATTGCCTATAGAGCAATTAAAAGATGCATTTCTATATATGCATGATGCACAGCGGAATATTTGCCGACTGGCATCAAGTATAAGTGCGTTGTCCAATTATACCAGTAAAGTGGTCAGGTGATGCGGATTCCAAACGGCATTTGGAAGTATTGCCTTAAAAGAGGGGATGTACCCCAGGTCGCCTCTCAAAATAAGACGCCGTATTATCAGGCGCAGGCCTGGTTGGCAAGCGGACAAAAGGGTTCCTCTTTTCTGCTCGTGACAGAGGGAGAGGAAAATGGCTGCAGAGATCAGCCAGTTCCAAGGAACAGAAACTCTTTTCCGCCTCTGCCAAGCCCGCAGTATGACGCTAGGGCTTTACAAGTTCAGGCACGGTGGGGTCCCGTTCTCAATGAATTTCAGTGCGCAGTGGGCTCACTCGCAAGTAGACCCCTGGATCCTTCAGGTAATATTTCAGGGGTACAAATTGGAATTCGAGACGTATCCCCCTCGCCGTTTCCAAAGGTCTGTTTTACCGACGTCTCCCGCTGACAGGGAGGCAGTTTTGGAAACCATTCACAAGCTGTATTCCCAGCAGGTGATAATCAAGGTACCCCTCCTGCAACAGGGAACGGGGTATTATTCCACACTATTGTGGTACCGAAGCCAGACGGCTCGGTGAGACCGATTTTAAAATCTAAAATCTTTGAACACTTGCATACAGAGGTTCAAATTCAAAATTGAGTCACTCAGAGCAGTGATTGCAAACCTGGAAGAAGGGGACTACATGATGTCTCGGGACATCAAGGATGTTTACCTTCATGTCAAAATTTACCCTTCTCACCAAGGGTATTTCAGGTTATGGTACAGAACTGTCACTATCAGTTCGGACGCTGCCGTAGGGTTGGTCCACGGCACCCCGGGTCTTTACTGAAGTAATGACCGTAATGATGATTTTCCTTCGAAGGAAGGGAATTTTAGTTATCCGTTACTTGGACGATTCCCTGATAAGGGTAAGATCCAGGGAACAGTTGGAGATCGGTGTAGCACTATATCAGGTAGTGTTGCGGCAGCACGATTGGATTCTCAATATTCCAAAATCGCAGCTGGTTCCGACGACTTGTCTTCTGTTCCTAGGGATGATCCTGGACACAGTCCAGAAAGAAGGTGTTTCTCCCGGAGGAGAAAGCCAGGGAGTTATCCGAGTTAGTCAGGAACCTCCTAAAACCGAACCAAGTCTCAGTGCATCAATGCACAAGGGTTCTGGGTAAAAATGGTGGCTTCCTACGAAGCAATCCCATTTGGCAGATTCCACGCAAGACTTTCCAGTGGAACCTACTGGACAAATGGTCCGGGTCGCATCTTCAGATGCTTCAGCGGATAACCCTGTCACCGGGGACAAGGGTATCCCTCCTGTGGTGGTTGCAGAGTGCTCAGCTTCTAGAGGGCCGCAGATTCGGCATTCGGGACTGGGTCCTGGTGGCCACGGATGCCAGCCTGCGAGGCTGGGGAGCAGTCACACAGGGAAGGAATTTCCAGGGCTTATGGTCAAGCCTGGAGACATCTCTTCATATAAACATTCTGGAACTAAGGGCCATTTACAATGCCCTAAGTCAAGCGAAACCCCTGCTTCAGGGTCAGGCGGTATTGATCCAATCGGACAACATCACGTCAGTCGCCCACGTAAACAGACAGGGCGGCGCGAGAAGCAGGGGGGCAATGGCAGAAGCTGCAAGGATTCTTCGCTGGGCGGAAAATCATGTGATAGCACTGTCAGCAGTGTTCATTCCGGGAGTGGACAACTGGGAAGCAGACTTCCTCAGCAGACACGACCTTCACCCGGGAGAGTGGGGACTTCACCCAGAAGTCTTCCACCTGATTGTAAACCGTTGGGAAAAACCAAAGGTGGACATAATGGCGTCCCGTCTAAACAAAAAACTAGACAGATATTGCGCCAGGTCAGGGGACCCTCAGGCAATAGCGGTGGACGCTCTGGTAACACCGTGGGTGTACCAGTCAGTGTATGTGTTCCCTCCTCTGCCTCTCATACCAAAAGTACTGAGAATCATAAGAAGGAGAGGAGTAAGAACTATACTCGTGGTTCCGGATTGGCCAAGAAGGACTTGGTATCCGGAACTTCAAGAGATGCTCACGGACGAACCGTGGCCTCTACCTCTAAGAAAGGACCTGCTCCAGCAGGGGCCTTGTCTGTTCCAAGACTTACCGCGGCTGCGTTTGACGGCTTGGCGGTTGAACGCCGGATCCTGAAGGAAAAAGGCATTCCAGAAGAAGTCATCCCTACCCTGGTCAAGGCCAGGAAGGACGTAACCGCAAAACATTATCACCGCATTTGGCGAAAATATGTTGCGTGGTGTGAGGCCAAGAAGGCCCCTACAGAGGAATTTCAACTGGGTCGTTTCCTCCATTTCCTGCAAACAGGACTGTCTATGGGCCTAAAATTAGGGTCCATTAAGGTTCAAATTTCGGCCCTGTCGATTTTCTTCCAAAAGGAACTGGCTTCAGTGCCTGAAGTTCAGACATTTGTAAAAGGGGTACTGCATATACAGCCTCCTTTTGTGCCTCCAGTGGCACCTTGGGATCTCAATGTTGTGTTGAGTTTCCTAAAGTCACATTGGTTTGAACCACTCACCACTGTGGACTTAAAATATCTCACATGGAAGGTGACGATGCTGTTAGCCCTGGCTTCAGCCAGGCGTGTGTCAGAATTGGCGGTTTTTATCATATAAAAGCCCTTATTTAATATTTCATTCTGACAGGGCAGAATTGAGGACTTGTCCTCAATTTCTACCAAAGGTGGTTTCTGCATTTCACATGAAGCAACCTATTGTGGTACCTGCGGCTACTAAGGACTTGGAGGATTCCAAGTTGCTAGACGTTGTCAGGGCCCTGAAAATATATGTTTCCAGGACGGCTGGAGTCAGAAAATCTGACTCGCTGTTTATCCTGTATGCACCCAACAAACTGGGTGCTCCTGCTTCTAAGCAGACGATTGCTCGTTGGATTTGTAGTACAATTCAGCTTGCACATTCTGTGGCAGGCCTGCCACAGCCAAAAATCTTAAAATGCCCACTCCACAAGGAAGGTGGGCTCATCTTGGGCGGCTGCCCGAGGGGTCTCGGCTTTACAACTTTGCCGAGCAGTTACTTGGTCAGGAGCAAATACGTTTGTAAAATTCTACAAATTTGATACCCTGGCTGAGGAGGACCTGGAGTTCTCTCATTCGGTGCTGCAGAGTCATCCGCACTCTCCCGCCCGTTTGGGAGCTTTGGTATAATCCCCATGGTCCTTACGGAGTTCCCAGCATCCACTAGGACGTCAGAGAAAATAAGAATTTACTTACCGATAATTCTATTTCTCGTAGTCCGTAGTGGATGCTGGGCGCCCATCCCAAGTGCGGATTGTCTGCAATACTGGTACATAATTATTGTTACCAAAAAATTCGGGTTATTGTTGTAGTGAGCCATCTTTTCTAGAGGCTTCTCTATTATCATGCTGTTAACTGGGTTCAGATCACAAGTTGTACAGTGTGATTGGTGTGGCTGGTATGAGTCTTACCCGGGATTCAAAATCCTTCCTTATTGTGTACGCTCGTCCGGGCACAGTATCCTAACTGAGGCTTGGAGGAGGGTCATAGGGGGAGGAGCCAGTGCACACCAGGTGATCCTAAAGCTTTCTTTAGATGTGCCCTGTCTCCTGCGGAGCCGCTATTCCCCATGGTCCTTACGGAGTTCCCAGCATCCACTACGGACTACGAGAAATAGAATTATCGGTAAGTAAATTCTTATTTTTTACTCTCTGGGTGCACCTTCACCTGTTACTGTGACCATTCAAACCTGTATAGGCGGTCAGGACTCATATCTGATGTGGATTGTCCTATGTCACCAATGTGTCTGATGTTCTCTGTCAGGAAGTCCTGGGCCCCCTCTTTCCTCAGTAATTACTTCTGAAGTATGTAAAGTTTTTATATTTCTGTAACTCACTGCCTGCTGTAAGATATAAAATAACATGCGGTCTCTTTTTAGTAAGATGACATCACTGAAAGAGGACGTCAGGCGCAGTGCAATGATTTGCATCCTTACAGTCCGTGCTACAATGACCAGCCATGATCTGATGAAGTTTGTGGCTCCATTTAATGAAGTTATTGAGCATATGAAAATCATCCGAGACTCAACACCAAACCAGTACATGGTACTCGTACAGTTCAGTTCTCAGGTAATGGTCTCTCTTCACCTGATAAAAGGAGTATTCTTGGTACTGGTTTATTTATACCTATTACTTAAAAAAAAAAAAAAAAAGGCTATAAGCATAAAAGCTATAGTGACCATTCCAGTGCCGTCCACTGAAGTCCGATGGTAGCTGAAGAGAACATTTTCCCCAAGCTGCAAACAGCTGCATTGGCCACTTGTGTGTGGCCAAACTGGAGTCAAATTTTGGGCTGTGGACAAGTGTATTACCAGCATAACAGCAATCAAGGTAACTATCTCCTCATTGATAGCATCACTGTTCCTGAAACTTAATTTAAAATGTGAATTCCTCCCACTGTGACAAAAATTCATATATATAAATATTATAATCTATACCAAATAAAATGTACAAAATAATATCATCTTCATCTCAAAGCTATATCCATTTGATTTACCTCTATTGCACATGAATCAGTCGGAAACTGAAACCTCTATTACACCTTTTTAGCATTATAAACACTTTTAAGCAAGAAATCTTTGCCATGTAAAATATTGCAGATTAAGGTGATAGAGCTTGCGTAGGTAATATTGATAAGGATGTGTTAGTTTGTGGTAACAAACCCTATTTCTCTTACGTCCTAGAGGAAGCTGGGGACTCCGTAAGGACCATGGGGTATAGACGGGCTCCGCAGGAGATAGGGCACCTAAAAAGAACTTTGACTATGGGTGTGCACTGGCTCCTCCCTCTATGCCCCTCCTCCAGATCTCAGTTAGATCTTGTGCCCAGAGGAGAATGGGTGCACTGCAGAGAGCTCTCCAGAGTTTTCTGTTGAAGAAGAATTTTGTTAGGTTTTTTATTTTCAGGGAGTCCTGTTGGCAGAGAGAAGCAGAGCTGGCTTGTCAAGTTGGGCACTGCTTCTAAGGCTACTGGACACCATTAGCTCCAGAGGGAGTCGGAACACAGGTCTCACCTGGGGTTCGTCCCGGAGCCGCGCCGCCGTCCTCCTCACAGATGCCGAAGATAGAAGCCAGATAGAGAAGGCAGAAGACATCAGATCTTCATGAGGTAAGGCGCGCAGCGGTAAGCTGCGCGCCATTGCTCCCAGTCACACACACACAGAGCAGCACTGAAGGGTGCAGGGGGGCGGGGCGGCCGGCCCTGGGCAGCAATAAACCTCACATTTGGGCAAATACAGTTTGATTAGGCTGCGGAGGCAGTAAATCTATGATCCCCCGCCATTTTTATTGAAAAATCACTGTGACCGAAGCCCGCCGTCGGGTGGGCGGGGCTTGATCCTCAGCACTAACCGGCGCCATTTTCTCCACAGAAGCTGCATGAGGAAAACGCTGGCTCCCTGGTCTCTCCCCTGCTGAACTTCACAGGCTGGAAAAAGAGGAGGGGGGCACATTAGCGACGCAGTGAGTGGGAACTGGCATATTATATATAGAAAAGCGCTATCTGGACATATTTTTTCCAGTGTTTTTAAGCGCTGGTGTGTGCTGGCATACTCTCTCTCTGTCTCTCCTTAGGGCCTGGTTGGGGTTTTGTCCCCTTATAGGTTAATCCCTGTGTGTGTGAGGTGTCGGTAGGTGTGTGTCGACATGTCTGAGGCGGAAGGCTTCTCCAAGGAGGAGGTGGAGCAAATGAGTGGTGTGTCCCCGTCGGTTGTGCCGACTCTAGATTGAATGGACATGTGGCATATGTTGAATGCAAGTGTGGCATCTTTACATAAAAGGCTTGATAAGGCTGAATTAGGGGGGACATCAGGGGGTCAATCCTCGGATTGGACCGACTCACAGGGCCCGTCGGGGTCTCAAAAGCGTCCCTTAACACAAGACACTACTACCGACACGGATTCTGATTCCAGTGTCGACTATGACGAAGTAAAATTGCACCCTAGGGTGACTAAAACCATTCAGTGTACGAACGTGGCAATAAGGGATGTGTTGCATATTGTGGATGAACCCTCGGTCCCCGACACAAAGGTACACATGTTTAAGGAAATGAAACAGATTATTAACTTTCCCACATCTCATGAATTGAATGATTTCTTTGGAAAAGCTTGGGAGACTCTGGATAAGAGACCGCAGATCCCCAAAAGAATTTATATGGCATACCCCTTCCCTAAGCAGGACAGGGAGATTTGGGAATCACCCCCCACTGTGGACAAGGCCCTGACGCGCTTGTCCAAGAAAGTGGCGCTACCATCTCCTGACACAGCAGCCCTTAAGGACCCTGCAGATCGCAGGCAAGAAACTACATTAAAGTGTATTTATTCTCATACGGGTGCTGTGCTAAGACCGACAATTGCGTCGGCATGGGTGTGTAGCGCAATTGCAGCTTGGACAGATGAGCTGACAGATCAATTTGATAATATATTTCTCTATCGTCCTAGTGGATGCTGGGGTTCCTGAAAGGACCATGGGGAATAGCGGCTCCGCAGGAGACAGGGCACAAAAGTAAAGCTTTCCGATCAGGTGGTGTGCACTGGCTCCTCCCCCTATGACCCCCCTCCAAGCCAGTTAGATTTTTGTGCCCGGCCGAGAAGGGTGCAATCTAGGTGGCTCTCCTAAAGAGCTGCTTAGAAAAGTTTAGCTTAGGTTTTTTATTTTACAGTGAGTCCTGCTGGCAACAGGATCACTGCAACGAGGGACTTAGGGGAGAAGAAGTGAACTCACCTGCGTGCAGGATGGATTGGCTTCTTGGCTACTGGACATCAGCTCCAGAGGGACGATCACAGGTACAGCCTGGATGGTCACCGGAGCCTTGCCGCCGGCCCCCTTGCAGATGCTGAAGTAAGAAGAGGTCCAGAATCGGCGGCAGAAGACTCCTCAGTCTTCTAAAGGTAGCGCACAGCACTGCAGCTGTGCGCCATTTTCCTCTCAGCACACTTCACACGGCAGTCACTGAGGGTGCAGGGCGCTGGGAGGGGGGCGCCCTGGGAGGCAAATGAATACCTATTTTGGCTAAAAATACCTCACATATAGCCTCCGGAGGCTATATGGAGATATTTAACCCCTGCCAGAATCCGTTAAGAGCGGGAGACGAGGCCGCCGAAAAAGGGGCGGGGCCTATCTCCTCAGCACACAGCACCATTTTCCCTCACAGAAAGGCTGGAGGGAAGGCTCCCAGGCTCTCCCCTGCACTGCACTACAGAAACAGGGTTAAAACAGAGAGGGGGGGCACTAATTTGGCGCTAGAAATATATAAAAAAGATGCTATAAGGGAAAACACTTATATAAGGTTGTCCCTATATAATTATAGCGTTTTTGGTGTGTGCTGGCAAACTCTCCCTCTGTCTCTCCAAAGGGCTAGTGGGTCCTGTCCTCTATCAGAGCATTCCCTGTGTGTGTGCTGTGTGTCGGTACGTGTGTGTCGACATGTAGGAGGACGATGTTGGTGAGGAGGCGGAGCAATTGCCTGTAATGGTGATGTCACTCTCTAGGGAGTCGACACCGGAATGGATGGCTTATTTAGGGAATTACGTGATAATGTCAACACGCTGCAAGGTCGGTTGACGACATGAGACGGCCGACAAACAATTAGTACCGGTCCAGACGTCTCAAAAACACCGTCAGGGGTTTTAAAACGCCCGTTTACTTTAGTCGGTCGACACAGACACAGACAGGGACACTGAATCCAGTGTCGACGGTGAATAAACAAACGTATTCCTTATTAGAGCCACACGTTAAAGGCAATGAAGGAGGTGTTACATATTTCTGATACTACAAGTACCACAAAAGAGGGTATTATGTGGGATGTGAAAAAACTACCATAGTTTTTCCTGAATCAGATAAATTAAATAAAGTGTGTGATGATGCGTGGGTTCCCCCCGATAGAAAATTATGGGCGGTATACCCTTTCCCGCCAGAAGTTAGGGCGCGTTGGGAAACACCCCTTAGGGTGGATAAGGCGCTCACACGCTTATCAAAACAAGTGGCGGTACCGTCTATAGATAGGGCCGTCCTCAAGGACCAGCTGACAGGAGGCTGGAAAATATCATAAAAAGTATATACACACATACTGGTGTTATACTGCGACCAGCGATCGCCTCAGCCTGGATGTGCAGAGCTGGGGTGGCTTGGTCGGATTCCCTGACTAAAAATATTGATACCCTTGACAGGGACAGTATTTTATTGACTATAGAGCATTTAAAGGATGCATTTCTATATATGCGAGATGCACAGAGGGATATTTGCACTCTGGCATCATGAGTAAATGCGATGTCCATAACTGCCAGAAGATGTTATGGACACGACAGTGGTCAGGTGATGCAGATTCCAAACGGCACAAAGGTGTATTGCCGTATAAAGGAAGAGGAGTTATTTGGGGTCGGTCCATCGGACCTGGTGGCCACGGCAACTGCTGGAAAATCCACCGTTTTTTACCCTAAGTCACATCTCTGCAGAAAAAGACACCGTCTTTTCAGCCTCAGTCCTTTCGTCCCTATAAGATCATATCTGCCCAGGGATAGAGGAAAGGGAAGAAGACTGCAGCAGGCAGCCCATTCCCAGGAACAGAAGCGTTCCACCGCTTCTGACAAGTTCTCAGCATGGCGCTGAGACCGTACAGGACCCCTGGATCCTACAAGTAGTATCCCGGGGGTACAGATTGGAATGTCGAGACGTTTCCCCTTCGCAGGCTCCTGAAGTCTGCTTTACCAAGGTCTCCCTCCGACAAGGAGGCAGTATGGGAAAAAATTCACAAGCTGTATTCCCAGCAGGTGATAATTAAATTACCCCTCCTACTACAAGAAAAGGGGTATTATTCCACACTATATTGTGGTACTGAAGCCAGAAGGCTAGGTGAGACTTATTCTAAAAATTTTTTTTTGAACACTTACAAAGGTTCAAATCAAGATGGAGTCACTCAGAGCAGTGATAACGAACCAGGAAGAAGGGGACTATATAGTGTCCCGGGACATCAGGGATGCTTACCTCTATGTCCCAAATTTGCCCTTCTCACTAAGGGTACCTCAGGTTCGTGGTGCAGAACTGTCACTATCAGTTTCAGACGCTGCCGTTTGGATTGTCCACGGCACCCCGGGTCTTTACCAAGGTAATGGCCGAAATGATGATTCTTCTTCGAAGAAAAGGCGTCTTCATTATCCCTTACTTGGACGATCTCCTGATAAGGGCATAGTCCAGGGAACAGTTGGAGGTCGGAGTAGCACTATCTCGGATACTGCTACAACAGCACGGGTGGATTCTAAATATTCCAAAATCGCAGCTGATCCCGACGACACGTCTGCTGTGCCTAGGGATGATTCTGGACACAGTCCAGAAAAAGGTGTTTCTCCCGGAAGAGAAAGCCAGGGAGTTATCCGAGCTAGTCAGGAACCTCCTAAAAACAGTGCATCATTGCACAAGGGTCCTGGTAAAAATGGTGGCTTCCTACGAAGCAATTCCATTCGGCAGATTTCACGCAAGAACTTTTCAGTGGGATCTGCTGGACAAATGGTCCGGATCGCATCTTCAGATGCATCAGCGGATAACCCTATATCCAAGGACAAGGGTGTCTCTCCTGTGGTGGTTATAGAGTGCTCATCTTCTAGAGGGCCGCAGATTCGGCATTCAGGATTGGATGCTGGTGACCACGGAGCCCAGCCCGAGAGGCTGGGGAGCAGTCACACAAGGAAAAAATTTCCAGGGAGTGTGATCAAGTCTGGAGACTTTTCTCCACATAAATATACTGGAGCTAAGGGTAAATTTATAATGCTCTAAGCTTAGCAAGACCTCTGCTTCAAGGTCAGCCGGTATTGATCCAGTGGGAAAAACATCACGGCAGTCGCCCACGTAAACAGACAGGGCGACACAAGAAGCAGGAGGGCAATGGCAAAAACTGCAAGGACTTTTCGCTGGGCGGAAAATCATGTGATAGCACTGTCAGCAGTGTTTCATCCCGGGAATGGAAACTGGGAAGCAGACTTCCTCAGCAGGCACGACCTCCACCCGGGAGAGTGGAAACTTCATCGGGAAGTTTTTTCCACATGATTGTAAACCGTTGGGAAATACCAAAGGTGGACATGATGGCGTCCCGTCTGAACAAAAAACGGGACAGGTATTGCGCCAGGTCAAGAGACCCTCAGGCAATAGCTGTGGACGTTCTGGTAACACCGTGGGTGTACCAGTCGGTGTATGTGTTCCCTCCTCTGCTTCTCATACCTAAGGTGCTGAGAATTATAAGACGTAGAGGAGTAAGAACTATACTCATGGCTCCGGATTGGCCAAGAAGGACTTGGTACCCGGAACTTCAAGAGATGCTTACAGAGGTCTTATGGCCTCTGCCGCTAAGAAGGGACTTGCTTCAGCAAGTACCATGTCTGTTCCAAGACTTACCGCAGCTGCGTTTGTCGGCATGGCGGTGGAAAGCCGGATCCTAAAGGAAAAAGGCATTCCGGAAGAGGTCATTCCTACCCTGGTCAAAGCCAGAAAGGAGGTGACCGCACAACATTATCACCACATGTGGCGAAAATATGTTGCGTGGTGTGAGGCCAGGAAGGCCCCACAAAGAAATTTCAACTCGGTCGTTTCCTGCATTTCCTGCAAACAGGAGTGTCTATGGGCCTCAAATTGGGGTCCATTAAGGTTCAAATTTCGGCCCTGTCGATTTTCTTCCAGAAAGAATTGGCTTCAGTTCCTGAAGTCCAGAAGTTTGTCAAGGGAGTATTGCATATACAACCCCCTTTTGTGCCTCCAGTGGCACTGTGGGATCTCAACGTAGTTCTGGGATTCCTCAAATCACATTGGTTTAAAACCAGTCAAATCTGTGGATTTGAAGCATCTCACATGAAAAGTGACCATGCTCTTGGCCCTGGCCTGGACCAGGCGAGTGTCAAATTGGTGGTTTTTTCTCAAAAAAGCCCATATCTGTTTGTCCATTCGGACAGGGCAGAGCTGCGGACTCGTCCCCAGTTCTCTCCCTAAGGTGGTGTCAGTGTTTCACCTGAACCAGCTTATTGTGGTGCCTTGCACCTACTAGGGACTTGGAGGACTCCAAGTTGCTAGATGTTGTCAGGGCCCTGAAAATATGTTCCAGGACGGCTGGAGTCAGGAAAACTGACTTGCTGTTATCCTGTATGCACCCAACAAACTGGGTGCTCTTGCTTCTAAGCAGACTATTGCTAGTTGGATGTGTAATACAATTCAGCTTGCACATTCTGTGGCAGGCCTGCCACAGCCAAAATATGTAAATGCCCATTCCACAAGGAAGGTGGGCTCATCTTGGGCGGCTGCCCGAGGGGTCTCGGCTTTACAACTTTGCCGAGCAGCTACTTGGTCAGGGGCAAACACGTTTGCTAAATTCTACAAATTTGATACTCTGGCTAAGGAGGACCTGGAGTTCTCTCATTCGGTGCTGCAGAGTCATCCGCACTCTCCCGCCCGTTTGGGAGCTTTGGTATAATCCCCATGGTCCTTTCAGGAACCCCAGCATCCACTAGGACGATAGAGAAAATAAGAATTTACTTACCGATAATTCTATTTCTCGGAGTCCGTAGTGGATGCTGGGCGCCCATCCCAAGTGCGGATTATCTGCAATACTTGTACATAGTTACAAAAATCGGGTTATTATTGTTGTGAGCCATCTTTTCAGAGGCTCCGCTGTTATCATACTGTTAACTGGGTTTAGATCACAAGTTGTACGGTGTGATTGGTGTGGCTGGTATGAGTCTTACCCGGGATTCAAAATTCCTCCCTTATTGTGTACGCTCGTCCGGGCACAGTACCTAACTGGCTTGGAGGGGGGTCATAGGGGGAGGAGCCAGTGCACACCACCTGATCGGAAAGCTTTACTTTTGTGCCCTGTCTCCTGCGGAGCCGCTATTCCCCATGGTCCTTTCAGGAACCCCAGCATCCACTACGGACTCCGAGAAATAGAATTATCGGTAAGTAAATTCTTATTATAAGGATACTATATTCCTAACTCTAGCCCATATTATTTATGAGGGATGCTCAAAGGGACATTGGATTGCTAGCTTCTAGGGCCAATGCCATGTCTGTCTCAGCGAGAAGATCCTTATGGACTCGCCAATGGACGGGTGATGCGGATTCCAAAAAACATATGGAAGTACTACCCTATAAGGGTGATGTATTGTTTGGGGATGGGCTGACGGACCTGGTTTCCACAGCTACAGCAGGTAAATCAAATTTTTTACCATATATTCCCCAACAGCAAAAGAAAGTAACACCCTATCAGATGCAGTCCTTTCGGTCGCACAAGTCCAAAAGAGGTCGGGGATCCTCTTTCCTCGCCAGAGGTAAGGGCAGAGGCAAGAGAGCACCTGCTTCGGCAGGTGCCCAGGAACAAAAGTCCTCCCCGGCTGCTCCAAAACCCACAGCATGACGCTGGGGCTCCCCTGAGGGAGTCCGCACCGGTGGGGGCACGTCTTCGACTTTTCAGTCAGGCCTGGGTCAGTTCGGACCTGAATCCCTGGGTGTTGGAAATAGTTTCCCAGGGTTACAAATTTGAATTCGAGGAGGTGCCCCCACGCCGATTTTTCAAATCGGCCCTACCAGCTTCCACATCGGAAAGGGATATAGTGTTAGCTGCAATTCAAACGCTGTGTATACAGCAAGTGATAATCAAGGTTCCCCTGCACCAGCAGGGAAGAGGTTACTACTCAACCCTATTTGTGGTCCCGAAACCGGACGGTTCGGTCAGACCTATTTTGAATCTGAAATCCCGAAACCTGTACATAAAAAAAAGATTCAAATTCAAAATGGAATCTCTCAGAGCGATAATAGCCAACATGGAGGAGGGGGAGTTTATGGTGTCTCTGGACATAAAGGATGCGTACCTTCATGTCCCCATATATGCCCCCCATCAGGAATACCTGATATTCGCTGTACAGGATTGTCATTACCAATTTCAGACGTTGCCGTTTGGACTCTCCACGGCCCCGAGGATTTTCACCAAGATAATGGCGGAAATGATGGTGGTCCTGCGCAAGCATGGAGTCACAATTATCCCATACTTGGACGATCTACTGATAAAAGCGAGATCAAGGGAGAAATTGCTGAGCAGTGTGGCGCTCTCTCTGAGAGTGCTCCAGCAACACTGTTGGATTCTAAATCTACCGAAGTCACTGTTGATTCCGACAACTCGACTACCGTGCCTAGGTATGATACTGGATACGGAACAAATGAAGGTCTTCCTCCCAATAGAGAGAGCCCAAGACATCCAGAACATGGTCAGAGACCTGCTAAAACCGAAAAGGGTGTCAGTTCACCAATGCACTCGAGTTCTGGGGAAAATGGTGGCGGCCTACGAGGCCATTCCCTTCGGAAGGTTCCATGCAAGGACTTTTCAATGGGACCTTCTGGACAAGTGGTCCGGGTCCCATCTGCACTTACATCGGAAAATAACTCTGTCCCCAGGGGCCAGAGTGTCTCTCCTGTGGTGGTTGCAAGGTGCTCACCTCCTTGAGGGTAGCAGGTTCGGAATTCAGGATTGGATCCTGGTTACCACGGACGCGAGCCTCCGAGGATGGGGAGCGGTCACACAGGGAAAAACTTTTCAGGGTCTTTGGTCAGACCAGGAGTCTGGTCTACACATCAATGTGTTGGAACTCAGGGCCATTTACAACGGCCTTCGACAAGCGGAGAGTCTTCTTCGAAACCTACCGGTTCTGATTCAATCAGACAATGTCACAGCAGTGGCTCATGTGAACCGCCAAGGCGTGACAAGAAGCAGAGTCGCGATGGCGGAAGCCACAAGGATCCTTCGCTGGGCGGAAAATCATGTAAGCGCTCTGTCGGCTGTCTTCATTCCGGGACTGGACAACTGGGAAGCAGACTTCCTCAGCAGACACGATCTCCATCCAGGAGAGTGGGGACTTCATCAAGGTATCCGTTCACATGGTCGACCATGTTATGGTCGACAGTCATTAGGTCGACCACTATTGGTCAACATTGACATAGTTGACATGGACACATGGTCGACACATGAAAAGGTCGACATGAGTTTTTTAACTTTTTTTTTCTTTTGGGGAACTTTTCCATACTTTACGATCCACGTGGACTACGATTGGAACGGTAATCTGTGCCGAGCGAAGCGGTAGAGGAGCGAAGGCACCATACCCGAAGCTTGGCGAGGGAAGCGAGCCATGCGAGGCAACGCGGTGCACTAATTGGGGTTCCCAGTCACTTTACGCAAAAAACGACACCAAAAAAAGTTAAAAAACTTGTGTCGACCTTTCATGTGTCGACCATTTTCGTGTGTCGACCATGTGTCCATGTCGACCATGTCAATGTCGACCTAATGACTGTCGACCATAACATGGTCGACCATTCATACCGGAACCCTTCATCAAGAAGTCTTTGCAGACGTAACACGTCTTTGGGGAACTCCTCAAATAGACATGATGGCGTCACGCCTCAACAAAAAACTTCAAAGGTATTGCGCCAGGTCTCGGGACCCTCAGGCAGTAGCAGTAGACGCTCTGGTAACACCGTGGGTGTTCAAATCGGTCTACGTGTTTCCTCCTCTTCCTCTCATCACAAAAGTGTTGAGGATCATAAGACGAAGAAGAGTACAGACGATACTCGTCCCAGACTGGCCTCGAAGGGCCTGGTACTCTGATCTACAAGAGATGCTCACAGGAGATCCCTGGCCTCTTCCTCTGAGGGAAGACCGGTTGCAGCAGGGGCCCTGTGTATTTCAAGACTTACCGCGGTTACGTTTGACGGCATGGCGGTTGAACGCCAAATCCTAGCGAAAAAGGGGATTCCGGAAGAGGTCATCCCTACTTTAATAAAGGCTAGGAAGAAGGTGACAATAAAACATTATCACCGTATCTGGCGAAAGTATGTGTCTTGGTGTGAGACCAAGAATGCACCTACGGAAGATTTTCATCTGGGTCGTCTTCTCCACTTCCTACAGACAGGAGTGGATATGGGCCTGAAATTTAGGCTCTGTTAAGGTACAGATTTCGGCCCTCTCGATTTTCTTTCAGAAGGAATTGGCTTCTCTTCCAGAAGTCCAGACGTTTGTAAAGGGAGTGCTGCACATCCTGCCCCCTTTTGTGCCTCCAGTGGCACCATGGGACCTGAACGTGGTGTTGCAGTTCCTAAAATCACACTGGTTTGAACCGCTTATAGGTTGAGTTGAAATTTCTTACCTGGAAGGTGGTCATGTTGTTGTCCTTAGCATCAGCAAGGCGAGTGTCAGAATTGGCGGCTTTGTCACACAATAGCCCCTACTTGATTTTTCATGTGGATCGAGCTGAATTGAGGACACGTCCGCAATTTTTGCCTAAAGTGGTTTCTTCGTTCCATAGGAATCAACCTATTGTGGTCCCTGTGGCTACAAGTGACCTGGAGGATTTCAGATCCCTGGACGTAGTCAGGGCCTTAAAAATTTATGTAGCCAGGACGGCTAGAATTAGGAAAACAGAGGCTCTGTTTGCCCTGTATGCGGCCCCTGTATGCGGCCAATAAGATTGGCGCTCCTGCTTCGAAGCAGACTATTGCTCGATGGATCTGTAATACGATTCAGCAGGCTCACTCTACGGATGGATTGCCTGTACCAAATTCGGTTAAGGCCCATTCCACTAGGAAGGTGGGCTCTTCTTGGGGGGCTGCCCGAGGCGTCTCGGCATTACAACTTTGCCGAGCGGCGACTTGGTCGGGGTCAAACACTTTTGCTAAATTCTACAAGTTTGATACCCTGGCTGATGAGGACCTAGCGTTTGCTCAGTCGGTGCTGCAGAGTCATACGCACTCTCCCGCCCGATTGGATGCTTTGGTATAAACCCCATGGTCCTTACGGAGTCCCCAGCATCCTCTAGGACGTAAGAGAAAATAAGATTTTAAACCTACCGGTAAATCTATTTCTCCTAGTCCGTAGAGGATGCTGGGCGCCCGTCCCAGTGCGGAAACTCTGCAAGACTTGTATATAGTTGTTGCTTACATAAGGGTTATGTTACAGTTGATATCGGTCTTGGACCGTTACTGTCGTTTGTTCATACTGATAACTGGTTATGTATGTTCCAGGTTACATGGTATGATTGGTGTGGGCTGGTATGAATCTTGCCCTTGGATTGCTAAATCCTGCCTTGTATTGTCCATCTCCTCTGGGCACAGTTCTCTAACTGAGGTCTGGAGGAGGGGCATAGAGGGAGGAGCCAGTGCACACCCATAGTCAAAGTTCTTTTTAGGTGCCCTATCTCCTGCGGAGCCCGTCTATACCCCATGGTCCTTACGGAGTCCCCAGCATCCTCTATGGACTAGGAGAAATAGATTTACCGGTAGGTTTAAAATCTTATTTTTTTATAGAAAATACATGTCATCCTAAATATTTTATTAACTAAATAATCGTCTGCTTAATTGCAAGTTTCAGAGACCAGTGTAAAATGTACTACTAAATCCCCATTAATGTCTGTTATAAAGAACAGCGTATAAAGGGCCTTACTTAGGTTGGTTAGCAAACCAGAAATATTAGCAACTGGGCAAAACCATGTGGCACAGCAGGTGGGGCAGATGTAACGTGCAGAATAGATTTAGATTTGGGTGTGGTGTGTTTAAACTGAAATCTAAACTGCAGCGTAAATAATAAAGCAGCCAGTATTTATCCTGCACAGAAACAATATCACACACCGAAATCTAAATCTCTTTGCACAAGTTACATCTGCCCCACCTGCTGTGCAATATGGTTTTGCCCAGTTGCTAACTTTTCTGGTTTGCTAACCAACCTAAATAACACCCAATAGCATAGGAAATCACAAACCAGCACAGGATCATATAAAATGTAAGGAAGCTTTGGTATCCTTATGGGATATTTGTCCAGTAATTGATCACTCCACCTGCTCCTCAAGATCTTTGTGTAACATTAGGCTTGATTTTTAAACCACTACAGGGCAGGAAACTAGACATTCATTATTCATCCCAAGCAAGAAGACTTCAATAAACAATCAATATGTTGATATATACAGAAAAATGTAACTATGCAATTTGTAAGAAACTTTGCCCCCATAGTGTAAAACAGTTTAGACAGTCTCAAAGCTTCAAGACTGTGAGCAAATGCTTGTACATCAGTTAGAATAGATATTAGGTCATCTGAAAATCAGCATCCAGCTGAATACCCAACGCATTTCGTCCAGGTGTAGCAATATCCCCACCTCCAAACTTCCTCAAGGGTAAATCAGGGAGATATAACGGGTAACTCAGAACTGAACACTGCTTTGCGTTTTCGCGCAGCGGGCGATCAGATTCAAACTGCGCGTGCACTGTGCTGGCGCGTCTCATAGCTACAATGGGCGTCGCCGGTCAGCAACGGGATGGTGCAAAAGATCCATTCGCACGGGCGTTCGCAAGGAGATTGACATAATAAGACATGCACATAGGCACGTGCCACCCCCAGTAATTTAGGGGAAAAAAATAAACATTTTATTTTATTCAAGTGCAGCAACACAGTGTGCAGTGACGCACACCCGTACATGGGAGAAGACGCCAGTCAGTGTTGTAGGGTGCAGTATGCTAAGAGTATTATTACCATTTGGTCATTGTCTGCATGTTCCTGACTGCAGTGTTGCTGACTCAAGGGGGCGGCGGCAGCCATCTTGCGGCTTCTGGCTGGCTGCTCAGGGTCCTGACACTGTATTGCTGCACTTGAATAAAAGAAAATAATTATTTTTGTAAATCATAGGGGTGCTCCATTACCCACGTGTGCCTCTGCCCCCTCCCCCCTATTAACCATTTGTGGCTCTGACCCCCGCATTACCTACTCTGTGGCACATCTACAGAGATGATTCAATGCGTTGTTGATTTTCTTTGCAAGTCAGTTCACATGATATGAGGATTCATAGCCTACTACAGTATGTTACTCAGGAGATCTCAAAGAACATTTCAGTGAAAACCCATTCAAAGTTTCAGCAGTTCTCAAGTTTATAGCGAGCATAGATACAAACAAACCATTTTATTAATAGTACAGATATATATCCAATCCCCTTTTACCCGGCACTCTCCAGTCTAAAGGCTGTAAATAGCTCTGGTGCCCTCCTAGAGTATATCACCCAAATGTAGCAGTACGAATACAGGCGCTACTAAGGTTTTGGGGGTTAATCCGTCATTGGGGAGAAGTATACTACATGCTCAAAAGTACACATATTACCCTAATCATCACCCAATTCTACTCGCCTAGATGGAGCCGCTGTCAGCTGCCATGGGGGAGTGTGCCAGGACCAGGTTTCGCATAACCCATGACATCATCAAGTGCCCAGTAGAGTCAATCCTAGTGTGTGGGTACAGTTTCCGGGGTCAACCAGTTTTCTCTAAAGTCTTAGAGGATGCTGGGACTCCGTAAGGACCATGGGGATAGACGGGCTCCGCAGGAGACATGGGCACTTTAAGAAAGACTTTGACTCTGGGTGTGCACTGGCTCCTCCCTCTATGCCCCTCCTCCAGACCTCAGTTTGATACCGTGCCCAGTGGAGACTGGGTGCATTTCAGGAGCTCTCCTGAGTTTCCTGTAAAGAAAGCATTTTAGTTAGGTTTTTTATTTTCAGAGAGCCTGCTAGCAACAGACTCCCTGCATCGAGGGACTGAGGAGAGAGAAACAGACCCACTTCTCTGAGTTTCAGGGCTCTGTTTCTTAGGTTACTGGACACCATTAGCTCCAGAGGGATCGGTACGCAGGTCTCACCCTCGCCGTCCGTCCCAGAGCCGCGCCACCGTCCTCCTCGCAGAGCCGGAAGATAGAAGCCGGGTGAGTATTGAACAGACATCTGAGGCGGCAGAAGACACCTTGATCTTCATTGAGGTAACGCACAACACTGCAGCTGTGCGCCATTGCTCCCATTCACCTCACACACCTCGGTCACTGTAAGGGTGCAGGGCGCAGGGGGGGGGCGCCCTGGGCAGCAATATAAACCTCTACTATGGCAAATACACATATATACATGTACAGCTGGGCACTGTACATGTATATAAAGAGCCCCCCGCCATGTTATTGGAAAAATTGAGCGGTACAGAAGCCCGCCGCTGAGGGGGCGGGGCTTCTCCCTCAGCACTCGCCAGCGCCATTTTTCTCCACAGCACCGCTGAGAGGAAGCTCCCCGGACTCTCCCCTGCTTGACACACGGTGACAGAGGGTTTTAAAGTAGAGGGGGGGCACATAATTGGCGCATATACACAAAACAGCGCTACTGGGTAAACATACTGTGTTTTTCCAGGGTCATATAGCGCTGGGGTGTGTGCTGACATACTCTCTCTCTGTCTCTCCAAAGGGCCTGGTGGGGAACCTGTCTTCAGAAAAGAGCTTCCCTGTGTATGTGTGATGTGTCGGTACGTGTGTGTCGACATGTCTGAGGTTGAGGGCTCACCTAAGGAGGAGGGGGAGTTTATGAATGTTAGGTCTCCGTCGGCGGTGCGGACGCCGGACTGGATGGATATGTAGAATGTTTTAAGTGCAAATGTTAATTTACTGCACAAAAGGCTAGACAAAGCCGAAGCTGGGGCACAGTCAGTAGTTGACTACCCATGCCTGTCCCTATGTCGCCGGGACCTTCGGGGTCTTAGAAGCGCCCACTATCCCAAATAGTTGACACAGATACCGACACGGATTCAGACTCCAGTGTCGATTACGATGATACAAAATTACAGCCAAAGGTGGCTAAATGTATTCGATATATGATTATCGCAATAAAAGATGTGTTGCATATCACTGAGGAACCCCCTGTCCCTGACACGAGGGTACACATGTATAAGGGAAAGAAACCTGAGGTCTCCTTTCCCTCTTCACATGAGCTGAACGAATTATGTGAAAAAGCGTGGGAAACTCCAGACAAAAAACTGCAGATTCCCAAAAGGATCCTAACAGCGTATCCTTTCCCGTCGCAGGACAGGATACGGTGGGAATCCTCCCCTAGGGTGGACAAAGCCTTGACGCGCTTATCAAAAAAGATAGCGCTTCCATCCCAAGATACGGCTACCCTCAAGGATCCTGCTGACCGCAAGCAGGAGGTTACCTTGAAGTCCATTTACACACATTCTGGTACGTTACTCAGACCGGCTATTGCGTCGGCCTGGGTTTATAGTGCTGCAGCAGCATGGACAGATTCCTTATCAATGGATATTGAGACTCTTGATAAGGATACCATTTTACTGACCCTAGAGCATATAAAAGATGCTGTCTTGTATATGATGGATGCTCAAAGAGACATTAGTTTACTGGGTGCCAGGATAAACGCTATGTCTATTTCTGCTAGGCGTGTCTTATGGACCCGACAGTGGACTGGTGATGCCGACTCCAAGAGACATATGGAGTTGTTGCCTTACAAGGGTGAGGAATTGTTTGGAGAGGGACTCTCGGACCTCGTCTCCACGGCTACGGCAGGTAAATCAAATTTTTTGCCATATATTCCCTCACAATCTAAGAAAGCGCCTCATTATCAAATGCAGTCCTTTCGTTCCAATAAAAGCAAGAGAGCACGTGGATCGTCCTTTCTTGCCAGAGGTAAGGGCAGAGGGAAAAAGCTGCACAACACAGCTAGTTCCCAGGAACAGAAGTCCTCCCCGGCCTCTGCAAAATCCACCGCATGACGCTGGGGCTCCCCTGAGGGAGTCCGCTCCTGTGGGGGCACGTCTTCGACTGTTCAGCCACGTCTGGGTCCACTCACAGGTGGATCCATGGGCAATAGAAATTGTTTCCCATGGTTACAAGCTGGAATTCGAAGAGGTGCCTCCTCGCCGGTTTTTCAAATCGGCCCTACCGAAACACCCCCTGGAAAGGGAGATAGTGTTACATGCGATTCACAAATTGTGTCTTCAACAAGTGGTGGTAGAGGTTCCCCTGCTTCAAAGAGGGCAGGGGTACTACTCAACTCTTTGTGGTCCCGAAACCGGACGGTTCGGTCAGACCCATTTTAAATGTAAAATCCCTGAACCTTTACTTCAAACGGTTCAAGTTCAAGATGGAATCGCTCAGGGCGGTCATCGCCAGCCTAGAAGGGGGAGATTTTTTGGTATCTCTGGACATAAAGGATGCATACCTGCATGTTCCCGTATATCGTCCTCATCAGGCGTACCTGAGATTTGCGGTACAGGATTGTCATTACCAATTTCAGACGTTCCCGTTTGGGCTTTCCACGGGCCCGAGAATTTTCACCACGGTAATGGCGGAAATGATAGTGCTCCTACGCAAGCAGGGTGTCACAATTATCCCGTACTTGGACGATCTCCTCATAAAAGCGAGATCACGGGAGAAGTTGCTGAACAGCGTATCACTTTCACTGAATGTGTTACAGCGACACGGCTGGATTCTCAATATTCCAAAGTCGCAGCTGAATCCTACAACTCGTCTGCCCTTCTTGGGCATGATTCTGGACACAGACCAGAAGAGGGTTTTTCTTCCGACGGAAAAAGCGCAGGAACTCATGACTCTAGTCATGAACCTGTTGAAACCAAAACAAGTGTCAGTACATCATTGCATTTAAGTTCTGGGAAAGATGGAGGCAACATACGAAGCCATTCCATACGGCAGATTCCATGCAAGGACCTTCCAATGGGACCTATTGGACAAATGGTCCGGGTCGCATCTGCACCTGCATCAGCGGATCACCCTGTCCCCCAGGGCCAGAGTATCTCTCCTGTGGTGGCTTTACAGTGCTCACCTTCTAGAGGGCCGCAGGTTCGGCATTCAGGACTGAATCCTGGTGACCACGGACGCGAGCCTCCGAGGTTGGGGAGCAGTCACACAGGGAAGAAATTTCCAAGGACTTTGGTCAAGTCAAGAGACTTGTCTTCACATCAACATCCTGGAACTAAGGGCCATATACAACGCCCTACGTCAAGCGGAGATCTTACTTCGCAATCTCCAGTTCTGATCCAGTCGGACAACATCACCGCAGTAGCTCATGTAAACCGCCAAGGCGGCACAAGGAGCAGAGTGGCAATGGCGGAAGCCACCAGAATTCTTTGCTGGGCGGAGAATCATGTAAGCGCTCTGTCAGCAGTGTTCATTCCGGGAGTGGACAACTGGGATGCGGACTTCCTCAGCAGACACGATCTGCATCCGGGAGAGTGGGGACTTCATCAGGAAGTCTTCGCGCAGATTGCAAGTCGGTGGGGACTACCCCAAATAGACATGATGGCATCCCGTCTCAACAAAAAGCTACAAAGGTATTGCGCCAGGTCAAGAGGCCCTCAGGCGGTAGCTGTGGACGCCCTAGTGACACCATGGGTGTTCCAGTCCGTATATGTGTTTCCTCCTTTTCCTCTCATACCCAAGGTGTTGAGGATAATAAGAAAAAGAGGAGTGAGAACAATTCTCATTGTTCCAGATTGGCCACGAAGGACCTGGTATCCGGATCTGCAAGAAATGCTCACAGAAGATCCGTGGCCTCTTCCTCTAAGGCAGGACCTGTTACAACAAGGTCCCTGTCTGTTCCAAGACTTACCGCGGCTGCGTTTGACGGCATGGCGGTTGAACGCCGGATCCTAGCGGAAAAGGGTATTCCGGATGAGGTCATTCCTACGCTAATAAAGGCTAGGAAGGCAGTGACGTCTAAACATTATCACCGAATATGGCGAAAATAGGTTTCTTGGTGTGAGGCCAGGAATGCTCCTACGGAGGAATTCCATCTAGGCCGTTTTCTTCACTTCCTACAAACTGGAGTGAATTTGGGCCTAAAATTAGGCTCCATTAAAGCTCAAATTTCGGCCTTATCCATTTTCTTTCAAAAGGAATTGGCGTCTTTACCTGAAGTACAGAATTTTGTGACTGGAGTACTGCATATTCAGCCTCCTTTTGTACCTCCGGTGGCGCCTTTGGACCTTAACGTGGTGTTAAGTTTCCTTAAGTCTCATTGGTGTGAACCACTGAAAACAGTGGAGTTGAAATATCTCACTTGGAAGGTAGTCATGTTGTTGGCCTTGGCTTCGGCTAGGCGAGTTTCGGAATTGGCGGCTTTATCACATAAAAGCCCCTATCTGGTTTCCATATGGATAGAGCGGAGTTGCGGACCCATCCTCAATTCCTACCTAAGGTGGTCTCATCCTTTCATATGAACCAACCTATTGTGGTGCCTGTGGCTACTCGTGACTTGGAGGATTCAGAGTCCCTTGATGTGGTCAGGGCTTTGAAAATTTACGTGGCCAGAACGGCTAGGATCAGAAAAACAGAAGCACTGTTTGTCCTTTATGCAGCCAACAAAGTTGGCGGCCCTGCTTCAAAGCAGACTATTGCTCGCTGGATCTGTAACACGATCCAGCAGGCGCATTCTACGGCAGGTTTGCCGTTGCCAAAATCGGTTAAGGCCCATTCCACTAGGAAGGTGGGCTCGTCTTGGGCGGCTGCCAGAGGGGTCTCGGCACTACAGCTGTGTCAAGCTGCTACTTGGTCGGGGTCAAACACCTTTGCAAAGTTTTATAAGTTTGATACCCTGGCTGAGGAGGACCTCCTGTTTGCTCAATCGGTGCTGCAGAGTCATCCGCACTCTCCCGCCCGTTTGGGAGCTTTGGTATAATCCCCATGGTCCTTACGGAGTCCCAGCATCCTCTAGGACGTAAGAGAAAATAAGAATTTAAACCTACCGGTAAATCTTTTTCTCGTAGTCCGTAGAGGATGCTGGGTGCCCGTCCCAAGTGCGGACTACTTCTGCAAGACTTGTATATAGTTATTGCTTACATAAGGGTTATGTTATAGTTTCGTCGGTTTTGAACCGATGTTATGTGTTTTTTCATACTGTTAACTAGATAGTATATCACAAGTTATACGGTGTGATTGGTGTGGCTGGTATGAATCTTGCCCTTGGATTAACTAAAATCCTTTCCTCGTACTGTCCGTCTCCTCTGGGCACAGTTTCTCTAACTGAGATCTGGTGGAGGGGCATAGAGGGATGAGCCAGTGCACACCCAGAGTCAAAGTCTTTCTTAAAGTGCCCATGTCTCCTGCGGAGCCCATCTATCCCCATGGTCCTTACGGAGTCCCAGCATCCTCTACGGACTACGAGAAAAAGATTTACCGGTAGGTTTAAAATCTTATTTTATCTGCACATAATACAAAAAAGCGCTCAAAATGCAAAATACATATAAAACAATACACATTTCAAACACAATATATAAAATAGCAGCATATTAATTGGAATTACGAAAGTAAGTGTAAAGGTTCAAAAAGCATTGCAGTCCTAGTGATTCATTTAACCCCTTAGGTGCTATGGTATTCAGTATAAAAATCCACCTGCTTTCTAACTGTAATAATGTTTTTGCTCCGTCAACCTCTCTAATATGTGCAGGAACAAGGTCAGTGATTTTAGAGCATATTAAAAATAAAAAACTAGAAATCACATGTGCATAAGTATTCACAGCCTTTGCGCAATTACAGCCTCAAGTCTTTTTTAATATGATGCCACAAGCTTGGCACACCTATCTTTGGCCAGTTTCGTCCATTCCTCTTTGCAGCACCTCTCAAGCTCCATCAGGTTGGATGGGAAGCGTATGTGCACAGCCATTTTCAGATCTCTCCAGAGATGTTCAATCCGATTCAAGTCTGGGCTCCAGCTGGGCCACTCAAGGACATTTACAGAGTTGTCCTGAAGCCACTCCTTTGATATCTTGGCTGTGTGCTTAGGGTCGTTGTCGTGCTGAAAGATGAACCATCACCCCAGTCTGAGGTCAAGAGCACTCTGGAGCAGGTTTTCATCTAGGATGTCTCTGTACATTGTTGCATTCATTTTTCCTTCTATTCTGACTAGTCATTCAGTTCCTGACGCTGAAAAACATTCCCACAGCATGATGCTGCCACCAGCATGATTCACTGTAGGGATGGTATTGGCCTGGTGATGAGCGGTGCCGGATTTCCCCCAAAATGACGCCTGGCAATCACGCCAAAGAGTTCAATCTTTGTCTCATCAGACCAGAGAATTTTGTTTCTCATAGTCTGAGAGTCCTTCATGTGCATTTTGGCAAACTCCAGGCGGGCTGCCATGTGTTTTTTACTAAGGAGTGGCTTCCGTTTGGCCATTCTACCATATAGGCCTGATTGGTGGATTGCTGCAGAGATGGTTGGCCTTCTCTAAGGTTCTCCTCTCTCCACAGAGGAGTGCTGTAGCTCTGACAAAGTGACCATCGAGTTCTTGGTCACCTCCCTCCCTAGGGCCTTTCTTCCCCGATCGCTCAGGTTAGATGGCCGGCCAGCTAGCTCTAGGAAGAGTCCTGGTGATTCCGAACTTCTTCCATTTACAGATGATGGAGGCCACTGTGCTCATTGGGACCTTCAAAGCAACAGATATTTTTCTGTACCCTTTCCCAGATTTGTGCCTCGAGACAATCCTGTCTCGGAGGTCTACAAACAATTCTTTTGACTTCATGTTTGGTTTGTGCTCATACATGCACTGTTAAGTGTGGGACCTTATATAGACATGTGTGTGCCTTTCCAAATCATGTCCAACCAACTCAATTTACCACAGGTGGACTCCAATTAAGCTGTAGGAACATCTCAAGGATGATCAGTGGAAACAGGATGCACCCGAGCTCGATTTTGAGCTTCATGGCAAAGGCTGTGAATACTTATGTACATGTGATTTCTTAGTTTTTTAGTTTTAATAAATTTGCAGAAAAATCTAAAAAAAACAACAACTTTCTCTAACGTCCTAGTGGATGCTGGGGACTCCGTCAGGACCATGGGGATAGCGGGCTCCGCAGGAGACAGGGCACATCTAAAAAGCTTTTTAGGTCACATGGTGTGTACTGGCTCCTCCCCCTATGACCCTCCTCCAAGCCTCAGTTAGGTTTTTGTGCCCGTCCGAGAAGGGTGCAAACTGGATGGCTCTCTTAAGGAGCTGTTTAGTAAAGTTTTTTTTTAGGTTTCTAATCAGTGATTCCTGCTGGCGACAGGATCACTGCAACGAGGGACTTAGGGGAGAGACTTGCAACTCACCTGCGTGCAGGAGGATTGAAGTTTTAGGCTACTGGACACTGAGCTCCAGAGGGAGTCGGAACACAGGTCAGCCTGGGGTTCGTCCCGGAGCCGCGCCGCCGATCCCCCTTACAGACGCTGAAGAAAGACGGCGGAACGGAGGTCCGGAAACAGGCGGCAGAAGACTTCACAGTCTTCAGAGAGGTAGCGCACAGCACTGCAGCTGTGCGCCATTGTTGCTACACGGCTCACTGACACGGTCACGGAGGGTGCAGGGCGCTGCTGGGGGCGCCCTGGGCAGCAATATAAATACCTATTTGGCAAATAAATACATCACATATAGCCATTAAGGCTATATGTATGTATTTAACCCAGGCCAGTTTTCCTAATAACCGGGAGAAAAGCCCGCCGTGAAAGGGGCGGAGCTTATTCTCCTCAGCACTCAGCGCCATTTTCCTGACCAGCTCTGCTGGTGAGGAAGGCTCCCACTCTCCCCTGCACTACAGAAACAGGGTTAAAGAGAAGGGGGGCATAAATTGGCGATATAATTATATATTAAGAGCCCATATATAGAAACAACACCACCTAGGGTTGTTATATACATTATGGCGCTTTTGGTGTGTGCTGGCAAACTCTCCCTCTGTCTCCCCAAAGGGCTAGTGGGTCCTGTCCTCTATCAGAGCATTCCCTGTATGTGTGTGCTGTAGGTCGGTACGTGTGTGTCGACATGTATGAGGAAAATGTTGGTGAGGAGACGGAGAAAATTGCCTGTAATGGTGATGTCACTCTCTAGGGAGTCGACACCAGAATGGATGGCTTACTTATGGAATTACGTGATAATGTCAACACGCTGCAAGCCGGTTGACGACATGAGACAGCCGGCGGACAAATTAGTATCGGTCCAGGCGTCTCAGACACCGTCAGGGGCTTGTAAAAACGCCCATTTACCTCAGTCGGTCGACAGACACTGACACGGACACTGACCCCAGTGTCGACGGTGAAGAAACAAACGTATTTTTCCTTTAGGGCCACAAGTTACATGTTAAGGGCAATGAAGGAGGTGTTACGTATTTCTGATACCACAAGTACCACAAATAAGGGTATTTTGTAGGGTGGGAATAAACTACTTGTAGTTTTGCCTGAATCAGATAAATTAAATGAAGTGTGTGATGATACGTGGGGTTCCTCCGACAGAAAGTTATGGGCGGTATACCCTTTTTCCCGCCAGTAGTAAGGGCGAGTTGGAAAACACACCTTAGGGTGGACAAGGCGCTCACACGCATATAAAAAACATGGCGTTACCGTTTCCAGATACGGCCGCCCTCAAGGAGCCAGCTGATAGGAAGCTGAAAAATATCATAACAGTATATACACACATACTGGTGTTATACTACGACCAGCAATCGCCTCAGCCTGGATGTGCAGCGCTGAGGGGGCTTGGTCGGATTTCCTGACTGAAAATTTTGATACCCTTGACAGGGACAGGATTTTATTGTCTATAGAGCATTTTAGGGATGCATTTCTATATATGTGTGATGCGCAGAGGCATATTTGCATTCTGGCATCAAAGAGTAAATGTGATGTACATATCTGCCAGACGAAGACACGACAGTGGTCAGGTGAGGCAGATTCCAGACGGCATATGGAAGTATTGCCGTATAAAGGGGCGGTCCATTGGACCTGGTGGCCATGGCAACAGCTGAAAAATCCACCTTTTGTTACCCCGAGTCACATATTGGCAGAAAAGGACACAGTCTTTTCAGTCTCAGTCCTTTCGTCCCCATACGGGCAGGCGGGCGAAGGCCAGTCATATCTGCCCAGGGGGAGAGGAAAGGGAAGAAGACTGCAGCAAGCAGCTCATTCCCAGGAACAGAAGCTCCTCACGGCTTCTGCCAAGTCCGCAGCATAACGCTGGGGCCGTACAAGCGGACTCAGGTGCGGTAGGGGGTCATCTCAAGAGTTTCAGCAACACTCGCAAGGGAACTCCGGGATCCTACATGTAATATCCCAGGTGTACATTGGAAATTCGAGACGTCTCCCCCTCACACAATTCACAGGCTGTATTCCCAGCAGGTGATAATCAAAGTACCCTTCTTACAACAAGGAAGGGGGTAGTATTCCACACTATATTGTGGTACTGAAGCCAACCGGCTCGGTGAGATCTGAAATATTTGAACACTTACATACAAGCGTTCAAATCAAGATGGAGTCACTCGGAGCAGTGATAGCGAACCAGGAAGAAGGGGACGATATGATGTCACTGGATATCAGGGACGTTTACCTACAGGTCCAAATTTGCCCTTCTCACCAAGGGTACTTCAGGTTCCTGGTACAGAACTGTCACTATCAGTTCAGACGCTGCCGTTTGGATGGTCCACGGCGCCCCGGGTCTTTACCAAGGTAATGGCCGGAATGATGATTTTTCTTAAAAAAAAAAAAAAACATGGACGCTTTCCTGATAAGGGCAAGGTCCAGAGAACAGTTGGAGGTCGGAGTAGCACTATCTTAAGTAGTTCTACGACAGCACGAGTGGATTCTAAATATTCCAAAATCGCAGCTTTTTCCGACGACACGTCTACTGTTCCTAGGGAAGATTCTGGACACAGTCCAGAAAAACGTGTTTCTCCCAGTGGAGAAAACCAGGGAGTTATCCGAGCTAATCGGGATCCTCCTAAAACCAGGAAAAGTGTCAGTGCATCATTGCACAAGAGTCCTGGTAAAAATGGTGGCTTATTACGAAGCAATTCCATTCGGCAGATTTCCCGCAAGAACTCTTCAGTGGGATCTGCTGGACAAATGGTCCGGATCGCATCCTCAGATGCATCAGCGGATAACCCTATATCCAAGGAAAAGGGTGTCTCTCCTGTGGTGATTACAGAGTGCTCATCTTCTAGAGGGCCGCAGATTCGGCATTCAGGATTGGATGCCGGTGACCACGGAGGCCAGCCTGAGAGGCTGGGGAACAGTCACACAGGGAAAAAATTTCCAGGGAAGTGTGATTAAGTCTGGAGAATTCTCTCCGCATAAATAAGCTTAGAGCAAATTTATAATGCTCTAAACTTAGCTAGACCTCTGCTTCAAGGTCAGCCGGTATTGATCCAGTGGGATAACATCACGGCAGTCGCCCACGTAAACAGAAGGGCGGCACAAGAAGCAGGAGGGCAGTGAAAACTGCAAGGATTTTTCGCTAGGCGGAAAATCATGTGATAGCACTGTCAGCAGTGTTCTTTCCGGGAGTGGACGACTGGGAAGCAGACTTCCTCAGCAGGCATGACCTCCACCCGGGAGAGTGGAAACTTCATAGGGAAGTTTTTCAACATGATTGTGGACCGTTGGCAAAGACCAAAGGTGGACATGATGGCGTCCCGCCCGAACAAAAAACGGGACAGGTATTCCGCCAGGTCATGAGACCTTCAGGCGATAGCTGTGGATGTTCTGGTAACACCGTGGGTGTACCAGTCTGTGTATGTGTTCCCTCCTCTGTTTCTCATAACCAGGGTATTGAGAATTATAAGACATAGAGGAGTATGAACTATACTAGTGGCTCCGGATTGGCCAAGAGGGACTTGGTACCCGGAACTTCAAGAAATGCTCACAGAGGACTAAGGGCCTGGGGAGCTGAGAGGGACTTGATTCAGCAAGTACCATGTCTATTCCAAGACTTACCGCGGCTGCGTTTGACGGCATGGCGGTTGAATGCCGGTTCCTGAAGGGAAAAGGCATTCCATAAGAGGTCATACCTACCCTGGTCAAAGCCAGGAAGGAGGTGACCGCACAACGTCATCACCACATGGGGTGAAAATATGTTGCGTGGGTGAGGCCAGGAAGGCTCCACGACGGAAATTCAACTAGGTCGATTTCTACACTTCCTGAAAACAGGAGTGTTTTGGACCTCAAACTGGGGTTCATTAACATTTAAATTTCGGCCCTGTAGATTTTCTTCCAGAAAGAATTGACTTCAGTTCCTGAAGTCCAGATTGTAAAGGATGTATTGCATATACAGCTTTTTTGTGCCCCTAGGGGCACCGTGAGATCTCAACATAGTGTTGGGATTTCTTAAAATCATATTGGTTTGAACCGCTCAAATCTGTGGATTTGAAATATCTCACATGGAAAGTGACCATGCTGTTGACAAATATCTCACATGGGAAGTGACCATGTTGTTAGCCCTGGCCTCGGCCAGGCGATTGTCAGAATGGGCGGCTTTGTCTTACAAAAGCCATATTAAAATTTTCCATTTGAACAGGACAGAACTGGGACTCGTCTCCAGTTTCTTCATAAAGGGGTGTCAGCGTTTTCACCTGAAACAACCTCTTGTGGTGCCTGCGGCTACTAGGGACTTGGAGGACTCCAAGTTACTAGACGTGGTCAGGGCCCTAAAAATATATATATATATATATATATATATATATATAGTTAGGACGGCTGGAGTCAGAAAGTCTGACTTGCTGTTTATACTGTATACACCCAACAAGCTGGGTGCTCATGCTTCTAAGCAGTCTATTGCACGCTGGATTTGTAGTACAATTCAGCTTGCACATTCTGTGGCAGGCCTGCCACAGACGAAATATGTAGATGCCCATTCCACAAGGAAGGTGGGCTCATCCTGGGCGGCTGCCCGAGGAGTCTCGGCATTACAACTTTGCCGAGCAGCTACGTGGTCAGGGGAGAACACGTTTGTAAAATTTTACAAATTTTGATACTCTGGCTAAGGAGGACCTGGAGTTCTCTCATTCGGTGCTGCAGAGTCATCCGCACTCTCCCGCCCGTTTGGGAGCTTTGGTATAATCCCCATGGTCCTGACGGAGTCCCCAGCATCCACTAGGACGTTAGAGAAAATAAGAATTTACTTACCGATAATTCTATTTCTCGTAGTCCGTAGTGGATGCTGGGCGCCCATCCCAAGTGCGGATTGTCTGCAATGCTTGTACATAGTTATTGTTACAAAAATCGGGTTATTACTATTGTTGTGAGCCATCTTTTCGGAGGCTACTTCGTTTTGTTATCATACTGTTAACTGGGTTCAGATCACAAGTTGTACGGTGTGATTGGTGTGGCTGGTATGAGTCTTACCCGGGATTCAAGATCCTTCCTTATTGTGTACGCTCGTCCGGGCACAGTACCTAACTGAGGCTTGGAGGAGGGTCATAGGGGGAGGAGCCAGTACACACCATGTGACCTAAAAAGCTTTTTAGATGTGCCCTGTCTCCTGCGGAGCCCGCTATCCCCATGGTCCTGACGGAGTCCCCAGCATCCACTACGGACTACGAGAAATAGAATTATCGGTAAGTAAATTCTTATTTTTTTTCACGTTGTCAATATGGGGTATTGTGTGTAGAATTTTGAGGGGAAAAAATAATTTGTTAATTTGTTCACATAACAAAATGTGGAAAAAGTGAAGCGCTGTGAATACTTTCCAGATGCACTGTATACTAGCTACCCTATGTCTAGCTTGGATACAGTGAGCCTGATTCAGAGATGGACAGAAATGCAATGCTGCTTCAAGCAACATTGTATTTCTCTGGCTGGGTCCACAGGATTATCCACAGGATAACATTGGGATATTGTCGAGCGACAGCGAAAATGGCACCAACACGGTCACGAGCTTTCTGGCCTCCCAGGATGC
This sequence comes from Pseudophryne corroboree, assembly GCF_028390025.1. Classification (NCBI taxonomy): domain Eukaryota; kingdom Metazoa; phylum Chordata; class Amphibia; order Anura; family Myobatrachidae; genus Pseudophryne; species Pseudophryne corroboree. The sequence continues at coordinate 299,271,317 of NC_086444.1, read as the reverse complement.
ATTGGGGCCTCCACTATATAGTCCCGCCCACTGACTCAGTCAGATCAGTTTTTTGCTTGGTGCGGCAGGAAGCCGCATGGTCACAGGGCTGCTGTGAAAGCAGCCTCAAGTTTTCATTACTTTATTTTTATAGACTTACTGTTTTGGTTTGAGCGACTTCTCTTAACAGCGTCTTAAACGTGTATTAGAAAGAGTCGCTCCAACAACTCCCCACCGGGTCGCAACAACGCTTACCTTCGCGGTACAGTGCTGTCTCGACGGGCGTCTGTGTCGGATGTTCTAGCAGGTCCAGCAGACGTTACCAGGCTGTGGCCGGAGCATGGGGAGACAGTGAGTATATGGACTTCCTCTTACTAGAGGGGTCAGGACACAGCTACGCTGATTTGGTGGAGACTACAAACAGCGTGTTGATGCGCCGAACATCTCGAGTGTGACAGCGCTACGCTCCGGGGATCATAGGCGCCAGGACTAGGTGAGGCCGCGATCCTGGGAGTTTAAGTCAACAGGGGGTTTCAGACGCTCTCCTGGCCGTCCCTCCTCCGAGTTCATGGCCAGTTCCCGCGGGTCTCTCGTTTCATGAACTGAATGACCTCACTTCCGGCTCAGACGCTACCACGAGGGTACTCGGTCGCAGCTTAGACGCTGCGGTTGTGTACACTGGATATAAACCCGCCCAGACCGAGTCGCAGGCCTTTAGTGTCTGCATGCACGTGGAGTCGCTCAGCGTCCGTATCCGTTGGTGAGCGTCCGTGTCCGTTATCAGTTACCAGGAGCGGCAGTGTACACCAGTAGCGTCTGAATCCACTCAGCGTCTTTCGAGCGTCTTTGCTTGGATATGGAAGTGTGGTGAGTCTCCCTGTATCCCGCTCCCTGGAGGCAGGGTATACAGTACTAAAAATTCCTTCTACTTCTTAGTGTGCACTGTTAATTTTTAGTACCTATTGCATATGAGACCTGTATATTACTGTGTTTTCTGCATGTTATGTTGAAAAAGAACCAGTTAAACAGAAGTACAATTTTCCTACTTATGTATAAGTTATTATGGAGGTTGTATTCTCATATGACCATGTCTAATGCTTTAACATGTGACTGACTGCTAGTATGTGTGCTGACTTTTCTGTGTAATGTCAGTCCTGTTCTGACCCTCAAATCAGGTGCACTGTGGTCAGATTGATTTCACCTCTATATACTGATTATAGGGTGTGGTTCAGTCACAAAATTGTGTAGTCAATATCAGAAAAAATGTCTGTGAGCGGCAAAAGTGATGAGGAGAATTTGTCAAGCACTCCTACAGCCCTAACATGCTTATCTTGTAAGTCAGGGGTAATTGATATGATTCAATTGGTCACTTATGAGGGTTTGTGTGCAAACTGTTTCGCTTTTCAGCGAAGTAAAAAACAGGAGTTAGTTCAACCTCCAGTAGAGCCACCATGGAATATGTTCGCAAAGACTCTGTCTTCAATAGCGGACAGGTTAGCTCCAGTAGCATCACCTCAAGGGTTAGGTTACACTATGAACCCATACATGCAGCTCCCTTCCTATGGTTTGGTTCCAGTAGCCTCTACAAGCAACCAAGGGGTAGGTAAGACTAAGACAGATACGTCTGTATGGCAGACTACACAAGAGGATACATCGGATGATGATGCGGAAACAATAGATTCAACTCCGTATGATGATCAGTCGCAGAGCTTTAGTTCAGATGATGTAGCTGAACTCATTAATGCAGTAAAGGCTGTGCTTTCTCTGGAAGAACCAGCCAAGACAGCGTTAAAAGCAAAAGCACCTGTATTCAAACGAACAAAGTCAGTGAAAGCTGAATTTCCAGCGTCAGAGGAGTTGACGGAAATGATGGATGAGTCTTGGGCAGCGCCCGGCAAAAAGTATAAGATTCCTAGGAGATGGGATTCTTATTATCCATTTCCTGCTGGAGATTGTTCGAAGAGAGAAGTTCCTCCAAAAGTAGATGCACATGTTCTGCGACTAGTGCACAAATCTGCTTTGCCACTGTCATCTACCTCTTTGAATGATGTCACAGACAGGAGGGTAGAGAGCCTATTGAAAAATATTTTTTCTTTTGTGGGTGCAGTGGTAAGACCTGCTATGGCTTCGGCCTGGGTAGCAAAGGCAATGGGCGAATGGATAGAGGAACTAGAGAATGACATCCCCTCTCCTACTAGGGAGCAAGAGGATCGTCTTTGCCGTTTAAGACAATCTGCCCAGTATTTAGAAGAAGCAGCCATTGATGTAGGCACTGTTGCTTCTAAAGCTTCAGCCCTGGCAGTAGTCGCTCGCAGAGCAGTCTGGCTACGGACCTGGAAGGCAGATGCGGAGTCCAAGAAGGAATTGGAAGCATTGCCTTTCGTGGGTAATATATTATTTGGAAAACCTTTATCGGATATCCTAGAGTCAGAGGCTGAATCGAAGAAGGTCAGATTTCCGGCTACCTACAACCCTAAGTCCAATGGTTTAAAATTTCGCTCATTTCGCTGGCAAAGCAAAGCGAAAGGTAAAGAGGAGCCTAAACAACCCCAGTTTAAATCCAGGGGTAGGAAGCAGTGGGCTAGCAAAAAGCCAGCTTCCAAACCTGAACAAAAGCCCTCAGCCTGAAGAGACGGGCCTCCGCCTGGAGGATTCCAGGGTTGGGGGCCGACTCCTGCAATTTGCACCCACATGGCAACAGTCAACAACAGATGCCTGGGTGCAGAAGGTAGTATCTCAGGGGTATGGGTTCCCATTCAGGAGGCAGCCTCCTCAAAGATTTTTTTGCACCAGCCCGTCTCGTATAGAGTCGAAGGCCAATGCCCTGCAAGAAGCAGTCCAAAAATTACTGCAGTCAGGTGTGATTGTCCCAGTACCTCCATCACAAAAGGGACAGGGGTATTACTCCAATCTGTTTCTAATCCAGAAACCAAATGGGTCATATCGACCAATTCTAAATCTGAAGAGGTTGAACAATTACATATGGATCCCGAAGTTCCACATGGAGACGTTACGCTCCATAATGTTGGCTATGGAACCGGGAGACTATATGGTATCTCTGGATGTGCGGGATGCTTACCTACATGTGCCTATAGCACTATCACATCAGTGTTACCTCAGGTTTGCCATCCTCAAGGAACACTTCCAGTTCCAAGCTCTGCCCTTCGGGCTAGCTACAGCACCCAGGGTGTTTACCAAGATCATGGTGGTTATGGCAGCTTGTCTGCGCAAACAAGGGATAAGGATATTCCCATACCTAGATGACCTATTAATCTTAGCACAGTCGCAAGATTTACTGTTGAGCCATCTCCAACAGACGATAGTTTGTTTACAGAGACACGGGTGGCTCATAAATTGGGAGAAGTCATCCCTGAATCCATCACAGCGGATGGTTCATTTGGGAGCCATATTGGATTCAGACCTACAGAGAGTTCTCTTACCAGAGAAGAAAATAGTCAAGGTGCAGGTCATGGCTCAGGAAGCGTTGCAAGCCCAGACAATGTCAGTCCATGCAGCAATGCGACTGTTGGGTCTGATGGTATCAACGTTCGACATGGTGGAATATGCGCAATTCCACTCCAGACCATTGCAGCATCTCATTTTGACAAAATGGAACGGAAATCATCAAACAATAAAGAAGCAGATGATAAAGATTCCAGTAAATGTAAAAAGGTCTCTAGCATGGTGGCTACAGACAGACCATTTAAACAAGGGGAGACCCTTTTGGATAAAAGAGTGGCAAGTCCTGACGACAGATGCCAACCTGCAAGGTTGGGGGGCGGTACTCGGAAGCCTATGGTTCCAGGGAAAATGGACCGCAAGGGAAAGTCGCCTGCCGATAAATCTGTTAGAAATAAGAGCCATTTACTTGGCCCTAGTTCAGGCAAAGGACAATCTACAAGGAAGACCAGTCCAGATCCGCTCAGACAATGCGACGGCAGTAGCATACCTAAATCATCAAGGAGGGACTCACAGCAAGAGTCTGATGGAGGAAGTAACTCCCATTCTAAAGTGGGCAGAACTCCATCTCCCAGCATTGTCAGCAGTATTTGTCCCGGGTGTACTAAATTGGGAAGCGGATTTTCTCAGTCGGCACACCATTCAGGAAACCGAATGGGCACTACACCCAGAAGTGTTTCAGACACTGGTGAACAGATGGGGTCTACCGGAGATAGACCTTATGGCGTCTCGTCTAAACAACAAAGTTCCGAGGTACGGATCAAGAACAAGGGACCCAGGAGCAGTCCTGGTAGACGCACTGTCAGTAGAATGGAGGTTTCAGCTGGCATATCTGTTCCCTCCAATATCTCTGTTACCCAGAGTAGTGAGAAAGATAAAACAGGCAAAAGGAGCAATCATTCTAATAGCTCCAGCTTGGCCAAGAAGGCATTGGTACACAGATCTGTGGAGATGGTCCGTGGAAGCACCGATACTGCTCCCTCAACGTCCAGATCTGTTAATGCAGGGTCCTTGTTGTCACAGTCATCTGGATCGCCTGTCTTTGACGGCGTGGCTGTTGAAACCTCTATCTTAGAGGCTAAAGGATTTTCAAAGCAAGTAATCCAAACCATGCTTAGAGCAAGAAAGCCTTCTTCGGCCCGTGTATATCATAGAATATGGCAAGCCTATATTCATTGGTGTTCTGGAAAAAATTACAATCCAAGAGCCTTTAAAGTAGCTAGAATTTTGGATTTTCTGCAGGCAGGATTGGATAAGGGGTTGAAGGTTGCTTCCTTGAGGGTGCAAGTCTCAGCGTTGACTGTATGGTTTCAGCAGAAGATTGCTGACCTACAGGATGTACGTACGTTTTTCCAAGGAGTAGTACATATTCAACCTCCATTTGTTCCTCCTGCAACTCCCTGGGATTTGAATTTAGTTCTTAAATTTCTCCAGGGTCCTTTGTTTGAACCACTTGAGAGAGCGGATCTTAAGTGGTTAACGATTAAAGTTCTTTTTTTACTGGCAATGGCGTCAGCCAGAAGAGTGTCAGATTTAGGAGCATTATCATGTTAGTCTCCTTTCCTAAGTTTTTTTTCCAGACAGAGCAGTTCTCAGAACGAGATCTAGTTATCTTCCAAAGGTGGTGTCAAAGTTTCACCTGAATGAAGAGATTGTAGTCCCAGCTTTTCAGGTATCGGGACTATCTGCGGGAGAAGCGTCACTGGACGTGGTCCGGTCTTTAAAAATCTATATAGATCGTACTAGTGCCATCAGGAAAACAGATTCCCTCTTCATCCTCTACGGATTCCATAGGAGAGGTTGGCCTGCTAGTAAACAGACGCTGGCGAGATGGCTCCGAGTGGTAATATCTGAAGCTTATTCTCATGCAGAACTCCCTATTCCGGCTAATGTCTCTGCACACTCTACACGTAAGGTAGGTCCTTCTTGGGCAGCACAACAGGGTGCATCAGCAGAACAGATATGTAAGGCAGCCACATGGTCTTCCATAAACACATTCATCAGACATTATGCCTTGGATACTTTTGCCTCTCATGACGCAGACTTCGGGCGAAAGGTCCTCCTGTGCAATCAGGAGCGTCCCCACCACTAAAATGGCTTTGGGAATCCCAATGTTATCCTGTGGATAATCCTGTGGACCCAGCCAGAGAAATAAACGTTATGGTAAGAACTTACCGTTGATAACGTGATTTCTCTTATGTCCACAGGGATCCCACCCGGACGCATCTGATTTGAGGATCTAGACAAACACTAAAAACCTCTTCCTTCTTGTATGGAAGGGTGTGCATGTGTGTTCTTATCGCCTGTACAAGTCTCTACCTAATGTTCCTGCCTATAATCGCTGTGGAAAGAACTGATCTGACTGAGTCAGTGGGCGGGACTATATAGTGGAGGCCCCAATGCATCCTGGGAGGCCAGAAAGCTCGTGACCGTGTTGGTGCCATTTTCGCTGTCGCTCGACAATATCCCAATGTTATCCTGTGGATAATCCTGTGGACCCAGCCAGAGAAATACAATGTTGCTTGAAGCAGCATTGCATTTCTGTCCATCTCTGAATCAGGCTCACTGTATCCAAGCTAGACATAGGGTAGCTAGTATACAGTGCATCTGGAAAGTATTCACAGCGCTTCACTTTTTCCACATTTTGTTATGTGAACAAATTAACAAATTATTTTTTTCCCCTCAAAATTCTACACACAATACCCCATATTGACGACGTGAAAAAAAGTTGTCGCTCGACAATATCCCAATGTTATCCTGTGGATACCTGTGGACATAAGAGAAATCACGTTATCAACGGTAAGTTCTTACCATAACGTTTATTTCCATCCAATATCCAGGAGGGGCATGCAGGAGATGTTTCAGTAGAAGACACGCCTCCTGCATATAGATGCGATACCAGCACTGCGACCGACTTCGCAAGTAGGGATCTAACACTATGACCGTTGTGTTCCATGCCGATGACCAGCTGAGTAAGCTCCCGCTTAATCAATTGACTGATGGAAGTGGGGTCTGTGAGGTCAGGAAGTCTGCGTGGTGACGCGCAGACCCCTGGCTATCCCCTCCCAGAAACCAGGAGTGATACGTCCCCGTTTCTGGGAATGCAGCCCCCCCCTTCCCCCCCTGTTCCCTCCCAACCCTCTCAATGCTGCTGCCTGTCCCCCCAGGCATCAGCAGAGGGGAAGGGCTGGCAACATGGAAAGGCTCATTCTGCGCATGCGCAGAACGGACCTTGCGCAGCTGCAGATTCCCGATAATCGTGAATCTGCATGATGCAGCAGACCTGTGGTCAAGTCTGAATTATCCCATGTTTCTCTAACGTCCTAGTGGATGCTGGGGACTCCGAAAGGACCATGGGAATAGCGGCTCCGCAGGAGACTGGGCACAAAGTAAAAGCTTTAGGACTAGCTGGTGTGCACTGGCTCCTCCCCCTATGACCCTCCTCCAAGCCTCAGTTAAGATTTTGTGCCCGAACGAGAAGGGTGCAATCTAGGTGGCTCTCCTGAGCTGCTTAGAGTAAAAGTTTAAATAGGTTTTTTATTTTCAGTGAGACCTGCTGGCAACAGGCTCACTGCATCGAGGGACTAAGGGGAGAAGAAGCGAACTCACCTGCGTGCAGAGTGGATTGGGCTTCTTAGGCTACTGGACATTAGCTCCAGAGGGACGATCACAGGCCCAGCCATGGATGGGTCCCGGAGCCGCGCCGCCGGCCCCCTTACAGATGCTGAAGCAAGAAGAGGTCCATAAATCGGCGGCAGAAGACTTTCCTGTCTTCATAAGGTAGCGCACAGCACTGCAGCTGTGCGCCATTGCTCTCAGCACACTTCACACTTCGGTCACTGAGGGTGCAGGGCGCTGGGGGGGGGCGCCCTGGGAAGCAATGAATTTACCTTATTTGGCAAAAAATACATCACATATAGCTCCTGGGCTATATGGATGTATTTAACCCCTGCCAGTTTTCCAGAAAAAAGCGGGAGAAGAGCCCGCCGTGAAGGGGGCGGGGCCTATCTCCTCGGCACACAGCGCCATTTTTCCCACACAGCTCCGCTGGTAGGAAGGCTCCCAGAATCTCCCCTGCATCCTGCAACTACAGAAACAGGGTAAAAAAGAGAGGGGGGCACTTATTTGGCAAAATAACAGATATAAGCAGCTATAAGGGATAGACACTTATTGTAAGGTTGTCCCTATACATATATAGCGCTCTGGTGTGTGCTGGCAAACTCTCCCTCTGTCTCCCCAAAGGGCTAAGTGGGTCCTGTCCTCTATCAGAGCATTCCCTGTGTGTGTGCTGGGTGTCGGTACGTGTGTGTCGACATGTATGAGGAGGAAAATGATGTGGAGGCGGAGCAATTGCCTATAATGGTGATGTCACCCCCTAGGGAGTCGACACCTGAATGGATGGCCGTAATTAAGGAATTACGTGACAGTGTCGGCACGTTACAGAAAACTGTTGACGACATGAGACAGCCGGCAGCTCAGTTAGTGCCTGTCCAGGCGTCTCAAACACCTTCAGGGGCTATTAAACGCCCGTTACCTCAGTGGGTCGACACGGACCCAGACACAGACACTGACTCCAGTGTCGACGGTGAAGAAACAAACGTATTTTCCAGTAGGGCCACACGTTACATGATCACGGCAATGAAGGAGGTTTTGCACATCTCTGATACTGCAAGTACCACAAAAAGGGGTATTATGTGGGGTGTGAAAAAACTACCCGTAGTTTTTCCTGAATCAGATGAATTGAATGAAGTGTGTGATGAAGCGTGGGTTACCCCCGACAAAAAACTGCTAATTTCTAAAAAAATTATTGGCACTATATCCCTTCCCACCAGAGGTTAGGGCTCGTTGGGAAACACCCCCTAGGGTGGATAAGGCGCTCACACGCTTATCAAAACAAGTGGCGTTACCGTCTCCAGAAACGGCCGCCCTTAAGGAGCCAGCAGATAGGAGGCTGGAAAATATCCTTAAAAGTATATACACTCATACTGGTGTTATACTGCGACCAGCAATCGCCTCAGCCTGGATGTGCAGTGCTGGGGTGGCTTGGTCGGATTCCCTGACCGAAAATATTGATACCCTGGACAGGGACAATATATTATTGACTATAGAGCATTTAAAGGATGCATTCCTATATATGCGAGATGCACAGAGAGACATTTGCACTCTGGCATCAAGAGTAAGTGCGATGTCCATTTCTGCCAGAAGAGGATTATGGACGCGACAGTGGTCAGGGGATGCGGATTCCAAACGGCATATGGAAGTATTGCCGTATAAAGGGGAGGAGTTATTTGGGGGCGGTCTATCGGACCTGGTGGCCACGGCAACGGCTGGGAAATCCACCTTTTTACCCCAAGTCACCTCGCAGCAGAAAAAGATACCGTCTTTTCAGGCTCAGTCCTTTCGTCCCCATAAGGGCAAGCGGGCAAAAGGCCACTCATATCTGCCCCGGGGCAGAGGAAGGGGAAAAAGACTGCAACAGACAGCTTCTTCCCACGAACAGAAGCCCTCCCCCGCTTCTGCCAAGTCCTCAGCATGACGCTGGGGCCTTACAAGCGGACTCAGGCAAGGTGGGGGCCCGTCTCAAGAATTTCAGCGCGCAGTGGGCTCACTCGCAAGTGGACCCCTGGATCCTGCAGGTAGTATCTCAGGGGTACAAATTGGAATTCGAGACGTCTCCCCCTCGCCGGTTCCTGAAGTCTGCTTTACCAACGTCTACCCCCGACAGGGAGGCGGTTTTGGAAGCCGTTCACAAGCTGTATTCCCAGCAAGTGATAATCAAGGTACCCCTCCTACAACAGGGAAAGGGGTATTACTCCACGCTGTTTGTGGTACCGAAGCCGGACGGCTCGGTGAGACCCATTTTAAATCTGAAAGCCTTGAACACTTACATAAAAAGGTTCAAGTTCAAGATGGAGTCACTCAGAGCAGTGATAGCGAACCTGGAAGAAGGGGACTACATGGTGTCTCTGGACATCAAGGATGCTTACCTCCATGTCCCAATTTGCCCTTCTCACCAAGGGTACCTCAGGTTTGTGGTACAGAACTGTCACTATCAGTTTGACGCTGCCGTTTGGATTGTCCACGGCACCCCGGGTCTTTACCAAGGTAATGGCCGAAATGATGATTCTTCTTCGAAGAAAAGGCGTCTTAATTATCCCTTACTTGGACGATCTCCTGATAAGGGCACGGTCCAGAGAACAGTTAGAGGTCGGAGTAGCACTATCTCAAATAGTACTACGACAGCACGGATGGATTCTTAATATTTCAAAATCGCAGCTGATTCCGACGACACGTCTGCTGTTCCTAGGGATGATTCTGGACACAGTACAGAAAAAGGTGTTTCTCCCGGAAGAGAAAGCCAGGGAGTTATCCGACCTAGTCAGGAAACTCCTAAGACCAGGCCAGGTGTCTGCATCAGTGCACAAGGGTCCTGGGAAAGATGGTGGCTTCTTACGAAGCGATTCCATTCGGCAGATTCCACGCAAGAACTTTTCAGTTGGATCTGCTAGACAAATGGTCCGGATCGCATCTTCAAATGCATCAGCGGATAACCCTGTCTCCAAGGACAAGGGTGTCTCTCCTGTGGTGGTTACAGAGTGCTCATCTCCTAGAGGGCCGCAGATTCGGCATTCAGGATTGGGTCCTGGTGACCACGGATGCCAGCCTGAGAGGCTGGGGAGCAGTCACACAGGGAAAAAATTTCCAGGGCTTGTGGTCAAGCATGGAAACGTCACTTCACATAAATATCCTGGAACTAAGGGCCATTTACAATGCCCTAAGTCAGGCAAGGCCTCTGCTTCAGGGTCAGCCAGTATTGATCCAGTCGGACAACATCACGGCAGTCGCCCACGTAAACAGACAGGGCGGCACAAGAAGCAGGAGGGCAATGACGGAAGTGGCAAGGATTCTTCGCTGGGCGGAAAATCATGTGATAGCACTGTCAGCAGTGTTCATTCCGGGAGTGGACAACTGGGAAGCAGACTTCCTCAGCAGACACGATCTTCACCCAGGGGAGTGGGGACTTCACCCAGAAGTCTTCCACATGATTGTAAACCGTTGGGAAAAACCAAAGGTGGACATGATGGCGTCTCGCCTCAACAAAAAACTGGACAGATATTGCTCCAGGTCAAGGGACCCTCAGGCAATAGCTGTGGACGCTCTGGTAACACCGTGGGTGTACCGGTCAGTGTATGTGTTCCCTCCTCTTCCTCTCATACCAAAAGTACTGAGAATCATAAGAAGGAGAGGAGTAAAGACTATACTCGTGGCTCCGGATTGGCCAAGAAGGACTTGGTACCCGGAAATTCAAGAGATGCTCACGGAAGACCCGTGGCCTCTACCTCTAAGACAGGACCTGCTTCAGCAGGGACCATGTCTGTTCCAAGACTTACCGCGGCTGCGTTTGACGGCATGGCGGTTGAACGCCGGATCCTGAAGGAAAAAGGCATTCCGGATGAAGTCATCCCTACCCTGATCAAAGCCAGGAAGGATGTAACCGTACAACATTATCACCGTATTTGGCGTAAATATGTTGCGTGGTGCGAGGCCAGGAAGGCCCCTACGGAGGAATTTCAACTGGGTCGATTCCTGCATTTCCTGCAAACAGGACTGTCTATGGGCCTCAAATTAGGGTCCATTAAGGTTCAAATTTCGGCCCTGTCGATATTCTTCCAAAAAGAACTAGCTTCTGTTCCTGAAGTTCAGACGTTTGTCAAGGGAGTACTGCATATACAGCCTCCTTTTGTGCCTCCAGTGGCACCTTGGGATCTCAGTGTAGTGTTGGGATTCCTAAAATCACATTGGTTTGAACCACTCACCACTGTGGACTTGAAATATCTCACATGGAAAGTGGTAATGCTGTTAGCCCTGGCTTCAGCCAGGCGTGTATCAGAATTGGCGGCTTTATCCTATAAATCCCTTACCTAATTGTTCATACGGACAGGGCAGAATTGAGGACTCGTCCTCAATTTCTCCCTAAGGTGGTTTCAGCATTTCACTTAAACCAACCTATTGTGGTGCCTGCGGCTACTAGGGACTTGGAGGATTCCAAGTTGCTGGACGTAGTCAGGGACCTGAAAAATATATGTTTCCAGGACGGCTGGAGTCAGAAAATCTGACTCGCTGTTTATCCTGTATGCACCCAACAAGCTGGGTGCTCCTGCTTCTAAGCAGACGATTGCTCGTTGGATTTGTAGTACAATTCAGCTTGCACATTCTGTGGCAGGCCTGCCACAGCCAAAATCTGTAAAAGCCCATTCCACACGGAAAGTGGGCTCATCTTGGGCGGCTGCCCGAGGGGTCTCGGCTTTACAACTTTGCCGAGCAGCTACTTGGTCAGGGGCAAACACGTTTGCTAAATTCTACAAATTTGATACCCTGGCTGAGGAGGACCTGGAGTTCTCTCATTCGGTGCTGCAGAGTCATCCGCACTCTCCCGCCCGTTTGGGAGCTTTGGTATAATCCCCATGGTCCTTTCGGAGTCCCCAGCATCCACTAGGACGTTAGAGAAAATAAGAATTTACTTACCGATAATTCTATTTATCATAGTCCGTAGTGGATGCTGGGCGCCCATCCCAAGTGCGGATTGTCTGCATTACTTGTACATAGTTATTGTTACAAAAATCGGGTTATTGTTATTGTGAGCCATCTTTTCAGAGGCTCCTTCTGTTATCATGCTGTTAACTGGGTTCAGATCACAAGTTGTACGGTGTGATTGGTGTGGCTGGTATGAGTCTTACCCGGGATTCAAAATCCTTCCTTATTGTGTACGCTCGTCCGGGCACAGTATCCTAACTGAGGCTTGGAGGAGGGTCATAGGGGGAGGTGCCAGTGCACACCAGCTAGTCCTAAAGCTTTTACTTTGTGCCCAGTCTCCTGCGGAGCCGCTATTCCCATGGTCCTTTCGGAGTCCCTAGCATCCACTACGGACTATGAGAAATAGAATTATCGGTAAGTAAATTCTTATTTTTTAAAGCATGTTAAATTGCTTTCTGTAACATATAATATTGTTACTCCCACCCCCCTGCCCTAATATGTTCTGGGAATCAGCCCTAATATACAATATAATTTGTGTTGTCTGCAACAGAGTGTTCATCCATGTGACTATTTTGTGACAGGTGTGGAGAAAAAAACATGACAAAAGATTCATCTAGTGTGACATTGTGTATGGAAAGGATTGACAGTTCTGTGTTAAACACATCAGGTGATCTCCATTATTAAAGAGAAACTAAGGTCCATATGCCATAGGAGCTTCAGAACCACTTCATCACCACTTGTCCTGAAACACTGGATGCTACTTATTCTGATTTTGATGGGGACATTACAAGCTTCATAGTAACACGTCTTGTTTGTCTCCAGGCTGATGCAGATAGTTTTTACATGTCAAGCAATGGACGTCAGTTCAATTCTATTGAAGAGGATGTTTGCCAGCTGGTGTATGTAGAAAGGGCAGAGGTGTTTAAGTCTGAAGATGTGAGTATACCACACGTGGCTTTCCATATACATTGTACTTGTATTTACATAAAGTTGCTCAGTTTGAGAGGCAACCTCATACACTCCTTTACTGAATTGTCTAAAGTATGCATTCCAAATTATTAATTTAAGAACTATGTAACCTTATATGTTAGACATATGTATTTGTGGGCTGAATACATGTAAAAGAATATTATACAGTCTGTAGAGGCTGCCGGAGAAGGCTCAGAGGACAGGCAGTTGGACAGCTTTGCTCTAAAAGCCAGTAAACAACCTTTGTCTCCCAACTGGCTAGCTGAGTGTTCTGAGAGTTAAAGTTAACTACTGTCCTACTTGCTAAATTGTGTACCAAATATTATACAGGGCTATTTTACACCCAAGTTTTAGTTCTCCAATTTCCAGACGTTTAAATTAGATGTGATCCATTTAGATACGTGGTATGCAATTTTTCATTCAATGTAGAACATAAAGTAGGCTTATAGATCCACTATTAAAAGATATACTGTAACTTTCCCAGATATATATTTTAAAGTTTATTATTCCATGACGGAACTTGACATGTTTGTTTTCCAGCATATTATTGTTTTCTATTTACTCCTCATTCCACCATCCTACAGGATCCTTCAGTAATATTACACTGCATGTTCAAAACTTTTTTGATAATCCTTAAACATATATAATTATAACTGTTATTTTTAGATTTTATTTTTTCTTCTAAATACGTCATTGTGTTTGCATATAAAGTTTAGTAGTTCTACCCCTTTTTCATCCGTGCTATGATTATGTAAAATTAGACAAGTAAATAATAACAATAATTCCCCACTGGACTGGAAAGCAAGAGTGTTACATACAGTATAAACACCATCTGGGTATTTGCTCGCCTGTACTTTGGACATAGTACTTTGGTGGAAATAATCATTGTCTAGTTCTGGGACAGGTGGGCAAGAATGGGGAAGCTGCCTTTTATAGTTGGTGACGACGAGAACACTCTCAGAACTGTGTAGCTTTGTAAGTGACATATATAATTTTGTTGAGCAGAAATTGGTCAAATGCTGGTGTTTGAGTGCTGGTAAATGTAACAAATGCCATTGAATGACCAAGTTTTGTAAAAGTATGTCCCATACATACTATGGAGTATATTCAATGCTTGTCGGATCCTTTCCGTCCGAATCCGACAGGATTTGGCCGTTCCCAACAATGCCAATCCGACATTTTTTTAAAGTCGGATTGACATTGTCGAAGACACGTGGCTAAAACCTTTCGGATTTGGCCGCGAATCCGACAAAACATGTGGAACGGCTACTTAAGTTGCCAATCCACGTGCTTTCCAACAAGTCAGATTTTCTGACTTGTCTGATATACGGGAGTATGATTGAATAGGTCGAATCTGGATTTAACCTTAACCTCACGTTAAGCTGACAAGTCGGGAAATCCGACTTGAATTGAATACACCCCTGTATATGTGATTTTATGGTTTATTCTCGTTTGCTTTTGGAAATACCAGGAAAATCTCAAAAAAAGTAATACAGGTATTTGGCAATTCATTTTTGTTTGTTTCATTCCCATGGCAGTGACTTTACAAAACTGTACATTCCTACATATTGAAATATCAATTACAGGGTGCCAGTCTGCCAGTGATGGATCTAACGGAGCTCCCTAAATGTACGGTGTGTCTGGAACGGATGGATGAATCTGTCAATGGAATTCTAACCACTCTCTGCAATCACAGCTTCCACAGCCAGTGCCTACAGCGCTGGGAGGACACCACGTAGGTGCTTGCATGATGTAATGCTTCCAGGCGCTGGATATTTTTAGAAAAATAACTTCAGTTTTTGAACCTAGCATAATAATAGAAAAATAATTGGTAAAAAAAAAAATTTGACTTAAGAATTCCACATGTTTCACAAATTTGTATGTAAGTAAAATTTTGTCCTATGTTACAGATGTCCAGTGTGTAGATACTGCCAAACTCCGGAACCAGTGGAAGAAAACAAATGCTTTGAGTGTGGTGTTCAAGAAGTAAGTTGACATGTTGATTCCCTGTGCTGGAAACATGTGGACTCTATTTATACTGCGTGTTTTCTATAGAACACACTGAACAAGTTGTCCTGGAGCCAGGATTGATGTGTGCACAATGAAGTGAAATCGCCAATTCAATCCATAATCCATTGTTTTTTAACCATGCATGCATATCCACTTGTATTTCTCAAATAACCTGTTTCCTGCCAGGTCTTTATCTTCTCCTATACAACCAACAGCACCTTCCTCATAATATCATCACATTTGACCTCTTCTCTCTCTCTGTTTTAGAGTCTGTAATGTAGAATGATGGCTACACACATTAGCTGCTTATTGATAAAGATACTTTGTACTCCATGACAAATAACATGTTAGCCATGTTTGTTATGTGTTGGTAAAAATAAGAATTTACTCACCGGTAATTCTATTTCTCGTAGTCCGTAGTGGATGCTGGGAACTCCGTAAGGACCATGGGGAATAGCGGGCTCCGAAGGAGGCTGGGCACTCTAGAAAGATCTTAGACTACCTGGTGTGCACTGGCTCCTCCCACTATGACCCTCCTCCAAGCCTCAGTTAAGACACCGTGCCCGGACGAGCGTACACAATAAGGAAGGATTTTGAATCCCGGGTAAGACTCATACCAGCCACACCAATCACACCGTATAACTCGTGATATGAAACCCAGTTAACAGTATGAAACAACTGAGCCTCTCAACAGATGGCTCAACAATAACCCGATTTAGTTAACAATAACTATGTACAAGTATTGCAGATAAACCGCACTTGGGATGGGCGCCCAGCATCCACTACGGACTACGAGAAATAGAATTACCGGTGAGTAAATTCTTATTTTCTCTGACGTCCTAGTGGATGCTGGGAACTCCGTAAGGACCATGGGGATTATACCAAAGCTCCCAAACGGGCGGGAGAGTGCGGATGACTCTGCAACACCGAATGAGAGAACTCCAGGTCCTCCTCAGCCAGGGTATCAAATTTATATAATTTTGCAAACGTGTTTGCCCCTGACCAAGTAGCAGCTCGGCAAAGTTGTAAAGCCGAGACCCCTCGGGCAGCCGCCCAAGATGAGCCCACCTTCCTTGTGGAATGGGCATTGACAGATTTTTGGCTGTGGCAGGCCTGCCACAGAATGTGCAAGCTGAATTGTACTACAAATCCAACGAGCAATAGTCTGCGTAGAAGCAGGAGCACCCAGCTTGTTGGGTGCATATAGGATAAACAGCGAGTCAGATTTTCTGACTCCAGCCGTTCTGGAAACATATATTTTCAGGGCCCTGACCACGTCTAACAACTTGGAGTCCTCCAAGTCCCTAGTAGCCGTAGGCACCACCGTAGGCTGGTTCAGGTGAAACGCTGACACCACCTTAGGGAGAACTGGGGACGAGTCCTCAATTCTGCCCTATCCATATGGAAAATCAGATAAGGGCTTTTACATGATAAAGCCGCCAATTCTGATACTTGCCTGGCCGAAGCCAAGGCCAATAACATGACCACTTTCCACGTGAGATATTTCAGATCCACGGTTTTTAGTGGCTCAAACCAATGTGACTTTAAGAAACTCAACACCACGTTGAGATCCCAAGGTGCCACAGGAGGCACAAACGGGGGCTGACTATGCAGCACTCCTTTTATAAATGTCTGAACTTCAGGTACTGAAGCTAGTTCTTTTTGAAAGAAAATCGACAGAGCCGAGATCTGTACCTTAATGGAACCCAATTTAAGGCCCATAGTCACTACTGCTTGCAGGAAATGCAGAAATCGACCTAGTTGAAATTCCTCTGTTGGGGCCCTTTCGGCCTCACACCATGCAACATATTTTCGCCATATGCGGTGATAATGAGTTGCTGTAACCTCTTTCCTGGCTTTAGTAAGCGTAGGAATGACTTCCTCCGGAATGCCCTTTTCCTTCAGGATCCGGCGTTCAACCGCCATGCCGTCAAACGCAGCCGCGGTAAGTCTTGGAACAGACAGGGCCCCTGCTGCCGCAGGTCCTGTCTGAGTGGCAGAGGCCATGGGTCCTCTGATATAAATTCTTGAAGTTCTGGGTACCAAGCTCTTCTTGGCCATCCACGAGTATCGTTCTTACTCCTCGCCTTCTTATTATTCTCAGTACCTTTGGTATGAGAGGCAGAGGGGAGAACACATAAACCGACTGGTACACCCACGGTGTTACCAGAGCGTCCATAGCTATCGCCTGAGGGTCCCTTGACCTGGTGCAATATCTTTTATAGCTTTTTGTTGAGGCGGGACGCCATCATGTCCACCTGTGGCCTTTCCCAATGGTGTACAATCCTATTGGAAGACTTCTGGAGGAAGTCCCCATTCTCCCGGTTGGAGGTCGTGTCTGTTGAGAAGATCTGCTTCCCAGTTGTCCACTCCGGGAATGAACACTGCTGACAGTGCTAACACATGATTTTCCGCCTATCGGAGAATCCTTGTGGCTTCTGCCATCGCCATCCTGCTTCTTGTGCCGCCCTGTTGGTTTACATGGGCGACTGCCGTGATGTTGTCTGATTGGATCAGTACCGGCTGGTTTTGAAGCAGAGGCCTTGCCGGCCTCAGGGCATTGTAAATGGCCCTCAGGTCCAGAATATTTATGAGTAGGGAAATAACCTGACTTGACCAAAGTCCCTGGAAGTTTTTTCCCTGTGTGACTGCCCCCCAGCCTCAAAGGCTGGAATCCATGGTCACTAGGACCTAGTCCTGTATGCCGAACCTGCGGCCCTCTTGAAGATGGGCACTCTGCAGCCACCACAGTAGAGATACCCTGGTCCTTGGAGACAGGGTTATCAGCCTATGCATCGGAAGATGCGATCCGGACCACTTGTCCAACAGGTCCCTCTGAAAAGTTCTTGTATGGAACCTGCCTAATGGGATTGCTTCGTAGGAAGCTACCATTTTTCCCAGGACTCGCGTGCAATGATGCACCGCTACCTATTTTGGCTTCAGGAGGTCTCTGACTAGAGATGACAACTCCTTGGCTTTCTCCTCCGGGAGAAACACTATTTCTGGTTTATGTCCAGAACCATCCCCAGGAACAGTAGACGTGTCATAGGAACCAGCTGTGACTTTGGACTGTTTAGAATCCAACCATGCTGTTGTAGCACTTTCCAAAATAGTGCTACCCCGACTACCAACTGCTCCTTGGACCTCGCCCTTATAACGAGATTGTCCAAGTACGGGATAATTACAACTCCCTTTTTTCGAAGGAGTATCATCATTTCGGCCATTACCTTGATAAAACACCCTCGGTGCCATGTACAGTCCAAACGGCAGTGTCTGGACTTGGTAATGGTCATCCTGTACCACAAATCTGAGGTACTCCTGGCGAGGATGGTAAATGGGGACATGCAGGTAAGCATCCTTGATGTCCCGGGATACCATGTAATCCCCCTCGTCCAGGCTTGCAATAACCGCCCTGAGCGATTCCATCTTGAGCTTGAATTTTTTTATGTATGTGTTCAAGGATTTTAAATATAAAATGGGTCACACCGAACCATGCGGTTTCGGTACCCCAACCCGTGTGGAATAGTAACCCCGTCCTTGTTGAAGTAGGGGCACCTTGAGTATTACCTGCTGGGAATACCGCTTATTAATTGCCTCTAGCACAGCCTCCCTGCCTGAGGGAGTTGTCAGCAAGGCATATTTTAGGAAACGGCTGGGGGGAGACATCTCGAATTCCAGCTTGTACCCCTGAAATACTACTTGAAAGAAACAGGGATCCACCTGTGAGCGAGCCCACTAATTGCTGAAATTTTTGAGACGGCCCCCCACCGTACCTGGCTACACCTGTGGAGCACCCGCGTCATGGTGTGGACTCACAGGAGGCGGGGGAAGAATCTTGATTCTGGGAACAGGCTGACTGGTGCAGCTTTTTCCCTCTACCCTTGTCTCTGTACAGAAAGGAAGCGCCATTTGACCCGCTTGCTTTTCTGAAGCCGAAAGGACTGTACCTTTGTCTGTGAGGAAACCTGAGGTAAAATTATTTCTTCCCAGCAGTTGCTGTGGATACGAGGTCCCAGAGACCATCCCCAAATAATTCCTCACCCTTATAAGGCTCTCTATGCGCTTTTTAAGTCAGCATCACCTGTCCAGTGACAGGTCTCTAATACCCTCCTGACAGAATGGACATTACATTTATTTTGGATGCCAGCCGGCAAAATATCCCTCTGTGCATCCCCCATATATAAGACGACGTCTTTAATATGTTTTTATGTTTGCCCACTAGTATCCCTGTTTGACAGGGTCACCGACCACGCTGCAGCAGCACTATCTGCAGGTCTCAGTCTAGTACCTGAGTGTGTAAATACAGACTTCAGGATAGCCTCCTGTTTTTTATCAACAGGTACCTATTAAAGTGGCCGTATCCTAAGACGGCAGTGCCACCTTTTTTGACAAACGTGTGAGCGCCTTATCCACCCTAGGGGATATCTCCCAGCGTAACTTATCCTCCTGGCGGGAAAGGGTACGCCATCAGTAACTTTTTATAAATTACCAGTTTCTTAACGGGGGAACCCACGCTTTTCACACACTTCATTTATTCATCTGATGGGGGAACAAAACACTGCCTGTTTTTTCTCCCCAAACCTAAAACCCATTTTTAGAGGTGCTTGGGTTAAAGTCAGAAATGTATAACACATTTTTTATTGCCGGGATCAAGTCACGGATGTTCCTAGTGGATTGTGTATATGTCTCCACCTTGTCGACACTGGAGTCAGACTCCGTGTCGACATCTGTGTCTGCCATCTGAGAGAGCGGGCGTTTTTGAGCCCCTGATGGCCTTTGAGATGCCTGGGCAGGCGCGGGCTGCGAAGCCGGCTGTCCCACAGCTGTTACGTCATCCACCCTTTTATGTAAGGAGTTGACACTGTCGGTTAATACCTTTCACCTATCCATCCACTCTGGTGTCGGCCCCACAGGGGGCGACATCACATATATCGGCCTCTGTTCCGTCACCATATAAGCCTCCTCATTCAACATGTCGACACAGCCGTACCGACACACCGCAGACACACAGGGAATGCTCTAAACGAGGACAGGACCCACAAAAGCCCTTTGGGGGGACAGAGTGAGAGTATGCCAGCACACACCAGAGCGCTATATAATGCAGGGACTAACTGAGTTATGTCCCCTATAGCTGCTGTTTTTATATATAATGTATACTGCGCCTAAATTTAGTGCCCCCCCTCTCTTTATTAACCCTTTTCTGTAGTGTAGACTGCAGGGGAGAGCTAGGGAGCTTCCTTCCAGCGGAGCTGTGAGGGAAAATGGCGCCAGTGTGCTGAGGAGATAGGCTCCGCCCCTTTTTCGCGGCCTATTCTCCCGTTTTTTATGGAATTCTGGCAGGGGTATTTACCTCATATATAGCCCCTGGGGCTATATATTGAGGTATTTTAGCCAGCCAAGGTGTTTTTATTGCTTCCTCAGGGCGCCCCCCCCAGCGCCCTGCACCCTCAGTGACCAGAGTGTGAAGTGTGCGAGAGGAGCAATGGCGCACAGCTGCAGTGCTGTGCGCTACCTTGGTGAAGACAGAGTCTTCATGCCGCCGATTTTCCGGACCATCTTCTTGCTTCTTGCTCTGTAAGGGGGATGGCGGCGCGGCTCCGGGACCGAACATCAAGGCTGGGCCTGCGGTCGATCCCTCTGGAGCTAATGGTGTCCAGTAGCCTAAGAAGCCCAATCCGGCTGCAAGCAGGCGAGTTCGCTTCTTCTCCCCTTAGTCCCTCGCTGCAGTGAGCCTGTTGCCAGCAGGTCTCACTGAAAATAAAAAAATCTAAGACTATTACTTTCTAAGAGCTCAGGAGAGCCCCTAGTGTGCATCCAACCTCGGCCGGGCACGAAATCTAACTAAGGCTTGGAGGAGGGTCATAGTGGGAGGAGCCAGTGCACACCAGGTAGTCTAAGATCTTTCTAGAGTGCCCAGCCTCCTTCGGAGCCCGCTATTCCCCATGGTCCTTACGGAGTTCCCAGCATCCACTAGGACGTCAGAGAAAAGATGATAACTTTTAATTGTTAGAGAATCCGTGTGTATTTTATGGGGGAAGAGGGGGGGTGTTAATCTCACACATAACAGACAAACTTGCAGTTTACTATTAACATTAAGATGACCTGAATATCACCTGATGTCCCAGGAAGCATCCTATATTCCTGTACAGAAATAATGGAGCAGTCAGGAACCACTTCTAGAGGGGAATTCAGTTAGCTCCCAGAAAAATTTGGGATAAAAAAACGGGGTTTTGCACAAAACACATAGAATCCCTGATAAGTGTTTTCGCAGCTGTGATCGCAAAAACTAAGCTTTTTATGTGGGATTTTTTTTTTCTGCCGCAGGTAGGTAAATAATTATGCCCGATCAGTGCCAGCTTCAGGGTTAGTTTAATAGCCCTGGGGGCTCAAATATCCACTGTAAATGACTGTGGCTAATTGAATTCACCCCTTAATGTTTGCTAACTAGCCTGTAAAACCCAAAGGTTTAAGGCAGTGGTTCTCAAACTCGGTCCTCAGGATCCCACACGGTGCATGTTTTGCAGGTCTCCTCACAGAATCGCAAGTGAAATAATTAGCTCCACCTGCGGACCTTTTAAAATGTGTCTGAGTAATTAATACACCTGTGCACCTGCTGGGTTACCTGCAAAACATGCACTGTGTGGGCTCCTGAGGACCGAGTTTGAGAACCACTGGTTTAAGGCTTGTGACCTGTTGCTTAAAACATGATTTGTGTATTAGTTAAGGCAGTGTTTTCCAAACCGGATACTCATGGTCCACTCACAGTCCCGACATTAGGAATATCCATGTACAAGTGACTGAAGAAATAATTGAGCCAGATATGCTCATGCTTTGATATCCTTAGTGATGGTACTGTGAGTGAGCCATGAGGACCTGGTTTGGGATACACTGAGTTAAAGAGTTAATAGTCTTGTTTTGTTTCTCTGGGGTCCACATTAGTACCATGGGGTATAGACAGGTCCTCTAGGAGCCACTGGCACTTTAAGCGTTTAATAGTGTGGGCTGGCTCCTCCCTCTATGCCCCTCCTACCAGACTCCGTTTAGAAAATGTGCCCGGAGGAGCCGTTCACAGCTAGGGGAGCTCCTAGGAGTTTTTCTAGTTTATTTTGGGTTTTTTTTTCCATTAGAGTTTAGGCACAGGGAGGCTGCTGGCAACAGCCTCCCTGCTACGTGGGATTTAGGGGGGGGGGGAGTAGTGTCCAACCCTGAGAGGTTAATGGCCACTATCTCTGCTGACAGGACACTGAGCTCCTGACGTTGATGATCGTTAGCCACCCGAGGCGACCGCTCACTCCCCCAGCATGCCGCCACCCCCTAACAGAGCCACAAGATTCCAGTGGCGAGTGAGTCACTGGCGTCCCTGATAAGCGGGGAGCCGGTGAGAATGGCAGCAACGGGGTAGGTACTGCGCTCCGGAGAGCTCAGCGGTAAAACAGATCCAGAGACGCTGACAGGGAGTGCTGTCCCTCCACATGACTCCAGCTATCCTGTGTGGTACCAAGGGGTTGTAGAAAGGGAGGTGAGGCTGTAAATTTCTGTGTAGTTTATTAAGGGTACACAGTCAGCGCCAGGTATTTTGTTATATCTACCTAATTAAGCGCGGTGTGTGTGCTGGCTCCAAGCTCTGTGTTTCTCTGAAAGTTCTTGGGGTGAAAAAACTGTGTCTGACATTTCCTGTGTGTGTGTGTGTAGGTGTATGCTCTCTCACATAACCATGTCCAGGGACTCTGTGTCTTATGCTGCAGAGGATATTTCTTCCCCAGAGGAATCCATTCCATGTACCCAGGAATGTAATGTATTGTCTAAGATTCCTATTAAAGAGCCAGAATGGCTGATTTCTATTAGGGAAATAATCTCTCAGATCTCTACTAGGGTAGCTCATACTGAGTCGGAAACTCAGGTTTTAAAGAATTCTATGGCTGTTTTGGTCTGGTTCTGTTCCTATTCCTTCTCAATCCCCTAGCATATTCCCAAAGAAACGTGTACTTGCCCAGATTATGCAAGATGACACGGATACCGACTCTGATACTGCAGACGGTGATGGGGATATGCTGAGGGGGGCGGCATCCCTTGCTAAGGGGGTGCAGCTCATGATTGAGGCCATTAGAGATGTGTTAAACATTACTGACACACCACCTGAGCAGGTTGAGGAGGCTTACTTCATAGACAGCCTCGCCAACCTTTGCTGCGTTTTAAAGCATTAAATGCTTTATTTGAAAAATCCTGGGAAACCCTGGAGAAAAAATTCCAGATCCCCAAGAGGGTTCTGGTTGCTTTTCCCTTCCCTGAGGAGGATAGAAAAAGATGGGAAAACCCACCCATAGTTGACGAATCTGTCTCCACACTGTCAAAAAAGGTGGTTTTACCTGTCCCGGGATCTACCGTGTTAAAAGAACCGGCTGACAGTAAGATTGACACTACGCTCAAATCCATATACACTGCTTCAGGAGTGGCGTTAAGGCCTACTATTGCCTGTGCATGGATCTCAAAAGCTATAGTAAAGTGGTCAGGCACGTTACTAGAAGATTTAGATACAATGGATAGAAGTGACATTGAACTGTTTTTACGTAACATACAGGATTCTGCGGGGTTCATGGTGGAATCCATGAAGGACCTGGGTATGCTGACTGCACGGATATCTTCCATGTCTGTCTCAGCTCGCAGGGGACTCTGGCTACGCCAATGGTCAGCAGACGCGGAATCCAGGAGAAGTGTGGAGAACCTACCCTACACAGGTCAGGCTCTATTTGGGGAAGTGTTGGATGCATGGATTTCCACGGCAACCGCGTGTAAGTCACCTTTTCTTCCCTCAGCTACGCCTTCTACGAAGAAACCCTTTTCTTCATCTGCATCGCAGTCCTTTAGGACCGCTAAGACAAAAAAGTCCAAGCCCCCTACCACTTTCCTTAGTGGTGGGTGTGCAAAATCCAAAAAGCCTGCACCTGCAGGCTCCCAGGACCAGAATGCAAAATAACCAAGAAGTTAAAGGTCAGGCGCTTAATTAGGGCTGGTTCACTAATCAGCTGCTACCAAAATAGCATGTCACTCCTATAAATTGTTTAAAACAGAAAAAAAGGGGGGAAATAGGCAGCGCTAACAATTTAAATGAAACTGGATTGTCTGTACCGGTGCATTTAATTTAATAAAATTGTAAATACACATACAACACATATACATAAAAATTAAAATTATAGGGGCGTGGCCTGACTGGCAACTGGAGAGGTTGTTCTTTTGCAGAGCTCCTGACAGACGGTCATATAAACGGGCTTTTTTTTTTGGACATTTATCCCGAATTGCTGCAGACCGTAGCCCGCTTAGATACACTCTAACAGCAGCCTGCTCACATTGGGTGTTTCAGACCTCGGAGCCGGGAAGTGCCTCCTGCATTTCTGCGGGTTGATGCCTGTACACTCCACTGAAGCCGGGGACTAAATTTGAACTGGAGCCCGGAGGTGACGCCTAAGCCCTTTCATCCCGTGGGTCTGGCCCTGCACTGAAGACGCTGCCCCCTCTCACCTGCTGCCCCAGACGTGGACTTATAGGTGAGGCTGCCTCCTGCTGCGGTGGTGCGGCGCTGAGTCCCGACGCTCGCGACCGGAAGTGCCGCGGCCGGGGATAGCTGTCCCCTCTCTCCTCCAGTAAGTCTTTGTCGGCAGCGACTGACGCCTCCCGGCCCCTGCCGGCTCCTGGGGAGTAGCGCGCCATGTCCTCTGGCGTGCCGCTGCTTCCTCTCACCTGCTGCCTCGACCGCTAACTCTGGCGCCGGTTCCCGTGACCGGAAGTGCCGCGGCCGGGGTTGGCTGTCTCCTCTCTCCCCCGGCAGGTCTCTGTCTGCAGCGGCTGCTGCCTCCAAGCCACGGCCGGCTCCTGAGGAATCTGATGAGCAGTCTTTACTGCTGTTCTGTGTGCACGCTCCCCCTGGCTATTTCTCCCTCCACTATTGAACAGATACCCCGCTGTTTGTATTTGTTGACACTGTCTGTGGACTGAGGTCTGCCTGGCAAAATCTACAGTGGGTCTACATTTTCATATACAGGGCACATACATTTAAAAAAAAAATAAAACCTAAAAAAAAAAAAAGTGGGGGCGTGGCTTAGCAAACTAACCGAGAGAACGCGTTTTGGCTGAGCTCTGGCAAAATCCCTATCATTTAGCCTCCTATTCAGTGCTGAAGCCTGCCCAAACCCACTAGAACAACCGTCCCGTTACATACACTTGTTCGGGCAGCCGGGGGTGTGCTGCGGAGCCGGAGGACAGAGATTCTCTGCCCTTGCAGGTTGCGGCCCCCCCGTGACCAAGAAGCCGGGACCTGCCATGCGGAGACCGCCGGGCGGACTTCCGGTGGGACCGGGCGCTGCGCGTCTGGTGACGGCCCCCACCCGTTCCTAGAGAGCCCGGACTGTGAGCGGCAACGAGAGGACAGGGATCCCCCTAAAACCCACCTGGCTGTGAGACGCTGTGCCGCGGCTGCCCGGAGGGACCCAGCTGGAGCCTGTCAGCGGCGGCCATCTTGTGGAGCCGAGAGGTGCAGACCCGCATTGCTACGGCTGAGTGGATGCCTGCCGACCGTTTGGAGGAGAGCAGTTAGCAGAGCCTTACTCCCTGGTGTTGGTCTGTCTGGAATGCTAAGGTTGGGGTGGTGAGTAGAAGTGTTGATCTGGCCGTGCACTTGCTCCCCCCTCCCTCACCCATCTCACTGTTTGAGTGAAATCAGCAGCTCCTAGCTACGTGTTGCCTGTTGTGAATTTAAAGTTGGAGCTCCCCCTAGTGGCGGCTTCTCTGATTGCAATTATCTTTCCCAACACTTTCCTGTTTTGAGCACCCCAAGTTTACTGCGCCACCCTATTTCATCCGCTACAACGATAATTATACGAGGCGCCTCTCACTACAGCCTAGCTCGTCTGGCGTCACGCACCCACTGACAGGGTGACAGTGAGACCTACAGCGCCTGCCATCTTGAGCCTGCTCCCCGGCCTCCAGACAGCTGCTGACTCCATGTGCCTCCCCAACCCGGCTTAGCTACATCTTCTGTCTCATCTACCATAGTGGGGGGGTCTGTGCAGCACCCGCGGTGGACTTGCATCTGCCATTTTGTGATCCCGGACGCACTGTGCTCGAACCCGTCGGTTTGAACCCAGGGCGCAGCTATTGAGCTACCCCTCTTCTCTGCTACACCGGACCTGAATTTACTTCTGTAGTCCTAAAATGCCCAGACGTGGTATCATTATGCTTCTCTGAATGTGTGACGCTCGGCTGTCCTGATTTATTGATATTTACCTTTGTGACGACCTGTGGCTTCCCTTGCCGCCCCCCCCCCCCCTTTTTTTTTTTTTTGTGATATACCATAACTATTTTTCATTGAAGATTGAATCTGCTTTCATGTGTTGATTATGGCACAGAACAAGAAGAAAAATCCCCCAGCTTCTACAAATTTTTTTGGCAACAAAGCTGAAAGTGTCGCATCTCAAATGGCTTCTCCGGAATCTCCCTCCTCCCCTGTCTCTTCGGTACCGAGCATTGATCCACAGATCCAAGCAGTAATGACGGGCGTTTTGGAAGGCGTCCAATCGGCCTTTAAACAAGAACTGTCTAAAGCGGTATCGGAATTTAAAACTGAGATTGCTTCTCTGGGCAACAGAACGGATCTTTTAGAATCAAAAACAGACGACCTCTGTCGATCACAGCAACGCCTTGATAAGGAACTTTCCAGGCTTCATGAGGAGGTGGAATGGTTAAAGGAACGCCAAGAAGACCAAGAAAATCGTTTGCGCCGTAATAATCTTAGAATCCGCCATGTGCCGGAATCGATCCAGAGTTCGGCGCTTCCTGCTTTCTTAAAAGATCTGTTCCAATTTCTAGTGCCTGAACTTACTGAAGAGGACTGCATGTGCGACAGAGCGCATAGAGCTCTACGTTCCAAACCCTCTCCGTCTCAACCACCTAGAGACGTGATAGTACGCCTACACTACTACCGCTCCAAAGAAAGAATCCTATCATTAATCCGTGATACCCAAGACATTACTTTTCGAGAGATACAGATTCAAATATTTCAGGATCTGGCAACCTCGACGATCCAAAAACATCGAGATCTCCAACCAATCACAAGAGTCCTCCGTCAACAACAAATTCGTTATCGTTGGGGATTCCCTTTTATGCTTCATGTTTTTGCCAACAACACGGTTCATGCTATTAAAACCCTGACGCAGGGACAGGAGCTATTGGATAAGCTTGATATTCTTCCGGATGAGGCTTCTTCTTCCGCTACTTCTGCGTTATCCCCGAAGCCTCAACGTCCCCGACCACCACAGCCGGAGTGGACAAGGGTGACCTGTCGACAAGAAAAGACTGGCGAACATACTTGAAAATGACTGGCTGCACCGGGTCTCTCCATGGTTTTGTTGGTGATTTTATATGTTACCTCATGGTCTTTATTGATGGGCAGGCGTGTCCTTTTGCACAATCTGACTGCAATAATGATATCCTTTGAATAGTTATGTCATAATGTGATAGATGTAGCCTTCTACACAATGTGATTTTTGATGAGAGTATGTTTCGGTGTGTTGCCTTTTTTTCTTTTTTTATTCCTCCCTTCCTCCCTCTCTCTTCCCCCCACAGGTTCGACGATGATAACCCCCTCATGATGTTGGGGACTTGTTTTAAATGTTTAAGCTCGGACTGAAATCTATAGGTTCAGGTTTTCAAACAGCCGTGTTATATGTTTTTTGCCACTACCCCACATGCTCCCTTTCTTAATTGTTAATTTTGATGGATTGTATTTTTTGTGGCGGTCCCTATGCGGGACCCATCTTGACAGGGTTCTTGCCCATATGGGCTCTTCTCTCCTACTTAACTTTTTTCTCTTGACTGTATCTTTACTCCTCCCTTTTTCTGTTTCTTTTTTCCTTCTTTGGGGCGGTCCTCGGCGGATTGTGAGGACTGACTTTCCTTTCATTATAGAATGTCGACCGTGGCAGGTTATGTTAAGATCCTCCCTTGTAGTACCCTATGACACTTAAGCTTCTCTCCATTAACGTAAACGGACTCAATTCCCCTAGGAAACGCACTATTGTCCTGAGTGCATGCAGACGGGAGAAAGCAGATATAGTATTTCTTCAGGAGGCTCACCTCACTGGTCATCACTCACAGCTTAAAGGTAAACAATTCTCTCAGACTTTCTTTGCATCCGCCAATTGCAAGAAACGAGGCGTTGCTATCCTAATTCATCGCAGCATCCCGTTTTTACATACCCACACAATAGCAGACCCAGAGGGACGCTATATAATGGTGTCAGGCACTATTAGGTCTGAGACCCTGACTTTGATCTCAGTATATGCTCCCAACCAAGACCAGTCCCAGTTCTTTCACTCACTATTTAGACATATCAGTAGATCCGCGCAGGGACACATAGTTTTGGGGGGAGACTTCAATACTATACTTGACCCACTTTTGGATAGACTCATTCTCGGCACCTCTCCTCATCCTCATAAACTGACTCCCGCCTCCTTAAAGGCCTCAAACACTCTTACTTCTTCCCTGAAGCTATACAGTATGTGTGACTCTTGGCGTTTAAAACATTCTTCGGCAAAGGATTACACTCACTTTTCAGCTCCTCATAAACTATACTCGCGGATAGATATGTTACATATATCTCACTCTATCTCTTCTCTGGTTGTTGATGCGGGGATAACACCATTCACATGGACCGACCACTCTGGGGTCTATATCCTATTGGATATCTACAGAATCCCTCATGGGGAGCGCAAGTGGCGACTCAATGACTCTATTTTACAACACCCCTCCACTCAAGCTGAAATTAGGGTGGCCATACAACATTATTTTGAGGACAACTCCTCCCCTGATATCTCTCCTGGGGTTCTTTGGGAAGCTCATAAAGCCACTCTTTGGGGTCATCTAATAGCCAAATCTGTTGCGATTAAAAAAAAAAAAGGCTACCCAGAAAATCTCTTCCATTGAATCTCAAATAGCTTCTTTAACTGCACAATACAGACAGTCTCCTTGTGCTACCTTACTGTCACAAATTGACAGACTCAAAGGTCAGTTAAATACTTTATTGTCTAATAGTGCAGCGACTATTCTCCAGAAACTACGGCAACGTTTTTACGACAAAGCCGATAAAGTAGATACAGTCCTGGCAAACAAATTGAGAAGTTAACAGGCGAAAAGTATGATCACTAAAATGTATTCTAGCAAACTGAAATCTTACACTTATGATCCCAAGGTTATGGTGGATGAATTCAAAGAATATTGTACTTCGCTTTACAATCTGCCAGACCCAAACTTGTCTTCCCCTAATAGGGCCGAGGAGGTGCAATCATATTTGTCATCAACACCTTTGCCCCGCATTTCCGAATCCCAGCTTTTAGGCCCTCATTCCGAGTTGTTCGCTCGCTAGCTGCTTTTAGCAGCATTGCACACGCTAAGACGCCGCCCTCTGGGAGTGTATCTTAGCTTAGCAGAATTGCGATCGAAAGATTTGCAGAATTGCGAATAGAAATTTCTTAGCAGTTTCTGAGTAGCTCCAGACTTACTCAGCCATTGCGATCAGTTCAGTCAGTTTCGTTCCTGGTTTGACGTCACAAACACACCCAGCGTTCGCCCAGACACTCCCCCGTTTCTCCAGACACTCCCCCGTTTCTCCAGACACTCCCCCGTTTCTCCAGACACTCCCCCGTTTCTCCAGACACTCCCCCGTTTCTCCAGACACTCCCCCGTTTCTCCAGACACTCCCCCGTTTCTCCAGACACTCCCCCGTTTCTCCAGACACTCCCCCGTTTCTCCAGACACTCCCCCCGTTTTTCACAGAAACGCCAGCGTTTTTTCGCACACACCCAGAAAACGGCAAGTTTCCGCCCAGAAACACCCACTTCCTGTCAATCACACTACGATCACCAGAACGATGAAAAATCCTTGTTATGCTGTGAGTAAAATACCTAACTTTTGTGTAAAATAACTAAGCACATGCGCTCTGCGAACCTTGCGCATGCGCAGTAAGCGACTAATCGCAATATAGCGAAAATCGGCAACGAGCGAACAACTCGGAATGAGGGCCTTAGTACTAAACAAACCCATTTCTATAGAGGAGACGACAATGGCTATTCAGTCAATGAGATCTTCAGCAGCCCCAGGCCCTGATGGGCTGACTGCCCAATATTATAAGACATTTCTCACGGAACTGGTACCCCACCTTACATCTCTCTTCAATAACATTCTGGATGGAGCATCGTTTGACTCGGCTACTACTCAGGCTGGTATTGTGGTAATCCCGAAGCCCGATAGGGACCCCACACTTTGACAAAACTATAGACCAATATCTCTGCTAAACGTTGACCTGAAAATTTACGCTAAGATTTTGGCCTCTCGTTTGGCTCCCCTTCTTTCTTACTTGGTCCACCCTGACCAGGTAGGTTTTATTCCTGGTCGACAGGCACCCGATAACACCAGGAGAACTATTGACTTACTGCATTCTATTCACAAGCACAAAACACCCGCCCTCTTAATGGCGTTGGATGCGGAGAAGGCGTTTGACCGTATTTCGTGGCCTTTTGCCTTCGCAGTTCTCCGAACTATGGGGTTCTCTGGAAAATTTTACGACGGTATTTCGGCTTTATACCGATCTCCCAACGACAAGAGTCTCCATTAACCAAATAACATCCTCGGGCTTCGGGATAGCCAATGGTACTAGACAAGGTTGCCCACACTCGCCCCTGATTTTTGCGTTAGTAATGGAACCCCTAGCTGCCAGGATTCGCAGCAACCCAACTATCTCGGGGGTGAGAGTTGGCTCCTCAGAGCACAAAGTAGCCTTATATGCAGATGACGTTTTAATTTCTCTTTCCGACCCTATCTAGGCTTTACAACCACTCCTTTCTGAAATCAGTCTTTACTCCTTATATTCAGGTTACAAAATTAATACGAGTAAGACTGAGGTACTTGATTTCTACATACCAGCTCCCACCAAACGTGTGTTGGAAACGTCATTCCCCTTTCATTGGCATAAACAAAAGATAAAATACTTGGGTATCTTCTTGACACGTAGCCTTCACCAGCTTTTCCAGGCCAATTTCCCCCGCATTCTAGACCAAATCAAATCCGACCTTCAAGCGTGGTCGTCTCAATGTATATCATGGATCGTTAGAATGAACTCTGTGAAGATGAATGTTCTTCCTCGGCTCTTATATCTCTTTCAAACTCTGCCAATTTATATACCTCCCTACGTTTTCAAATTTTTACAATTTCAAACTTCTCACTTTGTTTGGAATGGCAAGCGCCCTAGAGTTAGGTTGAAAATATTACAGCGACCTTCGCACGCTGGAGGACTGGGTATTCCCGACTTTAAGAGATACTATTTGGCATCCCAACTGGCTCAGTGTGTCCAATGGTGCCGCTCTGATATGAAAAAGGTTTGGGTCGATATTGAAGCTGATGAATTGGGCCTTACCACCACCTCCTCCCTCCTTTGGCTAACTAGAGAGACCCGCCCACGGTCTGTGAGGGCACATCCTATTGTTTCTCGTTCCTTATCTATCTGGGATTTTGCCAATAGGAAATATAAACTGGCCCCCACTCCATCTCCGATAATTCCCCTATTTCATAACCCTGATTTCCCTCCCGGGATGGTTAAAACATCCTTTGCCTGCTGGAAGCGGAACGACATTCTATTTCTTAATGATATCACTAGAGACCTCCACTTTCCCCAGTTTTCTCAGATTCAGGAGAGAGTAGATCTCCCATCCAAAGATTTCTTCTGTTTTCTACAGATCAGACACTTTCACTCTACAAAGGGTAATCTGTTGGTTAATAGGCCCCTTACCAATTTTTAAACTCTTTGCCTACGTCGCTCCTCTACTAAAGGTCTAATTTCTACCTTATATACGTTAATGACTGAGGAAGCCCCCGCCATACGAGACCCCCATGAATCGGCTTGGGAAAAGGATTTAGGCATCCAGTTAGATCCTGAAGAATGGGAGGAGATCTGGGGAAATGCCACCTCAAGCTCAATTTTTGTCAAGGTAAAAGAAAATATTTATAAAATTCTGTATAGGTGGTACTATGTGCCCTCCCGTTTAAGTGCTATGTACCCGAATACCTCAGATAGATGCTGGAGGGGCTGTCAAGAGGAGGGCACCTTTATTCACGTATGGTGGTCCTGTCCGAAACTAACTGCACTTTGGAAAGAAATCATCGCTCTTAGATCCTTGAAATCTCCGTCCCCCTCGACCCTAAATTTGTACTACTCCCATTGGGTTTCCCGGCATTAAATAGGCATCAAGATAAACTGATTCGGCACATAATTTCAGCTACTACATGCCAAATAGCTGTAGACTGGAAGAAACCCACTGCACCCTCATTACAAACAGTTCTCTCTCATATATGGTACATTTATAAAATGGAGTACATGACCAGCTTAATTAATCACTCCGCCTCTTCATTTGGCAGAGTGTGGGGTCCATGGATGGCTTCCCAGAATGCTCAGTCTCCTTTTTTCTGAACTGCCCAGGCCTGGTATTAATTATTGATACGTCCTCTCCCCCCTCCGAGGTCCTGCCCCAGGGACACTATCGTTTTCTCTTGCTCTTTTTTTCTTCTTTCTTTCTTTCTTTCTTTCTTTCTTTCTTTCTTTCTTTCTTTCTTTCTTTCTTTCTTTCTTTCTTTCTTTCTTTCTTTCTTTCTTTCTTTCTTTCTTTCTTCTTATACCGGTTCTATGACCGGTTCAGTTGAGGAACTCTTCCTCGTCCCTCACTTATGTTAAAAATGGTTCACTATATGTCAATTACCATTATAGCATTACTGTTTCTTATTTTGATATTTGTGATTGCATCACCGGTAATTATCTTTTGTTAACGGTATTGTGTTGTGACCAACTCAATAAATTGTTTATTACAAAAAAAAAGAAAATTATAATTGGAAAAGTCACCCCAAATTTGTGCAAATTAGCCAGTTAATTGTTGGATGGCTTATAGCTGCAATTATGCACATCAATTTTAATTGATGTGCATGCCGACTTCTCCTTGGATTGGACTTAATCAATTTTTGGACCATCTCCTATCATCTATCTACCATAGACTGCAACATTGAAGACAACCGTAGCTCTGGTGAGGACCCTTATTGAATTTATAACTGGGACTATCCTCTAGCGGATGTTATGCAGTCGGTATGACATAATGGACTGTGCCATCAGTTCTAAAGGAGATTGAAAACTGTCCTTTGCAGCTATAAGCCATCCAACAATTAACTGGCTAATTTGCACAAATTTGGGGTGACCTTTCCAATTATAATTTTAATTTGTATGTATATGTGTTGTATGTGTATTTACAATTTTATTAAATTAAATGCACCGGTACAGACCATCCAGTTTCATTTAAATTGTTAGCGCTGCCTATTTCCCCCCTTTTTTTCCCAGGACCAGAAGCCTGTTTCTGGTTCCTCAAAATCCTCAGCATGACTGTGGACCGCACAGCCTGGAGGACGGTCTGGTGGGTGCGAGGCTCAGACGTTTCAGGTACAGGATATTGTATCCCAGGGGTACAGACTGAAGTTTCAAGAACTCCCGCCTCACCGATTCTTCAAATCAGGCTTGCCAGCTTTACTGACAGACAGGGCTGTCCTATAGGAAGCTATTCAAAAATTGGAAAGGTCAGCGGTCATTGTTACAGTTCCACCGCATATGCAAAACAAGGGTTACTATTCAAACCTTTTCGTGGTACTGAAACCGGATGGTTTGGTCAGACCGATTTTGAACTTGAAATCGTTAAACCCTTATCTGAGGGAGTTCAAGTTCAAAATGGAGTCTCTGAGAGCGGTGATCTCAGGTCTAGAGGGAAAGTTTCTGGTATCCCTGGATATCAAGGATGCGTACCTCCACATTCTGATTTGGCCGCCGCACCAGGCTTATCTTAGGTTTGCACTGTTAGATAGTCACTATCCGTTTCAGGCACTGCCATTTGGTCTCTCCACGGCACAGAGAGTGTTCACCAAGGTGATGGCAGAGATTATGGTTCTCCTCCGCAGACAGGGAGTGAACATAGGGGGTCATTCCGAGTTGTTCGCTCGCAAGCTGCTTTTAGCAGCTTTGCACACGCTAAGCCGCCGCCTACTGGGAGTGAATCTTAGCTTATCAAAATTGCGAACGAAAGATTAGCAAAATTGCGAATAGACACTTCTTAGCAGTTTCTGAGTAGCTCCACACTTGGCATCTGCGATCAGTTCAGTGTTTGTCGTTCCTGGTTTGACGTCACAAACACACCCAGCGTTCGCCCAGACACTCCTCCGTTTCTCCAGCCACTCCCGCGTTTTTCCCAGAAACGGTAGCGTTTTTTCGCACACACCCATAAAACGGCCTGTTTCCGCCCAGAAACACCCACTTCCTGTCAATCACATTACGATCACCAGAACGACGAAAAAACCTCGTAATGCCGTGAGTAAAATACCTAACTGCATAGCAAATTTACTTGGCGCAGTCGCACTGCGGACATTGCGCATGCGCATTAGCGACTAATCGCTCCGTTGCGAGAAAAAAATACAGAGTGAACAACTCGGAATGACCCCCATAATTCCATATCTGGACGATCTGCTGATAAAGGCGTCGACCAGGGAGACCTTGTTGGAGTCCATTGCTCTCACGACTCGTCTGCTCAGGGAACACGATTGGGTCCTGAACCTTCCGAAGTCTCATTTGGAGCCGACAAGGAGATTGTCTTTCCTGGGGATGATCCTCGACACGGAAGTGCAGAGGGTGTTTCTACCGGAGGAAAAAGCGTTGGTGATTCAAACAATGGTCCGGGGTGTCCTGAAGCCAGCCCGGGTATCGGTTCATCAGTGCATTCGCCTTCTGGGGAAGATGGTTGCCTCCTACGAGGCTCTACAGTACGGGAGATTTCATGCTCAATCCTTCCAACTGGATCTCTTAGACAAGTGGTCGGGGTCTCATCTACATATGCACCTGAGGATACGTCTGTCGCCGAAAGCAAGGATTTCACTCCTCTGATGGCTGCAAATGTCTCACCTTCTGGAGGGCTGCAGGTTTGGGATTCTGGACTGACCACGGACGCAAGTCTCCGGGGTTGGGGCGCAGTCACTCAAGGGGAAACCTTCCAAGGAAGGTGGTCAAGTCTGGAATCCAGTCTTCCAATAAACATTCTGGAACTAAGGGTCTTCTCCAAGCGTCACATCTTCTGCAATGTCAGAGGTAACAAGAATCCTCCTCTGGGCAGAAAAACATGCGTTGGCACTGTCTGCAATTTTCATTCCGGGAGTGGACAACTGGGAAGCGGACTTCCTCAGCAGACACGATCTCCATCCAGGAGAGTGGGGCTCCATCCAGAGGTGTTCACTGAAGTGACACATCTTTGGGGGGTTCCTCAGATAGACATGATGAACTCCTGCCTCAACAAGAAGCTTCGGAGGTATTGTTCCAGGTCGAGAGACCCGCAAGCAGTGGTGGTGGACGCTCTGGTGTCTCCGTGGGTGTTCCAGTCTGTGTACGTATTTCCTCCACTTCCACTCATTCCAAGGATTCTAAAGCTCATAAGGAGAACAAGAGTTCAGGCAATCCTCATTGCTCCGGGCTGGCCAAGAAGGGCTTGGTACGCAGATCTTCTGGGGCTACTGCTGGAAGATCCGAGGCCTCTTCCTCTGCGGGAGGACCTGTTACAACAGGGGCCGTTCACTTATCAAGACTTACCGCAGCTACGTTTGACGGCATGGAGGTTGAACGCCAGATATTAGCTCGGAAAGGCATTCCGAACAAAGTTATTCCTACCCTGATACAGGCTAGGGAAGGAGTAACGTGTAAACATTACCATCGTATTTGGAAAAAGTATGTATCTTGGTGTGAATCCAAGAAGTTTCCTACGGTGGAGTTTCAACTGGGACGGTGTCTCCTCTTCCTGCAAGCAGGTGTGTTTATGGGCCTGAGATTGGGATCCATAAAGGTCCAGATTTCAGCCTTATCCATTTTCTTCCAGAAACAGCTGGCTTCCCTCCCTGAGGTTCAGACTTTTTTGAAAGGGGTTCTGCACATCCAGCCTCCCTTTGTGCCGCCTATGGCACCCTGGGATCTTAACGTGGAGTTACAGTTCCTCCAATCGAAATTGTTCGTGCCTCTACAGGAGGTTGAAGTCAAGTTTCTCACGTGGAAGGCTGTCACTTTGTTGGCCTTAGCTTCTGCTCGACGTGCGTCGGAGTTGGGGGCTTTGTCTTGTAAAAGCCCCTATTTGATCTTCCATGAAGATAGAGCTGAGCTCCGGACACGTCGGCAGTTCCTTCCAAAGGTTGTGTCGGCTTTTCATATCAACCATATCAACCAACCTATTGTGGTGCCAGTTGCTACTGACTCCTCAATTCCGTCAAAGTCCTTGGATGTTGTAAGGGCTCTGAAAATCTATGTGAAAGAGGACTGCTCGTCACAGAAAATCTGACTCTCTGTTGTCCTGTATGATCCCAAGAAACTTGGGTGTCCTGCTTCAAAGCAGACGATCTCTTGCTGGATGAGGTTCACTATCCAGCATGCGTATTCTACGGCAGGACTGCCGTGTCCAAAATCTGTTAAGGCCCACTCTACTTGTAAGGTGGGTTCTTCCTGGGCGGCTGCCCGGGGTGTCTCGGCTTTACAGCTTTGCCGAGGGGCTACTTGGTCTGGGTCGAACACGTTTGCAAAATTCTACAAGTTTGATACTTTGGCCTCTGAGGACCTTAAGTTTAGTCCATCAGTTCTGCAGGAGCCTCAGCGCTCTCCCTCCCGTTCTGGGAGCTTTGGTACATCCCCATGGGGGTTCACTACGATCTGCCGGCGGCCGGCCTCCCGGTGACCAGCATACCGACGCCGGGAGGCCGGCCGCCGGCTTACCGACAGTGTGGCGAGCGCAAATGAGCCCCTTGCGGGCTCGCTGCGCTCGCCACGCTACGGCCACACTATTTTATTCTCCCTCCAGGGGGGTCGTGGACCCCCACGAGGGAGAATAAGTGTCGGTATGCCGGCTCCCGGCGCCGGTATGCTGGTCGCCGGGAGCCTGACTGCCGGCATACTGAAGACCCCCCCCATGGTACTAATGTGGACCCCAGCATCCTCTAGGATGTAAGAGAAAATAGGATTTTAATTACTTGCCAGTAAATCCTTTTCTCGTAGTCCGTAGAGGATGCTGGGCGCCCGCCCAGCGCTTCGTTATCCTGCAGTGGTTACTTGATTCAGTACTGCTTTGTTCTTGGTTAAGTAC
This sequence comes from Pseudophryne corroboree, assembly GCF_028390025.1. Lineage (NCBI taxonomy): Eukaryota > Metazoa > Chordata > Amphibia > Anura > Myobatrachidae > Pseudophryne > Pseudophryne corroboree. Next base: position 299,234,133 of record NC_086444.1, on the reverse strand, counting down.
TGCGTTATTACTTGGTTCAATAATGTTATTCAGCTGTTGCTGAGTTTTCAAGCCAGTTAGCTTGGTTTGCCTTGTTTGTGTGAGCTGGTGTGAATCTCGCCACTATCTGTGTAAAATCCTTCTCTCGAAGTTGTCCGTCTCCTCGGGCACAGTTTCTAGATTCTGGTAGGAGAGGCATAGAGGGAGGAGCCAGCCCACACTATTAATCTGTTAAAGTGCCAGTGGCTCCTAATGGACCTGTCTATACCCCATGGTACTAATGTAGACCCCAGCATCCTCTACGGACTACGAGAAAAGGATTTACCGGTAGGTAATTAAAATCCTGTTTTCATTTGTTATATTAGATGGGCATACATTGTTGAAATGAGATTGGTGTTAATTATTTGAATTAATGAATGAATTAATGATTCATTTACTTTTCATCTGTGCATGGATATTTTCTCTTGCAGCAAGGCTGGTGAGACACTAAGTCATGGCATTGCAGGTTGGGGCTGGAGCTGGCACTTAAATTATGCTGTAGCTTTTTAAAATTAACCTCCTCACTTCGCAAACCCAACAATTCCAGTGTTCTTTAGGTGCCTACGGAGTAGGGCACGTTTTAGATGGCTGCTGTGCAGCCTTTTGTTGTAGCTTATTTTTTTTTTATTTGTAGTTTTCTTTTACGAATTACTAAGGCTTGTAGCAGCGCACAGTATGAGTGTAGCAGCTGCTCGGAGCTTTGTTCAGCTTGCTGGAGTGCGGTTGTGGCAGGGGGGTGTTGCACTCAGTGGGAACCCCCACAGCAGTCCGGTCTACGTCGAGACCACCTGGGCCTGAGATCCGGCGCACAATGATGCCCTTTTAGAGGGTAACTCTGTATAGTGCGGTCCCAGATGACAGGAGCCATTTTGCCTTTTTTATACAAAAAGGAGGAATGTGCGTGCTAGAGCCTACCCCGTGTAGTCTGTCTTAATCAGGGTTTTCCCAACAAAGAAAAGTTCTCTGTGTTCTAGGAGAGTGGAGAATGGAAGGGGTGGAGCTTCCAGTGCTGCACTCCCCTTCCTGCAGCGCTACAGTCTACAAGTCCTGCATACAGCAGGGGATGCATAGACGCTATTCCTCCACAGGGACTGCTCATTCTCTGGCATTTCACAGTAGTAAACACTTCTTCTCCCAGCAGCCTCTGTTGTGTGTTCCCTTATTATTGTATTAGCTGCCTATGTAAACTGTTTTTGTTTACTCTTTGCTAATTGGGTTTAGCTGCTAAGTACATACCTGCTGTCTTTCCTTACAAATCAATCTGGAAACAGCAGGGGTTTTACTGTATTATGGCGCCACTAAGTTTTGGGGTAGTACTGTGGCAATGTTTTTTACTTGTGCTCAGTGTAAAGTACAGTTGCCTTGTGGACAGTGGGACTCGAAGGGCCTTGTGAATATAGAGCCCAGAGACGCGCAGGCATCAGAGGGCGCTGCATCACCCATGGTAAAACCTGCAGTGGCTCAGGCTTTGGGCAGACCGGTGTCAGTCCTTGTAAAGATAGTTGCGCTTCATGGTAGTTCCCTTATCTTACTGGCAGGATTCTTTCCCTCTATAGGGTAAAGTTCCCAGCCACACTTGTCACACCCTGACTCCGTCCCAGGCAGCATATGGCGTAGGGTTTTGCAACAGTTTGCTCTCATTTACCATGCTTTTTCAAGAATCCTCAGATGTGCAAGGCACATGAGGAGGGTGGACTTGAATCGTCTTTCCCAATCAAGGACTCTGTTAGAAATTTTTAATTTGCATAAGGAGGAGGATGGACTTGCAGAGACTGGCATTGTCCCGAAGGGTGAGGACCTTATTGCTGGAAGACCTCATTGCTGCTGTGTGCCATATCTACTCTTAGATATGGATCCCTAGGTGGTAGCTGTGGGTCATTTCAAGAGTCAGCACAGGAAAGTACTTTTCCTTCTACGGATCTCTCCATTTCCGTCGAGGAGGCATAGAATGCACCTGATAAAAAGTTCTCTGTTCCTCGCAATTTTGTTTCCAATGGCTTATTTATCCAAGAGGAAACTACCTCCCATGGTTGTCACTGAGGTTGCACGTTTAGCTCAAGCCACAGCCCTTCCTGTTAAGGGCTCAGCATTTTTTAGGGATCCACTAGCTGAAACTTGGAAAGTTATCTCTAGTCTATTATAATAGATTCTCTGGTCATTATTCGACCTTTAGTAGCCTTGAAATGAGTGGCTTTAGCTATGGAACCTTAAGCCAACAAATTTGTTGCAGGTCTTCGTAGTGATCTGCTGCAACAAGGTCTGTTTCTACACGAGGACTTTCCTTGGTTGGTTTTAATGGCCTGGCTTTTGTAATCGGGCATTTGAAACCGGTTTCTTCTTGCAATCACCTCAGAGTTTGGAAACGTTACATCTTGTGCTGTGAGCTGAAAAGGGTTCATACGTCCAAGTTTTGTCTCTGTTGTTTCTAGGCTTTCCTTCAGGTGGGTTTGGAGGCAGGTTTACACCTTTTTACAGGGTGTGGTGCTTATTCAACCACCGTTCTGTCCGCTGGTGGCACTGTGGAATCTTAATCTGGTCCTATTGGCTCTCACGCAGGCTCCATTTGAGCATTTACATGCAACGAATCTTCAGTTAATTATTTAGAAGCCGGTCTTCCTTATGTCTGTTGCCTCAACTTGGCATGTTTCCAAGTTAGGGGTTTTGTCTTTTAAGCTGGCTTTTCTCGTCCTCCATGACGATAGAGCAGTTCTCTGTACGGTTCCTTTGTTTCAGTTGTACCTTCTTTCTGCCTTCCACCTTAACCAGGAAATAGTTTTTAATTTTTCTCTGACGTCCTAGTGGATGCTGGGAACTCCGTAAGAACCATGGGGAATAGCGGCTCCGCAGGAGACAGGGCACATCTAAAGAAAGCTTTAGGATCACCTGGTGTGCACTGGCTCCTCCCCCTATGACCCTCCTCCAAGCCTCAGTTAGATTTCTGTGCCCGACGAGAAGGGTGCACACTAGGGGCTCTCCTGAGCTCTTTGTGAAAGTTTTAGTTTAGGTTTATTATTTTCAGTGAGACCTGCTGGCAACAGGCTCACTGCATCGAGGGACTAAGGGGAGAAGAAGCGAACTCACCTGCGTGCAGAGTGGATTGGGCTTCTTAGGCTACTGGACATTAGCTCCAGAGGGACGATCACAGGTTCAGCCTGGATGGGTCACCGGAGCCGCGCCGCCGGCCCCCTTACAGAGCCAGAAGAACGAAGAGGTCCGGAAAAATCGGCGGCAGAAGACTTTCCTGTCTTCAGATAAAGGTAGGCGCACAGCACCGCAGCTGTGCGCCATTGCTCTCAGCACACTTCACACTCCGGTCACTGAGGGTGCAGGGCGCTGGGGGGGCAGCGCCCTGAGACGCAATAAATCGTTAGAAAACCTTTTATGGCTAAAATAAATGCATCACATATAACTCCTGGGCTATATGGATGCATTTAACTCCTGCCAAAACATACAAGAAAACGGATGATAAGGACGCCGAGAAAGGGGCGGAGCCTATCTCCTCAGCACACTGGCGCCATTTTCCCTCACAGCTCAGTTGGAGGGAAGCTCCCTGGCTCTCCCCTGCAGTCACTACACTACAGAAAGGGGTTAAAAAAGAGAGGGGGGCACAAATTAGGCGCAGTATAAACAATACAGCAGCTATAAAGGGAAAAACACTTATATAAGGTTATCCCTGTATATATATAGCGCTCTGGTGTGTGCTGGCAAACTCTCCCTCTGTCTCCCCAAAGGGCTAGTGGGGTCCTGTCCTCTATCAGAGCATTCCCTGTGTGTGTGCTGTGTGTCGGTACGTTTGTGTCGACATGTATGAGGAGAAAAATGATGAGGAGACGGAGTAGAGTGTCTGTAATAGTGTTGTCACCCCCTGGGGGGTCGACACCTGAGTGGATGTACTGTGGAAATTGCGTGACAGTGTCAGCTTTGTATAAAAGACAGTGGTTGACATGAGACAGCCGGCTACTCAGCTTGTGCATGTCCAGACGTCTCATATAGGGGCTCTAAAGCGCCCGTTACCTCAGATACAGACGCCGACACGGATACTGACTCCTGTGTCGACGGTGAAGAGACGACCGTGATTTCCAAATAGGGCCACACATTGCATGATTGAGGCAATGAAAAAAGTTTACACTTTTCTGATAATATGAATACCACCAAAAAAAAAGGGGTATTATGTTGGTGAGGAAAAACTTCCTGTAGTTTTCCTGAATCTGAGAAATAAAATGCGTGGGTTTCCCCCCGATAACAATTGATAATGTCTAAAAAGTTATTGGCAGTATGCCTTTTCCCGCCAGAGGTTAGGGTGCGTTGGGAAACACCCCCTAGGGGGGATAAGGCGCTCACACGCTTGTAAGAACAAGGGCTCTACCCTCTCTTGAGATGGCCGCCCTTAAGGATCCTGCTGATAGAAAGCAGGAGGGTATCCTAAAATGTATTTACACACATACTGGTGTTATACTGCGACCAGCAATCGCCTCAGCCTGGATGTGCAGTGCTGGGTTGGCGTGGTCGGATTCCCTGACTGGAAATATGATATCCTAGATAAGGACAGTATATTATTGCCTATAGAGCAATTAAAAGATGCATTTCTATATATGCATGATGCACAGCGGAATATTTGCCGACTGGCATCAAGTATAAGTGCGTTGTCCAATTATACCAGTAAAGTGGTCAGGTGATGCGGATTCCAAACGGCATTTGGAAGTATTGCCTTAAAAGAGGGGATGTACCCCAGGTCGCCTCTCAAAATAAGACGCCGTATTATCAGGCGCAGGCCTGGTTGGCAAGCGGACAAAAGGGTTCCTCTTTTCTGCTCGTGACAGAGGGAGAGGAAAATGGCTGCAGAGATCAGCCAGTTCCAAGGAACAGAAACTCTTTTCCGCCTCTGCCAAGCCCTCAGTATGACGCTAGGGCTTTACAAGTTCAGGCACGGTGGGGTCCCGTTCTCAATGAATTTCAGTGCGCAGTGGGCTCACTCGCAAGTAGACCCCTGGATCCTTCTGGTAATATTTCAGGGGTACAAATTGGAATTCGAGACGTATCCCCCTCGCCGTTTCCAAAGGTCTGTTTTACCGACGTCTCCCGCTGACAGGGAGGCAGTTTTGGAAACCATTCACAAGCTGTATTCCCAGCAGGTGATAATCAAGGTACCCCTCCTGCAACAGGGAACGGGGTATTATTCCACACTATTGTGGTACCGAAGCCAGACGGCTCGGTGAGACCGATTTTAAAATCTAAAATCTTTGAACACTTGCATACAGAGGTTCAAATTCAAAATTGAGTCACTCAGAGCAGTGATTGCAAACCTGGAAGAAGGGGACTACATGATGTCTCGGGACATCAAGGATGCTTACCTTCATGTCAAAATTTACCCTTCTCACCAAGGGTATTTCAGGTTATGGTACAGAACTGTCACTATCAGTTCGGACGCTGCCGTAGGGATGGTCCACGGCACCCCGGGTCTTTACTGAAGTAATGACCGTAATGATGATATTCCTTCGAAGGAAGGGAATTTTAGTTATCCGTTACTTGGACGATTCCCTGATAAGGGTAAGATCCAGGGAACAGTTGGAGATCGGTGTAGCACTATATCAGGTAGTGTTGCGGCAGCACGATTGGATTCTCAATATTCCAAAATCGCAGCTGGTTCCGACGACTTGTCTTCTGTTCCTAGGGATGATCCTGGACACAGTCCAGAAAGAAGGTGTTTCTCCCGGAGGAGAAAGCCAGGGAGTTATCCGAGCTAGTCAGGAACCTCCTAAAACCGAACCAAGTCTCAGTGCATCATTGCACAAGGGTTCTGGGTAAAAATGGTGGCTTCCTACGAAGCAATCCCATTCGGCAGATTCCACGCAAGACTTTCCAGTGGAACCTACTGGACAAATGGTCCGGGTCGCATCTTCAGATGCTTCAGCGGATAACCCTGTCACCGGGGACAAGGGTATCCCTCCTGTGGTGGTTGCAGAGTGCTCATCTTCTAGAGGGCCGCAGATTCGGCATTCGGGACTGGGTCCTGGTGGCCACGGATGCCAGCCTGCGAGGCTGGGGAGCAGTCACACAGGGAAGGAATTTCCAGGGCTTATGGTCAAGCCTGGAGACATCTCTTCATATAAACATTCTGGAACTAAGGGCCATTTACAATGCCCTAAGTCAAGCGAAACCCCTGCTTCAGGGTCAGGCGGTATTGATCCAATCGGACAACATCACGTCAGTCGCCCACGTAAACAGACAGGGCGGCACGGGAAGCAGGGGGGCAATGGCAGAAGCTGCAAGGATTCTTCGCTGGGCGGAAAATCATGTGATAGCACTGTCAGCAGTGTTCATTCCGGGAGTGGACAACTGGGAAGCAGACTTCCTCAGCAGACACGACCTTCACCCGGGAGAGTGGGGACTTCACCCAGAAGTCTTCCACCTGATTGTAAACCGTTGGGAAAAACCAAAGGTGGACATAATGGCGTCCCGTCTAAACAAAAAACTAGACAGATATTGCGCCAGGTCAGGGGACCCTCAGGCAATAGCGGTGGACGCTCTGGTAACACCGTGGGTGTACCAGTCAGTGTATGTGTTCCCTCCTCTGCCTCTCATGCCAAAAGTACTGAGAATCATAAGAAGGAGAGGAGTAAGAACTATACTCGTGGTTCCGGATTGGCCAAGAAGGACTTGGTATCCGGAACTTCAAGAGATGCTCACGGACGAACCGTGGCCTCTACCTCTAAGAAAGGACCTGCTCCAGCAGGGGCCTTGTCTGTTCCAAGACTTACCGCGGCTGCGTTTGACGGCTTGGCGGTTGAACGCCGGATCCTGAAGGAAAAAGGCATTCCAAATGAAGTCATCCCTACCCTGGTCAAGGCCAGGAAGGACGTAACCGCAAAACATTATCACCGCATTTGGCGAAAATATGTTGCGTGGTGGGAGGCCAAGAAGGCCCCTACAGAGGAATTTCAACTGGGTCGTTTCCTCCATTTCCTGCAAACAGGACTGTCTATGGGCCTAAAATTAGGGTCCATTAAGGTTCAAATTTCGGCCCTGTCGATTTTCTTCCAAAAGGAACTGGCTTCAGTGCCTGAAGTTCAGACATTTGTAAAAGGGGTACTGCATATACAGCCTCCTTTTGTGCCTCCAGTGGCACCTTGGGATCTCAATGTTGTGTTGAGTTTCCTAAAGTCACATTGGTTTGAACCACTCACCACTGTGGACTTAAAATATCTCACATGGAAGGTGACGATGCTGTGAGCCCTGGCTTCAGCCAGGCGTGTGTCAGAATTGGCGGCTTTATCATATAAAAGCCCTTATTTAATATTTCATTCTGACAGGGCAGAATTGAGGACTTGTCCTCAATTTCTACCTAAGGTGGTTTCTGCATTTCACATGAAGCAACCTATTGTGGTACCTGCGGCTACTAAGGACTTGGAGGATTCCAAGTTGCTTGACGTGGTCAGGGCCCTGAAAATATATGTTTCCAGGACGGCTGGAGTCAGAAAATCTGACTCTCTGTTTATCCTGTATGCACCCAACAAACTGGGTGCTCCTGCTTCTAAGCAGACGATTGCTCGTTGGATTTGTAATACAATTCAGCTTGCACATTCTGTGGCAGGCCTGCCACAGCCAAAAATCTTAAAATGCCCACTCCACAAGGAAGGTGGGCTCATCTTGGGCAGCTGCCCGAGGGGTCTCGGCTTTACAACTTTGCCGAGCAGTTACTTGGTCAGGAGCAAATACGTTTGTAAACTTCTACAAATTTGATACCCTGGCTGAGGAGGACCTGGAGTTCTCTCATTCGGTGCTGCAGAGTCATCCGCACTCTCCCGCCCGTTTGGGAGCTTTGGTATAATCCCCATGGTCCTTACGGAGTTCCCAGCATCCACTAGGACGTCAGAGAAAATAAGAATTTACTTACCGATAATTCTATTTCTCGTAGTCCGTAGTGGATGCTTGGCGCCCATCCCAAGTGCGGATTGTCTGCAATACTGGTACATAATTATTGTTACCAAAAAAAAAAAAAAAAATTCGGGTTATTGTTGTAGTGAGCCATCTTTTATAGAGGCTTCTCTATTATCATGCTGTTAACTGGGTTCAGATCACAAGTTGTACAGTGTGATTGGTGTGGCTGGTATGAGTCTTACCCGGGATTCAAAATCCTTCCTTATTGTGTACGCTCGTCCGGGCACAGTATCCTAACTGAGGCTTGGAGGAGGGTCATAGGGGGAGGAGCCAGTGCACACCAGGTGATCCTAAAGCTTTCTTTAGATGTGCCCTGTCTCCTGCGGAGCCGCTATTCCCCATGGTCCTTACGGAGTTCCCAGCATCCACTACGGACTACGAGAAATAGAATTATCGGTAAGTAAATTCTTATTTTTTCCTCCTTCCGTGACTTCCCAAGACCGGAATAATCTAGCTGTGCAAGCTGTAGCCATGCTCTGCAGACTTATTTGGTCAAGACTTCTGTCTGCCGCACAGATTCTCTGCTTGTTCTTTACGACGCACATAAACGCAGTTGACCAGCTGCTAAGCAAACCATTGCGAGTTTAATCTGTTCAGTCATCCCTTGAGCCTATTCTAATGTTGGCCGACCAACACTACACTTAGCTAAGGCGGTGGTGACCTCCTGGGTGAGGCGACACAGGGCTTTGATGCAACAGGTCTGTCGTGCAGCTACCTGGTCCTCTGTCTGCATGTTTGTTTGTTTTTTCACTGTTTTCATGTGTTTGCATTTGGCGACACACACTTTGGGTGTACAGTTCTCTAGTCAGGCAGCCTGAGCGTTTCCTACCCTGGGGGCCACTGTTAAACGTCCCATTATCCAGTGTCCCACCAGCCTTGTTGCAAGAGAAAATGGGATTTTGATCGCTTATCGTTGAATCCTTTTCTCTTAAGCAGGCTCTGGGACACTGCGTTCCCTCCCTCACATTCAGTCATATGAGGTTTTGGTCCTTGACCATCTTTTCCCTACTTTTGAAAGCTAAAATTTAAGTGCCAGCTCCAGCTCCAACCTGCAATCCCACGGTCCAGTGTTCCACAGCCTGCTTAAGAGAAAAGTATTAAATGGTAAGTAACCAAATATCCTATTTCAGTATTTTTTTAAGAAAGGTTGGAAAAAACTGTTTTACAAATGGTAATTAAAGTTGATAGTGGAACACTACTGGTTAACTCATTGATCTATGTCTTGCAGAATCTCTGGATCTGTTTAATTTGTGGCCATATTGGCTGTGGTAGGTATGTTAGCAGACATGCATATAAGCATTTTGAGGAAACGCAGCATACTTACGCAATGCAACTGACCAATCACAGAGTCTGGGATTATGCTGGAGGTGAGCAAACACATATCCTGGTATTTCTGTGTGTTTCATAACTGGAATTTACAATGTGTCTTAGGATAGTCTCTAAACTATGCAGTTCTCAGATAAAGGCAATCAGGATGACACATGGATTACTTTTGTAAATCATACTTCTTGATTGTGAACTTGATGGGTTTTTTTATTAAATAAAACTCTGTAACCTAATTTACTTATGTGTGTGTATGTGATGGAAAGTAGGTAGATAGCGTACCCTACATTTACTGATTATTTTTAAATGGCTAGCCAGTGTAGTTTAATGGTTGAATTAAATCATGTATTACCCCATAATCTTTTATTTTATTTGTTTTTGCTCAGTAACTTGTCTTTGCTCCACCTTCAGATAATTATGTTCATCGATTGGTTGCAAACAAAACGGATGGAAAAATAGTGCAATATGAATGTGAAGGGGACACATGCCAGGATGAAAAGATAGATTCTCTGCAGTTAGAGGTGAGTAAAATGGTCTTACTACATACAGATATACAGATTACTGAGGTCTGATTTTGTTTATCAATACTAGATCCTGACACACGGTACACAAAAACTGCTATTAGCATTTGCAACATTTAGGCTTATGTTTTTCCAGGGACATAGTAAAAAGAAAAACCGCCTTAAAATCTGTGTACACTAGACTTGTTTGCCCAGCCTGTTACTTTGGATCAAGATGGTTTCCTACTCTATGGTTTCTTAAACTGAAACTGCAGTATGTTACTTAAAGACATACACATATAAATTCTCAAAAGACCTAGGAGAACACTTATGAAAGATAGTAGAAAAGGTGGTGTTGGCCATAGCAGTGGTCAGATTCTGTTCTTTTCTAGAGCAATTTATAAAATGAAAGCAACATCTAATTGGTTTCCAGAGTCTTTGGATCATATTGAGGTGTTTTTCTCATAGTGTGGATTTCTTTTGAATTTGTGCCATCATTACGAGTATGTGGGATTATGAGAACAGACAATACGGGCGTTTCCTGTATTCTTCCCAGACCATGGTCAAATGTCTCATTGGAGTTGATAACTGCAAACATTAGTCCCCTAAACCTAACCAAATCCTAGTATTCACACCTTTATTATTCCATTTTCTGGCAGTACCTTGCACATTTCACTCATGTCTAGATCCTTTTCCCTTTTCACCTGTATTCTTAGGTGTCCCACTATAGTGTCCAGCCATCAGAGGTCACCAGTAGTTGCACATGCAACTCTTGTCTTTGATCTCCACATATCTAAAGTCAATCAGGGAGAGTTATTCTGGCAACTGATCTGAGAACCTCTTAACTCAGTCAGGGAAGAGGGCTATGGTTGCATATCTCCTGTGCATGCATACATATGGTGCAACCACAGAAAGCTTTGTAGTATTCTATTTATATGCTATGCATACCCATGTCTGCCTTCTGTTAGAGCGCTTTTTTGTTCTTTGTTGCTGTTATCAGTTCCAGTATTCTTGGCCTCATAGCAACATTTTGAAGGGGCCCGTCTCAATGCTTTATGGGGCCCATTTATCAAAAAATAGTTGCAGCTATTTTCTCAAAACACCTGCTTTCAGGGGTTAGCCGCAAATATTAAGTATCCCCTGGATGTTTGTAGAAGGGACCGCTGTAGATATCTGTGATACCTGCTGCGATTCTCCATTCCTGTTGGCAGCCGCATACCCTATAGGTTTCTTTGCAGAATGAAATGCTGGCAGGTTTATCCAGAGTGTGAACCCTTCGCCGAAATGTCCTCTGTGCATGTGCGATCAGCGGGACCACGCATGCACAGAAGCCCTGGCAGCTTACTCAGCACATCACAGGGACTTTTAGAGCCCCTGACCCAACGGGTACACAATCATACATCCAGCCTATGTGATTGCATATTGCAATGTGATCCTGGACGCTAATATCGCTCCCAGATCACATTGAATATGCGATCAATGATAAATGGGCCCCTTAGAGAGACAACTTTCTCTGCAGCAATTGTACATTTTATGAACCATAGTAGTGCACTAGTTAATTTATGCCCTATTTCTCTGACGTCCTAAGTGGATGCTGGGACTCCGTAAGGACCATGGGGATTAGCGGCTCCGCAGGAGACTGGTCACAACTAAAGAAAGCTTTAGGACTACCTGGTGTGCACTGGCTCCTCCCACCAAGACCCTCCTCCAGACCTCAGTTAGATTCTTGTGCCCGGCTGAGCTGGATGCACACTAGGGGCTCTCCTGAGCTCCTAGAAAGAAAGTATATTTAGGATTTTTATTTTACAGTGAGATCTGCTGGCAACAGACTCACTGCAGCGAGGGACTAAGGGGAGAAGAAGCGAACCTACCTAACAGGTGGTAGTTTGGGCTTCTTAGGCTACTGGACACCATTAGCTCCAGAGGGATCGACCGCGGGACCCGAACTTGGTGTTCGTTCCCTGAGCCGCGCCGCCGTCCCCCTTACAGAGCCAGAAGCATGAAGAGTCCGGAAAATCGGCGGCAGAAGACTTCGGTCTTCACCAAGGTAGCGCACAGCACTGCAGCTGTGCGCCATTGCTCCTCATGTACACCTCACACTCCGGTCACTGATGGGTGCAGGGCGCTGGGGGGGGGCGCCCTGAGAAGCAATTGCCTGAGGGCAATATATGACACCTTGGCTGGCAAATCTACATCATATATAGTCCTAGAGGCTATATAGATGTAAAATTACCCCTGCCAGTATTCCAGAAAAAGCGGGAGAAAGTCAGTTGAAAAAGGGGTGGGGCTTCTCCCTCAGCACACTGGCGCCATTTTCTCTTCACAGTGCAGCTGGAAGACAGCTCCCAAGGCTCTCCCCTGTAGTTTTCAGGCTCAAAGGGTTAAAAAGAGAGGGGGGGGCACTAAATTTAGGCGCAATATATGTATACAAGCAGCTATTTGGGGAAAAATCACTGTTATAGTGTTAATCCCTGCATTATATAGCGCTCTGGTGTGTGCTGGCATACTCTCTCTCTGTCTCCCCAAAGGACTTTGTGGGGTCCTGTCCTCAGTCAGAGCATTCCCTGTGTGTGTGCGGTGTGTCGGTACTGCTGTGTCGACATGTTGGATGAGGAAGGTTACGTGGAGGCGGAGCAGAGGCCGATAAATGGGATGTCGCCCCCTGTGGGGCCGACACCAGAGTGGATGGATAGGTGGAAGGTATTAACCGACAGTGTCAACTCCTTACATAAAAGGCTGGATGACGTAACAGCTGTGGGACAGCCGGCTTCTCAGCCTGCGCCTGCCCAGGCGTCTCAAAGACCTTCAGGGGCTCAAAAAACGCCCGTTACCGCAGATGGCAGACACAGATGTCGACACGGAGTCTGACTCCAGTGGCGACGAGGTTGAGACATATACACAATCCACTAGGAACATCCGTTACATGATCTCAGCAATGAAAAATGTGTTACGCATTTTCTGACATGAACCCAAGTACCACATAAAAGGGGTTTTATTTTTGGGGAGAAAAAGCAGCCAGTGTTTTGTTCCCCCATCAGATGAATGAATGAAGTGTGTAAAGAAGCGTGGTTTCCCCCGATAAGAAACTGGTAATTTCTAAAAAGTTACTGATGGCGTCCCCTTTCCCGCCAGAGGATAGGTCACGTTGGGAGATATCCCTTAGGGTGGATAAGGCGCTCACACGTTTGTCAAAAGGTGGCACTGCCGTCTTAGGATACGGCCACCTTGAAGGAACCTGCTGATAAAAAGCAGGAGGCGATCCTGAAGTCTGTATTTACACACTCAGGTTATATACTGAGACCTGCAATTGCCTCAGCATAAATAGGGCTGCTGCAGCGTGGTCTGATACCCTGTCAGATAATATTAATACGCTAAGACAGGGATAATATTTTGCTAACATTGAGCATATTTAAGACGTTGTCTTATATATAAAGGATGCACAGAGGGATATTTGCCGGCTGGCATCCAGAATTAATGCAATGTCCATTCTGCCGGGAGGGTATTAGAAACCCGGCAGTGGACAGGTGATGCTGCCTGTAAAAGGCACATGGAGATTCTGCCTTATAAGGGTGAGGAATTGTTTGGGGATGGTCTCTGGGACCTCGTATCCACAGCAACAGCTGGGAAGAAAAATTTTTACCTCAGGTTTCCTCACAGCCTAAGAAAGCACCGTATTTTCAGGTACAGTCCTTTCGGCTTCAGAAAAGCAAGCGTGTCAAAGGCGCTTCCTTTCTGCACAGAGACAAGGGAAGAAGGAAAAAAGATGCACCAGCAGCCAGTTCCCAGGATCAAAAATCTTCCCCCGCTTCCTCTGAGTCCACCGCATGACGCTGGGGCTCCACAGGTGGAGACAGGTGCGGTAGGGGCGCGTCTCGGGAACTTCTGGGACCAGTGGGCTTGCCCACAGGTGGATCTCTAGGTTCTGCAAATAGTATCACAGGGATACAGGCTGGAGTTCGAGGCGACTCCCCCTCGCCGTTACCTCACATCAGCCTTGCCGGCTGCCCTCGGAGAAAGGTAAAAGCCTTGAACACTTATATACGAAGGTTCAAGTTCAAAATGGCGATTATTGCAAGCCTGGAGAATTTCATGGTATCACTGGACATCAAGGATGATTACCTGCATGTCCCTATTTACCCTCTTCACCAGGAGTACCTCAATATTGTGGTACAGGATTGTAATTACCAATTCCAGACGTTGCCGTTGGTCTGTCCCCGGCACCGAGGTATTTACCAAGGTAATGGCCGAAATAATTATCCCGTACTTGGACAATCTTCTTATAAAGGCGAGGTCCAGGGAGCAGTTGTTCGTCGGAGTAGCACTATCTCGGGAAGTGCTACAACAGCACGGTTGGATTCTGAATATTCCAAAGTCGCAGCTGGTTCCTACGACGCGTCTACTGTTCCTGGGTATGGTTCTGGACACAGAACAGGATAAAAAGGGTTTCTCCCGGAGGAGAAGTCCAAAGAGTTGTTGTCTCTAGACAGAAACCTCCTAATACGTATACAGGTGTCGGTGCATCAATGCACGCGAGCCCTGGGAAAGATGGTAGCTTCTTACAAAGAAATTCCATTCGCCAGGTCCCATGCAAGGATTTTCCAGTGGGATCTGTTGGACAAGTGGTCCGGGTCGCATCTTCAGATGCATCGGCGGATAACCCTGTCTCCAAGGGTCAGGGTGTCGCTGTTGTGGTGGCTGCAGAGTGCTCATCTTCTAGGGGGCCGCAGATTCGGCATACAGTACTGGGTCCTTGTGACCACGGATGCCAGCCTTCGAGGCTGGGGGGCAGTCACACAGGGAAGGAACTTCCAAGGCTATGGAAAAGTCAGGAGACTTCCCTACACATAAATATTCTGGAACTGAGGGCCATTTACAATGCCCTAAGTCAGGCTAGACCCCTGCTTCAACACCGGCCGGTGCTGATCCAGTCAGACAACATCACGGCGGTCGCTCATGTAAACCGACAGGGCGGCACAAGAAGCAGGATGGCGATGGCAGAAGCCACAAGGATTCTCCAATGGGCGGAAAATCATGTGTTAGCACTGTCAGCAGTGTTCATTCCCGGAGTGGACAACTAAGAAACCTCCACCCGGGAGAGTGGGGACTTCATCCAGAAGTCTTCCAAATGATTGTACACCGTTGGGAAAGGCCACAGGTGGACATGATGGCGTCCCGCCTCAACTAAAAGTTACAAAGATATTGCGCCAGGTCAAGGACCCTCAGGCGATAGCTGTGGACGCTCTGGTAACACCGTGGGTGTACCAGTTGGTGTATGTGTTCCCTTCTCTGCCTCTCTTACCCAGGGTAATGAGAATAATAAGGAGGAGAGGAGTAAGAACTATACTCATTGTTCCGGGTTGGCCAAGAAAAGCTTGGTAACCAGAACTCCAAGAAATGATCTCAGAGGACCCATGGCCTCTGCCGCTCAGACAGGACCTGCTGCAGCAGGGGGCCTGTCTGTTCCAAGACGTACCGCGGCTGCGTTGACGGCATGGCGGTTGAACGCCAGATCCTGAAGGAAAAGGGAATTCCGGAGGAAGTTATCCCTACGCTATTTGAAGCTAGGAAAGAAGTGAACGCAAACCATTATCATCGCATATGGCAGAAATATGTTGCGTACTGTGAGGCCAGGAAGGCCCCAAAAGAGTAATTTCAGCTAGGTCGATTTCTGCACTTCCTACAGTCAGAGGTGACTATGGGCCTAAAATTGGGTTCCATTAAGGTCCAGATTTCGGCTCTATCGATTTTCTTCCAAAATTGAACTGGCTTCACTGCCTGAAGTTCAGACTTTTGTTAAGGGAGTGCTGCATAGTCAGCCCCCGTTTGTGCCTCCAGTGGCACCGTGGGATCTCAACGTGGTGTTGGATTTCCTGAAGTCGCATTGGGTTGAGCCACTTAAATCCGTGGAGCTATAATACCTCAGGTGGAAAGTGGTCATTCTGTGGGCCTTGGCGTCGGCCAGGCGTGTATCAGAATTGGCGGCTTTGTCATACAAAAGCCCTTATCTGTATTTTATATGGATAAGGCGGAATTGAGGACTCGTTCCCAATTCCTTCCTAAGGTGGTATAATTTTTTAATGTGAACCAACCTATTGTGGTGCCTGCGGCTACTTGGGACTTGGAGGATTCCAAGTTACTGGATGTAGTCAGGGCCCTGAAAAGTATATGTTTCCAGGACAGCTGGAGTCAGGAAAACTGACTCGCTATTTCTCCTGTATGCACCCAACAAGCTGGGTGCTCCTGCTTCTAAGCAGACGATTGCTCGCTGGATCTGTAGCACGATTCAACTTGCACATTCTGCGGCTGGACTGCCGCACCCTAATTCTGTAAAAGCCCATTCCACGAGAAAAGTGGGCTCTTCTTGGGCGGCTGCCCGAGGGGTCTCGGCTTTACAACTTTGCCGAGCTGTTACTTGGTCGGGTTAAAACATTTTTGTAAGAGTCTACAAGTTTGATACCCTGGCTGAGGAGGACCTAGAGTTTGCTCATTCGGTGCTGCAGAGTCATCTGCACTCTCCCGCCCGTTTGGGAGCTTTGGTATAATCCCCATGGTCCTTACGGAGTCCCAGCATCCACTTAGGACGTCAGAGAAAATAAGATTTTACTCACCGGTAAATCTATTTCTCGTAGTCCGTAGTGGATGCTGGGCGCCCATCCCAAGTGCGGATTGTCTGCAATACTTGTTTATAGTTATTGCCTAACTAAAGGGTTATTGTCGAGCCATCTGTTGAGAGGCTCAGTTATATTTCATACTGTTAACTGGGTATAGTATCACGAGTTATACGGTGTGATTGGTGTGGCTGGTATGAGTCTTACCCGGGATTCAAAATCCTTCCTTATTGTGTCAGCTCTTCCAGGCACAGTATCCTAACTGAGGTCTGGAGGAGGGTCTTGGTGGGAGGAGCCAGTGCACACCAGGTAGTCCTAAAGCTTTCTTTAGTTGTGCCCAGTCTCCTGCGGAGCCGCTAATCCCCATGGTCCTTACGGAGTCCCAGCATCCACTACGGACTACGAGAAATAGATTTACCGGTTAGTAAAATCTTATTATTAGTGCCCAAGTAAATTTTTTGCCCCATGGTAGTGCCCTTTTTAATATTATGCCCCATACTAGTACCCTAGTTCACATTATGACTTATAGTAATGCCCTAGTTTACATTATGCCCCATAGTAGTGCCCTAGTTCATCTTATGCCCATAGTAGTGCCTTAGTTCATCTTATACCCCATAGTAGTGCCTTAGTTCATCTTATGCCCCATAGTAGTGCCTTAGTTCATCTTATACCCCATAGTAGTGCCCTAGTTCATCTTATGCCCCATAGTAGTGCCTTAGTTCATCTTATACCCCATAGTAGTGCCTTAGTTCATCTTATACCCCATAGTAGTGCCTTAGTTCATCTTATACCCCATAGTAGTGCCTTAGTTCATCTTATGCCCCATAGTAGTGCCTTAGTTCATCTTATACCCCATAGTAGTGCCTTAGTTCATCTTATACCCCATAGTAGTGCCTTAGTTCATCTTATACCCCATAGTAGTGCCTTAGTTCATCTTATGCCCCATAGTAGTGCCTTAGTTCATCTTATGCCCCATAGTATTGCCCTAGTTCATCTTATGCCCATTGTAGTGCCTTAGTTCATTTTATACCCCATAGTAGTGCCTTAGTTCATCTTATACCCCATAGTAGTGCCTTAGTTCATCTTATGCCCCTAAGTAGTGCCCTAGTTCATCTTATGCCCATAGTAGTGCCTTAGTTCATCTTATACCCCATAGTAGTGCCTTAGTTCATCTTATGCCCCATAGTAGTGCCTTAGTTCATCTTATGCCCCATAGTAGTGCCTTAGTTCATCTTATGCCCCATCGTAGTGCTTTAGTTCATCTTATGCCCATAGTAGTGCCTTAGTTCATCTTATACCCCATAGTAGTGCCTTAGTTCATCTTATGCCCCATAATAGTGCCTTAGTTCATCTTATGCCCCATAGTAGTGCCCTAGTTCATCTTATGCCCATTGTAGTGCCTTAGTTCATCTTATACCCCATAGTAGTGCCTTAGTTCATCTTATACCCCATAGTAGTGCCTTAGTTCATCTTATTCCCCATAGTAGTGCCCTAGTTCATCTTATGCCCAAGTAGTGCCTTAGTTCTTCTTATACCCCATAGTAGTGCCTTAGTTCATCTTATGCCCCATAGTAGTGCCTTAGTTCATCTTATACCCCATAGTAGTGCCTTAGTTCATCTTATACCCCATAGTAGTGCCTTAGTTCATCTTATACCCCATAGTAGTGCCTTAGTTCATCTTATGCCCCATAGTAGTGCCTTAGTTCATCTTATGCCCCATAGTATTGCCCTAGTTCATCTTATGCCCATTGTAGTGCCTTAGTTCATTTTATACCCCATAGTAGTGCCTTAGTTCATCTTATACCCCATAGTAGTGCCTTAGTTCATCTTATGCCCCTAAGTAGTGCCCTAGTTCATCTTATGCCCATAGTAGTGCCTTAGTTCATCTTATACCCCATAGTAGTGCCTTAGTTCATCTTATGCCCCATAGTAGTGCCTTAGTTCATCTTATGCCCCATAGTAGTGCCTTAGTTCATCTTATGCCCCATAGTAGTGCTTTAGTTCATCTTATGCCCATAGTAGTGCCTTAGTTCATCTTATACCCCATAGTAGTGCCTTAGTTCATCTTATGCCCCATAATAGTGCCTTAGTTCATCTTATGCCCCATAGTAGTGCCCTAGTTCATCTTATGCCCATTGTAGTGCCTTAGTTCATCTTATACCCCATAGTAGTGCCTTAGTTCATCTTATACCCCATAGTAGTGCATTAGTTCATCTTATTCCCCATAGTAGTGCCTTAGTTCATCTTATTCCCCATAGTAGTGCCCTAGTTCATCTTATGCCCAAGTAGTGCCTTAGTTCTTCTTATACCCCATAGTAGTGCCTTAGTTCATCTTATGCCCCATAATAGTGCCTTAGTTCATCTTATGCCCCATAGTAGTGCCCTAGTTCATCTTATGCCCATTGTAGTGCCTTAGTTCATCTTATACCCCATAGTAGTGCCTTAGTTCATCTTATTCCCCATAGTAGTGCCCTAGTTCATCTTATGCCCAAGTAGTGCCTTAGTTCTTCTTATACCCCATAGTAGTGCCTTAGTTCATCTTATGCCCCATAGTAGTGCCTTAGTTCATCTTATACCCCATAGTAGTGCCTTAGTTCATCTTATACCCCATAGTAGTGCCTTAGTTCATCTTATTCCCCATAGTAGTGCCCTAGTTCATCTTATGCCCAAGTAGTGCCTTAGTTCTTCTTATACCCCATAGTAGTGCCTTAGTTCATCTTATGCCCCATAGTAGTGCCTTAGTTCATCTTATGCCCCATAGTAGTGCCTTAGTTCATCTTATGCCCATAGTAGTGCCTTAGTTCATCTTATACCCCATAGTAGTGCCTTAGTTCATCTTATACCCCATAGTAGTGCCTTAGTTCATCTTATACCCCATAGTAGTGCCTTAGTTCATCTTATGCCCCATAGTAGTGCCTTAGTTCATCTTATGCCCCATAGTAGTGCCTTAGTTCATCTTATGCCCCATAGTAGTGCCTTAGTTCATCTTATGCCCCATAGTAGTGCCTTAGTTCATCTTATACCCCATAGTAGTGCCTCAGTTCATCTTATGCCCCATAGTAGTGCCTTAGTTCATCTTATACCCCATAGTAGTGCCTTAGTTCATCTAATGTCCCATAGTAGTGCCTTAGTTCATCTAATGTCCCATAGTAGTGCCTTAGTTCATCTAATGTCCCATAGTAGTGCCTTAGTTCATCTAATGTCCCATAGTAGTGCCTTAGTTCATCTAATGTCCCATAGTAGTGCCTTAGTTCATCTAATGTCCCATAGTAGTGCCTTAGTTCATCTAATGTCCCATAGTAGTGCCTTAGTTCATCTAATGTCCCATAGTAGTGCCTTAGTTCATCTAATGTCCCATAGTAGTGCCTTAGTTCATCTAATGTCCCATAGTAGTGCCTTAATTCATCTTATGCCCCATGTCCTAGTGGACATTATGTCACACTTGCCCCAGTGTATCATTGTGTCACTCATTGTCCCAGTACATATTATGCCACATTGTAGTGCCCCAGTTCGTATTGGTAGACATCTGTATGACTTGGGTGCAGGTGAATCGGGTCCCCTAAACCTCTGGGCCCCCCCTTCACCAACTATAGCTACGCCGATGGGGAGATGCATGTATATTTTCCAGTTAAAAAAAGAGAAATGTGTGTTTGTTGTTATTGCACGCTGCCTTAAGTACTTTGATTCTTCTGCTCATCTTGCTCTTTACTTCTATTACTGATTTGTCCTAAAGCAAATATTTGTATTCTAACTCTGTTGTGTTCCAGAAATGTATTTCATACACTTGGCTGCAACAGTGTGTGTCTTTTATAAACCTGCTCCAGGGCCACCCACCCTCCATCAACCCCACACTGATACTGACAAGGAATAAGTGAAAGACCCCTTCATAGTTTATCATTAGCCGTAATATATTAAACTTCATGGACTCTTTTCTGTGCAGCTGAAAAAGTGTTCTAACATTAGTATTTGTCAGCTATAACTTCCTTCCTTATTATGCGACACTGACTTGTCTGAGCTAATCTTTCTTCCTTCCACATATTGTACTATTCATGATGGAATTGCCCTTTGTCTCTGGTCATAACTGTTACATACACTCCATTTCTGATCTGTAGTAACATCCTAAATCTGTTGATCAGATCCTGAAAATAACAAATCCAACCCAGGGATACATTAGTTAACTTATAATTGACATAAAGAAGATATGAGTTAGAATCTGTAGCACAGAAAGACCTGTATAGAGTACTGATGCACAAACTAAAGGGGCCCATAAATCAGGCATCTATCTGGGCAATTCCCCGTTCTGCCGATGCCTGGGTCGGGTGGTCAGCAAAATCTAACATGTTGGACAATCTCGATTTGGAGAATTTTAACATGCTGGATTTTGGCAATCATTGGAGTCCACCGATCAGCAGATCGGCATCGAGGAATGGCTGTTGGATGTATTGCCAGCCATTCCCTGATGCGCATGTTACCACTGAGGTCCGTTCAAAACTTGACACCTGCTCTGGATTCCAGCGTCTTTGGATCATATTGAGGTGTTTTTCTCATAGTGTGGATTTCTTTTGAATTTGTGCCGTCATTACGAGTATGTGGGATTATGAGAACAGACAATACGGGCGTTTCTTGTATTCTTCCCAGACCATGGTCAAATGTCTCATTGGAGTTGATAACTGCAAGCATTGGTCCCCTAAACCTCACCAAATCTATTATTCACACCTTTATTATTCCATTGTCCCTAGTGACAGTACCCTACACATTTCACCTTTTTCTGCACATTCGCTTCTTCACTACTTAACAGTCCATGTTGTTGTTTTTTTCCAGCTGTGCCTAATACTAAATAAGAGCCTGGCTTGGATTTACTTTCATGTTTCCACCGTGGGTATTCCAACCTAAGCCCACTTATTATTAATAACCTCACAGATATACAGCACTTACTGTGTACAGTCTTCCTCTGAGAATTTAAATATTTTCCATTATTTAATGAAAGGGTTGATGTCTTGTATTGTAACAATGGAAACCATACTAAATGTTTAAAATTGAGAATATAGTTCCTTTTGACAAGTATATTTGCATTGTGTTATCTGATCATTCGGATGGCCTAAAGGCCCATACACACTGGGCGATTTTGATCTGAAAGCCGCACACTTTTAGTGTGTTGAGCTGCTTTCAGCTCAAAACTACCCAGTGTGGATGCCCCGGCGATGAGCGCTGATGCGCGCCCCCGCTTCATCGCAGGCGGCCGCCGTTCATCTGCTGGTATTACAGACGCTATGGAAAGCCGTTCACCCCCGCTGACATCGCTGGGCAGGGGAGAAAATCGCTCCGTGTGTATGCCAGGCCTGGCCAACCTGTGGCTCTCCAGCTGTTGTGAAACTACACATCCCAGCATGCCCTGCCACAGTTTTAGCATTCCCTAATAGCAAAAGTGTGGCAGGGCATGATGGGACTTGTAGTTTCACAACAGCTGGAGAGCCACAGGTTGGCCAGGCCTGGTGTATGCACTGAGCGATTTTCAGCCCAGCGATGTCAGCGATCATCGCTGTGCATACACGCTGGGCAAAAACACCCAGTGTGTATGCACCTTAAGAGTGAGTAAGACTTTTTAGTAGTAGTTTTCCACTTGTGTTGAATGTAGTAATTTGTAGAATACACTGTATCATTTCATCAGCACTTTTGGTTCCTGCTTTGGGGCTTCTGCATATTTAAATATTGACATTGTGCCTCTAGGACTGGAAGAGGCAATATTCATCACTACAGATGTTGTGGAACTACACTTGTCAGCATGCCCTGCCAAATATTTTTCTTGGCCTAACAGCAAAACAGGGCATACTAGGATGTGTAGTTCCAAAGCACCTGGAGTGCAACACGTTGCCTACTCCTGCTATAGGAGGTGATAAAGTGTCTTTATCACTTGGATTGTAGACTTCATAGGCTCTTTGGCCTTGGCATGGCTAGCATTGTTTCTCATGTAAGAACAAAATAACTCTAAGTAATGTCAACGTGTCAGCATATCAGTGGTGGATTATATAGAGTCTTTATTTGCTTAAAAAAAAGTTGCCAATTTTCCAGTGAACTTACTACTATGTGCCCCAATAGACAATGTCTCCATAGAAACGAACAAATTGATTCTCCATATCTCGGGTGCGGCTAAATACCAAATAGCGCGTAATTGGAAAGCTGCTACAGCCCCGGACAAACAGGAGCTATTGAATAGAATATGGTTCATCTCAAGGATGGACTATATAACCAGTCTACAAAATAACACAATACTAAAGTTTAATTCCGTATGGCTCCCTTGGTATAGGCTTCACAATACTCCTCTTCCGGGTCTTGATTAAGGCTCTGACCCCTTCCCGTTCTCTCCGCCCCCTCTTCTTCTTTTTTTTTTTTCTTTTTTTATTACCCCGACCTGTTGGGGACCTTCGCTTTTCATCTTTCACCGTTACCCTTCCTCTCCTCTTCCCTACTCTCCTCTATTCCCCCACTCCCCCGGCTTATAGTCTTTCTCTAAGTTATGTTTATAGTTGTTTTTCAACATACTTTCCAGGCACCTTTTTTCTATTTTTCTATAAGAACATATGTTAGCTGACATTGTCTCTTTATAGTTAGATTGTCGTCGTATACCTGTTAGGTGCATCTTTTTGGTTCACTTTACATGTACATTTCTCTTTTTTAAACAGAGATGTCTTACTTGACGATGCATGTGTACATGTTTGTGTGGGTGGGTGTGTGTGCGCATGCGCGTACACACATCCACCCTCTTTCCTTTTTTTTCTTTTCTTATTATTGTATACATGTATTGAACCATTTACTCAATCTCTCCTGGCATTTGGTTGCTACCATTTGACCCTTCGCTGTCATCTCTGTAACGGTTTGTATTTTCAATAAAAACTTTATGATTAGCATCTTTTTTTTTTATTCAATTTAAAACCCAGGATACAACAACAGTATATTTGTGCTCAATTAATTAAACATTACTGAAAAAAAGATACATATTTTATATTTGGTACAAATTCATTATTCTGGATAAACTAGGAGTGACTTCATTAAAATTGAACAGACTGATTGATTGTTTTGATGTATTAATAGTAGTTATGTAATAGAGGAGAATGTATATCATTTGGGTTTTTTCTAAGCAAAAAAATAAAAAATTCCAGAGTCTAGGGAGTACTGAAGTAAGGAAAATGTGACTAAACAGGACATCTTTTTATCTAATGCTAATACCAGAGTGAGCCAGCTATAAAGGCATTGTGTATATGAACACATGTCCTGCAATGGTGCCTGTGAGATTGGGGAATTCCTAAATTGCTGTAATTGAGGTCATTCATCAAGCAATTAAATATGATGATTGGCTAAGGTAATTAAACATAAAATATACTATCACATGAACACATTGGGATTAACTTCATTTACAGAGCTGTGTAAACAAATTTTATGCAATCCATAACAACTAGTACGATCCAAGATTTCATTGTTCCAGTGCAGTTTAAAAAGTGCAAAAAGAAACCATTTTATTAAAGGAAAACAATTGCATCATTTCCCTAATCTGCAAGTAATCCCTTGTCCGAATACCATCAGACCATTATTTCCGTTACTGTCATTGTGATCTTTTCTGTTTGTAG
This sequence comes from Pseudophryne corroboree, assembly GCF_028390025.1. Lineage (NCBI taxonomy): Eukaryota > Metazoa > Chordata > Amphibia > Anura > Myobatrachidae > Pseudophryne > Pseudophryne corroboree. The sequence continues at coordinate 299,210,124 of NC_086444.1, read as the reverse complement.
TACTCCTACCTGCTCACCAGCCAGCTGGAATCTCAGCGCATCTACTGGGAGAACAAGATTGTACGCTTGGAAAAAGATACCGCAGATGAGGTGAGTGACTACAAACAATCAATATGTATTTGTCACTTGAGACTGTATTTTGTAGATGCAGGGCAGAGTCTGCTACATTGCTTTATCTATCGTTTGTTCTATACTTCTAATAACCAGAAGGTCTGCAAACAACATAAACTAGATCGTTCTCATAAAATATAGTAATAGGTGAATTGCAGGTGTGTCTGCCAAATATTTTTGTCATTTAAGCAGTACTAACCTTTTTATTTGGGCATACTATAACAGCGCAGGTAGAATATAATACACATTAATTATACAGTACTTATTACATGCTCATATCAAATGCTTAGTTTAAATTTGGTAAATTAGTATATTCTACCATAGTAATTATTGTAGCATTTGCATAATTTCCATACACCTATCCGTAATCCACCTGTACCATTCTGTGAAAAAGGTACACGTTCAGTACCGTATATGGCTGATAATGAGGTCTCTTTATTATTCCTTGTGTGAAGTCTTCCGAGTCATAGCAGAGTCTCTCCAGGGCCCTCGGAGAGTGATATGACTAGGCAATTATATTATGACATTTTATGGCTGTGCATTGAATTTTCTCTTCTAGATTAACAATATGAAGGCCAAGTTCAAGGAGACAATCGATAAGTGTGACAGCATGGAGCACAGACTGAATGACCTTCTCAAGGAGAAACAAGCTGCAGAGAGGAGGTGTGCTTATTTTTTATTTTATTTTTTAAAGTTTGACCGTATATTGCAGGTTCTAAGAAGATGGGGCGACTATAAAAGGTACACGCTACCATCCCTGTAAAGCATTTGTACCTGCTAACCTCACCATGATATAATTGTGTATACATATCCTTCTAGGCCATTTTCCAAGATCATAAACCATAAAACAGAGGCCATTGTCTGTTATGTAGTATGAAGGAAGGGCCATTCCATGTATGTTGGATCCATATAATGAGAACATTAGAGCATACTCACTTTGGGAAAACACCATACACTGTGCCTATGCACATCACATATTGCATGCATGATCTGTACACAGAACATATTTGCTCTGGATTTAGAGCACAATATGTCTGCTCTGTACACATGCTACAACCACATCACACAGAAATCAAATTACATATCCATTCTGGATGCACACAACATCCAACATGTCCATCCAGGGTATATCTGATTATTTCATAGTGCTATACATATATTTTTCCTCTTGTGAAATAACCTTTTAGCAAGTAAAATTTATTTCTCTGTCATTTGAAAGGTGTACTCAGCTAAACACAAAGGTGTCCAAACTTTCTACTGAGCTGAAGGAAGAGCAGGAAATGAACAAATGTCTGAGAGCCAATCAGGCTGTGCTTCAAGCCAAGCTGAAAGAGGAGGAGAGTCTGAGGAAAGAGGCCTCTGAGCAGAAGGATATGCAGATTGTGGAAATGCAGGAGCAACTACGCGATGTCATGTTCTACTTGGAAGCTCAGCGGAAAATCAACCAGATGCCTGAGGAGGCACGGCAAGAAATTCAAGATGGCCAGATCAACATAGCTGTGGCATCCTCCAGCTCTCCACCAACTTCGGGGAAATCACGGAAGGGACGTGGAAAAAGAGGCAAATAGCACGTAAAAAAGTTGGCATTCTTTATCGCCAGAGATACCTTTTGGGCCTATGTTTGTTTTCCCTTTGGAGTGAGATAAATTGAACTTTGCTGCAAAGAAGTCTCACCAGTATCATTGCTGGGATGTCAGGAATCCCAGATTTATTATTTATAGCATAGTCTCTAGTCCTGAATGATCAGAGATGTAGACGTAAATGCTCTCTCTGAGAAACAAGCTTTTAAATTAAATAGCTGGGCGTATGCTACAAGAACACAAAAGCAGAAATCCTGCAATTTCCATGACCGATTTTATGACTTATTTTAAAGTCTTGTCACCCAAACTTTACTTTCTTTATAATCTTCAATGTTAGAGAGAAATGGTAATGACGCGGTCCATAAAAAACTTGTAAAGGCCTTTATGAGTGGATGAGAAGTTAAATTTTCTATGGAGTAGATTTACGGCATAGGATTTTGGATAATTTGTACAAATTTATTTTCATTTCTCTGCAAAATATACTAATTGTGAAATTTTTGGTGCAATTCCCCGGCAACTGTTTGATTTAGAAGTGATGAAGATCATACAAATAATTATTTCACAGATAAATGTTATATAACTCTTGCAGGTTTATTTAATAACGTTTCTTGCTAGCGCTTCATTTACAGGCTTGTAATTTACAACCGTGGTAATCACAAATTTAAAACAAAAAATTCCCATCATTCAATGACAGAAGTAGAAAGTTCATCTACCTACAAATATATTATAGGATGAACCAATACCCAGACATTTCATTAGGAGCCCGTGATAGAACGGATACACAAATTCACCATCTACTGAATTGATACGCTGCATTCTCTTGACTATTGACTGCAACAACAAAATAGCAGCCTCCGCCATGTTTTCAACAGCTACATTTTAAATCGTAGGAGGAACATTAGTACTTTTCTGTAAGGTAATACATTTTGGCATGAAACACTTGCTTGCCATAGCCAAATGTGCTCTTAATGCCATAGTGCAGCATTCTGATGCAAGGCACTTGCTGGAGAAGTTTATAAATTACAGTAAGTCAAAATGTAACTATGTATCACCCAGCAGTAGCTGGAAGGATGAAGATGCTGGTTCTGTATCGACAAGCGTAACCAAAATACTTATGTTCCTGTGTGTTTTAAAAGGTGGAAGTCTAGTGAATACAGACATTACACTCCTGTCCTCCAAAAACTGAATTCATCCAGTAATTTGGGGTTCTGTTGATTTTGTTGTATTGAGCCTAGTTTGTTGTCAGTTATTCAAATACATAAGTAATAAATTAGTTTCAGACTCTTAACTGACTTGTAGTACTATATGTGGGAATCGTAAGTTAAGGGAAGATACTAAACAATGTATGCCATTACATATGGAGTAGCTTCATGGGATCGGATTATGGTATGGTTGTACAGATTTTTATTTTTATTTTCAACTTATTTTTTTGTTTGTTTGTGTGTTTTCTTGGTGACTTGTCTTACCCAAATGTATAATTTAAAATATCTTGACATTTCAGAGTTTGGTTTACAAATAAAAAAATCCATCTATCCTTGATATTAAAGTATTAAAGGGCATAGTTCATGCTAAAAAGCATATCCTAAAAGTAAATAAATAATCAGACTAGATACAGTGTTTGGAAGCCTAGATTTGTGTGAACTTAGCCCAAAACAACCCCAAAAAAATGTTAAGGAAGTGACGTTGTGCTGACCTTAGCTTCGGACTCAAATCGTACATCTGTTTTATGTTTTACATGGAACTAGAAGAGCCACACTATGATATTATATACATCATATATACCTTCCATCATGACCAGTTTCACCTGTCAGACGACATTGAGGCTAATTCACCTATCAGACATTCTGAGCTAGCCCCGCAGAAATGCAGAAATTGCCATTTACCGATGTCCGCGCTTCTGCGCATGTTTAAGAGACAACGGGGGCGGTGATCGGGCGTGGATACCACATTTTATGTGGCACAGTCCAGACAACGCAGGAGCATCCGCCCCATTTACAGGGCGTGCTGCGGTGGCTGTGTGATGTCACACAGTCGCTGTGACCCAAAAGATGGATGCCCTCCGACTGCCTTCACATCTAAGCTGCGTAGGCAGGGGGCATCCCTAATTATGCAAGTGCATCGCTGTGCTCGCATTTTAGCGGGGGGAGGGGGCGGGGCAGGACCAGGCATGCGGGGTGGACTTACCCGGCTCTGGGCATCTCCCCGCATGTTATTGAAAAGGGTTGTAGTTGTTGTGTCGCACAACTACAACCCATGCTGAATTGGGCCCAAAGTTCCTTTTTTTCTAAGTTGTAGGAAACTTGGCTGTGTTAAATAATCAGTGCTAACAGTGTTCTTATGATATATTTCTCTTATGTCCTATAGGATGCTGGGGTCCACATTAGTACCATGGGGTATAGACGGGTCCACTAGGAGCCATTGGCACTTTAAGAGTTTGAGAGTGTGGGCTGGCTCCTCCCTCTATGCCCCTCCTACCAGACCCAGTTTAGAAAATGTGCCCGGAGGAGCCGGTCACAGCTAGGGGAGCTCTACAGAGCTTCTTTAGTAAAGTTTAGAGGGGCGTCCTGAGCCAGCATCTTAATACCTACACTGGTCACAGACGCTAACCGGAGACTGAATCCCCAGGCTAGCATCACAGTCCTCCGTACACAGATGCTCAACAGGGGACGGAATCCCCCGCCGTGTATAAAGAATTTGTGCGGGAAGACGCGCCATCTTCAAGGGGCGGGTCTTCTCAGAGCGGGCCCAGCAGCGTTCAGCGCCATTTTCCTGCCTGCAGTTCCTGTACACAGATGCTGACAACCAACTCCAGCTATCCTGTGCAGTACCAGGGGGTTGTAGAAGGGGCGGGGAGGCGGTGAATTAGATCTGTGCAACTATTACAGTACACAGTGGGCGCTGATAAGGGGTGTCCGTTATATATGACAGCGCTGTGAGTGGGTTGGCTCTGATCTCTGTGTCTCTCGCCATTCTCAGGGGGGAAACTCTGTCTAACCTACCCTGTGTGTGTGTGGAGTGTTTGAGGTCTCCAGTCAGCTATATCCAGGGACTCTGTGACATATGCAGCTGAGGACATGTCCTCTCAGGATGATCTCATTCCATGTAATCAGGATTGCACTGTTGTAGCGCAGATACCAGCAAGGGAGCCGGAGTGGTTATCCTCTATCAAAACGCATCTCTTGCAAAAGACAGAGGCTATTAGAGATGTGTTGAATATTACTGACACAGCACCTGAACAGGTTGAGGAGGCTTACTTCACTGACAATAAGAAAGCCTCGCTAACCTTCCCTGCGCCCAAAGAATTAAATGCTGTATTTGAAAAAGCATGGGAAAATCCAGAGAACAAATTCCAGATCCCTAGGATGGTTCTGGTTGCTTTCCCCTTCCCTGAGGAGGATAGAAAGAAATGGGGAAAACCCACCCATAGTGGACGCGTCTGTATCTAGACTCTCAAAAACGGTGGTTTTACCTGTCCAAGGATCAACCACCTTAAAGGAGCCGACTGATCGCAAGATTGATACTACACTAAAATCCATATACACGGCTTCAGGGGCAATACTCCATCCTACTATTGCCTGTGCATGGATTTCCAAAGCTATAGTAAAGTGGTCAGGCACGTTACTTGAGGATTTGGATACGTTAGATGAGAGTGACATTGAATTGTTTCTCCGTAACATTCAGGATTCTGCAGGTTTTATGGTAGAATCCATGAAAGACCTGGGTTCAATGGCTGCAGGAATTTCTCCCATGTCCGTCTTAGCGCGTCGAGGACTGTGGCTGCGCCAGTGGAATGCAGGAGAGGTGTGGAGACCCTACGCTACACAGGTCAGGCTCTCTTTGGGGAAGTGTTGGATGCGTGGATCTCCATGGCTACAGCGGGTAAGTCCCCTTTTCTTCCCTCAGCAGCTCCTGCTACGAAGAAACCTTTTTCTTCACCTGCATCTCAGTCCTTTCGGGTTTCTAAACCAGGAAAGACCAAACCGGCCAACACCTTCTTTAGAGGGGGCCGACCAAAGTCCAAGAAACCTGTTGCGGCAGGTTCCCAAGAACAGAAGCCTGCTTCATGTGCGCCAAAGTCCTCCACATGACGGAGGACAGCGCAGCTTGGAGGTAGGGCCGGTGGGGGCGAGACTCGGACATTTCAAACACGTCTGGGTGTCGTCCAGCCTAGACCCCTGGGTACTAAATATTGTGTCCCAGGGGTACCGGCTGGAATTTCAAGATCTCCCTCCTCATCGGTTTTTCACATCGGGCTTGCCAGCTTTGCCAGCAGACAGGGCTACCCTACAGGAGCCATCCAGAATTTGGTGGAGGCACAGGCCATTGTACCATACCCTCCTCAAATGCAGAACACAGGTTACTATTCGAACCTTCTCGTGGTACCGAAAACGGATGGTTCGGTCAGGCCCATTCTGAACTTAAAATCATTAAACCCCTTTCTGAGGGAGTTCAAGTTCAAAATGGAGTCTCTAAGGGCAGTGATATCAGGTCTGGAAGAGGGGGAACTCTTGGTATCCCTGGATATCAAGGATGCGTACCTCCACATTCCGATTTGGCTGCCGCATCAAGCTCATCTCCGATTCGCTCTGTTGGAGTGTCATTTTCAGTTCCAGGCCCTACCATTCGGCCTCTCCACAGCACCAAGGGTTTTCACCAAAGTGATGTCGGAAATGATGGTTCCGTATCTGGACGATCTGCTGATAAAGGCCACGACCCAGCTTCTCAAGGCACATGGTTGGATCCTGAATATCCCAAAATCACATTTGGAACCAACCAGGATTTTGTCCTTTCTGGGAATGATCCTCGACACGGAGGTGCAGAGGGTGTTTCTTCCAGAGGAAAAAGCGTTTGTGATACAAATAATGGTCCGGGATATCCTGAAGCCAGCCCAGGTGTCGGTTCATCAGTGCATTCGCCTTCTGGGGAAGATTGTGGCCTCTTACAAGGCTCTGCGGTATGGGAGGTTTCACGCTCGGTCCTTCCAACTGGATCTCCTGGACAAGTGGTCGGGATCCCATCTACACATGCACCATAGAATACGTCTGTCGACAAAGGCCAGGATTTCACTCCTCTGGTGGCTGCAATTACCTCACCTTCTGCAGGTTCGGTATTCAGGACTGGATCCTTCTAACCACGGATACAAGTCTCCGGGGCTGGGGCGCAGTCACTTAAGGGGAAACCTTCCTGGTCAAGTCTGGAAGCCGGCCTGCCGATAAACATTCTGGAACTAAGAGCCGTATACAACGATCTTTTCCAAGCGGCACATCTTCTGAGAAATCGGGCCGTTCAAGTACAGTCGGACAACGTAACGACAGTGGCTTACATAAACCAACAAGGCGGAACGAAGAGCAGAGCTGCAATGTCAGAGGTAACAAGAATCATCCTCTGGGCAGAAAAACACGCGTTGGCGCTGTCAGCAATCTTCATTCCGGGAGTAGACAACTGGGAAGCGGACTTCCTCAGCAGACACGATCTCCATCCAGGGGAGTGGGGTCTCCATCTGGAGGTGTTCAAGGAGGTAACAGATCTTTGGGGCGTACCCCAAATCGACATGATGGCCTCTCGTCTCAACAAGAAGCTTCGGCGGTATTGTTCCAGGTCGAGGGACCTGCAAGCAGTGGCGGTGGACGCCCTAGGGTGTTCCAGTCGGTGTACGTGTTTCCTCTGCTTCCACTCATTCCAAGAGTTCTCAAACTCGTAAGGAGAACAGGAGTTCAGGCAATCCTCATTGCTCCGGACTGACCAAGAAGGGCTTGGTATGAGGATCTTCTGGATCTACTGCTAGAAGAGCCGAGGCCTCTTCCTCTTCAGGAGGACCTGCTGCAGCGGAGGCCATTCGCCTATCAAGACTTACCACGGCTACGTTTGACGGCGTGGAGGTTGAACGCCAGATACTAGCTCAGGAGGGCATTCCGAACAAGGTTATTCCTACCTTGATACAGGCTAGGAAAGGAGTAACGTCAAAACATTACCATCGTATTTGGAAAAAATGTGTCTTGGTGTGAGGCCAAGAAGTTTCCTACGGTGGAGTTTCAACTGGAACGGTTTCTCCTCTTCCTGCAAGCAGGCGTGGATATGGGCCTGAGGTTAGGATCCATAAAGGCCCAGATTTCAGCCTTATCCATTTTCTTCCAGAAACAGTTGACTGCACTTCCTGAGGTTCAGACTTTTTTGAAGGGAGTTCTGCACATCCAACCTCCCTTTGTACCGACTACAGCGCCCTGGGATCTTAACGTGGTGTTGCAGTTCCTCCAGTCGGACGGGTTTGAACCTCTACAAGAGGTCGAGGTCAAGGTTCTCACGTGGAAGGCTGTCACTTTGTTGGCCTTAGCTTCTGCTAGACGCGTGTCAGAGTTGGGGGCTTTGTCATAAAAAAGCCCATACTTGATCTTCCATGAAGATAGAGCTGAGCTTCGGACACATCCGTTTTTTTCCGAAGGTTGTGTCGGCATTTCATATCAACCAGCCTGTTGTGGTGCCAGTTGCGACTGACTCCTCAATTTCATCCAAGTCCTTAGATGTAAGGGCTCAAAAAATCTATGTAAGGAGGACTGCTCGTCACAGAAAATCAGACTCTCTGTTTGTCCTGTATGATCCCAAGAAAATTGGGTGTCCTGCTTCTAAGCAGACGATCTCTCGCTGGATCAGGTTCACTATCCAGCATGCGTATTCTATGGCAGGCTTGCCGTGTCCTATGTCTGTTAAGGCCCACTCTACTCATAAGGTGGGTTCTTCCTGGTCGGCTGCCTGGGGTGTCTCGGCATTACAACTCTGCCAAGCAGCTACTTGGTCAGGGTTGAACACGTTTGCAAAGTTCTACAAGTTTGATGCTTTGGCCTCTGAGGACCTTAAGTTTGGTCAATTGGTTCTGCTGGAGCCTCCGCGCTCTCCCTCCCGTTCTGGGAGCTTTGGTACATCCCCATGGTACTAATGTGGACCCCAGCATACTCTAGGACATAAGAGAAAATAGGATTTTAATTACTTACCGGAAAATCCTTTTCTCTTAGTCCGTAGAGGATGCTGGGCGCCCGCGCAGCGCTTCATTATCCTGCAGTGGTTATTTTGTTCAGTACTGCTTAGTTCTGGGTAAGTACTATTTTTGTTACTTGGTAAGTAATCCTGTTCAGCCGTTGCTGATGTTTCATGCTAATTAGCTTGGGTTGACTTTTGTGTGAGCTGATGTGAATCTCGCCACTATCTGTGTAATCCTTCTCTCGAAGATGTCCGTCTCCTTGGGCACAGTTTCTAGACTGGGTCTGGTAGAAGGGGCATAGAGGGAGGAGCCAGCCCACGCTCTCAAACTTAAGTGCCAATGGCTCCTAATGGACCCGTCTATACCCCATGGTACTTATGTGGACCCCAGCATCCTCTACGAACTATGAGAAAAGGATTTACCGGTAGGTAATTAAAATCCTGTTTTTTCTGGAAGAAACACATGGGTCAGGTTGTAAGTTTTTTGTTTTCATCCACATTTCCTTCCCTTAGTGATGCTAAAATTGTATTTAATGGTGGTGTCATTTTAAAGATGCCTTTATATGCATGAAGCGCGATGTCTCTAATGTGAGGTGTGGCCTTTTAAGGGGAGAGGACAGCGGAGCACTGCACATGAGAAAATCTAAACAGCAGAGGACATACAGACATGTGAATTTTGCACGGAATATCTGTTGGCTGTGGTTCCTATTGTTGGCCTTTGAGTCTGGCCAAAGTCATTGTTCATCTGATGTATTTAGAACCCAATATATTCAGAAGCTATTCTGTCATCCCTGATTAGAAGTGTATTGTAAAAGATCTCTATCTATAAACCACTTACTCGTAGATCTAAACACTAACGTTGTACCATTTTAGAACCTCTGTCTACATACACCAAGTAACAGTTCCTGTTCTATGCTGTGCACTCATCTAGTTGGGTGTAGTATGGTATGCCGGCGTCCGGGCTCCCGGCGACCAGCATACCGGCGCCGGGAGCCCGACCGCCGGCATACCGACAGCGTGGTGAGCGCAAATGAGCCCCTTGCGGGCACACTATTTTATTCTCCCTCCAGGGGGTCGTGAACCCCCACGAGGGAGAAATAGTGTCGGTATGACGGCTGTCGGGATTCCGGCGCCGGTGTACTGTGCACCGGGATCCCGACAGTCGGCATACTGAAGACCACCCATCTAGTTAGCATCTAGTCCTCCTCTATAACTCGCCTAGTCCTCTTCTCAAACACTCTATTGCTACAGTCAGTGGAACTCTTTTCTGCAAGTGTCTACATACACTCTACTCTCTGTCCCTGTACCAGTTCCTGCATACATCCAGGTCAGTGAGCAGGCCCTAAAAAGGCAGATGTACTAAGCTATGGAGAGAGAGAGAGAAACTACCACCAATCTGCTCCTGTCATTTTTCTTACAGGCACTCAGGAGCTGATTGGCTGGTACTTTCTGCCTCCACTTTATCTCTCTAAGGTTTAGTACATCTCCCCCAAAGTACCTCATGCCTCACTGATTCCTAACAGGTTTAATAAGTTTCATTCTTGTAAATTTTCTCTTCAGCCAACAAATTGTCTGTCCCCTATGAGCTGTTGGTGCCATTCCGCTAAGCCCCCAAGCATTCAGGCACTGTACATACCGTAATGGGGATGTGGTCAATTTACCTACAATCAAAATCCCGACAACCATTGACCAACGGTCAAAATACAGACATTTAAAATACCTATAAGGTCAAAATACCGACATTTAAAATGTTGACAGTTCAAAAAGTCAACATGAGTTGTACATGATTTTTTTTTCATTGAAACCGACTTGTTCATACTTTACCATCCCAGTGGACCTGGAGGGGGAATATAATAGCATGCTGATACAGTGTCCATGTCGACATACACTAATTTTTTTTAACTGTGTCGACTTTTTATTTGTCGACATTAAATGTCGGTATTTTGACCTTGTCGGTATTCTGACCTTGACGGGATTTTGACCGTCTGTCAATTGTTGTCGAGATTTTGATTGTAGGTATTTCATACTAAACCCCCGTAATGTCATACTTCAGTTTAGATTGCATGTGATTATATGAAGGTTGACAATAATTTGGAACCAGACATATTACACCTAAAAGTTTAGGTTTTTACTAAGATTCTTACTGAAAGTACTGAAAATGTATGACTTTATAACTGTATGCGTAGCTGAGCCAGTGCCTGAGTCACTGTCCTACAGTATAATATACCTACGTTTGTCCCCACTGCTGTACTGCGTGTTCAGTTTCTCTAAGCAAAGGAAGGATTGTGCTACAAACAGCAGAATTGTTATTTATAAATTGCAGCGGGATGACACATGCCTGGCACAGTCTGTCTGCTCTGAGACATTTGTTCAATGAATAGTACTTTTATCTATTTTTAGAAGACACAGCTTGTATATGCACAATATGTATGTGCAAACAATTGTAATCCATGGCTGCCTGAGTTGGCTAAGACATAGGTCTTAGACACGTTATCTACATTATGCATATTATTCTCTTTTGTAAATAATTGTATGGAAAGGAAAGTTCTGATAGGGATGCTATCAGAACTCAGACATTTTATAGCTCTAATTAAATCAGCAGATCTCCCCCATGTCTCTGTTTTGTACCAAATGTTCTAGTCTCTCTTTCAGTTCATGGTCTATATTTAGAATTTTACACTTCAATGGCTGTCAGTGTTTTGAAATGAATCTTCTATAAAGCTTATGTGCAGTCTAGTTAATATAATTTAAAGGGTGTGCGGTTTTCTCTTGGAAGATGTTTTTTGTTCTTGGAAGTTAGTGTGGGTTCCTGTGGTTCTCCTTCCACAATAATTGTCATGAGGGATGTACTTGTAAACTAACAGTAGAGAAGAGAAGTAGCATATGTTAAAAATTATCCACTTTTTTTACTTCCTATCTTAGGGGTATATTCAATTAGTGCCAAATTTTTAGCGGGAATCTTTGCCCGTTTTTTAATCCATTTTCGCCCATGCCTTTTCATGGTTTTTTTTTTCGTCGATCCAGCATGGACGAAACAAACACAAAAACTGTTTAAACACCTGCAAATTCAACAAAACACGTGGATCAGTGGCGCATTTGCCGATCCACGTGGTTTACACCCATGCAAATTTTTCGACCAGTTGCAGAAATGGCACAGGCATTAAATACGCTGAATGTAAATTCAACCTAAAAATAGGCGAAAAGTGCAACGGCACTAATTGAATACCCCCCTTAGTAATGTTTCTGCTGATGACTGTCGGTCTGCCCCTGAAATGAGCAGTCCAAATCTTTCTAGCTTTTAATGTTTTTAGAAAAAATTCCTTCTCCTCAAGGTATACTGTAATTTTACAAAGCAATATGATGGGGACAGATGAAGGTGGAGTTATTGGGTGATTAAACAGGGTAGTCTAATATTGTGTTTGTATACATTAATTATGCATAGTAAATGTGTATAGCATACCCTAATGCTCACACATGGGTCTAACAATGAATGTACTTTCTCCTGGAGAAGAATATGTGCTATTCTTAAGGTGTGTACACACGGGGATATAAATCTGTAAGATTTTGACTATATAGTCAAAATCTTAAGGAAAGTTAGTGCATATCTCAAGGTGTTAGGCAGCTTGCGATACAGATTCGATCCCGATGCGCGCTCCCGTGAGGTCGGTATCGTAAGGCTAGATAGATTGAGCAGACAAGTCAGTCTTGACTAGTACAAAGTATAGTCAGAATCGTACATAGACAAAATCGAATGTACAGATAATCAAAATCTGTGCTATCTGGGGGAGTTCAAGGGAAATCGCATAGTCAAAATTGAGCATAGCAAGGATCTCACCGTGTGTACACACCTTAAGAGCAAAACACAACTAAAAAGGTCTTGCTTGAACAGATTTTCCTAAAATCTTATAATCTAATTAGTTCTGTTTGTTATCCTGTTCTGCAATCTTGAAGACAATCCATTGTTCCTCAAATGGGAATAGAAAAGGGAGAAATCTCAATTAAATTACACTGATTGTAGAAGATAGGACCTTTAGGATCGTTTGTGTATTGGAGAAAGGATGTCAAGTGGCTTAAACTGCAGTAGTTTTGAAACTGATATTTCAGCTGAGATTATACCCTTGGTCCAGTACAGGCCCGGCGACAGGGGGGGTCAAAGGGGACACCTGTACCGGGCCCCGAGGGTTGGAGGGGCCCCATGAATCAGGGAAATAAAATATAGGATGCACTGCCTATTTGAAGTGAATGCCTGCCCAGCTGCCAGTCACCTAAAAAATTAATTAAGTATCCAGTCAGAAGCCGCAATACCTCCTTCCGCGCCTCCCCCTCCTTACCCTGTCACTTGGTATGGTCCCATACCGTGGCACCAACGTCGTAACGTCATGACGCTGGCCCGCCAGCACTTTCCTGCCTCCGCTGAGGAGCAGTCCAGAAGCTGTGCACAACCTCCCGCTGCCGGCCTGGCCACTGGTGTGTGACACTCGGAGGGAGAAGATTGCAGCAGCCCCCCCCCGCAGTGCTACACACGAGAGAGACACCCTAGCTGTGGTGACAGTGAGTCCTTCCTGTACAGTCTGTCTGCTTCACAGTATGTGTGTGTGTGTGTGTGTGTGTGTGTGTGTGTGTGTGTATACAGTATATGTGATGTGTATGTATGTAGGTATGTGTATGAGTGTGTTTGTGCTCCAGTAACGGACACAGTGCACTTTTGTTGTGTGTTTTCCATCTATGTATTGTAGTGTTTCAGTATATGCACAAATCTAGTGCCTTGTATTTGGTGATGCCTGTATTGGCACATGCAGGTTAGGGATATTTAGGGAGTGGGACGGAGGGGAGGGGGGCCCCAGAGATATCAGTGTAACGGGCCCCAAGATTTCTGTTGCCGGCCCTGGTCCAGTATTGCAGTGTTATTAACTGGTAAAATATGTTGTAAAACAAAGTTGGAATACAAAAATGGATCAGTACGTATGGTGCATTATTGCCTCACAGTACTGGAGGTCATGGGTTCAATTCCCACCATGACCCTAACAATATGGAGTTTGTATTTTCTCCCTGTGCTTGCATGGGTTTTACCCGAGTGCTCCGGTTTCATCCCACAATCCAAAAACATACTGGTAGTTTAATTGGCTCCAGACTTTAAAAAAATAACCGTAGTGTGTCAGTGTTAGCATGTATACGTGTTTATGGCAGACTAAGGGCATGGGGTGTAGTTGTGCGAAAAGATGAAGCCCATCAAGCGACACAGCTCTACACTTTGGCCTTGGAACAGGAAACTAGTGTTTCGGTTCCCTCAGATGTTAAGATCTCCTCTGGGTACAGGAATCCCTATCACAATGAATGTAGAAGCACCGCTAAAGGCAGTTACAGATACAGTTAAAGCTACATTTTTTTTAGCAAGCATTCAAAAGTAGACCCATAGGCTCAGCGCCCCAATTAAGCAGTTATTTGCTATGTTACCTAAGCAGATCGGGCCAAGTGGGAGTCTCTGAAGATGTCACCAACCTCTGAATACGTTTGAGTACAAATTATCATAGAACTGTTAGAGAGCAGTGTGCTTTGCATACAGACTGGGCACTAGGACCCAGCTGCACTGGGAGGGCCAACCTCCAAACGGATGATGTCACCGTTGGGCTACTGAGCAAGGGCACCCCGTGCCATCTTTACTGTAAAGAGTGCCACAGTCCTGTGCAGATACTCAGTACTTGCAGTGACTCCCATAGGTGAAAACATATGCCACTGTTATAGCCATCCCTTTGTTACTGCAGGATAACGCTGTTAACCTCTGCAATATCACTGTTACCGGTGTACTTGGTTAAAGACTCTCTGTGTGGCACTTTCACATTCCGCCTGACACCTATTGTGACCAACATCACAATTGGTTATATGAATAAAGAGAGGATCTGTGTCAGACCTGTGTTATTGTGGCTCTAGTAGTCCATAATATATTTCTAACAGGTGAGCAATGCCATTAGTAGAGTGCGAGGTTTATTGTACTTAGGAACATTATGAATCAGATTTTGTATCTCCGTTTTTTTTTTGTAAACCACTGATGGTTTTTAATGTTCGATAGTTGATGGTCATCCCTACTACACTGTGGTTTTGAACACCGCTTTTAGGGTTGTGTCATGCTAGTAATACTTGATGAAATGCTACCATCTGTAGATTGTCATGCACAGCTGTGCGTTCCAATACTCAAGGCATTCCTATCTCTAAATGTTAAACAGTTAAAAAACAGTCCGTTATCCTACATTGGTCTGAACCTAATCATCTGCCTTTACTCCTCATCCTCAGGTATGTTCCTATATTCACCCTGTAATCTGCCTACTGCAATCTGAAACTGCAATCACTATACTAAATATATGTTCCTATATTCACCCAGTAATGTGCACTCTGTGAACACTATGCAACCAATTTGTATTTTGAACCATTTGTAATATCATAATTTGCTTGCAATTGTAAATATCCGTGTTTGAAATTTTGGTCAGTGATGCATAGTTACTGAAGGTAAACTGGGCTGGTGTTTGCATAGTCACCTTTGATTTCACCAATTTAACCCGTTTCATTAGTGGGACAGCTGTAGCCTTTGTTCATTTACCATAGTATATCTATCAATTCAGCCATGCACAGCTGTGCATTCCAATACTCAAAGCGTTCCTATCTCTAAGCATTTAGAAAATGAACAGTTAGAAAAAAATCAGTTGAACAACATCATGAAGAAATGTGGGAACATTATGTGGACTTACTACACCTCTGCAATGAGATCACCAGGACCAGGCCTACTATCCCTCTGGCTGAGAACTTCAGGACTGCACCCGGGCCTACCCTCAAGGTGATCAAGAAGCACTGGGGGGAGAGCACCCGGACCAGACTCAGCGGGAACATTTACATTGGACTTTAGTGTGCTCCTCACATTCTCACACCCAACCGCACTTCTCCTATGAGACCTGGACAATTTTCCTTCTTCCGTTAGCTACCTGCAAAGGTGTTCTTACCGTGTGCCTTTTTTTTTTCTCTTACGTGCTAGAGGATGCTGGGGTCCACATTAATACCATGGGGTATAGTCTGGTCCACTAGGAGCCATTGGCACTTTAAGAGTTTAATAGTGTGGGCTGGCTTCTCCCTCTATGCCCCTCCTATTAGACCCAGTTTAGAAAATGTGCCCGGAGGAGCCGGTCACAGCTAGGGGAGCTCCTAGAGCTTCTTTAGTTTTTTTTTTCTAAGAGTTAGTTAGACACAGGGAGGCTTAGGGGGGAGTAGTGTCCGCCCTGAGGGGTTCGAGCCACTATCTCTGCTGACAGGACACTGAGCTCCTGAGGGTAATGATCGTTAGCCGCCCCAGGCGACCGCTCACTCCCGCAGCATGCCACCACCCCCTAACAGAGCCAGAAGATTCTGGTGGCGAGTGAGTCACCGGCCCCCACAGCAAGCATGGAGCCGGTGTGAAGATGATAGCGGCAACAGGGTGGGAGCGCAGTACTAACTGCGCTCCGGAGGCTCAGCGGTACACAGTGCGGCGCTTTGAGGGGCGCCATGAGCCAGCGCCTATACCCTACACTGCTCACCAAGGCTGTCGGGGACCTCGGTAACGCTGCCAGCACCATTCCTCAGGCCAGTATAAAGAAGTGAAGAATGGGAAGCAGCGCCATGTTCAGGAGGCGGAGCTTCTCAGAGCGGACCCAGCAGCATTCGGCACCATTTTCCTGCATGCAGATCCAGTACAGAGACGCTGACGGGGAGAGCTGTCCCTCCACGCAACTCCAGCTATCCTGTGCGGTATCAGCGGGTTGTAGAAGCGGGGGAGGCTGTGTAAATACTGTGTAGTCTATTAAGGTACACAGTCAGCGCCAGGTAGTTGTATTATATCTACCTAGGGAAGCGCTGTGTGTGGGTTGGCTCCAAACTCTGTGTTTCTCTGTGGCATACTTCGGAGGAAACTGTGTCTGACATTTTCCTGTGTGTGGGTGTTTGTTTCTCACATAGCCATGTCTAGGGACTCTGTGTCTTATGCTGCAGAGGACATTTCCTCTTAGGAGGAATCCATTCCATGTACACAGGAATGTAATGTTTTGTCTCAGATCCCTATTACTGAGCCTGAGTGGTTGACCTTTATTAAGGGAATGATCTCTCAGATCTCTACTAGGGTAGCTCATACTGAGACTGAAACTCAGGTATTAAAGAAGTCTATGGCAGTTTGGTCAGGTTTTGTCCCTATTCCTTCAAAATCCCCTAGCATATACCCACAAAATTGTGCACTTGCCCAGATTATGCAAGATGACACGGATACCGACTCTGACATGGCAGATGATGATGGGGATATGCTGAGGGGGGCGGCATCCCTGGCTAAGGGGGTGCAGCTCATGATTGAGGCCATTAGAGATGTGTTAAACATTTCTGACACAACACCTGAGTGTCAGGAATCGGCATTCAGTGGTGTCTAACCAGCGCGCTGGTGTGCAGGCCTTCGCAGGTCATGGCCCCAGTCTGCTGCTGTATGAACGCCCTATCTGCAGAGCACAGTATCCACTATCGTGGTGTACCCCCTGAAGTCCATCCTGCAGATGCCCTCCTGTGTACTACCCATCTGCACAGCACTTAGTATAATATACACAATGAAGCCCTGCACGGATTTCACTGATCCGGCCGGGATTCATTGTGTTATGTCCGGCAGTGTTTTACTAATCACTCCCGTAAAACACTGCCCGACAATACGAATAGCATCGCCATCGGAAAGAACGAAAATAGAAAACTCTGCAGCTTAGTAAATTACCGTAGATGGATTCAAAAAGTTGCAGTAAAATATGTCCGATAAAATTCGAGATCAAACTCCCTAAAAAATGGCACAAACATGAGATCAGGCCATTCAAGTGAAGTCGGACAATGTAACGATGGTGGCCTACATAAACCGACAGGGCGGAATGAAGAGCAGAGCTGCAATGTCAGAGGTAACAAAAATCCTCCTCTGGGCAGAAAGGCACGCAATGGCGCTGTCGGCAATCTTCATTCCGGGAATGGACAACTGGGAAGCGGACTTCCTCAGCAGGCACGATCTCCATCCAGGAGAATGGGGCCTCCGTCCGGAGGTGTTCACAGAGGTGACCAGTCGTTGGGGCGTACCTCAAATAGACATGATGGCCTCGCATCTCAACAAAAAACTTTGGATGTACTGTTCCAGGTCGAGAGACCCACAAGCAGTGGCGGGGGGTGCCCCGGTAACACCGTGGGTGTTCAAATCAGTCTATGTGTTCCCTCCACTTCCACTTATTCCAAGAATTCTAAAGCTTGTAAAAAGAACAAAAGTTCAGGCGATCCTCATTGCGCCGGACTGGCCAAGGAGGGCTTGGTACACGGATCTGCTGGATCTACTGCTGGACGATCCAAGGCCTCTTCCTCTTCGGGAGGATCTTCTACAACAGGGGCTGTTCGCTTTTCAAGACTTACCACGGCTACGTTTGACGGCATGGAGGATGAATGCCAGATATTAGCTCGGAAGGGCATTCCGAACAAGGTTATTCCTACCCTGATACAGGCTAGGAAAGGAGTTACGTCTAAACATTACCATCGTATTTGGAAAAAGTATGTGTCTTGGTGTGAATTCAAGCAGTTTCCTGCGGTGGAGTTTCAACTTGGTCGGTTTCTACTCTTCCTGCAAGCAGGTGTGAATATGGGCCTGCGTTTGGGATCCATAAAGGTCCAGATTTCGGCTTTATCTGTTTTCTTTCAGAAACAGTTGGCTGCCCTCCCTGAGGTTCAGACCTTTTTGAAAGGGGTTCTGCACATCCACCCTCTCTTTGTGGCCCCGACGGCACCCTGGGATCTTAACGTGGTGTTGCAGTTTCTGATTTCGGATTGGTTTGAGCCCTTACAGGAGGCTGAGGTCAAGATTCTCACGTGGAAGGCTGTCACTTTGTTGGCCTTAGCTTCTGCTCGACGTGTGTCAGAATTGGTGGCCTTGTCCGGTAAAAATCCCTACTTAATCTTCCATGAAGATAGAGCTGAGCTCAAGACACGTCAGCAGTTTCTTCCAAAGGTTGTGTCGGCTTTTCATATCAACCAACCTATTGTGGTGCTACTGACTCCTCAATTGCATCAAAGTCCTTGGATATTGTGAGGGCTTTGAAAATCTATGTGAGGAGGACTGCTTGTCACAGAAAATCAGACTCTGTTTGTCCTTTATGATCCCAAGAAAATTGGGTGTCCTGCTTCTAAGCAGACGATTTCTCGCTGGATCAGGTTCACTATCCAGCATGCATATTCTACGGCAGGATTGCCGTGTCCAACATCTGTAAAGGCCCACTCTACTCGTAAAGTGGGGTCTTCCTGGGCGACTGACCGGGGTGTCTCAGCTTTGCCGAGCGGCTACTTGGTCTGGGTCGAACTCGTTTGCTAAGTTCTACAAGTTCGATACTTCGGCCTCTGAGGACCTAACGTTTGGTCAATCAGTTCTGCAGGAGCCTCCGCGCTCTACCTCCCGTTCTGGGAGCTTTGGTACATCCCCATGGTACTAATGTGGACCCCAGCATCCTCTAGGACGTAAGAGAAAATAGGATCTTAATTACCTACCGGTAAATCCTTTTCTCGTAGTCCATAGAGGATGCTGGGCGCCTGCCCAGTGCTTCGTTATCCTGCAGTGGTTCTTTGGTTCAGTACTGCTTTGTTCTTAAGTTAAGTACTGCGTTTCTTTACTGGGTTCTGTAATGTTTCAGCTGTTGCTGAGTTCTTAGGCTAGTTAGCCTGGTTTGCCTTGTTGGTGTGAGCTGGTATGAATCTCGCCACTATCTGTATTTCCTTCTCTCGAAGTATGTGCGTCTCCTCAGGCACAGTTTTTAGACTGAGTCTGGTAGGAGGGGCATAGAGGGAGGATCCATCTCACACTATTAAACTCTTAAAGTGCCAATGGCTCCTAGTGGACCCGTCTATACCCCATGGTACTAATGTGGACCCTAGCATCCTTTACGGACTATGAGAAAAGGATTTACCGGTAGGTAATTAAAATCCTATTTTCTCTAAATAATTTTCTTTACTGCATTCTTCCACCCCACTGTGTGGTATTCCTGTAATTTGCACACCCTGCAACCTACGCAGTGCACCCTA
The DNA here is from genome assembly GCF_028390025.1 of Pseudophryne corroboree. Taxonomy (NCBI): domain Eukaryota; kingdom Metazoa; phylum Chordata; class Amphibia; order Anura; family Myobatrachidae; genus Pseudophryne; species Pseudophryne corroboree. The sequence goes on along the minus strand of NC_086444.1, from coordinate 299,190,373 downwards.
GATGGATGCCTCGGATATTTCATCTGCGGGCCGGATGTTCTTCATGTGGATGTCTCCATACAAGTTGTATCATACTACTACACAAGTGTTTCTTTTCCCATATATGCATTGGGCCCTTGTATGGCTCAACTCCCACAGTGTAAACTTCATAGTGTGCCCAACATGGCTGCCTAATCTGGTACCCATGTGGATGGGATGAAAAATACATGGACCTTATAGTTTTGTTGGGACTCTGAGTGTTTTATAGTCAAAATCACAAGGCATGTTAGTGCAAATCGCACCATGGGCGGTATTCAAATGATATATCAAGCCCAATCTCCTATCTAAAGTCATCCCCGTTATTGTGCATATCGTGCCCATAGTAATCAGGTTTAGCTTCGTAAAGGAGTTGCCACCCTTGCTACCCTGGGGATAGCGAGCTGAAATGATTATACAATGCCCATCAGCAGAAACAGAGCGGGTGTGGAACGGGGTGAAAAGAACTGAATACCGCCCCATGTGTAGACAGCTTGCGATGAATTGAATACCACCCCATGTGTACACAGCTTGCGATACCGATGCGCGGTCCCATGCGGTCGGTATCGCAAGAAAATATAGACTGCAGGCAAGTCAATTTTGACTATCTAGTACAAAGTATAGTCAAAATCACATAGAATCATACATAAGTCAGTATCGCACCGTGTATATGCACCTATAGGATGCTGCAATCACCCCATTTTGTGTCATCTGTTCTAAGGGTAACATAGTAGCATAGTATTTGAGGTTGAATAGAGGCAAATTGCCCATCGTGTTCAACCTGTTTTAAGTTGTGATGATTCTACATACTTGCTAAATAATGTTTTATGACTAGTTAGCTACTATAACTCATGTTACCCCCGGATTAACCACGTTGATATTTTAAGTATTATAACCTTGGATAGCTTTTTCATTCAGAAATGTATCCATTTCTTTTTTAAATCCAATTACAGAGTCCGCCATTACCACCTTCCCTGGCAGGGAATTCCACATCCTGATTGCCCTAACAGTGAAGAACCCTTTCCTCCGTTGCGTTCGGAACTTTCCTCCAGTCGCAGCGAGTGCCCACGTGTCCTAAACTGTGTTCGTTTAATAAATAATTCCTCTGATAACTCTTTGTGATGTCTCTTTACATATTTGAAGATATTACTAATATCTCCTCTTAGGCGCGTCTTTTCTAGTGTATACATATTCAGCCTAGTAAGTCTTTCCTTATAGTCCAGTCCTTCTAGGCCTTTAATCAATTTAGTAGCTCGCCTTTGAACACTTTCGAGTTCACGGATGGCTTTTTTATACAATGGTGCCCAAAACTGAACACAACATTTCAGGTGCGGACGTACCAATGCCTTATACAGCGGCATGATCACATCCGAGTCCCTTGTCTCAATTCCCCTTTTTATGCACGCTAGCACCTAACTTGCCTTCTTTACTGCATTTTGACATTGTGTATGGTTATTAAGCCTATTATCAATGAATACCCCCAAATCTTTTTCCAACTGTTTCCCCTAGGCGTTCCCCATTTAATATGTAGGGTGCAAGTTTGTTTTTAGTCCCAAAATGCATAACTTTGCATTTGTCTGTATTGAACCTCATTTTCCATTTAGACCCCATTTCCATTTATAGGGTAGACTGTTCCACCCCGGATAATCCTGCACAGTGTGCCCAAGATGGCTGCCTCACCTGGTACATTTGTGAGGGTGGAAAACACAACCTATGGAAGTAATTACCCAATATGACTACACAAATCCTGCATTATGCTTACTCTCTGTGTTCTAGGTTTTCATTTTTATGTTTGTGTGGCTTGTGTATTGCTGTATTAATCTTCTGTGCATTGTGTCAGAAACCACAGTTCACGCACTGCTCGCACACGCCACATACCGGCACGCTGGTGTATTCTGTGCCGCAGATCAGCCGTTGGTGCTTTCTAGCATGATTTCTACTGACTCTGGCAGAGTCGCATGATCCAGGTAATTACTTCCTGGTTCTGTGCATGCTGCTGCTGCCAGCAGCAACCAATCAGCATCCTTCTGGGGAGATATAAGCAGGCTTCCCAGAGTCCTCATTGCCTTGAACGACTTGTCAGTTCTTCAAGTTCTCCAGCGTCGCTCTCACGGCTCCAGGCCTGCTCCAGAGATCCGTTTACCTGTGTCCTGCTGTACCTGCTTTTCCTGGTTACTTACCTGCCGCCAGAGACTTCCACTATCTCCATCTCAGTGTGTTACCAGCATTGCGTAAGTGAAGTAACTCCTATCCGGTCCACTGAGATTAAGCCCTTGCCCATCCTACCAACAGCATATGAAGAATTTTGTGATGTACTCAGTGAACAGGCAGCTGATGTGTTATATCCTCATCGTAAATGGGATTGCCCCATTGACCTTCTTCCGGGAAAGTCCCCTCCTAAGGTGCGCACATACCTACTCTCAGTACCCGAGACTAAAGCAATGTCTGATTTACATTCAGGAAAATCTGCAAAAAGGTTTCATCCGCCCTTCCTCCTCTCCCGCTGGAGCGGGTTTCTTCTTTGTAAAAAAGAAAGATGGAGGCCTGTGTCCCTGCATTGATTATAGAGGCTTAAACAACATAACAGTCAAAAACAGTTATCCTCTTCCTCTCATAACTGAGCTGTTCGATCGTGTCAAGGGAGCAAAGGTCTTCTTCACCAAACTGGACCTCAGAGGAGCATATAACTTTATCAGAATCCATAAGGGCGATGAATGGAAAACAGCTTTTCTCTAACGTCCTAGTGGATGCTGGGAACTCCGTAAGGACCATGGGGAATAGACGGGCTCCGCAGGAGACTGGGCACTCTAAGAAAGATTTAGGACTACCTGGTGTGCACTGGCTCCTCCCCCTATGACCCTCCTCCAAGCCTCAGTTAGATTTCTGTGCCCGGCCGAGCTGGATGCACACTAGGGGATCTCCTGAGCTCCTAGAAAGAAAGTATAGTTTAGGTTTTTTATTTTCAGTGAGACCTGCTGGCAACAGGCTCACTGCATCGAGGGACTAAGGGGAGAAGAAGCGAACCTACCTAAGTGGTGGTAGCTTGGGCTTCTTAGGCTACTGGACACCATTAGCTCCAGAGGGATCGAACACAGGACCCGACCTCGTCGTCCGTTCCCGGAGCCGCGCCGCCGTCCCCCTTACAGAGCCAGAAGCAAGAAGGTGGTCCAGAAAATCGGCGGCTGAAGACTTCTGTCTTCTCCAAGGTAGCGCACAGCACTGCAGCTGTGCGCCATTGCTCCTCATGCACACCACACACTGCGGTCACTGATGGGTGCAGGGCGCTGGGGGGGGGCGCCCTGAGCAGCAATACTAACACCTTGGCTGGCAAACTGGCACCATATATAGCCCCAGGGGCTATATAGGTGCTTTTTAACCCCTGCCAGAACTTTTACATTAGCGGGAGAAAGCCAGCCGAAAAAGGGGCGGAGCCATCTCCCTCAGCACACTGGCGCCATTTTTCCCTCACAGCTTCGCTGGAAGGAAGCTCCCTGGCTCTCCCCTGCAGTTCTGCACTACAGAAAAGGGTAAAAAAGAGAGGGGGGGCACAAATTAGGCGCAGTATAACTATATTTATGCAGCTATAAAGGGAAAACACTTCTATAGGTGATATCCCTGTGATATATAGCGCTCTGGTGTGTGCTGGCATACTCTCCCTCTGTCTCCCCAAAGGGCTTTGTGGGGTCCTGTCCTCTGTAAGAGCATTCCCTGTGTGTCTGCTGTGTGTCGGTACTGCTGTGTCGACATGTATGAGGAGGAAAATGATGTGGAGGCGGAGCAAATGCCTGTGAATGTGATGTCACCCCCTGCGGGTCGACACCTGTGTGGCTGGACTTATGGAAGGAATTGCGTGAAAGTGTCAACTCCTTACACAAAAGGTTTGACGACATAGGACAGCCGGCTACACAGCTTGTGCCTGTTCCAGCGTCTCAAATGTCATCAGGGGCTTTAAAACGCCCGCTAACTCAGGTGACAGATACAGACGTCGACACGGATACCAACTCCAGTGTCGACGATGATGAGACAAGTGTACCCTCCAATAGGTCCACCCGTTACATGATTGAGGCAATGAAAAATGTTTTACGCATTTCTGATAATACCCCAGGTACCACAAAAAAGGGTATTATGTTTGGTGAGAAAAAACTACCAGTAGTTTTTCCTGCATCTGAGGAATTAAATGAGGTGTGTGAGGAAGCGTGGACTTCCCCTGATAAGAAATTGATAATTTCAAAACGATTATTGGCAGCGTACCCTTTCCCGTTAGAGGATAGGTCACGTTGGGAAACACCCCCTAGGGTAGATAAGGCGCTGACACGCTTATCAAAGAAGGTGGCACTACCGTCTCCGGATACGGCCACCCTGAAGGAACCTGCTGATAGAAAGCAGGAGGCTACCCTAAAAGCTATTTACACACACACGGGCATTATATTACGACCAGCGATTGCATCAGCTTGGATGTGCAGTGCTGCTGCTGCGTGGTCAGATTCCCTGTCAGATAATATCGATACCATGGATAGGGACAATATTTTGCTGACGATTGAGCATATAAAAGATGCAGTCTTATACATGCGTGATGCACAGAGGGATATTTGCCGGCTGGCATCAAGAATAAGCGCTATGTCCATTGCCGCCAGAGGGGGTTATGAACTCGGCAATGGGCTGGCGATGCCGACTCAAAGCGGCACATGGAGGTTTTGCCCTATAAGGGGGTGGAACTGTTTGGGGATGGTCTTTCGGACCTCGTGTCCACAGCTACTGCCTGGAAATCGACCTTTTTGCCACAGGTTGCCTCACAGCAAAAGAAAGCACCGTATTATCAGGTACAGTCCTTTCGGCCCCAGAAAAGCAAGAGGGCTAGAGGCTCATCCTTTCTGCCGAGAGGCAAAGGTAGAGGAAAAAAGCTGCAACACACAGCTAGTTCCCAAGAGCAGAAGTCCTCCCCTGCGTCCGGTAAGTCCACAGCATGACGCTGGGGCTGCTCAGGTGGACCCGGGTACGGTGGGGGCCCGTCTCAAAAATTTCAGCACACAGTGGGCTCTCTCACAGGTGGATCCCTGGGTCCTCCAAGTAGTACTTCAGGGGTACAGACTGGAATCGAGACGTCTCCCCCCCGCCGTTTCCTAAAATCTGCCTTACCGGCAACTCCCTCTGCCAGGGAGGCAGTGTTGGTGGCTATTCAAAAACTGTATTCACAGCAAGTGATTGTCAAGGTACCCCTCCTTCAGCAAGGAAAGGGTTACTATTCCACAATGTTTGTGGTACCGAAACCGGACGGTTCGGTGAGACCCATCTTAAATTTAAAATCCTTGAACACTTATATCAAAAGGTTCAAGTTCAAGATGGAATCGCTCAGGGCGGTTATTGCGAGCCTGGAGGAGGGGGACTACATGGTCTCCCTGGACATCAAGGATGCGTACCTACATGTCCCCATTTACCCTCCTCACCAGGAGTACCTCAGATTTGTGGTACAGGACTGTCACTATCAGTTCCAGACGCTGCCGTTTGGGTTATCCACGGCACCGAGGGTCTTTACCAAGGTAATGGCCGAAATTATGATACTCCTTCGCAAGAAAGGAGTTTCAATTATCCCGTACTTGGACGATCTCCTGATAAAGGCGAGGTCCAAGGAACAGTTGATAGTAGGGGTAGCACTTGCTCGGGAAGTGCTACAACAGCACGGCTGGATTCTCAATATTCCAAAGTCACAGCTGGTCCCGACGACACGTCTTCTGTTCCTGGGAATGATTCTGGACACAGACCAGAAAAGAGTGTTTCTTCCAGTGGAAAAAGCCGAGGAGTTGTCATCTCTAGTCAGAGACATCCTAAAACCGGGACAGGTGTCGGTACATCAATGCACACGAGTCCTGGGAAAGATGGTAGCTTCGTACGAGGCAATTCCATTCGGAAGGTTCCACGCAAGGACTTTCCAGTGGGACCTGTTGGACAAATGGTCCGGGTCCCATCTCCAGATAAAACAGCGGATAACCCTATCAGCAAGAACCAGGGTGTCGCTGCTGTGGTGGCTGCAGACGGCTCATCTACTAGAGGGCCGCAGATTCGGAATACAGGACTGGGTCCTGGTGACCACGGACGCCAGCCTTCGGGGCTGGGGGGCAGTCACACAGGGAAGAAATTTCCAAGGACTATGGTCAAATCAGGAGATTTCACTTCACATAAATATTCTGGAGCTAAGGGCCATTTACAATGCCCTAAGTCAAGCAAGACCCCTGCTTCAGAACCGGCCGGTGCTGATCCAGTCAGACAACATCACGGCGGTCGCCCATGTAAACAGACAGGGCGGCACAAGAAGCAGGAGGGCAATGGCAGAAGCCACAAGGATTCTCCGATGGGCAGAGAATCATGTGTTAGCACTGACAGCAGTATTCATTCCGGGAGTGGACAACTGGGAAGCAGACTTCCTCAGCAGGCACGACCTCCACCCGGGAGAATGGGGACTTCATCCAGAAGTTTTCCGAATGCTGGTCAACCGTTGGGAAAAACCACAGGTGGACATGATGGCGTCCCGCCTAAACAAAAAGCTAAAAAGGTATTGCGCCAGGTCAAGGGACCCTCAGGCGATCGCTGTGGACGCTCTAGTGACACCGTGGGTGTACCAGTCGGTTTATGTGTTTCCTCCTCTACCCCTAATACCCAAGGTACTGAGAATAATAAGAAGGCGAGGAGTGAGAACTATTCTCGTGGCTCCGGATTGGCCAAGAAGGTCTTGGTACCCGGAACTTCGAGAGATGCTTGCAGAGGACCCTTGGCCTCTGCCGCTCAGACAAGACCTGCTGCAGCAGGGACCCTGTCTGTTCCAAGACTTACCGCGGCTGCGTTTGACGGCATGGCGGTTGAACGCCGGATCCTGAAGGAAAAAGGTATTCCGGAGGAAGTCATCCCTACCCTGATCAAAGCCAGGAAGGATGTCACCGCAAAGCATTATCACCGCATTTGGCGGAAATATGTTGCTTGGTGTGAGGCCAAGAAGGCCCCAACGGAGGAATTTCAACTGGGTCGTTTCTTACACTTCCTGCAAGCAGGTGTGACTTTGGGCCTCAAATTGGGGTCCATTAAGGTCCAGATCTCGGCCCTGTCGATTTTCTTCCAGAAAGAACTGGCTTCACTGCCTGAAGTTCAGACTTTTGTCAAGGGAGTCCTGCATATTCAGCCTCCTTTTGTGCCCCCAGTGGCACCTTGGGATCTCAATGTGGTCTTGGAATTTCTAAAATCACATTGGTTTGAGCCACTTAAGACTGTGGATTTTAAATATCTCACGTGGAAAGTGGTTATGTTGTTGGCTCTGGCTTCAGCCAGACGGGTGTCAGAATTGGCGGCTTTGTCCTGTAAAAGCCCCTATCTGATTTTCCATATGGATAGGGCAGAGTTGAGGACTCGTCCTCAGTTTCTCCCGAAGGTGGTGTCAGCTTTTCACTTGAACCAACCTATTGTGGTGCCTGCGGCTACTAGGGACTTGGAGGATTCCAAGTTTCTGGACGTAGTCAGGGCCCTGAAAATGTATGTTTCCAGGACGGCTGGAGTCAGGAAAACTGACTCGCTGTTTGTTCTATATGCACCCAACAAGCTGGGTGCACCTGCTTCTAAGCAGTCTATCGCGCGCTGGATTTGTAGCACTATTCAGCTGGCGCATTCTACGGTGGGACTACCGCAGCCTAAAAATGTGAAAGCCCATTCCACAAGGAAGGTGGGCTCATCTTGGGCGGCTGCCCGAGGGGTCTCGGCTTTACAACTTTGCCGAGCCTCTACTTGGTCAGGGGCAAACACGTTTGCAAAATTCTATAAATTTGATACCCTGGCTGAGGAGGACCTGGAGTTCTCTCATTCGGTGCTGCAGAGTCATCCGCACTCTCCCGCCCGTTTGGGAGCTTTGGTATAATCCCCATGGTCCTTACGGAGTTCCCAGCATCCACTAGGACGTTAGAGAAAATAAGAATTTACTCACCGGTAATTCTATTTCTCGTAGTCCGTAGTGGATGCGGGGCGCCCATCCCAAGTGCGGATTGTCTGCATTACTTGTACATAGTTATTGTTACAAAAATCGGGTTGTTATGGCGAGCCATCTGTTCAGAGGCTCCATTGTTATCGTACTGTTAACCGGGGTTCCTATCACGAGTTATATGGTGTGATTGGTGTGGCTGGTATGAGTGGTATGAGTCTTACCCGGGATTCAAAATCCTTCCTTATTGTGTCAGCTCTTCCGGGCACAGTGTCCTAACTGAGGCTTGGAGGAGGGTCATAGGGGGAGGAGCCAGTGCACACCAGGTAGTCCTAAATCTTTCTTAGAGTGCCCAGTCTCCTGCGGAGCCCGTCTATTCCCCATGGTCCTTACGGAGTTCCCAGCATCCACTACGGACTACGAGAAATAGAATTACCGGTGAGTAAATTCTTATTTTAACACCAGAGATGGGCATTATGAGTACCTTATAATGCCCTTCGTATTAAGTAATACCCCTGCAGTTTTCCAACAGTTTGTGAATGATATATTCAGAGATGTATTATACAAGTTCCTCATAGTATATCTTGATGACATCCTGATATTTTCCCAAGATCTCCAAACCCATCACAGTCAGGTGAAAGAAGTCCTGTCCCATTTACGTGCAAATAAATTGTATGGTAAACTCTCCAAGTGCACCTTTGAAGTACCCTCTATACCTTTCTTAGGGGACATTATCTCCAGCTCAAAATTACAGATGGACCCCGAAAAACTTGAGGCCATCAACGGTTAGTCTCAACCAACTACACTAAAGGCTGTCCAGCGCTTCATTGGCTTTGCCAATTATTATAGAAAATTTATCAGGGAATTCTCCACGTTCATCTCTCCAATTACAGTCCTGACCAAAAAAAAGGAGCAAATCCCGCAGCCTGGTCCGAAGAAGCCTTGTCCTCGTTCCATCTGTTAAAACAAGCCTTCATTCTCCAGCAACCAGACCCTGATAAGTCCTTTTCCCTTGATGTTGATGCTTCTAATGTGGGTATTGGCGCAGTGCTATCCCAGACAGTGGAAGATGGGAAGCAACATCCATGCGTTTTTTTCTCATGAAAATTCCTTCCTGCAGAGAAAAACTACTCCACTGACGTTCAAGAGTTGTTAGCGATCAAGTTGGCATTGGAAGAGTAGACGTACTTGTTAGAGGGTGCCAAAATCACCGTAACCATTTTTACAGACGACAAGAACTTGCTTTACCTCCAAGCGGCCCAGTGCCTGAATCGTCACCAAGCCCGCTGGTCACTAATTCTTTTTGCGTTTTGATTTCAAGATGTTGTATCGCCCAGGCTCTCAGAATGTAAAGGCAGATGCATTATCACGGTCCATGGAGGAAGATGTTCAGCCTCATGACCAGCGTCCCATCATCAGTCCCACTGCCTTTGCCACCACTCACGTGTCTCCTGTGCCACCTCCAGGGAAGATATGTGTCACCTGAACATCGGCCGGAGTTACTATCTTGGGCTCACGCCTCACCCTTTTCCGGTCAGCCTGGGGTTCTCAAGACACTTGAACTTCACCGCTTTTACTGGTGGCCCAAAATGAGGAAAGACATCCAAGATTTTGTGGCCTCTAGTTCCACATGTGCCCAACATAAAGTACATCGCCAAGCTCCTGCAGGTGCTCTCCTCCCATTGCCCATTCCTACGCATCATGGACACACTTATCCATGGACTTCATCTCAGGGCTCCCGAAGTCCCAAGAGTGTAATACCATCTGGGTAGTGGTAAATTGATTCTCAAAGATGGAACACTTTATACCACTCACCAGTCTACCTTTGGCTCCCAAGCTCGTCCAAATATTCATATAGCCTATTTTCAAGATTCATGGTCTTCCTACAGAAATTGTCTCCGACCGCAGTGTACAATTCGTAGCCCGCTTCTGAAAATCCCTTTGTTCTGCCTTACAAGTGAAGTTAAGTTTCTCCACAGCGTACCACCCTCAGTCCAATGGCCAAATGGAGAGGGTCAACCAGGACCTTGAAGCATTCCTCAGGCTGTACATTTCCTCTTCACAAGATAACTTTGTTAGTCTACTTACTTGGGCAGAGTTTGCCCATAATTTCAGGTACCATACGGCTATGGGTTATTCACCATTCTATATTGTGTACGGTCAACATCCGCATCCACCTAACTTCGAGGTGCTACCAGCTTTAGAAGTGCCAGCTGCATTTTCTACACTCAAGCACTTCTCTCTAGTTTGGGAAAATGTCCACGTCTCGCTCAAGAAAGCTTCCAAGCAATATAAAGTCTTTGCTGATCGCAAACGGCGAGCTGTTCCTCTGCTAAAACCTGGAGACAAAGTTTGGCTCTCCACTCGGAATCTACATTTAAGGGTTTCTTCCATGAAGTTTGCCCCTCAATTCATAGGCCCATTCTCCGTGGAACAAATTATCAATCCTGTGGCATACAAATTAAAACTACCAGCCTACCTGAGAATACATAATTCTTTCCACATCTCTTTGCTGCGGCCTCTCATTCTCAACCGCTTCCAAAAATCTTCCCCTGAGTTCCCCAGAGTGTACACCCGTCGAGGAGTTGAGTTCGAGGTCAATAAAATTGTGGATTCTCGCCAGAGATATGGGCATATCCAGTATCATCGATTGGAAGGGCTATGGCCCAGAAGAGAGAAGCTGGGTTAATGCCTCTGATGTTCACGCTCCTCGTCTGATCTCAGCCTTCTACAGGGACAATCCTTCCAAGCCTCATGGGTGTTCGGTGCCCACCCTAAAAGGGGGGGTACTGTCAGGAACCACAGTTCATGCACTGCTTGCACACGCCACTTACCGCACACTGGTGTATTCTGTGCCGCAGATCAGCCGCTGGTGCGCTCTGTGGTTACTAGCATGATTTCCACTGACTCTGGCAGAGTCACGTGATCCAGGTAATTACTTCTTGGTTCTGTGCATGCTGCCGCTGCCAGCAGCAATCAATCAGCATCCTTCTGGCGGGATATAAGCAGGCTTCACAGAGTCCTCCTTGCCTTGAACAACTTGTCCGTTCTCTTGCAAGTTCTCCAGCGTCGCTCTCAAGGCTCCAGGCTTGCTCCAGAGATCCGTTTACCTGTGTCCTGCTGTACCTGCTTTTCCTGGTTACTTACCTGCTGCCAGAGACTTCTACTATCTCCATCTCAGTGTGTTACCAGTCTGCGGTGCTCAGTCCAGGATTCCTCTCACAGGCTCCGGATATCCTCAGCTACCCAAGCACTCCTGAGTTCACCTTCTCCGATATACTTACCTTTTCACGTCACCATCGGACTCACTATCGATGATTAAGCACTTCAGTATGATCCGGTATTAAGCATCCCTGTATACCCGATATCACTGACCTGGTTTGGGAGTGTTGTGGACTCGGGGCTTCTTCCGATGACCGGGAAGAGGAACCGCCACTGGGTCGTAGTAGAGATGGCCGGATGTAGGTCTTCCTCATGCAGAACTAAGACGGCAGGCGGGAGGCCCAGAGGAATTCTTGTAGGTCTCCTGTAAGACAAGACTTGTAGAAATAATGAAGGCTGGGGTACTGAGATATTGGAGACACTGTGGTATTGAAGGCACTGAGGTACTGGGAGTACAGGGAGTGCTGGGAGACCCTTGGAGGCACGGAGGTGTTTGGAGGCACGGAGGTGCTTGGAGGCACGGAGGTGTTTGGAGACACCGAGGTGTTTGGAGGGACGAGGTGCTTGGAGGCACGAGGTGCTTGGAGACACGGAGGTAACTGGAGGCACGGAGGTGCTTTGAGGCGCGGAGGTGCTTGGAGGCACGGGGTGCTTGGAGGCACGAGGTGCTTGGAGGCACGGAGGTGCTTGGAGGCACGGAGGTAACTGGAGGCACGGAGGTAACTGGAGGCACGGAGGTGCTTGGAGGCACGAGGTGTTTGGAGGCACGGAGGTGCTTGGAGGCACGGAGGTGTTTGGAGACACCGAGGTGTTTGGAGGGACGAGGTGCTTGGAGGCACGAGGTGCTTGGAGACACGGAGGTAACTGGAGGCACGGAGGTGCTTTGAGGCGCGGAGGTGCTTGGAGGCACGGGGTGCTTGGAGGCACGAGGTGCTTGGAGGCACGGAGGTGCTTGGAGGCACGGAGGTAACTGGAGGCACGGAGGTAACTGGAGGCACGGAGGTGCTTGGAGGGACAGGATGCTTGCAGGGACAGGATGCTTGGAAGCACAGGATGCTTGCAGGGACAGGATGCTTGGAAGCACAGGATGCTTGCAGGGACAGGATGCTTGGAAGCACAGGATGCTTGCAGGGACGAGGGAGCTCTGGATCATAGCTTCCACAGGAGAAACGAAGATACTCAGGCATCGGATCTCTGCCTGGTATCTGATTTTAAATTCCCCGCCCTAGCCTGATTGGCGGAGCAGGCAGGTGACGTCAGACCTGCTCCGCCTCCTTGCCCTTGCTTGTGATGGCGGCGCCCTTGCTTCCGGGAAGCCGCCGGAGAGCAGCGCCGACCCGCCGCTGAAGCCGGAGACTGACAGGGGAAGAGAGGCGCCGGGCAGACCAGGCCACCCGCAGGGACAAGCGCGGTCGCCGCTGCCCGAGGTTCGTGACAGTACCCCCTCCTCCAGGAGTGGCCCCTGGACACTTCCCGGGCTTAGTCGGATGTCTGGAGTGGAAGATCCGAATCAGACGAGGAGCCGTTACTTCAGTAGCCCCAATCCAACTTCTCTCCTCAGGTCCATAACCCTTCCAGTCCACCAAGTACTGTAATTTTTTATGAAGATAACGAGAGTCCAGAATAGCTTTGATTTCAAACTCCGCTCCAGCTTCTGCCACTACGGACGTTGGCCTTGGGAGTGCTGAGTGGAATCGATTCAGTATGAGGGGACGGAGTAGAGAAACATGGAAGGCGTTAGGTATGCGAAGATGGGCAGGCAAACCCAATTTACAGACCACAGGATTTAAGACTTGTAGCACAGGGTAAGGACCGATGAACCTTGGAGCGAATTTCATGGTGGGCACCTTCAACCGGAGATTCCGTGTGGACAGCCATACCCTGTCCCCAACTTTATATTGAGGTGCGGCTTGCCGTTTCTTATCTGCAAAGAACTTGTACCGAACAGAAACCTGCTTAAGATTAGCATGAACCTTTCTCCAAATTTGTCCAAAGTGTCGTAGAGTGGACGCTACAGCAGGAACCTCTATTATCGGAAGGCTTGGAAATTCCGGAACACGGGGATGGAACCCGTAGTTGACGAAAAATGGTGATTCCCCAGTGGAAGAATGAAACAAATGGTTATGGGCAAACTCCGCCCAAGGCAACAACTCCACCCAGTTGTCCTGTGAAGGAGAGAGATACAACCGAAGAAAAGTCTCTAGATCTTGATTGACTCGTTCCGTTTGTCCATTTGTTTGGGGATGATAAGCCGACGAAAACTTAAGTTTAATGTGTAGAGTTGAACAAAGGGCTTTCCAAAACCTGGCGGTGAACTGTACTCCACGGTCAGAAACAATCTCTTGTGGCAACCCATGCAAACGAAAATGTTCTCGGATAAACAATAGAGCCAGTTTCGGTGCTGTCGGAAGACCAGTCAAGGGCACAAAGTGTGCCATCTTCGAAAAACGGTCAACGATAACCCAAACGGTGTTGCAACCCTTGGAACAGGGCAAGTCAGTGATGAAGTCCATGGAAATGTGAGTCCAGGGTCTCACAGGGATAGGCAGAGGACGAAGTAACCCTGCAGGAGGCAGACGAGGAGATTTATGTTGTGTACATTGGGGACATGAATTAACGCAATCTTGTACATCCTTCCTCATGGTGTTCCACCAGTAAGACCTTTGCAGAAACTTGTACATCTTCTGAGCGCCGGGATGACCGGAAAACTTGGAGTTATGGACCCACCGTAGTATTCCTGGGCGGAATCTAGCTGGTACGGACATTCTTCCAGGAGGAGGAGCTGGAGTAGTTAAAGCAGCAGAGACAGAAACTGGATTCAGAATTAAACCCCGCTCCGGAGGTTCATCCTCGTCTGTGGGAACCTGTGAACGGGAAAGCGCATCTGCTTTAATATTGAGAGTCCCGGCACGGTACTTGATAATGAACGAGAATCGGGAAAAGAAAAGTGCCCATCTCGCCTGGCGAGGATTCAAACATTGTGCGGATTTGATGTACAGTAAATTCTTGTGATCCGTGTAGATGGTAAACACATGTTTAGCCCCTTCTAGAAGATATCTCCATTCTTCCAAGGCAGATTTGATTGCCAAGAGTTCCTGGTCTCCAATAGAGTAATTTCGTTCGGCTGGAGAGAATTTACGAGAGTGGAAGCCACACGGATGTAATTTCTTATCAGAGGAATGCTGGGAGAGGACAGCCCCCACCCCGACTGAAGATGCATCAACTTCTAAGAAGAAGGGTTCCTCGAAATTTGGTTGTTGGAGAACTGGAGCCGTCGTGAAAGCTAACTTTAAGCGAGAAAAAGCTACAATGGCTTCCGGAGGCCACAAACTAGGATTAGAACCCTTTCTCGTCAGGGCAGTAATGGGTGCAACAATGGTGGAGAAACCTTTAATGAATTTCCTGTAGTAGTTCGCAAAGCCCAGGAACCTTTGTATTGCTTTCAGGGAAAGAGGCTGAGTCCAATCACGAATGGCCGACAACTTTTCCGGATCCATGCGAAGCTCCGTCCCCGAGATGACATAACCGAGGAACGGAATAGATGTTACTTCAAAGGTACATTTGGAAAGCTTGGCGTAGAGATGATTCTCTTGTAAACGGTGTAGCACCTCTTTGACTTGAGTCCTGTGTTCGACAAGATTCTTGGAAAAAATCAGTATGTCGTCCAGATATACCACAACGCTCTGATACAGCATATCACGAAAGATTTCGTTGACGAATCCCTGGAAAACCGCGGGAGCATTACTAAGACCAAACGGCATCACCAAGTATTCGTAATGCCCATCTCGGGTATTAAAGGCAGTCTTCCATTCATCCCCCTCTCGGATGCGTATAAGATTATAAGCTCCTCTCAAGTCGAGTTTTGAAAAAATGCGGGCACCACGAACCCTATCAAATAACTCTGTGATTAGTGGCAAGGGGTATTTATTCTTAATAGTAATGTCGTTTAGGCCGCGGTAGTCGATGCATGGTCTCAACCCCCCGTCCTTTTTCTTCACGAAAAAGAAGCCTGCACCAGCAGGGGAGGAAGAGGGGCGAATGAATCCCTTGAGCATATTGGACTTAATATACTCCGACATGGCTTGAGTCTCGGGAAGAGACAGAGGATATGTGCGACCACGAGGTGGCGTCTTCCCTGGGACAAGGTCAATAGGGCAGTCCCAAGGCCTGTGAGGTGGTAACAGGTCAGCAGCTTGTTCCGAAAATACGTCCTTGTACCCTTGATATGCCTCCGGAATGTGCTCTTCATCCGTTTTGGAGGTAACACGGAGCGGACAAACAGGAGTAAGACAATTAGTGTGACAAAAGGAACTCCAGGACAGAATTTGTGACGACTTCCAATCGATGTGGGGGTTATGACTTTTCAGCCAAGGCATTCCAAGAACCAGATCATGGGGCATTTCTGGGATTACCAAGAGTTCCAAATCTTCCTGATGTAGAGCCCCGACCCGCAGCTTAACTGGCCCCGTGCGCCACATTATGAGACCTTTGGAAATTCTAGTCCCGTTGATAGCCGTCAGTGAAATTGGCCGCTCGATAGGCCGTAACTTTAAACCCAAACTTTGGGCACAGAAGGAAGAAACGAAGTTCCCTGCAGCTCCGGAATCCAATAGGGCTTCACAAGACCTGGAGACTGAATTGGAGACTAGAGTTACTGGAAGCAAGCAGTCCGAAGTTGGAGAAGCTTTTGTCGTAACTCCCAGCTTGACTCCTCCGGAACAAGCTAGGTCTGCCCGTTTCCCGGACGGACTTTACAAGATTTAAGAAAATGATCTGCGGCTCCACAGTAAAGGCAGAGTTTACCCTCACGACGACGCTGTCGTTCTTCCGGAGACAGTCGGGAGCGGTTAATTTGCATGGGCTCATCTGAGCTAGGTGAGGCCACCGGCCTAGGAGTAGGATTCCGGAACCTGGAACGATCCGAACGGTTACGTTCTCTTCCACGCTCCTGCATCCGAAGATCCACCTTGACGCAAAGGGAAATCAAATCTTCTAATGGATCCGGCAGATCTCTAGTAACCAGCTCGTCTTTCAGCCGGTCGGAAAGACCGTTCCAGAAGGCAGCTCTCAGGGCATCATTATTCCAGCGTAGTTCGGAAGCAATGGTCTGGAAATGAACCACGTACTGGCCCACGGAACGGGCGCCCTGCCGAACACGGAGCAAATCGGAAGAAGCAGTGGTCATTCTGCCGGGCTCGTCGAAAATCCTTCGAAAGGACGAGATGAAGTTGGTGTAGTTGGAAACCATGGGATCAGATCGTTCCCATAATGGAGACACCCAATCCAAAGCAGAACCTTCCAACAGAGAAATAATATATGCTACCTTGGACCGGTCTGTAGGAAAGTTGTGTGCAAGTAGCTCGAAATGTACCTCGCACTGGTTCAAGAAACCACGACAATTTTTGGGATTCCCATTATAGCGGGACGGAGTAGGCAACTGAAGGCGTGGAGTGACACCGGCCGATGGTTGAACATTGCTGGCAACGGCAACTGGTGCGACTGCTGGAACAGGAGCCGGAATTACTGAGGCCAGAGACGCCTGAATCTGATCCAGACGCCCGGACAACTGCTGGAGGTACTGCATCACCTGACCTTGTGCTGCTTCCTGACTTTGCACTCGAGAAGCCAGGTTCTGGATGGCACTAGAGTCCGTGTTCCGATCCCCCGAGTCCATGAGGCCTGAGTATACTATCACTGACCTGGTTTGGGAGTGTTGTGGACTCGGGGCTTCTTCCGATGACCGGGAAGAGGAACCGCCACTGGGTCGTAGTAGAGATGGCCGGATGTAGGTCTTCCTCATGCAGAACTAAGACGGCAGGCGGGAGGCCCAGAGGAATTCTTGTAGGTCTCCTGTAAGACAAGACTTGTAGAAATAATGAAGGCTGGGGTACTGAGATATTGGAGACACTGTGGTATTGAAGGCACTGAGGTACTGGGAGTACAGGGAGTGCTGGGAGACCCTTGGAGGCACGGAGGTGTTTGGAGGCACGGAGGTGCTTGGAGGCACGGAGGTGTTTGGAGACACCGAGGTGTTTGGAGGGACGAGGTGCTTGGAGGCACGAGGTGCTTGGAGACACGGAGGTAACTGGAGGCACGGAGGTGCTTTGAGGCGCGGAGGTGCTTGGAGGCACGGGGTGCTTGGAGGCACGAGGTGCTTGGAGGCACGGAGGTGCTTGGAGGCACGGAGGTAACTGGAGGCACGGAGGTAACTGGAGGCACGGAGGTGCTTGGAGGCACGAGGTGTTTGGAGGCACGGAGGTGCTTGGAGGCACGGAGGTGTTTGGAGACACCGAGGTGTTTGGAGGGACGAGGTGCTTGGAGGCACGAGGTGCTTGGAGACACGGAGGTAACTGGAGGCACGGAGGTGCTTTGAGGCGCGGAGGTGCTTGGAGGCACGGGGTGCTTGGAGGCACGAGGTGCTTGGAGGCACGGAGGTGCTTGGAGGCACGGAGGTAACTGGAGGCACGGAGGTAACTGGAGGCACGGAGGTGCTTGGAGGGACAGGATGCTTGCAGGGACAGGATGCTTGGAAGCACAGGATGCTTGCAGGGACAGGATGCTTGGAAGCACAGGATGCTTGCAGGGACAGGATGCTTGGAAGCACAGGATGCTTGCAGGGACGAGGGAGCTCTGGATCATAGCTTCCACAGGAGAAACGAAGATACTCAGGCATCGGATCTCTGCCTGGTATCTGATTTTAAATTCCCCGCCCTAGCCTGATTGGCGGAGCAGGCAGGTGACGTCAGACCTGCTCCGCCTCCTTGCCCTTGCTTGTGATGGCGGCGCCCTTGCTTCCGGGAAGCCGCCGGAGAGCAGCGCCGACCCGCCGCTGAAGCCGGAGACTGACAGGGGAAGAGAGGCGCCGGGCAGACCAGGCCACCCGCAGGGACAAGCGCGGTCGCCGCTGCCCGAGGTTCGTGACACCCGAGTGTCAGCCTCCACAGAGGAACCTGAGCAGAGGGCCGCGACCTGCCTGTCAGGCGCAGCGAAGACCATATCCCCTGGTGGGGGTCACTGGCGAAAACTCCTGGTGAGTTAGACTCCGCGCCTCTGCTTCAGGTCTCGCCAATTCTCTGTGCTCACTGTGTAATCCAGCATATGACTTGTCCATATCTCAAGCCACCTAACTTCTGCCTCCCTGCGCCCTCCACTGGCTCACCCAGGTCATTACCAGAAACACAATCAGACCAGCCCATCACACATTGCTTTTGATGTCTGTAAAGTGCCTTGAGTCCTATTTGGAGATAGATCGCTATATAAGTAAAATGGTTATGATTACCGCAGTGGAACTCTCTAGGTAAACACATTTGCCCCATCCCTCCATTCCAAGCATTTTTCTTAAAACGGTAAAGAAATGTCTTGTAATTTGGGCCATTGAAGAGCCCTCTATGGCCCACAGGGCCATAGGTAGCTGCCTGGGTTGTTTGTGGATAATCCTGCATTGATTATTGGGATATAGCATTCTTTGTTCAAGTTATATTCAAGTTAGCAGGGTAAGTTCCTAGGGAACCTACATTAAAAAATTACAAAAAGTATAGGGAGCATCTTGATAAAATATCTAGGGAGACCTTCACTCCTTATGGGAGTGGTCAATGGTGAATTTGATCTCAAATACATGCAGTTGATAATAAAACGTCTGGATTTCCTTTTCCAAATAAAGTGAGGGTGAAGCAAGAAACCTCCTACATTTTAAATGTTAACAAAACAAGCATGATAAATGAATGCTATTCAACATTTTAGTACATAGGCCCTCATTCCGAGTTGTTCGCTCACTAGCTGATTTTAGCAGCCATGCAAATGCTAAGCCGCCGCCCTCTGGGAGTGTATCTGAGCTTAGCAGAAGTGCGAACGAAAGGATCGCAGCACGGTTACAAAATAATTTTGTGCAGCTTCAGAATAGCTCCAGACCTACTGCTAGCTTGCGATCACTTCAGACTTTTTAGTTCCTGTTTTGACATCACAAACACGCCCTGCCACGCCTATGTTTCCCCAGCCACTCCTGCATTTTTATCTGACACGCCTGCGTTTTTACACACACTCCCCAAAAACGGTCAGTTACCTCCCAGAAACACTGCTTCCTGTCAATCACTCTGCGGCCAACAGTGCGACTGAAAAGCGTCACTAGAGCTTGTGTAAAACTGCATCGCTTTTGTGAAAGTAGGTTGCATGCGCAGAAGTGCCAATTTTTAGCCTGATCTCTGCGCTGTGAACAACTCGGAATGACCACCATAATCTAAAACTGCAAGGAATACAGTTTATTTTCAATTGGTTTTGAATATATCGTCCAGATGGTGGCCTTCATTCGTTATACAAAGATGTGGTTGATTTCTGATGTTTTGCATCACTCGGTGGGTCATTTCCGGCGTTATCGCTGCAATTTCTTGACATAACTCATTTTCATTTGTCTGGGTATATAAACAAGCAAAAGAAAACAATCCTTACCTACAGGAAAGGCCTCTACTCAGCTAACGGGCCATCTGAAGGCTGAGGTCTACACACATCGACCAAGAACTATTAATGAACTGAAGGCTGCTATACGTCAAGAAATTTAGATATCATATTCAAAACCAGTTTAAAACAAGCTGTATTCCATGGACTTTTAGATAATGTACTAAAATTTTGAATAGCATTTACCATGCCTTTTTTGTTAACCTTTAAGATCTTGGGAAGTTTTTTCTGCCTCACCCTGTATTTAGTTAATAAAAACAAATAAACATATTACACAGATAGAGGATCATGTGAACGGAAAACAATTGTTTAAACTGGTGTTGGTAAGCAAGACATCTTCTGCACGCAAACAACCTTACGAGGCAAATCACGTAAGGAAGGACCTTGGTCCAACTCTTATCTCTGCCAAGAGTTCCATCATTTATGTAAAAATTAAAGTTTCCATCAATTTAGTATATTGTCACAAAAACTGGGTATTTCAAAAAGATGGTAATTACAGAAGGCTTGGATACAACTTGATGACTTTATTACAGAATAAACCAGAATTGATTACAAATGCAGTAGTTATAGTTCAAAGGATGCATCTCAATGGCTGGAAAATATACTGGATTAAAAGCAAGAGTGAGGTGAAGCTGTGTAATTGATGCAGATAACCAGGTATGAACAGGACTGGAGTAAAGCTGGCCATACACCTAAAGATTTATTGTCCAATCTGGCTGGTTGGATTGAAAATCTGGTAATGTATGGGAGCAAATTATCATTGATCATTTGGGACTGGCCTTAACTATTCTGTGCAGATAACGGCTGAGTTTCTGCATATTCTGCCAATTGTAACTAAATTGTGCAGATAACAGCTGAATTAGCTGGATTTTCTAGCAATGCTTATAAAAAAGACTGGAGTCAGACAAATGAGGGGATCAAAGACAAAAGAAAAAAGCACAGTCCAAAAACAATCCAGGGTCAAGGGTTCAAGGTCAGGGTCCAGCAACAGTTCAGGTATCCAGGAAACTCAATCAGAAAATCCAGCAGTGGGTTCAAGGACTACAGTGCTTGCAACAAACATTTACTTCACAATTTACAGTATACTAGAGAAAAATTCCTATATAAAGAATAACAATCAGGAGTAATCAGAGGCAGCTGGAGAGTGGTGAGCCCAGACTGAGGAAAGGAACAATTAGAGGCAGCTGGAGAAATCTGCGCTTAACCTGCTCAGGGAGGGGACTTGGATGAAAAGCTGACAGCTGTATAAATATTTCCTGAGCATGATCTTTACTTGAAAAATTAAAGACTATGGCCCTCATTCCGAGTTGTTCGCTCGCAAGGCGAATGTAGCAGAGTTACACACGCTAAGCCGCCGCCTACTGGGAGTGAATCTTAGCTTCTTAAAATTGCGACCGACGTACGCGCAATATTGCGATTACAAACGAGTTAGCAGTTTCTGAGTAGCTTCAGACTTACTCTGCCTGTGCGATCAGTTCAGTGCTTTTCGTTCCTGGCTGACGTCATAAACACACCCAGCGTTCGCCCAGGCACTCCCACCGTTTCTCCGGCCACTCCTGCGTTTTTTCCGGAAACGGTAGCGTTTCCAGCCACACGCCCCTAAAACGCCGTGCATCCGCCCAGTAACACCCATTTCCTGTCAATCACAATGCGAACGTCGGAGCGATGAAAATGCCGTGAGTAAACTTACTTTCATCATAGTAAAGTTACTTGGCGCAGTCGCAGTGCGAACATTGCGCATGCGCACTAAGAGAATTCTCACTGCGATGCGATGAAAATCTCCGAGCGAACAACTCGGAATGAGGGCCTATGTTTAGTGGACCCTACACACCTAAAGATTTCAGTCAACGATATGAACGTTCTCGTTCATTAATGAATGAGATATCGTTCATATCGTTCAGTGTGTAGGCACCAACGCTGAACGATGCGCGGCCCCGCGCTCTTTCATCGTTGGTGCCGGGTCGCTTATGCATGCAGGCCAATATGGACAATATCGTCCATATTAGCATGCAGTGCTATGGAGCTGGGTGACGAGGGAAGTGAAGAAACTTCACTCTCCCCGTCACCTTTCCCCCACCGGCCATCGGGCAACTCGGTGGCGGGTCGCCTAATGTGTAGAGCCCTTAGGAATTGAAAATTGAATATCTTCTGAATGCAGGATTGTGATGCTTTGAATTCTGAATTTAAAAGGGTGATGATTCTGTCTTATATTGGGTTCTTTATTTTAGAGATTGTAACTATTTGGGATCTTGCATTTATGTTGGGGAAACCTTGCAGCCTGACCATTGAATAGTATAGTAATGAGCAGTGGCAGATTTTACTTGTGGGCTGCTGGACTACAGTTTCCCCAGGTAAAATCCGCCACCCCTTTCAGTGCCGGTGGAGCCAGATGCAGTCCGTGACTGCACTGGCTTCACTGTGCTGGCAGTGACTTCCTTGATAGATGTCATACCTGCCAGTCACAGACACACAAGGCAGTCCCAATGGGAGATGTTCCCTCCTTCTGGGACTGCCAGAACAGGCTGCGATAGGCAGAGAGCTGGCTTTCTGCAGGAAGCCAGTTCCTGCTTTTCACGCAGCCCATGCCGGCTTCTATTGGCTGCATCCGATGCAGTCCATAGAAGCCTGGAGTTTGTGCATGTGCCAGTCCTGGCACCTGCCTGTTCCATTGTGCAGGTGTTGGGATTTGGGGCTCCATGTCTCCTCTCCTCTCCAGGCTGAGGGTAGCAGCAGCCCCCCCTACTTAAAGTAAGTAGGAGCAGCTGCTGGTAACAAGTCTGGTTTGGAACATGAATAAAAAAAACTATAGGACATTTACAGTAATGCTTCAATGGATTAGAGAACCAGTACCTCAGATGGTCACAATGGTGATCTGATGCTGTGTCTTCGAATACAACACTCGGAACACAGATGCTGTCAGGAGCCATCTTTTTCCTACAGACGCCTCTTTCTGCATTTGCATTTTAGTTGTACAGTATTGCACAGCCACTTGACTGCAGCTGTGCAATAACGAACATATCAGAATCAGACCTATAGGTACTTCTTTTGTACAACTTTTGTCTTGAGGTTGGCCACTGGATATAGGGAGTCATTCCGAGTTGTTCGCTCGTTGCCGATTTTCGCTATGCTGCGATTTGTTGCTAATTGCGCATGCGCATGCGCTTAGTTATTTAACTAAAAACTTAGCAGATTTGCTGTGGATCCTGCGGCGCTTTTCAGTCGCTCTGCTGATCGGTGAATGATTGACAGGAAAGGGGCGTTTCTGGGTGGTAACTGAGCGTTTTCCAGGAGTGTGCTAAAAAACGCAGGCGTGTCAGGGAAAAACGCGGGAGCGTCTGGAGAAATGGGGGAGTGGCTGGCCGTACGCAGGGCGTTTGTGACGTCAAACCAGGAACTAAACAGACTGAGCTGATCGCAATCTGTGAGTAGGTCTAGAGCTACTCAGAAACTGCAAAGAATTATTTATTAGCAGTTCTGCTAATCTTTCGTTCGCTATTCTGCTAAGCTAAGATACATTCCCAGAGGGCGGCGGCCTAGCGTGTGCAATGCTGCTAAAAGCAGCTAGCAAGCGAACAACTCGGAATGAGGGCCATAGGGTCTAATTCAGATCTGATTGTAGAAGTGCTAATTGTAGCACATCTACGATCATTTTCTCAGACTTGCGGGGGGACGCCCAGCATAGGGCTAGTCCGCCCCATATCTCTGGCCCTACCACCCCTCCCGCACTGGTGCAAAAGCATCGCACAGCGGTGATGCTTTTGCACCCATTGAGTAGCTCCCTGCCTGCGCAGCACCCGCATTCTGGCAGGGAGCTACCCACCATGTCCCGGGTTGCATCAGCTGTGTGACATCATGCAGCTGTGACCCGCCCCCCCCCCCCCCCCCCCCAACGGTCTGGACACACCTGCACTGTCTAGACCGTGCCCCGCCAACGGCATTCTAACCCCGTTGGCATGCCTCCTCCTGCCCCGTGACCGCCTCTGCCTGATTGAGCATTCCTTTTTTAAATGCCTTTAATGCGAACCAGTGATTGAAAGTGGAGGTTTTGGCCGGGGAATTAGGTTATATCTTCTGCATCAGAGACCTCGAGGGCCTCATACACCTTAGGTGATGCAAGAAGGTTATTCGTGCATTATCCAATGCGTACAGAGGTTCATCGTTGTTGGTGGAGCCAGGCATCAGATATTGTGACATGAATGGACCATAAAATAGGAAAAATAGTGATGTTAGAAGTTTGCTGTCTGACACATTTGACCACTGGATACAGCTCTATTCTGTACATGGTGTGTGCTGTCGAAGGTGTCTCAATCTGCCATATGTTGAGTTACCCATAAATCATGAGGAAGCAGTTGCATTTTAGTAATGTAACAGAAGTGGGATTTATTTCAGGAAAATTTAAATCCATCATGGTCATCTATGTGCAATATCACCACTGCAAAGATTATCTCTAAAACTGGGATTTGGTCGTTAGATAACATGAGGCATGACATGAGGTTCTTAAGGTACTGTGGGTATAATTCTTAGAGATGTTGTTTTCCATGAGCTACCAATCTTGATGCAAATGCTTGGCAAATAGCTCGGTCAAGGAGGACACTGCATGTGTGCCAAATGTTGATTCCAGCCTCAGCTGACCTAATAATTTGTGGATGGGCTGTTGAGACTCCGAAGCCCCGGTGGTATAATGTGCCTCCAATCCCTAAGTGCAATAGTTATCAGTAGGAAGCATTTAGTTGGCTAAGGTACCTCAGTATGGGTCCCGCAAAAGCTGCATGGTACACCACGGGCTCTCTGACTTATGGAGCTGTTTAACCTTTCTTTAAATCTGCTTTTATATATGGTATAGGTCAGTGCTTCTCAAATTAGTTCATTAAGACGATGAATGAATCCCCTTTAAAGATTCTCTTTGATTTAGTCTGACACTGACTAGGTTTCCAAAAGGGAGAGTTTTTCTTGGAAGCAAATTTATGTAACAATCAGATACCCGATGGGGAGGTAGAACTTCAGCTTCTTCTTTTTTTTTTTGTTTACAAAATTCCTCTTGGAAACTGATATTGAGGTGGAATGCTTTGTGTACATTTCCATTATTCAGAGGAGAGGATTACAAATAAAGCCAAACCCCATGAGACACCCTCCAATCAAAATAAAGAGTCCTGTTAAAGCCAAGGTAACCCTAAAATAAGTCAGGCGGGGGAATAAAGAAAGAGATTTATTTGGAGTATATTTCCCCAACTTTCAAATGTATAGGCAGGGTTGGATAAAGCATTATGCTGTCCAGAATTGTATTTCCGTCTATAACCATCAAATAAATTGGACTGGAAACAGGTTAAATAAGTAATTCAATCTTGGATACCAATGTTGCAGAAATAAAGTTACAAACAGCTCCAGAATCAACCGGAGCTGGCAACAACACAGAACCAGTGCCAAATTAAAATGTAACTGAAATGGAACAATCTTGTTTTGAACTGTTGTTAGAACAGTCAGTAATTCAGTGAGTAACTATTCCTAATTTGACCTCTCCTGAATCAATTAGGAATAAGTGTTTCCCAAACACTTAGGGCATGTGCCCAAAAGTTGCCATTTGGGGTTAATATCAGCCATGCAAAATTCCAACCTTCCAAGTTAATTTCTTCTGTTCTGCCAAGCACCTAAAAGTTTCGAATTTTTAGTAAATTTTTAAAAATGATGTGTTTTTGAAGTTTGGTCAGTCCAACCTCAAAGTTGGGTATGGAGGTCATAAAAGTGATCTTTGGGTTTCCCAATGTGCGAATAAAAATCACCATGACCCGAGTATCACTTGTGATTGGTGTGAAAAGGTAATTGAAAATGGCAAAATTAGTGAAAGAACTTTCAAAGAAATCGTATCTTGTGCAGCCTTTAGCCCACCGTATACTTACTGGGTGACTCAGAACTCACCATATAAAAAGGTATCTACACTTGGAGTTTTGTCCCATACCCAACCTAATCACACTACCTTGTGAACGGGCTGGGATTAAGATGCCGGGGGCCAGATTATTAACCGCTGCATCCTGATGTTGAGAATCCAGAGAGGGGAAGTATTCTTCCAATGGCCTTCTAATCATAACCCTCCCTTCTAGCAGCCTAAACCTAACCTTGCCCCTCCCTGCAGCCTATCCCTAACCCTCCCTGGGGTGTCTATACCTAGTAGTGTGGTAAGTATATGTTCATAATCAGTGTTTATATTGTGAATTGTTATCAAATGAGGCATTTGTTTCCTTGATTGCAGAGTGGCCGAATGAAGCCATCTCTTGCTTCAGCTCCAACATTTTTGCTGGAAGCCTCTGTGACTAGTTGCACAGTGCGCTCAACTGCCTGAGTGTGGCAGGGATAAGCCTCAAAGCCCCAGATCATGGAGACATATCTTTCTCTGAAGCATTTTTTCCAATAATGGTGTGTCAACATAGTCAATGGAGGAGATGTAATCTGACAAAAATTTCAGTCGATCATATCAACGTAGTCAGTGCAATCACAGTTCAATTTCAGTACGGGTGGTTTGTACTTTGATGGCCATTGTGACAGCATGTTATCTAGAGAAAAGTCAGGCTGTCAAGTACTTCCAAAGAACTATTAGAGAAGAACATTACTCTTTTGTTAAGGAACCAGGTTCACAATACATTGGACATATGTCACCAAGGTTATGCTGTAGTATTTATACTTACATTGATGAGAAGGTCTGCAGGGGCGTGATATATATTCGTGTCGTTGGCTGCTACAGGACGAATACCAACACTGGCATTCATGGAGGTGTCATCAGCCTCCTGGAAAGTAGACTTAGAAGGCCTCTTCAGTGGGTCTGCCTTCTGCATTTTAATGAACTACCACTTTTTCACCTTTTCATCCATGTCGATGGACAAACTTCTGACCCCATCGGGAAGCTCTTGAGAAGTTATGAGTACCTTCCCATTGTGAAATTTCAGTCTATTGAGTGTGAGCTCCTTGACATAGACCTTCCTCTTCTAAGTACCGATCAGTAGTATTTGTTTTGTATTGCTTCTGCCATCAAAGCCGGGGAGGTTGCCGATGGTCCCATCAAGTCTAAGCCAGGTACCGTTAGTCAAGCACGGTGGCTAACTACAGCCAACAGAATCTTGAGGCTTTATGTGTCCATCCGCCAGCCCAATGCATCTTTAAAATTGCTTGTGAACTTCATCTTGAAGGTTTATGCTCCAACCTGGTTCCGGCTCAAAGTACAATCTTTAATCAAAGATGATGCTGGCCATGTGTGGCAGGTTACTCAATCATCAAGGTACTTTCCAAATAAGTACAAGACTGTCATTGATAACATTACTGCCAACAATGCTTATTTTGCATTACCTGACAGCATTTTGTTGGCTATGTTAACAGATGAAGGAGACAATGTATGGGTGCTGGCAGTGAAAATGATACATACCGCCCGCAGGCAACCTGAGACCGATGGGATCCGAAAGTCCCCCATACCTTTACGTGGTGAGTTCTGAATCACCCAGTATGTATAAGGTGGGCTAAAGGCTGCACTAGACACGACTTGATATCTTCGAAAATCCTCAGATTTTAACTACTTTTGCCATTTTCAATGACCTCTTCACACCAATCACAAATGATTCTTTGGTCAAAGCAATTTTTATTTGTACATTGGGAGACCCAAAGATCACTTTTATGGAGCTGTTTAACCTTTCTTTAAATCTGCTTTTATATATGGTATAGGTCAGTGCTTCTCAAATTAGTTCATTAAGACGATGAATGAATCCCCTTTAAAGATTCTCTTTGATTTAGTCTGACACTGACTAGGTTTCCAAAAGGGAGAGTTTTTCTTGGAAGCAAATTTATGTAACAATCAGATACCCGATGGGGAGGTAGAACTTCAGCTTCTTCTTTTTTTTTTTGTTTACAAAATTCCTCTTGGAAACTGATATTGAGGTGGAATGCTTTGTGTACATTTCCATTATTCAGAGGAGAGGATTACAAATAAAGCCAAACCCCATGAGACACCCTCCAATCAAAATAAAGAGTCCTGTTAAAGCCAAGGTAACCCTAAAATAAGTCAGGCGGGGGAATAAAGAAAGAGATTTATTTGGAGTATATTTCCCCAACTTTCAAATGTATAGGCAGGGTTGGATAAAGCATTATGCTGTCCAGAATTGTATTTCCGTCTATAACCATCAAATAAATTGGACTGGAAACAGGTTAAATAAGTAATTCAATCTTGGATACCAATGTTGCAGAAATAAAGTTACAAACAGCTCCAGAATCAACCGGAGCTGGCAACAACACAGAACCAGTGCCAAATTAAAATGTAACTGAAATGGAACAATCTTGTTTTGAACTGTTGTTAGAACAGTCAGTAATTCAGTGAGTAACTATTCCTAATTTGACCTCTCCTGAATCAATTAGGAATAAGTGTTTCCCAAACACTTAGGGCATGTGCCCAAAAGTTGCCATTTGGGGTTAATATCAGCCATGCAAAATTCCAACCTTCCAAGTTAATTTCTTCTGTTCTGCCAAGCACCTAAAAGTTTCGAATTTTTAGTAAATTTTTAAAAATGATGTGTTTTTGAAGTTTGGTCAGTCCAACCTCAAAGTTGGGTATGGAGGTCATAAAAGTGATCTTTGGGTTTCCCAATGTGCGAATAAAAATCACCATGACCCGAGTATCACTTGTGATTGGTGTGAAAAGGTAATTGAAAATGGCAAAATTAGTGAAAGAACTTTCAAAGAAATCGTATCTTGTGCAGCCTTTAGCCCACCGTATACTTACTGGGTGACTCAGAACTCACCATATAAAAAGGTATCTACACTTGGAGTTTTGTCCCATACCCAACCTAATCACACTACCTTGTGAACGGGCTGGGATTAAGATGCCGGGGGCCAGATTATTAACCGCTGCATCCTGATGTTGAGAATCCAGAGAGGGGAAGTATTCTTCCAATGGCCTTCTAATCATAACCCTCCCTTCTAGCAGCCTAAACCTAACCTTGCCCCTCCCTGCAGCCTATCCCTAACCCTCCCTGGGGTGTCTATACCTAGTAGTGTGGTAAGTATATGTTCATAATCAGTGTTTATATTGTGAATTGTTATCAAATGAGGCATTTGTTTCCTTGATTGCAGAGTGGCCGAATGAAGCCATCTCTTGCTTCAGCTCCAACATTTTTGCTGGAAGCCTCTGTGACTAGTTGCACAGTGCGCTCAACTGCCTGAGTGTGGCAGGGATAAGCCTCAAAGCCCCAGATCATGGAGACATATCTTTCTCTGAAGCATTTTTTCCAATAATGGTGTGTCAACATAGTCAATGGAGGAGATGTAATCTGACAAAAATTTCAGTCGATCATATCAACGTAGTCAGTGCAATCACAGTTCAATTTCAGTACGGGTGGTTTGTACTTTGATGGCCATTGTGACAGCATGTTATCTAGAGAAAAGTCAGGCTGTCAAGTACTTCCAAAGAACTATTAGAGAAGAACATTACTCTTTTGTTAAGGAACCAGGTTCACAATACATTGGACATATGTCACCAAGGTTATGCTGTAGTATTTATACTTACATTGATGAGAAGGTCTGCAGGGGCGTGATATATATTCGTGTCGTTGGCTGCTACAGGACGAATACCAACACTGGCATTCATGGAGGTGTCATCAGCCTCCTGGAAAGTAGACTTAGAAGGCCTCTTCAGTGGGTCTGCCTTCTGCATTTTAATGAACTACCACTTTTTCACCTTTTCATCCATGTCGATGGACAAACTTCTGACCCCATCGGGAAGCTCTTGAGAAGTTATGAGTACCTTCCCATTGTGAAATTTCAGTCTATTGAGTGTGAGCTCCTTGACATAGACCTTCCTCTTCTAAGTACCGATCAGTAGTATTTGTTTTGTATTGCTTCTGCCATCAAAGCCGGGGAGGTTGCCGATGGTCCCATCAAGTCTAAGCCAGGTACCGTTAGTCAAGCACGGTGGCTAACTACAGCCAACAGAATCTTGAGGCTTTATGTGTCCATCCGCCAGCCCAATGCATCTTTAAAATTGCTTGTGAACTTCATCTTGAAGGTTTATGCTCCAACCTGGTTCCGGCTCAAAGTACAATCTTTAATCAAAGATGATGCTGGCCATGTGTGGCAGGTTACTCAATCATCAAGGTACTTTCCAAATAAGTACAAGACTGTCATTGATAACATTACTGCCAACAATGCTTATTTTGCATTACCTGACAGCATTTTGTTGGCTATGTTAACAGATGAAGGAGACAATGTATGGGTGCTGGCAGTGAAAATGATACATACCGCCCGCAGGCAACCTGAGACCGATGGGATCCGAAAGTCCCCCATACCTTTACGTGGTGAGTTCTGAATCACCCAGTATGTATAAGGTGGGCTAAAGGCTGCACTAGACACGACTTGATATCTTCGAAAATCCTCAGATTTTAACTACTTTTGCCATTTTCAATGACCTCTTCACACCAATCACAAATGATTCTTTGGTCAAAGCAATTTTTATTTGTACATTGGGAGACCCAAAGATCACTTTTATGACCTCCATGCTCAACTTTCATCTTGGACCAACCAAACTTCAAAAACAAGTAATTTTCCCAATTTGTATTAATTTTTTAAAACTGTTAAGTACCTTCCGGGACAGAAGATATTAACTCAGAGGGTTAAAATTAAACACAATACATTTTGTACAGTATATTGACCCTAAATGGCAACTTTTGGGCACTAAGGCCCAACTCCACCATCACTTTTGTGTTTTTCTACCCACCTAGTCTGCATTCCAGTTGCGTGTCAGTCTGTATTGCACACAGATCTTGTTATTTTTCTTTTTCGCATGTACTGTGCAGAACTCATACACAACGTTCAGCAACTACAGGTGATTCATGGCATCTGAGCCATATTTCCACTTGCTGCTGAATGAGTGTAACTGGGTGGCAACTGGACATAGGCTGAGTGTTCCATGGGCATGTTGTGAGTGTGTAGATGGAAGTGAGGGCTATTTAGGTGTGCAAATACAGAGATGCCTCTGTTTTCAAATAGATCTCTTTTTAACAAGTATAGGGCAGGTGCAATACTGTACTGATAGTGATAGCTACTTTCACATGCAGACTAATCCAGGTGGTCCAGCCAATTCTTGCTTACCAGGAGATGCAGGGGATGCAACTTCGGGGGGCAGAGCTGGGCTCTCCTGTCATTAGGCCCCGCCCCATCACATTAAAAGGCTGTGAATCCTGAATCTGTGAGGAAGGGGTTGGACTAAAATTACACCAGTTTGCACCATTTTAGCTCCACCCCTCCATACCAGATTACTTCACTAGGAAGCAGGCAGGATGCAGGAGATTCATCCACTCTTCTGGAGATGTGGGGAACAACATGAAAAATCGTGAATCTCTTGTTAATAATTTCCCGGGTTGAACCTGAAAGAAAGCATGCCAATCGCTGAGGTGGAGGTGCATGGCTCCTCTGTTTCACCATGCTCTTCACCACACTCTTCTTGCTGGGCGTGGGGTTGTCAAGCCCAGCATTCTGGGAAGAGTAAGGAGGAGCAAAGTAAGGATTTACATAATGGCGTTGACAGGCAGGTCAGATCAGGCAGCGCTGGCAGGATAATGGAAATCAGAAATGGTACAATCTAAGTGGGTAATTCTGAGTTGATCGCAGCAGCAAGTTTGTTAGTAAGTGGGCAAAACCATGTGCACTGCAGGGGAGGCAGATATAACATTTGCAGAGAGAATTAAGATTTGGGTGGGTTATTTTGTTTCTGTGCAGGGTAAATACTGGCTGCTTTATTTTTACACTGCAATTTAGATTTTCAGTTTGAATCACCCCACCCAAATCTAACTCTCTCTGCACGTTATATCTGTCCCCCCTGCAGTGCACATGGTTTTGCCCAACTACTAACAAATTTGCTGCTGCGATCAACTCAGAATTAGGTCCTAAGGGGGTCATTCCGAGTTGTTCGCTCGCAAGCGGATTTTAGCAGATTTGCTCATGCTAAGCCGCCGCCTACTGGGAGTGAATCTTAGCATCTTAAAATTGCGAACGATGTATTCGCAATATTGCGATTACACACCTCGTAGCAGTTTCTGAGTAGCTTCAGACTTACTCGGCATCTGCGATCAGTTCAGTGCTTGTCGTTCCTGGTTTGACGTCACAAACACACCCAGCGTTCGCCCAGACACTCCCCCTTTTCTCCGGCCACTCCTGCGTTTTTTCCGGAAACGGTAGCGTTTTTTCCCACACGCCCATAAAACGGCCTGTTTCCGCCCAGTAACACCCATTTCCTGTCAATCACATTACGATCGCCAGAACGATGAAAAAGCCGTGAGTAAAAATCCTAACTGCATAGCAAATTTACTTGGCGCAGTCGCAGTGCGGACATTGCGCATGCGCATTAAGCGGAAAATCGCTGCGATGCGAAGATTTTTACCGAGCGAACAACTCGGAATGACCCCCTAAGTGCACACAATTAAGCTGCCCTAATGAGTCCTAAGATGAAGGGTCACACCACAGACCCCGAAAATTATAATAAAAAATTGGTTATCTGAGGTTCATATGGGCGCTTAAGAAATAAAAAATGGAAAGGACAATACAGATAATAAATAATTTTGCACTCCCCTGGTTTTTTAATGTTCCGGAGTGTTTCCAGTATCACTTTGTCATGTTAAGGAAGAAAAAATACAGAGAGGAAATATCCTCATGTTATATTGTTTGGGTAAAGGCACACTGCAATCACGATTTTTCAATTGAAAAAGCCACTCAGAATAGTGAAATAATGTGATGGGGTTTACCCCCTATTTCAAGCACTCACAAAAGTATGGATTTCAACCAGCTTATCATCACCCCAGTAAAAGAGTGTGTTAACTTTCACCACAATAAGACAGTTTCAGGGATGCCCCCTCAATAAAGCACTCACAGATGTAGACTTGTGTATAGGCACAAAAACAGATCTTTTATCTTGTATCCACAGCACACTGCACCGAAAGCAAAAGATTTAGGGGATGCCCCTTTTATAAATCACTCACAGACACAGACTTGTATGGTAGCATGGTCGTTGGGTCTTTTAGCTTCATAAGCTCTGTTTTCCCATATTCTCCCTTCTAAACATTTGAGTGTAGTTTCTCTCCAGTTGACAAAAGGCAGACAATGGGAGCTGGGTTTCATGTTTGTAAAAAAAAACCTTTAATCATACAACATGAATGAACAAACTTTCTCTTTAAAAACAAGGATGGGGATGCATACCCGGGTTGGAGATCACGAAAGGAGTGGTAGCTGTCAAGATGAAACGGGGCCCCGTTTTTCATCCAAAGTCCTCTTCTAAACGGTTAGCGCCCCTCCTGGCAGGATTAGTGCTGCTGCTGAGGAAGGTAGATGGGCAAGCATTAGTATGATTCTGCAATAAAGCCAATGTCACTCCATTTTGTTATATACAATAGATTATAAGCTTACTTTAGTATTAAGATATGAGATGTTTAAATATGCCTGGGAGAAGGAAAAATACAGTTGGCTGAAAGGAAACAAAAAGAAGAACTTGTGGCAAAGCCATTTCTGAGAAACGAAGCAAAAAGAAGAACTTGTGGCAAAGCTTCTGAGAAATGGAGAAAGAAAAGGAAACAAGCAGGCATTATCAGGAAGAGGACACAACTCTGAGGTTAAACTGTAAACTCCTCTGTGCCTTTTCAAACCAGTATAAATATATGTATGTAAGAACATTAAACCAGAACTCTATTGACTACACCATGTGTATAGTGTGATCATTTGATTTCTCCAGCTAGCTGCACAGCATTTATAATACTTTTGTTCACAGATGATTCTGAATACAAAAGACAGGCTGTTGTTGGAGTCCTCTCAGAGAAGGCTGAGGCTAAAGGAGGTTTACCTCCAACATTTTCATGGTGCCGAAACCCGGGAAGCCAAGAAGTTGAATAGAGGAGCAACAAGTCACCTGACTCTAGACGTTGGAATCGTTTAAACCGCGGTAAGTAACAAATTGATTGCGATTTTTGCCAATTGTTACTTTACGTGTTTTTTAACGTCTGTGTCAGAAGTGTCAGTTTTCTCTGTTCAACTCAAGCGCTTCCTAGTAAAAGCCTTGCCTCTTTTGTATCAGAACAGTAATGTAAATATATGTCTGAAATTGAAGAATGTATTGATTTTGAAAGCTCATATGGTTGTGGGTGTTGTACTGTCAGTTTAAAGTGGTTTGTGCAAGGTCCTCATGGGTCAGTAAATATTACATTTGTTGCACGCACTGAAAAAGATATATCAGGTTTTAAAAGGTGTAGGGGACATCAAGAAGGGGTTTATGGTAAAACTGTGGGTTATATGAAAGGTATATTAACAACAGGATGTCATGGTTTTGTTAATCTAAGGGAAGGGAAGGACTTGCGCCAGATACTGAAAGAACCAGAACCTGAAAGATTCTTTTGTCCCTATTCTGTCAGACCCACCAGATTGAGATATACCTTGATAACGGAAGATTGTGAGTCCACCCATAAGGAAACTGAATGATTACAGGTGTATGTAATCAGTAGGACAGAGGTAAACCTGTAGTGTTCAGGAAACCCATCTTTACAATAATCAACATAGAGTACTGAAGTTGTGTAACTCATATCGGAGAGAGAAGTGTTTATAAGTTGGCAGAAGGCAGGATGGGAACCTCTAATAGCAAGGGTGAATTAACCCCTGTGGAAATAGTTAAACAGGAGGTGGGACCACATGCAGTTAAAGATGTAGCCAAGGTATTTAAAAGGGGAGGATTTCCTCCAGATGGGGAATTTAACACTGACAAATGGAGAAAGTTCAGAATCTGTAATAGGGAATGGATAGAGAAACGCAAGAAAGGGGATCAGGTTTATATTTGGCTAACAGCAAGTGAGAAATGGGAGCAGGAGAGGGAAGATGACCAGCATATGACAGTCTGTTTAGCAACTACAGGAACGAACTAGGGCCATAATGTGCCAGTTATTCCCAATCCGCCCCCTCCTCCACCTGTAATACCAGTCCCAGTACCTACACTAGTTACAGATCTACCCCCTTACCCCGCAAATATGGGAACCCCAGGGCAACCTCCTATAGTATGGAACCAATACCCTGATTTAACTAAATGTCCCCAATGTGCATCTTTGTTGGAACCAGAGAGGATGACATGTCCCAACAGTACACCCCAGATAGGAACAGGCCACAGAACTCCATTAATGATAAATAAACTGAAACCGTACAACCTGCACGGTCAAGGGGAAATGCATTCAGGATCCCCATTGTCTCATAAAGACAAAAGAAAACTGAGACAGGGGAGACTGGGAACAAGAAATGTATTTTACACTGAAGCAGAAAATGGAACTCTTCAGATGCATGAAATTGAGGAAGATGAAACAGAAAACTTAAATGTTCCTGCTTGTTACCCAGTATGTACCTTTGCCTATGTCAATCCAAGAGGAGGACAGCCTATATTAGCGGATGAGGAGGGATATGTTCAAGGACAAAATAATTTTAGACCACAATTTTTTACAAGAGAACAGCATACCCTTTTTTTAGTAATGGAAGTTACAGCCATAATAAAAGATAGCCCAGATCCCTACAAACAGCCTGGACGGTTTGGGTTATATATGGAGACTATGTGTAATTTACATTCCGCAGCATGGGTAGATGTGGAACAAATATGTAAAAATAAATTAGCAGAGGGTGATCTAAGACAGATTAAGGATATGGCCGCTCATCAAGCCACTGATTATCATGAACAGATAGAAGATGTACTAGAAGCACAAAGGAAAACTATAGCCAGTGGACCACAATTTGTGGCACGCCTAAGGAGATGGTGTTATTTAAGAAATCAAAGGTATCCAGAAGCCATTGGACCACAAGGAGAACAACCGTTTAGAAGTTACCTCTGTAAAATTAAGGATATGGTCCGAAATGAAGGTTTGGACCCAGAAGCAGAAGCAGGAGAAAGGATGGTCAGATACCGAGTATTGGAAGGTTTAAGACCAAGTCTAAAACAGAAATTAATTACTAGTACTCCTGCATATAGGTCTACGCCTATGGATCAAATTCTGGATACGGTAGAGGCCTTAGAAGATCTGGAAAAGGAAGAAAAGGAGAAAAAGGTAGCCAAACCCAAAATCGTCTACCTGGTCACAGAAGAAGGCTCAAAGAAAAAAAATTAGAAGGGGAAGGAAGAGCCATGATCAAGCCGAATCGGGAAAATGCTTCTGGCGCAAGAAACCAGGACGCTTCAAAAGAGACTGTCGCACATATAAGAGTTGGATAGAGAAAAGGGGCAATCAAGCCCCCAAGGATAAGTCAGACTGAAGTCCCGGCACCCCAGTACCAATGATACTCCTGATGAACCCCCCCGGCAGAATGGAAGATGGGTTTATTAAAGTCAAACTGCCAACGGGAGAAAATGTTTCCTGCCTGCTTGATACTGGGGCAAGCCAATCAGTTATAAGACAGAAATAAGTACCAGCACACCTCATTACAGGAAAACCAGTGACAGCAAAGGGATTAAGTGGAGAAAAGATCCAGCTGAGGAAAACTAGGATCCTCAATGTACAAGTACAAGGACATCCACAAGAAATCCCAGTAGAGTTCCTAGTATCTCCCACCTGCCCAGTCAACTTGCTGGGAGCAGATTTGCTGCAGAAACTACAAGCAAGTATTCTGTACACAGGGAACAAGGTGATATTCAAGACAGCACTATCACCCACAGACTATGATCAAGTGCAAGCCGCTATACAGATATTTCTAGCAACCACCGCAGAAGAGGATGAAGAAGAAATCCCAGAACAAATTAAAACCTGGCGAGGATGGGGAGTTCCAGACAAGGTATGGGCAAAAGGAAAAAGAGATGTGGGAACCATGAAGGTCCAACCTGTGAAGCTATCAATCAAACCAGGAACTGTACCAGTAACTATAAAACAGTACCCCTTAAACAAGGAACAGACAGCAGCCATAGGGGTACAGATTAAAGATATGCTGGAATTAGGTATCATAAAGAAGTGCAAGTCTCCCTATAGCACACCTCTGTTCCCTGTGAAAAAGAAGGCCACTCCGGAAGATAAAGGAATAGCAAACTGCAGGATGGTACATGATTTAAGAGAGATTAACAAGAGACTGATCATTCCAACCCCAATGGTACCTAATCCACACACTTTATTGAACACAATAAGTCCAGAAGCCCGATGGTTCTCGATACTGGACTTAGCAAATGCATTTTTCTCAGTTCCCATTACAGAAGACTCACAGCTGTTATTGGCATTTTCACATGATGGACAACAATACTGCTGGACAAGACTACCTCAAGGAGGGGCAACCAGCCCATCTGAATTTACTGAAGCCATGGCAACAGTTTTGAAGAAATGGGGACCCAGGTATCCAGACACTCAACTACTGCAATATGTAGATGACCTGCTGCTAGCAACTGCCACTAAACAGGAGTGTGAAGAAGAAACAATATCATTGCTGAAGTTTCTCGCAGATGAAGACTGTAGAGTGACACAAGCCAAGTTACAGTTTGCCCAAAAGAAGGTAATATACCTAGGTCACTGCATCTCCCAGGGAATGCTCCATCTTACAACAGAAAGAATAAAAGTCATACGGGACGCCCCAAATCCACAGACTTTAACACAGAAAAGGGCTTTCCTGGGGCTAGTGTCTTATGTCAGAGACTGGATACCAGGAGCCTCAGCCCTCATGCAACCACTATATAATGCCACCAAGAAGACTGCTCCAGATTCTCAAGAAGAACAAGAAGCACAGTGGGTGGCTGTTAAACAGATCAAGGAAGCCATATGTTCAGCTCCAGCCCTGGGACTCCCAGACTATACAAAGACCTTTACCTTGTTCTGCCATGAACACAGAGGACATGCTACAGGAGTCCTGACGCAGGAGCATGGACACAAGCAGCGTCCTGTGGCTTACTACTCAGCAGCACTGGATGGAGTGATGCAAGGATCACCAACCTGCATAAGGTCAGTAGAAGCTGCAGCCATCCTAAAGGACAAATGTGCAGATGTTGTGATAGATCACCCAGTTACCATACAATTTCCACATGCAGTCACAGAAATACTGCAACAGGCATCTACAAGACATCTCAGCACAGCAAGGCTGACACAATATGAAGTAGCCCTTATATAAGCAAGCAACCTTACTATTAAGAGATGTACCACTCTCAACCCTGCAACTTTACTACCTCTTAAAGATGAACCTGATGGTTCAAAAGGAGGGAAAGATGAAGAAGTACAGCCAGAGGAAAGAACAGAACCATACCCGGAAAAAGAACATGACTGTGTAGCCCTCATGGAGGAAGAAATACAGCCAGATTGGAAGATTGATGACAGATCGATACATAATACAAAATGTTTATTTTTCACTGATGGTTCTAGTTATTATGTTAAAGGATACAGGGTGGCGGTGTATGCAATTGTTTCTCCGCATGAAGTCTGGAAGAACAGAAACTTCCTTACAGCAGCAGGTAAGCCTATCAAGAATGGGTATCTAATACAAAGACTGACAAGAGCATTGAAGCTGCCTAGACAGATGGCTGTTATAAAGACCAAAGCACATACTAAGGAAGAAACAGAAGAAAGCAAGGGTAATGCATATGCAGATGCAGAAGCAAGGAAAGCAGCCCTAAAGAACAAACATGAACCAGCCATTTATGTTCAGGAAGAAGCAGAAGAAGTGAACATAAAGACTCTCATTAAGCTACAAGAGTAAGCTAAAATAGAACACAAGGCATGGGAAAAGATGGGAGCCAAGGAAACCTGTTTAGGGTTATGGAAGAAAGAAGAGAAATGGTGCTTACCAACAGCACTATACCCACATATGCTACATGTATCCCATGGATCAGATCACAAGGGAAGAGAACAAATGACTAGGCTGGTACAGGACCATTGGGTAGCACCAGGATTTTATGTGGCAGCATAGAACTTTACGGATCAATGCTGGATATGTGCAGAGAACAATCCAGGAAGAAGAACAAGAACAAGCTTTGATCAAACACCACAAGCTTATTTTCCTTTCCAGAGACTACAAATTGACTATATACAGATGCCAAAGCATGGAACAAATTAATATGTTCTAACCTACTCAGACATTTTTAGCAGATGGCCAGAGGCGGGTCCAGTAGCAAAAGCAAATGCTATCTCTACTGCAAGGAAAATAATAGCCGAAATAGTGTGCAGATTTGGGGTTCCAGAAGTAATAGAACGTCTGAATGGGACCCTAAAGCTTAAAATACAAAAGGCCATGCAAGAGACAGGGAAAGCATAGGTAAAGTGCTTGCCCTTAGCATTGTTTGCAGTTAGAACAACACCAGGCAAGGAAACAGGGTACTCACCTTATGAAATTTTATTTGGGACAAAACCCAAGACAGGGTGTTATTTGCCCTAGGCACTGCAGCATAAACATGGAAATATGACAGAGTATATAAAGCAGTTGAATGAACACCTAACTGAAATACATTCTCAAGTTTTATCCTCAGGACCTGAAAGAGCTGATCTTGAACCACACAGCATCCTGATTGGCGATTGGGTCTACCTAGAAAGGCACATGAGAGGAGCACTTGAGTCCAGATATGATGGTCCTTTTCAAGTGTTGCTAGTGACCCGCACCTCTGTGAAACTCGAGGGTCGAGATTCGTGGGTGCATGCATCACACTGCAAAAAGACCAAGATCACTATTAAACCCCCAGGAAAGTAATAACCATGAATATACCTGGACCTACGCCTCATAGGTCCCTGTGATTCTGCAATAAAGCCAATGTCACTCCATTTTGTTATATACAATAGATTATAAGCTTACTTTAGTATTAAGATATGAGATGTTTAAATATGCCTGGGAGAAGGAAAAATACAGTTGGCTGAAAGGAAACAAAAAGAAGAACTTGTGGCAAAGCCATTTCTGAGAAACGAAGCAAAAAGAAGAACTTGTGGCAAAGCTTCTGAGAAATGGAGAAAGAAAAGGAAACAAGCAGGCATTATCAGGAAGAGGACACAACTCTGAGGTTAAACTGTAAACTCCTCTGTGCCTTTTCAAACCAGTATAAATATATGTATGTAAGAACATTGAACCAGAACTCTATTGACTACACCATGTGTATAGTGTGATCATTTGATTTCTCCAGCTAGCTGCACGGCATTTATAATACTTTTGTTCACAGATGATTCTGAATACAAAAGACAGGCTGTTGTTGGAGTCCTCTCAGAGAAGGCTGAGGCTAAAGGAGGTTTACCTCCAACACTGCACCCCTAGGCCCCTGGGCAATACCACTGCATGCCTGCCCCTTGAGACGCCCCTAAGTGCAATTTAGTGAAACCCCCGCCTCTCCGTTCTTCTGAACCCCTAAGTACTTTGCCTACTTCAGGGCCCCACACTTCTGTATTGCCTGTAGGTCTAGTAGTTTGGTCCACTGAAAATATACCCGCCACCCTGTGGGGACAATTCAACACCAAGCTGCACTTACAAAATGAAAAAAAAAAATAAAAAATTGTTTGTGGAGTTACCATAATAAAACAAGAAAACATTATTTGGTAGGTATTATGTTTAGTATAGATAAAATGATCCTTTAAATTACACAAATTTACAGTACAAGCAGGCATTTATACAAGGCCATTATATACACTGACACATGCACAATTGGTTATATCTATATTTAGACACACAGATGTCACTTTCCATGTACAGTAAATGAATAGTTGACACACATACAGTGACAGGTCTTTCTCACTGGCTACAGAAGCCTGCACCGGAGGATGAATTGCACATTAAGCTCTGCTACTTCATTCTAAAGCTTCTATTTTCACACCTCAATTTAGACCCATATACAGTACTACAAAATGAATATGTACATACACATTTATATACAGAATGATGCTGCATAAGTGGGACAGAATTTTTGTCTATCAGCCTTTGTCAGGAACATTCATGTTAGAGAAGGTGACCAGGTTAGTCACATTAGTCACCTTCATCTCCAACACTCACACAGAGACATCTGTTAGTGAAGTAGATGGCATGGCCTCACATTAGACAGGTACCTGACACATGGATTGATTGATTGATTGATTGATTGATTTATTTATGAACAGTTTCTTATATAGTGCAGCATATTCTGTTCCTCTTTATAATTGGAACAACAGTAATAGAACAAAACTGGGAAATAATGAACAGACATAGATGTGCAAGCTTAAAATCTGTAGGGTAATAGGCATTGATACACAAAGATACATAGATACATTGCATAATGATCCGGCTAGATTGCAAAGGTTCCTAAGGGGTCACCCAGCAATGTCACCCAGCAATGTTAGGCAAGGGTCAGGAGGATGTAAAAGTGAAGAAAAACAAAATATGTGAGGTTATGTGTGGACTGAACAGAGAGGATGTAATTAGATAGGATGGCATTGAAGGTTATGTGGATTGGTCCGAAATTTGATAAGCTCGTCTGAAGAGGTGAGTTTTCAGGAAACGCATAAAGGTTTGGAGACTAGAGGAGGGTCTTATTGTGCGTGGGAGGGCATTCCACAGAATGGATGCATCCCAGAAAATGTCCTGTAATTTTAAGTGGGAACTAGTAATGTGTGAGGATGAGAGAC
The DNA here is from genome assembly GCF_028390025.1 of Pseudophryne corroboree. Lineage (NCBI taxonomy): Eukaryota > Metazoa > Chordata > Amphibia > Anura > Myobatrachidae > Pseudophryne > Pseudophryne corroboree. Next base: position 299,149,228 of record NC_086444.1, on the reverse strand, counting down.
GCAGATCTGGTGAAGAGCGAAGAGGTCGGGTAGGGAGATATTTCGAGATGAGTGAAGAGATATATGTTGGTGCAATTTGGTTAATAGCCTTGTATGTAAGTAAAAGTATTTTATATTGAATACCGGTAACCAATGGAGGCACAGATAGAGTGGATTTGCAGATGATGAACGTCTTGTGAGGAAGATCAACATCGTAGCTACATTCAAAATTTTCGGGAAGACCAGCAAGGAGGCTATTACAATAATCAATGCGGCATTTTAAGTGAGGAGGCCCGTGTGCAGCCTTCTCTGTCCAGGCCCCCTCCTCTCTGCTGGGCTCCTGAGGCTGCACAGCGCTGTGGAGAGTCTGAGCACTAGAGTGCTCAGACCTTAATGCGAATGTGCAGATCTCTAGGAAAATGGCATGGCAGACATTTTCTTAGCGATTTCTGCAGCGCTGGTGCCATCAGCACAGGACTCCAGAGGGGTAAGTATAAAAAAATGGGTGCAGCGTCTGCGTTGTTGGTCTCTCTGGACTCAGGGGCCTGTGTGTACTGCAAACACTGCACCCATTATAAATATACCAGTGTGCGGGAGATGATGAGTGTATGGATTAGACTTTTTGCAGTATCTTGTGTAAGATATGGTTGTATTTTGGATATGTTTCTTAGATGCATGTAACATGATTTTGGACGTGGGGAACAAATGACAGTTCAGAGTCAAGAATGACACCTAGGCAACGAGCTTGTGGTATAGGGTTGATTGTTGAACTGTCAACAGTGATAGAGACATCAGGCTGGTAACTATTATTGGCCGGTGGAAATATAATTTTACTTGTGTTTTGGAAATATTAAGTTTGAGGTGGCGAGATGACATCCAAGATGAAATGGCAGGCAGGCATTCATTGACATGGACGCAGTGACGTGCGGTGGGGTGAGGCAGAGCCTTTCCTGTCATACTAACATTTGTACCAGAGTTTTGATTGTATAGAGTATAAGAAAAATACAAAGAATATGTTTGAAATATCTTCTTTGCAATATTCTATTCATTTTTATAGCGAAAACTCTAGTAAAAAGTCTTTGGCAGGTGAGGCAGTGCCTCAACTGCTTATCTTTTCCGCACATCTCTACTCAAAACTCACCAAATTTCCAGGAGTTTATACTGCTGCACCTGTGAATAATGGCCAGATGTACCCTTTGGCTCGAATTTTGTATGTAAATCTGACTCTGGTGCTAGCTAGTACCTTCTTAGCCTTCTAGCTCACTGCACGTCCCTGCATGGACCAATACAGATGGTGACAAATCTGTGGAAAATAGGTAGATTGGCGTATCACCCGCATATAGATGATACTGAAATAAAACAAAGATCTGATTAATTTGCCAAGATATGTGGTATAGATTAAGAAAAGCCCAGGTCTTTGGGCTTTTAACCTCACAGGAGGCTAATTAGGGCTTTCAGCTGTATGGGTGTGTTAAAAAGGCTATCCGCCTGGTCATTTGTCTCTCACACTGCTTGGGGAAAAGGGGAGACTATGGAGTCTCGGTGAGAGAAACCTGCTCTTGAAGTCCAGTGAGCTGTGCCTGGTAAAAACTTCTAATATTATTTTTGCTAGTGAGTGAGGATTATCCTGTGTATAGTTAGTGTCAGGCGGCAAGGTATTTATTCTGATGTTTATTTCCATTTTTCTGCACAATAAAACTGGATAAGGCCAGTTGCACCAAACCAACGGACTTGTGTGATCTCTCAGCTGCTGCATCCTGCCATCTACCCCAACATCTACCCGTCGGGATGCTGAGCATAGGGATGCTGCTGTTGGTCTTATGACTACTGGCATCCCAAATGCCAGTATCCCGTATCACACTCGTTTCAAATAGTACCATTCTGTCTATATGTAGAATTATATGAAATTTCATATATCTTTTAATGTTTTTAACTTGTGAACTGGCCGGAATTATTGTACTGAAATTAATAAAAAAAATACCTTCATCTTGAGCACCCTAATTACTTTTTTCTCTTTTTGCCAAACACTTGGGGGTTTGAGTATCCCCCTATCAGAGGCAGCTGGAGACACAGGTGTGTGTATAACTATTTGTATACTTTCAGCACCAGATTTTCTTTTGCTTATCTACCACAGGAGCTGGTACCTGTTCCTGTTACAACATGGTGGAGAATTGGCTTGCATAATCTGCGCATAAGTGAAAGGAGCAGCAGCTTTGAGAGCCCTGCAGAAAGTAGATCTGTGTCTGCCTGGACTGAAGTTAAAGATATGTCACAGAGTAAAACTGCAGGTGTGATACTCTACAGAGGCTTTTTCACAGTGTGACATGCTGGAAACTGTGGTGCCTCACGCACAGTGTCAGACTGAGGTATGAAGGGCCCACCGGAGGAATGCAGTGATAGGGGCCCATACTTAGGGGTGTGGTCAGTCTACAAAGGGGGTGTGGCCTGCCTCCACAGAGGCTTGAAATACACAATAGTCTTGTGCAGTATAATGCAACATATCTACCATCTATAATACAAGTGCACAGTCTGGAACCTGATCCCTAGAGGAAGGAGTGGGGCCCACTGGTGGTTTCCCCTGTACCCCTGTGGGCCAGTCTGACCCTGCTCACACACCGATGCAAGTTCAAGTGGTGCTTTGTCTGTACAATTGTGGAAACCTGTACAGTTAAAGGACCAGACCCACCCTTTTTGAAAACCAGAACTGATACATGTCCTGGGTGAAAATGGCTACAAAACTGCCGGAAAAACCCAACAACATGGAGGACATAACTAAGGCCTTGCTACAAGTGACAGCAGCAGCAGGAAGCCACCAGGCAACATCAATTGGAGGTTGAGGAAATACGAGGCAACAGCACCAAGGTCTTGAGATTCTTAAAGAGGTGGTGCAGCATCTCACAGCACAGCCTGGAAATGCTTCCCCAAATGTCCCAACCAGCTCCAACCGCATAAGGGCTAGTCAATTCCTTCAAAAAAAATTACAAATATTGATTATGTGGAGGCATATCTGACCACATTTGAGAGGAAGGCTGAGCAGGAGAGTTGGCCTAAAGAACAGTGAGCCGGCCTGCTGGCACCCTTTCAGGTGAGCCTCAAGAAGCTTATGTTGACTTAAGCACTGCAGATGCTTTGGACTATGAAAACTAAAAACAGAAATTCTGACTCGCCTTGGAGTTACACTGTCAGTCCAAACATGATGTGTCCATCACTGAGTGTACTACATGAACAAACTTCCCCACTCACAAATGCACAACCTCATCCACCTGACCAAAAAATGGTTACAACCAGAGACATTGACTGGACCCCAGATAGTGGAAAGAGTTGTCATGGACCATTATTTGACGTCCCTGCCCTTTGGCCTTGTGTGAGCGCATGAGCCATGGGGATCCTAAAACAGCTGACCAGCTAGTGGAGATGGTGGAAAGGTATCTGGTATCTGCAGAGGAACTGCTGGCTATAACGCAGTGGCCCCTAGATCCACAACAGTGCTTTCCTGTAAAACCTGTTAAGACTGTTCTGTGGGAAAAGGGTATAAGGTGGGGGATCCGGTCTCTAGGTCAACAATGTCTAGGTCGACCACTATTGGTCAACAGTAAGTAGGTTGACATGGTTTCTATGTCGACAGGGACTCTAGATCGACATGTTATAGGTCGGTTGACAAAAGCTTGACATTAGTTTTTCACTTTTTTTTCCATTTTTTAAACTTTATCATACTTTACGATCCACGTGGACTACAATTGGGAACGGTAACCTGTGCCAAGCGCAGCGGCAGTGGAGCGAGGCACCTTGCATGCGAGGGGACATGGTGCACTAATTGGGATTACCTGTCACTGTACGGAGAAAACAACACCAAAAAAAGTGGGGGGAAACTCATGTCGACCTTTTGTCATGTCGACCTAGAAACCATGTCGACTTACTGTCGACAAATAGTGGTTGACCTAGACACTGTCGACCTAAGTCTTGTCTATCTAACACACCACACCAATTAGGTGGTTAAGAGAACTAAAAAATTATGAGATTTGGAGTGCTCTGGCCAAAGGCAAGCCAGTAGGGCCAGAAAGGTCTCAGCCACCTAAAAGACTCGACAGACGTATAATTAAATGCTTTAGGTGTGGTATGCCAGGACATGATGTTGCTAATTACCTAGCTGTTCAAGAACCCATGCATTGTGATGCTGTCTTTGAATGTCGCAGAATGTCTTACTTAGCCAGGTTAGCCTGCACTATTGCACCTTCGGCTGAGCCTGAATAAAAAAAAGGGGTAAAACTATTATGGAAGGTAACCATGTAGAAGCATTGTAAGACTGGGGAAGCTTAATTACCCTTGTGAAAGATGGGTTGGTAATTGCTTTAAAGTTCCAGCCAACAACTGTTGTAACTGATGTAACTTGCATACATAAGACCCATAGAAAGTGTGAAAGTTATCAATGGGGAACCAGTAGATCCTGTAAAACAGTCTTATGTACCGACATATGGCCCTCCGCAATGAGCTCTTGTACCTAGTGATGAAAAGGGGTGAGGATGTAGTAGAACAGTTCGTGGTTCCCCAGCTGTATAGAAGAACTGTGTTGGACCAAGCTCATGGTCACAACAGGACACTCAGGGGCTGAAAGGACCACTGCAAAAAAATGTTACCCGTTCTTTTGCCTGGGGTGCATAAAGAAGATGTGCCTGAATATTGTTCTTCCTGCCTCGAGTGCCAATACCATGCTACCAGACCCCATTTCAAAAGCCCATTAGTGCACATTCCTGTTATAGAGGTCTCATTTGATAGGACAGCCATGGATCTGTTTGGGCCCTTGTTAAAGTTTGCTTGGAGTCATCAGTATACTTTTGTAATAGTGGATTATGCTGATCAATATCCTGAGGCAATCCCTTCGCATAATGTATGTCAACCAAGACAATAGCTAGAGAGCTGGTGCATGTTTTTAGTAGGGTGGGAATACCAAAAGAAAGTTTGACTGGACAAGGTACCCCCTTTTGTCTAGAATTATGAAGGAATTATGCAAATTGTTTAAAGTTACTCACTTGTGATCCTCAGTTTATTATCCCCAAATGGATAGGTTGGTAGAGAGATTCAACAAACCTTTAAAAAGCATGCTGAAAAAGGTTGTTGATAAGGATGGGAAAAACTGGGATTACTTATTGCCATATTTGATGATGGCTATTTGAAAAGCACCACAGTTTTTTTATGGGATTCTCTCCTTTTGATCTGATGTTTGGGAGACATCACAGAGGGTTGCTAGATGTTGCTAAAGAGACATGGGAAGGGCAGCCACAACATTTGAAATTGTAATTTAACATGTATCCCAGATACAGGACAGAATTGTGGCCATGATGCCCATTGTCAAGGAACATATGGAGCCCAACAAGCTCAACAGAGAGTGTATAATCAAAATGCCCAGGTAGATACATTTGTTCCTGGGGATAGAGTTCTTGTTTTGATACCCACAGTGGAAAGCAAGTTTTTGGCTAAATGGCAAACACTGTCAGCTACTCAAAAGAGCAAGGCGAAAGAATTCTGCATTAAGTACCTTATTCAGAGATGGATGCAGATTGCTGAAAACGCAGCCAGATCTGCGTTCATCTCCTCACACGCTGGGGGCCGCCCAGCATGTGTGATAGGCTGCCTCCCAATATAGATGCATCAAATTAAGGTTGACCCCTGCCAGCGCAGCCTGGCTGCTCTGTCAGATGGTTGGCTGCCATTTTTTTAATTGGAGCGGCTGCATGTGACGTCACGCAGCCGCCCCGAAAATCCTTCCAGGATGTGGCTGCAATGTGTAAGGTCAGGCACGTGCACTGCATACAGACGCGTGGCTGCGTTTGGGGCTGAATGACCCTCTAAGAACAGGGATCATCACTTCCTGGCCCAACAGCCATAGTAAAACATGACATAGTCACATAACCAGGGGTTAAGGTCAACATAAAGCCATACTGAATTCCTGAAATACAGTGAGAGGCTTAATCTAAAGAGATTAAGAATATGATATAACTTGGTGTCCGACAGTGAATGGTCCAGCCCCATAGTTCTACTTCCAAAACCAGATAGCAGCCTACACTTTTGCAATGATTTTCGTAAGTTAAATGCAGTGTCTGTTACTCATGTGGATGAGTTGATAGAAAAGCTAAGAACAGCCAGATATCTCACCACACTGAACCTGACAAAAGGTTACTGCATGGCAGATCCAATTAACCAACAGGGTGTCGGTTGATGAGTGTTCCAGAAGGCTGTTTCAGTATAGTATGATGCCTTTTGGGTTGCATGGGGCCTCAGCAACCTTCCAACGGGCAATGGATAGAATTTTGAAGCATCACAGGTTGTATGCAACTGCCTATCTGGATGGTGTAGTAATCCACAGTCTAAACTGGGAGTCTCATTTAGTGAGAGTGCAAGCAGTGCTGGAGTCAATCACAAAGGCAGGGCTAACAGCCAATCCAAAGAAATGCTGCTTAGCAATGGAAGAGGTTAAATACTTGGGGTTTGCCATAGGTAGAAGTCTGATTAAGCCTGAACTGAACAAAATTGAGGCTATCCAAAACTGGCCCCTGTCTGGTAAATAAAAAATAGATGAGAGCCTTCTTGGGGCTCACTGGGTATTACCGACTGTTTATTCCTAATTCTGCCCACACTGCAGTTCCTTAATCAGTCTTTACCAAAGATAAACAATCAAATATGGTGAATGGAACCCTTAAGCAGAAAAAGTTTTTCAGGCACAAAAAGTGGCATTATGTACACAACCAATGTTGATAACACCCGTCTTTTCTAAAGAATTTGTTGTTCAGACAGATGCCTCAGAGGTTGCTGTAGGTGCCATGTTGCCCAAAACTGAGATGTGGAGGAGCAATAACTTTTTTCACGTTGTCATTATGGGGTATTGTGTGTAGAAATTTAAGGGAAAAAATGAATTTATTCCATTTTGAAATAAGGCTGTAACATAACAAAATGTGGAAAGACTGAAGCGCTATGAATACTGTCCGGATGCACTCTAGACACATCCATTTTAACAGAGCATTAACAGTCACTAATTTTAAACCCTCTGCCCAAGATGTAATACCTCAAGGTGTCTAATGCCCACTTAATGGCCAAGGCCTCTTTTTCAATAATAGCATACCTCTTCTCCTGTTGATTAAGTTTTCTACTCAAATAAATAATGGGGTGCTCCTCCACATTGAACAGAGATGTTCAATCAGATTCAAGTCTGGGCTCTGGCTGGGCCACTCGAGGACATTCACAGAGTTGTCCTGAAGCCACTCCTTTGATATCTTGGCTGTGTACTAAGGATCGTTGTCCTGCTGAAAGATGAACCGTCGCCCCAGTCTGAGGTCAAGAGTGCTCTGGAGCACGTTTCCATCTTTCTTGCATTCATCTTTCCCTCTATCCTGACTAGTCTCTCAGTTCCTGTCACTGAAAAACATCCCCACAGCATGATGCTGCCATCACATGCTTCACTGTAGGGATGGTATTGGCCTGGTGATAAGCGGTGCCTGGTTTCCTCCAAACATGACGCTTAGTATTCCCGCCAAAGTGTTCAATCTCTGTCTCATCAGACCAGAAAATTTTGTTTCTCATGGTCTGAGAGTCCTTCAGGTGCATTTTGGAAAACTCCAGGTGGGCTGCCATGTGTTTTTTTTACTAAGAAGTGGCTTCTGTCTGGCCACTCTACCATACAGGCCTGACTGGTGGATTGCTTCAGATATGGTTGTACTTCTGGAAGGTTCTCCTCTCTTCACAGAGGAATGCTGTAGCTCTGACAGAGTGACCATCGGGATCCTGGTCATCTCCCTGACTAGGGCCCTTCTCCCCCGATTGCTCAGTTTAGATGGCCGGCCAGCTAGCTCTAGGAAGAGTCATGGTGGTTCCGAACTTCTTCCATTTATGGATGATGTGCTCATTACGACCTTCAAAGCAGCAGATATTTGTCAGGAATCTGCATTCTCCATCGCATCACTTCCAGTGAACAGGCATCTCCTGGCTTCAGTCCTCTGTCTTCAGAGTATCCCCTGTGAATTGGACCTGTGGAACTACAGGTCCCAGCAGTTCCAGTTCCGTTCCAGTTCCAGTCTTCAGTCTCCTGCAGCCTACAGCTTACTGTGCTCCACCCAACCAGTACTATCATTTGGTAAACTACTGGCTTCAGCCAGCAGCCTGGAGTACACAAGTGCTTCTAGTTAACAGCATTAACTCCTGGGTGCACTACTGATCCCTGCCAGCAACCAGCAGTGCATTGCATTAACTGTCTACAGAATCATTCTCCTGGTTAATCATCAGTTCCAGTTAACTCTCTGATCTGGGAACCCAATTCAGCAGGGTGTGTTCTCATAGGGATTCAACATCCAATCATCACAGAGCAAGGGGTATAAACTCCAGTTTCTGACTCATTCTCATTGCCTCGGACAACGAGTCACACTCGGTGTACTAGTTCTCCTGGTTCCCGTGTTCCTGTCTCCAAGTGGATCCCCTGTTGTGCCTTTCATCGTTCAAGTCTTCAGTCTTCATTCCTTCAGCCTGCTTCAGATTCCAGCCTGCTTCAGACTCCAGCCACAGCTCACTACTTCCATCTGCAGTAAGAGACTTTCCTCAGGTGTTACTCTCTGCTAAACCTGTGCACCTAATTAACAACATTTCATCCTGTGCATTGTATCCAGCATTTAACACTCTTGCTGAGTAGGACTGTCTCCTGCCTGGGCCGTGCAAGGCCAAAGTGTTTCTATGTTATAGAGACTGTGTGCTTTTACAAAATACCGGAGTTCTGCTTTTCTTCATTCATTACTACAGTACTGTTTTGCATCCAGCTATTCAAGTTATTATTATTATTACCTATTTCTGTTACCAGTGACTTTTGAATATACGTTTCCTTTGGACTCAGTTCTGTTCATTATTACTACTATCAGTTGTACCAGTTATTATCCATGCTTCAGTTTCTGTTATTATTGGCTTCCAAGTAACTATCCATTGTATATCATCCCATCTGTTTCCAACTACTCTGTGACCTCTGTAACACAATAAACACCAGTGCTTATGCGCAGGACTTTTATCAAGCCTCCTTGTTTTATACACTGCACCAGCCCTGACCCACTAGTGCCCCCTCTGGGAACATATAAAACCAGAAACCTGACAATATGTTTCTGTACCCTTCCCCAGATTTGTGCCTTCAGACAATTCTGTCTCTGAGGTCTACAGACAATTCCTTTGACTTCATGCTTGGTTTGTGCTAAGACATGCACTATCAAGTGTGGGACCTTATATAGACAGGTGTGTGCCTTTCCAAATCATGTCCAATCAACTGAATTTACCACAGGTGGACTCCAATTATGCTGTAGGAACAGCTCAAGGATGATCATTGGAAACAGTATGCACCTGAGCTCAATTTTGAGCTTCAAGGCAAAGGCTGTGAATACTTATGTACATGTGATTTCTTAGTTTTTTATTTTTAATAAATTTGCAAAAATCTCAAAAAAACTGTTTTCACATTGTAATTATGGGGTATTGTGTGTAGAATTTTTTTTTGTTTTGGGGGGGGGGGGAATAAATTTATTACATTTTGGAATAAGGCTGTAGCATAACAAAATGTGCAAAAAGTGAAGCGCTATGAATACTTTCCGGATGCACTGTAAATAAAGGGCAGAATACCAGAGTAACATGATGTTTTTTAGCCTTGCAAGACTTTACATTTACTGTGGAACATAGACCCTGGGCAAAACTAGTCAATGCAGATGCATTGTCTTGCATCTTCTGTGTAGAGGCTACAAGTGTTCTGTTCTCTGAGTTGAAACAGGGGGTGTGGATGTGTGACAAGATCACTGGAATAGTGGTGGAAGACAGGTGTCACGATCCAGGTAATTCCTTATCAGTATTTACCTTCCAAATGCCTCCTGAGACTGTCCCAGTGTTCCAAGCCTGGATTCCATCTGCACTGTCTGCATGCAGCACGCTGCATCTCATTGTCTCAAATCTCTTTACTGTGATTCTGGCAGCTTCATGGTTAAAACTGACATGCAAGTTACAAACAATCTTTCCCTCCAAAAGCTAACATGGGCGCAGCCATGTTTTCCTAGTCACATGTTACCTTTCAGCCTATCAGCTGCACTCTGGTCTCAGCCTAATTATCCAGCAGCTGCACTCTAGACTCTGCTTAATCAGCCAGCCAATCCCTGCTTCCCAGCAGGTATAAATATCCTGTTCATGGGGTAGAAAGATGTCAGTACTTCAATTGTCTTCAGTGATTCCAGTGTGGAGTCCTCCCATGGACTTTCTCTGCAGTACAGCCTGACTTTGCAGTGTCTCATCATTGCACCCTGTGACTGGCAGTTACCTGACACCGGCTTCCAGCTTCCAGCGGTGCTCTGCCCTGCCAGTAACCATCGGTGTTCCGCCATCGATCCCAAGTCACCATCGGTGCTCCACCATCGATCCCAAGTCACCATCGGTGCTCCGCCATCGATCCCAAGTCACCATCGGTGCTCCGCCATCGATCCCAAGTCACCATCGGTGCTCCGCCATCGATCCCAAGTCACCATCGGTGTTCCGTCATCGATCTCAAGTCACCATCGGTGTTCCGTCATCGATCTCAAGTCATCATCGGTGCTCCGTCATCGATCTCAAGTCACCATCAGTTTTCTATCATCAGTATTCCTCTGAACTGTGTTTCCTATTACCAATACCAAGTCATCAGTATTCCTCTGAACTGTGTTTAATAAACTCTTTATACTATTTACAATGTTGTCTTGGTCACGCCTTCGGGCATTTGTTCTAAAGGTTCCCTGCATGTCCAAGAACCCTGTACTGCCTCCCAGGTACACATATACCTCAGCCCCTACAACTGAGGCTTCCCCCTCGTCATCACCAGCCCTCAGTTGTGACAACAGGTATATTTACCCCAGGTTTCTAACCTATGTGTTTTAAAACACCAGGGATATTGTGTTGGTTCTGCTGAGAGCTCACAGATGGCTAATTAGGGCTTTCAGCTGTATGGTGTGTTAAAAAGGCTATCAGAGTGATTGTTTGCTCTCACACTGCTTGGGGAAAAGGAGAGACTATGGAGTCTTTGCGAGAGAAACCTGCTCTTGAAATCCAGTAACAGGTGCCTGATAAAAAAACTTCTTGTATTGTTTTTTTTAGTGAGTTCGGATTATCCTGTGTATAGTTAGTCAGATTGCAAGATAATTATTTTTGTTTATTTCTATTTTTCTGCACAGTAAAACTGATTAAGGCCAATGGACTTGTGTGATCTCTCAGCTGCTGCATCCTGCCTTCTACCCCAAGAGATGGTACCTGTTCCCCTGACCCTGTTACATAATCAAAAGTAGTTCATACACATAAAAAATAAATAAACAACAACAACAAAAAATTGCTACAAAACAACATCAAACATACATATAAAGAATACACTATACTATGCAAGGAAGTCAAAAGTAGGACTATTCAAAAGGTAGATATAGATGAGGAGACAAATAGCATTCCCAGCCAAGTTACTGTAAACAGGTATGCAGGCATTTACTCAGAACACAACCCCCTCACACCACAATATCCGGATCATCAGAAGCCTTGTGATGGTAATATAGCTAGGAGAATTGAAGGTGGTGGTGTGGGGAATGGTTGGAAAGACACACAAAGTGAAGGATTAAGCACAAGAGAAGTGGAAAATGTGGATAACAGACAAGCGACAGACAGCCTCCAAATGATGTTATTGTTGATGGTGGTCAAAGTGGACAGCAGGATTCATATACAGTTCACAAGATTATGGGAGTCTCCACATTATTGTGTGGTCTCAATGGATGCATCCAAAATTCAGGATAAGCGAACTGGTATAAAAAGTACAAAAGTTCTACTGGCTCTTTCAGAGGTCCAATCGTGGGGGCAAACATGGAGCAAAATTTCAATTGTAGGAGGCAGCAGAACAGCAGGTGAGAGCAGAAGGCAGTCTTGCACAGTAAGGATGATGACAGGAGGGGCTCCAAAGGTGGCAGCTGGAGAGCCCAGGGCTCCTCCACCACCATGACTCCAACAAACAGGGAAAGTCCTCAAGGTCACCACCCCAAACATTCGAAAGACTGTGAGGACAGGAGACCGGCACTGATGAATACCATGCTCAAATCTATGACTACTAGTTTTTCACGTGGTAGATGCACTGAGATTCAAGTAATAAAAGAACTGAGGACTGCAGCCATGGTGACAAATATTCCAACCATCTTTCCTTAGGTTACTTATGATGGCTAGTGTTTTCAGTGAGGGCAGCCACTGTCCCCAGCATGCCCAAAAAACAGGGCTGAGACCCTCACTTTTTTCACAAACACTTTCTGTGCCTGCTTGTTCCCTGCCACAAAAAACGGCCACATCATGTCAATCATGCTGCGGTTTAGGGGGCACTGTGACCATCGCCACAGACACAGTTCTGCTCATGCACAGTACAGATCTTGCGCATGCACAGATCTACAACCATAAGAGATGTCCACAAACCATTGGGTTAGTGTACATTTCTTAATTAGGCCCAAAGTACCATGTGGCCACAATTCCACAAACATCTGTCCTACTATCTATTGAAAAATTGTTAGTGAGTTTCCTAACTTTCAGCTAAGATTGTGCTTTATGGCATTACTTCCATTATGTTATCCCATGCGTCTGTAAGTGTTTTTTTTTTAAATTCTACCATCCCTTTATAGGAATTAATGCATAAATAAATACTTTCATAACTTGGGGTAGAGTCGAAAAATCCTAATGGATAGCTAAGGCAAAGTAGCTAGAATTTGAAGAGAGCCATTAGACCTTGGGTCCGGGGAAGAAAGGATAAATTCCAATGGACATGGTATTTGGGAGGGAAATTTTTGTTGAAGATCTGACAGGGGGAGCCATTGACCGCATTATTAGACAATCCCATAGTTAAATCTGGACATCGCCAGTTGGGTAACATGGAAGAACTAGGCGTTGATATATTGCATTTGAATACATACTGTACTGATCCCAGATAAATTCACCATCAGTGATAACCATGAAAGGCAGGTCTAAATGACTTTTATAGACCCAACAGGGTTGGGTATGGGTTGTCAGCATCTTGTCAGTCTTACCTGTGACCTTCCTGTTAGCTGGCTGGTGTGGCTGCGGCAGATAGGAGCTGCGGCAGCGAGGTCCCCCGGTGCAGCTACCAGGCATCTGGAGGCCGGGGTCCTTGTCCTGGGGAGTGGAGCATGGCAGCCGGAGGTGTCTGTTTCCAAGTGTCCTGTTGCTAAAGTGCGATGTCTGGGAGGCTGAGGCCAGAGGTAGTGGCTGGGTGCTGGTTCAACATGTGTCTTCTGTGCAGGGAGCCGCCGTGGTGGAGACCAAGCCAAGCCAATAGGTATCCCAGTTCACGTCCAGCCAATCCAGTGCAGTCTTCCCTTATAAAAAGGGGTTGATGCTTAGCTATGGCGCCAATGCTTCAAGTTACTTGCTGCTGTAAGGTGCTCAAGCTCTGTGCTTCCAGGTTAACCCCTGGTATCCTGGTTCTGTGTAGGCCACCCGGTGGCCAGTTCTGTTATTGTAGTCCTTTGCTCCCAGTCCACCTGCTCTTACGGTTTAACTGCTGGGTCCTCTATCTGGTAAAGGGTCTCCGTTTGCTGTCGGTGTTCACAACGATCCTCTCAACATCGTTCTTCCAGTCATTTATTCATTCAGTGTTCTTCAGCATCATTTACAAATCACAAGTCATCTCTTCATTCAGTGTTCTTCAGCATCTTTTACAATCACAAGTCATCTCCTCATTCAGTGTTCTTCAGCATTGTTCACAAATCACAAGTCTTCTCTTCATTCAGTGCATTTCAGCATCATTTACAAATCACAAGTCACTTCTCCATTCAGTATTTTTTAGCACCGTCTACAAGTCACGAACATTTAGTTCTTCAGAACTCACTTGGACTTATCTCCTAGTCATTGTGTATGATTGAGGTCTCATTAAAACTGAATTAATCTTTCTTCAGTGCATCGTTCTCAGTCATTGTCCTCATTGCCTACCCCTTTTCATCTTCGGGCCAACTTTTCAATCCATGAGTAAGAATTATATTTAGCCACCTCGTTTCCTTTCTTTGCTGAAAGCTGCTCCCTCAGTCAATTGTTAGTCGTCAGATCCTCAACTCAGCCGAGCGTGACATGGGTGACCGGCGGATCACCATACCGATGTTGGGATCCCATTATTTAGATTGCCAGCGGGGAGGGGGGTGGGGCGACTGCAACAAAGCCCCATGAGTGGGAATAGTCCCTGTCAGTCCTGCTTTCCACTGGGCGGGATTCTGGCTCAGTCAATTGTCAGTCGTCAGATCCTCAACTCAAGCCGAGCGTGACAGTAAGCACTGGCCACATGGATCCGACGAATGATCAGGCTTCTGGGGGTGATGCAGCCTCAGACATCCTGTCACATTTAAATAAGCAGGAAGCTACACAAACTCAAATCGTGCAGTTTATGCAAAGTATCTCAGCTCGTCTAGACTCTCTCCATGCACTCATATCCGTACCTCAAGTGCCAGCTTCCGTTCCTGCCACTCCAGTTCTAACAGCTCCTGTGCCAGTTCCACTTCCATGGTTGCAATTACCTTCACTGAGTAAGTTTGACAGTACTCCAAAGCAATGCATGGTTTTCTCAACCAATGTGAGTTTCAGTTTGAGTTACAGTCAGTGAATTTCCCAACCGCCCGGACCAGGGTAGCTTATATTATTTCTCTGCTGACCGGTCAGGCGTTAGAATGGGCATCTCCTCTGTGGGAGAGAGCGGATCCCATTCTTTCAAATTACTCAGAATTTGTATCAACTTTCCGAAAGATTTTTGACGAACCAGGCAGGACTTCTTCAGTTTCTTTGGAGATTCTGCGATTACGACAGGGAACTCGAAACGTCAGACAATACGTTATCCAGTTTTATACCCTCTCTTCCGAACTGGTTGGAATGAAGAAGTTCTCATAGCAGCTTTCTGGAATGGTCTTTCAGACAAGATTAAGGACAATCTAGTCACACTAGACATTCCAGACAAGTTGGACAAACTAATCTCTCTGTGGAACAAGCTGGATCTAAGGTATAGAGCAGAGGTTCTCAAATTCGGTCCTCGGGGGCCCACACAGTGCATGTTTTGCAGGTCTCCTTACAGAATCACAAGTGAAATAATTAGCTCCACCTGTGGACCTTTTAAAATGTGTCGGTGAGTAATTAATACACCTGTGCACCTGCTGGGTTACCTGCAAAACATGCACTGTGTGGGCCCACGAGGACCAAGTTTGAGAACCTTTGGTATAGAGAGTGTTGCCTGGAGAGATCAAAGTCGGACCATCCGAGACCTCTGGTTGCTCCTCTTCCTAGACCATCTTCTCCATCCGCAGAGGAACCCATGCAGGTTAACCGGTCCCGTCTCACTGATGAAGAACGACAAAGGCAGAGACGAGAAAACCTCTGTATGTACTGCGGAGCGGCTGATCACTTTGTAAAGTCCTGCAGTCATCGGCCGGGAAACTCCCACTCCTAACTTATGCAGGAGAATTACCTTTCAGGAAAGAATCTGTGCTTACCACTTGTCTAGAGCTCTCCTCTTCTTCTCTTTTTGTTTCTGCACTACTCGACTCTGGAGCAGCTGAGAGTTTTATCATCTTGGCACTTGTCAAGCAAACCAGAATTCAGATGGTGAAGTTGGATCGTCCTATTTCAATCACTGCAGTTGATGGAAGTCACATCCCCGAAGGAATCATTACTCACCGCACTGTTACTCTCAGATTAAAGATTGGAGCTCTTCATTCAGAAGACATCTCTTTCCTAGTAATTCCTAAAGCCTCTCAAGAATGAATTCTCGGATTCCCTTGGCTACAAAGACATAATCCCTGCATCGATTGGCAGACTATGGATGTGCTCGCTTGGAATGAGTCTTGCTTCCATGAGTGCTTGGCGTCTGTGAAACCTCTTTGTAATTTGAATCCTGCTGAACTCCCGGTAGTCTATCAGGACTTTCAAGATGTCTTTAGCAAACAGTGAGCTGACACTCTGCATCCCCATTGTAGTTGGGACTGTCCTATTGATTTGATACCCGGCAAGACTCCTCCAAGAGGTCGAATATACCCGTTATCGCTTCCAGAGACCCAGGCCATGTCAGATTACATTTCAGAAAATCTCAGTAAAAGTTTTATTCACCCCTCTTCCTCTCCGGCCGCAGCAGGTTTCTTTTTCACGAAAAAGAAGGTTGGGGGTCTGCGGCCATGCATAGACTACCGGGGGTTAAATGAGATCACTGTGAAGAACATATATCCTCTGCCCCTGATTCCTGAGTTATTCGATAGAGTGAAAGCGGCCACCGTTTTCACTAAGCTGGATCTTCGAGGGGCTTATAACCTGATAAGTATTACTTCTGGAGACAAATGGAAGACTGCCTTTAACACCCGGGATGGGCATTACGAGTATCTAGTGATGCCCTTCGTTCTCTGTAACGCTCCGGCGGTCTTCAAGATCTTCGTGAACAAGATATTCAGAGATCTTCTTTACAGTTATCTAGTGGTATGTTTGGACGATATTATAATTTTTTCTAAAGATTTGAAGACCCATCGTGAGCAAGTCAAAGAGGTCTTAAGCCATCTTAGGAAGAATCATCTTTTTTGCAAGTTGGAAAAGTGCACTGTTGCCTTTCTCGGTTATGTCATCTCTGGACCGGAGCTACAGATGGATTCAACCAAGGTCCAAGCAATTTGTTATTGGACTCTTCCTACCACTCTAAAAGAGATCCAACAATTTCTTGGCTTTGTCAACTTTTATGGGGAATTTATCAAGAACTACTCCACTATCATTGCCCCAATTACCATGTTAAACAGGAAAGGAGCCAATCCTTTAATGTGGCCACCCGAGGCTCTGGAAGCCTTCACATTCTTAAAAGAGGCCTTCATGTCCACTCCGATTCTTCGCCAGCCTGATCTTAATCGCCCCTTGTACATGGAAGTAGATGCGTCTTCGGTGGGAGTCGGGCAGTTCTTTCTCAGCTCTTCGAAGATAAGAAAAGTCATCCTTGTGCATATTTTTCTCGAAGATTCTCCCAAGCAGAGCAAAATTATCCTATTGGTGAACAAGAACTGTTGGCCATAAAATTAGCTTTTGAAGAGTGACGATATTTATTAGAGGGAGCTCAACACCCTATCTCTGTTATCACGGATCACAAGAATCTTTTGTACCTCCAGACAGCTCGTTGTTTAAACCCACGGCAAGCCAGGTGGGCTCTCTTCTTCTCTCGGTTCTCCTTCAAACTCTCTTACCAACCAGGAACCTTAAATCGAAGAGCAGATGCACTTTCTCATTCTTTTCAAATGAAAGATTCACTCGACTCCTCTGAAAAACAATTTATTCTGAATCCGGCTTCATTTGCTTTAAGTCATACTATTCCTCTTCCTCCCCCTGGGAGAACTTTTGTGACACCAAAACTTTGCAGGAAATTGCTTACGTGGGCTTATTCTTCACCTTTCATGGGTCATGCAGGTGGTCTGAAACCTCTCAAGTTCATTCAATGATTCTACTGGTGGCCTCATCTTAAAATGGATGTCTTTGAATTTGTAGCAGCCTGTTCCAAGTATGCTCAACATAAAAGTCTGCGAACATCTCCTTTGGGTCGTCTTCATCCACTTCCAACACCTCAAAAGCCTTGGACTCACATTTCTATGGATTTCATAACCGATTTGCCAGTCTCCAGAGGGCACAACAACATTTGGGTCATTGTGGACCGATTTTCGAAGATGGCTCACTTCATACCCCTCACTGGTCTTCTCTCTGCTCCTCAGCTATCCAAATTGTTTTTCTCAGAGATTTTCTGTTTGCATGGTCTCCCACAGGAAATAGTTTCTGATTGGGGTCCATAATTCGTGGCCAAGTTCTGGAAAGCTCTCAGCTCTGTTCTAGGAATCAAGTTGAACTTCTCTTCAGCCTATCATCCCCAGACTGACGGACAGACTGAAAGAGTCAACTAAGATCTGGAAACTTTCTTACGGTTGTTCATGTTCCCAGCTCAGGATGACTGGATGGATTACCTCCCATTTGCTGAGTTCGCACACAATAACCTATATCATTCTTCTACCAATTCCACTCCTTTCTTCATTAACTATGGGTTTCATCCACGAGTTCCTTCCTTCGAATCTCTCCCAGCTCTTGAGGTTCCTGCTGCTGAAACTGCTCTTCGTCAGTTCACTAAGATTTGGGGACAAATTCATAAGGCGCTACTTAAGACTTCCCAGAAATATAAGACCTACGCCAATCGGAAACGGAGGGCTGTTCCTAGTCTCAAAGTGGGAGATGATGTTTGTATATCCACCAGAAACCTCAGACTCAAAGTTCCTACCAAAAAGTTTGCTCCAAGATTCATCTGTCCATATCCTATTGAAAGTGTTGAATCCTGTTTCTTACAAGGTGACACTGCCTCCCTATTTGAAAATTCCCAAAGCCTTTCACATTTATCTGCTAAAGCCTCTTGTAATCATTTTCAGGCAGCTTTCCCTAGACCTCTCAAGGTTCAAGCGAGGAATTTGAGGTTCATAAGATTCTTGACTCCCGCAAGAGGTATTGTCGTCTCCAGTATTTCATAGACTGGAGAGGATATGAATCGAAGGAAAGATCTTGGGTGGCTGCAGAGGATGTTCATGCTCCAAGACTGATTCATGCCTTTCATGCCAAGAATCCCACTTGTGTTCGGAGACCACCCTAAAAAGGGGGGGGGGGGTATGGTCAGCATCCAGAGTCTTACCTCCGCTTCTGGTCCCTGCAGCCTTCCTGTTAGCTGGTTGGTGTGGCTGTGGCAGATAGGAGCTGCTGCAGCGAGGACCTCCAGTGTGCCTGCTGGGCATCTGGAGGCTGGGTTTCAGGTCCTGGGGAGCAGTGCATGGCAGCTGGAGGTGTCTGTTTCCAAGTGTCCTGTTGCTGGAGTGCGGTGTCTGGGAGGCTGAGGCCAGAGGTAGTGGCTGTGTGCTAGTTCCACATGTGTCCTCTGTGCAGGGAGCCACCATGTTGGAGACCAAGCCAAGCCAATAGGTATCCCAGTTCACATCCAGCCAATCCAGTGCAGTCTTCCTTTATAAAAAGGGGTTGCTGCTTAGCTATGGTGCCAATGCTTCAAGTTACTTGCTGCTGTAAGGTGCTCAAGCTCTGTGCTCCTAGGTTAACTCCTGGTATCCTGGTTCTGTGGAGGCTTCCCAGTGGTCAGTTCTGTTATTGCAGTCCTTTGCTCCCAATCCACCTGCTCTTGCGGTTTAACTGCTTGGTCCTCTATCTGGTAGAGGGTCTCCATTTGCTGTTGGTGATCACAGTGATCCTCTCTTCAACATCATTCTTCCAGTTATCTCTTCATTCAGTGTTCTTCAGCATCTTTTACAATCACAAGTCATCTCTTCATTCAGTGCATTTCAGCATCATTTACAAACCACAAGTCACTTCTCAATTCAGTATTCTTCAGCACCGTCTACAAGTCATGAACATTTCGTTCTTCAGAACTCACTTGGACTTATCTCCTAGTCGTTGTGTATGATTGAGGTCTCATTAAAACTGAATTATTCTTTCTTCAGTGTATCATTTTCAGTCATTGTACTCATTGCCTACCCCTCTTCATCTTTGTGCCAACTTTTCAATCCATGAGTAAGAATTATATTCAGCCACCTCGTTTCCTTCCTTTGCCGAAAGCTGCTCCCTCAGTCAATTGTTAGTCGTCAGATCCTCAACTCAGCCGAGCGTGACATGGGTGACCGGCGGATCACCATACCGATGTTGGGATCCCATTATTTAGATTGCCAGCGGGGAGGGGGGTGGGGCGACTGCAACAAAGCCCCATGAGTGGGAATAGTCCCTGTCAGTCCTGCTTTCCACTGGGCGGGATTCTGGCTTCGGTATAGTGACCGGCGATCTCCCGACAGCTGGTCACATAACTGCATCCACCCCAACAAATGTGGTTGGTTTTGTATGCTAGAAGGCTGGATTCATTATACACCCAGGAGACCGTACTCGGGTAGATGTAAAAAGCCACAATCGGTGAGCTGTCTGCTGAATCGTAAGGTTTGACATTGCTGAGGCCTCACCATCCACTGGATATAGGTTTTTAGTATGTTTGAGAGTATTGGCCTAGAGTACCAAATAAATTATAGTAGAACCTTTTGGACATTGCATAACAAGATAAGCTACTGGGAGTCTTTAGACATTTAGGGACATTGCTCAATTTGACTTTTATTTTTGCCTACCCATAAGATAATTAACCTGCTCCAGGTTCTGCCTGAAGTTTGGAAAAAAATTGGCAGAGGTTCTGCTGGTATTTAGAGATCATATATACAGATGAGAAAAAATTTGTTGGTATCCTTACAGCTCATTGAAACAATCCTTCATTTCTCCTGAGAAGTGATGAAATCAAAAGCTATTGGGGGTCATTCAGACCTAATCGCTCGCTAGCAGTTTTTTGCAGTCCTGCGATCAGATAGTTGCCGCCTACAGGGGAGTGTATTTTAGCTGTGCAAGTGTGCGATCACATGTGCAACCGTGCGGTACAAAAAACTTTGTGCAGTTTCTGAGTTGCCCAGAACTTACTCAGCCACTGCGATCACTTCAGCCTGTCCGGGGCTGGAATTTACGTCAGACACCCACCCTGCAAACACTTGGGAACACCTGCGTTTCCCCAACCACTCCCTGATAAAGATCAGTTGCCACCCACCCTGTCAATCACATTGCAATCGGCTGTGCGAATAGATTCTTCATAAAACCCATTGCACAGCAACGATCCGCTTTGCACCTGTGCGATGTGCCTGCGCAATGTGGTGCATATGCATGCGCAGTTCTGACCTGATCGCAGCACTGCAAAAAAAGCAAGTGTGCGATCAGGTCTGAATGACCCCTATTGTCTCATGTTTACCTGCATTTTATATGTTATAGAATAATGCAAAGATACTGTGAAAACATATAAGTTATTGCTTATTCTCCAAAGATATTCTAAAATGGCCTGGAAAGATTTGTTGGTACCTCGTAGAAAAGATAATAAACTATAGTAAAATTTCAAATCAGTTTCTTTCTTGAATTAGCATCACACATCTTCAATCTACTAATCAGTCATTCAGCCTCAGAAAATATAATAAATAATTGGATTTTAGTGACATTTCACACTACTTGCTTTCTTGAATTAGTATCACATGTCTTCAATTAATTCAGCCTATTTAAATAGAGAAAAGTAGTCACTGTGCTGTATGGTATCATTGTATGCATCACAAAGAACATGGGGGTCATTCCGACCCATTCGCACGCAGCGGTTCTTCGCTGCGGTGCGAACGGGTCAGAGCTGCACATGCACAGTGGCCGCAATGCGCGTGTGCACGTCGTTGCCCGGCGATGGCTGTTGCTGGGCAGCGGCCAGAATAAAGAAGAAAGTGATCGCTAGTGCGATCGCAAGAAGATTGACAGCGGAGAGGCATTCTGGGGCGCCTACTCACCGTTTTCCGGGCTGGGAGATCTGAATGCAGGCATGTCCAGGCGTTTGGAGGGCGGATGTTTGATGTCAATCCCGGGACCTTCGTCGCTGTATCCGTCGCACAGGGTAAGTAGGCGGCGTCAAGTTGATCGCACGAGCAGCAAAAAGTTGCTATGTGCGATCAACTCGGAATGAGGGCCATGGACCAGAGAAAGCAAAGTAAAGAGTTGTCTAAGGAGATCAAAAAGAAAATTATAGACAAGCAAATTAAATATAATAGCTATAACACTATGTCCAAGCAGCTTAATGTTACTGTGGCTATATTTGCAAATATTATTAATAAGTTTAAAATCAATGGGATTGCAGTTAACCTCTCTGGACATGACCTGAAGGTAGCACATCTGGCTTCCGCGTAATCATGTAAACATATCCACACTTTATGTACGATTCAGAGTCAGTCCCAACCATATTCAGTTCTCACCTTGTTGAGATTAGAGTTTTTCAGTCATAATCTTGATTGTGTTTAAATTCAAATGATTGAAGTTTTGTATTGTGGGTTGTTAATTTGGCTATTTTTTTTTCCTGATGGGTATTCCTTAAAAATGGCTAACAAAAGCTAATCTTTATGGACTGCCCATGCAAACCAATAACTCATGAAGATAGAAGTTGTAGAGAAAAGGGTTCTTTTTATAGGTGTATTTTTGAGTGATGCTCCTTACAAAGTAGCTCTGGCATGGTCACCTTTCTTTCTGGATGGCTATAAAAAGAGTCCTCTGGCAAATGGTAAGACAAGCCATACAGATTCATATTCAATCACCTTGTCATAAGCAGGCCAATATTTATTTTTTCTCATCCCAGGACTGTGTTGATCCGTACCCTGTTCCATTTCACTCAGTGCTCCTAACCCCACCTCAACCCATACACTTAAAATCTATAAATTACAATAATTGAGCCATAATTCGAATCACGGTTAAATGTGTATAATACATAATCTCTGTCCTCGTAGGCAGAGAATCATATGGCTTTCCACAAATCCAGCCCAGCTGATAAAACTATCTGGTGCCAAGGCATTCATCCATTCCACCAGTGCGGGTCATGCTTTTGTATTGTATTATTGTGGTTATTAAATATTGGGGTGGTGTTTATGATGTACAGATAGAAATGCTTAATCAACTGAATTTTTTTTTACCAATGAGCACTCAGGGTATCACTAAATATCCTGCTCTGCACTCTATGCCTAAAGCATACATGTTATACTGTACACATGACAAGGGCCTGATACGTGGACTGAGGAGCTGTCACTGCTGCTTACATAGAAACAGCAACAATAGCGCTTTTATGGTAATGCAGCAGGAGGCGTTACAGCTCTTGCATGCATTACTGATCTAAGCTGCATCCTAGGACACAGTATCGCATCATCTGGAACTCTGTCGGCTGCTGCATGACCTATGGACTCGCGCAAGACAGCAGCTGCATTAACTACAAAGAGGCCAGAAAATCACTATCCTCGGATGGATACCTGGCCCCGTCTCTCCCCAGCAATGGCAGCGACATGCCCCTGTTATGTGAAACCGAGTCCATCACTGCTCCTTACCAACTCCCAAATGGCATCAGACTGTCAATCACTGACAGTATGATGCTGTAGTGTGACCGATGTCTCAGACGTATACTGGTCCCCTCGCTGTGACAGGGCCCTCCGCCACCTGCCACAGATCGGATCTCTATTCTATTCTCTATCCGATCTGCGGTACTGGGCTCTCTGCTACCACCACTGACAGCCATCAGCACACAGCCGCCAGCGCTGCAAAGGTTTGCTGAGCATCCGAGCCAAGCGACAGCTCCACTGTCCATTAATATGTGAAAGTGCAGCTCTGTGACTGGTTGGAGTGCAGGCTGCAAAGAAGACGCAGGCTGGATCACAGGAATGCACAGCCTCAGCAGGTGGAGGTGGTTGTACCTGGAGGAGGAGAGAGGAACGTGCAAGCTCTCTCTCCTCCTATTCTGTGTGTGTGTCACTGGTCGCCACAGTCCGTCTTTGTCTGTAGCAAAGCAGAGCAAAAGTAAGACATGCTGCATTCACTTTTTAATGTTTTGACAGAAAATGTAAGTTACCGCTCTGGGTATATATATATATATATATATATGTGTGTACATACAGTGTGTATATATATATATATATATATATATATATATAAATATATAAAATATGTATATATACTTACATATTATATATATATATATATATAAAGTATATTTTATGTTATTTATATCTATACATTATATATATATATATATATATATATATATATATATATAAAGTAAAAAACGGAGAGCGCACGCTTCATTATATACTCTGATAACTTTTATAACAAAGGGTACATATCCACATACATTAAAGTTTAAAACCAGCTGTTACAGCAAAACAAGACCGTCACTCCTCCAATTACACGGACAGGACCTCTCTCACTGGCTCCGGACCCAGCGGGTGACGTCACAACGTCCACGTCATCTAGCCACGTCCAACGCGTTTCGTCCAATGAGAGACTTTGTCCCACAGAAACTATTGAGGCGTGGGCTCAGGAAATGGAGGCTGAGTTTCCGTCCGATTTTCCTGAACATGCCAGACAATGTCTCTCTTATATTGTCACGGCATCTCAGTACATTAAAGAAGCAGCTTCAGATGCCGGTGTTCTGGTGGACAAGGCTGCTACTACATCCATTTTGGCTCACCGAATTCTCTGGTTACTGTCCTAGTCGATGGACTTGGACTCTAAGAAAACCTCCAGTTTAAAGGAAACATCCTCTTTGGTGAGGATCTCAACAAGATTGTCACTGACTTGGCGTCTGCTAAGACTCCATGTCTACCTAGTACTACTCCTTCGTCCCCGAAGGCTAAGTGTACTACCTTTCGTTCCTTTCACCCTCCGGGTAAAGCAAAGGGTTGGGCGATCCAAAACAGGCTCGCACTTCCAAAACCACCAAGCCCAAGCCTAAACGTGCCTGGGCTGCCCGTCAGCCTGCTTCCAAATCTGACAAGCCTGCAGCATGACAGGGTGGACCTCCCCCCTGGGGGATCCCAGGGTGGGAGGCCGACTTCTACAGATCACCCAGGTATGGTTGAAGACCACTTCAGATGCTTGGGTACGGGAAGTCATCACTCATGGATACGCTATATCCTTCAAGACACGTCCCCCTCCTCGCTGTTGCCTGACGGACATCCCTTTGGATCAGGTGAAGGCAACAACTCTCCGTTTAGTGGTACAATCCCTCCTGGACACCAGAGTGGTAGTGCCGGTGCATCTGGTTCAGAGGGGCAGGGGGTACTATTCAACGCTGTTCCTAGTCCCAAAACCGAATGGTTCCTCCCAGTCCATACTCAATCACAAGTTTGTGAGGGTCTCCAAGTTTCGTATGGAGACCCTTTGCGCTATTTTCCTGGCTTTGGAACCAGGAGACTATATGGTATCCCTGGATAAACAGGATGCTTAACTGCATATCCCTATTGCCATGTCACATCAGCAATACCTGCGGTTTGCTATTGGCAATCTCCATTACCAATTCCGGGCCTAACCGTTTGGTATGACCGCGGCTCTGCAAATTTTCACCGAGGTCATGGCAGTTATGACGGCTTCACTCCGCCGTCGGGGCATCAAGATCCTGCCGTATCTGGATGACCTGCTGATCCTGGCCAATTCCCCAGAAGTTCTCCTCCATTATTTGGATCTGACGGTCCAGTTTCTGCAAGGCGACGGGTGGCTCATCAACTGGAAGAAATCATCCCTGGTCCCTGCCCAGAGCATGGTGCATCTGGGAGCGTTGTTGGACACACACAACCAGAGGTTGTTTTTGTCACAGGGGAAAGTCCTGAAGCTTCAGTACAAGATACGTTGCTTCCTCTCTCGTCAGCGTGTGTCGATACACTTGGCGATGCAAGTAGTAGGCCTCATGGTGTCGGCTTTTGACATGGTGGAGTACGCTCAATTTCATTCCCGCCCTCTGCAGAAACTGATTCTTGCCAAGTGGGATGGCCTGCCTCACCGGATCAGATCTCAAATGATCTCCTTGTCTCCGGAGGTCCGTCTGTCACTGACCTGGTGGCTGCAGGACCAGCGATTGAGCAGGGGTCGTCCCTTCTGGATCTACAACTAGGTCCTTCTGACGACAGATGCCAGTCTGAGGGGTTGGGGCGCGGTGTTGGAGCAACACTCTCTTCAGGGTCAGTGGACCAGGGAGGAGTCTCTCCTCCCAATAAACATTCTGGAATTGCGGGCAGTGTTCAATGCTCTGAAACTGGCCCAGTATCTGGTACTGAACAGGCCAGTTCAAGTACAGTCAGACAACGCCACCACGGTGGCGTATATAAATCATCAAGGTGGCACTCGAAACCGCATGGCAATGATGGAAGTGTCAAAGATTCATCAATGGGCGGAACGCCATGTGCCAGCCATATCGGCAGTGATCCTTCCGGGGGTCCTCAACTGGGAAGCGGACTTCCTCAGTTGTCAGGACGTACACGCTGGAGAGGGGGGCCTTCATCCAGAAGTATTTCAACTCCTAGTGTACAAGTGGGGCCAAGATGTAGACCTGATGGCGTCTCGACACAATCACAAGGTTCCGGTCTTCAGAGCAAGAACAAGGGATCCTCAAGCGGCGTTCGTGGATGCACTGGCAATTCCATGGAACTTTCGGCTGCCGTACATTTTCCCTCTGGTGTCACTCCTGCCCAGAGTAGTGAGGAAGTTCAAGCAAGAAGGAGGAATCCTTCTAATAGCTCCAGCATGGCCCAGACGGCATTGGTTCTCAGACCTACAGGGTCTCTCGCTAGAGCGTCCTCTTCTGCTTCCGCAATGACCAGACCTCCTCGTTCAGGGCCCTTGTGTTTACCAGGATTTGGCCCGACTGGCTTTGACGGCGTGGCTCTTGAAGCTTCCGTACTGAGGGCCAAAGGATTTTCTGAGGTGGTCATTCAAGCTATGTTGAAGGCCCGTAAGCCGGCTTCTGCTCGGATTTACCGTAGGGTCTGGAATTCTTACTTTGCTTGGTGCGCATCTAACAATCATGACGTTTACAAGTTTAGTACGGCCAAACTTTTGGCCTTGGACCTTCGGCTGGCCTCCCTCAAGGTTCATATTTCTGCCTTGTCGGTATGGTTTCAGAGAAAAATTGCGACTTTGCCTGATGTTCATACATTCACTCAGGGGCCTATATTTACAAAAAATTCCGAGTTTGCCCGATTTGTGTTTTTTTTTTCTAAGTCCCAATCCGGAAATTCACTAAGCACCAATCTCGGCAGTGTTTGGACTATTCGTAATGGTTTGATTTGCAAAGTTCAGAAATACGAATGAATAGACCATCGGTCAAACGCGGCTGTTATTTCATACAATACGGGAATTCACTATTCATTCGTATTTGGGTGTTAGTCTCTGAGTGCTCAAATGCGGTCGTATTTTTTTGCGAATCGTTAAAAAAAGCGGCAAAAAAATAGACCTGCTTTTTTCAGGCGTGTTTACATGTATAGCAACTAAAAAATCAATCACACCTGAATACGGATGCCTATAAAAGGATGTTAGGCCCAATTCAAACCACCTACACTCAGAAATGGCAGCAGGACTGTGGACCAGTGATATTTTGTGTGCTGTGGGATTCCTCAGACTCAGACATCAGCCTAGGAACAACAAACACATTTACTCCTGCGCTAATTAATTCTACAATATGATATGGCTCAGAGTTTGCTTGACTCAATAAAAACAAAACAAAAGGATAATTTATTAAATTTTATGATTCTTTTTTATTTATTTTTATCACACATACATATATGTATATTAAGAATTAATTAAGAATAAATTGATTAGACCGGTCTAAATAAACCACTAATCAAAAAACAAAAAATAATAATAAGCTAAAGGAGGTGGATCATAGGTAAACTACTGTGCACAGAAAAAATCATTAAAATTGCTAAAAATCAGTCCATGTATAGGATCATGCAGATAGTTTAACCAGCTATAAATTGCACCTACGTTGTAGACAGCGTAACGTTGTGTTTTATTGTATTAAATACTCTTCATCAAATTGCCACTCAGCCAAAATGCAATAGGTAAGTGCAACAAACGCTCCACAACGGAGCTTTACATATGGTTCGCACCTGAAGCTGTCATGCGGAAAAGGAGAATAATATAAGAGACGGTCTCGGGCTGCGGGAAAGGCGCTTCGCTGGCGCCTGCTGTGTTGTTAATGTTAATTACCCCGACTTCCAGGCTCTGTGAGTCCGCGTCTCCGGGTGCCGTATGCAGACACCTGCGTCCCGTTGGTAAGCACACGTTCACCGTTAATTCTCCAGATGATGCCGCTGAAGCCCGACTTCCAGGCTCTGTGAGTCCGCGTCTCCGGGTGCCGTATGCAGACACCTGCTGGTACAAAAGGTCCTATTTGGACCTTTTGTACCAGCTAAATTGCACTTATACAACATATCATTTTCAGCGGCATTATCTGGAGAATTAACAATGAACGTGTGAGTACCATTGAGACGCAGGTGTCTGCATACGGCACCCGGAGACGCGGACTCACAGAGCCTGGAAGTCGGGCTTCAGCGGCATCATCTGGAGAATTAACGGTGAACGTGTGCTTACCAACGGGACGCAGGTGTCTGCATACGGCACCCGGAGACGCGGACTCACAGAGCCTGGAAGTCGGGGTAATTAACATTAACAACACAGCAGGCGCCAGCGAAGCGCCTTTCCCGCAGCCCGAGACCGTCTCTTATATTATTCTCCTTTTCCGCATGACAGCTTCAGGTGCGAACCATATATAAAGCTCCGTTGTGGAGCGTTTGTTGCACTTACCTATTGCATTTTGGCTGAGTGGCAATTTGATGAAGAGTATTTAATACAATAAAACACAACGTTACGCTGTCTACAACGTAGGTGCAATTTATAGCTGGTTAAACTATCTGCATGATCCTATACATGGACTGATTTTTAGCAATTTTAATGATTTTTTCTGTGCACAGTAGTTTACCTATGATCCACCTCCTTTAGCTTATTATTATTTTTTGTTTTTTGATTAGTGGTTTATTTAGACCGGTCTAATCAATTTATTCTTAAATAATTCTTAATATACATATATGTATGTGTGATAAAAAATAAATAAAAAAGAATCATATAAAATTTAATAAATTATCCTTTTGTTTTGTTTTTATTGAGTCAAGCAAACTCTGAGCCATATCATATTGTAGAATTAATTAGCGCAGGAGTAAATGTGTTTGTTGTTCCTAAGTTACCGGAGACTATAAAGTGCCGGTTTCTCTTTTTTTGACTTGATTTACCCCAAGTCAAGTTTTCCTTGCAGCTTGAATATATATTGTATTGTTTTAATTATCGATATTAAATACTCTATTAGCACAACCATTATAGTTGGGTTGTGATGTATTAGCGCCTGGTTAATTTTTGTGTGTCAGACATCAGCCTGTAAGTAACCAGGGCCAACAAACTCAACATGGTCAGCAGGTTGTACAGGTTCTGCGGAGGCTGCGCAGGCCTCGTTTTTTTAGGGGGCGTTTAAACTTGAACGCATTGTCCGATGATATGGTCATACAGATGTTCCGTCTAAATCGTAACAACATTTTCCGTCTGTATGACCTTGTCAAGCTGGGCCTAGACCCTTAGACAGCACGCTCTCGCTCTGTCTCAGGCCTGCACAAACTCCTGGCTGTGTTGCACTTTATGGCTACTAGTAGCTTTCAGGCTGTGTCTGGGGATGTCATAGGAATCTCACAGCCCTCATTTTCGAGAATATTAACACAGGTGATGTATACCTAACTACCTCATCTTTTTTTTTTTTTTTTTATTTCTCGGTGGACAGTTCTGTCCTAAAATCTCATGTTTATTGTTCTTTCAAATATACACACAGGTGTTGGCTGTTTTGCAGCCCCACATCGATGCCTCAATCTGCTTCCCTACCCAGGAGTCTCAGTGGCATGCCGTCAGGGTAGATTTCTATGAGCTGGCTGGCATGCCCAATGTGCTTGGAGCCATAGATTGCACACACATTCAGCTGAGACCACCTAGGGGCAGGCAGCACATATATACTAATCGCCATCAAGAACACTCCACAAATGTGCAGGTGGTTTGTGATGCAAATCTCAAAATAATGAGTGTTGTTGCTGGTTACCCTGGGGGCTGCCATGACTCCTTCATCCTCAGTCAGTCATCCCTCTTTGATAAGTTTGAGTATGGACAAATGCCAGATGGATGGCTGCTGGGTATGTAATTTGATATGTGTAGGCCTGCGTATACTTTGTCCAAATACAGGGGCAGATGTATTAACCTGTAGAAGGCATAAGGAAGTGAGAAACCAGTGATATGTGCAAGGTGATAAAGGCACCAGCCAATCAGCTCCAATATGTTAATGAACATTTAGGAACAGATTGTCCGCTGCCTTTATTACCTTGCACATATCACTGGTTTATCACTTCCTTATGCCTTCTACAGGTTAATACATCTGCCCCACAGTGCGTTACTTATGTGTTGCTGTATCTTAACATGAATCACGTTACTATATCTATCTTTTAGGTGATGGAGGATATGGCTGTTTCTCTTGGTTTCTAACTCCATTGTCCCGACCTGATACCCCTGCTGAACACAATTACAATCATGCACATAAGTCCATGCGGAATGTGATAGAAAGATGTTTTGGTGTGCTGAAATCTAGGTTTCGGTGTCTGGATAAGTCTGGTGGCCTTTTGTTGTATAGTCCCGCGAAGGTGACTCAAATTGTGTTCTGCTGCTGCTTTCTTCATAACATGTGTTTGCAACAACATCTGCCACATGTTGAGGAGGAGGATGAAGAAAGCAGCCAGCAAGCAGAGGAATTAGAGACATCTGGTGATACTTGGAGTACAGATGTAGGGAGGCAGGTTAGGCAAGAGCTCATCACTCGCTATTTCTAAGGTAAGTTTGGTTTGCTTATTTCATTTGTTGTGTAATCATAAATAGATGTTGGCCCATTTTTATTGTAAAAAACATTACTCAGAATGTGTCTGTCACCTTGAGACATACAAACATACCCTCGCTTTATGCAAAACTAATGTCGCATGTGTATTGTGTTTATTTTAAAAATCAAAGCAACAGATTATGAGTGGCATGCATTAAGTCTGGATAAGTGTTCGTAAACTTGCACTGATAATTTATTACAAGCACACATAATCCACATAGTAATTTATTTAGTATTTTACTTTATGATTGTGTGTAACGTCCTAATGCACAGGTTCTCAAACTCGGCCCTCAGGACCCCACACAGTGCATGTTTTGCAGGTAACCCAGTAGAAGCACAGGTGTATGAATTACTCACATACACATTTTAAAAGGTTCACAGGTGGAGCTAATTATGTCACTTGTGATTCTGTGAGGGGACCTGCAAAACATGCACTGTGTGGGGTCCTGAGGGCCGAGTTTGAGAACCTGTGTTCTAAATAAACAGTCCTCAACATATAATATGTTAGCCTTGAGGAATACATGTGTCCCTATGTGTGATGCTCCATCATATTTAAGGGACACAAACTTACTCTCATCCAAAATAATTTATTTTCGTAATGTTTGCTGCAGTAAACTTGCTGATCCCCAAGAAACCCACTATCACGAACCTGAACGACTACAGGCCGATAGCACTGACGTCTGTGGTCATGAAAACGTTCGAGCGTCTGGTTTTGAATCACCTGAAAACTGTGACTGGCCCCCAACTGGACCCCCAGCAGTTCGCCTATCGCTCGAATCGGTGTGTCGAGGATGCAGTCAACCTGGGCCTGCACTACATTCTACAGCATCTAGACATTCCCGGTACCTACGCGAGGGTCCTGTTTGTCGATTTCAGCTCGGCCTTCAATACAATCGTCCCCAGCATCCTCCACCCCAAATTACTTCGCCTAGGGGTCCCAGAAGCTACCTGTTCCTGGATAATAGACTTCCTGACAGATAGGACACAGGTGGTGAAAGCGGGGGAATTCACCTCTCAAGCGCGGTCCATCAGTACAGGGGCCCCTCAGGGCTGTGTCCTCTCACCCCTGCTCTTCTCCCTGTACACAAATGACTGTACCTCAGAGGCGCAATCAGTAAGGATCATCAAATTTGCCGATGACACCACCGTCATCGGCCTCATCAAGGATGGGGACGAATCGGCCTATAGACGGGAAGTAGACCGGCTGGCCCAGTGGTGCATCCACAACAACCTTGACCTCAACCCCCTCAAAACTGTTGAGATGATAGTGGACTTCAGGAAGAAGTCATCTAGTGCACCTCCGCTAACGATTGCTGACAGTGTGGTATCGCTAGTGGACTCCTTCAAGTTTCTAGGGACCACAATCTCCAGGGACCTTAAATGGGGGTCCAACACTGACGCCACTGTTGGGAAAGCGCAGCAGAGGTTGTTCTTCCTCAGGCAACTAAGGAAGTTCAACATCCCACAGAAGCTCCTGCTCCTCTTCTACTCCGCGATTGTGGAGTCGGTACTGTGCTCCTCGATACTCGTATGGTACAGCTCCGCCAGCGCGAGGGACATATGCAGGCTCCAAAAGGTGGTCAGAACCGCAGAGAAGATCATCGGGGCCGACCTTCCCTCAGTCCAGGACCTGTACTTGTCCAGAGCTAAAAAGCGGGCAATGAAGATAGTAAAAGACCAGCTACACCCCGGCCACAGCATGTTTAACTTGCTTCCTTCAGGCAGGCGTTACAGGGCTGTCCCCGCCAGATCCACCAGAAGCCTCAAAAGTTTCTTTCCCCAAGCTGTCTGCCTGCTGAACTCCTGAACATTGACTGACTAGACGTACATGTAACTCACTTGTGTCCCTACGGTATACCTATCTGTGTAACTTTACTTGCCCCCCCCCCCCCCCCCCACACACACACACACACACACACACACACACACACACACACACACACACACACCTGCTTACCTGTTACCTACTTGGCTGTTGTATAGCAAACCGAAGACAAATTCCTAGTATACGTAAGTATACCTGGCCAATAAAGCTGATTCTGATTCTGATTCTGATTGTAAGTAAATACACAGTTTGCCACATATATACATTATTATACACATTATTATTATTTTTTTGTTAAAAATTTATTATTTTTTGGTTTCTGCATCATGTGTAATAACATTATTACTCATTTTTAACACACACAAACATGGCCCAACAATAATGACATTCCTTTTGGCAATGAATTATCTCAATTCAATGACAACATATTAAAAGCTTTTTACGCAACTCAATTGTGTTATTCTTGTAATGTTGTATAGAGAAGAAAGGTAAAATAGTTAACAATCACATTGTAATGTGGATTGGCTGCAGGATATGAGAATGATTGGAATCTAGAAAGAGTAATGATTAGAAAAAAATCAAGTGGTCTGGTTACTTCCTGCTAACATGTATGTGGCTGCCTGGCAATGATTGTGTGTGCAGGATAGGAGAGTGATTGGAATCTAGAAAGAGTAATGATTAGAAAAAAATCAAGTGGTCTGGTTACTTCCTGCTAACATGTATGTGCAGCTCCAACATTTCCCTCCTCCAAAAGAAAACAAAGATGGTAAAGAATAAATGTGCGTACAAATTTTATGCTGTTGTTTGTACCACTTATAATTAATGATGTTGTATAAATTGTCAAGGAGCTAAGTGTTATATATATTTTGCCAAACATACACTTACTAACTATTTTGAATTACTTCTCAGAAATGTTAAATGTGTTTGTTTTGTGTAAATTTTTATTGGGTCGCTGCTTGTCCTGCCCTTTGCCTTTAGCACTGTCATGTTGTCGTGCTCTGGTGGAGCATCTTCGTGGTGATGAGACTGGCGTGATATTTGGAGTAGTCGTACCAGAACTGCTGCTTGTTTGCTGTTGGTGCATGGATCTGAGTGTTTCATTCAGGTTAGTAAGGGTGGCATTGAGTTCACGTGTAGCAGCATTTTGATTGTCTACAATTCGGAATAAACTTTCATGAATCTTTTGATTGTTTTGAAAAATGTTCATATAACTTTACTGTTGTCTGTGCTGTTCTTCCATTAGTCTGTGCTGTTTTTCCATTATGCGCTGTAAGTTGCCCATGACCTGTGTAATGTCTGTACGCATGAGTTCCATGGTATTGCCAATTCTGGTTGTTTGTTCATTTTGTCTACTCATATTTCTGGTTATTCTTCTGAGGTGACATGGTAGGCTTGCAAACATTTGTGTCTGCCTACGCAGGCAATCTTCATTAGTGGCCTGCTGTCTAGCCCAAATGGTCCAAAACACCTGATCAGGGCCTTGTGTTACTGGTGTTGTTGGGCTGTGTTGTGGTGGTGGTGTGCTTTGCTGTGGTGGTGTACTCACAGGTGCTGGGAGGCTGATTCCTTGGCTTAATGGCTGCATTTCTAAGATGATTGTCTCCTCCATGTCACTGTGTTGCTGTTGTTGCGGAGGGATGCTGTTACCAGGACTAGAAGCTGAAATGTCGAAAAATTCGCAGTTAGCTATCCATATGTTTGATAAATGAAAACAAATCACTACACATGGAACACATGTCATTCACTGTTGCTTTCAGATATTCTGCCTAGCAACATCATCACTCATAACTTAAATACATACATATGGCTGTTTGTGGCAAATGTGTCTGGTTACTTGATTGTGAAAGCAAACACTTTAGTTTTATTGTAGATCAGACATACTCCACCATAAAAACACATTGTAATCCATAATGTGTTACCTTATAACTTTTCTAAAACAAACATAGTAATGTTTTTATATGTATTTGGCAATGTGAGCTCAAACACACATGTGAAAATTTGATAAACAACCTTACTATTTGCAAACATTAAACATGAGTTTCTGTTGCAGCATCTTACACACAATGTGCTACTGTATGGCTCAAGTGGACATACATATCTTTACTGGATGTAGACAAGGCCATTTTGCTTGGATTCCATTTCATGTTTTACTTACTTCGGTAAGTATATAAGTTTTTGATGTGTTTTGACTTAAGGCGGTTAAGAAAAAGTTAGATTACGATCTAAAATTGTTTACATTTATTTCAGTTTGATACTCACAATCAAGATGAGGGGAGTGTGGATGATGTCTTGGAGGTGTGTCCAAAATTTGGAGTGGGGGGACCGAACATACTGTCGATAATCTTCGTGGCGGGGTAGCCTGCTGTGGTTGGCCCTGGACATCAGACCTTGCTTTCTTTGCTGCCACAGGTTTTTTGTGGTGATGTCTTACAGAAGTTCCACTTCTGCTGCTCCAGACTTCTTTTGATGGACCTATTAATGAAAGTGAAATTATGTTATGGCCATTCCTTTACAAACACCCTATACTACAATGGACACTTTACCTGCTTCCGCAGCGTCATCATCATCAGATGTGATGGGAATTACTGGAGGACGAGTAGTACTGCTTTTTTCAAACACTGTAAAAAAACAAAACACTCATGTATTCATGCCATTGTTGATACATCCACCCATTATGCTTCTAAACATGTATTCTTTAAGAAATGCTTGCTTTATTTTTATGAAAAACATAAGGACCGGAAACAAAAAAAACCACTACATAAAACAATAAACATTGTCCAATAGCCATATGCACTATGGAAAATTTAACACAGGAAAACATGTACAGGACACTGACATAGGCCACAAGTAAAAATACAAACATTAACAACCACAAACACACACATCTTCATTTTGTAATGAAAGGAAAAATATTACAGATGCAATATATAAATTGCTCTGTGATGTGGCACTCCAAACACACATTACCACTATATGAGCCAAACAAAAAAAATTAAAAAATTACACTGCAGTATTGTGTCACGGTACAAATACAAACTTAAACTGAACAAACAAATAGTGGTTTTTACAATAAAAAATATTACATTCTGTAATAATGACATTACACATGTAAGTGGTTTCCAAACCACTTTCCACTACTCCAGCCTCTAACATGACAACCACTGTTTTTGAAACATTGCACATGGATAACCTAAATATAAAACATAGTCCAAATTAAAAAACAAAAAATGTCCAAAAGGAAAACATTATTGCAGGACAATTCAATGACACACCAAGTCCAAACTACACATGCAAAATATACTGGAAAAAACACATGACATACAATAAAGTAAGATGTTACATTGGCTTTTGTATAAAACATTACCCAAAACAATGTATTTGCTGACACACACTTGAAGATGGGAGTAATATGCAACGTGACATGACACACATTTAAAAAATAAATAAATAAGGTAATAGAATGTTAATGCAAATACACATGCTCACCATTCTTCCTGGGCCTATCTGAATCCCGGACATGGGTTGCAGAGACTACTTCAGGAGGTATTACACTCCTCATACTCCAGATATCTTGCAATATAGGGCTGGCCACCACCGGTTTTTCGAGCCGACTTCGCCTCCTTGGCCATTTTGGACTTGACACGTCGCTTTATGTCATAGTACCGTTTGCGGCACGTGTCCTCCGTCCGCTTGACCACCCCCTCACTATTGACAGCAGCAACAACTTTCGCCCACAACACCATCTTCCTCCGTGTTGGCACCTTGGCGGACTCAGGCCCAAATAGCTGCCGCTGATACTTCATCAGCTCACGCACCAATGCCACATTTTCAGCAAAACTAAACTTTACATTCCGCCCAGTCTTAGTAGTGGTGAGCGGCTGCGGAGCTGTCTGACTATCACTGTCACTTGAGGCTGCTGCAGCAACCTCACCCACCTCCTCCACCTGACCGACCTCCTCCCCCTCACTCACACCCTCCACCTCACCCACCTCTGAGTCACACATAATTGTGTGTCTAAACACTTAACACAGAAAAAAAAATAGACAAACAACACACTCCTCCACTACCACTACACAACTCACACACACACACACACACACACACACACACACACACACACACACACACACACTGACAAGGGACTATAAAGAAAAATAACTTGGACAAAAAATTAGACAAAACCACAAAAAACAAGACTACAAGAATGACAAGACGACTTTCAAACACAATACCACACTCAGAAATCGCTACCACCACTCCTCACCAAACCACAAATTCACCTACCTCCACAGCACAACCTCCCTCCTCCTCACCACTAACTAAACCCACGAGGTGCGGATGGTTTGGGGCGTATTTATATGGTTGCGCACAGACACTCCTACATCTGAAACACAACCAATCACGAACGGGGATGAAAAACGAAACTAAAAGTGAAAATGCGGCCGGGGTCTTAAAAAACCCTGCCGCGTTTAACTTAGAAAAAATACCGGTAAAAACAACCAAAAGACGTACGCAAATGACAATGGCGGCCGAGAATGGTCCAAAAAAAAAACTGACTGGCATCGACATCGGAAAACACAAAAACCATAAAGTCGACTGCTTCGTAACTTTGCGTATATAGGCCCTCATTCCGAGCTTTTAGCAGCATTGCACACGCTATGCCGCCGCCTACTGGGAGTGAATCTTAGCTTAGCAGAATTGTGAATGAAAGATTCTCAAAATTGCGAATAGAAATTTCTTAGCAGTTTCTGAGTAGCTTGAGACTTACTCTGCCACTGCGATCAGTTCAGTCAGTTTCGTTCCTGGTTTGACGTCACACACACGCCCAGCGTTCGCCCAGACACTCCCCCGTTTCTCCAGCCACTCCCGCGTTTTTCCCAGAAACGGCAGCGTTTTTTCAAACACTCCCAGAAAACGGCCAGTTTCCGCTCAGAAACACCCACTTCCTATCAATCACACTCCGATCACCAGAACGAAGAAAAAACCTCGTAATGCCATGAGTAAAAAACCAAACTTCTTAGCAAATTTACTTGGCGCAGCCGCAGTGCGAACATTGCGCATGCGCAGTTAGCGGAAAATCGCACCGATGCGAAAGAAAATAACGAGCGAACAACTCGGAATGAGGGCCATAGTTTCAAAAAGTTGCATGAAAATGCACCCGATACAAAACGAGTTTAAACACTACACAAACCGACTCAAACACGAATATTAGTAAATATTGCCCAGGGTGTTTTACGGATTTAACCTCCCTATGTCCCACCTATGGCTCTTTGGGATTTGTCGGTGGTTCTTGAGGCTTTGCAAGAGTCTCGGTTTGAACCTCTTGAATCTGCGGACCTTAAGTGGCTATCCCTCAAGGTCTTGTTTCTGCTGGCTATTGCCTCTGCTAGACGGGTATCAGATTTGGGTGCCTTGTCTTGTAGTTCCCCCTATCTGATTTTTCACCATGACCAGGCGGTTCTTTGGACGTGCCCTGGTTATCTACCTAAGGTGGTGTCTTCTTTCCACCTTAACCAGGAGATTGTGGTTCCGGCATTTGTCTCTCCAGATTTATCCTCCAAAGAGCGGTCTTTGGATGTGGTACGGGCTCTCCGTATCTATGTGAAGAGGACAGCCTCCATTAGGAAGTCTGATTCTCTCTTTGTACTGTATGTTTTTCACAAACGTGGCTGGCCTGCTAATAAGCAGACCTTGGCCAGATGGATTAGAATGGTGATTGCACATGCTTATGTACAGGCTGGCCTTCCAGCCCCTGCTACCATCAAAGCCCATTCTACTCGGTCTGTTGGACCTTCTTGGGCGGCCCACCGTGGTGCGACCCTTGAACATTTGTGCAAGGTGGCTACGTGGTCCTCAGTGAACACGTTCATAAGGTTCTATGCCTTCGATACTTCCACCTCCAAGGATGCTTCCTTTGGAAGCCGGGTTCTTGTGCCCTCTACCGTGCATCCCCTCCCATAAGGAACTGCTTTAGGACACCCCCGATGTTATTCCCTGTGGAATACCAGTGTACCCAGCTGCAGAAAAGGAGATTTATGGTAAGAACTTACCTTTGTTAAATCTCTTTCTGTGAGGTACACTGGATTCCACAGGGCGCCCACCCTGACGCACTTAGCTTCTTTGGGTTGGTATGGCATTAGCTGCTAATACCTTCTCCTGTTGTGAGAATGTGGTGTCTGTGGCTACTAACTGTTGTCGTCTCTTTTACCTGTTACTGCATTGGACTGGTTAACAAAACTGAGCTCCTGTACATGGAGTTATAGAGGAGGTTATAGAGGAGGCGGCACTGAGCATCTTGGGAACAGTCAAAGCTTTTAGCCTGTTGGTGCCTCAGATCAAGATCCTACTCTACACCCCCCCCCCCCCCCCCCCGATGTTATTCCCTGTGGAATCCAGTGTACCTAGCAGTAATAGATTTAACAAAGGTAAGTTCTTACCATAAATCTCCTTATTGCGTCTGAGGTCCAGCTCACCCAGGTATGACTGTAACTTGCCAGGTGCCCGCACTGTTCAAGTGCACATATACTCCCAGGGGGTGCAGCACTCCTAGACTCCAAACAATCTCTTTGCTGCCATAGTATTAACTTAGCAACATTTCAGTTCCTTTATTCACAGAACTGTCATCAGGCTAACAGATACATACAAAGTTAAAAAGGTAACTCACACATCCCACGTGTAGGCGTCCTTCCGGGATCGGGACTTCACCCGGCCGTCGGCCCATATTGAATGACCTCATCACTATGGTGATGGGTCATCAGTGCTAGACCCATCACCATAACAACGGAGTCTGGGAGCTGCAATACAAAGTAAACAGTATAAACAGTGTGTAGACTTCACACACCACACATATCGAGTATTGTTAATAGGCTGCAACTAACACTGTGCTGTTAACAATAATCACGTAGCATATTAAGAGGGTCCTCGAATCTGTGCTAATGTAATGAACTTAGGCTTACACTGCCGTCTTACATATTGGCGTGGCTACATTATACTGATATAACAAACTGCTGGCAAGTATATCCACAGTTAATTTCCAATGGCCAAACTACTATCACATATCCCAATGTATATCATACATACTTAATAGAGGAGCATAAATCCTATCTAACAAGGATCTAATATCACAACCTAGTTCTATGATATGCAAAGCATATGAGAGGGATACTGCCATCCCATATGTATATCTAATGGCATCCCGTGGCAATTACACTAAACACCACTCAAAATGATAATAATATTACTGTAAATTATTCAACCCAAGGTGTTCATTTAGGCCCTTTGGGGCATGTGTCCCCAATCTGTAGATCCATTTGGTTTCTGCTAGAGATGAGCGGGTTCGGTTCCCTGAGAACCGAATCCCCCCAAACTTCATGCTCCTAGCCGGTATCTGAGCCCAGCTCGGGACTTCCCGCCAGACTCGGAAACCAGAACGAGGCAAAACGTCATCATCCTGCTGTCAGATTCTCGCGAGTTTTGGATTCCATATAAACAACTGTGCATCTCCGCCATTTTCACTCCGGACTTGGAGAGTGAGGTAGACAGACCCTCATACCCTGTTTGCTATAAAAATTCAGGGTTGCAGTTATTAAAAATTAAAAGCACACTGCTCCTGTATGCTGTAAAAATATAGGGGTGCTGCTGTTAAAATAACTACACTAGCCCTGTATGCTGTAAAAATTCAGGGGTGCAGTTGTTAAAAATTTAAATCACACTGCTCCTGTATTCTGTAAAAATATAGGGGTGCTGCTGTTAAAATAACATTACACTGGCCCTGTATGTTGTAAAAATTCAGGGGTGCAGTTGTTAAAAATTAAAAGCACAATGGTCTTGTATGCTGTAAACATATAGGGTGCTGCTGTTAAAATAACATTACACTGGCCCTGTACTCTGCAAAAATTCAGGGGTGCAGTTGTTAAAAATTAAAAGCACACTGATCCTGCATGCTGTAAAAATATAGGGGTGCTGATGTTGAAATAACATTACACTGGCCCTGTATATTGTAAAAATTCAGGGGTGCAGTTGTTAAAAATTGAAAGCACACTGGTCCTGTACGCTGTAAAAATGTAGGGGTGGTGCTGTTAAAATAATATTACACTGGCCCTGTTTGCTGGAAAAATTCAGGGATGCAGTAAAATCTATGTACACTGGCCCTGTCTTGTATGCTGTAAAAATTCTGGGGTGCAGTGAAAATAAATGTACACTGGCCCTGTATGCTTTAAAATTCAGGGGAGCAATAAAAATAAATGTACTCTGGCCCTGTCTTGTATGCTGTAATAATTCTAGGGTGCAGTGAAAATCAATGTACACTGGCCCTGTCTTGTATGCTGTAAAAATTCAGGGGTGCAGTAAAAATAAATGTGCCCTGTATGCTGTATAAATTCAGGAGTGCAGTGAAAATAAATGTACACTTGCCCTGTCTTGTATGCTGTAATAATTCTAGGGTGCAGTGAAATCAATGTATACTGGCTCTGTCTTGTATGCAGGGCCCAATTAAGCCTTGGGGTTGCCCAGAGCACTTAAGACAGGGGGCCCCGATGGAAGATGGGAGATGTAGATTAAATTGGGCATACATCCCAACATGTCCCATTCTAGGAGGGACAAATGCTCTCTACTTGGACTTCCCACTTAATATATGATTGGCGTCACCTGTGTTGAAATATTTAATTGATAAGAAAGGTACTTCAACACAGGTGATTATAATCATAAATTAAGAAGGAAGTCCAGGTAGACAGCATTTTGTCCCTCCTGGAATGGGTCATGGTGGGAGGTATAGATTGTGTAAATTAAATTTAAACCAATTGTAGTGGTGTATATTAGTTTTAACTAATAGATTAATAATGCCTGGGTAC
Organism: Pseudophryne corroboree; assembly: GCF_028390025.1. NCBI lineage: Eukaryota > Metazoa > Chordata > Amphibia > Anura > Myobatrachidae > Pseudophryne > Pseudophryne corroboree. Next base: position 299,108,178 of record NC_086444.1, on the reverse strand, counting down.
TGTTTATAGCTCCACCTAATTGAAAGACAACTATTTTATAAACTTTTCTTGTAGTGGAACAAAGACAACTTAACCTGCAAATACACATAGAAAATTAAATAATTTATCTTGTCACATGCAAGAATAGCAGCAGCCTCTGTACTACGTACACACTGGGACATGACTCAAGATGACTCCCTGTGTGTGTCTCTATCGCTAGACCCAAATGGTTTAGTTACATAACAGTTTACACAGGACTCAGACACCCAGGCGGGGAGGAGGAGAAGCTGGGATCCCTGTGTCACTTACAGCTCTCTCAACCCTTCTATCTCTCCTCTGGTCAGAAAGGTCTGTCGGTAACTCATGAAACATGATATTCCTGTGTCTCTGCCTGTACTGCATACTGTCCTGCTCGCATTCTGGCTGCTGGTACTGCTGCTGCTTAAGAGGGAAAGCAAGTGCTGTCAGTGTGCTCTGGTCAGAGGGCCCCCTGATAAAGGGGGGCCCAGGGTAGATTATGCCCTGCATCCTCCCCTTAATCTGGCTATGCTTGTATGCTGTAATAATTCAAGGGTGCAGTGAACATAAATGTAAACTGACCCTGTATGCTGTAAAAATTCAGGGGTTCTGTTAAAATAAAAGTACACTGGTCCTGTATGCTGTAAAAATACAGGGGTGCAGTGAAAATAAATGTACACTGGCCTTGTCTTGTATGCTGTAAAATTACAGGGGTGTTGTGAAAATACAGGGGAGCTGGCACTGTCTGCGGTTGTGATATCTAGGCCTGACCTTCACAACACTGCATGGGAAGGGGCGGCTCCTACCACCATTTGCACGCCCCCTGCAAGTGCTGGGAGGAGCACCGCCAGTCCAGTTGCTGATATTGAGATTGAGGATGTCACTGTAGAAGTACACCAGGATGAGGAGGAAATGGGTGTAGTGGGCGCTGCAGAGGAAGTTGACGATGAGGATTCTTATGGTGATGTGGTTTGTTTGAATAAGGCACCAGTGGAGACTGTTGTTGCCCATGGGATGAAAAAGACCATTGTCATGCCTGGGGAAAATACCAAAAAAGCCACCTCTTTGGTGTGGAATTATTTCTCCACAAATCCGGACAACAGGTGTCAAGCTATCTGTTGCCTTTGTCAATCCATAATAAGTAGGGGTAAGGACGTCAACCACCTAGAACAGGCTTGTCCAACCCGCGGCCCGCGGGCCGCATGCGGCCCAAGTCGGCTAGTAATGCGGCCCAGGAGCAGCGCTGCAGCAGAGGTTTTTTTTTTTTTTCCGAGTACGGACACCACATGTGAGGCTGAGCCGGCCCCAGCAGGCTGTCAGCACATCCTGATTGGATTGGTGCTGCTGGGACCAGCACCAGCTCACGCCCTCTCCGCTGTCAGTCACAATGTAGCCCTCCTCCGCTGCATAGCGGCACACGTGACTGAGCAGCGCGAGAGTAGAGGAGCCCAGCGGAGAAGTTGGTTGTACAAGAACACGTGGAGCGGCGGACGGAGACGGAGGCAGCGCTGCAGGAGCGGTAAGTATGTGTCTGTGCGTGTGTGTGTTTTTTTTTTACAGCTACAAGGGGCACAGTACAAGGGCGCAGCTACAAGGGGCACAGTACAAGGGGGCAGCTACAGGGCCACAACTACAAGGGGGCAGCTACAAGGGGCACAGTACAAGGGGGCAGCTACAGGGCCACAACTACAAGGGGCACAGTACAAGGGGGCAGCTACAAGGGGCACAGTACAAGGGGGCAGCTACAGGGCCACAACTACAAGGGGCACAACTACAAGGGGCACAGTATGAGGGGCATAGCTACAGGGGCACAACTACAAGGGGCGCAGCTATAGTGGCACAGCTACAAGGGGCGCAGCTACAGGGGCACAACTACAAGAGATGCAGCTACAGGGGCACAGCTACAAGGGGCACAGTACAAGGGGCGCAGCTACAGGGGCACAACTACAAGGGGCACAGTACAAGGGGGCAGCTACAGGGCCACAACTACAAGGGGCACAGTACAAGGGGGCAGCTACAAGGGGCACAGTACAAGGGGGCAGCTACAGGGCCACAACTACAAGGGGCACAGTACAAGGGGCACAGCTACAGGGGCACAATTACAAGGGGCGCAGCTACAGGGGCACAACTACAAGGGACGCAGCTACAGGGGCACAGCTACAAGGGGCACAGTACAAGGGGCGCAGATACAGGGGCACAACTACAAGGGGCACAGTACAAGGGGGCAGCTACAAGGGGCACAGTACAAGGGGGCAGCTACAGGGGCACAACTACAAGGGGCGCAGCTACAGGGGCACAACTACAAGGGGCGCAGCTACAGGGGCACAGCTACAGGGGCACAGTACAAGGTGGCAGCTACAAGGGGCACAGTACAAGGGGGCAGCTACAGGGGCACAACTACAAGGGGCACAGTACAAGGGGCGCAGCTACAGGGGCACAACTACAAGGGGCGCAGCTATAGTGGCACAGCTACAAGGGGGCAGCTACAGGGGCACAACTACAAGGGGGCAGCTACAAGGGGCACAGTACAAGGGGGCAGCTACAGGGGCACAACTACAAGGGACGCAGCTACAGGGGCACAGCTACAAGGGGCACAGTACAAGGGGGCAGCTACAGGGGCACAACTACAAGGGGCGCAGCTACAGGGGCACAACTACAAGGGGCGCAGCTACAGGGGCACAGCTACAGGGGCACAGTACAAGGTGGCAGCTACAAGGGGCACAGTACAAGGGCGCAGCTACAGGGGCACAACTACAAGGGGCACAGTACAAGGGGCGCAGCTACAGGGGCACAACTACAAGGGGCGCAGCTATAGTGGCACAGCTACAAGGGGGCAGCTACAGGGGCACAACTACAAGGGGCGCAGCTATAGTGGCACAGCTACAAGGGGCGCAGCTACAAGGGCACAACTACAAGGGACGCAGCTACAGGGGCACAGCTACAAGTAAGTTTAATATGTTAACTGTGTTTTCTATGGTTTTTTTGGACGATCAGGTATCGTTACTGTTATTTTATTTTATGTGCGGCCCAAACCAAATTTTCATCTTCTAATGTGGCCCAGGGAAGGTGAAAGGTTGGACACCCCTGACCTAGAACATCCACCCTTAAACGTCACCTGCTGTGCATTCATCATAAGTTATTGTCAAGTTCAGAAACTTTGGATAATAGCGTAAGCAGTCCACTGACACCAAAATTATGTGGTTTGTTTGAATAGTATATTCTCTGTGAGGATGGGGATGTAAACACTAAAGGGGGGTAATCTGAGGATGAGGACGACATCTTGCTGCTGTAGAGCCAGTTTGTGCAAGGAGAGATTAATTGCTTCTTTTTTGGTGCAAGTGTGCATGTCCTGTTTATACAACATAAGGGTGGGAGGGAGGGCCCAAGGACAATTCCATCTTGCACGTCTTTTCTTTGCCACATCATTTCAGGGGTGATGCCCTATATGGGGTGCTTCCCCTCTGCCCTATCAGTCCAGGGGTGCTGCCCCACTGCCATTTAAGTCCAGGAGTGCTGTTGTTTGTCTGCTGTGCTGTGTAATTCTCCAGGGGTGCTGCCTATGCTGTATAATTTCAGGGGTGTTGCGGTATAATTCCAGGGGTGCTGCTGTACTTGATCCTCGGTTTAAATAAAAGCTTAGAGCAGATATGAAACAAGCTTCAACATCATAAACAGATTTGTGAAAACTAGCCGCAAAGGTGGAAATGGAAATTGCCGAAGTGATTTTAAATAAAGTGGGGAGAGACCACATTCATGGCCAAAGTCAGTGTGACTCAGAAGAGACTGAATCATAATCCAGCGCGACTGTCGGAGAGCTAAAAGTGATATTTTCTGCCAGAGCATTAGAGAGAGGTTCTTTTCAATTATTTCATGTTAGGGACTCACTCAAATGAATGGCTCCAATTAGTCAACCTTAATTTTGATTTATTATTGATGTTCCACATTTTGGGATTATTTATTTAGAAGATGCGCATTTGTTGTACAGGTGTCTTCTTTTCCTAAGGGCTGCATAGGGTTATCGCAAGACCTGAGCCAGGAGCTCCTGTGAGGCACAAACAGTTACTGAATAAGGCCCAGTATGGAGTCTCATGGTGGCTTACAGTCTGGCTTGCCAGGCTGAGGCATGCTGTGGACCCAGAGGTTAGCATTGCTTCCTCCCACAGTCCTACTTATAGTATGAAATGAGTTTGGACGGTAGAGTGGTAAGCTCCACTAGGGCAGGGGCTCAATAACAAAAAAATATACTGCACAGTTGTGCTTAGTACTTTACCGAACCCACTTGAACTCAACTTGCCCCATCCGGTGCTGCTAAAACATCTAAGGGGCTGCTTTATTTAAAAATAAAATATGAATAAAATAAACAAGACACACAGGTATGCTTACATGTGTGTAACTGGGAGCTGTGAAAAACAAAAATAAGGCATCTGCCACAAAATATGTAAATAAAAATGCAACAAAAAATGGGGGGGGGGAAGAAACCCACGAGATTTTCACAAATCTCCAGACTCCGTGGAGGGGAAAATATCCAATCTTGATCCTGTGGTATATGCCAGTTTACTTGCATCCCAGCATTAAATCCGAGATTATCTTAATCCCTGAAAATGGAGAAGGGGGTACAATTTTGGAGGTTTTGGCCCCTAGTTTTTCAGTTTGTCCAGTAATATGGTAATTAATAATGATATATTTGCTTGGTTGAAGTCCTTTCTGTTCCACACCAATATGATTTGTGTACCTTAGGTACTGTGTAAAAGAGAGGGACCTTTGGAAATTCCACACTCAAGGCTGACCTAACTTCCAAAGAAATCAAACCTTGATCCCCCACACTTGATAGATATTGATCCAACACGGTTTTATAATCACGAGTTGGATCTCTAGGCAACTTCCTATAAGTGGAGGTATTATTCAACTGACGGTCACACTCCTCAACGTAAGCATCCAGGTCCTGTACGACTATGGACCCCCCCCTTATCAGCTTTTCGTATTATGATGTCCGTTCTTGCTGCTAAGCCTCTGAGGGTGTCCATCTCGTCCCTAGATACATTCATACCAGGACCGTTCGTGGGTTTGCTGTTGCCCTCACTTTCCAACATCCTCAGAAAAGTCCTGATGGAGGAATTTAAACTGGGGGGATCAAAATTAGAACCTGGAGTTATACTACGTAGCTGATGTGGGATAGACTGGCTAGGAGCGTTCTGTGGGCGATTGTTGAAATATTGTTTGCGCCTCAGAGTCCTACCCAACCGGTGCATCTCCACTTTCCCTTCAAGTGGGTCCAGTTCACTGGCTGGGATGAATGATAGGCCCTTGACCAGCAGTTTGTATTCCTGGTCAGAATGGGGGGTGGAGGACAGGTTAAAAATTAGTTCCCTCAAGCTCGCGACTGTTTTGGACCGTAGGATCCTTTGATTTTGTTGCGAGCGCCTCGTCCTCTTCCGCGCCCGGAGGTAGGGGTCTGGTTGGACCGAGTCTGTATCCCTCCTGGTGTCTGTTCTAAAGGGATAGATGCTCCCCGTGATGTATTAGATGAGGATGCCACCTCCGATTCACTGGCTGAAGTAATCGTATATAAACATACAATACTCTTTTTTTGTGCTATTAAAGTATATATTCAAGTCTATAAAAATAATAGTGGGCAGTTGTATGACACTGAGTTCCCTGTTAGAAAGAACTAGATAAAGGTAGATATAAGCAGGCTTTGACTGGCCCACAGGGGTACAGGGGAAACCACCGGTGGCCCCATTGCCTGGGGGCCCACCTCCTACTATAAGGATCAGGTTCTAGACTGTGCACTTGAATTGTACATTATACATATGTTACCTAATACTGGACTATGGTGTATTTTCTACAGTGCATTGCTGTTATTAATTTGTTATTGATCTGGTACATTGTCATGCATGCAGCAGCTGGATTTACTGTATATATTTATGAAAGGCTACAGATGTTGCACTCTCTAATGGTTAGTCAAACCAATGACCACACCCCCTCAGCAGACTAGCCACACCCCTAAACATGGGCCCCTACCACTGCATTCCCCCGGTGGGCACTACATGCCCCAGTCCGACACTGGATATAAGGCAATACGTAGTATACTGGCGCTCTACAGTTCTAAACCATTACTTCCATCAATCCTTACCACCTAACGGTGGAATATATTGTTCATGCACAAATATACAGTTTTTCACATATATAATATAAAAATAAAAAAGAGGTTCCACTTGATACAAATATTTATTTAAAATACATGAAAAATATGATAACAGCAAGTTTTACATTGCTCGGACCAATATCCTTATTGACTCTTCCTTTTATTCTTGTAACTTGGTGGTCACAATAAAGACAAATGCCTAAATATTGTTCACCCGTTCCTAGTTTATAGGAGGGTGCCTTTCATACAGCAAGACACACCACTGATGAAGTATCTATGAGACGAAATGCGTCGGATATTTGTCTCTATTGTGACCACCAAGTTACAAGACTAAAAGGAAATATAAAATAAAAAATCTTTTCTCCGGCAGGGTCCACAGGTTATCCACAGGATAACATTGGGATATGATGGAGCGACAGCGGATTGGCACCAAACAATCACAAGCTTTCTGGCCTCCCAGGATGCAATGGGCTCGTCCATATATTCCCGCCCACTGGCTCAGTCAAATCAGTTTTTTGTTTGGTGCGGCAGGAGCCGGACCATGGTCACAGGGCTGCTGTGTTTGGCAGCCCTAAGCTTTATTATTTTATTTTTATAGTCTTACTACATTGTTTTGAGTGATCTATCCTAACAGCGTCTTACACGCATTTTGGAAAGAGTCGCTCCAACAACTCTCTGCCAGGTCGCAACAACGCTTACCCACGGTACAAGTGATGTCTCGACGGGCGTCTGTGTCGGATATACTAGCAGGTCCAACAGACGTTACCAGGCTGTGGCCGGAGCACGGGGAGAAGGTAAGGCATCGGTTCTGCTTAGAAGGGGAATACGGACACAGCCGCACTGTTTTGGGAGGAGACTACAAAACAGTAGCTGGCGTGCCGCCACCACGGGTGCTCTAGCGCTAGGCCTTAGGGATCATAAGGCACCAGGATTAGTTTGAGGCTGCGATCCCTAGGGTTGATGTCAGCATTGGGGAGTAAGATGCTCTCCTGGACGCCCCTCCCCCCAGTTCATGACCAGTTTCCGTGCGTCTCCCGCCATGAACTGATTGCCTCACTTCCATCTCAGAAGCTGCCATGAGGGGTCTCGGTCGCAGCATAGGCCGCTGTGTCTGTGTACACTAATGTTTACCGCTAAGAGACCGGGTCGCAGACATGAGCGTCTGCATGCACTAGCGTTCACTGAGCATCTGTGTCCACTAAAAGTTACCGGAGCGGCAGTGTACACTAGTAGCACCTGGATCCACTCAGCGTTCGCTAACGTATTGATCGATCCTGGGAGTGGGGTGAGTCTCCCTGTATCCCACTCTACAGAGTAAGGGTTATACAGCACTAAATTTCTATCTACTATTTGTCAGTATGAATAGTTAAGTTTAGTGCCTATTGCGTATGAGTTTGTGTACATTACTGTGGTTTTCTTCGCAATGCGTCTGAATACGTTAAATAACTGTATAAAACAGAATTCAGTAAATGTAGTCCTACATACTTGAAATGTGTTCGTAGTTGATAATATGCTCATATGACAAATATCTGACTAATATATAACATGTGACTGACTGCTAGTGTGATTGCTGACTTTATATATGTTTGTCAGTGGTTTCTTCTAAGCCTCAATGCTGGTGCTTGGGTTGGGGTCAGATTGATATCACTTTTATACAAGTAAAGTGATTACAGTTACAGATTGTGTAGTATACTGTGAAAAGCTGATTGTTTATCATGTCTAAGAGCGGCAAAGGTGACGAGGTTACATTAACAGTAACACCAACACTCATAACATGTTTATCCTGCAAGGTGAGGTTATCAACTCAGCATCTGGCACATGATGGGTTATGTGCAAATTGTTTTGCGTTTCAGCAGATTGCAAGGCAGATCCCTGTTCAACGACAAATAGATCCACCTTGGGCTATGTTTGCACAAACCTTATCCAGTATAGCTGACAAGTTGGTCCCTACAGCTTCAACTTCAGGAATAGGGTACACTATTAACCCATACATGCAGCTCCCATCTTATGGTATAGCCCCTACAGCTTCTACAAATCAACAAGCTGATAAGCCAAGGGTAAATATATCATCAAATTCACAGGCTACACAGGATGATACATCAGATGAGGATAGCTCCATATACTCTACCTCACCATATGAAGAACAAGTGGAAGGTTTCAGCCCAGAGCATATAGCTGAGTTAATTGGAGCAATGAAGGCTATTCTGTCTCTAGAGGATTCAGCGGAGCCAATAATAAAAACTAAGGCACCTGTGTTTAAACGTCCCAAAACAGTTAGGGTTGAGTTTCCAGGGTCAGAGGAACTGACGGAAATTATGGAGGAAGCTTGGGCTACACCCAATAGGAAATATAGAATTCCAAAAAAGTGGGATTCTTACTACCCTTTTCCAACTGGGGACTGTTTAAAAAGAGAAGTACCTCCTAAGGTAGATAAGCACGTCATTCGATTAGTGCGGAAATCTATTTTGCCTTTGCCATCGACATCATTAAATTATGTCACAGACAGAAGAGTGGATGGTTTTTTTAAAAACATATTTTCTCTGTCAGGGGCAGTCATAAGGCCGCCTATGGCCTCAGCCTAGATGGCAAAAGCGGTAGTTGAAAGGGCTGACGAACTGGAAAATGGACTCTCAGCACCTACTAGGGAGCAGGAGTCCCATATAGCTTGTATGAAACAGGCTGCACTATTCTTAGAAGAAGCAGCAATGGATATGGGTACGATTGCTTCTAAAGCATCAGCCTTAACGGTAGCTGCTCGTAGAGCAATTTGGCTACGTACATGGAAAGTTGATTCAGAATCCAAGAAGGTTCTGGAAGCTTTGCTTTTTGTTGGGAACATTCTTTTTGGTAAGGAAGTGACAGATATTCTGGAGTCAGAAGCAGAATCCAAGAAGGTCAGGTTTCCTGCCAGTTATAAGCCTAAGCCTAGGGGTTCAGGGTTTCGGCCATTTTCGGTGGCAAGGTAAAACAAAAGGTAAAAATGAATCGAAGCAAACCCAGTACAATAAGTCTGGTAAAGCAAAGAAGCAATGGGCCACAAGAGGTCCAGCTTCCAAACCAGAACAGAAACCATCAGCCTGATGGTGCGGGCCTCCACCTGGGGGACTCCAAGGTAGGGGGCTGACTTCTTCAGTTTGCACACATATGGCAGCAGTCGACAACAGATGCTTGGGTGCAAGAAGTGGTATCTCTGGGTAATGTTTTCCCTTTAAAAAAGCAGCCTCCTCAAAGGTTTTTTTGCACCAGCCCGTCTCATATAGAGGCGAAGGCCAGGGCCCTGCAAAAAGCAGTTCAGAAATTGCTTCAGTCCGGGGTAATTATTATGCCTGGCTGGCATGGAAGGTGGCTGTGCTTCTCCCCAGCTCCTCCAGCAGTAGCACATAAAAGGACTTATCACCCTCTTTATCTGATCCCTAAGTGGTTGGGAGACACCCTGGGGACCCCCCCTACCTAGCTACTGGTGTCTGGGGGACCCGCGGAGTCGGGAAGCGCTTTTAAGCGCTCCTGCGGATTGAGGCCTTTTCCCCCAGACGGAAGCCAGGACCTGGAGTTTGAGGAGAGTCCAGACTGTCCCTCCGGACAGTTGGGGACATTTATGAAGAAACAGAGGTCAGCACTAATTACCAAACTATTAGAACGACTCCACCACCTCGAGTCCTCGCACAAAACGTCTCTATCAGAGACTGACTACCTAGAACTAATTGACACACGGGCCCAACTAAAGAAAACCCTTACTGATAGTATCCAGCTCTCAGTCCGTAAATGCAACTCCAAATACTACCATTGGGGTAATAAACCTGGTCGCCTCCTGGCCCAGGCTCTCAGGGCCCAACGCTCCTCTTTGTATATTAACAACGTAAAAGATCCTGGGGATGCTCTCCGATTCAAAACCCCTGAAATTGCTGCATGCTTCAAACAGTATTAATCCCTTTTATATAATTTGGAGAAACGACCTGATGGCACCGCCTCCCCTTACGACTTTCTACAGGCGAAGGCATATTTAGAAAAGGTGTCCTACCCCGTCCTATCACCTTCGGACAGGGAAGCACTGGAACTACCTTTTACCCAGCTAGAACTGGAAAACGCTCTGACCTCGACACCCTCTGGCAAGAGTCCAGGGCCGGATGGCTTCACGCTCACCTACTATAAACAATTTAAAGATCTCATCTCCCCCTATCTTCTCCAGACCTTTAATTCTATCTCCGCAGATACCCATTTCTCAAGCCAGTCCTTGGAGGCTCACATTTCCGTTCTACCTAAATCCGGTAAAGACCCCTCGATGTGCTCCAGTTATAGGCCCATATCTCTTCTAAATGTCGATGTCAAGCTTTTCGCAAAACTAATGGCAAATAGACTGAATGTATTCTTGCCTTCCCTAATCCACAACGACCAGGTGGGCTTTGTCCCGAACCGCGAGGCTAAGGATAACACCACTAAGGTCCTGAGCCTAATCCATATAGCATCCCAGGGTGGTTCTCCTACTGTGCTGCTACCCACCGATGCCGAAAAGGCTTTTGATAGAGTCAGTTGGGGTTTTATGAGGTCTGTACTGGGGCACATCGGATTAGGCCCCCTAGCGCTCGGCAGAATTATGGGACTTTATAGATCACCCACAGCTCGGGTCCGAGTTAACGGATCCTTGTCCGACCCCTTTTCCATAAGTAATGGGACACGACAGGGCTGCCCACTATCCCCTTTACTCTTTGTCCTCTGTATCGAAGCCTTCGCGAGAGCTATTAGGGCCAATGACCGCATTACTGGCCTGAGGGTTGGTGATACAGAGCACAAACTCTCCCTGTTTGCTGATGATTTATTAGCTACAATAACACACCCGATTTCCTCCCTTCATCATCTCATGCAGGAGCTGTCCCACTTCGGGTCACTCTCCAACTTTAAGATCAACATGTCCAAATCCTGCGTCCTGAACATCTCCACTCCCCCCGACACAGTGGCCAAACTTAAACAATCCTTCCCCTTTACTTGGAATACCTCCCATCTGTCTTACCTGGGAATACAGCTGCCGAGCGATCTGTCCTGTTTGTTCACATTGAATTTTGTGCCCCTTCTCCGAACACTTAGAGCTGATTATAGCAGGTGGTATCTCAAACCACTCTCTTGGCTGGGGAAGGTGAATGTTGTGAAGATGAATACTCTCCCCAAGCTACTCTACAAATTACAGGCTCTCCCCGTACGGATCCCAGACTCCTGGTTCAAGTCCATCCAACTCTTGATACAACAATTTATTTGGTCCCGGAGATGGCCTAGAATTAGCCGGTCCACTATGATTCGTTTCACCCGAAGTGGTGGTTTCCAGTTACCTGATATCAGAGGCTACTATTGGGCAATTATGCTTAATAGGGTTTTGGATTGGACGAGGAGTCGAGACACAAAGCAGTGGGTGGCTTTGGAGGGGCTTTATATGCAACAATTCCCAGAGATATTCCCTTGGCTCCCTCCTCTCCCCAGGCCTCTCTCCCCTCACCCAACTATCTCCGCGACCCTCTCCTTCTGGAAAAAAGCGCGCCGCTGGCCCTTCCTCTCTTCCGATTTCGTCCCGTTGACCTCTTTTCTAGCTAACCCCGACTTTCTAACTGGCTTAATACCCTCTCACTTTCGTGATTGGGCCCTTGAGGGTCTCTTTAGGGTAGGCTAGTTGGCGACCTCCTCAGGAGTTAGACAGTTTTCAGAGGTGCGATCTAAATGGGAAATCCCACAACATGATTTCTGGAAATATCTACAGCTTAGACATTTTCTGCACTCCAAACACAGATATCTCCAGGCCTCACGGGAATTAACACAGTTTGAGAGGTTGTGCGTCTCTACATGCACCCCCCAACACACTGTCTCCACACTTTACAAACTATTACAGAGCTCCGCTGCTCAGACGCCCACACCCTTCCAGTTGGCCTGGGAGAAGGATCTTGGGATTCAATTAACAGATAAAGATTGGCGGATGATATTCCTCAAATCTCATAAAAGTTCAGTTTGTATACAAGTTAGGGAAACCCAATATAAACTTTTAATGAGATGGTATAGACACCCCTCTCTCCTTCACTTCATGTATCCTGGAGTGACGGACAGATGTTGGAGATGTCTCAACGCCACTGGCTCCCTAATGCACATCTGGTGGAACTGTCCCCTACTCCGACCATTCTGGGTTTAGGTCATCTCCATTTCTCAAGACATACTCCACACCCCTGTCCCTACTGACCCGGCCTTTTGGTTGCTTTCCCACTCCTCAATTTCACTGGCTCAGCACAAAACATCATTACTCCGCCACCTGTCTAATGCAGCACGGGCAGTTATCCCCACTCTATGGAGATCCCCATCTCCGCCCACAAGGAAACTATGGTTCACTAGAATTAATTATTATATGAATATGGAGAACATCCTCCTGGTTTCCAGAGATAAACTCCTAGAGTTCATGACCACCTGGCTACCTTGGATAGAATATACGTCCTACAAAGACTACAAAGACTACATCTCCGCCACCAAATGACTTGGCCTCACAGTTGATTGATTAAAGAGACTGCATTATACCTCCCCCTCAGTTCGAGGGCCCCCAGATTTGGTCACACTGTGTTCTTTCTCTCTCCCTTCCTTCATTTCATACTTCACTCTTTCTATAACTTTTCTACTATGTTTACTTAAGATATCACGATTGCAATCACTGTATAGACAGATAGCGAGTGGATACCACATTGACACTATAGGACAACCTATTAATGCCTGTACCTATACCGACCCCAAGTGTCTGGGGTGGTACGCTACCCTGCTCCTTATGGCTATAATGCAATTGACCTTAATTATACGTTCTGATGCTTCTTTGTCTAAATGTGATGTAATCCTTATGTTTTCTTGAATAAAAACAGATTATACAAAAAAAAGACAATAAGTTGTCTACAGAAACACGGATTGATCATAAATTGGGCAAAGTCGTCTCTGATTCCGTCACAACGGATGATTCACTTGGGGGCTGTATTGGATTCAAGTCTGCAGAAAATATTTTTACCTCTGGAAAAGATATCCAAGGTGCAGTTAATGACTCAGGATTTGTTGCACAGTCAAACAATATCAATTCACGCAGCAATGCGACTGATGGGGTTGATGGTGTCAACATTCGACATGGTGGAATATGCACAATTCCACTCAAGACCTCTGCAGCATCTGATTCTGGCTAGATGGAATGGAGTACATCAGACAATAAAGAAACAGATGATGATACTTCCAGTAAAGGTAAAAAGGTCATTAGCCTGGTGGCTACAGACATCCCATCTAGACAAGGGGAGACCCTTTTGGATATCAGATTGGGAGATCCTGACAACAGATGCCAGTCTACAGGGCTGGGGAGCAGTGTCCGGAAAATTATGGTTCCAGGGACAAAGGACCACAGAAGAAAGTTGCCTGCCAATAAACCTGTTAGAACTTCGGGCCATATACATGGCACTGATTCAGGCAAAGGACATTCTGCAAGGAAAACCAGTCCAGATCCGCTCGGACAATGCAACGGCAGTAGCGTACCTCAACCATCAGGGAGGAACTCGCAGCCAAAAAGCAATGAAGGAGGTAAGTCGCATACTAAAGTGGGCAGAACTCCATCTTCCAGCATTGTCCGCAGTGTTCGTTCCAGGAGTCCTAAACTGGGAAGCGGACTTTCTCAGTCGACACAAAATTCGTGCAACCGAATGGGCTCTACACCCGGAAGTATTTCAGACTCTAGTAGCAAAGTGGGGGTTGCCAGAGATAGATCTCATGGCGTCCCATCTGAACAACAAAGTTCCGGCATAAGGGTCAAGAACAAAAGACCCCGGAGCGATCCTTGTGGACGCACTGTCAGTGAAATGGGACTTTCATCTGGCATATCTGTTTCCTCCGATCACCCTGTTACCCAGGGTGGCGAGGAAAATAAAACAAGCAAGGGGTGCAGTGATTCTAATAGCTCCGGCTTGGCCCAGAAGGCATTGGTACATAGATCTGCAGAGAATGTCGATGGATGCTCCAATTCTGCTTCCTCAACGTCCAGATCTACTAATGCAGGGTCCTTGTTATCACAGGCATCAGGATCGGCTGTCTTTGACGGCATGGCTGTTGAAACCTCTATCCTGAAGTCAAGAGGTTTCTCACAACAGGTAATTCAAATTATGCTCAGAGCAAGGAAACCCTCCTCGGTTCGCATTTATCACCGAATATGGCAAACCTATATTCATTGGTTCAGTGAAAGAAGTATGGATCCAAGATCTTTCAGAGTATCCAGAATCTTAGATTTCCTTCAGGCAGAAATGGATAAGGGTTTGAAGGTGGCTTCCTTGAGAGTTCAAGTTTCAGCATTGACTGTATGGTTTCAAAAGAAAATTGCCACTTTACAGGATATGCATACTTTTTTCCAGGGAATGCTGCGCATTCAACCACCCTTTGTTCCTCCTGCAGTACCTTGAGATTTAAGTCTAGTCCTCAAAGCCCTTCAAGAGGCTCCGTTCGAACCACTTAATAAAGTGGATCTTAAATGGTTGACAGCTAAAGTACTCTTTCTACTGACTATGACATCAGCTAGAAGAGTATCAGATTTGGTAGCGCTGTCATGTCTCCTTTTCTGTTTTTTTTATCCAAATAAAGCAGTTCTCAGAACTAGGTCTGGTTATCTTCCTAAGGTGGTCTCTAAGTTTCACTTTAACAAAGAAATTGTAGTCCCAGTGTCACGATCCTGGTCGCCAGTTTCTAGCAGTTAGGTGCCTCCTGAGATTGGCTCAGCGCGCTAGGCCCGGGTCATAACTATGTTTTGTCTTACATTTCATTTTTGTGTTACCCGCAGCGCCGGCTCAGCGGCCTTCTTGGTGTTTGCACTTGGCTTGGTATGGCGCTCTCAGCCCAGTCGCGGCCGCCGCACCCGTGGTCCTGCCGCATGGGGACTGAGTGTGGCATCCTCTGTGAACCGCGGCCACTGCTGTCATCCCTGTGGCCGCTGTGCATGTAGCGTGGAGTCTTCTGCTGCCGCGGCCTCCGCCGCCATTGTTGTTTGGCACATATTTCTTTTCCCCTTCAAATGCTGTCAATGGGCACAGCCATGTTGGATAAAGTCACATGTCATTCTTCTTACCAATCCGCTGCTGGTGCCTGTGTCAAGTTGTCAGCCAATGCCTGTTCACCAGTGGGTATAAATATCCTGTCTCAACACCCAGGAAATTGTCAGTGCTTCAATTGTCTTCTCAGTGATTCCAGTCTTCATCTTCACTAGAGACTCTCCAGTGTTATACTCAGCAGTACAGCCTGACTCCCCTGTGATAACTCTCTGCGGTGCAGTCTGCTTCTCCTGTGATACCTCCCTGCGGTGCAGTCTGCTTCTCCTGTGATAGCTCTCTGTGGAGCAGCCTGCCTCTCCTGTGATAACTCTCTGCAGTGCAGTCTGACTTTCCTGTTATTGCACCCTGTGTCGGCAGAGTATATGCTTTGGCTAACAGTAGCTATTCTCCAGCGGAACTCTGCTCACATTGTTCTCAGTATTCGACATTACAGCTAACTGCTATTCTTGCGATCTCTAGCATCATTCTTATATTTCTTCAACATTCTCAAGTATCTTTAAATACCTTCAACTACTTTTCAAGCTCTGGTCTCAAACCAGTTGAAGTTAAGAGACTCTCATGTTTATTAATCTGTTGCACCTTTTCATGACTTTTATTATTTAATAAAAACCTTAAAGTCACTGCAGTTGTCGTGGTCTCGCCTTCGGGCATTGGTGCTACAGCTCCTGCACATGACTAGGAGTCCCATCATACCTCCTAAGATTCAGTACCGTCAGCCCCTACAACTGAGGCTTCCTGCTACCAACACCAGCCCTCAGTTGTGACAGTAAGCACTGACCTAATGGAGCCAGTCGGAGATCAAGTCCAAGGGACTAGGCCAATGCAAGAACTGACAGCCCGCCTTGAACATCAGGAGGCTGCACAAGGCCATGTCATCCGATGTCTTCAGGACCTCTCCACCTGGCTGGATGAAATTCAAGCAACCCTCCGTGTGTCAGGGGCATCCAGTGTACCGACTGTAGCACCTACGGTGGTGTCCCCACCCGCCATACCCATTTTTGTTCCACGTCTCCACTTGCCGACAACTGCTAAATATGACGGATCCCCGCAAGCCTGCAGGGGTTTCTTAAACCAGTGTGAGATCCACTTTGAGTTGCAACCGGGCAGTTTTCCTACAGACCGCACTAAAGTTACTTATATAATCTCTCTTCTCACTGGCTCCGCCTTCGACGAGGCATCACCCTTATGGGAAAGATCAGATACGCTGTTGTCATCCTACTCTGACTTCGTGGCAACATTTAGACGCATCTTTGATGAGCCAGGTCGAGTATCATCAGCCTCTTCTGAAATCCTCCGGCTACATCAGGGGACACGAACTGTCAGCCAGTATTTAGCTCAATTCCAGACTTTGGCATCAGAAGTTTCCTGGAATGAGGAAGCCCTCTATGCAGCTTTCTGACAAGGCCTGTCTGACTGTATTAAAGATGAGCTCGCTACTAGAGACTTGCCCTCGAAATTGAATGAGCTCATATCGCTCTGCACCAAGGTTGACCTAAGGTTCCGTGAAAGGGCTATAGAGCGAGGCAGGTCAACAGTTCATAAGACTCCTTCTGCTCCTCCTCCTCACCAGCCATCTCCGCCCAAAGATGAACCTATGCAGATAGGTCACTCACGTTTATCTCCCGCTGAGCGAAGAAGACGTCTATCTCACCATCTTTGCCTGTATTGTGCTGCACCGTCCCACCTCATTAACGCCTGTCCCGAGCGTCTGGGAAACTCCAAGTCCTAGCCCGCCAAGGAGAGGGTCAGCTAGGAGCAATGAATTCCTCTCCATCTCCAAGTGACTGCAACCTCTCAGTTTTTCTTCAGGTGGCTCAACATACCAAAAATCTCGTTGCTTTGTTGGATTCTGGAGCAGCCGGAAACTTTATAACTGAGAAGTTTGTTAAGCAGTGGTCTCTACCCACTGAGAGACTTTCATTTCCTATATCTTTAACTGCCGTGGATGGTAGTAAGATTTCTGATGCAGTGATTACCTCCAAGACCCTACCTATCCGTCTGATGGCAGGGGTTCTGCACACCGAACTGATCTCTTTCCTGGTAATCCCAAGGGCCATGCATCCTGTGGTTCTAGGTCTCCCATGGCTTCGCTTGCATAACCCCCAAGTTGATTGGAGGACTACCCATATCCTGGCATGGGGTCCTTCCTGTTCTGAGTCATGTCTACGTAAAGTGCTTCCAGTTTGCAAATCTTCTTCTAAGTCTCCTGATGTTCCACCAATTCCATATCAGGATTTCACCGATGTATTCAGTAAATCTTCAGCTGATATTCTTCCTCCCCATAGAGAGTGGGACTGCCCTATTAATCTCATCCCAGGAAAAACTCCTCCTCGTGGATGCACATATCCATTGTCATTGCCTGAGACCCACTCTATGGAAGAGTATATTAAGGAAAATCTGGCTAAAGGGTTTATCCGGCCTTCATCTTCTCCAGCTGGCGCAGGCTTCTTCTTCGTAAAGAAGAAAGATGGTGGCCTGCGGCCTTGTATCGACTACCGGGGTCTGAATGACATCACAGTGAAAAATCGGTACCCTCTGCCGCTTATCACCGAGTTGTTTGACCGCGTCAGTGGAGCCACCATTTTTACAAAGTTAGATTTAAGGGGCGCTTATAATCTCATCCGAATCCGAAAGGGAGACGAGTGGAAGACTGCTTTGAACACCCGTGATGGACATTATGAGTACCTCGTCATGGCCTTCGGACTCAGCAATGCTCCAGCGGTATTTCAACACTTCGTGAATTAAATCTTTAGGGACATTCTCTATCGACACGTTGTGGTTTATCTCGATGATATCCTTATCTTTGCGAATGATCTGGAGGAACATCGATTCTGGGTGAAAGAGGTTTTGTCCCGTCTCCGTACCAATCATCTGTATTGCAAACTGGAAAAATGCATCTTTGAAGTTAAATCCATCCCATTCCTGGGGTATGTTGTGTTTGGTTCTGGCCTGGAGATGGATCCTGAGAAGCTTCAAGCTATTCAAGATTGGCCGATTCCTGAAACCCTTAAAGGCATCCAGAGATTTCTAGGTTTCGCCCACTATTACAGGAAATTTATTAGAGACTTCTCCGCCATCGCAGCACCTATTACTGCGCTTACAAAGAAAGGTGCTAATCCTTCCAAGTGGTCAGAAGAAGCCATTCAAGCCTTCCATCAGTTGAAACAGAGGTTTATCTCTGCTCCAGTATTAAAACAGCCAGATACTAGCTCACACTTTACCCTAGAGGTAGATGCCTCCTCTGTTGGAGTGGGTGCAGTCCTGTCTCAAAGAGCCAATAATGGTCATTTACATCCCTGTGGGTTTTTCTCTCTGAAGTTTTCCCCGGCCGAGTGTAACTATGCCATTGGTGACCAATAGCTTTTGGCTATCAAACTTGCACTGGAGGAGTGGAGATATTTGTTAGAAGGCGCTACTCATACCATCACCATTTTGACGGATCACAAGAACCTTTTGTATTTGAAAAACGCTCAATGTCTTAACCCTCGAGAAGCCAGGTGGGCACTCTTTTTCTCCAGATTTGACTTAAAACTTCAGTTTTGTCCTGGGTCACAGAATCGTAAGGCTGATGCCCTCTCCCACTCTTGGGAGCAAGAAAATGAGTCTGAGTCTACTGACAAGCATTACATTATTGATCCAGTGGCGTTCTCCGCAGTGAGGATGGACTCTATGCCCCCATCAGGGAAAAGTTTGGTAAAGCCGGCTCTCAGAAGGAAGCTCTTGCATTGGGCACATTCCTCCCGCTTTGCCGGACACGCAGGCATTCAGAAGACCTTAGAATTCATTTCCAGATCATACTGGTGGCCGACCCTGAAGAAGGACATTACTGAGTTTGTTGCATTATGTCCAAAATGTGCTCAACACAAAGTGCCCCGCCAATCACCCATTGGGCAACTGGTTCCGTTATCTGTTCCTCATCATCCGTGGACTCATTTATCTATGGATTTCATCACGGATCTCCCTATGTGTAACAAGTTTAACACCTTCTGGGTGGTAGTTGACCGGTTCACCAAGATTGCTCATTTCATTCCTCTCACCGGTCTTCCTCAGCTTCTAAGTTGGCACAAGTCTTCATTCAAGAGATCTTCAGATTACATGGTCTTCCAGAGGAGATAATTTCCGACAGAGGAGTTCAGTTTGTGGCCAAGTTCTGGTGAAGTCTCTGCCAGGCTCTCCAAGTCAAATTGAAATTCTCTACAGCCTATCACCCCCAAACCAATGGGCAAACTGAGAGGGTGAATCAGGACTTGGAGGCCTTCCTCCGTATCTACTTATCATCTTCTCAAGATGATTGGGTTCAACTTCTCCCATGGGCTGAATTTTGCCACAACAATCAGTACCATTCTTCATCTTCCTCTATACCATTCTTAACCAACTATGGGTTTCACCCAATAGTTCCAGAGTTCCAACTGCTTCCAACAACATCAGTGCCTGCAGCTGATATCACGCTTCGGCAGTTTTCAGATAACTGGAAGAACGTCCGAGCAGCTCTTTTGAAAGCATCCTCCTTAAAGTTAGTGATCGTGTCTGGTTATCTACAAAGAATTTAAGATTGAGGGTCCCAAGCATGAAGTTCGCTCCCCCGCTATATTGGACCTTTCCTGATTGAACAAATCATTAATCCAGTGGCTTACAAACTTCAGCTGCCTCCATTTCTAAAAGTTCCTAAAACATTCCATGTCTCACTCCTCAAGACAGTAATTCTGAATCGCTTTCACTCAGTGCTTCCCTCTGCTACCAAAGTCCAGACTCAACGTGGTGTTGAGTATGAGGTTGCCAAGATCCTAGATTCACGCCTCCGATATGGTCGTCTTCAATATCTGATTGATTGGAAGGGCTACGGTCCTGAGGAACGTTCCTGGACGAATGCATCAGATGTCAATGCTCCTAAATTGGTCCGGGATTTCCATGCCAGACTTCCTCGGAAACCCAAGAAGTGCCCTGGAGCCACTCCTAAAGGGGGTTGCTGTCACGATCCGGGTGTCTGGTCGCCAGTTTCTACCAGTTAACGTCACGGCCGTCGCCGCCGCACCCGTGGTCCTGATGCATGGAGACTGAGTGTGGCGTCCTCTGTGAACCACGGCCGCTGCTGTCATCCCTGTGGCCGCTGTGCGTGTAGCGTGGAATCTTCTGCTGCCGTGGCCTCCGACGCCATTGTTGTTTGGCACATGGTTCTTTTCCCCTTCAAACACTGTCAATGGGCGCAGCCATGCTGGATAAAGTCACATGTCATTCTTCTTACCAATCCGCAGCGCTGCTGGTGCCTGTGTCAAGTTGTCAGCCAATGCCTGTTCACCAGTGGGTATAAATATCCTGTCTCAACACCCAGGAAATTGTCAGTGCTTCAATTGTCTTCTCAGTGATTCCAGTCTTCAGCTTCACTAGAGACTCTCCAGTGTTATACTCTGCAGTACAGCCTGACTCCCCTGTGATAACTCTCTGTGGTGCAGTCTGCTTCTCCTGTGATACCTCCCTGCGGTGCAGTCTGCTTCTCCTGTGATAGCTCTCTGTGGAGCAGCCTGCCTCTCCTGTGATAACTCTCTGCAGTGCAGTCTGGCTTTCCTGTTACTGCACCCTGTGTCGGCAGAGTATATGCTTTGGCTAACAGTAGCTATTCTCCAGCGGAACTCTGTTCACATTGTTCTCAGTATTTGACATTACAGATAACTGCTATTCTTGCGATCTCTAGCATCATTCTTATATTTCTTCAACGTTCTCAAGTATCTTTAAATACCTTCAACTACTTTTCAAGTTCTGGTCTCAAACCAGTTGAAGTCCAGAGACTCTCTTCATGTTTATTGTTCTGTTGCACCTTTTCATGACTTTTATTATTTAATAAAACCTTAAAGTCACTGCAGTTGTCCTGGTCACGCCTTCGGGCATTGGTGCTGCAGCTCCTGCACATGTGTAGGAGTCCCATCATACCTCCTAAGTTTCCGTACCCGTCAGCCCCTACAACTGAAGCTTCCCGTTACCAATACCAGCCCTCAGTTGTGACACCCACCTTTTCAGGTGGCGGGACTTTCTGCGGGAGAAGCGTCGCTGGACGTAGTCCGTGCATTAAGAATCTACGTGGATCGTACCAGTGCCATCAGAAAGACAGGTTCTCTCTTCATTCTCTACTGATTTCACAAGAGGGGATGGCCTGCTACTAAACAGACGCTAGCAAGATGGCCTCGAATGACGATTTCAGAAGCATATTCTCGAGCTGATCTCCCTGTTCCGGCTAATGTCTCTGCTCACTCTACACGTAAGGTAGGTCCTTCATGGGCAGCACAACATGGTGCTTCAGCAGAACAGATATGTAAGGCAGCCACATGGTCTTCCATTAACACATTCATTAGACATTATGCCTTGGATACCTTTGCCTCTCATGACGCTGAATTCGGGCGAAAGGTTCTCCTGTCTAATCAGGAGCGTCCCCACCACTAAAAATTGCTTTGGGAAGTCCCAATGTTATCCTGTGGATAACCTGTGGACCCTGCCGGAGAAATATATGTTATGGTAAGAACTTACCATTGATAACGGTATTTCTCCTATGTCCACAGATTTCCATAGGGATCCCACCCTGACGCACCTGATTTAAGAATCTCTATACTCACTAACCTCTTCCCTCTTGCATGGAAGGGTGTGCATGTGTGTTCTTCTTGCCTGAATAGAGTTCTACATAATGCTCCTACCTAAATGCTTTGGAATACAACTGATTTGACTGAGCCAGTGGGCGAGAATATATGGACGAGCCCGTTGCATCCTGGGAGGCCAGAAAGCTTGTGATCATTTGGTGCCAATCCGCTGTCGCTCCATCATATCCCAATGTTATCCTGTGGAAACCTGTGGACATAGGAGAAATACTGTTATCAATAGTAAGTTCTTACCATAACGTATATTTTAAATATAGTTAGCCAGCGCTCTCTAGACTTCTTTTTTGTTGTTTCTTGTTGTGAAGGGTGGAGTAGTCCCTTTTGTACTTGAGAGCTGCAGGTCAACTATTATTAAATACTGAGCTTGCTAATTGGCGCCAGGAGGTACATAGTACCTGGTTGTTTTTGTTTATTCAGCATCATGTATCAGCAGTGCCATTGGTATAATTTATTAATATAATTTCAGTATCAACACAAGAGTGACCTTGACTACTGCAGAGTCTACCACAGACCACAAAGTTCCCACCATTGACTATCCCACTCCCCCAGGGAACCCCGGCCAGGGATGACTAGTTGGGGGGGGGGGGGGGGGTAATGCCTTAGCCGTAGGGACCTACATAAATGTGTCCCCCGGCTGTGGCATTAACGTCTTAGCTAGTGGAGCCCAGTGCTGGTTCCAAAAATACGGGGACCCCTACGTCTTTTGTCCCCCATATTTTTAGAACCAGGACCGGTCCAAGGGCCCGGTGCTGGTTGTATAAATACTGGGGAACCCCTACGCAATTCCCCCCCCCCCTCCTTAGTATTTTAACAACCAGGGCTGGGGCTGGTTATGCTTAGGAGGGGGAACCCCACCCAATTTTATTTTTTTATTTTTAACTATTTCACTCACTTTTACACAGAGAAGCATGCACGTATCTAACTGATCCATGCATGATTCTGCAAACACGCCAGCCAAAAGTAGGTCTATTTGAATGTTCTATTTCTGTACGAATTCCAAGTGTTTGGCTATTGTTGGCAGTGATAGAGAATACAAATTCTTAGTAAATTCCCGTGTTGTATGAGGTGTACTGTATGTGAACAAACAACCGTGTTTGACCGATGGTCTATTGATTCATATTTGTGTGGACAGCAGTGTATCTCAATATGAATTGCCCCAACACTGCCGTCATTTGTGTTTAGTACATTTCAGAGTTGCATTTTCGGACAAAAATGCAATCTTGAATCAAATCGAGACCTTAGTAAATTTCCACCAAAGTATCTGTTTATTAAAATGTGATTAATGTGACAATAGGTAATACATAACTGAAGCTACACAGAAACAGCAATTTAGACTAGAAGAAATGGCACAAATAAGACATATGGACACATTCCCTGTAAACAGAATTAAACTTTATTAATAATTTATTACAGTGGCATCCAGTGCAAAGAATATAATGTGTTTAAATCACAATCTTTATTTCTCTCACTGATCTTTAATGATTTTATTCTATACTTCGCTACTTTTTATCACATGATCTAATAAATAATTAAAAATTATGTTTTAACAATGCTCAGAATGATGCACCACCCTAGGGCAATTCAATTTATTTCCCTCTTTTTCTGTTGGTTGTATTCCCAACAAAGAATCAGGCCCAACCTCCACAAGAGGAGCCCAATGACAGAGGAGCCTCCTCAGGTAAGCGTCAGACAGCTTAGTGGGTCAGGCGGGCCAACAGGTAGCAGCATTGACGTGAGCATGGCAGACGATGATCTGGGAGTCCGTAAATCAAGGCGACGGCTTCATGCCTATCCAGATGCCGGAGAACCAGGGTCTCCTTCAACTTGTGGGCCCCTGGACATTTGCCAACCTAGCCACCCTATAGTTACACCACTAGCTATATCCATGCTTGCGTACAGGTGACTTAATTGGCATCTCAGTTAATTTGATTTAATCATCTGTGCTCGAGCGTGGATATCCCTAAAACCTGGACTGTTCGTGTGCCTTGAGAACCGAGTTTGGGAACCACTGGGTTAAGTACGTTTGCTTTTGTTTCTCCTGCAAGCCTGTAATACTTCTTGCATCATAACTTAATAATCCTCCTTATGCACAAGATAAATGTTTGTTCTGGGAGGGGAACTGCTCTCTTCATTTGTTAAGCCAGAAGTTATAATAAGTTTATAACTCCAGTTAATGCCTGTACTACAACCAACTAAGAGTAAAGCTGGCTATACACTAAAATACTGTAAATGTGTCAGTTTTCAACCAAACGAGAATGATTTTGTACATTATATGTGTCACAAAACAATCATAACAATCTGAAACCCTCACAGGAAAACAGGAAAAGTACTGTAAATGCACACTCTAAGCACCAAGAATACTGATAATCAAAACAATTACAATAAACTCTACAATTTAACATGGAGTACAAATAAGGTTCTTAGAACATGTTTGGCCAAAAATGCATGCCCACCTACCATGTCAAAGTAAACCTCAGTAGGTGGTTTCTACATCCCTAATACTAACACATTATATAAATGTATCCAGGACATACATAATAGTGGCCATTTCAATATGTAGACAGCATATGTAAGGACATATATTAATTAAAATCACCTAGGACATTTTTCTTAATCCATTCTGATCAGATCTGGTGAGCCAGGAAAGAAAATTTGTTCAGTATGTCCTAGACCAACTAGGAAGATTAAAGCCCTTGGGATCAAGTAATTAATTCTGACCACAGAATGGGCAGATCTGTACAAACTGACCACAGTTTATCAGGACGAACTATGTGAACTCCTTATCAGCAAACTTTAGGGGCACACTCACTGCACCTTTTTGACTTGTGTTCTCTCATTGTGTTAGACAACATACCACAGATTATGGTGGCTACTGTTGGGATGCTAACATGTCCCTACCCTTTCTCTAGACTTAGGCAACCTGAAACATAGGAGGATCCTGTTGTTTAGAGAAATCAGTGCCCACTTTTACTTTTGGCCATACAGTCACAAGAATCCAATGATCCAGCACTTAGGCTGGATGGCCAGATTCTGGAAAGAACCAATATTGCGGTCAGTAGAGCACTTAATTCAAAACCCCCACCACCACCACCATAACCACCACCACCACCACCACCACCACCACTCCTATCTCCAAATGTATTTGCCTCATGGGTCACCTTCTTTTTCTTTTGACCATCCCTATCTCATCTTAGGTGACTTTAATAAATGTGTTGATGTCCCCACTGACCCAGCTGCCTATGCATTGCTTTCTATCACTTTATCTTTTGGTCTCTCTCAACAGACTTCTTTGCCCTCACATGTGAGTAGGCAGTTCCTTGATCTTGTCTTTACTTACCCTTGTGATATACGTAACTTTACCAATTTCCCAATACCTCTCTGAGCATCATCTAACCTATCACTCACCCCTTCTCACATCTACTTCCCAAGGCTACCATCATCAAGCGTAATCTTGTGGCAATTAACCCTATTATCTTCTCTTCCCTGCTTGACTTACTACTGTCCACCTATTGTCACCATCTCCTGTTCTGACCAAGGCATTTACCTATATAATAGCAACATTACTTCTGTTCTGGACTATGTTGCTCTGGTTGTCACTACAAACCTTTGCAGATCCATGCATAATCCTGGCATTCCAAATGCACCAGACACTCGCAAAAGTGTTCACTAACCACTGAGTAACACTGGAGGAAATTGCACTCCACTGCAGGCTTCACCCATTTCAAATATAGGAACTCTTCATAAAGTGCTGCCCTTTCCATCTCAAAAGTCTTACTTCAAAACCCTTATCTCCTCTCAGTCCTCCAAAACGTGTCATCTCTTTTCTTCCTTTAACTCCTTTGTCTGACCTTCCATCCCTGCCTCCTCTCCACCATTGACTTTGCCTCCCACATCCAAATTTATATTCCATCCATCAGGACATCTCCTCCTACCATATCCTCCTTCCTCTACCATCTCCTGCCCCATCTTTATCCTCCAAGCTCCTCAAGAAGGTTGTCTAGGACTGCCTTGCCACCTTTCTTTCCTCCCACTCCCTGCTTGATTCACTTTAGTCTGGCTTTTGTCCACTCCACTACAGAAATTGCACTTACTAAAATTAGAAATGGACTTTCTGTCAATTAAATGGAGCATTACTTTCTGCTTATTCTGCTGAAACTCTATGCTGTATTGGACAATATGGACCACTCTTTCTCTGAAAATCCTTCTCTCCCTTGGTTTGCATGACACTGCCTTCTCCTGGCTATCCTCGTACCTCTCTTGCTGCTTTTTCTCATCTCATGGCTACACTTAATTTTTTCCTTTACCAGTTGGTGTTCACCAATGTTCTGTTTTTTTTTTTGTTCACTTCTATCTCCCTCTCTACTTCCTTCTTATGTGAGCTCTCTTGGCCTCCAATATCATGCTTATGACACTAAGATCTATCTCCTCTCCTGACCTCTCCTCTCATCCACCCACTGGTCATCTCTAAACTGGACTATAGTAACCTCTTGTTATCTGGCCTCCCTGACTCCCACCTCTCTCAACTTTAATATATCCTCAATGCTGCTGCTGGCTCATCTTCCTCTCCCAATGAATTGCTTCTGCCTTTCTTCTCCACTAGGCCTTACACTGGCTACCCTTCCATTTTAGAAACCAATTCAAACTTTTCACAGTCTCCTATAAAGACCTCACTAAATCCTTTCCCCATACATTTCTGACCTCAACTCCCTCCACAATCCCATCTACCCACTTTGCTACGCCAATGACTGCTGTCTCTCCTCCAAGTTATTAACTCCTCCAACTCCCATTTCCAAGAAAAAATATGTAATCTCTTTATTTAACATAATAGTTGACAAGAGATGTACAACAGAAAACAATCACGTCAAGTACAAATAATAACAAATAAAATATTGTCACGAAAAACAAAATGTGTACAGCTGTGCTGTCTAAGAACTATTGTATTTTTCTTAACTATAGTAACAGAGCCGAGACAACTCAAGAATATAACATAGCAAATGTAGTGCAATGGTATAATGGGGGAAAGGGGTGAGATGAAAAGGAGGGTTAGAGAAGACCAGAGAAGAACAGCAGACCCTAGAGAAGACCAGCTTCATGTTATTCCAGGTAACTGTCTGTGGAATGTAGAGTAGTAATGGTCCCAAGTAGTATAACATTTTAACACAGTGTCCTGATGGGGGGTTCTATACATTTCATAGAAGCTAAATACCAAATTGTATTAAGCAGGGCTGACATTGACAAAGCCTCGATTTGCTTGCAGTTAGCAGCAACTAAAAGCTTAGCCACGTTGTAAATGTGGCCACAAAGTTTGTTCTGGGGTTTAGATAGAGATCTAACAGGTTTGCACAGTAGCGAATGTAAGGGGTCCTTGGCAGGGTTGCACGATTTAAATCAAATGATTGAATCAATGATTTAAATCAAATTATTAAATCAACAATTTAGATCAAATGATTAAATCATGATTTAAAAAAAACATCAAAAAACTACAACTTTTGCTTAGAAAGAGATAGACGTGTAGGCGGGGGCAGTCCTTTTTTTTAGCTCAGTTGTGGAGAATAATGGATGGCGTATAGGAGATTCTGCCAAGTATATACTACCAAGTGACGTTCGCTGGAATACTATGGTAGACTGTTTGGAGTCCTTTCTGAAAAACTGGCCCATTCTTGTTAGAGTATGTGGTGAAAACAAAGATGATATCCCACAAGACATTATTAACAAAGTTAGTAAGTTTGGTATTAAGCGGAGTGTTGAAGATTATTTAGCTCGACTGAAACCTGTAGCTGTAGCCCTGGAATGTGCACAAAGATGCAACTGCACAATCAGTGAGGTCATACATGTGTGGAAGAGGATGTTAGATGATCTTGAAGAGATTGGACACCACAGCACTGTAGTAACGATGGCAAAGGCAAGAGCTAAAATTGCACTCACAGATGCCCACTTGCTGGCTAATCTAGTTGATCCTAGGTACAGGGGAAAAAGCTTAGTCCTGCTGATATTGAGACTGCTATAGAGTTTGCTCATGTCAGTAATTGTCAAATTATGCCGGTCATCATCAACTTTCGTGCATCCATGAAACCATTTGCACCATACATGTTTGAAGTGGACACTTTACGCCAAGTATCTCCTCTAGCTTGGTGGATGTCCTACGTGGCCCAACCTCAGTTAGACACTTCTGTAGTAAATCTTCTGAAGCAGATGTTCACAACAGTTTCATCAAGTGCAGGAATTGAAAGGATTTTTTCAATGTACGGTTTTGTACAAGTTAAAACACACAACAGATTAGAAAATGAAAATGCAGCTAAGCTGGTTGCATGCTACAGAGCGTTTTCTGTTGAGGACAAATGTGAGAACTTGGACAAAGACATGTGCATGGTTGACTTAGACTCAAACAACTGATTGAGTGAAATTCAGAGCCTAATTGTACTTCTTGATGCAACTGTTTAGTGTGCATTTATTCTATTACTGTGTTCATTTTGTTACTGTTCTTACTTCAAAAATTGTTCACGTATTACTAAAACAAGGTGTAAACATTTAAAATTAAACAGTTTACTTTAAAAATGTTAATAAAAAAAATCCTATTTAATTTTTTTGCAACCCCGGTCCTTGGGTGGGTAGAAGATGATCACCTTAGTCACCAGCGATGCTATTTCGTCCCAACCATTTCCAAGATTTTGCCTGTGCTGCTCCCAACCATTGGAACGCTCTCTGATCAGACTCGCAAGTTCTTTCCAAAGTTACAAACAGGCTCTAAAAACCCACTTCTTTATTAAAGCCTCCCAACTGTCATCCGAACCCACTGGTCAATATTCCTTTCTCGCTGTCTTTCCCATGCGTGATACCCCTGTCTGTCTGCCACTCCCCTTTAAATTGTAAGTTCTGATAAGCAGAGTCCTCTTTCCTCATATGCTTTTCTTCCCTTCCTTATACTATCATCTCCTTCCCCCTGCCAACAGCGGCAGCTGCTGCACTGAAACTTAGTTTCAGCCACACTGCCTTTGTTGGTACAGGTTGAGTATCCCATATCCAAATATTCCGAAATACGGAATATTCCGAAATACAGAATTTTTTGAGTGAGAGTGAGATAGTGAAATGGCTCAATGTACACAAGCTTTGTTTAACACACAAAGTTATTAAAAATATTGTATTAAATTACCTTCAGGCTGTGTGTATAAGGTGTATATGAAACACAAATGAATTGTGTGAATGTACACACACTTTGTTTAATGCAAAAAGTTATTAAAAATATTGGCTAAAATTACCTTCAGGCTGTGTGTATAAGGTGTACATGAAACATAAATGCATTCTATGCTTAGACTTGGGTCCCATTGCCATAATATCTCATTATGGTATGCAATTATTCCAAAATATGGAAAAATCCGATATCCAGAATACTTCTGGTCCCGAGCAATTTGGATAAGGGATACTCAACCTGTACTATAACTGCATATGCAGCAATGGTTATATCTTGTAGCTTGTATCCCATGTTATGCAATGTGTCATACTTTTGCACTTTTTTCATGTTGTTTGCACTGCTTCTTTTTATGTATTATGTAAGGAACTGTGGCAAGGAAACTACTACTACTACTACTACTACTACTACTACTACTACTACTACTACTACTACTACTACTACTACTAATAATAATAATAATAATAATAGAAAAGTAGCCATGCTGAGACAACTGCAGTATTTGAATAAAATAAACCACTGAAGCCAAAGTGCAAAATTATTTTTTATAATGTTTCCAGAGACAAGCTCTTTATTGGCAGGTATGTCTATGGTAGGCCAGCATTGCTGGTCACAGGCAGTGCAATTTATTAACTGTGACTCCAGTGTAATAGGAATGAAACATCAAGGGGTATATATTTACTGAAGATTTGTATTTGATTTTGTGGTTTTTACAGATTTTTCAGTCATTTTACTAAAGGCAAAATGACTGAAAAATAACGAATTTGGGGGTCTATTTACTAAGCCTTGGATGATGATAAAATGGACAAAGTGAGACTTCCGGTGGGTGGCGCATCCAAGATGGCCACGTTTTAGAGGAGCTCAGCTCAACCAGGCCCTATCCACTGCCATCCGCCCGCTCCTATACTGCCTGGTTTGGCATATTGCTCGCAATATGCTCCCCGAGGGCTGACGGATCCCAGCGGTGCCCTGTGTGGACGGGTGGCGTGGCTGGGAGCCCAATTCCCCAGAGTCCGGCCCGTGACCGGGCCGCCACATGGTGGGTGCCGACGCTGCCTCCCCTTCTGCCTGGCTGGATCTCCCCCCCGGCGCTGCTTTACCTCGGAGACTGCTGCCTTCCCCCGATGCCTCGGAGCCGTCTGCTGTGCCTCCCCTGCCCGGGATTGCAGTGATTGCCCACCCGCCCGCCTTGCTGGGGGCCAGGACTGCCGTGCCTCGCTCCTGTACCGCTATGAGGTGAAGCTTCCCGGGGCCTCGACCTGTCCGGATCCTCCTCTGACGCTGCGGGGGTCATTATCGCTGGGACGGCGGCGCTGCTCTCTCCGTCTTCCTCCGGCTTGCACCCTCTTCACTTCCACCTGCCTGCTGTACTGCCGTGAGGAGGTTTCCTGGTGCGGCGCGCTGGCCGCTAGGAGATTGGGAGCTTGTGTGACCTGTACTGCCGCTGTGCCTGGACCATCGGGCTGGATGGTCTGGCGCCCCTGCCTGGACGAAATCCTCCCAACCGCTGACCCGAGTGAGTGTCTCCCTCCCTCCCCTCTCTTCCCCCCAGAGGCTGACTGTCTAGGCCCGCTGTACTACCATAAGGGCTGCCCTGTGTGATCCACCAGCCATCCAGCAGTGTGCTGTGAGCTGCATACCCCTCACCTCCGCTGAGCTTATACATTATCTGGGGGGGCCTGGCTTGCGGACATACTGCGGGGGGGGTCGGGATTCTGACCAGTGGCTGCATTCCCCCTGAGGGGACCCATCGCCCCTACAGCCTCCCTGATTTCCCACCTATACAGTGTCACCCCTACGTCTGCTGTGCTGTAACGGGGGCTACCCTATGTGAAGTGCTGTTCCTGTCTAATTTCACAACCCATAACTCCTGCTGTGCCTGTACGTTACTCGGGGGGGGGGGGGGGGGGCCTGGCTGACGGAGTTATTGCTGCGGGGTGGAATGGGAGTCCCCTATTCTCCCACCATGCACATGTGGGCTATATATGGCTCCTATTATCCTGATGCTAATATGCCTATATACTTGCTGTTTAACCTGAGGCTGCATTCTCCCTGAGGAGTCCCATTGACTTTGCAGCTTTCCTAGTTTTCCGCCCCTACTGAGTTACCTTTGCATTACCTACAGCCAGTTTGGACTTTTGGGCGGCCGACCGTACTACATCTCTGGCTCTGCTGTGGTGACCTGGACTTGTGGTGCTGCCATTTGGACGCTGCGATCTTGGACCCCTGCGGCTGCTGCTGCTGGCCTTGGACACTGCTGGGATCCCGGGACATTGCTGAATTGCTCTCCACTGGGTTCCTGCTTGGTACCATTGTCGTGCCCCCCTCTGTTGATCATACTTTTTCTTTTAGTTTCCCTCATACTCTTTTCCTTTCTCCCCCCCCCCCTCTATTGCATTGCCCTCTCCCCTCCTGTAGCTCTGTCTTTCATCCCCATTTACTTGCTCTCGCCTGTTCTTACCTGGGTTTTTTTCCGCACTGCCTCTATATGGGCTAAAATCACATATATTTAAGTGCCTATATATCTTTTATATATCTCTTTATATATATATTTTTTATTATTATTATTATTATTATTATTATTGCTGTCTGCGATATTCACCACTTTGGTGTCAACGATACTTCCTACGCACTATCTGAATATGCTACTCGTAGGTCAATTATTCTGTAGATAGGGGGTGTGATACTTGTATGTTATAATGTGAAATTTTACATATCCCTTTGGGGCATTATACTTTACGATTTCAGATGTATCTCATCTGATACTCCTATTTACTGGTGAACCGTGTCCGATCCTTCTGGATCTTCCTTTTTAGGCACTTAATAATTGATGGAGAGGTTTCTACATAGGACTGTTTCTGACAATATGGTTAGAAAGAAGTCACAAAAGACCGGTGGTTTTTCTCCTTCTCATTCACAACCCGCAACGAATATGGCTGGAAATACCGACCCCACGCCCCAACCTGACATGATCCCCCTGGTGTCCCAAACTGCTAAAGAGATTCTTTCGGTACTCATGCCCCATATTGATAGGAAATTGGACGAATTTAGGGATTCGTTTCAGTCCACCCTACGAGAAGTGGCCTAAAATACTTCAAGAATATCGGAGGTGGAGCAGAGGGTTAGTGATCTAGAGCACAGGTTCTCAAACTCGGTCCTCAGGACCCCACACAGTGCATGTTTTGCAGGTCTCCTCACAGAATCACAAGTTACATAATTAGATACACCTGTGGACCTTTTAGAATGTGTCAGTGAGTAATTAATACACCTGTGCACCTGCTGGGTTACCTGCAAAACATGCACTGTGTGGGGTCCTGAAGACCGAGTTTGAGAACCACTGATCTAGAGGATACGGTCCACAATGTGGAGTCCTCGGCTGACTTGTCCATTGGCATGATCCGGGAGCTCCAAGAAAAATTAGATGATCTAGATAATAGAAACCGTAGAAATGACCTCCGTTTTGTTGGTATCCCGGTACATGTCAAAACTTCCCTCCTGGGAGACTACCTGGCATCTCAAGTGGCTCCCGCTCTTTGTATTTCTGAAAAGATTGAGTTTCCCCAGGTTGAAAGAGTCCATAGGGTGGGGATTGAGAGGGATGGTCCTAATCCTCCTCCCAGACCGGTGGTAGCCCGCTATTTGGATTAAAGGACGAAGGAAATAATATTACGAGCATATAAGAAATTGGGCAAATTGGCCATTGATGGTAACCGCATTTTGATTTTCCAGGATTTTTCAGTAATGGTTACCCAGAAATGCAGGGCATTTTCATCAGTTTGCAAATTCCTAGTGGAATCGCAGAAACGTTTTGCCCTTCTCTACCCTGCTAAGTTGAGGGTCACTGATAATGGTCGTACCTTATTTTTTGATTGCCCAGATGAGGCCCGTAGACACTTTTTGCCCTCTCCCTCCCCACTGAGTTCACCAGTAGCATCATCCCTGAGGTCTCCCAATCGCTGAATATTTGTGCTGAAACATGTGATGTTCTTTTTTCTTCACTCTATTATCCATTTGGCAATGGGGGATGGGGTTTTACTTTTCATATGCCCCTCCTGGGATAATGGCTGTTATGTTGTTATTTAGGAAACTGGCTTTCCTTTTTCTATTCACTGTTTGGTTTTTGTTGAGTCTAATGGTCGGTCGCAGTGCCATTACTGTGACCCTCCAGGACAATTTTTGGATTGAGAAAATTCAGAAAAGGTTATTGAAGCATGGTTCTATGTCTTTTGGTCATTGTGATATGTTCAAACTGCTATATTTTAAATTTTTTGTGTTACGTTTCGGTGCGGTGGGGGTGGGGAGATGGGAGCACGTATTCGTGACTGTGTCCTGTGGGTTGCCCCCTGCTCGCTGGGATAGGGGACCCTGCCACGTATCAATGAGATTGTACTACAGACCTTGCGCAGCGAAGGTTGGGATTGGATGATGGCAAATAGTACCTATAATTTACCGTACTCACCTTCCCACAACTCACTCAAATGTATTTCATGGAATGTTGGAGGGCTCAATTCTCCCGTTAAGCGTCAAAGAATTTTAACCCATTTTAAGAAATTTAGCCCAGACATCATTTTTCTGCAGGAGACACACTGGAAGGAGGGTGGTTGGTTGGGTGATTGCCTCTCGGCCCCGTATGCCAATAAGTCTAGAGGGGTGGCTATCCTCTTTGCACGACACCTCCCATACACCATTTTGAACACTGTCCCGGACCCTGATGGTCGATATTTACTGATAAACGTTAAGATTGGAGACGCCACATACACACTTTTAAACATATACGCTCCCCATACTCAGGTATCGGAATTTTTGACACAGATCACTTTCTTGATACAACAGCGGGAGGCTTTTCCACTGATAATTGGGGGTGACTTCAATACGGTGCATGACCCGATCTTGGATAAAACTCCAATTCCATCCAATCGACACTCCACAATCTGGTCTACACTTGTGAAATTCATGTTAGGACTCCAAGTGACTGATGTTTGGAGACTTTTTAATCCATCAGATAAATCTTTTACTTTCCATTCAGGGGTTCACCACACGGTTTCCCGCATAGATTATTTTTTAGTAGCGGACTCCTTGGTATCCGAGGTGACATCCGCAAATATTGCTGAAATATTGGTCTCGGATCATGCACCGATTGAATTCTCGTTTAGACTACCACATACGGGTCCCACGCACCGCACTTGGAAGTTTCCTGCACATTTGTTCCAATCAGAAAAATTCCGGGACTACTTAAAATGTAACTGGCTGGACTATGTGGATAATAATATTGCCCACTGGGACAACCCGGTTCTTTTCTGGGAAGCATCGAAGTCTGTGATGCGAGGTAGTATCATCTCCTATGTGTCTAGTCGTGATAAAATTCAAAGGGACCAGTATCGTTCCCTCTCCCATACATTGCAGACTACGTTTGCTGATTATGTGGCAGACCCCTTGGAGGAAAAATTCACTATATATAATCAAGCTAAATCTGTATTGGAAAATGTCCTACTTTCCCAAGCACAGTCGCGGTTAGACTTTACGAAAAATAGATATTATAGGTGGGGTGCCAGGACGGGATGTTTATTGGCCTCACTAACTAAAGGATATAAACGGAGATACCATATCGTCTCTATTAAAGGGACTGGGACTTCCTCTTGTCTGACAAGGACGTCTGACATATCAAGGGCGTTCCATGACTATTATTGTAATCTATACTCCGCTAGACCATCGACCCCAGAGTCTTTAGATGATATCATAAGAGAGGCCAATTTACCTAGTCTAGAGGCAGACCAAATAGACCTTCTAAACACGGAAATTACCGAAGAGGAAATAAAGTCGGCGATCTCTTCCTTACATACCTGTAAAGCCCCGGGACCGGATGGCTTCTCGGGAGAATATTTTAAAATCTTGTCTACTGACATTGTACCGACTTTATTAGAACTTTATCGCACTATACATAAAAAATGCCCATCCTATCCCTGTTTTAATGATGCCTTTACTACCCTTATTCCAAAACCCGACCGCGACCCTACACTGTTGAGTTCTTACCGTCCCATTACTCTGCTAAATGTGGACTTTAAAATTTTGTCCAAAATCATGTCCTCTCGACTACAAATATTCTCCTCCTCTCTTTGCACATCTCACCAACTAGGTTTCACCCGAGGCAGACAATTGGTTAAGGGTATTCGCACAGCTATTGCTTCTATAATTGCTTCCAACAACAATCCCTCCGTTCCCAATATGCTTCTGAGCCTCGACGCTCAGAAAGCTTTTGACACGGTGTCCTGGCCCTTTTTATTTAAAGTTTTATTAACTCGAAATTTCGGTTCAGATTTCATTAATCTAATAAAGTTCTTCTATAGTTCCCCTACGACTTTCCTTTCGGTCAACGGCACAAGAAGTGATCCTATTATTATGTCTAGAGGCACCCGCCAAGGTTGCCCTCTATCTCCCCTACTTTTTAATTTGTCCCTTGACCCCTTACTTTGCATAATTGAATCCTGGCCGACCTTGAAAGGCATATCGGTTGGTACGATGGAAGTGAAACTCACTGCATTTGCGGATGATGTTTTGATCTATATGTCTGATCCTAAACACTCCCTTAAACCGCTGTTAGAATTGCTTGATAGGGTGGGGTCTCTTTCTGGCTTTTTTATTAATTTTGAAAAATCTAGTGCACTTTATCTGAAACAAGGCTTTTATAGACCCCTGTGGGCGACACACTTACCTTTGAACTGGGCGAGAAAGAAACTCCCGTATTTGGGTATTTTTCTCCCCAAAAATATTGTGTCACGATCCGGGTATCTGGACGCCATTACTTACCCTTCAGATGCCTCCTAAGGCTGGCTCAGCGTTCCAGGTCCGGATCCCGCTGTTCCTGAGTTTCCACATGCAGAATGTCAGAGTGGTGATTTCATTAGCCGCGGCCTCCGCTGTGCCCGCATGGTTAAATGTGCGCTTGTCAGTCTGGCGTCTCCTGTCTCCTGTGGCCGGCGTCGCCATTACTGTTTCAATTCTCACATGGATTACAAACCAAACTTCCCTCCAAGTGTCTGCATGGGCGCAGCCATCTTGGATTTTGTCATCTGAGCATTTCCACCAATCTGCTGTCTGTATTGTTGATTTGCATAATTTCCTAGCCAACCCCTTCCTTGCTGCAGGTATAAGTAAGCTGTGCCTGAGCAAGGAAGGCGTCAGTGCTTTGGTTGTCTAACCTAGTTCCAGTTTGTCTCTCTCCTGTGGTTGTCTTCCAGGTTCCAGCTCCTGTCTCCAGACTTCTGCTATAGAGACCCGCACCAGCATTCCATCTGCGGTGTAGCCTGACTCTCCGATCCATTCTGGACTCACCTGTTTCCAGTTACATCAATCACCTGCTTCCAGCCCAGCTTCCAGCAGTGTACAGCTTCTCTTAAAGGGCCGGTGTCCTTTCTGCAGTTTACCACTCTCCACCGGTATTATTATTTCACCGCTCTCAAACTCCAAACTTCATCAATCACCTGCTTCCAGCCCAGCTTCCAGCAGTGTACAGCTTCTCTTAAAGGGCCGGTGTCCTTTCTGCAGTTTACCACTCTCCACCGGTATTATTATTTCACCGCTCTCAAACTCCAAACTTCATTATTATTTCATCGCTCTCAAGTTCGTTTATTATTTAACTGGTTCCAGCCAGTATCCACTCCGTACCAACAACAGTCTGGTTCCAGCCAGTATCCACAGCAGCCGTTTTATATTCAGCAACCCAGCCTTTCCTGGAACACCAGCTGGTACGATCCTGGGTTCTCTCCATTGCTACAGTCAGGTCTTTTAAGGACTTTCCAACTAGAAGATTATTAGAACTGTCTCACTCTACCAGTGCCTGTGGCCCTTGCGACCCTGTAGTACCCAGGAATTGTATTTATCCTCTGTTGACTTTTATGTTTCCTTTACTGCTGCTGTGTTACGGAGTTTGTCATAATAAACATCATTGACTTTTATCCTGGTTGTCGTGGTCACGCCTTCGGGCAGTTTTTCTACATGTTACTTACATGTCTAGGGGTCTGATACAACCTCCCAGGTTCCGTTACATCTCAGCCCCTACAACTGAGGCTGCCTCCCGTCAGCTCAGGCCCTCAGTTGTGACAGTAAGCACTGACCTAATGAATCCAGCCGGAGACCAGGATCAAGCGGCCAGGCCAATGCAAGAACTGGCAGCCCGACTTGAACATCAGGAGGCTGCACAGGGCCACATCATCCGCTGTCTCCAGGATCTCTCTACACGGCTGGATGGGATTCAAACGACCCTCCGTGGACCTGGCACGTCCGGTGCGTCCACTACAGTGACACCAGCTGTAACCCCACCCACCTTACCCATTTCCAGTCCACATCTTCATCTTCCAACGCCAGCAAAATTTGATGGATCTCCAAGGTTCTGCAGGGGATTTCTCAATCAATGTGAAATCCACTTTGAGCTTCTACCTGGCAATTTCTTCAGTGACCGTACCAAAATTGCCTATATCATCTCCCTTCTCAGTGGCTCAGCCCTTGACTGGGCATCACCTTTATGGGAGAAGTCTGATCCCCTGCTATCCTCCTATACTGACTTTGTAGCTACATTCAGGCGCATCTTCGACGAGCCAGGCCGGATAACATCTGCTTCATCTGAGATTCTCCGTTTACGCCAGGGAACACGTACTGTGGGACAGTATCTTATACAGTTTAAAATCCTGGCATCCGAACTGGCATGGAACGACGAGGCCCTGTATGCTGCATTCTGGCATGGCTTATCAGAACGCATCAAGGATGAGTTAGCTACCAGAGACTTGCCCTCTAAGTTGGATGAGCTAATTTCTCTTTGCACGAAGGTTGATCTACGTTTCAGAGAGAGAGCAACTGAGCGAGGAAGATCATCTACTCCTAAATCTTCTGCTCCTCCTCCTCGTCAACCATCTCCATCCAAGGATGAGCCTATGCAAATTAGTCGTTCCCGTCTATCTCCCGCTGAGCGCCGAAGACGTCTCTCTGAGTCTCTCTGTCTCTACTGTGCAGCTCCGTCGCACACTATCAATGCCTGTCCCAAACGTCCGGGAAACTCCAGATCCTAGCTCGCCAAGGAGAGGGCCGGCTAGGAGTAATGATCTCCTCTCCATCTCCTCATGACTGTAACCTCCCAGTGTCGCTCCAAATTGCTCAACGTTACAGGAACGTCATTGCCCTCCTTGATTCCGGAGCAGCTGGGAATTTCATAACCGAAGCCTATGTTAAACGGTGGTCCCTACCCACCGAGAGACTGTCCTCGTCCATCTCTTTGACTGCCGTGGATGGCAGCAAGATTTTTGACGCAGTCATTTCCTTAAGGACTCTTCCAGTTCGTCTGAGAGTGGGAGTTCTTCATTCTGAGTATATTTCTTTTTTAGTGATTCCAAGAGCCACACATCCAGTGGTTTTAGGCCTTCCATGGCTCCGTCTCCACAAGCCATCAATTGACTGGACGACTACGCAAATACTGGCATGGGGTTCCTCCTGTGCTGAGACTTGTTTAGCCAAAGTTCTTCCTGTGTGTTCTTCCTTCCCCAGGTCATCTGATGTTCCGCCTCCTCCATATCAAGACTTCACGGACGTGTTCAGTAAAGCCTCTGCTGATATCCTTCCTCCTCATAGAGAATGGGACTGCCCAATCGACCTCATTCCAGGGAAGGTTCCACCGCGAGGCCGAACTTATCCGTTGTCTCTGCCTGAGACACACTCCATGGAAGAGTACATCAAAGAGAACCTGGCGAAGGGTTTCATCCGACCATCTTCTTCTCCAGCCGGCGCAGGCTTCTTCTTCGTTAAGAAGAAAGACGGTGGCCTGCGTCCGTGCATCGACTACAGAGGTCTGAACGACATTACCGTCAAGAACCGATACCCTTTACCCCTGATTACCGAGCTCTTTGATAGAGTTAGTGGTGCAACTATTTTCACAAAGCTGGACTTGAGGGGTGCCTATAATCTCATCCGAATCCGTGAGGGTGACGAGTGGAAGACCGCCTTTAACACCCGTGACGGACATTATGAGTACCTCGTCATGCCCTTCGGATTGAGCAACGCTCCAGCAGTCTTCCAGCACTTCGTGAATGAGATTTTCAGGGACATCTTGTACCGCCATGTCGTGGTTTATCTAGACGACATCCTCATCTTTGCTAATAATCTCGAAGATCATCGTTTCTGGGTAAAAGAGGTTCTTTCCCGTCTCCTTGTCAATCACCTCTATTGTAAATTGGAGAAGTGTGTGTTTGAAGTTAAAACCATTCCGTTTCTAGGTTACATTGTGTCCGGTTCCGGACTAGAGATGGATCCTGAGAAACTCCAAGCAATCCAGAATTGGCCTATACCCTTAAGCCTCAAAGGGGTCCAGAGGTTCTTAGGGTTCGCCAATTATTATAGAAAATTTATACGAGACTTTTCCACCATTGTGGCGCCTATCACTGCATTAACCAAGAAAGGTGCTAATCCGTCCAAGTGGTCCGAGGAAGCTACACAGGCCTTTCACCTTCTGAAGCAACGGTTCATCTCTGCACCAGTTCTGAAACAGCCCGACACCGACTCTCCTTTTATCTTAGAGGTAGATGCCTCCTCCGTTGGAGTAGGAGCAGTGTTATCCCAGAGGGCCAAAGATGGACATCTACATCCTTGCAGTTTCTTCTCCCGGAAGTTCTCCCCAGCTGAGCGCAACTATGCCATTGGCGATCAGGAGTTGCTAGCCATCAAGCTCACTCTGGAGGAGTGGAGATACCTGTTGGAGGGAGCTTCCCACTCAATCACCATACTTACCGACCACAAAAATCTTTTATATCTCAAAGGCGCACAATGTCTGAATCCTCGTCAGGCCAGATGGGCACTTTTCTTCTCTAGGTTTGACTTTAAACTCCAGTTCTGTCCGGGTTCTCAGAATCGTAAGGCCGATGCCCTTTCCCGCTCATGGGAGCAAGAAAATGAGTCCGAGTCTGCAGACAAGCATCCTATTATTAATCCGTTGGCATTCTCCACGGTAGGGATGGACTCTACGCCTCCACCAGGGAAAAGTTTTGTTAAGCCAGTTCTAAGGAAGAAGCTCATGCATTGGGCCCATGCTTCCCGTTTTGCTGGACATACAGGCATTCAGAAAACCCTTGAATTTATTTCTAGGTCCTACTGGTGGCCAACTCTGAAGAAGGACGTTATGGAATTTATTGCCTCCTGCCCAAAGTGTGCCCAACACAAAGTCTCCCGCCAGTCGCCTGCGGGGCAACTGGTTCCATTATCTGTTCCCCGTCGACCTTGGACCCATTTGTCGATGGACTTTGTTTCCGATCTACCTATCTGCAACAAGTTTAATACCATCTGGGTGGTAGTTGACCGGTTCACCAAGATGGCACATTTCATCCCTCTCACCGGTCTTCCGTCAGCTTCCAAGTTGGCTCAAGTGTTTATACAAGAGATCTTCCGACT
Organism: Pseudophryne corroboree; assembly: GCF_028390025.1. NCBI lineage: Eukaryota > Metazoa > Chordata > Amphibia > Anura > Myobatrachidae > Pseudophryne > Pseudophryne corroboree. Next base: position 299,067,708 of record NC_086444.1, on the reverse strand, counting down.
TCACGGCCTTCCTGAAGAGATCATCTCGGATCGTGGAGTACAATTTGTAGCCAAATTTTGGCGAAGTTTGTGTCAAGCCCTCCAAGTCAAGTTAAAGTTTTCCACGGCTTACCATCCTCAGACCAATGGTCAAACCGAGAGGGTGAATCAGGACTTGGAGGCCTTCCTCCGTATATATGTGTCTTCCTCTCAAGATGACTGGGTTCAACTCCTTCCTTGGGCCGAGTTCAGCCACAACAATCAATACCATTCCTCATCTTCTTCTACACCATTCTTCATTAATTATGGATTCCACCCTAAAGTCCCAGAATTCCAACCGCTTCCCGCAACTTCTGTTCCAGCAGTGGATGTCACCTTGCGTCAGTTTTCAAATAACTGGAGGAACGTCCGCGCAGCCCTGCTTAAAGCCTCATTCAGGTATAAGAAGTTTGCCGATAGAAAGCGTAGAGCGGTTCCTGCTCTCAAGGTGGGTGATCGTGTGTGGCTGTCCACGAAGAATTTGAGGTTGAGAGTTCCCAGCATGAAATTTGCACCTCGCTACATCGGACCCTTCAAGATTGAACAAGTCATCAATCCTGTTGCCTACAGGTTACAGTTACCATCCTTCTTGAAAATACCCAGGACATTTCATGTTTCTTTGTTGAAACCGCTGATCCTGAATCGGTTTCATTCCGCACTTCCTCCAGCTCCCAAAGTTCAGACTCAACGGGGAGTCGAGTACGAGGTGGCCAAGATTTTGGACTCACGTTTCCGTTACGGTCAGTTACAATACCTCATTGACTGGAAGGGCTATGGTCCTGAAGAACGCTCTTGGACCAATGCCTCAGACGTCCATGCTCCTGCCTTGGTCCGAAATTTCCACGCAAAGTTTCCTTTAAAGCCTAAGAAGTGTCCTGGGGCCACTCCTAAAGGGGGGGGTGCTGTCACGATCCGGGTATCTGGACGCCATTACTTACCCTTCAGATGCCTCCTAAGGCTGGCTCAGCGTTCCAGGTCCGGATCCCGCTGTTCCTGAGTTTCCACATGCAGAATGTCAGAGTGGTGATTTCATTAGCCGCGGCCTCCGCTGTGCCCGCATGGTTAAATGTGCGCTTGTCAGTCTGGCGTCTCCTGTCTCCTGTGGCCGGCGTCGCCATTACTGTTTCAATTCTCACATGGATTACAAACCAAACTTCCCTCCAAGTGTCTGCATGGGCGCAGCCATCTTGGATTTTGTCATCTGAGCATTTCCACCAATCTGCTGTCTGTATTGTTGATTTGCATAATTTCCTAGCCAACCCCTTCCTTGCTGCAGGTATAAGTAAGCTGTGCCTGAGCAAGGAAGGCGTCAGTGCTTTGGTTGTCTAACCTAGTTCCAGTTTGTCTCTCTCCTGTGGTTGTCTTCCAGGTTCCAGCTCCTGTCTCCAGACTTCTGCTATAGAGACCCGCACCAGCATTCCATCTGCGGTGTAGCCTGACTCTCCGATCCATTCTGGACTCACCTGTTTCCAGTTACATCAATCACCTGCTTCCAGCCCAGCTTCCAGCAGTGTACAGCTTCTCTTAAAGGGCCGGTGTCCTTTCTGCAGTTTACCACTCTCCACCGGTATTATTATTTCACCGCTCTCAAACTCCAAACTTCATCAATCACCTGCTTCCAGCCCAGCTTCCAGCAGTGTACAGCTTCTCTTAAAGGGCCGGTGTCCTTTCTGCAGTTTACCACTCTCCACCGGTATTATTATTTCACCGCTCTCAAACTCCAAACTTCATTATTATTTCATCGCTCTCAAGTTCGTTTATTATTTAACTGGTTCCAGCCAGTATCCACTCCGTACCAACAACAGTCTGGTTCCAGCCAGTATCCACAGCAGCCGTTTTATCTTCAGCAACCCAGCCTTTCCTGGAACACCAGCTGGTACGATCCTGGGTTCTCTCCATTGCTACAGTCAGGTCTTTTAAGGACTTTCCAACTAGAAGATTATTAGAACTGTCTCACTCTACCAGTGCCTGTGGCCCTTGCCACCCTGTAGTACCCAGGAATTGTATTTATCCTCTGTTGACTTTTATGTTTCCTTTACTGCTGCTGTGTTACGGAGTTTGTCATAATAAACATCATTGACTTTTATCCTGGTTGTCGTGGTCACGCCTTCGGGCAGTTTTTCTACATGTTACTTACATGTCTAGGGGTCTGATACAACCTCCCAGGTTCCGTTACATCTCAGCCCCTACAACTGAGGCTGCCTCCCGTCAGCTCAGGCCCTCAGTTGTGACATATTGTAGATCTCTATGATATCAATATTAAGAAAACGCTTTCCAAAATTACGGGAGATCTTGGGGCAATGGTCCACTTACAGCTTTCTTTTTTAGGAAGGACAAATATAATTAAAATGATATATTATCCAAAACTCCTTTACCCATTACAAGTTCTTCCCCTTTTGCTCTCTAGGCAAGACCTCTTACAGATAACATCAGCTTTTAGGAAATTTATTTGGAACAATAAGCGTGCGAGAATTGGTCTGTTTAAATTGGGTCAGCCTAGAACAAATGGGGGAGTTAACTTTCCAGACATTCTGACGTATAGCTATGCTTCCCATATTCACTATATCAAGGACTGGTTGTCTAGTACTCAAATTTACACTGACTCACTTCTCGAACAAAATTTCATTCCTCATGTGTCCCTGATAGCCTTTCTACACTTAACCGATGCTGAGATTTCTACAGATTTAACTAATAATCCCCTCCTAATGACCACAAGGAAAGTTTGGCTATCCCTGAGACATAAATACAAATTGCACAAACACCTATCTATCCATTTGCCGTTCTTACAGAATCCGGGTTTTCAAAATGGAGAGGCCACCTATTCTTTTAATGAATGGAAATTGTTAGGAATTCATAGTGTAGGACAGCTAATCAATCTTGACTCCCTTAAACCTCTATCTTACACGGAGGCCCTATCTAAATACCCAGATATTGGTCCCCAAAACTTTGCTTTTTTTCAAGCCCAACATTATGTTAGCACGATCTCCAGACTAATACCCGTGACTGATTGGGATAATCAACTAAACCGAATATTATTGCGACCGGAACTGTCCAAAGGTGCTATTTCCTTTTACTATAAACAACTTCACACTATAATAGACTATTCTTCATATAAAACTGGGATAGCCCAATGGTTGGAAAATGTTCCTAATTTAGATGTTGATGGGTTACTGCACATGCTACATTTCTCAATAGCTATGTTCCCCGCTGCTAAATACAGAGAAATGTATCTTAAAATTTTTCACAGATCCTATATTTCTCCCCATAGAGGTTTCTTAATAGGCCTTTTAAGCGATCCCTCTTGTCCCAAATGTGGTCATCACTCGGCAGACCTCTATCATTGCCTATGGGCCTGTCCGCTTTTAAGACGATTCTGGTTAGCAGTTTGGCGCTTTGCCTCACAACATTTAGTGAACTACATCCCCTTTACACCGGAATGGGCTATATTTGGCATTATACCCCCTGATACCAGAGCTCCCAAAGCCGTTAAAAAATTACTTTTAGCAATTTCATCGGCAGCTAGAAAAGCTGTTTTATACATGTGGGTTCATAGCTCCGTCCCGACTCTAGAAATGTTTAAGGAAAAACGATTTTTTATTTGTCATATGGATTGGTTGGAGGCTTCACTTCAAAAAGAATCCCGCACCGAATCCTTTTTCGAAACATGGGAAAGTTTTATTGAAACACTACCCACTCATACTAGAGAGGCCATTAGTCAATGCTTTCGCAACACACTCTGGTATGAAACCAGGATTTTTCTTAGAGACCCTCCCATCACTCTTGATAGCGCTGGCTAGCGGTCGTAGCGTGCTCCCGTCTCTCTACGGATCCAGAATGTACCTGCGAGTGTCATTTGTTATTTCATGATATTGTACATGTTATCCTTTTTTTTTGTACTCCTCCCTACATCACGCACTATGTTCTGTATTTATAGCATTGGGGTACATTTACTAACATTCGTAATTTCCGAAAATAGGTCAAAGTTCAATCACGAATGACATCGACAGTGTAAAACTGCAACTTTTTGAATTTATTACGATGGATTTACTAAGCTGTCGTATTCGTGTTTTTCTTTTCTTCCGATGTCGATGTCATTCGTTTTTTTTTTACCTAATTTTACGGCAGTGATTAGCAAAACACTGCCGTTTTTTTTTACAATCAATCTCGGCCGGATCTGTGTGATCCGTGCTGGGGTTCTTTTTTTTTTTTATTTTTAATTAAACAATGTAAAATCCCCCCAAAAAATGCGTGGGGTCCCCCCTCCTAAGCATAACCAGCCTCGGGCTCTTTGAGCCGATCCTGGTTGCAGAAATATGGGGAAAAAAATGACAGGGGTTCCCCCATATTTAAGCAACCAGCATCGGGCTCTGCGCCTGGTCCTGGTCCCAAAAATACGGGGGACAAAAAGAGTAGGGGTCCCCCGTATTTTTAAAACCAGCACCGGGCTCCACTAGCTGGACAGATAATGCCACAGCCGGGGGTCACTTTTATATAGTGCCCTGCGGCCGTGGCATCAAAAATCCAACTAGTCACCCCTGGCCGGGGTACCCTGGGGGAGTGGGAACCCCTTCAATCAAGGGGTCCGTCCCCCCCAGCCACCCAAGGGCCAGTGGTGAAGCCCGAGGCTGTCCCCCCCCATCCAATGGGCTGCGGATGGGAGGGCTGATAGCCTTTGTTGTAAAATAAAAGATATTGTTTTTAGTAGCAGTACTACAAGTCCCAGCAAGCCTCCCCCGCATGCTGGTACTTGGAGAACCACAAGTACCAGCATGCGGCGGAAAAACGGGCCCGCTGGTACCTGTAGTACTACCACTAAAAAAATACCCAAAAAAACACAAGACACACACACCGTGAAAGTATAATTTTATTACATACATACACACATACATACATACTTACCTTATGTTCCCACGCAGGTCGGTCCTCTTCTCCAGTAGAATCCAAGGGGTACCTGTTGAATAAATTCTACTCACGAGATCCAGGGGTCCAGGCTCCTCGGCAAATCCAGGGATAATCCACGTACTTGAATAAAACAAAAAAACGGTTGCCCGACCACGAACTGAAAGGTGACCCATGTTTGCACATGGGTCACCTTCCCACGAATGCCAGAAACCAACTTTGCCTTCTGGCTAAGTGGGTTTCTTCAGCCAATCAGGGAGTGCCACGTTGTAGCACTCTCCTGATCAGCTGTGTGGTCCTGTCCTCACTGACAGGCGGCACACGGCAGTGTTACAATGTAGCGCCTATGCGCTACATTGTAACCAATGATGGGAACTTTCTGCTCAGCGGTGACGTCACTTTAGGTCAACCGCAGGGCAGAAAGTTCCCATCATTGGTTACAATGTAGCGCATAGGCGCTACATTGTAACACTGCCGTGTGCCGCCTGTCAGTGAGGACAGGACCACACAGCTGATCAGGAGAGTGCTACAACGTGGCACTCCCTGATTGGCTGAAGAAACCCACTTAGCCAGAAGGCAAAGTGGGTTTCTGGCATTCGTGGAAAGGTGACCCATGTGCAAACATGGGTCACCTTTCAGTTCGTGGTCGGGCAACCGTTTTTTTGTTTTATTCAAGTACGTGGATTATCCCTGGATTTGCCGAGGAGCCTGGACCCCTGGATCTCGTGAGTAGAATTTATTCAACAGGTACCCCTTGGATTCTACTGGAGAAGAGGACCGACCTGCGTGGGAACTTAAGGTAAGTATGTATGTATGTGTGTATGTATGTAATAAAATTATACTTTCACGGTGTGTGTGTCTTGTGTTTTTTTGGGTATTTTTTTAGTGGTAGTACTACAGGTACCAGCGGGCCCGTTTTTCCGCCGCATGCTGGTACTTGTGGTTCTCCAAGTACCAGCATGCGGGGGAGGCTTGCTGGGACTTGTAGTACTGCTACTAAAAACAATATCTTTTATTTTACAACAAAGGCTATCAGCCCTCCCATCCGCAGCCCATTGGATGGGGGGGGACAGCCTCGGGCTTCACCCCTGGCCCTTGGGTGGCTGGGGGGGGGGGACCCCTTGATTGAAGGGGTTCCCACTCCCCCAGGGTACCCCGGCCAGGGGTGACTAGTTGGATTTTTGATGCCACGGCCGCAGGGCGCTGTATAAAAGTGACCCCCGGCTGTGGCATTATCTGTCCAGCTAGTGGAGCCCGGTGCTGGTTTTAAAAATACGGGGGACCCCTACTCTTTTTGTCCCCCGTATTTTTGGGACCAGGACCAGGCGCAGAGCCCGATGCTGGTTGCTTAAATATGGGGGAACCCCTGTCATTTTTTTCACCATATTTCTGCAACCAGGATCGGCTCAAAGAGCCCGAGGCTGGTTATGCTTAGGAGGGGGGACCCCACGCAATTTTTTTTTTACAAATAAGCACTTTCCCACCCCTTCCCACTGATATACATGCACGGATCTCATGGATCCGTGCATGCCTATCCAATCACGAATAAAAAAAAAAGTTCTGTTTTTTTTTAGCACTTTTTTACGAGTTGAAATTTTTCACGGCAGTGTTTGTTCTTTTTTGGCTTTGCACTTCTTAGTAAATGACCGAGATTCATACTTAAACAGCCGCGTTTTGACCGATGGTGTATTCATTCGTAATTTTTTACCTGAACTTGCAAAAAATTACGAATGCCCTCATCACTGCCGTGATTAGTGTTTAGTAAATGACCGAGATTAACCGAGATGACACTTTGAAGAAAAAACGGCATCTCGGTCAAAATCGGGAGCTTAGTAAATATACCCCATTGTGTCTTTTCAATTATTCCACAATGTTCCTGTAACTACTGTTGATTTCTTTGCGGAAATGCTTCAATAAAGAAAGAAATGTTTAAAAAAAAAAATGGACAAAGTACCAGCCAATAAGCTCCTAACTGCCATGTTACAGGCTGGGTTTGAAAAAATGACAGTTAGGAGCTGATTGGCTGGTACTTTATCTCCATCCACTTTATCTCCACCCAAGGCTTAGTAAATAGACCTTTTAATTCCCGATCAACATTGATGTTTTTCCCTTGAAATATAAAAAAAACTGTAAATTTACAAACAGACGATTTGAAAATCAACACTAAATTAAAATAATAATTTTTAAAAATGGTAGACAGATAGACAAGTCGACAGACAAATCAGTAGGCTAAGGGCTTGATTAATTAAGGGTTGCAAATGGGAAGCTGCTCGCAGCAGCTTTGCATTTGTAGTCCTTATCAATGCAAATGCAAGAGGAGGTGCATCAGATGAACATGAACATCACGACCATCGGTCATGATTTTCATCTGCGACGACAGGCTTACTAAGTCTTGCTGTCGCAGTGTGGCTTGCAGCGTAGTCCTTGTCCTTGTCACTCCCAGAGGCATTTGCATTTTTAGTGACGTGATCGCAGGACCCATTTTGCACATGCGCAGAACAGATCCTGCGCGTGTGCAGTCCCTGAACATTGGGAAACTGCGCTGAGGATCACATTAGTGATCCTTAATGAATCAGGCCCTAAGTGACAGATATTTTTCAATTATGAAACACATTCTATTTTCTAAACCTTCATTATAAAAGTTGAGATGATTGGGACGATTTTGCTGAAAACCGAATACAAGTTCAGATCTTGGAGTTAAAACTGAATCTCACAGATTTTGGATTGCATGTAAATCCCTCCCTCAGGATTACAGCTGGGAATGACTGGAAATTCATGGTATTGATGCTAACAATAGTGTAGGAACTAACACTGATACAAATAACATGATTTTATCTGTTTTATCAGATTATAAAGAAACCCTGATCCAGATCCCATACCAAAACATTTGAGTGTCTGCACACATTTCTAATAAAAGGGAGCCAACATATGGTGCACTGTGGCTGTAGGAATTCTGGGCCTCATTCAGAGATGGACACAGTGCACAGAGCTGCTTTGTACACAACAAGAAAATATGCTAATCAGGGCTGAAACTAGGATTTTCGGCACCCGAGGCAAGGTGGCAATTTAGCGATACCCGCCCCCCCCCCCCAAATAAATAAATGAACAAATAAATAAATAAAATCTAAACAATAACATTTTTAAAAAGTAATAATATTTTTTATATTTATATATATATATATATATATATACACACACACACACACACACACACACACACACACACACACACACATATATATATATGCTAGTGGTGGTGGTAAATGGCGCTGAGTCCTTCTTAAAACGACCTATCCTTTTCGCAATGATAAATTTCCAGTGTCTAAAGTACACTCCCCCAATATTCTATTTCGTGGGGTGGCAGCCCTTTTCTCCAGTGGTTAGCTGTTCAAGCCCACCAATTGTAAGTCTGGAAAATAAAAAGTGAGAATAGGCGCCTCCTAGTGTAGTATTAAATGTATGATATGACCATCACCCTTAGTATCACCCTGTAAAGTGGAACTGTACCGTATATGGTGGAATTCCAACCACCTTTAAAATAACATAGGGTCATAATCTGAGCGACGTCATCAGTGATGTTCTGTTAATGTTCCTCCTTCTTGTTGCTCACATGGTCAGAATAAAAGTGGAAAAAGGACCGATAGTGTAATACTTTTTACACAACAATACACATTTATTTGGAACTAGTCCGACAGTAAAAACATTGCCCGTACCATATAATAAATTAAAAACAGCTTATCTGTATTTTAAGTCGTCCATACGTGTAAACACTCAACGCGTTTCGTCCTACGCAATCAGCCTGGACTTCCTCAGGAGTGTGATGATAGTGAATGTGTGGACACATATTTATACCCCTCTTAATTAATTCAATTACACATGGAATTGATGTTTTTCCTGGTTTACCGGAAGTGACGTCATTTCCGTCCGGAAAAATTTATCTATTAGTATTATTTCAAAGCGCATATTGCGCCAAACACATGATTCTCAGGTTCATGTGTTTGGCCAGATGTGTGCTGCCTGTTTGGAGCGGTTGTTATGCCCCCGTCCGCCGTGACCGCCGGAAGTCACGGACAGATCGGAGCAGTAATGTCCGCCCTCACAAACTAATTCAGACTGCGATTGCTGCTGCTGCGGTCTGAATTACCCCCTGTGTTTCTTTGTCCCCCCCATCAGTGCTGCTTAGTGTTCCCTCTATCCACACACTTCTGTTCCCCCATCCACACCGCTCTCCTCCCTCCAATCAACAACACTCTTACCTCATCCGTGCAGCTTTGTCTTCCGCTCAGACCTTCAGTTGCATAGACTGCATGTGTGTATTCCAATGAGCACACAAATCTGTGAATTAGCAGCTCCACCATTGTGTGAGTGACAGCAATCTCACTCTGTGAGAGTGCTGAATCTGCACTTACCCACAGGCTGTGATGGCATACCATATCTGTATTGCGCAAGGAACACGTCCATTAAGGCGTCAGCCTTAATGATCGGAATTTCATTGCTTTTTGGAGTTTGAGTGGAAGAGTTACAACAGGTTTCTGAAATTTCGATCATGTCTAAGAAGCCTTAATGGGACATGTGAAACCGTAAGGTTTTTTGTCTATGGAATTTCATCGCTTTTTTTAAATGTATTTTTTTTATTCAGAAATGTAAAATTTCACTGTAAGAATAAACATTTGATTTTTTAAATGTTTAATGAAAATGTTCGTATAACATCACTGTTCTGTGCAAAATTATTTTATTAACCAAACCGAATTGTTTAAGGTCCATACACACTTAACGATTTAATGAGCAACGTCGCTCATTTTCCCCCTCCTTGAGCGACATCGCTCGTTTTATCGTTAAGTGTGTATGCCGCCGGCGATGGACGATGCGCGGCCCCGCGGGTCGGCAACAATCGTCGCTGTCGGTAGGTCATGCATGAAGGATGTGGACTGTCGTCCACGACCTTCATGCAGGGCTGGCGGGGGCGTGATGTCACTGAGCGATATGAGCGGTCATATCGCTCAGTGTGTACAGTCGGCCGCCGGCCGGCCCGGGAGGGGGAAACATTAGACGATGTCGCTCACAGAGCGACATCGTTTAATGTGTATGGGCCTTTAGACTTTGGTCAAAATATTTTGCTGCCTTTGCAGCTGATGCAGGGAGGGGGGTAGGCGGCAGCAGCCTGTGACTGAGGCTGGAGGTAGACGTGAAATGCATTGCTTGTACGTGTGAGTGCGTGGTGTCAGGTGCTGTGCGTGTATATGTGTGTGTGTGTCAGGTGCTGCCTGTGTGTGTGTATGTGTGTGTCAGGTGCTGCGTGTATATATGAGTGTGTCTGATGGTGCGTGTGTATGCGTCAACTGCCGCACGTGTGTGTGTGTCAGGTGTTGCGGGTGTATATGTGTGTGAGTATCAGGTGCTCCGCGTGTGTACAAGTGTATGTCTGGTGCTGTGCATGAATACGTATGTCTGTGTCAGGTGCTGCGCGTGTACATGAGTGTGCGTCAGGTGCTGCGCGTGTACATGAGTGTGCATTAGGTGCTGCGCGTGTACATGAGTGTGCGTCGGGTGCTGCATGTGTACATGAGTGTGCATTAGGTGCTGCGCGTGTACATGAGTGTGCGTCAGGTGCTGCGTGTGTACATGAGTGTGCGTCAGGTGCTGCGCGTGTACATGTGTGTGCGTCAGGTGCTACACGTGTCTATGTGTGTGTGAGTAAAGTGCTGCATGTGTATGTGTGTGTCTGATGGTGTGCGTGTATATGTATGTGTCAGATGCTGCATGTTTATTTTATTGTGCCTGATGCTACGTGTGTGTGTCAGGTGCCTCACGTGTATGTGTGTGTGTCAGGTGTTGCGTGTGTATGTGTGGGTCAGGTGCTGCATGTTTATTTTATTGTGTCTGATGCTACGTGTGTGTGTGTCAGGTGCCGCACGTGTATGTGTGTGTGTGTCAGGTGTTGCGCGTGTATGTGTATGTCAAGTGCCGTTCCCCTTCTTCCCATCCCAGCTCTCTCTGTAGAATACAGCTCTACCCAGAGATAGGGAAAGACCAGGGGGCTGATCACTGCACTGCTCACTTTTTGGTCATGAGTTCGGCCTCCTGTTTCTTCCAGTGCTGTGTTCCTGCAGCCCAACCCTCCCTGTTGTGCCAGAGAATCAGCCCTTCCTTCCCCTGCCAGAGAGAGAGAGCCCGAGGCAGAGACACTCTTCCCGTAGCTGGCTTACCCCCAGTACTTCAGCACTGGCCATGCGGCAGTCAACAAAGGAGACCAGCAGGGGGTTCTGGCAGCATCAGCTGTGGCCGCAGCTGGATCGGGGAGGCCTGTAGTGTCTGAGGTGGGCAGCACTTCCTCCGCCGCTGTCACCTTCCCCTGCCGGAGAGAAATCCAGAGACATACCCTTCCCGCAGCTGGGCTACCCCTAGTACCTCAGCGCTGGCCAGGCGGAAGTCTATGGAGGGGACCGGCAGGGGTTTCAGGCCGCAGCAGCAGCGGCCGCAGCCAGATCACGGAGGCCTGCAGGGTCAGAGCTGGGCAGCACTTCCACCAACACTGTCACCTCTGTGCTGGGCATGTACACCAGTCCGTAAGGACGGAGGTTTCCACAACAGGCAGCAGTATAATGAGTCAGACAAACTCATTACACGCTGCCCACTGCTGCGCCGCATGCCCTCGATGGAGGAAGCCTAGATGCGGTCCCCAGCGGCAGCAAGGGAGAAGGGTGATCACATCACCCTTCAACCCGGCACCTCACAATCAGCTGGGGATCTGCAGTAGCTTCATCTCTCTCTTCCTCTCCCTCTCTGACAGCACAGCAGCCCTTCTGGGTCCCATGTAGCTCTGCCCCCCTGCTCACAGTTCACTCGGCCTCTCCTGATTAAAAAGAAAATAAGAGCCTGACCTGCTGCTCAGATGCGAGGAGGGGACGGGCAGTAGGTCCTCTGTGAGTACACTACACAGTCAAAATTAACTCTGACTCCTCACAACAGTGTGGACTGCGGGCGACGTCAGACGCCAATTTGGGTGTGCTTGCCGCACTACCTGCCCATCAAGCCCAACGTGGTGCCATGGTGCCAGCCCCGCCCACTATACGGATTCCATTTTGTATTAGGAACCCTAACAGCATTCCGACATCCCTCCCTATGACGCTGCCATCCATACACTGCCGCTCTCATACATCCGTACACCGCCACTCTCATACATCCGCACACTGCCGCTCTCACACAACTGTACACTGCTGTTCTCATACATCCATACACTGCCGCTCTCATACATCCGTACAACCCCGCTCTCATACATCCACACACTGCCGCACTCTTACAGCCGCACACTGCCGCACTCTTACAGCCGCACACTATCACACTCTTACAGCCGCACACTATCGCACTCTTACAGCCGCACACCATCGCACTCTTACAGCCGCACACCATCGCACTCTTACAGCCGCACACCATCGCACTCTTACAGCCGCACACCATCGCACTCTTACAGCCGCACACCATCACACTCTTACAGCCGCACACCATCGCACTCTTACAGCCGCACACCATCGCACTCATACAGCCGCACACCGACGCAGTTATACAGCCGTACATTGCCGCTCTCATACATCCGCACACTGCCGCTCTCATACATCCGCACACTGCCGCTCACATCTATACAAACATAGCCTCCATACATCTACACATCCAATCCCCGCGCAAGGGAACACTGAAATCACTATCACTTTTGCCCGGGGTGTGACCACAGCCAGCCACTACTCCGGCCACCTTCTTGTGACACCAAAATGCATCTTACCTATCATCAGGGTGGTGCTGCTGCTGGGGGTGGGTTGCTGCCTCAGTCTCCAGGTTGGTGCTGCGATTGGAGGGGGTACTGTGCTGCCACTGTCTCCCGGATCATCGTGCCGCTGGCTGAATTGCAGCTTGACGCTACTGCTGCCGGGAGTAACAGCTTCCTGGCTGTTGTTGCTGGTGGCTGCCTACTGCTCATTGCCGCCGGAACACTGACCGGCTCGGCAGTGATGCTGGCGGAGGAGTAGTGGCGGTGGGGTGGGGTGGGGGGCTGGGTGCCTGCTCCCTTCCCTCGAGCATGCCGCAGTGTAAAAAAATAAATAATAAATAGAGAGCATACCAGGGTGAGAGTCTGTATGGATCACAGTGATTACACGGGGCACAGCATAAGGACACCTTGCTGTGAGGGGCTCTGTCCACACAGATTGCTGCACCCTCTCTGATGTCAGCCGCTGCCCTCTCGTTCTCTGGGCGGCCAGTTCCAGTGTGAGGTAGGAGAGGAAGAGAACACACAGGAGAGCAGCCCTGATATATAACAGAGGTGGAAGTTCTATAGGCAGCAGAGACGGAGACCAGCCAGCCAATTCTCCCAGTGCCCTGATCACTACACGCCGCCAGCACAGCATTACAGGAGGGTCCTATAGTGCTGCCCTGAGCTAACAGGTGTGTGTACCAAGTGTACCCCGTACAGTGTGCTGCGCCCTGGTGTCTCTGAGAGGGGTGAGGTCACCGTGCCGCTTTAGTATATGGCTTTTCCTTAGTACTGTACGTTACAGCCCTGCACTAGTAGTGGCAACTCTGCCCTATGTGAACCTGTGAGGTTATTTTCCTATTAACAGAATAACCGGGGAGAAGGCGGCCATATTGCAGCTCTCAAGTGAAGGCACTCTAGTACACCCCCTGCTGGCGGCCACTGTGCAGACGCAACAAATTGAAATGCCCGATCTCTATAATGGGGCATATTTCTCTTAATTAAAAAAAACCTGTAACTTTCTGAAAAACCACAACCCCAAAAGGCACTTCACTGGGACATGCTCTATCTAATAAAACAAACCCCAAGTCATATACATATATATATATATATATATATATATATATATACACACACACACACACACACACTCATGTATATACATGTATACACAAATACCCATATATACATGTTTATGTATGTATAATACATTGATACAGTACATTATATTTATGAATTAATTGCTTCCCGATTCTGCAGCAGCATCATCAGCACCACCAGTGTTACTCACAGTCACTTCACACTGACTGCTGCACAACACATCACTTAATTTCCGGGCCGCCCGCCACCTGGTGAAGAGACATGGGAGATGAAGGACCAGCAGTGCCACGTTGAGCGGAAGTATTGTGGATTAGTTACCCACACACTCCTTGTGACACCTGCTCCCCGTCTGCCCTCCCACCCGCCGCCTGCCATCCGGAACCCGCACTGACAAGTAAGTCTCAGCAGAATGTGTCTGCCGGCGGCTCCCAGTCCCCAGTGGTGTGGCGGCCGCGGCACACTAAGACTGAGAGACCGCAGCGGGAGGAAAGCACAGGTGGGCGGGAGGAGAGCATGGGCGGACATCACCACGTCACATTGCAAGGTGACGCCAGTCCCCCCAGTGAGGCCGCCGACAAATGCACTCAGCATAGTATTAGCAGCAGGCAGAGGGGGGCGGGCGCAGCGGTGGTGGGAGGTACGGAAATGAGCTGCAGTCTAGACTCCACCGATCACACACTCAGCGATCACTGTGCTACAGCAAGCGTGGCGTGCAGCGGTGCTGGACATTAGGGAGTGCCTGTGCGCACCAGGCACCCCCTGTACGCACGCCTATGCGCTACCACCCCCCATATGCCACACTACATCACTATGCTATAGCCCTCCCATATGCTGCACTTCATAATTACACTATACCCCCCATACAACATACTACATCACCACACTACACTACTCACAATAAAATTAAAACATCCCAGTTCCTCATTCTTAATGAGCTCACGTGAGTTCTCTCCCCAACGGAGCTCCAGACCAAGTAACAATGAAGACACCAGCAGCGTGTAGGGGGCAGGCCTGGTCCACTTGTCAGGAGAGAGCAGTCACTGGAGGGTAAGAAGGGGGCGGGGCCTAGTCCTACAGACGGGAGAGAGCACAGACAGGAGAGAGCAAGGTACAGGGGTAGAAGGGGACGGCTGATGTGAAGGGGGCGGGCCTATTCTTACAGGCTTTCAAAATTCGATTTTTTTAAAAATTCGACATTTGAAAAATTCGACTTTTCTGCAATGGTACAAATGCGGCAATTCGACAAAAGTATATTCAATTGAAGTTTGTAAATTCGACAACAGTGCTTTTAAACAGTAAATTCGTCATTTTCAATCCGCCACACTTTGCAGGCGGAATCTAATAAATAAAAGGTTTTTTTTTTGGTAATAGCATATCTATATTAGAAGGGATTAGGTACTTGGTTTGTCTTTTTTGGAGGCACAAGTATTATTTATATATTTTTTAAAAGATTATAATTTTTTTAAAAATGGAATGTAAAAAACCCGGAAAAAAAAAATTGCGTGGGGTCCCCCCTCCAAAGCATAACCGACCTCGGGCTCTTCGAGCCGGTCCTGGTTCTAAAAATCCGGGGAAGAAACAGACAGAGGATCCCCCGTATTTTTAAAACCAGCACCGGGCTCTGCGCCTGGTGCTGGTGCAAAAAATACGGGGGACAAAAAGAGTAGGGGTCCCCCGTATTTTTTACACCAGCATCGGGCTCTACTAGCTGGACAGATAATGCCACAGCCGGGGGTCACTTTTATACAGTGCCCTGCGGCCGTGACATTAAATATCCAACTAGTCACCCCTGGCCGGGGTACCCTGGGGGAGTGGGGACCCCTTCAATCAAGGGGTCCCCCCCCCAGCCACCCAAGGGCCAGGGGTGAAGCCCGAGGCTGTCCCCCCCATCCAAGGGCTGCGGATGGGAGGCTGATAGCCTTGAGAAAATTGAAAGAATATTGTTTTTTCCAGTAGTACTACAAGTCCCAGCAAGCCTCCCCCGCAAGCTGGTACTTGGAGAACCACAAGTACCGGCATGCGGGAGAAAAACGGGCCCGCTGGTACCTGTAGTTCTACTGGGGAAAAAATACCCAAATAAAAACAGGACACAGACACCGTGAAAGTATAACTTTATTTCACACCTGCCGACACACACATACTTACCTATGTTGACACGAAGCAGTCGGTCCTCTTCTCCAAGTAGAATCCACGGGTACCTGAAAATAAAAGATAATTATACTCACCTGATCCAGGTTCCAGATTAAATCCACGTACTTGGCAAAACAACAAACCGAACACCCGGACCAGACGGACTGAAAGGGGTCCCATGTTTACACATGGGACCCCTTTCCACGAATGCAGACATCCGAATCTCGTGAGAATCCGACAGCGGGATGATGACGTTCGGGCGCGCTCGGGTTAGCCGAGCAAGGCGGGAAGGTTCGAACCTGCCTCGTGTAAAATGGGTGAAGTTCGGGGGGTCCGGATTCCGACGAACCGAACCCACTCATCACTAGTATGTGCGTGTGTGTGTCAGGCGCTGCGTGTGCGTGTCAGGCGCTGCGTGTGCGTGTCAGGCGCTGCGTGTGAGTGCGTGTGCGTGTCAGGCGCTGCGTGTGAGTGCGTGTCAGGCGCTGCGTGTCAGTGCGTGTGCGTGTCAGTGCGTGTCAGGCGCTGCGTGTCAGTGCGTGTGCGTGTCAGGCGCTGCGTGTGAGTGCGTGTGCGTGTCAGGCGCTGCGTGTGAGTGCGTGTGTGTGTCAGGCGCTGCGTGGGAGTGCGTGTCAGCGTCAGGCGCTGCGTGGGAGTGCGTGTCAGCGTCAGGCGCTGCGTGGGAGTGCGTGTGAGCGTCAGGCGCTGCGCGTGAGTGCGTGTGAGCGTGTCTGTCAGGCGCTGCGTGTCTGTCAGGTGCTGCGTGTCTGTGTGTGTCAGGCACTGCGTGTCTGTGTGTGTCAGGCGCTGCGTGTCTGTGTGTTTCAGGCGCTGCGCGTCTGTGTGTGTCAGGCGCTGCGCATCTGTGTGTGTCAGGCGCTGCGCATCTGTGTGTGTGTGTCAGGTGCTGCGTGTCTGTGTGTGTCAGGCGCTGCGCGTCTGTGTGTGTGTGTCAGGTGCTGCGTGTCTGTGTGTCAGGTGCTGCGTGTGTGTGTGTCAGGTGCTGCGTGTGAGTGTGTGCGTGTGTCAGGTCCGTGTGAGTGTCAGGTGCTGCGTCTGTGTGTGTGTGTGTCAGGTGCTGCGTGTGTGTGTGTGTGTGTGTGTGTGTGTGTGTGTGTGTCAGGTGCTGCATGTCTGTATGTGTGTGGGTGTGTCAGGTGCTGCATATCTGCGTGTGTCTGTCAGGCGCTGCATGTCTGCATGTGTGTGTCAGGCGCTGCATGTCTGCGTGTCAGGTGCTGTGTGTATGTGTGTGTGTGTGTGTGTGTGTGTCAGGTGCTGTGTGTGTGTGTGTGTGTGTGTGTCAAGTGCTGCGTGTCTGCGTGTGTCAGGTGCTGCGTGTGTCAGGTGCTGCGTGTCTGCATGTGTCAGGTGCTGCGTGTCTGCGTGTGTCAGGTGCTGCGTGTCTGCGTGTGTCAGGTGCTGCGTGTGTCAGGTGCTGCGTGTGTGTGTCAGGTGCTGCGTGTCTGCGTCAGGTGCTGCGTGTCTGCGTGTGTGTCAGGTGCTGCATGTGAGTGCATGTGTCAGGTGCGTGAGTGTGTGTGTCAGGTGCTGCGTGTGTGTGTCAGGTGCTGCGTGTGTGTGTCAGGTGCGTGTGAGTGTGTGTGTCAGGTGCTGCGTGTGTGTCAGGTGCTGCGTGTGTGTGTCAGGTGCTGCGTGTGTGTGTCAGGTGCGTGTGAGTGTGTGTCAGGTGCGTGTGAGTGTGTGTGTCAGGTGCTGCGTGTGTGTCAGGTGCTGCGTGTGTCAGGCGCTGCGTGTGTGTCAGGTGCTGCGTGTCTGTGTGTGTCAGGCGCTGCGTGTGTGTCAGGTGCTGCGTGTCTGTGTGTGTCAGGCGCTGCGTGTCTGTGTGTGTCAGGCGCTGCGTGTCTGTGTGTGTCAGGCGCTGCGCGTCTGTGTGTGTGTGTCAGGTACTGCGTGTCTGTGTGTCAGGTGCTGCATGTGAGTGAGTGTGTGCGTGTGTGTCAGGTCCGTGTGAGTGTCAGGTGCTGCGTCTGGGGACGGCGGGGGGGGGGGGATGGACGGACACACGGCGGGGAGGGCGGGGGGGATGGACGGACACACGGCGGGGAGGGCGGGGGGGATGGACGGACACACGGCGGGGAGGGATGGACGGACACACGATGGGGAGGGCGGGTGGGGATGGACGGACACACGGCGGGGAGGGCGGGGGGGATGGACGGACACACGGCGGGGAGGGCGGGGGGGGATGGACGGACACACGGCGGGGAGGGCGGGGGGGGATGGACGGACACACGGCGGGGAGGGCAGGGGGGGATGGACAAACACGCGGCGGGGAGGGCGGGGGGGATGGACGGACACACGGCAGGGAGGGCGGGGGGATGGACAGACACGCGGCAGGGAGGGCGGGGGGGATGGACGGACACAGCAGGGAGGGCGGGGGGGGGATGGATGGACGGACACAGCAGGGAGGGTGGGGGGGGATGGACGGACACAGCAGGGAGGGCGGGGGGGATGGACGGACACAGCAGGGAGGGCGGGGGGGGGGATGGACGGACACAGCAGGGAGGGCGGGGGGGGATGGACGGACACAGCAGGGAGGGCAGGGGGGATGGACGGACAGCAGGGAGGGCGGGGGGGATGGACGGACACAGCAGGGAGGGCGGGGGGGGATGGACGGACACAGCAGGGAGGGCAGGGGGGATGGACGGACAGCAGGGAGGGCGGGGGGGATGGACGGACACAGCAGGGAGGGCGGGGGGGATGGACGGACACAGCAGGGAGGGCGGGGGGATGGACGGACACAGCAGGGAGGGCGGGGGGATGGACGGACACAGCAGGGAGGGCGGGGGGGTGGACGGACACAGCAGGGAGGGCGGGGGGATGGACGGACACAGCAGGGAGGGCGGGGGGGATGGACGGACACAGCAGGGAGGGCGGGGGGATGGACGGACACAGCAGGGAGGGCGGGGGGGATGGACGGACACAGCAGGGAGGGCAGGATGGACGGACACAGCAGGGACGGCGGGGGGGGGATGGACGGACACAGCAGGGAGGGCGGGGGGGGATGGACGGACACAGCAGGGAGGGCAGGATGGACGGACACAGCAGGGAGGGCGGGGGGGGATGTACAGACACAGCAGGGAGGGCGGGGGGGGATGGACGGACACAGCAGGGAGGGCGGGGGGGGATGGACGGACACAGCAGGGAGGGCGGAGGGGGATGGACGGACACAGCAGGGAGGGCGGGGGGGGTGGACGGACACAGCAGGGAGGGCGGGGGGGATGGACGGACACAGCAGGGAGGGCGGGGGGGGGATGGACGGACACAGCAGGGAGGGCGGGGGGGATGGACGGACACAGCAGGGAGGGCGGGGGGATGGACGGACACAGCAGGGAGGTGGGGGGGGATGGACGGACACAGCAGGGAGGGCGGGGGGGGGATGGACGGACACAGCAGGGAGGGCAGGATGGATGGACGGACACAGCAGGGAGGGCAGGATGGACGGACACAGCAGGGAGGGAGGGAGGGCGGGGGGGGGGTTGGACGGACACAGCAGGGAGGGCGGGGGGGGATGGACGGACACAGCAGGAAGGGCGGGGGGGATGGACGGACACAGCAGGGAGGGCGGGGGGGGATGGACGGACACAGCAGGGAGGGCGGGGGGGGGATGGACGGACACAGCAGGGAGGGCGGGGGGGGGATGGACGGACACAGCAGGGAGGGCGGGGGGGGATGGACGGACACAGCAGGGAGGGCGGGGGGGGATGGACGGACACAGCAGGGAGGGGCGGGATGGACGGACACAGCAGGGAGGGGGGGGGATGGACGGACACAGCAGGGAGGGCGGATGGACGGACACAGCAGGGAGGGCGGGGGGGGGGATGGACGGACACAGCAGGGAGGGCGGGGGGGGGGACACAGCAGGGAGGGCGGGGGGGGATGGACAGACACAGCAGGGAGGGCGGGGGGGGATGGACAGACACAGCAGGGAGGGTGGGGGGGATGGACGGACTCAGCAGGGAGGGCGGGGGGGGGATGGACGGACACAGCAGGGAGGGCGGGGGGGGGTGGACGGACACAGCAGGGAGGGCGGGGGGGGGATGGACGGACACAGCAGGAAGGGCGGATGGACGGACACAGCAGGGAGGGCGGGGGGGGGATGGACGGACACAGCAGGGAGGGCGGGGGGGGGGACACAGCAGGGAGGGCGGGGGGGGATGGACGGACACAGCAGGGAGGGCGGGGGGGATGGACGGACACAGCAGGGAGGGTGGGGGGGATGGACGGACTCAGCAGGGAGGGCGGGGGGGGATGGACGGACACAGCAGGGAGGGCGGGGGGGGTGGACGGACACAGCAGGGAGGGCGGGGGGGGGATGGACGGACACAGCAGGAAGGGCGGATGGACGGACACAGCAGGGAGGGCGGGGGGGGGATGGACGGACACAGCAGGGAGGGCGGGGGGGGACACAGCAGGGAGGGCGGGGGGGGATGGACGGACACAGCAGGGAGGGCGGGGGGGGATGGACGGACACAGCAGGGAGGGCGGGGGGGATGGACGGACTCAGCAGGGAGGGCGGGGGGGATGGACGGACACAGCAGGGAGGGCGGGGGGGGATGGACGGACACAGCAGGGAGGGCGGGGGGGGGATGGACGGACACAGCAGGGAGGGCGGGGGGGGGATGGACGGACACAGCAGGGAGGGCGACGCTCCCGCTGAGGTAAGTGGACCTGCGGCTATCTCCTCCCGCTGACACTCCTGAAGGGGACCCGGCTTCCTCCGGCTTCTTCCGGTGTGACTGCTCCGTCGTTCTCCTCCCCCAGTAAGGCTCCCTCCGTCGCTCACGTCCCGCGATCTCCTCCGGATCTTGTAGACGCTCCCTCCTTCTCATCCTCCCGCCGCCTGCAGCTGTCCTCGTCATGCACGAGACACTGCTTCCCGCCCGCTCCTCGTGCCCAACTGCCAGTACAAGCCAGTGAAGCTCATCTGTGTTCACCCCCTGCTGGCGGCCACTGCGCAGCCGCAACAAATTGAAAAGCCCTATCTTTATAATGGGGCATATTTTACTTAATTAAAAAAATTATAACTTTATGAAAAACCACAACCCCAAAAGGCACTACACTGGGGCAAGATCTATCTAATAAAACAAACCCCAAGTCTTAATTTGTCCTCTATCCTGAGTTATGCCTTCCCAAAAAAAATTCTGATTCACTCTATGGGAAAACGTTGTCAAAAAGCCACAGAGGAAATCGCAGAAAAAAACTGACAGTTGGAACTTTAGGTTACTCCCAATTCCTCACTTTTTATTATTTTGCCCTGAAATTTGGCATGCAGCACCGGGTGACGATTCTACGCGCCCATGCCAAATTTCAGCTCAGTACGTCCAGTCACTTTTGAGTTGTAGCCCCTCAAACACCATGCCCCCATCTCAGAAATTCCCTATGGGAGAATTCCGTTTGTTCGATTCAGCCTTAATATAAGGGCACGACCGTGCCCTTATTATATATATATATATATATACATACACACACACATATGTATATGTCTATTTATTTATATATATATATATATACACATAATATATCTATATATACAGTGGGGCAAAAATATCTATATATACAGTGGGGCATAATATATCTATATATACACATATATACACATAATATGTCTATAAATACAGTGGGGCAAAAAAGTATTTGGACACCCACCGATTATGCAAGTTGACCCACTTAAAAAAATGAGAGAGGTCTGTAATTTCCATCATAGGTACACTTCAACTGTGAGAGACGTAATCTGGAAAAAAAAAAAAAAAAACAGGAAATCACATTGTATGATTTTTAAACAATTAACTTGTATATTCCTGTGGGAAATAAATATTTGGACACCTACCAAGCAGCAAGATTTCTGTCTCTCACAGACCTGCTCTTCTATCCTCCACTCGTTACCTGTATTAATGGCACCTGTTTGAACTGGTTATCTGTATAAAAGACACCTGTCCACACCCTCAAACAGTCAGACTGCTACCTCCTCACCATGGGCAAGACAAGAGAGCTGTCTAAGGACACCAGGGACAAAATTGTAGAGCTGCACAAGGCTAGGATGAGCTACTCGACAATAGGCAAACAGCTTGGTGAGAAGAGATCAACTGTTGGCGCAATTATTAAAAAATGGAAGAAATACAAGATCACTGACAATCTCCCTCGACCTGGGGCTCCATGCCAGATCTCACCTCGTAGGGTGTCAATGATCTTGAGATCGGTGAGGAATCAGCCCAGAACTACATGGGGGGCCTGGTCAATGACCTCAAGAGAGCTGGGACCACAGTCACAAAGGTTACCATTAGTAACACACTGCGTCGTCATGGATTGAAATCCTGCAGCACCCAAAATGTCCCCCTGCTTAAGCCAGCACATGTCCAGGCCCGTCTAAAGTTTGCCAGTGACCATCTGGATGATCCAGAGGAGGACTGGGAGAATGTAATGTGGTCAGATGAGAGCAAAATCAAACTTTTTGGTATAAACTCCACTCGCCGTGTTTGGAGTGAGAAGAATGATGAATGGCATCCCAAGAACACCATACCCACTGTGAAGCATGGGGATGGAAACATCATGCTTTGGGGCTGCTTTTCTGCAAAGGGGACAGGACGATTGATCCGTATTAAGGAGAGGATGAATGGGGCCATGTATTTTGGGCAAAAACCTCCTTCCCTCAGTAAGAGCAGTGAAGATGGAACGTGGCTGGGTCTTCCAGCATGACAATGACCCCAAACACACCGGCTGGGCAACTAAGGAGTGGCTCCGTAAGAAGCATTTCAAGGTCCTGGAGTGGCCTAGCCAGTCTCCAGACCTCAACCCAATAGAAAATCTGTGGAGGGAGTTGAAAGTCCATGTTGCCCGGCGACAGCCCCAAAACATGACAGATCTAGAGAAGATCTGGATGGAAGAGTGGGCCAAAATACCTGCTACAGTGTGTGCAAACCTGGTCAAGAACTACAGGAAACGTTTGACCTTTGTAATTGCCATCCGAGGTTATATTACAAAGTATTGAGTTAAACGTTTTGATTGTCCAAATATTTATTTTCTGCAAGAATATACAAATAAATTGTTTAGAAATCATACAATGTGATTTCCTAGTTTTTTTTTTTTCAGATTCTGTCGTTCACAGTTGAAGTGTACCTATGAAGGAAATTACAGACCTCTCTCATCTTTTTAAGTGGGTCAACTTGCGCAATCAGTGGCTGTCCAAATACTTTTTTGCCCCACTATATATATATATATATATATATATATTTAAGCGCAGTAAGCTGACCACGGTCACCTCGGATTATCAAAACCATACGGTTTACATGTGGCTACTAAGTGACTCTAGGTCCAATAGACAACAGAGACCATTTAGACCACGGCGCCAGGGACGTAGACAACCTTACACTCAGGATACTGGCTCTTCGGCCTCAGATACAGAGTTATCAGATGGTCGCCCAGCACACAGGCCTTTCTTAGACCATACCACCACCCCCGACCTCCCTCCAGTTGCAAGCCACGGAGGCCGCACCCAAGGAAGGGGAGACACCTGGCGAAGGTGCAGGGACAAGACCAGAACCTAGTCTTTAACCTTTCGAGTAAAACACTGGATGAGGCCACTGTAAAACTCCTCTCCAGGGGTCTGTCTTTCATACCTACGGCCCCCCATCGGCAGTTTGATACTGCGGTTGACATTTATAAGTTTGGACGTAAGCTTAGGTTAAGGGAACACTTTGCCACTGATATAGGTATGGATAAGATCCAGTTTCAGAAACCCTCCACATTTGATCCAACCTCCTCCAACGCGAGCATAAAAACATTCACCCGCATGATCGAGTATGATGCTCTATCACTTGCATCCACTAAACGTTTTGACAACTTGACCTTGGCCGAGCGTAAAGCATTAAATTCATTGAAACAAGACACAAGCATTGTGATTAGACCCGCCGACAAAGGGGGAGCAGTGGTAGTGCAGGACTGGGTGGACTATAATACCGAGATCATGAGGCAGTTGACCGATGAGACAACCTACGTTTGCTTATCCCATAATCCCATTCAAGAGATCAAAGCAGCAGTTGATCACTTACTGAACAGGGCTTATAAAGAACACTATATAGACAAAAATACACATGATTTCCTTACTGTTGAATATCCGGTATGTCCCATCATCTACACCCTCCCTAAAGTCCATGAAACCACCCGGTAGACCTATTATTTCATCTAGAAATTCATTACTACAGCCACTAGCTATTTACGTTGACACTTTTCTCCAGCCCATAGTACAACAGGGAGATAGTTACTTACGAGATTCAACGGATTTCCTACAAAAGCTCCATGCCCTCCCTGATGAATTTGATGATATCCTGCTTGTGACTATGGACGTCTGCTCTTTATACACCATCATTCTGCATGACCAAGGTTTACGGGCATTGGCTAATGCCTGGCAACAACAACCGCCGATTGGACCACCAGTACACTTCTTATTGGAGCTGACAAGTCTAGTCCTCAAGCACAATCATTTTTTGTACCAAGGAAACTACTACCTACAATACAAAGGGACAGCGATGGGATCCAACTTAGTGCCGGCGTACGCGAATATTTTCATGTCTGAATATGAGCAACAACACATCCTACCCCGGTTTGGAGCACACATATTGTTCTATAAGAGATTTATAGATGACATTTTCATGTTGTGGAAAGGGACGATTGAATCCTTCCATCAGATGATCACCTCGCTGAACGAGCTGGATAATCCGGTTAACTTCACATACCAGATTGATCCGCACAATGTTTACTTCCTAGACATCTCAATCTCCTTAGAAGGGGGTCGGATCAGTACTAGTCTCTATAGAAAGCCAACAGACAGGAATACCTTGTTGCATCCAAGCAGTCAGCATCCGCCCGCCCTCAAGGACAATCTTCCCATTTCACAATTTCTAAGAGTCATGCGTAATAACTCTGACAATAGCAACATGGATTGTCCGAGATGACTTCAAGATTCCTGGAACGGGGCTATGAGAAGAAGAATGTGCTAAGATGTATAACTAAAGCAAGGAATAAGTTTGATTCAACCGTAACTACAACTCGGACTACGCATACACCAGAGTGAATGGTTTTCACCACCACATATGACAATTTCTCCAATAGACTCAAGGGGACCATACGTAGGAACTGGCCCATTCTGGTCACGGATGATCGCCTAACATTGAAAAGGAGTCCTCCACCCACGATGGCCTATCGAAGATCGGCTAATTTAAAACAGCTACTTCTGAGACCCATGGTCGGTAATGAAGGGACGCAGAGCACTACATGGCTACATGAAAGACGCCCTGGATGCTTCAAGTGCAC
The DNA here is from genome assembly GCF_028390025.1 of Pseudophryne corroboree. Taxonomy (NCBI): domain Eukaryota; kingdom Metazoa; phylum Chordata; class Amphibia; order Anura; family Myobatrachidae; genus Pseudophryne; species Pseudophryne corroboree. The sequence continues at coordinate 299,042,486 of NC_086444.1, read as the reverse complement.
TGGTTGCACCACATATAGGGCCATGTTAACTGGTCCCTGCTTTCCGCACCCGCATTCTGGTCGCCCCATAGCCATAAAATTTAGATTGCATGGACCACTTGATTTATATTTTGACCTGCCCCTGCGGGCTGTATTATGTGGGCATGACCACGAGACGCTTTCGAGATCGCATGGCAAACCACAGGACGTTGATACATCAAGCCATCGCTACGGGGTCAGCAGTTTTGCCGGTAGCCAGACACTTCATGACATTGAGACATCAAGTCTCTGATCTAAGGTCTAAATTGATTGATTGGATACCCCCACCGCCCAGGGGTGGAGACCGTGCCCTCTTGTTGAAGAAGAGGGAGAGCCTGTGGATACACAGACTTGATACAATAGCCCCGAGGGGTATGAATGAGAATAACCCTCTGTCAATTTTTTTGAAATAGCATTCCACTTTATTTTTTGAGAAACTTTATAAAAGACTTTTCATTTTATATTATTACAGTTCTGCATAGCCCACACACTGCTGAGTATGGAACCAGGAATTGTTGAAATACATGATGTCTTTTTGATTTCACTAAAATGTATCTGTATGAGTTTATAATAATGTTTCTATTTTTTGATTGTTTCTCCAATTTTGATTGTTACATTATGCTCTATCCTTGGTTCTATGCTTTCTTAGCAGTGTATATTTCCCAATTGAGTGACCTCACTGGCCTCTGCTATACTCTAATTGTGTGCTATATTACCTAAGGGTCGCCATGGCAACCGGATCAATTCACTTCCGGCCTGTGGAACGCAGGCCGTTCTGATCCCTATTAACAATATTCACTAAAGAGCCCCAATAAAATATTACTAAGGGTGTTACCCTTTGTTCTGAAACTAATGTGCTATGTTTACCCGGCGCCGCAACCTGTGACGTTGGCGGAAGTGATGTCCGCAACCGAGACTGTGATGACTGTGGACATCGGTTGCCATGGACGCAGCTCGTCACCGGTAATACCGGAAGTGACGCGCTGCGTTCCAATTGCGGTTCACTCGTGAATGGTGACCGCTAGTTTGATTCAGTGTATGGGCCATATCTTTGGACGCAGCCCACTTCCGGCGGAAGTGACACGCTTGCGTTCCATCTATGCGTTCCACACGGCCCACGGCCGTGTTGGGGGCGTGTTTGGCGCCTTTTAGATGGGTATTTAGCAGGGACCGGTGAGGAAATATCTGTGTCTCCGGTTTCCTGCCAAGCTTATTTATGCTGTATTGCTGACCCTGCTGACTGGACTGTATATTCCTTGAAAAAGGTCCCGCTGGGGACCGAAACGTTGGAAATCGTTTTTGAAACCACTTTGGAACTGTGAGATTACCCTTACATTAAAATTTACTATTTTGATTTATTGGATGCTAAGTCTGGAGAGTGCTATCTTTTCCCATCAGTGCGGGATAACCTGTATTGTACTATGGGCCCTGCCACAAAAAGGGTGGGACTCTGATTGGCACCCCAGCTGTTGGCTGTAGTATTTGTGAGAGTGCAGGGATTTCTTGTATATATGTATATATATATATATATATATATATATATATATATATATATATATATACATACATACATACATACACACTGCTCAAAAAAATAAAGGGAACACTTAAACAACACATCCTAGATCTGAAATCTGAATGAATGAAATATTCTTATTAAATACTTTGTTCTTTACATAGTTGAATGTGCTGACAACAAAATCACACAAAAATTATCAATGGAAATCAAATTTATTAACTCATGGAGATCTGGATTTGGAGTCACACTCAAAATTAAAGTGGAAAAACACACTACAGGCTGATCCAACTTTGATGTAATGTCCTTAAAACAAGTCAAAATGAGGCTCAGTAGTGTGTGTGGCCTCCACGTGCCTGTATGACCTCCCTACAATGCCTGGGTAATTGAGGGTAAGAGCAGGCGGTAAGGTTACTAACATGGGTACTAAAAGAGATTTTACCAAAGCACTAACCAATGACGATTACAGGTAATCATTGCTACATAAGGTGAAAGATGTCCCTAACCCAAGGGAAAATACTTATCTTAGTTGTATGTATGTAAACGCTAGAAGCATTACTGGTAAAAAGGGCGAACTAGAAATACTTGCAGCAAGCAAACAGTATGATATTATAGGCATTACTGAAACTTGGTGGGACGAATCTCATGATTGGACAGTCAATCTAGAGGGGTATACACTGTTTAGGAGAGACAGACTAAATTAAAAGGGTGGAGGGGTGTGTCTTTACGTAAAGCCGTTTTTGAAACCTAATATACGGGAAGATATTCAGGAGGGGACTGTAGACACTGTCGAAACATTATGGGTTGAAATTGCATCCGGGGGAAAAGAAATAAAAAAGATAGTATTGGGTGTATGCTATAGGCCGCCTGGTATCAACGTATCTGATGAGGAACTGTTACTAAAGCAAATTGAAAGAGCAGCAGGAGTAGGAGACATAGCAGTGATGGGAGATTTTAACTATCCAGAGATAAACTGGAAAAACGATTCATGTGATACTGCTGGGGGCAATATGTTTTTAAACACACTTAATGATAACTACTTACTTCAACTAATTGAGGAACCAACTAGGTACAATGCAATCTTAGACCTGGTATTAACAAACAATGGGGATTTGGTATCAGGTATTACAGTAGGGGAACCCACAGGAAACAGCGACCACAATATGGTCACATTCAATATCAGTTTTCATAAACAGCCCTATACTGGCTCAACTAGGACTCTAAACTTTAGCAAAGCGAATTTTGAAAAGATGAGGGTATTTTTTAGGGATATTGAATGGGAAGGTTTGTTTTTAGGAAAAAATACTACGGAGAAATGGGAGGTACTAAAATTCCTGCTAGCTAAAAATACACTCAAATTTATTCCTACGAGCAGCAAAAAAAGGAATAAAAATCACAAACTGATGTGGCTTAACAAAAAGATAAAGGAACTTATGGGCAAGAAAAGGAAAGCATTTAAAAAATACAAATCTGGGGGGGTGTGGCTTGTGGCCTGAACTGGAAGGAAGTGTCCCAGGAGAGCTCCTGCTGAAAAAAACCCTCTTAAACCCCTTTATATCTACCTAACCCCATCTACCTGTTCCCCAAAACATCCTACAGCGGCCCTTGCTGCTCTGTGTGTACTGGGGGTGCGCTGCGGAGCCGGGGCATAGGCTCGTCCTATGCTTGCAGGTTGCGGCCTTCCCCCCACGTTGAAGCCGGGACCTAAATTTGGGAGCCCTCCGTCCGCGCTCCGACGACCGCCGGGCGCTGCACACCGCTCAACGGCCTGCCCCACTGCAGGCCTCCTACCTGGGAGCCTTTGCTGAATAGACGCGGCGGTGAGGAGAGCCCCTGGAGCCATGAGTAACTAGCTGTGCCGTGCCGAGCTGAGGGGATCCGGTGGCGGCGGCCATATTGGTTGTGGCGGCGGGTGCGGTGCGGACGCAGCGCTCGTACGAGCGGCCCGTTAGTGACCTGGGCTTACTGGTGGGGCCTTGCTGAAGACAGCGGGGGCACGGGCTGGCCCCTGAACCTGCAGATCGCTGGCAGTGGCGGACGGAGCAGGGACTCACTGGGGCTGACGGCGGCCATCTTGGAGGTGGCGGAGCAGGCTCCTCTGAATTGTGCTGCTCCTGATGTGCTCGCTGGGCAGCAGGCTTCATATTTCAGTGGGACATTGAATCAACCCTTAAGCTCTATACAGATAACTGCCTGCAAGCACTGCACTGAGGCTTCCTACCCCATATCTCTCTCTTTTGTGTATACAGTGCACTTTATTAGATTTATTAGATCTGGAGGGCGTGGCCTAACTACCACAGGAGGCAGACGTGCAGCTCAAGAGCTCCTGTGCATAAAGCTGCCAAAAGGCCCCTTTTTAAGTGCACCTGGGTCCCCCACCTACACCCTTTTACCTTTCCCGCTGTGCCCCATCTGCTTTTCAGCGCTCCTGCGGGTTGCGGCCCTCTCCCCAGACCGAAGCCGGGGCCTAGATTAGAAGCGGGTCCCGTTCTGTCGTCCCGGAGCCGCGCACTCGGATCCACCTCTCACAGTAAGTGAGATCAGTGAGGGGAATAGCGGGACCTTGCCTCGGCCCGGCAGCAGCCCTTAACAGCACCTGGCGCCCGGAGCTCCGTACAGCCGAGGACAGCAGCAGCGTGAGTGCGGCCGCCATCTCACCGCGGCCTGATCAAGGGAGAGGGACGGGAGGCCCAGATCCCCGCCAGCGGTTTACCGCACTTTACCCGGCGCCCCCTCCTTAGCGGCTGGGACTGCCGCTTGTCAGGATCTCTGGTTACCGATCACAGGTGAGCTGAGATAGGGGCTGGCTGCTTATATCAGGCCCGGAGGAACTTTCATGTGCTGGCATCCATATTGCAGCACTCGGCCACAAAGTGACTCACCTCTATCATACAACACACCAGCGGCACCTGTCTCTCTCCCTCCCCCTATTTACTGCAGTGGGGGCGCAGGAGGTAAAGAATACCCTCCCCTCGGCAGTGGGGTAACTTGGGAGAGACGTGGCTGGTCCCTGTAGTGGCCTGCTGACTGGCTCATTATATTATAACTGCTGTTGACACAGACCCCGGGGCACTGAAGGGCCTCACTCCTCCACACAGTACAGCTCAACTGACGACGGCCCGAGCTCTCCAAAGCGCCTCATGGCGCCCATGATATCGGCCCGACCCTAGCCTATCCTGCGGTCAGCTAGCGCATGAGGGTCAGCTAATGCTTTAGCCCAGGTCTTGCATAACTCTTTTTTACCAACATTGGAACTCCCCTCCGCGAATTGGATACCTTGAATACCTTCTCTCCCGCCCCATTATGTCGCAAAAAAATCGTAAATCAAATGCTGCTAATAAACCCAGCATCCTGCGAGCATGGGAGAAAGCGGGAGCCACTTCTCGTAACTCATCAACTGCGGAACGCATGTCCGACTCGGAGGATGCTTCATCACCAAGAGCTTCCCTCACCACCCAAGATGTCGTCGCTATTGTGACTAAAACTATTCAAACCGAAATGAGATCGGCGCTGGCAGAATTCAGAAAAGATCTGACCGATTTGGGCACCCGTACGGATGCGTTGGAACGCAAGGTGGACGAAGTGTGCCAGTACCAGGCCGTGCTTGAACAGGAGATGCTTGACCTCCGCACTGATGTCGACGTGCATGAGGACCACCTAGAGGATTTGGACAACCGGAACAGGAGAAATAATATCAGAATCCGTAACATCCCTGAGAGCGTTGCATTGGACGCCCTCCCGGGTTTTTTGGAAGGCCTGTTCCTGAATCTACTCCCTGATACTCCGAAAGACCTGTTCCTTCTGGATAGAGCGCACAGAGCGCTCCGCCCTCGACCTCCACCCTCCCAACCGCCCCGTGACGTCATCCTCCGATTCCACTATTATAAATCTAAGGAAAAAGTGATGTCGGCAGCGCGGGAACTCCAGTCTGTGGATTATTTAGGCACCCAACTTCAAATTTATCAAGATCTGGCTCCTTCTACACTCAAGAAACGCCGAGACCTTGCGGAGATTACTAGAGCCCTTCGTTCTAACTCTATTAAATACAAATGGGGATTCCCTTTCCAACTCCACGTGACCAAGGATGGGTCCCATCACTCCATTAGAACCCCTGCTCAGGGCTATGACCTCCTCAAGACTCTTGGCATTTTTGATTCTTTACCTAGCGACCTCAGAAATCAACTCGCTTCCACATCTTCACCTAGACCTGTGGCACCGACTCCAGATTGGTCTACGAAATAACGTGACACTTTGAGGATTGCAGACACGTAACTATATTTCGCTGATTGCGGGACACTTGCCCCTCCCCCCCTCCCCTTTTTTTTTTTTTACCTTATTAATATTACTCATATTACTCTACGGACTGTTGGATTTATCGGTCATACGGGTGTTGGTCGTGCCTAGACTCGGGGGAAATAAAAATGTGCTTACGGTGCCTTGAAGTGGGAAGGCTAGGATTTATTTCAGTAACTTGGGCCTGGCACTGACTGCATACCCGTACCTATTATCACCCCTAAGTTGCTTCCCGTTATTATCTACTACAGTTACTCACTAAATGTTATCATGTGACCCTATTTGCTTCCTATTTTCTCCTTCCTTCCCTCCCCCCCACCCCCGCTCCGCAATTAGATATTGCCGCTGTGCTCATTTAGTTATGTGTTTGCCTAGATAAGCTGTGAAGTCAATTTGCTCTCTTTTAGCCCATGACCTGTTTATCTTTACTCCCTCGCGCTTGACCGCGGGATGTCTTAGTTTGTGTTGTTCACGTCCTGGTTCTCTAATTATTTTTTTCTTATACTGTCATTACCCCCCACATTGAAGGGGCTGCCTTTGTGGCACTACCCCTTCCTCTTGCAGGCCCAACCCGCTCATAAGACATGGGCCTGCACTTAGAGTTTCTTTCTGCTCTTCTTCTCATTCTTTCTTCACTGTCCCTTTCTCTGCTCTGCAGTTGGCCGCATCAGTGGTTGCTCGCTATGTTCCGCATGGGTGATTACTACCCACCATGACTCTGAAATGACTCTCTATGAATGTCAATGGCCTCAATTCTCCGACAAAGCGCTCCATGGCGTTTCACTTTTTTGCCAGACACAAGCCAGATATAGTATTTCTCCAAGAGAAACACTTCAAGTCCCCCCATCCTTCCTTAAACAGCAAAAAATACCCCCACACTTTTCACTCTACTATGTCAGCCAAACGCAGGGGAACTGCTATACTGCTCCACAAAGACCTTCCTATAGTCATACAAGACTCTTATCATGACGATAAGGGTAGATTTGTAATTCTCTCAGGCACCCTCAATCAGCAATCTATTACTCTAGCGTCCATATATGCCCCAGGCATGCAGCATGGTTCCTTTTATGGGTCCTTCTCTGACCAGCTCGCTAAATTCCCGAACTCCAAAATTATAATTGCAGGGGATTGTAATGTAACTCTTGACCCTCGATTTGATAGGTCCCGCCCGGTAATAGGGACATCATCACACATGAGATTGTCTAAGCCCCTGCGAAATTGTATCTCCTCTCACAACTTGTACGATAGCTGGAGGACCTTATATCCCTCTGCCAGAGGCTTCACACACTACTCACCCCCACACGATCTCTACACCCGTATAGATTACATCTTTGTGGACCGTGATTCCACTCAGAATCTCCACGGGGCACAAGTAATCCCCACTACTTGGTCAGATCACTACGCCCTTCTTTTGGACGTTACTGTCCCTCATACTTTATCGTCCCCTCGGACATGGCGTTTACAAGAGTCCCTTTTCCTTAAACCCTCTAACATTATTGACATCACCGCCATGATTCAGACTTACTGTGCTGAAAATAGCTCTACGGATATATCTCCTGCAGTGTTATGGGAGGCTCATAAGGCTACGCTTCGTGGCCAACTTATCAATCTTGCCTCAACACATAAGAAGATAGAGATTAAACGTATTCATGACTTGGAAACGGAACTAACTTCTCTAACCCTTCTTCACCAGCGCTTTCCGAAAAAGCGTCTTTACACCAAAATTCTCTCACTTAAGGGACAGCTATCACAAATTCTCACGAAGAAAACGGTTAAATCTCTTCTATGGATCCGCCAGAAATTCTATGAAAAATCTGATAGAGCTGACACTCTACTGGCTCGCCGCCTCCGAGCTAAAAGGACGCAAAACCGCATACTTGCTCTGAAATGCTCTGACGGAACCGTGACCTGTGACCCCAAAATTATGGCCTCGCAATTTCATGATTATTATGAATCACTCTATAACTTACCCCCACCTACTCCCAATGATTCATCTCACATTTCCAACATCCAACATTACCTCACCACATGTCGCTTACCAAAACTTACGGCTTCAGACTTGGAAACGCTTAACGCCCCTATCTCCAACGAGGAAATTCTGGTCACAATATCTCAATTGCGCCGTTCCTCGGCCCCAGGTCCCGATGGCTATACGGCCATCTATTACAAAAAATTTGCGCACTCACTTCTCCCCATGCTTCACTCGTTATTCAACTCTTTATTAGAACTGGGCTCCCTGGACGCAGCAACCACCAGGGCTAACATTATCGTTATACCCAAACCTGACCGTGACCCGCTTGAAATGACAAATTATAGGCCCATCTCATTGTTAAATACAGACCTTAAACTATTCGCCAAAATTCTGGTGAACAGATTAGCCCCATTTCTACCGACCCTGATACATCCAGACCAAGTCGGCTTTATACCTAATCGACAGGCGGCGGACAATACTCGCCGGCTTATCAACCTTATACATCTCTCTCAACGAGAGTCCCTTCCGACCCTGGTGGTGGCTTTGGATGCAGAAAAAGCCTTTGATATTGTGGCATGGCCCTTTATCCGTCAAACTTTGAAGAACATGGGCTTGCATGGAGCCTTTTATAATGCCGTTATTGCACTTTACTACAATCCCTCAGCCTCCATCCTCGTCAACGGCCTAGCTTCCCCATCACTCTCAATTAGAAATGGCACCCGGCAGGGCTGCCCACTTTCTCCATTGCTATTTGCTCTGGTGATGGAACCGTTGGCGGCCAAAATCAGATTGAATACCAACATCTCGGGCATCAAGGTGGGAAATCATGACTTCAAGATAGCGCTATATGCGGATGACGTCATTCTTACCTTGACTGACCCACATGTATCTCTACAACACCTGTTTGAGGAGATTCAATCTTATAGCTCGCTATCTAATTACAAACTTAACGCTAGCAAAACAGAAATCTTAGATATACATGTGACTCCTCGGGACCTACGCCTCCTTCAGTCCTCCTACCCATTTAAGTGGCAACACACCAAAATTAAGTATCTAGGAATCTATTTAACAAAGTCTCACACATCATTATACACGGCAAACTTTCCGCGTCTATTCGCTTCCATACGTACTGACCTGGGGGGCTGGAATAAATTCTTTATCTCTTGGCTTGGGCGTATAGCTGCTATTAAAATGAATATACTCCCACGCTTGCTATATCTTTGGCAGACCCTCCCTATCCATATCCCGACCAAAATATTGAAGAATCTGCAAAGAGATCTTTCGATTTTCATTTGGGCTGGAAAGAAGCCCAGAGTTAAGATACGAATAATCCAGCAGCATAGAGACTCAGGGGGCCTAGGTATGCCGGACCTGATCAATTACTATCGTGCCACACATCTGGCCTCTTGTGCATTATGGCACTCACCCCCTGAACAGAGATTATGGACTCTCTTGGAAGCTCAAGTGATAAATGTATACTCTCCTTCAACCCTGCTATGGTGCGAGCCCCGCTGCCGCCCGGCTTCGTCTCTCCTATTGCCGACAATGCGATTTGCTCTATCGGTCTGGGATCAATGCACCCGCTATTATCGCCTTCGTTCCTATAACCCGTTGCTGACCCCCCTATGGAACAATTCCAAGTTCCCCCCCGGCACCAACCACCTTGCTTTTAAGCACTGGACTTCTCACAATATCCTTTTCTTGTTCGATCTGGCCCCCCTTTCTTCATTCCCCATGTTTGCGGACCTGCAATCGCGATTCGCTCTTCCCCAATCATCCTTCTATCAATTCCTACAAATTCGTCACCTTTACTCTACTTTAAGACACAATGCTCACCCTTCACCTAAAACGGCATTTGAATCTTTATGTTGTGGGCAACGTTCCACAAAAGGTTTGCTGTCTGCTATTTATCAAATTTTGCTATCATACAATTCCCCTGCCAAAGAGTCTCATGAAATAGCATGGGAAAGGGATATGGGAGAGGCATTGACGATAGAGGAGTGGGTTGATATCAGACAGGAAATCGCTAAGAGCTCCTTATCGGTTCGTATCAAAGAAAATTCTTATAAAATTTACTATCGATGGTACCTTGTGCCATCTAGACTCCAGGCTATATATCCGTCCTGCTCTGACAGATGTTGGAGACATTGTGGACAGAGGGGAACCATGCTGCATGTTTGGTGGTCCTGTGGGATCGCCCGACGCTACTGGCGACAAATTCATAAATTAATACTAGAAATTACTGAGGTGGTTGTTCCAGCCTCCCCTTCTTACTCTCTACTTTCACGCCCAATCCCAGACACACCTAGCCATCTACTAAAACTAATCAAACACATCCTAAATACGGCCAAATGCCAAATTGCAGCGAATTGGAAGTCCACCTCACCACCTACTCTTCCCGCCACTGTTAATGCTATATGGACTACATATAAACTAGAACGCATTACAGCTGCCCTACATGACACTTCCGTCACTTTCATACGCACCTGGACGCCTTGGACAACGCACTTTAAAGCTGAATTGCCATTGACAACCATTTGATTCGCTCTAGATACGGATGATAGGAACCGACCTAGTGACCAGCCCTGTGTGGCCGACCCCCCCCCCAACCCCCCTACCCCTCTTTATCTTCTCTTACTCTTTTTCTTTCTTCTAACGTTTTGTTTTTTCCGTAACTATATTGAAGTTTCCACTTACGCTCTTTGTTATTCGATAAAATGGATCATCACGCCCAATGCTGTTAGAAAGTATACATACCGATTTTTATCTTTTATATTGCCTCAAAATGTTACACATTCTGTAATGATCCAAAAAATGTTGTCTAACGTTTATACCTTTGAGACTCCTTATGCATAAATCAATAAAACTTATTTAAAAAAAAAAAAAAAATACAAATCTGACGGGGAAGCAGAGTCATTTCAGCACTATAAGGAATGTAACAAAATATGCAAAATGGAAATAAGAGCAGCTAAAGTAGAAACTGAAAAACTAGTAGCAAAGGAAAGCAAAGCGAATCCCCAAAAAATCTTTAAATACATTAATAGCAAGAGATTAAAGAAGCAGAGTATAGGCCCTTTAAAAGACAAATTGGGAGTCTTAAGCAAAAATGATAATGACATAGCGGACACACTAAATGAGTTTTTTTCAACAGTATTTACTAGAGAGGACCCAATTCAGGGACTAACACATAATCTCAATAATGAGAATATCCCACTGATAGGTACTTTTTTATGCGAGGAAGTAGTCTGTGACCGATTAAAACATTTAAAGATTAATAAGTCACCAGGTTCCGATGGTATTCACCCAAGGGTTCTAATGGAGCTTCACTCTGAACTTGCAAAACCGCTATTTTTGATCTTTAAGGACTCAGTAATATCAGGCATGGTTCCCAAAGACTGGCGTATAGCGGAAGTAGTGCCTATATTCAAAAAGGGAAGTAAAGCTGAACCAGGTAATTATAGACCAGTTAGTCTTACCTCTATAGTGGGGAAAGTTTTGGAAGGTATTCTAAGAGATAGTATTCAGAAGTTCCTTGAAGTCAATAAGGTCATTAAAAGGAATCAATGTGGGTTTATGAAGGACAGATCCTGTCAAACCAATTTACTTGGCTTTTATGAAACAGTAAGCGTAAACCTAGATCAGGGTAAAGAGGTGGATGTAATCTTTTTAGATTTTTCCAAAGCATTCGACACTGTACCACACATGAGACTTATCTACAAGCTACAAGAATCAGTGTTAGGAAGCACAATATGCACTTGGGTCAAAAACTGGTTAGATAATAGGGAGCAGCGCGTTGTGGTTAATGGATCTTTTTCAACTTGGACTGAAGTGCTAAGTGGTGTGCCACAAGGCTCAGTATTAGGACCGCTATTGTTCAATATTTTCATTAATGACCTAACAGAAGGTCTAGAGAGCATGGTGTCAATTTTTGCAGATGATACCAAATTGTGTAAAGTTATAAATGCGGAGGGGGATGCTGAGTCGCTTCAGAATGACTTAGTTAAATTAGAAGCTTGGGCAGTGAAATGTAGAATGCGCTTCAATACAGACAAGTGTAAGGTAATGCACTGTGGTAACAAGAACAAAACTAACACCTACCTACTAAATGGGGTAAAATTAGGGGATTCTGTACTGGAAAAGGACTTAGGTGTCCTCATAGATAGCAAACTAAGCAGTAGTACCCAAAGTAGGACTGCAGCAAAGAAAGCTAATAAGATATTAGCATGCATAAAACGGGGAATTGATGCTAGGGACGAGAGTATTATACTCCCATTATATAAATCACTTGTGAGGCCACACCTTGAATACTGTGTACAATTCTGGGCACCTTACTACAAATGGATATCCTGGAGCTAGAAAAGGTTCAAAGGCGGGCGACCAAACTAATTAAGGGTATGGAGACGCTGGAATACGAGGAAAGGCTTGCAAGACTAGGCATGTTTACACTGGAAAAGAGGAGATTAAGAGGGGACATGATCAACATTTACAAATATATAAGGGGACATTATACAGATCTTGCGCAGGACCTGTTTTTGGTTAGATCAACACAGAGAACTCGTGGACACTTGCTCAGGTTAAAGGAGAGGAGATTCCGCACTATACGGCGTAAAGGCTTTTTTATGGTAAGGACGATACGTGTTTGGAATTCCCTGCCTGAGGGAGTTGTAATGGCAGACTCAGTCAACACCTTTAAGAATGGGTTAGATAAATTCCTAATGGATAAGGATATCCAGGGTTACGGGGCATAGTCACGCACTATGGTTATTATAAAAAAGAGGGGTAAAACGTAACGGCAGTCATCAACTTCAGTCCAAATTTTCTACAAAATAATCGTGCACAGGAGACCACAAATAGGTTGAACTCGATGGACAATTGTCTTTTTTCAACCTTAGATACTATGTTACTATGTTACTATGTTACTATGCTCCTGATGAGGTGGCGGATGGTCTCCTGAGGGATCTCCTCCCAGACCTGGACTAAAGCATCTGCCAACTCCTGGACAGTCTGTGGTGCAACGTGGCGTTGGTGGATGGAGCGAGACATGATGTCCCAGATGTGCTCAATTGGATTCAGGTCTGGGGAACGGGCGGGCCAGTCCATAGCATCAATGCCTTCGTCTTGCAGGAACTGCTGACACACTCCAGCCACATGAGGTCTAGCATTGTCTTGCATTAGGAGGAACCCAGGGCCAACCGCACCAGCATATGGTCTCACAAGGGGTCTGAGGATCTCATCTCGGTACCTAATGGCAGTCAGGCTACCTCTGGCGAGCAAAGAAATGCCACCCAACACCATTACTGACCCACTGCCAAACCAGTCATGCTGGAGGATGTTGCAGGCAGCAGAACGTTCTCCTTGGCGTCTCCAGACTGTCACGGCTGTCACATGTGCTCAGTGAGAACCTGCTTTCATCTGTGAAGAGCACAGGGCGCCAGTTGCGAATTTGCCAATCTTGGTGTTCTCTGGCAAATGCCAAACGTCCTGCACGGTGTTGGGCTGTAAGCACAACCCCCACCTGTGGACGTCGGGCTCTCATACCACCCTCATGGAGTCTGTTTCTGATCGTTTGAGTAGACACATGCACATTTGTGGCTTGCTGGAGGTCATTTTGCAGGGCTCTGGCAGTGCTCCTCCTGTTCCTCCTTGCACAAAGGCGGAGGTAGCGGTCCTGCTGCTGGGTTGTTGCCCTCCTACGGCCTCCTCCACGTCTCCTGACTGGCCTGTCTCCTGGTAGCGCCTCTATGCTCTGGACACTACGCTGACAGACACAGCAAACCTTCTTGCCACAGCTCTCATTGATGTGCCATCCTGGATGAGCTGCACTACCTGAGCCACTTGTGTGGGTTGTAGACTCCGTCTCATGCTACCACTAGAGTGAAAGCACCGCCAGATTTCAAAAGTGACCAAAACATCAGCCAGAAAGCATAGGAGCTGAGAAGTGGTCTATGGTCACCACCTACAGAACAACTCCTTTATTGGGGGTGTCTTGCTAATTGCCTATAATTTCCGCCTGTTGTCTATTCCATTTACACAACAGCATGTGAAATTGATTGTCAATCATTGTTGCTTCCTAAGTGGACAGTTTGATTTCACAGAAGTGTGATTGACTTGGAGTTACATTGTGTTGTTTAAGTGTTCCCTTTATTTTTTTGAGCAGTGTATATATATATATATATATATATATATACACACATATATACACACACACATATACTGTATATACATATATTGTAATTCCCAGCCTCCTACCTCCCAATGCCCACTTTCCTCAGCTCAAAGTGGAGGATGCGATTAACTTTTTTGCCGGCTCTGTACTCTCCCAGCTTCTCCCTGGAGGTCCTGGTAAGCAGTTAGGCAGCTGGGCAGGAGAGTGTGCAGAGGGAGGCTCCGGAGTCCGGTGGCCGCACATGCAGAGGGAGGCAGAGGGAGAAAGAGACTTTGCAGCAGCGGTGGGACCATGACGTGACGGTGTCATACGCGGCTGCAGGAGGTGATCGCGGCGGGTAGGTGGAGAGGAGCAACTGTGTGAGGGAGCTGGGAAGAGTTCTCCGTGTCACCCTCAAGTCCGGCGCCCCTTAGCACCCCCTAGTTATGGCCATTTGCTAATGCAGAAAGATGTCTACGGGAAAAAGACGCCTCCTGCTAGCATCGCTGATCCGAGTGCTGCATCCTAAGACACAGCATCGGATCATCTGTAAGACCATCAGTAATTTAAGTAATTCTAATGGTTACTCGGTTGAATGTAGATGGTAAGTTCCACTGGGCAGACACAGATATGTATGGTGAAACATTCTAAGCAAAGCAATATGTAATATGGCGATATGCCGGCATTCGGGATGCCGGGTGTCAGAAGACCGACCACTGTATACTTATGCTTAGAATCTCAACAGGTGCTAGGTAAGTATACTAACCTGCACCCAATGCCCCCCTAACCCTCCCTTTTCACAGCTTAAACCTAACCGCCCTCCCTGCAGCCTAACCCTAACCCTCCCTTTCCCAGAGCCTAGCCCTAGCCCACCTCCTGCAGCTTAAACCTAACCCCCAGCATGGCTTACATGAACGCAGCCCCAGTAAACGCTCGTTCGTGATCCCAGCGGTCGGGATTCCGGCTCTGGGATTGTGATCCCTGGCGGGATGCTGGTGCGAGCATTCCGAGCAGTGTCGGGATTCCGGCATCGGTGTTTCGGCTGCCGGGATCCTGACCGGATCCCATAATATGTTGGCATTACATAAAGTAATAATAGTTTGTAATCAATGAATTGCTAAAATTATTTTTTTTAATAGATATGAATAAAAGTTAAATTTTAAATTAATATAGGGGGATGTGATAACCAGGTCCAATCCTCTTTACGTGCACTGATAATACAGCCCTTTCCTCCTTTCTCTTTTTGTGTTTACTATAGCTGTAGTTGGTAGCACCCCCGCAGTGAATGGTAGTTACCAATAATCTAATAGGGGTTTTGCTATGGAACTTATGTTCCAGATTTCTATCTGATAAAAAGAGTGAGTGTGCAGATACAATATCGTTGTAAAATAAAAATTAACAATGCAAAATTAGAGCGGTGTCACACCTACAACCCCTTACCTTTATCTTGGGCTTTGCATCAATTCAGGCCTTGGATACACATTATATAGCCTTTTCGGATTTATTGTCTCCTAACAGTGGTTGATAGCTATCCTTTGTATCATCCACATATATTTAGTTTATCCACTGAAAAATCTCTTACATCACACATTTAATTGTGTTATTGTCAAACATAGAGATGGAAATCTGTTCTTCATTTTAAAAACAAATATAGAGAAGGCACAGCAATGCCAAAACAGACTGAGCAAGGGATGTGACTTGGGAGGGATGAGCTCTTCACACAGACTGCAGCACCTTTTCCAAGCACATTCAACCCTTGCTGCTGCTGTCATCTTGCCAGCATCGTGCACAAAGCCACTGGATCCAAATCAACATGCTGCAGAGCTGTGTTCCAGAGAAAACTCCAATTGCTCAAGATATATTTAGCCTCCAGAGTGCAGGAGTTGCTACTTTTTTTGTAAGAAAATTATGTCATTCCTATTGCTGCTATATTGCTTTCCTTATAATATATTACATTGGCCCTGATTTACAATTCAAGTGTCATCTCTATTGGAGGCTTGTATAACAATTGGTGAATTGTATAACAATTGGATGAAAAGGGTCAATCAGGCAATTTGGTTAAATCAAATGGATTTAACCAATTTGTCTGAAAAACCATTTTTGGCAATTGTCCAGTGTTTCATTTGCTCCCATACATTACCAGATTTTCGTTAAAATCAGCCAACTAATTGGATAATTGGAAAGATAACTCTTTAAGTATGGACAGCTTATGTCTAGTGTTTCCCAAAAGCTGGGTATACACTGAGCTATATGTCGTCTGTTCCGGTGGACCGGACCGACATATGGCGCATATCAGGCTTTGTGTATGCGTGATATGTGGCGGCCACGATCGCTAGCGGTGTTGTCAGGTTTGATGTGCTGCACATCAAACCTGATGATATCGCTAGCTACACCATGTATGCTAATGAAGGATGGAACAGTGATCGTTCCGTCCTTCATTAACATCGCTCAATGTGTACCCAGGTTCCCATATGTCGACCAGTCAGTGTGTACCCAGCTTAGCTCCAGACCTCAGGTGTATTCATTACTGACTGACACATTTTAAAAGATCCACTGGTGTAGCTAATTATTTCAATTGTGATACTGAGATCTGTTAAACATGCAGGTTTGTTAAGAGCATATTTACCTACTCTCCTGGAATATCTGTAAGACTCCCAATTTTTTTAGATTTCTCCCAAACTCCTGGGAGAGTAGTCAAGTTTATTGATTCCTATCCACTTCGCTGGGCTGGGAGCATGGTCGCACATTTCATTGTAAATCACGTCATCATGCTTTGACTTACTGTGTCACGGGTTTGGTTATCAGATGCCAGTCAGGACCCATTGACTGGGTTTATGAATTACACTGGAATCAGAGTAAGTGTATCAGATGCTCAGTTATGGATTAGCCACCAATTAAGGAAGTGACCATGGGTCATCAAAGAGTTCAATGACCACTGGACACCCCATGCTTACTCATGAATTAGCCATCATATTAGGAAGTGACCATAGGTCATCAAAGAGTTTGGCAATCACTGGACACTCCTTGCCATCACCTGGAACCAAGTGAGAGGAACTCAGGCCTGGATCCTCAGGACAATGAGGCTATTAACCAATACTTGATAACTCAGAAGCAGAATGGGATAAAAAGGTAATCAATAGTCCGCCTGGAATCCACTAAGAATTACAACCCAGATACCAGAGCTGGATGCCTGGAGTCTAAACCCTCAGAAAGGGACATAGATCCAATACCCAGACACCAAGAGCCAGAGTTAACCACCCTAGTGGCGAGCACAAACCCCAAAACTCAGAGGACCCTCAGAACACAACCCCCATCGATGGTATACCGAGAATCCTAGAGATAGTCTTGGAGCTGTCATGATGAGAAGGTGATGTAAAGGACAGTGAACAGACTGAAGCATTCATAACCAGAGACAATCCACTAAAACCTACGATGAGTAGTTGAGTTGAAATACAGAAGACTTGCTTGAAATCACAAACTGAAAGCAGACTGGACACTTGGCACTTGAGAGCACTATAACAGTTAATGATATATCTAGATACCTCAGAGTAATGTGGTCAAAGCTCAGATCGAACTGTACTGGAACTTAAGTGTAGGAAACAGGCTGGACTGAACTGGAAACTGGAGTGAAGGTAGCAGGGTGGAGCAGGCTTGATCCAGACTGGAACAGGAGTAATACAGCTGGTAGAACTGGACTGAAACCAGAGAAGTACAGCAGACTGAACCAGACTGGATTCCGAGGATAACAACAGGTGAAGCCAGACTGGACCCGGAGAAGTACAGCAGGCTGAACCAGACTGGAACCAAAGGATAACAACAGGTGAAACTAGGCTGGAACCAGAGGGAACAGCAGGTGAAACCAGACTGGAACTAGAGAACTGTAGACTTAACCAGACTGAAACTGGAGGTGAATAGCAGGCTGAACCAGACTGGAACTGGAGGTGAACAGCGGCACCGAACAGAGCTAAGACAATGCAGCCTTGGTCACTGGTAATAGCGATGACCTGCAGAGTGAAGGTAATAGCCTCACTGTATGCAGGATGGAAGCAGCTTGCACAGTTCCCAGGAGCAGAGGCGCAGGGTTAGGCAGCAGATCAGAGACAGAAGGCACACACTAGAGTCAGAACGGGTGTGATACTATTTACTGGTGGTCGGTATGCTGGCGGTCAAATGACCGACAGCGGCATCTTGATGGAGAATATCCCGACAGGGGTGAGGTAAGCACAGGGTGATTCAAAAGTTGCAGTACACCCTTTTGTTTCAAAAACTGTACAGGAACTGGGAACATTTAATACTCCAGTAAGGTATGGGTGAGGTGGGCTATCTTTCAGGATATGTCCCGAACATGGGCGCCATCTTGTAATCTGCCATATTGAATCTAAGTCAGTTTTTTCAAAGGGAAAGGGGGTCGTGTATCATGTCAAACAACATCACAATTTGCTGAAAAGTTTATTGCTAAAAACAGAATTGAAATAGCAGTTATGGTTCAAAAGTTACAACACTTTTTTGGTTGTTGCAGGTAACTGAAGATGGCTTTAACAAAAGAGGAGAGAATTTAGGTCATTTTGATATCTGGAGAACAAAGTTTCCATGTCATAGCTGCAGATTTTAACAACCGGCACCCAGAAAGACCTCCAATTTCACATAACACTTAGATGTTCAGTACCCTCCAATTACTTACTGTGATCTTTGGAATCTGCCACTAGTTAATTCCTTTAAGATTCCTCAGCTATTTCTGAGCACCTGTCCAGGGGGCTGCAACCTGCCTATCTGAAGCAGCGAAACCCAAATCCTCATTGGAGGGGTCACTGGTGAAAACCTGCCGGTGCGTTAGACTCCGTGCCTCTGGTCAGGTCTCGCCAACACTCGGTTATAGCAACACATGAGAAAGTCTTATATTCGTCCTCCTAGTTAAATGTGGCAGTCTGATTCCATAAACGCATCCCGGAAACCATCAGCTGAGTACAAAGGGACCCAGGACGTGACATACCTGAGCCTCCTTCTGTTCTTGAGTCAGCTGATGGTGCACCCAGCATGCAGAGAACCTGCTCAGGCCAAGTTTTTTGTGGACTATCAAGTGAATGGATTCCGATGAGATGCCCATCTCCTTCTCTAACTGGGCCATGGTCACCGTGGCATCCACCTTAACTATGGCTGACATGGCAGCAACGTTGTCCTAGGTGATGACGGACACAGGTTGGCTGCATTGCTCCTTGTGTGACCATTGGGTTCTTGGTCACCTCCCTGACTAGGGCCCTTCTCCGCCGATTGCACAGTGTAGATGGCCGGCCAGCTCTAGGAAGAGGTGGTTCAGAACTTCTTCCATTTACGGATGATGGAGACCACTGTGCTCATTGGGACCTTCAAAGCAGCAGATATTTTTCTGTACCCTTCCCCAGATTTGTGCCTCGAGACAATCCTGTCTCAGAGGTCTACAGACAATTCCTTTGAGGTTTGTGCTCAGACATGCACAGTCAAGTGTGGGACCTTATATAGACAGGCGTGTGCCTTTCTAAATCATGTCCAATCAACTGAATTTACCACAGGGGGACTCCAATTAAGCTGTAGGAACATTTCAAGGATGATCAGTGGAAACAGGGTGCACCTGAGCTCAATTTTGGCTGTGAATGTCACGATCCGGGTATCTGGACGCCATTTCTTACCCATCAGATGCCTCCTAAGGCTGGCTCAGCGCTCCAGGACCGGATCCCATCTGTTATCCTGATGTTTACATTCCTGTATCCTCTCCTGTCACTCTGAGACGCGGTCACAGTAAACGCCATATTACACCTGGCATGGCGTCTCCCGCGGCCTCCGCCGCCGTCCCTGAGCTTCTGCATGCAGAGTGTCTGAGTGGCGATTACGTCAGCCGCGGCCTCCGCTGTGTCCGCGTGGTTGGATGTGCACCTGTCAGCTTGGCGCCTCCTGTCTCCGGTGGCCGGCGCCGCCATTACTGTTTTCATTACCACATGGATTACAAACCAAACTTCCCTCCAAGTGTCTGCATGGGCGCAGCCATCTTGGATTCTGTCAGCTGATCATTTCCTCCAATCTGTTGTCAGTATTGTTAATCTGCATAATTGCCTAGCCAATCCCTTCCTTGCTGCAGGTATAAATACACTGTGCCTGAGCAAGGAAGGCGTCAGTGCTTTGGTTGTCAAACCTAGTTCCTGTTTGTCTCTCTCCTGTGATTGTCTTCCAGGTTCCAGCTCCTGTCTCAAGACTTCCACCATAGAGACCCGCACCAGCATTCCACCTGCGGTGTAGCCTGACTCTCTGATCCATTGTGGATTCATCTGTTTCCAGCTACAACATTACCTGCTTCCAGCCCAGCTTCCAGCAGAGTACAGCTTCTCTTAAAGGGCCGGTGTCCTTTCTACACTTTACCACTCTCCACCGGTATTATTATTTCTCCGCTCTCAAGTTCTACATTTCAGTTCATATTTCATCGCTCCCAAGTTCATTTATTATTTAACTGGTTCCAGCCAGTATCCACTCCGTGCTAACAACAGTCTGGTTCCAGCCAGTATCCACAGCAGCCGTTTTATCTTCAGCAACCCAGCTTTTCCTGGAACACCAGCTGGTACAATCCTGGGTTATCTCCATTGCTACAGTCGGGCCTGGTAAGGACTTTCCATCTAGAAGATTATAAGAACTATCTCACACTACCAGTGCCCTGTGGCTCCTGCCACCCTGTAGTACCCAGGAACTGTATTTATTCTTTGCTGACTTTTATGTTTTCTTTTACTGCTGCTGTGTTGCGGAGTTGTCATAATAAACATCATTGACTTTTATCCAAGTTGTCGTGGTCACGCCTTCGGGCAGTTATTATTCATGTTACTTACATGTCCAGGGGTCTGATACAACCTCCCAGGTTCCGGTACATCTCAGCCCCTACAACTGAGGCTGCCTCCCGTCAGCTCAGGCCCTCAGTTGTGACAGTAAGCACTGACCTAATGAATCCAGCCGGAGACCAGGATCAAGCGGCCAGGCCGATGCAAGAACTGGCAGCCTGACTAGAACATCAGGAGGCTGCACAGGGCCACATCATCCGCTGTCTCCAGGATTTCTCTACTCGGCTGGATGGGATTCAGACAACTCTCCGTGGATCAGGCGCGTCTGGTGCGTCAACCACAGTGACTCCAGCTATAACCCCACCCACCTTACCCATTTCTGCTCCACGTCTTTATCTTCCAACGCCAGCAAAATTTGACGGATCTCCAAGATTCTGCAGGGGATTTCTCAACCAGTGTGAGATTCAGTTTGAGCTACAACCTGGCAATTTTCCCAGTGACCGTACAAAAATTGCCTACATTATTTCTCTTCTCAGTGGCTCAGCCCTTGATTGGGCATCACCGTTATGGGAGAGGTCCGACACCCTGCTATCTTCCTACACTGCCTTCGTGTCAACATTCAGGCGCATCTTCGACGAGCCAGGCCGGGTAACCTCAGCTTCATCTGAGATTCTCCGTTTACGCCAGGGGTCACGTACTGTAGGACAATATCTGATACAGTTCCAGATCCTGGCATCCGAACTGGCATGGAACGACGAGGCCCTGTATGCTGCATTCTGGCATGGCTTATCTGAGCGTATTAAAGATGAGTTAGCTACCAGAGACTTACCCTCTAAGTTAGATGAGCTAATCTCACTCTGCACGAAAGTTGATTTACGTTTCAGAGAGAGAGCAACTGAGCGTGGAAGATCATCTGCTCCAAAATCTTCTGCTCCTCCTCCTCGCCAACTGTCACCAACTAAAGATGAGCCCATGCAAATTGGCCGTTCCCGTTTAACTCCTGCTGAGCGCCGAAGACGTCTCTCCGAGTCTCTCTGTCTTTATTGTGCAGCTCCGTCTCACACCATTAATGCCTGTCCCAAACGTCCGGGAAACTCCAAATCCTAGCTCGCCAAGGAGAGGGCCGGCTAGGAGTAATGATCTCCTCTCCATCTCCTCAAGATTGTAATCTCCCAGTCTCGCTTCAAGTTGCTCAACGTTATCGGAACGTCATTGCCCTCCTTGATTCCGGAGCAGCTGGGAACTTTATTACCGAAGCCTATGTTAAACGGTGGTCCCTACCCACCGAGAGACTTCCTTCGTCCATCTCCTTAACTGCCGTGGATGGCAGCAAGATTTTTGATGCAGTTATTTCCCTAAGGACTCTACCAGTTCGTCTGAGAGTGGGAGTTCTTCATTCCGAATTTATTTCTTTTTTAGTGATTCCAAGAGCCACACATCCTGTGGTCCTGGGCCTTCCATGGCTCCGTCTTCACAATCCTACAATTGATTGGACGACTACGCAAATCCTGGCATGGGGTTCCTCCTGTGCTGAGACATGTTTGTTTAAAGTATTGCCTGACTGTTCTTCCTCCCCCAGGTCGTCTGATGTTCCACCTCCTCCATATCAAGATTTCACGGATGTGTTCAGTAAAGCTTCTGCTGATATCCTTCCTCCTCATAGAGAATGGGACTGCCCGATTGATCTCGTTCCAGGGAAGGTTCCACCTCGAGGCCGAACTTATCCGTTGTCTCTGCCTGAGACGCATTCTATGGAGGAATACATTAAAGAGAACCTAGCAAAGGGGTTCATTCGACCTTCTTCTTCCCCAGCCGGCGCAGGCTTCTTTTTTGTAAAAAAGAAAGATGGTGGTCTGCGGCCGTGCATCGACTACAGAGGTTTGAACGACATTACCATCAAGAACCGTTATCCTTTACCCCTGATTACTGAGCTCTTTGACAGAGTTAGCGGAGCTACCATCTTTACAAAGCTGGACTTGAGAGGTGCATACAATCTCATCCGGATCCGTGAGGGTGACGAGTGGAAGACCGCCTTTAACACCCGTGACGGACATTATGAGTACCTCGTCATGCCCTTCGGATTGAGCAATGCTCCAGCTGTCTTCCAGCATTTTGTCAATGAGATCTTCAGAGACATTCTATACCGTCATGTCGTGGTCTATCTAGACGATATCCTCATTTTTGCCAACGATTTAGAGGAACATCGTTTTTGGGTTAAAGAGGTTCTGTCCCGTCTCCGTGTCAATCATCTCTATTGCAAATTAGAGAAATGCGTCTTTGAAGTCAAGTCCATTCCGTTTCTAGGGTACATTGTGTCCGGTTCCGGACTAGAGATGGATCCTGAGAAACTACAAGCAATCCAAAATTGGCCGGTACCCTTAACCCTCAAAGGGGTCCAGAGGTTCTTAGGGTTCGCCAACTATTACCGAAAGTTTATACGAGACTTTTCCACCATTGTGGCGCCTATTACTGCTTTCACTAAGAAGGGTGCTAACCCGTCCAAGTGGTCTGAAGAAGCCATGCAAGCATTTCATCTTTTAAAACAAAGGTTCATCTCTGCGCCTGTTCTGAAACAGCCTGACATCGACTCTCCTTTTATCTTAGAGGTGGATGCCTCCTCCGTTGGAGTAGGAGCGGTGTTATCTCAGAGGGCTAAAGATGGCCATTTACACCCTTGCAGTTTCTTCTCCCGGAAGTTCTCTCCAGCTGAGCGCAACTATGCCATTGGCGACCAGGAGTTGCTAGCCATCAAGCTCGCTCTAGAAAAGTGGAGGTATCTGTTGGAGGGAGCTTCTCATTCAATCACCATACTTACAGACCACAAGAACCTTTTATATCTGAAAGGCGCACAATGTCTCAACCCTCGTCAGGCCAGATGGGCACTTTAATTTTCCAGGTTCGATTTTAAACTCCAGTTCTGTCCGGGCTCTCAGAATCGCAAGGCCGATGCCCTTTCCCGCTCATGGGAGCAAGAAAATGAGTCAGAGTCTTCAGACAAGCATCCTATTATAAATCCGTTGGCATTCTCTACGGTAGGGATGGACTCTACGCCCCCATCAGGGAAAAGTCTTGTGAAACCGATGCTAAGGAAGAAGCTCATGCATTGGGCCCATGCTTCCCGTTTTTCCGGACATACAGGTATCCAAAAAACCCTGGAGTTTATCTCTAGGTCCTATTGGTGGCCAACTCTGAAAAAGGACGTCTTGGAGTTTATTGCATCTTGCCCAAAGTGTGCTCAACATAAGGTATCCCGCCAGTCGCCTGCGGGGCAACTGGTTCCACTATCTGTTCCCCGTCGACCTTGGACCCATTTGTCGATGGATTTTATTACAGATTTACCCATGTGCAACAAGTTCAATACCATCTGGGTGGTAGTTGACCGGTTCACCAAGATGGCACACTTCATTCCTCTCACCGGTCTTCCGTCAGCTTCCAAGTTGGCTCAAGTATTCATACAAGAGATCTTCCGACTCCACGGTCTTCCTGAAGAAATTATCTCAGATCGAGGAGTTCAATTCACAGCCAAATTCTGGCGAAGTTTATGTCAAGTCCTTCAAGTCAAGCTAAAGTTTTCCACGGCTTACCATCCTCAGACCAATGGTTAAACCGAGAGGGTGAATCAGGACTTGGAGGCCTTCCTCCGCATCTATGTGTCCTCCTCTCAAGATGACTGGGTTCAATTACTTCCCTGGGCCGAGTTCTGTCATAAAAACCAGTATCATTCTTCATCTGCTTCAACACCATTCTTCACTAACTTTGGATTCCACCCTAAAGTCCCTGAGTTCCAACCGCTTCCAGCAACTTCTGTTCCCGCAGTGGATATCACCTTGCATCAGTTTGCCAATATCTGGAAGAGCGTACGATCAGCTCTGCTCAAGGCATCGTTCAGGTACAAGAAGTTTGCGGATAAGAAGCGTCGAGCAGTTCCTGCTCTCAAGGTGGGTGATCGGGTATGGTTATCCACGAAGAATTTGAGGTTAAGAGTTCCCAGTATGAATTTTGCACCTTGCTATATCGGTCCTTTCAAGATTGAACAAGTCATCAATCCTGTTGCTTACAGACTTCAGTTGCCTCCCTTCTTAAAAATACCCAGGACATTCCATGTTTCCCTGTTGAAACCGCTGATCTTGAATCGGTTTCATTCCTCACTTCCTCCAACTCCGAAAGTCCAAACTCAACGAGGCGTTGAGTATGAAGTAGCCAAGATCCTGGACTCACGTCACCGTTACGGTCAACTACAATATCTTATTGACTGGAAGGGTTATGGCCCTGAGGAACGTTCATGGACCAATGCTTCTGATGTCCATGCTCCTGCCTTGGTCCGGAGATTCCATTCCAAGTTTCCTCAAAAGCCAAAGAAGTGTCCTGGGGCCACTCCTAAAGGGGGGGGTGCTGTCACGATCCGGGTATCTGGACGCCATTTCTTACCCATCAGATGCCTCCTAAGGCTGGCTCAGCGCTCCAGGACCGGATCCCATCTGTTATCCTGATGTTTACATTCCTGTATCCTCTCCTGTCACTCGTAGACACGGTCACAGTAAACGCCATATTACACCTGGCATGGCGTCTCCCACGGCCTCCGCAGCCGTCCCTGAGCTTCTGCATGCAGAGTGTCTGAGTGGCGATTACGTCAGCCGCGGCCTCCGCTGTGTCCGCGTGGTTGGATGTGCACCTGTCAGCTTGGCGCCTCCTGTCTCCGGTGGCCGGCGCCGCCATTACTGTTTTCATTACCACATGGATTACAAACCAAACTTCCCTCCAAGTGTCTGCATGGGCGCAGCCATCTTGGATTCTGTCAGCTGATCATTTCCTCCAATCTGTTGTCAGTATTGTTAATCTGCATAATTGCCTAGCCAATCCCTTCCTTGCTGCAGGTATAAATACACTGTGCCTGAGCAAGGAAGGCGTCAGTGCTTTGGTTGTCAAACCTAGTTCCTGTTTGTCTCTCTCCTGTGATTGTCTTCCAGGTTCCAGCTCCTGTCTCAAGACTTCCACCATAGAGACCCGCACCAGCATTCCACCTGCGGTGTAGCCTGACTCTCTGATCCATTGTGGATTCATCTGTTTCCAGCTACAACATTACCTGCTTCCAGCCCAGCTTCCAGCAGAGTACAGCTTCTCTTAAAGGGCCGGTGTCCTTTCTACACTTTACCACTCTCCACCGGTATTATTATTTCTCCGCTCTCAAGTTCTACATTTCAGTTCATATTTCATCGCTCCCAAGTTCATTTATTATTTAACTGGTTCCAGACAGTATCCACTCCGTGCTAACAACAGTCTGGTTCCAGCCAGTATCCACAGCAGCCGTTTTATCTTCAGCAACCCAGCTTTTCCTGGAACACCAGCTGGTACAATCCTGGGTTATCTCCATTGCAACAGTCGGGCCTGGTAAGGACTTTCCATCTAGAAGATTATAAGAACTATCTCACACTACCAGTGCCCTGTGGCTCCTGCCACCCTGTAGTACCCAGGAACTGTATTTATTCTTTGCTGACTTTTATGTTTTCTTTTACTGCTGCTGTGTTGCGGAGTTGTCATAATAAACATCATTGACTCTTATCCAAGTTGTCGTGGTCACGCCTTCGGGCAGTTATTATTCATGTTACTTACATGTCCAGGGGTCTGATACAACCTCCCAGGTTCCGGTACATCTCAGCCCCTACAACTGAGGCTGCTTCCCGTCAGCTCAGGCCCTCAGTTGTGACAGTGAATACTTATGTACATGTGATTTCTTAGTTTTTTATTTTTAATAAAATTGCAAAAATCTCAAAAAAACTTTTTTTTCACATTGTCATTATGGGGTATGGGGGGGTCATTCCGAGTTGTTCGCTTGTTGCCGATTTTTGCAACGCAGCGATTAATGCGAAAATGCGCATGCGCATGGTACACAGTGCGCATGCGCTAAGTATTTTAGCACAAAACTTAGTAGATTTACTCACGTCCGAATGAAGAATTTCCATTGTTGAAGTGATCGGAGTGTGATTGACAGGAAGTGGGTGTTTCTGGGCGGAAACTGACCGTTTTCTGGGAGTGTGCGGAAAAACGCAGGCGTGCCAGGAAAAAACGCGGGAGTGTCTGGAGAAACGGGGGAGTAGCTGGCCGAACGCAGGGCGTGTTTGTGACGTCAAACCAGGAATGAAATGGGCTGAGCTGATCGCAGTGTAGGAGTAAGTCTCGAGCTACTCAGAAACTGCTAAGAATTTTCTATTCGCAATTCTGCTAATCTTTCGTTCACAATTCTGCCGAGCTAAGATACACTCCCAGAGGGCAACGGCCTAGCGTGTGCAATGCTGCTAAAATCTGCTAGCGAGCGATCAACTCGGAATGACCCCCATTGTGTGTATAATTTTGAGGGAAAAATGAATTTATTCCATTTTTGAATAAGGCTGTAAGCCTGTAACATAACAAAATGTGGAAAAAGTGAAGCGCTGTGAATACTTTCCAGATGCACTGTACCACTCACACCCAGTGGTTTGGAAACTTGTGTACTGGCTATACTTCTGAAAAGGTTACAGTGGTTGTCACCTCCTTTAGAGCAGTCACCAACTTCCCAAATTCATCTTTTGCGGCCATGATTTCAGCATTAGCCAGGTAATTTGTCCCTAGGTCAACAATGACATTCACCTCCCCATCTTTTCTTACTGCCTTTACATATCTTTGCATGCGCTAAGTGAGCACCTTTCTTGTTTCTGTACTTCAGTAGCATTTCCCAGATGTACTCCTCTGATAAAGGAAGCCGGGGTGGGAGCAATTGAGAGAGGAGAGGGGATCGAGGCCCCTCCTCACCCTCCGGCCATACCGTAATCAGACAGGCAGCAGCTGCCAGCTCAGTCTCAGGCAGCTGCAGTACATTACTGGGGGACTGGTGGCCCGTAGAGCAGGGATGGGCATGCGGCTCGCCAGCATACAGCATAATGAGGCAGTATGACTCAATGTAATGCTGTGGGCACCTTCACTGTGGCAGGCCATGGTACAATGCACCAGCTGCACTGCCACTAATTACAACTCTGGTGTGCCTTCACATTGTTTCTACTCTACCTATGCACTGCACATCCAGAAACTTATTCCACACTCCTTGAATCCCCAGAGGACAGGTAACACCAAACACCAGTATCTGTCCATAGATGCACACTTCTAAGTGGTTGGACCACCTCTATGGGGTATATTTAATTGGTGCCGAATCCCGCAGTGGATTCAACAGTTTTCCGATTCTACAGCATTCGACTGTCGAAGCCCTCCTTCCCAGGCACTGAATTCGACATATTCAATTTGAAAAGGATTTGACAAGCCTCCGGTCGGAAAGGGACCAATGATCAGATTGTGGGCGGCCGGGATTCGACTTCATGAACATCACAATCTGGTCAGAAAAAGGCTCCATTATTGTAGTCACCGTAAAAAAATATGATATATATACAGTGGGGGAAAAAAAGTATTTGGATAGCCACCGATTGAGCAAGTTGACCCACTTAAAAAGATGAAAGAGGTCTGTAATTTCCATCATAGGTACACTTCAACTGTGAGAGACTGAATCTGAAAAAAAAAAAAAAGGAAATCACATTGTATGATTTTTAAACAATTTACTTGTATATTCTTGTGGAAAATAAATATTTGGACACCTACCAAGCAGCAAGATTTCCTGCTCTCACAGACCTGTTACTTCTTCTTTAAGAAGCTCTTCTAGCCTCCACTCGTTACCTGTATTAATGGCAGCTGTTTCAACTGGTTATCTGTATAAAAGACACCTGTCCACACGATCAAACAGTCAGACTGCTACCTCTCCACCATGGCCAAGACCAGAGAGCTATCTAAGGACACCAGGGAGAAAATTGTAGAGCTGCACAAGACTGGGATGAGCTACTCGACAATAGGAAAGCAGCTTGGTGAGAACAGATCAACTGTTGGCGCAATTATTACAAAATGGAAGAAATACAAGATCACTGACAATCTCCCTCGACCTGGGGCTCCATGCAAGATTTCACCTTGTGGGGTATCAATGATCTTGAGAATGGTGAGGAATCAGCCCAGAACTAAACGGGGGGACCTGGTCAATGACCTCAAGAGAGCTGGGACCACAGTCACAAAGGTTACCATTATTAACCCACTACATCGTCATGGATTGAAATCCTGCAGCGCTCGAAAGGTCCCCCTGCTTAAACCAGCACATGTCCAGGCCCGTCTAAAGTTTGCCAGTGACCATCTGGATGAACCAGAGGAGGATTGGGAGAATGTCATGTGGTCAGATGAGAGTAAAATTTAACTTTTTGGTATAAACTCCCCTTGCCGTGTTTGGAGGGAGAAGAATGATGAATGGCATCCCAAGAACACCATACCCACTGTGAAGCATGGGGTGGAAACATCATGCTTTGGGGTTGCTTTTCTGCAAAGGGGACAGGACGACTGATCCGTATTAAGGAGAGGATGTATCGTGAGACTTTGGTCAAAAATCTCCTTACCTCAGTAAGAGCATTGAAGATGGAACATAGCTGGGTCTTCCAGCATGACAATGACCCCAAACACACCGCCTGGGCAACTAAGGAGTGGCTCCATAAGAAGCATTTCAAGGTCCTGGAGTGGCCTAGCCAGTCTCCAGACCTCAACCCAATAGAAAATCTGTGGAGGGAGTTGAAAGTCCGTGTTGCCCGGCGACAGCCCCAAAACATGACAGATCTAGAGAAGATCTGCATGGAAGAGTGGGCCAAAATACCTGCTACAGTGTATGCAAACCTGGTCAAGCACTACAGGAAACGTTTGACCTCTGTAATTGCCAACCGAGGTTATATTACAAAGTATTGAGTTAAACTTTTTGATTGTCCAAATATTTATTTTCCGCAAGAATATACAAATAAATTGTTTAAAAGTCATACTGTCACGATCCGGGTATCTGGACGCCATTTCTTACCCATCAGATGCCTCCTAAGGCTGGCTCAGCGCTCCAGGACCGGATCCCATCTGTTATCCTGATGTGTACATTCCTGTATCCTCTCCTGTCACTCTGGGACGCTGTCACAGTAAACGCCATATTACACCTGGCATGGCGTCTCCCGCGGCCTCCGCCGCCGTCCCTGAACTTCTGCATGCAGAGTGTCTGAGTGGCAATTACGTCAGCCGCGGCCTCCGCTGTGTCCGCGTGGTTGGATGTGCATCTGTCAGCCTGGCGCCTCCTGTCTCTGGTGGCCGGCGCCGCCATTACTGTTTTCATTACCACATGGATTACAAACCAAACTTCCCTCCAAGTGTCTGCATGGGCGCAGCCATCTTGGATTCTGTCAGCTGATCATTTCCACCAATCTGTTCTCAGTATTGATAATCTGCATAATTGCCTAGCCAATCCCTTCCTTGCTGCAGGTATAAATACACTGTGCCTGAGCAAGGAAGGCGTCAGTGCTTTGGTTGTCAAACCTAGTTCCTGTTTGTCTCTCTCCTGTGATTGTCTTCCAGGTTCCAGCTCCTGTCTCAAGACTTCCACCATAGAGACCCGCACCAGCATTCCACCTGCGGTGTAGCCTGACTCTCCAATCCATTGTGGATTCATCTGTTTCCAGCTACAACATTACCTGCTTCCAGCTCAGCTTCCAGCAGAGTACAGCTTCCCTTAAAGGGCCGGTGTCCTTTCTACACTTTACCACTCTCCACCGGTATTATTATTTCTCCGCTCTCAAGTTCTACATTTCAGTTCATATTTCATCGCTCCCAAGTTCATTTATTATTTAACTGGTTCCAGCCAGTATCCACTCCGTGCTAACAACAGTCTGGTTCCAGCCAGTATCCACAGCAGCTGTTTTATCTTCAGCAACCCAGCTTTTCCTGGAACACCAGCTGGCACAATCCTGGGTTATCTCCATTGCTACAGTCGGGCCTGGTAAGGACTTTCCATCTAGAAGATCATAAGAACTATCTCACACTACCAGTGCCCTGTGGCTCCTGCCATCCTGTAGTACCCAGGAACTGTATTTATTCTTTGCTGACTTTTTACGTTTTCTTTTACTGCTGCTGTGTTGCGGAGTTGTCATAATAAACATCATTGACTTTTATCCAAGTTGTCGTGGTCACGCCTTCGGGCAGTTATTATTCATGTTACTTACATGTCCAGGGGTCTGATACAACCTCCCAGGTTCCGGTACATCTCAGCCCCTACAACTGAGGCTGCCTCCCGTCAGCTCAGGCCCTCAGTTGTGACAGTAAGCACTGACCTAATGAATCCAGCCGGAGACCAGGATCAAGCGGCCAGGCCGATGCAAGAACTGGCAGCCCGACTAGAACATCAGGAGGCTGCACAGGGCCACATCATCCGCTGTCTCCAGGATCTCTCTACTCGGCTGGATGGGATTCAGACAACTCTCCGTGGATCAGGCGCGTCTGGTGCGTCAACCACAGTGACTCCAGCTATAACCCCACCCACCTTACCCATTTCTGCTCCACGTCTTCATCTTCCAACGCCAGCAAAATTTGACGGATCTCCAAGATTCTGCAGGGGATTTCTCAACCAGTGTGAGATTCAGTTTGAGCTACAACCTGGCAATTTTCCCAGTGACCGTACAAAAATTGCCTACATTATTTCTCTTCTCAGTGGCTCAGCCCTTGATTGGGCATCACCGTTATGGGAGAGGTCCGACACCCTGCTATCTTCCTACACTGCCTTCGTGTCAACATTCAGGCGCATCTTCGACGAGCCAGGCCGGGTAACCTCAGCTTCATCCGAGATTCTCCGTTTACGCCAGGGGTCACGTACTGTAGGACAATATCTGATACAGTTCCAGATCCTGGCATCCGAACTGGCATGGAACGACGAGGCCCTGTATGCTGCATTCTGGCATGGCTTATCTGAGCGTATTAAAGATAAGTTAGCTATCAGAGACTTACCTTCTAAGTTAGATGAGCTAATCTCACTCTGCACGAAAGTTGATTTACGTTTCAGAGAGAGAGCAACTGAGCGTGGAAGATCATCTGCTCCAAAATCTTCTGCTCCTCCTCCTCGTCAACTGTCACCATCTAAAGATGAGCCCATGCAACTTGGCCGTTCCCGTTTAACTCCTGCTGAGCGCCGAAGACGTCTCTCCGAGTTTCTCTGTCTCTATTGTGCAGCTCCGTCTCACACCATTAATGCCTGTCCCAAACGTCCGGGAAACTCCAAATCCTAGCTCGCCAAGGAGAGGGCCGGCTAGGAGTAATGATCTCCTCTCCATCTCCTCAAGATTGTAATCTCCCAGTCTCGCTTCAAGTTGCTCAACGTTATCGGAACGTCCTTGCCCTCCTTGATTCCGGAGCAGCTGGGAACTTTATTACCGAAGCCTATGTTAAACGGTGGTCCCTACCCACCGAGAGACTTCCTTCGTCCATTTCTTTAACTGCCGTGGATGGCAGCAAAATTTTTGATGCAGTTATTTCTTTAAGGACTCTACCAGTTCGTCTGAGAGTGGGAGTTCTTCATTCCGAACTTATTTCTTTTTTAGTGATTCCAAGAGCCACACATCCTGTGGTCCTGGGCCTTCCATGGCTCCGTCTTCACAATCCTACAATTGATTGGACGACTACGCAAATCCTGGCATGGGGTTCCTCCTGTGCTGAGACATGTTTGTTTAAAGTATTGCCTGTCTGTTCTTCCTCCCCCAGGTCGTCTGATGTTCCACCTCCTCCATATCAAGATTTCACGGATGTGTTCAGTAAAGCTTCTGCTGATATCCTTCCTCCTCATAGAGAATGGGACTGTCCGATTGATCTCGTTCCAGGGAAGGTTCCACCTCGAGGCCGAACTTATCCATTGTCTCTGCCTGAGACGCATTCTATGGAGGAATATATTAAAGAGAACCTAGCAAAGGGGTTCATTCGACCTTCTTCTTCTCCAGCCGGCGCAGGCTTCTTTTTTGTAAAAAAGAAAGATGGTGGTCTGCGGCCGTGCATCGACTACAGAGGTTTGAACGACATTACCATCAAGAACCGTTATCCTTTACCCCTGATTACTGAGCTCTTTGACAGAGTTAGCGGAGCTACCATCTTTACAAAGCTGGACTTGCGAGGTGCATACAATCTCATCCGGATCCGTGAGGGTGACGAGTGGAAGACCGCCTTTAACACCCGTGACGGACATTATGAGTACCTCGTCATGCCCTTCGGATTGAGCAATGCTCCAGCTGTCTTCCAGCATTTTGTCAATGAGATCTTCAGAGACATTCTATACCGTCATGTCGTGGTCTATCTAGACGATATCCTCATTTTTGCCAACGATTTAGAGGAACATCGTTTTTGGGTTAAAGAGGTTCTGTCCCGTCTCCGTGTCAATCATCTCTATTGCAAATTAGAAAAATGCGTCTTTGAAGTCAAGTCCATTCCGTTTCTAGGGTACATTGTGTCCGGTTCCGGACTAGAGATGGATCCTGAGAAACTACAAGCAATCCAAAATTGGCCGGTACCCTTAACCCTCAAAGGGGTCCAGAGGTTCTTAGGGTTCGCCAACTATTACCGAAAGTTTATACGAGACTTTTCCACCATTGTGGCGCCTATTACTGCTTTCACTAAGAAGGGTGCTAACCCGTCCAAGTGGTCTGAAGAAGCCATGCAAGCATTCCATCTTTTAAAACAAAGGTTCATCTCTGCGCCTGTTCTGAAACAGCCTGACATCGACTCTCCTTTCATCTTAGAGGTGGATGCCTCCTCCGTTGGAGTAGGAGCGGTGTTATCTCAGAGGGCTAAAGATGGCCATTTACACCCTTGCAGTTTCTTCTCCCGGAAGTTCTCCCCAGCTGAGCGCAACTATGCCATTGGCGACCAGGAGTTGCTAGCCATCAAGCTCGCTCTAGAAGAGTGGAGGTATCTGTTGGAGGGAGCTTCTCATTCAATCACCATACTTACAGACCACAAGAACCTTTTATACCTGAAGGGCGCACAATGTCTCAACCCTCGTCAGGCCAGATGGGCACTTTTCTTTTCCAGGTTCGACTTTAAACTCCAGTTCTGTCCGGGCTCTCAGAATCGCAAGGCCGATGCCCTTTCCCGCTCATGGGAGCAAGAAAATGAGTCAGAGTCTTCAGACAAGCATCCTATTATAAATCCGTTGGCATTCTCCACGGTAGGGATGGACTCTACGCCCCCATCAGGGAAAAGTTTTGTGAAGCCGATGCTAAGGAAGAAGCTCATGCATTGGGCCCATGCTTCCCGTTTTGCCGGACATACAGGTATCCAAAAAACCCTGGAGTTTATCTCTAGGTCCTATTGGTGGCCAACTCTGAAAAAGGACGTCTTGGAGTTTATTGCATCTTGCCCAAAGTGTGCCCAACATAAAGTATCCCGCCAGTCGCCTGCGGGGCAACTGGTTCCACTATCCGTTCCCCGTCGACCATGGACCCACTTGTCGATGGATTTCATTACAGACTTACCCATGTGCAACAAGTTCAATACCATCTGGGTGGTAGTTGACCGGTTCACCAAGATGGCACACTTCATTCCTCTCACCGGTCTTCCGTCAGCTTCCAAGTTGGCTCAAGTATTCATACAAGAGATCTTCCGACTCCACGGTCTTCCTGAAGAAATTATCTCAGATCGAGGAGTTCAATTCACAGCCAAATTCTGGCGAAGTTTATGTCAAGTCCTCCAAGTCAAGCTAAAGTTTTCCACGGCTTACCATCCTCAGACCAATGGTCAAACCGAGAGGGTGAATCAGGACTTGGAGGCCTTCCTCCGCATCTATGTGTCCTCCTCTCAAGATGACTGGGTTCAATTACTTCCCTGGGCCGAGTTCTGTCATAACAACCAGTATCATTCTTCATCTGCTTCAACACCATTCTTCACTAACTTTGGATTCCACCCTAAAGTCCCTGAGTTCCAACCGCTTCCAGCAACTTCTGTTCCCGCAGTGGATATCACCTTGCATCAATTTGCCAATATCTGGAAGAGCGTACGATCAGCTCTGCTCAAGGCATCGTTCAGGTACAAGAAGTTTGCGGATAAGAAGCGTCGAGCAGTTCCTGCTCTCAAGGTGGGTGATCGGGTATGGTTATCCACGAAGAATTTGAGGTTAAGAGTTCCCAGTATGAAGTTTGCACCTCGCTATATCGGTCCTTTCAAGATTGAACAAGTCATCAATCCTGTTGCTTACAGACTCCAGTTGCCTCCCTTCTTAAAAATACCCAGGACATTCCATGTTTCCCTGTTGAAACCGCTGATCTTGAATCGGTTTCATTCCTCACTTCCTCCAACTCCGAAAGTCCAAACTCAACGAGGCGTTGAGTATGAAGTGGCCAAGATCCTGGACTCACGTCACCGTTACGGTCAACTACAATATCTTATTGACTGGAAGGGTTATGGCCCTGAGGAACGTTCATGGACCAATGCTTCTGATGTCCATGCTCCTGCCTTGGCCCGGAGATTCCATTCCAAGTTTCCTCAAAAGCCAAAGAAGTGTCCTGGGGCCACTCCTAAAGGGGGGGGTGCTGTCACGATCCGGGTATCTGGACGCCATTTCTTACCCATCAGATGCCTCCTAAGGCTGGCTCAGTGCTCCAGGACCGGATCCCATCTGTTATCCTGATGTGTACATTCCTGTATCCTCTCCTGTCACTCTGGGACGCTGTCACAGTAAACGCCATATTACACCTGGCATGGCGTCTCCCGCGGCCT
This sequence comes from Pseudophryne corroboree, assembly GCF_028390025.1. Lineage (NCBI taxonomy): Eukaryota > Metazoa > Chordata > Amphibia > Anura > Myobatrachidae > Pseudophryne > Pseudophryne corroboree. Next base: position 299,007,138 of record NC_086444.1, on the reverse strand, counting down.
CCGCCGCCGTCCCTGAACTTCTGCATGCAGAGTGTCTGAGTGGCGATTACGTCAGCCGCGGCCTCCGCTGTGTCCGCGTGGTTGGATGTGCATCTGTCAGCCTGGCGCCTCCTGTCTCCGGTGGCCGGCGCCGCCATTACTGTTTTCATTACCACATGGATTACAAACCAAACTTCCCTCCAAGTGTCTGCATGGGCGCAGCCATCTTGGATTCTGTCAGCTGATCATTTCCACCAATCTGTTCTCAGTATTGATAATCTGCATAATTGCCTAGCCAATCCCTTCCTTGCTGCAGGTATAAATACACTGTGCCTGAGCAAGGAAGGCGTCAGTGCTTTGGTTGTCAAACCTAGTTCCTGTTTGTCTCTCTCCTGTGATTGTCTTCCAGGTTCCAGCTCCTGTCTCAAGACTTCCACCATAGAGACCCGCACCAGCATTCCACCTGCGGTGTAGCCTGACTCTCCAATCCATTGTGGATTCATCTGTTTCCAGCTACAACATTACCTGCTTCCAGCTCAGCTTCCAGCAGAGTACAGCTTCCCTTAAAGGGCCGGTGTCCTTTCTACACTTTACCACTCTCCACCGGTATTATTATTTCTCCGCTCTCAAGTTCTACATTTCAGTTCATATTTCATCGCTCCCAAGTTCATTTATTATTTAACTGGTTCCAGCCAGTATCCACTCCGTGCTAACAACAGTCTGGTTCCAGCCAGTATCCACAGCAGCTGTTTTATCTTCAGCAACCCAGCTTTTCCTGGAACACCAGCTGGCACAATCCTGGGTTATCTCCATTGCTACAGTCGGGCCTGGTAAGGACTTTCCATCTAGAAGATCATAAGAACTATCTCACACTACCAGTGCCCTGTGGCTCCTGCCATCCTGTAGTACCCAGGAACTGTATTTATTCTTTGCTGACTTTTTACGTTTTCTTTTACTGCTGCTGTGTTGCGGAGTTGTCATAATAAACATCATTGACTTTTATCCAAGTTGTCGTGGTCACGCCTTCGGGCAGTTATTATTCATGTTACTTACATGTCCAGGGGTCTGATACAACCTCCCAGGTTCCGGTACATCTCAGCCCCTACAACTGAGGCTGCCTCCCGTCAGCTCAGGCCCTCAGTTGTGACACATACAATGTGATTTCCTGCTTTTTTTTCAGATTCTGTCTCTCACAGTTGAAGTGTACCTATGATGGAAATTACAGACCTCGTTCATCTTTTTAAGTGGGTCAACTTGCACAATCGGTGGCTGTTCAAATACTTTTTTGCCCCACTGTATGTTAAAAATGCAGATTGCCCTAAAAAAATTATTCCACAAGACAGCTGACTGTGTAATGGCTGCTCTTCTCCCTGAAGTCTCAAGCATAGGAGTGGCTTTGGTGAAGTGTAACCTGGGTAAAAATGTTGAATCATGGGTACATTACTTCCCTCAGCCCAGTAAAGAAAAAAATATTCAGGAAAAAATCTATATATAATAATGTGACTCATAAATACAAAAAACAATTATATAATTACTTAAAATATAAATAGATATGCTAGTAGAAATAAAAAAAAGTGAAAAAAATTTAAGTATTTCAAATTTCTTGCCAGATCACGACAGAAAAACTTGTCGCAATGAAATTGTCAAAAGTCATGTCAAAAAACATTGATACCGATTCGACAATCTGCAATTGAATATACTTTTGTCGAAAAACCGGGTTTTTAACATTACAGACATTTGACTGTCGAAAAGTCAAAAGTCGAAACGAATCCTACAGGATTTTGTCGAAAAGTGGCGTATTGAATTGTCAAATGCAATTCGACAGGTTTTTTTGTCGAAAAAGCCCCGTTTTCCGGCAAAACGAGGGATTCGACACCAATTGAATATACTCCTTCATGTATACTTTGTTTCAAAGCAATTTTCTTTGGAATTGTCTATTTGTTCCAGCATTATTCACGTTATAAGATATAAGAGTGAAAACAGGCATAATAACATGTACATATAACTCTGCATAGCCTATGATTCCTTCAGCATGCCCACTCTGAATGCCGAATACCACAGAATGCCCCAGTACCACCCAGTAAAGCCACTTCAGACACACTGCCCATACTCGTGTACGCCCAGCTCTGGAGTATTATATTCATATAAAAGAGGAATAAATGTATTTGCACCCCTTACATTGCAGGTTGACCGTTACCTATTTTTTTATTTTTTTTATTTTTATTTCATTGTTACATGCATATTAGAAAGCTAAACCAGCCACAGTCATAAAACACAGGGGCTTACTGTATGTAGAGCTAACATACTCCTGTGCGCAAGCTCTTCTCCAGCTGAAACTGAAGGGGCATAGCTGGTCTGTATTCTGAGGCTGGCAGTTTTCAGTGAGGGTGTGTCAATGGAACTGCAGATTATGTGGAGTTGGCTGGAAGCTTTGGATGTATGTTTTAGCAAGTATAAAGCTGGAGGGGCCCGTGTCCCCACCCGGTAATCTGCCTGAGCTGAAAAGGCCCCCTCCAGTACCATAGCCTGGAAGAGCTGTCTGCAGCCCTAAGTGCGCACTGCTGATGCTGACAGGTATCAGTCCAAGCATATGGATAGGGACGGTCTGCTCACAAAGATGTATTTTCATCTGTATGTACTGTAAGAGGCTGTGCAACACAACCCACAGCTAATTTCAGAGAAATGGAAAAGAGCGAACTTAGTCCCACTGCACAAAAATGGAATCAAGGAAGAGGCAAATAACTACAGACCAGTTAGTCTTACATCAGTAGTAGGGAAATTAATGGAAACACTCTTAAAAGAAGGAGTTGTAGATTATCTCAGATCCAGCAATTTGCAGGATCCGAAACAGCATGGATTCACTGGGGGAAGATCATGTCAAACAAATCTTGTTGACTTTTTTGACTGTGTGACTAAAGTGGTGGATAAAGGTGGAGCCGTGGATACTTTAGTAAGGCTTCTGACACTGTTCCACATCGCAGGCTGCTAAATAAACTTGAAAGTTTGGGATTGGATACTAAAATGGTTGAATGGAATAAGATCTTGCTTTAGGATAGAAAGCAGAAAGTTGTGGTAAATGGAGTGCATTCACAGGAGGGAAATTTTACCAGTGAAGTACCCCAGGGATCTGTACTTGGACCAGTGCTTTTTAATATCTTTATTGGTGACATTGCAAATGGCATTAAAGGGAAAGTATGCATCTTTGCCAATGATACAAAGGTATGCAACAGGGTAGACACACCAGGAGGGGTAAAACAAATGATTGAGGATCTAGGTAGACTAGAGGAATGGTCAAGAGTGTGGCAATTACAGTTTAATGCCAAAAAATGCAAAATCATGCACTTGGGTCTCAAAAATCCAAAGGCTAAATATAGTATTAATGGCACTATACTGGAAACTACTGAGGAGGAAAGGGTTCTGGAGTCACTATTTCAGGTGACTTAAAGGCAGGTAAGCTATGTAACAAAGCAATGAGGAAGGCAAGTCAGATGCTTGGCTGCATTGGGAGAGGAATCAGCAGCAGAAAGAAGTAATAATGCCACTGTATAGGTCATTGGTACGGCCTCATCTAGAATACTGTGTTCAATTCTGGAGGCCATATCTTCAAAAGAATATTAATACATTAGAGACTGTACAAAGAAGGGCAACTAAAATGGTGCATGGCCTACATCACAAAACAAACCCAGAAAGACTAAAAAAATCTCAATATGTATAGTTTGGAGCAGAGAAGGGAAAGAGGGGACATGATAGAAACTTTCAAATATATCAACGGTTTTAACAAGGTCCAGGAGGGAAACATTCTCCAAATGAAGAGAAGCAATAGGACACGAGGACATGCACTGTGACTGGAGGGGAGGAGGATCAGGGGAAATTTGAGGAAAAATTACTTCACAGAAAGGGTAGTGGACAAGTGGAATAGACTCCCATCAGAGGTGGTAGAGGCTACGACAGTAGAGCAATTTAAACATGCATGGGATAGTCATAAGGATATCCTAACAAAGAAATAAGGATCAAATAAAGTTTGAGATAAAAAAATATGGTAAAGAAGCAGACTAGATGGGCCAAGTGGTTCTTACCTGCCGTCAAATTCTATGTTTCTGTTTCTATGTAATTGAATCTACCCATTTCATGCTTTCCTGACACACATACACAGAAGCATGAAAATCATACCTAATATAACACGGGATGCGGTTAATTTACCGGAAGTTAGGATCCCGGTTGTTGGAATACCGACACTGGTTACAATGCTGACCCCGGAACTCCGAAATGGTCAGGAGACCGACATCAGAATTCTGAAAGTCGAAATCCTAACCTATGTAAGCATAGCACCGCACTTAGGTTTAGGACTGGGGGCGTTAGGTTAGCCAACCCCCAGGGAGGTTAGGCTGCGGGGGAGGGGGGGGTTAGGATTAGGCTGCGGGGAACGGGGTTAGCCTTAGGCACCCACTGGGAGGATTAGACTGCGGAGGAAGAAGGGTTAGGTTTAGGATGAGGGGAGGTGGGGTTAGGTACAGGGAGGTTAGGGTTAGGCACTATAGGGGGATGTCAGGGTTAGGCTGTGGGAAGGGAGGGTTAGGGGGTAGGGGAGAACATCCCCAACTCACCCGTTGGCATATACACCATTGGGATCCCGGCGTCTGTCTTCTCACCGATCGGATCCCACCTGCCGGCATTTCATCCTGAAGCCATTAACACACTATGACTCTGGGATTAACCCTGCATACATGCTGTTCTGCATATTTTATTTTCATGCTTTTGTAAGTGTCTTGAGTGTGCTCCAATGCTCCACTGGCCTACAAACTGCAATGGAAAAAAAACTTCTTATGATAATCTAGTAACAAATGTCGCAATGTGCATTAGAAACACAACTTTGACTGAAGGAATCCACTTATGGAAGAGGTCAAGTGAAGCAGCAAAATAAACACATAATCAAAACAAATGGGGTAAAAAACATATACAGTACCAAGGTGTCAGAGGTGCTATAAATAAGGCAATGGGATGCAGCTGTCTCAGGATGCAGATTTTTGGGACAGCAAATTGATAATTTTATTTGTTTCAAAATTGAAATTTACAGTAACAGTTTGTAACCTGTTGCCATGGCTAACAATTATGTCACTATTTGTATATTATATATTGAATGTATCTTTAGAATGTAAGCTTTCACAAGCAGGGCCCTCTTCCCTCATGTGCTTTTCCATCTGTTTTTTAAGGGGGTACTCACGGAGAGATCCATGCTTAAAATCTAAGCAATCTGACTAGATTGCTTAGAGTTTAAGCACAGATCACTCGTGTGTACCCCCCTCAGCGATAGCGATGCGCGGCCCCGCACATCGCTATCGCCGGTACTAGATTGGCCTGCAAGCAGGCCAATCTAGCACGTCGCTCATTTCACCCGCTGGGTGAAATGAGCAGACCCCCATCCTCCCCCGCATCGCTCAGCACACATCGCGATGTGCTGAGCGGCGGGAGAGATGTGTGCTGAGCGGTTCGCTCAGCACACATCTCCCCTGTCTATATGGGCCTTTACCCTGTCTTCTTTTCAATATTCCCTTTGACTGCACTAAGGGGGTAATCCAGGTCTGATCACTGCTGTGCGTTTTCGCACAGCGGGCGATCAGATCTGAACTGCGCATGCACCGCTATGTGCCAGCGCATCGCACAACAGCGACAGGCATTGGCACCTAGCAACGGGATGGCACGAAAAATCCTAATGCATGGGCGTTCGCAAGGTGATTGACAGGAAGAGGCCTTTGTGGGTGGCAACTGATCGTTATCCAGGAGTGTCCGGAAAAACGCAGACGGGCTCAGGCGTTTTGAGGGAGGGTTTCTGACGTCAGCTCCGGCCCCAATCAGCAGGATTACATTGCAGCGGCTGAGTAAGTCCTGGGCTACGCAGAGACTGCACAAACTGATTTTTGTGCAGCTCTGCAGAAGAAGCGAATGCAAACTTGCACAGGCTTTTCCCCTCCCCCTGTATGCAGCAAAAAACGTAGCCCAGTGGTCAGATCTGTATTACCCCCTTAATCCCCCAATTTTCTGCTGCACTGATACTTATGTCAGTGTCGTCTGCTGAAGCAGATATGTTTATATACCCTATACTGTTTTCTTGTTTTGCTTCTGTAACTGAGCGCTGCGAATCCCATGTGGCGCCATATAAATAAAGGATAATAATAATAATAGTAATTGGGTTCTACAAATGTTCATATAAGGGATAAGAGCTGTACCACTAAAGATACCAGAGAGCAGAATGATTGGATACATATTTGCTTATTGTCCACAAATCTGGATGGATCATTGTCTTTGCTGCATGTTGTAATTGATTTAAGATTATCCTGAAAAAGGCTGCACCGCAGCACCGATGATGAATGGCTGTGGCTATTATGAATAAATGAATAAGTTGTGTATGTGGTGAGAGCCTTAAGAGTACAATTTAATTTATATACTGTAGTGTGAAAGTTGAGACTGGCGATGCAACCCAAGGTGTGTGACACAATTTCATTGCAGATAAGTCACCTTACTTTCTTTAAGAGAACTTGCACGGGACGTTTGTTGTGACATTACCATATGAATTGCTTTTGATTACATTACACAGAAAAGGCAAAAGACAAAACAAAAGAGACCAGTTTACAGCTCTATGTACAATATGACAACAATGCAGTCTTGTTTACAGTATGTAGTATGTTCTATTCAATGGATTCTACATAAGCATAAGAATAAAAGAAAGGCTTGGTGGGTCCTCCCAGTTTATATCAGCAACATGTCCAATAGCACCCACCAGCTAGCATCCCACAGGTGGAGGTGTGTGAAGTGGTTCAATAGTCTATGACATTAAAATACAAAGAGACCTCATGTAAGGGAGTAACAGACTTGCCAAAGGGAAACAGGTAAAATAGAAAGTAGATCAGTTTATCATTCCTCAATCACGTTACAGGGATTGATATAACAAATTACTTCATTTAATTATTAACAACATTATTAAGTAGTGTAGTTTATTCTTCTAAAGTCAGAGATAGATAAGCACAGACACAGTTTATGTGATAACACAAATTGTTCACATAGGTATGTACTCTGGTCACAATGGTCTGATCCTGACTCTGAGCCCGAGCACCAGTCAACAACATCACTTAAGCCCCGCACACACTGGGGAGATGTGTGCTGAGCGATCTAGCACAGACAGCTCAGCACACATCTTTCCCCCCCGCTCAGCGGTACTGCGCATCGCTGTCGCCGGCACCCTACACACAGAGAGATCCGTGCTTCATTTCTAAGCAATCTAGTCAGATTGCTTATAATTTAAGCACAGATCTCTCCGTGTGTACCCCCCCCACCCCACCCCCCCTTTACAGAGTTGGTCATTGATGTGGATGAGTATGCTGGTTTAGGTCGGTCAAATCCAGACCACAGACGGGCCTACTGGGGCTCACCTGCAACTAACAGAGGTCCATGGATTTATTTACAAGTCACAGTGTATAGACAGAGGTGGCGAGTCATAGAGATCATGTATCTCTATAATGTGCTATTTCTACAGCAGTTTTGTTGAACTGGATGGCATGTAGGGGCTGATTCAGAAGACGTTGTTTCAATGTTTTTGCAGTTTGCTTATGGTTGGAGGACTGTGCATGTGTCAGAGATGCAGTGCACATGTGCCTCCATACAGCTGCGATGTCAGTCGCAGTGCCCTGTAACCCGCAGCATGATTGATCTACTGGCATTTGGTTGTGGCGATGTCAGCTCCATTTTCCTGGCATGCCAAAGCCAGTGGCTGTGTCCTTGGATGCAGTTTCACTGGTCCAGCAGTCTCATTTTGCCTGACATCCTGAGTAACTTGAGGCACTGTGTTCACACTGTGGATCTGATGCTGTGTCTTTAGGTGCAGTCAGTGGATTTCAGAAGCCAGCAAGATGCTTCTTCCAGCATCTGCATATTGTCGCACAGTCACTGTGTACAAAGATGAAGTTGTGCCACCATCATGTGTGCCCACCTCTGAATAAGGCCCATAGAATGCAGCTCCAGAAACACTCAGTGAGGAGACCTTAGCGCACACGGGTACACATAGGCTGAAAGCAGTGATATATTTGAATAGATTCATATTTTAGCAGCACATCAGTCAATTATATTAGAAGTGAGACCAATAATGCCTAATGCGGATTTTACTCCTTGCTCCAGTCAGTGTTGGACTGGAACATGAAAGGCCCACCAAGGGAATGCAGTGGTAGGGGCCCACGCATAAGGGGTCTGGCCAATTAACACAGGGGGTGTGGCAAGCCCTCCCAGATGCTTTGCCCACCATTAGATACCATGTAAATGACCCTCTAAAAAAAATAACAATATATAATTTCAGTGCACAGTCTGGACGAAATGAGGTCCTCAGGCCACGACACCCCCATGCAATGCCAAGATTACCGGCATTGTACAGCGGCTGGCATGGCTATGATAATTTCAGCGCAAATCTTGACATTGCCCACCGGGTCCACTCATTTCACCTGGCTGTGGTGGAATTGCACACTCCTTTGGGCGGCTGGGAGAGCCAACCGATTTTTGGGAGCCTCCCTGCAGTTCCAGTAGCGTAGGCAAGTATGCTGGTAGTATATCATAATTTCACTACAATATGTCTGTGTTCATAACCAGAAGGGTATATATCACTGCTGATGAGTGTAATAATGCCAGTGCTAATGCCCAGTGGTGTACAGGTGAGTGCGACTGAGATACTAAAATATTTAAATTCTGATGGTTCACTGTGCACAAACATTAGGCTACGTTTACATGGTGTATATGAAACATTAATGATTGTGTTTAGACCTGGGTCCCATCCCCAAGATACCTTATTATGGTATGCAAATATTACAAATACTGAAAAATCTAATATCCAAAATACTTCTGGTCCCAATCATTTTGTATATACGAGACTCAACCTGCATAATAATAAACATTGTTAATCTTACCTACTCATTAAGCTTTGTTTACTTTGTGTCAGCATATCCTGCACTGCTTTACAGTTGGGTGCAATATTATCTGTACAAATGCCTGGTAGGCATTATTGTTGCTGCATTGAATACAGGTTGAGTATCCCTTATCCAAAATGCTTGGGACCAGAGGTATTTTGGATATGGGATTTTTCCGTATTTTGGAATAATTGCATACCATAATGAGATATCATGGTGATGGGACCTAAATCTAAGCACAGAATACATTTATGTTTCATATACACCTTATACACACAGCCTGAAGGTCATTTTATCCAATATTTTTTATAACTTTGTGCATTAAACAAAGTGTGTGTACATTCACACAATTCGTTTATGTTTCATATACACCTTATACACACAGCCTGGGGGTCATTTAATACAATATTTTTAATAACTTTGTGTATTAAACAAAGTTTGTGTACATTGAGCCATGAGAAAACAAAGGTTTCACTATCTCACTCTCACTCAAAAAATTCCGTATTTCGGAATATTCCGTATTTCGGAATATTTGGATATGGGATACTCAACCTGTATTATAAAGTAGTGATAACAACAAATAGATTAAAAAAAAAGGTTTGGCAGTACTCTAACCGCCAATTAATCATCTGGTGCTGTGGGAGGCGATTGATAGACAGTTAAAACATAGACAGTCATTAGTTTGACACCATATGGTCGACAGTCAAAAGGTCGACAGGGCTAAAAGGCAGACAGGTCAACACAATTTTTTAATGTTTTTTTCCATGCTTTTACAACTATTTTTCATTTACTATCCATGGGGCGAGTGCCACCGAGCCTGAAGAGTGATGAGTGAAGCGAGCCTGCGAGGGGACGTATTTTTAACAAATTTAGGAAAATAATGTTTAAAAACACAATATATATATATTTTTATGTTGACCTTTTGATTGTTGAACTTTTGACCCTGTCAACCTTTAGACTGTCAGACTTTTGACCCTGTCGGACTCTTGATCCTGTTGACCTTTTAACTATCAACATAATGACTGTTTATGTTTTAACTGTCTAAAGGGGGTACACACGGAGAGATCCTGAAATCTGACTAGATTGCTTAGAAATTAAGCACGGATCTCTCCGTGTGTATGCCCCATAGTGATAGTGATGCACGGCCCCATGCATCGCTATCGCCGGTTCTAGATTGTGCCTGCATGGCCCAATCTAGTCAGGTCGCTTACCTCATCGCTGTGTGAAGTGAGCGCCCCCCCCCCCCCCGTATCCCCCCCCTCCGCTCAGCACACATCACGCTGAGGTTCTGAGCGGGGCAGAGATGTGTGCTGAGTAGTCTGTGATAGATCGCTCAGAACACATCTCTAGGTGTGTACCCCCCTTAACTTGTACACCACACCCTGGTGCTGCCTACTTCCTTCTGTTTCTTAGTGCTCAGTATCATATGACATTAGGGTTGTATCTACTCAAAAGTGCTGAGAAAAGAGACTGTGTTCCTTTGTGAGGCATCAGTGGATATGATTACCGTTTTGGGCTGGAAAATTCAGATGTAATCAGCAGGAGAGCTCTCTATCTGCAGCCTTGGGCTGCAAGCCTATAATCAAAGACTTGTTTGGCCACATTTCCTTTAGAAAGTCACCTGTTTTTCTGGTGAGACCCAATGGTTTGCCGCAGGACCACAGAACAAGGAATTTTTCTTGTTTTCCTTTTCTTATAGCAGCACTGGGTGGATCTGACATTGGCTGATATAATTGGCTAATTTGTTGTTATACCTGCCACATAAAGTTCAAAAAGATAGATTTCAAATTGCCTTCCATTTTGGGTTGTCATACACGGTTTCAAGGATCTCCTCAAACAACCTTGGCCTCTGCCACTGACAAATCATCTGTACCACTGTTTGTAAGCAAGGAGATTGAGCAGTCATTTGTGGGATGGAAAGTCTCTAATAAAGTACTGTAATTTATGAACTTCTACAAGCTAAAAAACACAATGCTCACTCTTTTTCCAGAATGCTGCTGCTTCTTCCTCAAACCCAAACTAAATGAGCCTACTTTTACTAGCTTATCACATATTTTTGATTTTCCTCAGGAGGGACTGGTCAGAGGCCTTGGTAAATTTTTTGTAAGCAGTAAGGATAAGACACCCTTGTATCAAGACTCTTGTGGCACTTTTGGGATCTCTGTGTTGCCTTGGATGTCTAATGTCTGATCCATTGAGCTGTTACAAGATATCTCTCACAAGTGACTCACGCTTTTAGTGTTGTGTCTTAATATCAGTCATAGCTACTCAACCCATGGACTAGGGGAATGACATACTGTACCTTATGGTTTGAAAAACCTTTTCCAACATCTATACTGTACATTTAAGGTGGTGTTACATACTAATCCTAATTTCCTACCTAAAGCAATAACCACTTATCCCGTCAATCAGAACATCATACTCCTATTTCTCTTCCTGCAGCCAGATAATGACAATGAGGTATAATCAGGGCTATTTTTCGTCCGGAACACCATTCCTGAAGGTGTTCTGAAAAGTGACGTCACCTGGAACGGCATTCTGGAACGTCCTGGCCACCGCGCCAGCAAAGTTTGGGAGGGCGGGTGCGGGCTGTGAATAAACATACACCACAAGCCCCTGCGGTGGATTGAGACGCGCCGGGGGCTGCGGAAGTGCTTCCATCTGTAGAAATGTAAAAAAAACACCAAAAATATCACCACCGAGGAGGAGACAGATGCTAGAGTTCACATTTGACCTCTAGCATCTGTCTCCTCTGTGGCGGGCATTTTAAGAGGTTTTTTTTCCACTACTATGGACTGAAGCGCTTCCACAGCCCCTGGTGTATCTCAATCCACTGCGGGGGCTTGTGGTATATGCTTATTCACAGCCCGCACCCACCCACATCCCTGGCAACAAGCAGGAGAACACTGGTAACGCGCACAAAATCCCTGCCAACACACATGAAAACCCCTGGCAATGCGCATGAAACCCCTGGCAATGAGCAGGAGACCCCTGATAACATGCATGAAAACCCCTGACAACGCGCATGAAACCCCTGACAATTCGCAAGAAACCTCTGGTAATGCACATGTAAACCCCTGGCAAAGTACAGGAGACCTCTGGCAATGCACAGGAAACCCCTGGCAATAAGCATGGAACCCAGAGCATGAAACCACTGACAACGTGCATGACACCCTTGGCAGTGAGCATGAGACCCCTGAACAAGGCAGGTAATTTAAAAGTAATTACAAGCCTATGTGGCATAATTTGTAAGCGGCATTTTTGTGTGTGGGGTATAAAATGGTGTCAGGGCCATAACTGTGTGTGGCATAATGTGTAATGGGCATTATGGTGTGTGGCATAAAGCGTAATGGGCATTACAGTGTGTAGCATATTACGTAATGGGAATTACGGTGTGGCATAATATGTAATGTGCATTACGGTGTGGCACAATGTGTAATGGACATTACGGCATGTGGCATAATGTGTAAGGGGCATTACTATAAGGAGGAAAATTGACAAATAATGTAACGGGCATGAATCAGGATTTTTTTTCCTGTGGTAGGCAATGTGTGGGCGCGTGAGTTGCGAAACTGGGGTATAAGGTAGTCTTTTCCTGCAAGGTCATGACCCTTGCAGCAAAGCCATGCCCCTTACAGCAAGGTCACACCCTTTTTTTGGGGCACGTGCAAATTCTTTATTCTTCCAAAGGTGCCCCCCTGTAGTTCCTCTCACATTACCCATAGCTCCACCCACCACTGCCCACCCACGGGAGTTCCTGAACCTATTTTTCTACAAAGATAGCACTGGATATAATCACATACTCTGGTTCTTTCAGGTTAGCTTGGGATTGACAGCACCAGTGTCGGAATGGGGCATGAAGGGCCCACAGGAGGAATGCTGTTGTAGAGGCCCATGCTTAAGGGTGTGGCCAGGCTCCAGTGGGGGCATGGCCAGCCACCACAGAGGTTTGGCTAACCGTTAAAGAGTACATTTTCTGTGCCCAATGGTAAATATATAATACACCATATTCTTGTGAAGTATAATGTAACATAATTCAAGTGCACCTGGATAAAGTCTGGAACCTGATCCCTAGAGGAGGAGGGCCCATAGGAAGTGGGGCCTACCGGTGGTTTCCCCTGTTCCCCTGTGGGCCAGTCCGACAGCACCATTTCCAGCTTGTGGGGTATCTGGTGAGGCATGACCACACTATGGGGGTCATTCCGAGTTGATCGCTAGCTGCCGTTGTTCGCAGCGCAGCGATCAGGCTAAAAATCGGTACTTCTGTGCATGCGTATGGTGCACACTGCACATGCGCGACGTACTTTCACAAAAACCGATGCAGTTTTACACAAGGTCTAGCAACGCTTTTCAGTCGCACTGCTGATCATTGAGTGATTGACAGGAAGTGGGTGTTTCTGGGTGTTAACTGACCGTTTTCGGGGTGTGTGTGAAAAAATGCAGACGTGCCAGATAAAAACGCAGGAGTGACTGGAGAAACGGGGGAGTGGCTGGCTGAATGCAGGGCGTGTTTGTGACGTCAAAACAGGAACTAAACAGTCTGAAGTGATCGCAAGGTAGGAGTAGGTCTGCAGCTACTCTGAAACTGCACAATTTTTTTTTCTAGCAGCGCTGAGATCCTTTCGTTCGCACTTCTGCTAAGCTAAGATACACTCCCAGAGGGTGGCGGCTTAGCGATTGCACTGCTGCTAAAAGCAGCTAGCGAGCGAACAACTCGGAATGAGGGCCAATATACAAAGGCACAGTTCACTCCCAATTTTTGCCCCTGGCACTTGTTCTGTGATGTTACCTGCGCACAGGGTAGCAGCCCATGGCTCATCAGCAACCTTCTACTGCACTGGGCCACACCAGGTGGAAAATAGTTCCTGACTCTCTTTTATGGCTTTCAATGGCAAGTAAATTTTCGGACACTGTAAACTTTCAGAATGCAAAAGCAAAAACTAAAATAAGCAATATAGTGATATTGGGTCCAAAGGAGATAAAGTGGGCAAATGAAAAAGGCAGAGAAAATGCCTGTACAGTACATATCGCTTCTCATTATGTACTAAAGGGATTTCTGTCTTCTGCCTTCTAGCGCTAATAGCAGGCTAGAATATCGGCAGCTAAGTGACCCAGTTATTACCTAGCAGAGGTCACTTACTGCCACCTGTCTGCTCCAGCGCTGTCTTCTCCACCTGCAGCTGCTGTTATCTGCCTCTAGCAGAGAGAAGAGTTGAATTCTAGACAGGTGTCCTCTTTGTTCTTTTGCCAATTAAGTTTTCTCGTACCTCCTAGAGGATTCTGGGGTCCAATTTAGTACCATGGGGTATAGACGGGTCCACTAGGAGCCACTGGCACTTTAACAGTTTAATAGTGTGGGCTGGCCCCTCCCTCTATGGCCCTCCTATCAGACTCAGTTTAGAAAATGTGCCGGAAGGAGCCGGTCACAGCTAGGGGAGCTCCTAGGAGTTTCTTAGTTTTATTTATTTTTTATGTTTAGAGTTTGTTGTTTTACAGGAAGGCTGCTGGCAACATCCTCCCTGCATCGTGGGACTTAGGGTGGGGAGTAGGAACCAACTTCTGTTGGAGGTAGACCTCCTTTAGCCTCAGCCTTCTCTGAGAGGACTCTAACAACAGCCTGTCTTTGTATTCAGAACCACCTGTGGACAAAATATAGTGCCATGCAGCTAGCTGGAGAAGTCAAATTAAACACACACAGAACCTGGTGTAGTCAATAAGAGTTCTGCTTTATTGTTTCTTACATACACATATTTATATTTGTTCAAAAAGGCTCAGAGGAGTTTCCAGTTTAACCTCAGGGTTGTGTCCTCTTCCTGATAACGGTCTTGTTCTCTCTTTTTTTTTTTTTGCTCTATCTCTCAGACATGGCGTACCCACAAGTTCCTCTTTTTTGCTCTATCTCTCAGACATGGCTTACCCACAAGTTCCTCTTTTTTGCTCTATCTCTCAGACATGGCTTACCCACAAGTTCCTCTTTTTGCCAACTGAACATTTCATCATTCTATACTTTTCCTTCTCCCCAGCATATTTAAGCATATCATATATTAATGCTAAAGTAAGTTTATAATCTATTGAATATAACAAAATGGAGTAACATTGGCTTATTGCAGAATCACACTAATGCTTGCCCATCTACCTTCCTCATTTTTCCCTCCTTTTGATTCTCAAAAAGACATCACCCTATACCTTGCTACCCTACTTCGCCGAGCAGGCCAGGCGATGACCTGGTCAAGTACGTCTGTCTCCCTGGGCCTATTGCCAAGGGAGGGTAATAACCATCCCGTACAGACAAAATAGTCACAAGGCATAGATGCATAAGAGTCCTTTTTACAGTCTATTTTGATTGCTTCCATTTTTGTAGACGGGTGGTCTGTCATTACGTGATTCAAGATCATCATATTCCTCCATTTCTCGAGCGTCACTTTCTGCTGTGGGAGCTGGTTTGGCTTTTTGTTTTTTTCTTTGCAGCTTGTGCTTAAGTTTTTTCAATGAACATGAAATACAACATAAAAGCAGCTTGATCAGTACATAGCATAATAAGCATATCCCAGCTACTGTGGCTAATAGTACCGCAATTCCCATCAGCCATCCCCCTATACCTTTAAACCAGTTTTCTGGCTTTAACCAACCGAAATCCCACTTTCCCCACGTCTATGATGATTCCTCTACCTTTTCCTTAATGGTTTGATTAACCAGAGAATCATATCCCACAGTGTACACATGGCGGCTTTCCCTTAATTGTACACAGAAATTAACCTTTCCCCCCACCCTGGATATCAAAAATTGGAAAGGTCTTCTTTATCCTTTGTTGAATTCAACCCAACCTCTATTATTTCTTCCATGGTGGCTGGGACAAATGTAAAGCCCATCCCCTTCCCTGTTTTTGGGGCATGGGAACAGACCCAACAGTCCTCCTTCCCAGCAACCGTTTTTGCTACCCTTGAGAGTAATTTCAATATTAAATTATCATTCTCTGTTTCAGGGATTTTACACCATTCCTCACATCTTTCCTCGGGGGGGGAGGGGGGGTGTCCAGAGTACTCACAGATACATTTTAGTACCCAGGTTAACTGAGTACAATCTTCATTACTTTTTACTTCCTTTACTGCCCTCCTGCCTCTCTTATGCCTGGCTTCTAACAGCCATGCCCATTCATTACTCTTATGCAGGGAGGGCTTTGTCCAACATCCAGTCATACATGACCATTTCAAACTGTTTTCTGGGCAACACTTCCTACATGTCTGCACCCTTGCAAAGTATTTTCCCCATGTACTATAATCGAATTTACATTGTTTCTGACATTCCATTATTTTTCTCATTGGTTCCTGCCCACACTCACACAAACATTTATCCCTGCCTTCCATTTTTGCACACGGTGGTATTGGCCACACTGCATGCCTAATTCTGACAATTCAGGGGTATTTATTCATGGTTACATGGTATTCCTCTGTATTTATCTCAGGGGCCGGGGCTGGAGTGGGGCCTTGACTTACAGATGTGTTTACCAAATGTACAGTAAATACAATTGTAACCACCAACATTGCGGATCCCAAAATAACCCCCCACAGGGACCTATCAGGCTTAGGTCCAAGTAAATTCATGGTTATTACTTTCCTGGGGGTTTAATAGTGATCTTGGTCTTTTTGCAGTGCGATGCATGCACCCACGCGTCTCGACCCTCGAGTTTCACAGAGGTGGGGGTCACTAGCAACACTTGGAAAGGACCATCATATCTGGGCTCAAGTGCTCCTCTCACGTGTCTTTTTAGGTAGACCCAATCGCCAATCAGGATGCTATGTGGTTCAAGATCAGCTCTTTCAGGTCCTGAGGATAAAACTCGAGAATGTATTTCAGTTAGGTGTTCATTCAACTGCTTTATATACTCTGTCATATTTCCATGTTTATGCTGCAGTTCCTGGGGCAAATAACACCCTGTCTTGGGTTTTGTCCCAAATAAAATTTCAAAAGACGAGTACCCTGTTTCCTTGCCTGGTGTTGTTCTAACTGCAAACAATGCTAAGGGCAAGCACTCTACTTATGCTTTCCCTGTCTTTTGCATGGCTTTCTGTATTTTAAGCTTTAGGGTCCCATTAAGGCGTTCAATTCGGCCACTGGCCTGAGGCCTATAAGGAGTGTGAAAGGCTTGTTGTACCCCTACATCTTCCATTATGTGCCTCATAACTTCTCCTGTAAAGTGTGAACCCCTATCTGACTCTATTACTTCTGGAACCCCAAATCTGCATACTATTTCTGCTATTATTTTCTTTGCAGTAGAGATGGCATTTGCTTTGGCCACTGGCCACGCCTCAGGCCATCTGCTAAAAATGTCAGTACATGTTAGGGCATATTCATATGTTCCATGCTTTGGCATGTGTATATAATCAATTTGAAGTCTCTGAAAAGGGAAATAAGCTTGTGGTGTCTGTCCAAGGCTTGTGCTTGTTCTTCTTCCTGGATTGATCTGTGCACATATCCAGCATTGGTCTGTAAAGTTCTTTGCTGCCACATAAAATCCTGGTGCTACCCAATGGTCCTGTACCAGCCTAGTCATTTGTTCTTTTCCCTTGTGAATACATGTAGCATAGGTGGGTATAGTGCTCTAGGCAGGCACCATTTATCTTCTTTCTTCCATAAACCTAAACAGGTTGCTTTGGCTCCCATCTTTTCCAATGTCTTGTGTTCTATTTTAGCTTGTTCTTGCAGCTTGATGAGAGTCTTTATGTTTACTTCATCGGCTTCTTCTTGGACATATATTGCTGGTTCATGCTTGCTCTTCAGGGCTGCTTTCCTTGCTTCTGCATCTGCATATGCATTACCCTTGCTTTCTTCTGTTTCTTCCTTAGTATGTGCTTTGGTCTTTATAACAGCCATCTGTCTAGGCAGCTTCAATGCTCTTGTCAGTCTTTGTATTAGATACCCATTCTTGATAGGCTTACCTGCTGCTGTAAGGAAGTTTCTGTTCTTCCAGATGGACGCATAATCATGCGCTACTCCCAAAGCATAGCGTGAATCTGTGTATATATTGACAGTTTCATCTTCTACTAGTTCCAATGCTATGATAACTGCCATTAATTCTGCTTGCTGTGCAGACGTCCCAGGTGTCGGAGGTTCAGCTTCTATAACTTCATGGGGGGAAACAATTGCATACCCCGCCACCCTGTATCCTTGAACATAATAACTAGAACCATCAGTGAAAAATAAAAATTTTGGATTATGTATTGGTTTGTCATCAATCTTCCAATCTGGCTGTATTTCTTCCTCCATGAGGGCTATACAGTCATGTTCTTGTTCCGGGTATGGTTCTGTTCTTTCCTCTGGCTGTATTTCTTCATCTTTCCCTCCTTTTGAACCGTCAGGTTCATCTTTAAGAGGTAGTAAAGTTGCAGGGTTGAGAGTGGTACATCTCTTAATAGTAAGGTTGCTTGCTGATAGAAGGGCTACTTCATATTTTGTCAGCCTTGCTATGCTGAGATGTCTTGTAGATGCCTGTTGCAGTATTTCTGTGACTGCATGTGGAACTTGTATGGTAAGTGGATGATCTAACACAACATCTGCACATTTGTCCTTTAGGATGGCTGCAGCTGCTACTGACCTTATGCAGGTTGGTGATCCTTGCATCACTCCATCCAGTGCTGCTGAGTAGTAAGCCACAGGACGCTGCTTGTGTCCATGCTCCTGCGTCAGGACTCCTGTAGCATGTCCTCTGTGTTCATGGCAGAACAAGGTAAAGGTCTCCGTATAGTCTGGGAGTCCCAGGGCTGGAGCTGAACATATGGCTTCCTTGATCTGTTTAACAGCCACCCACTGTGCTTCTTGTTCTTCTTGAGAATCTGTAGCAGTCTTCTTGGTGGCATTATATAGTGGTTGCATAAGGGCTGAGGCTCCTGGTATCCAGTCCCTGACATAAGACACTAGC
This sequence comes from Pseudophryne corroboree, assembly GCF_028390025.1. Classification (NCBI taxonomy): domain Eukaryota; kingdom Metazoa; phylum Chordata; class Amphibia; order Anura; family Myobatrachidae; genus Pseudophryne; species Pseudophryne corroboree. The sequence continues at coordinate 298,988,301 of NC_086444.1, read as the reverse complement.
CCCAGGAAAGCCCTTTTCTGTGTTAAAGTCTGTGGATTTGGGGCGTCCCGTATGACTTTTATTCTTTCTGTTGTAAGATGGCGCATTCCCTGGGAGATGCAGTGACCTAGGAATATTACCTTCTTTTAAGCAAACTGTAACTTGGCTTGTGTCACTCTACAGTCTTCATCTGCGAGAAACTTCAGCAATGATATTGTTTCTTCTTCACACTGCTGTTTAGTGGCAGTTGCTAGCAGCAGGTCATCTACATATTGCAGTAGTTGAGTGTCTGGATACCTGGGTCCACATTTCTTCAAAACTGTTGCCATGGCTTCAGTAAATTCAGATGGGCTGGTTGCCCCTCCTTGAGGTAGTCTTGTCCAGCAGTATTGTTGTCCATCATGTGAAAAGGCCAATAACAGCTGTGAGTCTTCTGTAATGGGAACTGAGAAAAATGTGTTTGCTAAGTCCAGTACCGAGAACCATCGGGCTTCTGGATTTATTGTGTTCAATAAAGTGTGTGGATTAGGTACCATTGGGGTTGGAATGATCAGTCTCTTGTTAATCTCTCTTAAATCATGCACCATCCTGTAGTTTGCTATTCCTTTATCTTCCGGAGTGGCCTTCTTTTTCACAGGGAACAGAGGTGTGCTATAGGGAGACTTGCACTTCTTTATGATACCTAATTCCAGCATATCTTTAATCTGTAGCCCTATGGCTGCTGTCTGTTCCTTGTTTAAGGGGTACTGTTTTATAGTTACTGGTACAGTTCCTGGTTTGATTGATAGCTTCACAGGTTGGACCTTCATGGTTCCCACATCTCTTTTTCCTTTTGCCCATACCTTGTCTGGAACTCCCCATCCTTGCCAGGTTTTAATTTGTTTTGGGGTTTCTTCTTCATCCTCTTCTGTGGTGGTTGCTAGAAATATCTGTACAGCGGCTTGCACTTGATCATAGTCTGTGGGTGATAGTGCTGTCTTGAATATCACCTTGTTCCCTCTGTACAGAATACTTGCTTGTAGTTTCTGCAGCAAATCTGCTCCCAGCAAGTTGACTGGACAGGTGGGAGATACTAGGAACTCTACTGGGATTTCATGTGGATGTCCTTGTACTTGTACATTGAGGATCCTAGTTTTCCTCAGCTGGATCTTTTCTCCACTTAATCCCTTTGCTGTCACTGGTTTTCCTGTAATGAGGTGTGCTGGTACTTCTTCCTGTCTTATAACTTATTGGCTTGCCCCAGTATCAAGCAGGCACAGGAAACATTTTCTCCCGTTGGCAGTTTGACTTTAATAAACCCATCTTCCATTCTGTCGGGGGGGTTCATCGGGAGTATCACTGGTACTGGGGTGCCGGGACTTCAACCTGACTTATCCTTGGGGGCTTGATTGCCCTTTTTCTCCATCCAGCTCTTATATGTGTGACAGTCTCTTTTGAAGTGTCCTGGTTTCTTGCACCAGAAGCATTTTCCCGATTCGGGCTTGATCATGGCTCTTCCTTCCCCTTCTAATTTTTTCTTTGAGCCTTCTCCTGTGACCAGGTAGACAGTTTTGGGTTTGGCTGCCTTTTTCTCCTTTTCTTCCTTTTCCAGATCTTCTAAGGCCTCTACCGTATCCAGAATTTGATCCATAGGTGTAGACCTATATGCAGGAGTACTAGTAATTAATTTCTGTTTTAGACTTGGTCTTAAACCTTCCAATACTCAGTATCTGACCATCCTTTCTCCTGCTCCTGCTTCTGCTTCTGGTTCCAAACCTTCATTTCAGACCATATCCTTAATTTTACAGATGTAACTTCTAAACGGTTGTTCTCCTTGTGGTCCAACGGCTTCTGGATACCTTTGATTTCTTAAATAACACCATCTCCTTAGGCGTGCCACAAATTGTGGTCCACTGGCTATAGTTTTCCTTTGTGCTTCTAGTACACCTTCTATCTGTTCATGATAATTAGTGGCTTGATGAGCTGCCATATCCTTAATCTGTCTTAGATCACCCTCTGCTAATTTATTTTTACATATTTGTTCCACATCTACCCATGCTGCGGAATGTAAATTACACATAGTCTCCATATATAACCCAAACCGTCCTGGCTGTTTGTAGGTATCTGGGCTATCTTTTATTATGGCTGTAACTTCCATTACTGAAAAAGGGGTATGCTGTTCTCTTGTAAGAAACTGTGGTCTAAAATTATTCTGTCCTCCTTGAACATATCCCTCCTCATCCGCTAATATAGGCTGTCCTCCTCCTGGATTGACATAGGCATAGGTACTGGGTAACAAGCAGGAACATCTAAGTTTTCTGATTCATCTTCTTCCTCAATTTCATGCATCTGTAGAGTTCCATTTTCTGCTTCAGTGTAAAATACATTTCTTGTTCCCAGTCTCCCCTTTCTCAGTTTTCTTTTGTCTTTATGAGACAATGGGGATCCTGAATGCATTCCCCTTGACCGGGTAGGTTGTACGTTTTCAGTCTATTTATCATTAATGGAGTTCTGTGGCCTGTTCCTATCTGGGGTGTACATTTGGGACAGGTCATCCTTTCTGGTTCCAACAAAGATGCGCATTGGGGACATTTAGTTAAATCAGGGTACTGGTTCCATACTATAGGAGGTTGCCCTGGGGTTCCCAGATTTGCAGGGTAAAGGGGTGGATCTGTGACTAGTGTGGCCAGTGTGGCTACTGGGACTAGTGCTACAGGTGGAGGAGGGGGCGGATTGGGAATAACTGGCACATTATGGCCCTGGTTCGTTCCTGTAGTTGCCAAACAGACCATCATATGCTGGTCATCTTCCCTTTGCTTCTTTTTCCTCTCCTCCTTTTTCCTCTCCTCCTCTTCCTCCCATTTTTCCCTTGCTGTCAGCCAAATGTAGACCTGATCCCCTTTCTTGCGTTTTCTATCCATTCCCTGTTTTACAGATTCTAAACTTTCTCCATTTGTCAGTGTTAAATACCCCATCTGAAGGAAATCCTCCCCCTTTAAATACCTTGGCTATATCTTTAACTGCATGTGGTCCAACCTCCTGTTTATTTCCACAGGGGTAAATTCACCCTTGCTATTAGAGGTTCCCATCCTGCCTTCTGCCAACTTATCAACATTTCTCTCTCCGATATGAGTTACACAACTTCAGTACTCTATGTTGATTATTGTAAAGATGGGTTTCCTGAACACTACAGGTTTACCTCTGTCCTACTGATTACATACACCTGTAATCATTCAGTTTCCTTATGGGTGGACTCACAATCTTCTGTTATCAAGGTATATCTCAATCTGGTGGGTCTGACAGAATAGGGACAAAAGAATCTTTCAGGTTCTGGTTCTTTCAGTATCTGGCGCAAGTCCTTGCCTTCCCTTAGATTAACAAAACAATGACATCCTGTTGTTAATATACCTTTCATATAACCCACAGTTTTACCATAAACCCCTTCTTGATGTCCCCTACACCTTTTAAAACCTGATATATCTGTTTCAGTGCGTGCAACAAATGTAATATTTACTGACCCATGAGGACCTTGCACAAACCATGCAGCTAGCTGGAGAAGTCAAATTATACACACACAGAACCTGGTGTAGTCAATAAGAGTTCTGCTTTATTGTTTCTTACATACACATATTTATACTTGTTTAAAAAGGCTCAGAGGAGTTTACAGTTTAACATCAGGGTTGTGTCCTCTTCCTGATAACGGTCTTGTTCTATTTTTGCTCTATCTCTCAGACATGGCTTACCCACAAGTTCCTCTTTTTTGCTCTATCTCTCAGACATGGCTTACCCACAAGTTCCTTTTTTTTTTGCCCTATCTCTCAGACATGGCTTACCCACAAGTTCCTCTTTTTGCCAACTGAACATTTCATCATTCTATACTTTTTCTTCTCCCCAGCATATTTAAGCATATCATATATTAATGCTAAAGTAAGCTTATAATCTATTGAATATAACAAAATGGAGTAACATTGGCTTATTGCAGAATCACAGTAATGCTTGCCCATCTACCTTCCTCACTTCCTGAAGAGTTAATGGTTTTCTATTCCGCTGACAGGACACTGAGCTCCTGAGCGTGATGATCGCAAGCCCACGAGGCGACCGCTCACTCCCGCAGCATGGCCGCCACCCCCTAACAGAGCCAGAATATTGAAGAGTGGTGAGTACAGCACTGGCGTCCCGGTTAGCGGGTCGCCGGCGGGTATGGCGGCACAAGGGTTGGAGCGCAGCTCTGAGGGGCTGCGCTTCTGGAAGGTCCAGCAACATGCATCATGTCGGCGCTTGAGGGGCGCCCTGGGCCAGCGCATTATCCTACACTAGTCATGCTAGTTAACAGGGGCTAATCCCGCTGTTAACACTATAAAAACCTTATGCCAGTATAATCACTTAGTGCAGGAAGCCACGCGCCATTACAGGGGGCCGGGCTTACTCTCAGAGCGGATCCAGCACTCACCAGCACAGAAATGCTGACTGGGAGCGCTGCCCTCCACATAACTCCACAAGTACTCTGCTGTACCAGGGTGTTATAGATGGTGGGGGGGAGTGTTATATTAGAACTGACTACCCTATTAAGGATAGTTAGTCAGCGTCGGGCTTTTATCATAATAATTGCCTACAGAGGCGCTATGTGGTTGGCTCCTTATACTCTGTGACTCTCTGAAGGTGCTCTGGGGGAAACTGTGTCTGACATTTTCCTGTGTGTGTGTGTGTGTGTGTGTGTGTGTGTGTTGATCCCACATTATCATGTCTAAGGAATCTGTATCCTGTGCTGCAGAGTGTTTATCTTCACCTGAGGAGTGTTAAGTCTGATTATCTTTCAGGAAAAGAGCAATACCTTAAATACACACATGTTCAGGCTGCAGCAACCACTAATCGTGTGTCAGTTAAACCTCTATGAAATGCGTACACGTTGCATAAGCACGCCGGCACACTGTAAGCACAAAGTAGCTACACGTGCGGCGGAATACACTTTAAAACCCCTAACAGGAAAGGAATGTGACACCAATTGTATATGCAATGTTACAGGTCCAACCCAGCAACAATTATTTACTTAAAAGGGGGTTTACAACAGTAATACAATCACATAAGAGAATAGGCTACAATCAATGGATAGATACGTTTGTTCGCCTTCGCAACCCGGTTCCGGACTTCAGTCAATCTGAATAGATGACTGTCGAAGTCAAAAATATTACATAGAAAGAACATACAGACTCCACACATATAAGTCGCTATACTTACAAATACGCGCAGTGAGCACAGCAATATATGGTAACACACGCATTTACACGGACATGCCACAGAGATGGATTCGACACTTATTTCATACAGCACATAATTATAATAATATCAAGCGCCAGACATCATAATGATTTAAAATTATATAATGGAGTAATGTCATGTATGTGTATTATTTGAACGAAGCAAGATAGACCTGTCATATTTGGTATTAAAGAAAGCAGATTAATGTGTAGATTCATTTGATACCTGTTATTAAGTTGTAGGACATTGCAACAAGTATTTATGATTAAATGTATGAAAGCTAAAATCACTCTTATTAGGACAATAGACATTTCCAAACAGGTGGTGGACAGGAAACTCAGGCCAGCCCCTTTGGACGTCTTCAAGGCTGAACCTGTTTAGCATATGAACAGACCAGTGACTCATCATGAATGAGAAAGTTCCCTCCCTTAAACTAGATACACATTACAGAGACACACAGTTGCTAGTTGCTGTTTTTGTCCCAGACGATAATGGAGATGCTGTCTGCCCAGTTCCTGCATGATTTTACAGAGAGAGAGAGAGTGATATGGATTGATAAATTTATATGAGAAAGATATGGTAATTGTATCGCTGGCCTGTAACTGTATGTATTAACTGCTTACTGTATGAATTGTAACCATGTAACTATATGTATACTGTACATTGTAATATACTGAATCCATATGCTTTTAATAACAAATATATACATCAATGAGCTTTTTGGAACTCAGATAATGTGTGGGTGTATTGTTTTCTCTTATGGGATGCAGTGTTTTGTGATGTATAGCGCACATTCATGGCACATGGTAATAAGATGTGCAGGCGTCTACAATATATATTAGAGCGGGCATTTTAAATATTTGTTAGAAAGCAATTTGGTATTTACAGATGAGCGCTCGTCCGCGATATCATGGTCTTAATGATGCACTGTACATTACAAACGCGACGCTGTGGTCGATCAGCTTGTGGTGGACGCATCGTGACGCTGAGAAAATCATATCCGTGTGTTCTGTTGTGTTATCAGTAAGCCGATGATATGAAAAATTCAAGGGACAATGTGTTTCTCATAATATTTTAGATGCTTAAGCGTATTTTTATTGTTGCAAAACAAAGTTCAAATAAGTCATATTGTGTTTGATTCAGATTGGATTGTTTATCTGTTAAGTAGATTTAAAAGTACATTTAAAAGTGTCTGCATAGCTTTGATATAGTTTTTTTTTTAAACTCAGGCCTAAAATAACTTCTGGTGCTTGTATGATTTGTGATTTCTTTGTGACAAAGGAAGCCGCATGGTCTGTCCTCCATTTTGGACTAACCACATGGCCTGTCCACCATCTTGTGTAAACCTCATGGATGTGGAAGGGGGTGGAGCAGTGGCCATTTTGGGAAGGTCATTTTCTAAATAGCTGATTTTCAGTCTGCTCAGAACAATCAGTTTCCTTTGTCACATGAAGCACCATTTATGAGTTACCAATGCATTTATTTAACCCATGCCATAGTCAATTACAAATAGTTTCAATTGGGCCTAGTGAGAGTAAATGGTGAGATACATGCTTGGTTTGGTGTAAGAAATTGCACACAGAAAAAAAACGAAAAAATACTTTTTTTTTCTTCTTCTTTCCCAGGATTTAGTTAACTCTCTGTTTGCTATAAGATAGGCATTGAAATGTTAATTAACTGGTTCAACCACTAGTACAGGCAGGCAAAACATTTTTGATATGCAAATTAGAAGCACTGAATGGGTGAATGAGTCTCATAGTGGGCCAGTAAATGATACATATATATAATATTATTATTATTATAATTATGTGTATATTTATATCAGTGTATGTTCTGCAAGATAGCTATCCAATCTGAATCATATCATTTAAATTATAGATTATTGCAGTCATTATAGATCTGTGTGAAATCGGATACATTTGTTTGCTACATAGATAAATTTTAAATAAATGTATTTAAGGGAGTAATTATAGACATGAAACGCAGTTCTGGTATTGTTGTTAACAACTGGGTGTTGTGTTAAGTGAGCGATTATAGTTAGTATTGCTCACATTTATAGAGTTGTGTGATTTGTTTTATTGCGTACGCACATTGGTACACGTGGTATGGAACGTGAGGACAGCGTACAAAAACGTGCACGCGGCGCAAGGCCGCACACGTGGCATAGGGGTACGCACGGTTGCGTAATTACGCAAGCTTGCGTAGGGTTGTGTGCGCATAATAAAACCACACGATATTTGTTTAATTAAGGTGGGATAGTAGACATTTAATACAATAGCACATAACTATCCGATTTCAAAAGCAGGTTACTGCCTACTATTTCCCCATTGTAACTACGCTCCAGTGGCCCCTAGTGGATGAAGGAGAAATTTAGTTTAAAAACTGTAAGCACCTCTGGGGGTAAAGCTGCCAATCAGAACGAGAGAAAATTTTCTGTACAGAAAAACAAAGCATATTTGAGTGAGTGAAAGCGGAGTGAGTGGAGCTGAACCCAGGAACTGAAGTGGTCTAAGTGGCTGGAGTGGTAACACTGGGTTAGTAGAGGCCCAGTGGCGTAGGGTTCGCTACCTTGCGTGATTAGAACTAAGTGGTCTAAGTGATCTGAAGTGGTCTAGGTGTCCCATACAACTAGGTGATCTGGAGTGGTCTAGGCTAGGTGGTCTACAACAATCATAGGGCATATAGATAACTAGTATCTATAGGCTGTGCTTTTGCATCGCACGTCCGTTTGTTCTACACAGCACAACGTGATACCATTGTAATATGCGCTGTGGAAAAGCATACGCAGACGTGATTGTATAGACAAAGGGGTTTTTCTTTGATAACGTCAGGAATTCTCCCTGGTGGGCTTCCACTGGAAAGGGTGAAGGATAGTTATCTAATTTCTCTGTTTTTCACCCTACAAACAATTCCAGTTGAAAGATACCGAAAAGGAATTTTTTGCTGCCTTTCTTAGGAAAATATTCCAACAGAACCTCCACCGAGAGAAATTATGGTGCTGTAAGGTCTGATAGGAGCCCTAAGTTGGGTACATCGCCTTCGCTATCAACAGTGTATGGTAGTACCGGCCAACGTGGGCGAGAGTGGGTAGAAGCGCTCAGAGAACTTTCACCGTCGCCTTATATTGAGTATTTTGGTATTTGTGGGAATAGCCGAGAAGGCAAGACCCACAAATTATGGGAGCCAGTTGCTCAACTAAGGGACATATGGTAGCCAGGGTTCAGGCAGAAGAGTTGGGACTGAGAAGGTCAGACTCGGGACCGAGAAAGTCAGAATTGCGGCCGAGAGGGTCAGCAAGGTTTATTATGTGTGGAAAATATGGTCCACACGCTGAAGTTTATTGTGATGAATGGGTACGTATGACTGACAAAGATAGGGTATCATTCCCTACGGTGGGCAGCTTTGAGCCAGAGGTACTGCAGAACATAAAGATTAGAATATGCCTGATTAAAATCCAGTAAACAAAAGGTCAGACATACAAATTGTTTAAACCTGTGGCAGCAAGAGGGGTTGGTGAATTTGATCCTAAGGTATTGCAGGTGGTATGTCTAACCAAAGTCATATTAGACAATAATGGAAATATAAGAACTGTTTGAACTTGTAGCAACAATAAACAAGTAGGAAAAAAAAGAGAATGCAAGTACACCGCCATTTGTAGATGTGGAAGCAGTTATGGCCAGCATACAAACTATAGAAAATAATAAAAATATGAAAAATATGACTGTAACCTATATATGTACTAATGAATGTTGAAGTTTAATTAGGAGAAGGTGACATGATTATTTTCAGCCATTTCTCATGCACTCAGAGGAGTATCCAACCGGTAAAAGAAGAGCAGAAGCCTGTGGGGGAAGTGGCTGAGACCAATGGAACTGGTAAGAATGGTATCATTCGTGTACATAAATAATAAAACCCAAAAATAAAACAAAAAAATCAAGACAGTAACGTCAGAAATGGAGAAAAAAACCTGTCCGCACATTAGTATTTGCCAGTAGGAAAGCGGACAGAGACAAGGTAACCCCCGGGTATTTCTTTTAGTTTACCATATAAGAAGTATTCATTCCTAGTAATGCCCCTAGTCAAGATGAGCTTGGAAATGTTTGTTGGACCATGTACAGACCCTTAATACGGGATGAGAAGGATTGAATGAATACTTCGCATGACCTAGAAGCTTGTTAAACTTTTTTTTTTTTTGTCTTTTGCAGTAATAGAAAACTCTCCATCTGGATAAGATCACTGGTAAACACTAATTCGGCAAATGGGATGTGGCTGTCTCTGTGCTAATGGATGGGCTCAATAAGGCATTGAGGGCAGGGTGCAGACTTCTTTGCAAAATTGGAAAGGGGTCTCAGTAGCTAATCTTAGAAAGTGTGCTATTGAACATCACAAGAATAGTGCTAGGCACAAAGAACAACAGGTGGAGAGGTTGAGGACGGTAAGTATACTGGCACATACAGGAAAGACCCATCAGTCCAAACCCCAGATCCCTAATGGTCAATAATATGTTACACTTGTAGGAAGGAAGGGCATTTTGCCAGAGATTGTAGGAGTAGTAGAACACATAGTCAATATAGACCCCCTAGACAGAAAACACAAGCCACATTATTAAACACATAGACGGGACCAAGGGACATATAGTAAGGAATCACGAGCCATATAGAAAACACAGATTCGGCTAATGGGAAGAACAAAATAAATGCAACATTACCCTTTGACAAAACTTGCTGGGGTTAAGATGGGGCCTCTAAACTTTTGCTTCTTTTTCCTAGCAGAAATGGCCCCTGATTAACTTAATAGGAGTTTTGTTAGATATGGTATACATATAGCGTGCTCCCGCCCAGGAAGTACAAGGTATGTTGGATACCCACGAAGACTAATGTTACATATCACTGTTCTAGATGCATGTCCATCACAGGTAGAGGAAATTATCTCACATATACCGGGTTCCCTATGAATTTAGGATGGACAGGACACTGGATTAATGGCTGGGATAGTCCCAATAGCGATACGACAAACACAGAATTTTTTTTAAGGGGAGTAGACCAAGTAGAGAATCACTTCCCCGCAGTGCCCAATCCAGTTGTCAAATTTTTATAAAGTCTTCTCCACCTCTACAAACTCATCTGTCACCAACCTCTATTCTGTTTCTCTACAGTTTCCTCTTCATCTTTTGCGTTCACACAGGGTGGTACAATACATGGACCCAATTACAGTTCAAACTCCACATGCCTAGGTCCTTCAGAGTTTCTGCCCAAACCCAGTATATCCCAACAGCATGATAACACCAGTATTACTGCAGTGTGCCTTGTCATGCACAAAGGGTGGATGAGAATACTGGTGAAGGGAAATTTTGTACAGACACTGATATGCCTGTTGGTGAATGGCAAACCTGACATTTTCTTTTCATTTTCTTCTTCTTTCTCTCCTCTAGAGATGTTTCTTTTTTCTTTTTCTTTTTTTAGTTATGCTCATGATACTCTACATTGCAAACACGCAATGACTTCGTACAGTTAACACACTTTAGGAATTATTGTTATGTATTGGTGTGCACTGATGTTTTCTCAAACTGGGTAGAGGCATTTCCTGCCGACACGGATGCTGCTGTGTTTACCGCAAAGAAAAAAATGCGCAGAAATTTGTGTGTAGATAATGGTACCCCTAGAAGTAGGAGCAAAGCTTGAAATTGTACTATTGTGATCATAGATACTGCCACTAGTATTATGTAGCATCGGAAACACTCCCAGATCTTCACTTAACGAATCACCCTCTTCGAAATTTGTTTTTATTTTGGTATTTGTGTCTTTTTGGGGTTTTTTTTGGAAGACAACCTCATGTCATGATTGATCCGCACAATGATCAGAAATACACCAATGAAGTGACAGTACAGTACTTTATCGAGATGAGCCAGCATTTGAGAACTTGACAAAAGAACTTGAAACTGTTGATTGCTGGTATGCCAAATTCTAACTGTCTTGATTGTGAACCAAGAGACTGTGTGATTGTTCTTATGCTCAGGTTGCCTAATAGACAGATGGGAAGGACCCTACCAAGTTTTGTTGACAGCACTATCCCTGTGAAAGTAGCCGAGAGAGAGACTTGGGTCCACGATTCCCATTGCAGGAAAGTCGGTAGTCCGGAAGGAACTCATAAATGGAGTGAGATCGCAAAAGTATCACTAGAGACTCTGTTCCGTGAAGACTGAGAGGCGGCACTGTTGAACACTACCTGAGCGTACTAAAGGATTGCAGAAAGACCAGTCATTTAATTGATTTGTTATGAACAAGAGTTGTTTTGTTCTATTTCTCTTTTCTCTCTTTCCCGCTGACAAACATTTTTTTTCAGTACATTCTAGTCGAGTGTGGGACTGGAACTGGTTCTGGAGGAAGGAGTGATTTCCTTATAGGATCCCAGGATTAGCCGATCAGTTTGTTAAAGCCAGAGAAAAATCAAAGGTCTAGTAGTTATGGAGTTCGGAGGTAATCAGGAACAATCAGACAATGGCTATTCACACATTGCAGATAAAGAGCTCATTAATATATGTGGAAGAAAGGTTTATGAGTGGCTCTCCCTGAACTCCGAAGGCTTATGTTATTTAGGAAGGACACTACTTATAACCCTTGTTCAATTATTAAACAGACCTAGCATACGTTCCAGAAATGGAAACAATGTTCAGAAAATGATAGGAATATGTAGATCATGAAAATTTTATATGTCACTTTCACGATTTGTTTGTGTCTTCTTCATCTACCCAGCAGAACCTCAATCGAATCCAAACATCAGTGTACAAAGACGTAGGTACATGTATGTGTGAAATGTTCGTCGCAAATCAGACATTATAGGCCAAAGCACTGTCCCAGCATACTTTATAGGTTGAATGTTGTCCCACACCCAACCAGTGGTCCCGTGACCGCCGAGTGCATATAGAGGATGTCTCGTCCTCCTCCCTGTCTTCCCCAAATATAGTCAAGTGTCTGATTTGCGAAATGAATACATACTTGTGTCTAGGTCACCGATTATTGTCTGAAATATTTTTTTTCTTATGTTAATAATTGATGGCAGTTATTGTTTACTGCCAAAGGGTGGACTGTCGAAGTAAAAAATATAGCATACGAACAGACCAGTGACTCATCATGAATGAGAAAGTTCCCTCCCTTAAACTAGATAACACATTACAGAGACACACAGTTGCTAGTTGCTGTTTTTGTCCCAGACGATGATGGAGATGCTGTCTGCCCAGTTCCTGCATGATTTTACACAGAGAGAGAGAGAGAGAGAGAGAGAGAGAGTGATATGGAGGGATGAATTTATATGAGAAAGATATGGTAATTGTATCGCTGGCCTGTAACTGTACGTATTAACTGCTTACTGTATGAATTGTAACCATGTAACTATATGTATACTGTACATTGTAATATATTGAATCCATATCCTTTTAATAACAAATATATACATCAATGAGCTTTGGAATTCAGATAATGTGTGGGTGTATTGTTTTCTCTTATGGGATGCAGTGTTTTGCGATGTATAGCGCACATTCATGGCACATGGGCCCTCATTCCGAGTTGTTCGCTTGGTAAAAATCTTCGCATTGCAGCGATTTTCCGCTTAATGCGCATGCGCAATGTCCGCACTGCGACTGCGCCAAGTAAATTTGCTATGCAGTTAGGAATTTTACTCACGGCATTTTCATCGTTCTGGCGATCGTAATGTGATTGACAGGAAATGGGTGTTACTGGGCGGAAACAGGCCGTTTTATGGGCGTGTGGGAAAAAACGCTACCGTTTCCGGAAAAAACGCAGGAGTGGCCGGAGAAACGGAGGAGTGTTTGGCCGAACGCTGGGTGTGTTTGTGACGTCAAACCAGGAACGACAAGCAGTGAAATGATCGCAGATGCCGAGTAAGTCTTGAGCTACTCAGAAACTGCTACGAGGTGTGTAATCGCAATATTGCGAATACATCGTTCGCAATTTTAAGATGCTAAGATTCACTCCCAGTAGGCGGCGGCTTAACATGTGCAAATCTGCTAAAATTCACTTGCGAGCGAACAACTCGGAATGAGGGCCATGGTAATAAGATGTGCAGGCGTCTACAATATATATTAGAGCGGGCATTTTAAATATTTGTTAGAAAGCAATTTGGTATTTTCATGACCTTCAGAGAAAAAGGCTGAGGCCAGCCAGGAGGCTTGGTTTTATGCAATGGTCCAAAGCATGAAACAAAGGAAACTGTAATCTCTTCATCCATAGGTTAAAGGGCTGGTCATTTACAGTACATGAGGGGTCATAGGTCGGTTTGAATAGGTGGGCGATGCCTGGTCCAGGTGCACTTGCAGATGTCCTCCACTGGGTTCCCTCCAAATATCAAGAGTACAGTACATACAGTGTGATATTAATAATATATTCCTGCGCACATATCTATGTGCAGGAGCATGCTACTTTCTGCAAACTGCCATCAGAATATTGCCCTTGAAATACTGTACAGCTGGATACCAAACACCACCTCTTAACCTAATTCTGTCCCCTCATATCCTGTAAAGTTGAATATCTCTATTGTTCCCTTTCCAAAGTAAATGTAACTCGCTGGTGTGGTGCATGTAGGCTATGTGTAAATTATGTACTATGTGGATTAAATATGGAATATGTCTTTATGGCTTTTCCATGCGAATGCGTATGCTACCGTATTTACTCATACCACACGCTACTACGCAGGACCGCGTGAGCGAACATACGTAACGTGCGAGCATGCGCACGCACGGCGGAACAAGCACCCGCACGGTGGCCATCTGTGTGGTGTTTGTACGTGATGCATGTGGCTACAATATTTTCAACTTCGACAGGAGTCTATTCCATGTACTCAGGTCTGCAATAGGCTTTCTCAGCCTTCCGAATCCCAACCTATATGGGTGGATTCTTTAAGGGGAATGATATCCCAGATTTCTACCAGGATGTCACATAATGAGAAAGAGACGCAGTTTTTGAGGAAATCTGTGGAGGGTTTACAAAATTCGACCCCCACTACTTCATCAAAAGACCCATCTACATACCTTCAAAAGTGTACACTTGCCCAGATAATGCAAGCTTACACTGATACCGACTCTGATACAGGGGACGGTGATGGGGATATGCACGGGAGGGATGCATCCCTTGCTAAGGGGGTGCAACTAATGATTGAAGCAATTAGGGATGTTTTGCACGTTACTGAAAAGGTACCTGAGCAGGAAGAGGAATCTTATTTTACTGTAAATAAGAAATCCTCGATTACATTCCCTGCTTCTAAGGAGTTAAATTCCTTGTTTGAGAAATCCTGGGAAAACCCAGAGAAAAAAATCCAAATTCCAAAAAGAATTCTCATTGATTTCCTTTACCGGAAGAGGACAGGAAAAAGTGGGAAAATCCACCTATAGTCGACGCTTCTGTATCTAGGTTGTCCCCGGTTCAACCGCCTTAAAGGAGCCGGCTGAGCGCAAAATTGAGACTACGCTCAAATCACTATACACTGCTATAGGCGTGGCCTTAAGGCCCACTACTGCTTGTGCGTGGATTTCTAAAGCCATAGTAAAGTGGTCAAGCACATTACTAGAGAAATTAGATAGAATGGATAGGAGTGACACTGACTTGTTTTTACGTCACATGCAGGATTAGGCAGGTTTCATGGTGGAAGCCGTGAAGGACATTGGCCTGCTTTTTTTTTGTTTGTTTATTTATCTTTATTGCACAATTAGAATATCTATCACACATACAAAAGGGTCTTAAAAACAACTACACATCTTCTTACGATAAAAAAGGAAATAATTCCCAGATATTGAAGCATTATTCATATGAGAGAGAGATGACATTGAAAATACAAGGAGACATCTATAGGGGAAGAGCCATAAGTCCTTAGCGGACCCCTTTACTTACTGAACCTAATGAGTCTTTTAGTTATCTCTACCTTCTAGGTTCCTTCCCTAACTCTCTATCTTATAGAGAGGAAACAGTTTTTAATTCGCTCTTGTATGGAGTTATCCAGAGTACCTATATACTTTTCCCAGATAACTAGGAACCTCTCGCCCTTCCTTTCTTTTTGTGTTGATGCTTCCACCTATTCCATCCTGAATAAGAAATATAATTTTTCCAATGACATTGGTGGGCTTTTAGGTTGTATCCACATCTGAAGGACTGTTTTTCTAGCCGCGGCTGCTATCGCCACTAAGAGTTTTTTTATTGCACTTTGAGATCCTCACTTCCCCCAGAAATACATCAAAGATGGCCCATTCTGCCATCACTCTAAAGTTTTTCATAATATGTATTTTTATAAATCCTTCCACCCTCCGCCAAAAAAATTTAATCACGGGACATTCCCATATGCAATGTGTCAATTCTGCACCAATTCTCCCACATTTCTCACAATTATCTTGTGCCGAGAGTCCTATTTCCCTTCTTCTTTTTGGGGTTAAGTATGCTCTATGAAATATCTTTAGAGCCATCTCAATATATGTTGGAATTGATAGTAAGCCAAATGTATTTTTAAATGCTTTATAGAGTTTATCAATTGATAATTCCGGGAATCTATCCTTCCATCTCACTATCCCTGTGTTCGTCTCTTTCCTTTCTATCTCATTACGGATAAAGGAGAAATAAAAGGATATTGTAATAGCATCTTATCTAACCCATTATTCCAATCTCTTTCTCCGAAACCTCGTATCGACTTATTCGCATAGTACTGGGCTTGTATGAAAGTAAGGTTTAGGGAGATCTCCTCACCATACTCTTGATTTAATTGAGTGTGTGAGTTTCACTTTCCTGTATCTTTGATCTAACATTTGTCCCACTCTCTTTATTCCCTTTCCCTGCCAAATATTAAACCCAGCCTGTGCCCTTCCCTCTTGGAACTTAGGATTCCCAATAAATGGCAAATGAATAGACAGATCTTTCTTAATTTTCAATTTATTCCTAATCATCCGCCATGCTTTCCGTGTCGTATTCAATAATGGATTATCAATATTTCTACTCCCAGCTCTCTATCCTCTGCATGTACCATAGCCACCAGTCCCATTTCCTTTAGGAATGATCCCTCCATTTCTGTATGGGCATAGTTGTTTTGCTCCGTAGGCCAGTCCTTTATATATCTTAGTTTGGCTGCTAAGTTATATCCCTCTATGTCCGGAATATTCATCCCCGCTTTGGCTACAGGTTGTTGAAGCTTTTCTAAACTAATTCTTACTTTTTTCCTTTCCCAAATAAATTTGTTAAAAATCCTATTTATTTCATTTATATCCTTTTTTTCCCAGCATAATAGGTAAGATCTGTAAAGGATATAATAACTTTGGGAACAACACCATTTTAATTAAATTTATACGTCCTAACAACGATATTGGGAGTGTCTTCCACCTCAAAGTTTCTTCTTCACATACTTTTATAATAGGTTTTAAATTAAGTTCATATAATAGTCCTATATTTTTGGGTGTTTTTATTCCTAGATAAGTTATAAACTTATTGCTACCAATTTAACTGTGACTCCTCCTGCCCAGCCAGGCTTTCTAGTACCTACTTTCAAATATATGCCGTTGATTTTTCTACATTTATTAGATAGCCAGATGCTAGTCCAAATTCTTTTCATTTACTCATCAATTGTCCCATAACTTGTTTTGGGTTCATAACGAAAAATAGCAAGTCATCTGTGAATGCGGCCATTTTAATTTCTTTATCTCCAACCTTTACTCCTTTTAATATCTGCCATTCTTGTAGATATCTAAGCATTGGATCGATTACTATATTAAACAGGAAAGGTGATAGTGGGCACCCTTGTCTTGTGCCCCGCTTCATTTGAATCTTGTCACTTTTGTTCCCATTTATCAGAAGCTCTGTGTATGGGGTTGCATACAAAATTTTTATAAAGCTAACAATTTCCCCCCCAAATCCCCTAGCATTCAGGATCTTATATAAATATGGTAAAGATATCGAATCGAAGGCCTTATTTGCATCTAAAGTTAATAGGATACCTGGTTCCCTGATATTTTGTTGTGCTTTTATTACTGTTGCAATTGCTGTCCTAACCCCTCTCACTGAGTGTCTCCCTATTGTGAACCCCATTTGGTATTCTAATAACAAGTCTGTACTTATTGTCTGTGCTCTGTTTGCCCTTATTTTTGCCATTAGTTTGCAATTATATTCAGTAATGTGATTGGACGATACGAGGTTTCCTGTAATAGGTCCTTTCCTTGTTTTAATATTAGAGTAGTTCATGCCTCGTTGAATGATGGGTAAGTTGGGTTTGTCCTATGTATTTCCTGGAACAATCCTGTCAGTACTGGTGTAAGTTCTTCCTTCAATATCTTAAAGAATTCCCCTGAGAGCCCATTCGGGCCTGGTGCTTTTCTCAGTTTTAATGTTTTTATTATCCCTTGGACTTCTTCCGTTATCTTTGATTCCATAATCTCACCCTGAGCCTGTGTTAATTTTGGTAACTTACATTCTTCTATTACATTGTCTTTTAATTCTTTGTTAACATCTTCTCCATTATATAGTTTAGTGTAAAACTTATGGAAGATTTCGACTATACCCTTGTGCTTAGTTATTCTATTTCCCCCCTCCAGATCTATTACAGCCAGAATGATATTCCTGAGTTTTCGCTGCTTAGTTAGCATAGCCAGTACCATTCCTGTTCTATTTTCCAGTCTATAAAAGTTATTCTTTGAAAAATCTAATGAGGTTTTGGATTGGGCCAGCAAGTAACTCTCCAATAACTGCCTATTTTGTTTATATATTTTATAATTCTCTTCTACTGGGTTAGTTGTATATTCCCTATAAATTCTTATCCATACCCTCTCTAAAGGATTCATGTCTCAGTTTATTTTTTTTATAATTATGTACGTATGAGATTATGTGCCCTCTAATAACCGTTTTTGCTGTTTCCCAAAACAGTATCGGATCTTTTTTGTGTTCTTTATTATCCTCTGCAAATTCTTGCCACCTTGTTTTCAAATAGTCCCTTAAATCTTCAGAGTTATATAAATATGCCGGGAACTTCCAAGAGCACTTACCCCCCTGTCTCCTCTGTATCTTTATATCTATATATACTATCGCATGATCTGAGATAATTTCTTTTATCCCTGAGTCTATTATCTCCGCTACTAGTCCTTCATTTATCAGTATATAGTCAATTCTTGATAATGTTTTATGAATCCCTGAAAGGAATGTATATGACCTATCTAGTGGGTTTGTTATCCTCCAATAATCCACTAGAGCATGTTCGTTTTTTAATTCTCTGATTGGATTCCTATTTTTATAGTTTTGCTTGCTTCCTCTCATAGATCTATCAATTTCTGGGTTATCTGTGTAATTAAAGTCCCCAGCAATTATTAGATTTGGGTTTTCTCTCTATATAAGTTGTTAGGCGCGGCGGTGTTCGGCCGTGCCCTGACAGAGCAGCGGTCACGGCCGCCGCGCCTCTCTCTCTCCCTGCTTCCGCACGGCGCCTAGCAACGCCGGGACGCCGTGCGCACGATAGCCGCCGGGTCCCTGGCAACGCTAGGACGCCGTGCGTGCAGGGCCGCCGGGTCCATGGCAACGGGGACGCCACAGGTGGACCGCGTTTCCCATTGTCATAAGATTACTCACCTGTTCTCCCCTGGTCGTGCAGCAAGGCAGCTGCACGACATTTATCAATTAGGCTCTGTACTGCCATTGGTGGGTTCCCTGTTATATGCCTCCTCAGTGTCTCACACAAACGCCGGTGATAGCTTCCTGTATGCTGTTCCTGCCTTGTAGAAGTTTGTTCCTGGTCAGCTGCATCTGGTCGATCCTGCTCCCTGCCCACTTGTATTCTGAAGTTCTGAAGCCGGTCCTGGGAATCCTTCTGGTCCTTGTGAACCTGTTACTGTCATCTGGGGTTCTCGCCCGGTTTCGTGAGTAGCGGCTTCTGCCGCGTGTTGCGGCCTAGGCTGCTTAGTATTTGTGTTTCTTTGAGTTGGTGCTTTTGCGGAGGTTTCCGCTTTCACTGTCCTCCCCGGAACTCGGCGGTGCCGTGTGGGGGAGTGGACAGTGGTATCCTTTGTAGTTCTTTTCCTTTGGCGGCGTGCCGCACATACGTTTAGTTTTCAGGTAGTTAGTAGCCCCTAGCTTGGTTGTTTCAGTTAGAGGTCCCCTTGTTATTACCCTGTCTCAGTTCACGCTTTGTCTCTCTTTAAGACCTGGGGGCATCGGAGTTGGGCAGACCTAATCCGCCCTTCAAACGCGGCTGCCGTGGGCCCAAGAAACCATAGTCGTTCAGGCGTGAATTGACAACACGGGTAAGACAACGGAGGTAGGGTGCTAGGGGCTATTTCCATTCCATTTCCCTATCCCAGCATCACGTCCTGGTGCTCTGGACTCACTGCATAAGATCTCCCCTGTCCTGAGCATCAGGATCGTAACATTATCACCGGCCCACAAAAAGGGGTATAAATTATTTTTCCTTTGTATTGGTGGGCCTAGAAATTCGGCCTCATGAATCCGGCAGTTTTAGGGCCAAATCCCAGTCAGCTTTTGGTCAACCAGATTCAGGAATTAACTCAGATGGTTCAGGACCTTACTCTTCGGGTGAGATCGCAGGAAGATCTTTTGCGAGCCTCCCCGAGTATGGTTCCAGAACCAAAAATGCATTTACCTGACCGTTTTTCGGGTAACCGAAAAGATTTCTTTAATTTTAAGGAAGCTTGTAAGCTTTATTTTCGTTTAAGGCCCCGTTCCTCTGGTACTGAGTCTCAACGGGTCGGGATTGTGATGTCTTTACTCCAAGGTGATCCACAGACCTGGGCTTTTGGGCTAAGAGCGGATGATGCTGCCTTGTTATCAGTAGACACCTTTTTTAAATCCTTAGGCCTTTTATATGACGACCCAGATAGAGAAGCATCTGCTGAGAGCCACCTGCGTGCCCTTAAGCAAGGTAAAAATCCTGCAGAGGCGTATTGTACCGAGTTTCGCCGTTGGTCGAACGACTGTGGCTGGAATGACCCGGCCCTGCGCAGTCAGTTTCGCCTCGGTTTGTCTGAAGTTATTAAAGACAGTCTCCTTCAGTACCCCACTCCTGAGACTCTAGACAAACTCATGGAGCTCGCTATTAAAATTGATCGTCGTCTCCGAGAGCGGAGGGCTGAAAGAGGAACAACTTTTAGGCCTAGTCCATGTGTGTATACTTTCCCTGAGGACGTCGAGGAGCCCATGCAAATGGGTCTCTCCCGGCTGTCCCCAGAGGAAAGAACCAGAAGGTTAAATTCTGGTCTTTGTTTGTATTGTGGCAAGGGACATATCGCACGTGGTTGCCCGAATAAACTGGGAAACGCTCTGACCAAGTGAATTGTGAGGGGGTTCACTTGGGTCTGCAGTTAATCTCCTCTAATGATTCTTTATTTAGTTCCTGTAAAGATTTCCTTTGGTAGCCTCAGTTCGTTGGTGTCGGCCTTCGTCGACAGTGGAGCTGCAGGAAATTTTATGGATTTAGGTTGGGCTAAGGCTTTAGGCGTTCCACAGATACCTTTGGATAAACGTATCACCATGCACGGCTTGGATGGTGGTCCGCTTTCCAATGGGGTAATTACTCACCGCACACCCCCAGTACAACTGACAGTGGGGGCCCTACATTCAGAAAAAATAGAATTTTACCTTACACATTGTCCGGCAGTTCCAGTAGTTTTGGGTCATCCCTGGCTTGCCTTTCATAATCCCACCATAGATTGGCGGTCTGGGGAGATTTCCCAATGGGGTCCCTTTTGTGTAAAGGAGTGTATTTCCCATCCAGTCCGGGTTGCGGCAGTTACCCCAGAACTTATTCCTTTGGAATATCAGGATTTTGCCGATGTTTTCTCCAAGGGTAATGCGGACATTCTGCCTCCCCATCGGTCCTATGATTGCGCTATTGATTTAATCCCAGGTGCCACTTTACCTAAGGGGAGATTATATGCCCTGTCTGGGCCGGAAACCACGGCTATGGATAATTATATTCAGGAGAGCCTGAAAAAAGGCTTCATTAGGCCCTCGAAATCTCCTTTGAGTGCAGGGTTCTTTTTTGTTGAGAAAAAAGATGGGTCGCTCAGACCGTGTATTGATTTTCGGGCTCTGAATAAAATTTCTGTTAAAAACACCTACCCATTGCCCTTGATTTCGGTACTGTTTGATCAGTTACGCTCTGCCGTTATCTGCTCTAAGATCGATCTTAGAGGAACTTACAATCTCATCCGAATAAGATCTGGGGATGAGTGGAAGACGGCTTTCAGCACACAGTCGGGTCATTATGAATACTTGGTGATGCCGTTTGGGCTGTCAAATGCTCCTGCGGTATTTCAAGACCTCATTAATGATGTTCTTCGTGACTTTCTAGGGAAATTCGTAGTCGTTTACTTAGACGACATTTTGATTTACTCTGAGTCTATGGAACAACATATTTCCCATGTGCGACTGGTCCTTCAAAAACTACGGGAGAATCATTTATACGCTAAACTGGAGAAATGTGATTTCCACATCACAGAAGTGTCCTTCTTGGGGTATATTATTTCTCCCCAGGGGATTTTCATGGAACCGAAAAAACTCCAGGCCATCCTTAAATGGGCGCAACCCACGAATTTAAAAGCAATTCAGCGCTTTTTAGGGTTTTCAAATTATTATAGGCGTTTCATTCATACCTTTTCTGATTTGGTCGCTCCTATAGTAGCATTGACTAAAAAAGGAGCGGACCCTTCCAATTGGTCGCCTGAAGCTGAGTCTGCCTTTCTGGCCTTGAAGCAGGCCTTTGTCTCGGCTCCTGTTCTCAGGCACCCTAACCCGGAGCTCCCCTTTATAGTCGAGGTAGATGCCTCAGAGGTTGGAGTGGGGGCTATCCTTTCTCAGGAAGATCCGGAGTCTCAGGAATTACACCCTTGTGCCTTCATGTCCAGGAAATTCTCCTCCGCAGAATCCAACTATGATGTTGGTAATCGAGAATTGCTGGCAGTTAAATGGGCTTTCGAGGAGTGGAGGCATTGGCTGGAGGGAGCTAGGCATACCATTACAGTGTTTACTGACCATAAGAACCTGCAGTATATTGAGTCAGCTAAACGGCTTAATGCTCGGCAGGCACGTTGGGCATTGTTTTTTACTCGTTTCAGGTTTATTATCACCTTCAGGCCTGGTTCCAAGAATACGAAAGCTGATGCCCTGTCACGTTGTTTTCTTCCGGTTCACAATAACCATCCTGCTACTACCCCCATAGTTCCCTCATCTGTCATCCGGGCAGGCCTCACACAGGATTTATTTACTCAGTTAGTCCAGCTTCAACGGCAGGCTCCCAAACTTACTCCTGCTGATCGTCTCTTTGTCCCTGAATTTCTGAGAGGCACTGTTTTAGCTGAGTTTCATGACAACAAAGTCTCTGGTCATCCAGGTATCACTAAGACCTTGGAGTTAATCTCTCGCTCGGTGTGGTGGCCTAATCTTTCTAAAGATGTAAGGGAATTTGTCCATTCCTGTCAGGTTTGTGCACAGCATAAGGTTTCTCGTTCGTTGCCGATCGGGCAACTCATACCTTTAGCCGTTCCTCTCAGGCCATGGTCACATATATCCATGGATTTCGTGGTGGACCTTCCTCTTTCAGCCGGATTTCGAGTCATTTGGGTGGTAGTAGATCGTTTTAGTAAAATGGCTCACTTCATTGCTCTTCCCCGATTACCCTCTGCTCAAGGGTTGGCAGTCTTGTTTCTCCGCCATGTGTTCAGGCTCCATGGGTTGCCCAGGGATATTGTCTCTGATCGGGGTCCGCAATTCATCGCCCGTTTCTGGAAACGTTTTTGTGCCTCATTGAATATGAAACTCTCTTTAACATCTGGGTACCACCCACAATCTAACGGACAAACCAAACGAGTTAATCAGTCGTTAAAACAGTATTTACGGTTATATTCGGCCAAACTTCAGAATGATTGGTCTGAATTTCTTCCTCTAGCTGAATTTGCCTATAATAACTCTTGTCATTCTTCCACCAAGGAGTCCCCATTCTTTTCGGTCTTTGGCTTTCATCCTAGAGCCAACTCTTTTTTCCCTCATTCTCCAGTCTCCTCGTTGACCTTAACCTCCCATCTCAGAACGATTTGGAGAAAGGTGCACCTTGCCCTGAAGAAAGCTGCCTTCCGATAAAAGACATTTTCTGATAGGCTCCGACGTCCTTGCACTTTTAAGGTGGGAGATAAGGTGTGGTTGTCAACTCGCAACATCAAGCTCCGACAACCCTTGGCTAGATTGGGACCCAAATTTATTGGACCATTCCTTATCATTAAGAAAGTTAACCCAGTTGCTTTTCGGCTACGTTTGCCGAGATCACTCAAAATTGGCAATACTTTTCATTGTTCCCTTTTGAAACAGTATTTTTCTTTCAGGAGATTTCCTCGGAGGACTTCCCAGGGTAGATCTCCAGTGGATGTTCAGGGACAACAAGAGTTCTTGGTGGAGAAGGTTTTAGATTCTAAGCTTTATCGTGGCCGGCTTTATTTTTTAATCCACTAGAAAGGTTATGGCCCTGAAGAAAGGTCTTGGGTGTTGGATAAGGATTTACATGCTCCTAAACTTAAGAAGATATTCTTTCAGGAGTTTCCTCAGAAACCCGGCTCTAGGGGTTCTTTAACCCCTCCTCAAGGGGGGGTACTGTTAGGCGCGGCAGTGTTCGGCCGTGCCCTGACAGAGCAGCGGTCACGGCCGCCACGCCTCTCTCTCTCCCTGCTTCCGCACGGCGCCTAGCAACGCCGGGACGCCGTGCGCACGATAGCCGCCGGGTCCCTGGCAATGCTAGGACGCCGTGCGTGCAGGACCGCCGGGTCCATGGCAATGGGGACGCCACAGGTGGACCGCGTTCCCCGTTGTCATAAGATTACTCACCTGTTCTCCCCTGGTCGTGCAGCAAGGCAGCTGCACGACATTTATCAATTAGGCTCTGTACTGCCATTGGTGGGTTCCCTGTTATATGCCTCCTCAGTGTCTCACACAAACGCCGGTGATAGCTTCCTGTATGCTGTTCCTGCCTTGTAGAAGTTTGTTCCTGGTCAGCTGCATCTGGTCGATCCTGCTCCCTGCCCACTTGTATTCTGAAGTTCTGAAGCCAGTCCTGGGAATCATTCTGGTCCTTGTGAACCTGTTACTGTCATCTGGGGTTCTCGCCCGGTTTCGTGAGTAGCGGCTTCTGCCGCGTGTTGCGGCCTAGGCTGCTTAGTATTTGTGTTTCTTTGAGTTGGTGCTTTTGTGGAGGTTTCCGCTTTCACTGTCCTCCCCGGAACTCGGCGGTGACGTGTGGGGGAGTGGACAGTGGTATCCTTTATAGTTCTTTTCCTTTGGCGGCGTGCCGCACATACGTTTAGTTTTCAGGTAGTTAGTAGCCCCTAGCTTGGTTGTTTCAGTTAGAGGTCCCCTTGTTATTACCCTGTCTCAGTTCACGCTTTGTCTCTCTTTAAGACCTGGGGGCATCGGAGTTGGACAGACCTAATCCGCCCTTCAAACGCGGCTGCCGTGGGCCCAAGAAACCATAGTCGTTCAGGCGTGAATTGACAACACGGGTAAGACAACGGAGGTAGGGTGCTAGGGGCTATTTCCATTCCATTTCCCTATCCCAGCATCACGTCCTGGTGCTCTGGACTCACTGCATAAGATCTCCCCTGTCCTGAGCATCAGGATCGTAACATAAGTATCTGGGAAATTTTATTAAAAAAGATATTTTGTGCTTCATTTGGTCAATATATATTTAGCAGGGTATACTTTCTACCATGTATCTCAACTATTACCAAGAGATATCTTCCTTCGGGGTCCTCTATTTTTTCTAGTATTGTATATGGTAGGTATTTTGAAAAGACTATTGCAACTCCCCTTGTTTTCATATGTTATCCTGCAGTTATACAATCACCTATCCAATATGCTCTCAATTTTGAGTCCGACTCCTTTATCCAGTGTATTTCTTGTATCATGGCTATATCTACTTTATTCCTTTTAAGATGTTCTACCACTTTTTTCCTCTTTACAGGGCTATTCAACACTCCCACATTCCATATTAATGTTACTTTATTCAACATATCCTCTTATCCTTTAGTTATGGCTACAAAACCCCTTACAAAGGCTCTCCAGACTCACTCCTTTTTGCGTTTTCCATACAGAAAATGTACAATAAAAAATTGAAAAAGGACCGAGTGAGTATCAAGCTCAATCACCTCCAACATTCCTCCTTGTATGTGAGGAAGGTAGATGGGCAAGCATTAGTGTGATTCTGCAATAAGCCAATGTTACTCCATTTTGTTATATTCAATAGATTATAAGCTTACTTTAGCATTAATATATGATATGCTTAAATATGCTGGGGAGAAGGAAAAGTATAGAATGATGAAATGTTCAGTTGGCAAAAAGAGGAACTTGTGGGTAAGCCATGTCTGAGAGATAGAGCAAAAAAAAGGAACAAGACCGTTATCAGGAAGAGGACACAACCCTGAGGTTAAACTGTAAACTCCTCTGAGCCTTTTAGAACAAGTATAAATATGTGTATGTAAGAAACAATAAAGCAGAACTCTTATTGACTACACCAGGTTCTTTGTGTTTAATTTGACTTCTCCAGCTAGCTGCATGGCACTTAAAATTCTGTCCACAGGTGGTTCTGAATACAAAAGACAGGCTGTTGTTGGAGTCCTCTCAGAGAAGGCTGAGGCTAAAGGAAGTCCACCTCCAACATTTTCATGGTGCCGAAACTCGGGAAGCCAAGAAGTTGAATAGAGGAGCAACAAGTCACCTGACTCTAGACGTTGGAACCGTTTAAACCGCGGTAAGTAACAAATTGATTGCGATTTTTCACCAATTGTTGCTTTACGTGTTTTAACGTCTGTGTCAGAAGTGTCAGTTTTCTCTGTTCAACTCAAGCGCTTCCTAGTAAAAGCCTTGCCTCTTTTGTATCAGAACAAGCAATGTAAATATATGTCTGAAATTGAAGAATGTATTGATTTTGAAAGCTCATATGGTTGTGGGTGTTGTACTGTTAGTTTAAAGTGGTTTGCGCAAGGTCCTCATGGGTCAGTAAATATTACATTTGTTGCACGCACTGAAAAACATATATCAGGTTTTAAAAGGTGTAGGGGACATCAAGAAGGGGTTTATAGTAAAACTGTGGGTTATATGAAAGGTACTTTAACAACAGGATGTCATGGTTTTGTTAATCTAAGGGAAGGCAAGGACTTGCGCCAGAAACTGAAAGAACCAGAACCTGAGAGATTCTTTTGTCCCTATTCTGTCAGACCCACCAGATTGAGATATACCTTGATAACGGAAGATTGTGAGTCCACCCATAAGGAAACTGAATGATTACAGGTGTATGTAATCAGTAGGACAGAGGTAAACCTGTAGTGTTCAGGAAACCCATCTTTCCAATAATCAACAAAGAGTACTTGAATTAAGTAACTGATATCGGAAGGACAGTGTTGATAAGTTGGCAGAAGGC
This sequence comes from Pseudophryne corroboree, assembly GCF_028390025.1. Taxonomy (NCBI): domain Eukaryota; kingdom Metazoa; phylum Chordata; class Amphibia; order Anura; family Myobatrachidae; genus Pseudophryne; species Pseudophryne corroboree. The sequence continues at coordinate 298,961,646 of NC_086444.1, read as the reverse complement.
AGGATGGGAACCTCTAATAGCAAGGGTGAATTAACCCCTGTGGAAATAGTTAAACAGGAGGTTGGACCACATGCAGTTAAAGATGTAGCCAAGGTATTTAAAAGGGGAGGATTTCCTCCAGATGGGGAATTTAACACTGACAAATGGAGAAAGTTTAGAATATGTAATAGGGAATGGATAGAAAAACACAAGAAAGGGGATCAGGTTTATATTTGGCTAACAGCAAGTGAGAAATGGGAGCAGGAGGAGGAAAGAAAGAAGAAAGAGAGGGAAGATGACCAGCATATGACGGTCTGTTTAGCAACTACAGGAACGAACCAGGTCCATAATGTGCCAGTTATTCCCAATCTGCCCCCTCCTCCACCTGTAATACCAGTCCCAGTACCTACACTAGTCACAGATCCACCCCCTTACCCCGCAAATCATGGAACTCCAGGGCAACCTCCTATAGTATGGAACCAGTACCCTGATTTAACTAAATGTCCCCAATGTGCATCTTTGTTGGAACCAGAGAGGATGACCTGTCCCAACTGTACACCCCAGATAGGAACAGGCCACAGAACTCCATTAATGATAAATAGACTGAAACCATACAACCTACCCGGTCAAGGGGAAATGCATTCAGGATCCCCATTGTCTCATAAAGAAAAAAAAAACTGAGAAAGGGGAGACTGGGAACAAGGAATGTATTTTACACTGAAGCAGAAAATGGAACTCTATAGATGCATGAAATTGAGGTAGAAGATGAATCAGAAAACGTAGATGTTCCTGCTTGTTACCCAGTACGTACCTATGCCTATGTCAATACAAGAGGAGGACAGCCTATATTAGCGAATGAGGAGGGATATGTTCAAGGAGGACAGAATAATTTTAGACCACAGTTTCTTACAAGAGAACAGCATACCCCTTTTTCAGTAATGGAAGTTACAGCCATAATAAAAGATAGCCCAGATACCTACAAACAGCCAGGACGGTTTGGGTTATATATGGAGACTATGTGTAATTTACATTCCGCAGCATGGGTAGATGTGGAACAAATATGTAAAAATAAATTAGCAGAGGGTGATCTAAGACAGATTAAGGATATGGCAGCTCATCAAGCCACTGATTATCATGAACAGATAGAAGATGTACTAGAAGCACAAAGGAAAACTATAGCCAGTGGACCACAATTTGTGGCACGCCTAAGGAGATGGTGTTATTTAAGAAATCAAAGGTATCCAGAAGCCATTGGACCACAAGGAGAACAACCGTTTAGAAGTTACCTCTGTAAAATTAAGGATATGGTCCGAAATGAAGGTTTGGACCCAGAAGCAGAAGCAGGAGAAAGGATGGTCAGATACAGAGTATTGGAAGGTTTAAGACCAAGTCTAAAACAGAAATTAATTACTAGTACTCCTGCATATAGGTCTACACCTATGGATCAAATTCTGGATACGGTAGAGGCCTTAGAAGATCTGGAAAAGGAAGAAAAGGCGAAAAAGGCAGCCAAACCCAAAACTGTCTACCTGGTCACAGGAGAAGGCTCAAAGAAAAAATTAGAAGGGGAAGGAAGAGCCATGATCAAGCCCGAATCGGGAAAATGCTTCTGGTGCAAGAAACCAGGACACTTCAAAAGAGACTGTCGCACATATAAGAGCTGGATGAAGAAAAGGGGCAATCAAGCCCCCAAGGATAAGTCAGATTGAAGTCCCGGCACCCCAGTACCAGTGATACTCCCGATGAACCCCCCGACAGAATGGAAGATGGGTTTATTAAAGTCAAACTGCCAACGGGAGAAAATGTTTCCTGCCTGCTTGATACTGGGACAAGCCAATCAGTTATAAGACAGGAAGAAGTACCAGCACACCTCATTACAGGAAAACCAGTGACAGCAAAGGGATTAAGTGGAGAAAAGATCCAGCTGAGGAAAACTAGGATCCTCAATGTACAATTACAAGAACATCCACATGAAATCCCAGTAGAGTTCCTAGTATCTCCCACCTGCCCAGTCAACTTGCTGGGAGCAGATTTGCTGCAGAAACTACATGCAAATATTCTGTACAGAGGGAACAAGGTGATATTCAAGACAGCACTATCACCCACAGACTATGATCAAGTGCAAGCCGCTGTACAGATATTTCTAGCAACCACCACAGAAGAGGATGAAGAAGAAACCCCAAAACAAATTAAAACCTGGCGAGGATGGGGAGTTCCAGACAAGGTATGGGCAAAAGGAAAAAGAGATGTGGGAACCATGAAGGTCCAACCTGTGAAGCTATCAATCAAAACAGGAACTGTACCAGTAACTATAAAACAGTACCCCTTAAACAAGGAACAGACAGCAGCCATAGGGCTACAGATTAAAGATATGCTGGAATTAGGTATCATAAAGAAGTGCAAGTCTCCCTATAGCACACCTCTGTTCCCTGTGAAAAAGAAGGCCACTCCCGAAGATAAAGGAATAGCAAACTACAGGATGGTACATGATTTTAAGAGAGATTAACAAGAGACTGATCATTCCAACCCCAATGGTACCTAATCCACACACTTTATTGAACACAATAAGTCCAGAAGCCCGATGGTTCTCGGTACTGGACTTAGCAAATGCATTTTTCTCAGTTCCCATTACAGAAGACTCACAGCTGTTATTGGCTTTTTCACATGATGGACAACAATACTGCTGGACAAGACTACCTCAAGGAGGGGCAACCAGCCCATCTGAATTTACTGAAGCCATGGCAACAGTTTTGAAGAAATGGGGACCCAGGTATCCAGACACTCAACTACTGCAATATGTAGATGACCTGCTGCTAGCAACTGCCACTAAACAGCAGTGTGAAGAAGAAACAATATCATTGCTGAAGTTTCTCGCAGATGAAGACTGTAGAGTGACACAAGCCAAGTTACAGTTTGCCCAAAATAAGGTAATATTCCTTGGTCACTGCATCTCCCAGGGAATGCGCAATCTTACAACAGAAAGAATAAAAGTCATACGGGACGCCCCCAAATCCACAGACTTTAACACAGAAAAGGGCTTTCCTGGGGCTAGTGTCTTATGTCAGGGACTGGATACCAGGAGCCTCAGCCCTTATGCAACCACTATATAATGCCACCAAGAAGACTGCTACAGATTCTCAAGAAGAACAAGAAGCACAGTGGGTGGCTGTTAAACAGATCAAGGAAGCCATATGTTCAGCTCCAGCCCTGGGACTACCAGACTATACGGAGACCTTTACCTTGTTCTGCCATGAACACAGAGGACATGCTACAGGAGTCCTGACGCAGGAGCATGGACACAAGCAGCGTCCTATGGCTTACTACTCAGCAGCACTGGATGGAGTGATGCAAGGATCACCAACCTGCATAAGGTCAGTAGCAGCTGCAGCCATCCTAAAGGACAAATGTGCAGATGTTGTGTTAGATCATCCACTTACCATACAAGTTCCACATGCAGTCACAGAAATACTGCAACAGGCATCTACAAGACATCTCAGCACAGCAAGGCTGACAAAATATGAAGTAGCCCTTCTATCAGCAAGCAACCTTACTATTAAGAGATGTACCACTCTCAACCCTGCAACTTTACTACCTCTTAAAGATGAACCTGACCGTTCAAAAGGAGGGAAAGATGAAGAAGTACAGCCAGAGGAAAGAACAGAACCATACCCAGAACAAGAACATGACTGTATAGCCCTCATGGAGGAAGAAATACAGCCAGATTGGAAGACTGATGACAAACCAATACATAATCCAAAATTTTTATTTTTCACTGATGGTTCTAGTTATTATGTTCAAGGATACAGGGTGGCGGGGTATGCAATTGTTTCCCCCCATGAAGTTATAGAAGCTGAACCTCTGACACCTGGGATGTCTGCACAGCAAGCAGAATTAATGGCAGTTATCAGAGCATTGGAACTAGCAGAAGATGAAACTGTCAATATATACACAGATTCACGCTATGCTTGGGGAGTGGTGCATGATTATGCGTCCATCTGGAAGAACAGAAACTTCCTTACAGCAGCAGGTAAGCCTATCAAGAATGGGTATCTAATACAAAGACTGACAAGAGCATTGAAGCTGCCTAGACAGATGGCTGTTATAAAGACCAAAGCACATACTAAGGAAGAAACAGAAGAAAGCAAGGGTAATGCATATGCAGATGCAGAAGCAAGGAAAGCAGCCCTGAAGAGCAAGCATGAACCAGCATTCTATGTCCAAGAAGAAGCAGATGAAGTAAACATAAAGACTCTCATCAAGCTGCAAGAACAAGCTAAAATAGAACAGAAGGCATGGGAAAAGATGGGAGCCAAGGCAACCTGTTTAGGTAGGGTTATGGAAGAAGGAAGACAAATGGTGCTTACCAAGAGCACTATACCCACCTATGCTACATGTATCCCATGGATCAGATCACAAGGGAAGAGAACAAATGACTAGGCTGGTACAGGACCATTGGATAGCACCAGGATTCTATGTGGCAGAAAAAAACGTCACGGATCAATGCTGGATATGTGCAGAGAACAATCCAGGAAGAAGAACAAGGACAAGCCTTGGACAGACACCACAAGCTTATTTCCCTTTCCAGAGACTACAAATTGACTATATACACATGCCAAAGCATGGAACATATGAATATGTTCTAACCTGCACAGACATTTTTAGCAGATGGCCAGAGGCGGGGCCGGTAGCAAAAGCAAATGCTATCTGTACTGCAAGGAAAATAATAGCAGACATAGTGTGCAGATTTGGGGTTCCAGAAGTAATAGAACGTCTGAATGGGACCCTAAAGTTTAAAATACAAAAGGCTATGCAAGAGACAGGGAAAGCATAGGCAGAGTGCTTGCCCTTAGCATTGTTTGCAGTTAGAACAACACCAGGCAAGGAAACAGGGTACTCACCTTATGAAATTTTATTTGGGACAAAACCCAGGACAGGGTGTTATTTGCCCCATGAACTGCAGCACAAACATGGAAATATGACAGAGTATATAAAGCAGTTGAATGAACACCTAACTGAAATACATTCTCAAGTTTTATCCTCAGGACCTGAAAGAGCTGATCTTGAACCACACAGCATCCTCATTGGAGATTGGGTCTACTTAAAAAGACACGTGAGAGGAGCACTTGAGTCCAGATATGATGGTCCTTTCCAAGTGTTGCTAGTGACCCCCACCTCGGCGAAACTCGAGGGTCGAGACGCATGGGTGCATGCATCGCACTGCAAAAAGACCAAGATCACTATTAAACCCCCAGGAAAGTAATAACTATGAATTTACTTGGACCTAAGCCTGATAGGTCCCTGTGGGGGGTTATTTGGGATCCGCAATGTTGGTGGTTACAATTGTATTTACTGTACATTTGGTAAACACATCTGTAAGTCAAGGCCCCACTCCAGCCCCGGCCCCTGAGATAAATACATAGGAATACCATGTAACCATGAATAAATACCCCCGAATTGTCAGAAAAAGGCATGCAGTGTGGCCAATACCACCGTGTGCAAAAATGGAAGGCAGGGATAAATGTTTGTGTGAGTGTGGACAGGAACCAATGAGAAAAATAATGGAATGTCAGAAACAATGTAAATTCGATTATAGTACATGGGGAAAATACTTTGCAAGGGTGCAGACATGTTGGAAGTGTTGCCCAGAAAACAGTTTGAAATGGTCATGTATGACTGGATGTTGGACAAAGCCCTCCCTGCATAAGAGTAATGAATGGGCATGGCTGTTAGAAGCCAGGCATAAGAGAGGCAGGAGGGCAGTAAAGGAAGTAAAAAGTAATGAAGATTGTACTCAGTTTCCCCCGAGGAAAGATGTGAGGAATGGTGTAAAAGCCCTGAAACAGAGAATGATAATTTAATATTGAAATTACACTCAAGGGTAGCAAAAACGGTTGCTGGGAAGGAGGACTGTTGGGTCTGTTCCCATGCCCCAAAAACAGGGAAGGGGATGGGCTTTACGTTTGTCCCAGCCACCATGGAAGAATTAATAAAGGTTGGGTGGAATTCAACAAAGGATAAGAAAGAACAATTTATCTTACGACCTCCCCAATGTTTGATATCCAGGGTGTGGGGAAAGGTTGATTTCTGTGTACAATTAAGGGAAAGCCGCCATGTGTACACTGTGGGATATGATTCTCCGGTTAATCAAACCATTAAGGAAAAAGGTAGAGGGAGAGTGATGTATCAGGACATAGGTAAGGGAGGAATGGTTCATCCCACCCACATGCTGTTAGGTGACTTACAATGCCAACATGTGGATGTGCGGTTTGGAGAGCGATCAGTAGAAGGAAAATATGTTAGAACTATAGACCTGAAGGAAGGAGAAGCAGTACCCCCTGTCAGAGTATATAACCATAAGGGGACCCTCCAATTCATACATCTAGGGGCATGGGTAAGAAATGGGTCCACACCCTCATGGGCAGTAATACAGGATCAGCCCAATAATCAAACCTTAACATGTAAAAATTTAACTTGTACTAGAATTATGTCTGAACTACGCAAACACTGGATAGGAATACCAGAAATGTTAGGGGAAAACTGGTACTGGTATTGTGGAAAGTATGCTTACAAATGGCTACCATGGGGGGGCGGGGGAGTGGGAAGCTGCACTATTGGATGAATGTTTCCTAGTATACATGTATTAACACACCAGGAATTAAGAAATGAACTCCAACATCCCCAAAAGCACAAAGCAAAGGGTCTAGTTAGACACAGAAGGAAAGAAACCAAAGAAAAGCTTACCATTTTAAAAGTAGGTGGCACCCTGCAGCTAAGTGATTTAAGTGATGCAGAAATCGGCGGATTACTAGATTACTAGTAGCAAACTTCTTTTCAGCTGGGGGGGGGGGGCTATCAGGAAGAAACTATTGGGCGATAAACCAGCTCTGTGAATTAGTGGACAATATCACAGCTGAGGTAGAATCTACTTTCCTGTATGTAGGAAAACAGATGCAAGAGATCCAGAAGGAGGTAATGCAACATAGGATGGTTCTCGACTACCTTACAGCTCAGACTGGGGGCTATTGTACAACTCTGCAGACAGTGTCAGGAGAAACGTGTTGCACGTATTTAACAAACAGTACAAACCCCCTGACAGTAATAGAAGGGAAAATGCAGAAAATAGAAGATATAAAACAGCAGTTTGTAACAAAGGTAGAGGAATCATCATGGGCGTGGGGAAAGTGGGATTTCAGTTGGTTAAACCCAGCAAACTGGTTTAAAGGTATAGGGGGATGGCTGATGGGAACTGTGGTACTAATAGCCACAGTAGCTGGGATATGCTTATTATGCTATGTACTGATCAAGCTGCTTTTATGTTGTATTTCATGTTCATTGAAAAAACTTAAGCACAAGCTGCAAAGAAAAAAACAAAAAGCCAAACCAGCTCCCACAGCAGAAAGTGACGCTCGAGAAATGGAGGAATATGATGATCTTGAATCACGTAATGACAGACCACCCGTCTACAAAAATGGAAGCAATCAAAATAGACTGTAAAAAGGACTCTTATGCATCTATGCCTTGTGACTATTTTGTCTGTACGGGATGGTTATTACCCTCCCTTGGCAATAGGCCCAGGGAGACAGACGTACTTGACCAGGTCATCGCCTGGCCTGCTCGGCGAAGTAGGGTAGCAAGGTATAGTGTGATGTCTTTTTGAGAATCAAAAGGAGGGAAAAATGAGGAAGGTAGATGGGCAAGCATTAGTGTGAATCTGCAATAAGCCAATGTTACTCCATTTTGTTATATTCAATAGATTATAAGCTTACTTTAGCATTAATATATGATATGCTTAAATATGCTGGGGAGAAGGAAAAGTATAGAATGATTAAATGTTCAGTTGGCAAAAAGAGGAACTTGTGGGTAAGCCATGTCTGAGAGATAGAGCAAAAAAAGAGGAACTTGTGGGTAAGCCATGTCTGAGAGATAGAGCAAAAAAAAAGGAACAAGACCGTTATCAGGAAGAGGACACAACCCTGAGGTTAAACTGTAAACTCCTCTGAGCCTTTTAGAACAAGTATAAATATGTGTATGTAAGAAACAATAAAGCAGAACTCTTATTGACTACACCAGGTTCTTTGTGTTTAATTTGACTTCTCCAGCTAGCTGCATGGCACTTAAAATTCTGTCCACAGGTGGTTCTGAATACAAAAGACAGGCTGTTGTTGGAGTCCTCTCAGAGAAGGCTGAGGCTAAAGGAGGTCAACCTCCAACATATGTTATCCTTCTCGTCTCTCCCTTTGGGCCTTTCTCGCTCTATCCCAATATTTCCGTCCCCCCCGTCCCCCCCCCCCCAATCCTTTCTCAATTGTTTTGCCCCCCTTATATCTTTTTAAAGAAAAAAGGAAAAAAAAGGAAACAGAATGGAAACAAATGGGCAGTTCCAAAGATTATGAATACCAACGCCCCAGTTTAGATCAAATAAAATGGGCTCCTCTATCCTTCCTCCTTTCCATCCATCACCTTCACATCCATGACATTTCGTTTTTATATCATGTACATCATGTAATATCAAATAATATCAATACTTTCAATTGGCTTTATCTTCATCCTGAGAACCCTTACTAACCCGTTCAGAACCACTCCTATGGGAGTCACTTTGTACCCCCCTTAAGCATGACAGACTACAATTCTCCACATCCCAATATATCCAAGCATAATAAACCATAATACAAAAAATGACTACCAAAAAAGAAGATGATAGAGGAGACAAAGAATAGTCCTTTATATTCATGTCTTTAAATCAACCGTGAACCTTTTTCCCTCCCAAGTGTCCATTACCTTTTATCTTTCTGTGTACAACATCTCCCTTCCCTTTCCCTCCCTCTCTAATCCCGCCTCCCATTCTCTTATCATTTTCCTTTTTTGATAATGTGTGTCTTTTCATTTTTCTGTGCTTCCTTCTATATGTATCTTTTCTTATTTTATTATTTCTTGTGCAAAACTCCCTTTTCAAACTTTTCCTATCCATATATACAAATTTTAAGGTTGAGCCCATTGGACTCAAACTTCTTATTTCTTCTAACATGACATTGATTACATCTCACATCCATTTTTATTCTTACTCATGTTTTATATTCACATATTTTTAACTCAAATAGTCCACCAATACCGTGAATTGAAAGAAAAACTTTTTCTTCTTATCTATAGTTCCCTATTACCCTTTTAAATGTATTCTAGCTGCCTCTGGGGTGTTGAAAATTAGGCTCTGTCCATCTTCTATAATTCTCAACCGTGCCGGGTACCAAAGTACAAATCTTTTTCCGTTTTCAGCTACTTACAGATAGGCTGAAATAGCTTCCTTTTCTGCTGCAGAGCCAATGAAAATTCTTGAAAGATCAAAATATTTGTTACTTCTACATTTATAGGGGTCTTTTTCCGTGATGCCCTCCATATTTTTTCCTTTATGGGGTAGTCGGCAAATTTCACTATCACTGGTCTAGGTCTCTCATTATTTCCCTCTCTTATTGGGCCCAAATGGTGTGCTCGTTGTATTCTGACATTATCCATTTCTTCTTGGATATCTAGTGCTTTTGCGACTTTCTTAGTGACATACTCCCCTAGTTTTTGATCGCTGATAGATGAGGGGACCCCTATAAATCTCAGATTGTTTCTTATATCCCTATTTTCAGCCTCATCTACCGTTTCCAACAGCCACTGTATCGGTTTACTGTGATTTTCTATTTTGTTCTGCGCTATCTGTGCCTCATCTTCCAAATCACTTACTATTTGCTCTAATAGCTCTATCCTATTAGTATTTTCAACAATTTTTACTAGTGCAGAGTCTAGTGATATTTGTATCTAATCTAATTTTTTGTCTATCGATGAACGTGATACTATCTCCTCTTCCCTCTCCTCCTGGGGGGGTTATCTTCCCTAATTTACCTGTTATCCTAGTGGGGGTACTCCCGGGTGTGTAAATCTCTGCTTGATGTTTTACCGGGGAGGATTGTGCAGTTTTCCCTGTTTTATGTTTATTTTTCACCATTTCTACCATTTGTGTCTGAGACTTCGGTGAAGAGCCTACACTGCTCGACTTAAAGATTAATTTCTCCATGCCCCTTTGGGGCTTTAATCTGATTTTAAATACTGCCTACCTCCTATCCCTCTACTCTAACGTATCCTTTTACATACCTAAACCCCTATATAGGGCCCCCAACAGGAAAAAATAAAGAATTTAAAAAAAAAAACATTTGTCAGTAAGCCCCCCGAAGGACAAATACTTTATAGATAGGGGTGGAGAACCTAAAGGAATCTAAAGAGACACCCTTATTGCTACAACATGCTCAGTCCTCCAGCTGCGTTGTCTTATCTGGTTAAATGTTCTCCACCAATATGAGGTATCAATATTCTCCAATTTTGTAAACCTCTTTTGTGATTTCCAACAAGTTCTAGGGCTAAGTTATACAATTTTCCCTTCTTCACCACACTCTGTCTAGTGGACTTTATACGGGCGTAATTTGATATGTTCCTTTAACAATGAGTCCTCTTTAAATACTTTGTAAAATCAACTTGCTTATGGGCCCAGGTATTTGCATACGCAGGTTCTCCTTGTTCACCCCCTCTTCACCACCTAACATCTAGTAGACTCTATAGGGGCTTTTCATTTGTAAATGCTCCTTTGGCTATCTGTCCTTTTAAACACTCTGTGTATGATATACGCAGTTCTAAATACACACGTGTTAAAACAGGCCCCTTTCTTCACCCCCTCTTCACCACCCGCTGTCTAGTGGACTCTGCGGGGGCACTTTATACATATCTCTTTAACAGACTCTCCCTTCTACGAGCTCTATTAAGCATACAATCATACTGTCTTTAAGCACTTTGCCCTCTCTTCACTGCCCCAGATATTTGTGCAGACTTACCCAGGGTCTCCTCACAGTGCTCTCTGCCCGGTTCTTTCTCCCCCTCGGTGTCTCCTTGTTATCGACGTGTGGGGTAGTGTCCTTTTCCGGCCTCACAGCTGCCTTGGGAGATCTGTTATAGGCTCTAGTACTGCGTGGGGTATAGTGGGGACAGCCCCACGTCTCGTTCTCTCCATTCTATCTCATAGGGCTGGGTCCTGTATCTGTGCTCCCCGGGTCTGACTGACTGTCATGCCCCCGCTGCACGAGCTGCTTCCTTAGACCTCTGCCATCCCGCTGTTTCTTCCTCTCCCCCGGGCGCCAGGCAGCCCTCCAGCCATGTCACCCCAGCTCTCTCGTTACTGGCTCTGCTTCGAGCCCGACTCCGGCGCCACTCCTGCGGCTCCATCCACGGCCCGATCTCCTGCCGTACCCTAATTAGCAGGTCCGGTCGCGCTGAGCGATAGCTTCGCTCACCCGCTGCTGCCAGCAGCATTCGTTGGAGTCCTGCTAAAACGCGGCCAATCCATGTGCACCGCCCACCAGAAGTTGACATTGGCCTGCTTAATGTGTGGGCTACCTTCCATGGCAGTCTCGGCACGCAGAGTACTCTGGCTACTCCAATGGACTGCGGATGCGGAATCCAAGAAAAGCGTGGAGAATCTACCCTTCACAGGTCAGGCCCTGTTTGGGGAAGCACTGGATGCGTGGATATCCACGGCAACTGCGGGTAAGTCAACCTTTCTTCCCTCCGCAGCTGCACCGGCTCGGAAATCTTATCCTACGTCTACACTGCAGTCCTTTCAGACCGCAAAAGTTTAAAAAATCCAAGAGCCCCACAACCTTCTTTAGAGGAGGTCGGGGAAAACCCAGAAAACCTGCACCAACAGGTTGCCAGGAACAGAAACCAGGTTCTGCTTTCTCCAAGTCTTCAGCATGACGGTGGACCTCCCAGCCTGGGGATCGGTCAGGTGGGAGCGAGAGATTTCAGTCACGTCTGGGCGTCATCATGCCTAGACCCCTGGTTGAAAGATATTGTTGCCCAGGGGTACACACTGGAGTTTCAGGAACTCCCGCCTCACAGATTCTACAAATCAGGCTTACCAGCTTCGCTGACAGAAAGTGCTATCCTACAGGAAGCCATTCACAAATTGGTACAAACAAATGTCATTGTTGCAGTTCCACCTCATCTAAGAAACAGGGGTTATTATTTAAACCTGTTTGTGGTACCAAAACCGGACAGTTCGGTAAGGCCAATATTGAACCTAAAGTCCTTGAACCCATTCTTGCAAGTATTCAAGTTCAAGATGGAGTCTCTGAGAGCGGTGGTTTCAGGTCTGGAGGGGGAATTCCTGGTATCCCTGGATATCAAGGATGCGTACCTTCACATTCCGATCTGGCCGCCTCACCAGGCCTATCTAAGGTTTGCACTACAGGACTGTCACTATCAGTTCCAGACATTGCCATTTGGCCTCTCCATTGCACCGAGGGTGTTTACTAAGGTCATGGAAGAGATGATGCTCCTCCGCAAGCAGGGAGTGAACATAATTCGATATCTGGACGATCTACCGATAAAGGTGTCTTCCAGGGAGAGGCTGTTGCAGAGTCTTGCTCTCTCAATTCAACTACTCCAGCATCATGGGTGGATCCTGTCACTTTCAAAGTCACATTTGTAACCGACAAGGAGACTGCCCTTCCTGGGGATGATACTCGACACGGAAGTTCAGAGGGTGTTTCTACCAATGGAGAAAGTGTTGGTGATCCAATCAATGGTCCAGGAAGTCTTGAGGCCGGCCCGTGTGTCGGTTCATCAGTGCATTCGGCTTCTGGTAAAGATGGTAGCCTCCTATGAGGCTCTCCAGTACGGAAGATTCCACGCACGGTTCTTCCAGCTGGATCTCATGGACAAGTGGTCAGGATCACATCTTCACATGCACCAGCGGATACGCCTGTCGCCGAAAACCAGAATTTCACTCGTCTGGTGGCTCCAAACTTCTCACCTACTCAAGGGCCGCAGGTTCGGGATTCAGAATTGGATTCTTCTAATCACGGATGCAAGTCTCAGAGGTTGGGGAGCAGTCACCAAAGGGGAAAGCTTCCAAGGAAGGTGGTCCAGTCAGGAATCTCTCCTTCCAATAAACGTTCTAGAACTGAGAGCCATTTACAAGCAGCACATCTTCTGCAAGATCAGACCATTCAAGTTCAGTCAGACAACGTTACAGGGGTGTCCTACATAAACAGGCAAGGCGGAACGAAGAGCAAAGCTGCGATGTCAGAGGTAACAAGAATCCTCCTCCGGGCGATCTTCACTCGGGGAGTGGAAAACTGGGAAGCAGACTTCCTCAGCAGACATGATCTCCATCCAGGAGAATGGGCCCTCCATCCGGAGGTATTTGCAGAGGTAACAAGCCGATGGGGGCGTATCTCAAATAGACATGATGGCCTTTCGCCTCAACAAGAAGCTTCGGAGGTAATGTTTCAGGTCACGAGACCCACAAGCAGTGGCAGTGGACGCCCTGGTAACTTCGTGGGTGTTCCGGTCAGTATATGTATTCCCTCCACTTCCGCTCATCCCAAAGATTCTCAAACTAATAAAGCGAACAGGAGTTCAGGCGATCCTCATTGCTCTGGACTGGCCAAGACGAGCTTGGTACGTGGATTTTCTAGAATTACTGTTCGAGGATCCGAGGGCTCTTCCTCTTCGCGAGGACCTTCTACAACAGGGGCCATTTGCCTATCAAGACTTACCTTGGCTATGTTTGACGGCATGGAGGTTGAACGCCAGATCTTAGCTCGGAAGGGCATTCCAAACGAGGTCATTCCTACTCTGTTCCAAGCTAGGAAGGGAGTAACATCTAAGCATTACCATCAGATTTGGAAGAAGTATGTGTCTTGGTGTGAATCCAATAAGTTTCCAATGGTGGAGTTTCAACTAGGACGTTTTCTCCTCTTTCTGCAAGCGGGTGTGGATGTGGGCCTACGCTTGGGCTCCATAAAAGGTCCAGATTTTTGCCTTGTCCATTTTCTTCCAGAAACAACTGGCTGCTCTCCCTGAGGTTCAGACATTCTTGAAAGGAGTTCTGCACATCCAACCACCCTTTGTGCCTCTTACGGCACCTTGGGATCTTAACGTGGTGTTGCAGTTCCTGCAATCGGATTGGTTTGAGCCTTTACAGGAGGTAGACGTAAAGTTTTTTATTTGGAAGGCGGTCAGACTGTTGGCATTGGCATCTCCAAGACGTGTGTCAGAATTGGGGGCTTTGTCGCACAAGAGCCCCTACTTGATTTTCCATGAGGATAGAGCTGAGCTCTGAACCCGTCAGCAATTTCTTCCAAAGGTTGTGTCGGCTTTTCATATCACCCAACCTATTGTGGTGCCAATGGCTACTGACACTTCGATTACCTCAAAGTCCTTGGATGTTGTACAGGCTTTGAAATTATTTGTGAAGAGAACCTCTCGTCACAGGAATTCGGATGCACTGTTTGTCCTTTATGATCCCAACAAGATTGGGTGTCCTGCTTCTAAGCAGATGATTTCTCGCTGGATCAGACTTACTATCCAGCATGCTTATTCTATGGCAGGATTGCCGATTCCAAAATCTGTTCAGGCCCACTCTACCCGTAAAGTGGGTTCTTCCTGGGCGGCTGCCCGGGGTGTCTCTGCTCTTCAGCTTTGCCGAGCAGCTACTTGGTCAGGGTCAAACATGTTTGCTAAGTTCTACAAGTTCGATACTTTGGCCTCTGAAGACCTAAAGTTTGTTCAATCTGTTCTGCAGGAACCTCAGCACTCTCCCTACCGTACTGGGAGCTTTGGTACATCCCAATGGTACTAAATTGGACCCCAGCATCCAGAGCCGGCCCTAACCAATATGATGCCCTAGGCAAGATTTTGGCTGGTGCCCCCTAGCACCACCGCTGGTTCTGCCTCTGACCTTGCACCTCTTACCCAGTACCATCACCCCTCACCCATAGCAGTCCTTGTACCCCCTATATTTTAAATAGGAACAGTTCGCACATTTGACGCACAGCCCAAAAAGGGGCATCTTCCTGCTGGCAAGGGGCATGGCCACACAATAGTAACCCCAATTCCAATTACGCCACACAGTACTGCAACTTTATTCACATTTTATCTTGTGATAGTGTCCCTAATTCACATTACATCCCACAGTAGTATCACTTTACCTTATAAACGTTACTCCTCACAGGAGAGCCCCTTATTCACATTACATCACACTGAATTTCTCCTTATGCACATTACACCACACCTTATTGCTCTTTATTAACATTAGACGACACAGTAGTGCCCTTTCTATATGCAACGCCACATAGTAGAGCACCTTATACACATAATGCCACACATTAGTAATGCATTTATACACAATTCCACACAGTAATGCCCCTTACACATATGAGACACACTAATGTCCTTATAAACATAATGTACCTTACACATTATGACAACCTTTATTAATGCCCTTTTACACATAATGTCCCTTACACATATGCCGCACATTATTAATGCCCTTATACACATAATGACACACATAGTGCCCCCTACACATTTGCTGCACATTATTAGTGCCCCTATACACATAATGACACACATACAGTAGTACCCTGTTACACATATGCCGCACATTATTAATGCCCTTATACACATGACACACATAATGGCCCTTTACACATATGTTGCACATTATTAATGCATTTTTACATGACACACATATGCTCCTTACACATATTCCGAACACTACTGCACAACCAACCCACTCACATGCATACAGCACTCACACTTCCACTAACACTGTGACCTCTGCCTCTGCTTGGATACAGATGTGTCCTCACAAATCTTGCCTCAATGCTAACGTCGGACACCTTTTTTTAATGAAAATGCATCTTACTTGCATTGCTATGTGTCTAGGATGCACAAGCAGCTTCTGCTGATTAAACTGATATGCAGCATGCCTATATACTGTGTGAAACTGTGGCTGTATCTGCATATGAAATGCTACACACAGAATATAGGCATGCCGCATATCATTTTAGTCAGCAGAAGCTGATGATGCCCCTAGGCATACCAAATGCCCTAGGCAATTGCCTAGTTTGCCTATGCCTATGGCCGGCTCTGCCAGCATCCTCCAGGACTCAAGAGAAAATAGGATTTTATATACCTACCGGTAAATCCTTTTCTCATAGTCCGTAGAGGATGCTGGGCGCCCACCCAGTGCTTCGATTTCCTGCATTGTTACTTGGTTAAGTATTGTTGGTTCAGCCGTAGCTGAATCATTTCACGTTGGTTAGCTTGGCTTTCCTTTTGTTATGTGTGAGCTGGTGTGAATCTCACCACTATCTGTGTATTTCCTTCTCTCGAAGTATGTCCGTCTCCTCGGGCACAGTTTCTAGACTGAGTCTGGTAGGAGGGGCAAAGAGGGACGGGCCAGCCCACACTATTAAACTGTTAAAGTGCCAGTGGCTCCTAGTGGACCCGTGTATACCCCATGGTACTAAATTGGACCCCAGCATCCTCTGCGGACTACGAGAAAAGGATTTACCGGTTGGTATATAAAATCCTATTTTTTTGTAAAAGGCTCTCATTGAAGAAAGGATATTGCGCATGTGCAAAAGTGAATCAGGATGTGTAATGAGTCTCTGTTGTCACTGCTGAGTGTGTGACTTCATGTTCACTCTCCTCTGCGGAGCAATTTTTAGTACACATCACAGTATCCACCCCCTGCATCGCAACCATAACAAGCAGGAGTGGCTTTTTCTCCACAGTAAGTGGAGTCAGGGCTGGTGCTAGGGTGTTCGGCGCCCCCCCCGCAAACTATAAATTTTCGCCCTCCTACAAAAAAATGTCCTCTTAACATGTCTCTTTACAATGTTTCAGATTCTGAAATGTACCATGCAGTATTTTGCAAAATGAATGATAAGGGGTTCAGTAATGTGTGCAGGGTTAGGGAGGAAGGGTACATGTGTGACATTTGTTGTGTTACCTTTGCTGAGAGACCTGTATGTCAGATTATACAGTGTGTGACCTAATTGGATCATGGTGAATGGAAACTAAGCTCCCTGCAGCGTCCTGCTCCTGGTGGAGGATGGCCATGTAGACTGTGAATTATGTGAGTGAAGGGGGGAGACCAGTCAGAGGTGTGCGTTGCTGCTGCTTTACCAGTGTACTAAGGGTGGCCATCCCAGTGGAGTGGGAATGGCACCTCTCCAGCCTGGCGCCATCCTGCAATGCATACCCTCGGCCTGGGGCTCCCTACACTGGTCAGGAGACCAACTCTGGAATCCCAACATAGATCACAATGCCACCGCCGGAATCCCCAATGCCAGCATCCCGATCATATGTATGCTGGGGCGGGTAAGGCATTGGGGGGGGGGGGGGATGTTAGGTTTAGGATGCGGGTACAGTAGGATTAAGGTTAGGCTGCGGAGGGGGTGGGAGGTTAGGGTTAGGCACCCCCATTGGGGGGGTTACGGTTAGAGGAGGGAGGGTGCGGGGATGAGGATTAGGCACCTCTGAGGGGGGGGGGGTTAGGGTCAGGCACAAAGGAGGTAGGTAAGGGTCAGGCTGCGGGATTCCGGCGTCGATGTTGCGACCGTCGGGATCCCATACTGATTCTGTCCTAACGTCTCGGCAGCTGCCACACTGATACCTATGTATGCATACATATTATACTGACATATATATAGAAATACATATCTCATACATATAATTGGGACAACTATATACTACACGAAGCACACTAACACATATATACATAAAAT
Organism: Pseudophryne corroboree; assembly: GCF_028390025.1. NCBI lineage: Eukaryota > Metazoa > Chordata > Amphibia > Anura > Myobatrachidae > Pseudophryne > Pseudophryne corroboree. Next base: position 298,944,055 of record NC_086444.1, on the reverse strand, counting down.
TCACAATGACACCTATATGCAGTATATCACATCATTCTATTATCATTACATGGTGGGGGGCACATTCAGTGTCACACTGCTTTTTCAATAAATCATAATCGGGGGTGGCAGGGATGTCAATCAATAATAATACTCACACACTGGGTGACGGGCGGCCACTCAGCTTCCCGGTAGTCACCGCCGGCACCTGGCATCAATGACCACTCCTCTCCGGGTTGCACACTACAGGGACCGCACCAGTGTGAAGTGGTGTATCACACTGTGCACGGGCAGGGACGGCATCAGCGTCTGATGGCAGGCACAGCGGCGCCGTACAGCACGCACACAATAATGCATGGCCTGCCCACAACACTCCACCATCATCACAGTGGGCAGACAGCTTTTCTCAGGCAGGGCCCAGCTCCAATATGGCGGCGATATATAGTGGCACAAATTAAGGGTGGCGCCCTGTGCGGCCGCATGTGTCAAATGTGTGTGGAGCCAGCCCTGATGCGCACACACAGATACACACACACACACACACACACACACACACACACACACACACACACACACACACACACACACACACACACACTTTTTCTCACTATCTTTCCACAGTCAGGCTGTCAAATATGCAGCAGCCTGGTGCTCCCGTGTAGCTCCGTCCCCTTAATCCGTGTAGCTCCGCCCCATTTTCGTACGAGCCGTCACTCACTGCCACATGCCTGCCGCTGTCACAAGATGGGGAGAGGAGGACTCAAGCAGCCGACGCCGCTGCCTGTCATACAGTGACAGGCATAGCAGCCGGCAGCAGCAGGGAGGCCAGGCGCAGCAGCAGGGATGCAGAGCAGGTACAGCGCCTCTCCACCCTGGCGCCTACCTGCTCTGCATCCGTTTGCTGAGCGGGTAGCGCCGGGCCTGAGTGGAGTAATAGTGCATGGACCCAAATTATTTTATAAAAGACCACCAAGTCTGAGACTTGGTGGTCTCCTATGGTGGTCTCCTAAAATGCCTTACCTAAATAATCTACTAATAAAATTCCCAGCCAAATGTTTAAAGTACCCGCACCTAGACAAAACATGACATATTTTGCATTGAATTCCCATTCAGCTTTGTGCAAACTGTTTGTTATAGGATATTTCAGGTTTAGGAGAGACTGACTGCTGTGTCCTACAATGGGATTCTGGACAGGATGTCTGCTGTGTGTAGAAAAAAATCTCCCTCAGGGATTACAACTTCGTATCAAATAGTTAAGATCCTAAAACTGTGAAAATGAGTTTATATAAATAAACTTGTATTTTATGTTTACTGGTCTTTTAAATGACAAACCAAGCATACAATTAACATGAAAAATGATTCATGAGTTACAGGTGTCTGTCATGGTGAAGAGAGACTAATTGTAACAGAAGATAATGTGGTGACAGCAGGGGTGCAAGGCAGACAAATGGCTTATAATAGTGTAATGTATGCTATGTTCTTCCCCCTTCGTATGCTATGTATTCCCCCTTCATGTTGCTGCTTGGCGATGCATTGTACCACAAAGAATTCCTAGTGTACGTGAGTACACCTGGCCAATAAAGCTGATTCTGATTCTGATTCTGAAATGAAAAGCACAGACTGTAATTCTGATAGCGTTTGTTAAAAAACATTCTGCTCACTGACATTATAGCCTGAGGCTAAAGAATAAAACCATTAAAGGTCAAGAGACATCTATTACAAAGTTTTGAAGACAAGATAAGAAGAAAGGTAAAATGAAAGTTATTGTGTGTAAATAGTCTATGTGGCAGCTTGCAGATACACACAGAAACAGAATCATACTGTACATATATATATTTTTTTTAATACAGCTGTTACAACATAGCAAAGCTAAAATGTGTCTGTGTGCAACAATGATGAGAAGGCATGCTCCATATAAAATGAAGCTAGTCACGCACAGAGCCGTATAGTTACCTTGGCATCCAATAACTCTGTCAGATTTGGTAATACAAGCACATACATATGTACAGTTTAAAATATTAGATGTGACCATTGTCTTGACTTAATGTACCATCTGTCTCAACTTCTGTTAGATCTCCATTATATGATGAAGTACAAAAGAAGAAGAGAAAAAAAGACTTTTAGTTTGGCGCACTCTTGGAAAGAATAAAGAAAGTAGATAATAACCTTAATGAGTCTGTATTGTTGTAGAAATATAAAAATTACCTTTTATTAAATTGGTTTAACATATAGGCCCTCATTCCGAGTTGTTCGCTCGCTAGCTGATTTTAGCAGCATTGCACACGCTAGGCCGCCGCCCTCTGGGAGTGTATCTTAGCATAGCAGAATTGCGAACGAAAGATTAGCAGAATTGCGAATAGAAAATTCTCAGCAGTTTCTGAGTAGCTCGAGACTTACTCCTACATTGCGATCAGCTCAGGCTGTTTCGTTCCTGGTTTGACGTCACAAACACGCCCTGCGTTCGGCCAGCCACTCCCCCGTTTCTCCAGACACCCCCGCATTTTTCCCTGACACGCCTGCGTTTTTTAGCCAACGCCGAGAAAACGCTGGGTTACCACCCAGAAACGCCCCTTTCCCGTCAATCATTTACCGAACACCAGTGCGAATGAAAAGCGCCGCAGATGCTAAGCAAAACAGCTAAGTTTTTAGTAAAATAACTAAGCGCATGCGCTCTGCGTACCTTGCGCATGCGCAGTAAGCGGCTAATCGCAGTATAGTGAAAATCGGCAACGAGCGAACAACTCGGAATGACCCCCATAGTCTCCTTTATAAAAGATTCAAAATTAGCTGATAAATATCAGTATAAATAAACATGCGGCAGGGATAGCGGAAATGTTGGTATTAAATTAATAGTCCTCAATTGGACTTCCGACAGCGCACCTCTGCACATATGAGTTTAAAGAAATTCAGGACTGGATCAGTCTTATTTAATTATAACAACAAGTGACAATTTTCATTCAGGGATAATTCAGAATGTGAGTTTCCCCGGTGATTTTACATAGTATTGCCCGAAACTGAGCGTAAAGTATAGCCCACAGAGACGCAATTCTGAAATTGATACCCTCCAGGGCGCTTCTGACACTACAAAAAAAGAGTACGTATAAACTCAAATGAATCCGTTCATGAATCAGGAAAGTCTTGCATATATACAACCAGTGTAAGGTATCAATGGTACATGGTTCAAATCCATATCTCAAGGTAAAGTAAGGTGGTGTAAGAATTAGTTTCCAGAGACTGGCAGAGAGTATGTGAAAAAAATGGAATGAATCTGCTGTCAGTGTAGACCGAAGTGTCCCCGATGCTCCGACCTACTACACAGGGTATTCCCAGGTGGTCTCCCCCCTGGTACTGGCTTGGCCCTATACTGTATAGCTTCCAAGATCGGACGAGATTGGGCATATGCAGTATGGTGTAATAGTAGGTCACAGGAGGTGACCTATCAAAAGGTCACCTATTCTAATCCTTTCCCATTACACTCAAAATTTCAGTTTTCTTTTATGTTGCATGTGCCAGGAAATAACATACTTAATTTCTACAGGACCTAAAATGACCTAATCTGGGTGTTAGTACCTAAAATTACCTATTTTGACTGTTAGAACCTAAAAAGACCGAATTCTATTACTTAAGTTGAAAATATAAAAATTAACTGTGGAACTGTGTGGAATGAGCAGTATGTAATTCATATATACAGAAGAGTCCTGTTACAGCCTTGCTGCATAGCACACGCAGCGAACTGCGGACTCCTGAGAACCATTTGCTTCTATGGGAAAGCTGTGGCTGCAAATAGATTGCATTTCCCACGACATAGCGAATCTTGGGAGCAAATGCTACAAGGAAGTGGCAGAACACATCAGTAATAAAGGCAGTGTTTCAAACATAATATGTTGCGTGGTTTTGTTTTATTTTCCTAAAACATATAAATTCTTAAAGTGAGATTTTTAAAACCTATAAAATCCTAAAACATGGATTGAAAAAAACTAATTTTAGTCTTCTAGATCCTAAAAATCCATGGAATACTAATAACCGACGATTTGCAACCATCAATATTTTCTGTCTGAAGGTGATGGTTTTGGCATTGAGTTCCAGTACTCTAATAATTGCCACCACTGCTTGCTCCTTTCCTATGTGTGGTGATGTACAATACACCACTGGGAGAAACGCTGAGTCAGTGACAGTTCTCCTTGCCGCATTAGCATACCAGCTTTCTATGAATGCGCATGACTCTATCATCAATGATTAAAGCAATCTAGTGGTTTACATATGATGCTCACATGCCATTGTTAGGCATGTAAAGATGGCGCCAAAAAAGTAACTATTCAATGCCACCCTTCCGCTGGACATCCCTACAGTAATACTTGTATCCTCCTATGTCCTGCATTGCTTTGAACTGTTATGTATTGATCTTTAGATTTTCTTATGTTTGCACTGTATTTGTATATGCACTTTGTAAGGTGCCAAAAGTCCCCTTGGGGCACCCAATAAAGCATAATGATAATACCATAAAAACATGACTTCTCAGACTGGTCCTCAGATAACCCCCCACAGTCCATGTTTTCTGGTCCTCCTAAGAGAGGAGAAATAACAAGCAGCATAGTGGCCTGTGGGTAGGAAGTTACTGCTCACTCTACACTTGCAAACCTATTGTATACTCATAACTAGTAGCCAATCATATTATTTTGTGTGTGATTTCTCAACATATATGGACATGTAGACAAACAGTAAATGATGAGTAATGCAGGATAAGTATGTGTAACAGGATTTAAAAAAAGCAACAACGTTTATTCACAAATAAATATTTTGTTGGCTCTGGCATAAACGGGTACTAAATTAACAATAAATATATGTGACTGTGCGTACCTATATATTATAGAATATATGAGATATGGGTGTGGTTCATCAAATCGACAGTGTCTAGGTCGACCACTATAGGTCGACAGTCACTAGGTCGACATGGATGGAAGGTCGACAGGGTTTCTAGGTCGACATGTGCTAGGTCGACAGGTCTAAAGGTCGACATGAGGATTTTTTTTTTTGGTGTCGTTTTCTTCGTAGAGTGACCGGGATCCCAAATTAGTGCACCGCGTCCCCTCGTATGGCTCGCTTCGCTCGCCATGCTTCGGGCATGGTGCCTTCGCTCCGCTACCGCTTCGCTCGGCACACTTTACCGTTCCAATCGTAGTCCACGTGGATCGTTAAGTATGAAAAAATTCAAAAAAAGAAAAAAAAAAGTGAAAAACTCATGTCGACCTTTAGACCTGTCGACCTAGCACACGTCGACCTAGAAACCCTGTCGACCTTCCATCCATGTCGACCTAGTGACTGTCGACCTATAGTGGTCGACCTAAACATTGTCGACCTAAACACTGTCGATCTTCAGACCGGATCCCATGAGATATATATCTCCAGAAACACAAACATATATCCATACATGTGTGTGAGTGTGTGTAAGGTTACATGCGCAGCAGCACAGACACAGAACACTCCCTCCCGGCATCACACTGTACCGCTTCCACTTCAGCAGCACAAACCGGCTCACGTGTTCTTAGCTTTACTCCTCCCCATCTCACAGGTATCCTTCCGACTTCCCGTAAATAGTTCCTGGCGTGTCTCCTCCCCCTTACCTATTGCTACCCCCGCAGCGCGGTTGACCCTCACATTTGCTTAGTACAGACGTTACTTGTTTTTACGGTTGGATTAAGTCGTGGATGGTGTCGCGAAGATCGCAGATACGGTGTTGGCGGATATAGTAACGGCAGTTGCCTGTATTCTTCCGCGGGCCTGTTCGCCTCAGACTGTTTTGGTCTTGCTTGCCTGTGGCAACCGTGGAGACTTTCCCCGCTCTGATCTCTCCCACCAGGCGCGGCCCCCAGCCACACTCCCCGGCGTCACGTCGCCGCTAGGCCCGCGCTCTGATTTCTGCGAGGATTTTTTTTTTTTTACCACGTTCGTGGCAGATTTTTAGCCCGGAGGAGGAGAAGCCGCCGATTCCCCTTTCCCTCGGTTCGTCAGCTGCTGTGAGTCCCGGTTGTTTATGGGACCGTCATGTCAATGAAGCAGACCGGTAATACCAGGAAGCCCGGCGGGGCCAGCGTGCCGGCGCCCGGAGGAGGAGGCAGGCAGAACATGGGCAGGTGGGTGATCTATCGGGGAAGCCATGTTAGTAAAGGGCGTTGCGGGTGTGGGAGGAGGGGACATAGAGGGACTAGGCCTCGGGCTTCTCTCTCCGGCCCAGCGGGGAGGCCTCCATTACATGGCGCAGCCGGCCTGCCGCTGTGTGTGTGTGTGGCCGCAGTGCCCCAAGGTGTGTGTGTGTGTGTGAGCCGCTACCTCCGTCCACACTGGAAGCGGGGTGACGCATGGAGGTGACCGGCTGCCATCCCCGAACCCTCAGCCCCCGCATCACGTACTGGCTGCGCTGCGGGGGGTGACTGGTGAGTCGGGAGCTGTAGGGATCGCGGTGCCCGGCTGTCAGTGCAGGTGCCGTAGCACTGCCATGTGTTGTGCCGGCGGCGCAGGGGTTAATCCGCAGTGCTCTCCAATTGCAGACAGGGCGGCTGTGCCGGCTGCGCATTTTATGTGTGTGCGCCGCTTCCTGCTGCCGCCCTCCCCTGTCTCCCGTACCTGCAGGGGCACAGCAGCCATGGGGCACGGCAAGGGCACGTCTTCTCCCATGCTGGGGTCAGAAGGACTGGGTGCGTGAGGCCGTGTGCGGGGCACGGCAAGGGCATGTCTCCTGCCTCTGTGACCTTATGGTGTGTGAGTTGCACAGGAAGCATGTGCCAGGAATGCTGCTGCCTGCCATCCCCAGGTGCTGTAGTGCCGCAGCGCTGCCCGGCTCCCCGCATCCATGTATTGATCACCCATTGACATTTGGATGGTGCAGCTGCTGTATCGGTCACTGATTCTGTCTTGCCTGTGATTAGTGTGTAGTTAGCCACAGGACAGGAATGCCCGTGCTTGACGAGTGTGCTCTGGAGGTGCCATCAGGACTGAATGCAGATTATGAACAAGTAGTACTGCAAACTAGCCTCTCTACTAATTTCAAAGTGCATAGTTTCATTGTCTTTATAATGTGTCGACATTTGAGCATTTTGTAGTATTGTGTAAATGTTCATATATGGTTTTGCTGTCTTATGGGTTTTTTTTCACTAAGTTACCTGCTAGAATTATAGTTTGCTAAATTCCATATAGATTTATGAGCAGCCTGTTCACGTGAACAGAACTAACCTTATTTCCAATATCTCTGTTTCACTGCCTGTCTGAGCCTATAGAAGTCTTGGCCTGTGGTTGTCTGCTTGTATTTGGCATTACAGTAGTGATACTAAAGACATTTAAGAGTTGGAAAGGTTTTGTTCTAGGAGTCCATTCAATTTGGCAATTTATGAATAGCGCAGGGAATTGGCTCCCGACGCTATTCAATTCAGCTCCAGTTAAGTCGGCAATGGCCCGTTCTCTCCGACTAAACAGGTTGAATTGTTGGGAGAACGGGCATTCTCCGACTTAACTCCCCGGCGCGAGGCTGATTCCCGACAGAATCAGCTTTGCGCCGGCCGTGAGGCAGCACTTTTGTCTAGTTTCTTCTCTCATCCCCCGGGGATGAGAGAAGAATTCCCGACAATTGCGGGTAACTAGCAGCTGAATTGAATAGCGTCGGGAGCTAATTCCCGGCGCTATTCATAAGTTGCCGAATTGAATCGAAATGTCTAATGTGAATACTGGGAAATATGGGCCTATACTTCACACACTGGTGTCAGCTGTCTTTATGTAAAGATGATTTTGGGTCCACAAAATTGCTAACAGAGAAGGGGTTTGTGGAGTCTGTTTCATTGGTGCTTCAGTGTGTAGTTATACATTTCTGCCAAAGGTAAGCATTAGCTATTGGATTTAGGTTTTAGAAGTTTTTTGTTCCTCCATCTTTCGGACTTGTGGTAGGAGAAACGTGTCCCAGTGTAGTTACTGCAGTTAGTGCAAGTAACTTGGTTTGTAGCTAAAACATTTTTTCCTGATGCCACCCCTGCCACTCACAAGGTGTCATGGGAGCCAATAGACTTGCATATGTTGCAGTCATGGGGGTCGATTCTATTCGGCAACTAATGAATAGCGCCGGGAATTAGCTCCCGACGCTATTATATTCAGCAACTAGTTACGTCGGCGATGGCCCGTTCTCGCCGACAAAACAGGTTGAATTGTCGGGAGAACGGGCATTCTCCGACTTAACTCCCCTGCGCGAGGCTGATTCCCGACAGAATCAGCCTCGCGCCGGCCGCGAGGCAGCACTTTTGTCGGGTTTCTCTTCTCATCCCCCCGGGGATGAGAAAAGAATTCCCGACAATTGCAGGTAATTAGTTGCTGAATTGAATGGCGTCGGGAGCTAATTCCCGGCGCTATTAATTAGTTGCCGAATAGAATCGACCCCATGGTGTGTGGTTTTTTTTGTTAAAATCAAAGCTTCTGTAAAGTGAGTTAGACCAATTTGATCTGATGACTGGTCTTTGCTCCAAAACAAGTTGTGTGAGCTGCTGTTTTACTTTTTCTTTTTGTAATGTATCGTTTAAATAGCCTAAAGGTGTGTACACACGGTGGGAAATCTGTAAGTGCATATCTCAAGTTGTTAGGCAGCTTGCGATACAGATTCGATCCCGACGCGTGCTCCCGTGGGGCCGGTATTGCAAGGCTAGATAGACTGCAGGCAAGTCAATCTTGACTATTTAGTATACTATCTAGTACAAAGTATAGTCAAAATCGTACATAGACAAAATCTCAAGTAGATAGTTAAAACCTGTGCTATCTGGGTTCTGGGTGAGTTTGAGGGAAAGCACATAGTCAGAGTTGGGCATAGCAAGGATCTCACCGTGTGTACACACCTTTTTTAAATGTAGCTTTAGGAAGTAATGGGGGTGATTCATTAGGAAGTAATCTGGTGCTAAATCAATTGTCTAAGAGAATTTATCTCCCATCTAATGTGCCCGGGAGCTATTCAGTTGTTTTGCACGGCCAGTCCTGTTCTTGCCCAAGAATGGCTAGGATTAGCCATGTTAAACTGCATCTCCTTTGCTAAGTATCAGACATGCCGCAGATTTCTGCTTGCACCTCAGGAGTTTGCGAGCAGATCAGATTATCGGGGAGTTTGCAAGAACAATTGCATAGCTTTAGACAGTACAAACATTTACTACTGTAGTTTCCTGTACCCATTAAGTGACATTAGTGTTCTCAGCAGGCAGTGCATTGTTTTACTGTAACAAATTTGATACAATGTTGCATTTTATATTCTCTTGCTGTAATACCATACATTTTTCCATAAATCTTTAATTTTTCTTCTCTACCTGGGCATTCCAAATTCTTTCACTGGTATGAATTGGTGAGACAGTTTTCTACACACTTGAGTACAGATTTATCAAATAATATTTGTGACTGATCCACTGAAAACACATTTTCAGGGGTAATTTTTAAATATTAAGGATCCCCTGAAGGTGTCTACGGGGGACCACAACAGAAACCAAAAATACCTTCCTTATTTCTCCATTATCCGTTGCAAAAGTAGACCCCTTATGGGCCCTACACACTTGCTGACATTTCCAATTTGGACGATGGTCGATTTCAACAATTAAACGTCCATTGTCCAAATTGGCTTGCTATGTAGGACGAGGGAAAACCAACGATGAACGACAACGGGGATGCGCATCATTCATTGTTGGACCATAAACACTGAGCAGTATGAACAATTTCTCGTTCATTACTGAACAAGATTGTTCATACCGCCCGCACATGTCGGCAAGTGTGTAGGGCACTCTAGAAACCAATGGGGGAGATGATTCCAGAGATTGGTCCAAGCTTCTTCGCCATCTAGCAGTTGTAGCCTATGGTCTGCGGCCCCGACACTCTCTGCTCATGCTTAAACAGTCATCCGACCACACACGCTCAGAAGTGCGACTGCCCCCCGAAGCTGAATTAAAGGGGCGTGATTCTGTCGGTGATGTCAGTGGTCTAACTACTATGTAACTGCTGTAGAATCAGAAGAAATCCGTTCTGCACATGTTTCCTGGGAAACTAAGTGAGAAGGCATGGTTGCATCACATCCATCCGTATAAGCTAAAGCCCAGTTAGCGGACGCTAGTTTAGTGGTTAATTTTGGCAGTGGTTTTTTTTCATAAATTAGTTTAAGTAACTCTCTTCTACTTTGGAGACTACAACATTCAAGGGTGAATATTGTTGAACTTTTTCTATAATTGGGGGAAATTCATTTGTTTTTTGGATACCCTCAGCCCGAAGTAGCAATTCAGTTATTGCTCCAATCAGGGGGCATACTGCGGGCACACATTATTTATGGTTGTCCCTTCTCGAGGAGGCGATCAAAATGTGTAAAAAGTCCAGCTCTATACATTTTTTTTTCCTTGTTGCGCACAATACTTTAGCTTTGCTCTGCTAAACCTAATGCTTTTGGATGCAACACGTGCGAAAAACATTCAGTGCTGGAACAAACATTCGCATAGCGTCCCATCTAAAGTGACGGGTGATATGCTGTGATGGTGTATGTAAAAACATTGGAATAACACCCTTGACACTTTTTTTTTTTTCCCTTTATGCAACCCCCCCCCAGGTTATTTGGGTAATATATACCACCAGAGTGAATTAGTTTGACAAATGTAAAAGCGTGAAGATTCAGGGTCCTGATACTGGTAGGGGCTAAGCCGTGCACGCATGGATGTTCCAGTGATTCGGAACAGGAGGTGTTGATCTTAGCAACCTGTCAGATTCTAGTTATCATTTATTTAGTATAGCAGTGGTTCCCAAACTTTCTTTAATCACTGCGCTATCTGCATTTTGTTTTTTTGTTCTCGCTGTGCCACTAGGCAGAAGTTTGTTGTTCAGAAAAAAAATATTTTAAGTTGTACTTGTTGACCTTAGTGTTCTGTGTTGATGGGCAGGGTTCCACATCTGCTTGTCCACATATTTTATGATTGCCAGCGACCAGCAGTGGTTTTGCCTATCACATGGTATATAAATTATTTGATTTTGTCTTGAAACACCAACCTGTGGCAACCAGTTTTGGAACCACTGTGCTTTAGAAAAAAACCATCGGATTGTTGCTACTTACTGGTTGGTTAAGTTTCTGCAGCGGCGTACACTGGTATTCCACAGGGAATAACATCGGGGTGTAGAGTAGGATCTTGATCCAAGGCACCAACATGCTAAAAGCTTTGACTGTTCCCAAGATGCTCAGCGCTGCCTCCTCTATAACCCCGCCTCCGTGCACAGGAGCTCAGTTTGTAAGTTGGTGCCTGCAGTGCAGGCAGCTAACAGGCAGGGCTGCTCCAGCAGCCCTAAGAAGAGCGATTTTAAAGAAGATAGAAGACTTCAAGGGCTGCAGCAGAGGCACTCTAGTACTAGATATCATTCTGATATCTCCTGCTGCAGCTCAATCACCTCCCCCAGCGGCGCTGTATACTCCCGCGTCCCTGGTTGCAGGGTACTTACAGCGGAGGCTCCGTTCTTCACCCAGGGCGCGCACACTAACCAAAGTTCTCCAGGATCGCGAGGCCGCACTCGAGGAAGAGGTAAGAGGGTCCCCCCAGGTGGGACCCACTGTAAATCGTGATCCACCGCGGCTATTAGGAGGCGGGCCGCGCGCACTGGCGTAGACGCTGTGGCAGTACAGGGACCCCACTAGACCATATTATGTCAGCTTCAGGGGGCGATGTGTCTGGGACTGATTCCGCCGTGCGCGGTTATGATGTCCCAGATGCATTTGAGGATAACATGGCTGCGGAGAGTTCAGGTTTGTAACAACGGGGGCACATCAGGGCCAGCCTTGGGCTGCCTTTTCTAATTTACGGACTACGCTGGTAACTAGACTCGGGACCTCCTGTGCCTCATCAGCCTTATATGGTCCCTGCGGTTAATCCGCCATGGACAGATACTCTGTCCACTCAGTTACAACAATTGAATAACTCTTTGGATAAATGTATTCCTGACCCTCACCCACCTAAAGGCCCGTACACACTGGTCGATATATCGGCCGTTCTCTTGAACGGCCGATATATCGCGGGACCGTCTGCCAGTGTGTACGGCCGATACGTCTGTGAACTCCGTCGTTTACAGATGTATCGCGTCGGCCGCGCAGCACTGCCGACAGCCAATATATCTACCGATATATTGGCGCGTCGCTGTGTGTGTACGGGGCGGTCGGCCGACCGCCCGTACACATGCTGCGGCGGCCGGCGGTGATTGAGAGCTGAACTGAACGGGCGTGTGTACACGCCCGCCCAGTTCATGACGTCAGTCCCCGACGGATCGGGCAGTGTGTATGCACAGCACACTGCCCGATCCATCCATAGATATATCTGCAGATCAAGTGTGTACCCACCTTAAGACTAAACCTAAGAAGTCCTTTAAGTGGGCTGTTGCTTCCTCTCAATCCACCCATGTTCCGGATACCTCTTCCGATGAAGCTGGTGTGTATACTGACCCCAGACTCTGATCATGACGTTTCTGATGGGGAATCTGTTTCACAGGTGGATGTTAATGATATATTAGAGGCTATCAGGCTCATTCTTCAGATTGATGATGATCTTGAGCCTGCTACTACATCTAAGAAACCGGACAGGTTCAAACGTCAGAAGGTTTCTAAATTGGATTTACGTAATTCTGACCACTTGGTTGACATACGTCAGGAATCCTGGGAGAACCCAGGAAAAAAATTCACCCCGCACAAGAAGATGCTATCCCGCTATCCCCTTGTGGCAGAATTGAGTAAAAATTGGAAAACTCCATCGCCGGTGGGTTCGCAAATCGCTCGGCTGGTGGTGTCATCTGCTCTGCCTGTCACTACCGTCGCTTCTCTCAAGGAGCCGACGATAAGCGTGTGGAGGGCTGCTTGAAAGCTATCTATACCCTCGCAGGGGCTGCGCATAGGCCCACCATTGCGGCTACTTGGGCCGCAGAAGCTATTGAAGCGTGAGCACAGGAAATAGAGGCTCCGTCCAATTTTCTCTAACGTCCTTGAGGATGCTGGGACTCCGTAAGGACCATGGGGAATAGACGGGCTCTGCAGGAGATAGGGCACTTTAAGAAAGCTTTGGATTCTGGGTGTGCACTGGCTCCTCCCTCTATGCCCCTCCTCCAGACCTCAGTTTTTACACATTGCCCAGAGGGAAATGGGTGCACTGCAGGGAGCTCCCCTGAGTTCTCTGCCTAGAAAGCATTTTTGTTTGGATTTTTTCTATATTTTTACAGGGAGCACTGCTGGCAACAGGCTCCCTGCATCGAGGGACTGAGGAGAGAGGGGCAGACCTTCTTAAATGATAGGCTCTGCTTCCTTGGCTACTGGACACCATTAGCTCCAGAGGGGGTGAACACAGGTTCGTCCTGGGCGTTCACTCCCAGAGCCGCACCGCCGTTCTCCTCACAGAGCCAGAAGAAACGAAGTCAGAAGACGTCTCAGGCGGCAGAAGCCTTCAGAGCTTCACTGAGGTAAAGCACAGCACTGCAGCTGTGCGTCATTGCTCCCATACACCTCACACACTCCGGTCACTGTAAGGGTGCAGGGCGCAGGGGGGGGGGCGCCCTGGGCAGTAATATAACACCTCTCATGGCAAAAGACAATATACATGTACAGGTGGGCACTGTACATGTATATAAAAGAGCCCCCACCATTTTTTAATAACTTTGAGCGGGACAGAAGCCCGCCGCCGAGGGGGCGGGGCTTCTCCCTCAGCACTCGCCAGCGCCATTTTCTCTCCACAGCACCGCTGAGAGGAAGCTCCCACGGACTCTCCTCTGCTTTACACACGGTGAAAGGGGGTTTGAAGGAGAGGGGGGGGGCACATAATTGGCGTTTTATTACTACTCGGCGCTTCTGGAAAAGGGCATTCTGTGTGTTTTTTTTTTTCCAGGGGTATAGCGCTGGGGTGTGTGCTGGCATACTCTCTCTCTCTCTCTCTCCAAAGGGCCTTAAAGGGGATACTTTCTTCAGAAAAGAGTTTCCCTGTGTGTGTGAAGTGTCGGTGCGTGTGTGTCGACATGTTTGACGAGGAAGGCTCGCTTAATGTGGAGGGGGAGTGCTTGAATGTCATGTCGCCGTCGGCAACGCCAACACCGGAATGGGTGGATATGCTGAATGTCTTGAATGCAAATGTCAATCTATTGCATAAAAGTTTAGACAAGGCTGAAGCTAGGGATCAGTCAGGTAGCCAGACCATGCCTGTCCCTGTGGCGCCAAGACCTTCGGGGTCTCAGAAGCGCACCATATCCCAGATCGATGACATAGATACCGACACGGATACTGACTCTAGTGTCGACTATGAAGATGCAAAATTACAGCAGAGGGTGGCAAAAGGTATTCGGTACATGATTATTGCCATTAAAGAGGTTTTGCATATTACTGAGGAACCCCCTGTCCCTGACACGAGGGTACACATGTATAAAGGGAAAAAGCCTGAGGTCACCTTTCCGTCCTCATTTGAGCGGAGCGAATTGTGCGAAAAGGCTTGGGAATCTCCAGATAGGAGACCACAAGTTCCCAAAAGGATTCTTATGGCGTATCCTTTTCCACAAACGGATAGGATACGATGGGAATCTTCGCCTAAAGTAGACAAGGCGCTGACATGCTTATCCAAAAAGGTGGCACTGCCTTCTCAGGATACGGCTTCCCTCAAGGATCCTGCTTATCGCAGGCAGGAAATTACCATGAAGCACATTTACACTCATTCAGGTACTATTGTTAGACCGGCTATGGCGTTGGCCTGGGTTTGTAGTGCTGTTGTGGCATGGGCAGATTCCTCATCTACGGAGATTAACACCTTAGATAGGGATGCCATTTTAATGACCATAGAGCATATCAGAGATGCTGCCTTGTATATGAGAGATGCTCAAAGAGACATTTGTTTATTAAGCTCCAGAATAAACACGGTCTATTTCTGCTAGGCAGCACTTGTGGACCCGACAGTGGACGGGAGACGCCGATTCAAAGCGGCATATGGAGTCCTTGCCTTACAAAGGCGAGGAGACGGCCTCTCGGACCTTGTCTCTACTGCTACGGCTGGTAAGTCGAATTTCTTACCTTATGTCCCCCCGCAGCATACAAAAAAGGCACCTCATTATCAAATGCAGTCCTTTCGTTCCAATAAGAGCAAGAAGGTACGGGGATCGTCCTTTGTTGCCAGAGGAAAAGTCAAGGGAAAAAAGCTGCACACAGCTAGTTCCCAGGAGCAGAAGTCCTCCCCTGCATCTGCAAAGTCCACCGCATGACGCTGGGGCTTCCCGGGGGGAGGCAGATCTAGTGGTGGCTCGTCTTCAGTTTTTCAGCCACGTCTGGGTTCACTCGCAGGTGGATCCCTGGGCATTAGAGATTGTTTCTCAGGGATACAGGCTGGAATTCGAAGACTTGCCTCCTCGCCGGTTTTTCAAATCGGCTCTGCCGGCTTCCCCGTCAGAGAGGGAGCTAGTGTTGGCAGCAATCCAAAAATTGTATATTCAACAGGTGATTGTCACAGTTCCTCATCTCCAGCAAGGAGTGGGATATTACTCAACCCTGTTTGTGGTCCCGAAAACTAGACTGTTCGGTCAGACCCATTTTAAACCTAAAATTCCTGAACCTGTACTTGAAGAGGTTCAAGTTCAAAATGGAATCACTCGGGGCGGTCATCGCCAGCCTGGAGGGGGGGGGGGGGGGGGATTGGATGGTGTCCCTGGACATAAAGGATGCTTACCTTCATGTTCCGATATTCCCCCCTCACCAGGCGTTCCTGAGATTTGCAGTGCAGGACTGTCACTACCAATTTCAGACGTTGCCGTTTGGGCTTTCCACGGCCCCGAGAATTTTCACCAAGGTAATGGCGGAAATGATGGTGCTCCTGCGCAGGCAGGGTGTCACAATTATCCCATACTTGGACGATCTCCTCATAAAGGCGAGATCTTGGTTGAAGTTGCTGGACAGCGTGTCTCTGTCCATGAAGATGTTGCAGATACACGGCTGGATTCTCAATATACCGAAGTCCCAGCTAGTCCCTACAACGCGTCTGACCTTTTTGGCCTGATTCTAGACACAGACCAGAAAAAGGTATTTCTTCCGATCGAAAAGGTTCAGGAGCTCATAGCCCTGGTAAAGGAACCTATTAAAGCCAAAAAAGGTTTCAGTGCATCATTGCACACGGGTTCTGGGGAAGATGGTGGCTTCATACGTGGCCATCCCCTTCGGCAGGTTCCATGCGAGGACTTTTCAATGGGACCTCTTGGACAAGTGGTCCGGGTCCCATTTACAAATGCATCAAAGGATCACCCTGTCTCCCAGGACCAGGGTATCTCTCCTGTGGTGGCTGAACAGTGCTCACCTACTAGAAGGTCGCAGGTTCGGCATTCAGGACTGGGTCCTGGTGGCCACGGACGCAAGCCTCCGAGGGTGGGGAGCAGTAACACTGGGAAGACATTTCCAAGGTCTCTGGTCAAGCCTAGAGACTTGTTTCCACATCAATGTCCTGGAGTTGAGGGCCATATACAACGCCCTGCGTCAAGCGGAGGAATTGCTTCGGGGAAAACCGGTTCTGATTCAGTCAAACAATGTCACGGCAGTGGCTCATATAAACCGCCAAGGCGGAACAAGGAGCAGAGTGGCCATGGCAGAAGCGACCAGGATTCTACGCTGGGCGGAAGGCCATGTAAGCGCATGGAGGAGTTCCATTTGGGCAGTCTACTTCACTTCCTTCAAACAGGAGTGAATTTGGGCCTAAAATTAGGGTCCATAAAGGTCCAAATTTCGGCCTTATCCATTTTCTTTCAAAGAGAATTGGCCTCTCCTTCCTGAAGTAAAGACTTTTGTGAAGGTAGTGCTGCATATTCAGCCTCCCTTTGTACCTCCGGTGGCGCCTTGGGATCTTAACGTGGTGTTACGTTTCCTCAAGTCACCTTGTTTGAACCACTCAAAACTGTGGAGTTGAAATACCTCACGTGGAAAGTGGTCATGTTGTTGGCATTAGCTTCGGCAAGGCGTGTTTCAGAATTGGCGGTTTTATCACATAAAAGCCCATACTTGGTTTTTCACGTGGATAGGGCAGAGTTGAGGACTCATTCTCAATTTCTGCCAAAAGTGGTCTCATCTTTTCATGTGAACCAACCTATTGTCGTGCCTGTGGCTACACGGCACTTGGAGGATTCAGAGTCCCTGGATGTGGTCAGAGCTTTGAAGATTTATGTGACAAGAACGGCTAGGATCAGGAAGACTGAAGCTCTGTTTGTTCTGTATGCGGCCAACAAGGTTGGCGCTCCTGCTTCAAAGCAGACTATTGCTCGCTGGATCTGTAACACGATTCAGCAGGCGCATTCTACGGCAGGATTACCATTGCCTAAATCTGTTAAGGCCCATTCCACTAGGAAGGTGGGCTCTTCTTGGGCGGCTGCCCGAGGGGTCTCGGCATTACAGTTGTGCCGAGCAGCTACTTGGTCGGGGTCAAACACCTTTGCAAAGTTCTATAAGTTTGATACCCTGGCTGAGGAGGACCTCCTGTTTGCTCAATCAGTGCTGCAGAGTCATCTGCACTCTCCCGCCCGTTTGGGAGCTTTGGTATAATCCCCATGGTCCTTACGGAGTCCCAGCATCCTCAAGGACGTTAGAGAAAATAAGATTTTACTTACCGGTAAATCTATTTCTCGTAGTCCGTAGAGGATGTTGGGCGCCCGTCCCATGTGCGGACTTTTTTATAGTTATTGCTTACATAAGGGTTTAAAGGTTATGTTATAGATTATCGGTTGACCCGAGGCTATGTTGTTGTTCATACTGTTAACTGGGTAGTTTATCACAAGTTATACGGTGTGATTGGTGTGGCTGGTATGGATCTCGCCCTTAGGTTTACAAAAATCCTTCCTCGTACTGTCCATCTCCTCTGGGCGCAGTTTCCCTAACTGAGGTCTGGAGGAGGGGCATAGAGGGAGGAGCTAGTGCACACCCAGAATCCAAAGCTTTCTTAAAGTGCCCTATCTCCTGCGGAGCCCGTCTATTCCCCATGGTCCTTACGGAGTCCCAGCATCCTCTACGGACTACGAGAAATAGATTTACCGGTAAGTAAAATCTTATTTTTCTGAACATGCCAGACAATGTCTCTCTTATATTGTCACAGCATCTCATTACATTAAAGAAGCAGCTTCAGATGCCGGTGTTCTGGCGGCCAAGGCTGCTACGACATCCATTTTGGCTCGCTGTATTCTCTGGTTGCGGTCCTGGTCGGTGGACTTGGACTCTAAGAAAACCCTGGAGGTGCTCCCGTTTAAAGGAAACATACTCTTTGGTGAGGATGTCAACAAGATTGTCACGGACTTGGCGTCTGCTAAGACTGCATGTCTACCTATTACTACTCCTTCGGCCCCGAAGGCTAAGAGTTCTTCCTTTCTTTCCTTTCGCCCTCCGGGAAAAGCAAAGGGTCAGGTGTATCTGAAACAGTCTCGCACTTCCTAAACGTGCCTGGGCTGCCCGTCAGCCGGCTTCCAAATCTGACAAGCCTGCGGCATGATGGGGTGGGCCTCCCCCTGGGGGATTCCAGGGTGGGAGGCCGACTTCTACAGTTCACCCAGGTATGGTTAAAGACCACTTCAGATGTTTGGGTGTGGGAAGTAGTCGCTCACGGGTACGCTATATCCTTCAAGACGCGTCCCCCTCCACGCTGTTGCCTGACTGACATTCCTTTGGATCGGGTGAAGGCAACAACTCTCCTTTTATTGGTACAATCCGTCCTGGACACCGGAGTGGTGGCACCGGTGCCTCTGGCTCAGAGGGGCAGGGGGTACTATTCAACGCTGTTCCTAGTCCCCAAACCGAATGGTTCCTCCCAGCCCATTCTCAAATCTTTGAACAAGTTTGTGAGGGTCTCCAAGTTTTGTATGGAGACCCTTCGCTCTATTGTCCTGGCTTTGGAACCAGGGGACTATATGGTATCCCGGGATATAGAGGATGCTTTCCTGCATATCCCTATTGCCATGTCACATCAGCAATACCTGCGGTTTGTTATTGGCAATCTCCATTACCAATTCCGGGCCTTACCATTTGGTCTGACCACGGCTCTGCAAATTTTCACCAAGGTCATGGCAGTTATGATGGCTTCACTCCGCCGTCTGGGCATCCGTATCTGCTGATCCTGGCCAATTCCCCAGAAGTTCTCCATCATTTGGATCTGACGGTCCAGTTTCTGCAAGCCCACGGGTGGCTTATCAACTGGAAAAAAATCATCCTTGGTCCTTGCCCAGAGCATGGTGCATCTGAGAGCGTTGTTTTTGTCACAGGAGAAAGTCCTGAAGTTTCAGGACGAGATACGTTGCTTCCTCTCTCGTCCGCATGTGTCGATACACTTGGCGATGCAAGTAGTAGGCCTCATGGTGTCTGCTTTCGACATGGTGGAGTATGCTCAATTTTATTCCCGCCCTTTGCAGAATCTGATTCTTGCCAAGTGGGACGGCCTGCCTGCCTCACCGGATCAGGTCTCAAATGATCTCCTTGTCTCCGGAGGTCGGTCTGTCACTGACCTGGTGGCTGCAGGACTATCGATTTGAACAGGGGTCGTCCCTTCTGGATCTCCAACTGGGTCCTTCTGACAGATGCCAGTCTGAGGGGTTGGGGCGTGGTGTTGGAGCAACACTCTCTTCAGGGTTGGTGGAGCAGGGAGGAGAAGAAATTCTCTAGTAGGGGATGATAGGCGCTGAACTGAATAGCTCTGGGAGCTCCCTCCCTGTGCTATTCAAGCAACCCAGAATTGAATTGAGCCCATATTGTTCTTGGCAGGGCGCAGATGGTTCCCTGTGCATGTTCCTGAAAAGGAGAGTGGCTGGTCAGTGTCCCCAATTCATCACGTTTTGTGGCATGCCCAGCACTTATGGATGTGCTGGGCCTTCCTCAAGCTCTCTCCATAATGTGAATGGATGCTGTGCGCATGCTATGGCATCTCTTCTCCGGGCAGCAATCGGACACTGCAGCTTTTCTCACTGGCAAGATGCTGCAGCCCATGGGTGAGGACTACATCGGGCAGGCTATCTTAGCAGGTCGCTGCATGTAGGCAGAGTGCATTTTGCAATGTTAAAATCGGGCAGGATGCGGCGCCCTGCTAAAACAGGCCAACGTGAACACTTCTCTCAAAAAATGTTTGTGGTTTCATCTGCATCCCTGCGATGGAATCTGTTTGATTGCTGGAATATTGAATAGCTGTATTGAATAGCCATGGGAGCTAATTCCAGGCGCTATTCAACCGTCATCGAACTGAACTGTGAGTTCATTTTCAGTGATGGGAGTTGGTAACAAAGTGGCAATATCTTCAGCAATTTTAGTAAATGTTTCAAAGTTGCACCTGTCACACGACGGTTACTGGCTGTTCATAACACTGTCTCTTGTTCCAGGCATTCATTAGTTGTTACTTTTTAACTGTTATGTATCTTGATATGTTATACCAGCATCCAAAACCATCTCCATTAAATTTGCTCACTTATTAATTCAACACTCTGGTATGTGTGTGTGTGAGACAGAATGTATCACCCACATCTGCTAAGGCTGGGTACACACTTGGCGATATGCAGCCGAAATATTAGTCGATCCGGCGAATGTGTGCATGATCTCCCGTCTACAGATATGAGATCAGGGGGCGCTATTCTAATGATGTTTGTGTTTTTTTTTTTTTTTACGTTTATCACGCCAAACAAACTGGGTTTAGCTGCGTAAATGCGTGTAAGTTAATGGATGCAATGCGAAAAGTGCCTTTTGGGCTCTCAAACAGCATTTTACCTTGCCACCTCCATGGGCTGAGAGTTGAAATGCTGGTGCCTGCAGGTGTTCGTGCACGAACGGCATAACAATTGAACACACACACACACACACACACACACACACACACACACACACACACACACACACACACACACACACACACACACACACACACACACACACACACACACACTATTTAGGATGTAGTCAAGCAGATTTAGAAAAACTGAATTTCTTTAGGGTTCCTAATTTTTGAACAGTTTATATTTCAAGTTGCCTAGAATGAGTCCCTTTTGAACATGACTGACTAGAATTAGGTATAGTATTCCAGTTATATATTATAACTAGTGAAAATAAGGTGATGTAGCCTATAGCAACCAGTCAGGATTTTTCTTTTCATTTTGCTGAATACACTAGATAAAATATAATCTCATTGGTTGCCATGAGTTACTTGTCAATGAAAGCCTGGATTATTTTGCATTTATTTTGTCATACCAGTTCACTTTTTTTTACTTTAGGGGGGGGGGGGGGGGGGTTATGCACCCTTTAAACATTGAATTTTTCATGCTAAAATGAAACACATTTCTGAGGGGGAAAAATCTACCAAGATGAGGTAACATTTGATTTTTTTTCTTTCTTTCTCTGCAGTATCGGACAAAAGCAGAATTTTTTTCACATTGCTATAAACAAAACTGTATTAAAATGTGATTCCATATTGACATTTGGTATGTAAAATCTTAAAACATCAAGGATTAAACACTGTTGGCTAGTTTAAATTAAATGCTTATTTTTATTTCTCTAACGTCCTTGAGGATGCTGGGACTCCGTAAGGACCATGTTGAATAGACTGGCTCCGCAGGAGATAGGGCACTTTAAGAAAGCTTTGGACTCTGGGTGTGCACTGGCTCCTCCCTCTATGCCCCTCCTCCAGACCTCAGTTTTTACACTGTGCCCAGAGCAGGAAGGGTGCACTGCAGAGAGCTCTCCTGAGTTCTCTGCCTAAAAAGCATTTTTGTTTGGATTTTTTCTCTACTTTTTCTACTTTTTCACAGGGAGCACTGCTGGCAACAGGCTCCCTGCATCGAGGGACTGAGGAGAGAGGAGCAGACCTTCTTGTCTAAGATAGGCTCTGCTTCCCCGGCTACTGGACACCATTAGCTCCAGAGGGGGTGAACGCAGGTTCTTACTGGGCGTCCACCCCCGGAGCCGCGCCGCCGTTCTCCTCACAGAGCTAGAAGAACAGAAGACAGAAGTCGTCAGGCGGCAGAAGCCTTCAGCTTCACAGAGGTAACGCACAGCACTGCAGCTGTGCGTCATTGCTCCCATACACCTCACACACTCCGGTCACTGTAAGGGTGCAGGGGGGGGGGGGGGGGGGGGGGCAGGCACCCTGGGCAGCAATATAAACACCTCTTATGGCAAAAACAATATACATGTACAGGTGGGCACTGTACATGTATATAAAAGAGCCCCCGCCATATTTTTGTTAGTTTGAGCGGGACAGAAGCCTGCCGCCGAGGCGGCGGGGCTACTCCCTCTGCACTCACCAGCACCATTTTCTCTCCACAGCACCGCTGAGAGGAAGCTCCCCGGACTCTCTCCTGCTTACACACGGTGAAGGGGTGTTTAAAAGAGATGGGGGGGGGGGGGCACATAATTGGCAGATAACATATTATACAGCGCTGCTGGGGAAAAACATTTTGTGTTGGTCTCCAGGATCATTGCGCTGGGGTGTGTGCTGGCATACTCTCTCTGTCTCTCCAAAGGGCCTTGACAGGGATACTGTCTTCAGAAAGGGGTTCCCTGTGTGTGTGATGTTTCGATACGCGTGTGTCGACATGTTTGACGAGGAAGGCTCGCTTAATGTGGAGGGGGAGTGCTTGAATGTCATGTCGCCGTCTGCAACGCCGACACCGGAATGGGTGGATATGCTGAATGTCTTGAATGCAAATGTTAATCTATTGCATAAAAGGTTAGACAAGGCAGAAGCTAGGGATCAGTCAGGTAGCCAGTCCATGCCTGTCCCTGTGGCGCCAGGCCCTTCGGGGTCTCAAGCGCACCATATCCCAGATCGATGACATGGATACTGACTCTAGTGTCGACTATGAAGATGCAAAATTACAGCTGAGGGTGGCAAAAGGTATTCGGTACATGATTATTGGCATTAAAGAGGTTTTGCATATTACTGAGGAAGCCCCTGTCCCTGACACGAGGGTACACATGTATAAGGGGAAAAAGCCTGAAGTCAACTTTCCATCCTCATTTGAACTAAGTGAATTGTGCGAAAAGGCTTGGGAGTCTCCGGATAGAAGACCACAAGTTCCCAAAAGGATTCTTATGGCGTATCCTTTTCCACAAACTGATAGGATACGATGGGAATCTTCGCCTAAAGTAGACAAGGCGCTGACACGCTTGTCCAAAAAGGTGGCACTGCCTTCTCAGGATACGGCTTCCCTCAAGGAACCTGCTGACCGCAGGCAGGAAATTACCTTTGATAATGCTGATTATGATTACCTTATAACCTTCACTATATGGGTAAGAGACTCAGTACGCAATTGGCGTATGGGGTACCGTAAGGGTACGCACTTAGCATAGCGGACGCTTAGCTGTGAGCGAGCGTGTACTCTGCATTGTATGCCGGGCCTGTACTGTGCATTGTATGCCGGGCCTGTACTGTGCATTGTATGCCGGGCCTGTACTGTGCATTGTATGCCGGGCCTGTACTGTGCATTGTATGCCGGGCCTGTACTCTGCATTGTATGCCGGGCCTGTACTCTGCATTGTATGCCGGGCCTGTACTCTGCATAGTATGCCGGGCCTGTACTCTGCATAGTATGCCGGGCCTGTACTCTGCATAGTATGCCGGGCCTGTACTCTGCATAGTATGCCGGGCCTGTACTCTGCATAGTATGCCGGGCCTGTACTCTGCATAGTATGCCGGGCCTGTACTCTGCATAGTATGCCGGGCCTGTACTCTGCATAGTATGCCGGGCCTGTACTCTGCATAGTATGCCGGGCCTGTACTCTGCATAGTATGCCGGGCCTGTACTGTGCATAGTATGCCGGGCCTGTACTGTGCATAGTATGCCGGGCCTGTACTGTGCATAGTATGCCGGGCCTGTACTGTGCATAGTATGCCGGGCCTGTACTGTGCATAGTATGCCGGGCCTGTACTGTGCATAGTATGCCGGGCCTGTACTGTGCATAGTATGCCGGGCCTGTACTGTGCATAGTATGCCGGGCCTGTACTGTGCATAGTATGCCGGGCCTGTACTGTGCATAGTATGCCGGGCCTGTACTGTGCATAGTATGCCGGGCCTGTACTGTGCATAGTATGCCGGGCCTGTACTGTGCATTGTATGCCGGGCCTGTACTGTGCATTGTATGCCGGGCCTGTACTCTGCATAGTATGCCGGGCCTGTACTCTGCATAGTATGCCGGGCCTGTACTCTGCATAGTATGCCGGGCCTGTACTCTGCATAGTATGCCGGGCCTGTACTCTGCATAGTATGCCGGGCCTGTACTCTGCATAGTATGCCGGGCCTGTACTCTGCATAGTATGCCGGGCCTGTACTCTGCATAGTATGCCGGGCCTGTACTCTGCATAGTATGCCGGGCCTGTACTCTGCATAGTATGCCGGGCCTGTACTCTGCATAGTATGCCGGGCCTGTACTCTGCATAGTATGCCGGGCCTGTACTCTGCATAGTATGCCGGGCCTGTACTGTGTGATAATGCTGATTATGATTACCTTATAACCTTCACTATATGGGTAAGAGACTCAGTATGCAATTGGCGTATGGGGTACCGTAAGGGTACGCACTTAGCGTAGCGGACGCTTAGCCGTGATCGAGACGCACGAGCGGCACGCTCGCTCACAACTTTAAGCTTGGTGTCGAACACGCTATAGGCGAGCGACTACCGTAATGCTACGCTACCAGCGTAGCGGACGCTCGAGACCACGAGGAGATCACGAGCGGCGCAGACGCTCACAAGATGATAATCAGTAAACCTTGAAAGTAATACACAGAAAGGATACTCTTATGCTGTAAACCTTGTACTGAAACACTGTAGCGATATAACGCTGCTTAACCTTGTTAACACTAAAGCTGTCTGAGCGATCGAGACGCTCCTATTACCCTCTGCAATGTAATGAACACACGATACCGTGCTAAGGTTCCAACACCTTTACTAACAAGCTTTTAGTTATATCGAAAAGGGGTAAACAGTTTACAAGTCATACACTACAAGCTAACATATAATTCTAACAGAATATCTAGACAGAAATATACAATAACGTTACAATCTTATACTATAACAGAGAGAGAGAGAATGAATGGCCAATACAAACAAAGAGCGAGTTGATTACAGAGAATTACTTACACACACTGGGAACGATCGCTGCGCAGCTTCTTCTGGTACCAGCTCCAAGTTAGTCAATATGAAAACCGTTTGTGGAGAGTCAGAGTGAGCTGCCCAGGCTGGCTGATCTTATATACACTGCATACAGTACACTACAAAGGGACCTATAATCTCATTGGACACAGGAATGTCTCCTCGCATCATAACAAAAGGTCATAGGTTAGTTTGAACAGGTGGGCTGTGACTATTACAAACTGCTCAGGTGGGAGGGAATTGCCGGATTCCCGCCGCATGGATAATGAATTGCAAATATATGAAATGTCCAGAATCTACTAATGGCCATAACTATATGCAGGAGCGATTAATCTTTACCTAACCAACACCGGATTATTGCTATTAAAATACTCTTCGGTTAGGTACCAGACACAACTGTTCTACCTTAATCAGACCCTTTGTACCACGTAAAAAGGAACTCCTATGTCCCTGAACAAGTCACATTAAACAAACTTACAGTTATCACTAAGGGGAACATAACCTATAAAACCTGCTATATGGATTTATTATCTAGCGATTGAGTCGCTCGCTAGATGCACACAAACTCTACCGTAAATGCACATACCATGCGCTCAAGCGCACGCCCGTAGGGGCGCCGTCACGCAACTGCGAATATGTGCACGCACGCCAGAGAGTGCATGTGCAGCGGGCGAGCGCATGAGGTGAATATATGGCAACGTGCAGCATGATATTTTTCTGACTTTAACAGTCCACCCTTTGGCAGTCATCAATAACTGCCACTTCCTAAAACAGTTCAAAAAGAGAAAAATATATGTCATATGTAATACATTTCTATGATTGGGTAAGGGTGAAGAGAAGAAGGTGGGAAAAAAAAGTATGACCTAGTGAAATAGTAGAAGCATGTGTGTATGAGTCCATGTTTGAGGGGTCATGTATCATCGTGCCGTACGTGTTTTAAATCAAGCTTCGAGGTATTGCGAAGTATACATTTGAATTCCTTCTTATCCCGTATTAAGGGTCTGTGGATGGGCTGTCAAACTTTACCGAGCTCTTTTCTGCTTTTGGTTGCAACAAAATGGGGGAGCACATTTTAGTTGATACATGAATGGGGGGGATATGCGAGTGCTGATATCTGTGCCTATATTCCCTATCGACTATGTGTGTCATTACCTGAAGGTTGTAGAAATGAAGATAAGAAGCAATTATGGCAAATGCAGTCAGAATCTATGTGAGGTTAATATACATTTGTTGATTGAGGTCTTGTCTTGTCTTGTCTCGATGTACATGTTGACTGTAGTCTCCCGATGCTTTTGCTATAATTGCTGAGCAAAAAGCTTTCTCAATGTCCATAGACTTACAATCTTTAAAGTATTGGGCTATCGTAAAAGTTAGTCACTAGGGATATTGGGGGTCTATGGCATTGTCCATCAATGGTCTGTATAAAAAGGTTGTCAAATTCTTCTTCCAAGCGGATGTCTTTGTACCTTGGAGGAAAACAAAGGAGAAACGGGTGAAAGAAACGGACCGTGGAATCACATTTTCATCACAACATTGTCTCTATTGTTGGGTCATAAATCAAATTTGTTGTTATTACAGTTTCATCACTCCTTAAACTCATCACTCGGGCACTACGTTTACACTTCGTTAAAACCCGAACGCATCTAAATATCAGACCGACCAATATGATGACACCCAGAATACACAAAAGAAATTTCCCTACATCCATAATAATACCTTGGGCCCATTCTCCTAAACCAGAGAACCAATTTCGTGGGTTCAACCATGACACCCAACTGGTCAGCTCATTACCCACAGCAGCAAGGGTGAGATTGTTTCCTTCGGAACTCCCATTTTAATTGCAAGCTGTCATCCATCTTTTGGTCTATGACCTCGACCGGGTCTTCAGTGCTGTTTGTAATATACGTGCTACACTTTATTCCATATTGAGTAGCCAAGGTGACACAATACCCGCCTGTCACAGCTGTGAGATAATTGAGAATCATCCTATGCTGAACCAGTTCTGTTTTGTAGGCTTGTAACTCTCTTCCAGTATACCTGAATGTGTCGTCATACATTTCAGTGATATTATCTAATAAATTTGCAAGCGCAGATATATACCTATAATTTATCACTCCCCTGGCGGTATGAGTGATATCCATCGCGAGAAGGAATTGAATCCCGGTGGATTCATGGATCAAATCAGAGGCCGGATGCTCTGTTTTCTCTATCAGTTGCCTTTTAACGACGTGCTCGTAATGGGTGTGAGTATAAGGAGCTTGGGCACCACGGTGAATATCTTTCATTTTAGTGTGGGATACAGTCATTACCTCAGGCAGTACTTTTCCAATATAACATAACCCTTCTGAGTTTGGGGCAAGCCACTTATACGCCTTCCTCCCGCATATGAAATATGCATCATCGGGGAGAACATATGGGACGGAGTATGACATTACCATGTTACAAATTTTCCATGTGAACTCTCCTAACCCTAATTCTCCCATCTGTTTAGTGCACGTATCAGTTTGTACGATCTGTGCACAGTATCCTGGTGATACTTCTCCAACTCGCATGATCCTACTTCCTAAGGTGTACCTATACCGAAAGAATTTCCTATGGTCGGCTATCTGGCGTATAAGTTCTGTATCTACGGGCAATCTGTCGGCTCTATGTGAGAATGTCATGGTTTGATTACTCCATGACACTTCCCAATTTCCCGGCTTTCGGGGATTGGAAATGTTAAAGCATACTAAGGATCTATCCACATGATACTGGTGGAGCTTCAAACTAGGAGGACTAGAGATATTAAACCTCCTGTCCACCGGCCTCCCACCACTTAGCTCAAGTACCTCTCCTACCGTTAAAGGGAATGGTACTAGTCCTGATTTGTTATGGCCTTGAGGTACTTGAGAGCATACCCAACAATCTGTCTGATTTAACACTTTACCCACTAAGGAGTGATAGTCACTCAATGGATGCCGGTCCATATGGATATTTAAAACTGGATTGGCATTTCTTGATACACCCATCCTCGACTATACTGTCACAGTGTCTACAGATGCAGTTCTCTTCAGCTAACAATCCTTCACAATTCCTTCTATTGTCAATGCTACCAGATCGTTTTCTGATACTCGCCTTTACTCGGTGATTATGTTGTTCTTGGAAATCTACGCCTTCATCCTGGCCATCAGAACCCATTCCAGATCCTTTCTCGACTTCCATGGTACTCTCACCGAAACAGACTGCTCTGGTCAACATCATGGTTAACAGGAAAATCCGTATCACAGTCTCTTGGGGCAAGTCCATCTTAGAGGAGTAAAAGGAGAAAAATAAGAAGGGGGAATGGAAATAGGATTGAGGTGGGAACTGGAGAAAATAACAAATGGGAAAAAGAAATCTAGCTCGACAAGTTTCTGGTCTTATTATTCTCAGCGCTCAGGTGTCGTCTCAATCCTCCCTGAACAGACACTCTAGTGATACAACCTCTACCGTCTGTTCTTTATCACGGGACCTCTCTGGGTCAGTGACCTTTTTACAATGAGACGAATGGACCCAAGTCTCTCTCTCGGCAACCTTCAATGCTGTTTTGCTGGTCAATAAGACTTGATATGGTCCTTCCCATCTGTCAATAAGGCAACCTGAGCGTAGAAAATTCCGTATCATTACATAATCCCCAGGTTCAATGTCATGACAATTACTGTCTGGCAAATCAGGAATCACCAACTTTAGATTATCATTCTGATTCCTCAATTGCTTACTCATCTTAACCAAGTACTTTACGGTTACTTCATTGTTACATTTCAAATCATCCTGGGGGTTAATCACAACATGGGGTTGTCGACCAAACAGAATTTCAAAAGGAGACAGATTAAGAGGGGACCTGGGAGTGGTTCTGATGCTGTTTAATACAATTGGCAAAGCTTCGGGCCTTAACAGTCCTGTTTCAGTCATTACCTTGCTCAATTTATTTTTAATAGTGCTGTTAACTCTTTCCACCTTCGCACTCGCCTGGGGGCGGTACGGAGTGTGCAGCTTACTATTAATTCCCATCAACTTACACATTGTTTGAAAGACTTCACCGGTGAAATGGGTACCCCTATCACTCTCAATTATTCTAGGGATACCGTACCTACACACAAATTCCTGCACAATTTTCTTTGCAGTAAATACAGCGGTATTTGTGGCCGCAGGAAATGCTTCGACCCAATTTGAGAATACATCAATACAGACCAAAACATACTTTAAATTTCTACAAGGTGGCAATTGTATGAAATCAATTTGTATTACCTGGAAAGGGCCATCTGTTGGAGGGATATGGGATGGCTCTGTCGGTATTGCCTTTCCGATATTCTTCCTCAAGCAGGTAAGGCATGTCATCGCTCTTTTACCCGCATGGGAAGAAAATCCTGGGGCGCACCAATAAGCTCTTACTAGCTTACACATTCCTTCTTTGCCCAGATGAGTCAGCCCGTGTGCTGCTTCCGCTAGACTTGGAAGGTATGCTCTGGGTGCCACTGGTTTACCATGTCCATCTGTCCAGAGTCCTGAGGACTCCTGGCCATATCCTTTTGACCTCCAAACTGCCCTTTCCTGTGGAGAACACACATTTTGCATTTCACACAATTTCTGTGTGTTTACAGTATTAAATACCATCAGCTGTGTGGTGTCAGTCTGTCTGGGGGTGCTGGCTGCTAATTTAGCAGCTTCGTCTGCTCGGCTGTTACCGGGTCTTGGCTATACGTGTGAGCTTTACACTTGATAACAGCCACTCTGTCGGGTTCCTGTATCGCTGTTAGAAGTCTTTTGATGTGGGCTGCATGCGCTACGGGTGTGCCAGCTGCCGTCATGAAATTTCTGAGTCGCCATAGGGCTCCGAAATCATGGACTACTCCGAAGGCGTACCTAGAATCTGTGTAGATATTGGCTGACTTGCCCTTAGCCAATTCACATGCTCTGGTTAGGGCAACCAGTTCAGCAACTTGTGCTGAGTGTGGTGGGCCTAGCGGTTCTGCTTCTATGGTACCTTGGTCATCTACGACTGCGTATCCAGTACACAAGTCTCCCGAGTCCGTCTGTCTGTGACAACTACCGTCAGTGTAGAAAGTAAAATCTACATCTTCCAGTGGGTTGTCACTGATGTCAGGCCTTGCCGTGAAATTTTGGGTCAAATATTCCATACAATCATGCGTGTCATCCCCTGTATTAAATCCTCCTTCACCATCACTCTCATCCTCCACCCTTTGTGCCTGTCCAGGCACACCTGGGAGATACGTTGCAGGATTTAATGCGCTGCATCTCCTTATGGTAATGTTTACGGGGGCCATCAATGCCTATTCCCATCTTGTAAACCGCGCTGATGAGACGTGTCTGGTTTGGGCAGAATTCAGCAAGGCTGACACTGCATGTGGCGTATGAATTGTGAGGTTGTGTCCTAGCACTACATCTTCGCTTTTTGTGACTAGTAATGCTATTGCTGCAACGCTTCGCAAGCATGTGGGGAGGGATCGCGCTACCGTATCTAGCTGAGCGCTGTAGTAGGCTACCGGCCTGCTGGCATCACCATGCTTCTGGGTTAGGACACCTGCTGCGCACCCAACACTCTGTTCCGTACAGCTCAAAGGGTTTCCCATAGTCTAGCATACCCAATGCCGGTGCCTGCGTTAGGCACTGTTTAAGTCTCTCAAATGCCATCTCAGATTCGTCTGTGTGCGAAATCCGATCAGGTTTATTTGATGAAACCATCTCCTGCAATGGCATGGCCAGTATGGAAAAATCTGGGATCCAGTTACGGCAATACCCACACATTCCTAAAAACGTTCTAATCTGTTGCTGGGTTTGTGGCAGGGTCATGTCACGAATTGGTTGAATTCTATCAGCGGTGAGGTGTCTCAGTCCTTGTGTTAGACAGTGTCCCAAATACTTCACCCGGTCCTGGCATAATTGTAACTTGTCTTTGGAAACTTTGTGTCCTGTGTCTGAAAGATGAAACAGGAGTTGTTTCGTATCTTTCAGGGACGCTTCCAGTGAATCTGAACACAGTAGTAAATCATCCACATACTGTATCAATATTGATCCACTCTCTGGTTGGAAAGACTGTAAACAATCATGCAGAGCCTGTGAGAAAATACTTGGACTGTCTATGAAACCTTGTGGTAAGCGAGTCCATGTATATTGAACCCCTCTGTATGTAAATGCGAATAAGTATTGACTGTCAGGGTGCAGAGGTACCGAGAAGAAAGCGGAGCAGAGGTCAATCACAGTGAAAAATTTGGCAGTGGGAGGGATTTGCATAAGGATAACAGCTGGATTTGGCACTACGGGGAATTGACTCTCAACTATTTTGTTGACCCCTCTTAAATCCTGTACTAATCTGTAACCCCTCCCCCCACTCTTTTTAACAGGGAAGATGGGACTATTTGCAGTGCTGGACGTCCTTACCAGAATGCCCTGTTGTAGCAAGCGCTCTATTACAGGGTAAACTCCTAACTCCACCTCTGGCTTCAGAGGGTACTGTGGGATTTTTGGAGCTATCCTACCATCTTTTACTTGCACTGGGGCTACATTTGCCATCAATCCAGTGTCTTGTCCGTCCTTGGTCCAAAGTGACTCCGGTATCTGGGAAGTCATTTCTTCTACCTTGGACGGACACCTATTTACAATAACAGTGTGTGACATTAATCTTGTTGGGGAGTCTAGCATATCTTGCGCTTCCTGAGCGTGGTTTTCGGGTATGTCCAAGAACACACCTTCAGGAGTACAGTATATGACGCATCCCATTTTGCACAGTAAATCTCTCCCTAAGAGATTAGTCGGAGCCGATGCAGCCAGCAGAAAAGAATGCTTGGTATGCAAAGGCCCTATCGTAACCTCTGTTGGTTTGCTTAAAGGGTATTGTCGTACTAATCCTGTTACTCCCATGGCTGGAATTGTTTTACCAGTGGTTCTCATGCCCACGGTCGAATTTATCACTGACTTGGCCGCCCCCGTATCTACAAGGAAATTTAGAGATTTACCAGCTACATCGATTGTGACCTCGGGTTCACTTCCAGGGCTCGCAATCAATTTCACTGGCTGCAGATTACAGGTGTGGCCCAACCCCTATGGTGTGTGGTGACCTCCCTGCATTGCAGTTGCAGCTATCACCTGTGAAGGGGGTGAATGGGTGTTATTAGAAACTTGCCAGTCTTTTTGGGGGATACCTTCTTGTTTCCCCTGCGTGTGGCTCATAACTCCGTCTCTGCGGTCCTTGATCCCATTTTCGTGTGTCATGTCGTTGTCTAGGAGGTTGATATGATTTTTGTGCATTTTTCGATCTACAGTCTCGTGCAAAATGTCCCTCTTTATGACAGTAATAACAAGTTACCACATTTGACTTACCCACAGGGGTCGGAGATTTATACAGAGGTGGCCTTGTGGTCAGGGCCTGTATACTTACGGCCATTAACATCACTTTGTGACTCCCTGTGTCTGGTGATATTCCGATCATGATCAACAGCGGCCTCTCAAAGTAGCCACCGACAGACCTCGCCAACATGGTTGGGTGGTCTGTACCTTTTGTCCTTAATACTTCCTTTAAACCTTCCGTTAACACAGATACTGCTACTTCTCTATGATTTACATTTGTCTTAATGTCTTCTATGCCTGTATACTTAGCCATTTCCTGTAGTGCCCGATGAAAATAATCAGCAGCTGTTTCTCCCTCTTTTTGTTTGATGGAAAAAATTTTGTTCCATTTGGCAACAGCTGGAAAATACTCTTTTAACTGTAAATTTATTCTCTTTACATTATCTTGGTTGTACACATCCGTAAGGGGTACATCTTCATCTAATTTACAGTCAGCTAAAAATCTTGCTGAGTCGACATTGGAGGGTAAACATGCCCTCAGCAATATCTGCCAGTCTTTGTTATTGGGCTCCACAGTATTTCCTAGATCTCTAATGTATTTCTGGCTAGCAACTAGATCTTTCCTAGGATCAGGGAATTCAGTCACTATTGCTCTTAATTCCATTCGGGAAAAGGGGCAGTGCATGGCGATGTTTCTGACAGGAGTGACTCCTGAAGTGTCCGTTTTCCCATTTGGCACTGCTATTACCCTAACGGGATTAAGTCCAATAACATCATTCTGAGTAGATTCTACAATATGTGGTGAAATGGTTTCAGCATAGTGTATGGTGCCGTACTTACCAGTTGATACGACCTCACCTGTCCCTCCGCTAGGGGGCTTTGATACTAATCTTACGGGTTGGGCCGTGCCCACGGTTGTTTCTGCTATGGTGGCTGCTAGAGAGAGTGCCGATATTGTTGTTGGCTCATCCTCTTGATCACACTCCTGGGGAAAGTTTAAAACAGGGTACAGCTTGCACGGATTAATTAGTATTTGCATCAATAATCTTAGTCACATTATTCTTAACATTTATACAGTTACTAAGTGCATGTTTATCATTCACCAGTGTGCAATTCTCTGTAACTACCTGCTCTCCCGTTATGTATGGTGGCGGTGGCGCCGTGGCTATCAGTTTCCTGATAGGGTTAGATCCAGCCGCCTGAGCCAATCCTCTCTGTATTTCACCCTCCTGCTGCCATAACTGTAAATAGTCATAATGTTTGATCCGTCTCTTTGCAGATTTAATGAGACATATCCTTCTCCTTAGATTTTGTAACACATCTGGGCTAAAACTGCCTACCCGTGGGAACTTTTCCCCATCATGCACAGTCATTCTTTCCCATTCATCGCACAAAACCTCTGTGTGTGAACCGTGGGGGTCATTCCGAGTTGTTCGCTCGCAAGCGGATTTTAGCAGATTTGCTCATGCTAAGCCGCCGCCTACTGGGAGTGAATCTTAGCATCTTAAAATTGCGAACGATGTATTCGCAATATTGCGATTACACACCTCGTAGCAGTTTCTGAGTAGCTCCAGACTTACTCGGCATCTGCGATCATTTCACTGCTTGTCGTTCCTGGTTTGACGTCACAAACACACCCAGCGTTCGCCCAGACACTCCTCCGTTTCTCCGGCCACTCCTGCGTTTTTTCCGGAAACGGTAGCGTTTTTTCCCACACGCCCATAAAACGGCCTGTTTCCGCCCAGTAACACCCATTTCCTGTCAATCACATTACGATCGCCAGAACGATGAAAAAGCCGTGAGTAAAATTCCTAACTGCATAGCAAATTTACTTGGCGCAGTCGCAGTGCGGACATTGCGCATGCGCATTAAGCGGAAAATCGCTGCGATGCGAAGATTTTTACCGAGCGAACAACTCGGAATGAGGGCCCGTATTTCTCTCACATTACATACCTTGCCGACCCGATTGGTCGGTTTACTAAGTCAACCCGAACCGAGGTTGATCGCCCCCTACCTGAACAACTGGCCCCCATCTTTGCAGGTGCTGCTTTCACTACCTCTGACCTTCAAATCAGGGTCTTCAGCGAACCCTTACAAAAACCAAGATGTCCGGGGTAGGCCG
Organism: Pseudophryne corroboree; assembly: GCF_028390025.1. Taxonomy (NCBI): domain Eukaryota; kingdom Metazoa; phylum Chordata; class Amphibia; order Anura; family Myobatrachidae; genus Pseudophryne; species Pseudophryne corroboree. Next base: position 298,909,506 of record NC_086444.1, on the reverse strand, counting down.
GCGGCGGAAGTTTACCGAGTACTCCACTCACTCGCCCACGTCGACCAATACGCCCACACACTGCCTTAGCGCTGGTGTACTCAACCTAGGGCCCCTGCGACCTGAACCTCTATTTACTGGAACATGTGGGTGTGATCAGAAGAGCACTTAACCCTTTCCAGTAACTATTGGTTGTTGGATAGTTCCCGAGTGACCAGCGAACCTCCCTTAAAATAAAAAAAATAACACAAATCACGTTAGAATGTACAAATAGCGTTTGTGACCCCTCTAGCGTACGCAAATGGTACTGGGTCAAGTTACTAACTAATGCACACAATTACGTGCGGTACAATCGTTCTGCACATAAGCAACTAATCTTATGTGCGGAGCGACCAGTGGAATCGAAAATTGTGGCTGCGAATTCCTTCAGCCAGAGCTTAATGGCTTATATGGGTATCGCACCAACCCTTTCTGGTGTTGTGCTCCTTTTATCTATAGCGGACTTCTTAGTCTGCTGTACCTAGACCTCCTGGTCTGTCTGGACCTCCTGGTCTGTGCTACAGTAGACCTCCTGGTCTGCTATACTCTAATGCTCTTTTTTTTTTTTTAAATGTTTAACAAGGGATGCCTCCCAAGCCACCATGCAGTCACTTACACGTATGTACCTCACGAGAACTCGATGATTTCCTGTGGTTCAACCCCAAAAATTTTAGAAACATATATATGTATACACACTCTTTCACCTCATATGCTCTTTACTTTCGTTTCTGCGCAGAAATCCCTTTCATTCAGTAACAGTCTAGTCCAGATGAGTTGCAAATTAGAGAAGGATCTATTAGCTTAAAATTTTGGACACTGAGATCGATTTGCGCTATTATCGCATTGCCTCCTTTTCGCCTATTTAAAATAATACTATCGTGTGATTTGTATTATGTGGGCGTACCCAGACGCTCCGTTGCGTAATATACGCTCCGTGCGTCGGCCCTTGCGTCGCGTACGCTAGTCCCGCCCTTTGTTAGAGACACATGTACGTAAGCCAGGTATATCCACAGAAATACAATTAACACGTTTATATCAATGTAGATGATCTTTAACTGTAATCATCTACTGAACACCACACCGAACTTCCTTGTATCTTAGGCAAGCCGTGCGCGTGTTTTACAAATTACTCCTTAACGTATTAATATTACTTTTAACTACCAATAGCAACAAATCTTTCTCAGCACGTTATCAATTGTGAAATGGCAAACAGGAAAGTGATATGTGAAAATACACAAATGAAAAGAATGCAGATGTATGCGTGCGAGTGTACGCAAAACAGAAATAAAACGGTTTTAAAAAGACAATAGCGTATTGTTCTTACCTCCGGTTCCGGATTCCACCAGCACTCCTTCAACGTAACGAAACAGACGCTTATCTAGCCAGCACTACTGCCTTCCCGCCCTTGCTGACAGATAACGTCTGTATTCGCTAGTGCGGATATGTGGAGGACGGACGAGCCGCCAATTGATAATGCTGATTATGATTACCTTATAACCTTCACTATATGGGTAAGAGACTCAGTACGCAATTGGCGTATGGGGTACCGTAAGGGTACGCACTTAGCGTAGCGGACGCTTAGCTGTGAGCGAGCGTGTACTGTGCATTGTATGCCGGGCCTGTACTGTGCATTGTATGCCGGGCCTGTACTGTGCAGTGTATGCCGGGCCTGTACTGTGCAGTGTATGCCGGGCCTGTACTGTGCAGTGTATGCCGGGCCTGTACTGTGCAGTGTATGCCGGGCCTGTACTGTGCAGTGTATGCCGGGCCTGTACTGTGCAGTGTATGCCGGGCCTGTACTGTGCAGTGTATGCCGGGCCTGTACTGTGCAGTGTATGCCGGGCCTGTACTGTGCAGTGTATGCCGGGCCTGTACTGTGCAGTGTATGCCGGGCCTGTACTGTGCAGTGTATGCCGGGCCTGTACTGTGCAGTGTATGCCGGGCCTGTACTGTGCAGTGTATGCCGGGCCTGTACTGTGCAGTGTATGCCGGGCCTGTACTGTGCAGTGTATGCCGGGCCTGTACTGTGCAGTGTATGCCGGGCCTGTACTGTGCAGTGTATGCCGGGCCTGTACTGTGCAGTGTATGCCGGGCCTGTACTGTGCAGTGTATGCCGGGCCTGTACTGTGCAGTGTATGCCGGGCCTGTACTGTGCAGTGTATGCCGGGCCTGTACTGTGCAGTGTATGCCGGGCCTGTACTGTGCAGTGTATGCCGGGCCTGTACTGTGCAGTGTATGCCGGGCCTGTACTGTGCAGTGTATGCCGGGCCTGTACTGTGCAGTGTATGCCGGGCCTGTACTGTGCAGTGTATGCCGGGCCTGTACTGTGCAGTGTATGCCGGGCCTGTACTGTGCAGTGTATGCCGGGCCTGTACTGTGCAGTGTATGCCGGGCCTGTACTGTGCAGTGTATGCCGGGCCTGTACTGTGCAGTGTATGCCGGGCCTGTACTGTGCAGTGTATGCCGGGCCTGTACTGTGCAGTGTATGCCGGGCCTGTACTGTGCAGTGTATGCCGGGCCTGTACTGTGCAGTGTATGCCGGGCCTGTACTGTGCAGTGTATGCCGGGCCTGTACTGTGCAGTGTATGCCGGGCCTGTACTGTGCAGTGTATGCCGGGCCTGTACTGTGCAGTGTATGCCGGGCCTGTACTGTGCAGTGTATGCCGGGCCTGTACTGTGCAGTGTATGCCGGGCCTGTACTGTGCAGTGTATGCCGGGCCTGTACTGTGCAGTGTATGCCGGGCCTGTACTGTGCAGTGTATGCCGGGCCTGTACTGTGCAGTGTATGCCGGGCCTGTACTGTGCAGTGTATGCCGGGCCTGTACTGTGCAGTGTATGCCGGGCCTGTACTGTGCAGTGTATGCCGGGCCTGTACTGTGCAGTGTATGCCGGGCCTGTACTGTGCAGTGTATGCCGGGCCTGTACTGTGCAGTGTATGCCGGGCCTGTACTGTGCAGTGTATGCCGGGCCTGTACTGTGCAGTGTATGCCGGGCCTGTACTGTGCAGTGTATGCCGGGCCTGTACTGTGCAGTGTATGCCGGGCCTGTACTGTGCAGTGTATGCCGGGCCTGTACTGTGCAGTGTATGCCGGGCCTGTACTGTGCAGTGTATGCCGGGCCTGTACTGTGCAGTGTATGCCGGGCCTGTACTGTGCAGTGTATGCCGGGCCTGTACTGTGCAGTGTATGCCGGGCCTGTACTGTGCGATAATGCTGATTATGATTACCTTATAACCTTCACTATATGGGTAAGAGACTCAGTACGCAATTGGCGTATGGGGTACCGTAAGGGTACGCACTTAGCGTAGCGGACGCTTAGCCGTGATCGAGACGCACGAGCGGCACGCTCGCTCACAGCTTTACGCTTGGTGTCGAACACGCTATAGGCGAGCGACTACCGTAATGCTACGCTACCAGCGTAGCGGACGCTCGAGACCACGAGGAGATCACGAGCGGCGCAGACGCTCACAAGATGACAATCAGTAAACCTTGAAAGTAATACACAGAAAGGATACTCTTATGCTGTAAACCTTGTACTGAAACACTGTAGCGATATAACGCTGCTTAACCTTGTTAACACTAAAGCTGTCTGAGCGATCGAGACGCTCCTATTACCCTCTGCAATGTAATGAACACACGATACCGTGCTAAGGTTCCAACACCTTTACTAACAAGCTTTTAGTTATATCGAAAAGGGGTAAACAGTTTACAAGTCATACACTACAAGCTAACATATAATTCTAACAGAATATCTAGACAGAAATATACAATAACGTTACAATCTTATACTATAACAGAGAGAGAGAGAGAATGACTGGCCAATACAAACAAAGAGCGAGTTGATTACAGAGAATTACTTACACACACTGGGAACGATCGCTGCGCAGCTTCTTCTGGTACCAGCTCCAAGTTAGTCAATATGAAAACCGTTTGTGGAGAGTCAGAGTGAGCTGCCCAGGCTGGCTGATCTTATATACACTGCATACAGTACACTACAAAGGGACCTATAATCTCATTGTTCATTGGACACAGGAATGTCTCCTCGCATCATAACAAAAGGTCATAGGTTAGTTTGAACAGGTGGGCTGTGACTATTACAAACTGCTCAGGTGGGAGGGAATCGTCGGATTCCCGCCGCATGGATAATGAATTGCAAATATATGAAATGTCCAGAATCTACTAATGGCCATAACTATATGCAGGAGCGATTAATCTTTACCTAACCAACACCGGATTATTGCTATTAAAATACTCTTCGGTTAGGTACCAGACACAACTGTTCTACCTTAATCAGACCCTTTGTACCACGTAAAAAGGAACTCCTATGTCCCTGAACAAGTCACATTAAACAAACTTACAGTTATCACTAAGGGGAACATAACCTATAAAACCTGCTATATGGATTTATTATCTAGCGATTGAGTCGCTCGCTAGACGCACACAAACTCTACCGTAAATGCACATACCATGCGCTCAAGCGCACGCCCGTAGGGGCGCCGTCACGCAACTGCGAATATGTGCACGCACGCCAGAGAGTGCATGTGCAGCGGGCGAGCGCATGAGGTGAATATATGGCAACGTGCAGCATGATATTTTTCTGACTTTGACATATTGAAGCACATTTACACTCATTCAGGTACTATTGCTAGATCGGCTATAGCGTCGGCCTAGGTTTGTAGTGCGGTTGTGGCATGGGCAGATTCCTTATCTACGGAGATTGACACATTAGATAGGGATGCTGTTCAAATGACCATAGAGCATATCAGAGATGCTGCCTTGTATATAAGAGATGCTCAGAGAGACATTTGTTTATTAAGCTCCAGAATAAATGCTATGTCTATTTCTGCTAGGCGGCTCTTGTGGACCCGACAGTGGACGGGCGATGCCGATTCAAAGCGGCATATGGAGTCCTTGCCTGACAAAGGGGAGGAGTTGTTTGGAGACGGCCTCTCGGACCTTGTCTCTACGGCTGGTAAGTCGAATTTCTTACCTTATGTCCCCCCGCAGCATACAAAAAAGGCACCTCATTATCAAATGCAGTCCTTTCGTTCCAATAAAAACAAAAAGGTACGGGGATCGTCCTTTGTTGCCAGAGGGAAAGGTAGGGGAAAGAAGCTGCACACAGCTAGTCCTCCCCTGCCTCTGCAAAGTCCACCGCATGTCGCTGGGCCTTCCCGGGGGGAGGCAGATCTAGTGGGGGCTCGTCTTCGGTTTTTCTGCCACGTCTGGGTTCACTCGCAGGTGGATCCCTGGGCATTAGAGAGTGTTTCTCAGGGATACAGGCTGGAATTCGAAGACTTGCCTCCTCGCCGGTTTTTCAAATCGGCTCTGCCGGCTTCCCCGTCAGAGAGGGAGCTAGTGTTGGTGGCAATCCAAAAATTGTATATTCAACAGGTGATTGTCACAGTTCCTCATCTCCAGCAAGGAGAGGGATATTACTCGACCCCGTTTGTGGTTCCGAAACCGGACGGTTCGGTCAGACCCATTTTAAACCTAAAATCTCTGAACCTGTACTTGAAGAGGTTCAAGTTCAAGATGGAATCACTCAGGGCGGTCATCGCCAGCCTGGAGGGGGGAATTGGATGGTGTCCCTGGACATAAAGGATGCATACCTTCATATTCCGATATTCCCCCCTCATCAGGCGTTCCTGAGATTTGCAGTGCAGGACTGCCACTACCAATTTCAGACGTTGCCGTTTAGGCTTTCCACGGCCCCAAGGATTTTCACCAAGGTAATGGCGGAAATGATGGTGCTCCTGCGCAGGCAGGGGGTCACAATTATCCCATACTTGGACGATCTCCTCATAAAGGCGAGATCTCGGAAGAAGTTGCTGGACAGCGTGTCTCTGTCCATGAAGACGTTGCAGATACACGGCTGGATACTCAATATACCGTCTGACCTTTTTGGGCCTGATTCTAGACACAGACCAGAAAAAGGTTTTTCTTCCGATCGAAAAGGTTCAGGAGCTCATAGCCATGGTCAGGAACCTATTAAAACCAAAAAAGGTTTCAGTGCATCATTGCACGCGGGTCCTGGGGAAGATGGTGGCTTCATACGAGGCCATCCCTTTCGGCAGGTTCCATGCGAGGACCTTTCAATGGGACCTCTTGGACAAGTGGTCCGGGTCCCATTTACGAATGCATCAAAGGATCACCCTGTCTCCCAGGACCAGGGTATCTCTCCTGTGGTGGCTGAACAGTGTTCACCTGCTAGAGGGCCGCAGGTTCGGCATTCAGGACTGGGTCCTGGTGACCACGGACGCAAGCCTCCGAGGCTGGGGAGCAGTAACACTGGGAAGAAATTTCCAAGGTCTCTGGTCAAACCTAGAGACTTGTCTCCACATCAACGTCCTGGAGTTGAGGGCCATATACAACGCCCTGTGTCAAGCGGAGGAATTGCTTCGGAGAAAACCGGTTCTGATTCAGTCGGACAACGTCACGGCAGTGGCTCATATAAATCGGCAAGGCGGAACAAGGAGCAGAGTGGCCATGGCAGAAGCGACCAGGATTCTACGCTGGGCGGAAGGCCATGTAAGCGCACTATCAGCAGTGTTAATCTCGGTGGTGGACAACTGGGAAGCGGACTTCCTCAGCAGGCACGACCTGCATCCGGGAGAGTGGGGACTTCATCAAGAAGTCTTCGCACAGATCACGAATCGATGGGGACTGCTTCAAATCGACATGATGGCATCCCGTCTGAGCAAAAAGCTAAAGCGGTATTGCGCCAGGTCAAGGGACCCTCAGGCGGTAGCGGTAGACGCTCTGGTGATACCTTGGGTGCTCAGATCGGTCTATGTGTTTCCTCCTCTTCCTCTCATACCCAAAGTGTTGAGAATAATAAGAATGAGCAGGGTCAGAACAATCCTCATTGTTCCAGATTGGCCACGGAGGACTTGGTATCCGGAGCTGCAAGAGTTGCTCACAGAAGATCCGTGGCCTCTTCCTCTAAGGCAGGACCTGCTGCGGCAGGGGCCCTGTCTGTTCCAAGACTTACCACGGCTGCGTTTGACGGCATGGCGGTTGAACGCCGGATCCTAGCGGAAAAAGGAATTCCGGAGAAAGTCATTCCTACCCTGATCAAAGCTAGAAAAGACGTGACGTTAAAACATTATCACCGTATATGGCGGAAATATGTTTCTTGGTGTGAGGCCAGAGCTGCTCCTACGAAGGAGTTCCATTTGGGCCGTCTGCTTCACTTCCTTCAAACAGGAGTGACTTTGGGCCTAAAATTAGGGTCCATAAAGGTCCAAATTTCGGCCTTATCCATTTTCTTTCAAAGAGAATTAGCCTCTCCTTCCTGAAGTACAGACTTTTGTGAAGGGGGTCCTGCATATTCAGCCTCCCTTTGTGCCTCCGGTGGCGCCTTGGGATCTTAACGTGGTGTTAAGTTTCCTCAAATCACCTTGGTTTGAACCACTCAAAACTGTGGAGTTGAAATACCTCACGTGGAAAGTGGTCATGTTGTTGGCATTAGCTTCGGCTAGACGTGTTTCAGAATTGGCGGCTTTATCACATAACAGCCCATACTTGGTTTTTCACGTGGATAGGGCAGAGTTGAGGTCTTGTCCTCAATTTCTGCCAAAGGTGGTCTCATCTTTTCATATGAACCAACCTATTGTCGTGCCTGTGGCTACACGGGACTTGGAGGATTCCGAGTCCCTGGATGTGGTCAGGGCTTTGAAGATTTATGTGACCAGAACGGCTAGAATCAGGAAGACTGAAGCTCTGTTTGTTCTGTATGCGGCCAACAAGGTTGGCGCTCCTGCTTCAAAGCAGACTATTGCTCGCTGGATCTGTAACACGATTCAGCATGCGCATTCTACGGCAGGATTGCCGTTTACCGAAATCGGTTAAGGCCCATTCCACTAGGAAGGTGGGCTCTTCTTGGGCGGCTGCCCAAGGTGTCTCGGCATTACAGTTGTGCCGAGTAGCTACTTGGTCGGGGTCTAACACCTTTGCAAAGTTCTATAATTTTGATACCCTGGCTGAGGAGGACCTCCTGTTTGCTCAATCGGATCTGCAGAGTCATCCGCACTCTCCCGCCCGTTTGGGAGCTTTGGTATAATCCCCATGGTCCTTACGGAGTCCCAGCATCCTCAAGGACGTTAGAGAAAATAAGATTTTACTTACCCAGTGATCGCGCTGAGCCAAAAAAAAAGTGGGTCCCAGGGACCCCTCACTTTTAAAAATTGGGGTCCTACCGGTCTTTTTCTGGGTCCCATCAGAATGAAGGTTCTTTTTAAACTTAATCTTGTTTGGACACTACAAAAGTGTTGCAAGGTGGGGGGATGGGGCGACGATGCTGCTGGGCTGTGTAGCGTGCAGGACACCCTGCACCAGAGCTGTAACTAGACATTTTGGTGCTCTTAGGCAGAAAGTGAATTGGTGTCCCACCTCCCAGACCGCAAAGTACAGGCAATGTGCGCCGAAGGCGTGCCACAAAATTTTAGGGGTGTGGCTTCATGGGGAAGGGGCGTGGCCACATAATAGTGCCAATTCACATTACACCACACAGTAGTGCCGCTTATACACATTGCACCAGGTAGAACCTCCTATGCACACTGCGCCAGGTACAGCACGTTATATACTTTGCACCAGGTACAGCACGTTACACACTTTGCACCAGGTACAGCACGTTATACACTTTGCACCAGGTACAGCACGTTATACACTTTGCACCAGGTACAGCACGTCATACACTTTGCACCAGGTACAGCACGTCATACACTTTGCACCAGGTACAGCACGTCATACACTTTGCACCAGGTACAGCACGTTATACACTTTGCACCAGGTACAGCACGTCATACACTTTGCACCAGGTACAGCACGTTATACACTTTGCACCAGGTACAGCACGTCATACACTTTGCACCAGGTACAGCACGTTATACACTTTGCACCAGGTACAGCACGTTATACACTTTGCACCAGGTACAGCACGTTATACACTTTGCACCAGGTACAGCACGTCATACACTTTGCACCAGGTACAGCACGTCATACACTTTGCACCAGGTACAGCACGTCATACACTTTGCACCAGGTACAGCACGTCATACACTTTGCACCAGGTACAGCACGTCATACACTTTGCACCAGGTACAGCACGTCATACACTTTGCACCAGGTACAGCACGTCATACACTTTGCACCAGGTACAGCACGTCATACACTTTGCACCAGGTACAGCACGTCATACACTTTGCACCAGGTACAGCACGTTATACACTTTGCACCAGGTACAGCACGTTATACACTTTGCACCAGGTACAGCACGTCATACACTTTGCACCAGGTACAGCACGTCATACACTTTGCACCAGGTACAGCACGTTATACACTTTGCACCAGGTAGAGGACTTATACACATTGCGCCACTTAGAGCACGTTATACACATTGCGCCAGGCAGAGCAGCACGTTATACACATTGCGCCAGGCAGAGCGCGTTATACACAATGCGCCCGGTAGAGCAGCACGTTATATACAATGCGCCTGGTAGAGCAGCACGTTATATACAATGCGCCCGGTAAGAGCACGTTATACACAATGCGCCCGGTAAGAGCACGTTATACACAATGCGCCCGGTAAGAGCACGTTATACACAATGCGCCCGGTAAGAGCACGTTATACACAATGTGCCCGGTAAGAGCACGTTATACACAATGCGCCCGGTAAGAGCACGTTATACACAATGCGCCCGGTAAGAGCACGTTATACACAATGCGCCCGGTAAGAGCACGTTATACACAATGCGCCCTGTAAGAGCACGTTATACACAATGCGCCCGGTAAGAGCACGTTATACACAATGCGCCCGGTAAGAGCACGTTATACACAATGCGCCCGGTAAGAGCACGTTATACACAATGCGCCCGGTAAGAGCACGTTATACACAATGCGCCCGGTAAGAGCACGTTATACACACTGCGCCCGGTAAGAGCACGTTATACACACTGCGCCCGGTAAGAGCACGTTATACACACTGCGCCCGGTAAGAGCACGTTATACACACTGCGCCCGGTAAGAGCACGTTATACACACTGCGCCCGGTAAGAGCACGTTATACACACTGCGCCCGGTAAGAGCACGTTATACACACTGCGCCCGGTAAGAGCACGTTATACACACTGCGCCCGGTAAGAGCACGTTATACACACTGCGCCCGGTAAGGGCACCGAGGCACACTGCGCCAGGTAAGGGCACCGAGGCACACTGCGCCAGGTAAGGGCACCGAGGCACACTGCGCCAGGTAAGGGCACCGAGGCACACTGCGCCAGGTAAGGGCACCGAGGCACACTGCGCCAGGTAAGGGCACCGAGGCACACTGCGCCAGGTAAGAGCACCGAGGCACACTGCGCCAGGTAAGAGCACCGAGGCACACTGCGCCAGGTAAGAGCTCCGAGGCACACTGCGCCAGGTAAGAGCTCCGAGGCACACTGCACCAGGTAAGAGCACTGAGGCACATTGCAGTAATCACCTTGTCCCCCCCCCCCCCCGAATGATCCATCACCCGCGGTGATGGGAAAAAACACAGCCGACCACAGCTCCAGCCCCTCACCCTCCGAAGACGCCAGCCAGGGAACCCTTACAGCAATAAACGTACTAGTCACCGATCACTTCTTACTCCCGGCACCATACAGCTGCACCGTCGCCGCGGGAACCCCGGCCCCTTCAGCAAGCCCAGGCAGTCACTCACACGGCCGTGACTAACACGCGTCACGGCCGCAGCTATAAAACCGCCACCATATTTCACCGGGTGGCCATAGCGGACTGTCACACAGTGGGTAAAGCTGGGCTCAGTGACTGGGGCTTCCCGCGGTGCCGTCAAAGGCAGTGGCCGCGCTGCCGCTCTTGCTTTGAGGTGTTCTCTCAAGCAAGAGCGGCAGCGCGGCCATTGCCTCAGACGGCACCACGGGAAGCCCCAGTCACTGAGCCCAGCTTTACCCACTAGATAACGGAGGACGCCGATCCCTGCACAGTGCCAGTACCCCCCAGAGTCGCTGTGGCAACCCCCCCCATAACCCATCCACCACCCGCACTACCCTTCACTCACCGACACAGAGTCACCCTCCGCAAGCAGCCAGGCGCCAAAGAGGAGGGGAAACTGGCTCCACCTCCTCTTTATATCATTCAGCCCGGGGCCAGTGTGTCAATTAAACAAATCCCCCTTAGGGATTGGCTAATGAGGAGCGTGTCCCCGGGGACCCTCCCACTTTGTAAACTGGAGTCCCATGTCTTAAAAAACGGGTAAAAAACGCGCCATAGCGCGTTTTTGCGATCACTGCTTACCGGTAAAGATATCTCTCGTAGTCCGTAGAGGATGCTGGGCGCCCGTCCCAAGTGCGGACTTCTTCTGCAAGACTTGTATATAGTTATTGCTTACATAAGGGTTATGTTATAGTTTATCGGTTGAACCGTGGCTATGTTGTTGTTCATACTATTAACTGGGTAGTTTATCACAAGTTATACGGTGTGGCTGGTATGGATCTCGCCCTTAGATTTACAAAAATCCTTCCTCGTACTGTCCATCTCCTCTGGGCACAGATTCCCTAACTGAGGTCTGGAGGAGGGACATAGAGGGAGGAGCCAGTGCACACCCAGAGTCCAAAGCTTTCTTAAAGTGCCCCATCTCCTGCGGAGCCCGTCTATTCCCCATGGTCCTTACGGAGTCCCAGCATCCTCTACGGACTACGAGAAATAGATTTACCGGTAAGTAAAATCTTTTTTTTTTTTTTTTTCAATAAAGTGATGTTTTTTTATTATGCTGTGATTACAGGCGAGATCTTGTGGCTTCTTTAAAAAAAAAAAAAAAAAAAAATTATAATTTTTTTTTATGCCAGATGCATGACCAGTGTTAATACTTAACTTCCTTTTTGTGAGTTCATCTGAAAAATGCTTTTGCATTTCCCATTTTGTATTACTATTCAGATTTATTTAATTATAAGTAATAAGTAGGACTAGTGGTTAACATTAGCTTGTTCCTTTCAATTTCATCTATCTGTAATTTGTATTAATAGACTAAATATATCTACACATATTCAGTTGTAATAGGAATAATAAACTGTGAAAAATTGGTTTTATTGTAAGATGTAAAATCAAATCAAAGGGCATGATTCAATTCGATGACAGTTGAATAGCGCCGGGAATTGGCTCCCAAGGCTATTCAATACAGCGCCCTGGGACATCCAATGACAGGATTTGTTCTTGCACACCCGGAGGGGTGTGAGCAGAAAGCCGACAAAAGTGCTGGCTTGGTACTGATTTCTGCCATTTGCGTCCAGATGCTCTTCAACTGTCATTGAATTGAATCGTGCCCAAAGCCTCATAGGGTGATTCTCCAGAAAGTGAGCATAAAGTCCTGTGCGTCACACGCTTTTAATTATTAATTTCTCTAACGTCCTAAGTGGATGCTGGGACTCCGTAAGGACCATGGGGAATAGCGGCTCCGCAGGAGACAGGGCACAAAATAAAAGCTTGAGATATCAGGTGGTGTGCACTGGCTCCTCCCCCTATGACCCTCCTCCAAGCCAGTTAGATTTTTGTGCCCGGCCGAGAAGGGTGCAAACTAGGTAGCTCTCCAGAGCTGCTTAGAATAAAAGTTTAGTTAGGTTTTTTTATTTTCAGTGAGTCCTGCTGGCAACAGGCTCACTGCATTGTGGGACTAAGGGGAGAAGAAGCGAACTCACCTGAGTGCAGAGTGGATTGGGCTTCTTAGGCTACTGGACGTTAGCTCCAGAGGGACGATCACAGGTTCAGCCTGGATGGGTCACCGGAGCCGCGCCGCCGTCCCCCTTACAGAGCCAGAAGAGACGAAGGTCCGGTGAAAGCGGCGGCAGAAGACATCCTGTCTTCAAGACTAAGGTAGCGCACAGCACCGCAGCTGTGCGCCATTGCTCTCAGCACACTTCACACTCCGGTCACTGAGGGTGCAGGGCGCTGGGGGGGAGCGCCCTGAGACGCAATATAACACACATATATACCTTAGCTGGCAAAAGGAATACATCACATATAGCTCCAGGGCTATATGGATGTATTTCTCTATCGTCCTAGTGGATGCTGGGGTTCCTGAAAGGACCATGGGGAATAGCGGCTCCGCAGGAGACAGGGCACAAAAAGTAAAGCTTTTCCAGATCAGGTGGTGTGCACTGGCTCCTCCCCCTATGACCCTCCTCCAGACTCCAGTTAGATTTTTGTGCCCGGCCGAGAAGGGTGCAATCTAGGTGGCTCTCCTAAAGAGCTGCTTAGAAAAAGTTTAGCTTAGGTTTTTTATTTTACAGTGAGTCCTGCTGGCAACAGGATCACTGCAACGAGGGACTGAGGGGAGAAGAAGTGAACTCACCTGCGTGCAGGATGGATTGGCTTCTTGGCTACTGGACATCAGCTCCAGAGGGACGATCACAGGTACAGCCTGGATGGTCACCGGAGCCGCGCCGCCGGCCCCCTTGCAGATGCTGAAGTCAGAAGAGGTCCAGAATCGGCGGCTGAAGACTCCTGCAGTCTTCTAAAGGTAGCGCACAGCACTGCAGCTGTGCGCCATTTTCCTCTCAGCACACTTCACACGCAGTCACTGAGGGTGCAGGGCGCTGGGGGGGGGCGCCCTGGGAGGCAAATGTAACCTATATAAAGGCTAAAAATACCTCACATATAGCCCCCAGAGGCTATATGGAGATATTTAACCCCTGCCTGGATTCACTAAATAGCGGGAGACGAGCCCGCCGGAAAAGGGGCGGGGCCTATCTCCTCAGCACACGGCGCCATTTCCTCTCACAGCTCCGCTGGTCAGGACGGCTCCCAGGTCTCTCCCCTGCACTGCACTACAGAAACAGGGTAAAACAGAGAGGGGGGGCAAATTTATGGCGATATTTTGATATATATAAAGCAGCTATAAGGGAGCACTTATTATAAGGCTATCCCTGTTATATATAGCGCTTTTGGTGTGTGCTGGCAAACTCTCTCCCTCTGTCTCCCCAAAGGGCTAGTGGGTCCTGTCTTCGTTAGGAGCATTCCCTGTGTGTCTGCTGTGTGTCGGTACGTGTGTGTCGACATGTATGAGGACGATATTGGTGTGGAGGCGGAGCAATTGCCAAATATGAGGATGTCACCCCCTAGGGAGTCGACACCAGAATGGATGCCTTTATTTATGGAACTACGGGATAGTGTCAACACGCTAAAGCAGTCGTTTGACGACATGAGACGGCCGGACAATCAATTAGTGCCTGTCCAGGCGACTCAAACACCGTCAGGGGCTGTGAAACGCCCTTTGCCTCAGTCGGTCGACACAGACCCAGACACAGGCACTGACTCCAGTGGTGACGGTGACGAATCAACCGTATTTTCCAGTAGGGCCACACGTTATATGATTTTGGCAATGAAGGAGGCGTTACATTTAGCTGATACTACAGGTACCACTAAACAGGGTATTATGTGGGGTGTGCAAAAACTACCTATAGTTTTTCCTGAATCAGAAGAATTAAATGACGTGTGTAATGAAGCGTGGGTTGCCCCTGATAAAAAGCTGATAATTTCAAAGAAATTATTGGCATTATACCCTTTCCCGCCAGAGGTTAGGGAGCGCTGGGAAACACCTCCTAGGGTGGACAAGGCGCTAACACGCTTATCTAAACAAGTGGCGTTACCCTCTCCTGAGACGGCCGCACTTAAAGATCCATCAGATAGGAGGATGGAAAATATCCAAAAAAGTATATACACACATGCAGGTGTTATACTACGACCAGCTATAGCGACTGCCTGGATGTGCAGTGCTGGGGTAGTTTGGTCAGAGTCCCTGATTGAAAATATTGATACCCTGGACAGGGACAATATTTTACTGTCGTTAGAACAAATAAAGGATGCATTTCTTTATATGCGTGATGCACAGAGGGATATCTGCACACTGGCATCACGGGTAAGTGCTATGTCCATTTCGGCCAGAAGAGCTTTATGGACGCGACAGTGGACAGGCGATGCGGATTCAAAACGACATATGGAAGTTTTGCCGTATAAAGGGGAGGAGTTATTTGGAGTCGGTCTATCAGATTTGGTGGCCACGGCTACAGCCGGGAAATCCACCTTTCTACCTCAAGTCACTCCCCAACAGAAAAAGGCACCGACTTTTCAACCGCAGCCCTTTCGTTCCTTTAAAAAGAAGAGAGCAAAGGGCTATTCATATCTGCCACGAGGCAGAGGTCGAGGGAAGAGACAGCAACAGGCAGCTCCTTCCCAGGAACAGAAGCCTTCCCCGGCTTCTACAAAAGCCTCAGCATGACGCTGGGGCTTCTCAAGCGGACTCGGGGACGGTGGGTGGTCGTCTCAAAAATTACAGCGCGCAGTGGGCTCACTCGCAGGTAGATCCCTGGATCCTGCAGATAATATCTCAGGGGTACAGGTTGGAATTAGAGACAGATCCACCTCGCCGTTTCCTGAAGTCTGCTTTACCAACGTCCCCCTCCGAAAGGGAGACGGTTTTGGAAGCCATTCACAAGCTGTACTCTCAGCAGGTGATAGTCAAGGTACCTCTTCTACAACAAGGGAAGGGGTATTATTCCACTCTTTTTGTGGTACCGAAGCCGGATGGCTCGGTAAGGCCTATTCTAAATCTGAAGTCCTTGAACCTGTACATAAAGAAGTTCAAGTTCAAGATGGAGTCACTCAGAGCAGTGATAGCGAACCTGGAAGAGGGGGACTTTATGGTATCCTTGGACATCAAGGATGCGTATCTCCACGTTCCAATTTACCCCTCACACCAGGGGTACCTCAGGTTCGTTGTACAAAACTGTCACTATCAGTTTCAGACGCTGCCGTTCGGATTGTCCACGGCACCTCGGGTCTTTACAAAGGTAATGGCCGAGATGATGATTCTTCTTCGAAGAAAAGGCATATTAATTATCCCATACTTGGACGATCTCCTAATAAGGGCAAGGTCCAGAGAACAGCTAGAGATGGGATTAGCACTGTCGCAAGAAGTGCTAAAACAGCACGGGTGGATTCTGAATATTCCAAAATCCCAGTTAATGCCGACAACTCGTCTGCTGTTCCTAGGGATGATTCTGGACACGGTTCAGAAAAAGGTTTTTCTCCCGGAGGAAAAAGCCAAGGAGTTATCCGAGCTTGTCAGGAACCTCCTAAAACCAGGAAAGGTGTCTGTACATCAATGCACAAGAGTCCTGGGAAAAATGGTGGCTTCTTACGAAGCAATTCCATTCGGCAGATTCCACGCAAGAATTTTCCAAAGGGATCTGTTGGACAAATGGTCAGGGTCGCATCTTCAGATGCACCTGCGGATAACCCTGTCTCCAAGGACAAGGGTGTCTCTTCTGTGGTGGTTGCAGAGTGCTCATCTATTGGAGGGCCGCAGATTCGGCATACAGGATTGGATCCTGGTGACCACGGACGCCAGCCTGAGAGGCTGGGGAGCAGTCACACAAGGAAGAAATTTCCAGGGAGTATGGACGAGCCTGGAAACGTCTCTTCACATAAACATTCTGGAACTAAGAGCAATATACAATGCTCTAAGCCAGGCAGAACCTCTGCTTCAGGGAAAACCGGTGTTGATCCAGTCGGACAACATCACGCCAGTCGCCCATGTGAACAGACAGGGCGGCACAAGAAGCAGGAGTGCAATGGCAGAAGCTGCAAGGATTCTTCGCTGGGCAGAGAATCATGTGATAGCACTGTCAGCAGTGTTCATCCCGGGAGTGGACAACTGGGAAGCAGACTTCCTCAGCAGACACGATCTTCACCCGGGAGAGTGGGGACTTCATCCAGAAGTCTTCCACTTGCTGGTAACCCGTTGGGAAAGACCAATGGTGGACATGATGGCGTCTCGCCTCAACAAAAAACTGGACAGGTATTGCGCCAGGTCAAGAGATCCACAGGCAATAGCTGTGGACGCGCTGGTAACGCCTTGGGTGTACCAGTCGGTGTATGTGTTTCCTCCTCTGCCTCTCATACCAAAAGTATTGAGAATTATACGGCAAAGAGGCGTAAGGACGATACTAGTGGTTCCGGATTGGCCAAGAAGGACTTGGTACCCGGAACTTCAAGAGATGATCACGGAAGATCCGTGGCCTCTACCTCTAAGGAGGGACTTGCTTCAGCAGGGTCCCTGTCTGTTTCAAGACTTACCGCGGCTGCGTTTGACGGCATGGCGGTTGAACGCCGGATCCTAAAGGAAAAAGGCATGCCGGAAGAAGTCATTCCTACTTTGATTAAAGCAAGGAAGGAAGTAACCGTGCAACATTATCACCGAATTTGGCGAAAATATGTTGCGTGGTGCGAAGATCGGAGTGCTCCGACGGAGGAATTTCAACTGGGTCGATTCCTACATTTCCTGCAATCAGGATTGTCTATGGGTCTCAAATTGGGATCTATTAAGGTTCAAATTTCGGCCCTGTCGATTTTCTTTCAAAAAGAATTGGCTTCAGTCCCTGAAGTCCAGACCTTTGTTAAGGGAGTGCTACATATACAGCCTCCTGTGGTGCCTCCAGTGGCACCGTGGGATCTCAATGTGGTTTTGGACTTTCTAAAATCTCATTGGTTTGAACCACTAAAGAAGGTGGATTTGAAATATCTCACATGGAAAGTGACCATGCTTCTAGCCCTGGCTTCGGCCAGGAGAGTGTCAGAACTGGCAGCTTTATCTTACAAAAGCCCATATCTGATTTTCCATTCGGACAGGGCAGAACTGCGGACTCGTCCGCATTTTCTCCCTAAGGTGGTGTCAGCATTTCATCTGAACCAGCCTATTGTAGTGCCTGCGGCTACAAGTGACTTGGAGGACTCCAAGTTACTGGACGTTGTCAGAGCATTAAAAATATATATTGCAAGGACAGCTGGAGTCAGAAAATCTGACTCGTTGTTTATATTGTATGCACCCAACAAGATGGGTGCTCCTGCGTCTAAGCAGACGATTGCTCGTTGGATCTGTAGCACAATCCAACTTGCACATTCTGTGGCAGGCCTGCCACAGCCTAAATCTGTAAAGGCCCACTCCACAAGGAAGGTGGGCTCATCTTGGGCGGCTGCCCGAGGGGTCTCGGCATTACAACTTTGCCGAGCAGCTACGTGGTCAGGGGAGAACACGTTTGTAAAATTTTACAAATTTGATACTCTGGCTAAGGAGGACCTGGAGTTCTCTCATTCGGTGCTGCAGAGTCATCCGCACTCTCCCGCCCGTTTGGGAGCTTTGGTATAATCCCCATGGTCCTTTCAGGAACCCCAGCATCCACTAGGACGATAGAGAAAATAAGATTTTACTTACCGATAAATCTATTTCTCGGAGTCCGTAGTGGATGCTGGGCGCCCATCCCAAGTGCGGATTATCTGCAATAATTGTACATAGTTATTGTTAACTAATTCGGGTTATTGTTGAAGGAAGCCATCTTTCAGAGGCTCCGCTGTTATCATACTGTTAACTGGGTTTAGATCACAAGTTGTACGGTGTGATTGGTGTGGCTGGTATGAGTCTTACCCGGGATTCAAAATCCTCCCTTATTGTGTACGCTCGTCCGGGCACAGTACCTAACTGGAGTCTGGAGGAGGGTCATAGGGGGAGGAGCCAGTGCACACCACCTGATCTGGAAAAGCTTTACTTTTTGTGCCCTGTCTCCTGCGGAGCCGCTATTCCCCATGGTCCTTTCAGGAACCCCAGCATCCACTACGGACTCCGAGAAAAAGATTTATCGGTAAGTAAAATCTTATTTTTTTCCCCTGCCATTTTACACAAAAAAGCGGGAGTTAAGGACGTCGTGAAGGGGCGGGGCCTATCTCCTCAGCACACTGGCGCCATTATTCCCTCACAGCTCCGCTGGAAGGACGGCTCCCTGATTCTCCCCTGCAGTACTGCATCTGATTCAGGGTAAAAAAGAGAAGGGGGGGCATTTTGGCAGCAAATAACTAGATTAACAGCAGCTATAAGGGATTAACACTTATATAAGGTTATCCCTGTATATATATATATATAGCGCTGGGTGTGTGCTGGCAGACTCTCCCTCTGTCTCTCCAAAGAGTATTGCCGTATAAGGGGGAGGAGTTATTTGGGGCTGGTCTAACAGACCTGGTGGCCACGGCAACGGCTGGAAAATCCACCTTTTTACCCCAGGTTACTTCACATCAACAGAAAAAGACACAGTCTTTTCAAACTCAGTCCTTTCGTTCCCATAAGTACAAGCGAGCAAAAGGTCACTCTTTTCTGCCCAAGGGCAGAGGAAGAGGAAAAAGGCAGCACCATGCAGCCGCTTCCCAGGAGCAGAAGCCCTCCCCTGCTTCTGCCAAGTCTTCAGCATGACGCTGGGGCTTTACAAGCAGACTCAGACACGGTGGGGGCCCGTCTCAAGTATTTCAACGCGCAGTGGGCTCACTCGCAAGTGGATCCCTGGATTCTACAGGTAGTATCACAGGGGTACAAACTGGAATTCGAGGCGTTTCCTCCTCATCGGTTCCTGAAGTCTGCTTTACCAAAGTCTCCCTCCGACAGGGAGGCAGTTCTGGAAGCCATTCACAAGCTGTACTCCCAGCAGGTGATAATCAAGGTACCCCTCTTACAACAAGGGAAGGGGTATTATTCCACACTATTTGTGGTACCGAAGCCGGACGGCTCGGTGAGACCAATATTAAATCTAAAATCTTTGAACACTTACATAAAAAGGTTCAAATTCAAGATGGAGTCACTCAGAGCGGTGATAGCGAACCTGGAAGAGGGGGACTATATGGTGTCGCTGGACATCAAGGATGCTTATCTCCACGTCCCAATATATCCTTCTCACCAAGGGTACCTCAGGTTTGTAGTACAAAACTGTCATTATCAGTTTCAGACGCTGCCGTTTGGATTGTCCACGGCGCCTCGGGTCTTTACCAAGGTAATGGCCGAAATGATGATTCTTCTACGAAGAAAAGGCATCTTAATTATCCCTTACTTGGACGATCTCCTGATAAGGGCAAGAACCAAGGAACAGTTAGAAGTCGGAGTGGCACTATCTCAGGTAGTGCTAAGTCAGCACGGATGGATTCTAAATATTCCAAAATCGCAGCTGATTCCAACGACACGTCTACTGTTCTTAGGAATGATTCTGGACACAGTCCAGAAGAAGGTGTTTCTCCCGGAGGAGAAGGCCAGGGAGTTATCCGAGCTAGTCAGGAACCTCCTAAAACCAGGACAGGTCTCAGTGCATCAGTGCACAAGGGTCCTGGGAAAAATGGTGGCTTCTTACGAAGCGATTCCATTCGGAAGATTCCATGCAAGAACTTTTCAGTAGGATCTACTGGGAAAATGGTCCGGATCGCATCTTCAGATGCATCAACGGATAACCCTGTCGCCAAGGACAAGGGTGTCTCTCCTGTGGTGGCTTCAGAGGGCTCATCTACTAGAGGGCCGCAGATTTGGCATTCAGGATTGGATCCTGGTAACCACGGATGCCAGCCTGAGAGGCTGGGGAGCAGTCACACAGGGAAGGAATTTCCAGGGCTTGTGGTCAAGCATGGAAACATCTCTTCATATAAACATTCTAGAACTAAGGGCCATTTACAATGCCTTAATTCAAGCAAAACCTCTGCTTCAGGGTCAGGCGGTGTTGATCCAGTCGGACAACATCACGTCAGTCGCCCACATAAACAGACAGGGCGGCACGAGAAGCAGGAGGGCAATGGCAGAAACTGCAAGGATTCTTCGCTGGGCGGAAAATCATGTGATAGCACTGTCAGCAGTGTTCATTCCGGGAGTGGACAACTGGGAAGCAGACTTCCTCAGCAGACACGACCTTCACCCAGGAGAGTGGGGACTTCACCCAGAAGTCTTCCACCAAATTGTAAACCGTTGGGAAAGACCAAAGGTGGACATGATGGCGTCACGTCTAAACAAAAAACTGGACAGATATTGCGCCAGGTCAAGGGACCCTCAGGCAATAGCAGTGGACGCTCTGGTAACGCCGTGGGTGTACCAGTCAGTGTATGTATTCCCTCCTCTGCCCCTCATACCGAAAGTATTGAGAATCATAAGAAGGAGAGGAGTAAGAACTATACTCGTGGTTCCGGATTGGCCAAGAAGGTCTTGGTACCCGGAACTTCAAGAGATGCTCACGGACGAACCGTGGCCTCTACCTCTAAGACAGGACCTGCTACTGCAGGGGCCTTGTCTGTTCCAAGACTTACCGCGGCTGCGTTTGACGGCATGGCGGTTGAACGCCGGATCCTGAAGGACAAGGGCATTCCAGAAGAAGTCATCCCTACTCTGGTAAAAGCCAGAAAGGAAGTAACCGCAAAACATTATCACCGCATTTGGCGTAAATATGTTGCGTGGTGTGAGGCCAAGAAGGCCCCTACACAGGAATTTCAACTGGGTCGTTTCTTGCATTTCCTGCAAACCGGACTGTCTATGGGCCTAAAATTAGGGTCCATTAAGGTTCAAATTTCGGCCCTGTCGATATTCTTCCAGAAAGAACTGGCTTCAGTACCTGAAGTTCAGACATTTGTGAAAGGGGTGCTGCACATACAGCCTCCTTTTGTGCCTCCAGTGGCACCTTGGGATCTCAATGTTGTGTTGAGATTTCTAAAATCACACTGGTTTGAACCATTGTCTACGGTAGATTTAAAATATCTCACGTGGAAGGTGTCGATGCTGTTGGCCTTTGCTTCAGCTAGGCGTGTGTCAGAATTGGCGGCTTTATCATGTAAAAGCCCTTACCTAAATTTTCATTCTGACAGGGCGGAATTGAGGACTCGTCCTCAATTTCTACCTAAGGTGGTTTCTGCATTTCACATGAACCAACCTATTGTGGTACCTGCGGCTACTAGGGACTTAGAGGACTCTAAGTTGCTGGACGTTGTCAGGGCCTTGAAAATATATGTTTCCAGGACGGCTGGAGTCAGGAAAACTGACTCGCTGTTTATCCTGTATGCACCCAACAAGCTGGGTGCTCCTGCTTCAAAGCAGACGATTGCTCGTTGGATTTGTAGTACAATTCAGCTTGCACATTCCGTGGCAGGATTGCCACAGCCAAAATCAGTAAAAGCCCATTCCACAAGGAAAGTGGGCTCATCTTGGGCGGCTGCCCGAGGGGTCTCGGCTTTACAACTTTGCCGAGCAGCTACTTGGTCAGGGGCAAACACGTTTGCTAAATTCTACAAATTTGATACCCTGGCTGAGGAGGACCTGGAGTTCTCTCATTCGGTGCTGCAGAGTCATCCGCACTCTCCCGCCCGTTTGGGAGCTTTGGTATAATCCCCATGGTCCTTACGGAGTCCCAGCATCCACTTAGGACGTTAGAGAAAATAAGATTTTACTTACCGATAAATCTATTTCTCGTAGTCCGTAGTGGATGCTGGGCGCCCATCCCTAGTGCGGATTGTCTGCAATACTTGTATATAGTTATTGTTACAAAAAATTTGGGTTATTATTGTTGAGCCATCCTTTCAGAGGCTCCTTTAAATTTATCATACTGTTAACTGGGTTCAGATCACGAGTTGTACGGTGTGATTGGTGTGGCTGGTATGAGTCTTACCCGGGATTCAATATCCTTCCTTATTATGTACGCTCGTCCGGGCACAGTATCCTAACTGGCTTGGAGGAGGGTCATAGGGGGAGGAGCCAGTGCACACCACCTGATATCTCAAGCTTTTATTTTGTGCCCTGTCTCCTGCGGAGCCGCTATTCCCCATGGTCCTTACGGAGTCCCAGCATCCACTACGGACTACGAGAATTAGATTTATCGGTAAGTAAAATCTTATTTTCTCTGACGTCCTAGTGGATGCTGGGGACTCCGTAAGGACCATGGGGAATAGACGGCTCCGCAGGAGACTGGGCACATCTAAAGAAAGATTTAGGTCTATCTGGTGTGCACTGGCTCCTCCCCCTATGACCCTCCTCCAAGCCTCAGTTAGATTTCTGTGCCCGGCCGAGCTGGATGCACACTAGGGGCTCTCCTGAGCTCCTAGAAAGAAAGTATAGTTTAGGTTTTTTATTTTACAGTGAGACCTGCTGGCAACAGGCTCACTGCAGCGAGGGACTAAGGGGAGAAGAAGCGAACCTACCTAAGTGGTGGTAGTTTGGGCTTCTTAGGCTACTGGACACCATTAGCTCCAGAGGGATCGCACACAGGACCCGACCTCGTCGTCCGTTCCCGGAGCCGCGTTTCCGTCCCCCTTACAGAGCCAGAAGCAAGAACCGGAAAATCGGCGGCTGAAGACTTCTGTCTTCTGTAAGGTAGCGCACAGCACTGCAGCTGTGCGCCATTGCTCCTCATGCACACCACACACTTCGGTCACTGATGGGTGCAGGGCGCTGGGGGGGGCGCCCTGAGCAGCAATATTAACACCTTGGCTGGCAAAACTGACACCATATATAGCCCCAGAGGCTATATAGGTGTAAATTACCCCTGCCAGAATAACACAAAAAGCGGGAGAAAGCCCGCCGAAAAAGGGGCGGAGCCATCTCCCTCAGCACACTGGCGCCATTTTCCCTCACAGCTCCGCTGGAAGGATCGCTCCCTTACTCTCCCCTGCAGTCCTGCGCTACAGAAAGGGTAAAAAAGAGAGGGGGGGCACAAATTTAGGCGCAGTATAATATATATATGCAGCTATAAGCGAAAACACTCTTTATAGGTGATATCCCTGTGGTATATAGCGCTCTGGTGTGTGCTGGCATACTCTCCCTCTGTCTCCCCAAAGGGCTTTGTGGGGTCCTGTCCTCTGTCAGAGCATTCCCTGTGTGTGTGCTGTGTGTCGGTACCGCTGTGTCGACATGTATGAGGAGGATAATGATGTGGAGGCGGAGCGAATGCCTGTAAATGT
The DNA here is from genome assembly GCF_028390025.1 of Pseudophryne corroboree. NCBI lineage: Eukaryota > Metazoa > Chordata > Amphibia > Anura > Myobatrachidae > Pseudophryne > Pseudophryne corroboree. The sequence goes on along the minus strand of NC_086444.1, from coordinate 298,885,705 downwards.
GATGTCACCCCCTGAGGGGTCGACACCTGTGTGGATGGACTTATGGAAGGAATTACGTGACAGTGTCCGCTCCTAACGTAAAAGGTTTGACGACATAGGACAGCCGGCTACTCAGCTTGTGACTGTTCCAGCGTCTCAAATGTCATCAGGGGCTTTAAAACGCCCGCTACCTCAGATGGCAGACACAGATGTCGACACGGATACCGACTCCAGTGTCGACGACGATGAGACTAGTGTACCCTCCAATAGGTCCACCCGTTACATGATTGAGGCAATGAAAAATGTATTACAAAAAAGGGTATTATGTTCGGTGAGAAAAAACTACCAGTAGTTTTTCCTGCATCTGAGGAATTAAATGAGGTGTGTGAGGAAGCCTGGACTTCCCCCGATAAGAAATTGATAATTTCTAAACGGTTATTGGCAGCGTACCCTTTCCCGCCAGAGGATAGGTCACGTTGGGAAACGTCCCCTAGGGTAGATAAAGCGCTTACATGACCTCCACCCGGGAGAATGGGGACTTCATCCAGAAGTCTTCCAAATGCTGGTAAACCGGTGGGAAAGACCACAGGTGGACATGATGGCGTCCCGCCTCAACAAAAAGCTAAAAAGATATTGCGCCAGGTCAAGGGACCCTCAGGCGATCGCTGTGGGCGCTCTAGTAACACCGTGGGTGTACCAGTCGGTTTATGTGTTTCCTCCTCTGCCTCTCATTCCCAAGGTACTGAGAATAACACGAAGGCGAGGAGTGAAAACTATACTCGTGGTTCCGGATTGGCCAAGAAGAGCTTGGTACCCGTAACTTCAAGAGATGCTTTCAGAGGACCCTTGGCCTCTACTGCTCAGACAGGACCTGCTGCAGCAGGGGCCCTGTCTGTTCCAAGACTTACCGCGGCTATGTTTGACGGCATGGCGGTTGAACACCGGATCCTGAAGGAAAAGGGCATTCTGGAGGAAGTCATCCCTACCCTGATCAAAAGCTATGTATACACACACGGGCATTATATTGCGACCAGCGATTGGATCAGCATGGATGTGCAGTGCTGCTGCTGCGTGGTCAGATTCCCTGTCGGATAGTATTGATACCCTGGATAGGGACACTATTTTGCTGACAGTAGAGCATATAAAGGACGCTGTCTTATACATGCGTGATGCACAGAGGGATATTTGCCGGCTGGCATCAAAAATAAGCGCAATGTCCATTGCCGCCAGAAGGGGGTTATGGACTCGGCAGTGGTCAGGTGATGCCGATTCAAAAAGGCACATGGAAGTTTTGCCTTATAAGGGGGTGGAACTGTTTGGGGATGGTCTTTCAGACCTCGTTTCCACAGCTACGGCTGGGAAATCGACATTTTTGCCACAGGCTACCCCACAGCAAAAGAAGGCACCGTATTATCAAGTACAGTCCTTTCGGCCCCATAAACACAAGAGGGCGCGAGGCGCATCCTTTCTGCCGAGAGGCAAAGGTAGAGGGAAAAAGCTGCAGCATACAGCCAGTTCCCAAGAGCAAAAGTCCTCCCCTGCGTCCGGTAAGTCCACTGCATGACGCTGGGGCTTCACAGGCGGATTCGGGTACGGTGGGGGCCCGTCTCAGAAATTTCAGCACACAGTGGGCTCTCTCACAGGTGGATCCCTGGGCCCTTCAAGTAGTATCTCAGCGGTACAGGGTGGAATTCGAGACGTCCCCCCCCCCCCCCCCGCCGTTTTCTAAAATCTGCCTTACCAGCAACTCCCTCTGCCAGGGAGGCAGTGTTGGTGGCTATCCAAAAACTGTATTCACAGCAAGTGATTGTCAAGGTACCCCTCCTTCAGCAAGGGAAGGGTTACTATTCCACAATGTTTGTGGTACCGAAACCGGACGGTTCGGTGAGACCCATCTTAAATTTAAAATCCTTGAACACTTATAATCCCGTACTTGGACGATCTCCTGATAAAGGCGAGGTCCAAGGAACAGTTGGTAGTGGGGGTAGCACTTTCTCGGGAAGTGCTACAACAGCACGGCTGGATTCTCAATATTCCAAAGTCACAGCTGGTCCCGACGACACATCTTCTGTTCCTGGGAATGATTCTGGACACAGACCAGAAAAGTGTTTCTTCCAGTGGAAAAAGCCGAGGAGTTGTCATCTCTAGTCAGAGACCTCCTAAAACCGGGCCAGGTGTCGGTACATCAATGCACACGAGTCCTGGGAAAAATGGTAGCTTCGTACGAAGCGATTCCATTCGGAAGGTTCCACGCAAGGACTTTCCAGTGGGACCTGTTGGACAAATGGTCCGGATCCCATCTCCAGATGCAACAGCGGATAACCCTATCGGCAAGGACCAGGGTGTCGCTGCTGTGGTGGCTGCAGAGGGCTCATCTACTAGAGGGCCGCAGATTCGGAATACAGGACTGGGTCCTGGTGACCACGGAGGGTCGATTCCTGCATTTCCTGCAAGCAGGGGTGACGTTGGGCCTCAAATTGGGGTCCATTAAGGTCCAGATTTCGGCCCTGTCGATTTTCTTCCAGAAAGAACTGGCTTCACTGCCTGAAGTTCAGACTTTTGTCAAACGAGTTCTGCGTATTCAGCCTCCTTTTGTGCCCCCAGTGGCACCTTGGGATCTCAATGTGGTTTTGGAGTTCCTGAAATCACATTGGTTTGAACCACTTAAGACTGTGGATTTGAAATATCTCACGTGGAAAGTGGTCATGCTGTTGGCTCTGGCTTCGGCCAGGCGTGTGTCAGAATTGGCGGCTTTGTCCTATAAAAGCCCTTATCTGATTTTCCATATGGATAGGGCAGAGTTGAGGACTCGTCCTCAGTTTCTCCCGAAGGTGGTATCAGCGTTTCACTTGAACCAGCCTATTGTGGTGCCTGCAGCTACTAGGAACTTGGAGGATTCCACGTTACTGGACGTAGTCAGGGCCCTGAAAATTTATGTTTCCAGGACGGCTGGAGTCCGGAAAACTGACTCGCTGTTTATCCTGTATGCACCCAACAAACTGGGTGCTCCTGCTTCTAAGCAGACTATCGCGCGCTGGATTTGTAGCACTATTCAGCTGGCGCATTCTGCGGTGGGACTACCGCAGCCTAAATCTGTAAAAGCCCATTCCACAAGGAAGGTGGGCTCATCTTGGGCGGCTGCCCGAGGGGTCTCGGCTTTACAACTTTGCCGAGCTGCTACTTGGTCAGGGGCAAACACGTTTGCAAAATTCTACAAATTTGATACCCTGGCTGAGGAGGACCTGGAGTTCTCTCATTCGGTGTTGCAGAGTCGTCCGCACTTTCCCGCCCGTTTGGGAGCTTTGGTATAATCCCCATGGTCCTTACGGAGTCCCCAGCATCCACTAGGACGTCAGAGAAAATAAGAATTTACTCACCGGTAATTCTATTTCTCGTAGTCCGTAGTGGATGCTGGGCGCCCATCCCAAGTGCGGATTGTCTGCAATACTTGTAAATAGTTATTGTTACACAAATCGGGTTGTTATTGCGAGCCATCTGTTCAGAGGCTCCGTTGTTATCATACTGTTAACCGGGGTTCCTATCACGAGTTATACAGTGTGATTGGTGTGGCTGGTAGGAGTCTTACCCGGGATTCAAAATCCTTCCTTATTGTGTCAGCTCTTCCGGGCACAGTGTCCTAACTGAGGCTTGGAGGAGGGTCATAAGGGGAGGAGCCAGTGCACACCAGATAGACCTAAATCTTTCTTTAGATGTGCCCAGTCTTCTGCGGAGCCGTCTATTCCCCATGGTCCTTACGGAGTCCCCAGCATCCACTACGGACTAAGAGAATAGAATTACCGGTGAGTAAATTCTTATTATTTTTTTTTCTTTGAAACTGGTCTGTTGAGAAATTGTTGTATGAAAACTTAATTGCAATGCCTTGCCCTATAATTCAATACAAACTACACACTTGCCGATGTTTCCAATTTGGCCGATTTTCAACGATTAACAACCATTGTCCAAATTGGCTTGCTATGCAGAACGAATGAACACAAACTATGAACGACTGCGGTGTCGCTCATCGTTGGCGCATAAACACTGAGCGATATGAACAATTTAGCGTTCATTACTGAACGAGATCGTTCATATCGCCCACACACACCAGCAAGTGAGTACGGCCCATAAGACCCAGTAAAATCTTGTTATTTTAGAGAAGTATGTTTGAATTTGTGTAGGTGTCCCTTACATCATGGAGGATCGCCCAATAACATTGTTATAAAGCATTAAAATATGGTTGATCAATTTATACGAGATGGCATCTGGTATCTTCTAGGCTTAATAAAATCTACCCGACCACCTCACAGCTTTGCTGGTGCAAATGTGGCTTAACGGGAGATTTCTCCCACATACTTGGTGGTACATCCTTAGGATTCGGCCTTACTGGATTAAAATCCAGTCTCTTTCTCAATCCCAAATTGTTATTGGTCCATGGTCGGCTTTATTGGGGTTCCCGATAGCTGGTCTTATCCCCCCACCGAATAAACTGGCTCTTCATATTTTACACACTGCTAGGGGGATCCCTTGCCTCTCGCTGGAAACAACTCTCTCCCACTCCCATGCATATTTTGTTATCCAAAATCTGGTTTATCATTTCTATGTAAAGAATAACTCGCGTGTTGCATGATACACTTGATAAATTTCAGAAGATATGGACACAGTGGTTCGCTTAAGGGCCCCATACACTAGAACCGATAATGCCCGATTTCTTCCAAATTACGGGCATTTGGGACGAGATATCGGGTAAAATCGGGCATTTTGGATGTTAATCCGATCCAAAGCACTTTCCCATGAGGGTCGGATCGGCTCTCCTAGATCGTTAGTGCTGCACTTGTGATATGTCTGTTCCCGCATGTATGGCTGGGATCGCATTTGATATTTCTGACGTCCTAGTGGATGCTGGGAACTCCGTAAGGACCATGGGGAATAGACAGGCTCCGCAGGAGACTGGGCACTCTAAAGAAAAGATTAGGTACTATCTGGTGTGCACTGGCTCCTCCCTCTATGCCCCTCCTCCAGACCTCAGTTAGAATCTGTGCCCAGCCAGAGCTGGGTGCTCCTAGTGGGCTCTCCTGAGCTTACTAGTAAAGAAAGTATTTATTAGGTTTTTTATTTTCAGTGAGCTTCTGCTGGCAACAGACTCACTGCTACGTGGGACTAAGGGGAGAGAAGCAAACCTACCTGCTTGCAGCTAGTTTGTGCTTCTTAGGCTACTGGACACCATTAGCTCCAGAGGGTCCGAACACAGGCACCTGTCCTCGATCGTCCGTTCCCGGAGCTGCGCCGCCGTCCCCCTTGGAGAGCCAGAAGAACAGAAGCTTGAAGATGACGAAATCGGCGGCTGATGACTCCTGTCTACATTAAGGTAGCGCACAGCACCGCAGCTGTACGCCATTGCTCCCAGCACACTTACACACTCTGGTCACTGTAGGGTGCAGGGCGCTGGGGGGGGGGGGGGGGCGGGCGCCCTGGGCTTCAATTGAAGTACCTTTGGCATAAAAACATACATATATACAGTCTAGCACACTATATATGTAAAAACCCTCGCCATTTTTTTACATGGAAAGCGGGACAGAAGCCCGCCACTGAGGGGGCGGGGCCTTCTTCCTCAGCACACCAGCGCCATTTTCCCTTCACAGCTCCGCTGGAAGCAGCTCCCCAGGCTCTCCCCTGCAGTATCCAGGTACAAGACGGGTTAAAAAGAGAGAGGGGGGGCACATAAATTTAGGCGCAAAACAATACAAAAAAAGCAGCTATTGGGTAAATCACTTATTAGCAGTGAAAATCCCTGTGTTATATAGCGCTGTGGTGTGTGCTGGCATACTCTCTCTCTCTCTGTCTCCCCAAAGGACTTTGTTGTGGTCCTGTCCTCAGTCTGAGCATTCCCTGTGTGTGTGCGGTGTGTCGGTACGGCTGTGTAAACATGTTTGATGAGGAAGGTTACGTGGAGGCGGAGCAAGGGCAGATAAGTGGTATCGCCCCCGTCGGGGCCGACACCTGATTGGATGGATATGTGGAAGGTCTTAAATGACAATGTAAACTCCTTACATAAAAGGTTTGATGACGCTGCAGCCTTGGGACAGCCGGGGTCTCAACCCGCACCTGCCCAAGCGACTCAGAAACAGTCAGGGGCTCATAAACGCCCTCTATCTCAGATGGTTGACACAGATGCCGACACGGAGTCCGACTCCAGTGTCGACGATGATGAGGCACATTTACAGTCTAAAATGGCCAAGGCCATCCGATACATGATTATTGCAATGAAAGATGTATTACACATTTCTGAGAGTAACCCGGTTAATACCAAGAGGGTTTATATGTTTGGGGAGAAAAAGCAGCCAGTGACTTTTCCCCCATCTGAGGAATTAAATGAATTGTGTGAAGAAGCGTGGAGTTCCCCTGATAAGAAATTAGTGATTTCTAAGAGGTTACTGATGGCGTACCCTTTCCCGCCAACGGACAGGTTACGTTGGGAAACATCCCCTAGGGTGGACAAGGCACTGACACGCTTATCTAAAAAGGTGGCCCTGCCGTCTCAGGATACGGCCGCCCTAAAGGAGCCTGCGGATAGAAAGCAGGAAGCTATCCTGAAGTCAGTGTATGCACACTCTGGTACTCTACTGAGACCTGCTATTGCTTCAGCCTGGATGTGTAGTGCTGTAGCAGCGTGGACAGATACTCTGTTAGACGACATAGATTCCCTCGACAGAGATACTGTTTTGCTAACCCTGGGCCATATCAAAGACGTCGTCTTATATATGCGGGATGCTCAGAGGGACATTTGCCTGCTGGGCTCTAGAATTAATGCTATGTCCATTTCTGCCAGGAGGGTCTTATGGACTCGGCAATGGACAGGAGATGCTGATTCTAAAAAACACATGGAGGTTTTTGCCTTATAAGGGTGAGGAATTGTTTGGGGACGGTCTGTCGGACCTCGTGTCTACAGCGACAGCTGGAAAGTCGACTTTCTTGCCTCAGGTTTCCTCACAGCCTAAGAAAGCACCGTATTATCAAATGCAGTCCTTTCGTTCCCAAAAAGGCAAGAGGGTCAGGGGCGCATCCTTTCTTGCCAGAGGCAGGGGTAGAGGTAAGAAGCTGCACCATGCTACCAGTTCCCAGGAACAAAAGTCCTCCCCTGCTTCCACTAAGTCCACCGCATGACGTTGGGGCTCCACAGGCGGAGCCAGGTGCGGTGGGGGCGCGTCTCCGAAACTTCAGCTACCAGTGAGTTTGCTCACAGGTGGATCTCTGGGCTATACAAATTGTATCTCCGGGATACAAGCTGGAATTCGAAGCGACTCCCCCCCGCCGTTACCTCAAATCAGCCTTACCAGCTTCCCTCATGGAAAGGGAGGTAGTACTGGCGGCAATTCACAAGCTGTACCTCCAGCAAGTGATTGTCAGGGTCCCCCTCCTTCAACAGGGAAGGGGTGTTACTATTCCACAATGTTTGTGGTACCGAAACCGGACGGTTCGGTGAGACCCATTCTGAATTTAAAATCCTTGAACACTTATATAAAGAAATTCAAGTTCAAAATGGAATCGCTCAGAGCGGTTATTGCCAGCCTGGAAGAGGGGGATTTTATGGTGTCGCTGGACATCAAAGATGCTTACTTGCATGTCCCCATTTACCCACCTCACCAGGAGTACCTCAGATTTGTGGTACAGGACTGTCATTACCAATTCCAGACGTTGCCGTTTGGCCTGTCCACGGCACTGAGAATATTTACCAAGGTAATGGCCGAAATGATGATACTCCTTCGGCAGAAGGGAGTTATAATTATCCCGTACTTGGACGATCTCCTCATAAAGGCGAGGTCCAGGGAGCAGTTGTTGATCAGCGTAGCACTCTCTCAGGAAGTGTTGCAACAGCACGGCTGGATTCTGAATGTTCCAAAGTCGCAGCTGATTCCTACGACGCGTCTGCTTTTCCTGGGCATGATTCTGGACACAGAACAGAAGAAGGTGTTTCTCCCGGTGGAGAAGGCCCAGGAATTAGCATCTCTGGTCGGGGACCTCCTGAAACCAAAACAGGTATCGGTGCTTCACTGCACGCGAGTCCTGGGAAAGATGGTGGCTTCATACGAAGCCATTCCCTTCGGCAGGTTCCATGCAAGGATCTTTCAGTGGGATCTGTTGGACAAGTGGTCCGGATCGCATCTTCTGATGCATCGGCTGATCACCCTGTCCCCAAGGGCCAGGGTGTCTCTTCTGTGGTGGCTGCAGAGTGCTCACCTTCTCGAGGGCCGCAGGTTCGGCATACAGGACTGGGTCCTGGTGACCACGGATGCAAGCCTCCGAGGATGGGGGGCAGTCACTCAGGGAAAAAACTTCCAAGGGCTGTGGTCAAGTCTGGAGACTTCTCTCCACATAAATATACTGGAACTAAGGGCCATTTACAACGCCCTGAGTCAAGCAGAGCCCCTGCTTCGGAACCGACCAGTGCTGATTCAGTCAGACAACATCACGGCGGTCGCCCATGTAAACCGCCAGGGCGGCACATGAAGCAGGATTGCAATGGCGGAAATCACAAAGATTCTTCGATGGGCGGAGAATCACGTGCAAGCACTGTCAGCAGTGTTCATTCCGGGAGTGGACAACTGGGAAGCAGACTTCCTCAGCAGACACGACCTCCACCCGGGAGAGTGGGGACTTCATCAAGAAGTCTTCCAACTGATTGCAAACCGATGGGAACTGCCACAGGTGGACATGATGGCGTCCCGCCTCAACAAAAAGCTAAAAAGATATTGCGCCAGGTCAAGGGACCCTCAGGCGGTAGCTGTGGACGCCCTAGTGACACCGTGGGTGTACCAGTCGGTATATGTGTTTCCTCCTCTTCCTCTCATACCAAAAGTACTGAGAATAGTAAGAAAGAGAGGAATAAGAACAATACTCATTGTTCCGGACTGGCCAAGAAGGACTTGGTACCCGGAACTACAAGAAATGCGCACAGAGGACCCATGGCCTCTACCTCTCAGACAGGACCTGCTGCAACAAGGGCCCTGTCTGTTCCAAGGCTTACCGCTGGCTGTGTTTGACGGCATCGCGGTTATACGCCGGATCCTAGCGGAAAAAGGCATTCCGAATAAAGTTATTCCTACGCTGATAAAGGCTAGGAAAGACGTGACAGCAAAACATTATCACCGTATATGGCGGAAGTATGTTGCTTGGTGTGAGGCCAGGAAGGCCCCTACAGAGGAATTCCAACTGGGTCGATTTCTGCACTTCCTACAGTCAGGGGTGACTATGGGCCTAAAATTGGGGTCCATAAAGATCCAGGTTTCGGCCCTATCCATTTTCTTTCAAAAAGAACTGGCTTCACTGCCTGAGGTTCAAACATTTGTTAAGGGAGTGCTGCATATTCAGCCCCCTTTTGTGCCACCAGTGGCGCCCTGGGATCTTAACGTGGTGTTCGATTTCCTGAAATCCCACTGGTTTGAGCCACTTAAGACCGTGGAACTAAAGTATCTCACGTGGAAAGTGGTCATGCTGTTGGCCTTAGCATCGTCTAGGCGTGTGTCGGAATTGGCGGCTTTGTCATGTAAAAGCCCATATCTGATCTTCCATATGGACAGGGCAGAATTGAGGACTGGAGTCAGGAAGACTGACTCGCTGTTTATCTTGCATGCACCCAACAAGCTGGGTGCTCCTGCTTCAAAGCAAACTATTGCTCGCTGGATCTGTAGCACGATTCAGCAGGCTCATTCTGCGGCTGGATTGCCGCATCCAAAATCGGTGAAGGCCCATTCCACAAGGAAGGTGGGCTCTTCTTGGGCGGCTGCCCGAGGGGTCTCGGCTTTACAACTTTGCCGAGCAGCTACTTGGTCGGGTTCAAACACATTTGCAAAGTACTACAAGTTTGATACCCTGGCTGAGGAGGACCTTGTGTTTGCTCATTCGGTGCTGCAGAGTCATCCGCACTCTCCCGCCCGTTTGGGAGCTTTGGTATAATCCCCATGGTCCTTACGGAGTTCCCAGCATCCACTAGGACGTCAGAGAAAATAAGAATTTACTCACCGGTAATTCTATTTCTCGTAGTCCGTAGTGGATGCTGGGCGCCCGTCCCAAGTGCGGATTTTCTGCAATAAGTGTATATAGTTATTGCTTAACTAAGGGTTATTGTTATGAGCCATCCGTTGAGTGAGGCTCAGTTGTTGTTCATACTGTTAACTGGGTATGGTTATCACAAATTGTACAGTGTGGCTGGTATGAGTCTTACCCTGGATTCAAAATTTCCTTTCCTTGTAATGTCAGCTCTTCCGGGCACAGTTTCCCTAACTGAGGTCTGGAGGAGGGGCATAGAGGGAGGAGCCAGTGCACACCAGATAGTACCTAATCTTTCTTTTAAGAGTGCCCAGTCTCCTGCGGAGCCCGTCTATTCCCCATGGTCCTTACGGAGTTCCCAGCATCCACTACGCACTACGAGAAATAGAATTACCGGTGAGTAAATTCTTATTATTGCATGCAAAATGTACCAAATCGTATGGAATCGGGAGAGTTCAAGGGAAATCGCCTCCAACTTCAGCCTCAGACATTGTTGGTAGTGTATGGGGCCCTTAACGTGCATTTCTGAAATTAAATATTAGATTCTCTTGTCCGGGTTTTGTGTGTGTGTGTGTTTTTTTTTCTTTCTCTGACGTCCTAGTGGATGCTGGGTACTCCGTAAGGACCATGGGGAATAGACGGGCTCTGCAGGAGACTGGGCACTCTTAAAAGAAAGATTAGGTACTATATCTGGTGCACTGGCTCCTCCCTCTATGCCCCTCCTCCAGACCTCAGTTAGAATCTGTGCCCGGCCAGAGCTGGATGCACCTAGTTGGCTCTCCTGAGCTTACTAGAAAAGAAAGTATTTGTTAGGTTTTTTATTTTCAGTGAGATCTGCTGGCAACAGACTCACTGCTACGAGGGACTGAGGGGAGAGAAGCAAACCTACCTGCTTGCAGCTAGCTTGTGCTTCTAAGGCTACTGGACACCATTAGCTCCAGAGGGATCGAACACAGGGCCCGACCTCGATCGTCCGTTCCCGGAGCCGCGCCGCTGTCCCCCTTGCAGAGCCAGAAGACGGAAGAACCAGGAGAAAATCGGCGGCTGAAGACTCCGGTATTCAATAAGGTAGCGCACTGCAGCTGTGCGCCATTGCTCCCACAGCACACCACACGCTCCGGTCACTGGTGGGTGCAGGGCGCTGGGGGGGGGGGGGGGCGCCCTGGGCTGCAATAAGTATACCTTTTTGGCAAATGTGCACATAATACAGTTAAACTGTATATGTGCCTAATCCCCCACCATACACATTATTAATAAAGCGGGAGAAGCCCGCCGCGGAGGGGGCGGGGTTATCTCCCTCAGCACACCGGCACCATTTTTTCTTCACAGCTCCGCTGGAAGGACGCTCCCCAGGCTCTCCCCTGCAGTATACACTACAAGAAGGGTAAAAAAGAGAGGGGGGGGGGGGGCACATAAATTTAGGCGCAAAAGGTGATATAAGCAGCTATTGGGGGAAAATTCACTTTGTGTTAGTGTGAATACCTCTGTTATATAGCGCTCTGGTGTGTGCTGGCATACTCTCTCTCTGTCTCCCCAAAGGACTTGGTGGGGTCCTGTCCTCAGTCAGAGCATTCCCTGTGTGTGTGCGGTGTGTCGGTACGGCTGTGTCAACATGTTGGAGGAGGACGCTTACGTGGAGGCGGAGCAGGTGCCGATAAGTGTGATGTCGCCCCCTGCGGGGCCGACACCAGAGTGGATGGATATGTGGAAGGTATTAACCGACAGTGTCAACTCCTTGCATAAAAGGTTCGATGACGCAGCTTTGGGACAGCCGGCATCTCAGCCCGCGCCTGCCCAGGCATCTCAGAGGCCATCAGGGGCTTTAAAACGCCCGCTTCCTCAGATGGCAGACACAGATGTCGACACGGAGTCTGACTCCAGTGTAGACGAGGATGAGACAAATGTACAGTCCACAAGGGCCATCCGATGCATTATTACGGCAATGAAAAATGTGTTGCACATTTCTGACATTAACCCGGTTACCACTAAAAAGGGTATTATGTTTGGGGAGAAAAAGCTGCCAGTGACTTTTCCCCCATCTGATGAGTTGAATGAATTGTGTGAAGAAGCGTGGTGTTCCCCAGATAAAAAATTAGTGATTTCTAAGAGGTTACTAATGGCGTACCCTTTCCCGCCAACGGACAGGTTACGTTGGTAAACATCCCCTAGGGTGGACAAGGCGCTCACACGCTTATCAAAAAAGGTGGCACTGCCATCTCAGGACACGGCCGCCTTAAAGGAGCCTGCAGATAGAAAGCAGGAGGCTATCCTGGAGTCTGTGTATACACACTCTGGTACTATACTGAGACCTGCAATTGCTTCAGCATGGATGTGTAGTGCTGCAGCTGCTTGGTCTGATACCCTGTCAGATAACATTGATTCCCTTGACAGGGATACTATTTTGCTAACCATAGAGCATATTAAAGACGTCGTCTTATATATGAGGGATGCACAGAGGGACATTTGCCTGCTGGCATCTAGAATTAATGCAATGTCCATTTCTGCCAGGAGAGTATTATGGACAGTGGACAGGTGATGCTGATTCTAAAAAAACACATGGAGGTTTTGCCTTATAAGGGTGAGGAATTGTTTGGGGACGGTCTCTCGGACCTCGTATCCACAGCAACAGCTGGGAAGTCGACTTTTTTTACCTCAGGTTCCCTCACAGCCTAAGAAAGCACCGTATTATCAAGTACGGTCCTTTCGGCCCCAGAAAGGCAAGCTGGTCAGAGGCGCATCCTTTCTGCCCAGAGGCAGGGGTAGAGGGAAAAAGCTGCACCAGACAGCCAGTTCCCAGGAACAAAAATCATCTTCTGCTTCCACTAAGTCCACCGCATGACGCTGGGGCTCCACAGGCGGAGCCAGGTGCGGTGGGGGCGCGTCTCCGAAACTTCAGCGACCAGTTGGTTCGCTCACAGGTGGATCTCTGGGTTCTACAGGTGGTATCTCATGGATACAAGCTGGAGTTCGAGGCGTCTCCCCCTCACCGTTGCCTCAAATCAGCCTTGCCAGCTGCTCCCAAGGAAAGGGAGGTAGTACTGGCGGCAATTCACAAGCTGTACCTTCAGCAGGTGATAATCAAAGTTCCCCTCCTTCAACAGGGAAGGGGTTACTATTCCACAATGTTTGTGGTACCGAAACCAGACGGTTCGGTGAGACCCATTCTAAATTTGAAATCCTTGAACACTTATATAAGGAAGTTCAAGTTCAAAATGGAATCGCTCAGGGCGGTTATTGCAAGCCTGGAAGAGGGGGATTTTATGGTGTCACTGGACATCAAGGATGCTTACCTACATGTCCCCTTTTACCCTCCTCACCAGGAGTACCTCAGGTTTGTGGTACAGGATTGTCATTACCAATTCCAGACGTTGCCGTTTGGTCTGTCCACGGCACCGAGGGTATTTACCAAGGTAATAGCCGAAATGATGATACTCCTTCGAAAGAAGGGAGTTATAATTATCCCGTACTTGGACGATCTCCTTATAAAGGCAAGGTCCAAGGAGCAGTTGTTAGTCGGAGTAGCACTATCTCGGGAAGTGCTACAACAGCACGGCTGGATTCTGAATATCCCAAAGTCGCAGCTGATTCCTACGACGCGCCTGCTGTTCTTGGGCATGATTCTGGACACAGAACAGAAGAAGGTGTTTCTCCCGGAGGAGAAGGCCCAGGAATTGTCATCTCTGGTCAGGGACCTCCTGAAACCACAACAGGTGTCTGTGCATCACTGCACGCGAGTCCTGAGAAAGATGGTAGCTTCTTACGAAGCAATTCCCTTCGGCAGGTTCCATGCAAAGGATCTTTCAGTGGGATCTGTTAGACAAGTGGTCCGGATCGCATCTTCAGATGCATCGGTTGATCACCCTGTCCCCGAGGGCCAGGGTGTCTCTGCTGTGATGGCTGCAGAGTGCTCATCTTCTCGAGGGCCGCAGATTCGGCATTCAGGACTGGGTCCTGGTGACCACGGATGCAAGCCTCCGAGGTTGGGGGGCAGTCACTCATGGAAGAAACTTCCAAGGACAGTGGTCGAGTCAGGAGTCTTCCCTACACATAAATATTCTGGAACTAAGGGCCATTTACAATGCCCTGAGTCAAGTAGAACCCCTGCTTCAAAACCAACCGGTGCTGATTCAGTCAGACAACATCACGGCGGTCGCCCATGTAAACCGACAGGGCGGCACAAGAAGCAGGATGGCGATGGCAGAAGCCACAAGGATTCTTCGATGGGCGGAGAATCACGTGCTAGCACTCTCAGCGGTGTTCATTCCGGGAGTGGACAACTGGGAAGCAGACTTCCTCAGCAGGCACGACTTCCACCCGGGAGAGTGGGGACTTCATCCAGAAGTCTTCAAGCTGATTGTAAATCGTTGGGAAAGGCCACAGGTGGACATGATGGCGTCCCGCCTCAACAAAAAGCTAAAAAGATATTGCGCCAGGTCAAGGGACCCTCAGGCGATAGCTGTGGACGCTCTAGTGACACCGTGGGTGTACCAGTCGGTTTATGTGTTCCCTCCTCTTCCTCTCATACCAAAGGTACTGAGGATTATAAGAAAGAGAGGAGTAAGAACTATACTCATCGTTCCGTATTGGCCAAGAAGAACTTGGTACCCGGAACTACAAGAAATGATCTCAGAGGACCCTTGGCCTCTGCCGCTCTCACAGGACCTGCTACAGCAGGGGCCCTGTCTGTTCCAAGACTTACCGCGGCTGCGTTTGACGGCATGGCGGTTGAACGCCGGATCCTAATGGAAAAGGGCATTCCAGATGAAGTGATTCCTACGCTGATTAAAGCTAGGAAGGATGTGACAGCAAAACATTATCACCGCATATGGCGAAAATGTTGCTTGGTGTGAGGCCAGGAAGGCCCCAACAGAGGAATTTCAGCTGGGTCGATTTCTGCACTTCCTACAGTCAGGAGTGACTATGGGCCTAAAATTGGGATCCATTAAAGTCCAGATTTCGGCCCTGTCTATTTTCTTTAAAAAAGAACTGGCTTCACTGCCTGAAGTTCAGACGTTTGTTAAGGGAGTGCTGCATATTCAGCCCCCTTTTGTGCCTCCAGTGGCACCTTGGGATCTTAACGTTGTGTTGGATTTCCTGAAATCCCACTGGTTTGAGCCACTTAAGACCGTGGAGCTAAAGTATCTCTCGTGGAAAGTGGTCATGTTATTGGCCTTGGCTTCGGCTAGGCGTGTGTCAGAATTGGCGGCTTTGTCCTGTAAAAGCCCATATCTGATTTTCCATATGGACAGGGCAGAATTGAGGACTCGTCCCCAATTTCTCCCAAAGGTGGTATCAGCGTTTCATTTGAACCAACCTATTGTGGTGCCTGCGGCTACTCGGGGCTTGGAGGATTCCAAGTTGCTGGACGTAGTCCGGGCCCTGAAAATCTATGTTTCCAGGACGGCTAGAGTCAGGAAAACCGACTCGCTGTTTATCCTGCATGCACCCAACAAGCTGGGTGCTCCTGCTTCTAAGCAGACTATTTCTCGCTGGATCTGTAGCACGATTCAACTTGCACATTCTGCGGCTGGACTGCCGCATCCTAAATCAGTAAAAGCCCATTCCACGAGGAAGGTGGGCTCTTCTTGGGCGGCTGCCCGAGGGGTCTCTGCTTTACAACTTTGCCGAGCTGCTACTTGGTCGGGATCAAACACTTTTGCAAAATTCTACAAGTTTGATACCCTGGCTGAGGAGGACGTTGAGTTTGCTCATTCGGTGCTGCAGAGTCATCCGCACTCTCCCGCCCGTTTGGGAGCTTTGGTATAATCCCCATGGTCCTTACGGAGTACCCAGCATCCACTAGGACGTCAGAGAAAATAAGCATTTACTCACCGGTAATTCTATTTCTCGTAGTCCGTAGTGGATGCTTGGAGCCCGTCCCAAGTGCGGACTTTCTGCAATACATGTATATAGTTATTGCTTAACTAAAGGGTTATTGTTGAGCCATCTGTTAAATGAGGCTCAGTTGTTGTTCATACTGTTAACTGGGTATAGTTATCACAAGTTGTACAGTGTGGCTGGTATGAGTCTTACCCTGGATTCCAAATCCTTTCCTAGTAATGTCAGCTCTTCCGGGCACAGTTTCCCTAACTGAGGTCTGGAGGAGGGGCATAGAGGGAGGAGCCAGTGCACACCAGATATAGTACCTAATCTTTTATTTAAGAGTGCCCAGTCTCCTGCGGAGCCCGTCTATTCCCCATGGTCCTTACGGAGTACCCAGCATCCACTACGGACTACGAGAAATAGAATTACCGGTGAGTAAATTCTTATTTTTTTTTTTTGCTCTTAATAGTTCCGGTTATTTCTACAGGTTTGACTTTTTGAGCTCTGTCGTCCCTACCTCCTACTTTACCTCCCCTTCTAGCTTCCTTCTTTTTCTGGGGTTGTGGTTTTTTTTTTTTTTCTTTCTCTTCTTTCCTCTCGTTATTGTTCTCATTCTTCCTTTCTTTTACTTTCTCTCACAGTTTATCTCTCATTTTTCTAATATACATTAAAACTGCATTGCTTTTCACAATGTTCATGTATCGTGTTCTACATTGTCTTTGGGGAGAATTCAAATGTTATCGCCCCCGAGCTCCAGTCTAGAGTGACGGGAGATTGCAGGAGGGGATATTCATTTGATGCCCCTATCCCTCTTATTACGCATTACTGTTGGGTTTAGCAGTGTAAAACTAATGGGCGCGATCGGGAAAAGTGCTGTTTGGGCACCCAAACGGATCACTTTTCAAACACCCGGTGGGTGCGAGCTGAAATGTAGACTCCGTCAGCCGATCGTGTCCCGAATGGAGCTAGATTTGAATATCTCTGTTCAGCGCCTTCTAATGGCTGCTGGCGTCAGGAATATTTAAATCTCGCCCAAAGTATCATTATTTAAAATTTGCATGGTTATGTACGAAGCTTTGCAGTAACATTTTCCCCTCCCCCAAAAATATGGTTGATCAAGGTTTCTAATACATGATAAATGTTTTAATGAAAACATTATTGCAATAAAAAACCTGGTTTAATCCAAACAAAGCTCCTTTTTTTTTTTTTTTTTTTTTAAATACAACCCTGCTTCTTCAGTTTAATTTCCGACATTGGCCGGTATTCAGTTGATTTATTGTGCCCGATCTCCCGTCTAAAGTGATAATCAGTTGTCCCCCATTATTGCACTCATAATTGTCAGCTTTAGCTGCATAAAGCACCACAGCCAGACTAAGGTAATGGGCGTGAAAGCGAAAAAGTCCTATTTGGGTACACAAACTGAGCACATTTGAGCTTGCCACCCTGCCATAGACAAAGCGCCTCGATTGTGAGAAGGGTTATTGTTCTGACCAGGATTAAAGTTGTAAAAACACATACATTTAAGGTATTGGTACACACTAAGTGATATATCGTACACATCATGTAGTATGTACCTCTGCGATTCCCCTGTTCCCTGGGTGGTCACATCCGATGTGTGGATGCTGCGGATGACTACATGCAGTATCGTACTGCATGTGACGATACATTGTGCGATAAATTGTGCAGTGTGTATGGTGTACATCTTGTTACTTCGTTGGCTTGGACACACATAGTTTAGTCTGTACCCATCCTTAGGAATATCAGAATTACGTAACCCCTCCCCAAAAGAAAAAAAAAATACAGTGGAAATGCTAGTGATCAAAGTCAAATCTACCCTGGAGCAATTTGCCCAGACCCTGGGGGATACATAACCAACCCTTTAGAAGACATTAGTCGGCGGGTCATCCACCGCCATTGGGTCATTCCATATTAAATCAACTCAAAAAAACATAAAAATGTTACCCTCTCCGATTTTTATGAAATTTGGTGTACCAGTGGGATGGGGGGAAAACTAATCTGCACCAAATTTCAACATCATAGGTTGGATATTTTTGGAGGTGGAGCCATTTAAAAATGAACAAAATATGCAATTTTACTGCCGCGGGGGTCTTTTCGTTTGCCTGTAACTTAAGTTCTAATTAAAACAGAGAGATGAAATTAGTGTCATTTTGAAGCTTATGACTAGATCTTTTCATTTCAATTATTGTTATAGCATTATCCCATGGGAATCCCGAAGTGAAATTTGGTACATGTTTAAATGAAATATGGGAGAACTCATAAAAAATAAATAAAAATAAATTATACAAAAAAATAAAATAAAAATATCCCTATTTTAAAAAATTGAGGTCAAAGGTTATTAAACTTTTTTTTAGTAGTACCTTACTAAATTAAAATTGAAGTGAAAAGATCTAGTCATAAATTTCAAAATGATACTAATTTCATCTGTCTTAATTAGAACTCAAGTTACAGGCAAACGAAAAGACCCCCGCGGCAGTAAAATTGCATATTCTGTTCATTTTTAAATGGCTCCACCTCCAAAAATATTCAACCTATGATGATGATATTTGGTGTAAATTAGTTTCTCGTCAGACCTAACAAGCACAGCAAATTTCATTGAAATCTGTGATGGTCATGAAAACGGCTGTGTTGATTTGATATGGAATGATCCCATTCTGGTAAGATACCATATAGTGTTTTTTTTACACTATTATGGATCTGCTTTCTGGTGGAAAGTGGTAAGGTATCAATGTATGGTTCCCATATAGGGGTATATTCAATTGAAGTCTGATCCATTCCGACATTCATTTGTCGGAATGGATCCGACCTGGGCTATGAAATGCATTCTCAATTCGACTTCGAATTGAGATGCGGGAGCTTAGACACGGGTGGCGAGGTCTCGCTTGCTGGAGCCGGGTGGACGCTGCTGTGAGCGGCGACTGTGACATCCTCCGGCGCTGCTCTCCCCATCTGGCTGCCCGCAGCTCTCCCTGTCACTGCTCCCGCATCTCACCTCGACTTTTTTTTTAAAGTCGAATTGAGATGGGCGAAAACCTGTATGTTTTGGCCCCGTTTACGACACAAGCACGTGGATTAGCAGCTATTCCGCCGATGCACGTGCTATTCGACAAGTTGAATTCCTCGACTTGTCGAATAATTTGGGGTTAGATTGAATAGGTTGGAACTCCTTCCGACCTAAAAAAGTAGACAGACAGCAGCTTTCGGCTTCAATTGAATATACCCCATAGTATGCTTCAACTCAAACCAAAGACTTTCTCGCAAGGGGTAACTGAAACCTACAGAGGCGCGAGTTGGTGGAGTGATGTGTGTGTGTGTGCGTGGTTGGTCCTATTTAAAAGCAATTTCTCTGACGTCCTAGTGGATGCTGGGAACTCCGTAAGGACCATGGGGAATAGACGGGCTCCGCAGGAGACTGGGCACTCTAAAAGAAAGATTAGGTACTATCTGGTGTGCACTGGCTCCTCCCTCTATGCCCCTCCTCCAGACGTCAGTTAGAATCTGTGCCCGGCCAGAGCTGGGTGCTCCTAGTGGGCTCTCCTGAGCTTGCTAGAAAAGAAAGTATTTGTTAGGTTTTTTTATTTTCAGTGAGATCTGCTGGCAACAGACTCAATGCTACGTGGGACTGAGGGGAGAGAAGCAAACCTACCTGCGTGCAGCTAGCTTGTGCTTCTTAGGCTACTGGACACCATTAGCTCCAGAGGGTTCGAACACAGGGCCTGACCTCGATCGTCTGTTCCCGGAGCCGCGCCGCCGTTCTCCTTGCAGAGCCAGAAGACAGAAGAAGAAGCAGCGATGAAATCGGCGGCAGAAAACTCCTGTCTTCATTAAGGTAGCGCACAGCACTGCAGCTGTGCGCCATTGCTCCCACAGCACACCACACACTCCGGTCACTGTAGGGTGCTGGGGGGGGGCGCCCTGGGCAGCAATTATAATACCTTTTGGCAAAAATACACATAATACAGTCCGTTAACTGTATATGTGTAAAAACCCCCGCCATTAAGTTACAGAAAACGCAGGACAGAAGCCCGCCGCTGAGAGGGCGGGGCCTTCTTCCTCAGCACACCAGCGCCATTTTCCCTTCACAGCTCCGCTGGAAGCATGCTCCCCAGGCTCTCCCCTGCAGTATCCAGGTACAAGACGGGTTAAAAAGAGAGGGAGGGTACATAAATTTAGGCGCAAATCGATACAGACAAGCAGCTATTGGGAAAATCACTTATTAGCAGTGTAAATCCCTGTGTTATATAGCGCTGTGGTGTGTGCTGGCATACTCTCTCTCTCTGTCTCCCCAAAGGACTTTGTGGGGTCCTGTCCTCAGTCTGAGCATTCCCTGTGTGTGTGCGGTGTGTCGGTACGGCTGTGTCGACATGTTTGATGAGGAGGGTTACATGGAGGCGGAGCAGAGGCAGATAAGTGTGGTGTCGCCCCCGACGGGGCCGACACCTGATTGGATGGATATGTGGAAGGTCTTAACCGACAGTGTCAACTCCTTACATAAAAGGTTCGATGACGCAGCAGCCTTGGGACAGCCGGGGTCTCAGCCCGCGCCTGCCCAGGCGACTCAGAAGCCGTCAGGGGCTCCTAAACGCCCGCTAGCTCTGATGGTAGACACAGATGTCGACACGGAGTCTGACTTCAGTGTAGATGAGGATGAGACAAAAGGCCATCCGATACATGATTATTGCAATGAAAGATGTATTACACATTTCTGAGAGTAACCCGGTTAATACCAAGAGGGTTTATATGTTTGGGGAGAAAAAGCAGCCAGTGACTTTTCCCCCATCTGATGAATTAAATGATTTGTGTGAAGAAGCATGGAGTTCCCCTGATAAGAAACTAGTGATTTCTAAGAGGTTACTGATGGCGTACCCTTTCCCGCCAACGGATAGGTTACGTTGGGACACATCCCCTAGGGTGGACAAGGCGCTAACACGCTTATCTAAAAGGGTGGCACTGCCGTCTCAGGATACGGCCGCCCTAAAGGATCCTGCGGATAGAAAGCAGGAAGCTATCCTGAAGTCTGTGTATACACACTCTGGTACTCTACTGAGACCTGCTATTGCTTCAGCCTGGATGTGTAGTGCTGCAGCAGCATGGACTGATACCCTGTCAGACAACATTGATTCCCTCGACAGGGATACTGTTTTGCTAACCATCGAACATATAAAAGACGTCGTCTTATATATGCGGGATGCACAGAGGGACATTTGCCTGCTGGCATCTAGAATTAATGCAATGTCCATTTCTGCCTGGAGAGTATTATGGACTCGGCAGTGGACAGGTGATGCTGATTCTAAAATACACATGGAGGTTTTGCCTTATAAGGGTGAGGAATTGTTTGGGGACGGTCTCTCGGACCTCGTATCCACAGCAACTGCTGGGAAGTCGACTTTTTTACCTCAGGTTCCCTCACAGCCTAAGAAAGCACCGTATTATCAAATGCAGTCCTTTCGGCCTCAGAAAGGCAAGCGGGTCAGAGGAGCATCCTTTCTGGCCAGAGGCAAGGGTAGAGGAAAGAAGCTGCACCAGGCAGCCAGTTCCCAGGAACAAAAATCCTCCCCTGCTTCCACTAAGTCCACCGCATGACGTTGGGGCTCCACAGGCGGAGCCAGGTGCGGTGGGGGCGCGTCTCCGAAACTTCAGCAACCAGTGGGTTCGCTCACAAGTGGATCTCTGGGCTGTACAAATTGTATCTCAGGGATACAAGCTGGAGTTCGAGGCGACTCCCCCTCGCCGTTACCTCAAATCAGCCTTGCCAGCTGCTCCCAGGGAAAGGGAGGTAGTACTGGCGGCAATTCACAAGCTGTACCTCCAGCAGGTGATAATCAAGGTCCCCCTCCTTCAACAGGGCAGGGGTTACTATTTCACAATGTTTGTGGTACCGAAACCGGACGGTTCGGTGAGACCCATCCTGAATTTAAAATCCTTGAACACTTATATAAGGAAGTTCAAGTTCAAAATGGAATCGCTCAGGGCGGTTATTGCAAGCCTGGAAGAGGGGGATTTTATGGTGTCGCTGGACATCAAGGATGCTTACTTGCATGTCCCCATTTACCCACCTCACCAGGAATACCTCAGGTTTGTGGTACAGGACTGTCATTACCAATTCCAGATGTTGCCGTTTGGTCTCTCCACGGCACCGAGAATATTTACCAAGGTAATGGGCGAAATGATGATACTCCTTCGGAAGAAGGGAGTTATAATTATCCCGTACTTGGACGATCTCCTCATAAAGGCGAGGTCCAGAGAGCAGTTGTTGGTCAGTGTAGCACTCTCTCAGGAAGTGTTGCAACAGCATGGCTGGATTCTGAATATCCCAAAGTCGCAGCTGATTCCTGCGACGCGTCTGCTTTTCCTGGGCATGATTCTGGACACAGAGCAGAAGAAGGTGTTTCTCCCGGTGGAGAAGGCCCAGGAATTGTCATCTCTGGTCAGGGACCTCCTGAAACCAAAACAGGTGTCGGTGCATCACTGCACGCGAGTCCTGGGAAAGATGGTAGCTTTTTACGAAGCAATTCCCTTCGGCAGGTTCCATGCAAGGATCTTTCAGTGGGATCTGTTGGACAAATGGTCCGTATCGCATCTTCAGATGCATCGGTTGATCACCCTGTCCCCAAGGGCCAGGGTGTCTCTGCTGTGGTGGCTGCAGAGTACTCATCTTCTCGAGGGCCGCAGGTTCGGCATACAGGACTGGGTCCTGGTGACCACGGATGCAAGCCTCCGAGGATGGGGGGCAGTCACTCAGGGAAGAAACTTCCAAGGACAGTGGTCAAGTCTGGAGACTTCACTACACATAAATATACTGGAACTAAGGGCCATTTACAACGCCCTGAGTCAAGCAGAGCCCCTGCTTCAAAACCACCCAGTACTGATTCAGTCAGACAACATCACGGCGGTCGCCCCATGTAAACCGCCAGGGCGGCACGAGAAGCAGGATGGCTATGGCAGAAGCCACAAGGATTCTTCGATGGGCGGAGAATCACGTGCTAGCACTGTCAGCAGTGTTCATTCCGGGAGTGAACAACTGGGAAGCAGACTTCCTCAGCAGGCACGACCTCCACCCGGGAGAGTGGGGACTTCATCAAGAAGTCTTCACACAGATTGTAAATCGCTGGGAACTGCCACAGGTGGACATGATGGCGTCCCGCCTCAACAAAAAGCTAAAAAAATATTGCGCCAGGTCAAGGGACCCTCAGGCGATAGCTGTGGACGCACTAGTGACACCGTGGGTGTACCAGTCGGTTTATGTGTTCCCTCCTCTTCCTCTCATACCCAAGGTGCTGAGGATAGTAAGAAAGAGAGGAGTAAGAACTATACTCATCGTTCCGGATTGGCCAAGAAGAACTTGGTACCCAGAACTACAAGAAATGATCTCAGAGGACCCATGGCCTCTGTCTCTCAGACAGGACCTGTTACAGCAGGGGCCCTGTCTGTTCCAAGACTTACCGCGCCTGCGTTTGACGGCATGGCAGTTGAACGCCAGATCCTATCGGAAAAGGGCATTCCAGATGAAGTGATTCCTACGCTGATAAAAGCTAGGAAGGATGTGACTGTAAAACATTATCACCGCATATGGCGGAAATATGTTGCTTGGTGTGAGGCCAAGAAGGCCCCAACTGAGGAATTCCAGCTGGGTCGATTTCTGCACTTCCTACAGTCTGGGGTGTCTATGGGCCTAAAATTGGGTCCATAAAGGCCCAGATTTCGGCCCTATCTATTTTCTTTCAAAAAGAACTGGCTTCACTGCCTGAAGTTCAGACGTTTGTTAAGGGAGTGCTGCATATTCAGCCCCCTTTTGTGCCTCCAGTGGCACCTTGGGATCTTAACGTTGTGTTGGATTTCCTGAAATCACACTGGTTTGAGCCACTTAAGACCGTGGAGCTAAAGTATCTCACGTGGAAAGTGGTCATGCTGTTGGCCTTAGCTTCGGCTAGGCGTGTGTCAGAATTTGCGGCTTTGTCATGTAAAAGCCCATATCTGATCTTCCATATGGACAGGGCAGAATTGAGTACTCGTCCCCAATTTCTCCCAAAGGTGGTATCAGCGTTTCATTTGAACCAACCTATTGTGGTGCCTGCGGCTACTCGGGACTTGGAGGATTCCAAGTTGCTGGACGTAGTCCGGGCTTTGAAAATTTATGTTTCCAGGACGGCTGGAGTCAGAAAAACTGACTTGCTATTTATCCTGCATGCACCCAACAAGCTGGGTGCTCCTGCTTCAAAGCAAACTATTGCTCGCTGGATCTGTTGCACGATTCAGCTGGCACATTCTGCGGCTGGACTGCCGCATCCTAAATCGGTAAAAGCCCATTCCACAAGGAAGGTGGGTTCTTCTTGGGCGGTTGCCCGAGGGGTCTCGGCTTTACAGCTTTGCCGAGCTGCTACTTGGTCGGGTTCATATACATTTGCTAAATTCTACAAGTTTGATACCCTGGCTGAGGAGGACCTTGAGTTTGCTCATTCGGTGCTGCAGAGTCATCCGCACTCTCCCGCCCGTTTGGGAGCTTTGGTATAATCCCCATGGTCCTTACGGAGTTCCCAGCATCCACTAGGACGTCAGAGAAAATAAGACTTTACTCACCGGTAATTCTATTTCTCGTAGTCCGTAGTGGATGCTGGGCGCCCGTCCCAAGTGCGGACTCTCTGCAATACGTGTATATAGTTATTGCTTAACTAAGGGTTATTGTTATGAGCCATCCGTTTAGTGAGGCTCAGTTCTTGTTCATACTGTTAACTGGGTATGGTTATCACAAGTTGTACGGTGTGATTGGTGTGGCTGGTATGAGTCTTACCCTGGATTCCAAATCCTTTCCTTGTTGTGTCAGCTCTTCCGGGCACAGTTTCCCTAACTGAGGTCTGGAGGAGTGGGACAGAGGGAGGAGCCAGTGCACACCAGATAGTAGCTAATCTTTCTTTTAGAGTGCCCAGTCTCCTGCGGAGCCCGTCTATTCCCCATGGTCCTTACGGAGTTCCCAGCATCCACTACGGACTACGAGAAATAGAATTACCGGTGAGTAAATTCTTATTTCTCTGACGTCCTAAGTGGATGCTGGGACTCCGTAAGGACCATGGGGAATAGCGGCTCCGCAGGAGAGTGGGCACAACTATAAAGAAAGCTTTAGGTCTAACTGGTGTACACTGGCTCCTCCCACTATGACCCTCCTCCAGACTTCAGTTAGAATCTTGTGCCCGGCTGAGCTGGATGCACACTAGGGGCTCTCCTGAGCTCCTAGAAAGAAAGTATATTTTAGGTTTTTTATTTTACAGTGAGATCTGCTGGCAACAGACTCACTGCAGCGAGGGACTAAGGGGAGAAGAAGCGAACCTACCTAACTGGTGGTAGCTTGGGCTTCTTAGGCTACTGGACACCATTAGCTCCAGAGGGATCGAACACAGGACCCGACCTCGATCGTTCGGTCCCGGAGCCGCGCCGCCGGCCCCCTTACAGAGCCAGAAGCAAGAAGTGTTCCGGAAGACCTCTGTCTTCAACAAGGTAGCGCACAGCACTGCAGCTGTGCGCCATTGCTCCTCATGCACACCTCACACTCCGGTCACTGATGGGTGCTGGCCAGAATTCCAGAAAAAGCGGGAGAAGTCCGCCGGAAAAGGGGCGGGGCCATCTCCCTCAGCACATTGGCGCCATTTTCCCCTCACAGCTCCGCTGGAAGGACGCTCCCTGGCTCTCCCCTGCAGTGTCAAGCTACAGAAGGGTAAAAAAGAGAGGGGGGGCACTAAATTTAGGCGCAGTATATATATACACTCATTTATAGTGGGATCCCTGTGTTATATAGCGCTCTGGTGTGTGCTGGCATACTCTCTCTCTGTCTCCCCAAAGGGCTTTGTGGGGTCCTGTCCTCTGTTAGAGCATTCCCTGTGTGTATGCGGTGTGTCGGTACGGCTGTGTCGACATGTTTGAGGAGGCTTATGTGGAGGCGGAGCAGATGCCGATAAATGTGATGTCACCCCCTGCGGGGTCGACACCTGAGTGGATGGTTCTGTGGAAGGAATTACGCGACAGTGTCGACTCCTTGCATAAAAGGTTTGACGACATACCAAATATGGGACAGCCGGCTTCTCAGCCTGTGCCTGCCCAGGCGTCTCAAAAGCCATCAGGGGCTCTAAAACACCCGCTACCTCAGATGGCAGACACATATGTCGACACGGATACTGACTCCAGTGTCGACGACGATGAGACTAATGTATCTTCCAATAGGGCCACACGTTATATGATTGAGGCAATGAAAAATGTGTTGCTTATTTCTGATGTTACCTCGGGTACCACAAAAAAGGGTATTATGTTTGGAGAGAAAAAACTACCAGTTGTTTTTCCTCCATCTGAGGAATTAAATGAAGTGTGTGAAGAAGCGTGGGCTTCCCCCGATAAGAAACTGGTAATTTCTAAGAGGTTACTAATGGCGTACCCTTTCCCGCCAGAGGATAGGTCACGTTGGGAAACATCCCCTAGGGTGGATAAAGCGCTCACACGCTTGTTAAAGAAGGTGGCACTACCGTCTCCGAATACGGCCGCCCTGAAGGAATCTGCTGATAGAAAGCAGGAGGCTATCCTGAAGTCTATATATACACACACAGGTGTTATACTGAGACCAGCTATTGCTTCAGCATGGATGTGCAGTGCTGCAGCTGCGTGGTCAGATTCCCTGTCGGAAAATATTGATACCCTAGACAGGGACACTATATATTGCTAACAGTAGAGCATATTAAAGACGCACTCTTATACATGAGGGATGCACAGAGGAATATTTGCCGGCTGGCATCTAAAATAAGTGCAATGTCCATTTCTGCCAGGAGAGGGTTATGGACTCGGCAGTGGACAGGAGATGCAGATTCTAAAAGGCACATGGAAGTTTTGCCTTATAAGGGTGAGGAGTTATTCGGGGATGGTCTCTCGGACCTCGTTTCCACAGCAACAGCTGGGAAGTCTACATTTTTACCCCATGTTCCCTCACAGCTAAAGAAAGCACCGTATTATCAGGTACAGTCCTTTCGGCCCAATAAGGGCAAGCGGGTTAAAGGCGCGTCCTTTCTGCCCAGAGGTAGAGGGAAAAAGCTGCAGCATACAGCCAGTTCCCAGGAGCAAAAGTCCTCCCCCGCTTCCTCTAAGTCCACAGCATAACGCTGGGGCTCCACAGGCGGAGCCAGGTACGTTGGGGGCCCGTCTCAAAAATTTCAGCGATCAGTGGGCTCGCTCACGGGTGGATCCCTGGATCTTTCAAGTAGTATCTCAGGGGTACAAGCTGGAATTCGAGACGTCTCCCCCCCGCCGTTTCCTCAAATCTGCCTTGCCAACAACTCCCTCAGGCAGGGAGGCAGTGTTAGAGCAATTCACAAGCTGTATTCCCAGCAGGTGATAGTAAAGGTGCCCCTACTTCAACAAGGACAGGGTTACTATTCCACAATGTTTGTGGTACCGAAACCGGACGGTTCGGTGAGACCCATTTTAAATTTGAAATCCTTGAACACATATATAAAAAAATTCAAGTTCAAGATGGAATCGCTCAAGGCGGTTATTGCAAGCCTGGACGAGGGGGATTACATGGTATCACTGGACATCAAGGATGCTTACCTGCATGTCCCCATTTACCATCCTCACCAGGAGTACCTCCGATTTGTGGTACAGGATTGTCATTACCAATTCCAGACGTTGCCGTTCGGTCTATCCACGGCTCCGAGGGTCTTTACCAAGGTAATGGCCGAAATGATGATACTCCTTCGAAAGGAGTTTTAATTATCCCGTACTTGGACGATCTCCTGATAAAGGCGAGGTCCAGGGAGCAGTTGTTTGTCGGGGTAGCACTATCTCGGGAGGTGCTACAACAGCACGGCTGGATTCTAAATATTCCAAAGTCACAGCTGGTCCCTACGACACGTCTACTGTTCCTGGGGATGGTTCTGGACACAGAACAGAAAAAAGTGTTTCTCCCGGAGGAGAAGGCCAAGGAGCTGTCATCTCTAGTCAGAGGCCTCCTAAAACCAAAACAGGTGTCGGTGCATCACTGCACCCGGATCCTGGGAAAGATGGTAGCTTCCTACGAAGCAATTCCATTCGGCAGGTTCCATGCAAGAACCTTTCAGTGGGACCTGTTGGACAAGTGGTCCGGATCGCATCTTCAGATGCATCGGCTGATAACCCTGTCTCCAAGGACCAGGGTGTCTCTGCTGTGGTGGCTGCAGAGTGCTCATCTTCAAGAGGGCCGCAGATTCGGCATACAGGACTGGGTCCTGGTGACCACGGATGCCAGCCTTCGAGGCTGGGGGGCAGTCACACAGGGAAGAAACTTCCAAGGACTATGGTGAAGTCAGGAGACTTCACTGCACATAAATATTCTGGAGCTGAGGGCCATTTACAATGCCCTAAGTCAGGCAAAACCCCTGCTTCAAAACCAGCCGGTACTGATCCAGTCAGACAACATCACGGCGGTCGCCCATGTAAACCGACAGGGCGGCACGAGAAGCAGGACGGCGATGGCAGAAGCCACAAGGATTCTCCGATGGGCGGAAAATCACGTGTTAGCACTGTCAGCAGTGTTCATTCCGGGAGTGGACCACTGGGAAGCAGACTTCCTCAGCAGGCACGACCTCCACCCGGGAAAGTGGGGACTTCATCCAGAAGTCTTCCAACTGATTGTAAACCGTTGGGAAAGGCCACAGGTGGACATGATGGCGTCCCGCCTAAACAAAAAGCTAGAAAGATATTGCACCAGGTCAAGAGACCCGCAGGCGATAGCTGTGGACGCTCTAGTGACACCGTGGGTGTACCGGTCGGTTTATGTGTTCCCTCCTCTTCCTCTCATACCAAAGGTACTGAGGATAATAAGGAGAAGAGGAGTAAGTACTATACTCATTGTTCAGGATTGGCCAAGAAGAGCTTGGTACCCGGAACTTCAAGAAATGATGTCAGAGGACCCATGGCCTCTGCCGCTCAGACAGGACCTGCTGCAATAGGGGCCCTGTCTGTTCCAAGACTTACCGCGGCTGCGTTTGACGGCATAGCGGTTGAACACTGGATCCTGAAGGAAAAGGGCATTCCTGAGGAAGTCATTCCTACGCTGATTAAAGCTAGGAAAGAAGTAACCGCAAACCATTATCACCGCATATGGCGAAAATATGTTGCGTGGTGTGAGGCCAGGAAGGCCCCAACGGAGGAATTTCAGCTGGGCCGTTTTCTGCACTTCCTACAGTCAGGGTTGACTATGGGCCTAAAGTTGGGTTCCATTAAGGTCCAGATTTCGGCTCTATCGATTTTCTTCCAGAGAGAACTGGCTTCACTACCTGAGGTTCAGACTTTTGTTAAGGGAGTGCTGCATATTCAGCCCCCTTTTGTGCCTCCAGTGGCACCTTGGGATCTCAACGTGGTGTTGGATTTCCTAAAGTCACATTGGTTTGAGCCACTTAAAACTGTGGAATTGAAGTATCTCACGTGGAAAGTGGTCATGTTGTTGGCCTTGGCTTCGGCCAGGCGTGTATCAGAATTGGCGGCTTTGTCATGTAAAAGCCCTTATCTGATTTTCCATATGGATAGGGCAGAATTGAGGACTCGTCCCCAGTTTCTTCCTAAAGTGGTATCTGCTTTTCATCTGAACCAACCTATCGTGGTGGCTGCGGCTACTACAGACTTGAAGGCTTCCAAGTTGTTGGACGTAGTCAGGGCCCTGAAAATCTATGTTTCCAGGACAGCTGGAGTCAGAAAGACTAACTCGCTATTTATCCTGTATGCGCCCAACAAGTTGGGTGCACCTGCTTCAAAGCAGACTATTGCTCGCTGGATCTGTAGTACGATTCAGCTTGCACATTCTGCGGCTGGACTGCCGCATCCTAAATCAGTGAAAGCCCATTCCACGAGGAAGGTGGGCTCTTCTTGGGCGGCTGCCCGAGGGGTCTCGGCTTTACAACTTTGCCGAGCAGCTACTTGGTCGGGGTCAAACACATTTGCTAAATTCTACAAGTTTGACATCCTGGCTGAGGAGGACCTAGAGTTTGCCCATTCGGTGCTGCAGAGTCATCCGCACTCTCCCGCCCGTTTGGGAGCTTTGGTATAATCCCCATGGTCCTTACGGAGTCCCAGCATCCACTAGGACGTTAGAGAAAATAAGAATTTACTCACCGGTAATTCTATTTCTCGTAGTCCGTAGTGGATGCTGGGCGCCCATCCCAAGTGCGGATTGTCTGCAATACTTGTATATAGTTATTGTTTAACTAAAGGGTTATTGTTGAGCCATCTGTTGAGAGGCTCCGTTGTTGTCATACTGTTAACTGGGTATTGTATCACGAGTTATACGGTGTGATTGGTGTGGCTGGTATGAGTCTTACCCGGGATTCAAAATCCTTCCTTATTGTGTCAGCTCTTCCGGGCACAGTATCCTAACTGAAGTCTGGAGGAGGGTCATAGTGGGAGGAGCCAGTGCACACCAGTTAGACCTAAAGCTTTCTTTATAGTTGTGCCCAGTCTCCTGCGGAGCCGCTATTCCCCATGGTCCTTACGGAGTCCCAGCATCCACTACGGACTACGAGAAATAGAATTACCGGTGAGTAAATTCTTATTTTTAATAGTCTTCTAGCAAATAGAACTGTTAATATTTTTCAGGTCAGTTTGGGTTAATAGGTTATTGTTTCAGGGGGCTACATTATGAAGTGTTGAAACCATGTCCAATGTTGCTGCTAAATTTGTAAATTACATGCAAGATTAGCAGTTTTGGACATTTTATAAGTATTTGCTAATGGATGTGTAATAGCTGCTACCAGTTACATTATAATTCCCAGAGCGTGAGGACGGCAGGTGCCAGTCATAAAGAGTGCTATGTAGCAGTTGAAATCCCTACGATGCCATACTCCTGTTTCATTGATAGAAACAATAGATCATGTTTATGTTTTTGGTCCTAAGAAAATTGGCAATAAAGCAACATCTGTATAGTGCATAAATGATCCATCTTAAATTCCCCAGTGGCAGGTTTAAAACATTTCTGAATTATAATCTGTCTGCCATACTGCAGTGTCATTTGTATTAATTTCTGTTTGCACAAATTGTATTTACTTTATTGCTTTGTTAGATTTTTCAGCACTCTTAGGGGCATATGCAATTGCGGTTGAATTCCCGAAAATGTCGAAAAACGGGACATTTTCGCCAAAAAAAAAAATTTGACAATGCAATTCAGTACTTTTCGCCAAAAAAACGGACTTTCCACATTCGACATTTGTCAAATTCGACATTTCTGCAATGGTACAAATGCAGGAATTCAACAAAAGTATATTCAATTGAAGATTGTAAATTCGACAACAGTGCTTTTAGACAGTAAATTAGTCATTTTTAATCCGCCACACTTTGCTGGCGGAATCTAATAAAAAAAATGTAAAAACATGTTTTTTTTTTTAGTGTTTTTTTTTTTAATGGTAATAGCATATCTATTTATATTAGAAGGGATTAGGTACTTGGTTTGTCTATTTTGGAGGCACAAGTATTTATATATTTTTAAAAATCTTATTTTTTTTAATTTTTTTTATGGAATGGTAAAAATCTGAAGAAAAAAAAATGCGTGGGGTCCCCCCTCCTAAGCATAACCAGCCTCGGGCTCTTCGAGCCGGTCCTAGTTCTAAAAATCCGGGGAAAAAACTGACATGGGATCCCCCGTATTTTTAAAACCAGCACCGGGCTTTGCGCCTGGTGCAAAAAATACGGGGGACAAAAAGCGTAGGGGTCCCCCGTATTTTTTACACCAGCATCGGGCTCCACTAGCTGGGTAGATAATGCCACAGCCGGGGGTCACTTTTATACAGCGCCCTGCGGCCGTGGCATTAAATACGCAACTAGTCACCCCTGGCCGGGGTACCCTGGTACCCTTCGATCAAGGGGTCCCCCCCCTCCAGCCACCCAAGGGCCAGGGGTGAAGCCCGAGGCTGTCCTCCCCCCCCCCCCCCCCCCCAATCCAAGGGCTGCGGATGGGGGGCTAATAGCCTTTGGAAAAATGAAAGAATATTGTTTTTTCCAGTAGTACTACAAGTCCCAGCAAGCCTCCCCCGCAAGCTGGTACTTGGAGAACCACAAGTACCAGCATGCGGGAGAAAAACGTGCCCGCTGGTACCTGTAGTTCTACTGGAAAAAAATACCCAAATAAAAACAGGACACGCACACCGTGACAGTAAAACTTTATTTCACACATGTCGACACACATACTTACCTATGTCACACGCCGACCTCTGTCCACTTGTCCAAGTAGAATCCACGGTGTACCTGAAAATAAAATTATACTCACCTGATCCAGTGTCCTGTGGTCTTTTATTATAATCCACGTACTTGGAAAAAAAAAAAAACGAACACCCGGACCAGGCGGACTGAAAGGGGTCCCATGTTTACACATGGGACCCCTTTCCCCGAATGCAGAGACCCCCCGTGACTCCTGTCACAGAAAGGTCCCTTCAGCCAATCAGGAAGCGCCACTTCGTGGCACTCTCCTGATTGGCTGTATGCGCGTCTGAGCTGGCAGACAGCGCATCGCACAGCGCCCTCCATTAGTTTCAATGGTGGGAACTTGGCGGTCAGCGGTGGGGTTACCCGCGGGTGTTCGTTTTTTTTTTTTGCCAAGTACGTGGATTATAATAAAAGACCACAGGACCTCGGATCAGGTGAGTATAATTTTATTCACAGGTACCCCGGATCGTCGGCGACATTGGAGACGTGGCAGTCGGCGGGTCAACATAGGTAAGTATGTGTGTCAGCATGTATGAAATAAACTTTTACTTTCACGGTGTCTGTGTCCTGTTTTTATTTGGGTATTTCCCCAGTAGAACTACAGGTACCAGCGGGCCCGTTTTTCTCCCGCATGCTGGTACTTGTGGTTCTCGAAGTACCAGCTTGCGGGGGAGGATTGCTGGGACTTGTAGTACTACTGGAAAAAACAATATTTTTTCATTTTTCCAAAGGCTATCAGCCCCCCATCCGCAGCCCTTGGATGGGGGGGGACAGCCTCTGGCTTCACCCCTGGCCCTTGGGTGGCTGGAGGGGGGGGACCCCTTGATTGAAGGGGTCCCCACTCCTCCAGGGTACCCGGCCAGGGGTGACTAGTTGCGTATTTAATGCCACGGCCGCAGGGCGCTGTATAAAAGTGACCCCCGGCTGTGGCATTATCTACCCAGCTAGTGGAGCCCGATGCTGGTGTAAAAAATACGGGGGATCCCTACTATTTTTGTCCCCCGTATTTTTTGCACCAGGCGCAGAGCCCGGTGCTGGTTTTAAAAATATGGGGGATCCCCTGTCAGTTTTTTCCCCCGGATTTTTAGAACCAGGACCGGCTCGAAGAGTCTGAGGCTGGTTATGCTTAGGAGGGGGGACCCTACGCAATTTTTTTTGTTTTTTTTTTTACCGTTTTTACCGTTTTTTAAAACATTTTTTAAAATCTAATCAAAATCCGTCAAATCGGCCGTTTTTCGACAGCGGGACTGTCGAATCCGTTTTTTATTGAATATGTTGAACTCCGGCAGCCACCTGCCGGAATTCGACGGTCGAATTGTGTCGAATTAAAAAACGGGTAAAAAATTGCAGCGATTCGCCGGCAATTGCATATACCCCTTAGGGTGTGTACACACGGTGAGATATTTTCTTTCGATTTTGACTATATAGTCAAGATCGCAAGAAAAGTTAGTGCAGATCGCAAGGTGAAAGTCACCTTGCGATCCCGATGCGCGGTCCTGCCAGGTCGGCATCGCAAGAAAAGATAGACTGTGCAGGCAAGTCAATCCTTGCTAGATCGGTGTACTATCTAGTTCATCTCACATGTCAATGACATCTCGCATAAGCCCAAATCTCTCATAAGCCAAAACCGTAAGCACACATAGTCCATAGCTCAGATTTTGACTAACTTTTCTTAAGATATCTGGGCTCCGGGGAGTTCAAGGGAAATTGCAAGTAAAAATCAGGCATAGCAAGGACCTCACCGTGTGTACACACCCTTACATTTTTAGAGATTTTACCTTTTAAATAAATACATTTGTTTTGGGAAAGCACTAAAGAGCTGCTATTTAAAAATGTCTTCTGCTATCCCCTCTCCAACAGTGGAAGGTGTCTTCATGAGGAAGAAGGTAATCTAATGGGATGATTCACCAAACTTTATTCAATAAGTGGAGTTTGCTATTCTTTGTCAGGCCACAGGTGGAAGAAGGAGAACTTTAAAAGTCACCTTACACATACTCAAACCCCTTTCAGACATAGCGAGAATCTCACGTTTTTGCTGAGGCTCATCCAAACTACCGGTGTCTCACTTACGTCTGAACGGCACCAACCTGGGATTTTTCCTGGGATGTGACAACCCAGGTTATGTGTGAATGAATTTTTACTCCCGGGTCACCCATAGATGATCTTGATTGGCCAGCCATGGCTGCCAAAACCCGGACTTGGAGACTCTCTCTAAGCGTAGACACCCCCATGCCGGGTACTGATCTGTGTTGCAGTTCCCCCTTTGGTTGAGGCTCTGTGGTGTGTCAGTGTTCCCTATCACAGATGTGTGGATCCAGGGGATATTAGTCACTGCGGTGCTGATCTAGGACTGAGCACAGGAATGTGGGGACTGGCACAGGTGATCACTGTGGGAAACACACACAGGACAGGATCTCTGCTTGCATCCAGTCTCTCTCCAATGTCGCCATTGCAGCAGGCAGTGCTGTATGAAGCAATGGGAGGGGCACTGCTCTGCCCTGGATGTGCCATTCCTGTCAGGATCAAACATGACTACCCGCCAGGGCACATGTTGACTGCTGCAGGCAGGTCTTAAGTACTGGTGGTGTGTGTGTGTGTGTGTGTGTGTGTGTGTGTATATGAGTGTGACATGAGAGCATCCTCACAGCTCTGGCTTGTAGAATGCCATGGCAGCCCCGGCTTATGTCTGAAAGAGGTCCACCCGGGAATATCCCAGGTCTCTGGTGTAGTGTGAAAGGGGGTCTCCAGCAAAATGTAAAATTTTGCTGAAGTGAAAAACCCATAGTCTAATCAGGGAGTTTCCTGGGTCGTATGTCTGAAAGTCCTTTTTAAGAGGTGTAGCTTCCAGTAGAATACTTGGCAAGATGTTCGCTCTGGCCCCTAGCGACAGATGTGCTACAGGCTTCTTTAGCAATATGCTCTGGATGGTCAGTCACAATGAGTAAAAGGAGTTATAGGCTATTTCTGTGCAATCCCTTTTCGCTACAATATCATTTAAGCCATAATTTCAAATATGTAGCGTTATGTATTACTGATTCTGTGTTTGTAGCCCATTTCCTACTGCGATAAACCCAGGGGTAACGTGTGTTATCCCATAGGTTCTGGGCTAAGGGCCCCGTGCTATGTGTCAATGCGCTTGTGGGGGATCCTGTCAAGAGACAGATGCCGGAATCCTGCCATGTAACGGAATGGGAGCACCAAAATCCCATCAGGGAACACAATCCCGGTGCTTGTGTGCGTGTGAAGGTTAGGCTGTGCATTCTGGGTTCTGGGGATGGGGGTTAGGGTGAGGCATCGCCGGTTAGGCTTTGGGGAGGGGGGTGTTGGAGTATGCTGCAAACAGGGAGGGATAGCGGTCCATTGGGGAAAGGGGAGTATATCCATCCCAACCCACTTGCAGTAAGAGCTAAAAGTCCTACTTACCATGTATGTGTTCGCACTTAATGAGGGTGTGAGCAGACACCCACAGTAAAGGGCATCTTGTGGGATATGCAGTTGGGTCCATAAATATTGGGACATCGACACAATACTCATATTTTGGGCTCTGTACACCACCACAATGGATTTGAAATTAAACAAACAAGATGTGCTTTAACTGCAGACTTTCCGCTTTAACTTGAGGGTATTTACATCCAAATCAGGTGAACGGTGTAGTTATTAAAAAGGTTTCTATATGTGCCTCCCACTTTTTAAGGGACCAAAAGTAACGGGACACTTGACTCAAAAGCTATTTCATGGACAGGAGTGGGCTATTCCCTCGTTATTTCATCATCAATTAAGCAGGTAAAAGGTCTGGAGTAGATTCCAGGTGTGACATTTGCATTTGGAATCGGTTTCTGTTGACTCTCAATATGAGATCCAAAGAGCTACCACTATCAGTGAAGCAAGCCATCAATAGGCTGAAAAATCAAAACAAACCCATCCGAGATAGCAAAAACATTACTTGTGGCCAAATCAACTGTATGGAACATTCTTAAAAAGAGAGAATGTACCGGAGAGCTCAGCAACACCAAAAGACCCGAAGACCACGGAAAACAACTGTGGTGGATGACAGAGGAATTATTTCCCTGGTGAAGAAAAACGCCTGCACAACAGTTGCCCAGATCAAGAACACTGTCCAGGACGTAGGTGTATATGTGTCAAAATCAAGAGAAGACTTCACAAGAGTGAATACAGAGGGTTCGCCACAAGATGTAAACCATTGGTGAGCCACAAAAACAGGAAGTCCAGATTAGAGTTGCCAAACAACATCTAAAAAAGCCTTTACAGTTCTGGAACAACATCCTATGGACAGATGAGACAAAGATCAACTTGTGCCAGAGTGATGGGAAGAGAAGAGTATGGAGAAGGAAAGGAACTGCTCATGATCCAAAACATACCACCTCATCAGTGAAGCATGGTGGTGGTAGTGTCATAGGGTGAGCATGTATGGCTGCCAATGGAACTGGTTCCCTTGTATTTATTGATAATGTGACTGACAAAAGCAGCAGGGTGAATTCTGAAGTGTATCGGGCAATATTATCTGCTCATATTCAGTCAAATGCTTCAGAACTCATTGGGCGGTGCTTCACAGTGCAGATGGACAATGACCTGAAGCATACTGCGAAAGCAACCAAAGAGTTGTTGATGTCTATGCCTTTCAGACTTCAGGCTGTAATTGACTGCAAAGGATTTGCAACAAAGTATTAAAAAGTGAAAGTTTTGATTTAGGATTGTTTAGATTGTCCCATTACTTCTGGTCACTTAAAAAGTGGGAGGCACATATAGGAGGATATTCAAATGTTTGAAAAGTCAGTTGGGTGTTTTTTCCTGTCTATTAGATAGGAAAAAACAGACACCCAACTGACTTTTCAAACATTTGAATATCCCCCATAGAAACCGTTGTAATTCCTACACCGTTCTGCTGATTTGGATGTAAATACCCTCAAATTAAAGCGGAAAGTCTGCAGTTAAAGCACATCTTATTTGTTTTATTTCAAATCATATTATACAACCTACGAAGAACCTAGCAATCTGGGGAACCATTATGTAACAGGTAGCATCTATCCTTGTGTATCAATGCCTATTTCCCTATAGATTGTAAGCTTGCGAGCAGGGCCTTCCTACCGCTATGTCTGTCTGTCTTTGCGCAGTTTTTTCTATACCTGCTGTTCTAATTGTAAAGCGCAACGGAATATGCTGCGCTATATAAGAAACTGCTGCGCTATATAAGAAACGGCTAACTGCTAATAAATACAAATAAATAAATATAATCCACTGTGGTGGTGTATAGAGCCCAAAATATGAGAATTGTGTCGATGTCCCAATATTTATGGACCTGACTGTATCTTGTAGACCTTGTGCTGCTGATGTTGTTGTGTCCGTCTCCCCCCCCCCCCCCCCCCCCCCCCCATATCCCCACAGATATTTTGTCATAGCATCCAGGGCTCAAATGTTCTTTGTTACCTTTCTTACCTTTCTTTCATTTTATTTCCTTGAATTCTGTGGCTATATGGTGCTTGCAGACTCTGGTGCTGAATTTTGGGTAGATGAATTGTTCATTTTTAAATGGTCATTTAAGGAGGAATTCTGTTTTTTTTAATAAAGTCACAATAAATGGACACCCATTGTTGTAATTCATTGTTTTGGGCGCCCCTTTAATTGTCACATTTATCGTGCTCAATTAGACGTAAAGTAGCAAAAACTGACTGAAGTAATCGGTGTGATGGGGAAAGTGCTGTTTGGGCCCCTAAACGGCTGCTTTTTCCCCATTTCAGCTCACCACCTCCGGTGGGTACGAACAGAAACATGTCTGCTGCGGCTAATGAGCGTCTGATAGGAGCAACAATTGAATAGCTCCAGTAGATGCCCATTAGCTTAGAGTCATATTGGAGAAAAGTTCTACATATATATATATATATATATTATAATATAGTTATGCTTTATATTAAAGTTTTTGATAACCATAACCGCAATGTCAGTTACACATTTTTAAGAGCACAAATTAAAATCATTTGTTCCTATCCTTCTCTGCAAACGGGAGCTTTAAATAGTTTTTAGGTGCTCTAATGCATCGGTTTTGACACACGGGGGAATTCAAACATTTGCGCCGGTGGCTGTTTGTTTTGGGTGCCCAACGGAGCAATTCAATTGTTGCTCTGTTCGGGCAAGAACAGCTGCCGGTGGTAGCATTTTTGCTTGCAGCCCCCTCTGCTGGTGAACAGAAATGTGCAAAAGTAATCCCATTTGGGCACTCTGATAACTCTTTTCTTGTCACGTTCAACGTTTTAGTCGGGCTTAGCCAGTTTGTGACTAATCCTGGCACCGCAGGGAGTGATCAGCGCTCAAAAAAAAAAAAACCAAACAGAACAATTGAATAGTGCCTCCTGATTTCCCATTACTTTATACTGGAGATCAGGCGCGCATGAACATTTGAATTGTCCCCAAAAAACATTTGGTACCCAAAAGCCTGACCTTTAAGCGGGTTTGTGCTCCCCACCTTAGGATGGGTACGAGCAGAAATAATGGGTGCCTGTCTGCAAAACAATCGAATTTCCCCCTTTTAAATGCACAGTAAATGTTTGGTTTAATTGCCTATTTATAACGAGAGCGATATCCCCAGCCAACTCTTCCTGTGGCAGATGTGTTCAGTATGCTGGGTGTAGAAATTTGAAGAACCGCTAAAAGCAGCATTTAATCTCAGACTGTCTTACTGCTGAATAATCATGAAACAACTGAAGTGTTTATACTTGGCTAATTATTTCCATCATGCTCCTTCACACTTTAACAGCTTTCCATATTAGGCAGGAGGTGTTTCTAACAAAACAGATACAGAGTGAGTGGCAGCTTGGCAGTCTATTGTAGGTCACCTCACTGTTTCTGCTGTCCAAAAGAAAATTAAGCTTAATGTACAATGTAACTTCAAAATTAAAACGTGTAACACTAGCAACTGTTTTCTGTAGTATAAATGTATACGGTATTTATCATAAACACCCCGTCTGTAGGTCTATCACATATGTTCACACCTGTTGACATTTTGGGTGGAATTCAATTGTTTTTTACACAACACTGGTTATTGAACACCTGACATTGCAATTCAGTTGTTTTGAGCACCCATTCATTATTGCTCTAGTCGCGACTGTAAGATGAAAGCAACTTAACCTGTCTAAAGTACTGGTTAGTGCGTTCAAACTATGGACTCATAGCACATTTCTGCTCACCTCCTTAGGAGGCTGTGAGCAGAAATGTGGGCATCTGCATTATTTGCGCCTGAGTAACAATTGAATTGCCCTTTTGGCTTCCCATTAATTATCACCGTGTAAAAACAGTTGATTCCCCCCCCCCCTCCCCCTCCCCCTCCAACAACTCCCACTTTTTCTGCTTGTGAAACTAACAGGTTTCATTTTTTTATTTGTATTTTCAGAGGGCGTAGCAGTGGAAAAGGACCTCCTCAGTCTGTAAGTTACAATCCCTATCCATTTTAACCT
The DNA here is from genome assembly GCF_028390025.1 of Pseudophryne corroboree. NCBI lineage: Eukaryota > Metazoa > Chordata > Amphibia > Anura > Myobatrachidae > Pseudophryne > Pseudophryne corroboree. The sequence goes on along the minus strand of NC_086444.1, from coordinate 298,846,181 downwards.
TTTAAAACTGCTTTTTTAGACACATTTTGCAATACACCTGCATTGTGCTGTAACCACTACAGCCTGTTGTACTGTCATTTTTAAGTGGCATTTTAAAATAATTTAGTTTTTAATGTACTTTTCTGGCCTTTGTAGCCAGACTGTACAAGTTTGAGCAAAAGCATTGTAATTGGCTACTTTAATATTCTATGTAGAGATATGTATTTTGGTATAAAATTTAAAATGAAGGCTTAAAAGTGGACAATCCATTTGTAAATGAATAGCCTCCAAAGACTAAGTGATTTTAAACGGACTGACTTGTGTGTTTTCATGTCTCCGCACTACAACATCTTCCACATTCTTTTTTTATTTACTGTTTCAATTTTGTGCTGTAGACGTATTTATAGCCTAGGAAGGGTAACGCTGGCCATACAGTACCATAGGTTGTGTGGTGTGTTTTTTTTTTTTTAAATCGGATCAGACAAACTGATTGACCAATTAACCAATCATGAAGTTAACTCGGTGGTGCTGATTCAATTGTTTTCTGGGTGCCTAAATGTATTGGGCGTCCACCGGGGCTATTCGGTTGTTGTCCCTATTTGGGCGAGCATGCCCCGTATGCTTGCCCATTATGGCTAAACCATGGAGTTTATGCACATTTCAGCTCAAGAGGCTGTGTGCTGAAATGTGACTCCCCGGCTGTATGCGCGCTCGACCGGAGCAACAATTGAATTGCTCTCTTGGGTGCCATTTAGTGGCGGCCGAGGAGACAAACCATTGAATTGGCCCTAATAAGATGACCAATTTATCATCAGATATGCCTGATATTCATGTTCTTCTGAGGGAATTCAAATGCTCTGTGGACGGTGCTTAATTAATGAGCACCCGATGGAGCAGTTACAATTTTTCCAGATGCCCATTAATTTTCTCAAGTCCTAGAGGATGCTGGGATCCACATTAGTACCATGGGGTATGGACGGGTCCACCAGGAGCCACTGGCACTTTAAGAGTTTGAGAGTGTGGGCTGGCTCCTCCCTCTATGCCCCTCTCACCAGACTCGGTTTAGAAAATGTGCCCGGAGGAGCCGGTCACAGCTAGGGGAGCTCTCCAGAGTTTCCTTAGTAAAAGTAATTTTTTAGAGTTTGTTTTACAGGGAGGCTGCTAGCAACAGCCTCCCTGCAGTGAGGAACTTAGGGTTGGGGAGCACTGTCCGTCCTGCGGGGTCTGAGCCACTGTCTCCGCTGACTGGACACTGAGCTCCAGAGGGGATAGATTGTTCCCTGCCACAGGGGATCGCTCACCCCAGCAGCATGCCGCCACCCCCTTGCAGTGCTGAAGATTGTGGCGAGTGAGACACCGACCCCCCTAGCAAGCGGGGGGCCGGTGTGAAGATGGCGGCATCAGGGTAAGGAGCTCAGTATTAACTGCGCTCCGGGAGGCTCAGCGGTTTATTGTGCGGCGCTGTGAGGGGTCCCCTGATCTCAGCCAGCATCAATCCTCAGGCCAGTATAATCCTATGAAGAGCGGGAAGACAGCACCATTTTGGGGGCAGAGCTTCTCAGAGTGGACCCAGCAGCGTTCAGCGCCATTTTCCTGCCTGCACAGCGCTGTCCAGGAAAGAAGCAAGTCCCTCCACAACAATCTCCAGCTATCTCACGGTACCAAGGGGTTGTAGAAGGGGGGAGGAGGCTACAAAACAGCTGTGTAATCTATTAAGGTACACAGTCGGCGCTCATAAGGGGTCTCCCTTATATGTATAAAAGCGCTGTGTGTGGGTTGGCTCCAATCTGTCTCTCTCTTGCCATTCTTGGAGAGAATTTCTGTCTGTATCCCCTGTGTGTGTGTGTGTGGAGTGTTTGTGGTCACCAATAGCAATGTCCAGTGATTCTGTGTCATATGCTGCAGAGGATTTGTCCTCTCAAGATCCCATTCCATGTAATCAGGATTGCACTGATTTCTCTGTCCTCCATCTGGGGGACGCTGCGCCGTTACTTGTGGGTTAGAGGTGTGTGGTAGTGGAGTTTGGCACAGAACTATCAAAAGCTGACTCCTCCCCCCTCTAACCCCTCCCATCTCCTTCCTGCTCAGCCCTGTTCAGTTTTAGTTTTGTGCCTGTGGGGTACAGACACAGTTTTTATTTCTCTTTAGATTTTCTGTTTATTTTTTTTATTTTTTTCACAAATACCTAGTCCCTGTTTACAGGTGACAGGTATAACAGTGGAAGGGGTTAGTATCCCATTCCAGACTGCTGCATGGAGGCCACTATACCTTGGTCACTGGGGCCTTCAGAGAGAGAGAGAGAGAGAGAAGAAAGCAGCATCAGGTACTGGACAGCCACAATCTGTCATTGACAGTATTGGGCTGTCCCTATTTCCTATTGCTAATGGGGAATTTATTCTTATCTATACATCGTTCCCCCGCCGCTGAAACCCCCCCCGGAGCGCGCGACCATCCACAGACAGCCGGATGGCTGAACTGGGGTGGAATGTGATGTGGACGGACTGTCTTTAGGTCCGGGAGGGTGTTATTCACTCCCTGGACCGTTGCTGTGCTGCCGTGACAACCGCTGTGTAGCGGCGCACGGGAGCCGAACTTCCGGTTTTGACGGAGAGTGAGAGGAGTGACGTCAGGCGGGCAGAGCCGTCTTCCCGCTCAGCTCTGCCCGCGCGCGCGCTGCTGGTCACGGCGCCATCTTCTCTGCCTGCAGACAGGGGGACGCTGTGCTACGGAGGGGGATTACACTACACAAAAACCGCAAGTATAAAAGGGGGGGGGATCACACAAACTTGGGGGACAGGACATAGTACACCAGAGTACAGGATGACCAGTAAGCCAGAGAAACCTACAAAGGGAAAAACAACCTCAGTGGTTTATTTCTCATGTTCACAATGTGGCACAAAGCTGGCTAAGGGGAGTGCTGATGCAGGGACCCTCTGTACATCATGCTCGGGTGCACCAGCGGCAGATCAGCAGGCCAGATCCACAGATCAGTCAATGCCCCCTTGGGTCAAGGCCATGGTGGATGCAATTTCAGATTTGCGTCAGTCAAGGTCAGAAGCAGCTTTGGCCCAGACTCAGGTGGAACCGCTGTGGGCCCAGAATATGGGAAAGTGTCTCACTGATTTGACTCAGTCTGTAAATAAATTTGTAAATTCGGCCAGTAGTTCGGCGGCTTCTAAGCGAACGCAGCCGTTGCCCGCTATTGCGTTTCCGGGAGAGGAGTTGGATACTCTGACATCTCCATTGGAAGAAGGGGAGGTAGATCCTGAATGGGACGAAAATTCGGCTTGGGAAGATGAGGATTTATCTACTAGTTCAGGTGTTAGGCTACTAATCGAAGCCATTCGTCAGACCCTTAATATTCAGGATGAGGCAGTAGCCAAGACTTCTTCCCCTTTCTTCAAACGACAGAAGAGACAGGTTACTGCCTTCCCTTCTTACTCGCACTTTGCGGATATTTTAAAAGAACCCTGGCTAAAACCGGATTCGCGTTTCCAAGCTCCTAAAAAGTTAAAATTTCTATATCCTTTTACAGAGGAGGATACAAAATTTTGGGAAACTGCCCCAAAGGTAGACGCTCCTATTTCGCATTTAGCAAAAGCTACGGTTATTCCGTCAGTACAGTCTGTGACTTTAAAAGACTCTACCGATAGGAAGATAGAAGCATTACTAAAATCTATGTTTTCCTTATCAGGTGTCTCTCTCCGTCCAGTTCTGGCGAGTGCCTGGGTGCTTAAAGCCGTTGATGAGTGGCTTGCACAGGTTGTATCTGGGATGCAGTCAGACGATCCGTCTGAGGCCATTCAATTAGCAGAACAGATTTCTGAGGCCCTTACTTACGTGGGTGAAGCCTTATTGGATTCGGTGGCGCTACAGTCCCGTGTTTCTGCCTTAACAGTATCCGCAAGACGATCTCTTTGGCTTAGGGTTTGGAATGCTGATTCGGACTCAAAGCAGACCTTGACGGCAGTTCCTTTTGAAGGCGAGTTTCTCTTTGGATCAGAGTTAAAGAAGATCATTTCAGATACTACGGGAGGAAAGAGCCCTTTCCTTCCGTCTGCTCCTAACAAACCAAAACCTACAAGATTTCGGTCCTTTCGTACGTAGGGCAGAGGTAACTTCCAGTCCTTCCGACCCTTCTCCAGATTTCCACGGAGGGGATCATTCAGAGGTAGAGGAGCTCAGGCTACTCGCAGACCGGCCTGTAAGCCTGCCGACAAGCCTGAGGCATGACGCTTCGGGCCCTCTGGAGGGATCAATACAGGTTGGGGCTCGTTTACTTCACTTCAGGGAAGTGTGGCTCCTATCGAAACCAGATCGGTGGGTAATAGGGGTCATTTCCAGAGGATATATGTTGGATTTCGAAGAGACAGTCCCAACCCGACTATTTGTCACACCTCTCCCAGACGACCCCTCCAGACGTCAAGCTCTCCTTCAGGCAACAGCAACATTATTACAAAATGGAGTAATCCTTCCGGTCCCAGCTCCTCAGAGAGGTCGGGGCTTTTACTCGGGTCTTTTTCTCGTAGACAAGCCGGACGGTTCGTTTCGACCCATTCTAAATCTAAAAGCTCTCAATCCGTACCTTTCATCCCAAAAATTCAGGATGGAATCCATTCGCTCCATTATCGCAGCCATGGAGCCAGGGGAATATTTGGCTTCAATAGACATAAAGGACGCATACCTACATGTTCCAATTTGGATAGGACATCAATCCCTTCTGAGATTTGCAGTAGGTCCGTGGCATTTTCAGTTTCGGGCCCTTCCCTTTGGTTTCTCTACGGCTCCCCGGGTTTTTACGAAGGTCCTGGGTCATGTCGTCGCAGTTCTCCGTTGCAAAGGGGTCAACATCACCCCATACTTGGACGACCTGTTGATCAAGGCCCCGTCACCGGAGATTCTCACTCAGAACCTGCGTCTAACGATAGAGACTCTACAGTTGTTCGGGTGGATAATCAATTTTCCAAAGTCGTCTTTACTCCCGTCACAGAAAATGTTTTTTCTGGGTCTTCTATTCGACACCAACAGCCAGAAGGTGTTTCTTCCTACAGACAAGATTCAGGACTTACAAGCCAGAATCAGAACCCTGTTAAAATTGCTGGCAGTGTCAGTCCTCAGATGCATGCAGGTACTGGGCAAGATGGTGTCCTCATTCGAGGCAGTTCCATACGCCAGATTCCACGCCCGACCTCTTCAAGCTCAGATTCTCCACTGTTGGACTCGGACGGATTCACGTCTCGAACTGCAGTTGATACGCTTGTCGATAAGAACTCGTCAGTCGCTCTACTGGTGGCTTCACAGTCACAATCTGAGGAAGGGTGCGCCGTTCACGGTCTGGTCTTGGATGATGGTAACCACGGACGCAAGCCTCAGCGGTTGGGGAGCAGTGTTCCAGACTCATCATTTACAGGGGCGCTGGAGCAATCAAGAGTTAAAACTACAGATCAACATTCTGGAATTGAGAGCGATCCGGTATGCTCTCATTCGGATTCAGACCATGGTGCAGGGCCATCCAGTTCGGGTGCAATCCGACAATGCCACGGCAGTGGCTTACATCAACAAACAGGGAGGAACTCGCAGCTGGTCCGCAATGAGAGAGGTTGCTCAGATTCTCACGTGGGCGGAGCATTGGATTCCCGTGATTTCAGCAATTCACATTCCGGGAGTCGAAAACTGGGAAGCAGATTTTTTGAGTCGTCACACGATTCATCCGGGAGAATGGGAACTTCACCAGGAAGTGTTTCTTTCTCTAGTGGATCGCTGGGGAATGCCAGACATAGACCTGATGGCGTCACGCCTCAACAAAAAACTTCCTGCTTACGGATCAAGAACTCAGGATCCTCAAGCATTTCTGATCGATGCACTAACAGCTCCGTGGCAATTTCAGCTGGGTTACGTGTTCCCACCAATTCCATTGCTCCCACGTCTACTCCAACGCATTCGGCGATAAGGCCTTGCAGTAATTCTGGTGGCTCCGGATTGGCCGCGCCGACAGTGGTACACTCTTCTAAGCAGCATGGTCGTCGGAGATCCCTTTCGCCTCCCTCTGCGACCAGATCTTCTTCAAGGACCTTGTCGCCACCCAGATTTAAATCTGCTGGCTTTGACGGCTTGGTTCTTGAATCCAACATTTTGAAGGCAAAGGGTCTTTCTCGTGCGGTTGTTCAGACAATGATTCGGGCTAGAAAGCCGGTGACTTCTGGCATTTACCATAGAGTATGGCGTATTTACATTGCTTGGTGCGAGAAAAGGAACTTGACTCCGCATTTGTTTAGACTTCCTCGCCTGCTCTCCTTTCTCCAGGAGGGTCTTGACAAAGGTTTAAAACTTTCTTCCCTGAAGGGTCAGGTTTCGGCCTTGTCGGTTCTTTTTCAAAAGAAATTAGCAATCATCCCAGAGGTTCAAACATTCCTGCAGGGAGTACTTCGAATTCAACCACCTTTTGTTCCTCCGATTCCTCCCTGGGATTTAAACTTGGTACTTAAGGCTCTTCAAAATTCTCCATTTGAACCTCTAGAATCTGTGGAACTACGTTATCTAACACAAAAAGTTGTTTTTCTTTTGGCGATTGCCTCAGCTAGACGAGTGTCTGAGTTGGCGGCTCTTTCTTGCAGGCCGCCCTTGTTAGTGTTTCATGAAAATCGGGTAGTGCTGCGGACAAAGCCTTCATTTCTTCCAAAGGTTGTTTCAGCATTCCATTTAAATCAGGACATCGTTCTTCCAGCTTTTAATCCGTCATCTTCTCAGGGGGAGGATTCCCATTTGGCTCTCTTGGATGTTGTTCGGGCCTTACGTATTTATTTGTCTCGCACGGAGTCTTTCCGTCGTACGGATTCCTTGTTGGTATTGATTGATGCTCCCAAACGAGGTTGGCCTGCCTCTAAGAACACTGTGGCCCGTTGGGTAACTTCGGCCATCAGACAGGCTTACGTGTCCTCAAACGTTTCGGTTCCTGACTCAATTAGGGCTCATTCGACTAGAGCAGTTGGAGCGTCTTGGGCTGTTCGCGGTGGTGCATCTGTTGAGCAACTATGCAGGGCGGCGACCTGGTCGTCAGTCCATACGTTCACAAAGTTTTACCGGTTTCATACTTTTGGTTTGGAGACTGCCTCTGTTGGGCGTCGTATTTTACAGACGGCTATGCCGTCAACGTCTCCCTCCTCTCATTAGCTTGCTTTGGGAAGTCCCACAAGTAACGGCGCAGCGTCCCCCAGATGGAGGACAGAGAAATTGGGATTTTTGTTTACTTACCGTAAAATCTTTCTCTGAGTCCATCTGGGGGACGCTGCGATCCCTCCCATAGGTTGTCTGGTTTAATTGGTTCATTTTTTATTCTGGTCTATCTCCTTTGGCTTGGCTAAACGTTAACTGAACAGGGCTGAGCAGGAAGGAGATGGGAGGGGTTAGAGGGGGGAGGAGTCAGCTTTTGATAGTTCTGTGCCAAACTCCACTACCACACACCTCTAACCCACAAGTAACGGCGCAGCGTCCCCCAGATGGACTCCGAGAAAGAGATTTTACGGTAAGTAAACAAAAATCCCAATTTTGCACAGATTCCAGTAAGGGAGCCGGAATGGTTATCCGCTATCAAAAATATGGTTTCTCACATTTCAGAGGGTTGCACAAAATGAATCTGCTACCTAGGTGCTGCAGAATATGGCAGTCTGGCCCAGTTCTGGTACCTCGGGTTTCCCCGCTGTGTACTCACATAAGCGTCCTTGAGCACAAATTATGCAAGATGACACCGATACAGATTCTTACGGTGATAGGGTACGGGGGACAGCATCTCTTGCAAAAGGGGTGCAGTTGATGATAGGCTATTAGGGATGTGTTGAATATTAATGATACACCACCTGAGCAGGTTGAGGAGGCTTACTTCACTGAGAATAAGAAAGCCTCGCTAACCTTCCCTGCATCAAAATAATTAAATGCTTTTCTCTATCGTCCTAGTGGATGCTGGGGTTCCTGAAAGGACCATGGGGAATAGCGGCTCCGCAGGAGACAGGGCACAAAAAGTAAAGCTTTTTCCGATCAGGTGGTGTGCACTGGCTCCTCCCCCTATGACCCTCCTCCAGACTCCAGTTAGATTTTTGTGCCCGGCCGAGAAGGGTGCAATCTAGGTGGCTCTCCTAAAGAGCTGCTTAGAAAAAGTTTAGCTAGGTTTTTTATTTTACAGTGATTCCTGCTGGCAACAGGATCACTGCAGCGAGGGACTGAGGGGAGAAGGAGTCAACTCACCTGCGTGCAGGATGGATTGGCTTCTTGGCTACTGGACATCAAGCTCCAGAGGGACGATCACGGGTACAGCCTGGATGGTCACCGGAGCCACGCCGCCGGCCCCCTTGCAGATGCTGAAGACAGAAGAGGTCCAGAATCGGCGGCTGAAGACTCCTGCAGTCTTCAAAAGGTAGCGCACAGCACTGCAGCTGTGCGCCATTTTCCTCTCAGCACACTTCACACGGCAGTCACTGAGGGTGCAGGGCGCTGGGAGGGGGGCGCCCTGGGAGGCAAAATGATTACCTATAAAGGCTAAAAATACCTCACATATAGCCCTAGAGGCTATATGGAGATATTTAACCCCTGCCTAATTTTTCTAAATAGCGGGAGACGAGCCCGCCAGAAAAGGGGCGGGGCCTATCTCCTCAGCACACGGCGCCATTTCCTCTCACAGCTCCGCTGGTCAGGACGGCTCCCAAGTCTCTCCCCTGCACTGCACTACAGAAACAGGGTAAAACAGAGAGGGGGGGGCACATTTATGGCGAAAATTTGATATAACAAAGCAGCTATAAGGGAGCACTTATTATAAGGCTATCCCTGATATATATATAGCGCTTTTGGTGTGTGCTGGCAAACTCTCCCTCTGTCTCCCCAAAGGGCTAGTGGGTCCTGTCTTCGTTAGGAGCATTCCCTGTGTGTCTGCTGTGTGTCGGTACGTGTGTGTCGACATGTATGAGGACGATATTGGTGTGGAGGCGGAGCAATTGCCAAATATGAGGATGTCACCCCCTAGGGAGTCGACACCGGAATGGATGCCTTTATTTATGGAACTACGGGATAGTGTCAACACGCTAAAGCAGTCGTTTGACGACATGAGGCGGCCGGACAATCAATTAGTGCCTGTCCAGGCGACTCAAACACCGTCAGGGGCTGTGAAACGCCCTTTGCCTCAGTCGGTCGACACAGACCCAGACACAGGCGATGACTCCAGTGGTGACGGTGACGAATCAACCGTATTTTCCAGTAGGGCCACACGTTATATGATTTTGGCAATGAAGGAGGCGTTACATTTAGCTGATACTACAGGTACCACTAAACAGGGTATTATGTGGGGTATGAAAAAACTACCTATAGTTTTTCCTGAATCAGAAGAATTAAATGACGTGTGTAATGAAGCGTGGGTTGCCCCTGATAAAAAGCTGATAATTTCAAAGAAATTATTGGCATTATACCCTTTCCCACCAGAGGTTAGGGAGCGCTGGGAAACACCTCCTAGGGTGGACAAGGCGCTAACACGCTTATCTAAACAAGTGGCGTTACCCTCTCCTGAGACGGCCGCACTTAAAGATCCATCAGATAGGAGGATGGAAAATATCCAAAAAAGTATATACACACATGCAGGTGTTATACTACGACCAGCTGTAGCGACTGCCTGGATGGGCAGTGCTGGGGTAGTTTGGTCAGAGTCCCTGATTGAAAATATTGATACCCTGGACAGGGACAATATTTTACTGTCGTTAGAACAAATAAAGGATGCATTTCTTTATATGCGTGATGCACAGAGGGATATCTGCACACTGGCATCACGGGTAAGTGCTATGTCCATTTCGGCCAGAAGAGCTTTATGGACGCGACAGTGGACAGGCGATGCGGATTCAAAACGGCATATGGAAGTTTTGCCGTATAAAGGGGAGGAGTTATTTGGAGTCGGTCTATCAGATTTGGTGGCCACGGCTACAGCCGGGAAATCCACCTTTCTACCTCAAGTCACTCCCCCACAGAAAAAGGCACCGACTTTTCAACCGCAGCCCTTTCGTTCCTTTAAAAATAAGAGAGCAAAGGGCTATTCATATCTGCCACGAGGCAAAGGTCGAGGGAAGAGACAGCAACACGCAGCTCCTTCCCAGGAACAGAAGCCTTCCCCGGCTTCTACAAAAGCCTCAGCATGACGCTGGGGCTTCTCAAGCGGACTCGGGGAAGGTGGGCGGTCGTCTCAAAAATTACAGCGCGCAGTGGGCTCACTCGCAGGTAGATCCCTGGATCCTGCAGATAATATCTCAAGGGTACAGGTTGGAATTAGAGACGGATCCACCTCGCCGTTTCCTGAAGTCTGCTTTACCAACGTCCCCCTCCGAAAGGGAGACGGTTTTGGAAGCCATTCACAAGCTGTACTCTCAGCAGGTGATAGTCAAGGTACCTCTTCTACAACAAGGGAAGGGGTATTATTCCACTCTTTTTGTGGTACCGAAGCCGGATGGCTCGGTAAGGCCTATTCTAAATCTGAAGTCCTTGAACCTGTACATAAAGAAGTTCAAGTTCAAAATGGAGTCACTCAGAGCAGTGATAGCGAACCTGGAAGAGGGGGACTTTATGGTATCCTTGGACATCAAGGATGCGTATCTCCACGTTCCAATTTACCCCTCACACCAGGGGTACCTCAGGTTCGTTGTACAAAACTGTCACTATCAGTTTCAGACGCTGCCGTTCGGATTGTCCACGGCACCTCGGATCTTTACAAAGGTAATGGCCGAGATGATGATTCTTCTTCGAAGAAAAGGCGTATTAATTATCCCATACTTGGACGATCTCCTAATAAGGGCGAGGTCCAGAGAACAGCTAGAGATGGGATTAGCACTGTCTCAAGAAGTGCTAAAACAGCACGGGTGGATTCTGAATATTCCAAAATCCCAGTTAATGCCGACAACTCGTCTGCTGTTCCTAGGGATGATTCTGGACACGGTTCAGAAAAAGGTTTTTCTCCCGGAGGAAAAAGCCAAGGAGTTATCCGAGCTTGTCAGGAACCTCCTAAAACCAGGAAAAGTGTCTGTACATCAATGCACAAGAGTCCTGGGAAAAATGGTGGCTTCTTACGAAGCAATTCCATTCGGCAGATTCCACGCAAGAATTTTCCAAAGGGATCTGTTGGACAAATGGTCAGGGTCGCATCTTCAGATGCACCTACGGATAACCCTGTCTCCAAGGACAAGGGTGTCTCTTCTGTGTTGGTTGCAGAGTCCTCATCTATTGGAGGGCCGCAGATTCGGCATACAGGATTGGATCCTGGTGACCACGGACGCCAGCCTGAGAGGCTGGGGAGCAGTCACACAAGGAAGAAACTTCCAGGGAGTATGGACGAGCCTGGAAACGTCTCTTCACATAAACATTCTGGAACTAAGAGCAATATACAATGCTCTAAGCCAGGCAGAACCTCTGCTTCAGGGAAAACCGGTGTTGATCCAGTCGGACAACATCACGGCAGTCGCCCATGTGAACAGACAGGGCGGCACAAGAAGCAGGAGTGCAATGGCAGAAGCTGCAAGGATTCTTCGCTGGGCAGAGAATCATGTGATAGCGCTGTCAGCAGTGTTCATCCCGGGAGTGGACAACTGGGAAGCAGACTTCCTCAGCAGACACGATCTTCACCCGGGAGAGTGGGGACTTCATCCAGAAGTCTTCCACATGCTGGTAACCCGTTGGGAAAGACCAATGGTGGACATGATGGCGTCTCGCCTCAACAAAAAACTGGACAGGTATTGCGCCAGGTCAAGAGATCCGCAGGCAATAGCTGTGGACGCGCTGGTAACGCCTTGGGTGTACCAGTCGGTGTATGTGTTTCCTCCTCTACCTCTCATACCAAAAGTATTGAGAATTATACGGCAAAGAGGCGTAAGAACGATACTAGTGGTTCCGGATTGGCCAAGAAGGACTTGGTACCCGGAACTTCAAGAGATGATCACGGAAGATCCGTGGCCTCTACCTCTAAGGAGGGACTTGCTTCAGCAGGGTCCCTGTCTGTTTCAAGACTTGCTGCGTTTGACGGCATGGCGGTTGAACGCCGGATCCTAATGGAAAAAGGCATGCCGGAAGAAGTCATTCCTACTTTGATTAAAGCAAGGAAGGAAGTAACCGTGCAACATTATCACCGAATTTGGCGAAAATATGTTGCGTGGTGCGAAGATCGGAGTGCTCCGACGGAGGAATTTCAACTGGGTCGATTCCTACATTTCCTGCAATCAGGATTGTCTATGGGTCTCAAATTGGGATCTATTAAGGTTCAAATTTCGGCCCTGTCGATTTTCTTCCAAAAAGAATTGGCTTCAGTCCCTGAAGTCCAGACCTTTGTTAAGGGAGTGCTGCATATACAGCCTCCTGTGGTGCCTCCAGTGGCACCGTGGGATCTCAATGTAGTTTTGGATTTTCTAAAATCTCATTGGTTTGAACCACTAAATAAGGTGGATTTGAAATATCTCACTTGGAAAGTGACCATGCTTCTAGCCCTGGCTTCTGCCAGGAGAGTGTCAGAATTGGCAGCTTTATCTTACAAAAGCCCATATCTGATTTTCCATTCGGACAGGGCAGAACTGCGGACTCGTCCGCATTTTCTCCCAAAGGTGGTGTCAGCATTTCATCTGAACCAGCCTATTGTAGTGCCTGCGGCTACAAGTGACTTGGAGGACTCCAAGTTACTGGACGTTGTCAGAGCATTAAAAATATATATTGCAAGAACAGCTGGAGTCAGAAAATCTGACTCGTTGTTTATATTGTATGCACCTAACAAGATGGGTGCTCCTGCGTCTAAGCAGACGATTGCTCGTTGGATCTGTAGCACAATCCAACTGGCACATTCTGTGGCAGGCCTGCCACAGCCTAAATCTGTAAAGGCCCACTCCACAAGGAAGGTGGGCTCATCTTGGGCGGCTGCCCGAGGGGTCTCGGCATTACAACTTTGCCGAGCAGCTACGTGGTCAGGGGAGAACACGTTTGTAAAATTTTACAAATTTGATACTCTGGCTAAGGAGGACCTGGAGTTCTCTCATTCGGTGCTGCAGAGTCATCCGCACTCTCCCGCCCGTTTGGGAGCTTTGGTATAATCCCCATGGTCCTTTCAGGAACCCCAGCATCCACTAGGACGATAGAGAAAATAAGATTTTACTTACCGATAAATCTATTTCTCGGAGTCCGTAGTGGATGCTGGGCGCCCATCCCAAGTGCGGATTATCTGCATAAATTGTACATAGTTATTGTTAACTTATTCGGGTTATTGTTGTAGGAAGCCATCTTTCAGAGGCTCCGCTGTTATCATACTGTTAACTGGGTTTAGATCACAAGTTGTACGGTGTGATTGGTGTGGCTGGTATGAGTCTTACCCGGGATTCAAAATCCTCCCTTATTGTGTACGCTCGTCCGGGCACAGTACCTAACTGGAGTCTGGAGGAGGGTCATAGGGGGAGGAGCCAGTGCACACCACCTGATCGGAAAAAGCTTTACTTTTTGTGCCCTGTCTCCTGCGGAGCCGCTATTCCCCATGGTCCTTTCAGGAACCCCAGCATCCACTACGGACTCCGAGAAATAGATTTATCGGTAAGTAAAATCTTATTTTCTCTGACGTCCTAGTGGATGCTGGGAACTCCGTAAGGACCATGGGGAATAGACGGGCTCCGCAGGAGACTGGGCACTCTAAAAGAAAGATTAGGTACTATCTGGTGTGCACTGGCTCCTCCCTCTATGCCCCTCCTCCAGACCTCAGTTAGAATCTGTGCCCGGCCAGAGCTGGGTGCTCCTAGTGGGCTCTCCTGAGCTTGCTAGAAAAGAAAGTATTTGTTAGGTTTTTTATTTTCAGTGAGATCTGCTGGCAACAGACTCACTGCTACGTGGGACTGAGGGGAGAGAAGCAAACCTACCTGCTTGCAGCTAGCTTGTGCTTCTTAGGCTACTGGACACCATTAGCTCCAGAGGGTTCGAACACAGGGCCTGACCTCGATCGTCCGTTCCCGGAGCCGCGCCGCCGTCCCCCTTGCAGAGCCAGAAGACAGAAGAAGAAGCGATGAAATCGGCAGCAGAAGACTCCGGTCTTCATTAAGGTAGCGCACAGCACTGCAGCTGTGCGCCATTGCTCCCACAGCACACCACACACTCCGGTCACTGTAGGGTGCAGGGCACTGGGGGGGGGGGGGGCGCGCCCTGGGCAGCAATTATAATACCTTTTAGCATAAAATACACATAATACAGTCAGTTAACTGTATATGTGTAAAAACCCTCGCCATTAAGTTACAGAAAACGCGGGACAGAAGCCCGCCGCTGAGGGGGCGGGGCCTTCTTCCTCAGCATACCAGCGCCATTTTCCCTTCACAGCTCCGCTGGAAGCACGCTCCCCAGGCTCTCCCCTGCAGTATCCAGGTACAAGACGGGTTAAAAAGAGAGGGGGGGGCACATAAATTTAGGCGCAAATCGATACAGACAAGCAGCTATTGGGAAAATCACTTTTCTCTATCGTCCTAAGTGGATGCTGGGGTTCCTGAAAGGACCATGGGGAATAGCGGCTCCGCAGGAGACAGGGCACAAAAAAGTAAAGCTTTACTAGGTCAGGTGGTGTGCACTGGCTCCTCCCCCTATGACCCTCCTCCAGACTCCAGTTAGATTTTGTGCCCGAACGAGAAGGGTGCAATCTAGGTGGCTCTCCTAAAGAGCTGCTTAGAGAAAGTTTAGTTTAGGTTTTTTTCTTTACAGTGAGTCCTGCTGGCAACAGGATCACTGCAACGTGGGACTTAGGGGGAAAGTAGTAAACTCACCTGCATGCAGAGTGGATTTGCTGCTTGGCTACTGGACACCATTAGCTCCAGAGGGATCGAACACAGGCCCAGCCGTGGAGTCCGGTCCCGGAGCCGCGCCGCCGACCCCCTTGCAGATGCTGAAGCGTGAAGAGGTCCGGAAACCGGCGGCTGAAGACTCCTCAGTCTTCATAAGGTAGCGCACAGCACTGCAGCTGTGCGCCATTTTCCTCTCAGCACACTTCACTGGGCAGTCACTGAGGGTGCAGAGCGCTGGGGGGGGGCGCTCTGAGAGGCAAATATAAACCTTATACAAGGCTAAAAATACCTCACATATAGCCCATAGGGGCTATATGGAGATATTTAACCCCTGCCTGACTGGAAAAATAGCGGGAGAAGAACCCGCCGAAAAAGGGGCGGGGCCTATCTCCTCAGCACACGGCGCCATTTTCTGTCACAGCTCCGCTGGTCAGAACGGCTCCCAGGTCTCTCCCCTGCACTGCACTACAGAAACAGGGTAAAACAGAGAGGGGGGGCACATTAATGGCTATATATATATATATTAAAGCAGCTATAAGGGAGCACTTAATATAAGGATATCCCTTGTATATATAGCGCTTTGTGGTGTGTGCTGGCAGACTCTCCCTCTGTCTCCCCAAAAGGGCTAGTGGGTCCTGTCTTCATTAGAGCATTCCCTGTGAGTTTGCGGTGTGTGTCGGTACGTGGTGTCGACATGTATGAGGACGATATTGGTGTGGAGGCGGAGCAATTGCCAAATATGCAGATGTCACCCCCCAGGGGGTCGACACCAGAATGGATGCCTTTATTTGTGGAATTACGTGATGGTTTATCTTCCCTTAAACAGTCAGTTGAGGACATGAGGCGGCCGGACAATCAATTAATGCCTGTCCAGGCGCCTCAAACACCGTCAGGGGCTGTAAAACGCCCTTTGCCTCAGTCGGTCGACACAGACCCAGACACGGGCACTGATTCCAGTGACGACGGTAGAAATTCAAACGTATTTTCCAGTAGGGCCACACGTTATATGATTTTGGCAATGAAGGAGACGTTACATTTAGCTGATACTACAGATACCGTAAAACAGGGTATTATGTATGGTGTGAAAAAACTACAAACAGTTTTTCCTGAATCAGAAGAATTAAATGACGTGTGTGATGAAGCGTGGGTTGCTCCTGATAAAAAGTTGATAATTTCAAAAAAGTTATTGGCATTATACCCTTTCCCGCCAGAGGTTAGGGCGCGCTGGGAAACACCCCCTAAGGTGGACAAGGCGCTCACACGCTTATCCAAACAAGTGGCGTTACCCTCTCCTGAGACGGCCGCACTTAAGGATCCATCAGATAGAAAGATGGAAGTTATTCAAAAGAATATATACACACATGCAGGTGTTATACTACGACCAGCTATAGCAACTGCCTGGATGTGCAGTGCTGGAGTAGTTTGGTCAGAATCCCTGATTGAAAATATTGATACCCTAGATAGGGACAATGTTTTACTGTCGTTAGAACAAATAAAGGATGCATTTATCTATATGCGTGATGCACAGAGGGATATTTGCACACTGGCATCTCGGGTGAGTGCTATGTCCATTTCAGCCAGAAGAGCCTTATGGACACGACAGTGGACAGGCGATGCGGATTCAAAACGTCACATGGAGGTTTTGCCGTATAAAGGGGAGGAGTTATTTGGAGTTGGTCTATCAGACTTGGTGGCCACGGCTACTGCCGGGAAATCCACTTTTTTACCTCAAGTCACTCCCCAACAGAGAAAGGCACCGACCTTTCAACCGCAGCCTTTTCGCTCCTACAAAATAAGAGAGCAAAGGGCTTGTCGTACCTGCCACGAGGCAGAGGAAGAGGGAAGAGACACCAACAGGCAGCTCCTTCCCAGGAACAGAAGCCCTCCCCGGCTCCTGCAAAAACCTCAGCATGACGCTGGGGCCTCTCAAGCGGACTCGGGGACAGTGGGGGGCCGTCTCAAAAATTACAGCGCGCAGTGGGCTCACTCGCAGGTAGACCCCTGGATCCTGCAGATAATATCTCAGGGGTACAGGTTGGAATTAGAGACGGATCCTCCTCATCGTTTCCTGAAGTCTGCCTTACCAACCGTCTCTTCCGAAAGGGAGAGGGTGTTGGAAGCCATTCACAAGCTGTACGCTCAGCAGGTGATAGTCAAAGTACCCCTATTACAACAAGGAAAGGGGTATTATTCCACTCTATTTGTGGTACCGAAGCCGGATGGCTCGGTAAGGCCTATTCTAAATCTGAAGTCCTTGAACCTCTACATAAAAAAGTTCAAGTTCAAGATGGAGTCACTCAGAGCAGTGATAGCGAACCTGGAAGAAGGGGACTTTATGGTATCCTTGGACATCAAGGATGCGTATCTACACGTTCCGATTTACCCCGCACACCAGGGGTACCTCAGGTTCATTGTTCAAAACTGTCACTATCAGTTTCAGACGCTGCCGTTCGGATTGTCCACGGCGCCTCGGGTCTTTACCAAGGTAATGGCCGAGATGATGATTCTTCTTCGAAGAAAAGGCGTATTAGTTATCCCATACTTGGACGATCTCCTAATAAGGGCAAGGTCCAGAGAACAGCTGGAGACAGCTTTAGCACTATCTCAAGAGGTGCTAAGACAACACGGGTGGATTCTGAATATTCCAAAATCCCATTTAATCCCGACAACTCGTCTGCTGTTCCTAGGAATGATTCTGGACACGGTTCAGAAAAAGGTTTTCCTTCCAGAGGAAAAAGCCAAGGAGTTATCCGATCTGGTCAGGAACCTCCTAAAACCAGGAAAAGTGTCAGTACATCAATGCACAAGAGTCCTGGGAAAAATGGTGGCTTCTTACGAAGCAATTCCATTCGGCAGATTCCATGCAAGAATATTCCAAAGGGATCTGTTGGACAAATGGTCAGGGTCGCATCTGCAGATGCACCTGCGAATAACCCTGTCACCAAAGACAAGGGTGTCACTTCTGTGGTGGTTGCAGAAGGCTCACCTATTAGAAGGCCGCAGATTCGGCATTCAGGATTGGATCCTGGTGACCACGGACGCCAGCCTGAGAGGCTGGGGAGCAGTCACACAAGGAAGAAACTTCCAGGGAGTATGGACGAGTCTGGAAAAGTCTCTTCACATAAACATTCTGGAACTAAGAGCAATCTACAATGCTCTAAGCCAGGCGGAACTTCTCCTGCAAGGAAAGCCGGTGTTGATTCAGTCGGACAACATCACGGCGGTCGCCCATGTAAACAGGCAGGGCGGCACAAGAAGCAGGAGTGCAATGGCAGAAGCTGCCAAGATTCTTCGCTGGGCGGAGAATCACGTGATAGCACTGTCAGCAGTGTTCATCCCGGGCGTGGACAACTGGGAAGCAGACTTCCTCAGCAGACACGATCTTCATCCGGGAGAGTGGGGTCTACATCCAGAAGTCTTCAACATGTTAATAGACCGTTGGGAAAGACCAATTGTAGACATGATGGCGTCTCGCCTCAACAAGAAACTGGACAAATATTGCGCCAGGTCAAGAGATCCACAGGCAATAGCTGTGGACGCACTGGTAACTCCTTGGGTGTACCAGTCAGTGTATGTGTTTCCTCCTCTGCCGCTCATACCAAAGGTATTGAAGATCATACGGCAAAGAAGAGTAAGAACAATACTAGTGGTTCCGGATTGGCCGAGAAGGACTTGGTATCCGGAACTTCAAGAGATGCTCACGGACGAACCGTGGCCTCTACCTCTGAGAAGGGACCTGCTACAGCAGGGTCCCTGTCTTTTTCAAGACTTACCGCGGCTGCGTTTGACGGCATGGCGGTTGAACGCCAGATCCTAAAAGGGAAAGGCATTCCAGAAGAAGTCATTCCTACCTTGATTAAGGCACGGAAGGAAGTCACCGTGAAACATTATCACCGCATTTGGCGAAAATATGTAGCGTGGTGCGAGGATCGGAGGGTTCCGACGGAGGAATTCCAACTGGGTCGTTTCCTACATTTCCTGCAATCAGGATTATCTATGGGTCTCAAATTGGGATCCATTAAGGTTCAAATTTCGGCCCTGTCAATATTCTTCCAAAAAGAATTGGCCTCTGTCCCTGAGGTCCAGACTTTTGTCAAGGGAGTACTGCATATACAGCCTCCTGTGGTGCCTCCGGTGGCACCGTGGGATCTAAATGTAGTTTTAGATTTCCTCAAATCCCATTGGTTTGAACCATTGAAAAAGGTGGATTTGAAATATCTCACATTGAAAGTGACTATGTTACTAGCCCTGGCCTCTGCCAGGAGAGTATCTGAATTGGCGGCTTTATCTTATAAAAGTCCTTATCTAATCTTCCATTCGGATAGGGCAGAACTGCGGACTCGTCCGCATTTTCTCCCTAAAGTGGTATCAGCATTTCATCTGAACCAACCTATTGTGGTGCCTGCGGCCACTAGCGACTTGGAGGACTCCAAGTTGTTGGACGTTGTCAGAGCCTTAAAAATATACATTGCAAGGACGGCTGGAGTCAGAAAATCTGACTCGCTGTTTATATTGTATGCACCCAACAAGTTGGGCGCACCTGCTTCTAAGCAGTCGATTGCTCGTTGGATTTGTAACACAATTCAACTTGCACATTCTGTGGCAGGCCTGCCACAGCCTAAAACTGTAAAAGCCCACTCCACAAGGAAGGTGGGCTCATCTTGGGCGGCTGCCCGAGGGGTCTCGGCATTACAACTCTGCCGAGCAGCTACGTGGTCGGGGGAGAACACGTTTGTAAAATTTTACAAATTTGATACCCTGGCAAAGGAGGACCTGGAGTTCTCTCATTCGGTGCTGCAGAGTCATCCGCACTCTCCCGCCCGTTTGGGAGCTTTGGTATAATCCCCATGGTCCTTTCAGGAACCCCAGCATCCACTTAGGACGATAGAGAAAATAAGAATTTACTTACCGATAATTCTATTTCTCGGAGTCCGTAGTGGATGCTGGGCGCCCATCCCAAGTGCGGATTATCTGCAATACTTGTACATAGTTATTGTTAACTAATTCGGGTTATTGTTAAGGAGCCATCTTTAAGAGGCCCTTTCTGTTGTCATACTGTTAACTGGGTTTAGATCACAAGTTGTACGGTGTGATTGGTGTGGCTGGTATGAGTCTTACCCGGGATTCAAAATGCCTCCCTTATTGTGTATGCTCGTCCGGGCACAGTACCTAACTGGAGTCTGGAGGAGGGTCATAGGGGGAGGAGCCAGTGCACACCACCTGACCTAGTAAAGCTTTACTTTTTTGTGCCCTGTCTCCTGCGGAGCCGCTATTCCCCATGGTCCTTTCAGGAACCCCAGCATCCACTACGGACTCCGAGAAATAGAATTATCGGTAAGTAAATTCTTATTATTAGCAGTGTAAATCCCTGTGTTATATAGCGCTGTGGTGTGTGCTGGCATACTCTCTCTCTCTGTCTCCCCAAAGGACTTTGTGGGGTCCTGTCCTCAGTCTGAGCATTCCCTGTGTGTGTGCGGTGTGTCGGTACGGCTGTGTCGACCTGTTTGATGAGGAGGGTTACGTGGAGGCGGAGCAGAGGCAGATAAGTGTGGTGTCGCCCCCGACGGGGCCGACACCTGATTGGATGGATATGTGGAAGGTCTTAACCGACAGTGTCAACTCCTTACATAAAAGGTTCGATGACGCAGCAGCCTTGGGACAGCCGGGGTCTCAGCCCGCGCCTGCCCAGGCGACTCAGAAGCCGTCAGGGGCTCATAAACGCCCGCTAGCTCTGATGGTAGACACAGATGTCGACACGGAGTCTGACTTCAGTGTAGATGAGGATGAGACAAATGTACAGTCTACAAAAGCCATCCGATGCATGATTACTGCAATGAAAGATGTATTGCACATTTCTGATATTAACCCGGTTACCACCAAGAGGGGTATTATGTTTGGGGAGAAAAAGCAGCCAGTGACTTTTCCCCCATCTGATGAATTAAATGATTTGTGTGAAGAAGCGTGGAGTTCCCCTGATAAGAAACTAGTGATTTCTAAGAGGTTACTGATGGCGTACCCTTTCCCGCCAACGGATAGGTTACGTTGGGAAACATCCCCTAGGGTGGACAAGGCGCTAACACTCTTATCTAAAAGGGTGGCACTGCCGTCTCAGGATACGGCCGCCCTAAAGGATCCTGCGGATAGAAAGCAGGAAGCTATCCTGAAGTCTGTGTATACACACTCTGGTACTCTACTGAGACCTGCTATTGCTTCAGCCTGGATGTGTAGTGCTGCAGCAGCATGGACTGATACCCTGTCAGACAACATTGATTCCCTCGACAGGGATACTGTTTTGCTAACCATCGAACATATAAAAGACGTCGTCTTATATATGCGGGATGCACAGAGGGACATTTGCCTGCTGGCATCTAGAATTAATGCAATGTCCATTTCTGCCAGGAGAGTATTATGGACTCGGCAGTGGACAGGTGATGCTGATTCTAAAAAACACATGGAGGTTTTGCCTTATAAGGGTGAGGAATTGTTTGGGGACGGTCTCTCGGACCTCGTATCCACAGCAACTGCTGGGAAGTCGACTTTTTTACCTCAGGTTCCCTCACAGCCTAAGAAAGCACCGTATTATCAAATGCAGTCCTTTCGGCCTCAGAAAGGCAAGCGGGTCAGAGGAGCATCCTTTCTGGCCAGAGGCAAGGGTAGAGGAAAGAAGCTGCACCAGGCAGCCAGTTCCCAGGAACAAAAATCCTCCCCTGCTTCCACTAAGTCCACCGCATGACGTTGGGGCTCCACAGGCGGAGCCAGGTGCGGTGGGGGCGCGTCTCCGAAACTTCAGCAACCAGTGGGTTCGCTCACAAGTGGATCTCTGGGCTGTACAAATTGTATCTCAGGGATGCAAGCTGGAGTTCGAGGCGACTCCCCCTTGCCGTTACCTCAAATCAGCCTTGCCAGCTGCTCCCAAGGAAAGGGAGGTAGTACTGGCGGCAATTCACAAGCTGTACCTCCAGCAGGTGATAATCAAGGTCCCCCTCCTTCAACAGGGCAGGGGTTACTATTCCACAATGTTTGTGGTACCGAAACCGGACGGTTCGGTGAGACCCATCCTGAATTTAAAATCCCTGAACATTTATATAAGGAAGTTCAAGTTCAAAATGGAATCGCTCAGGGCGGTTATTGCAAGCCTGGAAGAGGGGGATTTTATGGTGTCGCTGGACATCAAAGATGCTTACTTGCATGTCCCCATTTACCCACCTCACCAGGAATACCTCAGGTTTGTGGTACAAGACTGTCATTACCAATTCCAGACGTTGCCGTTTGGTCTCTCCACGGCACCGAGAATATTTACCAAGGTAATGGGCGAAATGATGATACTCCTTCGGAAGAAGGGAGTTATAATTATCCCGTACTTGGACGATCTCCTCATAAAGGCGAGGTCCAGAGAGCAGTTGTTGGTCAGCGTAGCACTCTCTCAGGAAGTGTTGCAACAGCACGGCTGGATTCTGAATATCCCAAAGTCGCAGCTGATTCCTGCGACGCGTCTGCTTTTCCTGGGCATGATTCTGGACACAGAACAGAAGAAGGTGTTTCTCCCGGTGGAGAAGGCCCAGGAATTGTCATCTCTGGTCAGGGACCTCCTGAAACCAAAACAGGTGTCGGTGCATCACTGCACGCGAGTCCTGGGAAAGATGGTGGCTTCTTACGAAGCAATTCCCTTCGGCAGGTTCCATGCAAGGATCTTTCAGTGGGATCTGTTGGACAAATGGTCCGTATCGCATCTTCAGATGCATCGGTTGATCACCCTGTCCCCAAGGGCCAGGGTGTCTCTGCTGTGGTGGCTGCAGAGTGCTCATCTTCTCGAGGGCCGCAGGTTCGGCGTACAGGACTGGGTCCTGGTGACCACGGATGCAAGCCTCCGAGGATGGGGGGCAGTCACTCAGGGAAGAAACTTCCAAGGACAGTGGTCAAGTCTGGAGACTTCACTACACATAAATATACTGGAACTAAGGGCCATTTACAACGCCCTGAGTCAAGCAGAGCCCCTGCTTCAAAACCACCCAGTACTGATTCAGTCA
Source organism: Pseudophryne corroboree (assembly GCF_028390025.1). Lineage (NCBI taxonomy): Eukaryota > Metazoa > Chordata > Amphibia > Anura > Myobatrachidae > Pseudophryne > Pseudophryne corroboree. Next base: position 298,823,371 of record NC_086444.1, on the reverse strand, counting down.
GACAACATCACGGCGGTCGCCCATGTAAACCGCCAGGGCGGCACGAGAAGCAGGATGGCTATGGCAGAAGCCACAAGGATTCTTCGATGGGCGGAGAATCACGTGCTAGCACTGTCAGCAGTGTTCATTCCGGGAGTGGGCAACTGGGAAGCAGACTTCCTCAGCAGGCACGACCTCCACCCGGGAGAGTGGGGACTTCATCAAGAAGTCTTCACACAGATTGTGAATCGCTGGGAACTGCCACAGGTGGACATGATGGCGTCCCGCCTCAACAAAAAGCTAAAAAAATATTGCGCCAGGTCAAGGGACCCTCAGGCGATAGCTGTGGACGCACTAGTGACACCGTGGGTGTACCAGTCGGTTTATGTGTTCCCTCCTCTTCTTCTCATACCCAAGGTGCTGAGGATAGTAAGAAAGAGAGGAGTAAAAACTATACTCATCGTTCCGGATTGGTCAAGAAGAACTTGGTACCCAGAACTACAAGAAATGATCTGAGGACCCATGGCCTCTGCCTCTCAGACAGGACCTGTTACAGCAGGGGCCCTGTCTGTTCCAAGACTTGCTGCGTTTGACGGCATGGCGGTTGAACGCCGGATCCTAACGGAAAAGGGCATTCCAGATGAAGTGATCCCTACGCTGATAAAAGCTAGGAAGGATGTGACTGTAAAGCATTATCACCGCATATGGGAAATATGTCGCTTGGTGTGAGGCCAGGAAGGCCCCAACCGAGGAATTCCAGCTGGGTCGATTTCTGCACTTCCTACAGTCAGGGGATGTCTATGGGCCTAAAATTGGTGTCCATAAAGGTCCAGATTTCGGCCCTATCTATTTTCTTTCAAAAAGAACTGGCTTCACTGCCTGAAGTTCAGACGTTTGTTAAGGGATTGCTGCATATTCAGCCCCCTTTTGTGCCTCCAGTGGCACCTTGGGATCTAAACGTTGTGTGTGATTTCCTGAAATCACACTGGTTTGAGCCACTTAAGACCGTGGAGCTAAAGTATCTCACGTGGAAGGTGGTCATGCTGTTGGCCTTAGCTTCGGCTAAGCGTGTGTCAGAATTGGCGGCTTTGTCATGTAAAAGCCCATATCTGATTTTCCATATGGACAGGGCAGAATTGAGGACTCGTCCCCACTTTCTCCCAAAGGTGGTATCAGCGTTTCATTTGAACCAACCTATTGTGGTGCCTGCGGCTACTCGGGACTTGGAGGATTCCAAGTTGCTGGACGTAGTCCGGGCTTTGAAAATTTATGTTTCCTATACGGCTGGAGTCAGAAAAACTGACTCGCTATTTATCCTGCATGCACCCAACAAGCTGGGTGCTCCTGCTTCAAAGCAAACTATTGCTCGCTGGATCTGTAGCATGATTCAGCTGGCACATTCTGCGGCTGGACTGCCGCATCCTAAATCCGTAAAAGCCCATTCCACAAGGAAGGTGGGCTCTTCTTGGGCGGCTGCCCGAGGGGTCTCGGCTTTACAGCTTTGCCGAGCTGCTACTTGGTCGGGTTCAAACACATTTGCTGAATTCTACAAGTTTGATACCCTGGCTGAGGGAGGACCTTGAGTTTGCTCATTCGGTGCTGCAGAGTCATCCGCACTCTCCCGCCCGTTTGGGAGCTTTGGTATAATCCCCATGGTCCTTACGGAGTTTCCACTAGGACGTCAGAGAAAATAAGAATTTACTCACCGGTAATTCTATTTCTCGTAGTCCGTAGTGGATGCTGGGCGCCCGTCCCAAGTGCGGACTCTCTGCAATACGTGTATATAGTTATTGCTTAACTAAGGGTTATTGTTATGAGCCATCCGTTTAGTGAGGCTCAGTTGTTCCTACTGTTAACTGGGTAAGGTTCTCACAAGTTGTACGGTGTGATTGGTGTGGCTGGTATGAGTCTTACCCTGGATTCCAAATCCTTTCCTTGTTGTGTCAGCTCTTCCGCGCACAGTTTCCCTAACGGAGGTCTGGAGGAGGGGCATAGAGGGAGGAGCCAGTGCACACCAGATAGTACCTAATCTTTCTTTTAGAGTGCCCAGTCTCCTGCGGAGCCCGTCTATTCCCCATGGTCCTTAATGAGTTCCCAGCATCCACTACGGACTACGAGAAATAGAATTACCGGTGAGTAAATTCTTATTTTTTTTGAAAAGGCTTAGGAAAACCCTGATAAAAAATTCCAGATCCCTAAGAGGGTTCAGGTGACATTTCCTTTCCCTGTTGCGTCCGTATCCAGACTTTCAAAAACGGTGGTGTTGCCTGTTACGGGATCTACCGCCTTGAAAGAGCCGGCTTATCGTAAGATTGAGAATACGCTCAAATCCATGTACACGGCTTCAGGGGCTATACTGCGTCCCACTATTGCCAGTGCTTGGATTGCCAAAGCTATAATAAAGTGGTCTGGCACCTTACTTGATGATTTGGATACTATGGATAAGGATGGATTTTTGTGCAACTTTCAGGATTCAGCAGGATTTCTGGTGGAATCCACGAAATATCTGGGTTCCATGGCTGCAGGAATTTCTTCTATGTCGGTCTCAGCGGTATGGTATGCTGACACAGAATCCAGGAAAAGTGTGGAGTCCCTACCGTATACAGGTCAGGCTCTCTTTGGGGAAGCTAGATGCGTGGATTTCCACGGCAGCAGCGGGTAAGTCTCCCTTTCTTCCCTCAGCTGCTCCTGCTCCGAAGAAATTGTTTTCTTCACCTACATCACAGCCCTTTCGGACTACGAAGCCCAGAAAGGCCAGGCCGTCCAACACCTTCTTTCGGGGAGGTAGGCCCAAGTCCAAGAGACCCGCTACGGCAGGTTCCCAGGAACAGAAACCTATTTCGGGTGCACCAAAGTCCTCCGCATGACTGTAGACTGCTGGTCCCGGAGGTGGGGCCGATGGGAGCAAGATTCTGTCAATTCAGTCACGTCTGGGTGTCGTCCTGCCTGGATCCCTGGGTGCAAGATATTGTGTCCCAAGGGTACAGGCTGGAGTTTCAAAATCTCCCCCCTCACCAATTTTTCTAATCAGGTTTACCAGCTCTGCTGGCAGACAGGGTGGTCCTACAAGCCGCCGTCCAGAAGTTGGTGGAGTCATAAGTCATTGTGCCAGTACCACCTCATATGCACAACAAGGGTTACTATTTGAACCTTTTCGTGGTACCGAAACCAGATGGTTCGGTCAGGCCCATTCTGAACCTAAAATCGCTAAACCCCTTTCTGAAGGAGTTCAAGTTCAGAATAAAGTCTCTAAGAGCGGTGATATCAAGTCTGGAAGAGGGGGAATTCCTGGTATCCCTGGATATCAAGGATGCGTACCTCCACATTCCGTCTGGCTGCCGCATCAGGCATATCTCCGCTTAGCCTTGTTGGACTGTCATTTCCAGTTCCAGGCCCTGCCATTCGGCCTCTCAACGGCACCGAGGTATTCACCAAGGTGATGGCAGAGATGATGGTTCTCCTTCGAAGACAGGGGGTGAACATCATTCCATATCTGGACGATCTGCTAATAAAGGCATCGTCCAGGGAGAAACTATAGCGGTCCATTGCGATCATGACCGATCTTCTCAGTGTCCACGGTTGGATTCTGAACCTTCCAAAATCACACTTGGAACCAACCAGGAGGTTGTCTCTTTTTTTTTTTTTTCTGGGGATAATCCTCGACACGGAAGTACAGAGGGCATTTCTTCCACTGGAAAAAGCGTTGGTGATACAAACAATGGTCCGGGATGTCCTGAAGCCAGCCCGGGTGTCTGTTCATCAATGCATTCGCCTTCTCTGAAAGATGGTGGCCTCTTACGAGGCTCTCCAGTACGGAAGGTTTCATGCTCGGTCCTTCCAACTGGATCTCCTGGACAAGTGGTCAGGATCTTACCTGCACATGCACCTGAGAATTCGTCTGTCGCCAAAGGCCAGGATTTCACTCCTCTAGTGGCTCCATCTACCTTACCTTCTGGATGGCCGCAGGTTCGGGATTCAGGACTGGATCCTTCTAACCACGGATGCAAGCCGCTGGGGCACAGTCACTCAAGGGTAGACCTTCCAAGGAAGGTGGTCAATTCTGGAAGTCTGCCTTCCGATCAACATTCTGGAATTAAGAGCCGTATACAACGGTCTTCTTCAGGCGGCCCATCTTCTAAGAAATCGGGCCATTCAAGTGCAGTGGGACAACGTAACAGTGGCTTACATAAACCGACAGGGCAGAATGAAGAGCAGAGGTAACAAGAATCCTCCTTTGGGCAGAAAAACACGCGTTGGCACTGTCTGCTATCTTCATTCCGGGAGTAGATAACTGGGAAGCAGACTTCTTCAGCAGACACTATCTCCATCCGGGGGTGTTCAAAGACATAACAGACTTTTGGGGATTACCCCAAATAGACATGATGGCCTCTCGTCTCAACAAGAAGGTTTGGCGTTATTGTTCCAGGTCGAGGGACCCACAGGCAGTGTCAGTGGACGCCCTGGTGTCTCCGTTGGTGTTGCAGTCGGTATACGTGTTTCCACCACTCCCACTCATCCCAAGAATCCTAAAGCTCATAAGGAGAACAAGTGTTCAAGCGATCCTCATTGCTACAGACTGGCCAAGAAGGGCTTGGTACGCGGACCTTCTGGATCTACTACAAGAAGAGCCGAGGCCCCTTCCTCTTCGAGTGGACCTGCTGCAGCAGGGTCCGTTCTCCTATCAGGACTTACCACGGCTACGTTTGACGGCATGGAGGTTGAACGCCTGATACTAGCTCGGAAGGGCATTCCGAACAAAGTTATTCCTACCCCTAGTCCAAGAGGTTTCCTACGGTGGAGTTTCAACTGGGACAGTTTCTCCTCTTCCTGCAGGCATGAGTGGATTTGGGCTTGAGGTTGGGATCTCTGAAAGTCCAGATTTCAGCCCTATTCATTTTCTTCCAGAAAAAGTTGGCTGCCCTCCCTGAGGTTCAGACCTCTTTGAAGGGAGTTCTGCACATCCAGCCTCCCTTTGTACCGCCTACGGTGCCATGGGATCTTAATGTGGTGTTGCAGTTTCTCCAGTCTGACTGGTTTGAGCCTCTGCAAGAGGTGGAGGTCAAGTTTCTTACGTGGTAGGCTTTCACTTTGTTGGCCTTAGCTTCTGCTAGACGTGTGCCGGAGTTGGGGGCTTTGTCTTGTAAGAGCCCCTACTTGATCTAACATGAAGATAGAGCTGAGCTCCGGACACGTCGGCAGTTTCTTCCGAAGGTTGTGTCGGCATTTCATATCAACCAACCTATTGTGGTGCCAGTTGCTACTGACTCCTCAATTTCATCTAAGTCCTTAGATGTGGTAAGGGCTCTGAAGATCTATGTGAAGAGGACTGCTCGTCACAGAAAATCGGAATATCTTTTTGTCCTATATGATCCCAAGAAAATTGTGTCCTGCTTCTAAGCATACCATCTCTTGCTGGATCAGGTTTACTATCCAGCATGCATATTCTATGGCGGGATTGCTGTGTCCTAAGTCTGTTAAGGCCCACTCTACTCTGTAAGGTGGGGTCTTCCTGGGCGGCTTCCCGGGGTGTCTCGGCATTACAACTTTGCCGAGCAGCAACTTGGTCTGGGTCGAACACGTTTGCAAAGTTCTACAAGTTCGATACTTCAGCCTCTGATGATCTGAAGTTCAGTCAATCAGTTTTGCAGGAGCCTCCGCGCTCTCCCTCCCGTTCTGGGAGCTTTGGTACATCCCCATGGTACTAATGTGGACCCCAGCATCTTCTAGGACGTAAGAGAAAATAGGTTTTTAATTACCTACCGGTAAATCCTTTTTCTCGTAGTCTGTAGAGGATGTTGGCCGCCCGCCCAGCGCTTCGTTTTCCTGCAGTTATCTGGTTCAGTACAACTTTGTTTTTCGTTATGTACTGCATT